>NC_083098.1:56845076-59245076 GCF_949774975.1 Lagenorhynchus albirostris | reverse complement strand
GTGAAATAAGTCACACAGAAAAAGAAACATCAAAAGGTATCACTACTACACGGAATGTAAACTTGGCTACACAGGAACTGAATTACAAAACAGAACAGGGTCTCAAATGTAGAAAACCAACTTATGCTTGCTTAAGGGGAAAGGTGAGTTGGGGTGCTGCATAAAACCAGAGATTGAACTTGGAACAGATACCGTTCCATAAGCCAAATATATAATAGACAAGAGCTACTCCTTGTTCAACGAAGTGGACTTAACACCCCATATTAAACGCCTAAGAATATACCTGACTAGTAATAATCTTAAAACCTATTGATTTATAGGTCTCCGAAAGAGAATCAAGGTTGTGTACAGCGGCATAAACGCAGCAGTCATAGGATTGATGAGGATCGGTGAGCAAATGCAGATCCTTTGAAGTCATATTGCATGGTACCCATTCCAAGGGTCTCAACTCTCCAGGTTTAAGGGATTCTTCCTTCAGCTAAAACATGCATGTGGAACCTAGAGTATGATCCTCTGTGTGTTCGGGAAACGTGTTCAAATGTGTCTCAGGTTTCGTCCCCTGGTACTCGGGTGCAACATTCCAGACGCTTTACTAACACTCTCCCCACTTGGAGAGTCAGTGCCTTTAACCTACTGTTTGGCCCAGTTTGCAATTTCTGCGGAAAATGTACAGGAATAGGGAGAACCAATGAGAGACTAGCTGGAGGTGTCTGGACAGGCAATTTTAACTCTCATTTCCCACCAGGAAGAGGAATTAACCAAAGGCTCAGCGTGCCGTGCCGGAACCACACTAGGGCCTGAAGCAATCCTGCGGTGTTGCGGCCAGCTCACAAGAAAGCGAGTTGAAGAAAAGAGCTCAGGGGCACTGTAATTCACAAACCTGCAGAGTTATAAATGACAGCTATCGTCCAAAAATATATTAAAGTAAGGCTGCCAAGAGGACTTGACAGCGGGGCAGAATTGCAGGAAACCGATTTCAGGAGGTAGACTGGAATTGCATGTAAAGCATAGGAAAAGAGGCAGAATGTCCACAATGATGCACTTGGCCAAAAAGGGCGTATGCGTTTTTTCCTGAATATATTCAGGAAAAAACGCATACGCCCTTTTTGGCCAACCAAGCAAGCTTGCAAAGGAAATCTGCACTACAATGAAGTCTCACTGCCCCCAGTCAAAAGGGCCATCTGAAAAAAGTGTAAAATCCAGAAAGACAGGACAGGCCATGGAGAACTGGGAGCCTTGTTATGCTGATGGGCGGGATGTAAATTGCCAACAGCCACTCTGGAGAAGTGTATGGTGTTTCCTGAATCATCTACAAAACAAAGCAACAGAGCCTAGGGCACTTCCACTTATGGTACTATAGCTTAGGGAAATTAAACTCAAAAAGACACAGCCACCCCAAATTATGGGAAGGCTCTGTTTACAAGAACCTCATTTATGGTACAAGTTCAATATCGCAGAAAGCGAAAAATGGATAAAGAAGTTGTGGTACTTACGTACAATGCAATATCACTCAGCAATGAAATCTATGTCATCAGGCCCGTAGCAGCATAATGAGTGGATTCAGGTACGATGATTCTAAGTGAGATAAGTCACACAGAAAAAGAAACTTCATAAGATATCACTACTACACGGAATGAAAACTTGGCTACACAGGAACTGAATTACAAAACAGAACAGGGTCTCAAATGTAGAAAACCAACTTATGCTTGCTTAAGGGGAAAGGTGAGTTGGGGTGCTGCATAAAACCAGAGATTGAATTTGGCACAGATACCGTTCCATAAGCCAAATATATAATAGACAAGAGCTACTCCTTGTTCAACGAAGTGGACTCAACACCCCATATTATACGCCTAAGAATATACCTGACTAGTAAGAATCTTAAAACCTATGGATTTATATGTCTCTGAAAGAGAATCAAGCGTGTGTACAGCGGCAAAAATGCAGTAGTGATAGGATTGGTGAGGTTCGGTGAGCAAATGCAGACCCTTTGAAGTCATATTGCATGGTACCCATTCCATGGGTCTCAACTCTCCAAGTTTAAGGGATTCTTCCTTCAGCTAAAACATGCATGTGGAACCCAGAGTATGATCCACCGTGTGTTCGGGAAACGTGTTCAAATGTGTCTCAGTTTTCGTCCCCTGGTACTCGGGTGCAACATTCCAGACGCTTTACTAACACTCTCCCCACTTGGAGAGTCAGTGCCTTTAACTTCCTGTTTGGCCCAGTTTGCAATTTCTGCGGAAAATGAACAAGAATAGGGAGAACCAATGAGAGACAAGCTGGAGGTGTCTGGTCAGGCAAATTTAACTCTCATTTCCCACCAGGAAGAGGAATTAACCAAAGGCTCTGCGTGCCGTTCCGGAATCACACTAGGGCCTGAAGCAATCCTGCGGTGTTGCGGCCAGCTCAGCAGAAAGCGAGTTGAAGAAAGGAGCTCAGGGACACTGTAACTCACAAATCTGCAGAGTTATAAATGATAGCTATCGTCCTAAAATATATTGAACTAAGGCTGCCAAGAGGACTTGAAAGCGGGGCAGAATTGCAGGAAACCGATTTCAGGAGGTAGACTAGAATTGCATGTAAAGCATAGGAAAAGAGGCAGAACGTCCACAATGATGCACTTGGCCAAAAAGGGCGTATGCGTTTTTTCCTGAATATATTCAGGGAAAAACGCATACGCCCTTTTTGACCAACCAAGCAAGCTTGCAAAGGAAATCTGCACTACAATGAAGTCTCACTGCCCCACACTCAAAAGGGTCATCTGAAAAAAGTGTAAAATCCAGAAAGGCAGGACAGGCCATGGAGAACTGGGTGCCTTGTAATGCTGATGGGCGGGATGGAAATTGCCAACAGCCACTCTGGAGAAGTGTATGGTGTTTCCTGAAACATCTAAGAAACAAAGCAACAGAGCCTAGGGCACTTCCACTTATGGTACTATAGCTTAGGGAAATTAAAATCAAAAAGACACAGCCACCCCAAAGTTTGGGACGGCTCTGTTTACAAGAACCTCGTTTATGGTACAAGTTCAATATCACAGAAAGCGAAAAATGGATAAAGAAGTTGTGTTACTTACGTACAATGCAATATCACTCAGCAATGAAATCTATGTCATCAGGCCCGTAGCAGCATAATGAGTGGATTCAGGTACGATGATTCTAAGTGAAATAAGTCACACAGAAAAAGAAACTTCATAAGATATCACTAGTGCACGGAATGTAAACTTGGCTACACAGGAACTGAATTACAAAACAGAACAGGGTCTCAAATGTAGAAAACCAACTTATGCTTGCTTAAGGGGAAAGGTGAGTTGGGGTGCTGCATAAAACCAGAGATTGAATTTGGCACAGATACAGTTCCATAAGCCAAATATATAATACACAAGAGCTACTCCTTGTTCAACGAAGTGGACTCAACACCCCATATTAAACGCCTAAGAATATACCTGACTAGTAAGAATCTTAAAACCTATGGATTTATATGTCTCCGAAAGAGAATCAAGCGTGTGTACAGCGGCATAAGTGCAGTAGTGATAGGATTGATGAGGTTCGGTGAGCAAATGCAGATCCTTTGAAGTCATATTGCATGGTACCCATTCCATGGGTCTCAACTCTCCAGGTTTAAGGGATTCTTCCTTCAGCTAAAACATGTATGTGGAACCCAGAGTATGATCCTCTGTGTGTTCAGGAAACGTGTTCAAATGTGTCTCAGTTTTCGTCCCCTGGTACTCGGGTGCAACATTCCAGACGCTTTACTAACACTCGCCCCACTTGGAGAGTCAGTGCCTTTAACCTCCTGTTTGGCTCAGTTTGCAATTTCTGCGGAAAATGAAGAGGAATAGGGAGAACAAATGAGAGACTAGCTGGAGGTGTCTGGACGGGCAAATTTAACTTTCATTTCCCACCAGGAAGAGGAATTAACCAAAGGCTCAGCGTGCCGTGCCGGAACCACACTAGGGCCTGAAGCAATCCTGCGGTGTTGCGGCCAGCTCACAAGAAAGCGAGTTGAAGAAAGGAGCTCAGGGGCACTGTATTTCACAAACGTGCAGAGTTATAAATGACAGCTATCATCCAAAAATATATTGAAGTAAGGCTGCCAAGAGGATTTGAAAGCGGGGCGGAATTGCAGGAAA
The DNA here is from genome assembly GCF_949774975.1 of Lagenorhynchus albirostris. Classification (NCBI taxonomy): domain Eukaryota; kingdom Metazoa; phylum Chordata; class Mammalia; order Artiodactyla; family Delphinidae; genus Lagenorhynchus; species Lagenorhynchus albirostris. Next base: position 59,240,947 of record NC_083098.1, on the reverse strand, counting down.
CCGAGTTCAGGAGGTAGACTGGAATTGCATGTAAAGCATAGGAAAAGAGGCAGAACGTCCACAATGATGCACTTGGCCAAAAAGGGCGTATGCGTTTTTTCCTGAATATATTCAGGAAAAAACGCATACGCACTTTTTGGCCAACCAAGCAAGCTTGCAAAGGAAATCTGCACTACAATGAAGTCTCACCTCCCCCCGGTCAAAAGGGCCATCTGAAAAAAGTGTAAAATCCAGAAATGCAGGACAGGCCATTGAGAACTGGGAGCCTTGTTATGCTGATGGGCGGGATGTAAATTGCCAACAGCCACTCGGGAGAAGTGTATGGTGTTTCCTGAAACATCTAAAAAACAAAGCAACAGAGCCTAGGGCACTTCCACTTATGGTCCTATAGCTTAGGGAAATTAAAATCAAAAGACACAGCCACCCCAAAGATTGGGATGGCTCTGTTTACAAGAACCTGGTTTATGGTACAAGTTCAATATCGCAGAAAGTGAAAAATGGATAAAGAAGTTGTGGTACTTACGTACAATGCAGTATCACTCAGCAATGAAATCTATGTCATCAGGCCCGTAGCAGCATAATGAGTGGATTCAGGTATGATGATTCTAACTGAAATAAGTCACACAGGAAAAGAAACATCATAAGATATCACTAATACACGGAATGTAAACTTGGCTACACAGGAACTGAATTACAAAACAGAACAGGGTCTCAAATTTAGAAAACCAACTTATGCTTGCTTAAGGGGAAAGGTGAGTTGTGGTGCTGCATAAAACCAGAGATTGAAATGAGCACAGATAACGTTCCTTAAGCCAAATATGGAATAGACAAGAGCTACTCCTTGCTCAACGAAATGGACTCAACACCCCATATTAAATGCCTAAGAATATACCTGACTAGTAAGAATCTTAAAACCTATGGATTTATATGTCTCCGAAAGAGAATCAAGCGTGTGTACAGCGGCATAAACGCAGCAGTGATACGATTGGTGAGGTTCGGTGAGCAAATGAAACCCTTTGAAGTCATATTGCATGGTACCCATTCCACGGGTCTCAACTCTCCAGGTTGAAGGGATTCTTCCTTCAGCTAAAACATGCATGTGGAACCCAGAGTATGATCAACCGTGTGATCGGGACACGTGTTGAAATATGTCTCAGTTTTCGCCCCCTGGTACTCGGGTGCAACATTCCAGACGCTTTACTAACACTCTCCCGACTTGGAGAGTCAGTGCCTTTAACCTCCTGTTTGGCCCAGTTTGCAATTTCTGCGGAAGATGAACAGGAATAGGGAGAACCAATGACAGACTAGCTGGAGGTGTCTGGAATGGCAAATTTAACTCTCATTTCCCACCAGGAAGAGGAATTAACCAAAGGCTCAGCGTGCCGTGCCGGAACCAGATTAGGGCCTGAAGCCATCCTGCGGTGTTGCGGCCAGCTCACTAGAAAGCGAGTTGAAGAAAGGAGCTCAGGGGCACTGTAATTCACAAACCTGCAGAGTTATAAATGACAGCTATCATCCAAAAATATACTGAAGTAAGGCTGCCAAGAGGACTTGAAAGCGGGGCAGAATTGCAGGAAACCGATTTCAGGAGGTAGCCTGGAATTGCATTTAAAGCATAGGAAAAGAGGCAGAACGTCCACAATGATGCACTTGGCCAAAAAGGGCGTATGCGTTTTTTCCTGAATATATTCAGGAAAAAACGCATACGCCCTTTTTGGCCAACCAAGCAAGCTTGCAAAGGAAATCTGCACTACAATGAAGTCTCACTTCCCCCCGGTCAAAAGGGCCATCTGAAAAAAGTGTGCAATCCAGAAAGGCAGGACAGGCCATGGAGAACTGGGAGCCTTGTTATGCTGATGGGCGGGATGTAAATTGCCAACAGCCACTCGGGAGAAGTGTATGGTGTTTCCTGAAACATCTAAAAAACAAAGCAACAGAGCCTAGGGCACTTCCACTTATGGTCCTATAGCTTAGGGAAATTAAAATCAAAAGACACAGCCACCCCAAAGGTTGGGACGGCTCTGTTTACAAGAACCTGGTTTACGGTACAAGTTCAATATTGCAGAAAGTGAAAAATGGATAAAGAAGTTGTGGTACTTACGTACAATGCAGTATCACTCAGCAATGAAATCTATGTCATCAGGCCCGTAGCAGCATAATGAGTGGATTCAGGTATGATGATTCTAACTGAAATAAGTCACACAGGAAAAGAAACATCATAAGATATCACTAATACACGGAATGTAAACTTGGCTACATAGGAACTGAATTACAAAACAGAACAGGGTCTCAAATTTAGAAAACCAACTTATGCTTGCTTAAGGGGAAAGGTGAGTTGGGGTGCTGCATAAAACCAGAGATTGAAATGAGCACAGATAAAGTTCCTTAAGCCAAATATGGAATAGACAAGAGCTACTCCTTGCTCAACGAAATGGATTCAACACCCCATATGAAACACCTAAAATGTACCTGACTAGGAAGTATCTTAAAACCTATGGATTGCTATGTCTCCGAAAGAGAATCAAGCGTGTGTGCAGGGGCATAATCGCAGCAGTGATAGGATTGGAGAAGTTCGGTGAGCAAATGAAGACCCTTTGAAGTCATATTGCATGGTTCCCATTCCACGGGTCTCAACTCTCCAGGTTTAAGGTATTCTTCCTTCAGCTAAAACATGCATGTGGAACCCAGAGTATGATCAACCATGTGATCGGGAGACGTGTTCCAATATGTGTCAGTTTTCGTCCCCTGGTACTCGGGTGCAACATTCCAGACGCTTTACTAACATTCTCCCGACTTGGAGAGTCAGTGCCTTTAACCTCCTGTTTGGCCCAGTTTGCAATTTCTGCGGAAGATGAACAGGAATAGGGAGAACCAATGACAGACTAGCTGGAGGTGTCTGGACGGGCAAATTTAACTCTCATTTCCCACCAGGAAGAGGAATTAACCAAAGGCTCAGCGTGCCGTGCCGGAACCAGATTAGGGCCTGAAGCAATCCTGCGGTGATGCGGCCAGCTCACGAGAAAGCGAGTTGAAGAAAGGAGCTCATGGGCACTGTAATTCACAAACCTGCAGAGTTATAAATGACAGCTATCGTCCAAAAATATACTGAAGTAAGGCTGCCAAGAGGACTTGAAAGCGGGGCAGAATTGCAGGAAACCGATTTCAGGAGGTAGACTGGAATTGCATTGAAAGCATAGGAAAAGAGGCAGAACGTCCACAATGATGCACTTGGCCAAAAAGGGCGTATGCGTTTTTTCCTGAATATATTCAGGAAAAAACGCATACGCCCTTTTTGGCCAACCAAGCAAGCTTGCAAAGGAAATCTGCACTACAGTGAAGTCTCACTTCCCCCCGGTCAAAAGGGCCATCTGAAAAAAGTGTAAAATCCAGAAAGGCAGGACAGGCCATGGAGAACTGGGAGCCTTGTTATGCTGATGGGCGGGATGTAAATTGCCAACAGCCACTCGGGAGAAGTGTATGGTGTTTCCTGAAACATCTAAAAAACAAAGCAACAGAGCCTAGGGCACTTCCACTTATGGTCCTATAGCTTAGGGAAATTAAAATCAAAAGACACAGCCACCCCAAAGGTTGGGACGGCTCTGTTTACAAGAACCTGGTTTACGGTACAAGTTCAATATCGCAGAAAGTGAAAAATGGATAAAGAAGTTGTGGTACTTACGTACAATGCAGTATCACTCAGCAATGAAATCTATGTCATCAGGCCCGTAGCCGCATAATGAGTGGATTCAGGTATGATGATTCTAACTGAAATAAGTCACACAGGAAAAGAAACATCATAAGATATCACTAATACACGGAATGTAAACTTGGCTACATAGGAACTGAATTACAAAACAGAACAGGGTCTCAAATTTAGAAAACCAACTTATGCTTGCTTAAGGGGAAAGGTGAGTTGGGGTGCTGCATAAAACCAGAGATTGAAATGAGCACAGATAAAGTTCCTTAAGCCAAATATGGAATAGACAAGAGCTACTCCTTGCTCAACGAAATGGATTCAACACCCCATATTAAACACCTAAGAATGTACCTGACTAGGAAGTATCTTAAAACCTATGGATTGCTATGTCTCCGAAAAAGAATCAAGCGTGTGTTCAGGGGCATAAACGCAGCAGTGATAGGATTGGAGAAGTTCGGTGAGCAAATGAAGACCCTTTGAAGTCATATTGCATGGTACCCATTCCACGGGTCTCAACTCTCCAGGTTTAAGGTATTCTTCCTTCAGCTAAAACATGCATGTGGAACCCAGAGTATGATCAACCGTGTGATCGGGAGACGTGTTCCAATATGTGTCAGTTTTCGTCCCCTGGTACTCGGGTGCAACATTCCAGACGCTTTACTAACACTCTCCCGACTTGGAGAGTCAGTGCCTTTAACCTCCTGTTTGGCCCAGTTTGCAATTTCTGCGGAAGATGAACAGGAATAGGGAGAACCAATGACAGACTAGCTGGAGGTGTCTGGACGGGCAAATTTAACTCTCATTTTCCACCAGGAAGAGGAATTAACCAAAGGCTCAGCGTGCCGTGCCGGAACCAGATTAGGGCCTGAAGCAGTCCTGCAGTGATGCGGCCAGCTCACAAGAAAGCGAGTTGAAGAAAGGAGCTCAGGGGCACTGTAATTCACAAACCTGCAGAGTTATAAATGACAGCTATCGTCCAAAAATATACTGAAGTAAGGCTGCCAAGAGGACTTGACAGCGGGGCAGAATTGCAGGAAACCGATTTCAGGAGGTAGACTGGAATTGCATTTAAAGCATAGGAAAAGAGGCAGAACGTCCACAATGATGCACTTGGCCAAAAAGGGCGTATGCGTTTTTTCCTGAATATATTCAGGAAAAAACGCATACGCCCTTTTTGGCCAACCAAGCAAGCTTGCAAAGGAAATCTGCACTAGAGTGAAGTCTCACTTCCCCCCGGTCAAAAGGGCCATGTGAAAAAAGTGTAAAATCCAGAAAGGCAGGACAGGCCATGGAGAACTGGGAGCCTTGTTATGCTGATGGGCGGGATGTAAATTGCCAACAGCCACTCGGGAGAAGTGTATGGTGTTTCCTGAAACATCTAAAAAACAAAGCAACAGAGCCTAGGGCACTTCCACTTATGGTCCTATAGCTTAGGGAAATTAAAATCAAAAGACACAGCCACCCCAAAGGTTGGGACGGCTCTGTTTACAAGAACCTGGTTTACGGTACAAGTTCAATATCGCAGAAAGTGAAAAATGGATAAAGAAGTTGTGGTACTTACGTACAATGCAATATCACTCAGCAATGAAATCTATGTCATCAGGCCCGTAGCAGCATAATGAGTGGATTCAGGTGTGATGATTCTAACTGAAATAAGTCACACAGGAAAAGAAACATCATAAGATATCACTAATACATGGAATGTAAACTTGGCTACACAGGAACTGAATTCCAAAACAGAACAGGGTCGCAAATTTAGAAACCCAACTTATGCTTGCTTAAGGGGAAAGGTGAGTTTGGGTGCTGCATAAAACCAGAGATTGAAATGAGCACAGATAAAGTTCCTTAAGCCAAATATGGAATAGACAAGAGCTACTCCTTGCTCAACGAAATGGACTCAACACCCCATATTAAACACCTAAGAATGTACCTGACTAGGAAGTATCTTAAAACCTATGGATTGCTATGTCTCCGAAAAAGAATCAAGCGTGTGTTCAGGGGCATAAACGCAGCAGTGATAGGATTGGAGAAGTTCGGTGAGCAAATGAAGACCCTTTGAAGTCATATTGCATGGTACCCATTCCACGGGTCTCAACTCTCCAGGTTGAAGGTATTCTTCCTTCAGCTAAAACATGCATGTGGAACCCAGAGTATGATCAACCGTGTGATCGGGAGACGTGTTCCAATATGTGTCAGTTTTCGTCCCCTGGTACTCGGGTGCAACATTCCAGACGCTTTACTAACACTCTCCCGACTTGGAGAGTCAGTGCCTTTAACCTCCTGTTTGGCCCAGTTTGCAATTTCTGCGGAAGATGAACAGGAATAGGGAGAACCAATGAGAGACTAGCTGGAGGTGTCTGGACGGGCAAATTTAACTCTCATTTCCCACCAGGAAGAGGAATTAACCAAAGGCTCAGCGTGCCGTGCCGGAACCAGATTAGGGCCTGAAGCAATCCTGCGGTGATGCGGCCAGCTCACGAGAAAGCGAGTTGAAGAAAGGAGCTCAGGGGCACTGTAATTCACAAACCTGCAGAGTTATAAATGACAGCTATCGTCCAAAAATATACTGAAGTAAGGCTGCCAAGAGGACTTGAAAGCGGGGCAGAATTGCAGGAAACCGATTTCAGGAGGTAGACTGGAATTGCATTTAAAGCATAGGAAAAGAGGCAGAACGTCCACAATGATGCACTTGGCCAAAAAGGGCGTATGCGTTTTTTCCTGAATATATTCAGGAAAAAACGCATACGCCCTTTTTGGCCAACCAAGCAAGCTTGCAAAGGAAATCTGCACTACAGTGAAGTCTCACTTCCCCCCGGTCAAAAGGGCCATCTGAAAAAAGTGTAAAATCCAGAAAGGCAGGACAGGCCATGGAGAACTGGGAGCCTTGTTATGCTGATGGGCGGGATGTAAATTGCCAACAGCCACTCGGGAGAAGTGTATGGTGTTTCCTGAAACATCTAAAAAACAAAGCAACAGAGCCTAGGGCACTTCCACTTATGGTCCTATAGCTTAGGGAAATTAAAATCAAAAGACACAGCCACCCCAAAGGTTGGGACGGCTCTGTTTACAAGAACCTGGTTTACGGTACAAGTTCAATATTGCAGAAAGTGAAAAATGGATAAAGAAGTTGTGGTACTTACGTACAATGCAGTATCACTCAGCAATGAAATCTATGTCATCAGGCCCGTAGCAGCATAATGAGTGGATTCAGGTATGATGATTCTAACTGAAATAAGTCACACAGGAAAAGAAACATCATAAGATATCACTAATACACGGAATGTAAACTTGGCTACATAGGAACTGAATTACAAAACAGAACAGGGTCTCAAATTTAGAAAACCAACTTATGCTTGCTTAAGGGGAAAGGTGAGTTGGGGTGCTGCATAAAACCAGAGATTGAAATGAGCACAGATAAAGTTCCTTAAGCCAAATATGGAATAGACAAGAGCTACTCCTTGCTCAACGAAATGGATTCAACACCCCATATGAAACACCTAAAATGTACCTGACTAGGAAGTATCTTAAAACCTATGGATTGCTATGTCTCCGAAAGAGAATCAAGCGTGTGTGCAGGGGCATAATCGCAGCAGTGATAGGATTGGAGAAGTTCGGTGAGCAAATGAAGACCCTTTGAAGTCATATTGCATGGTTCCCATTCCACGGGTCTCAACTCTCCAGGTTTAAGGTATTCTTCCTTCAGCTAAAACATGCATGTGGAACCCAGAGTATGATCAACCATGTGATCGGGAGACGTGTTCCAATATGTGTCAGTTTTCGTCCCCTGGTACTCGGGTGCAACATTCCAGACGCTTTACTAACATTCTCCCGACTTGGAGAGTCAGTGCCTTTAACCTCCTGTTTGGCCCAGTTTGCAATTTCTGCGGAAGATGAACAGGAATAGGGAGAACCAATGACAGACTAGCTGGAGGTGTCTGGACGGGCAAATTTAACTCTCATTTCCCACCAGGAAGAGGAATTAACCAAAGGCTCAGCGTGCCGTGCCGGAACCAGATTAGGGCCTGAAGCAATCCTGCGGTGATGCGGCCAGCTCACGAGAAAGCGAGTTGAAGAAAGGAGCTCATGGGCACTGTAATTCACAAACCTGCAGAGTTATAAATGACAGCTATCGTCCAAAAATATACTGAAGTAAGGCTGCCAAGAGGACTTGAAAGCGGGGCAGAATTGCAGGAAACCGATTTCAGGAGGTAGACTGGAATTGCATTTAAAGCATATGAAAAGAGGCAGAACGTCCACAATGATGCACTTGGCCAAAAAGGGCGTATGCGTTTTTTCCTGAATATATTCAGGAAAAAACGCATACGCCCTTTTTGGCCAAACAAGCAAGCTTGCAAAGGAAATCTGCACTACAATGAAGTCTCACTGCCCCCCCCACCCCCGGTCAAAAGGGCCATCTGAAAAATGTGTAAAATCCAGAAAGGCAGGACAGGCCATGGAGAACTGGGAGCCTTGTTATGCTGATGGGCGGGATGTAAATTGCCAACAGCCACTCTGGAGAAGTGTATGGTGTTTCCTGAAACATCTAAGAAACAAAGCAACAGAGCCTAGGGCACTTCCACTTATGGTACTATAGCTTAGGGAAATTAAACTCAAAAAGACACAGCCACCCTAAATTATGGGAAGGCTCTGTTTACAAGAACCTCATTTATGGTACAAGTTCAATATCGCAGAAAGCGAAAAATGGATAAAGAAGTTGTGGTACTTACGTACAATGCAATATCACTCAGCAATGAAATCTATGTCATCAGGCCCGTAGCAGCATAATGAGTGGATTCAGGTACGATGATTCTAAGTGAAATAAGTCACACAGAAAGAGAAACTTCATAAGATATCACTACTACACGGAATGTAAACTTGGCTACACAGGAACTGAATTACAAAACAGAACAGGGTCTCAAATGTAGAAAACCAACTTATGCTTGCTTAAGGGGAAAGGTGAGTTGGGGTGCTGCATAAAACCAGAGATTGAACTTGGCACAGATACCGTTCCATAAGCCAAATATATAATAGACAATAGCTACTCCTTGTTCAACGAAGTGGACTCAACACCCCATATTAAACGCCTAAGAATATACCTGACTAGTAAGAATCTTAAAACCTATGGATTTATATGTCTCCGAAAGAGAATCAAGCGTGTGTACAGCGGCATAAATGCAGTAGTGATAGGATTGGTGAGGTTCGGTGAGCAAATGCAGACCCTTAGAAGGCATATTGCATGGTACCCATTCCATGGGTCTCAACTCTCCAGGTTTAAGGGATTCTTCCTTCAGCTAAAACATGCATGTGGAACCCAGATTATGATCCACTGTGTGTTCGGGAAACGTGTTCAAACGTGTCTCAGGTTTCGTCCCCTGGTACTCGGGTGCAACATTCCAGACGCTTTACTAACACTCTCCCCACTTGGAGAGTCAGTGCCTTTAACCTCCTGTTTGGCCCAGTTTGCAATTTCTGCGGAAAATGAACAGGAATAGGGAGAACCAATGAGAGACTAGCTGGAGGTGTCTGGACGGGCAATTTTAACTCTCATTCCCCACCAGGAAGAGGAATTAACCAAAGGCTCAGCATGCCGTTCCGGAACCACACTAGGGCCTGAAGCAATCCTGCGGTGTTGCGGCCAGCTCACAAGAAAGCGAGTTGAAGAAAGGAGCTCAGGGACACTGTAACTCACAAACCTGCAGAGGTATAAATGACAGCTATCGTCCAAAAATATATTGAAGTAAGGCTGCCAAGAGGACTTGAATGCGGGGTAGAATTGCAGGAAACCGATTTCAGGAGGTAGACTGGAATTGCATGTAAAGCATAGGAAAAGAGGCAGAACGTCCACAATGATGCACTTGGCCAAAAAGGGCGTATGCGTTTTTTCCTGAATATATTCAGGAAAAAACGCATACGCCCTTTATGGCCAACCAAGCAAGCTTGCAAAGGAAATCTGCACTACAATGAAGTCTCACTGCCCCACACTCAAAAGGGTCATCTGAAAAAAGTGTAAAATCCAGAAAGGCAGGACAGGCCATGGAGAACTGGGTGCCTTGTAATGCTGATGGGCGGGATGGAAATTGCCAACAGCCACTCTGGAGAAGTGTATGGTGTTTCCTGAAACATCTAAGAAACAAAACAACAGAGCCTAGGGCACTTCCACTTATGGTACTATAGCTTAGGGAAATTAAAATCAAAAAGACACAGCCACCCCAAATTTTGGGACGGCTCTGTTTACAAGAACCTCGTTTATGGTACAAGTTCAATATCGCAGAAAGCGAAAAATGGATAAAGAAATTGTGGTACTTACGTACAATGCAATATCACTCAGCAATGAAATCTAAGTCACCAGGCCCGTAGCAGCATAATGAGTGGCTTAAGCTACGATGATTCTAAGTGAAATAAGTCACACAGAAAAAGAAACATCAAAAGGTATCACTACTACACGGAATGTAAACTTGGCTACACAGGAACTGAATTACAAAACAGAACAGGGTCTCAAATGTAGAAAACCAACTTATGCTTGCTTAAGGGGAAAGGTGAGTTGGGGTGCTGCATAAAACCAGAGATTGAACTTGGCACAGATACCGTTCCATAAGCCAAATATATAATAGACAAGAGCTACTCCTTGTTCAACGAAGTGGACTTAACACCCCATATTAAACGCCTAAGAATATACCTGACTAGTAATAATCTTAAAACCTATTGATTTATATGTCTCCAAAAGAGAATCAAGGTTGTGTACAGCGGCATAAACGCAGCAGTGATAGGATTGATGAGGATCGGTGAGCAAATGCAGATCCTTTGAAGTCATATTGCATGGTACCTATTCCATGGGTCTCAACTCTCCAGGTTTAAGGGATTCTTCCTTCAGCTAAAACATGCATGTGGAACCCAGAGTATGATCCTCTGTGTGTTGGGGAAACGTGTTCAAATGTGTCTCAGGTTTCGTCCCCTGGTACTCGGGTGCAACATTCCAGACGCTTTACTAACACTCTCCCCACTTGGAGAGTCAGTGCCTTTAACCTCCTGTTTGGCCCAGTTTGCAATTTCTGCGGAAAATGAACAGGAATAGGGAGAACCAATGAGAGACTAGCTAGAGGTGTCTGGTCAGGCAAATTTAACTCTCATTTCCCACAAGGAAGAGGAATTAACCAAAGGCTCAGCGTGCCGTGGGGAACCACACTAGGGACTGAAGCAATCCTGCGGTGTTGCGGCCAGCTCACAAGAAAGCGAGTTGAAGAAAGGAGCTCAGGGACACTGTAACTCACAAACCTGCAGAGTTATAAATGATAGCTATCGTCCAAAAATATATTGAAGTAAGGCTGCCAAGAGGACTTGAAAGCGGGGCAGAATTGCAGGAAACCGATTTCAGGAGGTAGACTGGAATTGCATGTAAAGCATAGGAAAAGAGGCAGAACGTCCACAATGATGCACTTGGCCAAAAAGGGCGTATGCGTTTTTTCCTGAATATATTCAGGAAAAAACGCATACGCCCTTTTTGGCCAACCAAGCAAGCTTGCAAAGGAAACCTGCAGTACAATGAAGTCTCACTGCCCCCTTTCAAAAGGGCCATCTGACAAAAGTGTAAAATCCAGAAAGGCAGGACAGGCCATGGAGAACTGGGAGCCTTGTTATGCTGATGGGCGGGATGTAAATTGCCAACAGCCACTCTGGAGAAGTGTATGGTGTTTATTGAAACATCTAAAAAATAAAGCAACAGAGCCTAGGGCACTTCCACTTATGGTCCTAAAGCTTAGGGAAATTAAAGTCAAAAAGACACAGCCACCCCAAATTATGGGAAGGCTCTGTTTACAAGAACCTCATTTATGGTACAAGTTCAATATCGCAGAAAGCGAAAAATGGATAAAGATGTTGTGGTACTTACGTACAATGCAATATCACTCAGCAATGTAATCTATGTCATCAGGCCCGTAGAAGCATAATGAGTGGATTCAGGTACGATGATTCTAAGTGAAATAAGTCACACAGAAAAAGAAACTTCATAAGATATCACTAGTGCATGGAATGTAAACTTGGCTACACAGGAACTGAATTACAAAACAGAACAGGGTCTCAAATGAAGAAAACCAACTTATGCTTGCTTAAGGGGAAAGGTGAGTTGGGTGGCTGCATAAAAGCAGAGATTGAACTTGGCACAGATACCGTTCCATAAGTCAAATATATAACAGACAAGAGCTACTCCTTGTTCAACGAAGTGGACTCAACACCCCATATTAAACGCCTAAGAATATACCTGACTCGTAAGAATCTTAAAACCTATGGATTTATATGTCTCCGAAAGAGAATCAAGCTTGTGTACAGCGGCATAAACGCAGCAGTCATAGGACTGATGAGGATCGGTGAGCAAATGCAGATCCTTTGAAGTCATATTTCATGGTACCCATTCCATGGGTCTCAACTCTCCAGGTTTAAGGGATTCTTCCTTCAGCTAAAACATGCATGTGGAACCCAGAGTATGATCCACCGTGTGTTCGGGAAACGTGTTCAAATGTGTCTCAGTTTTCGTCCCCTGGTACTCGTGTGCAACATTCCAGATGCTTTACTAACACTCTCCCCACTTGGAGAGTCAGTGCCTTTAACCTCCTGTTTGGTCCAGTTTCCAATTTCTGTGGAAAATGAACAGGAATAGGGAGAACACATGAGAGACTAGCTGGAGGTGTCTGGACGGGCAAATTTAACTCTCATTTCCTACCAGGAATAGGAATTAACCAAAGGCTCAGTGTGCCATGCCAGAACCACACTAGGGCCTGAAGCAATCCTGCGGTGTTGCGGCCAGCTCACAAGAAAGCGAGTTGAAGAAAGGAGCTCAGGGGCACTGTAATTCACAATCGTGCAGAGTCCAAAATGACAGCTATCGTCCAAAAATATATTGAAGTAAGGCTGCCAAGAGGACTAGAAAGCGGTGCAGAATTGCAGGAAACCGATTTCAGGAGGTATCGGGAGTCGCTCTTAAAGCATAGGAAGAGAGACAGAATTTCGAAAATAATGCACTTGGCAAAAAAGGGCATATGTGTTTTATCCAGAGCTCTCATAACTGAGGGGAGGAGATTCCCAGCAGCCTCCAACTGCCACCTGAGGGCTCACATTGCCAAGGCAACATGAGCAAGCCAGGCAGGAGTTACCTCACAGCAGAGGTCCCACCTCACAGAAGGGTGAGAAACCCAGCCAACATCAGACTCTCACCAGAGGGCCTACATCACCAAGGGGATGGGAACCAGGCAGGAGTGTCTTCACACCAGTGGGGCCACATCATCGAAAGGTGAGGTACTCAGCACATGTGTCCTCAAACCAGAGGACCCACATCTCCAAGGGCCTCGGAGTGAGGCAGGCAGGAGTAGCCTCACAACACTGGGCCCATAGAATAAAAAAGTGAGGAATCCAGCAGTTGGAACCTCCCAGTAGGCGGCCCAGAGCACCGAGGCTATGGGATCCAGGCCACTCTGAACTCACAGAAGAGGGCCCATGTCATGAAACTGAGCAACCCAGCCATTGGGACCTCAGAGCAGGAGGCCCACATCCCCATGGGGATGGAAATCTGGTAGGAGTGTCCTCGCACCACTGAGAACATATCAGAAAATTTTGGGCGACCAGCAGTTAGGGCCTGACGCCAGAGGACCCTCATCACCAAGGGAAGGAGGTTCCCAGCAGGCTCCAACTGCCACCAGAGGGCTGACGTCGCCAAGGCGATGTGTGCCAACCAGGCACGAATGACCTCACAGCAGAGGGCCCACCTCAGAGAAGTGTGACGAACCCAGTCAGGATCAGACTCGCACCAGAGGGCCCACATCACCAAATGGATTGGAACCAGGCAGGAGTGTCTTCACATGAGTAGGGCCACATCATCTAAAGGTGAGGAACCCAGAACATGTGGCTTCAAACCATAGGACACCCATCACCAAGGGGCTGGGAGTGAGGCAGGCAGGAGGAGCCTCATAACAGAGTGCCCAAAAATAAGGTGAGGAATCCAGCATTTGGAACCTCCCAGCAGGCGGCCCAGAGCACAGAGGCTAGGGGATCCAGGCCGGAGTGAACTAACACCAGACAGCCCACATCATGAAACTGTGAGCAACCCAGACATTGGGACCTCAGAGCAGAAGGCCCACATCCCCATAGTGATGGGAACATGACAGGAGTGTCCTGGCATCACTGGGCTCACATCAGAAAACGTGGGGTGCTCAGAAGTTAGGGCCTGACGCTAGAGGGCACTCATCACCGAGAGGAGGAGGCTCCCAGCAGGCTCCAGCTGCCACCAGAGGGCCAACGTCGCCAAGGCGATGTGTGCCAGCCAGGCAGGAGTGACCTCACAGCAGAGGGCCCACCTCACAGAAGGGTGAGGAACACAGCCAGGATCAGACTCTCACCAGAGGGCCCACATCACCAAGGGGATGAGAACCAGGCAGGAGTGTCCCCACACCAGTGGGACATCATCATCGAAAGGTGAGGATCCCAGCACATGTGTCCTCAAACCAGAGGAACCACATCACCAAGGGGTTCAGAATGAGGCTGGCAAGACCGGCCTCACAACACAGGGTCCATAGAATATAAAAGTTGAGGAATCCAGCAGTTGGAACCTCCCAGCAAGCGGCCCAGAGCACCGAGGCTATGGGATCCAGGCCGCAGTGAACTCACAGCAGAGGGCCCACATCATGGTACTGTGAGCAAGCCAGCCGTTTTGACCTCAGAGCAGAAGGCCCATATCCCCATGGGGAAGGGAACATGGCAAGAGTGTCCTCACTCACTTGGCGCACATCAGAAAATGTGGGGAGCCCAGCAGTTATGGCCTAAGGCAAGAGGGCCCTCATCACCGAGGGGAGGAGGATCCCAGCACACTCCAACTGCCACCAGAGGGCCCATGTCACCAAGGTGACGTGTGCAAGACAGGCATGATTGACCTCACAGCAGAGGGCCCACCTCACAGAAGGGTGAGGAACCCAGCCAGGATCAGATTCTCACCTGAGGGCCCACATCAGCAAGGGGATGGGAACCAGTCAGGACAGTCTTCCCTCCAGTGGGGCCACATCATCAAAAGGTGCGGAACCCAGCACATGTGGCCTCAAATCAGAGGACACATATCACAAAGGGAATGGGAGTGAGGCAGGCAGGAGTAGCCTAAAAACAGAGGGCCCAAAGAATAAGAAAGGTGAGGAATCCAGCAGTTGGAACCTCCCAGCAGGCGGCCGAGAGCACAGAAGCTATGGGATGCAGGCAGGAGTGAACTAACAGCAGAGAGCCCACATCATGAAACTGTGAGCAACCCAGGCGTTGGGACCTCAGAGCAGAAGGCCCACATCCCAATGGGGATGTGAACCTGGCTGGAGTGTCCTCGCACCACTGGGCGCACATCACAAAATGTGGGGAGCCCAGCAGTTAGGGCCTGACGCCAGAGGGCCCTCATCACCAAGGGGAGGAGGCCCCCAGCAGGCTCCAAGTGCCACCAGAGGGCTCATGTCCACAAGGCGAGGTGAGCAAGCCAGGCAGGAGTGACCTCACAGCGGACGGCCCACCTCACAGATGGGTGAGGAACCCAGCCAGGATCAGACTCTCGACAGAGGGCCCACATCACCAAGGGGATGTGAACCAGGCAGGAGTCTCCTAAGACCATTGGTCCCACATCATCGAAAGGTGAGGAACCCAGCACATGTGGCCTCAAACCAGATGACACACATCACGAAGGGGCTGGGAGTGAGGCAGGCAGGAGGATCCTCACAACAGAGGGCCCAAAAAATTAAAAAAGTGAGGAATCCAGCAGTTGGAACCTCCCAGCAGGCGGCCAAGAGCACAGAGGCTATGGGATCCAGGCCTCTGTGAACTAACACCAGAGAGCCCACATCATGAAAATGTGAACAACCCAGCCGTTGGCACCTCAGAGCAGAAGGCCCACATCCCCATGGAGATGGGATCCTAAGAGGAGTGCCAAAGCATCACTGGGCTCACTAAGAAAAGTTGGTGAGCCCAGCAGTTAGGGCCTGACGCAAGAGGGCCCTCAACACCGGGGGGGAGGAGATTCCCAGCACGCTCCAACTGCCACCACATGGCTGACTTCACCAAGGCAATGTGTGCCAGCCATGCAGGAGTGATATCAGCAGAGGGTCTCCCTCACAGAAGGGTGAGGAACACAGCCAGGAACAGACACTCACCAGGGGGTCCACATAACCACGTGGATGAGAACCAGGCAGGAGTGTCCTCACACTAGTGGGGCCACATCATCGAAAGGTGAGGAACCCAGCAAAGGTGGCCACAAACCAGAGGACCCACATCACCAAGGGGTTGAGAGTGAGGTAGGTGTCTGGACGGGCATATTTAACACTCATTTCCCACCAGGAAGAGGAATTAACCAAAGGCTCAGCGTGCCCTGCCAGAAGCAGATTAGGGCCTGAAGCAGTCTTGCAGGTTTGCGGCCAGCTCACAAGAAAGCGAGTTGAAGAAAGGAGCTCAGGGGCACTGTAATTCACAAACCTGCAGAGTTATAAATGACAGATAACGTCCAAAAATATATTGAAGTAAGGCTGCGAAGAGGACTTGAAAGCAGGGCAGAATTTCAGGAAACCGATTTCAGGAGGTAGACTGGATTTGCATTTAAAGCATAGGAAAAGAGGCAGAACATCGACAATGATGCACTTGGCAAAAAAGGGCGTATGAGTTTGTTCCTGAATATATTCAGGAAAAAACACATACGCCCTTTTTGGCAAACCAAGCAAGCTTGCAATGGAAATCCGAACTACTATGAAGTGTCACTTCCCCCCGGTCTAAAGGGCCATCTGAAAAAAGTGTAAAATCCAGAAAGGCAAGACAGGCCATGGGGAAAAAGGAGCCTTGTTATGCTGATGGGCTGGATGTAAATTGCCAACAGCCACTCTGGAGAAGTGTATGGTGTTTCCTGATACATCTGGAAAACAAAGCAACAGAGTCTAGGGCATTTCCACTTATGGGCCTATAGCTTAGGGAAATTAAAATCAAAAAGACACAGCCACCCCAAAATTCGGGACGGCTGTGTTTACAGGAACCTCTTCTACAGTTCAAGTTAAATATCCCAGAGAACAAATAATTGATAAAGAAGTTGCGGTACTTACGTACAACAGAATACCACTCAGCAATGAAATCTGTGTCACCAGGCCTGTACCAGCATAATGAGTGGATTGAGGCACGATGATTCTAAGTGAAATAAGTCACACAGAAAAAGAAACATCATAAGGTATCACTAATGCACAGAATGTAAACTTGGTTACACAGGAACTGAATTACAAAACAGAACAGGGTCTCAAGTTTAGAAAACCAACTTATGCTTGCTTAAGGGGAAAGGTGAGTTGGGGTGCTGCATAAAACCAGAGTTTGAAATTAGCACAGATACCGTTCCATAAGCCAAATATGTAATAGACAAGACCTACCCCTTGCTCAACGAAATGGACTCAACAATGAGGTATCACCTCACACCTGTTAGAATGGGCATCATCTGAAAATCTACAAACAACAAATGCTGGAAAGGGTGTGGAGAAAAGGAAGCCTCTTTCACTATTGTTGGGAATATAAATTGATACAGTCACTATGGAGAACAATATGGAGTTTCTTAAGAAACTAATAATAGAATTACCCTATGATACAGCAATCCCAGTACTGGACATATACCCAGACAAAACCATAAATCAAAAAGAGACATTCACCGCAATGTTCATTGCATCTCTATTTACAATATCGAGGTAATGGAAGCAACCTAAATGCCCACAGACAGACGAATGCATAAAGATGTGGTACATATATAAAGTGGAATATTACTAAGCCATGAAAAGAATGAAATTGGGTCATTTGTAGAGACGTCGATGGATCTAGAGACTGTCATACAGAGTGAAGTAAGTCAGAAAGAGAAAAACAAATCTTGTATATTCATGCATATATGTGGAACCTAGAAAAACTGTACAGATTAACCATTTTGCAAGGAATAAATAGAGCAACAGATGTAGACAACAATCGTATGGACACAAGGGGGGAAAGCTCTTGAGGGGGTGGTGGTGGGAGGAGTTGAGAGATTGGGATTGGCATGTAAACATTTATATGTATAAAATAGATAACCAATAAGAACCTGCTGTATAAAAATATAAAATAAAATTCAAAATTAAAAAGAAATAAAATTTAAAAAATAAAACAGAAAAAACAATTATTCCCTTCACATACATGTATTTATATGAACAAATTATTTCCATGCTTATATCTGTAAATACAAAAAAGAGGAATAAAATCTACCTTGAACCAAAAATGAAAAAGAGAAAAAAAAAACAGAACCCACCAGTTACACAGAGGAAAACTGTATCAGGGCACTTGCTCCAGTTGTAAACAATTCTGAAGTTGGTCAGTGGTGGGGAATCGTCTCCCATTCAGCCAGCAGCCCCCACACAACAAGCGTCCTCATTGCAAAGCTGGGGCACCGTGCCGAGGCATCTGTGAGTAAACGTGAGCTGAGCCCCAGGCCAGTTGCTGCTGAACTGTTCCCACCCTTCCCAGGTAAAACACCTGAATATATACAAGGACTTGAAAGCCTAGAGGAAGGGCCATGGAGCCACACGAGTGACAGCATGCCAGCTGACTTGGTGCCTGCAGGCCAGCCAGGATGGTCTTGGCCCTGGGTGCTCTTCTGGAAGATTTCCATTTCCCTGCCTGAGATACCCGTCCTGTCCCTGCCCCCACTGCTTTTTTCCTTCCTCACCTCTGCCCAGGGAGAAATTCCAGCAGCAGGTATGGGTGACACATCCTCTTCTTTAGCAGGTGGCAGCCTGGCAACTGCTGCAGAAAGTCCAGCAGAGCCCCACTCACACTGGGCCACCCACAAAGCCGTGGCCTCTCACTCCCTCCCACCAGCCCAGCCCCGAGACTGCTGACAGGGCAGAGAAAATGGCGTCAGGCACAGCTGCAGGGGCTCTTGCTGCCTGGAGTGGTATTTATGTTGATCTCAACCCAGGCACACCTGGGGAGGGCAGGCCGGCACGGTAAGGCTGCCCAGGTCAGCCAATCATCACCCCTCAGGGGCTCACAGTTGAAGAAAATGGAACTTGCTGAACCGGCCAGGTCCAAGGAACAGGTGTGGGCTCCTGAGAGTCAGGATAGACAAGGGGCTGCAGCTTTGGCTTGTTTTCTAATCATTTTATCTGGCCCATGAGTGGGAGACAACTTCAAGAAAACCCTCTCCTAATGAGAGGAACCCAGGAGTCAGGGAGAGGAGGGGTGGGTGGTGGTTGGAGACAGAGGCCTGGTGCCCTGGGTGCAGTGGAAGTGTCTGGAAGACCAGGTGGAGGGAGGCCACACAGAGTGATGCCCAGGGTCACAGACCTGTCGGAGCTGCTGTTTGTTAGTTCAAGTCCTGCTCTGAGGTGCTCTGTGTCAGCTCTGAGCGACAGGTGAGCTGGGGGTGCTCTTCAATGAGGGCTATGTGCACGGTTCCTGTGTGCCCAGCCCTGCCACGGTACCTGCAAGGGTAGCTCTGTATCCTGGGAGGGGCCTGACCATGAGAGCCCCGTGGGCTGGGTTGGGGGTGGGGTACCTGCCCAGGAGAGCTCCATAGCCTGGGATTGGCCTGACCACGAGAGCCCCATGGGCTGCTGGGGACCTTGTAAAGGATGTCAGGACAGTCAGTGAAGCCACCGAGGATATACCTCCAGTTGCTCCTGATTCCTACACCCTGCTGGTCATTCTACCAACCACCAGGACATGGTATTCTGTATTAGTCTTCAATGATGCCTTCTTTTGTATTCCATTAGTCCCAGAGTCACAAGAAATTTTGGCTTGTGAGTGGCAGGACTCAACATACAACTAAAACAATACTTCCGGGCCGTCTTGCCCCAAGGGTTCAAAAATTCCCACACCATCTTTGGGGAAAGCTTAGCTAAAGACCGAAAAGTTCTACCTCTGGAAAAGGAAACCCTCCTTCAATATGCAGATGACATTCTGATCGCCAGCCCTACTAAGGAGGCCTCTGAGCTACCAAGCCAATAAAGGATAGAAGTTGTCCAAGAAAAAGCTCAAATATCACAGACTGCGGTGACCTGCCTGGGCTTCATTCTCACACAAGGTCGGAGAAGCCCATCCCAGGAAAGGGAAGAAACCATTTGCAGCCTTACCCCTTTCTAAAACTAGAAGACAGCTTAGGGGTTCCTGGGGAGGCTGCTTCTGGATTTGGGGTTTGCTGCTTCTGGATCCCTAACTACAGTCTACTAGCTGGGCCTCTATATGAAACACTGAAAGGAAAAGATGATGATCCTTTTGAACAGAATCCAGAAGTGGCCTTTCAAGAATGGAAAGAGCAGTCAATTCAGACCCTTGCCCTGGAACTCCCTAATTGAGCTAAACCCTTTGACCTTTCCATTCCCGGTGAAAGGTGAATCGCCATTGGAGAATTAGTGCAAAAACTGGGACCACTTGAAATGGAACAACGCAAGAATGCCATCCAGGTAGGATAAACTACAGTCACCAAGGGGCTTGGCCCACTGCCACATCTGGCCAAGATACTGGCGGTATCTAAAAACCTGGAAATCAGCAGCCCAAAAGGCCACCTCCCTCCTAAGGGAAAAGGACCCCACGTGGTGATCCTAATCACCAACCATGCCCTGAAGTTGCAGGGTTCGCTCCGTGGGCACACCGACCTCGGGTGAGGAGGCCCTCCAACTCCAACATCCAGAGAGATAACCGGGGGCAACAGGGCACCATGACGACTCGTGTGAACATCACTTGACCTGGAGTTTCTCTCATAAAACAACAATAGTGTGTCCCGAAGGAGTAGACTACTGCTTGCAGGACTTACTGCACCCGGAGGGGAGCTAATAATCTTGGCGGGGGAACCGTATATCACACTGTCACCATAGAAGAGCCTACAGACACCGTGATGATGGTGGTCAATAAGACCGGCTGGACTCCTGTTTACTTCAAAAGGCTGTTGACTCAGTGGCCATCATGGTCCTTGATCACCACTGACCCTGGACTGTCTGGGAGTTGAGCGGGCAAGGCTCTGACACCTGGTGCTGTTTTTACGTTAATTCAGGGGCCTAATTGAAGAAAGAGCAGACTACTGGTCAGAGCATCTAGGCTGGCAGAAACGGTCAGCCTAAGGTGGCCGAACAAATGTGGGGCGGGGTGAAATCGGCCCCCACAGCGTCTCTGCACATCTCTTTCCTGGACCCTCAAAGGTCATTAGAATCTATAACACTTCCAATGCTGGTGCTCAGGCGGACGAGCAGGGAGGCAGGGGTCCTGGGGCCAATCAACGTCACCTGGAGGCTGCTGGGGAGAAGTTCTGACCCTCGTCCCCTGGTATGAGGGCTCCCAACTCAGCACTCAGCAGTTACAGAAGAAGGGTCTGCACCCTCAGCACTCCAAGAATGAGGAACGGGACAAAAGGCAGAGGAGGGGTTTGTCCCCAGCAAAGCCCATTAAAAATCCCTGGGAGATAAAAATAGAATCTGGGCAATAAAGTCAAGTCTGACCTTTTTTATCCTTTGTGCTTTGTCTAATTTCACGTGCTCCTAGGGTCCCGCATGCAGAGGTTCCACACCCGGCACTTCAGACCAGATTTCCTAGTGCAGAATGGCTGGGTCGACACCTCAGCTCCTGGGGCCCAGTGCAGACTCCGAGATATAGAGCCTGAGCTGCAGCCAACCCGGCCCTCGAGAGCTCCGCCCCCTCCCTCCCACTGACTCTGACAGGATCTCTACACAGCAGCCCAGCCCACAGCCCACGGGGTAGTGCATGCTCTCACCTCTCCATTCTCTGATCAAAATATAAAGTTTCCTTTGCTTGGGAACCAAACTCAGTCTCGATCTGTTGGCCCCAATGACACTGGGCAGGGGGACACTTGTTGGGGTCCACTCTGGAGGATCAGTAACAGAAATTGAGACTATTGTAACTTCAATGAACAGATGTGTGAGCCAAACTGTAGTTAACATAGAACAGTTTAGAAGGCTCGGGTAAAATAAGATGTTTCTAACACTTCCATTTGATATTTCCATCACTTTATCATAAGCAAGTTCAGTGAAAAGGTTTGTCTTATTTGTCAGGTCAACATTAGAGAAATGAAGTGATTTCTTTCCAAGGATGTACATCTAATAATCTAGGTTAAAGCTTCAATCTTGTTTTAAATGCTTTTCCATTGAAAATGATACCTCTCTTTCAGCTCCCCCATTTCTGAGAAGTATAAAATCTTATAATTTATTATTATCAAAGGGGAAAGGTGGGAGGAGGGATAAATTAACAGTTTGGAATTAACACATACACACTGCTATGTATAAAGTAGATCATCAACAAGGAACTACTGTATAGCACAGGGAACTACACTCAATATTTTGCAATAACCTATAAGGGGAAATAATCGGAAAAAGAATAGATATTTTTATTGACATCATCTATCAATGACAGTTAAAGTGTAACCTAAGGGAAGCCGGTGGTGAGTGCTTCTGACCCTGAAGACTTCAATCATCTAAAGTTTGGACTCTGCCTACTTCCCAAGGCCCTTAATGAACATATGTGTAGCCGTAGCTTAAAAAACTCCCCAGTTTGGGTTTCGGGGAGACACTGATTTTGAAAAAGCCCTGGCGTTCTCCTTACATGAATGGGACTCTTCCTACTGCTAAAACATGTCTGTCACATCCAGAGGATGGTATACCGTCTGATCGGGAAGAGTTTGGAAAAGGCATCTCATCTCCTCATCTCCTGGTGCTCGGGTTTACCCCTCCAGCGTCTTTACTAACAGTCTCCCCACTTGGAGATGTCAGCACTGTCAACATCCTGTTGCGTACAGTTTGGAATTTGTCCAGAGGATGAAGCGGAAGGATGAGGAACAATGAGAGACAAGTCCTAGGTGTTCAGACAGGCACATGTCACTCTAATTTCCAATCAGGAAGACGAATTGACCAAAGGCTAGGGTTGCCCATAGAAACAGCATAGGGCTTGAGGAAATCCCACTGCTTTGTGGCCAGTTCCCATAAACACAAGTTGAACAATGGAACTCAGGGGCAGTAAAATTCACGAAACTGCAGAGTTGAAAATACCTATCACTGAAAAATGTCTTGAGGAAAGTCAGAGAAAAGGATTGGTAAGCAAGGGAGAATGGCAGGAAAGGGATTTGAGGAGGTAGAAAGGACTCGCCATTAAGCACAAGAAAAGGGGCTGAACATTGCCAACATTGCAGTTGGCCAAAAAGGCTGTATGCGTTTTTTTCTGTATATATTCAAGAAAAGGGCATACACTTTTCTAGCCAACCAAACAGGTGGGCACTGGAAATCAATACTACAAAAGATATCACTTCGCATCAGTCAGAAGAGCCATCCTCATAAAGTGTAAACACCAGAAATGCAGGACACGGCAAGGAGAAGAGGGAGCCCTGTGAGGCTTATAGTGGAAATGTATATTGCCAACGGCCATTCTGGAGAAGTGTATTGTGTTTACTAAAGCATCTAAAAAATGAGCTACAGAGCATAGGGCACTTGCACTCATGGGCGTATATCTTGGGAAAAACAAAAATCGAGAGGACACAGGCACCCCAATGTTTACTGCCTCTCTGTTTAAAAGATCCTCGACTAGGATAGAACTTAAATGTCTCTGGAGGGAAAAAATGGATAGAGATGTGGTACTTATGTAGAGTGGAATATTACTCAGCCTGGAAATCAATGAGATATGGCCAGTTGTAACAACTCCGGAGGAGTTACGTATGATCATTCTAAGTGACAGAATTCAAAAAGAAAAAGACACATATCATAAGATATCACTTAAAGGTGGAATCCAAAATGGCTACACATGAAATAAATTACAAAACAAAAACATAGTCAAATATGTAGAAAGCATGCGTAAGGCTGCTGAACGGGAAAGGTGGGGAGGGGTGAGGCATCATCCAGGAGGTTGAAATTAGCAAAGGTACCATTCCAAATACCAAACTGATAATCAACAAGGCCTACACGGTAGCTAAAAGAACTGCACTCAGCACACTCAAGTCACCGGAAAAGAATATCTATGACTGGTAAGAATCTGAAAAAGAATTTATTGATGTCTCTCTGTACGTGAATCAAGTGGATGTACAGCAGCAAGAAATAGAGCTTTGAAAATCAGCTGTAACCAATATAGTGATAAATTGCAAAAAATAAACGACAGAGGGACAGAGAAAACCTCTTACAACTTTTCCTCAGGGACGGTGATGCAACATGGATTGAACACATCTAGACCCACAGCAGGATGAGACATAAGACAGGAAACTGTTCGCGCTAAGAGAAATGTGAGGTTGGGTGAGGAAATGCACACCCTTTAAAGTAATACTACCTGGTACCCATTCAATGGGTCCCAAATCTGCAGGTTCAAGGAATCTTCCTACAGCTAAAACATGCATGGAAAACCCAGAGGACTGTACACCATGTGATCGGGAGATGTGTCTAAAATGCACCTCATTTATCCTCTCCTGGTGCTCCTGTTCATCATTCCAGCCATGTTACTTAGAATCTCCCCAGTTAGAGAATCAGTACATTTAAACTTCTGTTTCACACATTTTGCAAATTGTGAGGAGGATGAACGGGAAGAGGGGGAACCAATGAGAGAATAGTTGTAGGGGTTTGGACGGGCACATGTCACTCTAATTTCCCATTAAGAATAACAATTAAAAAAAGGCTCAGCCCGCCTCGCCGGAGCCAAAATAGGGCCTGAAGCAATCCTGCGGCTTTGAGGCCAGCTCACAAAAGAGCAACTTAAAAAATGGAGCTCAGGGTCACTGCAATTCACAAACCTGCAGAGTTATAAATGAAAACTAACGTCCAAAAATATGTTGAGGTAAGGCAAAGAAGAGGATCTGAATGCAAGACAGAATTGCAAGAAACAGATTTCAAGAGATAGATTGGACTCGTCTTTAAAGCACATGAAAAGCGGCAGAATTTCGACAATGATGCAGTTGGCCCAAAAGGGAGTATGCGTTTTTTCCTGAATATATCCAGGAAAAAACGCATACGCCCTTTATGGGCAACCAAGCAAGCAAGCAATGCAAATGTGCACAACAAAGAAGTCTCATTTCCCACCGGTCAAAAGGGCCATCTGAAAAAATTGTAAAAACCAGAAATGCAGGACAGGCCATGGAGAACAGGGAGCCTTTATACACTGATGGACAGTGTGTGAACTGCCGAGAGCCACTCTGGAGAAGTGTATGGTGGTTCCTAAATCATCTAAAAAACAGAGCTACAGAGCATAGGGCACTTCCAATCACGGGAGTATATCTAGGGAAGTCTAAAAATCAACAAGACACAAGCACACCACAGTTTAGGGCTACTCTGTTTACAAGAACCTCAACTTCAGTACACCTTAAATATCCCAGGAAAGAGAAAAATGGATAAAGAAAATGTGGTACTTATGTACAATGGAATATCTCTTCACCATGAAATCAATGTAATAAGGCTAGTAGAAGGATAAAGAGTGGATTTAGGTCCGATAATACTACTTGAAATAAGTCAAACAGAAAAAGAAACATATCATAAGATATCACTTATAGAGGGAGGATAAATATGGCTGCACAAAAAATGAATTACAAAACAGAACAGTGTCTCACATTTAGAAAACACACTTATGTCAGCTTAAGGGGAAAGGAGAGATGGGGTGATGCATAAAACCAGAGTTTGAAATAAGCACAGATACCGTTCAATAAACCAAATAGGTATTAGACAAGATCTACACCTTGCTCAATGAACTGGCCTCAACACACCCTATACACCGCAGAGAAATATATCTGAGTAATAAGAATCTTAAAACCCATGTATTGATATATCTCCATAAGGGAATCAAGTGTGTGCAGAGCGGCACAAACACAGCAGTGAAAATGAGCTAAACCCCATTATAGAAATAAATTTTAAAACCAAAACGCAGAAACAATGAAAGAGAGAAAACTTCTTACAAAATTCGCTCAGGGGCTGTGATGCAACCTGGAATGACCACATATAAACCCACAGCTGGATAAGACATAAGGCTGGACACTTGGGGCTGAGAGGATTGGTGAGCTTTGCTGAGCAACTGCCGAAAGTTTAATGCAATACTTCATGCTACTCATTCCAAGGGTCCCAACACTGCAGGTTGAAGGGAATCTTCCTACAGCTAAAACATGCATGGGAAATCCAGCAGATGGTATACCATATGATCAGGAAAGGTTTCTAAAACGCACGCCATTTTCCTCTCCTGGGGCTCCGGATCAACATTCCAGCCACTTTACTAACAACATCCCCACATGGAGAGTCAATGACTTTAAGTTCCGGTATCGCACAGTCTGCAGATAGTGCGGAGGATGAATGGGAATAAGGGGAACCAGTGAGAAAATAGCTGCAGCGGTTTCAATGCCCACATGTCACTCTAATTTCACATAGGAAGAAGAATTAACCAAAGGCACAACAAGGCGCCCCAGAAGAAAAATAGGGCCTGAAGAAATCCTGTGGATATGAGGCAAGATCACAAAAATAAGAGCTGAAAAATGGAACTAAGGGCAACTGCAATTCAAAAACCTGCAGAGTTATAAAGGCCAACTATTTTCCAAAACTATATTGAGGTAAGACTATGAAGAGGCACTGACAGCAAGGCAGAATCGCAGGAAACCGATTTCAGGAGGTAGACTGGAATTGCATGTAAAGCATAGGAAAAGAGGCAGAACGTCCACAATGATGCACTTGGCCAAAAAGGGCGTATGCGTTTTTTCCTGAATATATTCAGGAAAAAACGCATACGCCCTTTTTGGCCAACCAAGCAAGCTTGCAAAGGAAATCTGCACTACAATGAAGTCTCAATGCCCCCCCGTCAAAAGGGTCATCTGAAAAAAGTGTAAAATCCAGAAAGGCAGGACAGGCCATGGAGAACTGGGAGCCTCGTTATGCTGATGGGTGGGATGTAAATTGCCAACAGCCACTCTGGAGAAGTGTATGGTGTTTCCTGAAACATCTAAAAAACAAAGCAACAGAGCATAGGGCACTTCCACTTATGGTCCTAAAGCTTAGGGAAATTAAAATCAAAAAGACACAGCCACCCCAAAGTTTGGGATGGCTCTGTTTACAAGAACCTCATTTACGGTACAAGTTCAATATCACAGAAAGCGAAAAATGGATAAAGAAGTTGTGGTACTCACGTACAATGCAATATCACTCAGCAATGAAATCTATGTCATCAGGCACATAACAGCATAATGAGTGGATTCAGGTACGATGATTCTAAGTGAAATAAGTCACACAGAAAAAGAAACATCATAAGATATCACTAATACACGGAATGTAAACTTGGCTACACAGGAAATGAATTACATAACAGAAGAGGGTCTCAAATGTAGAAAACCAACTTATGCTTGCTTAAGGGGAAAGGTGAGTTGGGGTGCTGCATAAAACCAGAGATAAAAATTAGCACAGATTCCGTTCCATAAGCCAAATATGTAATAGACAAGAGCTACTCCTTGCTCAACGAAGTGGACTCAACACCCCATATTAAACGCCTAAGAATATACCTGACTAGTAAGAATCTTAAAACCTATGGATTTATATGTCTCTGAAAGAGAATCAAGTGTGTGTACAGCTGCACAAACGCAGCAGTGATAGGATTGGTGAGGTTCCGTGAGCAAATGCAGACCCTTTGAAGTCATATTGCATGGTACCCATTCCATGGGTCTCAACTCTCCAGGATTAAGGGATTCTTCCTTCAGCTAAAACATGCATGTGGAACCCAGAGTATGATCCACCGTGTGATCGGGAAACGTGTTCAAATGTGTCTCAGTTTTCGTCCCCTGGTACTCGGGTGCAACATTCCAGACGCTTTACTAACACTCTCCCCACTTGGAGAGTCAGTGCCTTTAACCTCCTGTTTGGCCCAGTTTGCAATTTCTGCGGAAAATGAACAGGAATAGGGAGAACCAATGAGAGACTAGCTGGAGGTGTCTGGACGGGCAAATTTAACTCTCATTTCCCACCAGGAAGAGGAATTAACCAAAGGCTCAGCGTGCCGTGCCGGAAACACACTAGGGCCTGAAGCAATCCTGCGGTGTTGCGGCCAGCTCACAAGAAAGCGAGTTGAAGAAAGGAGCTCAGGGGCACTGTCATTCACAAACCTGCACAGTTCTAAATGACAGCTATCGTCCAAAAATATATTGAAGTAAGGCTGCCAAGAGGACTAGAAAGCGGGGCAGAATTGCAGGAAACCCATTTCAGGAGGTATCGGGAGTCGCTCTTAAAGCATAGGAAAAGAGACAGAACTTGGAAAATAATGCCCTTGGCAAAAAAGGGCATATGTGTTTTATCCAGAGCTCTCATAACTGAGGGGAGGAGATTCCCAGCAGCCTCCAACTGCCACCTGAGGACTCACATTGCCAAAGCAACATGAGCAAACCAGGCAGGTGTTACCTCACAGCAGAGGTCCCACCTCACAGAAGGGTGAGAAACCCAGCCAACATCAGACTCTCACCAGAGGGCCCACATCACCAAGGGGATGGGAACCAGGCAGGAGTGTCTTCACACCAGTGGGGCCACATCATCGAAAGGTGAGGTACTCAGCACATGTGTCCTCAAACCAGAGGACCCACATCTCCAAGGGCCTCGGAGTGAGGCAGGCAGGAGTAGCCTCACAACACTGGGCTCATAGAATAAAAAAGTGAGGAATCCAGCAGTTGGAACCTCCCAGCAGGCGGCCCAGAGCACCGAGGCTATGGGATCCAGGCCGCTCTGAACTCACAGAAGAGGGCCCATGTCATGAAACTGAGCAACCCAGCCATTGGGACCTCAGAGCAGGAGGTCCACATCCCCATGGGGATGGAAATCTGGTAGGAGTGTCCTCGCACCACTGAGAACATATCAGAAAATTTTGGGCGACCAGCAGTTAGGGCCTGACGCCAGAGGACCCTCATCACCAAGGGAAGGAGGTTCCCAGCAGGCTCCAACTGCCACCAGAGGGCTGACGTCGCCAAGGCGATGTGTGCCAACCAGGCACGAATGACCTCACAGCAGAGGGCCCACCTCAGAGAAGTGTGACGAACCCAGTCAGGATCAGACTCGCACCAGAGGGCCCACATCACCAAATGGATTGGAACCAGGCAGGAGTGTCTTCACATGAGTAGGGCCACATCATCTAAAGGTGAGGAACCCAGAACATGTGGCTTCAAACCATAGGACACCCATCACCAAGGGGCTGGGAGTGAGGCAGGCAGGAGGAGCCTCATAACAGAGCGCCCAAAAATAAGAAAGGTGAGGAATCCAGCATTTGGAACCTCCCAGCAGGCGGCCCAGAGCACAGAGGCTAGGGGATCCAGGCCGGAGTGAACTAACACCAGACAGCCCACATCATGAAACTGTGAGCAACCCAGACATTGGGACCTCAGAGCAGAAGGCCCACATCCCCATAGTGAAGGGAACATGACAGGAGTGTCCTGGCATCACTGGGCTCACATCAGAAAACGTGGGGTGCTCAGAAGTTAGGGCCTGACGCTAGAGGGCACTCATCACCGAGAGGAGGAGGCTCCCAGCAGGCTCCAGCTGCCACCAGAGGGCCAACGTCGCCAAGGCGATGTGTGCCAGCCCGGCAGGAGTGACCTCACAGCAGAGGGCCCACCTCACAGAAGGGTGAGGAACACAGCCAGGATCAGACTCTCACCAGAGGGCCCACATCACCAAGGGGATGGGAACCAGGCAGGAGTGTCCCCACACCAGTGGGACATCATCATCGAAAGGTGAGGATCCCAGCACATGTGTCCTCAAACCAGAGGAACCACATCACCAAGGGGTTCAGAATGAGGCTGGCAAGACCGGCCTCACAACACAGGGTCCATAGAATATAAAAGTTGAGGAATCCAGCAGTTGGAACCTCCCAGCAGGTGGCCAAGAGCACAGAGGCTATGGGATCCAGTCCTCTGTGAACTAACACCAGAGAGCCCACATCATGAAAATGTGAACAACCCAGCCGTTGGCACCTCAGAGCAGAAGGCCCACATCCCCATGGAGATGGGATCCTAAGAGGAGTGCCAAAGCATCACTGGGCTCACTAAGAAAAGTTGGTGAGCCCAGCAGTTAGGGCCTGACGCAAGAGGGCCCTCAACACCGGGGGGGAGGAGATTCCCAGCACGCTCCAACTGCCACCACACGGCTGACTTCACCAAGGCAATGTGTGCCAGCCATGCAGGAGTGATATCAGCAGAGGGTCTCCCTCACAGAAGGGTGAGGAACACAGCCAGGAACAGACACTCACCAGGGGGTCCACATAACCACGTGGATGAGAACCAGGCAGGAGTGTCCTCACACTAGTGGGGCCACATCATCGAAAGGTGAGGAACCCAGCAAAGGTGGCCACAAACCAGAGGACCCACATCACCAAGGGGTTGAGAGTGAGATAGGTGTCTGGACGGGCATATTTAACACTCATTTCCCACCAGGAAGAGGAATTAACCAAAGGCTCAGCGTGCCCTGCCAGAAGCAGATTAGGGCCTGAAGCAGTCTTGCAGGTTTGCGGCCAGCTCACAAGAAAGCGAGTTGAAGAAAGGAGCTCAGGGGCACTGTAATTCACAAACCTGCAGAGTTATAAATGACAGATAACGTCCAAAAATATATTGAAGTAAGGCTGCGAAGAGGACTTGAAAGCAGGGCAGAATTTCAGGAAACCGATTTCAGGAGGTAGACTGGATTTGCATTTAAAGCATAGGAAAAGAGGCAGAACATCGACAATGATGCACTTGGCAAAAAAGGGCGTATGAGTTTGTTCCTGAATATATTCAGGAAAAAACACATACGCCCTTTTTGGCAAACCAAGCAAGCTTGCAATGGAAATCCGAACTACTATGAAGTGTCACTTCCCCCCGGTCTAAAGGGCCATCTGAAAAAAGTGTAAAATCCAGAAAGGCAAGACAGGCCATGGGGAAAAAGGAGCCTTGTTATGCTGATGGGCTGGATGTAAATTGCCAACAGCCACTCTGGAGAAGTGTATGGTGTTTCCTGATACATCTGGAAAACAAAGCAACAGAGTCTAGGGCATTTCCACTTATGGGCCTATAGCTTAGGGAAATTAAAATCAAAAAGACACAGCCACCCCAAAATTCGGGACGGCTGTGTTTACAGGAACCTCTTCTACAGTTCAAGTTAAATATCCCAGAGAACAAATAATTGATAAAGAAGTTGCGGTACTTACGTACAACAGAATACCACTCAGCAATGAAATCTGTGTCACCAGGCCTGTACCAGCATAATGAGTGGATTGAGGCACGATGATTCTAAGTGAAATTATTCACACAGAAAAAGAAACATCATAAGGTATCACTAATGCACGGAATGTAAACTTGGTTACACAGGAACTGAATTACAAAACAGAACAGGGTCTCAAGTTTAGAAAACCAACTTATGCTTGCTTAAGGGGAAAGGTGAGTTGGGGTGCTGCATAAAACCAGAGTTTGAAATTAGCACAGATACCGTTCCATAAGCCAAATATGTAATAGACAAGACCTACCCCTTGCTCAACGAAATGGACTCAACAATGAGGTATCACCTCACACCTGTTAGAATGGGCATCATCTGAAAATCTACAAACAACAAATGCTGGAAAGGGTGTGGAGAAAAGGAAGCCTCTTTCACTATTGTTGGGAATATAAATTGATACAGTCACTATGGAGAACAATATGGAGTTTCTTAAGAAACTAATAATAGAATTACCCTATGATACAGCAATCCCAGTACTGGACATATACCCAGACAAAACCATAAATCAAAAAGAGACATTCACCGCAATGTTCATTGCATCTCTATTTACAATATCGAGGTAATGGAAGCAACCTAAATGCCCACAGACAGACGAATGCATAAAGATGTGGTACATATATAAAGTGGAATATTACTAAGCCATGAAAAGAATGAAATTGGGTCATTTGTAGAGACGTCGATGGATCTAGAGACTGTCATACAGAGTGAAGTAAGTCAGAAAGAGAAAAACAAATCTTGTATATTCATGCATATATGTGGAACCTAGAAAAACTGTACAGATTAACCATTTTGCAAGGAATAAATAGAGCAACAGATGTAGACAACAATCGTATGGACACAAGGGGGGAAAGCTCTTGAGGGGGTGGTGGTGGGAGGAGTTGAGAGATTGGGATTGGCATGTAAACATTTATATGTATAAAATAGATAACCAATAAGAACCTGCTGTATAAAAATATAAAATAAAATTCAAAATTAAAAAGAAATAAAATTTAAAAAATAAAACAGAAAAAACAATTATTCCCTTCACATACATGTATTTATATGAACAAATTATTTCCATGCTTATATCTGTAAATACAGAAAAGAGGAATAAAATCTACCTTGAACCAAAAATGAAAAAGAGAAAAAAAAAACAGAACCCACCAGTTACACAGAGGAAAACTGTATCAGGGCACTTGCTCCAGTTGTAAACAATTCTGAAGTTGGTCAGTGGTGGGGAATCGTCTCCCATTCAGCCAGCAGCCCCCACACAACAAGCGTCCTCATTGCAAAGCTGGGGCACCGTGCCGAGGCATCTGTGAGTAAACGTGAGCTGAGCCCCAGGCCAGTTGCTGCTGAACTGTTCCCACCCTTCCCAGGTAAAACACCTGAATATATACAAGGACTTGAAAGCCTAGAGGAAGGGCCATGGAGCCACACGAGTGACAGCATGCCAGCTGACTTGGTGCCTGCAGGCCAGCCAGGATGGTCCTGGCCCTGGGTGCTCTTCTGGAAGATTTCCATTTCCCCATTTCCCTGCCTGAGATACCCGTCCTGTCCCTGCCCCCACTGCTTTTTTCCTTCCTCACCTCTGCCCAGGGAGAAATTCCAGCAGCAGGTATGGGTGACACATCCTCTTCTTTAGCAGGTGGCAGCCTGGCAACTGCTGCAGAAAGTCCAGCAGAGCCCCACTCACACTGGGCCACCCACAAAGCCGTGGCCTCTCACTCCCTCCCACCAGCCCAGCCCCGAGACTGCTGACAGGGCAGAGAAAATGGCGTCAGGCACAGCTGCAGGGGCTCTTGCTGCCTGGAGTGGTATTTATGTTGATCTCAACCCAGGCACACCTGGGGAGGGCAGGCCAGCATGGTAAGGCTGCCCAGGTCAGCCAATCATCACCCCTCAGGGGCTCACAGTTGAAGAAAATGGAACTTGCTGAACCGGCCAGGTCCAAGGAACAGGTGTGGGCTCCTGAGAGTCAGGATAGACAAGGGGCTGCAGCTTTGGCTTGTTTTCTAATCATTTTATCTGGCCCATGAGTGGGAGACAACTTCAAGAAAACCCTCTCCTAATGAGAGGAACCCAGGAGTCAGGGAGAGGAGGGGTGGGTGGTGGTTGGAGACAGAGGCCTGGTGCCCTGGGTGCAGTGGAAGTGTCTGGAAGACCAGGTGGAGGGAGGCCACACAGAGTGATGCCCAGGGTCACAGACCTGTCGGAGCTGCTGTTTGTTAGTTCAAGTCCTGCTCTGAGGTGCTCTGTGTCAGCTCTGAGCGACAGGTGAGCTGGGGGTACTCTTCAATGAGGGCTATGTGCACGGTTCCTGTGTGCCCAGCCCTGCCACGGTACCTGCAAGGGTAGCTCTGTATCCTGGGAGGGGCCTGACCATGAGAGCCCCGTGGGCTGGGTTGGGGGTGGGGTACCTGCCCAGGAGAGCTCCATAGCCTGGGATTGGCCTGACCACGAGAGCCCCATGGGCTGCTGGGGACCTGGTAAAGGATGTCAGGACAGTCAGTGAAGCCACCGAGGATATACCTCCAGTTGCTCCTGATTCCTACACCCTGCTGGTCATTCTACCAACCACCAGGACATGGTATTCTGTATTAGTCTTCAATGATGCCTTCTTTTGTATTCCATTAGTCCCAGAGTCACAAGAAATTTTGGCTTGTGAGTGGCAGGACTCAACATACAACTAAAACAATACTTCCAGGCCGTCTTGCCCCAAGGGTTCAAAAATTCCCACACCATCTTTGGGGAAAGCTTAGCTAAAGACCGAAAAGTTCTACCTCTGGAAAAGGAAACCCTCCTTCAATATGCAGATGACATTCTGATCGCCAGCCCTACTAAGGAGGCCTCTGAACTACCAAGCCAATAAAGGATAGAAGTTGTCCAAGAAAAAGCTCAAATATCACAGACTGCGGTGACCTGCCTGGGCTTCATTCTCACACAAGGTCGGAGAAGCCCATCCCAGGAAAGGGAAGAAACCATTTGCAGCCTTACCCCTTTCTAAAACTAGAAGACAGCTTAGGGGTTCCTGGGGAGGCCAGGGTTTGCTGCTTCTGGATCCCTAACTACAGTCTACTAGCTGGGCCTCTATATGAAACACTGAAAGGAAAAGATGATGATCCTTTTGAACAGAATCCAGAAGTGGCCTTTCAAGAATGGAAAGAGCAGTCAATTCAGACCCTTGCCCTGGAACTCCCTAATTGAGCTAAACCCTTTGACCTTTCCATTCCCGGTGAAAGGTGAATCGCCATTGGAGAATTAGTGCAAAAACTGGGACCACTTGAAATGGAACAACGCAAGAATGCCATCCAGGTAGGATAAACTACAGTCACCAAGGGGCTTGGCCCACTGCCACATCTGGCCAAGATACTGGCGGTATCTAAAAACCTGGAAATCAGCAGCCCAAAAGGCCACCTCCCTCCTAAGGGAAAAGGACCCCACGTGGTGATCCTAATCACCAACCATGCCCTGAAGTTGCAGGGTTCGCTCCGTGGGCACACCGACCTCGGGTGAGGAGGCCCTCCAACTCCAACATCCAGAGAGATAACCGGGGGCAACAGGGCACCATGACGACTCGTGTGAACATCACTTGACCTGGAGTTTCTCTCAAAAAACAACAATAGTGTGTCCCGAAGGAGTAGACTACTGCTTGCAGGACTTACTGCACCCGGAGGGGAGCTAATAATCTTGGCGGGGGAACCGTATATCACACTGTCACCATAGAAAAGCCTACAGACACCGTGATGATGGTGGCCAATAAGACCGGCTGGACTCCTGTTTACTTCAAAAGGCTGTTGACTCAGTGGCCATCATGGTCCTTGATCACCACTGACCCTGGACTGTCTGGGAGTTGAGCGGGCAAGGCTCTGACACCTGGTGCTGTTTTTACGTTAATTCAGGGGCCTAATTGAAGAAAGAGCAGACTACTGGTCAGAGCATCTAGGCTGGCAGAAACGGTCAGCCTAAGGTGGCCGAACAAATGTGGGGCGGGGTGAAATCGGCCCCCACAGCGTCTCTGCACATCTCTTTCCTGGACCCTCAAAGGTCATTAGAATCTATAACACTTCCAATGCTGGTGCTCAGGCGGACGAGCAGGGAGGCAGGGGTCCTGGGGCCAATCAACGTCACCTGGAGGCTGCTGGGGAGAAGTTCTGACCCTCGTCCCCTGGTATGAGGGCTCCCAACTCAGCACTCAGCAGTTACAGAAGAAGGGTCTGCACCCTCAGCACTCCAAGAATGAGGAACGGGGCAAAAGGCAGAGGAGGGGTTTGTCCCCAGCAAAGCCCACTAAAAATCCCTGGGAGATAAAAATAGAATCTGGGCAATAAAGTCAAGTCTGACCTTTTTTATCCTTTGTGCTTTGTCTAATTTCACGTGCTCCTAGGGTCCCGCATGCAGAGGTTCCACACCCGGCACTTCAGACCAGATTTCCTAGTGCAGAATGGCTGGGTCGACACCTCAGCTCCTGGGGCCCAGTGCAGACTCCGAGATATAGAGCCTGAGCTGCAGCCAACCCGGCCCTCGAGAGCTCTGCCCCCTCCCTCCCACTGACTCTGACAGGATCTCTACACAGCAGCCCAGCCCACAGCCCACAGCCCACAGCCCACGGGGTAGTGCATGCTCTCACCTCTCCATTCTCTGATCAAAATATAAATTTCCTTTGCTTGGGAACCAAACTCAGTCTCGATCTGTTGGCCCCAATGACACTGGGCAGGGGGACACTTGTTGGGGTCCATTCTGGAGGATCAGTAACAGAAATTGAGACTATTGTAACTTCAATGAACAGATGTGTGAGCCAAACTGTAGTTAACATAGAACAGTTTAGAAGGCTCGGGTAAAATAAGATGTTTCTAACACTTCCATTTGATATTTCCATCACTTTATCATAAGCAAGTTCAGTGAAAAGGTTTGTCTTATTTGTCAGGTCAACATTAGAGAAATGAAGTGATTTCTTTCCAAGGATGTACATCTAATAATCTTGGTTAAAGCTTCAATCTTGTTTTAAATGCTTTTCCATTGAAAATGATACCTCTCTTTCAGCTCCCCCATTTCTGAGAAGTATAAAATCTTATAATTTATTATTATCAAAGGGGAAAGGTGGGAGGAGGGATAAATTAACAGTTTGGAATTAACACATACACACTGCTATGTATAAAGTAGATCATCAACAAGGAACTACTGTATAGCACAGGGAACTACACTAAATATTTTGCAATAACCTATAAGGGGAAATAATCGGAAAAAGAATAGATATTTTTATTGACATCATCTATCAATGACAGTTAAAGTGTAACCTAAGGGAAGCCGGTGGTGAGTGCTTCTGACCCTGAAGACTTCAATCATCTAAAGTTTGGACTCTGCCTACTTCCCAAGGCCCTTAATGAACATATGTGTAGCCGTAGCTTAAAAAACTCCCCAGTTTGGGTTTCGGGGAGACACTGATTTTGAAAAAGCCCTGGCGTTCTCCTTACATGAATGGGACTCTTCCTACTGCTAAAACATGTCTGTCACATCCAGAAGATGGTATACCGTCTGATCGGGAAGAGTTTGGAAAAGGCATCTCATCTCCTCATCTCCTGGTGCTCGGGTTTACCCCTCCAGCGTCTTTACTAACAGTCTCCCCACTTGGAGATGTCAGCACTGTCAACATCCTGTTGCGTACAGTTTGGAATTTGTCCAGAGGATGAAGCGGAAGGATGAGGAACAATGAGAGACAAGTCCTAGGTGTTCAGACAGGCACATGTCACTCTAATTTCCAATCAGGAAGACGAATTGACCAAAGGCTAGTGTTGCCCATAGAAACAGTATAGGGCTTGAGGAAATCCCACTGCTTTGTGGCCAGTTCCCATAAACACAAGTTGAACAATGGAACTCAGGGGCAGTAAAATTCACGAAACTGCAGAGTTGAAAATATCTATCACTGAAAAATGTCTTGAGGAAAGTCAGAGAAAAGGATTGGTAAGCAAGGGAGAATGGCAGGAAAGGGATTTGAGGAGGTAGAAAGGACTCGCCATTAAGCACAAGAAAAGGGGCTGAACATTGCCAACATTGCAGTTGGCCAAAAAGGCTGTATGCGTTTTTTTCTGTATATATTCAAGAAAAGGGCATACACTTTTTTAGCCAACCAAACAGGTGGGCACTGGAAATCAATACTACAAAAGATATCACTTCGCATCAGTCAGAAGAGCCATCCTCATAAAGTGTAAACACCAGAAATGCAGGACAGGGCAAGGAGAAGAGGGAGCCCTGTGAGGCTTATAGTGGAAATGTATATTGCCAACGGCCATTCTGGAGAAGTGTATTGTGTTTACTAAAGCATCTAAAAAATGAGCTACAGAGCATAGGGCACTTGCACTCATGGGCGTATATCTTGGGAAAAACAAAAATCGAGAGGACACAGGCACCCCAATGTTTACTGCCTCTCTGTTTAAAAGATCCTCGACTAGGATAGAACTTAAATGTCTCTGGAGGGAAAAAATGGATAGAGATGTGGTACTTATGTAGAGTGGAATATTACTCAGCCTGGAAATCAATGAGATATGGCCAGTTGTAACAACTCCGGAGGAGTTACGTATGATCATTCTAAGTGACAGAATTCAAAAAGAAAAAGACACATATCATAAGATATCACTTAAAGGTGGAATCCAACATGGCTACACATGAAATAAATTACAAAACAAAAACATAGTCAAATATGTAGAAAGCACGCGTAAGGCTGCTGAACGGGAAAGGTGGGGAGGGGTGAGGCATCATCCAGGAGGTTGAAATTAGCAAAGATACCATTCCAAATACCAAACTGATAATCAACAAGGCCTACACGGTAGCTAAAAGAACTGCACTCAGCACACTCAAGTCACCGGAAAAGAATATCTATGACTGGTAAGAATCTGAAAAAGAATTTATTGATGTCTCTCTGTACGTGAATCAAGTGGATGTACAGTAGCAAGAAATAGAGCTTTGAAAATCAGCTGTAACCAATATAGTGATAAATTGCAAAAAATAAACGACAGAGAGACAGAGAAAACCTCTTACAACTTTTCCTCAGGGATGGTGATGCAACATGGATTGAACACATCTAGACCCACAGCAGGATGAGACATAAGACTGGAAACTGTTCGCGCTAAGAGAAATGT
Organism: Lagenorhynchus albirostris; assembly: GCF_949774975.1. Lineage (NCBI taxonomy): Eukaryota > Metazoa > Chordata > Mammalia > Artiodactyla > Delphinidae > Lagenorhynchus > Lagenorhynchus albirostris. The sequence goes on along the minus strand of NC_083098.1, from coordinate 59,202,920 downwards.
GAGGTTGGGTGAGGAAATGCACACCCTTTAAAGTAATACTACCTGGTACCCATTCAATGGGTCCCAAATCTGCAGGTTCAAGGAATCTTCCTACAGCTAAAACATGCATGGAAAACCCAGAGGACTTTACACCATGTGATCGGGAGATGTGTCTAAAATGCACCTCATTTATCCTCTCCTGGTGCTCCTGTTCATCATTCCAGCCATGTTACTTAGAATCTCCCCACTTAGAGAATCAGCACATTTAAACTTCTGTTTCACACATTTTGCAAATTGTGAGGAGGATGAACGGGAAGAGGGGGAACCAATGAGAGAATAGTTGTAGGGGTTTGGACGAGCACATGTCACTCTAATTTCCCATTAAGAATAAGAATAAAAAAAGGCTCAGCCCACCTCGCCGGAGCCAAAATAGGGCCTGAAGCAATCCTGCGGCTTTGAGGCCAGCTCACAAAAGAGCAACTTAAAAAATGGAGCTCAGGGTCACTGCAATTCACAAACCTGCAGAGTTATAAATGAAAACTAACGTCCAAAAATATGTTGAGGTAAGGCAAAGAAGAGGATCTGAATGCAAGACAGAATTGCAAGAAACAGATTTCAAGAGATAGATTGGACTCGTCTTTAAAGCACATGAAAAGCGGCAGAATTTCGACAATGATGCAGTTGGCCCAAAAGGGAGTATGCGTTTTTTCCTGAATATATCCAGGAAAAAACGCATACGCCCTTTATGGGCAACCAAGCAAGCAAGCAATGCAAATGTGCACAACAAAGAAGTCTCATTTCCCACCGGTCAAAAGGGCCATCTGAAAAAATTGTAAAAACCAGAAATGCAGGACAGGCCATGGAGAACAGGGAGCCTTTATACGCTGCTGGACAGTGTGTGAACTGCCGAGAGCCACTCTGGAGAAGTGTATGGTGGTTCCTAAATCATCTAAAAAACAGAGCTACAGAGCATAGGGCACTTCCAATCACGGGAGTATATCTAGGGAAGTCTAAAAATCAACAAGACACAAGCACACCACAGTTTAGGGCTACTCTGTTTACAAGAACCTCAACTTCAGTACACCTTAAATATCCCAGGAAAGAGAAAAATGGATAAAGAAAATGTGGTACTTATGTACAATGGAATATCTCTTCACCATGAAATCAATGTAATAAGGCTAGTAGAAGGATAAAGAGTGGATTTAGGTCCGATAATACTACTTGAAATAAGTCAAACAGAAAAAGAAACATATCATAAGATATCACTTATAGAGGGAGGATAAATATGGCTGCACAAAAAATGAATTACAAAACAGAACAGTGTCTCACATTTAGAAAACACACTTATGTCAGCTTAAGGGGAAAGGAGAGATGGGGTGATGCATAAAACCAGAGTTTGAAATAAGCACAGATACCGTTCAATAAACCAAATAGGTATTAGACAAGATCTACACCTTGCTCAATGAACTGGCCTCAACACACCCTATACACCGCAGAGAAATATATCTGAGTAATAAGAATCTTAAAACCCATGTATTGATATATCTCCATAAGGGAATCAAGTGTGTGCAGAGCGGCACAAACACAGCAGTGAAAATGAGCTAAACCCCATTATAGAAATAAATTTTAAAACCAAAACGCAGAAACAATGAAAGAGAGAAAACTTCTTACAAAATTCGCTCAGGGGCTGTGATGCAACCTGGAATGACCACATATAAACCCACAGCTGGATAAGACATAAGGCTGGACACTTGGGGCTGAGAGGATTGGTGAGCTTTGCTGAGCAACTGCCGAAAGTTTAATGCAATACTTCATGCTACTCATTCCAAGGGTCCCAACACTGCAGGTTGAAGGGAATCTTCCTACAGCTAAAACATGCATGGGAAATCCAGCAGATGGTATACCATATGATCAGGAAAGGTTTCTAAAACGCACGCCATTTTCCTCTCCTGGGGCTCCGGATCAACATTCCAGCCACTTTACTAACAACATCCCCACATGGAGAGTCAATGACTTTAAGTTCCGGTATCGCACAGTCTGCAGATAGTGCGGAGGATGAATGGGAATAAGGGGAACCAGTGAGAAAATAGCTGCAGCGGTTTCAATGCCCACATGTCACTCTAATTTCACATAGGAAGAAGAATTAACCAAAGGCACAACAAGGCGCCCCAGAAGAAAAATAGGGCCTGAAGAAATCCTGTGGATATGAGGCAAGATCACAAAAATAAGAGCTGAAAAATGGAACTAAGGGCAACTGCAATTCAAAAACCTGCAGAGTTATAAAGGCCAACTATTTTCCAAAACTATATTGAGGTAAGACTATGAAGAGGCACTGACAGCAAGGCAGAATCGCAGGAAACCGATTTCAGGAGGTAGACTGGAATTGCATGTAAAGCATAGGAAAAGAGGCAGAACGTCCACAATGATGCACTTGGCCAAAAAGGGCGTATGCGTTTTTTCCTGAATATATTCAGGAAAAAACGCATATGCCCTTTTTGGCCAACCAAGCAAGCTTGCAAAGGAAATCTGCACTACAATGAAGTCTCAATGCCCCCCCGTCAAAAGGGTCATCTGAAAAAAGTGTAAAATCCAGAAAGGCAGGACAGGCCATGGAGAACTGGGAGCCTCGTTATGCTGATGGGTGGGATGTAAATTGCCAACAGCCACTCTGGAGAAGTGTATGGTGTTTCCTGAAACATCTAAAAAACAAAGCAACAGAGCATAGGGCACTTCCACTTATGGTCCTAAAGCTTAGGGAAATTAAAATCAAAAAGACACAGCCACCCCAAAGTTTGGGATGGCTCTGTTTACAAGAACCTCATTTACGGTACAAGTTCAATATCACAGAAAGCGAAAAATGGATAAAGAAGTTGTGGTACTCACGTACAATGCAATATCACTCAGCAATGAAATCTATGTCATCAGGCACATAACAGCATAATGAGTGGATTCAGGTACGATGATTCTAAGTGAAATAAGTCACACAGAAAAAGAAACATCATAAGATATCACTAATACACGGAATGTAAACTTGGCTACACAGGAAATGAATTACAAAACAGAAGAGGGTCTCAAATGTAGAAAACCAACTTATGCTTGCTTAAGGGGAAAGGTGAGTTGGGGTGCTGCATAAAACCAGAGATAAAAATTAGCACAGATTCCGTTCCATAAGCCAAATATGTAATAGACAAGAGCTACTCCTTGCTCAACGAAGTGGACTCAACACCCCATATTAAACGCCTAAGAATATACCTGACTAGTAAGAATCTTAAAACCTATGGATTTATATGTCTCCGAAAGAGAATCAAGTGTGTGTACAGCTGCACAAACGCAGCAGTGATAGGATTGGTGAGGTTCCGTGAGCAAATGCAGACCCTTTGAAGTCATATTGCATGGTACCCATTCCATGGGTCTCAACTCTCCAGGATTAAGGGATTCTTCCTTCAGCTAAAACATGCATGTGGAACCCAGAGTATGATCCACCGTGTGATCGGGAAACGTGTTCAAATGTGTCTCAGTTTTCGTCCCCTGGTACTCGGGTGCAACATTCCAGACGCTTTACTAACACTCTCCCCACTTGGAGAGTCAGTGCCTTTAACCTCCTGTTTGGCCCAGTTTGCAATTTCTGCGGAAAATGAACAGGAATAGGGAGAACCAATGAGAGACTAGCTGGAGGTGTCTGGACGGGCAAATTTAACTCTCATTTCCCGCCAGGAAGAGGAATTAACCAAAGGCTCAGCGTGCCGTGCCGGAACCACACTAGGGCCTGAAGCAATCCTGCGGTGTTGCGGCCAGCTCACAAGAAAGCGAGTTGAAGAAAGGAGCTCAGGGGCACTGTAATTCACAAACCTGCAGAGTTCTAAATGACAGCTATCGTCCAAAAATATATTGAAGTAAGGCTGCCAAGAGGACTAGAAAGCGGGGCAGAATTGCAGGAAACCCATTTCAGGAGGTATCGGGAGTCGCTCTTAAAGCATAGGAAAAGAGACAGAACTTGGAAAATAATGCCCTTGGCAAAAAAGGGCATATGTGTTTTATCCAGAGCTCTCATAACTGAGGGGAGGAGATTCCCAGCAGCCTCCAACTGCCACCTGAGGACTCACATTGCCAAGGCAACATGAGCAAACCAGGCAGGAGTTACCTCACAGCAGAGGTCCCACCTCACAGAAGGGTGAGAAACCCAGCCAACATCAGACTCTCACCAGAGGGCCCACATCACCAAGGGGATGGGAACCAGGCAGGAGTGTCTTCACACCAGTGGGGCCACATCATCGAAAGGTGAGGTACTCAGCACATGTGTCCTCAAACCAGAGGACCCACATCTCCAAGGGCCTCGGAGTGAGGCAGGCAGGAGTAGCCTCACAACACTGGGCTCATAGAATAAAAAAGTGAGGAATCCAGCAGTTGGAACCTCCCAGTAGGCGGCCCAGAGCACCGAGGCTATGGGATCCAGGCCGCTCTGAACTCACAGAAGAGGGCCCATGTCATGAAACTGAGCAACCCAGCCATTGGGACCTCAGAGCAGGAGGCCCACATCCCCATGGGGATGGAAATCTGGTAGGAGTGTCCTCGCACCACTGAGAACATATCAGAAAATTTTGGGCGACCAGCAGTTAGGGCCTGACGCCAGAGGACCCTCATCACCAAGGGAAGGAGGTTCCCAGCAGGCTCCAACTGCCACCAGAGGGCTGATGTCGCCAAGGCGATATGTGCCAACCAGGCACGAATGACCTCACAGCAGAGGGCCCACCTCAGAGAAGTGTGACGAACCCAGTCAGGATCAGACTCGCACCAGAGGGCCCACATCACCAAATGGATTGGAACCAGGCAGGAGTGTCTTCACATGAGTAGGGCCACATCATCTAAAGGTGAGGAACCCAGAACATGTGGCTTCAAACCATAGGACACCCATCACCAAGGGGCTGGGAGTGAGGCAGGCAGGAGGAGCCTCATAACAGAGCGCCCAAAAATAAGAAAGGTGAGGAATCCAGCATTTGGAACCCCCCGCAGGCGGCCCAGAGCACAGAGGCTAGGGGATCCAGGCCGGAGTGAACTAACACCAGACAGCCCACATCATGAAACTGTGAGCAACCCAGACATTGGGACCTCAGAGCAGAAGGCCCACATCCCCATAGTGATGGGAACATGACAGGAGTGTCCTGGCATCACTGGGCTCACATCAGAAAACGTGGGGTGCTCAGAAGTTAGGGCCTGACGCTAGAGGGCACTCATCACCGAGAGGAGGAGGCTCCCAGCAGGCTCCAGCTGCCACCAGAGGGCCAACGTCGCCAAGGCAATGTGTGCCAGCCCGGCAGGAGTGACCTCACAGCAGAGGGCCCACCTCACAGAAGGGTGAGGAACACAGCCAGGATCAGACTCTCACCAGAGGGCCCACATCACCAAGGGGATGGGAACCAGGCAGGAGTGTCCCCACACCAGTGGGACATCATCATCGAAAGGTGAGGATCCCAGCACATGTGTCCTCAAACCAGAGGAACCACATCACCAAGGGGTTCAGAATGAGGCTGGCAAGACCAGCCTCACAACACAGGGTCCATAGAATATAAAAGTTGAGGAATCCAGCAGTTGGAACCTCCCAGCAGGCGGCCAAGAGCACAGAGGCTATGGGATCCAGTCCTCTGTGAACTAACACCAGAGAGCCCACATCATGAAAATGTGAACAACCCAGCCGTTGGCACCTCAGAGCAGAAGGCCCACATCCCCATGGAGATGGGATCCTAAGAGGAGTGCCAAAGCATCACTGGGCTCACTAAGAAAAGTTGGTGAGCCCAGCAGTTAGGGCCTGACGCAAGAGGGCCCTCAACACCGGGGGGGAGGAGATTCCCAGCACGCTCCAACTGCCACCACACGGCTGACTTCACCAAGGCAATGTGTGCCAGCCATGCAGGAGTGATATCAGCAGAGGGTCTCCCTCACAGAAGGGTGAGGAACACAGCCAGGAACAGACACTCACCAGGGGGTCCACATAACCACGTGGATGAGAACCAGGCAGGAGTGTCCTCACACTAGTGGGGCCACATCATCGAAAGGTGAGGAACCCAGCAAAGGTGGCCACAAACCAGAGGACCCACATCACCAAGGGGTTGAGAGTGAGGTAGGTGTCTGGACGGGCATATTTAACACTCATTTCCCACCAGGAAGAGGAATTAACCAAAGGCTCAGCGTGCCCTGCCAGAAGCAGATTAGGGCCTGAAGCAGTCTTGCAGGTTTGCGGCCAGCTCACAAGAAAGCGAGTTGAAGAAAGGAGCTCAGGGGCACTGTAATTCACAAACCTGCAGAGTTATAAATGACAGATAACGTCCAAAAATATATTGAAGTAAGGCTGCGAAGAGGACTTGAAAGCAGGGCAGAATTTCAGGAAACCGATTTCAGGAGGTAGACTGGATTTGCATTTAAAGCATAGGAAAAGAGGCAGAACATCGACAATGATGCACTTGGCAAAAAAGGGCGTATGAGTTTGTTCCTGAATATATTCAGGAAAAAACACATACGCCCTTTTTGGCAAACCAAGCAAGCTTGCAATGGAAATCCGAACTACTATGAAGTGTCACTTCCCCCCGGTCTAAAGGGCCATCTGAAAAAAGTGTAAAATCCAGAAAGGCAAGACAGGCCATGGGGAAAAAGGAGCCTTGTTATGCTGATGGGCTGGATGTAAATTGCCAACAGCCACTCTGGAGAAGTGTATGGTGTTTCCTGATACATCTGGAAAACAAAGCAACAGAGTCTAGGGCATTTCCACTTATGGGCCTATAGCTTAGGGAAATTAAAATCAAAAAGACACAGCCACCCCAAAATTCGGGACGGCTGTGTTTACAGGAACCTCTTCTACAGTTCAAGTTAAATATCCCAGAGAACAAATAATTGATAAAGAAGTTGCGGTACTTACGTACAACAGAATACCACTCAGCAATGAAATCTGTGTCACCAGGCCTGTACCAGCATAATGAGTGGATTGAGGCACGATGATTCTAAGTGAAATTATTCACACAGAAAAAGAAACATCATAAGGTATCACTAATGCACAGAATGTAAACTTGGTTACACAGGAACTGAATTACAAAACAGAACAGGGTCTCAAGTTTAGAAAACCAACTTATGCTTGCTTAAGGGGAAAGGTGAGTTGGGGTGCTGCATAAAACCAGAGTTTGAAATTAGCACAGATACCGTTCCATAAGCCAAATATGTAATAGACAAGACCTACCCCTTGCTCAACGAAATGGACTCAACAATGAGGTATCACCTCACACCTGTTAGAATGGGCATCATCTGAAAATCTACAAACAACAAATGCTGGAAAGGGTGTGGAGAAAAGGAAGCCTCTTTCACTATTGTTGGGAATATAAATTGATACAGTCACTATGGAGAAAAATATGGAGTTTCTTAAGAAACTAATAATAGAATTACCCTATGATACAGCAATCCCAGTACTGGACATATACCCAGACAAAACCATAAATCAAAAAGAGACATTCACCGCAATGTTCATTGCATCTCTATTTACAATATCGAGGTAATGGAAGCAACCTAAATGCCCACAGACAGACGAATGCATAAAGATGTGGTACATATATAAAGTGGAATATTACTAAGCCATGAAAAGAATGAAATTGGGTCATTTGTAGAGACGTCGATGGATCTAGAGACTGTCATACAGAGTGAAGTAAGTCAGAAAGAGAAAAACAAATCTTGTATATTCATGCATATATGTGGAACCTAGAAAAACTGTACAGATTAACCATTTTGCAAGGAATAAATAGAGCAACAGATGTAGACAACAGTCGTATGGACACAAGGGGGGAAAGCTCTTGAGGGGGTGGTGGTGGGAGGAGTTGAGAGATTGGGATTGGCATGTAAACATTTATATGTATAAAATAGATAACCAATAAGAACCTGCTGTATAAAAATATAAAATAAAATTCAAAATTAAAAAGAAATAAAATTTAAAAAATAAAACAGAAAAAACAATTATTCCCTTCACATACATGTATTTATATGAACAAATTATTTCCATGCTTATATCTGTAAATACAAAAAAGAGGAATAAAATCTACCTTGAACCAAAAATGAAAAAGAGAAAAAAAAAACAGAACCCACCAGTTACACAGAGGAAAACTGTATCAGGGCACTTGCTCCAGTTGTAAACAATTCTGAAGTTGGTCAGTGGTGGGGAATCGTCTCCCATTCAGCCAGCAGCCCCCACACAACAAGCGTCCTCATTGCAAAGCTGGGGCACCGTGCCGAGGCATCTGTGAGTAAACGTGAGCTGAGCCCCAGGCCAGTTGCTGCTGAACTGTTCCCACCCTTCCCAGGTAAAACACCTGAATATATACAAGGACTTGAAAGCCTAGAGGAAGGGCCATGGAGCCACACGAGTGACAGCATGCCAGCTGACTTGGTGCCTGCAGGCCAGCCAGGATGGTCTTGGCCCTGGGTGCTCTTCTGGAAGATTTCCATTTCCCTGCCTGAGATACCCGTCCTGTCCCTGCCCCCACTGCTTTTTTCCTTCCTCACCTCTGCCCAGGGAGAAATTCCAGCAGCAGGTATGGGTGACACATCCTCTTCTTTAGCAGGTGGCAGCCTGGCAACTGCTGCAGAAAGTCCAGCAGAGCCCCACTCACACTGGGCCACCCACAAAGCCGTGGCCTCTCACTCCCTCCCACCAGCCCAGCCCCGAGACTGCTGACAGGGCAGAGAAAATGGCGTCAGGCACAGCTGCAGGGGCTCTTGCTGCCTGGAGTGGTATTTATGTTGATCTCAACCCAGGCACACCTGGGGAGGGCAGGCCGGCACGGTAAGGCTGCCCAGGTCAGCCAATCATCACCCCTCAGGGGCTCACAGTTGAAGAAAATGGAACTTGCTGAACCGGCCAGGTCCAAGGAACAGGTGTGGGCTCCTGAGAGTCAGGATAGACAAGGGACTGCAGCTTTGGCTTGTTTTCTAATCATTTTATCTGGCCCATGAGTGGGAGACAACTTCAAGAAAACCCTCTCCTAATGAGAGGAACCCAGGAGTCAGGGAGAGGAGGGGTGGGTGGTGGTTGGAGACAGAGGCCTGGTGCCCTGGGTGCAGTGGAAGTGTCTGGAAGACCAGGTGGAGGGAGGCCACACAGAGTGATGCCCAGGGTCACAGACCTGTCGGAGCTGCTGTTTGTTAGTTCAAGTCCTGCTCTGAGGTGCTCTGTGTCAGCTCTGAGCGACAGGTGAGCTGGGGGTGCTCTTCAATGAGGGCTATGTGCACGGTTCCTGTGTGCCCAGCCCTGCCACGGTACCTGCAAGGGTAGCTCTGTATCCTGGGAGGGGCCTGACCATGAGAGCCCCGTGGGCTGGGTTGGGGGTGGGGTACCTGCCCAGGAGAGCTCCATAGCCTGGGATTGGCCTGACCACGAGAGCCCCATGGGCTGCTGGGGACCTGGTAAAGGATGTCAGGACAGTCAGTGAAGCCACCGAGGATATACCTCCAGTTGCTCCTGATTCCTACACCCTGCTGGTCATTCTACCAACCACCAGGACATGGTATTCTGTATTAGTCTTCAATGATGCCTTCTTTTGTATTCCATTAGTCCCAGAGTCACAAGAAATTTTGGCTTGTGAGTGGCAGGACTCAACATACAACTAAAACAATACTTCCGGGCCGTCTTGCCCCAAGGGTTCAAAAATTCCCACACCATCTTTGGGGAAAGCTTAGCTAAAGACCGAAAAGTTCTACCTCTGGAAAAGGAAACCCTCCTTCAATATGCAGATGACATTCTGATCGCCAGCCCTACTAAGGAGGCCTCTGAACTACCAAGCCAATAAAGGATAGAAGTTGTCCAAGAAAAAGCTCAAATATCACAGACTGCGGTGACCTGCCTGGGCTTCATTCTCACACAAGGTCGGAGAAGCCCATCCCAGGAAAGGGAAGAAACCATTTGCAGCCTTACCCCTTTCTAAAACTAGAAGACAGCTTAGGGGTTCCTGGGGAGGCCAGGGTTTGCTGCTTCTGGATCCCTAACTACAGTCTACTAGCTGGGCCTCTATATGAAACACTGAAAGGAAAAGATGATGATCCTTTTGAACAGAATCCAGAAGTGGCCTTTCAAGAATGGAAAGAGCAGTCAATTCAGACCCTTGCCCTGGAACTCCCTAATTGAGCTAAACCCTTTGACCTTTCCATTCCCGGTGAAAGGTGAATCGCCATTGGAGAATTAGTGCAAAAACTGGGACCACTTGAAATGGAACAACGCAAGAATGCCATCCAGGTAGGATAAACTACAGTCACCAAGGGGCTTGGCCCACTGCCACATCTGGCCAAGATACTGGCGGTATCTAAAAACCTGGAAATCAGCAGCCCAAAAGGCCACCTCCCTCCTAAGGGAAAAGGACCCCACGTGGTGATCCTAATCACCAACCATGCCCTGAAGTTGCAGGGTTCGCTCCGTGGGCACACCGACCTCGGGTGAGGAGGCCCTCCAACTCCAACATCCAGAGAGATAACCGGGGGCAACAGGGCACCATGACGACTCGTGTGAACATCACTTGACCTGGAGTTTCTCTCAAAAAACAACAATAGTGTGTCCCGAAGGAGTAGACTACTGCTTGCAGGACTTACTGCACCCGGAGGGGAGCTAATAATCTTGGCGGGGGAACCGTATATCACACTGTCACCATAGAAAAGCCTACAGACACCGTGATGATGGTGGCCAATAAGACCGGCTGGACTCCTGTTTACTTCAAAAGGCTGTTGACTCAGTGGCCATCATGGTCCTTGATCACCACTGACCCTGGACTGTCTGGGAGTTGAGCGGGCAAGGCTCTGACACCTGGTGCTGTTTTTACGTTAATTCAGGGGCCTAATTGAAGAAAGAGCAGACTACTGGTCAGAGCATCTAGGCTGGCAGAAACGGTCAGCCTAAGGTGGCCGAACAAATGTGGGGCGGGGTGAAATCGGCCCCCACAGCGTCTCTGCACATCTCTTTCCTGGACCCTCAAAGGTCATTAGAATCTATAACACTTCCAATGCTGGTGCTCAGGCGGACGAGCAGGGAGGCAGGGGTCCTGGGGCCAATCAACGTCACCTGGAGGCTGCTGGGGAGAAGTTCTGACCCTCGTCCCCTGGTATGAGGGCTCCCAACTCAGCACTCAGCAGTTACAGAAGAAGGGTCTGCACCCTCAGCATTCCAAGAATGAGGAACGGGACAAAAGGCAGAGGAGGGGTTTGTCCCCAGCAAAGCCCATTAAAAATCCCTGGGAGATAAAAATAGAATCTGGGCAATAAAGTCAAGTCTGACCTTTTTTATCCTTTGTGCTTTGTCTAATTTCACGTGCTCCTAGGGTCCCGCATGCAGAGGTTCCACACCCGGCACTTCAGACCAGATTTCCTAGTGCAGAATGGCTGGGTCGACACCTCAGCTCCTGGGGCCCAGTGCAGACTCCGAGATATAGAGCCTGAGCTGCAGCCAACCCGGCCCTCGAGAGCTCCGCCCCCTCCCTCCCACTGACTCTGACAGGATCTCTACACAGCAGCCCAGCCCACAGCCCACGGGGTAGTGCATGCTCTCACCTCTCCATTCTCTGATCAAAATATAAAGTTTCCTTTGCTTGGGAACCAAACTCAGTCTCGATCTGTTGGCCCCAATGACACTGGGCAGGGGGACACTTGTTGGGGTCCACTCTGGAGGATCAGTAACAGAAATTGAGACTATTGTAACTTCAATGAACAGATGTGTGAGCCAAACTGTAGTTAACATAGAACAGTTTAGAAGGCTCGGGTAAAATAAGATGTTTCTAACACTTCCATTTGATATTTCCATCACTTTATCATAAGCAAGTTCAGTGAAAAGGTTTGTCTTATTTGTCAGGTCAACATTAGAGAAATGAAGTGATTTCTTTCCAAGGATGTACATCTAATAATCTTGGTTAAAGCTTCAATCTTGTTTTAAATGCTTTTCCATTGAAAATGATACCTCTCTTTCAGCTCCCCCATTTCTGAGAAGTATAAAATCTTATAATTTATTATTATCAAAGGGGAAAGGTGGGAGGAGGGATAAATTAACAGTTTGGAATTAACACATACACACTGCTATGTATAAAGTAGATCATCAACAAGGAACTACTGTATAGCACAGGGAACTACACTAAATATTTTGCAATAACCTATAAGGGGAAATAATCGGAAAAAGAATAGATATTTTTATTGACATCATCTATCAATGACAGTTAAAGTGTAACCTAAGGGAAGCCGGTGGTGAGTGCTTCTGACCCTGAAGACTTCAATCATCTAAAGTTTGGACTCTGCCTACTTCCCAAGGCCCTTAATGAACATATGTGTAGCCGTAGCTTAAAAAACTCCCCAGTTTGGGTTTCGGGGAGACACTGATTTTGAAAAAGCCCTGGCGTTCTCCTTACATGAATGGGACTCTTCCTACTGCTAAAACATGTCTGTCACATCCAGAAGATGGTATACCGTCTGATCGGGAAGAGTTTGGAAAAGGCATCTCATCTCCTCATCTCCTGGTGCTCGGGTTTACCCCTCCAGCGTCTTTACTAACAGTCTCCCCACTTGGAGATGTCAGCACTGTCAACATCCTGTTGCGTACAGTTTGGAATTTGTCCAGAGGATGAAGCGGAAGGATGAGGAACAATGAGAGACAAGTCCTAGGTGTTCAGACAGGCACATGTCACTCTAATTTCCAATCAGGAAGACGAATTGACCAAAGGCTAGGGTTGCCCATAGAAACAGCATAGGGCTTGAGGAAATCCCACTGCTTTGTGGCCAGTTCCCATAAACACAAGTTGAACAATGGAACTCAGGGGCAGTAAAATTCACGAAACTGCAGAGTTGAAAATACCTATCACTGAAAAATGTCTTGAGGAAAGTCAGAGAAAAGGATTGGTAAGCAAGGGAGAATGGCAGGAAAGGGATTTGAGGAGGTAGAAAGGACTCGCCATTAAGCACAAGAAAAGGGGCTGAACATTGCCAACATTGCAGTTGGCCAAAAAGGCTGTATGCGTTTTTTTCTGTATATATTCAAGAAAAGGGCATACACTTTTCTAGCCAACCAAACAGGTGGGCACTGGAAATCAATACTACAAAAGATATCACTTCGCATCAGTCAGAAGAGCCATCCTCATAAAGTGTAAACACCAGAAATGCAGGACACGGCAAGGAGAAGAGGGAGCCCTGTGAGGCTTATAGTGGAAATGTATATTGCCAACGGCCATTCTGGAGAAGTGTATTGTGTTTACTAAAGCATCTAAAAAATGAGCTACAGAGCATAGGGCACTTGCACTCATGGGCGTATATCTTGGGAAAAACAAAAATCGAGAGGACACAGGCACCCCAATGTTTACTGCCTCTCTGTTTAAAAGATCCTCGACTAGGATAGAACTTAAATGTCTCTGGAGGGAAAAAATGGATAGAGATGTGGTACTTATGTAGAGTGGAATATTACTCAGCCTGGAAATCAATGAGATATGGCCAGTTGTAACAACTCCGGAGGAGTTACGTATGATCATTCTAAGTGACAGAATTCAAAAAGAAAAAGACACATATCATAAGATATCACTTAAAGGTGGAATCCAAAATGGCTACACATGAAATAAATTACAAAACAAAAACATAGTCAAATATGTAGAAAGCATGCGTAAGGCTGCTGAACGGGAAAGGTGGGGAGGGGTGAGGCATCATCCAGGAGGTTGAAATTAGCAAAGGTACCATTCCAAATACCAAACTGATAATCAACAAGGCCTACACGGTAGCTAAAAGAACTGCACTCAGCACACTCAAGTCACCGGAAAAGAATATCTATGACTGGTAAGAATCTGAAAAAGAATTTATTGATGTCTCTCTGTACGTGAATCAAGTGGATGTACAGCAGCAAGAAATAGAGCTTTGAAAATCAGCTGTAACCAATATAGTGATAAATTGCAAAAAATAAACGACAGAGGGACAGAGAAAACCTCTTACAACTTTTCCTCAGGGACGGTGATGCAACATGGATTGAACACATCTAGACCCACAGCAGGATGAGACATAAGACAGGAAACTGTTCGCGCTAAGAGAAATGTGAGGTTGGGTGAGGAAATGCACACCCTTTAAAGTAATACTACCTGGTACCCATTCAATGGGTCCCAAATCTGCAGGTTCAAGGAATCTTCCTACAGCTAAAACATGCATGGAAAACCCAGAGGACTGTACACCATGTGATCGGGAGATGTGTCTAAAATGCACCTCATTTATCCTCTCCTGGTGCTCCTGTTCATCATTCCAGCCATGTTACTTAGAATCTCCCCAGTTAGAGAATCAGTACATTTAAACTTCTGTTTCACACATTTTGCAAATTGTGAGGAGGATGAACGGGAAGAGGGGGAACCAATGAGAGAATAGTTGTAGGGGTTTGGACGGGCACATGTCACTCTAATTTCCCATTAAGAATAACAATTAAAAAAAGGCTCAGCCCGCCTCGCCGGAGCCAAAATAGGGCCTGAAGCAATCCTGCGGCTTTGAGGCCAGCTCACAAAAGAGCAACTTAAAAAATGGAGCTCAGGGTCACTGCAATTCACAAACCTGCAGAGTTATAAATGAAAACTAACGTCCAAAAATATGTTGAGGTAAGGCAAAGAAGAGGATCTGAATGCAAGACAGAATTGCAAGAAACAGATTTCAAGAGATAGATTGGACTCGTCTTTAAAGCACATGAAAAGCGGCAGAATTTCGACAATGATGCAGTTGGCCCAAAAGGGAGTATGCGTTTTTTCCTGAATATATCCAGGAAAAAACGCATACGCCCTTTATGGGCAACCAAGCAAGCAAGCAATGCAAATGTGCACAACAAAGAAGTCTCATTTCCCACCGGTCAAAAGGGCCATCTGAAAAAATTGTAAAAACCAGAAATGCAGGACAGGCCATGGAGAACAGGGAGCCTTTATACACTGATGGACAGTGTGTGAACTGCCGAGAGCCACTCTGGAGAAGTGTATGGTGGTTCCTAAATCATCTAAAAAACAGAGCTACAGAGCATAGGGCACTTCCAATCACGGGAGTATATCTAGGGAAGTCTAAAAATCAACAAGACACAAGCACACCACAGTTTAGGGCTACTCTGTTTACAAGAACCTCAACTTCAGTACACCTTAAATATCCCAGGAAAGAGAAAAATGGATAAAGAAAATGTGGTACTTATGTACAATGGAATATCTCTTCACCATGAAATCAATGTAATAAGGCTAGTAGAAGGATAAAGAGTGGATTTAGGTCCGATAATACTACTTGAAATAAGTCAAACAGAAAAAGAAACATATCATAAGATATCACTTATAGAGGGAGGATAAATATGGCTGCACAAAAAATGAATTACAAAACAGAACAGTGTCTCACATTTAGAAAACACACTTATGTCAGCTTAAGGGGAAAGGAGAGATGGGGTGATGCATAAAACCAGAGTTTGAAATAAGCACAGATACCGTTCAATAAACCAAATAGGTATTAGACAAGATCTACACCTTGCTCAATGAACTGGCCTCAACACACCCTATACACCGCAGAGAAATATATCTGAGTAATAAGAATCTTAAAACCCATGTATTGATATATCTCCATAAGGGAATCAAGTGTGTGCAGAGCGGCACAAACACAGCAGTGAAAATGAGCTAAACCCCATTATAGAAATAAATTTTAAAACCAAAACGCAGAAACAATGAAAGAGAGAAAACTTCTTACAAAATTCGCTCAGGGGCTGTGATGCAACCTGGAATGACCACATATAAACCCACAGCTGGATAAGACATAAGGCTGGACACTTGGGGCTGAGAGGATTGGTGAGCTTTGCTGAGCAACTGCCGAAAGTTTAATGCAATACTTCATGCTACTCATTCCAAGGGTCCCAACACTGCAGGTTGAAGGGAATCTTCCTACAGCTAAAACATGCATGGGAAATCCAGCAGATGGTATACCATATGATCAGGAAAGGTTTCTAAAACGCACCTCATTTTCCTCTCCTGGGGCTCCGGATCAACATTCCAGCCACTTTACTAACAACATCCCCACATGGAGAGTCAATGACTTTAAGTTCCGGTATCGCACAGTCTGCAGATAGTGCGGAGGATGAATGGGAATAAGGGGAACCAGTGAGAAAATAGCTGCAGCGGTTTCAATGCCCACATGTCACTCTAATTTCACATAGGAAGAAGAATTAACCAAAGGCACAACAAGGCGCCCCAGAAGAAAAATAGGGCCTGAAGAAATCCTGTGGATATGAGGCAAGATCACAAAAATAAGAGCTGAAAAATGGAACTAAGGGCAACTGCAATTCAAAAACCTGCAGAGTTATAAAGGCCAACTATTTTCCAAAACTATATTGAGGTAAGACTATGAAGAGGCACTGACAGCAAGGCAGAATCGCAGGAAACCGATTTCAGGAGGTAGACTGGAATTGCATGTAAAGCATAGGAAAAGAGGCAGAACGTCCACAATGATGCACTTGGCCAAAAAGGGCGTATGCGTTTTTTCCTGAATATATTCAGGAAAAAACGCATACGCACTTTTTGGCCAACCAAGCAAGCTTGCAAAGGAAATCTGCACTACAATGAAGTCTCAATGCCCCCCCGTCAAAAGGGTCATCTGAAAAAAGTGTAAAATCCAGAAAGGCAGGACAGGCCATGGAGAACTGGGAGCCTTGTTATGCTGATGGGTGGGATGTAAATTGCCAACAGCCACTCTGGAGAAGTGTATGGTGTTTCCTGAAACATCTAAAAAACAAAGCAACAGAGCATAGGGCACTTCCACTTATGGTCCTAAAGCTTAGGGAAATTAAAATCAAAAAGACACAGCCACCCCAAAGTTTGGGATGGCTCTGTTTACAAGAACCTCATTTACGGTACAAGTTCAATATCACAGAAAGCGAAAAATGGATAAAGAAGTTGTGGTACTCACGTACAATGCAATATCACTCAGCAATGAAATCTATGTCATCAGGCACATAACAGCATAATGAGTGGATTCAGGTACGATGATTCTAAGTGAAATAAGTCACACAGAAAAAGAAACATCATAAGATATCACTAATACACGGAATGTAAACTTGGCTACACAGGAAATGAATTACAAAACAGAAGAGGGTCTCAAATGTAGAAAACCAACTTATGCTTGCTTAAGGGGAAAGGTGAGTTGGGGTGCTGCATAAAACCAGAGATAAAAATTAGCACAGATTCCGTTCCATAAGCCAAATATGTAATAGACAAGAGCTACTCCTTGCTCAACGAAGTGGACTCAACACCCCATATTAAACGCCTAAGAATATACCTGACTAGTAAGAATCTTAAAACCTATGGATTTATATGTCTCTGAAAGAGAATCAAGTGTGTGTACAGCTGCACAAACGCAGCAGTGATAGGATTGGTGAGGTTCCGTGAGCAAATGCAGACCCTTTGAAGTCATATTGCATGGTACCCATTCCATGGGTCTCAACTCTCCAGGATTAAGGGATTCTTCCTTCAGCTAAAACATGCATGTGGAACCCAGAGTATGATCCACCGTGTGATCGGGAAACGTGTTCAAATGTGTCTCAGTTTTCGTCCCCTGGTACTCGGGTGCAACATTCCAGACGCTTTACTAACACTCTCCCCACTTGGAGAGTCAGTGCCTTTAACCTCCTGTTTGGCCCAGTTTGCAATTTCTGCGGAAAATGAACAGGAATAGGGAGAACCAATGAGAGACTAGCTGGAGGTGTCTGGACGGGCAAATTTAACTCTCATTTCCCGCCAGGAAGAGGAATTAACCAAAGGCTCAGCGTGCCGTGCCGGAACCACACTAGGGCCTGAAGCAATCCTGCGGTGTTGCGGCCAGCTCACAAGAAAGCGAGTTGAAGAAAGGAGCTCAGGGGCACTGTAATTCACAAACCTGCACAGTTCTAAATGACAGCTATCGTCCAAAAATATATTGAAGTAAGGCTGCCAAGAGGACTAGAAAGCGGGGCAGAATTGCAGGAAACCCATTTCAGGAGGTATCGGGAGTCGCTCTTAAAGCATAGGAAAAGAGACAGAACTTGGAAAATAATGCCCTTGGCAAAAAAGGGCATATGTGTTTTATCCAGAGCTCTCATAACTGAGGGGAGGAGATTCCCAGCAGCCTCCAACTGCCACCTGAGGACTCACATTGCCAAGGCAACATGAGCAAACCAGGCAGGAGTTACCTCACAGCAGAGGTCCCACCTCACAGAAGGGTGAGAAACCCAGCCAACATCAGACTCTCACCAGAGGGCCTACATCACCAAGGGGATGGGAACCAGGCAGGAGTGTCTTCACACCAGTGGGGCCACATCATCGAAAGGTGAGGTACTCAGCACATGTGTCCTCAAACCAGAGGACCCACATCTCCAAGGGCCTCGGAGTGAGGCAGGCAGGAGTAGCCTCACAACACTGGGCTCATAGAATAAAAAAGTGAGGAATCCAGCAGTTGGAACCTCCCAGCAGGCGGCCCAGAGCACCGAGGCTATGGGATCCAGGCCGCTCTGAACTCACAGAAGAGGGCCCATGTCATGAAACTGAGCAACCCAGCCATTGGGACCTCAGAGCAGGAGGCCCACATCCCCATGGGGATGGAAATCTGGTAGGAGTGTCCTCGCACCACTGAGAACATATCAGAAAATTTTGGGCGACCAGCAGTTAGGGCCTGACGCCAGAGGACCCTCATCACCAAGGGAAGGAGGTTCCCAGCAGGCTCCAACTGCCACCAGAGGGCTGATGTCGCCAAGGCGATGTGTGCCAACCAGGCACGAATGACCTCACAGCAGAGGGCCCACCTCAGAGAAGTGTGACGAACCCAGTCAGGATCAGACTCGCACCAGAGGGCCCACATCACCAAATGGATTGGAACCAGGCAGGAGTGTCTTCACATGAGTAGGGCCACATCATCTAAAGGTGAGGAACCCAGAACATGTGGCTTCAAACCATAGGACACCCATCACCAAGGGGCTGGGAGTGAGGCAGGCAGGAGGAGCCTCATAACAGAGCGCCCAAAAATAAGAAAGGTGAGGAATCCAGCATTTGGAACCTCCCAGCAGGCGGCCCAGAGCACAGAGGCTAGGGGATCCAGGCCGGAGTGAACTAACACCAGACAGCCCACATCATGAAACTGTGAGCAACCCAGACATTGGGACCTCAGAGCAGAAGGCCCACATCCCCATAGTGATGGGAACATGACAGGAGTGTCCTGGCATCACTGGGCTCACATCAGAAAACGTGGGGTGCTCAGAAGTTAGGGCCTGACGCTAGAGGGCACTCATCACCGAGAGGAGGAGGCTCCCAGCAGGCTCCAGCTGCCACCAGAGGGCCAACGTCGCCAAGGCAATGTGTGCCAGCCCGGCAGGAGTGACCTCACAGCAGAGGGCCCACCTCACAGAAGGGTGAGGAACACAGCCAGGATCAGACTCTCACCAGAGGGCCCACATCACCAAGGGGATGGGAACCAGGCAGGAGTGTCCCCACACCAGTGGGACATCATCATCGAAAGGTGAGGATCCCAGCACATGTGTCCTCAAACCAGAGGAACCACATCACCAAGGGGTTCAGAATGAGGCTGGCAAGACCAGCCTCACAACACAGGGTCCATAGAATATAAAAGTTGAGGAATCCAGCAGTTGGAACCTCCCAGCAGGCGGCCAAGAGCACAGAGGCTATGGGATCCAGTCCTCTGTGAACTAACACCAGAGAGCCCACATCATGAAAATGTGAACAACCCAGCCGTTGGCACCTCAGAGCAGAAGGCCCACATCCCCATGGAGATGGGATCCTAAGAGGAGTGCCAAAGCATCACTGGGCTCACTAAGAAAAGTTGGTGAGCCCAGCAGTTAGGGCCTGACGCAAGAGGGCCCTCAACACCGGGGGGGAGGAGATTCCCAGCACGCTCCAACTGCCACCACACGGCTGACTTCACCAAGGCAATGTGTGCCAGCCATGCAGGAGTGACCTATCAGCAGAGGGTCTCCCTCACAGAAGGGTGAGGAACACAGCCAGGAACAGACACTCACCAGGGGGTCCACATAACCACGTGGATGAGAACCAGGCAGGAGTGTCCTCACACTAGTGGGGCCACATCATCGAAAGGTGAGGAACCCAGCAAAGGTGGCCACAAACCAGAGGACCCACATCACCAAGGGGTTGAGAGTGAGGTAGGTGTCTGGACGGGCATATTTAACACTCATTTCCCACCAGGAAGAGGAATTAACCAAAGGCTCAGCGTGCCCTGCCAGAAGCAGATTAGGGCCTGAAGCAGTCTTGCAGGTGTGCGGCCAGCTCACAAGAAAGCGAGTTGAAGAAAGGAGCTCAGGGGCACTGTAATTCACAAACCTGCAGAGTTATAAATGACAGATAACGTCCAAAAATATATTGAAGTAAGGCTGCGAAGAGGACTTGAAAGCAGGGCAGAATTTCAGGAAACCAATTTCAGGAGGTAGACTGGAATTGCATGTAAAGCATAGGAAAAGAGGCAGAACGTCCACAATGATGCACTTGGCCAAAAAGGGCGTATGCGTTTTTTCCTGAATATATTCAGGAAAAAACGCATACGCCCTTTTTGGCCAACCAAGCAAGCTTGCAAAGGAAATCTGCACTACAATGAAGTCTCACTGCCCCACGCTCAAAAGGGTCATCTGAAAAAAGTGTAAAATCCAGAAAGGCAGGACAGGCCATGGAGAACTGGGAGCCTTGTTATGCTGATGGGCGGGATGTAAATTGCCAACAGCCACTCTGGAGAAGTGTATGGTGTTTCCTGAAACATCTAAGAAACAAAGCAACAGAGCCTAGGGCACTTCCACATATGGTCCTATAGCTTAGGGAAATTAAAATGAAAAAGACACAGCCACCCCAAAGTTTGGGACGGCTCTGTTTACAAGAACCTCGTTTATGGTACCAGTTCAATATCGCAGAAAGCGAAAAATGGATAAAGAAGTTGTGGTACTTACGTATAATGCAATATCACTCAGCAATGAAATCTATGTCATCAGGCCCGTAGCAGAATAATGAGTGGATTCAGGTACGATGATTCTAAGTGAAATGTCACACAGAAAAAGAAACTTCATAAGATATCACTACTACACGGAATGTAACCTTGGCTACACAGGAACTGAATTACAAAACAGAACAGGGTCTCAAATGTAGAAAACCAACTTATGCTTTCTTAAGGGGAAAGGTGAGTTGGGGTGCTGCATAAAACCAGAGATTGAACTTGGCACAGATACCGTTCCATAAGCCAAATATATAATAGACAATAGCTACTCCTTGTTCAACGAAGTGGACTCAACACCCCATATTAAACGCCTAAGAATATACCTGACTAGTAAGAATCTTAAAACCTATGGATTTATATGTCTCCGAAAGAGAATCAAGCGTGTGTACAGCGGCATAAATGCAGTAGTGATAGGATTGGTGAGGTTCGGTGAGCAAATGCAGACCCTTTGAAGTCATATTGCATGGTACCCATTCCATGGGTCTCAACTCTCCAAGTTTAAGGGATTCTTCCTTCAGCTAAAACATGCATGTGGAACCCAGAGTATGATCCACCGTGTGTTCGGGAAACGTGTTCAAATGTCTCTCAGTTTTCGTCCCCTGGTACTCGGGTGCAACATTCCAGACGCTTTACTAACACTCTCCCCACTTGGAGAGTCAGTGCCTTTAACCTCCTGTTTGGCCCAGTTTGCAATTTCTGCGGAAAATGAACAGGAATAGGGAGAACCAATGACAGACTAGCTGGAGGTGTCTGGACGGGCAAACGTAACTCTCATTCCCCACCAGGAAGAGGAATTAACCAAAGGCTCAGCGTGCCGTGCCGGTACCACACTAGGGCCTGAAGCAATCCTGCGGTGCTGCGGCCAGCTCCCAAGAAAGCGAGTTGAAGAAAGGAGCTCAGGGACACTGTAACTCACAAACCTGCAGAGTTATAAATGACAGCTATCGTCCAAAAATATATTGAAGTAAGGCTGCCAAGAGGACTTGAAAGCGGGGCAGAATTGCAGGAAACCGATTTCAGGAGGTAGACTGGAATTGCATGTAAAGCATAGGAAAAGAGGCAGAACGTCCACAATGATGCACTTGGCCAAAAAGGGCGTATGCGTTTTTTCCTGAATATATTCAGGAAAAAACGCATACGCCCTTTTTGGCCAACCAAGCAAGCTTGCAAAGGAAATCTGCACTACAATGAAGTCTCACTGCCCCACGCTCAAAAGGGTCATCTGAAAAAAGTGTACAATCCAGAAAGGCAGGACAGGCCATGGAGAACTGGGAGCCTTGTTATGCTGATGGGCGGGATGTAAATTGCCAACAGCCACTCTGGAGAAGTGTATGGTGTTTCCTGAAACATCTAAGAAACAAAGCAACAGAGCCTAGGGCACTTCCACTTATGGTCCTATAGCTTCGGGAAATTAAAATCAAAAAGACACAGCCACCCCAAATTTTGGGACGGCTCTGTTTACAAGAACCTCGTTTATGGTACAAGTTCAATATCACAGAAAGCGAAAAATGGATAAAGAAGTTGTGGTACTTACGTACAATGCAATATCACTCAGCAATGAAATCTATGTCATCAGGCCCGTAGCAGCATAATGAGTGGATTCAGGTACGATGATTCTAAGTGAAATAAGTCACACAGAAAGAGAAACTTGATAAGATATCACTACTACACGGAATGTAAACTTGGCTACACAGGAACTGAATTACAAAACAGAACAGGGTCTCAAATGTAGAAAACCAACTTATGCTTGCTTAAGGGGAAAGGTGAGTTGGGGTGCTGCATAAAACCAGAGATTGAACTTGGCACAGATACCATTCCATAAGCCAAATATATAATAGACAATAGCTACCCCTTTTTCAACGAAGTGGACTCAACACCCCATATTAAACGCCTAAGAATATACCTGACTAGTAAGAATCTTAAAACCTATGGATTTATATGTCTCCGAAAGAGAATCAAGCGTGTGTACAGCGGCATAAATGCAGTAGTGATAGGATTGGTGAGGTTCGGTGAGCAAATGCAGACCCTTTGAAGTCATATTGCATGGTACCCATTCCATGGGTCTCAACTCTCCAAGTTTAAGGGATTCATCCTTCAGCTAAAACATGCATGTGGAACCCAGAGTATGATCCACCGTGTGTTCGGGAAACGTGTTCAAATGTGTCTCAGTTTTCGTCCCCTGGTACTCGGGTGCAACATTCCAGACGCTTTACTAACACTCTCGCCACTTGGAGAGTCAGTGCCTTTAAACTCCTGTTTGGCCCAGTTTGCAATTTCTGCGGAAAATGAAAAGGAATAGGGAGAATCTACGAGAGACTAGCTGGAGGTGTCTGGACGGGCAAATTTAACTCTCATTCCCCACCAGGAAGAGGAATTAACCAAAGGCTCAGCGTGCCGTTCCGGAACCACACTAGGGCCTGAAGCAATCCTGCGGTGTTGCGGCCAGCTCACAAGAAAGCGAGTTGAAGAAAGGAGATCACGGACACTGTCATTCACAAACCTGCAGAGTTATAAATGACAGCTATCGTCCAAAAATATATTGAAGTAAGGCTGCCAAGAGGACTTGAAAGCGGGGCAGAATTGCAGGAAACCGATTTCAGGAGGTAGACTGGAATTGCATTGAAAGCATAGGAAAAGAGGCAGAACGTCCACAATGATGCACTTGGCCAAAAAGGGCGTATGCGTTTTTTCCTGAATATATTCAGGAAAAAACGCATACGCCCTTTTTGGCCAACCAAGCAAGCTTGCAAAGGAAATCTGCACTACAATGAAGTCTCACTGCCCCCTGGTCAAAAGGGTCATCTGAAAAAAGTGTAAAATCCAGAAAGGCAGGACAGGCCATGGAGAACTGGGAGCCTTGTTATGCTGATGGGCGGGATGTAAATTGCCAACAGCCACTCTGGAGAAGTGTATGGTGTTTCCTGAAACATCTAAGAAACAAAGCAACAGAGCCTAGGGCACTTCCACTTATGGTCCTATAGCTTAGGGATATTAAAATCAAAAAGACACAGCCACCCCAAAGTTTGGGACGGCTCTGTTTACAAGAACCTCATTTATGGTACAAGTTCAATATCGCAGAAAGCGAAAAATGGATAAAGAAGTTGTGGTACTTACGTACAATGCAATATCACTCAGCAATGAAATCTATGTCATCAGGCCCGTAGCAGCATAATGAGTGGATTCAGGTACGATGATTCTAAGTGAAATAAGTCACACAGAAAAAGAAACTTCATAAGATATCACTACTACACGGAATGTAACCTTGGCTACACAGGAACTGAATTACAAAACAGAACAGGGTCTCAAATGTAGAAAACCAACTTATGCTTGCTTAAGGGGAAAGGTGAGTTGGGGTGCTGCATAAAACCAGAGATTGAATTTGGCACAGATACCGTTCCATAAGCCAAATATATAATAGACAATAGCTACTCCTTGTTCAACGAAGTGGACTCAACACCCCATATTAAACGCCTAAGAATATACCTGACTAGTAAGAATCTTAAAACCTATGGATTCATATGTCTCCGAAAGAGAATCAAGCGTGTGTACAGCGGCATAAACGCAGCAGTCAAAGGATTGATGAGGATCGGTGAGCAAATGCAGACCCTTTGAAGTCATATTGCATGGTACCCATTCCATGGGTCTCAACTCTCCAAGTTTAAGGGATTCTTCCTTCAGCTAAAACATGCATGTGGAACCCAGAGTATGATCCACCGTGTGTTCGGGAAACGTGTTCAAATGTCTCTCAGTTTTCGTCCCCTGGTACTCGGGTGCAACATTCCAGACGCTTTACTAACACTCTCCCCACTTGGAGAGTCAGTGCCTTTAACCTCCTGTTTGGCCCAGTTTGCAATTTCTGCAGAAAATGAACAGGAATAGGGAGAACCAATGAGAGACTAGCTGGACGTGTCTGGACGGGCAAATTTAACTCTCATTCCCCACCAGGAAGAGGAATTAACCAAAGGCTCAGCGTGCCGTGCCGGAACCACACTAGGCCCTGAAGCAATCCTGCGGTGTTGCGGCCAGCTCACAAGAAAACGAGATGAAGAAAGGAGCTCAGGGACACTGTAACTCACAAACCTGCAGAGTTATAAATGATAGCTATCGTCCAAAAATATATTGAAGTAAGGCTGCCAAGAGGACTTGAAAGCGGGGCAGAATTGCAGGAAACCGATTTCAGGAGGTAGACTGGAATTGCATGTAAAGCATAGGAAAAGAGGCAGAACGTCCACAATGATGCACTTGGCCAAAAAGGGCGTATGCGTTTTTTCCTGAATATATTCAGGAAAAAACGCATACGCACTTTTTGGCCAACCAAGCAAGCTTACAAAGGAAATCTGCACTACAATGAAGTCTCACTGCCCCACGCTCAAAAGGGTCATCTGAAAAAAGTGTAAAATCCAGAAAGGCAGGACAGGCCATGGAGAACTGGGAGCCTTGTTATGCTGATGGGCGGGATGTAAGTTGCCAACAGCCACTCTGGAGAAGTGTATGGTGTTTCCTGAAACATCTAAGAAACAAAGCAACAGAGCCTAGGGCACTTCCACATATGGTCCTATAGCTTAGGGAAATTAAAATGAAAAAGACACAGCCACCCCAAAGTTTGGGACAGCTCTGTTTACAAGAACCTCGTTTATGGTACCAGTTCAATATCGCAGAAAGCGAAAAATGGATAAAGAAGTTGTGGTACTTACGTACAATGCAATATCACTCAGCAATGAAATCTATGTCATCAGGCCCGTAGCAGAATAATGAGTGGATTCAGGTACGATGATTCTAAGTGAAATAAGTCACACAGAAAAAGAAACTTCATAAGATATCACTACTACACGGAATGTAAACTTGGCTACACAGGAACTGAATTACAAAACAGAACAGGGTCTCAAATGTAGAAAACCAACTTATGCTTTCTTAAGGGGAAAGGTGAGTTGGGGTGCTGCATAAAACCAGAGATTGAACTTGGCACAGATACCGTTCCATAAGCCAAATATATAATAGACAATAGCTACTCCTTGTTCAACGAAGTGGACTCAACACCCCATATTAAACGCCTAAGAATAAACCTGACTAGTAAGAATCTTAAAACCTATGGATTTATATGTCTCCGAAAGAGAATCAAGCGTGTGTACAGCGGCATAAATGCAGTAGTGATAGGATTGGTGAGGTTCGGTGAGCAAATGCAGACCCTTTGAAGTCATATTGCATGGTACCCACTCCATGGGTCTCAACTCTCCAAGTTTAAGGGATTCTTCCTTCAGCTAAAACATGCATGTGGAACCCAGAGTATGATCCACCGTGTGTTCGGGAAACGTGTTCAAATGTCTCTCAGTTTTCGTCCCCTGGTACTCGGGTGCAACATTCCAGACGCTTTACTAACACTCTCCCCACTTGGAGAGTCAGTGCCTTTAACCTCCTGTCTGGCCCAGTTTGCAATTTCTGCGGAAAATGGACAGGAATAGGGAGAACCAATGAGAGACTAGCTGGAGGTTTCTGGACTGGCAAACTTAACTCTCATTCCCCACCAGGAAGAGGAATTAACCAAAGGCTCAGCGTGCCGTGCCGGAACCACACTAGGGCCTGAAGCAATCCTGCGGTGCTGCGGCCAGCTCACAAGAAAGCGAGTTGAAGAAAGGAGTTCAGGGACACTGTAACTCACAAACCTGCAGAGTTATAAATGATAGCTATCGTCCAAAAATATATTGAAGTAAGGCTGCCAAGAGGACTTGAAAGCGGGGCAGAATTGCAGGAAACCGATTTCAGGAGGTAGACTGGAATTGCATGTAAAGCATAGGAAAAGAGGCAGAACGTCCACAATGATGCACTTGGCCAAAAAGGGCGTATGCGTTTTTTCCTGAATATATTCAGGAAAAAACGCATACGCACTTTTTGGCCAACCAAGCAAGCTTACAAAGGAAATCTGCACTACAATGAAGTCTCACTGCCCCACGCGCAAAAGGGTCATCTGAAAAATGTGTAAAATCCAGAAAGGCAGGACAGGCCATGGAGAACTGGGAGCCTTGTTATGCTGATGGGCGGGATGTAAATTGCCAACAGCCACTCTGGAGAAGTGTATGGTGTTTCCTGAAACATCTAAGAAACAAAGCAACAGAGCCTAGGGCACTTCCACTTATGGTCCTATAGCTTAGGGAAATTAAAATCAAAAAGACACAGCCACCCCAAAGTTTGGGACGGCTCTGTTTACAAGAACCTCATTTACGGTACAAGTTCAATATCGCAGAAAGCGAAAAATGGATAAAGAAGTTGTGGTACTTACGTACAATGCAATATCACTCAGCAATGAAATCTATGTCATCAGGCCCATAGCAACATAATGAGTGGATTCAGGTACGATGATTCTAAGTGAAATAAGTCACACAGAAAATGAAACTTCATAAGATATCACTACTACACGGAATGTAACCTTGGCTACACAGGAACTGAATTACAAAACAGAACAGGGTCTCAAATGTAGAAAACCAACTTATGCTTGCTTAAGGGGAAAGGTGAGTTGGGGTGCTGCATAAAACCAGAGATTGAATTTGGCACACATACCGTTCCATAAGCCAAATATATAATAGACTATAGCTACTCCTTGTTCAACGAAGTGGACTCAACACCCCATATTAAACGCCTAAGAATATACCTGACTAGTAAGAATCTTAAAACCTATGGATTTATATGTCTCCGAAAGAGAATCAAGCGTGTGTACAGCGGCATAAACGCAGCAGTCAAAGGATTGATGAGGATCGGTGAGCAAATGCAGACCCTTTGAAGTCATATTGCATGGTACCCATTCCATGGGTCTCAACTCTCCAGGTTTAAGGGATTCTTCCTTCAGCTAAAACATGCATGTGGAACCCAGAGTATGATCCACCATGTGTTAGGGAAACGTGTTCAAATGTGTCTCAGTTTTCGTCCCCTGGTACTCGGGTGCAACATTCCAGACGCTTTACTAACACTCTCGCCACTTGGAGAGTCAGTGCCTTTAAACTCCTGTTTGGCCCAGTTTGCAATTTCTGCGGAAAATGAAAAGGAATAGGGAGAATCTACGAGAGACTAGCTGGAGGTGTCTGGACGGGCAAATTTAACTCTCATTCCCCACCAGGAAGAGGAATTAACCAAAGGCTCAGCGTGCCGTTCCGGAACCACACTAGGGCCTGAAGCAATCCTGCGGTGTTGCGGCCAGCTCACAAGAAAGCGAGTTGAAGAAAGGAGATCACGGACACTGTCATTCACAAACCTGCAGAGTTATAAATGACAGCTATCGTCCAAAAATATATTGAAGTAAGGCTGCCAAGAGGACTTGAAAGCGGGGCAGAATTGCAGGAAACCGATTTCAGGAGGTAGACTGGAATTGCATTGAAAGCATAGGAAAAGAGGCAGAACGTCCACAATGATGCACTTGGCCAAAAAGGGCGTATGCGTTTTTTCCTGAATATATTCAGGAAAAAACGCATACGCCCTTTTTGGCCAACCAAGCAAGCTTGCAAAGGAAATCTGCACTACAATGAAGTCTCACTGCCCCCTGGTCAAAAGGGTCATCTGAAAAAAGTGTAAAATCCAGAAAGGCAGGACAGGCCATGGAGAACTGGGAGCCTTGTTATGCTGATGGGCGGGATGTAAATTGCCAACAGCCACTCTGGAGAAGTGTATGGTGTTTCCTGAAACATCTAAGAAACAAAGCAACAGAGCCTAGGGCACTTCCACTTATGGTCCTATAGCTTAGGGATATTAAAATCAAAAAGACACAGCCACCCCAAAGTTTGGGACGGCTCTGTTTACAAGAACCTCATTTATGGTACAAGTTCAATATCGCAGAAAGCGAAAAATGGATAAAGAAGTTGTGGTACTTACGTACAATGCAATATCACTCAGCAATGAAATCTATGTCATCAGGCCCGTAGCAGCATAATGAGTGGATTCAGGTACGATGATTCTAAGTGAAATAAGTCACACAGAAAAAGAAACTTCATAAGATATCACTACTACACGGAATGTAACCTTGGCTACACAGGAACTGAATTACAAAACAGAACAGGGTCTCAAATGTAGAAAACCAACTTATGCTTGCTTAAGGGGAAAGGTGAGTTGGGGTGCTGCATAAAACCAGAGATTGAATTTGGCACAGATACCGTTCCATAAGCCAAATATATAATAGACAATAGCTACTCCTTGTTCAACGAAGTGGACTCAACACCCCATATTAAACGCCTAAGAATATACCTGACTAGTAAGAATCTTAAAACCTATGGATTCATATGTCTCCGAAAGAGAATCAAGCGTGTGTACAGCGGCATAAACGCAGCAGTCAAAGGATTGATGAGGATCGGTGAGCAAATGCAGACCCTTTGAAGTCATATTGCATGGTACCCATTCCATGGGTCTCAACTCTCCAAGTTTAAGGGATTCTTCCTTCAGCTAAAACATGCATGTGGAACCCAGAGTATGATCCACCGTGTGTTCGGGAAACGTGTTCAAATGTCTCTCAGTTTTCGTCCCCTGGTACTCGGGTGCAACATTCCAGACGCTTTACTAACACTCTCCCCACTTGGAGAGTCAGTGCCTTTAACCTCCTGTTTGGCCCAGTTTGCAATTTCTGCAGAAAATGAACAGGAATAGGGAGAACCAATGAGAGACTAGCTGGACGTGTCTGGACGGGCAAATTTAACTCTCATTCCCCACCAGGAAGAGGAATTAACCAAAGGCTCAGCGTGCCGTGCCGGAACCACACTAGGCCCTGAAGCAATCCTGCGGTGTTGCGGCCAGCTCACAAGAAAACGAGATGAAGAAAGGAGCTCAGGGACACTGTAACTCACAAACCTGCAGAGTTATAAATGATAGCTATCGTCCAAAAATATATTGAAGTAAGGCTGCCAAGAGGACTTGAAAGCGGGGCAGAATTGCAGGAAACCGATTTCAGGAGGTAGACTGGAATTGCATGTAAAGCATAGGAAAAGAGGCAGAACGTCCACAATGATGCACTTGGCCAAAAAGGGCGTATGCGTTTTTTCCTGAATATATTCAGGAAAAAACGCATACGCACTTTTTGGCCAACCAAGCAAGCTTACAAAGGAAATCTGCACTACAATGAAGTCTCACTGCCCCACGCTCAAAAGGGTCATCTGAAAAAAGTGTAAAATCCAGAAAGGCAGGACAGGCCATGGAGAACTGGGAGCCTTGTTATGCTGATGGGCGGGATGTAAGTTGCCAACAGCCACTCTGGAGAAGTGTATGGTGTTTCCTGAAACATCTAAGAAACAAAGCAACAGAGCCTAGGGCACTTCCACATATGGTCCTATAGCTTAGGGAAATTAAAATGAAAAAGACACAGCCACCCCAAAGTTTGGGACGGCTCTGTTTACAAGAACCTCGTTTATGGTACCAGTTCAATATCGCAGAAAGCGAAAAATGGATAAAGAAGTTGTGGTACTTACGTACAATGCAATATCACTCAGCAATGAAATCTATGTCATCAGGCCCGTAGCAGAATAATGAGTGGATTCAGGTACGATGATTCTAAGTGAAATAAGTCACACAGAAAAAGAAACTTCATAAGATATCACTACTACACGGAATGTAAACTTGGCTACACAGGAACTGAATTACAAAACAGAACAGGGTCTCAAATGTAGAAAACCAACTTATGCTTTCTTAAGGGGAAAGGTGAGTTGGGGTGCTGCATAAAACCAGAGATTGAACTTGGCACAGATACCGTTCCATAAGCCAAATATATAATAGACAATAGCTACTCCTTGTTCAACGAAGTGGACTCAACACCCCATATTAAACGCCTAAGAATAAACCTGACTAGTAAGAATCTTAAAACCTATGGATTTATATGTCTCCGAAAGAGAATCAAGCGTGTGTACAGCGGCATAAATGCAGTAGTGATAGGATTGGTGAGGTTCGGTGAGCAAATGCAGACCCTTTGAAGTCATATTGCATGGTACCCACTCCATGGGTCTCAACTCTCCAAGTTTAAGGGATTCTTCCTTCAGCTAAAACATGCATGTGGAACCCAGAGTATGATCCACCGTGTGTTCGGGAAACGTGTTCAAATGTCTCTCAGTTTTCGTCCCCTGGTACTCGGGTGCAACATTCCAGACGCTTTACTAACACTCTCCCCACTTGGAGAGTCAGTGCCTTTAACCTCCTGTCTGGCCCAGTTTGCAATTTCTGCGGAAAATGAACAGGAATAGGGAGAACCAATGAGAGACTAGCTGGAGGTTTCTGGACTGGCAAACTTAACTCTCATTCCCCACCAGGAAGAGGAATTAACCAAAGGCTCAGCGTGCCGTGCCGGAACCACACTAGGGCCTGAAGCAATCCTGCGGTGCTGCGGCCAGCTCACAAGAAAGCGAGTTGAAGAAAGGAGTTCAGGGACACTGTAACTCACAAACCTGCAGAGTTATAAATGATAGCTATCGTCCAAAAATATATTGAAGTAAGGCTGCCAAGAGGACTTGAAAGCGGGGCAGAATTGCAGGAAACCGATTTCAGGAGGTAGACTGGAATTGCATGTAAAGCATAGGAAAAGAGGCAGAACGTCCACAATGATGCACTTGGCCAAAAAGGGCGTATGCGTTTTTTCCTGAATATATTCAGGAAAAAACGCATACGCACTTTTTGGCCAACCAAGCAAGCTTACAAAGGAAATCTGCACTACAATGAAGTCTCACTGCCCCACGCGCAAAAGGGTCATCTGAAAAAAGTGTAAAATCCAGAAAGGCAGGACAGGCCATGGAGAACTGGGAGCCTTGTTATGCTGATGGGCGGGATGTAAATTGCCAACAGCCACTCTGGAGAAGTGTATGGTGTTTCCTGAAACATCTAAGAAACAAAGCAACAGAGCCTAGGGCACTTCCACTTATGGTCCTATAGCTTAGGGAAATTAAAATCAAAAAGACACAGCCACCCCAAAGTTTGGGACGGCTCTGTTTACAAGAACCTCATTTATGGTACAAGTTCAATATCGCAGAAAGCGAAAAATGGATAAAGAAGTTGTGGTACTTACGTACAATGCAATATCACTCAGCAATGAAATCTATGTCATCAGGCCCATAGCAACATAATGAGTGGATTCAGGTACGATGATTCTAAGTGAAATAAGTCACACAGAAAATGAAACTTCATAAGATATCACTACTACACGGAATGTAACCTTGGCTACACAGGAACTGAATTACAAAACAGAACAGGGTCTCAAATGTAGAAAACCAACTTATGCTTGCTTAAGGGGAAAGGTGAGTTGGGGTGCTGCATAAAACCAGAGATTGAATTTGGCACACATACCGTTCCATAAGCCAAATATATAATAGACTATAGCTACTCCTTGTTCAACGAAGTGGACTCAACACCCCATATTAAACGCCTAAGAATATACCTGACTAGTAAGAATCTTAAAACCTATGGATTTATATGTCTCCGAAAGAGAATCAAGCGTGTGTACAGCGGCATAAACGCAGCAGTCAAAGGATTGATGAGGATCGGTGAGCAAATGCAGACCCTTTGAAGTCATATTGCATGGTACCCATTCCATGGGTCTCAACTCTCCAGGTTTAAGGGATTCTTCCTTCAGCTAAAACATGCATGTGGAACCCAGAGTATGATCCACCATGTGTTAGGGAAACGTGTTCAAATGTGTCTCAGTTTTCGTCCCCTGGTACTCGGGTGCAACATTCCAGACGCTTTACTAACACTCTCGCCACTTGGAGAGTCAGTGCCTTTAAACTCCTGTTTGGCCCAGTTTGCAATTTCTGCGGAAAATGAAAAGGAATAGGGAGAATCTACGAGAGACTAGCTGGAGGTGTCTGGACGGGCAAACTTAACTCTCATTCCCCACCAGGAAGAGGAATTAACCAAAGGCTCAGCGTGCCGTTCCGGAACCACACTAGGGCCTGAAGCAATCCTGCGGTGTTGCGGCCAGCTCACAAGAAAGCGAGTTGAAGAAAGGAGATCACGGACACTGTCATTCACAAACCTGCAGAGTTATAAATGACAGCTATCGTCCAAAAATATATTGAAGTAAGGCTGCCAAGAGGACTTGAAAGCGGGGCAGAATTGCAGGAAACCGATTTCAGGAGGTAGACTGGAATTGCATGTAAAGCATAGGAAAAGAGGCAGAACGTCCACAATGATGCACTTGGCCAAAAAGGGCGTATGCGTTTTTTCCTGAATATATTCAGGAAAAAACGCATACGCCCTTTTTGGCCAACCAAGCAAGCTTGCAAAGGAAATCTGCACTACAATGAAGTCTCACTGCCCCCTGGTCAAAAGGGTCATCTGAAAAAAGTGTAAAATCCAGAAAGGCAGGACAGGCCATGGAGAACTGGGAGCCTTGTTATGCTGATGGGCGGGATGTAAATTGCCAACAGCCACTCTGGAGAAGTGTATGGTGTTTCCTGAAACATCTAAGAAACAAAGCAACAGAGCCTAGGGCACTTCCACTTATGGTCCTATAGCTTAGGGAAATTAAAATCAAAAAGACACAGCCACCCCAAAGTTTGGGACGGCTCTGTTTACAAGAACCTCATTTATGGTACAAGTTCAATATCGCAGAAAGCGAAAAATGGATAAAGAAGTTGTGGTACTTACGTACAATGCAATATCACTCAGCAATGAAATCTATGTCATCAGGCCCATAGCAACATAATGAGTGGATTCAGGTACGATGATTCTAAGTGAAATAAGTCACACAGAAAATGAAACTTCATAAGATATCACTACTACACGGAATGTAACCTTGGCTACACAGGAACTGAATTACAAAACAGAACAGGGTCTCAAATGTAGAAAACCAACTTATGCTTGCTTAAGGGGAAAGGTGAGTTGGGGTGCTGCATAAAACCAGAGATTGAATTTGGCACACATACCGTTCCATAAGCCAAATATATAATAGACTATAGCTACTCCTTGTTCAACGAAGTGGACTCAACACCCCATATTAAACGCCTAAGAATATACCTGACTAGTAAGAATCTTAAAACCTATGGATTTATATGTCTCCGAAAGAGAATCAAGCGTGTGTACAGCGGCATAAACGCAGCAGTCAAAGGATTGATGAGGATCGGTGAGCAAATGCAGACCCTTTGAAGTCATATTGCATGGTACCCATTCCATGGGTCTCAACTCTCCAGGTTTAAGGGATTCTTCCTTCAGCTAAAACATGCATGTGGAACCCAGAGTATGATCCACCATGTGTTAGGGAAACGTGTTCAAATGTGTCTCAGTTTTCGTCCCCTGGTACTCGGGTGCAACATTCCAGACGCTTTACTAACACTCTCGCCACTTGGAGAGTCAGTGCCTTTAAACTCCTGTTTGGCCCAGTTTGCAATTTCTGCGGAAAATGAAAAGGAATAGGGAGAATCTACGAGAGACTAGCTGGAGGTGTCTGGACGGGCAAACTTAACTCTCATTCCCCACCAGGAAGAGGAATTAACCAAAGGCTCAGCGTGCCGTTCCGGAACCACACTAGGGCCTGAAGCAATCCTGCGGTGTTGCGGCCAGCTCACAAGAAAGCGAGTTGAAGAAAGGAGATCACGGACACTGTCATTCACAAACCTGCAGAGTTATAAATGACAGCTATCGTCCAAAAATATATTGAAGTAAGGCTGCCAAGAGGACTTGAAAGCGGGGCAGAATTGCAGGAAACCGATTTCAGGAGGTAGACTGGAATTGCATGTAAAGCATAGGAAAAGAGGCAGAACGTCCACAATGATGCACTTGGCCAAAAAGGGCGTATGCGTTTTTTCCTGAATATATTCAGGAAAAAACGCATACGCCCTTTTTGGCCAACCAAGCAAGCTTGCAAAGGAAATCTGCACTACAATGAAGTCTCACTGCCCCCTGGTCAAAAGGGTCATCTGAAAAAAGTGTAAAATCCAGAAAGGCAGGACAGGCCATGGAGAACTGGGAGCCTTGTTATGCTGATGGGCGGGATGTAAATTGCCAACAGCCACTCTGGAGAAGTGTATGGTGTTTCCTGAAACATCTAAGAAACAAAGCAACAGAGCCTAGGGCACTTCCACTTATGGTCCTATAGCTTAGGGAAATTAAAATCAAAAAGACACAGCCACCCCAAAGTTTGGGACGGCTCTGTTTACAAGAACCTCATTTATGGTACAAGTTCAATATCGCAGAAAGCGAAAAATGGATAAAGAAGTTGTGGTACTTACGTACAATGCAATATCACTCAGCAATGAAATCTATGTCATCAGGCCCGTAGCAGCATAATGAGTGGATTCAGGTACGATGATTCTAAGTGAAATAAGTCACACAGAAAAAGAAACTTCATAAGATATCACTACTACACGGAATGTAAATTTGGCTACACAGGAACTGAATTACAAAACAGAACAGGGTCTCAAATGCAGAAAACCAACTTATGCTTGCTTAAGGGGAAAGGTGAGTTGGGGTGCTGCATAAAACCAGAGATTGAATTTGGCACACATACCGTTCCATAAGCCAAATATATAATAGACTATAGCTACTCCTTGTTCAACGAAGTGGACTCAACACCCCATATTAAACGCCTAAGAATATACCTGACTAGTAAGAATCTTAAAACCTATGGATTTATATGTCTCCGAAAGAGAATCAAGCGTGTGTACAGCGGCATAAACGCAGCAGTCAAAGGATTGATGAGGATCGGTGAGCAAATGCAGACCCTTTGAAGTCATATTGCATGGTACCCATTCCATGGGTCTCAACTCTCCAAGTTTAAGGGATTCTTCCTTCAGCTAAAACATGCATGTGGAACCCAGAGTATGATCCACCGTGTGTTCGGGAAACGTGTTCAAATGTGTCTCAGTTTTCGTCCCCTGGTACTCGGGTGCAACATTCCAGACGCTTTACTAACACTCTCCCCACTTGGAGAGTCAGTGACTTTAACCTCCTGTTTGGCCCAGTTTGCAATTTCTGTGGAAAATGAACAGGAATAGGGCGAACCAATGAGAGACTAGCTGGAGGTGTCTGGACTGTCAAACTTAACTCTCATTCCCCACCAGGAAGAGGAATTAACCAAAGGCTCAGCGTGCCGTGCCGGTACCACACTAGGGCCTGAAGCAATCTTGCGGTGCTGCGGACAGCTCACAAGAAAGCGAGTTGAAGAAAGGAGCTCAGGGACACTGTAACTCACAAACCTGCAGAGTTATAAATGACAGCTATCGTCCAAAAATATATTGAAGTAAGGCTGCCAAGAGGACTTGAAAGCGGGGCAGAATTGCAGGAAACCGATTTCAGGAGGTAGACTGGAATTGCATGTAAAGCATAGGAAAAGAGGCAGAACGTCCACAATGATGCACTTGGCCAAAAAGGGCGTATGCGTTTTTTCCTGAATATATTCAGGAAAAAACGCATACGCCCTTTTTGGCCAACCAAGCAAGCTTGCAAAGGAAATCTGCACTACAATGAAGTCTCACTGCCCCACGCTCAAAAGGGACATCTGAAAAAAGTGTAAAATCCAGAAAGGCAGGACAGGCCATGGAGAACTGGGAGCCTTGTTATGCTGATGGGCGGGATGTAAATTGCCAACAGCCACTCTGGAGAAGTGTATGGTGTTTCCTGAAACATCTAAGAAACAAAGCAACAGAGCCTAGGGCACTTCCTCTTATGGTACTATAGCTTAGGGAAATTAAACTCAAAAAGACACAGCCACGCCAATTATGGGAAGGCTCTGTTTACAAGAACCTCATTTATGGTACAAGTTCAATATCGCAGAAAGCGAAAAATGGATAAAGAAGTTGTGTTACTTACGTACAATGCAATATCACTCAGCAATGAAATCAATGTCATCAGTCCCGTAGCAGCATAATGAGTGGATTCAGGTACGATGATTCTAAGTGAAATAAGTCACACAGAAAAAGAAACTTCATAAGATATCACTACTACACGGAATGTAAATTTGGCTACACAGGAACTGAATTACAAAACAGAACAGGGTCTCAAATGCAGAAAACCAACTTATGCTTGCTTAAGGGGAAAGGTGAGTTGGGGTGCTGCATAAAACCAGAGATTGAATTTGGCACACATACCGTTCCATAAGCCAAATATATAATAGACTATAGCTACTCCTTGTTCAACGAAGTGGACTCAACACCCCATATTAAACGCCTAAGAATATACCTGACTAGTAAGAATCTTAAAACCTATGGATTTATATGTCTCCGAAAGAGAATCAAGCGTGTGTACAGCGGCATAAACGCAGCAGTCAAAGGATTGATGAGGATCGGTGAGCAAATGCAGACCCTTTGAAGTCATATTGCATGGTACCCATTCCATGGGTCTCAACTCTCCAAGTTTAAGGGATTCTTCCTTCAGCTAAAACATGCATGTGGAACCCAGAGTATGATCCACCGTGTGTTCGGGAAACGTGTTCAAATGTGTCTCAGTTTTCGTCCCCTGGTACTCGGGTGCAACATTCCAGACGCTTTACTAACACTCTCCCCAATTGGAGAGTCAGTGCCTTTAACCTCCTGTTTGGCCCAGTTTGCAATTTCTGTGGAAAATGAACAGGAATAGGGCGAACCAATGAGAGACTAGCTGGAGGTGTCTGGACTGTCAAACTTAACTCTCATTCCCCACCAGGAAGAGGAATTAACCAAAGGCTCAGCGTGCCGTGCCGGTACCACACTAGGGCCTGAAGCAATCTTGCGGTGCTGCGGCCAGCTCACAAGAAAGCGAGTTGAAGAAAGGAGCTCAGGG
Source organism: Lagenorhynchus albirostris (assembly GCF_949774975.1). Classification (NCBI taxonomy): domain Eukaryota; kingdom Metazoa; phylum Chordata; class Mammalia; order Artiodactyla; family Delphinidae; genus Lagenorhynchus; species Lagenorhynchus albirostris. The sequence goes on along the minus strand of NC_083098.1, from coordinate 59,165,240 downwards.
ACACTGTAACTCACAAACCTGCAGAGTTATAAATGACAGCTATCGTCCAAAAATATATTGAAGTAAGGCTGCCAAGAGGACTTGAAAGCGGGGCAGAATTGCAGGAAACCGATTTCAGGAGGTAGACTGGAATTGCATGTAAACCATAGGAAAAGAGGCAGAACGTCCATAATGATGCACTTGGCCAAAAAGGGCGTATGCGTTTTTTCCTGAATATATTCAGGAAAAAACGCATACGCCCTTTTTGGCCAACCAAGCAAGCTTGCAAAGGAAATCTGCACTACAATGAAGTCTCACTGCCCCACACTCAAAAGGGTCATCTGAAAAAAGTGTAAAATCCAGAAAGGCAGGACAGGCCATGGAGAACTGGGTGCCTTGTAATGCTGATGGGCGGGATGGAAATTGCCAACAGCCACTCTGGAGAAGTGTATGGTGTTTCCTGAAACATCTAAGAAACAAAGCAACAGAGCCTAGGGCACTTCCACTTATGGTACTATAGCTTAGGGAAATTAAACTCAAAAAGACACAGCCACGCCAATTATGGGAAGGCTCTGTTTACAAGAACCTCATTTATGGTACAAGTTCAATATCGCAGAAAGCGAAAAATGGATAAAGAAGTTGTGTTACTTACGTACAATGCAATATCACTCAGCAATGAAATCAATGTCATCAGTCCCGTAGCAGCATAATGAGTGGATTCAGGTACGATGATTCTAAGTGAAATAAGTCACACAGAAAAAGAAACTTCATAAGATATCACTACTACACGGAATGTAAATTTGGCTACACAGGAACTGAATTACAAAACAGAACAGGGTCTCAAATGCAGAAAACCAACTTATGCTTGCTTAAGGGGAAAGGTGAGTTGGGGTGCTGCATAAAACCAGAGATTGAATTTGGCACACATACCGTTCCATAAGCCAAATATATAATAGACTATAGCTACTCCTTGTTCAACGAAGTGGACTCAACACCCCATATTAAACGCCTAAGAATATACCTGACTAGTAAGAATCTTAAAACCTATGGATTTATATGTCTCCGAAAGAGAATCAAGCGTGTGTACAGCGGCATAAACGCAGCAGTCAAAGGATTGATGAGGATCGGTGAGCAAATGCAGACCCTTTGAAGTCATATTGCATGGTACCCATTCCATGGGTCTCAACTCTCCAGGTTTAAGGGATTCTTCCTTCAGCTAAAACATGCATGTGGAACCCAGAGTATGATCCACCGTGTGTTAGGGAAACGTGTTCAAATGTGTCTCAGTTTTCGTCCCCTGGTACTCGGGTGCAACATTCCAGACGCTTTACTAACACTCTCGCCACTTGGAGAGTCAGTGCCTTTAAACTCCTGTTTGGCCCAGTTTGCAATTTCTGCGGAAAATGAAAAGGAATAGGGAGAATCTACGAGAGACTAGCTGGAGGTGTCTGGACGGGCAAACTTAACTCTCATTCCCCACCAGGAAGAGGAATTAACCAAAGGCTCAGCGTGCCGTTCCGGAACCACACTAGGGCCTGAAGCAATCCTGCGGTGTTGCGGCCAGCTCACAAGAAAGCGAGTTGAAGAAAGGAGATCACGGACACTGTCATTCACAAACCTGCAGAGTTATAAATGACAGCTATCGTCCAAAAATATATTGAAGTAAGGCTGCCAAGAGGACTTGAAAGCGGGGCAGAATTGCAGGAAACCGATTTCAGGAGGTAGACTGGAATTGCATGTAAAGCATAGGAAAAGAGGCAGAACGTCCACAATGATGCACTTGGCCAAAAAGGGCGTATGCGTTTTTTCCTGAATATATTCAGGAAAAAACGCATACGCCCTTTTTGGCCAACCAAGCAAGCTTGCAAAGGAAATCTGCACTACAATGAAGTCTCACTGCCCCCTGGTCAAAAGGGTCATCTGAAAAAAGTGTAAAATCCAGAAAGGCAGGACAGGCCATGGAGAACTGGGAGCCTTGTTATGCTGATGGGCGGGATGTAAATTGCCAACAGCCACTCTGGAGAAGTGTATGGTGTTTCCTGAAACATCTAAGAAACAAAGCAACAGAGCCTAGGGCACTTCCACTTATGGTCCTATAGCTTAGGGAAATTAAAATCAAAAAGACACAGCCACCCCAAAGTTTGGGACGGCTCTGTTTACAAGAACCTCATTTATGGTACAAGTTCAATATCGCAGAAAGCGAAAAATGGATAAAGAAGTTGTGGTACTTACGTACAATGCAATATCACTCAGCAATGAAATCTATGTCATCAGGCCCGTAGCAGCATAATGAGTGGATTCAGGTACGATGATTCTAAGTGAAATAAGTCACACAGAAAAAGAAACTTCATAAGATATCACTACTACACGGAATGTAAATTTGGCTACACAGGAACTGAATTACAAAACAGAACAGGGTCTCAAATGCAGAAAACCAACTTATGCTTGCTTAAGGGGAAAGGTGAGTTGGGGTGCTGCATAAAACCAGAGATTGAATTTGGCACACATACCGTTCCATAAGCCAAATATATAATAGACTATAGCTACTCCTTGTTCAACGAAGTGGACTCAACACCCCATATTAAACGCCTAAGAATATACCTGACTAGTAAGAATCTTAAAACCTATGGATTTATATGTCTCCGAAAGAGAATCAAGCGTGTGTACAGCGGCATAAACGCAGCAGTCAAAGGATTGATGAGGATCGGTGAGCAAATGCAGACCCTTTGAAGTCATATTGCATGGTACCCATTCCATGGGTCTCAACTCTCCAAGTTTAAGGGATTCTTCCTTCAGCTAAAACATGCATGTGGAACCCAGAGTATGATCCACCGTGTGTTCGGGAAACGTGTTCAAATGTGTCTCAGTTTTCGTCCCCTGGTACTCGGGTGCAACATTCCAGACGCTTTACTAACACTCTCCCCACTTGGAGAGTCAGTGACTTTAACCTCCTGTTTGGCCCAGTTTGCAATTTCTGTGGAAAATGAACAGGAATAGGGCGAACCAATGAGAGACTAGCTGGAGGTGTCTGGACTGTCAAACTTAACTCTCATTCCCCACCAGGAAGAGGAATTAACCAAAGGCTCAGCGTGCCGTGCCGGTACCACACTAGGGCCTGAAGCAATCTTGCGGTGCTGCGGACAGCTCACAAGAAAGCGAGTTGAAGAAAGGAGCTCAGGGACACTGTAACTCACAAACCTGCAGAGTTATAAATGACAGCTATCGTCCAAAAATATATTGAAGTAAGGCTGCCAAGAGGACTTGAAAGCGGGGCAGAATTGCAGGAAACCGATTTCAGGAGGTAGACTGGAATTGCATGTAAAGCATAGGAAAAGAGGCAGAACGTCCACAATGATGCACTTGGCCAAAAAGGGCGTATGCGTTTTTTCCTGAATATATTCAGGAAAAAACGCATACGCCCTTTTTGGCCAACCAAGCAAGCTTGCAAAGGAAATCTGCACTACAATGAAGTCTCACTGCCCCACGCTCAAAAGGGACATCTGAAAAAAGTGTAAAATCCAGAAAGGCAGGACAGGCCATGGAGAACTGGGAGCCTTGTTATGCTGATGGGCGGGATGTAAATTGCCAACAGCCACTCTGGAGAAGTGTATGGTGTTTCCTGAAACATCTAAGAAACAAAGCAACAGAGCCTAGGGCACTTCCACTTATGGTACTATAGCTTACGGAAATTAAACTCAAAAAGACACAGCCACGCCAATTATGGGAAGGCTCTGTTTACAAGAACCTCATTTATGGTACAAGTTCAATATCGCAGAAAGCGAAAAATGGATAAAGAAGTTGTGTTACTTACGTACAATGCAATATCACTCAGCAATGAAATCAATGTCATCAGTCACGTAGCAGCATAATGAGTGGATTCAGGTACGATGATTCTAAGTGAAATAAGTCACACAGAAAAAGAAACTTCATAAGATATCACTACTACACGGAATGTAAATTTGGCTACACAGGAACTGAATTACAAAACAGAACAGGGTCTCAAATGCAGAAAACCAACTTATGCTTGCTTAAGGGGAAAGGTGAGTTGGGGTGCTGCATAAAACCAGAGATTGAATTTGGCACACATACCGTTCCATAAGCCAAATATATAATAGACTATAGCTACTCCTTGTTCAACGAAGTGGACTCAACACCCCATATTAAACGCCTAAGAATATACCTGACTAGTAAGAATCTTAAAACCTATGGATTTATATGTCTCCGAAAGAGAATCAAGCGTGTGTACAGCGGCATAAACGCAGCAGTCAAAGGATTGATGAGGATCGGTGAGCAAATGCAGACCCTTTGAAGTCATATTGCATGGTACCCATTCCATGGGTCTCAACTCTCCAAGTTTAAGGGATTCTTCCTTCAGCTAAAACATGCATGTGGAACCCAGAGTATGATCCACCGTGTGTTCGGGAAACGTGTTCAAATGTGTCTCAGTTTTCGTCCCCTGGTACTCGGGTGCAACATTCCAGACGCTTTACTAACACTCTCCCCAATTGGAGAGTCAGTGCCTTTAACCTCCTGTTTGGCCCAGTTTGCAATTTCTGTGGAAAATGAACAGGAATAGGGCGAACCAATGAGAGACTAGCTGGAGGTGTCTGGACTGTCAAACTTAACTCTCATTCCCCACCAGGAAGAGGAATTAACCAAAGGCTCAGCGTGCCGTGCCGGTACCACACTAGGGCCTGAAGCAATCTTGCGGTGCTGCGGCCAGCTCACAAGAAAGCGAGTTGAAGAAAGGAGCTCAGGGACACTGTAACTCACAAACCTGCAGAGTTATAAATGACAGCTATCGTCCAAAAATATATTGAAGTAAGGCTGCCAAGAGGACTTGAAAGCGGGGCAGAATTGCAGGAAACCGATTTCAGGAGGTAGACTGGAATTGCATGTAAAGCATAGGAAAAGAGGCAGAACGTCCACAATGATGCACTTGGCCAAAAAGGGCGTATGCGTTTTTTCCTGAATATATTCAGGAAAAAACGCATACGCCCTTTTTGGCCAACCAAGCAAGCTTGCAAAGGAAATCTGCACTACAATGAAGTCTCACTGCCCCACACTCAAAAGGGTCATCTGAAAAAAGTGTAAAATCCAGAAAGGCAGGACAGGCCATGGAGAACTGGGTGCCTTGTAATGCTGATGGGCGGGATGGAAATTGCCAACAGCCACTCTGGAGAAGTGTATGGTGTTTCCTGAAACATCTAAGAAACAAAGCAACAGAGCCTAGGGCACTTCCACTTATGGTACTATAGCTTAGGGAAATTAAACTCAAAAAGACACAGCCACGCCAATTATGGGAAGGCTCTGTTTACAAGAACCTCATTTATGGTACAAGTTCAATATCGCAGAAAGCGAAAAATGGATAAAGAAGTTGTGTTACTTACGTACAATGCAATATCACTCAGCAATGAAATCAATGTCATCAGTCCCGTAGCAGCATAATGAGTGGATTCAGGTACGATGATTCTAAGTGAAATAAGTCACACAGAAAAAGAAACTTCATAAGATATCACTACTACACGGAATGTAAATTTGGCTACACAGGAACTGAATTACAAAACAGAACAGGGTCTCAAATGCAGAAAACCAACTTATGCTTGCTTAAGGGGAAAGGTGAGTTGGGGTGCTGCATAAAACCAGAGATTGAATTTGGCACACATACCGTTCCATAAGCCAAATATATAATAGACTATAGCTACTCCTTGTTCAACGAAGTGGACTCAACACCCCATATTAAACGCCTAAGAATATACCTGACTAGTAAGAATCTTAAAACCTATGGATTTATATGTCTCCGAAAGAGAATCAAGCGTGTGTACAGCGGCATAAACGCAGCAGTCAAAGGATTGATGAGGATCGGTGAGCAAATGCAGACCCTTTGAAGTCATATTGCATGGTACCCATTCCATGGGTCTCAACTCTCCAGGTTTAAGGGATTCTTCCTTCAGCTAAAACATGCATGTGGAACCCAGAGTATGATCCACCGTGTGTTCGGGAAACGTGTTCAAATGTGTCTCAGTTTTCGTCCCCTGGTACTCGGGTGCAACATTCCAGACGCTTTACTAACACTCTCGCCACTTGGAGAGTCAGTGCCTTTAAACTCCTGTTTGGCCCAGTTTGCAATTTCTGCGGAAAATGAAAAGGAATAGGGAGAATCTACGAGAGACTAGCTGGAGGTGTCTGGACGGGCAAATTTAACTCTCATTCCCCACCAGGAAGAGGAATTAACCAAAGGCTCAGCGTGCCGTTCCGGAACCACACTAGGGCCTGAAGCAATCCTGCGGTGTTGCGGCCAGCTCACAAGAAAGCGAGTTGAAGAAAGGAGATCACGGACACTGTCATTCACAAACCTGCAGAGTTATAAATGACAGCTATCGTCCAAAAATATATTGAAGTAAGGCTGCCAAGAGGACTTGAAAGCGGGGCAGAATTGCAGGAAACCGATTTCAGGAGGTAGACTGGAATTGCATGTAAAGCATAGGAAAAGAGGCAGAACGTCCACAATGATGCACTTGGCCAAAAAGGGCGTATGCGTTTTTTCCTGAATATATTCAGGAAAAAACGCATACGCCCTTTTTGGCAAACCAAGCAAGCTTGCAAAGGAAATCTGCACTACAATGAAGTCTCACTGCCCCCCGGTCAAAAGGGTCATCTGAAAAAAGTGTAAAATCCAGAAAGGCAGGACAGGCCATGGAGAACTGGGAGCCTTGTTATGCTGATGGGCGGGATGTAATTGCCAACAGCCACTCTGGAGAAGTGTATGGTGTTTCCTGAAACATCTAAGAAACAAAGCAACAGAGCCTAGGGCACTTCCACTTATGGTCCTATAGCTTAGGGAAATTAAACTCAAAAAGACACAGCCACCCCAAAGTTTGGGACGACTCTGTTTACAAGAACCTCATTTATGGTACCAGTTCAATATCGCAGAAAGCGAAAAATGGATAAAGAATTTGTGGTACTTACGTACAATGCAATATCACTCAGCAATGAAATCTATGTCATCAGGTCCGTAGCAGCATAATGAGTGGATTCAGGTACGATGATTCTAAGTGAAATAAGTCACACAGAAAAAGAAACTTCATAAGATATCACTACTACACGGAATGTAAACTTGGCTACACAGGAACTGAATTACAAAACAGAACAGGGTCTCAAATGTAGAAAACCAACTTATGCTTGCTTAAGGGGAAAGGTGAGTTGGGGTGCTGCATAAAACCAGAGATTGAATTTGGCACAGATACCGTTCCATAAGCCAAATATATAATAGAAAATAGCTACTCCTTGTTCAACGAAGTGGACTCAACACCCCATATTAAACGCCTAAGAATATACCTGACTAGTAAGAATCTTAAAACCTATGGATTTATATGTATCCGAAAGAGAATCAAGCGTGTGTACAGCGGCATAAATGCAGTAGTGATAGGATTGGTGAGGTTCGGTGAGCAAATGCAGACCCTTTGAAGTCATATTGCATGGTACCCATTCCATGGGTCTCAACTCTCCAAGTTTAAGGGATTCTTCCTTCAGCTGAAACATGCATGTGGAACCCAGAGTATGATCCACCGTGTGTTCGGGAAACGTTTTCAAATGTCTCTCAGTTTTCGTCCCCTGGTACTCGGGTGCAACATTCCAGACGCTTTACTAACACTCTCCCCACTTGGAGAGTCAGTGCCTTTAACCTCCTGTTTGGCCCAGTTTGCAATTTCTGCGGAAAATGAACAGGAATAGGGAGAACCAATGAGAGACTAGCTGGAGGTGTCTGGACTGTCAAACTTAACTCTCATTCCCCACCAGGAAGAGGAATTAACCAAAGGCTCAGCGTGCCGTGCCGGAACCACACTAGGGCCTGAAGCAATCCTGCGGTGCTGCGGCCAGCTCACAAGAAAGCGAGTTGAAGAAAGGAGCTCAGGGACACTGTAACTCACAAACCTGCAGAGTTATAAATGATAGCTATCGTCCAAAAATATATTGAAGTAAGGCTGCCAAGAGGACTTGAAAGCGGGGCAGAATTGCAGGAAACCGATTTCAGGAGGTAGACTGGAATTGCATATAAAGCATAGGAAAAGAGGCAGAACGTCCACAATGATGCACTTGGCCAAAAAGGGCGTATGCGTTTTTTCCTGAATATATTCAGGAAAAAACGCATACGCCCTTTTTGGCCAACCAAGCAAGCTTGCATAGGAAATCTGCACTACAATGAAGTCTCACTGCCCCACGCTCAAAAGGGTCATCTGAAAAAAGTGTAAAATCCAGAAAGGCAGGACAGGCCATGGAGAACTGGGAGCCTTGTTATGCTGATGGGCGGGATGTAAATTGCCAACAGCCACTCTGGAGAAGTGTTTGGTGTTTCCTGAATCATCTACAAAACCAAGCAACAGAGCGTAGGGCACTTCCACTTATGGTCCTAAAGCTTAGGGAAATTAAAATCAAAAAGACACAGCCACCCCAAAGTTTGGGACGGCTCTGTTTACAAGAACCTCATTTACGGTACAAGTTCAATATCACAGAAAGCGAAAAATGGATAAAGAAGTTGTGGTACTTACGTACAATGCAATATCCCTCAGCAATGAAATCTATGTCATCAGGCCCGTAGCAGCATAATGAGTGGATTCAGGTACGATGATTGTAAGTGAAATAAGTCACACAGAAAAAGAAACTTCATAAGATATCACTAATACACGGAATGTAAACTTGGCTACACAGGAACTGAATTACAAAACAGAACAGGGTCTCAAATGTAGAAAACCGACTTATGCTTGCTTAAGGGGAAAGGTGAGTTGGGGTGCTGCCTAAAACCAGAGATGGAAATTAGCACAGATACCGTTCCATAAGCCATATTTGTAATAGACAAGAGCTACTCCTTGCTCAACGAAGTGGACTCAACACCGCATATTAAATGCCTAAGAATATACCTGACTAGTAAGAATCTTAAAACCTATGGATTTATATGTCTCCAAAAGAGAATGAAACATGTGTACAGTGGCATAAACGCAGCAGTGATAGGATTGGTGAGGTTCGGTGAGCAAATGCAGACCCTTTGAAATCATATTGCATGGTACCCATTCCATGGGTCTCAACTCTCCAGGTTTAAGGGATTCTTCCTTCAGCTAAAACATGCATGCGGAACCCAGAGTATGATCCACCGTGAGATCAGGAAACGTGTTCAAATGTGTCTCAGTTTTCGTCCCCTGGTACTCGGGTGCAACATTCCAGACGCTTTACTAACACTCTCCCCACTTGGAGAGTCAGTTCCTTTAACCTCCTGTTTGGCCCAGTTTGCAATTTCAGCGGAAAATGAACAGGAATAGGGAGAATCTACGAGAGACTAGCTGGAGGTGTCTGGACGGGCAAATTTAACTCTCATTTCCCACCAGGAACAGGAATTAACCAAAGGCTCAGTGTGCCATGCCAGAACCACACTAGGGCCTGAAGCAATCCTGCGGTGTTGCGGCCAGCTCAAAGAAAGCGAGTTGAAGAAAGGAGCTCAGGGGCACTGTCATTCACAAACCTGCAGAGTTATAAATGACAGCTATCGTCCAAAAATATATTGAAGTAAGGCTGCCAAGAGGACTTGAAAGCGGGGCAGAATTGCAGGAAACCGATTTCAGGAGGTAGACTGGAATTGCATGTAAAGCATAGGAAAAGAGGCAGAACGTCCACAATGATGCACTTGGCCAAAAAGGGCGTATGCGTTTTTTCCTGAATATATTCAGGAAAAAACGCATACGCCCTTTTTGGCCAACCAAGCAAGCTTACAAAGGAAATCTTCACTACAATGAAGTCTCACTGCCCCACGCTCAAAAGGGTCATCTGAAAAAAGTGTAAAATCCAGAAAGGCAGGACAGGCCATGGAGAACTGGGAGCCTTGTTATGCTGATGGGCGGGATGTAATTGCCAACAGCCACTCTGGAGAAGTGTATGGTGTTTCCTGAAACATCTAAGAAACAAAGCAACAGAGCCTAGGGCACTTCCACTTATGGTCCTATAGCTTAGGGAAATTAAACTCAAAAAGACACAGCCACCCCAAAGTTTGGGACGGCTCTGTTTACAAGAACCTCATTTATGGTACAAGTTCAATATCGCAGAAAGCGAAAAATGGATAAAGAATTTGTGGTACTTACGTACAATGCAATATCACTCAGCAATGAAATCTATGTCATCAGGTCCATAGCAGCATAATGAGTGGATTCAGGTACGATGATTCTAAGTGAAATAAGTCACACAGAAAAAGAAACTTCATAAGATATCACTACTACACGGAATGTAAACTTGGCTACACAGGAACTGTATTACAAAACAGAACAGGGTCTCAAATGTAGAAAACCAACTTATGCTTGCTTAAGGGGAAAGGTGAGTTGGGGTGCTGCATAAAACCAGAGATTGAACTTCGCACAGATACCGTTCCATAAGCCAAATATATAATAGAAAATAGCTACTCCTTGTTCAACGAAGTGGACTCAACACCCCATATTAAACGCCTAAGAATATACCTGACTAGTAAGAATCTTAAAACCTATGGATTTATATGTCTGCGAAAGTGAATCAAGCGTGTGTACAGCGGCATAAATGCAGTAGTGATTGGATTGGTGAGGTTCGGTGAGCAAATGCAGACCCTTTGAAGTCATATTGCATGGTACCCATTCCATGGGTCTCAACTCTCCAAGTTTAAGGGATTCTTCCTTCAGCTGAAACATGCATGTGGAACCCAGAGTATGATCCACCGTGTGTTCGGGAAACGTGTTCAAATGTGTCTCAGTTTTCGTCCCCTGGTACTCGGGTGCAACATTCCAGACGCTTTACTAACACTCTCCCCACTTGGAGAGTCAGTGCCTTTAACCTCCTGTTTGGCCAAGTTTGCAATTTCTGCGGAAAATGAACAGGAATAGGGAGAACCAATGAGAGACTAGCTGGAGGTGTCTGGACTGGCAAACTTAACTCTCATTCCCCACCAGGAAGAGGAATTAACCAAAGGCTCAGCGTGCCGTGCCGGAACCACACTAGGGCCTGAAGCAATCCTGCGGTGTTGCGGCCAGCTCACAAGAAAGCGAGTTGAAGAAAGGAGCTCAGGGACACTGTAACTCACAAACCTGCAGAGTTATAAATGATAGCTATCGTCCAAAAATATATTGAAGTAAGGCTGCCAAGAGGACTTGAAAGCGGGGCAGAATTGCAGGAAACCGATTTCAGGAGGTAGACTGGAATTGCATGTAAAGCATAGGAAAAGAGGCAGAACGTCCACAATGATGCACTTGGCCAAAAAGGGCGTATGCGTTTTTTCCTGAATATATTCAGGAAAAAACGCATACGCCCTTTTTGGCCAACCAAGCAAGCTTGCAAAGGAAATCTGCACTACAATGAAGTCTCACTGCCCCCTGGTCAAAAGGGTCATCTGAAAAAAGTTAAAATCCAGAAAGGCAGGACAGGCCATGGAGAACTGGGAGCCTTGTTATGCTGATGGGCGGGATGTAAATTGCCAACAGCCACTCTGGAGAAGTGTATGGTCTTTCCTGAAACATCTAAAAAACAAAGCAACAGAGCGTAGGGCACTTCCACTTATGGTCCTAAAGCTTAGGGAAATTAAAATAAAAAAGACACAGCCACCCCAAAGTTTGGGACGGCTCTGTTTACAAGAACCTCGTTTACGGTACAAGTTCAATATCACAGAAAGCGAAAAATGGATAAAGAAGTTGTGGTACTTACGTACAATGCAATATCACTCAGCAATGAAATCTATGTCATCAGGCCCGTAGCAGCATAATGAGTGGATTCAGGTACGATGATTGTAAGTGAAATAAGTCACACAGAAAAAGAAACTTCATAAGATATCACTAATACAAGGAATGTAAACTTGGCTACACAGGAAATGCATTACAAAACAGAACAGGGTCTCAAATGTAGAAAACCGACTTATGCTTGCTTAAGGGGAAAGGTGAGTTGGGGTGCTGCCTAAAACCAGAGATGCAAATTAGCACAGATACCGTTCCATAAGCCACATTTGTAATAGACAAGAGCTACTGCTTGCTCAATGAAGTGGACTCAACACCGCATATTAAATGCCTAAGAATATACCTGACTAGTAAGAATCTTAAAACCTATGGATTTATATGTCTCCAAAAGAGAATGAAGCATGTGTACAGTGGCATAAACGCAGCAGTGATAGGATTGGTGAGGTTCGGTGAGCAAATGCAGACCCTTTGAAGTCATATTGCATGGTACCCATTCCATGGGTCTCAACTCTCCAGGTTTAAGGGATTCTTCCTTCAGCTAAAACATGCATGCGGAACCCAGAGTATGATCCACCGTGTGATCGGGAAACGTGTTCAAATATGTCTCAGTTTTCGTCCCCTGGTACTCGGGTGCAACATTCCAGACGTTATACTAACACTCTCCCCACTTGGAGAGTCAGTGCCTTTAACCTCCTGTTTGGCCCAGTTTGCAATTTCAGCGGAAAATGAACAGGAATAGGGAGAATCTACGAGAGACTAGCTGGAGGTGTCTGGACGGGCAAATTTAACTCTCATTTCCCACCAGGAACAGGAATTAACCAAAGGCTCAGTGTGCCATGCCAGAACCACACTAGGGCCTGAAGCAATCCTGCGGTGTTGCGGCCAGCTCACAAGAAAGCGAGTTGAAGAAAGGAGCTCAGGGACACTGTAACTCACAAACCTGCAGAGTTATAAATGATAGCTATCGTCCAAAAATATATTGAAGTAAGGCTGCCAAGAGGACTTGAAAGCGGGGCAGAATTGCAGGAAACCGATTTCAGGAGGTAGACTGGAATTGCATGTAAAGCATATGAAAAGAGGTAGAACGTCCAAAATGATGCACTTGGCCAAAAAGGGCGTATGCGTTTTTTCCTGAATATATTCAGGAAAAAACGCATACGCCCTTTTTGGCCAACCAAGCAAGCTTGCAAAGGAAATCTGCACTACAATGAAGTCTCACTGCCCCCCGGTCAAAAGGGCCAGCTGAAAAAAGTGTAAAATCCAGAAAGGCAGGATAGGCCATGGAGAACGTGGAGATTGTTATGCTGATGGGAGGGTTGTAAATTGCCAACAGCCACTCTGGAGAAGTGTATGGTGTTTCCTGAATCATCTACAAAACAAAGCAACTGAGCGTAGCGCACTTCCACTTATGGTCCTAAAGCTTAGGGAAATTAAAATCAAAAAGGCACAGCCACCCCAAAGTTTGGGATGGCTGTGTTTACAAGAACCTCGTTTACGGTACAAGTTCAATATCACAGAAAGCGAAAAATGGATAAAGAAGTTGTGGTACTTACGTACAATGCAATATCACTCAGCAATGAAATCTTTGTCATCAGGCCCGTAGCAGCATAATAGTGGATTCAGGTACGATGATTCTAAGTGAAATAAGTCACACAGAAAAAGAAACTTCATAAGATATCACTACTACACGGAATGTAACCTTGGCTACACAGGAACTGAATTACAAAACAGAACAGGGTCTCAAATGTAGAAAACCAACTTATGCTTGCTTAAGGGGAAAGGTGAGTTGGGGTGCTGCATAAAACCAGAGATTGAATTTGGCACAGATACCGTTCCATAAGCCAAATATATAATAGACAATAGCTACTCCTTGTTCAACGAAGTGGACTCAACACCCCATATTAAACGCCTAAGAATATACCTGACTAGTAAGAATCTTAAAACCTATGGATTTATATGTCTCCGAAAGAGAATCAAGCATGTGTACAACGGCATAAACGCAGCAGTGATAGGATTGGTGAGGTTCGGTGAGCAAATGCAGACCCTTTGAAGTCATATTGCATGGTACCCATTCCATGGGTCTCAACTCTCCAAGTTTAAGGGATTCTTCCTTCAGCTAAAACATGCATGTGGAACCCAGAGTATGATCAACCGTGTGTTCGGGAAACGTGTTCAAATGTGTCTCAGTTTTCGTCCCCTGGTACTCGGGTGCAACATTCCAGACGCTTTACTAAAACTCTCCCCACTTGGAGAGTCAGTGCCTTTAACCTCCTGTTTGGCCCAGTTTGCAATTTCTGCGGAAAATGAACAGGAATCGGGAGAACCAATGAGAGACTAGCTGGAGGTGTCTGGACTGGCAAACATAACTCTCATTCCCCACCAGGAAGAGGAATTAACCAAAGGCTCAGCGTGCCGTGCCGGTACCACACTAGGGCCTGAAGCAATCATGCGGTGCTGCGGCCAGCTCACAAGAAAGCGAGTTGAAGAAAGGAGTTCAGGGACACTGTAACTCACAAACCTGCAGAGTTATAAATGATAGCTATCGTCCAAAAATATATTGAAGTAAGGCTGCCAAGAGGACTTGAAAGCGGGGCAGAATTGCAGGAAACCGATTTCAGGAGGTAGACTGGAATTGCATGTAAAGCATAGGAAAAGAGGCAGAACGTCCACAATGATGCACTTGGCCAAAAAGGGCGTATGCCTTTTTTCCTGAATATATTCAGGAAAAAACGCATACGTACTTTTTGGCCAACCAAGCAAGCTTACAAAGTAAATCTTCACTACAATGAAGTCTCACTGCCCCACGCTCAAAAGGGTCATCTGAAAAAAGTGTAAAATACAGAAAGGCAGGACAGGCCATGGAGAACTGGGAGCCTTGTTATGCTGATGGGCGGGATGTAAATTGCCAACAGCCACTCTGGAGAAGTGTATGGTGTTTCCTGAAACATCTAAGAAACAAAGCAACAGAGCCTAGGGCACTTCCACTTATGGTACTATAGCTTAGGGAAATTAAACTCAAAAAGACACAGCCACCCCAAATTATGGGAAGGCTCTGTTTACAAGAACCTCATTTATGGTACAAGTTCAATATCGCAGAAAGCGAAAAATGGATAAAGAATTTGTGGTACTTACGTACAATGCAATATCACTCAGCAATGAAATCTATGTCATCAGGCCCGTAGCAGCATAATGAGTGGATTCAGGTACAATGATTCTAAGTGAAATAAGTCACACAGAAAAAGAAACTTCATAAGATATCACTACTACAGGGAATGTAACCTTGGCTACACAGGAACTGAATTACAAAACAGAACAGGGTCTCAAATGTAGAAAACCAACTTATGCTTGCTTAAGGGGAAAGGTGAGTTGGGGTGCTGCATAAAACCAGAGATTGAATTTGGCACAGATACCGTTCCATAAGCCAAATATATAATAGACAATAGCTACTCCTTGTTCAACGATGTGGACTCAACACCCCATATTAAACGCCTAAGAATATACCTGACTAGTAAGAATCTTAAAACCTATGGATTTATATGTCTCCGAAAGAGAATCAAGCGTGTGTACAGCGGCATAAACGCAGCAGTCAAAGGATTGATGAGGATCGGTGAGCAAATGCAGACCCTTTGAAGTCATATTGCATGGTACCCATTCCATGGGTCTCAACTCTCCAAGTTTAAGGGATTCTTCCTTCAGCTAAAACATGCATGTGGAACCCAGAGTATGATCCACCGTGTGTTCGGGAAACGTGTTCAAATGTGTCTCAGTTTTCGTCCCCTGGTACTCGGGTGCAACATTCCAGACGCTTTACTAACACTCTCCCCACTTGGAGAGTCAGTGCCTTTAACGTCCTGTTTGGCCCAGTTTGCAATTTCAGCGGAAAATGAACAGGAATAGGGAGAATCTACGAGAGACTAGCTGGAGGTGTCTGGACGGGCAAATTTAACTCTCATTTCCCACCAGGAACAGGAATTAACCAAAGGCTCAGTGTGCCATGCCAGAACCACACTAGTGCCTGAAGCAATCCTGCGGTGTTGCGGCCAGCTCACAAGAAAGCGAGTTGAAGAAAGGAGCTCAGGGGCACTGTCATTCACAAACCTGCAGAGTTATAAATGACAGCTATCGTCCAAAAATATATTGAGGTAAGGCTGCCAAGAGGACTTGAAAGCGGGGCAGAATTGCAGGAAACCGATTTCAGGAGGTAGACTGGAATTGCATGTAAAGCATAGGAAAAGAGGTAGAACGTCCAAAATGATGCACTTGGCCAAAAAGTGCGTATGCGTTTTTTCCTGAATATATTCAGGAAAAAACGCATACGCCCTTTTTGGCCAACCAAGCAAGCTTGCAAAGGAAATCTGCACTACAATGAAGTCTCACTGCCCCCCGGTCAAAAGGGCCAGCTGAAAAAAGTGTAAAATCCAGAAAGGCAGGACAGGCCATGGAGAACGTGGAGATTGTTATGCTGATGGGAGGGTTGTAAATTGCCAACAGCCACTCTGGAGAAGTGTATGGTGTTTCCTGAATCATCTACAAAACAAAGCAACAGAGCGTAGCGCACTTCCACTTATGGTCCTAAAGCTTAGGGAAATTAAAATCAAAAAGGCACAGCCACCCCAAAGTTTGGGATGGCTGTGTTTACAAGAACCTCGTTTACGGTACAAGTTCAATATCACAGAAAGCGAAAAATGGATAAAGAAGTTGTGGTACTTACGTACAATGCAATATCACTCAGCAATGAAATCTTTGTCATCAGGCCCGTAGCAGAATAATGAGTGGATTCAGGTACGATGATTCTAAGTGAAATAAGTCACACAGAAAAAGAAACTTCATAAGATATCACTACTACAGGGAATGTAACCTTGGCTACACAGGAACTGAATTACAAAACAGAACAGGGTCTCAAATGTAGAAAACCAACTTATGCTTGCTTAAGGGGAAAGGTGAGTTGGGGTGCTGCATAAAACCAGAGATTGAATTTGGCACAGATACCGTTCCATAAGCCAAATATATAATAGACAATAGCTACTCCTTGTTCAACGAAGTGGACTCAACACCCCATATTAAACGCCTAAGAATATACCTGACTAGTAAGAATCTTAAAACCTATGGATTTATATGTCTCCGAAAGAGAATCAAGCGTGTGTACAGCGGCATAAACGCAGCAGTCAAAGGATTGATGAGGATCGGTGAGCAAATGCAGACCCTTTGAAGTCATATTGCATGGTACCCATTCCATGGGTCTCAACTCTCCAAGTTTAAGGGATTCTTCCGTCAGCTAAAACATGCATGTGGAACCCAGAGTATGATCCACCGTGTGTTCGGGAAACGTGTTCAAATGTGTCTCAGTTTTCGTCCCCTTGTACTCGGGTGCAACATTCCAGACGCTTTACTAACACTCTCCCCACTTGGAGAGTCAGTGCCTTTAACCTCCTGTTTGGCCCAGTTTGCAATTTCTGCGGAAAATGAACAGGAATAGGGAGAACCAATGAGAGACTAGCTGGAGGTGTCTGGACTGTCAAACTTAACTCTCATTCCCCACCAGGAAGAGGAATTAACCAAAGGCTCAGCGTGCCGTGCCGGTACCACACTAGGGCCTGAAGCAATCCTGCGGTGCTGCGGCCAGCTCACAAGAAAGCGAGTTGAAGAAAGGAGCTCAGGGACACTGTAACGCACAAACCTGCAGAGTTATAAATGATAGCTATCGTCCAAAAATATATTGAAGTAAGGCTGCCAAGAGGACTTGAAAGCGGGGCAGAATTGCAGGAAACCGATTTCAGGAGGTAGACTGGAATTGCATGTAAAGCATAGGAAAAGAGGCAGAACGTCCACAATGATGCACTTGGCCAAAAAGGGCGTATGCGTTTTTTCCTGAATATATTCAGGGAAAAACGCATACGCACTTTTTGGCCAACCAAGCAAGCTTGCAAAGGAAATCTGCACTACAATGAAGTCTCACTGCCCCACGCTCAAAAGGGTCATCTGAAAAAAGTGTAAAATCCAGAAAGGCAGGACAGGCCATGGAGAACTGGGAGCCTTGTTATGCTGATGGGCGGGATGTAATTGAAAAGAGCCACTCTGGAGAAGTGTATGGTGTTTCCTGAAACGTCTAAGAAACAAAGCAACAGAGCCTAGGGCATTTCCACTTATGGTCCTATAGCTTAGGGAAATTAAAATCAAAAAGACACAGCCACCCCAAAGTTTGGGACGGCTCTGTTTACAAGAACCTCATTTATGGTACAAGTTCAATATCGCAGAAAGCGAAAAATGGATAAAGAATTTGTGGTACTTACGTACAATGCAATATCACTCAGCAATGAAATCTATGTCATCAGGTCCATAGCAGCATAATGAGTGGATTCAGGTACGATGATTCTAAGTGAAATAAGTCACACAGAAAAAGAAACTTCATAAGATATCACTACTACACGGAATGTAAACTTGGCTACACAGGAACTGAATTACAAAACAGAACAGGGTCTCAAATGTAGAAAACCAACTTATGCTTGCTTAAGGGGAAAGGTGAGTTGGGGTGCTACATAAAACCAGAGATTGAAATTAACACAGATACCGTTCCATAAGCCAAATATATAATAGAAAATAGCTACTCCTTGTTCAACGAAGTGGACTCAACACCCCATATTAAACGCCTAAGAATATACCTGACTAGTAAGAATCTTAAAATCTATGGATTTATATGTCTCTGAAAGAGAATCAAGCGTGTGTACAGCGGCATAAATGCAGTAGTAATAGGATTGGTGAGGTTCGGTGAGCAAATGCAGACCCTTTGAAGTCATATTGCATGGTACCCATTCCATGGGTCTCAACTCTCCAAGTTTAAGGGATTCTTCCTTCAGCTGAAACATGCATGTGGAACCCAGAGTATGATCCACCGTGTGTTCGGGAAACGTTTTCAAATGTCTCTCAGTTTTCGTCCCCTGGTACTCGGGTGCAACATTCCAGACGCTTTACTAACACTCTCCCCACTTGGAGAGTCAGTGCCTTTAACCTCCTGTTTGGCCCAGTTTGCAATTTCTGCGGAAAATGAACAGGAATAGGGAGAACCAATGAGAGACTAGCTGGAGGTGTCTGGACGGGCAAATTTAACTCTCATTCCCCACCAGGAAGAGGAATTAACCAAAGGCTCAGCGTGCCGTGCCGGAACCACACTAGGGCCTGAAGCAATCCTGCGGTGTTGCGGCCAGCTCACAAGAAAGCGAGTTGAAGAAAGGAGCTCAGGGACACTGTAACTCACAAACCTGCACAGTTATAAATGATAGCTATCGTCCAAAAATATATTGAAGTAAGGCTGCCAAGAGGACGTAAAAGCGGGGCAGAATTGCAGGAAACCGATTTCAGGAGGTAGACTGGAATTGCATGTAAAGCATAGGAAAAGAGGCAGAACGTCCACAATGATGCACTTGGCCAAAAAGGGCGTATGCGTTTTTTCCTGAATATATTCAGGAAAAAACGCATACGCCCTTTTTGGCCAACCAAGCAAGCTTGCAAAGGAAATCTTCACTACAATGAAGTCTCACTGCCCCACGCTCAAAAGGGTCATCTGAGAAAAGTGTAAAATCCAGAAAGGCAGGACACGCCATGGAGAACTGGGAGCCTTGTTATGCTGATGGGCGGGATGTAAATTGCCAACAGCCACTCTGGAGAAGTGTATGGTGTTTCCTGAAACATCTAAGAAACAAAGCAACAGAGCCTAGGGCACTTCCACTTATGGTCCTATAGCTTCGGGAAATTAAAATCAAAAAGACACAGCCACCCCAAATTTTGGGACGGCTCTGTTTACAAGAACCTCGTTTTTGGTACAAGTTCAATATCACAGAAAGTGAAAAATGCATAAAGAAGTTGTGGTACTTACGTACAATGCAATATCACTCAGCAATGAAATCTATGTCATCAGGCCCGTAGCAGCATAATGAGTGGATTCAGGTACGATGATTCTAAGTGAAATAAGTCACACAGAAAGAGAAACTTCATAAGATATCAGTACTACACGGAATTTAAACTTGGCTACACAGGAACTGAATTACAAAACAGAACAGGGTCTCAAATGTAGAAAACCAACTTATGCTTGCTTAAGGGGAAAGGTGAGTTGGGGTGCTGCATAAAACCAGAGATTGAACTTGGCACAGATACCGTTCCATAAGCCAAATATATAATAGACAATAGCTACTCCTTGTTCAACGAAGTGGACTCAACACCCCATATTAACCGCCTAAGAATATACCTGACTAGTAAGAATCTTAAAACCTATGGATT
The DNA here is from genome assembly GCF_949774975.1 of Lagenorhynchus albirostris. Lineage (NCBI taxonomy): Eukaryota > Metazoa > Chordata > Mammalia > Artiodactyla > Delphinidae > Lagenorhynchus > Lagenorhynchus albirostris. The sequence continues at coordinate 59,145,258 of NC_083098.1, read as the reverse complement.
TATAAGTCTCCGAAAGAGAATCAAGCGTGTGTACAGCGGCATAAATGCAGTAGTGATAGGATTGGTGAGGTTCGGTGAGCAAATGCAGACCCTTTGAAGTCATATTGCATGGTACCCATTCCATGGGTCTCAACTCTCCAAGTTTAAGGGATTTTTCCTTCAGCTAAAACATGCATGTGGAACCCAGAGTATGATCCACCTTGTGTTCGGGAAACGTGTTCAAATGTGCCTCAGTTTTCGTCCCCTGGTACTCGGGTGCAACATTCCAGACGCTTTACTAACACTCTCCCCACTTGGAGAGTCAGTGCCTTTAACATCCTGTTTGGCCCAGTTTGCAATTGCTGCGGAAAATGAACAGGAATAGGGAGAACCAATGAGAGACTAGCTGGAGGTGTCTGGACGGGCAAATTTAACTCTCATTCCCCACCAGGAAGAGGAATTAACCAAAGGCTCAGCGTGCCGTGCCGGAACCACACTAGGGCCTGAAGCAATCCTGCGGTGTTGCGGCCAGCTCACAAGAAAGCGAGTTGAAGAAAGGAGCTCAGGGACACTGTAACTCACAAACCTGCAGAGTTATAAATGATAGCTATCGTCCAAAAATATATTGAAGTAAGGCTGCCAAGAGGACTTGAAAGCGGGGCAGAATTGCAGGAAACCGATTTCAGGAGGTAGACTGGAATTGCATGTAAAGCATAGGAAAAGAGGCAGAACGTCCACAATGATGCACTTGGCCAATAAGGGCGTATGCGTTTTTTCCTGAATATATTCAGGAAAAAACGCATACGCACTTTTTGGCCAACCAAGCAAGCTTGCAAAGGAAATCTGCACTACAATGAAGTCTCACTGCCCCACGCTCAAAAGGGTCATCTGAAAAAAGTGTAAAATCCAGAAAGGCAGGACAGGCCATGGAGAACTGGGAGCCTTCTTATGCTGATGGGTGGGATGTAAATTGTCAACAGCCACTCTGGAGAAGTGTATGGTGTTTCCTGAAACATCTACAAAACAAAGCAACAGAGCCTAGGGCACTTCCACTTATGGTCCTATAGCTTAGGGTAATTAAACTCAAAAAGACACAGCCACCCCAAATTTTGGATGGCTCTGTTTACAAGAACCTCGTTTATGGTAGAAGTTCAATATCACAGAAAGCGAAAAATGGATAAAGAAGATGTGGTACTTACGTACATTGCAATATCACTCAGCAATGAAATCTATGTCATCAGGCCCGTAGCAGCATAATGAGTGGATTCAGGTACGATGATTCTAGGTGAAATAAGTCACACAGAAAAAGAAACATCATAAGATATCCCTACTACAAGGAATGTAAACTTGGCTACACAGGAACTGAATTACAAAACAGAACAGGGTCTCAAATGTAGAAAACTAACTTATGCTTGCTTAAGGGGAAAGGTGAGTTGGGGTGCTGCATAAAACCAGAGATTGAACTTGGCACAGATACCGTTCCATAAGCCAAATATATAATAGACAATAGCTACTCCTTCTTCAACGAAGTGGACTCAACACCCCATATTAAACGCCTAAGAATATACCTGACTAGTAAGAATCTTAAAACCTATGGATTTATATGTCTCCGAAAGAGAATCAAGCGTGTGTACAGCGGCATAAATGCAGTAGGGATAGGATTCGTGAGGTTCGGTGAGCAAATGCAGACCCTTTGAAGTCATATTGCATGGTACCCATTCCATGGGTCTCAACTCTCCAAGTTTAAGGGATTTTTCCTTCAGCTAAAACATGCATGTGGAACCCAGAGTATGATCCACCTTGTGTTCGGGAAACGTGTTCAAATGTGCCTCAGTTTTCGTCCCCTGGTACTCGGGTGCAACATTCCAGACGCTTTACTAACACTCTCCCCACTTGGAGAGTCAGTGCCTTTAACCTCCTGTTTGGCCCAGTTTGCAATTTCTGCGGAAAATGAACAGGAATAGGGAGAACCAATGAGAGACTAGCTGGAGGTGTCTGGACGGGCAAATTTAACTCTCATTCCCCGCCAGGAAGAGGAATTAACCAAAGGCTCAGCGTGCCGTGCCGGAACCACACTAGGGCCTGAAGCAATCCTGCGGTGTTGCGGCCAGCTCACAAGAAAGCGAGTTGAAGAAAGGAGCTCAGGGACACTGTAACTCACAAACCTGCAGAGTTATAAATGACAGCTATCGTCCAAAAATATATTGAAGTAAGGCTGCCAAGAGGACGTAAAAGCGGGGCAGAATTGCAAGAAACCGATTTAAGGAGGTAGACTGGAATTGCATGTAAAGCATAGGAAAAGAGGCAGAACGTCCACAATGATGCACTTGGCCAAAAAGGGCGTATGCGTTTTTTCCTGAATATATTCAGGAAAAAACGCATACGCCCTTTTTGGCCAACCAAGCAAGCTTGCAAAGGAAATCTGCACTACAATGAAGTCTCACTGCCCCATGCTCAAAAGGGTCATCTGAAAAAAGTGTAAAATCCAGAAAGGCAGGACAGGCCATGGAGAACTGGGAGCCTTGTTATGCTGATGGGCGGGATGTAAATTGCCAACAGCCACTCTGGAGAAGTGTATGGTGTTTCCTGAGTCATCTAAGAAACAAAGCAACAGAGCCTAGGGCACTTCCACTTATGGTCCTATAGCTTCGGGAAATTAAAATCAAAAAGACACAGCCACCCCAAAGTTTGGGACGGCTCTGTTTACAAGAACCTCGTTTATGGTACAAGTTCAATATCACAGGACTTGAAAAATGCATAAAGAAGTTGTGGTACTTACGTACAATGCAATATCACTCAGCAATGAAATCTATGTCATCAGGCCCGTAGCAGCATAATGAGTGGATTCAGGTACGATGATTCTAAGTGAAATAAGTCACACAGAAAGAGAAACTTCATAAGATATCAGTACTACACGGAATGTAAACTTGGCTACACAGGAACTGAATTACAAAACAGAACAGGGTCTCAAATGTAGAAAACCTACTTATGCTTGCTTAAGGGGAAAGGTGAGTTGGGGTGCTGCATAAAACCAGAGATTGAACTTGGCACAGATACCGTTCCATAAGCCAAATATATAATAGACAATAGCTACTCCTTGTTCAACGAAGTGGACTCAACACCCCTTATTAAACGCCTAAGAATATACCTGACTAGTAAGAATCTTAAAACCTATGGATTTATATGTCTCCGAAAGAGAATCAAGCGTGTGTACAGCGGCATAAATGCAGTAGTGATAGGATTGGTGAGGTTCGGTGAGCAAATGCAGACCCTTTGAAGTCATATTGCATGGTACCCATTCCATGGGTCTCCACTCTCCAAGTTCAAGGGATTCTTCCTTCAGCTAAAACATGCATGTGGAACGCAGAGTATGATCCACCGTGTGATCGGGAAACGTGTTCAAATGTGTCTCAGTTTTCGTCTCCTGGTACTCGGGTGCAACATTCCAGACGCTTTACTAACACTCTCCCCACTTGGAGAGTCAGTGCCTTTAACCTCCTGTTTGGCCCAGTTTGCAATTTCTGCGGAAAATGAACAGGAATAGGGAGAACCCATGAGAGACTAGCTGGACGTGTCTGGACGGGCAAATTTAACTCTCATTTCCCACCAGGCAAATGAATTAACCAAAGGCTCAGCGTGCCGTGCCAGAACCACACTAGGGTCTGAAGCAATCCTACGGTGTTGCGGCCAGCTCACAAGAAAGCGAGTTGAAGAAAGGAGCTCAGGGGCACTGTAATGCACAAACTTACAGCGTTATAAATGACAGTTATCGTCCAAAAATATATTGAAGTAAGGCTGCCAAGAGGACTTGAAAGCGGGCAGAATTGCAGGAAACCGATTTCAGGAGGTAGACTGGAATTGCATTTAAAGCATAGGAAAAGAGGCAGAACGTCCACAATGATGCACTTGGCCAAAAAGGGCGTATGCGTTTTTTCCTGAATATATTCAGGAAAAAACGCATACGCCCTTTTTGGCCAACCAAACAAGCTTGCATGGAAATCTGCACTACAATGAAGTCTCACTGCTCCCCGGTCAAAAGGGTCATCTGAAAAAAGTGTACAATCCAGAAATGCAGGACAGGCCATGGAGAACTGGGAGCCTTGTTATGCTGATGGGCGGGATGTAAATTGCAAACAGCCACTCTGGAGAAGTGTATGGTGTTTCCTGAAACATCTAAGAAACAAAGCAACAGAGCCTAGGGCACTTCCACTTATGGTCCTATAGCTTAGGGAAATTAAAATCAAAAAGACACAGCCACCCCAAAGTTTGGGACGGCTCTGTTTACAAGAACCTCGTTTATGGTACAAGTTCAATATCGCAGAATGCGAGAAATGGATAAAGAAGTTGTGGTACTTACGTACAATGCAAATCACTCAACAATGAAATCTATGTCATCAGGCCCGTAGCAGAATAATGAGTGGATTCAGGTACAATGATTCTAAGTGAAATAAGTCACACAGAAAAAGAAACTTCATAAGACATCACTACTACACGGAATGTAAACTTGGCTACACAGGAACTGAATTACAAAACAGAACAGGGTCTCAAATGTAGAAAACCAACTTATGCTTGCTTAAGGGGAAAGGTGAGTTGGGGTCCTGCATAAAACCAGGGATTGAAATTGGCACAGATACCGTTCCATAAGCCAAATATATAATAGACAATAGCTACTCCTTGTTCAATGAAGTGGACTCAACACCCCATATTAAACGCCTAAGAATATACCTGACTAGTAAGAATCTTAAAACCTATGGATTTATATGTCTCTGAAGGAAAATCACGTGTGTGTCCAGCGGCATAAACGCAGCAGTCAAAGGATTGATGAGGATCGGTGAGCAAATGCAGAGCCTTTGAAGTCATATTGCATGGTACCCATTCCATGGGTCTCAACTATCCAATTTTAAGGGATTCTTCCTTCAGCTAAAACATGCATGTGGAACCCAGAGTATAATCAACCGTGTGTTCGGGAAAGGTGTTCAAATGTGTCTCAGATTTCGTCCCCTGGTACCCGGGTGCAACATTCCAGACGCTTTACTAACACTCTCCCCACTTGGAGAGTCAGTGCCTTTAACCTCCTGTTTGGCCCAGTTTGCAATTTCTGCGGAAAATGAACAGGAATAGGGAGAACCAATGAGAGACTAGCTGGACGTGTCTGGACGGGCAAATTTAACTCTCATTCCCCACCAGGAAGAGGAATTAACCAAAGGCTCAGCGTTCCGTGCCGGAACCACACTAGGGCCTGAAGCAATCCTGCGGTGTTGCGGCCAGCTCACAAGAAAGCGAGTTGAAGAAAGGAGCTCAGGGACACTGTAACTCACAAACCTGCAGAGTTATAAATGACAGCTATCGTCCAAAAATATATTGAAGTAAGGCTGCCAAGAGGACGTAAAAGCGGGGCAGAATTGCAAGAAACCGATTTCAGGAGGTAGACTGGAATTGCATGTAAAGCATAGGAAAAGAGGCAGAACGTCCACAATGATGCACTTGGCCAAAAAGGGCGTATGCGTTTTTTCCTGAATATATTCAGGAAAAAACGCATACGCCCTTTTTGGCCAACCAAGCAAGCTTGCAAAGGAAATCTGCACTACAATGAAGTCTCACTGCCCCCCGGTCAAAAGGGTGATCAGAAAAAAGTGTAAAATCCAGAAAGGCAGGACAGGCCATGGAGAACTGGGAGCCTTGTTATGCTGATGGGCGGGATGTAAATTGCCAACAGCCACTCTGGAGAAGTGTATGGTGTTTCCTGAAACATCTAAGAAACAAAGCAACAGAGCCTAGGGCACTTAAACTTATGGTACTATAGCTTAGGGAAATTAAACTCAAAAAGACACAGCCACCCCAAATTATGGGACGCCTCTGTTTACAAGAACCTCATTTATGGTACAAGTTCAATATCGCAGAAAGCGAAAAATGGATAAAGAAGTTGTGGTACTCACGTACAATGCAATATCACTCAGCAATGAAATCTATGTCATCAGGCCCGTAGCAGCATAATGAGTGGATTCAGGTACGATGATTCTAAGTGAAATAAGTCACACAGAAAAAGAAACTTCATAAGACATCACTACTACACGGAATGTAAACTTGGCTACACAGGAACTGAATTACAAAACAGAACAGTGCCTCAAATGAAGAAAACCAACTTATGCTTGCTTAAGGGGAAAGGTGAGTTGGGGTGCTGCATAAAACCAGAGATTGAAATTAGCACAATTACCATTCCATAAGCCAAATATATAATAGACAATAGCTACTCCTTGTTCAATGAAGTGGACTCAACACCACATATTAAACGCCTAAGAATATACCTGACTTGTAAGAATCTTAAAACCTAGGGATTTATATGTCTCCGAAAGAGAATCAAGCATGTGTACAGCTGCATAATCGCAGCAATGATAGGATTGGTGAGGTTCGGTGAGCAAATGCAGACCCTTTGAAGTCATATTGCATGGTACTCATTCCATGGGTCTCAAATCTCCAGGTTTAAGGGATTCTTCCTTCAGCTAAAACATGCATGTGGAACCCAGAGTATGATCCACCGTGTGTTCGGGAAACGTGTTCAAATGTGTCTCAGTTTTCGTCCCCTGGTACTCGGGTGCAACATTCCAGACGCTTTACTAACACTCTCCCCACTTTGAGAGTCAGTGCCTTTAACCTCCTCTTTTGCCCAGTTTGCAATTTCTGCGGAAAATGCACAAGAATAGGGAGAACCCATGAAGAGTAGCTGGAAGTTTCTGGACGGGTAAATTTAACTCTCATTTCCCACCAGGAAGAGGAATTAACCAAAGGCTCAGCGTGCCATGCCAGAACCACACTAGTGTCTGAAGCAATCTTATGGTGTTGCGGCCAGCTCACAAGAAAGCGAGTTGAAGAAAGGAGCTCTGGGACACTGTCATTCGCAAACTTACAGAGTTATAAATGACAGTTATCGTCCAAAAATATATTGAAGTAAGGCTGCCAAGAGGACTTGAAAGCGGGGCAGAATTGCAGGAAACCGATTTCAGGAGGTAGACTGGAATTGCATGTAAAGCATAGGAAAAGAGGCAGAACGTCCACAATGATGCACTTGGCCAAAAAGGGCGTATGCGTTTTTTCCTGAATATATTCAGGAAAAAACGCATACGCACTTTTTGGCCAACCAAGCAAGCTTGCAAAGGAAATCTGCACTACAATGAAGTCTCACTGCCCCCCGGTCAAAAGGGTGATCTGAAAAAAGTGTAAAATCCAGAAAGGCAGGACAGGCCATGGAGAACTGGGAGCCTTGTTATGCTGATGGGCGGGATGTAAATTGCAAACAGCCACTGTGGAGAAGTGTATGGTGTTTCCTGAAACATCTAAGAAACAAAGCAACAGAGCCTAGGGCACTTCCACTTTTGGTCCTATAGCTTAGGGAAATTAAACTCAAAAAGACACAGCCACCCCAAAGTTTGGGACGGCTCTGTTTACAAGAACCTCATTTATGGTACAAGTTCAATATCGCAGAAAGTGAAAAATGGATAAAGAAGTTGTGGTACTTACGTACAATGCAATATCACTCAGCAATGAAATCTATGTCATCAGGCCCGTAGCAGAATAATGAGTGGATTCATGTACGATGATTCTAAGTAAAATAAGTCACACAGAAAAAGAAACTTCATAAGATATCACTACTACACGGAATGTAAACTTGGCTACACAGGAACTGAATTACAAAACAGAACAGGGTCTCAAATGTAGAAAAGCAACTTATGCTTTCTTAAGGGGAAAGGTGAGTTGGGGTGCTGCATAAAACCAGAGATTGAACTTGGCACAGATACCGTTCCATAAGCCAAATATATAATAGACAATAGCTACTCCTTGTTCAAGGAAGTGGACTCAACACCCCATATTAAACGCCTAAGAATATACCTGACTAGTAAGAATCTTAAAACCTATGGATTTATATGTCTCCGAAAGAGAATCAATCGTGTGTACAGCGGCATAAATGCAGTAGTGATAGGATTGGTGAGGTTCGGTGAGCAAATGCAGACCCTTTGAAGTCATATTGCATGTACCCATTCCATGGGTCTCAACTCTCCAGGTTTAAGGGATTTTTCCTTCAGCTAAAACATGCATGTGTAACCCAGAGTATGATCCACCTTGTGTTCGGGAAACGTGTTCAAATCTGCCTCAGTTTTCGTCCCCTGGTACTCGGGTGCAACATTCCAGACGCTTTACTAACACTCTCCCCACTTGGAGAGTCAGTGCCTTTAACCTCCTGTTTGGCCCAGTTTGCAATTTCTGCGGAAAATGAACAGGAATAGGGAGAACCAATGAGAGACTAGCTGGAGGTGTCTGGACGGGCAAATTTAACTCTCATTCCCCACCAGGAAGAGGAATTAACCAAAGGCTCAGTGTTCCGTGCCGGAACCACACTAGGGCCTGAAGCAATCCTGCGGTGTTGCGGCCAGCTCACAAGAAAGCGAGTTGAAGAAAGGAGCTCTGGGACACTGTAACTCACAAACCTGCAGAGTTATAAATGACAGCTATCGTCCAAAAATATGTTGAAGTAAGGCTGCCATGAGGACGTAAAAGCGGGGCAGAATTGCAGGAAACCGATTTCAGGAGGTAGACTGGAATTGCATGTAAAGCATAGGAAAAGAGGCAGAACGTCCACAATGATGCACTTGGCCAAAAAGGGCGTATGCGTTTTTTCCTGAATATATTCAGGAAAAAACGCATACGCCCTTTTTGGCCAACCAAGCAAGCTTGCAAAGGAAATCTGCACTACAATGAAGTCTCACTGGCCCCGGTCAAAAGGGGCATCTGAGAAAAGTGTAAAATCCAGAAAGGCAGGACAGGCCATGGAGAACTGGAAGCCTTGTTATGCTGATGGGCGGGATGTAAATTGCCAACAGCCACTCTGGAGAAGTGTATGGTGTTTCCTGAAACATCTAAGAAACAAAGCAACAGAGCCTAGGGCACTTCCACTTATGGTCCTATAGCTTCGGGAAATTAAACTCAAGAAGACACAGCCACCCCAAATTATGGGAAGGCTCTGTTTACAAGAACCTCGTTTACGGTAGAAGTTCAATATCGCAGAAAGCGAAAAATGGATAAAGAAGTTGTGGTACTTACGTACAATGCAATATCACTCAGCAATGAAATCTATGTCATCAGGCCCGTAGCAGCATAATGAGTGGATTCAGGTACGATGATTCTAAGTGAAATAAGTCACACAGAAAAAGAAACTTCATAAGATATCACTACTACACGGAATGTAAACTTGGCTACACAGGAACTGAATTACAAAACAGAACAGGGTCTCAAATGTAGAAAACCAACTTATGCTTTCTTAAGGGGAAAGGTGAGTTGGGGTGCTGCATAAAACCAGAGATTGAACTTGGCACAGATACCGTTCCATAAGCCAAATATATAATAGACAAGAGCTACTCCTTGTTCAACGAAGTGGACTCAACACCCCATATTAAACGCCTAAGAATATACCTGACTAATAAGAATCTTAAAACCTATGGATTTATATGTCTCCGAAAGAGAATCAAGCGTGTTTACAGCGGCATAAATGCAGTAGTGATAGGATTGGTGAGGATCGGTGAGCAAATGCAGACCCTTTGAAGTCATATTGCATGGTACCCATTCCATGGGTCTCAACTCTCCAGGTTTAAGGGATTCTTCCTTCAGCTAAAACATGCATGTGGAACCCAGAATATGATCCACCGTGTGTTCGGGAAACGTGTTCAAATGTGTCTCAGTTTTCGTCCTCTGGTACTCGGGTGCAACATTCCAGACGCTTTACTAACACTCTCCCCACTTGGAGAGTCAGTGCCTTTAACCTCCTGTTTGGCCCAGTTTGCAATTGCTGCGGAAAATGAACAGGAATAGGGAGAACCAATGAGAGACTAGCTGGAGGTGTCTGGACGGGCAGATTTAACTCTCATTCCCCACAAGGAAGAGGAATTAACCAAAGGCTCAGTGTGCCGTCCCGGAACCACACTAGGGCCTGAAGCAATCCTGCGGTGTTGCGGCCAGCTCACAAGAAAGCGAGTTGAAGAAAGGAGCTCAGGGACACTGTAACTCACAAACCTGCAGAGTTATAAATGACAGCTATCGTCCAAAAATATATTGAAGTAAGGCTGCCAAGAGCACTTGAAAGCGGGGCAGAATTGCAGGAAACCGATTTCAGGAGGTAGACTGGAATTGCATGTAAAGCATAGGAAAAGAGGCAGAACGTCCACAATGATGCACTTGGCCAAAAAGGGCGTATGCGTTTTTTCCTGAATATATTCAGGAAAAAACGCATACGCCCTTTTTGGCCAACCAAGCAAGCTTGCAAGGAAATCTGCACTACAATGAAGTCTCACTGGCCCCGGTCAAAAGGGTCATCTGAAAGAAGTGTAAAATCCAGAAAGGCAGGACAGGCCATGGAGAACTGGGAGCCTTGTTATGCTGATGGGCGGGATGTAAATTGCCAACAGCCACTCTGGAGAAGTGTATGGTGTTTCCTGAAACATCTAAGAAACAAAGCAACAGAGCCTAGGGCACTTCCACTTATGGTCCTATAGCTTAGGGAAATTAAACTCAAAAAGACACAGCCACCCCAAAGTTTGGGACGGCTCTGTTTACAAGAACCTCATTTATGGTACAAGTTCAATATCGCAGAAAGCGAAAAATGGATAAAGAAATTGTGGTACTTACGTACAATGCAATATCACTCAGCAATGAAATCTATGTCATCAGGTCCGTAGCAGCATAATGAGTGGATTCAGGTACGATGATTCTAAGTGAAATAAGTCACACAGAAAGAGACACTTCATAAGATATCAGTACTACACGGAATGTAAACTTGGCTACACAGGAACTGAATTACAAAACAGAACAGGGCCTCAAATGTAGAAAACCAACTTATGCTTGCTTAAGGGGAAAGGTGAGTTGGGGTGCTGCATACCAGAGTTTGAACTTGGCACAGATACCGATCCATAAGCCAAATATATAATAGACAATAGCTACTCCTTGTTCAACGAAGTGGACTCAACACCCCATATTAAACGCCTAAGAATATACCTGACTAGTAAGAATCTTAAAACCTATGGATTTATATGTCTCCGAAAGAGAATCAAGTGTGTGTACAGCGGCATAAACGCAGAAGTCAAACGATTGATGAGGATCGGTGAGCAAATGCAGACCCTTTGAAGTCATATTGCATGGTACCCATTCCACGGGTCTCAACTCTCCAGGTTTAAGGGATTCTTCCTTCAGCTAAAACATGCATGTGGAACCCAGAGTATGATCCACCGTGTGTTCGGGAAACGTGTTCAAATGTGTCTCAGTTTTCGTCCCATGGTACTCGGGTGCAACATTCCAGACGCTTTACTAACACTCTCCCCACTTGGAGAGTCAGTGCCTTTAACCTCCTGTTTGGCCCAGTTTGCAATTTCTGCGGAAAATGAACAGGAATAGGGAGAACCAATGAGAGACTAGCTGGAGGTGTCTGGAAGGGCAAATTTAACTCTCATTCCCCACCAGAAAGAGGAATTAACCAAAGGCTCAGTGTGCCGTGCCGGAACCACACTAGGGCCTGAAGAAATCCTGCGGTGTTGCGGCCAGCTCACAAGAAAGCGAGTCGAAGAAAGGAGCTCAGGGACACTGTAACTCACAAACCTGCAGAGTTATAAATGATAGCTATCGTCCAAAAATATATTGAAGTAAGGCTGCCAAGAGGACGTAAAAGCGGGGCAGAATTGCAGGAAACCGATTTCAGGAGGTAGACAGGAATTGCATGTAAAGCATAGGAAAAGAGGCAGAACAGCCACAATGATGCACTTGGCCAAAAAGGGCGTATGCGTTTTTTCCTGAATATATTCAGGAAAAAACGCATACGCCCTTTTTGGCCAACCAAGCAAGCTTGCAAAGGAAATCTGCACTACAATGAAGTCTCACTGGCCCCGGTCAAAAGGGTCATCTGAGAAAAGTGTAAAATCCAGAAAGGCAGGACAGGCCATGGAGAACTGGAAGCCTTGTTATGCTGATGGGCGGGATGTAAATTGCCAACAGCCACTCTGGAGAAGTGTATGGTGTTTCCTGAAACATCTAAGAAACAAAGCAACAGAGCCTAGGGCACTTCCACTTATGGTACTATAGCTTCGGGAAATTAAACTCAAAAAGACACAGCCACCCCAAATTATGGGAAGGCTCTGTTTACAAGAACCTCATTTATGGTACAAGTTCAATATCGCAGAAAGCGAAAAATGGATAAACAAGTTGTGGTACTTACGTACAATGCAATATCACTCAGCAATGAAATCTATGTCATCAGGTCCGTAGCAGCATAATGAGTGGATTCAGGTACGATGATTCTAAGTGAAATAAGTCACACAGAAAGAGAAACTTCATAAGATATCAGTACTACACGGAATGTAAACTTGGCTACACAGGAACTGAATTACAAAACAAAACACGGCCTCAAATGTAGAAAAGCAACTTATGCTTGCTTAAGGGGAAAGGTGAGTTGGGGTGCTGCATAAAACCAGAGATTGAACTTGGCACAGATACCGATCCATAAGCCAAATATATAATAGACAAGAGCTACTCCTTGTTCAACGATGTGGACTCAACACCCCATATTAAACGCCTAAGAATATACCTGACTAGTAAGAATCTTAAAACCTATGGATTTATATGTCTCCGAAAGAGAATCAAGTGTGTGTATAGCAGCATAAACGCAGAAGTCAAACGATTGATGAGGATCGGTGAGCAAATGCAGACCCTTTGAAGTCATATTGCATGGTACCCATTCCACGGGTCTCAACTCTCCAGGTTTAAGGGATTCTTCCTTCAGCTAAAACATGCATGTGGAACCCAGAGTATGATCCACCGTGTGTTCGGGAAACGTGTTCAAATGTGTCTCAGTTTTCGTCCCCTGGTACTCGGGTGCAACATTCCAGACGCTTTACTAACACTCTCCCCACTTGGAGAGTCAGTGCCTTTAACCTCCTGTTTGGCCCAGCTTGCAATTTCTGCGGAAAATGAACAGGAATAGGGAGAACCAATGAGAGACTAGCTGGAGGTGTCTGGACGGGCAAATTTAACTCTCATTCCCCACCAGGAATAGGAATTAACCAAAGGCTCAGCGTGTCGTGCCGGAAACACACTAGGGCCTGAAGCAATCCTGCGGTGTTGCGGCCAGCTCACAAGAAAGCGAGTTGAAGAAAGGAGCTCAGGGACACTGTAACTCACAAACCTGCAGAGTTATAAATGATAGCTATCGTCCAAAAATATATTGAAGTAAGGCTGCCAAGAGGAGTTGAAAGCGGGGCAGAATTGCAGGAAACCGATTTCAGGAGGTAGACTGGAATTGCATGTAAAGCATAGGAAAAGAGGCAGAACGTCCACAATGATACACTTGACCAAAAAGGGCGTATGCGGTTTTTCCTGAATATATTCAGGAAAAAACGCATACGCCCTTTTTGGCCAACCAAGCAAGCTTGCAAAGGAAATCTGCACTACAATGAAGTCTCACTGCCACACGCTCAAAAGGGTCATCTGAAAAAAGTGTGCAATCCAGAAAGGCAGGACAGGCCATGGAGAACTGAGAGCCTTGTTATGCTGATGGGCGGGATGTAAATTGCAAACAGCCACTCTGGAGAAGTGTATGGTGTTTCCTGAAACATCTAAGAAACAAAGAAACAGAGCCTAGGGCACTTCCACTTATGGTCCTATAGCTTAGGGAAATTAAAATCAAAAAGACACAGCCACCCCAAAGTTTGGGACGGCTCTGTTTACAAGAACCTCGTTTATGGTACAAGTTCAATATCACAGAAAGCGAAAAATGGATAAAGAAGTTGTGGTACTTACGTACAATGCAATATCACTCAGCAATGAAATCTATGTCATCAGGCCCGTAGCAGCATAATGAGTGGATTCAGGTTCGATGATTCTAAGTGAAATAAGTCACACAGAAAAAGAAACTTCATAAGATATCACTACTACACGGAATGTAAACTTGGCTACACAGGAACTGAATTACAAAACAGAACAGGGTCTCAAATGTAGAAAACCAACTTATGCTTGCTTAAGGGGAAAGGTGAGTTGGGGTGCTGCATAAAACCAGGGATTGAAATTGGCACAGATACCGTTCCATAAGCCAAATATATAATAGACAATAGCTACTCCTTGTTCAACGAAGTGGACTCAACACCCCATATTAAACGCCTAAGAATATACCTGACTAGTAAGAATCTTAAAACCTATGGATTTATATGTCTCCAAAAGAGAATCAAGCGTGTGTACAGCGGCATAAATGCAGTAGTGATAGGATTGGTGAGGTTCGGTGAGCAAATGCAGACCCTTTGAAGTCATATTGCATGGTACCCATTCCATGGGTCTCAACTCTCCAGCTTTACGGGATTCTTCCTTCAGCTGAAACATGCATGTGGAACCCAGAGTATGATCCACCGTGTGTTCGGGAAACGTGTTCAAATGTGTCTCAGTTTTCGTCCCCTGGTACTCGGGTGCAACATTCCAGACGCTTTACTAACACTCTCCCCACTTGGAGAGTCAGTGCCTTTAACCTCCTGTTTGGCCCAGTTTGCAATTTCTGTGGAAAATGAACAGGAATAGGGAGAACCAATGAGAGACTAGATGGAGGTGTCTGGACGGGCAAATTTAACTCTCATTCCCCACCAGGAAGAGGAATTAACCAAACGCTCAGCGTGTCGTGCCGGAACCACACTAGGGCCTGAAGCAATCCTGCGGTGTTGCGGCCAGCTCACAAGAAAGCGAGTTGAAGAAAGGAGCTCAGGGACTCTGTAACTCACAAACCTGCAGAGTTATAAATGACAGCTATCGTCCAAAAATATATTGAAGTAAGGCGGCCAAGAGGATTTGAAAGCGGGGCAGAATTGCAGGAAACCGATTTCAGGAGGTAGACTGGAATTGCATGTAAAGCATAGGAAAAGAGGCAGAACGTCCACAATGATGCACTTGGCCAAAAAGGGCGTATGCGTTTTTTCCTGAATATATTCATGAAAAAACGCATACGCCCTTTTTGGCCAACCAAGCAAGCTTGCAAAGGAAATCTGCACTACAATGAAATCTCAATGCCCCCCGGTCAAAAGGGCCAGCTGAAAAAAGTGTAAAATCCAGAAAGGCAGGACAGGCCATGGAGAACTGGGAGCCTTGTTATGCTGATGGCCGGGATGTAAATTGCCAACACCACTCTGGAGAAGTGTATGGTGTTTCCTGAAACATCTAAGAAACAAAGCAACAGAGCCTAGGGCACTTCGACTTATGGTCCTATAGCTTAGGGAAATTAAAATCAAAAAGAAACACCCACCCCAAAGTTTGGGACGGCTCTGTTTACAAGAACCTCGTTTACGGTACAAGTTCAATATCACAGAAAGCGAAAAATGGATAAAGAAGTTGTGGTACTTACGTACAATGCAATATCACTCAGCAATGAAATCTATGTCATCAGTCCCGTAGCAGCATAATGAGTGGATTCAGGTACCATGATTCTAAGTGAAATAAGGCACACAGAAAAAGAAACATCATAAGATATCACTACTACACGGAATGTAAACTTGGCTACACAGGAACTGAATTACAAACAGAACAGTGTCTCAAATGTAGAAAACCAACTTATACTTGCTTAAGGGGAAAGGTGAGTTGGGGGGCTGCATAAAACCAGAGATTTAAATTAGCACAGATACCTTTCCATAAGCCAAATATGTAATAGGCATGAGCTACTCCTTGCTCCACGAAGTGGACTCAACACCCCATATTAAACGCCTAAGAATATACCTGACTAGTAAGAAACTTAAAACCTATGGATTTATATATCTCCGAAAGAGAATCAAGCGTGTGTACAGCGGCATAAACGCAGCAGTGATAGGATTGGTGAGGTTCGGTGAGCAAATGCAGACCCTTTGAAGTCATATTGCATGGTACCCATTCCATGGGTATCAACTCTCCAGGTTTAAGGGATTCTTCCTTCAGCTAAAACATGGATGTGGAACCCAGAGTATAATCCACCGTGTGTTCGGGAAACGTGTTCAAATGTGTCTCAGTTTTCGTCCCCTGGTACTCGGGTGCAACGTTCCAGACGCTTTACTAACACTCTCCCCACTTGGAGAGTCAGTGCCTTTAACCTCCTGTTTGGCCCAGTTTGCAATTTCTGCGGAAAATGAACAGGATTAGGGAGAACCCATGAGAGACTAGCTGGAGGTGTCTGGACGGGCAAATTTTACTCTCATTTCCCACCAGGAATTGGAATTAACCAAAGGCTCAGCGTGCCGTGCCGGAACCGTACTAGGGTCTGAAGAAATCCAGCGGTGTTGCGGCCAGCTCACAAGAAAGCGAGTTGAAGAAGGGAGCTCAGGGGTACTGTCATTCATAAACCTGCAGAGTTATAAATCACAGCTATCATCCAAAAATATATTGAAGTAAGGCTGCCAAGAGGACTTGAATGCGGGGCAGAATTGCAGATAACCGATTTCAGGAGGTAGACTGGAATTGCATGTAAAGCATAGGAAAAGAGGCAGAACGTCCACAATGATGCACTTGGCCAAAAAGGGCGTATGCGTTTTTTCCTGAATATATTGAGGAAAAAACGCATACGCACTTTTTGGCAAACCAAGCAAGCTTGCAAATGAAATCTGCACTACAATGAAGTCTCACTGCCCCCCCCCCCCGGTCAAAAGGGCCATCCTAAAAATGTGTAAAATCCAGAAATGCAGGACAGGCCATGGAGAACTGGGAGCCTTGTTATGCTGATGGGCGGGATGTAAATTGCCAACAGCCACTCTGGAGAAGTGTATGGTGTTTCCTGAAACAACTAAATAACAAAGCAACAGAGCCTAGGGCACTTCCACTTATGGTCCTATAGCTTAGGGAAATTAAAATCAAAAAGACACAGCCACCCAAAAATTTGGGATGGCTCTGTTTACAAGAACCTCCTTTATGGTACAAGTTCAATATCACAGAAGCGAAAAATGGATAAAGAATTTGTGGTACTTATGTACAATGCAATATCACTCAGCAATGAAATCTATGTCATCAGGCCCGTAGCAGCATAATGAGTGGATTCAGGTATGATGATTCTAAGAGAAATAAGGCACACAGAAAAAGAAACTTCATAAGATATCACTAATACACGGAATGTAAACTTGGCTACACAGGAACTGAATTACAAAACAGAACACGGTCTCAAATGTAGAAAACCAACTTATGCTTGCTTAAGGGGAAAGGTGAGTTGGGGTGCTGCATAAAACCAGAGATTGAACTTGGCACAGACACCGTTCCATAAGCCAAATATGTAATAGACAAGAGCTACTCCTTGTTCAACGAAGTGGACTCAACACCCCATATTAAACGCCTAAGAATATACCTGACTAGTAAGAATCTTAAACCTATGGATTTATATGTCTCCGAAAGAGAATCAAGCGTGTGTACAGCGGCATAAACGCAGCAGTGATAGCACTGGTGAGGATCGGTGAGCAAATGCATAACCTTTGAAGTCGTATTGCATGGTACCCATTCCATGGGTCTCAACTCTCCAGGTTTAAGGGATTCTTCCTTCAGCTAAAACATGCATGTGGAACCCAGAGTATGATCCACCTTGTGTTCGGGAAACGTGTTCAATTGTGTCTCAGTTTTCGTCCACTGGTACTCGGGTGCAACATTCCAGAAGCTTTACTAACACTCTCCCCACTTGGAGAGTCAGTGCCTTTAACCTCCTGTTTGGCCCAGTTTGCAATTTCTGCGGAAAATGAACAGGAATAGGGAGAACCAATGAGAGACTAGCTGGAGGTGTCTGGACGGGCAAATTTTACTCTCATTTCCCACCAGGAATTGGAATTAACCAAAGGCTCAGCGTGCCGTGCCGGAACCGTACTAGGGTCTGAAGCAATCCTGCGGTGTTGCGGCCAGCTCACAAGAAAGCGAGTTGAAGAAAGGAGCTCAGGGGCACTGTCATTCATAAACCTGCAGAGTTATAAATGACAGCTATCATCCAAAAATATATTGAAGTAAGGCAGACAAGAGGACTTGAATGCGGGGCAGAATTGCAGATAACCGATTTCAGGAGGTAGACTGGAATTGCATGTAAAGCATAGGAAAAGAGGCAGAACGTCCACAATGATGCACTTGGCCAAAAAGGGCGTATGCATTTTTTCCTGAATATATTCAGGAAAAAACGCATACGCCCTTTTTGGCCAACCAAGCAAGCTTGCAAATGAAATCTGCACTACAATGAAGTCTCACTGCCCCTGGGACAAAAGGGCCTGCTGAAAAAAGTGTAAAATCCAGAAAGGCAGGACAGGCCATAGATAACTGGGAGCCTTGTTATGCTGATGGGCGTGATGTAAATTGCCAACAGCCACTCTGGAGTAGTGTATGGTGTTTCCTAAAACATCTAAAAAACAAAGCAACAGAGCCTAGGGCACTTCCACTTATGGTCCTATAGCTTAGGGAAATTAAAATCAAAAAGACACAGGCACCCCAAAATTTGGGATGGCTCTGTTTACAAGAACCTCCTTTATGATACAAGTTCAATATCACAGAAGCGAAAAATGGATAAAGAATTTGTGGTACTTATGTACAATGCAATATCACTCAGCAATGAAATCTATGTCATCAGGCCCGTAGCAGCATAATGAGTGGATTCAGGTATGATGATTCTAAGTGAAATAAGGCACACAGAAAAAGAAACATCATAAGATATCACTAATACACGGAATGTAAACTTGGCTACACAGGAACTGAATTACAAAACAGAACAGGGTCTCAAATGTAGAAAACCAACTTATGCTTGCTTAAGGGGAAAGGTGAGTTGGGGTGCTGCATAAAACCAGAGATTGAAATTAGCACAGATACCGTTCCATAAGCCAAATATGTAATGACAAGAGCTACTCCTTGCTCAACGAAGTGGACTCAACACCCCATATTAAACGCCTAAGAATATACCTGACTAGTAAGAATCTTAAAACCTATGGATTTATGTGTCTCCGAAAGAGAATCAAGCATGTGTACAGTGGCATAAACGCAGCAGTGATAGGATTGGTGAGGTTCGGTGAGCAAATGCAGACCCTTTGAAGTCATATTGCATGGTACCCATTCCATGGGTCTCAACTCTCCAGGTTTAAGGGATTCATCCTTCAGCTAAAACATGCATGTGGAACCCAGAGTATGATCCACCGTGTGATCGGGAAACGTGTCCAAATGTGTCTCAGTTTTCGTCCCTGGTACTCGGGTGCAACATTCCAGATGCTTTACTAACACTCTCCCGACTTGGAGAGTCAGTGCCTTTAACCTCCTGTTTGGCCCGGTTTGCAATTTCTGTGGAAAATGAACAGGAATAGGGAGAGCACATGAGAGACTAGCTGGAGGTGTCTGGACGGGCAAATTTACCTCTCATTTCCCACCAGGCAAAGGAATTAACCAAAGGCTCCGTGTGCCATGCCGGAACCACACTAGGGCCTGAAGCAATCCTGCGGTGTTGCGGCCAGCTCACAAGAAAGTGAGTTGAAGAAAGGAGCTCAGGGGCACTGTCATTCACAAACGTGCAGAGTTCTAAATGACAGCTATCATCCAAAAATATATTGAAGGAAGGCTGCGAAGAGGACTAGAAAGCAGGGCAGAATTGCAGGAAACGGATTTCAGGAGGTATCGGGAGTCGCTCTTAAAGCATAGGAATAGAGACAGAACTTGGAAAATAATGCACTTGGCAAAAACGGGCATATGTGTTTTATCCAGAGCTCTCATTACTGAGGGGAGGAGATTCCCAGCAGCCTCCAACTGCCACCTGAGGGCTCACATTGCCAAGGCAACATGAGCAAGCCAGGCAGGAGTTACCTCACAGCAGAGGTCCCACCTCACAGAAGGGTGAGAAACCCAGCCAACATCAGACTCTCACCAGAGGGCCTACATCACCAAGGGGATGGGAACCAGGCAGGAGTGTCTTCACACCAGTGGGGCCACATCATCGAAAGGTGAGGTACTCAGCACATGTGTCCTCAAACCAGAGGACCCACATCTCCAAGGGCCTTGGAGTGAGGCAGGCAGGAGTAGCCTCACAACACTGGGCCCATAGAATAAAAAAGTGAGGAATCCAGCAGTTGGAACCTCCCAGTAGGCGGCCCAGAGCACCGAGGCTATGGGATCCAGGCCACTCTGAACTCACAGGAGAGGGCCCATGTCATGAAACTGAGCAACCCAGCCATTGGGACCTCAGAGCAGGAGGCCCACATCCCCATGGGGATGGAAATCTGGTAGGAGTGTCCTCGCACCACTGAGAACATATCAGAAAATTTTGGGCGACCAGCAGTTAGGGCCTGACGCCAGAGGACCCTCATCACCAAGGGAAGGAGGCCCCCAGCAGGCTCCAACTGCCACCAGAGGGCTGACGTCGCCAAGGCGATGTGTGCCAACCAGGCACGAATGACCTCACAGCAGAGGGCCCACCTCAGAGAAGTGTGACGAACCCAGTCAGGATCAGACTCACACCAGAGGGCCCACATCACCAAATGGATTGGAACCAGGCAGGAGTGTCCTCACATGAGTAGGGCCACATCATCTAAAGGTGAGGAACCCAGAACATGTGGCTTCAAACCATAGGACACCCATCACCAAGGGGCTGGGAGTGAGGCAGGCAGGAGGAGCCTCATAACAGAGCGCCCAAAAATAAGAAAGGTGAGGAATCCAGCATTTGGAACCTCCCAGCAGGCGGCCCAGAGCACAGAGGCTAGGGGATCCAGGCCGGAGTGAACTAACACCAGACAGCCCACATCATGAAACTGTGAGCAACCCAGACATTGGGACCTCAGAGCAGAAGGCCCACATCCCCATGGTGATGGGAACATGACAGGAGTGTCCTGGCATCACTGGGCTCACATCAGACAACGTGGGGTGCTCAGAAGTTAGGGCCTGACGCTAGAGGGCACTCATCACCGAGAGGAGGAGGCTCCCAGGAGGCTCCAGCTGCCACCAGAGGGCCAACGTCGCCAAGGCGATGTGTGCCAGCCCGGCAGGAGTGACCTCACAGCAGAGGGCCCACCTCACAGAAGGGTGAGGAACACAGCCAGGATCAGACTCTCACCAGAGGGCCCACATCACCAAGGGGATGGGAACCAGGCAGGAGTGTCCCCACACCAGTGGGACATCATCATCGAAAGGTGAGGATCCCAGCACATGTGTCCTCAAACCAGAGGAACCACATCACCAAGGGGTTCAGAATGAGGCTGGCAGGACCGGCCTCACAACACAGGGTCCACAGAATATAAAAGTTGAGGAATCCAGCAGTTGGAACCTCCCAGCAAGCGGCCCAGAGCACCGAGGCTATGGGATCCAGGCCGCAGTGAACTCACAGCAGAGGGCCCACATCATGAACCTGTGAGCAGCCCAGCCGTTGGGACCTCAGAACAGAAGGCCCACATCCCCATGGGAATGGGAACCTGGCTGGAGTGTCCTCGCACCACTGGGCGCACATCAGAAAATGTGGGGAGCCCACCATTTAGGGCCTGATGCCAGAGGGCCGTCATCACCGAGAGGAGGAGGCACCCTGCATGCTCCAACTGCCACCAGAGGGCTCACGTCTCCAAGGTGACGTGTGCCAGCCAGGCAGGAGTGACCTCACAGCAGAGGGCCTACCTCACAGAACGTTGAGGAACCCAGCCAGGATTAGACTCTCGCCAGAGGGCCCACCTCACCAAGGGGATGGGAACCCGGCAGGAGTGTCCTCACACGAGTGGGGCCACATCATCAAAAGGTGAGGAACGCAGCACATGTGGCCTCAAGCCATAGAGCAGTCATCACCAAGGGGCTGGCAGTGAGGCAGGCAGGAGGAGCCTCACAACAGAGGGCACATAGAATAAAAAAGTTGAGGAATCCAGCAGTTGGAACCTCCCAGCAGGTGGCTCAGAGCACCGATGATAAGGGATCCTTGCCGGAGTGAACTCACAGCAGAGGGCCCACATCATGAAACTGTGAGCAACCCAGGCGTTGGGACCTCAGAGCAGAAGGCCCACATCCCAATGGGGAAGGGAACATGGCAAGAGTGTCCTCACTCACTTGGCGCACATCAGAAAATGTGGGGAGCCCATCAGTTATGGCCTAAGGCAAGAGGGCCCTCATCACCGAGGGGAGGAGGATCCCAGCACACTCCAACTGCCACCAGAGGGTCCATGTCACCAAGGTGACGTGTGCAAGACAGGCATGATTGACCTCACAGCAGAGGGCCCACCTCACAGAAGGGTGAGGAACCCAGCCAGGATCAGATTCTCACCTGAGGGCCCACATCAGCAAGGGGATGGGAACCAGTCAGGACAGTCTTCCCTCCAGTGGGGCCACATCATCAAAAGGTGCGGAACCCAGCACATGTGGCCTCAAATCAGAGGACACATATCACAAAGGGAATGGGAGTGAGACAGGCAGGAGTAGCCTAAAAACAGAGGGCCCAAAGAATAAGAAAGGTGAGGAATCCAGCAGTTGGAACCTCCCAGCAGGTGGCCGAGAGCACAGAAGCTATGGGATGCAGGCAGGAGTGAACTAACAGCAGAGAGCCCACATCATGAAACTGTGAGCAACCCAGGCGTTGGGACCTCAGAGCAGAAGGCCCACATCCCAATGGGGATGTGAACCTGGCTGGAGTGTCCTCGCACCACTGGGCGCACATCACAAAATGTGGGGAGCCCAGCAGTTAGGGCCTGACGCCAGAGGGCCCTCATCACCAAGGGGAGGAGGCCCCCAGCAGGCTCCAAGTGCCACCAGAGGGCTCATGTCCACAAGGCGAGGTGAGCAAGCCAGGCAGGAGTGACCTCACAGCGGATGGCCCACCTCACAGATGGGTGAGGAACCCAGCCAGGATCAGACTCTCAACAGAGGGCCCACATCACCAAGGGGATGTGAACCAGGCAGGAGTCTCCTAAGACCATTGGTCCCACATCATCGAAAGGTGAGGAACCCAGCACATGTGGCCTCAAACCAGACGACACACATCACGAAGGGGCTGGGAGTGAGGCAGGCAGGAGGATCCTCACAACAGAGGGCCCAAAAAATTAAAAAAGTGAGGAATCCAGCAGTTGGAACCTCCCAGCAGGCGGCCAAGAGCACAGAGGCTATGGGATCCAGGCCTCTGTGAACTAACACCAGAGAGCCCACATCATGAAAATGTGAACAACCCAGCCGTTGGGACCTCAGAGCAGAAGGCCCACATCCCCATGGAGATGGGATCCTAAGAGGAGTGCCAAAGCATCACTGGGCTCACTAAGAAAAGTTGGTGAGCCCAGCAGTTAGGGCCTGACGCAAGAGGGCCCTCAACACCGGGGGGAGGAGATTCCCAGCACGCTCCAACTGCCACCACACGGCTGACTTCACCAAGGCAATGTGTGCCAGCCATGCAGGAGTGACCTATCAGCAGAGGGTCTCCCTCACAGAAGGGTGAGGAACACAGCCAGGAACAGACTCTCACCAGGGGGTCCACATAACCACGTGGATGAGAACCAGGCAGGAGTCTCCTCACACTAGTGGGGCCACATCATCGAAAGGTGAGGAACCCAGCAAAGGTGGCCACAAACCAGAGGACCCACATCACCAAGGGGTTGAGAGTGAGGTAGGTGTCTGGACGGGCATATTTAACACTCATTTCCCACCAGGAAGAGGAATTAACCAAAGGCTCAGCGTGCCCTGCCAGAAGCAGATTAGGGCCTGAAGCAGTCTTGCAGGTTTGCGGCCAGCTCACAAGAAAGCGAGTTGAAGAAAGGAGCTCAGGGGCACTGTAATTCACAAACCTGCAGAGTTATAAATGACAGATAACGTCCAAAAATATATTGAAGTAAGGCTGCGAAGAGGACTTGAAAGCAGGGCAGAATTTCAGGAAACCGATTTCAGGAGGTAGACTGGATTTGCATTTAAAGCATAGGAAAAGAGGCAGAACATCGACAATGATGCACTTGGCAAAAAAGGGCGTATGAGTTTGTTCCTGAATATATTCAGGAAAAAACACATACGCCCTTTTTGGCAAACCAAGCAAGCTTGCAATGGAAATCCGAACTACTATGAAGTGTCACTTCCCCCCGGTCTAAAGGGCCATCTGAAAAAAGTGTAAAATCCAGAAAGGCAAGACAGGCCATGGGGAAAAAGGAGCCTTGTTATGCTGATGGGTGGGATGTAAATTGCCAACAGCCACTCTGGAGAAGTGTATGGTGTTTCCTGATACATCTGGAAAACAAAGCAACAGAGTCTAGGGCATTTCCACTTATGGGCCTATAGCTTAGGGAAATTAAAATCAAAAAGACACAGCCACCCCAAAATTCGGGACGGCTGTGTTTACAGGAACCTCTTCTACAGTTCAAGTTAAATATCCCAGAGAACAAATAATTGATAAAGAAGTTGCGGTACTTACGTACAACAGAATACCACTCAGCAATGAAATCTGTGTCACCAGGCCTGTACCAGCATAATGAGTGGATTGAGGCACGATGATTCTAAGTGAAATAAGTCACACAGAAAAAGAAACATCATAAGGTATCACTAATGCACGGAATGTAAACTTGGCTACACAGGAACTGAATTACAAAACAGAACAGGGTCTCAAGTTTAGAAAACCAACTTATGCTTGCTTAAGGGGAAAGGTGAGTTGGGGTGCTGCATAAAACCAGAGTTTGAAATTAGCACAGATACCGTTCCATAAGCCAAATATGTAATAGACAAGACCTACCCCTTGCTCAACGAAATGGACTCAACAATGAGGTATCACCTCACACCTGTTAGAATGGGCATCATCTGAAAATCTACAAACAACAAATGCTGGAAAGGGTGTGGAGAAAAGGAAGCCTCTTTCACTACTGTTGGGAATATAAATTGATACAGTCACTATGGACAACAATATGGAGTTTCTTAAGAAACTAATAATAGAATTACCCTATGATACAGCAATCCCAGTACTGGACATATACCCAGACAAAACCATAAATCAAAAAGAGACATTCACCGCAATGTTCATTGCATCTCTATTTACAATATCGAGGTAATGGAAGCAACCTAAATGCCCACAGACAGACGAATGCATAAAGATGTGGTACATATATAAAGTGGAATATTACTAAGCCATGAAAGGAATGAAATTGGGTCATTTGTAGAGACGTCGATGGATCTAGAGACTGTCATACAGAGTGAAGTAAGTCAGAAAGAGAAAAACAAATCTTGTATATTCATGCATATATGTGGAACCTAGAAAAACTGTACAGATTAACCATTTTGCAAGGAATAAATAGAGCAACAGATGTAGACAACAAACGTATGGACACAAGGGGGGAAAGCTCTTGAGGGTGTGGTGGTGGGAGGAGTTGAGAGATTGGGATTGGCATGTAAACATTTATATGTATAAAATAGATAACCAATAAGAACCTGCTGTATAAAAATATAAAATAAAATTCAAAATTAAAAAGAAATAAAATTTAAAAAATAAAACAGAAAAGACAATTATTCCCTTCACATACATGTATTTATATGAACAAATTATTTCCATGCTTATATCTGTAAATACAAAAAAGAGGAATAAAATCTACCTTGAACCAAAAATGAAAAAGAGAAAAAAAAACCAGAACCCACCAGTTACACAGAGGAAAACTGTATCAGGGCACTTGCTCCAGTTGTAAACAATTCTGAAGTTGGTCAGTGGTGGGGAATCGTCTCCCATTCAGCCAGCAGCCCCCACACAACAAGCGTCCTCATTGCAAAGCTGGGGCACCGTGCCGAGGCATCTGTGAGTAAACGTGAGCTGAGCCCCAGGCCAGTTGCTGCTGAACTGTTCCCACCCTTCCCAGGTAAAACACCTGAATATATACAAGGACTTGAAAGCCTAGAGGAAGGGCCATGGAGCCACACGAGTGACAGCATGCCAGCTGACTTGGTGCCTGCAGGCCAGCCAGGATGGTCCTGGCCCTGGGTGCTCTTCTGGAAGATTTCCATTTCCCCATTTCCCTGCCTGAGATACCCGTCCTGTCCCTGCCCCCACTGCTTTTTTCCTTCCTCACCTCTGCCCAGGGAGAAATTCCAGCAGCAGGTATGGGTGACACATCCTCTTCTTTAGCAGGTGGCAGCCTGGCAACTGCTGCAGAAAGTCCAGCAGAGCCCCACTCACACTGGGCCACCCACAAAGCCGTGGCCTCTCACTCCCTCCCACCAGCCCAGCCCCGAGACTGCTGACAGGGCAGAGAAAATGGCGTCAGGCACAGCTGCAGGGGCTCTTGCTGCCTGGAGTGGTATTTATGTTGATCTCAACCCAGGCACACCTGGGGAGGGCGGGCCGGCACGGTAAGGCTGCCCAGGTCAGCCAATCATCACCCCTCAGGGGCTCACAGTTGAAGAAAATGGAACTTGCTGAACCGGCCAGGTCCAAGGAACAGGTGTGGGCTCCTGAGAGTCAGGATAGACAAGGGGCTGCAGCTTTGGCTTGTTTTCTAATCATTTTATCTGGCCCATGAGTAGGAGACAACTTCAAGAAAACCCTCTCCTAATGAGAGGAACCCAGGAGTCAGGGAGAGGAGGGGTGGGTGGTGGTTGGAGACAGAGGCCTGGTGCCCTGGGTGCAGTGGAAGTGTCTGGAAGACCAGGTGGAGGGAGGCCACACAGAGTGATGCCCAGGGTCACAGACCTGTCGGAGCTGCTGTTTGTTAGTTCAAGTCCTGCTCTGAGGTGCTCTGTGTCAGCTCTGAGCGACAGGTGAGCTGGGGGTGCTCTTCAATGAGGGCTATGTGCACGGTTCCTGTGTGCCCAGCCCTGCCACGGTACCTGCAAGGGTAGCTCTGTATCCTGGGAGGGGCCTGACCATGAGAGCCCCGTGGGCTGGGTTGGGGGTGGGGTACCTGCCCAGGAGAGCTCCATATCCTGGGATTGGCCTGACCACGAGAGCCCCATGGGCTGCTGGGGACCTTGTAAAGGATGTCAGGACAGTCAGTGAAGCCACCGAGGATATACCGCCAGTTGCTCCTGATTCCTACACCATGCTGGTCATTCTACCAACCACCAGGACATGGTATTCTGTATTAGTCTTCAATGATGCCTTCTTTTGTATTCCATTAGTCCCAGAGTCACAAGAAATTTTGGCTTGTGAGTGGCAGGACTCAACATACAACTAAAACAATACTTCCGGGCCGTCTTGCCCCAAGGGTTCAAAAATTCCCACACCATCTTTGGGGAAAGCTTAGCTAAAGACCGAAAAGTTCTACCTCTGGAAAAGGAAACCCTCCTTCAATATGCAGATGACATTCTGATCGCCAGCCCTACTAAGGAGGCCTCTGAGCTACCAAGCCAATAAAGGATAGAAGTTGTCCAAGAAAAAGCTCAAATATCACAGACTGCGGTGACCTGCCTGGGCTTCATTCTCACACAAGGTCGGAGAAGCCCATCCCAGGAAAGGGAAGAAACCATTTGCAGCCTTACCCCTTTCTAAAACTAGAAGACAGCTTAGGGGTTCCTGGGGAGGCTGCTTCTGGATTTGGGGTTTGCTGCTTCTGGATCCCTAACTACAGTCTACTAGCTGGGCCTCTATATGAAACACTGAAAGGAAAAGATGATGATCCTTTTGAACAGAATCCAGAAGTGGCCTTTCAAGAATGGAAAGAGCAGTCAATTCAGACCCTTGCCCTGGAACTCCCTAATTGAGCTAAACCCTTTGACCTTTCCATTCCCGGTGAAAGGTGAATCGCCATTGGAGAATTAGTGCAAAAACTGGGACCACTTGAAATGGAACAACGCAAGAATGCCATCCAGGTAGGATAAACTACAGTCACCAAGGGGCTTGGCCCACTGCCACATCTGGCCAAGATACTGGCGGTATCTAAAAACCTGGAAATCAGCAGCCCAAAAGGCCACCTCCCTCCTAAGGGAAAAGGACCCCACGTGGTGATCCTAATCACCAACCATGCCCTGAAGTTGCAGGGTTCGCTCCGTGGGCACACCGACCTCGGGTGAGGAGGCCCTCCAACTCCAACATCCAGAGAGATAACCGGGGGCAACAGGGCACCATGACGACTCGTGTGAACATCACTTGACCTGGAGTTTCTCTCATAAAACAACAATAGTGTGTCCCGAAGGAGTAGACTACTGCTTGCAGGACTTACTGCACCCGGAGGGGAGCTAATAATCTTGGCGGGGGAACCGTATATCACACTGTCACCATAGAAAAGCCTACAGACACCGTGATGATGGTGGTCAATAAGACCGGCTGGACTCCTGTTTACTTCAAAAGGCTGTTGACTCAGTGGCCATCATGGTCCTTGATCACCACTGACCCTGGACTGTCTGGGAGTTGAGCGGGCAAGGCTCTGACACCTGGTGCTGTTTTTACGTTAATTCAGGGGCCTAATTGAAGAAAGAGCAGACTACTGGTCAGAGCATCTAGGCTGGCAGAAACGGTCAGCCTAAGGTGGCCGAACAAATGTGGGGCGGGGTGAAATCGGCCCCCACAGCGTCTCTGCACATCTCTTTCCTGGACCCTCAAAGGTCATTAGAATCTATAACACTTCCAATGCTGGTGCTCAGGCGGACGAGCAGGGAGGCAGGGGTCCTGGGGCCAATCAACGTCACCTGGAGGCTGCTGGGGAGAAGTTCTGACCCTCGTCCCCTGGTATGAGGGCTCCCAACTCAGCACTCAGCAGTTACAGAAGAAGGGTCTGCACCCTCAGCATTCCAAGAATGAGGAACGGGACAAAAGGCAGAGGAGGGGTTTGTCCCCAGCAAAGCCCATTAAAAATCCCTGGGAGATAAAAATAGAATCTGGGCAATAAAGTCAAGTCTGACCTTTTTTATCCTTTGTGCTTTGTCTAATTTCACGTGCTCCTAGGGTCCCGCATGCAGAGGTTCCACACCCGGCACTTCAGACCAGATTTCCTAGTGCAGAATGGCTGGGTCGACACCTCAGCTCCTGGGGCCCAGTGCAGACTCCGAGATATAGAGCCTGAGCTGCAGCCAACCCGGCCCTCGAGAGCTCCGCCCCCTCCCTCCCACTGACTCTGACAGGATCTCTACACAGCAGCCCAGCCCACAGCCCACGGGGTAGTGCATGCTCTCACCTCTCCATTCTCTGATCAAAATATAAAGTTTCCTTTGCTTGGGAACCAAACTCAGTCTCGATCTGTTGGCCCCAATGACACTGGGCAGGGGGACACTTGTTGGGGTCCACTCTGGAGGATCAGTAACAGAAATTGAGACTATTGTAACTTCAATGAACAGATGTGTGAGCCAAACTGTAGTTAACATAGAACCGTTTAGAAGGCTCGGGTAAAATAAGATGTTTCTAACACTTCCATTTGATATTTCCATCACTTTATCATAAGCAAGTTCAGTGAAAAGGTTTGTCTTATTTGTCAGGTCAATATTAGAGAAATGAAGTGATTTCTTTCCAAGGATGTACATCTAATAATCTTGGTTAAAGCTTCAATCTTGTTTTAAATGCTTTTCCATTGAAAATGATACCTCTCTTTCAGCTCCCCCATTTCTGAGAAGTATAAAATCTTATAATTTATTATTATCAAAGGGGAAAGGTGGGAGGAGGGATAAATTAACAGTTTGGAATTAACACATACACACTGCTGTGTATAAAGTAGATCATCAACAAGGAACTACTGTATAGCACAGGGAACTACACTCAATATTTTGCAATAACCTATAAGGGGAAATAATCGGAAAAAGAATAGATATTTTTATTGACATCATCTATCAATGACAGTTAAAGTGTAACCTAAGGGAAGCCGGTGGTGAGTGCTTCTGACCCTGAAGACTTCAATCATCTAAAGTTTGGACTCTGCCTACTTCCCAAGGCCCTTAATGAACATATGTGTAGCCGTAGCTTAAAAAACTCCCCAGTTTGGGTTTCGGGGAGACACTGATTTTGAAAAAGCCCTGGCGTTCTCCTTACATGAATGGGACTCTTCCTACTGCTAAAACATGTCTGTCACATCCAGAGGATGGTATACCGTCTGATCGGGAAGAGTTTGGAAAAGGCATCTCATCTCCTCATCTCCTGGTGCTCGGGTTTACCCCTCCAGCGTCTTTACTAACAGTCTCCCCACTTGGAGATGTCAGCACTGTCAACATCCTGTTGCGTACAGTTTGGAATTTGTCCAGAGGATGAAGCGGAAGGATGAGGAACAATGAGTGCCTAGGTGTTCAGACAGGCACATGTCACTCTAATTTCCAATCAGGAAGACGAATTGACCAACGGCTAGGGTTGCCCATAGAAACAGTATAGGGCTTGAGGAAATCCCACTGCTTTGTGGCCAGTTCCCATAAACACAAGTTGAACAATGGAACTCAGGGGCAGTAAAATTCACGAAACTGCAGAGTTGAAAATATCTATCACTGAAAAATGTCTTGAGGAAAGTCAGAGAAAAGGATTGGTAAGCAAGGGAGAATGGCAGGAAAGGGATTTGAGGAGGTAGAAAGGACTCGCCATTAAGCACAAGAAAAGGGGCTGAACATTGCCAACATTGCAGTTGGCCAAAAAGGCTGTATGCGTTTTTTTCTGTATATATTCAAGAAAAGGGCATACACTTTTTTAGCCAACCAAACAGGTGGGCACTGGAAATCAATACTACAAAAGATATCACTTCGCATCAGTCAGAAGAGCCATCCTCATAAAGTGTAAACACCAGAAATGCAGGACAGGGCAAGGAGAAGAGGGAGCCCTGTGAGGCTTATAGTGGAAATGTATATTGCCAACGGCCATTCTGGAGAAGTGTATTGTGTTTACTAAAGCATCTAAAAAATGAGCTACAGAGCATAGGGCACTTGCACTCATGGGCGTATATCTTGGGAAAAACAAAAATCGAGAGGACACAGGCACCCCAATGTTTACTGCCTCTCTGTTTAAAAGATCCTCGACTAGGATAGAACTTAAATGTCTCTGGAGGGAAAAAATGGATAGAGATGTGGTACTTATGTAGAGTGGAATATTACTCAGCCTGGAAATCAATGAGATATGGCCAGTTGTAACAACTCCGGAGGAGTTACGTATGATCATTCTAAGTGACAGAATTCAAAAAGAAAAAGACACATATCATAAGATATCACTTAAAGGTGGAATCCAACATGGCTACACATGAAATAAATTACAAAACAAACACATAGTCAAATATGTAGAAAGCACACGTAAGGCTGCTGAACAGGAAAGGTGGGGAGGGGTGAGGCATCATCCAGGAGGTTGAAATTAGCAAAGATACCATTCCAAATACCAAACTGATAATCAACAAGGCCTACACGGTAGCTAAAAGAACTGCACTCAGCACACTCAAGTCACTGGAAAAGAATATCTATGACTGGTAAGAATCTGAAAAAGAATTTATTGATGTCTCTCTGTACGTGAATCAAGTGGATGTACAGCAGCAAGAAACAGAGCTTTGAAAATCAGCTGTAACCAATATAGTGATAAATTGCAAAAAATAAACGACAGAGAGACAGAGAAAACCTCTTACAACTTTTCCTCAGGGACGGTGATGCAACATGGATTGAACACATCTAGACCCACAGCAGGATGAGACATAAGACTGGAAACTGTTCGCGCTAAGAGAAATGTGAGGTTGGGTGAGGAAATGCACACCCTTTAAAGTAATACTACCTGGTACCCATTCAATGGGTCCCAAATCTGCAGGTTCAAGGAATCTTCCTACAGCTAAAACATGCATGGAAAACCCAGAGGACTGTACACCATGTGATCGGGAGATGTGTCTAAAATGCACCTCATTTATCCTCTCCTGGTGCTCCTGTTCATCATTCCAGCCATGTTACTTAGAATCTCCCCACTTAGAGAATCAGCACATTTAAACTTCTGTTTCACACATTTTGCAAATTGTGAGGAGGATGAACGGGAAGAGGGGGAACCAATGAGAGAATAGTTGTAGGGGTTTGGACGGGCACATGTCACTCTAATTTCCCATTAAGAATAAGAATTAAAAAAAGGCTCAGCCCGCCTCGCCGGAGCCAAAATAGGGCCTGAAGCAATCCTGCGGCTTTGAGGCCAGCTCACAAAATAGCAACTTAAAAAATGGAGCTCAGGGTCACTGCAATTCACAAACCTGCAGAGTTATAAATGAAAGCTAACGTCCAAAAATATGTTGAGGTAAGGCAAAGAAGAGGATCTGAATGCAAGACAGAATTGCAAGAAACAGATTTCAAGAGATAGATTGGACTCGTCTTTAAAGCACATGAAAAGCGGCAGAATTTCGACAATGATGCAGTTGGCCCAAAAGGGAGTATGCGTTTTTTCCTGAATATATCCAGGAAAAAACGCATACGCCCTTTATGGGCAACCAAGCAAGCAAGCAATGCAAATGTGCACAACAAAGAAGTCTCATTTCCCACCGGTCAAAAGGGCCATCTGAAAAAATTGTAAAAACCAGTAATGCAGGACAGGCCATGGAGAACAGGGAGCCTTTATACGCTGCTGGACAGTGTGTGAACTGCCGAGAGCCACTCTGGAGAAGTGTATGGTGGTTCCTAAATCATCTAAAAAACAGAGCTACAGAGCATAGGGCACTTCCAATCATGGGAGTATATCTAGGGAAGTCTAAAAATCAAAAAGACACAAGCACACCACATTTTAGGGCTACTCTGTTTACAAGAACCTCAACTTCAGTACACCTTAAATATCCCAGGAAAGAGAAAAATGGATAAAGAAAATGTGGTACTTATGTACAATGGAATATCTCTTCACCATGAAATCAATGTAATAAGGCTAGTAGAAGGATAAAGAGTGGATTTAGGTCCGATAATACTACTTGAAATAAGTCAAACAGAAAAAGAAACATATCATAAGATATCACTTATAGAGGGAGGATAAATATGGCTGCACAAAAAATGAATTACAAAACAGAACAGTGTCTCACATTTAGAAAACACACTTATGTCAGCTTAAGGGGAAAGGAGAGGTGGGGTGATGCATAAAACCAGAGTTTGAAATAAGCACAGATACCGTTCAATAAACCAAATAGGTATTAGACAAGATCTACACCTTGCTCAATGAACTGGCCTCAACACACCCTATACACCGCAGAGAAATATATCTGAGTAATAAGAATCTTAAAACCCATGTATTGATATATCTCCATAAGGGAATCAAGTGTGTGCAGAGCGGCACAAACACAGCAGTAAAAATGAGCTAAACCCCATTATAGAAATAAATTTTAAAACCAAAACGCAGAAACAATGAAAGAGAGAAAACTTCTTACAAAATTCGCTCAGGGGCTGTGATGCAAGCTGGAATGACCACATATAAACCCACAGCTGGATAAGACATAAGGCTGGACACTTGGGGCTGAGAGGATTGGTGAGCTTTGCTGAGCAACTGCCGAAAGTTTAATGCAATACTTCATGCTACTCATTCCAAGGGTCCCAACACTGCAGGTTGAAGGGAATCTTCCTACAGCTAAAACATGCATGGGAAATCCAGCAGATGGTATACCATATGATCAGGAAAGGTTTCTAAAACGCACCTCATTTTCCTCTCCTGGGGCTCCGGATCAACATTCCAGCCACTTTACTAAAAACATCCCCACATGGAGAGTCAATGACTTTAAGTTCCGGTATCGCACAGTCTGCAGTTAGTGCGGAGGATGAATGGGAATAGGGGGAACCAGTGAGAAAATAGCTGTAGCGGTTTCAATGCCCAAATGTCACTCTAATTTCACATAGGAAGAAGAATTAACAAAAGGCACAACAAGGCGCCCCAGAAGAAAAATAGGGCCTGAAGAAATCCTGTGGATATGAGGCAAGATCACAAAAATAAGAGCTGAAAAATGGAACTAAGGGCAACTGCAATTCAAAAACCTGCAGAGTTATAAATGACAGCTATCGTCCAAAAATATATTGAAGTAAGGCTGCCAAGAGGATTTGAAAGCGGGGCAGAATTGCAGGAAACCGATTTCAGGAGGTAGACTGGAATTGCATGTAAAGCATAGGAAAAGAGGCAGAACGTCCACAATGATGCACTTGGCCAAAAAGGGCGTATGCGTTTTTTCCTGAATATATTCAGGAAAAAACGCATACGCCCTTTTTGGCCAACCAAGCAAGCTTGCAAAGGAAATCTGCACTACAATGAAGTCTCACTGCCCCCAGTCAAAAGGGCCATCTGAAAAAAGTGTAAAATCCAGAAAGGCAGGACAGGCCATGGAGAACTGGGAGCCTTGTTATGCTGATGGGCGGGATGTAAATTGCCAACAGCCACTCTGGAGAAGTGTATGGTGTTTCGTGAAACATCTAAGAAACAAAGCAACAGAGCCTAGGGCACTTCCACTTATGGTACTATAGCTTAGGGAAATTAAACTCAAAAAGACACAGCCACCCCAAATTTTGGGACGGCTCTGTTTAGAAGAACCTCATTTATGGTACAAGTTCAATATCGCAGAAAGCGAAAAACGGATAAAGAACTTGTGGTACTTACATACAATGCAGTATCACTCAGCAATGAAATCTATGTCATCAGGCCCGTAGCATCACAAGGAGTGGATTCAGGTACGATGATTCTAAGTGAAATAAGTCACACAGAAAAAGAAACGTCATAAGATATCACTAATACACGGAATGTAAACTTGGCTACACAGGAACTGAATTACAAAACAGAACAGGGTCTCAAATGTAGAAAACCAACTTATGCTTGCTTAAGGGGAAAGGTGAGTTGGGGTGCTGCATAAAACCAGAGATTGAAATTAGCACAGATACCGTTCCATAAGCCAAATATGTAATGACAAGAGCTACTCCTTGCTCAACGAAGTGGACTCAACACCCCATATTAAACGCCTAAGAATATACCTGACTAGTAAGAATCTTAAAACCTATGTATTTATGTGTCTCCGAAAGAGAATCAAGCATGTGTACAGTGGCATAAACGCAGCAGTGATAGGATTGGTGAGGTTCGGTGAGCAAATGCAGACCCTTTGAAGTCATATTGCATGGTACCCATTCCATGGGTCTCAACTCTCCAGGTTTAAGGGATTCATCCTTCAGCTAAAACATGCATGTGGAACCCAGAGTATGATCCACCGTGTGATCGGGAAACGTGTCCAAATGTGTCTCAGTTTTCGTCCCTGGTACTCGGGTGCAACATTCCAGATGCTTTACTAACACTCTCCCGACTTGGAGAGTCAGTGCCTTTAACCTCCTGTTTGGCCCGGTTTGCAATTTCTGTGGAAAATGAACAGGAATAGGGAGAGCACATGAGAGACTAGCTGGAGGTGTCTGGACGGGCAAATTTACCTCTCATTTCCCACCAGGCAAAGGAATTAACCAAAGGCTCCGTGTGCCATGCCGGAACCACACTAGGGCCTGAAGCAATCCTGCGGTGTTGCGGCCAGCTCACAAGAAAGTGAGTTGAAGAAAGGAGCTCAGGGGCACTGTCATTCACAAACGTGCAGAGTTCTAAATGACAGCTATCATCCAAAAATATATTGAAGGAAGGCTGCGAAGAGGACTAGAAAGCAGGGCAGAATTGCAGGAAACGGATTTCAGGAGGTATCGGGAGTCGCTCTTAAAGCATAGGAATAGAGACAGAACTTGGAAAATAATGCACTTGGCAAAAACGGGCATATGTGTTTTATCCAGAGCTCTCATTACTGAGGGGAGGAGATTCCCAGCAGCCTCCAACTGCCACCTGAGGGCTCACATTGCCAAGGCAACATGAGCAAGCCAGGCAGGAGTTACCTCACAGCAGAGGTCCCACCTCACAGAAGGGTGAGAAGCCCAGCCAACATCAGACTCTCACCAGAGGGCCTACATCACCAAGGGGATGGGAACCAGGCAGGAGTGTCTTCACACCAGTGGGGCCACATCATCGAAAGGTGAGGTACTCAGCACATGTGTCCTCAAACCAGAGGACCCACATCTCCAAGGGCCTTGGAGTGAGGCAGGCAGGAGTAGCCTCACAACACTGGGCCCATAGAATAAAAAAGTGAGGAATCCAGCAGTTGGAACCTCCCAGTAGGCGGCCCAGAGCACCGAGGCTATGGGATCCAGGCCACTCTGAACTCACAGGAGAGGGCCCATGTCATGAAACTGAGCAACCCAGCCATTGGGACCTCAGAGCAGGAGGCCCACATCCCCATGGGGATGGAAATCTGGTAGGAGTGTCCTCGCACCACTGAGAACATATCAGAAAATTTTGGGCGACCAGCAGTTAGGGCCTGACGCCAGAGGACCCTCATCACCAAGGGAAGGAGGCCCCCAGCAGGCTCCAACTGCCACCAGAGGGCTGACGTCGCCAAGGCGATGTGTGCCAACCAGGCACGAATGACCTCACAGCAGAGGGCCCACCTCAGAGAAGTGTGACGAACCCAGTCAGGATCAGACTCACACCAGAGGGCCCACATCACCAAATGGATTGGAACCAGGCAGGAGTGTCCTCACATGAGTAGGGCCACATCATCTAAAGGTGAGGAACCCAGAACATGTGGCTTCAAACCATAGGACACCCATCACCAAGGGGCTGGGAGTGAGGCAGGCAGGAGGAGCCTCATAACAGAGCGCCCAAAAATAAGAAAGGTGAGGAATCCAGCATTTGGAACCTCCCAGCAGGCGGCCCAGAGCACAGAGGCCAGGGGATCCAGGCCGGAGTGAACTAACACCAGACAGCCCACATCATGAAACTGTGAGCAACCCAGACATTGGGACCTCAGAGCAGAAGGCCCACATCCCCATGGTGATGGGAACATGACAGGAGTGTCCTGGCATCACTGGGCTCACATCAGACAACGTGGGGTGCTCAGAAGTTAGGGCCTGACGCTAGAGGGCACTCATCACCGAGAGGAGGAGGCTCCCAGCAGGCTCCAGCTGCCACCAGAGGGCCAACGTCGCCAAGGCGATGTGTGCCAGCCAGGCAGGAGTGACCTCACAGCAGAGGGCCCACCTCACAGAAGGGTGAGGAACACAGCCAGGATCAGACTCTCACCAGAGGGCCCACATCACCAAGGGGATGGGAACCAGGCAGGAGTGTCCCCACACCAGTGGGACATCATCATCGAAAGGTGAGGATCCCAGCACATGTGTCCTCAAACCAGAGGAACCACATCACCAAGGGGTTCAGAATGAGGCTGGCAGGACCGGCCTCACAACACAGGGTCCACAAAATATAAAAGTTGAGGAATCCAGCAGTTGGAACCTCCCAGCAAGCGGCCCAGAGCACCGAGGCTATGGGATCCAGGCCGCAGTGAACTCACAGCAGAGGGCCCACATCATGAACCTGTGAGCAGCCCAGCCGTTGGGACCTCAGAACAGAAGGCCCACATCCCCATGGGAATGGGAACCTGGCTGGAGTGTCCTCGCACCACTGGGCGCACATCAGAAAATGTGGGGAGCCCACCATTTAGGGCCTGATGCCAGAGGGCCGTCATCACCGAGAGGAGGAGGCACCCTGCATGCTCCAACTGCCACCAGAGGGCTCACGTCTCCAAGGTGACGTGTGCCAGCCAGGCAGGAGTGACCTCACAGCAGAGGGCCTACCTCACAGAACGTTGAGGAACCCAGCCAGGATTAGACTCTCGCCAGAGGGCCCACCTCACCAAGAGGATGGGAACCCGGCAGGAGTGTCCTCACACGAGTGGGGCCACATCATCAAAAGGTGAGGAACGCAGCACATGTGGCCTCAAGCCATAGAGCAGTCATCACCAAGGGGCTGGCAGTGAGGCAGGCAGGAGGAGCCTCACAACAGAGGGCACATAGAATAAAAAAGTTGAGGAATCCAGCAGTTGGAACCTCCCAGCAGGTGGCTCAGAGCACCGATGATAAGGGATCCTTGCCGGAGTGAACTCACAGCAGAGGGCCCACATCATGAAACTGTGAGCAACCCAGGCGTTGGGACCTCAGAGCAGAATGCCCACATCCCAATGGGGAAGGGAACATGGCAAGAGTGTCCTCACTCACTTGGCGCACATCAGAAAATGTGGGGAGCCCATCAGTTATGGCCTAAGGCAAGAGGGCCCTCATCACCGAGGGGAGGAGGATCCCAGCACACTCCAACTGCCACCAGAGGGTCCATGTCACCAAGGTGACGTGTGCAAGACAGGCATGATTGACCTCACAGCAGAGGGCCCACCTCACAGAAGGGTGAGGAACCCAGCCAGGATCAGATTCTCACCTGAGGGCCCACATCAGCAAGGGGATGGGAACCAGTCAGGACAGTCTTCCCTCCAGTGGGGCCACATCATCAAAAGGTGCGGAACCCAGCACATGTGGCCTCAAATCAGAGGACACATATCACAAAGGGAATGGGAGTGAGACAGGCAGGGGTAGCCTAAAAACAGAGGGCCCAAAGAATAAGAAAGGTGAGGAATCCAGCAGTTGGAACCTCCCAGCAGGTGGCCGAGAGCACAGAAGCTATGGGATGCAGGCAGGAGTGAACTAACAGCAGAGAGCCCACATCATGAAACTGTGAGCAACCCAGGCGTTGGGACCTCAGAGCAGAAGGCCCACATCCCAATGGGGATGTGAACCTGGCTGGAGTGTCCTCGCACCACTGGGCGCACATCACAAAATGTGGGGAGCCCAGCAGTTAGGGCCTGACGCCAGAGGGCCCTCATCACCAAGGGGAGGAGGCCCCCAGCAGGCTCCAAGTGCCACCAGAGGGCTCATGTCCACAAGGCGAGGTGAGCAAGCCAGGCAGGAGTGACCTCACAGCGGATGGCCCACCTCACAGATGGGTGAGGAACCCAGCCAGGATCAGACTCTCAACAGAGGGCCCACATCACCAAGGGGATGTGAACCAGGCAGGAGTCTCCTAAGACCATTGGTCCCACATCATCGAAAGGTGAGGAACCCAGCACATGTGGCCTCAAACCAGACGACACACATCACGAAGGGGCTGGGAGTGAGGCAGGCAGGAGGATCCTCACAA
Organism: Lagenorhynchus albirostris; assembly: GCF_949774975.1. Classification (NCBI taxonomy): domain Eukaryota; kingdom Metazoa; phylum Chordata; class Mammalia; order Artiodactyla; family Delphinidae; genus Lagenorhynchus; species Lagenorhynchus albirostris. Next base: position 59,106,434 of record NC_083098.1, on the reverse strand, counting down.
CAGAGGGCCCAAAAAATTAAAAAAGTGAGGAATCCAGCAGTTGGAACCTCCCAGCAGGCGGCCAAGAGCACAGAGGCTATGGGATCCAGGCCTCTGTGAACTAACACCAGAGAGCCCACATCATGAAAATGTGAACAACCCAGCCGTTGGGACCTCAGAGCAGAAGGCCCACATCCCCATGGAGATGGGATCCTAAGAGGAGTGCCAAAGCATCACTGGGCTCACTAAGAAAAGTTGGTGAGCCCAGCAGTTAGGGCCTGACGCAAGAGGGCCCTCAACACCGGGGGGAGGAGATTCCCAGCACGCTCCAACTGCCACCACACGGCTGACTTCACCAAGGCAATGTGTGCCAGCCATGCAGGAGTGACCTATCAGCAGAGGGTCTCCCTCACAGAAGGGTGAGGAACACAGCCAGGAACAGACTCTCACCAGGGGGTCCACATAACCACGTGGATGAGAACCAGGCAGGAGTCTCCTCACACTAGTGGGGCCACATCATCGAAAGGTGAGGAACCCAGCAAAGGTGGCCACAAACCAGAGGACCCACATCACCAAGGGGTTGAGAGTGAGGTAGGTGTCTGGACGGGCATATTTAACACTCATTTCCCACCAGGAAGAGGAATTAACCAAAGGCTCAGCGTGCCCTGCCAGAAGCAGATTAGGGCCTGAAGCAGTCTTGCAGGTTTGCGGCCAGCTCACAAGAAAGCGAGTTGAAGAAAGGAGCTCAGGGGCACTGTAATTCACAAACCTGCAGAGTTATAAATGACAGATAACGTCCAAAAATATATTGAAGTAAGGCTGCGAAGAGGACTTGAAAGCAGGGCAGAATTTCAGGAAACCGATTTCAGGAGGTAGACTGGATTTGCATTTAAAGCATAGGAAAAGAGGCAGAACATCGACAATGATGCACTTGGCAAAAAAGGGCGTATGAGTTTGTTCCTGAATATATTCAGGAAAAAACACATACGCCCTTTTTGGCAAACCAAGCAAGCTTGCAATGGAAATCTGAACTACTATGAAGTGTCACTTCCCCCCGGTCTAAAGGGCCATCTGAAAAAAGTGTAAAATCCAGAAAGGCAAGACAGGCCATGGGGAAAAAGGAGCCTTGTTATGCTGATGGGTGGGATGTAAATTGCCAACAGCCACTCTGGAGAAGTGTATGGTGTTTCCTGATACATCTGGAAAACAAAGCAACAGAGTCTAGGGCATTTCCACTTATGGGCCTATAGCTTAGGGAAATTAAAATCAAAAAGACACAGCCACCCCAAAATTCGGGACGGCTGTGTTTACAGGAACCTCTTCTACAGTTCAAGTTAAATATCCCAGAGAACAAATAATTGATAAAGAAGTTGCGGTACTTACGTACAACAGAATACCACTCAGCAATGAAATCTGTGTCACCAGGCCTGTACCAGCATAATGAGTGGATTGAGGCACGATGATTCTAAGTGAAATAAGTCACACAGAAAAAGAAACATCATAAGGTATCACTAATGCACGGAATGTAAACTTGGCTACACAGGAACTGAATTACAAAACAGAACAGGGTCTCAAGTTTAGAAAACCAACTTATGCTTGCTTAAGGGGAAAGGTGAGTTGGGGTGCTGCATAAAACCAGAGTTTGAAATTAGCACAGATACCGTTCCATAAGCCAAATATGTAATAGACAAGACCTACCCCTTGCTCAACGAAATGGACTCAACAATGAGGTATCACCTCACACCTGTTAGAATGGGCATCATCTGAAAATCTACAAACAACAAATGCTGGAAAGGGTGTGGAGAAAAGGAAGCCTCTTTCACTACTGTTGGGAATATAAATTGATACAGTCACTATGGACAACAATATGGAGTTTCTTAAGAAACTAATAATAGAATTACCCTATGATACAGCAATCCCAGTACTGGACATATACCCAGACAAAACCATAAATCGAAAAGAGACATTCACCGCAATGTTCATTGCATCTCTATTTACAATATCGAGGTAATGGAAGCAACCTAAATGCCCACAGACAGACGAATGCATAAAGATGTGGTACATATATAAAGTGGAATATTACTAAGCCATGAAAGGAATGAAATTGGGTCATTTGTAGAGACGTCGATGGATCTAGAGACTGTCATACAGAGTGAAGTAAGTCAGAAAGAGAAAAACAAATCTTGTATATTCATGCATATATGTGGAACCTAGAAAAACTGTACAGATTAACCATTTTGCAAGGAATAAATAGAGCAACAGATGTAGACAACAAACGTATGGACACAAGGGGGGAAAGCTCTTGAGGGTGTGGTGGTGGGAGGAGTTGAGAGATTGGGATTGGCATGTAAACATTTATATGTATAAAATAGATAACCAATAAGAACCTGCTGTATAAAAATATAAAATAAAATTCAAAATTAAAAAGAAATAAAATTTAAAAAATAAAACAGAAAAGACAATTATTCCCTTCACATACATGTATTTATATGAACAAATTATTTCCATGCTTATATCTGTAAATACAAAAAAGAGGAATAAAATCTACCTTGAACCAAAAATGAAAAAGAGAAAAAAAAACCAGAACCCACCAGTTACACAGAGGAAAACTGTATCAGGGCACTTGCTCCAGTTGTAAACAATTCTGAAGTTGGTCAGTGGTGGGGAATCGTCTCCCATTCAGCCAGCAGCCCCCACACAACAAGCGTCCTCATTGCAAAGCTGGGGCACCGTGCCGAGGCATCTGTGAGTAAACGTGAGCTGAGCCCCAGGCCAGTTGCTGCTGAACTGTTCCCACCCTTCCCAGGTAAAACACCTGAATATATACAAGGACTTGAAAGCCTAGAGGAAGGGCCATGGAGCCACACGAGTGACAGCATGCCAGCTGACTTGGTGCCTGCAGGCCAGCCAGGATGGTCCTGGCCCTGGGTGCTCTTCTGGAAGATTTCCATTTCCCCATTTCCCTGCCTGAGATACCCGTCCTGTCCCTGCCCCCACTGCTTTTTTCCTTCCTCACCTCTGCCCAGGGAGAAATTCCAGCAGCAGGTATGGGTGACACATCCTCTTCTTTAGCAGGTGGCAGCCTGGCAACTGCTGCAGAAAGTCCAGCAGAGCCCCACTCACACTGGGCCACCCACAAAGCCGTGGCCTCTCACTCTCTCCCACCAGCCCAGCCCCGAGACTGCTGACAGGGCAGAGAAAATGGCGTCAGGCACAGCTGCAGGGGCTCTTGCTGCCTGGAGTGGTATTTATGTTGATCTCAACCCAGGCACACCTGGGGAGGGCGGGCCGGCACGGTAAGGCTGCCCAGGTCAGCCAATCATCACCCCTCAGGGGCTCACAGTTGAAGAAAATGGAACTTGCTGAACCGGCCAGGTCCAAGGAACAGGTGTGGGCTCCTGAGAGTCAGGATAGACAAGGGGCTGCAGCTTTGGCTTGTTTTCTAATCATTTTATCTGGCCCATGAGTAGGAGACAACTTCAAGAAAACCCTCTCCTAATGAGAGGAACCCAGGAGTCAGGGAGAGGAGGGGTGGGTGGTGGTTGGAGACAGAGGCCTGGTGCCCTGGGTGCAGTGGAAGTGTCTGGAAGACCAGGTGGAGGGAGGCCACACAGAGTGATGCCCAGGGTCACAGACCTGTCGGAGCTGCTGTTTGTTAGTTCAAGTCCTGCTCTGAGGTGCTCTGTGTCAGCTCTGAGCGACAGGTGAGCTGGGGGTGCTCTTCAATGAGGGCTATGTGCACGGTTCCTGTGTGCCCAGCCCTGCCACGGTACCTGCAAGGGTAGCTCTGTATCCTGGGAGGGGCCTGACCATGAGAGCCCCGTGGGCTGGGTTGGGGGTGGGGTACCTGCCCAGGAGAGCTCCATATCCTGGGATTGGCCTGACCACGAGAGCCCCATGGGCTGCTGGGGACCTTGTAAAGGATGTCAGGACAGTCAGTGAAGCCACCGAGGATATACCGCCAGTTGCTCCTGATTCCTACACCATGCTGGTCATTCTACCAACCACCAGGACATGGTATTCTGTATTAGTCTTCAATGATGCCTTCTTTTGTATTCCATTAGTCCCAGAGTCACAAGAAATTTTGGCTTGTGAGTGGCAGGACTCAACATACAACTAAAACAATACTTCCGGGCCGTCTTGCCCCAAGGGTTCAAAAATTCCCACACCATCTTTGGGGAAAGCTTAGCTAAAGACCGAAAAGTTCTACCTCTGGAAAAGGAAACCCTCCTTCAATATGCAGATGACATTCTGATCGCCAGCCCTACTAAGGAGGCCTCTGAGCTACCAAGCCAATAAAGGATAGAAGTTGTCCAAGAAAAAGCTCAAATATCACAGACTGCGGTGACCTGCCTGGGCTTCATTCTCACACAAGGTCGGAGAAGCCCATCCCAGGAAAGGGAAGAAACCATTTGCAGCCTTACCCCTTTCTAAAACTAGAAGACAGCTTAGGGGTTCCTGGGGAGGCTGCTTCTGGATTTGGGGTTTGCTGCTTCTGGATCCCTAACTACAGTCTACTAGCTGGGCCTCTATATGAAACACTGAAAGGAAAAGATGATGATCCTTTTGAACAGAATCCAGAAGTGGCCTTTCAAGAATGGAAAGAGCAGTCAATTCAGACCCTTGCCCTGGAACTCCCTAATTGAGCTAAACCCTTTGACCTTTCCATTCCCGGTGAAAGGTGAATCGCCATTGGAGAATTAGTGCAAAAACTGGGACCACTTGAAATGGAACAACGCAAGAATGCCATCCAGGTAGGATAAACTACAGTCACCAAGGGGCTTGGCCCACTGCCACATCTGGCCAAGATACTGGCGGTATCTAAAAACCTGGAAATCAGCAGCCCAAAAGGCCACCTCCCTCCTAAGGGAAAAGGACCCCACGTGGTGATCCTAATCACCAACCATGCCCTGAAGTTGCAGGGTTCGCTCCGTGGGCACACCGACCTCGGGTGAGGAGGCCCTCCAACTCCAACATCCAGAGAGATAACCGGGGGCAACAGGGCACCATGACGACTCGTGTGAACATCACTTGACCTGGAGTTTCTCTCATAAAACAACAATAGTGTGTCCCGAAGGAGTAGACTACTGCTTGCAGGACTTACTGCACCCGGAGGGGAGCTAATAATCTTGGCGGGGGAACCGTATATCACACTGTCACCATAGAAAAGCCTACAGACACCGTGATGATGGTGGTCAATAAGACCGGCTGGACTCCTGTTTACTTCAAAAGGCTGTTGACTCAGTGGCCATCATGGTCCTTGATCACCACTGACCCTGGACTGTCTGGGAGTTGAGCGGGCAAGGCTCTGACACCTGGTGCTGTTTTTACGTTAATTCAGGGGCCTAATTGAAGAAAGAGCAGACTACTGGTCAGAGCATCTAGGCTGGCAGAAACGGTCAGCCTAAGGTGGCCGAACAAATGTGGGGCGGGGTGAAATCGGCCCCCACAGCGTCTCTGCACATCTCTTTCCTGGACCCTCAAAGGTCATTAGAATCTATAACACTTCCAATGCTGGTGCTCAGGCGGACGAGCAGGGAGGCAGGGGTCCTGGGGCCAATCAACGTCACCTGGAGGCTGCTGGGGAGAAGTTCTGACCCTCGTCCCCTGGTATGAGGGCTCCCAACTCAGCACTCAGCAGTTACAGAAGAAGGGTCTGCACCCTCAGCATTCCAAGAATGAGGAACGGGACAAAAGGCAGAGGAGGGGTTTGTCCCCAGCAAAGCCCATTAAAAATCCCTGGGAGATAAAAATAGAATCTGGGCAATAAAGTCAAGTCTGACCTTTTTTATCCTTTGTGCTTTGTCTAATTTCACGTGCTCCTAGGGTCCCGCATGCAGAGGTTCCACACCCGGCACTTCAGACCAGATTTCCTAGTGCAGAATGGCTGGGTCGACACCTCAGCTCCTGGGGCCCAGTGCAGACTCCGAGATATAGAGCCTGAGCTGCAGCCAACCCGGCCCTCGAGAGCTCCGCCCCCTCCCTCCCACTGACTCTGACAGGATCTCTACACAGCAGCCCAGCCCACAGCCCACGGGGTAGTGCATGCTCTCACCTCTCCATTCTCTGATCAAAATATAAAGTTTCCTTTGCTTGGGAACCAAACTCAGTCTCGATCTGTTGGCCCCAATGACACTGGGCAGGGGGACACTTGTTGGGGTCCACTCTGGAGGATCAGTAACAGAAATTGAGACTATTGTAACTTCAATGAACAGATGTGTGAGCCAAACTGTAGTTAACATAGAACCGTTTATAAGGCTCGGGTAAAATAAGATGTTTCTAACACTTCCATTTGATATTTCCATCACTTTATCATAAGCAAGTTCAGTGAAAAGGTTTGTCTTATTTGTCAGGTCAATATTAGAGAAATGAAGTGATTTCTTTCCAAGGATGTACATCTAATAATCTTGGTTAAAGCTTCAATCTTGTTTTAAATGCTTTTCCATTGAAAATGATACCTCTCTTTCAGCTCCCCCATTTCTGAGAAGTATAAAATCTTATAATTTATTATTATCAAAGGGGAAAGGTGGGAGGAGGGATAAATTAACAGTTTGGAATTAACACATACACACTGCTGTGTATAAAGTAGATCATCAACAAGGAACTACTGTATAGCACAGGGAACTACACTCAATATTTTGCAATAACCTATAAGGGGAAATAATCGGAAAAAGAATAGATATTTTTATTGACATCATCTATCAATGACAGTTAAAGTGTAACCTAAGGGAAGCCGGTGGTGAGTGCTTCTGACCCTGAAGACTTCAATCATCTAAAGTTTGGACTCTGCCTACTTCCCAAGGCCCTTAATGAACATATGTGTAGCCGTAGCTTAAAAAACTCCCCAGTTTGGGTTTCGGGGAGACACTGATTTTGAAAAAGCCCTGGCGTTCTCCTTACATGAATGGGACTCTTCCTACTGCTAAAACATGTCTGTCACATCCAGAGGATGGTATACCGTCTGATCGGGAAGACTTTGGAAAAGGCATCTCATCTCCTCATCTCCTGGTGCTCGGGTTTACCCCTCCAGCGTCTTTACTAACAGTCTCCCCACTTGGAGATGTCAGCACTGTCAACATCCTGTTGCGTACAGTTTGGAATTTGTCCAGAGGATGAAGCGGAAGGATGAGGAACAATGAGTGCCTAGGTGTTCAGACAGGCACATGTCACTCTAATTTCCAATCAGGAAGACGAATTGACCAACGGCTAGGGTTGCCCATAGAAACAGTATAGGGCTTGAGGAAATCCCACTGCTTTGTGGCCAGTTCCCATAAACACAAGTTGAACAATGGAACTCAGGGGCAGTAAAATTCACGAAACTGCAGAGTTGAAAATATCTATCACTGAAAAATGTCTTGAGGAAAGTCAGAGAAAAGGATTGGTAAGCAAGGGAGAATGGCAGGAAAGGGATTTGAGGAGGTAGAAAGGACTCGCCATTAAGCACAAGAAAAGGGGCTGAACATTGCCAACATTGCAGTTGGCCAAAAAGGCTGTATGCGTTTTTTTCTGTATATATTCAAGAAAAGGGCATACACTTTTTTAGCCAACCAAACAGGTGGGCACTGGAAATCAATACTACAAAAGATATCACTTCGCATCAGTCAGAAGAGCCATCCTCATAAAGTGTAAACACCAGAAATGCAGGACAGGGCAAGGAGAAGAGGGAGCCCTGTGAGGCTTATAGTGGAAATGTATATTGCCAACGGCCATTCTGGAGAAGTGTATTGTGTTTACTAAAGCATCTAAAAAATGAGCTACAGAGCATAGGGCACTTGCACTCATGGGCGTATATCTTGGGAAAAACAAAAATCGAGAGGACACAGGCACCCCAATGTTTACTGCCTCTCTGTTTAAAAGATCCTCGACTAGGATAGAACTTAAATGTCTCTGGAGGGAAAAAATGGATAGAGATGTGGTACTTATGTAGAGTGGAATATTACTCAGCCTGGAAATCAATGAGATATGGCCAGTTGTAACAACTCCGGAGGAGTTACGTATGATCATTCTAAGTGACAGAATTCAAAAAGAAAAAGACACATATCATAAGATATCACTTAAAGGTGGAATCCAACATGGCTACACATGAAATAAATTACAAAACAAACACATAGTCAAATATGTAGAAAGCACACGTAAGGCTGCTGAACAGGAAAGGTGGGGAGGGGTGAGGCATCATCCAGGAGGTTGAAATTAGCAAAGATACCATTCCAAATACCAAACTGATAATCAACAAGGCCTACACGGTAGCTAAAAGAACTGCACTCAGCACACTCAAGTCACTGGAAAAGAATATCTATGACTGGTAAGAATCTGAAAAAGAATTTATTGATGTCTCTCTGTACGTGAATCAAGTGGATGTACAGCAGCAAGAAACAGAGCTTTGAAAATCAGCTGTAACCAATATAGTGATAAATTGCAAAAAATAAACGACAGAGAGACAGAGAAAACCTCTTACAACTTTTCCTCAGGGACGGTGATGCAACATGGATTGAACACATCTAGACCCACAGCAGGATGAGACATAAGACTGGAAACTGTTCGCGCTAAGAGAAATGTGAGGTTGGGTGAGGAAATGCACACCCTTTAAAGTAATACTACCTGGTACCCATTCAATGGGTCCCAAATCTGCAGGTTCAAGGAATCTTCCTACAGCTAAAACATGCATGGAAAACCCAGAGGACTGTACACCATGTGATCGGGAGATGTGTCTAAAATGCACCTCATTTATCCTCTCCTGGTGCTCCTGTTCATCATTCCAGCCATGTTACTTAGAATCTCCCCACTTAGAGAATCAGCACATTTAAACTTCTGTTTCACACATTTTGCAAATTGTGAGGAGGATGAACGGGAAGAGGGGGAACCAATGAGAGAATAGTTGTAGGGGTTTGGACGGGCACATGTCACTCTAATTTCCCATTAAGAATAAGAATTAAAAAAAGGCTCAGCCCGCCTCGCCGGAGCCAAAATAGGGCCTGAAGCAATCCTGCGGCTTTGAGGCCAGCTCACAAAATAGCAACTTAAAAAATGGAGCTCAGGGTCACTGCAATTCACAAACCTGCAGAGTTATAAATGAAAGCTAACGTCCAAAAATATGTTGAGGTAAGGCAAAGAAGAGGATCTGAATGCAAGACAGAATTGCAAGAAACAGATTTCAAGAGATAGATTGGACTCGTCTTTAAAGCACATGAAAAGCGGCAGAATTTCGACAATGATGCAGTTGGCCCAAAAGGGAGTATGCGTTTTTTCCTGAATATATCCAGGAAAAAACGCATACGCCCTTTATGGGCAACCAAGCAAGCAAGCAATGCAAATGTGCACAACAAAGAAGTCTCATTTCCCACCGGTCAAAAGGGCCATCTGAAAAAATTGTAAAAACCAGTAATGCAGGACAGGCCATGGAGAACAGGGAGCCTTTATACGCTGCTGGACAGTGTGTGAACTGCCGAGAGCCACTCTGGAGAAGTGTATGGTGGTTCCTAAATCATCTAAAAAACAGAGCTACAGAGCATAGGGCACTTCCAATCATGGGAGTATATCTAGGGAAGTCTAAAAATCAAAAAGACACAAGCACACCACATTTTAGGGCTACTCTGTTTACAAGAACCTCAACTTCAGTACACCTTAAATATCCCAGGAAAGAGAAAAATGGATAAAGAAAATGTGGTACTTATGTACAATGGAATATCTCTTCACCATGAAATCAATGTAATAAGGCTAGTAGAAGGATAAAGAGTGGATTTAGGTCCGATAATACTACTTGAAATAAGTCAAACAGAAAAAGAAACATATCATAAGATATCACTTATAGAGGGAGGATAAATATGGCTGCACAAAAAATGAATTACAAAACAGAACAGTGTCTCACATTTAGAAAACACACTTATGTCAGCTTAAGGGGAAAGGAGAGGTGGGGTGATGCATAAAACCAGAGTTTGAAATAAGCACAGATACCGTTCAATAAACCAAATAGGTATTAGACAAGATCTACACCTTGCTCAATGAACTGGCCTCAACACACCCTATACACCGCAGAGAAATATATCTGAGTAATAAGAATCTTAAAACCCATGTATTGATATATCTCCATAAGGGAATCAAGTGTGTGCAGAGCGGCACAAACACAGCAGTAAAAATGAGCTAAACCCCATTATAGAAATAAATTTTAAAACCAAAACGCAGAAACAATGAAAGAGAGAAAACTTCTTACAAAATTCGCTCAGGGGCTGTGATGCAAGCTGGAATGACCACATATAAACCCACAGCTGGATAAGACATAAGGCTGGACACTTGGGGCTGAGAGGATTGGTGAGCTTTGCTGAGCAACTGCCGAAAGTTTAATGCAATACTTCATGCTACTCATTCCAAGGGTCCCAACACTGCAGGTTGAAGGGAATCTTCCTACAGCTAAAACATGCATGGGAAATCCAGCAGATGGTATACCATATGATCAGGAAAGGTTTCTAAAACGCACCTCATTTTCCTCTCCTGGGGCTCCGGATCAACATTCCAGCCACTTTACTAAAAACATCCCCACATGGAGAGTCAATGACTTTAAGTTCCGGTATCGCACAGTCTGCAGTTAGTGCGGAGGATGAATGGGAATAGGGGGAACCAGTGAGAAAATAGCTGTAGCGGTTTCAATGCCCAAATGTCACTCTAATTTCACATAGGAAGAAGAATTAACAAAAGGCACAACAAGGCGCCCCAGAAGAAAAATAGGGCCTGAAGAAATCCTGTGGATATGAGGCAAGATCACAAAAATAAGAGCTGAAAAATGGAACTAAGGGCAACTGCAATTCAAAAACCTGCAGAGTTATAAATGACAGCTATCGTCCAAAAATATATTGAAGTAAGGCTGCCAAGAGGATTTGAAAGCGGGGCAGAATTGCAGGAAACCGATTTCAGGAGGTAGACTGGAATTGCATGTAAAGCATAGGAAAAGAGGCAGAACGTCCACAATGATGCACTTGGCCAAAAAGGGCGTATGCGTTTTTTCCTGAATATATTCAGGAAAAAACGCATACGCCCTTTTTGGCCAACCAAGCAAGCTTGCAAAGGAAATCTGCACTACAATGAAGTCTCACTGCCCCCAGTCAAAAGGGCCATCTGAAAAAAGTGTAAAATCCAGAAAGGCAGGACAGGCCATGGAGAACTGGGAGCCTTGTTATGCTGATGGGCGGGATGTAAATTGCCAACAGCCACTCTGGAGAAGTGTATGGTGTTTCGTGAAACATCTAAGAAACAAAGCAACAGAGCCTAGGGCACTTCCACTTATGGTACTATAGCTTAGGGAAATTAAACTCAAAAAGACACAGCCACCCCAAATTTTGGGACGGCTCTGTTTAGAAGAACCTCATTTATGGTACAAGTTCAATATCGCAGAAAGCGAAAAACGGATAAAGAACTTGTGGTACTTACATACAATGCAGTATCACTCAGCAATGAAATCTATGTCATCAGGCCCGTAGCATCACAAGGAGTGGATTCAGGTACGATGATTCTAAGTGAAATAAGTCACACAGAAAAAGAAACGTCATAAGATATCACTAATACACGGAATGTAAACTTGGCTACACAGGAACTGAATTACAAAACAGAACAGGGTCTCAAATGTAGAAAACCAACTTATGCTTGCTTAAGGGGAAAGGTGAGTTGGGGTGCTGCATAAAACCAGAGATTGAAATTAGCACAGATACCGTTCCATAAGCCAAATATGTAATGACAAGAGCTACTCCTTGCTCAACGAAGTGGACTCAACACCCCATATTAAACGCCTAAGAATATACCTGACTAGTAAGAATCTTAAAACCTATGGATTTATGTGTCTCCGAAAGAGAATCAAGCATGTGTACAGTGGCATAAACGCAGCAGTGATAGGATTGGTGAGGTTCGGTGAGCAAATGCAGACCCTTTGAAGTCATATTGCATGGTACCCATTCCATGGGTCTCAACTCTCCAGGTTTAAGGGATTCATCCTTCAGCTAAAACATGCATGTGGAACCCAGAGTATGATCCACCGTGTGATCGGGAAACGTGTCCAAATGTGTCTCAGTTTTCGTCCCTGGTACTCGGGTGCAACATTCCAGATGCTTTACTAACACTCTCCCGACTTGGAGAGTCAGTGCCTTTAACCTCCTGTTTGGCCCGGTTTGCAATTTCTGTGGAAAATGAACAGGAATAGGGAGAGCACATGAGAGACTAGCTGGAGGTGTCTGGACGGGCAAATTTACCTCTCATTTCCCACCAGGCAAAGGAATTAACCAAAGGCTCAGTGTGCCATGCCGGAACCACACTAGGGCCTGAAGCAATCCTGCGGTGTTGCGGCCAGCTCACAAGAAAGTGAGTTGAAGAAAGGAGCTCAGGGGCACTGTCATTCACAAACGTGCAGAGTTCTAAATGACAGCTATCATCCAAAAATATATTGAAGGAAGGCTGCGAAGAGGACTAGAAAGCAGGGCAGAATTGCAGGAAACGGATTTCAGGAGGTATCGGGAGTCGCTCTTAAAGCATAGGAATAGAGACAGAACTTGGAAAATAATGCACTTGGCAAAAACGGGCATATGTGTTTTATCCAGAGCTCTCATTACTGAGGGGAGGAGATTCCCAGCAGCCTCCAACTGCCACCTGAGGGCTCACATTGCCAAGGCAACATGAGCAAGCCAGGCAGGAGTTACCTCACAGCAGAGGTCCCACCTCACAGAAGGGTGAGAAGCCCAGCCAACATCAGACTCTCACCAGAGGGCCTACATCACCAAGGGGATGGGAACCAGGCAGGAGTGTCTTCACACCAGTGGGGCCACATCATCGAAAGGTGAGGTACTCAGCACATGTGTCCTCAAACCAGAGGACCCACATCTCCAAGGGCCTTGGAGTGAGGCAGGCAGGAGTAGCCTCACAACACTGGGCCCATAGAATAAAAAAGTGAGGAATCCAGCAGTTGGAACCTCCCAGTAGGCGGCCCAGAGCACCGAGGCTATGGGATCCAGGCCACTCTGAACTCACAGGAGAGGGCCCATGTCATGAAACTGAGCAACCCAGCCATTGGGACCTCAGAGCAGGAGGCCCACATCCCCATGGGGATGGAAATCTGGTAGGAGTGTCCTCGCACCACTGAGAACATATCAGAAAATTTTGGGCGACCAGCAGTTAGGGCCTGACGCCAGAGGACCCTCATCACCAAGGGAAGGAGGCCCCCAGCAGGCTCCAACTGCCACCAGAGGGCTGACGTCGCCAAGGCGATGTGTGCCAACCAGGCACGAATGACCTCACAGCAGAGGGCCCACCTCAGAGAAGTGTGACGAACCCAGTCAGGATCAGACTCACACCAGAGGGCCCACATCACCAAATGGATTGGAACCAGGCAGGAGTGTCCTCACATGAGTAGGGCCACATCATCTAAAGGTGAGGAACCCAGAACATGTGGCTTCAAACCATAGGACACCCATCACCAAGGGGCTGGGAGTGAGGCAGGCAGGAGGAGCCTCATAACAGAGCGCCCAAAAATAAGAAAGGTGAGGAATCCAGCATTTGGAACCTCCCAGCAGGCGGCCCAGAGCACAGAGGCTAGGGGATCCAGGCCGGAGTGAACTAACACCAGACAGCCCACATCATGAAACTGTGAGCAACCCAGACATTGGGACCTCAGAGCAGAAGGCCCACATCCCCATGGTGATGGGAACATGACAGGAGTGTCCTGGCATCACTGGGCTCACATCAGACAACGTGGGGTGCTCAGAAGTTAGGGCCTGACGCTAGAGGGCACTCATCACCGAGAGGAGGAGGCTCCCAGCAGGCTCCAGCTGCCACCAGAGGGCCAACGTCGCCAAGGCGATGTGTGCCAGCCCGGCAGGAGTGACCTCACAGCAGAGGGCCCACCTCACAGAAGGGTGAGGAACACAGCCAGGATCAGACTCTCACCAGAGGGCCCACATCACCAAGGGGATGGGAACCAGGCAGGAGTGTCCCCACACCAGTGGGACATCATCATCGAAAGGTGAGGATCCCAGCACATGTGTCCTCAAACCAGAGGAACCACATCACCAAGGGGTTCAGAATGAGGCTGGCAGGACCGGCCTCACAACACAGGGTCCATAGAATATAAAAGTTGAGGAATCCAGCAGTTGGAACCTCCCAGCAAGCGGCCCAGAGCACCGAGGCTATGGGATCCAGGCCGCAGTGAACTCACAGCAGAGGGCCCACATCATGAACCTGTGAGCAGCCCAGCCGTTGGGACCTCAGAACAGAAGGCCCACATCCCCATGGGAATGGGAACCTGGCTGGAGTGTCCTCGCACCACTGGGCGCACATCAGAAAATGTGGGGAGCCCACCATTTAGGGCCTGATGCCAGAGGGCCGTCATCACCGAGAGGAGGAGGCACCCTGCATGCTCCAACTGCCACCAGAGGGCTCACGTCTCCAAGGTGACGTGTGCCAGCCAGGCAGGAGTGACCTCACAGCAGAGGGCCTACCTCACAGAACGTTGAGGAACCCAGCCAGGATTAGACTCTCGCCAGAGGGCCCACCTCACCAAGGGGATGGGAACCCGGCAGGAGTGTCCTCACACGAGTGGGGCCACATCATCGTAAGGTGAGGAACGCAGCACATGTGGCCTCAAGCCATAGGGCAGTCATCACCAAGGGGCTGGCAGTGAGGCAGGCAGGAGGAGCCTCACAACAGAGGGCACATAGAATAAAAAAGTTGAGGAATCCAGCAGTTGGAACCTCCCAGCAGGTGGCTCAGAGCACCGATGATAAGGGATCCTTGCCGGAGTGAACTCACAGCAGAGGGCCCACATCATGAAACTGTGAGCAACCCAGGCGTTGGGACCTCAGAGCAGAAGGCCCACATCCCAATGGGGAAGGGAACATGGCAAGAGTGTCCTCACTCACTTGGCGCACATCAGAAAATGTGGGGAGCCCATCAGTTATGGCCTAAGGCAAGAGGGCCCTCATCACCGAGGGGAGGAGGATCCCAGCACACTCCAACTGCCACCAGAGGGTCCATGTCACCAAGGTGACGTGTGCAAGACAGGCATGATTGACCTCACAGCAGAGGGCCCACCTCACAGAAGGGTGAGGAACCCAGCCAGGATCAGATTCTCACCTGAGGGCCCACATCAGCAAGGGGATGGGAACCAGTCAGGACAGTCTTCCCTCCAGTGGGGCCACATCATCAAAAGGTGCGGAACCCAGCACATGTGGCCTCAAATCAGAGGACACATATCACAAAGGGAATGGGAGTGAGACAGGCAGGAGTAGCCTAAAAACAGAGGGCCCAAAGAATAAGAAAGGTGAGGAATCCAGCAGTTGGAACCTCCCAGCAGGTGGCCGAGAGCACAGAAGCTATGGGATGCAGGCAGGAGTGAACTAACAGCAGAGAGCCCACATCATGAAACTGTGAGCAACCCAGGCGTTGGGACCTCAGAGCAGAAGGCCCACATCCCAATGGGGATGTGAACCTGGCTGGAGTGTCCTCGCACCACTGGGCGCACATCACAAAATGTGGGGAGCCCAGCAGTTAGGGCCTGACGCCAGAGGGCCCTCATCACCAAGGGGAGGAGGCCCCCAGCAGGCTCCAAGTGCCACCAGAGGGCTCATGTCCACAAGGCGAGGTGAGCAAGCCAGGCAGGAGTGACCTCACAGCGGATGGCCCACCTCACAGATGGGTGAGGAACCCAGCCAGGATCAGACTCTCAACAGAGGGCCCACATCACCAAGGGGATGTGAACCAGGCAGGAGTCTCCTAAGACCATTGGTCCCACATCATCGAAAGGTGAGGAACCCAGCACATGTGGCCTCAAACCAGACGACACACATCACGAAGGGGCTGGGAGTGAGGCAGGCAGGAGGATCCTCACAACAGAGGGCCCAAAAAATTAAAAAAGTGAGGAATCCAGCAGTTGGAACCTCCCAGCAGGCGGCCAAGAGCACAGAGGCTATGGGATCCAGGCCTCTGTGAACTAACACCAGAGAGCCCACATCATGAAAATGTGAACAACCCAGCCGTTGGGACCTCAGAGCAGAAGGCCCACATCCCCATGGAGATGGGATCCTAAGAGGAGTGCCAAAGCATCACTGGGCTCACTAAGAAAAGTTGGTGAGCCCAGCAGTTAGGGCCTGACGCAAGAGGGCCCTCAACACCGGGGGGAGGAGATTCCCAGCACGCTCCAACTGCCACCACACGGCTGACTTCACCAAGGCAATGTGTGCCAGCCATGCAGGAGTGACCTATCAGCAGAGGGTCTCCCTCACAGAAGGGTGAGGAACACAGCCAGGAACAGACTCTCACCAGGGGGTCCACATAACCACGTGGATGAGAACCAGGCAGGAGTCTCCTCACACTAGTGGGGCCACATCATCGAAAGGTGAGGAACCCAGCAAAGGTGGCCACAAACCAGAGGACCCACATCACCAAGGGGTTGAGAGTGAGGTAGGTGTCTGGACGGGCATATTTAACACTCATTTCCCACCAGGAAGAGGAATTAACCAAAGGCTCAGCGTGCCCTGCCAGAAGCAGATTAGGGCCTGAAGCAGTCTTGCAGGTTTGCGGCCAGCTCACAAGAAAGCGAGTTGAAGAAAGGAGCTCAGGGGCACTGTAATTCACAAACCTGCAGAGTTATAAATGACAGATAACGTCCAAAAATATATTGAAGTAAGGCTGCGAAGAGGACTTGAAAGCAGGGCAGAATTTCAGGAAACCGATTTCAGGAGGTAGACTGGATTTGCATTTAAAGCATAGGAAAAGAGGCAGAACATCGACAATGATGCACTTGGCAAAAAAGGGCGTATGAGTTTGTTCCTGAATATATTCAGGAAAAAACACATACGCCCTTTTTGGCAAACCAAGCAAGCTTGCAATGGAAATCTGAACTACTATGAAGTGTCACTTCCCCCCGGTCTAAAGGGCCATCTGAAAAAAGTGTAAAATCCAGAAAGGCAAGACAGGCCATGGGGAAAAAGGAGCCTTGTTATGCTGATGGGTGGGAT
The DNA here is from genome assembly GCF_949774975.1 of Lagenorhynchus albirostris. Classification (NCBI taxonomy): domain Eukaryota; kingdom Metazoa; phylum Chordata; class Mammalia; order Artiodactyla; family Delphinidae; genus Lagenorhynchus; species Lagenorhynchus albirostris. The sequence goes on along the minus strand of NC_083098.1, from coordinate 59,089,470 downwards.
GTAAATTGCCAACAGCCACTCTGGAGAAGTGTATGGTGTTTCCTGATACATCTGGAAAACAAAGCAACAGAGTCTAGGGCATTTCCACTTATGGGCCTATAGCTTAGGGAAATTAAAATCAAAAAGACACAGCCACCCCAAAATTCGGGATGGCTGTGTTTACAGGAACCTCTTCTACAGTTCAAGTTAAATATCCCAGAGAACAAATAATTGATAAAGAAGTTGCGGTACTTACGTACAACAGAATACCACTCAGCAATGAAATCTGTGTCACCAGGCCTGTACCAGCATAATGAGTGGATTGAGGCACGATGATTCTAAGTGAAATAAGTCACACAGAAAAAGAAACATCATAAGGTATCACTAATGCACGGAATGTAAACTTGGCTACACAGGAACTGAATTACAAAACAGAACAGGGTCTCAAGTTTAGAAAACCAACTTATGCTTGCTTAAGGGGAAAGGTGAGTTGGGGTGCTGCATAAAACCAGAGTTTGAAATTAGCACAGATACCGTTCCATAAGCCAAATATGTAATAGACAAGACCTACCCCTTGCTCAACGAAATGGACTCAACAATGAGGTATCACCTCACACCTGTTAGAATGGGCATCATCTGAAAATCTACAAACAACAAATGCTGGAAAGGGTGTGGAGAAAAGGAAGCCTCTTTCACTACTGTTGGGAATATAAATTGATACAGTCACTATGGACAACAATATGGAGTTTCTTAAGAAACTAATAATAGAATTACCCTATGATACAGCAATCCCAGTACTGGACATATACCCAGACAAAACCATAAATCGAAAAGAGACATTCACCGCAATGTTCATTGCATCTCTATTTACAATATCGAGGTAATGGAAGCAACCTAAATGCCCACAGACAGACGAATGCATAAAGATGTGGTACATATATAAAGTGGAATATTACTAAGCCATGAAAGGAATGAAATTGGGTCATTTGTAGAGACGTCGATGGATCTAGAGACTGTCATACAGAGTGAAGTAAGTCAGAAAGAGAAAAACAAATCTTGTATATTCATGCATATATGTGGAACCTAGAAAAACTGTACAGATTAACCATTTTGCAAGGAATAAATAGAGCAACAGATGTAGACAACAAACGTATGGACACAAGGGGGGAAAGCTCTTGAGGGTGTGGTGGTGGGAGGAGTTGAGAGATTGGGATTGGCATGTAAACATTTATATGTATAAAATAGATAACCAATAAGAACCTGCTGTATAAAAATATAAAATAAAATTCAAAATTAAAAAGAAATAAAATTTAAAAAATAAAACAGAAAAGACAATTATTCCCTTCACATACATGTATTTATATGAACAAATTATTTCCATGCTTATATCTGTAAATACAAAAAAGAGGAATAAAATCTACCTTGAACCAAAAATGAAAAAGAGAAAAAAAAACCAGAACCCACCAGTTACACAGAGGAAAACTGTATCAGGGCACTTGCTCCAGTTGTAAACAATTCTGAAGTTGGTCAGTGGTGGGGAATCGTCTCCCATTCAGCCAGCAGCCCCCACACAACAAGCGTCCTCATTGCAAAGCTGGGGCACCGTGCCGAGGCATCTGTGAGTAAACGTGAGCTGAGCCCCAGGCCAGTTGCTGCTGAACTGTTCCCACCCTTCCCAGGTAAAACACCTGAATATATACAAGGACTTGAAAGCCTAGAGGAAGGGCCATGGAGCCACACGAGTGACAGCATGCCAGCTGACTTGGTGCCTGCAGGCCAGCCAGGATGGTCCTGGCCCTGGGTGCTCTTCTGGAAGATTTCCATTTCCCCATTTCCCTGCCTGAGATACCCGTCCTGTCCCTGCCCCCACTGCTTTTTTCCTTCCTCACCTCTGCCCAGGGAGAAATTCCAGCAGCAGGTATGGGTGACACATCCTCTTCTTTAGCAGGTGGCAGCCTGGCAACTGCTGCAGAAAGTCCAGCAGAGCCCCACTCACACTGGGCCACCCACAAAGCCGTGGCCTCTCACTCTCTCCCACCAGCCCAGCCCCGAGACTGCTGACAGGGCAGAGAAAATGGCGTCAGGCACAGCTGCAGGGGCTCTTGCTGCCTGGAGTGGTATTTATGTTGATCTCAACCCAGGCACACCTGGGGAGGGCGGGCCGGCACGGTAAGGCTGCCCAGGTCAGCCAATCATCACCCCTCAGGGGCTCACAGTTGAAGAAAATGGAACTTGCTGAACCGGCCAGGTCCAAGGAACAGGTGTGGGCTCCTGAGAGTCAGGATAGACAAGGGGCTGCAGCTTTGGCTTGTTTTCTAATCATTTTATCTGGCCCATGAGTAGGAGACAACTTCAAGAAAACCCTCTCCTAATGAGAGGAACCCAGGAGTCAGGGAGAGGAGGGGTGGGTGGTGGTTGGAGACAGAGGCCTGGTGCCCTGGGTGCAGTGGAAGTGTCTGGAAGACCAGGTGGAGGGAGGCCACACAGAGTGATGCCCAGGGTCACAGACCTGTCGGAGCTGCTGTTTGTTAGTTCAAGTCCTGCTCTGAGGTGCTCTGTGTCAGCTCTGAGCGACAGGTGAGCTGGGGGTGCTCTTCAATGAGGGCTATGTGCACGGTTCCTGTGTGCCCAGCCCTGCCACGGTACCTGCAAGGGTAGCTCTGTATCCTGGGAGGGGCCTGACCATGAGAGCCCCGTGGGCTGGGTTGGGGGTGGGGTACCTGCCCAGGAGAGCTCCATATCCTGGGATTGGCCTGACCACGAGAGCCCCATGGGCTGCTGGGGACCTTGTAAAGGATGTCAGGACAGTCAGTGAAGCCACCGAGGATATACCGCCAGTTGCTCCTGATTCCTACACCATGCTGGTCATTCTACCAACCACCAGGACATGGTATTCTGTATTAGTCTTCAATGATGCCTTCTTTTGTATTCCATTAGTCCCAGAGTCACAAGAAATTTTGGCTTGTGAGTGGCAGGACTCAACATACAACTAAAACAATACTTCCGGGCCGTCTTGCCCCAAGGGTTCAAAAATTCCCACACCATCTTTGGGGAAAGCTTAGCTAAAGACCGAAAAGTTCTACCTCTGGAAAAGGAAACCCTCCTTCAATATGCAGATGACATTCTGATCGCCAGCCCTACTAAGGAGGCCTCTGAGCTACCAAGCCAATAAAGGATAGAAGTTGTCCAAGAAAAAGCTCAAATATCACAGACTGCGGTGACCTGCCTGGGCTTCATTCTCACACAAGGTCGGAGAAGCCCATCCCAGGAAAGGGAAGAAACCATTTGCAGCCTTACCCCTTTCTAAAACTAGAAGACAGCTTAGGGGTTCCTGGGGAGGCTGCTTCTGGATTTGGGGTTTGCTGCTTCTGGATCCCTAACTACAGTCTACTAGCTGGGCCTCTATATGAAACACTGAAAGGAAAAGATGATGATCCTTTTGAACAGAATCCAGAAGTGGCCTTTCAAGAATGGAAAGAGCAGTCAATTCAGACCCTTGCCCTGGAACTCCCTAATTGAGCTAAACCCTTTGACCTTTCCATTCCCGGTGAAAGGTGAATCGCCATTGGAGAATTAGTGCAAAAACTGGGACCACTTGAAATGGAACAACGCAAGAATGCCATCCAGGTAGGATAAACTACAGTCACCAAGGGGCTTGGCCCACTGCCACATCTGGCCAAGATACTGGCGGTATCTAAAAACCTGGAAATCAGCAGCCCAAAAGGCCACCTCCCTCCTAAGGGAAAAGGACCCCACGTGGTGATCCTAATCACCAACCATGCCCTGAAGTTGCAGGGTTCGCTCCGTGGGCACACCGACCTCGGGTGAGGAGGCCCTCCAACTCCAACATCCAGAGAGATAACCGGGGGCAACAGGGCACCATGACGACTCGTGTGAACATCACTTGACCTGGAGTTTCTCTCATAAAACAACAATAGTGTGTCCCGAAGGAGTAGACTACTGCTTGCAGGACTTACTGCACCCGGAGGGGAGCTAATAATCTTGGCGGGGGAACCGTATATCACACTGTCACCATAGAAAAGCCTACAGACACCGTGATGATGGTGGTCAATAAGACCGGCTGGACTCCTGTTTACTTCAAAAGGCTGTTGACTCAGTGGCCATCATGGTCCTTGATCACCACTGACCCTGGACTGTCTGGGAGTTGAGCGGGCAAGGCTCTGACACCTGGTGCTGTTTTTACGTTAATTCAGGGGCCTAATTGAAGAAAGAGCAGACTACTGGTCAGAGCATCTAGGCTGGCAGAAACGGTCAGCCTAAGGTGGCCGAACAAATGTGGGGCGGGGTGAAATCGGCCCCCACAGCGTCTCTGCACATCTCTTTCCTGGACCCTCAAAGGTCATTAGAATCTATAACACTTCCAATGCTGGTGCTCAGGCGGACGAGCAGGGAGGCAGGGGTCCTGGGGCCAATCAACGTCACCTGGAGGCTGCTGGGGAGAAGTTCTGACCCTCGTCCCCTGGTATGAGGGCTCCCAACTCAGCACTCAGCAGTTACAGAAGAAGGGTCTGCACCCTCAGCACTCCAAGAATGAGGAACGGGACAAAAGGCAGAGGAGGGGTTTGTCCCCAGCAAAGCCCATTAAAAATCCCTGGGAGATAAAAATAGAATCTGGGCAATAAAGTCAAGTCTGACCTTTTTTATCCTTTGTGCTTTGTCTAATTTCACGTGCTCCTAGGGTCCCGCATGCAGAGGTTCCACACCCGGCACTTCAGACCAGATTTCCTAGTGCAGAATGGCTGGGTCGACACCTCAGCTCCTGGGGCCCAGTGCAGACTCCGAGATATAGAGCCTGAGCTGCAGCCAACCCGGCCCTCGAGAGCTCCGCCCCCTCCCTCCCACTGACTCTGACAGGATCTCTACACAGCAGCCCAGCCCACAGCCCACGGGGTAGTGCATGCTCTCACCTCTCCATTCTCTGATCAAAATATAAAGTTTCCTTTGCTTGGGAACCAAACTCAGTCTCGATCTGTTGGCCCCAATGACACTGGGCAGGGGGACACTTGTTGGGGTCCACTCTGGAGGATCAGTAACAGAAATTGAGACTATTGTAACTTCAATGAACAGATGTGTGAGCCAAACTGTAGTTAACATAGAACCGTTTATAAGGCTCGGGTAAAATAAGATGTTTCTAACACTTCCATTTGATATTTCCATCACTTTATCATAAGCAAGTTCAGTGAAAAGGTTTGTCTTATTTGTCAGGTCAATATTAGAGAAATGAAGTGATTTCTTTCCAAGGATGTACATCTAATAATCTTGGTTAAAGCTTCAATCTTGTTTTAAATGCTTTTCCATTGAAAATGATACCTCTCTTTCAGCTCCCCCATTTCTGAGAAGTATAAAATCTTATAATTTATTATTATCAAAGGGGAAAGGTGGGAGGAGGGATAAATTAACAGTTTGGAATTAACACATACACACTGCTGTGTATAAAGTAGATCATCAACAAGGAACTACTGTATAGCACAGGGAACTACACTCAATATTTTGCAATAACCTATAAGGGGAAATAATCGGAAAAAGAATAGATATTTTTATTGACATCATCTATCAATGACAGTTAAAGTGTAACCTAAGGGAAGCCGGTGGTGAGTGCTTCTGACCCTGAAGACTTCAATCATCTAAAGTTTGGACTCTGCCTACTTCCCAAGGCCCTTAATGAACATATGTGTAGCCGTAGCTTAAAAAACTCCCCAGTTTGGGTTTCGGGGAGACACTGATTTTGAAAAAGCCCTGGCGTTCTCCTTACATGAATGGGACTCTTCCTACTGCTAAAACATGTCTGTCACATCCAGAGGATGGTATACCGTCTGATCGGGAAGACTTTGGAAAAGGCATCTCATCTCCTCATCTCCTGGTGCTCGGGTTTACCCCTCCAGCGTCTTTACTAACAGTCTCCCCACTTGGAGATGTCAGCACTGTCAACATCCTGTTGCGTACAGTTTGGAATTTGTCCAGAGGATGAAGCGGAAGGATGAGGAACAATGAGTGCCTAGGTGTTCAGACAGGCACATGTCACTCTAATTTCCAATCAGGAAGACGAATTGACCAACGGCTAGGGTTGCCCATAGAAACAGTATAGGGCTTGAGGAAATCCCACTGCTTTGTGGCCAGTTCCCATAAACACAAGTTGAACAATGGAACTCAGGGGCAGTAAAATTCACGAAACTGCAGAGTTGAAAATATCTATCACTGAAAAATGTCTTGAGGAAAGTCAGAGAAAAGGATTGGTAAGCAAGGGAGAATGGCAGGAAAGGGATTTGAGGAGGTAGAAAGGACTCGCCATTAAGCACAAGAAAAGGGGCTGAACATTGCCAACATTGCAGTTGGCCAAAAAGGCTGTATGCGTTTTTTTCTGTATATATTCAAGAAAAGGGCATACACTTTTTTAGCCAACCAAACAGGTGGGCACTGGAAATCAATACTACAAAAGATATCACTTCGCATCAGTCAGAAGAGCCATCCTCATAAAGTGTAAACACCAGAAATGCAGGACAGGGCAAGGAGAAGAGGGAGCCCTGTGAGGCTTATAGTGGAAATGTATATTGCCAACGGCCATTCTGGAGAAGTGTATTGTGTTTACTAAAGCATCTAAAAAATGAGCTACAGAGCATAGGGCACTTGCACTCATGGGCATATATCTTGGGAAAAACAAAAATCGAGAGGACACAGGCACCCCAATGTTTACTGCCTCTCTGTTTAAAAGATCCTCGACTAGGATAGAACTTAAATGTCTCTGGAGGGAAAAAATGGATAGAGATGTGGTACTTATGTAGAGTGGAATATTACTCAGCCTGGAAATCAATGAGATATGGCCAGTTGTAACAACTCCGGAGGAGTTACGTATGATCATTCTAAGTGACAGAATTCAAAAAGAAAAAGACACATATCATAAGATATCACTTAAAGGTGGAATCCAACATGGCTACACATGAAATAAATTACAAAACAAACACATAGTCAAATATGTAGAAAGCACACGTAAGGCTGCTGAACAGGAAAGGTGGGGAGGGGTGAGGCATCATCCAGGAGGTTGAAATTAGCAAAGATACCATTCCAAATACCAAACTGATAATCAACAAGGCCTACACGGTAGCTAAAAGAACTGCACTCAGCACACTCAAGTCACTGGAAAAGAATATCTATGACTGGTAAGAATCTGAAAAAGAATTTATTGATGTCTCTCTGTACGTGAATCAAGTGGATGTACAGCAGCAAGAAACAGAGCTTTGAAAATCAGCTGTAACCAATATAGTGATAAATTGCAAAAAATAAACGACAGAGAGACAGAGAAAACCTCTTACAACTTTTCCTCAGGGACGGTGATGCAACATGGATTGAACACATCTAGACCCACAGCAGGATGAGACATAAGACTGGAAACTGTTCGCGCTAAGAGAAATGTGAGGTTGGGTGAGGAAATGCACACCCTTTAAAGTAATACTACCTGGTACCCATTCAATGGGTCCCAAATCTGCAGGTTCAAGGAATCTTCCTACAGCTAAAACATGCATGGAAAACCCAGAGGACTGTACACCATGTGATCGGGAGATGTGTCTAAAATGCACCTCATTTATCCTCTCCTGGTGCTCCTGTTCATCATTCCAGCCATGTTACTTAGAATCTCCCCACTTAGAGAATCAGCACATTTAAACTTCTGTTTCACACATTTTGCAAATTGTGAGGAGGATGAACGGGAAGAGGGGGAACCAATGAGAGAATAGTTGTAGGGGTTTGGACGGGCACATGTCACTCTAATTTCCCATTAAGAATAAGAATTAAAAAAAGGCTCAGCCCGCCTCGCCGGAGCCAAAATAGGGCCTGAAGCAATCCTGCGGCTTTGAGGCCAGCTCACAAAAGAGCAACTTAAAAAATGGAGCTCAGGGTCACTGCAATTCACAAACCTGCAGAGTTATAAATGAAAGCTAACGTCCAAAAATATGTTGAGGTAAGGCAAAGAAGAGGATCTGAATGCAAGACAGAATTGCAAGAAACAGATTTCAAGAGATAGATTGGACTCGTCTTTAAAGCACATGAAAAGCGGCAGAATTTCGACAATGATGCAGTTGGCCCAAAAGGGAGTATGCGTTTTTTCCTGAATATATCCAGGAAAAAACGCATACGCCCTTTATGGGCAACCAAGCAAGCAAGCAATGCAAATGTGCACAACAAAGAAGTCTCATTTCCCACCGGTCAAAAGGGCCATCTGAAAAAATTGTAAAAACCAGTAATGCAGGACAGGCCATGGAGAACAGGGAGCCTTTATACGCTGCTGGACAGTGTGTGAACTGCCGAGAGCCACTCTGGAGAAGTGTATGGTGGTTCCTAAATCATCTAAAAAACAGAGCTACAGAGCATAGGGCACTTCCAATCATGGGAGTATATCTAGGGAAGTCTAAAAATCAACAAGACACAAGCACACCACATTTTAGGGCTACTCTGTTTACAAGAACCTCAACTTCAGTACACCTTAAATATCCCAGGAAAGAGAAAAATGGATAAAGAAAATGTGGTACTTATGTACAATGGAATATCTCTTCACCATGAAATCAATGTAATAAGGCTAGTAGAAGGATAAAGAGTGGATTTAGGTCCGATAATACTACTTGAAATAAGTCAAACAGAAAAAGAAACATATCATAAGATATCACTTATAGAGGGAGGATAAATATGGCTGCACAAAAAATGAATTACAAAACAGAACAGTGTCTCACATTTAGAAAACACACTTATGTCAGCTTAAGGGGAAAGGAGAGGTGGGGTGATGCATAAAACCAGAGTTTGAAATAAGCACAGATACCGTTCAATAAACCAAATAGGTATTAGACAAGATCTACACCTTGCTCAATGAACTGGCCTCAACACACCCTATACACCGCAGAGAAATATATCTGAGTAATAAGAATCTTAAAACCCATGTATTGATATATCTCCATAAGGGAATCAAGTGTGTGCAGAGCGGCACAAACACAGCAGTAAAAATGAGCTAAACCCCATTATAGAAATAAATTTTAAAACCAAAACGCAGAAACAATGAAAGAGAGAAAACTTCTTACAAAATTCGCTCAGGGGCTGTGATGCAAGCTGGAATGACCACATATAAACCCACAGCTGGATAAGACATAAGGCTGGACACTTGGGGCTGAGAGGATTGGTGAGCTTTGCTGAGCAACTGCCGAAAGTTTAATGCAATACTTCATGCTACTCATTCCAAGGGTCCCAACACTGCAGGTTGAAGGGAATCTTCCTACAGCTAAAACATGCATGGGAAATCCAGCAGATGGTATACCATATGATCAGGAAAGGTTTCTAAAACGCACCTCATTTTCCTCTCCTGGGGCTCCGGATCAACATTCCAGCCACTTTACTAAAAACATCCCCACATGGAGAGTCAATGACTTTAAGTTCCGGTATCGCACAGTCTGCAGTTAGTGCGGAGGATGAATGGGAATAGGGGGAACCAGTGAGAAAATAGCTGTAGCGGTTTCAATGCCCAAATGTCACTCTAATTTCACATAGGAAGAAGAATTAACAAAAGGCACAACAAGGCGCCCCAGAAGAAAAATAGGGCCTGAAGAAATCCTGTGGATATGAGGCAAGATCACAAAAATAAGAGCTGAAAAATGGAACTAAGGGCAACTGCAATTCAAAAACCTGCAGAGTTATAAATGACAGCTATCGTCCAAAAATATATTGAAGTAAGGCTGCCAAGAGGATTTGAAAGCGGGGCAGAATTGCAGGAAACCGATTTCAGGAGGTAGACTGGAATTGCATGTAAAGCATAGGAAAAGAGGCAGAACGTCCACAATGATGCACTTGGCCAAAAATGGCGTATGCGTTTTTTCCTGAATATATTCAGGAAAAAACGCATACGCCCTTTTTGGCCAACCAAGCAAGCTTGCAAAGGAAATCTGCACTACAATGAAGTCTCACTGCCCCCAGTCAAAAGGGCCATCTGAAAAAAGTGTAAAATCGAGAAAGGCAGGACAGGCCATGGAGAACTGGGAGCCTTGTTATGCTGATGGGCGGGATGTAAATTGCCAACAGCCACTCTGGAGAAGTGTATGGTGTTTCCTGAAACATCTAAGAAACAAAGCAACAGAGCCTAGGGCACTTCCACTTATGGTACTATAGCTTAGGGAAATTAAACTCAAAAAGACACAGCCACCCCAAATTTTGGGACGGCTCTGTTTAGAAGAACCTCATTTATGGTACAAGTTCAATATCGCAGAAAGCGAAAAACGGATAAAGAACTTGTGGTACTTACATACAATGCAGTATCACTCAGCAATGAAATCTATGTCATCAGGCCCGTAGCATCACAAGGAGTGGATTCAGGTACGATGATTCTAAGTGAAATAAGTCACACAGAAAAAGAAACGTCATAAGATATCACTACTACACGGAATGTAAACTTGGCTACACAGGAACTGAATTACAAAACAGAACAGGGTCTCAAATGTAGAAAACCAACTTATGCTTGCTTAAGGGGAAAGGTGAGTTGGGGTGCTGCATAAAACCAGAGATTGAAATAAGCACAGATACCGTTCCATAAGTCAAATATGTAATAGAGAAGAGCTACTCCTTGCTCAACAAAGTGGACACAACACCCCATACTAAAAGGCTAAGAATATACCTGACTTGTAATCTAAAAACCTATGGATTTATATGTCTCCAAAAGAGAATCAAGCATGTGTACAGCGGCATAAACGCAGCAGTGATAGGATTGGTGAGGTTCGTTGAGCAAATGCAGACGCTTTGAAGTCATATTGCATGGTACCCATTCCATGGGTCTCAACTCTCCAGGTTTAAGGGATTCTTCCTTCAGCTAAAAGATGCATGTGGAACCCAGATTATGATCCACCGTGTGTTCGGGAAACGTGTTCAAATGTGTCTCAGTTTTCGTCCCCTGGTACTCGGGTGCAACATTCCAGACGCTTTACTAACACTCTCCCCACTTGGAGAGTCAGTGCCTTTAACCTCCTGTTTGCCCCAGTTTGCAATTTCTGCAGAAAAAGAACAGGAAGAGGGAGAACCCATGAGAGACTAGCTGGAGGTGTCTGGACGGGCAAATTTAACTCTCATTTCCCACCATGAAGAGGAATTAACCAAAGGCTCAGCATGCCGTGCTGGAAACAAACTAGGGCCTGAAGCAATCCTGCGGTGTTGCGGCCAGCTCACAAGAAAGCGAGTTGAAGAATGGAGCTCAGGGGCACTGTAATTCACAAACCTGCAGAGTTATAAATGACAGCTATCGACCAAAAATATATTGAAGTAAGGCTGCGAAGAGGACTTGAAAGCGGGGCAGAATTGCAGGAATCCGATTTCAGGAGGTAGACTGGAATTGCATGTAAAGCATAGGAAGAGGCAGAACGTCCACAATGACGCACTTGGCCAAAAAGGGCGTATGCGTTTTTTCCTGAATATATTCAGGAAAAAACGCATACGCCCTTTTTGGCCAACCAAGCAAGCTTGCAAAGGAAATCTGCACTACAATGAAGTCTCACTGCCGCCCCCCCCCCCCCCCCCCCCCAGTCAAAAGGGCCATCTGAAAAATGTGTAAAATCCAGAAAGGCAGGACAGGCCATGGAGAACTGGGAGCCTTGTTATGCTGATGGGCGGGATGTAAATTGCCAACAGCCACTCTGGAGTAGTGTATGGTGTTTCCTGAAACATCTAAAAAACAAAGCAACAGAGCCTAGGGCACTTCCACTTATGGTCCTATAGCTTAGGGAAATTAAAATAAAAAAGACACAGCCACCACAAAATTTGGGATGGCTCTGTTTACAAGAACCTCCTTTATGGTACAAGTTCAATATCACAGAAGCGAAAAATGGATAAAGAATTTGTGGTACTTATGTACAATGCAATATCACTCAGCAATGAAATCTATGTCATCAGGCCCGTAGCAGCATAATGAGTGGATTCAGGTATGATGATTCTAAGTGAAATAAGGCACACAGAAAAAGAAACATCATAAGATATCACTAATACACGGAATGTAAACTTGGCTACACAGGAACTGAATTACAAAACAGAACAGGGTCTCAAATGTAGAAAACCAACTTATGCTTGCTTAAGGGGAAAGGTGAGTTGGGGTGCTGCATAAAACCAGAGATTGAAATTAGCACAGATACCGTTCCATAAGCCAAATATATAATAGACAAGAGCTACTCCTTGTTCAACGAAGTGGACTCAACACCCCATATTAAACGCCTAAGAATATACCTGACTAGTAAGAATCTTAAAACCTATGGATTTATATGTCTCCGAAAGAGAATCAAGCATGTGTACAGCGGCATAAACGCAGCAGTGATAGGATTGGTGAGGATCGGTGAGCAAATGCAGACCCTTTGAAGTCGTATTGCATGGTACCCATTCCATGGGTCTCAACTCTCCAGGTTTAAGGGATTCTTCCTTCAGCTAAAACATGCATGTGGAACCCAGAGTATGATCCACCGTGTGTTCGGGAAACGTGTTCAATTGTGTCTCAGTTTTCGTCCACTGGTACTCGGGTGCAACATTCCAGACGCTTTACTAACACTTTCCCCACTTGGAGAGTCAGTGCCTTTAACCTCCTGTTTGGCCCAGTTTCCAATTTCTGCGGAAAATGAACAGGAATAGGGAGAACACATGAGAGACTAGCTGGAGGTGTCTGGACGGGCAAATTTTACTCTCATTTCCCACCAGGAAGAGGAATTACCAGAGGCTCAGTGTGCCATGCCGGAACCACACTAGTGCCTGAAGCAATCCTGTGGTGTTGTGGCCAGCTCACAAGAAAGCGAGTTGAAGAAAGGAGTTCAGGGACACTGTAATTCACAAACCTGCAGAGTTATAAATGACAGCTATCGTACAGAAATATATTGAAGTAAGGCTGCCAAGAGGACTTGAAAGCGGGGCAGAATTGCAGGAAACCGATTTCAGGAGGTAGACTGGAATTGCATGTAAAGCATAGGAAAAGAGACAGAACGTCCACAATGATGCTCTTGGCCAAAAAGGGCGTATGCGTTTTTTCCTGAATATATTCAGGAAAAAACGCATACGCCCTTTTTGGCCAAGCAAGCAAGCTTGCAAAGGAAATCTGCACTACAATGAAGTCTCACTGCCCCCCTGTCAAAAGGGCCAGCTGAAAAAAGTGTAAAATCCAGAAAGGCAGGACAGGCCATAAAGAACTGGGAGCCTTGTTATGCTGATGGGCGGGATGTAAATGGCCAACAGCCACTCTGGAGAAGTGTACGGTGTTTCCTGAAACATCTAATAAACAAAGCCTCAGAGCCTAGGGCACTTCCACTTATGGTCCTATAGCTTAGGGAAATTAAAATCAAAAAGACACAGCCACCCCAAAGTTTGGGACGGCTCTGTTTACAAGAACCTCATTTAAGGTACAAGTTCAATATCACAGAAAGCGAAAAATGGATATAGAAGTTGTGGTACTCACGTACAATGCAATATCACTCAGCAATGAAATCTATGTCATCAGGCCCGTAGCAGCATAATGAGTGGATTCAGGTACGATGATTCTAAGTGAAATAACTCACACAGAAAAAGAAACATCATAAGGTAACACTAATACACGGAATGTAAACTTGGCTACACAGGAACTGAATTACAAAACAGAACAGGGTCTCAAATGTAGAAAACCAACTTATGCTTGCTTAAGGGGAAAGGTGAGTTGGGGTGCTGCATAAAACCAGAGATGGAAATTAGCACAGATACCTTTCCATAAGCGTAATATATAATAGTCAATAGCTACTCCTTGCTCAACGAAGTGGACTCAACACCCCATATTAAACGCCTAAGAATATACCTGACTAGTAAGAATCTTAAAACCTATGGATTTATAAGTCTCCGAAAGAGTCAAGCATGTGTACAGCGGCATAAACGCAGCAGTGATAGGATTGGTGAGGTTCGGTGAGCAAATGCAGACCCTTTGAAGTCATATTGCATGGTACCCATTCCATGGGTCTCAACTCTCCAGGTTTAAGGGATTCTTCCTTCAGCTAAAACATGCATGTGGAACCCAGAGTATGATCCACCGTGTGTTCGGGAAACGTGTTCAATTGTGTCTCAGTTTTCGTCCAATGGTACTCGGGTGAAACATTCCAGAAGCTTTACTAACACTCTCCCCACTTGGAGAGTCAGTGCCTTTAACCTCCTGTTTGGCCCAGTTTGCAATTTCTGCGGAAAATGAACAGGAATAGGGAGAACCAATGAGAGACTAGCTGGAGGTGTCTGGACGGGCAAGTTTAACTCTCATTTCCCACCAGGAATTAGAATTAACCAAAGGCTCAGCGTGCTGTGCCGGAACCGTACTAGTGTCTGAAGCAATCCTGCGGTGTTGCGGCCAGCTCACAAGAAAGCGAGTTGAAGAAAGGAGCTCAGGGGCACTGTCATTCATAAACCTGCAGAGTTATAAATGACAGCTATCATCCAAAAATATATTGAAGTAAGGCTGCCAAGAGGACTTGAAAGCGGGGCAGAATTGCAGGAAACCGATTTCAGGAGGTAGACTGGAATTGCATGTAAAGCATAGGAAAAGAGGCAGAACGTCCACAATGATGCACTTGGCCAAAAATGGCGTATGCGTTTTTTCCTGAATATATTCAGGAAAAAACGCATACGCCCCTTTTGGCCAACCTAGCAAGCTTGCAAATGAAATCTGCACTACAATGAAGTCTCACTGCCCCTGGGACAAAAGGGCCAGCTGAAAAATGTGTAAAATCAGGAAAGGCAGGACAGGCCATAGATAACTGGGAGCCTTGTTATGCTGATGGGCGGGATGTAAATTGCCAACAGCCACTCTGGAGTAGTGTATGGTGTTTCCTGAAACATCTAAAACACAAAGCAACAGAGCCTAGGGCACTTCCACTTATGGTCCTATAGCTTAGGGAAATTAAAATCAAAAAGACACAGCCACCCCAAAATTTGGGATGGCTCTGTTTACAAGAACCTCCTTTATGGTACAAGTTCAATATCACAGAAGCGAAAAATGGATAAAGAATTTGTGGTACTTATGTACAATGCAATATCAGTCAGCAATGAAATCTATGTCATCAGGCCCGTAGCAGCATAATGAGTGGATTCAGGTATGATGATTCTAAGAGAAATAAGGCACACAGAAAAAGAAACTTCATAAGATATCACTAATACACGGAATGTAAACTTGGCTACACAGGAACTGAATTACAAAACAGAACAGGGTCTCAAATGTAGAAAACCAACTTATGCTTGCTTAAGGGGAAAGGTGAGTTGGGGTGCTGCATAAAACCAGAGATTGAACTTGGCACAGATACCGTTCCATAAGCCAAATATGTAATAGACAAGAGCTACTCCTTGTTCAACGAAGTGGACTCAACACCCCATATTAAACGCCTAAGAATATACCTGACTAGTAAGAATCTTAAACCTATGGATTTATATGTCTCCGAAAGAGAATCAAGCGTGTGTACAGCGGCATAAACGCAGCAGTGTTAGCACTGGTGAGGATCGGTGAACAAATGCAGACCCTTTGAAGTCGTATTGCATGGTACCCATTCCATGGGTCTCAACTCTACAGGTTTAAGGGATTCTTCCTTCAGCTAAAACATGCATGTGGAACCCAGAGTATGATCCAACTTGTGTTCGGGAAACGTGTTCAATTGTGTCTCAGTTTTCGTCCACTGGTACTCGGGTGCAACATTCCAGAAGCTTTACTAACACTCTCCCCACTTGGAGAGTCAGTGCCTTTAACCTCCTGTTTGGCCCAGCTTGCAATTTCTGCGGAAAATGAACAGGAATAGGGAGAACCAATGAGAGACTAGCTGGAGGTGTCTGGACGGGCAAATTTAACTCTCATTCCCCACCAGGAAGAGGAATTAACCAAAGGCTCAGTGTGCCGTGCCGGAACCACACTAGGGCCTGAAGCAATCCTGCGGTGTTGCGGCCAGCTCACAAGAAAGCGAGTTGAAAAATGGAGCTCAGGGGCACTGTAATTCACAAACCTGCAGAGTTATAAATGACAGCTATCGACCAAAAATATATTGAAGTAAGGCTGCGAAGAGGACTTGAAAGCGGGGCAGAATTGCAGGAATCCGATTTCAGGAGGTAGACAGGAATTGCATGTAAAGCATAGGAAGAGGCAGAACGTCCACAATGACGCACTTGGCCAAAAAGGGCGTATGCGTTTTTTCCTGAATATATTCAGGAAAAAACGCATACGCCCTTTTTGGCCAACCAAGCAAGCTTGCAAATGAAATCTGCACTACAATGAAGTCTCACTGCCCACCCCCCCCCCCGGTCAAAAGGGCCATCTGAAAAAAGTGTAAAATCCAGAAAGGCAGGACAGGCCATGGAGAACGTGGAGCCTTGTTATGCTGATGGGAGTGTTGTAAATTACCAACAGCCACTCTGGAGAAGTGTATGGTGTTTCCTGAATCATCTACAAAACAAAGCAACAGAGCGTAGGGCACATCCACTTATGTTCCTAAAGCTTAGGGAAATTAAAATCAAAAAGACACAGCAACCCCAAAGTTTGGGATGGCTCTGTTTACAAGAATCTCGTTTACGGTACAAGTTCAATATCACAGAAAGTGAAAAATGGATAAAGAAGTTGTGGTACTTACGTACAATGCAATATCACTCAGCAATGAAATCTTTGTCATCAGGCCCGTAGCAGCATAATGAGTGGATTCAGGTACGATGATTCTAAGTGAAATAAGTCACACAGAAAAAGAAACTTCATAAGATATCACTACTACACGGAATGTAAACTTGGCTACAAAGGAACTGAATTACAAAACAGAAAAGGGTGTCAAATGTAGAAAACCAACTTATGCTTGCTTAAGGGGAAAGGTGAGTTGGGGTGCTGCCTAAAACCAGAGATTGAAATTAGCACAGATACCGTTCCATAAGCCAAATTTGTAATAGACAAGAGCTACTCCTTGCTCAACGAAGTGGACTCAACACCCCATATTAAACGCCTAAGAATATATCTGACTAGTAAGAATCTTAAAACCTATGGATTTATATGTCTCCGAAAGAGAATCAAGCATGTGTACAGCGGCATAAACGCAGCAGTGATAGGATTGGTGAGGTTCGGTGAGCAAATGCAGACCCTTTGAAGTCATATTGCATGGTACCCATTCCATGGGTCTCAACTCTCCAGGTTTAAGGGATTCATCCTTCAGCTAAAACATGCATGTGGAACCCAGAGTATGATCCACCGTGTGATCGGGAAACGTGTTCAAATGTGTCTCAGTTTTGTCCCGTGGTACTCGGGTGCAACATTCCAGAAGCTTTACTAACACTCTCCCCACTTGGAGAGTCAATGCCTTTAACCTCCTGTTTGGCCCAGTTTGCAATTTCTGCGGAAAATGAACAGGAATTAGGAGAACCTATGAGAGACTAGCTGGAGGTGTCTGGACGGGCAAATTTAACTCTCATTTCCCACCAGGCAAAGGAATTAACCAAAGGCTCAGTGTGCCATGCCAGAACAATACTAGGGCCTGAAGCAATCCTGCGGTGTTGCGGCCAGCTCACAAGAAAGCGAGTTGAAGAAAGGAGCTCAGGGGCACTGTCATTCACAAACATGCAGAGTTATAAATGACAGCTATCGTCCAAAAATATATTGAAGTAAGGCTGCCAAGAGGACTTGAAAGCGGGGCAGAATTGCAGAAAACCGATTTCAGGAGGTAGACTGGAATTGCATGTAAAGCATAGGAAAAGAGGCAGAACGTCCACAATGATGCACTTGGCCAAAAAGGGCGTATGCGTTTTTTCCTGAATATATTCAGGAAAAAACGCATACGCCCTTTTTGGCCAACCAAGCAAGCTTGCAAAGGAAATCTGCACTACAATGAAGTCTCACTTCCCCCCTGTCAAAAGGGCCAGCTGAAAAAAGTGTAAAATCCAGAACGGCAGGACAGGCCATGGAGAACTGGGAGCCTTGTTATGCTGATGGGCGGGAGGTAAATTGCCAACAGCCACTCTGGAGAAGTGTATGGTGTTTCCTGAAACATCTAAGAAACAAAGCAACAGAGCCTAGGGCACTTCCACTTATGGTCCTATAGCTTCGGGAAATTAAAATCAAAAAGACACAGCCACCCCAAAGTTTGGGACGGCTCTGTTTACAAGAACCTCGTTTATGGTACAAGTTCAATATCACAGAAAGTGAAAAATGCATAAAGAAGTTGTGGTACTTACGTACAATGCAATATCACTCAGCAATGAAATCTATGTCATCAGGCCCGTAGCAGCATAATGAGTGGATTCAGGTACGATGATTCTAAGTGAAATAAGTCACACAGAAAAAGAAACTTCATAAGATATCAGTACTACACGGAATGTAAACTTGGCTACACAGGAACTGAATTACAAAACAGAACAGGGTCTCAAATGTAGAAAACCAACTTATGCTTGCTTAAGGGGAAAGGTGAGTTGGGGTGCTGCATAAAACCAGAGATTGAACTTGGCACAGATACCGTTCCATAAGCCAAATATATAATAGACAATAGCTACTCCTTGTTCAACGAAGTGGACTCAACACCCCTTATTAAACGCCTAAGAATATACCTGACTAGTAAGAATCTTAAAACCTATGGATTTATATGTCTCCGAAAGAGAATCAAGCGTGTGTACAGTGGCATAAACGCAGCAGTGATAGGATTGGTGAGGTTCGGTGAGCAAATGCAGACCCTTTGAAGTCATATTGCATGGTACCCATTCCATGGGTCTCAACTCTCCATGTTTAAGGCATTCTTCCTTCAGCTAAAACATGCATGTGGAACCCAGAGTATGATCCACCGTGTGATCGGGAAACGTGTTCAAATGTGTCTCAGTTTTCGTCCCCTGGTACTCGGGTGCAACATGCCAGATGCTTTACTAACACTCTCCCCACTTGGAGAGTCAGTGCCTTTAACCTCCTGTTTGGCCCAGTTTGCAATTTCTTTGGAAAATGAACAGGAATAGGGAGAGCACATGCGAGACTAGCTGGAGGTGTCTGGACGGGCAAATTTAACTCTCATTTCCCACCAGGAAGAGGAATTAACCAAAGGCTCAGTGTGCCATGCCAGAACCACACTAGGACCTGAAGCAATCCTGCGGTGTTGTGGCCAGCTCACAAGAAAGCGAGTTGAAGAAAGGAGCTCAGGGGCACTGTAATTCACAAACTTGCAGAGTTATAAATGACAGCTATCGTCCAAAAATATATTGAAGTAAGGCTGCCAAGAGGACTAGAAAGCGGGGCAGATTTGCAGGAAACCGATTTCAGGAGGTGTCGGGAGTCACTCTTAAAGCATAGGAAAAGAGACAGAACTTGGAAAATAATGCACTTGGCAAAAAAGTGTATATGTGTTTTATCCAGAGCTCTCATAACTGAGGGGAGGAGATTCCCAGCAGCCTCCAACTGCCACCTGAGGGCTCACATTGCCAAGGCAACATGAGCAAACCAGGCAGGAGTTACCTCACAGCAGAGGTCCCACCTCACAGAAGTGTGAGAAACCCAGCCAACATCAGACTCTCACCAGAGGCCCTACATCACCAAGGGGATGGGAACCAGGCAGGAGTGTCTTCACACCAGTGGGGCCACATCATCGAAAGGTGAGATACTCAGCACATGTGTCCTCAAACCAGAGGACCCACATCTCCAAGGGCCTCGGAGTGAGGCAGGCAGGAGTAGCCTCACAACACTGGGCCCATAGAATAAAAAAGTGAGGAATCCAGCAGTTGGAACCTCCCAGTAGGCGGCCCAGAGCACCGAGGCTATGGGATCCAGGCCACTCTGAACTCACAGAAGAGGGCCCATGTCATGAAACTGAGCAACCCAGCCATTGGGACCTCAGAGCAGGAGGCCCACATCCCCATGGGGATGGAAATCTGGTAGGAGTGTCCTCGCACCACTGAGAACATATCAGAAAATTTTGGGCGACCAGCAGTTAGGGCCTGACGCCAGAGGACCCTCATCACCAAGGGAAGGAGTTTCCCAGCAGGCTCCAACTGCCACCAGAGGGCTGACGTCACCAAGGCGATGTGTGCCAACCAGGCACGAATGACCTCACAGCAGAGGGCCCACCTCAGAGAAGTGTGACGAACCCAGTCAGGATCAGACTCGCACCAGTGGGCCCACATCACCAAATGGATTGGAACCAGGCAGGAGTGTCCTCACATGAGTAGGGCCACATCATCTAAAGGTGAGGAACCCAGAACATCTGGCTTCAAACCATAGGACACCCATCACCAAGGGGCTGGGAGTGAGGCAGGCAGGAGGAGCCTCATAACAGAGCACCCAAAAATAAGAAAGGTGAGGAATCCAGCATTTGGAACCTCCCAGCAGGCGGCCCAGAGCACAGAGGCTAGGGGATCCAGGCCGGAGTGAACTAACACCAGACAGCCCACATCATGAAACTGTGAGCAACCCAGACATTGGGACCTCAGAGCAGAAGGCCCACATCCCCATAGTGATGGGAACATGACAGGAGTGTCCTGGCATCACTGGGCTCACATCAGAAAACGTGGGGTGCTCAGAAGTTTGGGCCTGACGCTAGAGGGCACTCATCACCAAGAGGAGGAGGCTCCCAGCAGGCTCCAGCTGCCACCAGAGGGCCAACGTCGCCAAGGCGATGTGTGCCAGCCAGGCAGGAGTGACCTCACAGCAGAGGGCCCACCTCACAGAAGGGTGAGGAACACAGCCAGGATCAGACTCTCACCAGAGGGCCCACATCACCAAGGGGATGGGAACCAGGCAGGAGTGTCCCCACACCAGTGGGACATCATCATCGAAAGGTGAGGATCCCAGCACATGTGTCCTCAAACCAGAGGAACCACATCACCAAGGGGTTCGGAATGAGGCTGGCAGGACCGACCTCACAACACAGGGTCCACAAAATATAAAAGTTGAGGAATCCAGCAGTTGGAACCTCCCAGCAAGCGGCCCAGAGCACCGAGGCTATGGGATCCAGGCCGCAGTGAACTCACAGCAGAGGGCCCACATCATGAACCTGTGAGCAGCCCAGCCGTTGGGACCTCAGAACAGAAGGCCCACATCCCCATGGGAATGGGAACCTGGCTGGAGTGTCCTCGCACCACTGGGCGCACATCAGAAAATGTTAGGAGCCCACCATTTAGGGCCTGATGCCAGAGGGCCGTCATCACCGAGAGGAGGAGGCACCCTGCATGCTCCAACTGCCACCAGAGGGCTCACGTCTCCAAGGTGACGTGTGCCAGCCAGGCAGGAGTGACCTCACAGCAGAGGGCCTACCTCACAGAACGTTGAGGAACCCAGCCAGGATTAGACTCTCGCCAGATGGCCCACCTCACCAAGGGGATGGGAACCCGGCAGGAGTGTCCTCACACGAGTGGGGCCACATCAATGTAAGGTCAGGAACGCAGCACATGTGGCCTCAAGCCATAGGGCAGTCATCACCAAGGGGCTGGCAGTGAGGCAGGCAGGAGGAGCCTCACAACAGAGGGCACATAGAATAAAAAAGTTGAGGAATCCAGCAGTTGGAACCTCCCAGCAGGCGGCTCAGAGCACCGCTGATAAGGGATCCTTGCCGGAGTGAACTCACAGCAGAGGGCCCACATCATGGTACTGTGAGCAAGCCAGCCGTTTTGACCTCAGAGCAGAAGGCCCATATCCCCATGGGGAAGGGAACATGGCAAGAGTGTCCTCACTCACTTGGCGCACATCAGAAAATGTGGGGAGCCCAGCAGTTATGGCCTAAGGCAAGAGGGCCCTCATCACCGAGGGGAGGAGGATCCCAGCACACTCCAACTGCCACCAGAGGGCCCATGTCACCAAGGTGACGTGTGCAAGTCAGGCATGATTGACATCACAGCAGACGGCCCACCTCACAGAAGGGTGAGGAACCCAGCCAGGATCAGATTCTCACCTGAGGGACCACATCAGCAAGGGGATGGGAACCAGTCAGGACAGTCTTCCCTCCAGTGGGGCCACATCATCAAAAGGTGCAGAACCCAGCACATGTGGCCTCAAATCAGAGGACACATATCACAAAGGGAATGGGAGTGAGGCAGGCAGGAGTAGCCTAAAAACAGAGGGCCCAAAGAATAAAAAAGGTGAGGAATCCAGCAGTTGGAACCTCCCAGCAGGCGGCCGAGAGCACAGAAGCTATGGGATGCAGGCAGGAGTGAACTAACAGCAGAGAGCCCACATCATGAAACTGTGAGCAACCCAGGCGTTGGGATCTCAGAGCAGAAGGCCCACATCCCAATGGGGATGTGAACCTGGCTGGAGTGTCCTCGCACCACTGGGCGCACATCACAAAATGTGGGAGCCCAGCAGTTAGGGCCTGACGCTAGAGGGCCCTCATCACCAAGGGGAGGAGGCCCCCAGCAGGCTCCAAGTGCCACCAGAGGGCTCATGTCCACAAGGCGAGGTGAGCAAGCCAGGCAGGAGTGACCTCACAGCGGATGGCCCACCTCACAGATGGGTGAGGAACCCAGCCAGGATCAGACTCTCAACAGAGGGCCCACATCACCAAGGGGATGTGAACCAGGCAGGAGTCTCCTAAGACCATTGGTCCCACATCATCGAAAGGTGAGGAACCCAGCACATGTGGCCTCAAACCAGACGACACACATCACGAAGGGGCTGGGAGTGAGGCAGGCAGGAGGATCCTCACAACAGAGGGCCCAAAAAATTAAAAAAGTGAGGAATCCAGCAGTTGGAACCTCCCAGCAGGCGGCCAAGAGCACAGAGGCTATGGGATCCAGGCCTCTGTGAACTAACACCAGAGAGCCCACATCATGAAAATGTGAACAACCCAGCCGTTGGGACCTCAGAGCAGAAGGCCCACATCCCCATGGAGATGGGATCCTAAGAGGAGTGCCAAAGCATCACTGGGCTCACTAAGAAAAGTTGGTGAGCCCAGCAGTTAGGGCCTGACGCAAGAGGGCCCTCAACACTGGGGGGAGGAGATTCCCAGCACGCTCCAACTGCCACCACACGGCTGACTTCACCAAGGCAATGTGTGCCAGCCATGCAGGAGTGACCTATCAGCAGAAGGTCTCCCTCACAGAAGGGTGAGGAACACAGCCAGGAACAGACTCTCACCAGGGGGTCCACATAACCACGTGGATGAGAACCAGGCAGGAGTGTCCTCACACTAGTGGGGCCACATCATCGAAAGGTGAGGAACCCAGCAAAGGTGGCCACAAACCAGAGGACCCACATCACCAAGAGGTTGAGAGTGAGGTAGGTGTCTGGACGGGCATATTTAACACTCATTTCCCACCAGGAAGAGGAATTAACCAAAGGCTCAGCGTGCCCTGCCAGAAGCAGATTAGGGCCTGAAGCAGTCTTGCAGGTTTGCGGCCAGCTCACAAGAAAGCGAGTTGAAGAAAGGAGCTCAGGGGCACTGTCATTCACAAACCTGCAGAGTTATAAATGACAGATAACGTCCAAAAATATATTGAAGTAAGGCTGCGAAGAGGACTTGAAAGCAGGGCAGAATTTCAGGAAACCGATTTCAGGAGGTAGACTGGATTTGCATTTAAAGCATAGGAAAAGAGGCAGAACATCGACAATGATGCACTTGGCAAAAAAGGGCGTATGAGTTTGTTCCTGAATATATTCAGGAAAAAACACATACGCCCTTTTTGGCAAACCAAGCAAGCTTGCAATGGAAATCCGAACTACTATGAAGTGTCACTTCCCCCCGGTCTAAAGGGCCATCTGAAAAAAGTGTAAAATCCAGAAAGGCAAGACAGGCCATGAGGAAAAAGGAGCCTTGTTATGCTGATGGGCTGGATGTAAATTGCCAACAGCCACTCTGGAGAAGTGTATGGTGTTTCCTGATACATCTGGAAAACAAAGCAACAGAGTCTAGGGCATTTCCACTTATGGGCCTATAGCTTAGGGAAATTAAAATCAAAAAGACACAGCCACCCCAAAATTCGGGACGGCTGTGTTTACAGGAACCTCTTCTACAGTTCAAGTTAAATATCCCAGAGAACAAATAATTGATAAAGAAGTTGCGGTACTTACGTACAACAGAATACCACTCAGCAATGAAATCTGTGTCACCAGGCCTGTACCAGCATAATGAGTGGATTGAGGCACGATGATTCTAAGTGAAATAAGTCACACAGAAAAAGAAACATCATAAGGTATCACTAATGCACGGAATGTAAACTTGGCTACACATGAACTGAATTACAAAACAGAACAGGGTCTCAAGTTTAGAAAACCAACTTATGCTTGCTTAAGGGGAAAGGTGAGTTGGGGTGCTGCATAAAACCAGAGATGGAAATTAGCACAGATACCCTTCCATAAGCCAAATATGTAATAGACAAGACCTACCCCTTGTTCAACGAAATGGACTCAACAATGAGGTATCACCTCACACCTGTTAGAATGGGCATCATCTGAAAATCTACAAACAACAAATGCTGAAAGGGTGTGGAGAAAAGGAAGCCTCTTTCACTACTGTTGGGAATATAAATTGATACAGTCACTATGGAGAACAATATGGAGTTTCTTAAGAAACTAATAATAGAATTACCCTATGATACAGCAATCCCAGTACTGGACATATACCCAGACAAAACCATAAATCAAAAAGAGACATTCACCGCAATGTTCATTGCATCTCTATTTACAATATCGAGGTAATGGAAGCAACCTAAATGCCCACAGACAGACGAATGCATAAAGATGTGGTACATATATAAAGTGGAATATTACTAAGCCATGAAAGGAATGAAATTGGGTCATTTGTAGAGACGTCGATGGATCTAGAGACTGTCATACAGAGTGAAGTAAGTCAGAAAGAGAAAAACAAATCTTGTATATTCATGCATATATGTGGAACCTAGAAAAACTGTACAGATTAACCATTTTGCAAGGAATAAATAGAGCAACAGATGTAGACAACAATCGTATGGACACAAGGGGGGAAAGCTCTTGAGGGTGTGGTGGTGGGAGGAGTTGAGAGATTGGGATTGGCATGTAAACATTTATATGTATAAAATAGATAACCAATAAGAACCTGCTGTATAAAAATATAAAATAAAATTCAAAATTAAAAAGAAATAAAATTTAAAAAATAAAACAGAAAAAACAATTATTCCCTTCACATACATGTATTTATATGAATAAATTATTTCCATGCTTATATCTGTAAATACAAAAAAGAGGAATAAAATCTACCTTGAACCAAAAATGAAAAAGAGAAAAAAAAAACAGAACCCACCAGTTACACAGAGGAAAACTGTATCAGGGCACTTGCTCCAGTTGTAAACAATTCTGAAGTTGGTCAGTGGTGGGGAATCGTCTCCCATTCAGCCAGCAGCCCCCACACAACAAGCGTCCTCATTGCAAAGCTGGGGCACCGTGCCGAGGCATCTGTGAGTAAACGTGAGCTGAGCCCCAGGCCAGTTGCTGCTGAACTGTTCCCACCCTTCCCAGGTAAAACACCTGAATATATACAAGGACTTGAAAGCCTAGAGGAAGGGCCATGGAGCCACACGAGTGACAGCATGCCAGCTGACTTGGTGCCTGCAGGCCAGCCAGGATGGTCCTGGCCCTGGGTGCTCTTCTGGAAGATTTCCATTTCCCTGCCTGAGATACCCGTCCTGTCCCTGCCCCCACTGCTTTTTTCCTTCCTCACCTCTGCCCAGGGAGAAATTCCAGCAGCAGGTATGGGTGACACATCCTCTTCTTTAGCAGGTGGCAGCCTGGCAACTGCTGCAGAAAGTCCAGCAGAGCCCCACTCACACTGGGCCACCCACAAAGCCGTGGCCTCTCACTCCCTCCCACCAGCCCAGCCCCGAGACTGCTGACAGGGCAGAGAAAATGGCGTCAGGCACAGCTGCAGGGGCTCTTGCTGCCTGGAGTGGTATTTATGTTGATCTCAACCCAGGCACACCTGGGGAGGGCAGGCCGGCACGGTAAGGCTGCCCAGGTCAGCCAATCATCACCCCTCAGGGGCTCACAGTTGAAGAAAATGGAACTTGCTGAACCGGCCAGGTCCAAGGAACAGGTGTGGGCTCCTGAGAGTCAGGATAGACAAGGGGCTGCAGCTTTGGCTTGTTTTCTAATCATTTTATCTGGCCCATGAGTGGGAGACAACTTCAAGAAAACCCTCTCCTAATGAGAGGAACCCAGGAGTCAGGGAGACGAGGGGTGGGTGGTGGTTGGAGATAGAGGCCTGGTGCCCTGGGTGCAGTGGAAGTGTCTGGAAGACCAGGTGGAGGGAGGCCACACAGAGTGATGCCCAGGGTCACAGACCTGTCGGAGCTGCTGTTTGTTAGTTCAAGTCCTGCTCTGAGGTGCTCTGTGTCAGCTCTGAGCGACAGGTGAGCTGGGGGTGCTCTTCAATGAGGGCTATGTGCACGGTTCCTGTGTGCCCAGCCCTGCCACGGTACCTGCAAGGGTAGCTCTGTATCCTGGGAGGGGCCTGACCACGAGAGCCCCGTGGGCTGGGTTGGGGGTGGGGTACCTGCCCAGGAGAGCTCCATAGCCTGGGATTGGCCTGACCACGAGAGCCCCATGGGCTGCTGGGGACCTTGTAAAGGATGTCAGGACAGTCAGTGAAGCCACCGAGGATATACCTCCAGTTGCTCCTGATTCCTACACCCTGCTGGTCATTCTACCAACCACCAGGACATGGTATTCTGTATTAGTCTTCAATGATGCCTTCTTTTGTATTCCATTAGTCCCAGAGTCACAAGAAATTTTGGCTTGTGAGTGGCAGGACTCAACATACAACTAAAACAATACTTCCGGGCCGTCTTGCCCCAAGGGTTCAAAAATTCCCACACCATCTTTGGGGAAAGCTTAGCTAAAGACCGAAAAGTTCTACCTCTGGAAAAGGAAACCCTCCTTCAATATGCAGATGACATTCTGATCGCCAGCCCTACTAAGGAGGCCTCTGAACTACCAAGCCAATAAAGGATAGAAGTTGTCCAAGAAAAAGCTCAAATATCACAGACTGCGGTGACCTGCCTGGGCTTCATTCTCACACAAGGTCGGAGAAGCCCATCCCAGGAAAGGGAAGAAACCATTAGCAGCCTTACCCCTTTCTAAAACTAGAAGACAGCTTAGGGGTTCCTGGGGAGGCCAGGGTTTGCTGCTTCTGGATCCCTAACTACAGTCTACTAGCTGGGCCTCTATATGAAACACTGAAAGGAAAAGATGATGATCCTTTTGAACAGAATCCAGAAGTGGCCTTTCAAGAATGGAAAGAGCAGTCAATTCAGACCCTTGCCCTGGAACTCCCTAATTGAGCTAAACCCTTTGACCTTTCCATTCCCGGTGAAAGGTGAATCGCCATTGGAGAATTAGTGCAAAAACTGGGACCACTTGAAATGGAACAACGCAAGAATGCCATCCAGGTAGGATAAACTACAGTCACCAAGGGGCTTGGCCCACTGCCACATCTGGCCAAGATACTGGCGGTATCTAAAAACCTGGAAATCAGCAGCCCAAAAGGCCACCTCCCTCCTAAGGGAAAAGGACCCCACGTGGTGATCCTAATCACCAACCATGCCCTGAAGTTGCAGGGTTCGCTCCGTGGGCACACCGACCTCGGGTGAGGAGGCCCTCCAACTCCAACATCCAGAGAGATAACCGGGGGCAACAGGGCACCATGACGACTCGTGTGAACATCACTTGACCTGGAGTTTCTCTCATAAAACAACAATAGTGTGTCCCGAAGGAGTAGACTACTGCTTGCAGGACTTACTGCACCCGGAGGGGAGCTAATAATCTTGGCGGGGGAACCGTATATCACACTGTCACCATAGAAAAGCCTACAGACACCATGATGATGGTGGCCAATAAGACCGGCTGGGCTCCTGTTTACTTCAAAAGGCTGTTGACTCAGTGGCCATCATGGTCCTTGATCACCACTGACCCTGGACTGTCTGGGAGTTGAGCGGGCAAGGCTCTGACACCTGGTGCTGTTTTTACGTTAATTCAGGGGCCTAATTGAAGAAAGAGCAGACTACTGGTCAGAGCATCTAGGCTGGCAGAAACGGTCAGCCTAAGGTGGCCGAACAAATGTGGGGCGGGGTGAAATCGGCCCCCACAGCGTCTCTGCACATCTCTTTCCTGGACCCGCAAAGGTCATTAGAATCTATAACACTTCCAATGCTGGTGCTCAGGCGGACGAGCAGGGAGGCAGGGGTCCTGGGGCCAATCAACGTCACCTGGAGGCTGCTGGGGAGAAGTTCTGACCCTCGTCCCCTGGTATGAGGGTTCCCAACTCAGCACTCAGCAGTTACAGAAGAAGGGTCTGCACCCTCAGCACTCCAAGAATGAGGAACGGGACAAAAGGCAGAGGAGGGGTTTGTCCCCAGCAAAGCCCATTAAAAATCCCTGGGAGATAAAAATAGAATCTGGGCAATAAAGTCAAGTCTGACCTTTTTTATCCTTTGTGCTTTGTCTAATTTCACGTGCTCCTAGGGTCCCGCATGCAGAGGTTCCACACCCGGCACTTCAGACCAGATTTCCTAGTGCAGAATGGCTGGGTCGACACCTCAGCTCCTGGGGCCCAGTGCAGACTCTGAGATATAGAGCCTGAGCTGCAGCCAACCCGGCCCTCGAGAGCTCCGCCCCCTCCCTCCCACTGACTCTGACAGGATCTCTACACAGCAGCCCAGCCCACAGCCCACGGGGTAGTGCATGCTCTCACCTCTCCATTCTCTGATCAAAATATAAAGTTTCCTTTGCTTGGGAACCAAACTCAGTCTCGATCTGTTGGCCCCAATGACACTGGGCAGGGGGACACTTGTTGGGGTCCACTCTGGAGGATCAGTAACAGAAATTGAGACTATTGTAACTTCAATGAACAGAGGTGTGAGCCACACTGTAGTTAACATAGAACAGTTTAGAAGGCTCGGGTAAAATAAGATGTTTCTAACACTTCCATTTGATATTTCCATCACTTTATCATAAGCAAGTTCAGTGAAAAGGTTTGTCTTATTTGTCAGGTCAATATTAGAGAAATGAAGTGATTTCTTTCCAAGGATGTACATCTAATAATCTTGGTTAAAGCTTCAATCTTGTTTTAAATGCTTTTCCATTGAAAATGATACCTCTCTTTCAGCTCCCCCATTTCTGAGAAGTATAAAATCTTATAATTTATTATTATCAAAGGGGAAAGGTGGGAGGAGGGATAAATTAACAGTTTGGAATTAACACATACACACTGCTATGTATAAAGTAGATCATCAACAAGGAACTACTGTATAGCACAGGGAACTACACTCAATATTTTGCAATAACCTATAAGGGGAAATAATCGGAAAAAGAATAGATATTTTTATTGACATCATCTATCAATGACAGTTAAAGTGTAACCTAAGGGAAGCCGGTGGTGAGTGCTTCTGACCCTGAAGACTTCAATCATCTAAAGTTTGGACTCTGCCTACTTCCCAAGGCCCTTAATGAACATATGTGTAGCCGTAGCTTAAAAAACTCCCCAGTTTGGGTTTCGGGGAGACACTGATTTTGAAAAAGCCCTGGCGTTCTCCTTACATGAATGGGACTCTTCCTACTGCTAAAACATGTCTGTCACATCCAGAGGATGGTATACCGTCTGATCGGGAAGAGTTTGGAAAAGGCATCTCATCTCCTCATCTCCTGGTGGTCGGGTTTACCCCTCCAGCGTCTTTACTAACAGTCTCCCCACTTGGAGATGTCAGCACTGTCAACATCCTGTTGCGTACAGTTTGGAATTTGTCCAGAGGATGAAGCGGAAGGATGAGGAACAATGAGAGACAAGTGTTCAGACAGGCACATGTCACTCTAATTTCCAATCAGGAAGACGAATTGACCAAAGGCTAGGGTTGCCCATGGAAACAGTATAGGGCTTGAGGAAATCCCACTGCTTTGTGGCCAGTTCCCATAAACACAAGTTGAACAATGGAACTCAGGGGCAGTAAAATTCACGAAACTGCAGAGTTGAAAATATCTATCACTGAAAAATGTCTTGAGGAAAGTCAGAGAAAAGGATTGGTAAGCAAGGGAGAATGGCAGGAAAGGGATTTGAGGAGGTAGAAAGGACTCGCCATTAAGCACAAGAAAAGGGGCTGAACATTGCCAACATTGCAGTTGGCCAAAAAGGCTGTATGCGTTTTTTTCTGTATATATTCAAGAAAAGGGCATACACTTTTTTAGCCAACCAAACAGGTGGGCACTGGAAATCAATACTACAAAAGATATCACTTCGCATCAGTCAGAAGAGCCATCCTCATAAAGTGTAAACACCAGAAATGCAGGACAGGGCAAGGAGAAGAGGGAGCCCTGTGAGGCTTATAGTGGAAATGTATATTGCCAACGGCCATTCTGGAGAAGTGTATTGTGTTTACTAAAGCATCTAAAAAATGAGCTACAGAGCATAAGGCACTTGCACTCATGGGCGTATATCTTGGGAAAAACAAAAATCGAGAGGACACAGGCACCCCAATGTTTACTGCCTCTCTGTTTAAAAGATCCTCGACTAGGATAGAACTTAAATGTCTCTGGAGGGAAAAAATGGATAGAGATGTGGTACTTATGTAGAGTGGAATATTACTCAGCCTGGAAATCAATGAGATATGGCCAGTTGTAACAACTCCGGAGGAGTTACGTATGATCATTCTAAGTGACAGAATTCAAAAAGAAAAAGACACATATCATAAGATATCACTTAAAGGTGGAATCCAAAATGGCTACACATGAAATAAATTACAAAACAAAAACATAGTCAAATATGTAGAAAGCACGCGTAAGGCTGCTGAACGGGAAAGGTGGGGGGGGTGAGGCATCATCCAGGAGGTTGAAATTAGCAAAGATACCATTCCAAATACCAAACTGATAATCAACAAGGCCTACACGGTAGCTAAAAGAACTGCACTCAGCACACTCAAGTCACCGGAAAAGAATATCTATGACTGGTAAGAATCTGAAAAAGAATTTATTGATGTCTCTCTGTACGTGAATCAAGTGGATGTACAGCAGCAAGAAATAGAGCTTTGAAAATCAGCTGTAACCAATATAGTGATAAATTGCAAAAAATAAACGACAGAGAGACAGAGAAAACCTCTTACAACTTTTCCTCAGGGACGGTGATGCAACATGGATTGAACACATCTAGACCCACAGCAGGATGAGACATAAGGCTGGAAACTGTTCGCGCTAAGAGAAATGTGAGGTTGGGTGAGGAAATGCACACCCTTTAAAGTAATACTACCTGGTACCCATTCAATGGGTCCCAAATCTGCAGGTTCAAGGAATCTTCCTACAGCTAAAACATGCATGGAAAACCCAGAGGACTGTACACCATGTGATCGGGAGATGTGTCTAAAATGCACCTCATTTATCCTCTCCTGGTGCTCCTGTTCATCATTCCAGCCATGTTACTTAGAATCTCCCCAGTTAGAGAATCAGCACATTTAAACGTCTGTTTCACACATTTTGCAAATTGTGAGGAGGATGAACGGGAAGAGGGGGAACCAATGAGAGAATAGTTGTAGGGGTTTGGACGGGCACATGTCACTCTAATTTCCCATTAAGAATAAGAATTAAAAAAAGGCTCAGCCCGCCTCGCCGGAGCCAAAATAGGGCCTGAAGCAATCCTGCGGCTTTGAGGCCAGCTCACAAAAGAGCAACTTAAAAAATGGAGCTCAGGGTCACTGCAATTCACAAACCTGCAGAGTTATAAATGAAAACTAACGTCCAAAAATATGTTGAGGTAAGGCAAAGAAGAGGATCTGAATGCAAGACAGAATTGCAAGAAACAGATTTCAAGAGATAGATTGGACTCATCTTTAAAGCACATGAAAAGCGGCAGAATTTCGACAATGATGCAGTTGGCCCAAAAGGGAGTATGCGTTTTTTCCCGAATATATCCAGGAAAAAACGCATACGCCCTTTATGGGCAACCAAGCAAGCAAGCAATGCAAATGTGCACAACAAAGAAGTCTCATTTCCCACCGGTCAAAAGGGCCATCCGAAAAAATTGTAAAAACCAGAAATGCAGGACAGGCCATGGAGAACAGGGAGCCTTTATACGCTGATGGACAGTGTGTGAACTGCCGAGAGCCACTCTGGAGAAGTGTATGGTGGTTCCTAAATCATCTAAAAAACAGAGCTACAGAGTATAGGGCACTTCCAATCACGGGAGTATATCTAGGGAAGTCTAAAAATCAACAAGACACAAGCACACCACATTTTAGGGCTACTCTGTTTACAAGAACCTCAACTTCAGTACACCTTAAATATCCCAGGAAAGAGAAAAATGGATAAAGAAAATGTGGTACTTATGTACAATGGAATATCTCTTCACCATGAAATCAATGTAATAAGGCTAGTAGAAGGATAAAGAGTGGATTTAGGTCCGATAATACTACTTGAAATAAGTCAAACAGAAAAAGAAACATATCATAAGATATCACTTATAGAGGGAGGATAAATATGGCTGCACAAAAAATGAATTACAAAACAGAACAGTGTCTCACATTTAGAAAACACACTTATGTCAGCTTAAGGGGAAAGGAGAGGTGGGGTGATGCATAAAACCAGAGTTTGAAATAAGCACAGATACCGTTCAATAAACCAAATAGGTATTAGACAAGATCTACACCTTGCTCAATGAACTGGCCTCAATACACCCTATACACCGCAGAGAAATATATCTGAGTAATAAGAATCTTAAAACCCATGTATTGATATATCTCCATAAGGGAATCAAGTGTGTGTAGAGCGGCACAAACACAGCAGTGAAAATGAGCTAAACCCCATTATAGAAATAAATTTTAAAACCAAAACGCAGAAACAATGAAAGAGAGAAAACTTCTTACAAAATTCGCTCAGGGGCTGTGATGCAACCTGGAATGACCACATATAAACCCACAGCTGGATAAGACATAAGGCTGGACACTTGGGGCTGAGAGGATTGGTGAGCTTTGCTGAGCAACTGCCGAAAGTTTAATGCAATACTTCATGCTACTCATTCCAAGGGTCCCAACACTGCAGGTTGAAGGGAATCTTCCTACAGCTAAAACATGCATGGGAAATCCAGCAGATGGTATACCATATGATCAGGAAAGGTTTCTAAAACGCACCTCATTTTCCTCTCCTGGGGCTCCGGATCAACATTCCAGCCACTTTACTAACAACATCCCCACATGGAGAGTCAATGACTTTAAGTTCCGGTATCGCACAGTCTGCAGTTAGTGCGGAGGATGAATGGGAATAGGGGGAACCAGTGAGAAAATAGCTGCAGCGGTTTCAATGCCCACATGTCACTCTAATTTCACACAGGAAGAAGAATTAACCAAAGGCACAACAAGGTGCCCCAGAAGAAAAATAGGGCCTGAAGAAATCCTGTGGATATGAGGCAAGATCACAAAAATAAGAGCTGAAAAATGGAACTAAGGGCAACTGCAATTCAAAAACCTGCAGAGTTATAAAGGCCAACTATTTTCCAAAACTATATTGAGGTAAGGCTATGAAGAGGCACTGACAGCAAGGCAGAATTGCAGGAAACCGATTTCAGGAGGTAGACTGGAATTGCATGTAAAGCATAGGAAAAGAGGCAGAACGTCCACAATGATGCACTTGGCCAAAAAGGGCGTATGCGTTTTTTCCTGAATATATTCAGGAAAAAATGCATACGCACGTTTTGGCCAACCAAGCAAGCTTGCAAATGAAATCTGCACTACAATGAAGTCTCACTGCCCCCCGGTCAAAAGGGCCATCTGAAAAAATTGTAAAATCCAGAAAGGCAGGTCAGGCCATGGAGAACTGGGAGCCTCGTTATGCTGATGGGCGGATGTAAATTGCCAACAGCCACTCTGGAGAAGTGTATGGTGTTTCCTGAATCATCTACAAAACAAAGCAACAGAGCCTAGGGCACTTCCACTTATGGTCCTATAGCTTAGGGAAATTAAAATCAAAAAGACACAGCCACCCCAAAGTTTGGGACGGCTCTGTTTACAAGAACCTCGTTTACGGTACAAGTTCAATATCACAGAAAGCGAAAAATGGATAAAGAACTTGTGGTACTTACGTACAAGGCAATATCACTCAGCAAGGAAATCTATGTCATCAGGCCCGTAGCAGCATAATGAGTGGATTCAGGTACGATGATTCTAAGTGAAATAAGTCAAACAGAAAAAGAAACATCATAAGATATCACTACT
The DNA here is from genome assembly GCF_949774975.1 of Lagenorhynchus albirostris. Classification (NCBI taxonomy): domain Eukaryota; kingdom Metazoa; phylum Chordata; class Mammalia; order Artiodactyla; family Delphinidae; genus Lagenorhynchus; species Lagenorhynchus albirostris. The sequence goes on along the minus strand of NC_083098.1, from coordinate 59,055,339 downwards.
AAACTGAATGTAAACTTGGCTGCACGGGAACGGAATTACAAAACAGCACAGGGTCTCAAATGTAGAAAACCAACTTATGCTTGCTTAAGGGGAAAGGTGAGTTGGGGTGCTAGATAAAACCAGAGATGGAAATTAGCACAGATACCATTCCATAAGCCAAATATGTAATAAACAAGAGCTACTCCTTGTTCAACTAAGTGGACTCAACACCCCATATTAAACGCCTAAGAATATACCTGACTAGTAAGAATCTTAAAACCTATGGATTTATATGTCTCCGAAAGAGAATCAAGCGTGTGTACAGCGGCATAAACGCAGCAGTCAAAGAATTGATGAGGATCGGTGAGCAAATGCAGACCCTTTGAAGTCATATTGCATGGTACCCATTCCATGGGTCTCAACTCTCCAGGTTTAAGGGATTCTTCCTTCAGCTAAAACATGCATGTGGAACCCAGAGTATGATCCACCATGTGTTCGGGAAACGTGTTCAAATGTGTCTCAGTTTTAGTCCCCTGGTACTCGGGTGCAACATTCCAGACGCTTTACTAACCCTCTCCCCACTTGGAGAGTCAGTGCCTTTAACCTCCTGTTTGGCCCAGTTTGCAATTCCTGCGGAAAATGAACAGGAATAGGGAGAACCAATGAGAGACTAGCTGGAGGTGTCTGCACGGGCATATTTAACTCTCATTTCCCACCAGGCAGAGGAATTAACCAAAGGCTCAGTGTGCCATGCCGGAACCACACTAGAGCCTGAAGCAATCCTGCGGTGTTGCGGCCAGCTCACAAGAAAGCGAGTTGAAGAAAGGAGCTCAGGGGCACTGTCATTCACAAACCTGCAGAGTTATAAATGACAGCTATCGTCCAAAAATATATTGAAGTAAGGCTGCCAAGAGGACTTGAAAGCGGGGCAGAATTGCAGGAAACCGATTTCAGGAGGTAGACTGGAATTGCATGTAAAGCATAGGAAAAGAGGCAGAACGTCCAAAATGATGCACTTGGCCAAAAAGGGCGTTTGTGTTTTTTCCTGAATATATACAGGAAAAAACGCATACGCCATTTTTGGCCAACAAAGCAAGCTTGCAAAGGAAATCTGCACTACAATGTAGTCTCATTGCCCCACGGTCAAAAAGGCCATCTGAAAAATGTGTAAAATCCAGAAAGGCAGGACAGCCCATGGAGAACTGGGAGCCTTGTTATGCTGATGGGTGGAATGTAAATTGCCAACAGCCACTCTGGAGAAGTGTATGGTGTTTCCTGAAACATCCAAAAAACAAAGCAACAGAGCCTAGGGCAATTCCACTTATGGTCCTATAGCTTAGGGAAATTAAAATCAAAAAGACACAGCCACCCCAAAGTTTGGGACGGCTCTGTTTACAAGAACCTCCTTTATGGTACAAGTTCAATATCACAGAAAGCGAAGAATGGATAAAGAAGTTGTGGTACTCACGTACAATGCAATATCACTCAGCAATGAAATCTATGTCATCAGGCCCGTAGCAGCATAATGAGTGGATTCAGGTACGATGATTCTAAGTGAAATAACTCACACAGAAAAAGAAACATCATAAGGTAACACTACTACACGGAATGTAACCTTGGCTACACAGGAACTGAATTACAAAACAGAACAGGGTCTCAAATGTAGAAAACCAACTTATGCTTGCTTAAGGGGAAAGGTGAGTTGGGGTGCTGCATAAAACCAGAGATTGAAATTAGCACAGATACCGTTCCATAAGCGTAATATATAATAGTCAATAGCTACTCCTTGCTCAACGAAGTGGACTCAACACCCCATATTAAACGCCTAAGAATATACCTGACTAGTAAGAATCTTAAAACCTATGGATTTATAAGTCTCCGAAAGAGTCAAGCATGTGTACAGCGGCATAAACGCAGCAGTGATAGGATTGGTGAGGTTCGGTGAGCAAATGCAGACCCTCTGAAGTCATATTGCATGGTACCCATTCCATGGGTCTCAACTCTCCAGGTTTAAGGGATTCTTCCTTCAGCTAAAACATGCATGTGGAACCCAGAGTATGATCCACCGTGTGTTCGGGACACGTGTTCAATTGTGTCTCAGTTTTCGTCCAATGGTACTCGGGTGAAACCTTCCAGAAGCTTTACTAACACTCTCCCCACTTGGAGAGTCAGTGCCTTTAACCTCCTGTTTGGCCCAGTTTCCAATTTCTGCGGAAAATGAACAGGAATAGGGAGAACCAATGAGAGACTAGCTGGAGGTGTCTGGACGGGCAAATTTAACTCTCATTTCCCACCAGGAATTGGAATTAACCAAAGGCTCAGCGTGCTGTGCCGGAACCGTACTAGTGTCTGAAGCAATCCTGCGGTGTTGTCGCCAGCTCACAAGAAAGCGAGTTGAAGAAAGGAGCTCAGGGGCACTGTCATTCATAAACCTGCAGAGTTATAAATGACAGCTATCATCCAAAAATATATTGAAGTAAGGCTGCCAAGAGGACTTGAAAGCGGGGCAGAATTGCAGGAAACCGAGTTCAGGAGGTAGACTGGAATTGCATGTAAAGCATAGGAAAAGAGGCAGAACGTCCACAATGACGCACTTGGCCAAAAAGGGCGTATGCGTTTTTTCCTGAATATATTCAGGAAAAAAACGCATACGCCCTTTTTGGCCAACCAAGCAAGCTTGCAAAGGAAATCTGCACTACAATGAAGTCTCACTGCCCCCCGGTCAAAAGGGTCATCTGAAAAAAGTGTAAAATCCAGAAGGGCAGGACAGGCCATGGAGAACTGGGAGCCTTGTTATGCTGATGGCCGGGATGTAAATTGCCAACAGCCACTCTGGAGAAGTGTGTGGTGTTTCCTGAAACATCCAAAAAGCAAAGCAACAGAGCCTAGGGCACTTCCACTTATGGTCCTATAGTTTAGGGAAATTAAAATAAAAAAGACACAGCCACCCCAAAGTTTGGGCCGGCTCTGTTTACAAAACCTAGTTTAAGGTACAAGTTCAATATCGCAGAAAGCGAAAAATAGATAAAGAAGTTGTGGTACTTACGTACAGTGAAATATCATTCAGCAACGAAATCTGTGTCATCAGGCCCATAGCAGCATCATGAGTGGATTAAGGTACGATGATTCTAAGTGAAATAAGTCACACAGAAAAAGAAACATCATAAGATATCACTAATATACGGAGTGTAAACTTGGCTACACAGGAACTGAATTCCAAAACAGAACAGGGTCTCAAATGTAGAAAGCCAACTGATGCTTGCTTAAGGGGAAAGCTGAGTTGGGGTGCTGGATAAAACCAGATAGTGAAATTTGCACAGATACCGTTCCATCAGCCAAATATGTAATAGACAAGAGCTACTCCTTGCTCAACGAAGTGGACTCAACACCCCATATTAAACGCCTAAGAATAAACCTGACTAGTAAGAATCTTAAAACCTATGGATTTATATGTCTCCAAAAGAGAAACAAGCGTGTGTACAGTGGCATAAACACAGCAGTGATAGGATTGGTGAGGTTCGGTGAGCAAATGCAGACCCTTTGAAGTCATATTGCATGGTACCCATTCCATGGGTCTCAACTCTCCAGGTTTAAGGGATTCTTCCTTCAGCTAAAACATGCATGTGGAACCCAGAGTATGATCCACCGTGTGATCAGGAAACGTGTTCAAATGTGTCTCAGTTTTCGTCCCCTGGTAATCAGGTGCAACATTCCAGACGCTTTACTAACACTCTCCCCACTTGGAGAGTTACTGCCTTTAACCTCCTGTTTGGCCCAGTTTGCAATTTCTGCGGAAAATGAACAGGAATAGGGAGAACCAATGAGAGACTAGCTGGAGGTGTCTGGACGGGCAAATTTAACTCTCATTCCCCACCAGGAAGAGGAATTGACCAAAGGCTCAGCGTGCCGTGCCGGAACCACACTAGGGCCTGAAGCAATCCTGCGGTGTTGTGGCCAGCTCACAAGAAAGCGAGTTGAAGAAAGGAGTTCAGGGACACTGTAACTCACAAACCTGCAGAGTTATAAATGACAGCTATCGTCCAAAAATATATTGAAGTAAGGCTGCCAAGAGGACTTGAAAGCGGGGCAGAATTGCAGGAAACCGATTTCAGGAGGTAGACAGGAATTGCATGTAAAGCATAGGAAAAGAGGCAGAACGTCCACAATGATGCACTTGGCCAAGAAGTGCGTATGCGTTTTTTCCTGAATATATTCAGGAAAAAACGCATACGCCCTTTTTGGCCAACCAAGCAAGCTTGCAAAGGAAATCTGCACTACAATGAAGTCTCACTGCCCCCCGGTCAAAAAGGCCATCTGAAAAAAGTGTAAAATACAGAAAGGCAGAACAGGCCATGGAGAACTGGGAGCCTTGTTATGCTGATGACTGGGATGTAAACTGCCAACATCCACTCTGGAGAAGTGTATTGTGTTTCCTGAAACATCTAATAAATAAAGCAACAGAGCCTAGGGCACTTCAACTTTTGGTCCTATAGCTTAGGGAAATTAAAATCAAAAAGACACAGCCACCCCAAAGTTTGTGATGGCTCTGTTTACAAGAACCTCGTTTATGGTACAAGTTCAATATCACAGAAAGCGAAAAATGGATAAAGATGTTGTGGTACTTACGTACAATGCAATATCACTCAGCAATGAAATCTATGTCATGAGGCCCGTAGCAGCATAATGAGTGGATTCAGGTACGATGATTCTAAGTGAAATAAGTCACACAGAATAAGAAACATTATAAGATATCACTAATACACAGAATGTAAACTTGGCTACACAGGAACTGAATTACAAAACAGAACAGGGTCTCAAATATAGAAAACCAAGTTATGCTTGCTTAAGGGGAAAGGTGAGTTGGGGTGCTGCATAAAACCAGAGATTGAAATTAGCACAGATACCGTTCCATCAGCCAAATTTGTAATAGACAAGTGCTACTCCTTGCTCAACGAAGTGGACTCAACACCCCATATTAAACGCCTAAGAATATATCTGACTAGTAAGAATCTTAAAACCTATGGATTTATATGTCTCTGAAAGAGAATCAAGCATGTGTACAGTGGCATAAACGCAGCAGTGATAGGATTGGTGAGGTTCGGTGAGCAAATGCAGACCCTTTGAAGTCATATTGCATGGTACCCATTCCATGGGTCTCAAATCTCCAGGTTTAAGGGATTCATCCTTCAGCTAAAACATGCATGTGGAACCCAGAGTATGATCCACCGTGTGATCGGGAAACGTGTTCAAATGTGTCTCAGTTTTCGTCCCCTGGTACTCGGGTGCAACATTCCAGAAGCTTTACTAACACTCTACCCACTTGGAGAGTCAATGCCTTTAACCTCCTGTTTGGCCCAGTTTGCAATTTCTGTGGAAAATGAACAGGAATAGGGAGAACCAATGAGAGACTAGCTGGAGGTGTCTGGACGGGCAAATTTAACTCTCATTTCCCACCACGCAGAGGAATTAACCAAAGGATCAGTGTGCCGTGCCAGAACCACACTAGGGCCTGAAGCAATCCTGCGGTGTTGCGGCCAGCTCACAAGAAAGCGAGTTGAAGAAAGGAGCTCAGGGGCACTGTCATTCACAAACCTGCAGAGTTATAAATGACAGCTATCGTCCAAAAATATATTGAAGTAAGGCTGCCAAGAGGACTTGAAAGTGGGGCAGAATTGCAGGAAACCGATTTCAGGAGGTAGACTGGAATTGCATGTAAAGCATAGGAAAAGAGGCAGAACGTCCACAATGATGCACTTGGCCAAAAAGGGCATATGAATTTTTTTCCTGAATATATTCAGGAAAAAACGCATACGCACTTTTTGGCCAACCAAGCAAGCTTGCAAAGGAAATCTGCACTACAATGAAGTCTCACTGCCCCCTGGTCAGAAGGGACATCTGAAAAAAGTGTAATATCCACAAAGGCAGGACAGGCCATGGAGAACTGGGAGCCTTGTTATGCTGATGTGCGGGATGTAAATTGCCAACAGCCACTCTGGAGAAGTGTAGGGTGTTTCCTGAAACATCTAAAAAACAAAGCAACACAGCCTAGGGCACTTCCACTTATGGTCCTATAGCTTAGGGAAATTAAAATCAAAAAGGCACAGCCACCCCAAAGTTTGGGATGGCTCTGTTTACAAGAACCTCGTTTACGGTACAAGTTCAATATCACAGAAAGCGAAAAATGGATAAAGAAGTTGTAGTACTTACGTACAATGCAATATCACTCAGCAATGAAATCTATGTCATCAGGCCCGTAGCAGCATCATGAGTGGATTCAGGTACGATGATTCTAAGTGAAATAAGTCACACAGAAAAAGAAACATCATAAGATATCACTACTACACGGAATGTAAACTTGGCTACACAGGAACTGAATTACAAAACAGAACAGGGTCTCAAATGTAGAAAACCAACTTATGCTTTCTTAAGGGGAAAGGTGAGTTGGGGTGCTGCCTAAAACCAGAGATGGAAATTAGCACAGATACCCTTCCATAAGCCAAATTTGTAATAGACAAGAGCTACTCCTTGCTCAACGAAGTGGACCCAACACCCCATATTAAACGCCTAAGAATATATCTGACTAGTAAGAATCTTAAAACCTATGGATTTATATCTCTCCGAAAGAGAATCAAGCATGTGTACAGCAGCATAAACGCAGCAGTGATAGGATTGCTGACGTTCGGTGAGCAAATGCACACCCTTTGAAGTCATGTTGCATGGTGCCCGTTCCATGGGTCTCAACTCTCCAGGTTTAAGGGATTCATCCTTCAGCTAAAACATGCATGTGGAACCAATAGTATGATCCACCGTGTGATCGGGAAACGTGTTCAAATGTGTCTCAGTTTTCGTCCCCTGGTACTCGGGTGCAACATTCCAGACGCTTTACTAACACTCTCCCCACTTGGAGAGTCAATGCCTTTAACCTCCTGTTTGGCCCAGTTTGCAATTTCTGCGGAAAATGAACAGGAATAGGGAGAACCTACGGGAGACTAGCTGGAGGTCTCTGGACGGGCAAATTTAACTCTCATTTCCCACCAGGCAGAGGAATTAACCAAAGGCTCAGTGTGCCATGCCAGAACCACACTAGGGCCTGAAGCAATCCTGCCGTGTTGCGGCCAGCTCACAAGAAAGCGAGTTGAAGAAAGGAGCTCAGGGGCACTGTCATTCACAATCCTGCAGAGTTATAAATGACAGCTATCGTCCAAAAATATATTGAAGTAAGGCTGCCAAGAGGACTTGAAAGCGGGGCAGAATTGCAGGAAACCGATTTCAGGAGGTAGACTGGAATTGCATGTAAAGCATAGGAAAAGAGGCAGAACGTCCACAATGATGCACTTGGCCAAAAAGGGCGTATGCGTTTTTTCCTGAATATATTCAGGAAAAAACGCATACGCCGTTTTTGGCCAACCAAGCAAGCTTGCAAAGGAAATCTGCACTACAATGAAGTCTCACTGCCCCCCGGTCAAAAGGGCCAGCTGAAAAAATTGTAAAATCCAGAAAGGCAGGACAGGCCATTGAGAACTGGGAGCCTTGTTATGCTTATGGGCGGGATGTAAATTGCCAACAGCCACTCTGGAGAAGTGTATGGTGTTTCCTGAATCATCTACAAAACAAAGCAACAGAGCGTAGGGCACTTCCACTTATGGTCCTAAAGCTTAGGGAAATTAAAATCAAAAAGACACAGCCACCCCAAAGTTTGGGACGGCTCTCTTTACAAGAACCTCGTTTTCGGTACAAGTTCAATATCACAGAAAGAGAAAAATGGATAAAGAAGTTGTGGTACTTACGTACAATGCAATATCACTCAGCAATGAAATCTATGTCATCAGGCCCGTAGCAGCATAATGAGTGGATTCAGGTATGATGATTCTAAGTGAAATAAGTCACACAGAAAAAGAAACTTCATAAGATATCACTACTACACGGAATGTAAACTTGGCTACAAAGGAACTGAATTACAAAACAGAACAGGGTCTCAAATGTAGAAAACCGACTTATGCTTGCTTAAGGGGAAAGGTGAGTTGGGGTGCTGCATAAAACCAGAGATTGAAATTAACACAGATACCGTTCCATTAGCCAAATTTGTAATAGACAAGAGCTACTCCTTGCTCAACGAAGTGGACTCAACACCCCATATTAAACGCCTAAGAATATATCTGACTAGTAAGAATCTTAAAACCTATGGATTTATATCTCTCCGAAAGAGAATCAAGCATGTGTACAGCAGCATAAACGCAGCAGTGATAGGATTGGTGAGGTTCGGTGAGCAAATGCAGACCCTTTGAAGTCATATTGCATGGTACCCATTCCATGGGTCTCAACTCTCCAGGTTTAAGGGATTCATCCTTCAGCTAAAACATGCATGTGGAACCCAGAGTATGATCCACCGTGTGTTCGGGAAACGTGTCCAAATGTGTCTCAGTTTTGTCCCGTGGTACTCGGGTGCAACATTCCAGAAGCTTTACTAACACTCTCCCCACATGGAGAGTCAATGTCTTTAACCTCCTGTTTGGCCCAGTTTGCAATTTCTGCGGAAAATGAACAGGAATTGGGAGAACCTATGAGAGACTAGCTGGAGGTGTCTGGACGGGCAAATTTAACTCTCATTTCCCACCAGGCAGAGGAATTAACCAAAGGCTCAGTGTGCCATGCCAGAACCACACTAGGGCCTGAAGCAATCCTGCCGTGTTGCGGCCAGCTCACAAGAAAGCGAGTTGAAGAAAGGAGCTCAGGGGCACTGTCATTCACAAACCTGCAGAGTTATAAATGACAGCTATCGTCCAAAAATATATTGAAGTAAGCCTGCCAAGAGGACTTGAAAGCGGGGCAGAATTGCAGGAAACCGATTTCAGGAGGTAGACTGGAATTGCATGTAAAGTATAGAAAAAGAGTCAGAACGTCCACAATGATGCACTTGGCCAAAAAGGGCGTATGCGTTTTTTCCTGAATATATTCAGGAAAAAACGCATACGCCGTTTTTGGCCAACCAAGCAAGCTTGCAAAGGAAGTCTGCACTACAATGAAGTCTCACTGCCCCCCGGTCAAAAGGGCCAGCTGAAAAAATTGTAAAATCCAGAAAGGCAGGACAGGCCATTGAGAACTGGGAGCCTTGTTATGCTTATGGGCGGGATGTAAATTGCCAACAGCCACTCTGGAGAAGTGTATGGTGTTTCCTGAATCATCTACAAAACAAAGCAACAGAGCATAGGGCACTTCCACTTATGGTCCTAAAGCTTAGGGAAATTAAAATCAAAAAGACACAGCCACCCCAAAGTTTGGGACGGCTCTGTTTACAAGAACCTCGTTTTCGGTACAAGTTCAATATCACAGAAAGAGAAAAATGGATAAAGAAGTTGTGGTACTTACGTACAATGCAATATCACTCAGCAATGAAATCTATGTCATCAGGCCCGTAGCAGCATAATGAGTGGATTCAGGTATGATGATTCTAAGTGAAATAAGTCACACAGAAAAAGAAACATTATAAGATATCACTACTACACGGAATGTAAACTTGGCTACACAGGAACTGAATTACAAAACAGAACAGGGTCTCAAATGTAGAAAACCGACTTATGCTTGCTTAAGGGGAAAGGTGAGTTGGGGTGCTGCATAAAACCAGAGATTGAAATTAACACAGATACCGTTCCATTAGCCAAATTTGTAATAGACCAGAGCTACTCCTTGCTCAACGAAGTGGACTCAACACCCCATATTAAACGCCTAAGAATATATCTGACTAGTAAGAATCTTAAAACCTATGGATTTATATCTCTCCGAAAGAGAATCAAGCATGTGTACAGCAGCATAAACGCAGCAGTGATAGGATTGGTGAGGTTCGGTGAGCAAATGCAGACCCTTTGAAGTCATATTGCATGGTACCCATTCCATGGGTCTCAACTCTCCAGGTTTAAGGGATTCATCCTTCAGCTAAAACATGCATGTGGAACCCAGAGTATGATCCACCGTGTGTTCGGGAAACGTGTCCAAATGTGTCTCAGTTTTGTCCCGTGGTACTCGGGTGCAACATTCCAGAAGCTTTACTAACACTCTCCCCACATGGAGAGTCAATGTCTTTAACCTCCTGTTTGGCCCAGTTTGCAATTTCTGCGGAAAATGAACAGGAATTAGGAGAACCTATGAGAGACTAGCTGGAGGTGTCTGGACGGGCAAATTTAACTCTCATTTCCCACCAGGAACAGGAATTAACCAAAGGCTCAGTGTGCCATGCCAGAACCATACTAGGGCCTGAAGCAATCCTGCGGTGTTGCGGCCAGCTCACAAGAAAGCGAGTTGAAGAAAGGAGCTCAGGGACACTGTAACTCACAAACCTGCAGAGTTATAAATGACAGGTATCGTCCAAAAATATATTGAAGTAAGGCTGCCAAGAGGACTTGAAAGCGGGGCAGAATTGCAGGAAACCGATTTCAGGAGGTAGACTGGAATTGCATGTAAAGCATAGGAAAAGAGGCAGAACGTCCACAATGATGCACTTGGCCAAAAAGGGCGTATGCGTTTTTTCCTGAATATATTCAGGAAAAAACGCATACGCCGTTTTTGGCCAACCAAGCAAGCTTGCAAAAGAAATCTGCACTACAATGAAGTCTACTGCCCCCCGGTCAAAAGGGCCAGCTGAAAAAAGTGTAAAATCCAGAAAGGCAGGACAGGCCATGGAAAACGTGGAGCCTTGTTATGCTGATGGGAGGGTTGTAAATTGCCAACAGCCACTCTGGAGAAGTGTATGGTGTTTCCTGAATCATCTACAAAACAAAGCAACAGAGCGTAGGGCACATCCACTTATGTTCCTAAAGCTTAGGGAAATTAAAATCAAAAAGACACAGCCACCCCAAAGTTTGGGATGGCTCTGTTTACAAGAATCTCATTTACAGTACAAGTTCAATATCACAGAAAGCGAAAAATGGATAAAGAAGTTGTGGTACTTACGTACAATGCAATATCACTCAGCAATGAAATCTTTGTCATCAGGCCCGTAGCAGCATAATGAGTGGATTCAGGTACGATGATTCTAAGTGAAATAAGTCACACAGAAAAAGAAACTTCATAAGATATCACTACTATACGGAATGTAAACTTGGCTACAAAGGAACTGAATTACAAAACAGAATAGGGTGTCAAATGTAGAAAACCAACTTATGCTTGCTTAAGGGGAAAGGTGAGTTGGGGTGCTGCCTAAAACCAGAGATTGAAATTAGCACAGATACCGTTCCATAAGCCAAATATATATAGTAGACAAGAGCTATTCCTTGCTCAAAGAAGTGGACTCGACACCCCATACTAAACGCCTAAGAATATACCTGACTAGTAAGAATCTTAAAACCTATGGATTTACATGTCTCTGAAAGAGATTCAAGCGTGTGTACAGCGGCATAAACGCAGCAGTGATAGGATTGGTGAGGTTCGGTGAGCAAATGCAGACCCTTTGAAGTCATATTGCATGGTTCCCATTCCATGGGTCTCAACTCTCCAGGTTTAAGGGATTCTTCCTTCAGCTAAAACATGCATGTGGAACCCAGAGTATGATCCACCGTGTGTTCGGGAAACGTGTTCAATTGTGTCTCAGTTTTCTTCCAATGGTACTCGGGTGCAACATTCCAGAAGCTTTACTAACACTCTCCCCACTTGGAGAGTCAGTGCCTTTAACCTCCTGTTTGGCCCAGTTTGCAATTTCTGCGGAAAATGAACAGGAATAGGGAGAACCAATGAGAGACTAGCTGGAGGTGTCTGGACGGGCAAATTTAACTCTCATGTCCCACCAGGAACAGGAATTAACCAAAGGCTCAGCGTGCCGAGCCGGAACAACACTAGGCCCTGAAGCAATCCTGCGGTGTTGCGGCCAGCTCACAAGAAAGCGAGTTGAAGAAGGTAACTCAGGGGCACTGTAATTCACAAACCTGCAGAGTTATAAATGACAGATATCGTCCAAAAATATATTGAAGTAAGGCTGCCAAGAGGAGTTGAAAGCGGGGCAGAATTGCAGGAAACCGAGTTCAGGAGGTAGACTGGAATTGCATGTAAAGCATAGGAAAAGAGGCAGAACGTCCACAATGATGCACTTGGCCAAAAAGGGCGTATGCGTTTTTTCCTGAATATATTCAGGAAAAAACGCATACGCCCTTTTTGGCCAACCAAGCAAGCTTGCAAAGGAAATCTGCACTACAATGAAGTCTCACTGCCCCCAGTCAAAAGGGCCATCTGAAAAAAGTGTAAAATCCAGAAAGGCAGGACAGGCCATGGAGAACTGGGAGCCTTGTTATGCTGATGGGCGGAATGTAAATTGCCAACAGCCACTCTGGAGAAGTGTATGGTATTTCCTGAATCATCTACAAAACAAAGCAACAGAGCCTAGGGCACTTCCACTTATGGTACAATAGCTTAGGGAAATTAAACTCAAAAAGACACAGCCACCCGAAATTTTGGGACGGCTCTGTTTAAAAGGACCTCATTTATGGTACAAGTTCAATATCGTAGAAAGCGAAAAATGGATAAAGAAGTTGTGGTACTTACGTACAATGCAATATCACTCAGCAATGAAATCCATGTCATCAGGCCCGTAGCAGCATAATGAGTGGATTCAGGTACGATGATTCTAAGTGAAATAAGTCACACAGAAAAAGAAACATCATAAGATATCACTAATACACGGAATGTAAACTTGGCTACACAGGAACTGAATTACAAAACAGAACAGGGTCTCAAATGTAGAAAACCAACTTATGCTTGCTTAAGGGGAAAGGTGAATTGGGGTGCTGCATAAAACCCGAGATTGAACTTGGCACAGATACCGTTCCATAAGCCAAATATATAATAGACCATAGCTACTCCTTGTTCAACGAAGTGGACTCAACACCCCATATTAAACACCTAAAAATATACCTGACTAGTAAGAATCTTAAAACCTATGGATTTATATGTCTCCGAAAGAGAATCAAGCATGTGTACAGCGGCATAAATGCAGTAGTGATAGGATTGGTGAGGTTTGGTGAGCAAATGCAGACCCTTTGAAGTCATATTGCATGGTACCCATTCCATGGGTCTCAACTCTCCAGGTTTAAGGTATTCTTCCTTCAGGTAAAACATGCATGTGGAACCCAGATTATGATCCACCGTGTGTTCGGGAAACGTGTTCAAATGTGTCTCAGTTTTCGTCCCCTGGTACTCAGGTGCAACATTCCAGACGCTTTACTAACACTCTCCCCACTTGGAGAGTCAGTGCCTTTAACCTCCTGTTTGGCCCAGTTTGCAATTTGTGAGGAAGATGAAAAGGAATAGGGAGAACCCATGAGAGACTAGCTGGAGGTGTCTGGACGGGCAAATTTAACTCTCATTTCCCACTGAAGAGGAATTAACCAAAGGCTCAGCGTGCCGTGACGGAACCACACTAGGGTCTGAAGCAATCCTGCGGTGTTGCAGCCAGCTCACAAGAAAGCGAGTTGAAGAAAGGAGCTCAGGGGCACTGTCATTCACAAACCTGCAGAGTTATAAATGACAACTATCATCCAAAAATATATTGAAGTAAGGCTGCCAAGAGGACTTGAAAGCGGGGCAGAATTGCAGGAAACCGATTTCAGGAGGTAGACTGGAATTGCATGTAAAGCATAGGAAAAGAGGCAGAACGTCCACAATGATGCCCTTGGCCATAAAGGGCGTATGCGTTTTTTCCTGAATATATTCAGGAAAAAACGCATACGCACTTTTTGGCCAACCAAGCAAGCTTGCAAAGGAAATCTGCACTACAATGAAGTCTCACTGCCCCCTGGTCAAAAGGGCCATCTGAAAAAAGTGTAAAATCCACAAAGGCAGGACAGGCCATGGAGAACTGGGAGCCTTGTTATGCTGATGGGCGGGATGTAAATTGCCAACAGCCACTCTGGAGAAGTGTATGGTGTTTCCTAAAACATCCAAAAAACAAAGCAACAGAACCTAGGGCACTTCCACTTATGGTCCTATAGCTTAGGGAAATTAAAATCAAAAAGACACAGCCACCCCAAAGTTTGCGACGGCTCTGTTTACAAGAACCTCGTTTACGGTACAAGTTCAATATCACAGAAAGCGAAGAATGGATAAAGAAGTTGTGGTACTTACGTACAATGCAATATCACTCAGCAATGAAATCTATGTCATCAGGCCCATAGCAGCATAATGACTGGATTCAGGTACGATGATTCTAAGTGAAATAACTCACACAGAAAAAGAAACATCATAAGGTAACACTAATACACGGAATGTAAACTTGTCTACACAGGAACTGAATTACAAAACAGAACAGGGTCTCAAATGTAGAAAACTAACTTATGCTTGCTTAAGGGGAAAGGTGAGTTGGGGTGCTGCATAAAACCAGAGATTGAAATTAGCACAGATACCGTTCCATAAGCCAAATATATATAGTAGACAAGAGCTATTCCTTGCTCAAAGAAGTGGACTCGACACCCCATACTAAACGCCTAAGAATATACCTGACTAGTAAGAATCTTAAAACCTATGGATTTACATGTCTCTGAAAGAGATTCAAGCGTGTGTACAGCGGCATAAACGCAGAAGTGATAGGATTGGTGAGGTTCGGTGAGCAAATGCAGACCCTTTGAAGTCATATTGCATGGTTCCCATTCCATGGGTCTCAACTCTCCAGGTTTAAGGGATTCTTCCTTCAGGTAAAACATGCATGTGGAACCCAGAGTATGATCCACCGTGTGTTCGGGAAACGTGTTCAATTGTGTCTCAGTTTTCGTCCAATGGTACTCGGGTGCAACATTCCAGAAGCTTTACTAACACTCTCCCCACTTGGAGAGTCAGTGTCTTTAACCTCCTGTTTGGCCCAGTTTGCAATTTCTGCGGAAAATGAACAGGAATAGGGAGAAACAATGAGAGACTAGCTGGAGGTGTCTGGACGGGCAAATTTAACTCTCATGTCCCACCAGGAACAGGAATTAACCAAAGGCTCAGCGTGCCATGCCGGAACCACACTAGAGCCTGAAGCAATCCTGCGGTGTTGCGGCCAGCTCACAAGAAAGCGAGTTGAAGAAAGGAGCTCAGGGGCACTGTCATTCACAAACCTGCAGAGTTATAAATGACAGCTATCGTCCAAAAATATATTGAAGTAAGGCTGCCAAGAGGACTTGAAAGCGGGGCAGAATTGCAGGAAACCGATTTCAGGAGGTAGACAGGAATTGCATGTAAAGCATAGGAAAAGGGGCAGAACGTCCACAATGATGCACTTGGCCAAAAAGGGCGTTTGTGTTTTTTCCTGAATATATACAGGAAAAAACGCATACGCCATTTTTGGCCAACCAAGCAAGCTTGCAAAGGAAATCTGCACTAAAATGAAGTCTCACAGCCCCCCGGTCAAAAGGGCCATCTGAAAAAAGTGTAAAATCCAGAAAGGCAGGACAGGCCATGGAGAACTGGGAGCCTTGTTATGCTGATGGACGGAATGTAAATTGCCAACAGCCACTCTGGAGAAGTGTATGGTGTTTCCTGAATCATCTACAAAACAAAGCAACAGAGCCTAGGGCACTTCCACTTATGGTCCTATAGCTTAGGGAAATTAAAATCAAAAAGACACAGCCACCCCAAACTTTGGGACGGCTCTGTTTACAAGAACCTCGGTTACGGTACAAGTTCAATATCACAGAGAGCGAAAAATGGATAAAGAAGTTGTGGTACTTACGTACAATGCAATATCACTCAGCAATGAAATCTATGTCATCAGGCCCTTAGCAGCATAATGAGTGGATTCAGGTACGTTGATTCTAAGTGAAATAAGTCACACAGAAAAAGAAACATCATAAGATATCACTAATACACGGAATGTAAACTTGGCTACACAGGAACTGAATTACAAAACAGAACAGGGTCTCAAATGTAGAAAACCAACTTATGCTTGCTTAAGGGGAAAGGTGAGTTGGGGTGCTGCATAAAACCAGAGATTGAAATTAGCACAGATACCGTTCCATAAGCCAAAATTGTAATAGAAAAGAGCTACTCGTTTCTCAACGAAGTGGACTCAACACCCCATATTAAACGCCTAAGAATATATCTGACTAGTAAGAATCTTAAAACCTATGGATTTATAAGTCTCCGAAAGAGAATCAAGCATGTGTACAGCAGCATAAACTCAGCAGTGATAGGATTGGTGAGGTTCGGTGAGCAAATGCAGACCCTTTGAAGTCATATTGCATGGTACCCATTCCATGGGTCTCAACTCTTCGGGTTTAAGGGATTCATCCTTCAGCTAAAACATGCATGTGGAACCCAGAGTATGATCCACCATGTGATCGGCAAACATGTTCAAATGTGTCTCAGTTTTCGTCCCCTGGTACTCGGGTGCAACATTCCAGACACTTTACTAACACTCTCCCCACTTGGAGAGTCAGTGCCTTTAACCTCCTGTTTGGCCCAGTTTGCAATTTCTGCGGAAAATGAACAGGAATAGGGAAAAACAATGACAGACTAGCTGGAGGTGTCTGGACGGGCAAATTTAACTCTCATTTCCCACCAGGAAGAGGAATTAACCAAAGGCTCAGCGTGCCATGCCGGAACCACACTAGGGCCTGAAGCAATCCTGCGGTGTTGCGGCCAGCTCACAAGAAAGCGAGTTGAAAAAAGGAGCTCAGGGGCACTCTAATTCACAAACGTGCAGAGTTATAAATGACAGCTATCGTCCAAAAATATATTGAAGTAAGGCTGCCAAGAGCACTTGAAAGCGGGGCAGAATTGAAGGAAACCGATTTCAGGAGGTAGACTGGAATTGCATGTAAAGCATAGGAAAAGAGGCAGAACGTCCACAATGATGCACTTGGCCAAAAAGGGCGTATGCGTTTTTTCCTGAATATATTCAGGAAAACACGCATACGCCCTTTTTGGCCAACCAAGTAAGCTTGCAAAGGAAATCTGCACTACAATGAAGACTCACTGCCCCACGCTCAAAAGGGCCATCTGAAAAAAGTGTAAAATCCAGAAAGGCAGGACAGGCCATGGAGAACTGGGAGCCTTGTTATGCTGATGGGCGGGATGTAATTTGCCAACAGCCACTCTGGAGAAGTGTATGGTGTTTCCTGAAACACCTAAAACACAAAGCAACAGAGCCTAGGGCACTTCCACTTATGGTCCTATAGGTTAGGGAAATTAAAATCAAAAAGACACAGCCACCCCAAAGTTTGGGACGGCTCTGTTTACAAGAACCTCGTTTACGGTACAAGTTCAATATCACAGAAAGTGAGAAATGGATAAAGAATTTGTGGTACTTACATACAATGCAATATCACTCAGCAATGAAATCTATGTCATCAGGCCCGTAGCAGCATAATGAGTGGATTCAGGTACGATGATTCTAAGTGAAATAAGTCACACAGAAAAAGAAACATCATAAGATATCACTACTACACGGAATGTAAACTAAGCTACTCAGGAGCTGTATTACAAAACAGAACAGGGTCTCAAATGTAGAAAACCATCTTATGCTTGCTTAAGGGGAAAGGTGAGTTGGGGTGCTGCATAAAACCAGAGATTGAAATTAGCACAGATACCGTTCCATAAGCCAAATATGTAATAGACAAGAGCTACTCCTTGCTTAACAAAGTGCTCTCAACACCCCATATTAAACGCCTAAGAATATACCTGACTAGTAATAATCTTATAACCTTTGGATTTATATGTCTCTGAAAGAAGATCAAGCATGTGTACAGCGGCATAAACGCAGCAGTGATAGGATTGGTGAGGTTCGGTGAGCAAATGCAGACCCTTTGAAGTCATATTGCATGGTACCCATTCCATGGGTCTCAACTCTCCAGGTTGAAGGGATTCTTCCTTCAGCTAAAACATGCATGTGGAACCCAGAGTATGATCCACCGTGTGTTCGGGAAACGTGTTCAAATGTGTCTCAGTTTTCGTGCCCTGGTACTCGGGTGCAACATTCCAGACGCTTTACTAACACTCTCCCCACTTGGAGAGTCAGTGCCTTTAACCTCCTGTTTGGCCTAGTTTGCAATTTCTGCGGAAAATGAACAGAAATAGGGAGAACCAATGAGAGACTAGCTGGAGGTGTCTGGACGGGCAAATTTAACTCTCATTTCCCACCAGGAAGAGGAATTAACCAAAGGCTCAGCGTGCCGTGCCAAACCACACTAGGCCCTGAAACAATCCTGCGGTGTTGCGGCCAGCTCACAAGAAAGCGAGTTGAAGAAAGGAGCTCAGGGACACTGTAACTCACAAACCTGCAGAGTTATAAATGACAGCTATGTCCAAAAATATATTGAAGTAAGGCTGCCAAGTGGACTTGAAAGCGGGGCAGAATTGCAGGAAACCGATTTCAGGAGGAAGACTGGAATTGCATGTAAAGCATAGGAAAAGAGGCAGAACGTCCACAATGATGCACTTGCCCAAAAAGGGCGTATGCGTTTTTTCCTGAATATATTCAGGAAAAAATGCATACGCAATTTTTGGCCAACCAAGCAAGCTTGCAAATGAAATCTTCACTACAATGAAGTCTCACTGCCCTCCAGTCAAAAGGGACATCTGAAAAATGTTTAAAATCCAGAAGGGCAGGACAGGCCATGGAGAACTGGGAGCCTTGTTATGCTGATGGGCGGGATGTAATTTGCCAACAGCCACTCTGGAAAAGTGTATGGTGTTTCCTGAAACAACCAAAAAGCAAAGCAACAGAGCCTAGGGCACTTCCACTTATGGTCCTATAGCTTAGGGAAATTAAAATCAAAAAGACACAGCCACCCCAAACTTTGGGACGGCTCTGTTTACAAGAACCTCATTTATGGTACAAGTTCAATATCACAGAAAGCGAAAAATGGATAAAGAATTTGTGGTACTTATGTACAATGCAATATCACTCAGCAATGAAATCTATGTCATCAGGCCCGTAGCAGCATAATGAGTGGATTCAGGTATGATGATTCTAAGTGAAATAAGGCACACAGAAATAGAAATATCATAAGGTATCACTAATACACGGAATGTAAACTTGGCTACACAGGAACTGAATTACAAAACAGAACAGGGTCTCAAATGTAGAAAACCAACTTATGCTTGCTTAAGGGGAAAGGTGAGTTGGGGTGCTGAATAAAACCAGAGATTGAAATTAGCACAGATACCGTTCAATAAGCCAAATATGTAATAGACAAGAGGTACTCCTTGCTCAACGAAGTGGACTCAACACCCCATATTAAACGCCTAAGAATATACCTGACTAGTAAGAATCTTAAAACCTATGGATTTATAAGTCTCCGAAAGAGTCAAGCATGTGTACAGCAGCATAAACGCAGCAGTGATAGGATGGTGAGGTTCGGTGAGCAAATGCAGACCCTTTGAAGTCATATTGCATGGTACCCATTCCATGGGTCTAAACTCTCCAGGTTTAAGGGATTCTTCCTTCAGCTAAAACATGCATGTGGAATCCAGAGTATGATCCACCGTGTGTTCGGGAAACGTGTTCAATTGTGTCTCAGTTTTCGTCCACTGGTACTCGGGTGCAACATTCCAGACGCTTTACTAATACTCTCCCATCTTGGAGAGTTAGTGCCTCTAACCACCTGTTTGGCCCAGTTTTCAATTTCTGTGGAAAATTAACAGGAATAGGGAGAACACAAGAGAGACTAGCTGGAGGTGTCTGGAAGGCCAAATTTAACTCTCATTTCCCACCAGGAAGAGGAATTATCCAAAGGCTCAGCGTGCCGTGCCGGAACCGTACTAGTGTCTGAAGCAATCCTGCGGTGTTGCGGCCAGCTCACAAGAAAGCGAGTTGAAGAAAGGATCTCAGGGGCACTGTCATTCATAAACCTGCAGAGTTGTAAATGACAGCTATCATCCAAAAATATATTGAAGTAGGGCTGCCAAGAGGACTTGAATGCGGGGCAGAATTGCAGATAACCGATTTCAGGAGGTAGACTGAAATTGCATGTAAAGCATAGGAAAAGAGGCAGAACGTCCACAATGATGCACTTGGCCAAAAAGGGCGTATGCGTTTTTTCCTGAATATATTCAGGATAAAACGCATACGCCCTTTTTGGCCAACCAAGCAAGCTTGCAAAGGAAATCTGCACTACAATGAAGTCTCACTGCCCCTGGGACAAAAGGGCCAGCTGAAAAAAGTGTAAAATCAGGAAAGGCAGGACAGGCCATAGATAACTGGGAGCCTTGTTATGCTAATGGGCGTGATGTAAATTGCCAACAGCCACTCTGGAGTAGTGTATGGTGTTTCCTGAAACATCTAAAAAACAAAGCAACAGAGCCTAGGGCACTTCCACTTATGGTCCTATAGCTTAGGGAAATTAAAATCAAAAAGACACAGCCACCCCAAAATTTGGGATGGCTCTGTTTACCAGAACCTTCTTTATGGTACAAGTTCAATATCACAGAAGCGAAAAATGGATAAAGAATTTGTGGTACTTACGTACAATGCAATATCACTCAGCAATGAAATCTATGTCATCAGGCCCATAGCAGCATAATGAGTGGATTCAGGTATGATGATTCTAAGTGAAATAAGGCACACAGAAAAAGAAATATCATAAGATATCACTAATACACGGAATGTAAAATTGGCTACACAGGAACTGAATTACAAAACAGAACAGGGTCTCAAATGTAGAAAACCAACTTATGCTTGCTTAAGGGGAAAGGTGAGTTGGGGTGCTGCATAAAACCAGAGATTGAAATTAGCACAGATACCGTTCCATAAGCCAAATATGTAATAGACAAGGGCTACTCCTTGCTTAACGAAGTGCACTCAACACCCCATATTAAACGCCTAATAATATACCTGACTAATAAGAATCTTAAAACTTTTGGATTTATATGTCTCTGAAAGAGGATCAAGCATGTGTACAGCAGCATAGATGCAGCAGTGATAGGATTGTTGAGGTTCGGTGAGCAAATGCAGACCCTTTGAAGTCATATTTCATGGTACCCATTCCATGGGTCTCAACTCTCCAGGTTTAAGGGATTCTTCCTTCAGCTAAAACATGCATGTAGAACCCAGAGTATGATCCACCGTGTGATCGGGAAACGTGTTCAAATGTGTCTGAGTTTTCGTCCCCTGGTACTCAGGTGCAACATTCCAGACGCTTTACTAACACTCTCCCCACTTGGAGAGTCAGTGCCTTAAACCTCCTGTTTGGCTCAGTTTGCAAATTCTGCGGAAAATGAACAGGAATAGGGAGAACCAATGAGAGACTAGCTGGAGGTGTCTGGGCGGGGAAATTTAACTCTCATTTCCCACCAGGAAGAGGAATTAACCAAAGGCTCAGTGTGCCATGCAGGAACCACACTAGGTCCTGAAGCAATCCTGCGGTGTTGCGGCCACCTCACAAGAAAGCGAGTTGAAGAAAGGAGCTCAGGGGCACTGTCATTCACAAACCTGCAGAGTTATAAATGACAGCTCTCATCCAAAAATATATTGAAGTAAGGCTGCCAAGAGGAGTTGAAAGCGGGGAAGAATTGCAGGAAACCGATTTCAGGAGGTAGACTGGAATTGCATGTAAAGCATAGGAAAAGAGGCAGAACGTCCACAATGATGCACTTGGCCAAAAAGGGCGTATGCGTTTTTTCCTGAATATATTCAGGAAAAAACGCATACGCCCTTTTTGGCCAACCAAGCAAGCTTGCAAAGGAAATCTGCACTACAATGAAGTATCACTTCCCCCCGGTCAAAAGGGCCATCTGAAAAAAGTGTAAAATCCAGAAAGGCAGGACAGGCCATTGAGAACTGGGAGCCTTGTTATGCTGATGAGCGGGATGTAAATTGCCAACAGCCACTCTGGAGAAGTGTATGGTGTTTCCTGAATCATCTAGAAAACAAAGCAACAGAGCCTAGGGCACTTCCACATATGGTCCTAAAGCTTAGGGAAATTAAAATCAAAAAGACACAGCCACCCCAAAGTTTGGGACGGCTCTGCTTACAAGAACCTCGTTTATGGTACAAGTTCAATATCACAGAAAGCGAAAAATGGATAAAGAAGTTGTGGTACTTACGTACAATGCAATATCACTCAGCAATGAAATCTATGTCATCAGGCCCGTAGCAGCATAATGAGTGGATTCAGGTACGATGATTCTAAGTGAAATAAGTCACACAGAAAAAGAAACATCATAAGATATCACTAATACACGGAATGTAAACTTGGCTACACAGTAACTGAATTACAAAACAGAACAGGGTCTCAAATGTAGAAAACCAACTTATGCTTGCTTAAGGGGAAAGGTGAGTTGGGGTGCTGAATAAAACCAGAGATGGAAATTAGCACAGATACCCTTCCATAAGCCAAATATATAATAGACAAGAGCTACTCCTTGCTCAACGTAGTGGACTCAACACCGCATATTAAATGCCTAAGAATATATCTGAGTAGTAAGAATCTTAAAACCTATGGATTTATATGTCTCCAAAAGAGAATCAAGCATGTGTACAGTGGTATAAACGCAGCAGTGATAGGATTGGTGAGGTTCGGTGAGCAAATGCAGACCCTTTGAAGTCATATTGCATGGTACCCATTCCATGGGTCTCAACTCTCCAGGTTTAAGGGATTCTTCCTTCAGCTAAAACATGCATGCGGAACCCAGAGTATGATCCACCGTGTGATGGGGAAACGTGTTCAAATGTGTCTCAGTTTTAGTCCGCTGGTACTCGGGTGCAACATTCCAGACGCTTTACTAACACTCTCCCCACTTGGAGAGTCAGTGCCTTTAACCTCCTGTTTGGCCCAGTTTGCAATTTCTGCGGAAAATGAACAGGAATAGGGAGAACCAATGAGAGACTAGCTGGAGGTGTCTGGACGGGCAAATTTAACTCTCATTTCCCACCAGGAACAGGAATTAACCAAAGGCTCAGTGTGCCATGCCAAAACCACACTAGAGCCTGAAGCAATCCTGCGGTGTTGCGGCCAGCTCACAATAAAGCGAGTTGAAGAAAGGAGCTCAGGGGCACTGTCATTCACAAACCTGCAGAGTTATAAATGACAGCTATCGTCCAAAAATATTTTGAAGTAAGGCTGCCAAGAGGACTTGAAAGCGGGGCAGAATTGCAGGAAACCGATTTCAGGAGGTAGACTGGAATTGCATGTAAAGCACAGAAAAAGAGGCAGAACGTCCACAATGATGCACTTGGCCAAAAAGGGCGTATGCGTTTTTTCCTGAATATATTCAGGGAAAAACGCAAACGCCCTTTTTGGCCAACCAAGCAAGCTTGCAAAGGAAATCTGCACCAGAATGAAGTCTCACTGCCCCTGGGACAAAAGGGCCATCTGAAAAATGTGTAAAATCCAGAAAGGCAGGACAGGCCATGGAGAACTGGGAGCCTTGTTATGATGATGGGCGGGATGTAAATTGCCAACAGCCACTCTGGAGTAGTGTATGGTGTTTCCTGAAACATCTAAAAAACAAGCAACAGAGCCTAGGGCACTTCCACTTATGGTCCTATAGCTTAGGGAAATTAAAATCAAAAAGACACAGCCACCCCAATGGTTGGGATGGCTCTGTTTACAAGAACCTCATTTACGGTACAAGTTCAATATCACAGAAAGCGAAAAATGGATATAGAAGTTGTGGTACTCACGTACAATGCAATATCACTCAGCAATGAAATCTATGTCATCAGGCCCGTAGCAGCATAATGAGTGGATTCAGGTACGATGATTCTAACTGAAATAAGTCACACAGAAAAAGAAACATCATTAAATATCACTAATACACGGAATGTAAACTTGGCTACACAGGAACTGAATTACAAAACAGAACAGGGTCTCAAATGTAGAAAACCAACTTATGCTTGCTTAAGGGGAAAGGTGAGTTGGGGTGCTGAATAAAACCAGAGATGGAAATTAGCACAGATACCATTCCTAAGCCAAATATGTAATAGACAAGAGCTACTCCTTGCTCAACGAAGTGCACTGAACACCCCATATTAAACGCCTAAGAATATACCTGACTAGTAATCATCTAAAAACCTATGGATTTATATGTCTCCGAAAGAGAATCAAGCGTGTGTACAGCGACATAAACACAGCAGTGATAGGATTGGTGAGGTTCGGTGAGCAAATGCAGACCCTTTGAAGTCATATTGCATGGTACCCATTCCATGGGTCTCAACTCTCCAGGTTTAAGGGATTCTTCCTTCAGCTAAAACATGCATGTGGAACCCAGAGTATGATCCACCGTGTGTTCGGGAAACGTGTTCAATTGTGTCTCAGTTTTCGTCCAATGGTACTCAGGTGCAACATTCCAGAAGCTTTACTAACACTCTCCCCACTTGGAGAGTCAGTGCCTTTAACCTCCTGTTTGGCCCAGTTTGCAATTTCTGCGGAAAATGAACAGGAATAGGGAGAACCAATGAGAGACTAGTTGGAGGTGTCTGGACCGGCAAATTTAACTCTCATTTCCCACCAGGAATTGGAATTAACCAAAGGCTCAGCGTGCCGTGCCGGAACCGTACTAGTGTCTGAACCAATCCTGCGGTGTTGCGGCCAGCTCACAAGAAAGCGAGTTGAAGAAAGGAGCTCAGGGGCACTGTCATTCATAAACCTGCAGAGTTATAAATGACAGCTATCATCCAAAAATATATTGAAGTAAGGCTGCAAAGAGGACTTGAATGCGGGGCAGAATTGCAGGAAACCGATTTCAGGAGGTAGACTGGAATTGCATGTAAAGCATAGGAAAAGAGGCAGAACGTCCACAATGATGCACTTGGCCAAGAAGTGCGTATGCGTTTTTTCCTGAATATATTCAGGAAAAAATGCATACGCCCTTTTTGGCCAACCAAGCAAGCTTGCAAAGGAAATCTGCACTACAATGAAGTCTCAATGCACCCTAGTCAAAAAGGCCATCTGAAAAAAGTGTGAAATCCAGAAAGGCAGAACAGGCCATGGTGAACTGGGAGCCTTGTTATGCTGATGAGAGGATGTAAATTGCCAACTGCCACTCGGGAGAAGTGTATGGTGTTTCCTGAAACATCTAAAAAACAAAGCAACAGAGCCTAGGGCACTTCCACATATGGTCCTAAAGCTTAGGGAAATTAAAATCAAAAAGACACAGCCACCCCAAAGTTTGGGACCGCTCTGTTTACAAGAACCTCGTTTACGATACAAGTTCAATATCACAGAAAGCGAAAAATGGATAAAGAAGTTGTGGTACTTACGTACAATGCAATATCACTCAGCAATGAAATCTATGTCATCAGGTCCGTAGCAGCATAATGAGTGGATTCAGGTACGATGATTCTAAGTGAAATAAGTCACACAGAAAAAGAAACATTATAAGATATCACTAATACACGGAATGTAAACTTGGCTACACAGGAACTGAATTACAAAACAGAACAGGGTCTCAAATGTAGAAAACCAACTTATGCTTGCTTAAGGGGAAAGGTGAGTTGGGGTGCTGCATAAAACCAGAGATGGAAATTAGCACAGATTCCGTTCCATAAGCCAAATATGTAATAGAGAAGAGCTACTCCTTGCTCAACGAAGTGGACTCAACACCCCATATTAAATGCCTAAGGATATACCTGACTAGTAAGAATCTTAAAACCTATGGATTTATATGTCTCCGAAAGAGAATCAACTGTGTGTGCAGCTGCATAAACGCAGCAGTGATAGGATTGGTGAGGTTCGGTGAGCAAATGCAGACCCTTTGAAGTCATATTGCATGGTACCCATTCCATAGGTCTCAACTCTCCAGGTTTAAGGGATTCTTCCTTCAGCTAAAACATGCATGTGGAACCCAGAGTATGATCCACCGTGTGATCGGGAAACGTGTTCAAATGTGTCTCAGTTTTCGTCCCCTGGTACTCGGGTGCAACATTCCAGACGCTTTCTAACACTCTCCCCACTTGGAGAGTCAGTGCCTTTAACCTCCTGTTTGGCACAGTTTGCAATTTCTGCGGAAAATAAACAGGAATAGGGAAAAACAATGAGAGCCTAGCTGGAGGTGTCTGGACGGGCAAATTTCACTCTCATTTCCCACCAGGAAGAGGAATTAACCAAAGGCTCAGGGTGCCATGCCGGAACCACACTAGGGCCTGAAGCAATCCTGGGGTGTTGCGGCCATCTCACAAGAAAGCGAGTTGAAGAAAGGAGCTCAGGGACACTGTCATTCACAAACTTGCAGAGTTATAAATGACACCTATCTTCCAAAAATATATTGAAGTAAGGCTGCCAAGAGGACTTGAATGCGGGGCAGAATTGCAGGAAACCGATTTCAGGAGGTAGACTGGAATTGCATGTAAAGCATAGGAAAAGAGGCAGAACGTCCACAATGATGCACTTGGCCAAGAAGTGCGTATGCGTTTTTTCCTGAATATATTCAGGAAAAAATGCATACGCCCTTTTTGGCCAACCAAGCAAGCTTGCAAAGGAAATCTGCACTACAATGAAGTCTCAATGCACCCTAGTCAAAAAGGCCATCTGAAAAAAGTGTGAAATCCAGAAAGGCAGAACAGGCCATGGTGAACTGGGAGCCTTGTTATGCTGATGAGAGGGATGTAAATTGCCAACTGCCACTCGGGAGAAGTGTATGGTGTTTCCTGAAACATCTAAAAAACAAAGCAACAGAGCCTAGGGCACTGCCACTTATGGTCTTATAGCTTAGGGAAATTAAAATCAAAAAGACACAGCCACCCCAAACTTTGGGACCCCTCTGTTTACAAGAACCTCGTTTACGGTACAAGTTCAATATCACAGAAAGCGAAAAATGGATATAGAAGTTGTGGTACTTACGTACAATGCAATATCACTCAGCAATGTAATCTATGTCATCAGGCCCGTAGCAGTATAATGAGTGGATTCAGGTACGATGATTCTAAGTGAAATAAGTCACACAGAAAAAGAAATATCTTAAGATATCACTAATACACGGAATGTAAACTTGGCTACACAGGAACTGAATTACAAAACAGAACAGGGTCTCAAATGTAGAAAACCAACTTATGCTTGCTTAAGGGGAAAGGTGAGTTGGGGTGCTGCATAAAACCAGAGATTGAAATTAGCACAGATACCGTTCCATAAGCCAAATTTGTAATAGACAAGAGCTACTCGTTGCTCAACCAAGTGGACTCAACACCCCATATTAAACGCCTAAGAATATATCTGACTAGTAAGAATCTTAAAACCTATGGATTTATATGTCTCCGAAAGAGAATCAAGCATATGTACAGCGGCATAAACGCAGCAGTGATAGGATTGGTGAGGTTCGGTGAGCAAATGCAGACCCTTTGAAGTCATATTGCATGGTACCCATCCATGGGTATCAACTCTCCAGGTTTAAGGGATTCATCCTTCAGCTAAAACATGCATGTGGAACCCAGAGTATGATCCACCGTGTGATCGGGAATCGTGTTCAAATGTGTCTCAGTTTTCGTCCCCTGGTACTCGGGTGCAACATTCCAGACGCTTTACTAACACTCTCCCCACTTGGAGAGTCAGTGCCTTTAACCTACTGTTTGGCCCAGTTTGCCATTTCTGTGGAAAATGAACAGGAATAGGGAAAAACAATGAGAGCCTAGCTGGAGGTGTCCGGACGGGCAAATTTCACTCTCCTTTCCCACTAGGAAGAGGAATTAACCAAAGGCTCAGGGTGCCATGCCGGAACCACACTAGGGCCTGAAGCAATCCTGCGGTGTTGCGGCCAGCTCACAAGAAAGCGAGTTGAAGAAAGGAGCTCAGGGGCACTGTCATTCACAAACCTGCAGAGTTATAAATGACAGCTATCGTCCAAAAATATATTGAAGTAAGGCTGCCAAGAGGACTTGAAAGCGGGGCAGAATTGCAGGAAACCGATTTCAGGAGGTAGACTGGAATTGCATTTAAAGCATAGGAAAAGAGGCAGAACGTCCACAATGATGCACTTGGCCAAGAAGTGCATATGCGTTTTTTCCTGAATATATTCAGTAAAAAACGCATACGCCCTTTTTGGCCAACCAAGCAAGCCTGCAAAGGAAATCTGCACTACAATGAAGTCTCACTGACCCCAGTCAAAAGGGCCATCTGAAAAAAGTGTAAAATCCAGAAAGGCAGGACATGCCATAAACAACTGGAAGCCTTGATATGCTGATGGGCGGGATGTAAATTGCCAACAGCCACTCTGGAGAAGTGTATGGTGTTTCCTGAAACATCTAAAAAACAAAGCAACAGAGCCTAGGGCACTTCCACTTATGGTCCTATAGCTTAGGGAAATTAAAATCAAAAAGACATAGCCACCCCAATGGTTGGGATGGCTCTGTTTACAAGAACCTCATTTATGTACAATTCAATATCACAGAAAGCGAAAATGGATAAAGAAGTTGTGGTACTTACATACAATGCAATATCACTCAGCAATGAAATCTATGTCATCAGGCCCATAGCAGCATAATGAGTGGATTCAGGTACGATGATTCTAAGTGAAATAAGTCACACAGAAAAAGAAACATCATCAGATATCACTAATACACGGAATGTAAACTTGGCTACACAGGAACTGAATTACAAAACAGAACAGGGTCTCAAATGTAGAAAACCAACTTATGCTTGCTTAAGGGGAAAGGTGAGTTGGGGTGCTGCATAAAACCAGAGATGGAATTTAGCACAGATACCCTACCATAAGCCAAATATGTAATAGACAAGAGCTACTCCTTGCTCAACGAAGTGGGCTCAACACCCCATATTAAACGCCTAAGAATGTACCTGACTAGTAAGTATCTTAAAACCTATGGATTGCTATGTCTCCGAAAGAGAATCAAGCGTGTGTACAGGGGCATAAACGCAGCAGTGACAGGATTGGAGAGGTTCGGTGAGCAAATGAAGACCCTTTGAAGTCATATTGCATGGTACCCATTCCACGGGTCTCAACTCTCCAGGTTGAAGGGATTCTTCCTTCAGCTAAAACATGCATGTGGAACCCAGAGTATGATCAACCGTGTGATCGGGACACGTGTTCAAATATGTCTCAGTTTTCGACCCCTGGTACTCGGGTGCAACATTCCAGACGCTTTACTAACACTCTCCCGACTTGGAGAGTCAGTGCCTTTAACCTCCTGTTTGGCCCAGTTTGCAATTTCTGCGGAAAATGAACAGGAATAGGGAGAACCAATGAGAGACTAGCTGGAGGTGTCTGGACGGGCAAATTTTACTCTCATTTCCCACCAGGAAGAGGAATTAACCAAAGGCTCAGTGTGCCGTGCCCGAACCAGATTAGGGCCTGAAGCAATCCTGCGGTGTTGTGGCCAGCTCGCAAGAAAGCGAGTTGAAGAATGGAGCTCAGGGGCACTGTAATTCACAAACATGCAGAGTTAGAAATGACAGCTATCGTCCAAAAATATACTGAAGTAACGCTGCCAACAGGACTTGAAAGCGGGGCAGAATTGGAGGAAACCGATTTCAGGAGGTAGACTGGAATTGCATTTAAAGCATAGGAAAAGAGGCAGAACGTCCACAATGATGCACTTGGCCAAAAAGGGCGTATGCGTTTTTTCCTGAATATATTCAGGAAAAAACGCATACGCCCATTTTGGCCAACCAAGCAAGCTTGCAAAGGAAATCTGCACTACAATGATGTCTCACTGCCCCCGAGTCAAAAGGGCCATCTGAAAAAAGTGTAAAATCCAGAAAGGCAGGACATGCCATAAACAACTGGAAGCCTTGATATGCTGATGGGCGGGATGTCAATTGCCAACAGCCACTCTGGAGAAGTGTATGGTGTTTCCTGAAACATCTAAAAAACAAAGCAACAGAGCCTAGGGCACTTCCACTTATGGTCCTATAGCTTAGGGAAATTAAAATCAAAAAGACATAGCCACCCCAATGGTTGGGACGGCTCTGTTTACAAGAACCTCGTTTATGTACAATTCAATATCACAGAAAGCGAAAATGGATAAAGAAGTTGTGGTACTTACATACAATGCAATATCACTCAGCAATGAAATCTATGTCATCAGGCCCATAGCAGCATAATGAGTGGATTCAGGTACGATGATTCTAAGTGAAATAAGTCACACAGAAAAAGAAACATCATCAGATATCACTAATACACGGAATGTAAACTTGGCTACACAGGAACTGAATTACAAAACAGAACAGGGTCTCAAATGTAGAAAACTAACTTATGCTTGCTTAAGGGGAAAGGTGAGTTGGGGTGCTGCATAAAACCAGAGATGGAATTTAGCACAGATACCGTTCCATAAGCCAAATATGTAATAGACAAGAGCTACTCCTTGCTCAACGAAGTGGGCTCAACACCCCATATTAAACGCCTAAGAATGTACCTGACTAGTAAGTATCTTAAAACCTATGGATTGCTATGTCTCCGAAAGAGAATCAAGCGTGTGTACAGGGGCATAAACTAGGCAGTGACAGGATTGGAGAGGTTCGGTGAGCAAATGAAGACCCTTTGAAGTCATATTGCATGGTACCCATTCCACGGGTCTCAACTCTCCAGGTTGAAGGGATTCTTTCTTCAGCTAAAACATGCATGTGGAACGCAGAGTATGATCAACCGTGTGATCGGGACACGTGTTCAAATATGTCTCAGTTTTCGACCCCTGGTACTCGGGTGCAACATTCCAGATGGTTTACTAACACTCTCCCGACTTGGAGAGTCAGTGCCTTTAACCTCCTGTTTGGCCCAGTTTGCAATTTCTGCGGAAGATGAACAGGAATAGGGAGAACCAATGAGAGACTAGCTGGAGGTGTCTGGACGGGCAAATTTTACTCTCATTTCCCACCAGGAAGAGGAATTAACCAAAGGCTCAGTGTGCCGTGCCCGAACCAGATTAGGGCCTGAAGCAATCATGCGGTGTTGTGGCCAGCTCACAAGAAAGCGAGTTGAAGAATGGAGCTCAGGGGCACTGTAATTCACAAATCTGCAGAGTTATAAATGACAGCTATCGTCCAAAAATATACGGAAGTAATGCTGCCAAGAGGACTTGATAGCGGGGCAGAATTGCAGGAAACAGATTTCAGGAGGTAGACTGGAATTGCATTTAAAGCATAGGAAAAGAGGCAGAACGTGGACAATGATGCACTTGGCCAAAAAGAGCGTATGCGTTTTTTCCTGAATATATTCAGGAAAAAACGCATACGCCCTTTTTGGCCAACCAAGCAAGCTTGCAAAGGAAATCTGCACTACAATGAAGTCTCACTTCCCCCCGGTCAAAAGGGCCATCTAAAAAAAGTGTAAAATCCAGAAAGGCAGGACAGGCCATGGAGAACTGGGAGCCTTGTTATGCTGATGGGCGGGATGTAAATTGCCAACAGCCACTCGGGAGAAGTGTATGGTGTTTCCTGAAACATCTAAAAAACAAAGCAACAGAGCCTAGGGCACTGCCACTTATGGTCCTATAGCTTAGGGAAATTAAAATCAAAAAGACACAGCCACCCCAAAGTTTGGGACGGCTCTGTTTACAAGAACCTCGTTTACGGTACAAGTTCAATATCGCAGAAAGCGAAAAATGGATAAAGAAGTTGTGGTACTTACGTACAATACAATATCACTCAGCAATGAAATCTATGTCATCAGGCCCGTAGCAGCCTAATGAGTGGATTCAGGTATGATGATTCTAACTGAAATAAGTCACACAGAAAAAGAAACATCATAAGATATCACTAATACACGGAATGAAAACTTGGCTACACAGGAACTGGATTACAAAACAGAACAGGGTCTCAAATTTAGAAAGCCAACTTATGCTTGCTTAACGGGAAAGGTGAGTTGGGGTGCTGCATAAAACCAGAGATTGAAATGAGCACAGATAAAGTTCCTTAAGCCAAATATGTAATAGACAAGAGCTACTCCTTGCTCAACGAAATGGGCTCAACACCCCATATTAAACGCCTAAGAATGTACCTGACTAGTAAGTATCTTAAAACCTATGGATTGCTATGTCTCCGAAAGAGAATCAAGCGTGTGTACAGGGGCATAAACGCAGCAGTGATAGGATTGGAGAGGTTCGGTGAGCAAATGAAGACCCTTTGAAGTCATATTGCATGGTACCCATTCCACGGGTCTCCACTCTCCAGGTTGAAGGGATTCTTCCTTCAGCTAAAACATGCATGTGGAACCCAGAGTATGATCAACCGTGTGATCGGGACACGTGTTCAAATATGTCTCAGTTTTCGACCCCTGGTACTCGGGTGCAACATTCCAGACGCTTTACTAACACTCTCCCGACTTGGAGAGTCAGTGCCTTTAACCTCCTGTTTGGCCCAGTTTGCAATTTCTGCGGAAGATGAACAGGAAAAGGGAGAACCAATGAGAGACTAGCTGGAGGTGTCTGGACGGGCAAATTTTACTCTCATTTCCCACCAGGAACAGGAATTAACCAAAGGCTCAGCGTGCCGTACCCGAACCAGATTAGGGCCTGAAGCAATCCTGTGGTGTTGTGGCCAGCTCACAAGAAAGCGAGTTGAAGAATGGAGCTCAGGGGCACTGTAATTCACAAACCTGCAGAGTTATAAATGACAGCTACCGTCCAAAAATATACTGAAGTAAGGCTGCCAAGAGGACTTGAAAGCGGGGCAGAATTGCAGGAAACCGAGTTCAGGAGGTAGACTGGAATTGCATGTAAAGCATAGGAAAAGAGGCAGAACGTCCACAATGATGCACTTGGCCAAGAAGTGCATATGCGTTTTTTCCTGAATATATTCAGGAAAAAACGCATACGCCCATTTTGGCCAACCAAGCAAGCTTGCAAAGGAAATCTGCACTACAATGATGTCTCACTGCCCCCGAGTCAAAAGGGCCATCTGAAAAAAGTGTAAAATCCAGAAAGGCAGGACATGCCATAAACAACTGGAAGCCTTGATATGCTGATGGGCGGGATGTAAATTGCCAACAACCACTCTGGAGAAGTGTATGGTGTTTCCTGAAACATCTAAAAAACAAAGCAACAGAGCCTAGGGCACTTCCACTTATGGTCCTATAGCTTAGGGAAATTAAAATCAAAAAGACACAGCCACCCCAAAGTTTGGGACGGCTCTGTTTACAAGAACCTCATTTACGGTACAAGTTCAATATCGCAGAAAGCGAAAAATGGATAAAGAAGTGTGGTACTTACGTACAATACAATATCACTCAGCAATGAAATCTATGTCATCAGGCCCGTAGCAGCATAATGAGTGGATTCAGGTACGATGATTCTAAGTGAAATAAGTCACACAGAAAAAGAAACATCATCAGATATCACTAATACACGGAATGTAAACTTCGCTACACAGGAACTGAATTACAAAACAGAACAGGGTCTCAAATGTAGAAAACTAACTTATGCTTGCTTAAGGGGAAAGGTGAGTTGGGGTGCTGCATAAAACCAGAGATGGAATTTAGCACAGATACCGTTCCATAAGCCAAATATGTAATAGACAAGAGCTACTCCTTGCTCAACGAAGTGGGCTCAACACCCCATATTAAACGCCTAAGAATGTACCTGACTAGTAAGTATCTTAAAACCTATGGATTGCTATGTCTCCGAAAGAGAATCAAGCGTGTGTACAGGGGCATAAACTAGGCAGTGACAGGATTGGAGAGGTTCGGTGAGCAAATGAAGACCCTTTGAAGTCATATTGCATGGTACCCATTCCACGGGTCTCAACTCTCCAGGTTGAAGGGATTCTTCCTTCAGCTAAAACATGCATGTGGAACCCAGAGTATGATCAACCGTGTGATCGGGACACGTGTTCAAATATGTCTCAGTTTTCGACCCCTGGTACTCGGGTGCAACATTCCAGATGGTTTACTAACACTCTCCCGACTTGGAGAGTCAGTGCCTTTAACCTCCTGTTTGGCCCAGTTTGCAATTTCTGCGGAAGATGAACAGGAATAGGGAGAACCAATGAGAGACTAGCTGGAGGTGTCTGGACGGGCAAATTTTACTCTCATTTCCCACCAGGAAGAGGAATTAACCAAAGGCTCAGTGTGCCGTGCCCGAACCAGATTAGGGCCTGAAGCAATCATGCGGTGTTGTGGCCAGCTCACAAGAAAGCGAGTTGAAGAATGGAGCTCAGGGGCACTGTAATTCACAAACCTGCAGAGTTATAAATGACAGCTATCGTCCAAAAATATACGGAAGTAATGCTGCCAAGAGGACTTGATAGCGGGGCAGAATTGCAGGAAACCGATTTCAGGAGGTAGACTGGAATTGCATGTAAAGCATAGGAAAAGAGGCAGAACGTGGACAATGATGCACTTGGCCAAAAAGGGCGTATGCGTTTTCTCCTGAATATATTCAGGAAAAAACGCATACGCCCTTTCTGGCCAACCAAGCAAGCTTGCAAAGGAAATCTGCACTACAATGAAGTCTCACTTCCCAGCGGTCAAAACGCCATCTGAAAAAAGTGTAAAATCCAGAAAGGCAGGACAGGCCATGGAGAACTGGGAGCCTTGTTATGCTGATGGGCGGGATGTAAATTGCCAACAGCCACTCGGGAGAAGTGTATGGTGTTTCCTGAAACATCTAAAAAACAAAGCAACAGAGCCTAGGGCACTGCCACTTATGGTCCTATAGCTTAGGGAAATTAAAATCAAAAAGACACAGCCACCCCAAAGTTTGGGACGGCTCTGTTTACAAGAACCTCGTTTACGGTACAAGTTCAATATCGCAGAAAGCAAAAAATGGAGAAAGATGTTGTGGTACTTACGTACAATACAATATCACTCAGCAATGAAATCTATGTCATCAGGCCCGTAGCAGCATAATGAGTGGATTCAGGTATGATGATTCTAACTGAAATAAGTCACACAGTAAAAGAGACATCATAAGATATCACTAATACACGGAATGAAAACTTGGCTACACAGGAACTGGATTACAAAACAGAACAGGGTCTCAAATTTAGAAAGCCAACTTATGATTGCTTAACGGGAAAGGTGAGTTGGGGTGCTGCATAAAACCAGAGATTGAAATGAGCACAGATAAATTTCCTTAAGCCAAATATGTAATAGACAAGAGCTACTCCTTGCTCAACGTAATGGGCTCAACACCCCATATTAAACGCCTAAGAATGTACCTGACTTGTAAGTATCTTAAAACCTATGGATTGCTATGTCTCCGAAAGAGAATCAAGCGTGTGTCCAGGGGCATAAACGCAGCAGTGATAGGATTGGAGAGGTTCGGTGAGCAAATGAAGACCCTTTGAAGTCATATTGCATGGTACCCATTCCACGGGTCTCAACTCTCCAGGTTTAAGGGATTCTTCCTTCAGCTAAAACATGCATGTGGAACCCAGAGTATGATCAACCATGTGATCGGGACACGTGTTCAAATATGTCTCAGTTTTCGACCCCTGGTACTCGGGTGCAACATTCCAGACGCTTTACTATCACTCTCCCGACTTGGAGAGTCAGTGCCTTTAACCTCCTGTTTGGCCCAGTTTGCAATTTCTGCAGAAGATGAACAGGAATAGGGAGAACCAATGAGAGACTAGCTGGAGGTGTCTGGACGGGCAAATTTTACTCTCATTTCCCACCAGGAACAGGAATTCACCAAAGGCTCAGCGTGCCGTGCCGGAAACAGATTAGGGCCTGAAGCAATCCTGCGGTGTTGTGGCCAGCTCACAAGTAAGCGAATTGAAGAATGGAGCTCAGGGGCACTGTAATTCACAAACCTGCAGAGTTATAAATGACAGCTATCGTCCAAAAATATACTGAAGTAAGGCTGCCAAGAGGACTTGAAAGCGGGGCAGAATTGCAGGAAACCGATTTCAGGAGGTAGACTGGAATTGCATTTAAAGCATAGGAAAAGAGGCAGAACGTGGACAATGATGCACTTGGCCAAAAGGGCGTATGCATTTTTTCTTGAATATATTCAGGAAAAAACGCATACGCACTTTTTGGCCAACCAAGCAACCTTGCAAAGGAAATCTGCACTACAATGAAGTCTCACTTCCCCCCGGTCAAAAGGGCCATCTGAAAAAAGTGTAAAATCCAGAAAGGCAGGACAGGCCATGGAGAACTGGGAGCCTTGTTATGCTGATGGGCGGGATGTAAATTGCCAACAGCCACTCGGGAGAAGTGTATGGTGTTTCCTGAAACATCTAAAAAACAAAGCAACAGAGCCTAGGGCACTGCCACTTATGGTCCTATAGCTTAGGGAAATTAAGATCAAAAAGACACAGCCACCCCAAAGTTTGGGACGGCTCTATTTACAAGAACCTCGTTCATGGTACAAGTTCAATATCGCAGAAAGCGAAAAATGGATAAAGAAGTTGTGGTACTTACGTACAATACAATATCACTCAGCAATGAAATCTATGTCATCAGGCCCGTAGCAGCCTAATGAGTGGATTCAGGTATGATGATTCTAACTGAAATAAGTCACACAGAAAAAGAAACATCATAAGATATCACTAATACACGGAATGAAAACTTGGCTACACAGGAACTGGATTACAAAACAGAACAGGGTCTCAAATTTAGAAAGCCAACTTATGCTTGCTTAACGGGAAAGGTGAGTTGGGGTGCTGCATAAAACCAGAGATTGAAATGAGCACAGATAAAGTTCCTTAAGCCAAATATGTAATAGACAAGAGCTACTCCTTGCTCAACGAAATGGGCTCAACACCCCATATTAAACGCCTAAGAATGTACCTGACTAGTAAGTATCTTAAAACCTATGGATTGCTATGTCTCCGAAAGAGAATCAAGCTTGTGTACAGGGGCATAAACGCAGCAGTGATAGGATTGGAGAGGTTCGGTGAGCAAATGAAGACCCTTTGAAGTCATATTGCATGGTACCCATTCCACGGGTCTCAACTCTCCAGGTTGAAGGGATTCTTCCTTCAGCTAAAACATGCATGTGGAACCCAGAGTATGATCAACCGTGTGATCGGGAGACGCGTTCAAATATGTCTCACTTTTCGACCCCTGGTACTCGGGTGCAACATTCCAGACGCTTAACTAACACTCTCCCGACATGGAGAGTCAGTGCCTTTAACCTCCTGTTTGGCCCAGTTTTCAATTTCTGCGAAAGATGAACAGGAATAGGAGAACCAATGAGAGACTAGCTGGAGGTGTCTGGACGGGCAAATTTTACTCTCATTTCCCACCAGGAACAGGAATTAACCAAAGGCTCAGCGTGCCGTGCCGGAACCAGATTAGGGCCTGAAGCAATCCTGCGGTGTTGCAGCCAGCTCACAAGAAAGCGAGTTGAAGAATGGAGCTCAGGGGCACTGTAATTCACAAACCTGCAGAGTTATAAATGACAGCTATCGTCCAAAAATATACTGAAGTAAGGCTGCCAAGAGGACTTGAAAGCGGGGCAGAATTGAAGGAAACCGATTTCAGGAGGTAGACTGGAATTGCATTTAAAGCATAGGAAAAGAGGCAGAACGTCCACAATGATGCACTTGACCAAAAAGGGCGTATGCGTTTTTTCCTGAATATATTCAGGAAAAAACGCACACGCCCTTTTTGGCCAACCAAGCAAGCTTGCAAAGGAAATCTGCACTACAATGAAGTCTCACCTCCCCCCGGTCAAAAGGGCGATCTAAAAAAAGTGTAAAATCCAGAAATGCAGGACAGGCCATGGAGAACTGGGAGCCTTGTTATGCTGATGGGCGGGATGTAAATTGCCAACAGCCACTCGGGAGAAGTGTATGGTGTTTCCTGAAACATCTAAAAAACAAAGCAACAGAGCCTAGGGCACTGCCACTTATGGTCCTATAGCTTAGGGAAATTAAAATCAAAAAGACATAGCCACCCCAATGGTTGGGACGGCTCTGTTTACAAGAACCTCGTTTATGTACAATTCAATATCACAGAAAGCGAAAATGGATAAAGAAGTTGTGGTACTTACATACAATGCAATATCACTCAGCAATGAAATCTATGTCATCAGGCCCATAGCAGCATAATGAGTGGATTCAGGTACGATGATTCTAAGTGAAATAAGTCACACAGAAAAAGAAACATCATCAGATATCACTAATACACGGAATGTAAACTTGGCTACACAGGAACTGAATTACAAAACAGAACAGGGTCTCAAATGTAGAAAACTAACTTATGCTTGCTTAAGGGGAAAGGTGAGTTGGGGTGCTGCATAAAACCAGAGATGGAATTTAGCACAGATACCGTTCCATAAGCCAAATATGTAATAGACAAGAGCTACTCCTTGCTCAACGAAGTGGGCTCAACACCCCATATTAAACGCCTAAGAATGTACCTGACTAGTAAGTATCTTAAAACCTATGGATTGCTATGTCTCCGAAAGAGAATCAAGCGTGTGTACAGGGGCATAAACTAGGCAGTGACAGGATTGGAGAGGTTCGGTGAGCAAATGAAGACCCTTTGAAGTCATATTGCATGGTACCCATTCCACGGGTCTCAACTCTCCAGGTTGAAGGGATTCTTTCTTCAGCTAAAACATGCATGTGGAACGCAGAGTATGATCAACCGTGTGATCGGGACACGTGTTCAAATATGTCTCAGTTTTCGACCCCTGGTACTCGGGTGCAACATTCCAGATGGTTTACTAACACTCTCCCGACTTGGAGAGTCAGTGCCTTTAACCTCCTGTTTGGCCCAGTTTGCAATTTCTGCGGAAGATGAACAGGAATAGGGAGAACCAATGAGAGACTAGCTGGAGGTGTCTGGACGGGCAAATTTTACTCTCATTTCCCACCAGGAAGAGGAATTAACCAAAGGCTCAGTGTGCCGTGCCCGAACCAGATTAGGGCCTGAAGCAATCATGCGGTGTTGTGGCCAGCTCACAAGAAAGCGAGTTGAAGAATGGAGCTCAGGGGCACTGTAATTCACAAATCTGCAGAGTTATAAATGACAGCTATCGTCCAAAAATATACGGAAGTAATGCTGCCAAGAGGACTTGATAGCGGGGCAGAATTGCAGGAAACAGATTTCAGGAGGTAGACTGGAATTGCATTTAAAGCATAGGAAAAGAGGCAGAACGTGGACAATGATGCACTTGGCCAAAAAGAGCGTATGCGTTTTTTCCTGAATATATTCAGGAAAAAACGCATACGCCCTTTTTGGCCAACCAAGCAAGCTTGCAAAGGAAATCTGCACTACAATGAAGTCTCACTTCCCCCCGGTCAAAAGGGCCATCTAAAAAAAGTGTAAAATCCAGAAAGGCAGGACAGGCCATGGAGAACTGGGAGCCTTGTTATGCTGATGGGCGGGATGTAAATTGCCAACAGCCACTCGGGAGAAGTGTATGGTGTTTCCTGAAACATCTAAAAAACAAAGCAACAGAGCCTAGGGCACTGCCACTTATGGTCCTATAGCTTAGGGAAATTAAAATCAAAAAGACACAGCCACCCCAAAGTTTGGGACGGCTCTGTTTACAAGAACCTCGTTTACGGTACAAGTTCAATATCGCAGAAAGCGAAAAATGGATAAAGAAGTTGTGGTACTTACGTACAATACAATATCACTCAGCAATGAAATCTATGTCATCAGGCCCGTAGCAGCCTAATGAGTGGATTCAGGTATGATGATTCTAACTGAAATAAGTCACACAGAAAAAGAAACATCATAAGATATCACTAATACACGGAATGAAAACTTGGCTACACAGGAACTGGATTACAAAACAGAACAGGGTCTCAAATTTAGAAAGCCAACTTATGCTTGCTTAACGGGAAAGGTGAGTTGGGGTGCTGCATAAAACCAGAGATTGAAATGAGCACAGATAAAGTTCCTTAAGCCAAATATGTAATAGACAAGAGCTACTCCTTGCTCAACGAAATGGGCTCAACACCCCATATTAAACGCCTAAGAATGTACCTGACTAGTAAGTATCTTAAAACCTATGGATTGCTATGTCTCCGAAAGAGAATCAAGCGTGTGTACAGGGGCATAAACGCAGCAGTGATAGGATTGGAGAGGTTCGGTGAGCAAATGAAGACCCTTTGAAGTCATATTGCATGGTACCCATTCCACGGGTCTCCACTCTCCAGGTTGAAGGGATTCTTCCTTCAGCTAAAACATGCATGTGGAACCCAGAGTATGATCAACCGTGTGATCGGGACACGTGTTCAAATATGTCTCAGTTTTCGACCCCTGGTACTCGGGTGCAACATTCCAGACGCTTTACTAACACTCTCCCGACTTGGAGAGTCAGTGCCTTTAACCTCCTGTTTGGCCCAGTTTGCAATTTCTGCGGAAGATGAACAGGAAAAGGGAGAACCAATGAGAGACTAGCTGGAGGTGTCTGGACGGGCAAATTTTACTCTCATTTCCCACCAGGAACAGGAATTAACCAAAGGCTCAGCGTGCCGTACCCG
Organism: Lagenorhynchus albirostris; assembly: GCF_949774975.1. Lineage (NCBI taxonomy): Eukaryota > Metazoa > Chordata > Mammalia > Artiodactyla > Delphinidae > Lagenorhynchus > Lagenorhynchus albirostris. The sequence goes on along the minus strand of NC_083098.1, from coordinate 59,015,131 downwards.
AACCAGATTAGGGCCTGAAGCAATCCTGTGGTGTTGTGGCCAGCTCACAAGAAAGCGAGTTGAAGAATGGAGCTCAGGGGCACTGTAATTCACAAACCTGCAGAGTTATAAATGACAGCTACCGTCCAAAAATATACTGAAGTAAGGCTGCCAAGAGGACTTGAAAGCGGGGCAGAATTGCAGGAAACCGAGTTCAGGAGGTAGACTGGAATTGCATGTAAAGCATAGGAAAAGAGGCAGAACGTCCACAATGATGCACTTGGCCAAGAAGTGCATATGCGTTTTTTCCTGAATATATTCAGGAAAAAACGCATACGCCCATTTTGGCCAACCAAGCAAGCTTGCAAAGGAAATCTGCACTACAATGATGTCTCACTGCCCCCGAGTCAAAAGGGCCATCTGAAAAAAGTGTAAAATCCAGAAAGGCAGGACATGCCATAAACAACTGGAAGCCTTGATATGCTGATGGGCGGGATGTAAATTGCCAACAACCACTCTGGAGAAGTGTATGGTGTTTCCTGAAACATCTAAAAAACAAAGCAACAGAGCCTAGGGCACTTCCACTTATGGTCCTATAGCTTAGGGAAATTAAAATCAAAAAGACACAGCCACCCCAAAGTTTGGGACGGCTCTGTTTACAAGAACCTCATTTACGGTACAAGTTCAATATCGCAGAAAGCGAAAAATGGATAAAGAAGTGTGGTACTTACGTACAATACAATATCACTCAGCAATGAAATCTATGTCATCAGGCCCGTAGCAGCATAATGAGTGGATTCAGGTACGATGATTCTAAGTGAAATAAGTCACACAGAAAAAGAAACATCATCAGATATCACTAATACACGGAATGTAAACTTCGCTACACAGGAACTGAATTACAAAACAGAACAGGGTCTCAAATGTAGAAAACTAACTTATGCTTGCTTAAGGGGAAAGGTGAGTTGGGGTGCTGCATAAAACCAGAGATGGAATTTAGCACAGATACCGTTCCATAAGCCAAATATGTAATAGACAAGAGCTACTCCTTGCTCAACGAAGTGGGCTCACCACCCCATATTAAACGCCTAAGAATGTACCTGACTAGTAAGTATCTTAAAACCTATGGATTGCTATGTCTCCGAAAGAGAATCAAGCGTGTGTACAGGGGCATAAACTAGGCAGTGACAGGATTGGAGAGGTTCGGTGAGCAAATGAAGACCCTTTGAAGTCATATTGCATGGTACCCATTCCACGGGTCTCAACTCTCCAGGTTGAAGGGATTCTTCCTTCAGCTAAAACATGCATGTGGAACCCAGAGTATGATCAACCGTGTGATCGGGACACGTGTTCAAATATGTCTCAGTTTTCGACCCCTGGTACTCGGGTGCAACATTCCAGATGGTTTACTAACACTCTCCCGACTTGGAGAGTCAGTGCCTTTAACCTCCTGTTTGGCCCAGTTTGCAATTTCTGCGGAAGATGAACAGGAATAGGGAGAACCAATGAGAGACTAGCTGGAGGTGTCTGGACGGGCAAATTTTACTCTCATTTCCCACCAGGAAGAGGAATTAACCAAAGGCTCAGTGTGCCGTGCCCGAACCAGATTAGGGCCTGAAGCAATCATGCGGTGTTGTGGCCAGCTCACAAGAAAGCGAGTTGAAGAATGGAGCTCAGGGGCACTGTAATTCACAAACCTGCAGAGTTATAAATGACAGCTATCGTCCAAAAATATACGGAAGTAATGCTGCCAAGAGGACTTGATAGCGGGGCAGAATTGCAGGAAACCGATTTCAGGAGGTAGACTGGAATTGCATGTAAAGCATAGGAAAAGAGGCAGAACGTGGACAATGATGCACTTGGCCAAAAAGGGCGTATGCGTTTTCTCCTGAATATATTCAGGAAAAAACGCATACGCCCTTTCTGGCCAACCAAGCAAGCTTGCAAAGGAAATCTGCACTACAATGAAGTCTCACTTCCCAGCGGTCAAAACGCCATCTGAAAAAAGTGTAAAATCCAGAAAGGCAGGACAGGCCATGGAGAACTGGGAGCCTTGTTATGCTGATGGGCGGGATGTAAATTGCCAACAGCCACTCGGGAGAAGTGTATGGTGTTTCCTGAAACATCTAAAAAACAAAGCAACAGAGCCTAGGGCACTGCCACTTATGGTCCTATAGCTTAGGGAAATTAAAATCAAAAAGACACAGCCACCCCAAAGTTTGGGACGGCTCTGTTTACAAGAACCTCGTTTACGGTACAAGTTCAATATCGCAGAAAGCAAAAAATGGAGAAAGATGTTGTGGTACTTACGTACAATACAATATCACTCAGCAATGAAATCTATGTCATCAGGCCCGTAGCAGCATAATGAGTGGATTCAGGTATGATGATTCTAACTGAAATAAGTCACACAGTAAAAGAGACATCATAAGATATCACTAATACACGGAATGAAAACTTGGCTACACAGGAACTGGATTACAAAACAGAACAGGGTCTCAAATTTAGAAAGCCAACTTATGATTGCTTAACGGGAAAGGTGAGTTGGGGTGCTGCATAAAACCAGAGATTGAAATGAGCACAGATAAATTTCCTTAAGCCAAATATGTAATAGACAAGAGCTACTCCTTGCTCAACGTAATGGGCTCAACACCCCATATTAAACGCCTAAGAATGTACCTGACTTGTAAGTATCTTAAAACCTATGGATTGCTATGTCTCCGAAAGAGAATCAAGCGTGTGTCCAGGGGCATAAACGCAGCAGTGATAGGATTGGAGAGGTTCGGTGAGCAAATGAAGACCCTTTGAAGTCATATTGCATGGTACCCATTCCACGGGTCTCAACTCTCCAGGTTTAAGGGATTCTTCCTTCAGCTAAAACATGCATGTGGAACCCAGAGTATGATCAACCATGTGATCGGGACACGTGTTCAAATATGTCTCAGTTTTCGACCCCTGGTACTCGGGTGCAACATTCCAGACGCTTTACTATCACTCTCCCGACTTGGAGAGTCAGTGCCTTTAACCTCCTGTTTGGCCCAGTTTGCAATTTCTGCAGAAGATGAACAGGAATAGGGAGAACCAATGAGAGACTAGCTGGAGGTGTCTGGACGGGCAAATTTTACTCTCATTTCCCACCAGGAACAGGAATTCACCAAAGGCTCAGCGTGCCGTGCCGGAAACAGATTAGGGCCTGAAGCAATCCTGCGGTGTTGTGGCCAGCTCACAAGAAAGCGAATTGAAGAATGGAGCTCAGGGGCACTGTAATTCACAAACCTGCAGAGTTATAAATGACAGCTATCGTCCAAAAATATACTGAAGTAAGGCTGCCAAGAGGACTTGAAAGCGGGGCAGAATTGCAGGAAACCGATTTCAGGAGGTAGACTGGAATTGCATTTAAAGCATAGGAAAAGAGGCAGAACGTGGACAATGATGCACTTGGCCAAAAAGGGCGTATGCATTTTTTCTTGAATATATTCAGGAAAAAACGCATACGCACTTTTTGGCCAACCAAGCAACCTTGCAAAGGAAATCTGCACTACAATGAAGTCTCACTTCCCCCCGGTCAAAAGGGCCATCTGAAAAAAGTGTAAAATCCAGAAAGGCAGGACAGGCCATGGAGAACTGGGAGCCTTGTTATGCTGATGGGCGGGATGTAAATTGCCAACAGCCACTCGGGAGAAGTGTATGGTGTTTCCTGAAACATCTAAAAAACAAAGCAACAGAGCCTAGGGCACTGCCACTTATGGTCCTATAGCTTAGGGAAATTAAGATCAAAAAGACACAGCCACCCCAAAGTTTGGGACGGCTCTATTTACAAGAACCTCGTTCATGGTACAAGTTCAATATCGCAGAAAGCGAAAAATGGATAAAGAAGTTGTGGTACTTACGTACAATACAATATCACTCAGCAATGAAATCTATGTCATCAGGCCCGTAGCAGCCTAATGAGTGGATTCAGGTATGATGATTCTAACTGAAATAAGTCACACAGAAAAAGAAACATCATAAGATATCACTAATACACGGAATGAAAACTTGGCTACACAGGAACTGGATTACAAAACAGAACAGGGTCTCAAATTTAGAAAGCCAACTTATGCTTGCTTAACGGGAAAGGTGAGTTGGGGTGCTGCATAAAACCAGAGATTGAAATGAGCACAGATAAAGTTCCTTAAGCCAAATATGTAATAGACAAGAGCTACTCCTTGCTCAACGAAATGGGCTCAACACCCCATATTAAACGCCTAAGAATGTACCTGACTAGTAAGTATCTTAAAACCTATGGATTGCTATGTCTCCGAAAGAGAATCAAGCTTGTGTACAGGGGCATAAACGCAGCAGTGATAGGATTGGAGAGGTTCGGTGAGCAAATGAAGACCCTTTGAAGTCATATTGCATGGTACCCATTCCACGGGTCTCAACTCTCCAGGTTGAAGGGATTCTTCCTTCAGCTAAAACATGCATGTGGAACCCAGAGTATGATCAACCGTGTGATCGGGAGACGCGTTCAAATATGTCTCACTTTTCGACCCCTGGTACTCGGGTGCAACATTCCAGACGCTTAACTAACACTCTCCCGACATGGAGAGTCAGTGCCTTTAACCTCCTGTTTGGCCCAGTTTTCAATTTCTGCGAAAGATGAACAGGAATAGGAGAACCAATGAGAGACTAGCTGGAGGTGTCTGGACGGGCAAATTTTACTCTCATTTCCCACCAGGAACAGGAATTAACCAAAGGCTCAGCGTGCCGTGCCGGAACCAGATTAGGGCCTGAAGCAATCCTGCGGTGTTGCAGCCAGCTCACAAGAAAGCGAGTTGAAGAATGGAGCTCAGGGGCACTGTAATTCACAAACCTGCAGAGTTATAAATGACAGCTATCGTCCAAAAATATACTGAAGTAAGGCTGCCAAGAGGACTTGAAAGCGGGGCAGAATTGAAGGAAACCGATTTCAGGAGGTAGACTGGAATTGCATTTAAAGCATAGGAAAAGAGGCAGAACGTCCACAATGATGCACTTGACCAAAAAGGGCGTATGCGTTTTTTCCTGAATATATTCAGGAAAAAACGCACACGCCCTTTTTGGCCAACCAAGCAAGCTTGCAAAGGAAATCTGCACTACAATGAAGTCTCACCTCCCCCCGGTCAAAAGGGCGATCTAAAAAAAGTGTAAAATCCAGAAATGCAGGACAGGCCATGGAGAACTGGGAGCCTTGTTATGCTGATGGGCGGGATGTAAATTGCCAACAGCCACTCGGGAGAAGTGTATGGTGTTTCCTGAAACATCTAAAAAACAAAGCAACAGAGCCTAGGGCACTGCCACTTATGGTCCTATAGCTTAGGGAAATTAAAATCAAAAAGACACAGCCACCCCAACGTTTGGAACGGCTCTGGTTACAAGAACCTCGTTACAGTACAAGTTCAATATTGCAGAAAGCGAAAAATGGATAAAGAAGTTGTGGTACTTACGTACAATACAATATCACTCAGCAATGAAATCTATGTCATCAGGCCCGTAGCAGCATAATGAGTGGATTCAGGTATGATGATTCTAACTGAAATAAGTCACACAGTAAAAGAAACATCATAAGATATCACTAATACACGGAATGAAAACTTGGCTACTCAGGAACTGGATTACAAAACAGAACAGGGTCTCAAATTTAGAAAGCCAACTTATGCTTGCTTAACGGGAAAGGTGAGTTGGGGTGCTGCATAAAACCAGAGATTGAAATGAGCACAGATAAAGTTCCTTAAGCCAAATATGTAATAGACAAGAGCTACTCCTTGCTCAACGAAATGGGCTCAACACCCCATATTAAACGCCTAAGAATGTACCTGACTAGTAAGTATCTTAAAACCTATGGATTGCTATGTCTCCGAAAGAGAATCAAGCGTGTGTCCAGGGGCATAAACGCAGCAGTGATAGGATTGGAGAGGTTCGGTGAGCAAATGAAGACCCTTTGAAGTCATATTGCATGGTACCCATTCCACGGGTCTCAACTCTCCAGGTTGAAGGGATTCTTCCTTCAGCTAAAACATGCATGTGGAACCCAGAGTATGATCAACCGTGTGATCGGGAGACGCGTTCAAATATGTCTCACTTTTCGACCCCTGGTACTCGGGTGCAACATTCCAGACGCTTAACTAACACTCTCCCAACATGGAGAGTCAGTGCCTTTAACCTCCTGTTTGGCCCAGTTTTCAATTTCTGCGAAAGATGAACAGGAATAGGAGAACCAATGAGAGACTAGCTGGAGGTGTCTGGACGGGCAAATTTTACTCTCATTTCCCACCAGGAACAGGAATTAACCAAAGGCTCAGCGTGCCGTGCCGGAACCAGATTAGGGCCTGAAGCAATCCTGCGGTGTTGCAGCCAGCTCACAAGAAAGCGAGTTGAAGAAAGGAGCTCAGGGGCACTGTAATTCACAAACCTGCAGAGTTATAAATGACAGCTATCGTCCAAAAATATACTGAAGTAAGGCTGCCAAGAGGACTTGAAAGCGGGGCAGAATTGCAGGAAACCGATTTCAGGAGGTAGACTGGAATTGCATTTAAAGCATAGGAAAAGAGGCAGAACGTCCACAATGATGCACTTGACCAAAAAGGGCGTATGCGTTTTTTCCTGAATATATTCAGGAAAAAACGCACACGCCCTTTTTGGCCAACCAAGCAAGCTTGCAAAGGAAATCTGCACTACAATGAAGTCTCACCTCCCCCCTGTCAAAAGGGCCATCTGAGAAAAGTGTAAAATCCAGAAATGCAGGACAGGCCATGGAGAACTGGGAGCCTTGTTATGCTGATGGGCGGGATGTAAATTGCCAACAGCCACTTGGTAGAAGTGTATGGTGTTTCCTGAAACATCTAAAAAACAAAGCAACAGAGCCTAGGGCACTGCCACTTATGGTCCTATAGCTTAGGGAAATTAAAATCAAAAAGACACAGCCACCCCAACGTTTGGGACAGCTCTGTTTACAAGAACCTCGTTTACGGTACAAGTTCAATATCGCAGAAAGCGAAAAATGGATAAAGAAGTTGTGGTACTTACGTACAATACAATATCACTCAGCAATGAAATCTATGTCATCAGGCCCGTAGCAGCATAATGAGTGGATTCAGGTATGATGATTCTAACTGAAATAAGTCACACAGAAAAAGAAACATCATAAGATATCACTAATACACGGAATGAAAACTTGGCTACACAGGAACTGGATTACAAAACAGAACAGGGTCTCAAATTTAGAAAGCCAACTTATGCTTGCTTAACGGGAAAGGTGAGTTGGGGTGCTGCATAAAACCAGAGATTGAAATGAGCACAGATAAAGTTCCTTAAGCCAAATATGTAATAGACAAGAGCTACTCCTTGCTCAACGAAATGGGCTCAACACCCCATATTAAACGCCTAAGAATGTACCTGACTAGTAAGTATCTTAAAACCTATGGATTGCTATGTCTCCGAAAGAGAATCAAGCGTGTGTCCAGGGGCATAAACGCAGCAGTGATAGGATTGGAGAGGTTCGGTGAGCAAATGAAGACCCTTTGAAGTCATATTGCATGGTACCCATTCCACGGGTCTCAACTCTCCAGGTTGAAGGGATTCTTCCTTCAGCTAAAACATGCATGTGGAACCCAGAGTATGATCAACCGTGTGATCGGGAGACGCGTTCAAATATGTCTCACTTTTCGACCCCTGGTACTCGGGTGCAACATTCCAGACGCTTAACTAACACTCTCCCGACATGGAGAGTCAGTGCCTTTAACCTCCTGTTTGGCCCAGTTTGCAATTTCTGCGAAAGATGAACAGGAATAGGAGAACCAATGAGAGACTAGCTGGAGGTGTCTGGACGGGCAAATTTTACTCTCATTTCCCACCAGGAACAGGAATTAACCAAAGGCTCAGCGTGCCGTGCCGGAACCAGATTAGGGCCTGAAGCAATCCTGCGGTGTTGCAGCCAGCTCACAAGAAAGCGAGTTGAAGAAAGGAGCTCAGGGGCACTGTAATTCACAAACCTGCAGAGTTATAAATGACAGCTATCGTCCAAAAATATACTGAAGTAAGGCTGCCAAGAGGACTTGAAAGCGGGGCAGAATTGCAGGAAACCGATTTCAGGAGGTAGACTGGAATTGCATTTAAAGCATAGGAAAAGAGGCAGAACGTCCACAATGATGCACTTGGCCAAAAAGGGCGTATGCGTTTTTTCCTGAATATATTCAGGAAAAAACGCACACGCCCTTTTTGGCCAACCAAGCAAGCTTGCAAAGGAAATCTGCACTACAATGAAGTCTCACCTCCCCCCGGTCAAAAGGGCCATCTGAAAAAAGTGTAAAATCCAGAAATGCAGGACAGGCCATGGAGAACTGGGAGCCTTCTTATGCTGATGGGCGGGATGTAAATTGCCAACAGCCACTCGGGAGAAGTGTATGGTGTTTCCTGAAACATCTAAAAAACAAAGCAACAGAGCCTAGGGCACTGCCACTTATGGTCCTATAGCTTAGGGAAATTAAAATCAAAAAGACACAGCCACCCCAACGTTTGGGACGGCTCTGTTTACAAGAACCTCGTTTACGGTACAAGTTCAATATCGCAGAAAGCGAAAAATGGATAAAGAAGTTGTGGTACTTACGTACAATACAATATCACTCAGCAATGAAATCTATGTCATCAGGCCCGTAGCAGCATAATGAGTGGATTCAGGTATGATGATTCTAACTGAAATAAGTCACACAGTAAAAGAAACATCATAAGATATCACTAATACACGGAATGAAAACTTGGCTACACAGGAACTGGATTACAAAACAGAACAGGGTCTCAAATTTAGAAAGCCAACTTATGCTTGCTTAACGGGAAAGGTGAGTTGGGGTGCTGCATAAAACCAGAGATTGAAATGAGCACAGATAAAGTTCCTTAAGCCAAATATGTAATAGACAAGAGCTACTCCTTGCTCAACGAAATGGGCTCAACACCCCATATTAAACGCCTAAGAATGTACCTGACTAGTAAGTATCTTAAAACCTATGGATTTCTATGTCTCCGAAAGAGAATCAAGCGTGTGTACAGGGGCATAAACGCAGCAGTGATAGGATTGGAGAGGTTCGGTGAGCAAATGAAGACCCTTTGAAGTCATATTGCATGGTACCCATTCCACGGGTCTCAACTCTCCAGGTTTAAGGGATTCTTCCTTCAGCTAAAACATGCATGTGGAACCCAGAGTATGATCAACCATGTGATCGGGAAACGTGTTCAAATATGTCTCAGTTTTCGACCCCTGGTACTCGGGTGCAACATTCCAGACGCTTTACTAACACTCTCCCGACTTGGAGAGTCAGTGCCTTTAACCTCCTGTTTGGCCCAGTTTGCAATTTCTGCAGAAGATGAACAGGAATAGGGAGAACCAATGAGAGACTAGCTGGAGGTGTCTGGACGGGCAAATTTTACTCTCATTTCCCACCAGGAACAGGAATTCACCAAAGGCTCAGCGTGCCGTGCCGGAAACAGATTAGGGCCTGAAGCAATCCTGCGGTGTTGTGGCCAGCTAACAAGAAAGCGAATTGAAGAATGGAGCTCAGGGGCACTGTAATTCACAAACCTGCAGAGTTATAAATGACAGCTATCGTCCAAAAATATACTGAAGTAAGGCTGCCAAGAGGACTTGAAAGCGGGGCAGAATTGCAGGAAACCGATTTCAGGAGGTAGACTGGAATTGCATTTAAAGCATAGGAAAAGAGGCAGAACGTGGACAATGATGCACTTGGCCAAAAACGGCGTATGCATTTTTTCTTGAATATATTCAGGAAAAAACGCATACGCCCTTTTTGGCCAACCAAGCAAGCTTGCAAAGGAAATCTGCACTACAATGAAGTCTCACTTCCCCCCGGTCAAAAGGGCCATCTGAAAAAAGTGTAAAATCCAGAAAGGCAGGACAGGCAATGGAGAACTGGGAGCCTTGTTATGCTGATGGGCGGGATGTAAATTGCCAACAGCCACTCGGGAGAAGTGTATGGTGTTTCCTGAAACATCTAAAAAACAAAGCAACAGAGCCTAGGGCACTGCCACTTATGGTCCTATAGCTTAGGGAAATTAAAATCAAAAAGACACAGCCACCCCAAAGTTTGGGACGGCTCTGGTTACAAGAACCTCGTTTACGGTACAAGTTCAATATCGCAGAAAGCGAAAAATGGATAAACAAGTTGTGGTACTTACGTACAATACAATATCACTCAGCAATGAAATCTATGTCATCAGGCCCGTAGCAGCATAATGAGTGGATTCAGGTATGATGATTCTAACTGAAATAAGTCACACAGTAAAAGAAACATCATAAGATATCACTAATACACGGAATGAAAACTTGGCTACACAGGAACTGGATTACAAAACAGAACAGGGTCTCAAATTTAGGAAGCCAACTTATGCTTGCTTAACGGGAAAGGTGAGTTGGGGTGCTGCATAAAACCAGAGATTGAAATGAGCACAGATAAAGTTCCTTAAGCCAAATATGTAATACACAAGAGCTACTCCTTGCTCAACGAAATGGGCTCAACACCCCATATTAAACGCCTAAGAATGTACCTGACTAGTAAGTATCTTAAAACCTATGGATTGCTATGTCTCCGAAAGAGAATCAAGCATGTGTACAGGGGCATAAACGCAGCAGTGATAGGATTGGAGAGGTTCGGTGAGCAAATGAAGACCCTTTGAAGTCATATTGCATGGTACCCATTCCACGGGTCTCAACTCTCCAGGTTTAAGGGATTCTTCCTTCAGCTAAAACATGCATGTGGAACCCAGAGTATGATCAACCGTGTGATCGGGACACGTGTTCAAATATGTCTCAGTTTTAGTCCCCTGGTACTCGGGTGCAACATTCCAGATGCTTACTAACACTCTCCCGACTTCGAGAGTCAGTGCCTTTAACTTCCTGTTTGGCCCAGTTTGCAATTTCTGCGGAAGATGAACAGGAATAGGGAGAACCAATGAGAGACTAGCTGGAGGTGTCTGGACGGGCAAATTTTACTCTCATTTCCCACCAGGAACAGGAATTAACCAAAGGCTCAGCGTGCCGTGCCGGAACCAGATTAGGGCCTGAAGCAATCCTGCGGTGTTGCGGCCAGCTCACAAGAAAGCGAGTTGAAGAATGGAGCTCAGGGGCACTGTAATTCACAAACCTGCAGAGTTATAAATGACAGCTATCGTCCAAAAATATACTGAAGTAAGGCTGCCAAGAGGACTTGAAAGCGGGGCAGAATTGCAGGAAACCGATTTCAGGAGGTAGACTGGAATTGCATTTAAAGCATAGGAAAAGAGGCAGAACGTCCACAATGATGCACTTGGCCAAAAAGGGCGTATGCATTTTTTCCTGAATATATTCAGGAAAAAACGCATACGCCCTTTTTGGCCAACCAAGCAAGCTTGCAAAGGAAATCTGCACTACAATGAAGTCTCACTTCCCCCCGGTCAAAAGGGCCATCTGAAAAAAGTGTAAAATCCAGAAAGGCAGGACAGGCCATGGAGAACTGGGAGCCTTGTTATGCTGATGGGCGGGATGTAAATTGCCAACAGCCACTCAGGAGAAGTGTATGGTGTTTCCTGAAACATCTAAAAAACAAAGCAACAGAGCCTAGGGCACTGCCACTTATGGTCCTATAGCTTAGGGAAATTAAAATCAAAAAGACACAGCCACCCCAAAGTTTGGGACGGCTCTGTTTAGAAGAACCTCGTTTACGGTACAAGTTCAATATCACACGAAGCGAAAAATGGATAAAGAAGTTGTGGTACTTACGTACAATACAATATCACTCAGCAATGAAATCTATGTCATCAGACCCGTAGCAGCATAATGAGTGGATTCAGGTACGATGATTCTAACTGAAATAAGTCACACAGAAAAAGAAACATCATAAGATATCACTAATACATGGAATGAAAACTTGGCTACACAGGAACTGAATTACAAAACAGAACAGGGTCTCAAATGTAGAAAACCAACTTATGCTTGCTTAAGGGGAAAGGTGAGTTGGGGTGCTGCATAAAACCAGAGATTGAAATGAGCACAGATAAAGTTCCTTAAGCCAAATATGTAATAGACAAGAGCTACTCCTTGCTCAACGAAATGGGCTCAACACCCCATATTAAACGCCTAAGAATGTACCTGACTAGTAAGTATCTTAAAACCTATGGATTGCTATGTCTCCGAAAGAGAATCAAGCGTGTGTCCAGGGGCATAAACGCAGCAGTGATAGGATTGGAGAGCTTCGGTGAGCATATGAAGACCCTTTGAAGTCATATTGCATGGTACCCATTCCACGGGTCTCAACTCTCCAGGTTGAAGGGATTCTTCCTTCAGCTAAAACATGCATGTGGAACCCAGAGTATGATCAACCGTGTGATCAGGACACGTGTTCAAATATGTTTCAGTTTTCGACCCCTGGTACTCGGGTGCAACATTCCAGATGCTTTACTAACACTCTCCCGACTTGGAGAGTCAGTGCCTTTAACCTCCTGTTTGGCCCAGTTTGCAATTTCTGCGGAAGATGAACAGGAATAGGGAGAACCAATGAGAGACTAGCTGGAGGTGTCTGGACGGGCAAATTTAACTCTCATTTCCCACCAGGAACAGGAATTAACCAAAGGCTCAGTGTGCCGTGCCGGAAACAGATTAGGGCCTGAAGCAATCCTGCGGTGTTGTGGCCAGCTCTCAAGAAACGAGTTGAAGAATGGAGCTCAGGGGCACTGTAATTCACAAACCTGCAGAGTTATAAATGACAGCTATCGTCCAAAAATATACTGAAGTAAGGCTGCCAAGAGGACTTGAAAGCGGGGCAGAATTGCAGGAAACCGATTTCAGGAGGTAGACTGGAATTGCATTTAAAGCATAGGAAAAGAGGCAGAACGTCCACAATGATGCACTTGGCCAAAAAGTGCGTATGCGTTTTTTCCTGAATATATTCAGGAAAAAACGCATACGCCCTTTGTGGCCAACCAAGCAAGCTTGCAAAGGAAATCTGCACTACAATGAAGTCTCACTTCCCCCTGGTCAAAAGGGCCATCTGAAAAAAGTGTAAAATCCAGAAAGGCAGGACAGGCCATGGAGAACTGGGAGCCTTGTTATGCTGATGGGCGGGATGTAAATTGCCAACAGCCACTTGGGAGAAGTGTATGGTGTTTCCTGAAACATTTAAAAAACAAAGAAACAGAGCCTAGGGCACTTCCACTTATGGTCCTATAGCTTAGGGAAATTAAAATTAAAAAGACACAGCCACCCTAAAGTTTGGGACGGCTCTGTTTACAAGAACCTCGTTTACGGTGCAAGTTCAATATCGCAGAAAGCGAAAAATGGATAAAGAAGTTGTGGTACTTACGTACAATGCAATATCACTCAGCAATGAAATCTATGTCATCAGGCCCGTAACAGCATAATGAGTGGATTCAGGTATGATGATTCTAACTGAAATAAGTCACACAGAAAAAGAAACATCATAAGTTATCACTAATACACGGAATGTAAACTTGGCTACACAGGAACTGAATTACAAAACAGAAGAGGGTCTCAAATTTAGAAAACCAACTTATACTTGCTTAAGGGGAAAGGTGAATTGGGGTGCTGCATAAAACCAGAGATTGAAATGAGCACAGATAAAGTTCCATAAGCCAAATATGTAATACACAAGAGCTACTCCTTGCTCAACGAAATGGGCTCAACACCCCATATTAAACGCCTATAATGTACCTGACTAGTAAGTATCTTAAAACCTATGGATTGCTATGTCTCCAAAAGAGAATGAAGAGTGTGTACAGGGGCATAAACGCAGCAGTGATAGGATTGGAGAGGTTCGGTGAGCAAATGAAGACCCTTTGAAGTCATATTGCATGGTACCCATTCCACGGGTCTCAACTCTCCAGGTTGAAGGGATTCATCCTTCAGCTAAAACATGCATGTGGAACCCAGAGTATGATCCACCGTGTGATCAGGAAACGTGTTCAAATGTGTCTCAGTTTTTGTCCCCTGGTACTCGGGTGCAACATTCCAGACGCTTTACTAACACTCTCCCCACTTGGAGAGTCAGTGCCTTTAACCTCCTGTTTGGCCCAGTTTGCAATTTCTGCAGAAAATGAACAGGAATTGGGAGAACCTACGAGAGACTAGCTGGAGGTGTCTGGACAGGCAAATTTAACTCTCATTTCCCACCAGGCAGAGGAATTAACCAAAGGCTCAGTGTGCCATGCCAGAACCACACTAGGGCCTGAAGCAATCCTGCGGTGTTGCGGCCAGCTCACAAGAAAGCGAGTTGAAGAAAGGAGCTCAGGGGCATTGTCATTCACAAACCTGCAGAGTTATAAATGACAGCTATCGTCCAAAAATATATTGAAGTAAGGCTGCCAAGAGGACTTGAAAGCGGGGCAGAATTGCAGGAAACCGATTTCAGGAGGTAGACTGGAATTGCATGTAAAGCATAGGAAAAGAGGCAGAACGTCCACAATGATGCACTTGGACAAAAAGGGCGTATGCATTTTTTCCTGAATATATTCAGGAAAAAACGCATACGCCCTCTTTGGCCAACCAAGCAAGCTTGCAAAGGAAATCTGCACTACAATGAAGTCTCACTGCCCCCTGGTCAAAAGGGCCATCTGAAAAAAGTGTAAAATCCAGAAAGGCAGGACAGGCCATGGAGAACTGGGAGCCTTGTTATGCTGATGGGCGGGATGTAAATTGCCAACAGCCACTCTGGAGAAGTGTATGGTGTTTCCTGATACATCTGGAAAACAAAGCAACAGAGTCTAGGGCATTTCCACTTATGGGCCTATAGCTTAGGGAAATTAAAATCAAAAAGACACAGCCACCCCAAAATTCGGGACGGCTGTGTTTACAGGAACCTCTTCTACAGTTCAAGTTAAATATCCCAGAGAACAAATAATTGATAAAGAAGTTGCGGTACTTACGTACAACGGAATACCACTCAGCAATGAAATCTGTGCCACCAGGCCTGTACCAGCATAATGAGTGGATTGAGGCACGATGATTCTAAGTGAAATAAGTCACACAGAAAAAGAAACATCATAAGCTATCACTAATGCACGGAATGTAAACTTGGCTACACATGAACTGAATTACAAAACAGAACAGGGTCTCAAGTTTAGAAAACCAACTTATGCTTGCTTAAGGGGAAAGGTGAGTTGAGGTGCTGCATAAAACCAGAGTTTGAAATTAGCACAGATACCGTTCCATAAGCCAAATATGTAATAGACAAGACCTACCCCTTGCTCAACGAAATGGACTCAACAATGAGGTATCACCTCACACCTGTTAGAATGGGCATCATCTGAAAATCTACAAACAACAAATGCTGGAAAGGGTGTGGAGAAAAGGAAGCCTCTTTCACTATTGTTGGGAATATAAATTGATACAGTCACTATGGAGAACAATATGGAGTTTCTTAAGAAACTAATAATAGAATTACCCTATGATACAGCAATCCCAGTACTGGACATATACCCAGACAAAACCATAAATCGAAAAGAGACATTCACCGCAATGTTCATTGCATCTCTATTTACAATATCGAGGTAATGGAAGCAACCTAAATGCCCACAGACAGACGAATGCATAAAGATGTGGTACATATATAAAGTGGAATATTACTAAGCCATGAAAGGAATGAAATTGGGTCATTTGTAGAGACGTCGATGGATCTAGAGACTGTCATACAGAGTGAAGTAAGTCAGAAAGAGAAAAACAAATCTTGTATATTCATGCATATATGTGGAACCTAGAAAAACTGTACAGATTAACCATTTTGCAAGGAATAAATAGAGCAACAGATGTAGACAACAATCGTATGGACACAAGGGGGGAAAGCTCTTGAGGGTGTGGTGGTGGGAGGAGTTGAGAGATTGGGATTGGCATGTAAACATTTATATGTATAAAATAGATAACCAATAAGAACCTGCTGTATAAAAATATAAAATAAAATTCAAAATTAAAAAGAAATAAAATTTAAAAAATAAAACAGAAAAAACAATTATTCCCTTCACATACATGTATTTATATGAATAAATTATTTCCATGCTTATATCTGTAAATACAAAAAAGAGGAATAAAATCTACCTTGAACCAAAAATGAAAAAGAGAAAAAAAAACAGAACCCACCAGTTACACAGAGGAAAACTGTATCAGGGCACTTGCTCCAGTTGTAAACAATTCTGAAGTTGGTCAGTGGTGGGGAATCGTCTCCCATTCAGCCAGCAGCCCCCACACAACAAGCGTCCTCATTGCAAAGCTGGGGCACCGTGCCGAGGCATCTGTGAGTAAACGTGAGCTGAGCCCCAGGCCAGTTGCTGCTGAACTGTTCCCACCCTTCCCAGGTAAAACACCTGAATATATACAAGGACTTGAAAGCCTAGAGGAAGGGCCATGGAGCCACACGAGTGACAGCATGCCAGCTGACTTGGTGCCTGCAGGCCAGCCAGGATGGTCCTGGCCCTGGGTGCTCTTCTGGAAGATTTCCATTTCCCTGCCTGAGATACCCGTCCTGTCCCTGCCCCCACTGCTTTTTTCCTTCCTCACCTCTGCCCAGGGAGAAATTCCAGCAGCAGGTATGGGTGACACATCCTCTTCTTTAGCAGGTGGCAGCCTGGCAACTGCTGCAGAAAGTCCAGCAGAGCCCCACTCACACTGGGCCACCCACAAAGCCGTGGCCTCTCACTCCCTCCCACCAGCCCAGCCCCGAGACTGCTGACAGGGCAGAGAAAATGGCGTCAGGCACAGCTGCAGGGGCTCTTGCTGCCTGGAGTGGTATTTATGTTGATCTCAACCCAGGCACACCTGGGGAGGGCGGGCCGGCACGGTAAGGCTGCCCAGGTCAGCCAATCATCACCCCTCAGGGGCTCACAGTTGAAGAAAATGGAACTTGCTGAACCGGCCAGGTCCAAGGAACAGGTGTGGGCTCCTGAGAGTCAGGATAGACAAGGGGCTGCAGCTTTGGCTTGTTTTCTAATCATTTTATGTGGCCCATGAGTGGGAGACAACTTCAAGAAAACCCTCTCCTAATGAGAGGAACCCAGGAGTCAGGGAGAGGAGGGGTGGGTGGTGGTTGGAGACAGAGGCCTGGTGCCCTGGGTGCAGTGGAAGTGTCTGGAAGACCAGGTGGAGGGAGGCCACACAGAGTGATGCCCAGGGTCACAGACCTGTCGGAGCTGCTGTTTGTTAGTTCAAGTCCTGCTCTGAGGTGCTCTGTGTCAGCTCTGAGCGACAGGTGAGCTGGGGGTGCTCTTCAATGAGGGCTATGTGCACGGTTCCTGTGTGCCCAGCCCTGCCACGGTACCTGCAAGGGTAGCTCTGTATCCTGGGAGGGGCCTGACCACGAGAGCCCCGTGGGCTGGGTTGGGGGTGGGGTACCTGCCCAGGAGAGCTCCATAGCCTGGGATTGGCCTGACCACGAGAGCCCCATGGGCTGCTGGGGACCTTGTAAAGGATGTCAGGACAGTCAGTGAAGCCACCGTGGATATACCGCCAGTTGCTCCTGATTCCTACACCCTGCTGGTCATTCTACCAACCACCAGGACATGGTATTCTGTATTAGTCTTCAATGATGCCTTCTTTTGTATTCCATTAGTCCCAGAGTCACAAGAAATTTTGGCTTGTGAGTGGCAGGACTCAACATACAACTAAAACAATACTTCCGGGCCGTCTTGCCCCAAGGGTTCAAAAATTCCCACACCATCTTTGGGGAAAGCTTAGCTAAAGACCGAAAAGTTCTACCTCTGGAAAAGGAAACCCTCCTTCAATATGCAGATGACATTCTGATCGCCAGCCCTACTAAGGAGGCCTCTGAACTACCAAGCCAATAAAGGATAGAAGTTGTCCAAGAAAAAGCTCAAATATCACAGACTGCGGTGACCTGCCTGGGCTTCATTCTCACACAAGGTCGGAGAAGCCCATCCCAGGAAAGGGAAGAAACCATTTGCAGCCTTACCCCTTTCTAAAACTAGAAGACAGCTTAGGGGTTCCTGGGGAGGCCAGGGTTTGCTGCTTCTGGATCCCTAACTACAGTCTACTAGCTGGGCCTCTATATGAAACACTGAAAGGAAAAGATGATGATCCTTTTGAACAGAATCCAGAAGTGGCCTTTCAAGAATGGAAAGAGCAGTCAATTCAGACCC
This sequence comes from Lagenorhynchus albirostris, assembly GCF_949774975.1. NCBI lineage: Eukaryota > Metazoa > Chordata > Mammalia > Artiodactyla > Delphinidae > Lagenorhynchus > Lagenorhynchus albirostris. The sequence goes on along the minus strand of NC_083098.1, from coordinate 58,996,990 downwards.
TTGCCCTGGAACTCCCTAATTGAGCTAAACCCTTTGACCTTTCCATTCCCGGTGAAAGGTGAATCGCCATTGGAGAATTAGTGCAAAAACTGGGACCACTTGAAATGGAACAACGCAAGAATGCCATCCAGGTAGGATAAACTACAGTCACCAAGGGGCTTGGCCCACTGCCACATCTGGCCAAGATACTGGCGGTATCTAAAAACCTGGAAATCAGCAGCCCAAAAGGCCACCTCCCTCCTAAGGGAAAAGGACCCCACGTGGTGATCCTAATCACCAACCATGCCCTGAAGTTGCAGGGTTCGCTCCGTGGGCACACCGACCTCGGGTGAGGAGGCCCTCCAACTCCAACATCCAGAGAGATAACCGGGGGCAACAGGGCACCATGACGACTCGTGTGAACATCACTTGACCTGGAGTTTCTCTCATAAAACAACAATAGTGTGTCCCGAAGGAGTAGACTACTGCTTGCAGGACTTACTGCACCCGGAGGGGAGCTAATAATCTTGGCGGGGGAACCGTATATCACACTGTCACCATAGAAAAGCCTACAGACACCGTGATGATGGTGGCCAATAAGACCGGCTGGACTCCTGTTTACTTCAAAAGGCTGTTGACTCAGTGGCCATCATGGTCCTTGATCACCACTGACCCTGGACTGTCTGGGAGTTGAGCGGGCAAGGCTCTGACACCTGGTGCTGTTTTTACGTTAATTCAGGGGCCTAATTGAAGAAAGAGCAGACTACTGGTCAGAGCATCTAGGCTGGCAGAAACGGTCAGCCTAAGGTGGCCGAACAAATGTGGGGCGGGGTGAAATCGGCCCCCACAGCGTCTCTGCACATCTCTTTCCTGGACCCTCAAAGGTCATTAGAATCTATAACACTTCCAATGCTGGTGCTCAGGCGGACGAGCAGGGAGGCAGGGGTCCTGGGGCCAATCAACGTCACCTGGAGGCTGCTGGGGAGAAGTTCTGACCCTCGTCCCCTGGTATGAGGGCTCCCAACTCAGCACTCAGCAGTTACAGAAGAAGGGTCTGCACCCTCAGCACTCCAAGAATGAGGAACGGGACAAAAGGCAGAGGAGGGGTTTGTCCCCAGCAAAGCCCATTAAAAATCCCTGGGAGATAAAAATAGAATCTGGGCAATAAAGTCAAGTCTGACCTTTTTTATCCTTTGTGCTTTGTCTAATTTCACGTGCTCCTAGGGTCCCGCATGCAGAGGTTCCACACCCGGCACTTCAGACCAGATTTCCTAGTGCAGAATGGCTGGGTCGACACCTCAGCTCCTGGGGCCCAGTGCAGACTCCGAGATATAGAGCCTGAGCTGCAGCCAACCCGGCCCTCGAGAGCTCCGCCCCCTCCCTCCCACTGACTCTGACAGGATCTCTACACAGCAGCCCAGCCCACAGCCCACGGGGTAGTGCATGCTCTCACCTCTCCATTCTCTGATCAAAATATAAAGTTTCCTTTGCTTGGGAACCAAACTCAGTCTCGATCTGTTGGCCCCAATGACACTGGGCAGGGGGACACTTGTTGGGGTCCACTCTGGAGGATCAGTAACAGAAATTGAGACTATTGCAACTTCAATGAACAGATGTGTGAGCCACACTGTAGTTAACATAGAACAGTTTAGAAGGCTCGGGTAAAATAAGATGTTTCTAACACTTCCATTTGATATTTCCATCACTTTATCATAAGCAAGTTCAGTGAAAAGGTTTGTCTTATTTGTCAGGTCAACATTAGAGAAATGAAGTGATTTCTTTCCAAGGATGTACATCTAATAATCTTGGTTAAAGCTTCAATCTTGTTTTAAATGCTTTTCCATTGAAAATGATACCTCTCTTTCAGCTCCCCCATTTCTGAGAAGTATAAAATCTTATAATTTATTATTATCAAAGGGGAAAGGTGGGAGGAGGGATAAATTAAGTTTGGAATTAACACATACACACTGCTATGTATAAAGTAGATCATCAACAAGGAACTACTGTATAGCACAGGGAACTACACTCAATATTTTGCAATAACCTATAAGGGGAAATAATCGGAAAAAGAATAGATATTTTTATTGACATCATCTATCAATGACAGTTAAAGTGTAACCTAAGGGAAGCCGGTGGTGAGTGCTTCTGACCCTGAAGACTTCAATCATCTAAAGTTTGGACTCTGCCTACTTCCCAAGGCCCTTAATGAACATATGTGTAGCCGTAGCTTAAAAAACTCCCCAGTTTGGGTTTCGGGGAGACACTGATTTTGAAAAAGCCCTGGCGTTCTCCTTACATGAATGGGACTCTTCCTACTGCTAAAACATGTCTGTCACATCCAGAGGATGGTATACCGTCTGATCGGGAAGACTTTGGAAAAGGCATCTCATCTCCTCATCTCCTGGTGCTCGGGTTTACCCCTCCAGCGTCTTTACTAACAGTCTCCCCACTTGGAGATGTCAGCACTGTCAACATCCTGTTGCGTACAGTTTGGAATTTGTCCAGAGGATGAAGCGGAAGGATGAGGAACAATGAGAGACAAGTCCTAGGTGTTCAGACAGGCACATGTCACTCTAATTTCCAATCAGGAAGACGAATTGACCAAAGGCTAGGGTTGCCCATGGAAACAGTGTAGGGCTTGAGGAAATCCCACTGCTTTGTGGCCAGTTCCCATAAACACAAGTTGAACAATGGAACTCAGGGGCAGTAAAATTCACGAAACTGCAGAGTTGAAAATATCTATCACTGAAAAATGTCTTGAGGAAAGTCAGAGAAAAGGATTGGTAAGCAAGGGAGAATGGCAGGAAAGGGATTTGAGGAGGTAGAAAGGACTCGCCATTAAGCACAAGAAAAGGGGCTGAACATTGCCAACATTGCAGTTGGCCAAAAAGGCTGTATGCGTTTTTTTCTGTATATATTCAAGAAAAGGGCATACACTTTTCTAGCCAACCAAACAGGTGGGCACTGGAAATCAATACTACAAAAGATATCACTTCGCATCAGTCAGAAGAGCCATCCTCATAAAGTGTAAACACCAGAAATGCAGGACAGGGCAAGGAGAAGAGGGAGCCCTGTGAGGCTTATAGTGGAAATGTATATTGCCAACGGCCATTCTGGAGAAGTGTATTGTGTTTACTAAAGCATCTAAAAAATGAGCTACAGAGCATAGGGCACTTGCACTCATGGGCGTATATCTTGGGAAAAACAAAAATCGAGAGGACACAGGCACCCCAATGTTTACTGCCTCTCTGTTTAAAAGATCCTCGACTAGGATAGAACTTAAATGTCTCTGGAGGGAAAAAATGGATAGAGATGTGGTACTTATGTAGAGTGGAATATTACTCAGCCTGGAAATCAATGAGATATGGCCAGTTGTAACAACTCCGGAGGAGTTACGTATGATCATTCTAAGTGACAGAATTCAAAAAGAAAAAGACACATATCATAAGATATCACTTAAAGGTGGAATCCAAAATGGCTACACATGAAATAAATTACAAAACAAAAACATAGTCAAATATGTAGAAAGCACGCGTAAGGCTGCTGAACGGGAAAGGTGGGGGGGGTGAGGCATCATCCAGGAGGTTGAAATTAGCAAAGATACCATTCCAAATACCAAACTGATAATCAACAAGGCCTACACGGTAGCTAAAAGAACTGCACTCAGCACACTCAAGTCACCGGAAAAGAATATCTATGACTGGTAAGAATCTGAAAAAGAATTTATTGATGTCTCTCTGTACGTGAATCAAGTGGATGTACAGCAGCAAGAAATAGAGCTTTGAAAATCAGCTGTAACCAATATAGTGATAAATTGCAAAAAATAAACGACAGAGAGACAGAGAAAACCTCTTACAACGTTTCCTCAGGGACGGTGATGCAACATGGATTGAACACATCTAGACCCACAGCAGGATGAGACATAAGGCTGGAAACTGTTCGCGCTAAGAGAAATGTGAGGTTGGGTGAGGAAATGCACACCCTTTAAAGTAATACTACCTGGTACCCATTCAATGGGTCCCAAATCTGCAGGTTCAAGGAATCTTCCTACAGCTAAAACATGCATGGAAAACCCAGAGGACTGTACACCATGTGATCGGGAGATGTGTCTAAAATGCACCTCATTTATCCTCTCCTGGTGCTCCTGTTCATCATTCCAGCCATGTTACTTAGAATCTCCCCACTTAGAGAATCAGCACATTTAAACTTCTGTTTCACACATTTTGCAAATTGTGAGGAGGATGAACGGGAAGAGGGGGAACCAATGAGAGAATAGTTGTAGGGGTTTGGACGGGCACATGTCACTCTAATTTCCCATTAAGAATAAGAATTAAAAAAAGGCTCAGCCCGCCTCGCCGGAGCCAAAATAGGGCCTGAAGCAATCCTGCGGCTTTGAGGCCAGCTCACAAAAGAGCAACTTAAAAAATGGAGCTCAGGGTCACTGCAATTCACAAACCTGCAGAGTTATAAATGAAAACTAACGTCCAAAAATATGTTGAGGTAAGGCAAAGAAGAGGATCTGAATGCAAGACAGAATTGCAAGAAACAGATTTCAAGAGATAGATTGGACTCATCTTTAAAGCACATGAAAAGCGGCAGAATTTCGACAATGATGCAGTTGGCCCAAAAGGGAGTATGCGTTTTTTCCCGAATATATCCAGGAAAAAACACATACGCCCTTTATGGGCAACCAAGCAAGCAAGCAATGCAAATGTGCACAACAAAGAAGTCTCATTTCCCACCGGTCAAAAGGGCCATCCGAAAAAATTGTAAAAACCAGAAATGCAGGACAGGCCATGGAGAACAGGGAGCCTTTATACGCTGATGGACAGTGTGTGAACTGCCGAGAGCCACTCTGGAGAAGTGTATGGTGGTTCCTAAATCATCTAAAAAACAGAGCTACAGAGTATAGGGCACTTCCAATCACGGGAGTATATCTAGGGAAGTCTAAAAATCAACAAGACACAAGCACACCACATTTTAGGGCTACTCTGTTTACAAGAACCTCAACTTCAGTACACCTTAAATATCCCAGGAAAGAGAAAAATGGATAAAGAAAATGTGGTACTTATGTACAATGGAATATCTCTTCACCATGAAATCAATGTAATAAGGCTAGTAGAAGGATAAAGAGTGGATTTAGGTCCGATAATACTACTTGAAATAAGTCAAACAGAAAAAGAAACATATCATAAGATATCACTTATAGAGGGAGGATAAATATGGCTGCACAAAAAATGAATTACAAAACAGAACAGTGTCTCACATTTAGAAAACACACTTATGTCAGCTTAAGGGGAAAGGAGAGGTGGGGTGATGCATAAAACCAGAGTTTGAAATAAGCACAGATACCGTTCAATAAACCAAATAGGTATTAGACAAGATCTACACCTTGCTCAATGAACTGGCCTCAATACACCCTATACACCGCAGAGAAATATATCTGAGTAATAAGAATCTTAAAACCCATGTATTGATATATCTCCATAAGGGAATCAAGTGTGTGTAGAGCGGCACAAACACAGCAGTGAAAATGAGCTAAACCCCATTATAGAAATAAATTTTAAAACCAAAACGCAGAAACAATGAAAGAGAGAAAACTTCTTACAAAATTCGCTCAGGGGCTGTGATGCAACCTGGAATGACCACATATAAACCCACAGCTGGATAAGACATAAGGCTGGACACTTGGGGCTGAGAGGATTGGTGAGCTTTGCTGAGCAACTGCCGAAAGTTTAATGCAATACTTCATGCTACTCATTCCAAGGGTCCCAACACTGCAGGTTGAAGGGAATCTTCCTACAGCTAAAACATGCATGTGGAACCCAGAGTATGATCCACTGTGTGATCGGGAAACGTGTTCAAATGTGTCTCAGTTTTCGTCCCCTGGTACTCGGGTGCAACATTCCAGACGCTTTACTAACACTCTCCCCACTTGGAGAGTCAGTGCCTTTAACCTCCTGTTTGGCCCAGTTTGCAATTTCTGCGGAAAATGAACAGGAATAGGGAGAACCCATGAGAGACTAGATGGAGGTGTCTGGACGGGCAAATTTAACTCTCATTTCCCACCAGGAAGAGGAATTAACCAAAGGCTCAGCGTGCCATGCCTGAACCACACTAGCGCCTGAAGCAATCCTGCGGTATTGCGGCCAGCTCACAAGAAAGCGAGTTGAAGAAAGGAGCTCAGGGGCACTGTATTTCACAAACCTGCAGAGTTATAAATGACAGCTATCGTCCAAAAATATATTGAAGTAAGGCTGCCAAGAGGATTTGAAAGCGGGGCGGAATTGCAGGAAACCGATTTCAGGAGGTAGACTGGAATTGCATGTAAAGCATAGGAAAAGAGGCAGAACGTCCACAATGATGCACTTGGTCAAAAAGGGCGTATGCGTTTTTTCCTGAATATATTCAGGAAAAAACGCATACGCCCTTTTTGGCCAACCAAGCAAGCTTGCAAAGGAAATCTGCACTACAATGAAGTCTCACTGCCCCCGGTCAAAAGGGCCATCTGGAAAAAGTGTAAAATCCAGAAAGGCAGGACAGGCCATGGAGAACTGGGAGCCTTGTTATGCTGATGGGCGGGATGTAAATTGCCAACAGCCACTCTGGAGAAGTGTATGGTGTTTCCTGAAACATCCAAAAAGCAAAGCTACAGAGCCTAGGGCACTTCCACTTATGGTCCTATAGCTTAGGGAAATTAAAATCAAAAAGACACAGCCACCCCAAAGTTTGGGACGGCTCTGTTTACAAGAACCTCGTTTACGGTACAAGTTCAATATCGCAGAAAGCGAAAAATGGATAAAGAAGTTGTGGTACTTACGTACAATACAATATCACTCAGCAATGAAATCTATGTCATCAGGCGCGTAGCAGCCTAATGAGTGGATTCAGGTATGATGATTCTAACTGAAATAAGTCACACAGAAAAAGAAACATCATAAGATATCACTAATACACGGAATGAAAACTTGGCTACACAGGAACTGGATTACAAAACAGAACAGGGTCTCAAATTTAGAAAGCCAACTTATGCTTGCTTAACGGGAAAGGTGAGTTGGGGTGCTGCATAAAACCAGAGATTGAAATGAGCACAGATAAAGTTCCTTAAGCCAAATATGTAATAGACAAGAGGTACTCCTTGCTCAACGAAATGGGCCCAACACCCCATATTAAACGCCTAAGAATGTACCTGACTAGTAAGTATCTTAAAACCTATGGATTGCTATGTCTCCGAAAGAGAATCAAGCGTGTGTCCAGGGGCATAAACGCAGCAGTGATAGGATTGGAGAGGTTCGGTGAGCAAATGAAGACCCTTTGAAGTCATATTGCATGGTACCCATTCCACGGGTCTCCACTCTCCAGGTTGAAGGGATTCTTCCTTCAGCTAAAACATGCATGTGGAACCCAGAGTATGATCAACCGTGTGATCGGGACACGTGTTCAACTATGTCTCAGTTTTCGACCCCTGGTACTCGGGTGCAACATTCCAGACGCTTTACTAACACTCTCCCGACTTGGAGAGTCAGTGCCTTTAACCTCCTGTTTGGCCCAGTTTGCAATTTCTGCGGAAGATGAACAGGAATAGGGAGAACCAATGAGAGCCTAGCTGGAGGTGTCTGGACGGGCAAATTTTACTCTCATTTCCCACCAGGAACAGGAATTAACCAAAGGCTCAGCATGCCGTGCTGGAACCACACTAGGGCCTGAAGCAATCCTGCGGTGTTGCGGCCAGCTCACAAGAAAGCGAGTTGAAGAAGGTAACTCAGGGGCACTGTAATTCACAAACCTGCAGAGTTATAAATGACAGCTATCGTCCAAAAATATACTGAAGTAAGGCTGCCAAGAGGACTTCAAAACGGGGCAGAATTGCAGGAAACCGAGTTCAGGAGGTAGACTGGAATTGCATGTAAAGCATAGGAAAAGAGGCAGAATGTCCAAAATGATGCACTTGGCCAAAAAGGGCGTATGCGTTTTTTCCTGAATATATTCAGGAAAAAACGCATACGCCCTTTTTGGCCAACCAAGCAAGCTTGCAAAGAAAATCTGCAGTACAATGAAGTCTCACTGCCCCCCGGTCAAAAGGGCCAGTTGAAAAAAGTGTAAAATCCAGAAAGGCAGGACAGGCCATGGAGAACTGGGAGCCTCGTTATGCAGATGGGCGGGATGTAAATTGCCAACAGCCACTCTGGAGAAGTGTATGGTGTTTCCTGAAACATCCAAAAAACAAAGCAACAGAGCCTAGGGCACTTCCACTTATGGTCCTATAGCTTAGGGAAATTAAAATCAAAAAGACACAGCACCCCAAAGTTTGGGACGGCTCTGTTTACAAGAACCTCGTTTACGGTACAAGTTCAATATCACAGAAAGCGAAAAATGGATAAAGATGTTGTGGTACTCACGTACAATGCAATATCACTCAGCAATGAAATCTATGTCATCAGGCCCATAACAGCATAATGAGTGGATTCAGGTACGATGATTCTAAGGGAAATAAGTCACACAGAAAAAGAAACATCATAAGATATCACTAATACACGGAATGTAAACTTGGCTACACAGGAACTGAATTACAAAACAGAACAGGGTCTCAAATGTAGAACACCAACTTATGCTTGCTTAAGGGGAAAGGTGAGTTGGGGTGCTGCATAAAACCAGAGATAGAAATTAGCACAGATACCCTTCCATGAGCCAAATATGTAATAGACAAGAGCTACTCATTGTTCAACGTAGTGGACTCAACACCCCATATTAAACGCCTAAGAATATACCTGACTAGTAAGAATCTTAAAACCTATGGATTTATATGTCTGCGAAAGAGAATCAAGCATGTGTACAGCTGCATAAACGCATCAGTGATAGGATTGGTGAAGTTCGGTGAGCAAATGCAGACCCTTTGAAGTCATATTGCATGGTACCCATTCCATGGGTCTCAACTCTCCAGGTTTAAGGGATTCTTCCTTCAGCTAAAACATGCATGTGGAACCCAGAGTATGATCCACTGTGTGATCGGGAAACGTGTTCAGATGTGTCTCAGTTTTCGTTCCCTGGTACTCGGGTGCAACATTCCAGAAGCTTTACTAACACTCTCCCCACTTGGAGAGTCAGTGCCTTTAACCTCCTGTTTGGCCCAGTTTGCAATATCTGCCGAAAATGAACTGGAATAGGGAGAAACCATGAGAGACTAGACGGAAGTGTCTGGATGGGCAAATTTAACTCTCATTTCCCACCAGGCAGAGGAATTAACCAAAGGCTCAGTGTGCCATGCCGGAACCACACTAGGGCCTGAAGCAATCCTGCGGGGTTGCGGCCAGCTCACAGAAAGCGAGTTGAAGAAAGGAACTCAGGGGCACTGTCATTCACAAACCTGCAGAGTTATAAATGACAGCTATCGTCCAAAAATATATTGAAGTAAGGCTGCCAAGAGGACTTGAAAGCGGGGCAGAATTGCAGGAAACCGAGTTCAGGAGGTACACTGGAATTGCATGTAAAGCATAGGAAAAGAGGCAGAACGTCCACAATGATGCACTTGGCCAAAAAGGGCGTATGTGTTTTTTCCTGAATATATTCAGGAAAAAACGCATACGCACTTTTTGGACAACCAAGCAAGCTTGCAAAGGAAATCTGCACTACAATGAAGTCTCACTGCCCCCCAGTCAAAAGGGCCATCTGAAAAAAGTGTAAAATCCAGAAAGGCAGGACAGGCCATGGAGAAACAGGAGCCTTGTTATGCTGATGAGCGGGATGTAAATTGCCAACAGCCACTCTGGAGAAGTGTATGGTGTTTCCTGAAACATCTAAAAAACAAAGCAACAGACCCTAGGGAACTTCCATTTATGGTCCTATAGCTTAGAGAAATTAAAATCAAAAAGACACAGCCACCCCAAAGTTTGGGACGGCTCTGTTTACAAGAACCTCTTTTATGGTACAAGTTCAATATCTCAAAAAACGAAAAATGGATAAAGAAGTTGTGATACTCACGTACAATGCAATATCACTCAGCAAAGAAATCTATGTCATCAGGCCCGTAGCAGCATAATGAGTGGATTCAGGTACGATGATTCTAACTGAAATAAGTCACACAGAAAAAGAAACATCATAAGATATCACTAATACACGGAATGAAAACTTGGCTACACAGGAACTGGATTACAAAACAGAACAGGGTCTCAAATTTAGAAAGCCAACTTATGCTTGCTTAACGGGAAAGGTGAGTTGGGGTGCTGCATAAAAGCAGAGATTGAAATGAGCACAGATAAAGTTCCTTAAGCCAAATATGTAATAGACAAGAGCTACTCCTTGCTCAACGAAATGGGCTCAACACCCCATATTAAACGCCTAAGAATGTACCTGACTAGTAAGTATCTTAAAACCTATGGATTGCTATGTCTCCGAAAGAGAATCAAGCGTGTGTCCAGGGGCATAAACGCAGCAGTGATAGGATTGGAGAGGTTCGGTGAGCAAATGAAGACCCTTTGAAGTCATATTGCATGGTACCCATTCCACGGGTCTCAACTCTCCAGGTTGAAGGGATTCTTCCTTCAGCTAAAACATGCATGTGGAACCCAGAGTATGATCAACCGTGTGATCGGGACACGTGTTCTAATATGTCTCAGTTTTCGACCCCTGCTACTCGGGTGCAACATTCCACATGCTTTACTAACACTCTCCCGACTTGGAGAGTCAGTGCCTTTAACCTCCTGTTTGGCCCAGTTTGCAATTTCTGCGGAAGATGAACAGGAATAGGGAGAACCAATGAGAGACTAGCTGGAGGTGTCTGGACGGGCAAATTTAACTCTCATTTCCCACCAGGAAGAGGAATTAACCAAAGGCTCAGCGTGCCGTGCCAGAATCAGATTAGGGCCTGAAGCAATCCTGCGGTGTTGTGGCCAGCTCACAAGAAAGCGATTTGAAGAATGGAGCTCAGGGGCACTGTAATTCACAAACCTGCAGAGTTATAAATGACAGCTATCGTCCAAAAATATACTGAAGTAAGGCTGCCAAGAGGACTTGAAAGCGGGGCAGAATTGCAGGAAACCGATTTCAGGAGGTAGACTGGAATTGCATTTAAAGCATAGGAAAAGAGGCAGAACGTGGACAATGATGCACTTGGCCAAAAAGGGCGTATGCGTTTTTTCCTGAATATATTCAGGAAAAAACGCATACGCCCTTTTTGGCCAACCAAGCAAGCTTGCAAAGGAAATCTGCACTACAATGAAGTCTCACTTCCCCCCGGTCAAAAGGGCCGTCTAAAAAAAGTGTAAAATCCAGAAAGGCAGGACAGGCCATGGAGAACTGGGAGCCTTGTTATGCTGATGGGCGGGATGTAAATTGCCAACAGCCACTCTGGAGAAGTGTATGGTGTTTCCTGATACATCTGGAAAACAAAGCAACAGAGTCTAGGGCATTTCCACTTATGGGCCTATAGCTTAGGGAAATTAAAATCAAAAAGACACAGCCACCCCAAAATTCGGGACGGCTGTGTTTACAGGAACCTCTTCTACAGTTCAAGTTAAATATCCCAGAGAATAAATAATTGATAAAGAAGTTGCGGTACTTATGTACAACAGAATACCACTCAGCAATGAAATCTGTGCCACCAGGCCTGTACCAGCATAATGAGTGGATTGAGGCACGATGATTCTAAGTGAAATAAGTCACACAGAAAAAGAAACATCATAAGCTATCACTAATGCACGGAATGTAAACTTGGCTACACATGAACTGAATTACAAAACAGAACAGGGTCTCAAGTTTAGAAAACCAACTTATGCTTGCTTAAGGGGAAAGGTGAGTTGAGGTGCTGCATAAAACCAGAGTTTGAAATTAGCACAGATACCGTTCCATAAGCCAAATATGTAATAGACAAGACCTACCCCTTGCTCAACGAAATGGACTCAACAATGAGGTATCACCTCACACCTGTTAGAATGGGCATCATCTGAAAATCTACAAACAACAAATGCTGGAAAGGGTGTGGAGAAAAGGAAGCCTCTTTCACTATTGTTGGGAATATAAATTGATACAGTCACTATGGAGAACAATATGGAGTTTCTTAAGAAACTAATAATAGAATTACCCTATGATACAGCAATCCCAGTACTGGACATATACCCAGACAAAACCATAAATCGAAAAGAGACATTCACCGCAATGTTCATTGCATCTCTATTTACAATATCGAGGTAATGGAAGCAACCTAAATGCCCACAGACAGACGAATGCATAAAGATGTGGTACATATATAAAGTGGAATATTACTAAGCCATGAAAGGAATGAAATTGGGTCATTTGTAGAGACGTCGATGGATCTAGAGACTGTCATACAGAGTGAAGTAAGTCAGAAAGAGAAAAACAAATCTTGTATATTCATGCATATATGTGGAACCTAGAAAAACTGTACAGATTAACCATTTTGCAAGGAATAAATAGAGCAACAGATGTAGACAACAATCGTATGGACACAAGGGGGGAAAGCTCTTGAGGGTGTGGTGGTGGGAGGAGTTGAGAGATTGGGATTGGCATGTAAACATTTATATGTATAAAATAGATAACCAATAAGAACCTGCTGTATAAAAATATAAAATAAAATTCAAAATTAAAAAGAAATAAAATTTAAAAAATAAAACAGAAAAGACAATTATTCCCTTCACATACATGTATTTATATGAATAAATTATTTCCATGCTTATATCTGTAAATACAAAAAAGAGGAATAAAATCTACCTTGAACCAAAAATGAAAAAGAGAAAAAAAAACAGAACCCACCAGTTACACAGAGGAAAACTGTATCAGGGCACTTGCTCCAGTTGTAAACAATTCTGAAGTTGGTCAGTGGTGGGGAATCGTCTCCCATTCAGCCAGCAGCCCCCACACAACAAGCGTCCTCATTGCAAAGCTGGGGCACCGTGCCGAGGCATCTGTGAGTAAACGTGAGCTGAGCCCCAGGCCAGTTGCTGCTGAACTGTTCCCACCCTTCCCAGGTAAAACACCTGAATATATACAAGGACTTGAAAGCCTAGAGGAAGGGCCATGGAGCCACACGAGTGACAGCATGCCAGCTGACTTGGTGCCTGCAGGCCAGCCAGGATGGTCCTGGCCCTGGGTGCTCTTCTGGAAGATTTCCATTTCCCTGCCTGAGATACCCGTCCTGTCCCTGCCCCCACTGCTTTTTTCCTTCCTCACCTCTGCCCAGGGAGAAATTCCAGCAGCAGGTATGGGTGACACATCCTCTTCTTTAGCAGGTGGCAGCCTGGCAACTGCTGCAGAAAGTCCAGCAGAGCCCCACTCACACTGGGCCACCCACAAAGCCGTGGCCTCTCACTCCCTCCCACCAGCCCAGCCCCGAGACTGCTGACAGGGCAGAGAAAATGGCGTCAGGCACAGCTGCAGGGGCTCTTGCTGCCTGGAGTGGTATTTATGTTGATCTCAACCCAGGCACACCTGGGGAGGGCGGGCCGGCACGGTAAGGCTGCCCAGGTCAGCCAATCATCACCCCTCAGGGGCTCACAGTTGAAGAAAATGGAACTTGCTGAACCGGCCAGGTCCAAGGAACAGGTGTGGGCTCCTGAGAGTCAGGATAGACAAGGGGCTGCAGCTTTGGCTTGTTTTCTAATCATTTTATGTGGCCCATGAGTGGGAGACAACTTCAAGAAAACCCTCTCCTAATGAGAGGAACCCAGGAGTCAGGGAGAGGAGGGGTGGGTGGTGGTTGGAGACAGAGGCCTGGTGCCCTGGGTGCAGTGGAAGTGTCTGGAAGACCAGGTGGAGGGAGGCCACACAGAGTGATGCCCAGGGTCACAGACCTGTCGGAGCTGCTGTTTGTTAGTTCAAGTCCTGCTCTGAGGTGCTCTGTGTCAGCTCTGAGCGACAGGTGAGCTGGGGGTGCTCTTCAATGAGGGCTATGTGCACGGTTCCTGTGTGCCCAGCCCTGCCACGGTACCTGCAAGGGTAGCTCTGTATCCTGGGAGGGGCCTGACCACGAGAGCCCCGTGGGCTGGGTTGGGGGTGGGGTACCTGCCCAGGAGAGCTCCATATCCTGGGATTGGCCTGACCACGAGAGCCCCATGGGCTGCTGGGGACCTTGTAAAGGATGTCAGGACAGTCAGTGAAGCCACCGTGGATATACCGCCAGTTGCTCCTGATTCCTACACCCTGCTGGTCATTCTACCAACCACCAGGACATGGTATTCTGTATTAGTCTTCAATGATGCCTTCTTTTGTATTCCATTAGTCCCAGAGTCACAAGAAATTTTGGCTTGTGAGTGGCAGGACTCAACATACAACTAAAACAATACTTCCGGGCCGTCTTGCCCCAAGGGTTCAAAAATTCCCACACCATCTTTGGGGAAAGCTTAGCTAAAGACCGAAAAGTTCTACCTCTGGAAAAGGAAACCCTCCTTCAATATGCAGATGACATTCTGATCGCCAGCCCTACTAAGGAGGCCTCTGAACTACCAAGCCAATAAAGGATAGAAGTTGTCCAAGAAAAAGCTCAAATATCACAGACTGCGGTGACCTGCCTGGGCTTCATTCTCACACAAGGTCGGAGAAGCCCATCCCAGGAAAGGGAAGAAACCATTTGCAGCCTTACCCCTTTCTAAAACTAGAAGACAGCTTAGGGGTTCCTGGGGAGGCCAGGGTTTGCTGCTTCTGGATCCCTAACTACAGTCTACTAGCTGGGCCTCTATATGAAACACTGAAAGGAAAAGATGATGATCCTTTTGAACAGAATCCAGAAGTGGCCTTTCAAGAATGGAAAGAGCAGTCAATTCAGACCCTTGCCCTGGAACTCCCTAATTGAGCTAAACCCTTTGACCTTTCCATTCCCGGTGAAAGGTGAATCGCCATTGGAGAATTAGTGCAAAAACTGGGACCACTTGAAATGGAACAACGCAAGAATGCCATCCAGGTAGGATAAACTACAGTCACCAAGGGGCTTGGCCCACTGCCACATCTGGCCAAGATACTGGCGGTATCTAAAAACCTGGAAATCAGCAGCCCAAAAGGCCACCTCCCTCCTAAGGGAAAAGGACCCCACGTGGTGATCCTAATCACCAACCATGCCCTGAAGTTGCAGGGTTCGCTCCGTGGGCACACCGACCTCGGGTGAGGAGGCCCTCCAACTCCAACATCCAGAGAGATAACCGGGGGCAACAGGGCACCATGACGACTCGTGTGAACATCACTTGACCTGGAGTTTCTCTCATAAAACAACAATAGTGTGTCCCGAAGGAGTAGACTACTGCTTGCAGGACTTACTGCACCCGGAGGGGAGCTAATAATCTTGGCGGGGGAACCGTATATCACACTGTCACCATAGAAAAGCCTACAGACACCGTGATGATGGTGGCCAATAAGACCGGCTGGACTCCTGTTTACTTCAAAAGGCTGTTGACTCAGTGGCCATCATGGTCCTTGATCACCACTGACCCTGGACTGTCTGGGAGTTGAGCGGGCAAGGCTCTGACACCTGGTGCTGTTTTTACGTTAATTCAGGGGCCTAATTGAAGAAAGAGCAGACTACTGGTCAGAGCATCTAGGCTGGCAGAAACGGTCAGCCTAAGGTGGCCGAACAAATGTGGGGCGGGGTGAAATCGGCCCCCACAGCGTCTCTGCACATCTCTTTCCTGGACCCTCAAAGGTCATTAGAATCTATAACACTTCCAATGCTGGTGCTCAGGCGGACGAGCAGGGAGGCAGGGGTCCTGGGGCCAATCAACGTCACCTGGAGGCTGCTGGGGAGAAGTTCTGACCCTCGTCCCCTGGTATGAGGGCTCCCAACTCAGCACTCAGCAGTTACAGAAGAAGGGTCTGCACCCTCAGCACTCCAAGAATGAGGAACGGGACAAAAGGCAGAGGAGGGGTTTGTCCCCAGCAAAGCCCATTAAAAATCCCTGGGAGATAAAAATAGAATCTGGGCAATAAAGTCAAGTCTGACCTTTTTTATCCTTTGTGCTTTGTCTAATTTCACGTGCTCCTAGGGTCCCGCATGCAGAGGTTCCACACCCGGCACTTCAGACCAGATTTCCTAGTGCAGAATGGCTGGGTCGACACCTCAGCTCCTGGGGCCCAGTGCAGACTCCGAGATATAGAGCCTGAGCTGCAGCCAACCCGGCCCTCGAGAGCTCCGCCCCCTCCCTCCCACTGACTCTGACAGGATCTCTACACAGCAGCCCAGCCCACAGCCCACGGGGTAGTGCATGCTCTCACCTCTCCATTCTCTGATCAAAATATAAAGTTTCCTTTGCTTGGGAACCAAACTCAGTCTCGATCTATTGGCCCCAATGACACTGGGCAGGGGGACACTTGTTGGGGTCCACTCTGGAGGATCAGTAACAGAAATTGAGACTATTGCAACTTCAATGAACAGATGTGTGAGCCACACTGTAGTTAACATAGAACAGTTTAGAAGGCTCGGGTAAAATAAGATGTTTCTAACACTTCCATTTGATATTTCCATCACTTTATCATAAGCAAGTTCAGTGAAAAGGTTTGTCTTATTTGTCAGGTCAACATTAGAGAAATGAAGTGATTTCTTTCCAAGGATGTACATCTAATAATCTTGGTTAAAGCTTCAATCTTGTTTTAAATGCTTTTCCATTGAAAATGATACCTCTCTTTCAGCTCCCCCATTTCTGAGAAGTATAAAATCTTATAATTTATTATTATCAAAGGGGAAAGGTGGGAGGAGGGATAAATTAACAGTTTGGAATTAACACATACACACTGCTATGTATAAAGTAGATCATCAACAAGGAACTACTGGATAGCACAGGGAACTACACTCAATATTTTGCAATAACCTATAAGGGGAAATAATCGGAAAAAGAATAGATATTTTTATTGACATCATCTATCAATGACAGTTAAAGTGTAACCTAAGGGAAGCCGGTGGTGAGTGCTTCTGACCCTGAAGACTTCAATCATCTAAAGTTTGGACTCTGCCTACTTCCCAAGGCCCTTAATGAACATATGTGTAGCCGTAGCTTAAAAAACTCCCCAGTTTGGGTTTCGGGGAGACACTGATTTTGAAAAAGCCCTGGCGTTCTCCTTACATGAATGGGACTCTTCCTACTGCTAAAACATGTCTGTCACATCCAGAGGATGGTATACCGTCTGATCGGGAAGAGTTTGGAAAAGGCATCTCATCTCCTCATCTCCTGGTGCTCGGGTTTACCCCTCCAGCGTCTTTACTAACAGTCTCCCCACTTGGAGATGTCAGCACTGTCAACATCCTGTTGCGTACAGTTTGGAATTTGTCCAGAGGATGAAGCGGAAGGATGAGGAACAATGAGAGACAAGTCCTAGGTGTTCAGACAGGCACATGTCACTCTAATTTCCAATCAGGAAGACGAATTGACCAAAGGCTAGGGTTGCCCATGGAAACAGTATAGGGCTTGAGGAAATCCCACTGCTTTGTGGCCAGTTCCCATAAACACAAGTTGAACAATGGAACTCAGGGGCAGTAAAATTCATGAAACTGCAGAGTTGAAAATATCTATCACTGAAAAATGTCTTGAGGAAAGTCAGAGAAAAGGATTGGTAAGCAAGGGAGAATGGCAGGAAAGGGATTTGAGGAGGTAGAAAGGACTCGCCATTAAGCACAAGAAAAGGGGCTGAACATTGCCAACATTGCAGTTGGCCAAAAAGGCTGTATGCGTTTTTTTCTGTATATATTCAAGAAAAGGGCATACACTTTTCTAGCCAACCAAACAGGTGGGCACTGGAAATCAATACTACAAAAGATATCACTTCGCATCAGTCAGAAGAGCCATCCTCATAAAGTGTAAACACCAGAAATGCAGGACAGGGCAAGGAGAAGAGGGAGCCCTGTGAGGCTTATAGTGGAAATGTATATTGCCAACGGCCATTCTGGAGAAGTGTATTGTGTTTACTAAAGCATCTAAAAAATGAGCTACAGAGCATAGGGCACTTGCACTCATGGGCGTATATCTTGGGAAAAACAAAAATCGAGAGGACACAGGCACCCCAATGTTTACTGCCTCTCTGTTTAAAAGATCCTCGACTAGGATAGAACTTAAATGTCTCTGGAGGGAAAAAATGGATAGAGATGTGGTACTTATGTAGAGTGGAATATTACTCAGCCTGGAAATCAATGAGATATGGCCAGTTGTAACAACTCCGGAGGAGTTACGTATGATCATTCTAAGTGACAGAATTCAAAAAGAAAAAGGCACATATCATAAGATATCACTTAAAGGTGGAATCCAAAGTGGCTACACATGAAATAAATTACAAAACAAAAACATAGTCAAATATGTAGAAAGCACGCGTAAGGCTGCTGAACGGGAAAGGTGGGGGGGGTGAGGCATCATCCAGGAGGTTGAAATTAGCAAAGATACCATTCCAAATACCAAACTGATAATCAACAAGGCCTACACGGTAGCTAAAAGAACTGCACTCAGCACACTCAAGTCACCGGAAAAGAATATCTATGACTGGTAAGAATCTGAAAAAGAATTTATTGATGTCTCTCTGTACGTGAATCAAGTGGATGTACAGCAGCAAGAAATAGAGCTTTGAAAATCAGCTGTAACCAATATAGTGATAAATTGCAAAAAATAAACGACAGAGAGACAGAGAAAACCTCTTACAACGTTTCCTCAGGGACGGTGATGCAACATGGATTGAACACATCTAGACCCACAGCAGGATGAGACATAAGGCTGGAAACTGTTCGCGCTAAGAGAAATGTGAGGTTGGGTGAGGAAATGCACACCCTTTAAAGTAATACTACCTGGTACCCATTCAATGGGTCCCAAATCTGCAGGTTCAAGGAATCTTCCTACAGCTAAAACATGCATGGAAAACCCAGAGGACTGTACACCATGTGATCGGGAGATGTGTCTAAAATGCACCTCATTTATCCTCTCCTGGTGCTCCTGTTCATCATTCCAGCCATGTTACTTAGAATCTCCCCACTTAGAGAATCAGCACATTTAAACTTCTGTTTCACACATTTTGCAAATTGTGAGGAGGATGAACGGGAAGAGGGGGAACCAATGAGAGAATAGTTGTAGGGGTTTGGACGGGCACATGTCACTCTAATTTCCCATTAAGAATAAGAATTAAAAAAAGGCTCAGCCCGCCTCGCCGGAGCCAAAATAGGGCCTGAAGCAATCCTGCGGCTTTGAGGCCAGCTCACAAAAGAGCAACTTAAAAAATGGAGCTCAGGGTCACTGCAATTCACAAACCTGCAGAGTTATAAATGAAAACTAACGTCCAAAAATATGTTGAGGTAAGGCAAAGAAGAGGATCTGAATGCAAGACAGAATTGCAAGAAACAGATTTCAAGAGATAGATTGGACTCATCTTTAAAGCACATGAAAAGCGGCAGAATTTCGACAATGATGCAGTTGGCCCAAAAGGGAGTATGCGTTTTTTCCCGAATATATCCAGGAAAAAACACATACGCCCTTTATGGGCAACCAAGCAAGCAAGCAATGCAAATGTGCACAACAAAGAAGTCTCATTTCCCACCGGTCAAAAGGGCCATCCGAAAAAATTGTAAAAACCAGAAATGCAGGACAGGCCATGGAGAACAGGGAGCCTTTATACGCTGATGGACAGTGTGTGAACTGCCGAGAGCCACTCTGGAGAAGTGTATGGTGGTTCCTAAATCATCTAAAAAACAGAGCTACAGAGTATAGGGCACTTCCAATCACGGGAGTATATCTAGGGAAGTCTAAAAATCAACAAGACACAAGCACACCACATTTTAGGGCTACTCTGTTTACAAGAACCTCAACTTCAGTACACCTTAAATATCCCAGGAAAGAGAAAAATGGATAAAGAAAATGTGGTACTTATGTACAATGGAATATCTCTTCACCATGAAATCAATGTAATAAGGCTAGTAGAAGGATAAAGAGTGGATTTAGGTCCGATAATACTACTTGAAATAAGTCAAACAGAAAAAGAAACATATCATAAGATATCACTTATAGAGGGAGGATAAATATGGCTGCACAAAAAATGAATTACAAAACAGAACAGTGTCTCACATTTAGAAAACACACTTATGTCAGCTTAAGGGGAAAGGAGAGGTGGGGTGATGCATAAAACCAGAGTTTGAAATAAGCACAGATACCGTTCAATAAACCAAATAGGTATTAGACAAGATCTACACCTTGCTCAATGAACTGGCCTCAATACACCCTATACACCGCAGAGAAATATATCTGAGTAATAAGAATCTTAAAACCCATGTATTGATATATCTCCATAAGGGAATCAAGTGTGTGTAGAGCGGCACAAACACAGCAGTGAAAATGAGCTAAACCCCATTATAGAAATAAATTTTAAAACCAAAACGCAGAAACAATGAAAGAGAGAAAACTTCTTACAAAATTCGCTCAGGGGCTGTGATGCAACCTGGAATGACCACATATAAACCCACAGCTGGATAAGACATAAGGCTGGACACTTGGGGCTGAGAGGATTGGTGAGCTTTGCTGAGCAACTGCCGAAAGTTTAATGCAATACTTCATGCTACTCATTCCAAGGGTCCCAACACTGCAGGTTGAAGGGAATCTTCCTACAGCTAAAACATGCATGTGGAACCCAGAGTATGATCCACTGTGTGATCGGGAAACGTGTTCAAATGTGTCTCAGTTTTCGTCCCCTGGTACTCGGGTGCAACATTCCAGACGCTTTACTAACACTCTCCCCACTTGGAGAGTCAGTGCCTTTAACCTCCTGTTTGGCCCAGTTTGCAATTTCTGCGGAAAATGAACAGGAATAGGGAGAACCCATGAGAGACTAGATGGAGGTGTCTGGACGGGCAAATTTAACTCTCATTTCCCACCAGGAAGAGGAATTAACCAAAGGCTCAGCGTGCCATGCCTGAACCACACTAGCGCCTGAAGCAATCCTGCGGTATTGCGGCCAGCTCACAAGAAAGCGAGTTGAAGAAAGGAGCTCAGGGGCACTGTATTTCACAAACCTGCAGAGTTATAAATGACAGCTATCGTCCAAAAATATATTGAAGTAAGGCTGCCAAGAGGATTTGAAAGCGGGGCGGAATTGCAGGAAACCGATTTCAGGAGGTAGACTGGAATTGCATGTAAAGCATAGGAAAAGAGGCAGAACGTCCACAATGATGCACTTGGCCAAAAAGGGCGTATGCGTTTTTTCCTGAATATATTCAGGAAAAAACGCATACGCCCTTTTTGGCCAACCAAGAAAGCTTGCAAAGGAAATCTGCACTACAATGAAGTCTCACTGCCCCCCGGTCAAAAGGGCCATCTGGAAAAAGTGTAAAATCCAGAAAGGCAGGACAGGCCATGGAGAACTGGGAGCCTTGTTATGCTGATGGGCGGGATGTAAATTGCCAACAGCCACTCTGGAGAAGTGTATGGTGTTTCCTGAAACATCCAAAAAGCAAAGCTACAGAGCCTAGGGCACTTCCACTTATGGTCCTATAGCTTAGGGAAATTAAAATCAAAAAGACACAGCCACCCCAAAGTTTGGGACGGCTCTGTTTACAAGAACCTCGTTTACGGTACAAGTTCAATATCGCAGAAAGCGAAAAATGGATAAAGAAGTTGTGGTACTTACGTACAATACAATATCACTCAGCAATGAAATCTATGTCATCAGGCGCGTAGCAGCCTAATGAGTGGATTCAGGTATGATGATTCTAACTGAAATAAGTCACACAGAAAAAGAAACATCATAAGATATCACTAATACACGGAATGAAAACTTGGCTACACAGGAACTGGATTACAAAACAGAACAGGGTCTCAAATTTAGAAAGCCAACTTATGCTTGCTTAACGGGAAAGGTGAGTTGGGGTGCTGCATAAAACCAGAGATTGAAATGAGCACAGATAAAGTTCCTTAAGCCAAATATGTAATAGACAAGAGGTACTCCTTGCTCAACGAAATGGGCCCAACACCCCATATTAAACGCCTAAGAATGTACCTGACTAGTAAGTATCTTAAAACCTATGGATTGCTATGTCTCCGAAAGAGAATCAAGCGTGTGTCCAGGGGCATAAACGCAGCAGTGATAGGATTGGAGAGGTTCGGTGAGCAAATGAAGACCCTTTGAAGTCATATTGCATGGTACCCATTCCACGGGTCTCCACTCTCCAGGTTGAAGGGATTCTTCCTTCAGCTAAAACATGCATGTGGAACCCAGAGTATGATCAACCGTGTGATCGGGACACGTGTTCAACTATGTCTCAGTTTTCGACCCCTGGTACTCGGGTGCAACATTCCAGACGCTTTACTAACACTCTCCCGACTTGGAGAGTCAGTGCCTTTAACCTCCTGTTTGGCCCAGTTTGCAATTTCTGCGGAAGATGAACAGGAATAGGGAGAACCAATGAGAGCCTAGCTGGAGGTGTCTGGACGGGCAAATTTTACTCTCATTTCCCACCAGGAACAGGAATTAACCAAAGGCTCAGCATGCCGTGCTGGAACCACACTAGGGCCTGAAGCAATCCTGCGGTGTTGCGGCCAGCTCACAAGAAAGCGAGTTGAAGAAGGTAACTCAGGGGCACTGTAATTCACAAACCTGCAGAGTTATAAATGACAGCTATCGTCCAAAAATATACTGAAGTAAGGCTGCCAAGAGGACTTGAAAACGGGGCAGAATTGCAGGAAACCGAGTTCAGGAGGTAGACTGGAATTGCATGTAAAGCATAGGAAAAGAGGCAGAATGTCCAAAATGATGCACTTGGCCAAAAAGGGCGTATGCGTTTTTTCCTGAATATATTCAGGAAAAAACGCATACGCCCTTTTTGGCCAACCAAGCAAGCTTGCAAAGAAAATCTGCACTACAATGAAGTCTCACTGCCCCCCGGTCAAAAGGGCCAGTTGAAAAAAGTGTAAAATCCAGAAAGGCAGGACAGGCCATGGAGAACTGGGAGCCTCGTTATGCAGATGGGCGGGATGTAAATTGCCAACAGCCACTCTGGAGAAGTGTATGGTGTTTCCTGAAACATCCAAAAAACAAAGCAACAGAGCCTAGGGCACTTCCACTTATGGTCCTATAGCTTAGGGAAATTAAAATCAAAAAGACACAGCCACCCCAAAGTTTGGGACGGCTCTGTTTACAAGAACCTCGTTTACGGTACAAGTTCAATATCACAGAAAGCGAAAAATGGATAAAGATGTTGTGGTACTCACGTACAATGCAATATCACTCAGCAATGAAATCTATGTCATCAGGCCCATAACAGCATAATGAGTGGATTCAGGTACGATGATTCTAAGGGAAATAAGTCACACAGAAAAAGAAACATCATAAGATATCACTACTACACGGAATGTAAACTTGGCTACACAGGAACTGAATTACAAAACAGAACAGGGTCTCAAATGTAGAAAACCAACTTATGCTTGCTTAAGGGGAAAGGTGAGTTGGGGTGCTGCATAAAACCAGAGATAGAAATTAGCACAGATACCCTTCCATGAGCCAAATATGTAATAGACAAGAGCTACTCATTGTTCAACGTAGTAGACTCAACACCCCATATTAAACGCCTAAGAATATACCTGACTAGTAAGAATCTTAAAACCTATGGATTTATATGTCTCCGAAAGAGAATCAAGCATGTGTACAGCTGCATAAACGCAGCAGTGATAGGATTGGTGAAGTTCGGTGAGCAAATGCAGACCCTTTGAAGTCATATTGCATGGTACCCATTCCATGGGTCTCAACTCTCCAGGTTTAAGGGATTCTTCCTTCAGCTAAAACATGCATGTGGAACCCAGAGTATGATCCACCGTGTGATCGGGAAACGTGTTCAAATGTGTCTCAGTTTTCGTCCCCTGGTACTCGGGTGCAACATTCCAGACGCTTTACTAACACTCTCCCCACTTGGAGAGTCAGTGCCTTTAACCTCCTGTTTTTCCCAGTTTGCAATTTCTGCGGAAAATGAACAGGAATAGGGAGAACCCATGAGAGACTAGACGGAGGTGTCTAGACGGGCAAATTTAACTCTCATTTCCCACCAGGCAGAGGAATTAACCAAAGCCTCAGTGTGCCATGCCAGAACCACACTAGGGCTTGAAGCAATCCTGCGGTGTTGCGGCCAGCTCACAAGAAAGCGAGTTGAAGAAGGTAACTCAGGGGCACTGTAATTCACAAACCTGCAGAGTTATAAATGACAGCTATCGTCCAAAAATATATTGAAGTAAGGCTGCCAAGAGGACTTGAAAACGGGGCAGAATTGCAGGAAACCGAGTTCAGGAGGTAGACTGGAATTGCATGTAAAGCATAGGAAAAGAGGTAGAACGTCTACAATGATGCACTTGGCCAAAAAGGGCGTATGCGTTTTTTCCTGAATATATTCAGGAAAAAACGCACACGCCCTTTTTGGCCAACCAAGCAAGCTTGCAAAGGAAATCTGCACTACAATGAAGTCTCACTGCCCCCCCGGTCAAAAGGGCCATCTGAAAAAAGTGTAAAATCCAGAAAGGCAGGACAGGCCATGGAGAACTGGGAGCCTTGCTATGCAGATGGGCGGGATGTAAATTGCCAACAGCCACTCTGAAGAAGTGTATGGTGTTTCCTGAATCATCTACAAAACAAAGCAACAGAGCCTAGGGCACTTCCACTTATGGTCCTAAAGCTTAGGGAAATTAAAATCAAAAAGACACAGCCACCCCAAAGTTTGGGACGGCTCTGTTTACAAGAACCTCGTTTACGGTACAACTTCAATATCACAGAAAGCGAAAAATGGATAAAGAAGTTGTGGTACTTACGTACAATGCAATATCACTCAGCAATGAAATCTATGTCATCAGGCCCATAGCAGCATAATGAGTGGATTCAGGTACGATGATTCTAAGTGAAATAAGTAACACAGAAAAAGAAACATCATAAGGTATCACTACTACACGGAATGTAAACTTGCCTACACAGGAACTGAATTACAAAACAGAACAGGGTCTCAAATGTAGAAAACCAACTTATGCTTGCTTAAGGGGAAAGGTGAGTTGGGGTGCTGCATAAAACAAGAGATTGAAATTAGCACAGATACCGTTCCATAAGCCAAATTTGTAATAGACAAGAGGTACTCCTTGCTCAATGAAGTGGACTCAACACCCCATATTAAACGCCTAAGAATATATCTGACTAGTAAGAATCTTAAAACCTATGGATTTATATGTCTCCGAAAGAGAATCAAGCATGTGTACAGTGGCATAAACGCAGCAGTGATAGGATTGGTGAGGTTCAGTGAGCAAATGCAGACCCTTTGAAGTCATATTGCATGGTACCCATTCCATGGGTCTCAACTCTCCAGGTTTAAGGGATTCTTCCTTCAGCTAAAACATGCATGTGGAACCCAGAGTATGATCCACTGTGTGATCGGGAAACGTGTTCAGATGTGTCTCAGTTTTCGTTCCCTGGTACTCGGGTGCAACATTCCAGAAGCTTTACTAACACTCTCCCCACTTGGAGAGTCAGTGCCTTTAACCTCCTGTTTGGCCCAGTTTGCAATATCTGCGGAAAATGAACTGGAATAGGGAGAACCAATGAGAGACTAGCTGGAGGTGTGTGGATGGCCAAATTTAACTCTCATTTCCCACCAGGAACAGGAATTAACCAAAGGCTCAGCATGCCATGCCAGAACCACACTAGGGCCTGAAGCAATCCTGCTGTGTTGCGGCCAGCTCACAAGGAAGCGAGTTGAAGAAGGTAACTCAGGGGCACTGTAATTCACAAACATGCAGAGTTATAAATGACAGCTATCGTCCAAAAATATATTGAAGTAAGGCTGCCAAGAACACATGAAAACGGGGCAGAATTGCAGGAAACCGAGTACAGGAGGTAGACTGGAAAGCATGTAAAGCATAGGAAAAGAGGTAGAACGTCTACAATGATGCACTTGGCCAAAAAGGGCGTATGCGTTTTTTCCTGAATATATTCAGGAAAAAACGCATACGCCCTTTTTGGCCAACCAAGCAAGCTTGCAAAGGAAATCTGCACTACAATGAAGTCTCACTGCCCACCAGTCAAAAGGGCCATCTGAAAAAAGTGTAAAATCCAGAAAGGCAGGACAGGCCATGGAGAAATGGGAGCCTTGTTATGCTGATGAGCGGGATGTAAATTGCCAACAGCCACTCTGGAGAAGTGTATGGTGTTTCCTGAAACATCTAAAAAACAAAGCAACAGAGCCTAGGGCACTTCCACTTATGGTCCTATAGCTTAGAGAAATTAAAATCAAAAAGACACAGCCACCCCAAAGTTTGGGACGGCTCTGTTTACAAGAACCTCGTTTATGGTACAAGTTCAATATCACAAAGAACGAAAAATGGATAAAGAAGTTGTGGTACTCACGTACAATGCAATATCACTCAGCAATGAAATCTATGTCATCAGACACGTAGCAGCATAATGAGTGGATTCAGGCATGATGATTCTAACTGAAATAAGTCACACAGAAAAAGAAACATTATAAGATATCACTACTACACGGAATGTAAACTTGGCTACACATGAACTGAATTACAAAACAGAACAGGGTCTCAAATGTAGAAAACCAACTTATGCTTGCTTAAGGGGAAAGGTGAGTTGGGGTGCTGCATAAAACCAGAGATTGAAATTAGCACCGATACCCTTCCATAAGCCAAATTTGTAATAGACAAGAGCTACTCCTTGCTCAACGAAGTGGACTCAACACCCCATATCAAACGCCTAAGAATATATCTGACTAGTAAGAATCTTAAAACCTATGGATTTATATGTCTCCGAAAGAGAATCAAGCATGTGTACAGCGGCATAAACGCAGCAGTGATAGGATTGGTGAGGTTCGGTGAGCAAATTCAGACCCTTTGAAGTCATATTGCATGGTACCCATTCCATGGGTCTCAACTCTCCAGGTTTAAGGGATTCATCCTTCAGCTAAAACATGCATGTGGAACCCAGAGTATGATCCACCGTGTGATCGGGAAACGTGTTCAAATGTGTTTCAGTTTTCGTCCCCTGGTACTCGGGTGCTACATTCCAGAAGCTTTACTAACTCTCTCCCCACTTGCAGAGTCAGTGCCTTTAAAATCCTGTTTGGCCCAGTTTGCAATTACTGTGGAAAATGAACAGGAATAGGTAGAACCTATGAGAGACTAGCTGGAGGTGTCTGCACGGGCATATTTAACTCTCATTTCCCACCAGGCAGAGGAATTAACCAAAGGCTCAGTGTGCCATGCCAGAACCACACTAGGGCCTGAAGCAATCCTGCGGTGTTGCGGCCAGCTCACAAGAAAGCGAGTTGAAGAAAGGAGCTCAGGGGCACTGTCATTCACAAACCTGCAGAGTTATAAATGACAGCTATCGTCCAAAAATATATTGAAGTAAGGCTGCCAAGAGGACTTGAAAGCGGGGCAGAATTGCAGGAAACCGATTTCAGGAGGTAGATTGGAATTGCATGTAAAGCATAGGAAAAGAGGCAGAACGTCCACAATGATGCACTTGGCCAAAAAGGGCGTATGCGTTTTTTCCTGAATATAT
Organism: Lagenorhynchus albirostris; assembly: GCF_949774975.1. Taxonomy (NCBI): domain Eukaryota; kingdom Metazoa; phylum Chordata; class Mammalia; order Artiodactyla; family Delphinidae; genus Lagenorhynchus; species Lagenorhynchus albirostris. The sequence continues at coordinate 58,969,525 of NC_083098.1, read as the reverse complement.
TCAGGAAAAAACGCATACGCCCTTTTTGGCCAACCATGCAAGCTTGCAAAGGAAATCTGCACTACAATGAAGTCTCACTGCCCCCCGGTGAAAAGGGCCATCTGAAAAAAGTGTAAAATCCAGAAAGGCAGGACAGTCCATAAAGAACTGGGAGCCTTGATATGCTGATGGGCGGGATGTAAATTGCCAACAGCCACTCTGGAGAAGTGTATGGTGTTTCCTGAATCATCTAAGAAACAAAGCAACAGAGCCTAGGGCACTTCCACTTATGGTCCTATAGCTTAGGGAAATTAAAATCAAAAAGACACAGCCACCCCAATGTTTGGGATGGCTCTGTTTACAAAAACCTCGTTTACGGTACAAGTTCAATATCACAGAAAGCGAAAAATGAATAAAGAAATTGTTGTACTTACGTACAATGCAATATCACTCAGCAATGAAATCTATGTCATCAGACCCGTAGCAGCATAATGAGTGGATTCAGGTACGATGATTCTAAGTGAAATAAGTCACACAGAAAAAGAAACATCATAAGATATCACTAATACACAGAATGTAAACTTGGCTACACAGGAACTGAATTAGAAAACAGAACAGGGTCTCAAATGTAGAAAACCAACTTATGCTTGCTTAAGGGGAAAGGTGAGTTGGGGTGCTGCATAAAACCAGAGATGGAAATTAGCACAGATACCCTTCCATAAGCCAAATTTGTAATAGACAAGAGCTACTCCTTGCTCAACGAAGTGGACTCAACACCCCATATTAAACGCCTAAGAATATACCTGACTAGTAAGAATCTTAAAACCTACGGATTTATATGTCTCCGAAAGAGAATCAAGTGTGTGTACAGCGGCATAAACGCAGCAGTGATAGGATTGGTGAGGTTCGGTGAGAAAATGCAGACCCTTTGAAGTCATATTGCATGGTACCCATTCCATGGGTCTCAAATCTCCAGGTTTAAGGGATTCATCCTTCAGCTAAAACATGCATGTGGAACCAATAGTATGATCCACCGTGTGATCGGGAAACGTGTTCAAATGTGTCTCAGTTTTCGTCCCCTGGTACTCGGGTGCAACATTCCAGACGCTTTACTAACAGTCTCCCCACTTGGAGAGTCAGTGCCTTTAAACTCCTGTTTGGCCCAGTTTGCAATTTCTGCGGAAAATGAACAGGAATAGGGAAAAACAATGAGAGCCTAGCTGGAGGTGTCTGGACGGGCAAATTTAACTCTCATTTCCCACCAGGCAGAGGAATTAACCAAAGGCTCAGTGTGCCATGCCAGAACCACACTAGGGCCTGAAGCAATCCTGCGGGGTTGCGGCCAGCTCACAAGAAATCGAGTTGGAGAAAGGAGCTCAGGGACACTGTCATTCACAAACCTGCAGAGTTATAAATGACAGCTCTCGTCCAAAAATATATTGAAGTAAGCCTGCCAAGAGGACTTGAAAGCGGGGCAGAATTGCAGGAAACCGATTTCAGGAGGTAGACTGGAATTGCATGTAAAGCATAGGAAAAGAGGCAGAACGTCCACAATGATGCACTTGGCCAAAAAGGGCGTATGCGTTTTTTCCTGAATATATTCAGGAAAAAACGCATACGCCCTTTTTGACCAACCAAGCAAGCTAGCAAAGGAAATCTGCACTACAATGAAGTGTCACTGCCCCTGGTAAAAAGGGCCAGGTGAAAAAAGTGTAAAATCCAGAAAGGCAGGACAGGCCATGGAGAACTGGGAGCCTTGTTATGCTGATGGGCGGGATGTAAATTGCCAACAGCCACTCTGGAGAAGTGTATGGTGTTTCCTGAATCATCTACAAAACAAAGCAACAGAGCGTAGGGCACTTCCACTTATGGTCCTAAAGCTTAGGGAAATTAAAATCAAAAAGACACAGCCACCCCAAAGTTTGGGACGGCTCTGTTTACAAGAACCTCGTTTAAGGTACAAGTTCAATATCACAGAAAGCGAAAAATGGATAAAGAAGTTGTGGTACTTACGTACAATGCAATATCACTCAGCAGTGAAATCTATGTCATCAAGCCCATAGCAGCATAATGAGTGGATTCAGGTACGATGATTCTAAGTGAAATAAGTCACACAGAAAAAGAAACATTATAAGATATCACTACTACACGGAATGTAAACTTGGCTACACAGGAACTGAATTACAAAACAGAACAGGGTCTCAAATGTAGAAAACCAACTTATGCTTGCTTAAGGGGAAAGGTGAGTTGGGGTGCTGCATAAAACCAGAGATGGAAATTAGCACAGATACCCTTCCATAAGCCAAATTTGTAATAGACAAGAGCTACTCCTTGCTCAACGAAGTGGACTCAACACCCCATATCAAACGCCTAAGAATATATCTGACTAGTAAGAATCTTAAAACCTATTGATTTATATGTCTCCGAAAGAGAATCAAGCATGTGTACAGCGGCATAAACGCAGCAGTGATAGGATTGGTGAGGTTCGGTGAGCAAATGCAGACCCTTTGAAGTCATATTGCATGGTACCCATTCCATGGGTCTCAACTCTCCAGGTTTAAGGGATTCATCCTTCAGCTAAAACATGCATGTGGAACCCAGAGTATGATCAACCGTGTGATCGGGAAACGTGTTCAAATGTGTCTCAGTTTTCGTCCCCTGGTACTCGGGTGCTACATTCCAGAAGCTTTACTAACTCTCTCCCCACTTGGAGAGTCAGTGCCTTTAAAATCCTGTTTGGCCCAGTTTGCAATTACTGTGGAAAATGAACAGGAATAGGTAGAGCCTATGAGAGACTAGCTGGAGGTGTCTGCACGGGCATATTTAACTCTCATTTCCCACCAGGCAGAGGAATTAACCAAAGGCTCAGTGTGCCATGCCAGAACCACACTAGGGCCCGAAGCAATCCTGCGGTGTTGCGGCCAGCTCACAAGAAAGCGAGTTGAAGAAAGGAGCTCAGGGGCACTGTCATTCACAAACCTGCAGAGTTATAAATGACAGCTATCGTCCAAAAATATATTGAAGTAAGGCTGCCAAGAGGACTTGAAAGCGGGGCAGAATTGCAGGAAACCGATTTCAGGAGGTAGATTGGAATTGCATGTAAAGCATAGGACAAGAGGCAGAACGTCCACAATGATGCACTTGGCCAAAAAGGGCGTATGCGTTTTTTCCTGAATATATTCAGGAAAAAACGCATACGCCCTTTTTGGCCAACCAAGCAAGCTTGCAAAGGAAATCTGCACTACAATGAAGTCTCACTGCCCCTGGTCAAAAGGGCCAGCTGAAAAAAGTGTAAAATCCAGAAAGGCAGGACAGGCCATGGAGAACTGGGAGCCTTGTTATGCTGATGGGCGGGATGTAAATTGCCAACAGCCACTCTGGAGAAGTGTATGGTGTTTCCTGAATCATCTACAAAACAAAGCAACAGAGCGTAGGACACTTCCACTTATGGTCCTAAAGCTTAGGGAAATTAAAATCAAAAAGACACAGCCACCCCAAAGTTTGGGACGGCTCTGTTTACAAGAACCTCGTTTAAGGTACAAGTTCAATATCACAGAAAGCGAAAAATGGATAAAGAAGTTGTGGTACTTACGTACAATGCAATATCACTCAGCAGTGAAATCTATGTCATCAAGCCCATAGCAGCATAATGAGTGGATTCAGGTACGATGATTCTAAGTGAAATAAGTCACACAGAAAAAGAAACATTATAAGATATCACTACTACACGGAATGTAAACTTGGCTACACAGGAACTGAATTACAAAACAGAACAGGGTCTCAAATGTAGAAAACCAACTTATGCTTGCTTAAGGGGAAAGGTGAGTTGGGGTGCTGCATAAAACCAGAGATGGAAATTAGCACAGATACCCTTCCATAAGCCAAATTTGTAATAGACAAGAGCTACTCCTTGCTCAACGAAGTGGACTCAACACCCCATATCAAACGCCTAAGAATATATCTGACTAGTAAGAATCTTAAAACCTATTGATTTATATGTCTCCGAAAGAGAATCAAGCATGTGTACAGCGGCATAAACGCAGCAGTGATAGGATTGGTGAGGTTCGGTGAGCAAATGCAGACCCTTTGAAGTCATATTGCATGGTACCCATTCCATGGGTCTCAACTCTCCAGGTTTAAGGGATTCATCCTTCAGCTAAAACATGCATGTGGAACCCAGAGTATGATCAACCGTGTGATCGGGAAACGTGTTCAAATGTGTCTCAGTTTTCGTCCCCTGGTACTCGGGTGCTACATTCCAGAAGCTTTACTAACTCTCTCCCCACTTGGAGAGTCAGTGCCTTTAAAATCCTGTTTGGCCCAGTTTGCAATTACTGTGGAAAATGAACAGGAATAGGTAGAGCCTATGAGAGACTAGCTGGAGGTGTCTGCACGGGCATATTTAACTCTCATTTCCCACCAGGCAGAGGAATTAACCAAAGGCTCAGTGTGCCATGCCAGAACCACACTAGGGCCCGAAGCAATCCTGCGGTGTTGCGGCCAGCTCACAAGAAAGCGAGTTGAAGAAAGGAGCTCAGGGGCACTGTCATTCACAAACCTGCAGAGTTATAAATGACAGCTATCGTCCAAAAATATATTGAAGTAAGGCTGCCAAGAGGACTTGAAAGCGGGGCAGAATTGCAGGAAACCGATTTCAGGAGGTAGATTGGAATTGCATGTAAAGCATAGGACAAGAGGCAGAACGTCCACAATGATGCACTTGGCCAAAAAGGGCGTATGCGTTTTTTCCTGAATATATTCAGGAAAAAACGCATACGCCCTTTTTGGCCAACCAAGCAAGCTTGCAAAGGAAATCTGCACTACAATGAAGTCTCACTGCCCCTGGTCAAAAGGGCCAGCTGAAAAAAGTGTAAAATCCAGAAAGGCAGGACAGGCCATGGAGAACTGGGAGCCTTGTTATGCTGATGGGCGGGATGTAAATTGCCAACAGCCACTCTGGAGAAGTGTATGGTGTTTCCTGAATCATCTACAAAACAAAGCAACAGAGCGTAGGACACTTCCACTTATGGTCCTAAAGCTTAGGGAAATTAAAATCAAAAAGACACAGCCACCCCAAAGTTTGGGACGGCTCTGTTTACAAGAACCTCGTTTAAGGTACAAGTTCAATATCACAGAAAGCGAAAAATGGATAAAGAAGTTGTGGTACTTACGTACAATGCAATATCACTCAGCAATGAAATCTATGTCATCAGGCCCGTAGCAGCATAATGAGTGGATTCAGGTACGATGATTCTAAGTGAAATAAGTCACACAGAAAAAGAAACATTATAAGATATCACTACTACACGGAATGTAAACTTGGCTACACAGGAACTGAATTACAAAACAGAACAGGGTCTCAAATGTAGAAAACCAACTTATGCTTGCTTAAGGGGAAAGGTGAGTTGCGGTGCTGCATAAAACCAGAGATTGAAATTAGCACAGATACCCTTCCATAAGCCAAATTTGTAATAGACAAGAGCTGCTCCTTGCTCAACGAAGTGGACTCAACACCCCATATCAAACGCCTAAGAATATATCTGACTAGTAAGAATCTTAAAACCTATGGATTTATATGTCTCCGAAAGAGAATCAAGCATGTGTACAGCGGCATAAACGCAGCAGTGATAGGATTGGTGAGGTTCGGTGAGCAAATGCAGACCCTTTGAAGTCATATTGCATGGTACCCATTCCATGGGTCTCAACTCTCCAGGTTTAAGGGATTCATCCTTCAGCTAAAACATGCATGTGGAACCCAGAGTATGATCCACCGTGTGATCGGGAAACGTGTTCAAATGTGTCTCAGTTTTCGTCCCCTGGTACTCGGGTGCAACATTCCAGACGCTTTACTAACACTCTCCCGACTTGGAGAGTCAGTGCCTTTAACCTCCTGTTTTTCCCAGTTTGCAATTTCTGCGGAAAATGAACAGGAATAGGGAAAAACAATGAGAGCCTAGCTGGAGGTGTCTGGACGGGCAAATTTAACTCTCATTTCCCACCAGGCAGAGGAATTAACCAAAGGCTCAGTGTGCCATGCCAGAACCACACTAGGGCCCGAAGCAATCCTGCGGTGTTGCGGCCAGCTCACAAGAAAGCGAGTTGAAGAAAGGAGCTCAGGGGCACTGTCATTCACAAACCTGCAGAGTTATAAATGACAGCTATCGTCCAAAAATATATTGAAGTAATGCTGCCAAGAGGACTTGAAAGCGGGGCAGAATTGCAGGAAACCGATTTCAGGAGGTAGACTGGAATTGCATGTAAAGCATAGGAAAATAGGCAGAACGTCCACAATGATGCACTTGGCCAAAAAGGGCGTATGCGTTTTTTCCTGAATATATTCAGGAAAAAACGCATACGCCCTTTTTGGCCAACCAAGCAAGCTTGCAAAGGAAATCTGCACTACAATGAAGTCTCACTGCCCCTGGTCAAAAGGGCCAGCTGAAAAAAGTGTAAAATCCAGAAAGGCAGGACAGGCCATGGAGAACTGGGAGCCTTGTTATGCTGATGGGCGGGATGTAAATTGCCAACAGCCACTCTGGAGAAGTGTATGGTGTTTCCTGAATCATCTACAAAACAAAGCAACAGAGCGTAGGGCACTTCCACTTATGGTCCTAAAGCTTAGGGAAATTAAAATCAAAAAGACACAGCCACCCCAAAGTTTGGGACGGCTCTGTTTACAAGAACCTCGTTTAAGGTACAAGTTCAATATCACAGAAAGCGAAAAATGGATAAAGAAGTTGTGGTACTTACGTACAATGCAATATCACTCAGCAGTGAAATCTATGTCATCAGGCCCGTAGCAGCATAATGAGTGGATTCAGGTACGATGATTCTAAGTGAAATAAGTCACACAGAAAAAGAAACATTATAAGATATCACTACTACACGGAATGTAAACTTGGCTACACAGGAACTGAATTACAAAACAGAACAGGGTCTCAAATGTAGAAAACCAACTTATGCTTGCTTAAGGGGAAAGGTGAGTTGGGGTGCTGCATAAAACCAGAGATTGAAATTAGCACAGATACCCTTCCATAAGCCAAATTTGTAATAGACAAGAGCTACTCCTTGCTCAACGAAGTGGACTCAACACCCCATATCAAACGCCTAAGAATATATCTGACTAGTAAGAATCTTAAAACCTATGGATTTATATGTCTCCGAAAGAGAATCAAGCATGTGTACAGCGGCAGAAACGCAGCAGTGATAGGATTGGTGAGGTTCGGTGAGCAAATGCAGACCCTTTGAAGTCATATTGCATGGTACCCATTCCATGGGTCTCAACTCTCCAGGTTTAAGGGATTCATCCTTCAGCTAAAACATGCATGTGGAACCCAGAGTATGATCCACCGTGTGATCGGGAAACGTGTTCAAATGTGTCTCAGTTTTCGTCCCCTGGTACTCGGGTGCTACATTCCAGAAGCTTTACTAACTCTCTCCCCACTTGGAGAGTCAGTGCCTTTAAAATCCTGTTTGGCCCAGTTTGCAATTACTGTGGAAAATGAACAGGAATAGGTAGAACCTATGAGAGACTAGCTGGAGGTGTCTGCACGGGCATATTTAACTCTCATTTCCCACCAGGCAGAGGAATTAACCAAAGGCTCAGTGTGCCATGCCAGAACCACACTAGGGCCCGAAGCAATCCTGCGGTGTTGCGGCCAGCTCACAAGAAAGCGAGTTGAAGAAAGGAGCTCAGGGGCACTGTCATTCACAAACCTGCAGAGTTATAAATGACAGCTCTCGTCCAAAAATATATTGAAGTAAGCCTGCCAAGAGGACTTGAAAGCGGGGCAGAATTGCAGGAAACCGATTTCAGGAGTTAGACTGGAATTGCATGTAAAGCATAGGAAAATAGGCAGAACGTCCACAATGATGCACTTGGCCAAAAAGGGCGTATGCGTTTTTTCCTGAATATATTCAGGAAAAAACGCATACGCCCTTTTTGGCCAACCAAGCAAGCTTGCAAAGGAAATCTGCACTACAATGAAGTCTCACTGCCCCTGGTCAAAAGGGCCAGCTGAAAAAAGTGTAAAATCCAGAAAGGCAGGACAGGCCATGGAGAACTGGGAGCCTTGTTATGCTGATGGGCGGGATGTAAATTGCCAACAGCCACTCTGGAGAAGTGTATGGTGTTTCCTGAATCATCTACAAAACAAAGCAACAGAGCGTAGGGCACTTCCACTTATGGTCCTAAAGCTTAGGGAAATTAAAATCAAAAAGACACAGCCACCCCAAAGTTTGGGACGGCTCTGTTTACAAGAACCTCATTTAAGGTACAAGTTCAATATCACAGAAAGCGAAAAATGGATAAAGAAGTTGTGGTACTTACGTACAATGCAATATCACTCAGCAGTGAAATCTATGTCATCAGGCCCGTAGCAGCATAATGAGTGGATTCAGGTACGATGATTCTAAGTGAAATAAGTCACACAGAAAAAGAAACATTATAAGATATCACTACTACACGGAATGTAAACTTGGCTACACAGGAACTGAATTACAAAACAGAACAGGGTCTCAAATGTAGAAAACCAACTTATGCTTGCTTAAGGGGAAAGGTGAGTTGGGGTGCTGCATAAAACCAGAGATTGAAATTAGCACAGATACCCTTCCATAAGCCAAATTTGTAATAGACAAGAGCTACTCCTTGCTCAACGAAGTGGACTCAACACCCCATATCAAACGCCTAAGAATATATCTGACTAGTAAGAATCTTAAAACCTATGGATTTATATGTCTCCGAAAGAGAATCAAGCATGTGTACAGCGGCATAAACGCAGCAGTGATAGGATTGGTGAGGTTCGGTGAGCAAATGCAGACCCTTTGAAGTCATATTGCATGGTACCCATTCCATGGGTCTCAACTCTCCAGGTTTAAGGGATTCATCCTTCAGCTAAAACATGCATGTGGAACCCAGAGTATGATCCACCGTGTGATCGGGAAACGTGTTCAAATGTGTCTCAGTTTTCGTCCCCTGGTACTCGGGTGCTACATTCCAGAAGCTTTACTAACTCTCTCCCCACTTGGAGAGTCAGTGCCTTTAAAATCCTGTTTGGCCCAGTTTGCAATTACTGTGGAAAATGAACAGGAATAGGTAGAACCTATGAGAGACTAGCTGGAGGTGTCTGCACGGGCATATTTAACTCTCATTTCCCACCAGGCAGAGGAATTAACCAAAGGCTCAGTGTGCCATGCCAGAACCACACTAGGGCCCGAAGCAATCCTGCGGTGTTGCGGCCAGCTCACAAGAAAGCGAGTTGAAGAAAGGAGCTCAGGGGCACTGTCATTCACAAACCTGCAGAGTTATAAATGACAGCTATCGTCCAAAAATATATTGAAGTAAGGCTGCCAAGAGGACTTGAAAGCGGGGCAGAATTGCAGGAAACCGATTTCAGGAGGTAGATTGGAATTGCATGTAAAGCATAGGACAAGAGGCAGAACGTCCACAATGATGCACTTGGCCAAAAAGGGCGTATGCGTTTTTTCCTGAATATATTCAGGAAAAAACGCATACGCCCTTTTTGGCCAACCAAGCAAGCTTGCAAAGGAAATCTGCACTACAATGAAGTCTCACTGCCCCTGGTCAAAAGGGCCAGCTGAAAAAAGTGTAAAATCCAGAAAGGCAGGACAGGCCATGGAGAACTGGGAGCCTTCTTATGCTCATGGGCGGGATGTAAATTGCCAACAGCCACTCGGGAGAAGTGTATGCTGTTTCCTGAATCATCTACAAAACAAAGCAACAGAGCGTAGGGCACTTCCACTTATGGTCCTATAGTTTAGGGAAATTAAAATCAAAAAGACACAGCCACCCCAAAGTTTGGGACGGCTCTGTTTACAAGAACCTCGTTTAAGGTACAAGTTCAATATCACAGAAAGCGAAAAATGGATAAAGAAGTTGTGGTACTTACGTACAATGCAATATCACTCAGCAATGAAATCTATGTCATCAGGCCCGTAGCAGCATAATGAGTGGATTCAGGTACGATGATTCTAAGTGAAATAAGTCACACAGAAAAAGAAACATTATAAGATATCACTACTACACGGAATGTAAACTTGGCTACACAGGAACTGAATTACAAAACAGAACAGGGTCTCAAATGTAGAAAACCAACTTATGCTTGCTTAAGGGGAAAAGTGAGTTGGGGTGCTGCATAAAACCAGAGATGGAAATTAGCACAGATACCCTTCCATAAGCCAAATTTGTAATAGACAAGAGCTACTCCTTGCTCAACGAAGTGGACTCAACACCCCATATCAAACGCCTAAGAATATATCTGACTAGTAAGAATCTTAAAACCTATGGATTTATATGTCTCCGAAAGAGAATCAAGCATGTGTACAGCGGCATAAACGCAGCAGTGATAGGATTGGTGAGGTTCGGTGAGCAAATGCAGACCCTTTGAAGTCATATTGCATGGTACCCATTCCATGGGTCTCAACTCTCCAGGTTTAAGGGATTCATCCTTCAGCTAAAACATGCATGTGGAACCCAGAGTATGATCCACCGTGTGATCGGGAAACGTGTTCAAATGTGTCTCAGTTTTCGTCCCCTGGTACTCGGGTGCAACATTCCAGACGCTTTACTAACACTCTCCCCACTTGGAGAGTCAGTGCCTTTAACCTCCTGTTTGGCCCAGTTTGCAATTTCTGCGGAAAATGAACAGGAATAGGGAAAAACAATGAGAGCCTAGCTGGAGGTGTCTGGATGGGCAAATTTAACTCTCATTTCCCACCAGGCAGAGGAATTAACCAAAGGCTCAGTGTGCCATGCCAGAACCACACTAGGGCCCGAAGCAATCCTGCGGTGTTGCGGCCAGCTCACAAGAAAGCGAGTTGAAGAAAGGAGCTCAGGGGCACTGTCATTCACAAACCTGCAGAGTTATAAATGACAGCTCTCGTCCAAAAATATATTGAAGTAAGCCTGCCAAGAGGACTTGAAAGCGGGGCAGAATTGCAGGAAACCGATTTCAGGAGTTAGACTGGAATTGCAGGTAAAGCATAGGAAAATAGGCAGAACGTCCACAATGATGCACTTGGCCAAAAAGGGCGTATGCGTTTTTTCCTGAATATATTCAGGAAAAAACGCATACGCCCTTTTTGGCCAACCAAGCAAGCTTGCAAAGGAAATCTGCACTACAATGAAGTCTCACTGCCCCTGCTCAAAAGGGCCAGCTGAAAAAAGTGTAAAATCCAGAAAGGCAGGACAGGCCATGGAGAACTGGGAGCCTTGTTATGCTGATGGGCAGGATGTAAATTGCCAACAGCCACTCTGGAGAAGTGTATGGTGTTTCCTGAATCATCTACAAAACAAAGCAACAGAGCGTAGGGCACTTCCACTTATGGTCCTAAAGCTTAGGGAAATTAAAATCAAAAAGACACAGCCACCCCAAAGTTTGGGACGGCTCTGTTTACAAGAACCTCGTTTAAGGTACAAGTTCAATATCACAGAAAGCGAAAAATGGATAAAGAAGTTGTGGTACTTACGTACAATGCAATATCACTCAGCAATGAAATCTATGTCATCAGGCCCGTAGCACCATAATGAGTGGATTCAGGTACGATGATTCTAAGTGAAATAAGTCACACAGAAAAAGAAACATTATAAGATATCACTACTACACGGAATGTAAACTTGGCTACACAGGAACTGAATTACAAAACAGAACAGGGTCTCAAATGTAGAAAACCAACTTATGCTTGCTTAAGGGGAAAGGTGAGTTGGGGTGCTGCATAAAACCAGAGATTGAAATTAGCACAGATACCCTTCCATAAGCCAAATTTGTAATAGACAAGAGCTACTCCTTGCTCAACGAAGTGGACTCAACACCCCATATCAAACGCCTAAGAATATATCTGACTAGTAAGAATCTTAAAACCTATGGATTTATATGTCTCCGAAAGAGAATCAAGCATGTGTACAGCGGCATAAACGCAGCAGTGATAGGATTGGTGAGGTTCGGTGAGCAAATGCAGACCCTTTGAAGTCATATTGCATGGTACCCATTCCATGGGTCTCAACTCTCCAGGTTTAAGGGATTCATCCTTCAGCTAAAACATGCATGTGGAACCCAGAGTATGATCCACCGTGTGATCGGGAAACGTGTTCAAATGTGTCTCAGTTTTCGTCCCCTGGTACTCGGGTGCTACATTCCAGAAGCTTTACTAACTCTCTCCCCACTTGGAGAGTCAGTGCCTTTAAAATCCTGTTTGGCCCAGTTTGCAATTACTGTGGAAAATGAACAGGAATAGGTAGAACCTATGAGAGACTAGCTGGAGGTGTCTGCACGGGCATATTTAACTCTCATTTCCCACCAGGCAGAGGAATTAACCAAAGGCTCAGTGTGCCATGCCAGAACCACACTAGGGCCCGAAGCAATCCTGCGGTGTTGCGGCCAGCTCACAAGAAAGCGAGTTGAAGAAAGGAGCTCAGGGGCACTGTCATTCACAAACCTGCAGAGTTATAAATGACAGCTATCGTCCAAAAATATATTGAAGTAAGGCTGCCAAGAGGACTTGAAAGCGGGGCAGAATTGCAGGAAACCGATTTCAGGAGGTAGATTGGAATTGCATGTAAAGCATAGGACAAGAGGCAGAACGTCCACAATGATGCACTTGGCCAAAAAGGGCGTATGCGTTTTTTCCTGAATATATTCAGGAAAAAACGCATACGCCCTTTTTGGCCAACCAAGCAAGCTTGCAAAGGAAATCTGCACTACAATGAAGTCTCACTGCCCCTGGTCAAAAGGGCCAGCTGAAAAAAGTGTAAAATCCAGAAAGGCAGGACAGGCCATGGAGAACTGGGAGCCTTGTTATGCTGATGGGCGGGATGTAAATTGCCAACAGCCACTCTGGAGAAGTGTATGGTGTTTCCTGAATCATCTACAAAACAAAGCAACAGAGCGTAGGGCACTTCCACTTATGGTCCTATAGTTTAGGGAAATTAAAATCAAAAAGACACAGCCACCCCAAAGTTTGGGACGGCTCTGTTTACAAGAACCTCGTTTAAGGTACAAGTTCAATATCACAGAAAGCGAAAAATGGATAAAGAAGTTGTGGTACTTACGTACAATGCAATATCACTCAGCAATGAAATCTATGTCATCAGGCCCGTAGCAGCATAATGAGTGGATTCAGGTACGATGATTCTAAGTGAAATAAGTCACACAGAAAAAGAAACATCATAAGATATCACTACTACACGGAATGTAAACTTGGCTACACAGGAACTGAATTACAAAACAGAACAGGGTCTCAAATGTAGAAAACCAACTTATGCTTGCTTAAGGGGAAAGGTGAGTTGGGGTGCTGCATAAAACCAGAGATGGAAATTAGCACAGATACCCTTCCATAAGCCAAATTTGTAATAGACAAGAGCTACTCCTTGCTCAACGAAGTGGACTCAACACCCCATATCAAACGCCTAAGAATATATCTGACTAGTAAGAATCTTAAAACCTATGGATTTATATGTCTCCGAAAGAGAATCAAGCATGTGTACAGCGGCATAAACGCAGCAGTGATAGGATTGGTGAGGTTCGGTGAGCAAATGCAGACCCTTTGAAGTCATATTGCATGGTACCCATTCCATGGGTCTCAACTCTCCAGGTTTAAGGGATTCATCCTTCAGCTAAAACATGCATGTGGAACCCAGAGTATGATCCACCGTGTGATCGGGAAACGTGTTCAAATGTGTCTCAGTTTTCGTCCCCTGGTACTCGGGTGCAACATTCCAGACGCTTTACTAACACTCTCCCCACTTGGAGAGTCAGTGCCTTTAACCTCCTGTTTGGCCCAGTTTGCAATTTCTGCGGAAAATGAACAGGAATAGGGAAAAACAATGAGAGCCTAGCTGGAGGTGTCTGGACGGGCAAATTTAACTCTCATTTCCCACCAGGCAGAGGAATTAACCAAAGGCTCAGTGTGCCATGCCAGAACCACACTAGGGCCTGAAGCAATCCTGCGGTGTTGCGGCCAGCTCACAAGAAAGCGAGTTGAAGAAAGGAGCTCAGGGGCACTGTCATTCACAAACCTGCAGAGTTATAAATGACAGCTCTCGTCCAAAAATATATTGAAGTAAGCCTGCCAAGAGGACTTGAAAGCGGGGCAGAATTGCAGGAAACCGATTTCAGGAGTTAGACTGGAATTGCATGTAAAGCATAGGAAAATAGGCAGAACGTCCACAATGATGCACTTGGCCAAAAAGGGCGTATGCGTTTTTTCCTGAATATATTCAGGAAAAAACGCATACGCCCTTTTTGGCCAACCAAGCAAGCTTGCAAAGGAAATCTGCACTACAATGAAGTCTCACTGCCCCTGGTCAAAAGGGCCAGCTGAAAAAAGTGTAAAATCCAGAAAGGCAGGACAGGCCATGGAGAACTGGGAGCCTTGTTATGCTGATGGGCGGGATGTAAATTGCCAACAGCCACTCTGGAGAAGTGTATGGTGTTTCCTGAATCATCTACAAAACAAAGCAACAGAGCGTAGGGCACTTCCACTTATGGTCCTAAAGCTTAGGGAAATTAAAATCAAAAAGACACAGCCACCCCAAAGTTTGGGACGGCTCTGTTTACAAGAACCTCGTTTAAGGTACAAGTTCAATATCACAGAAAGCGAAAAATGGATAAAGAAGTTGTGGTACTTACGTACAATGCAATATCACTCAGCAATGAAATCTATGTCATCAGGCCCGTAGCAGCATAATGAGTGGATTCAGGTACGATGATTCTAAGTGAAATAAGTCACACAGAAAAAGAAACATTATAAGATATCACTACTACACGGAATGTAAACTTGGCTACACAGGAACTGAATTACAAAACAGAACAGGGTCTCAAATGTAGAAAACCAACTTATGCTTGCTTAAGGGGAAAGGTGAGTTGGGGTGCTGCATAAAACCAGAGATGGAAATTAGCACAGATACCCTTCCATAAGCCAAATTTGTAATAGACAAGAGCTACTCCTTGCTCAACGAAGTGGACTCAACACCCCATATCAAACGCCTAAGAATATATCTGACTAGTAAGAATCTTAAAACCTATGGATTTATATGTCTCCGAAAGAGAATCAAGCATGTGTACAGCGGCATAAACGCAGCAGTGATAGGATTGGTGAGGTTCGGTGAGCAAATGCAGACCCTTTGAAGTCATATTGCATGGTACCCATTCCATGGGTCTCAACTCTCCAGGTTTAAGGGATTCATCCTTCAGCTAAAAGATGCATGTGGAGCCCAGAGTATGATCCACCGTGTGATCGGGAAACGTGTTCAAATGTGTCTCAGTTTTCGTCCCCTGGTACTCGGGTGCTACATTCCAGAAGCTTTACTAACTCTCTCCCCACTTGGAGAGTCAGTGCCTTTAAAATCCTGTTTGGCCCAGTTTGCAATTACTGTGGAAAATGAACAGGAATAGGTAGAACCTATGAGAGACTAGCTGGAGGTGTCTGCACGGGCATATTTAACTCTCATTTCCCACCAGGCAGAGGAATTAACCAAAGGCTCAGTGTGCCATGCCAGAACCACACTAGGGCCCGAAGCAATCCTGCGGTGTTGCGGCCAGCTCACAAGAAAGCGAGTTGAAGAAAGGAGCTCAGGGGCACTGTCATTCACAAACCTGCAGAGTTATAAATGACAGCTATCGTCCAAAAATATATTGAAGTAAGGCTGCCAAGAGGACTTGAAAGCGGGGCAGAATTGCAGGAAACCGATTTCAGGAGGTAGATTGGAATTGCATGTAAAGCATAGGACAAGAGGCAGAACGTCCACAATGATGCACTTGGCCAAAAAGGGCGTATGCGTTTTTTCCTGAATATATTCAGGGAAAAACGCATACGCCCTTTTTGGCCAACCAAGCAAGCTTGCAAAGGAAATCTGCACTACAATGAAGTCTCACTGCCCCTGGTCAAAAGGGCCAGCTGAAAAAAGTGTAAAATCCAGAAAGGCAGGACAGGCCATGGAGAACTGGGAGCCTTGTTATGCTGATGGGCGGGATGTAAATTGCCAACAGCCACTCTGGAGAAGTGTATGGTGTTTCCTGAATCATCTACAAAACAAAGCAACAGAGCGTAGGGCACTTCCACTTATGGTCCTATAGTTTAGGGAAATTAAAATCAAAAAGACACAGCCACCCCAAAGTTTGGGACGGCTCTGTTTACAAGAACCTCGTTTAAGGTACAAGTTCAATATCACAGAAAGCGAAAAATGGATAAAGAAGTTGTGGTACTTACGTACAATGCAATATCACTCAGCAATGAAATCTATGTCATCAGGCCCGTAGCAGCATAATGAGTGGATTCAGGTACGATGATTCTAAGTGAAATAAGTCACACAGAAAAAGAAACATTATAAGATATCACTACTACACGGAATGTAAACTTGGCTACACAGGAACTGAATTACAAAACAGAACAGGGTCTCAAATGTAGAAAACCAACTTATGCTTGCTTAAGGGGAAAGGTGAGTTGGGGTGCTGCATAAAACCAGAGATGGAAATTAGCACAGATACCCTTCCATAAGCCAAATTTGTAATAGACAAGAGCTACTCCTTGCTCAACGAAGTGGACTCAACACCCCATATCAAACGCCTAAGAATATATCTGACTAGTAAGAATCTTAAAACCTATGGATTTATATGTCTCCGAAAGAGAATCAAGCATGTGTACAGCGGCATAAACGCAGCAGTGATAGGATTGGTGAGGTTCGGTGAGCAAATGCAGACCCTTTGAAGTCATATTGCATGGTACCCATTCCATGGGTCTCAACTCTCCAGGTTTAAGGGATTCATCCTTCAGCTAAAACATGCATGTGGAACCCAGAGTATGATCCACCGTGTGATCGGGAAACGTGTTCAAATGTGTCTCAGTTTTCGTCCCCTGGTACTCGGGTGCAACATTCCAGACGCTTTACTAACACTCTCCCCACTTGGAGAGTCAGTGCCTTTAACCTCCTGTTTGGCCCAGTTTGCAATTTCTGCGGAAAATGAACAGGAATAGGGAAAAACAATGAGAGCCTAGCTGGAGGTGTCTGGACGGGCAAATTTAACTCTCATTTCCCACCAGGCAGAGGAATTAACCAAAGGCTCAGTGTGCCATGCCAGAACCACACTAGGGCCTGAAGCAATCCTGCGGTGTTGCGGCCAGCTCACAAGAAAGCGAGTTGAAGAAAGGAGCTCAGGGGCACTGTCATTCACAAACCTGCAGAGTTATAAATGACAGCTCTCGTCCAAAAATATATTGAAGTAAGCCTGCCAAGAGGACTTGAAAGCGGGGCAGAATTGCAGGAAACCGATTTCAGGAGTTAGACTGGAATTGCATGTAAAGCATAGGAAAATAGGCAGAACGTCCACAATGATGCACTTGGCCAAAAAGGGCGTATGCGTTTTTTCCTGAATATATTCAGGAAAAAACGCATACGCCCTTTTTGGCCAACCAAGCAAGCTTGCAAAGGAAATCTGCACTACAATGAAGTCTCACTGCCCCTGGTCAAAAGGGCCAGCTGAAAAAAGTGTAAAATCCAGAAAGGCAGGACAGGCCATGGAGAACTGGGAGCCTTGTTATGCTGATGGGCGGGATGTAAATTGCCAACAGCCACTCTGGAGAAGTGTATGGTGTTTCCTGAATCATCTACAAAACAAAGCAACAGAGCGTAGGGCACTTCCACTTATGGTCCTAAAGCTTAAGGAAATTAAAATCAAAAAGACACAGCCACCCCAAAGTTTGGGACGGCTCTGTTTACAAGAACCTCGTTTAAGGTACAAGTTCAATATCACAGAAAGCGAAAAATGGATAAAGAATTTGTGGTACTTACGTACAATGCAATATCACTCAGCAATGAAATCTATGTCATCAGGCCCGTAGCAGCATAATGAGTGGATTCAGGTACGATGATTCTAAGTGAAATAAGTCACACAGAAAAAGAAACATCATAAGATATCACTACTACACGGAATGTAAACTTGGCTACACAGGAACTGAATTACAAAACAGAACAGGGTCTCAAATGTAGAAAACCAACTTATGCTTGCTTAAGGGGAAAGGTGAGTTGGGGTGCTGCATAAAACCAGAGATTGAAATTAGCACAGATACCCTTCCATAAGCCAAATTTGTAATAGACAAGAGCTGCTCCTTGCTCAACGAAGTGGACTCAACACCCCATATCAAACGCCTAAGAATATATCTGACTAGTAAGAATCTTAAAACCTATGGATTTATATGTCTCCGAAAGAGAATCAAGCATGTGTACAGCGGCATAAACGCAGCAGTGATAGGATTGGTGAGGTTCGGTGAGCAAATGCAGACCCTTTGAAGTCATATTGCATGGTACCCATTCCATGGGTCTCAACTCTCCAGGTTTAAGGGATTCATCCTTCAGCTAAAACATGCATGTGGAACCCAGAGTATGATCCACCGTGTGATCGGGAAACGTGTTCAAATGTGTCTCAGTTTTCGTCCCCTGGTACTCGGGTGCAACATTCCAGACGCTTTACTAACACTCGCCCCACTTGGAGAGTCAGTGCCTTTAACCTCCTGTTTTTCCCAGTTTGCAATTTCTGCGGAAAATGAACAGGAATAGGGAAAAACAATGAGAGCCTAGCTGGAGGTGTCTGGACGGGCAAATTTAACTCTCATTTCCCACCAGGCAGAGGAATTAACCAAAGGCTCAGTGTGCCATGACAGAACCACACTAGGGCCCGAAGCAATCCTGCGGTGTTGCGGCCAGCTCACAAGAAAGCGAGTTGAAGAAAGGAGCTCAGGGGCACTGTCATTCACAAACCTGCAGAGTTATAAATGACAGCTATCGTCCAAAAATATATTGAAGTAAGCCTGCCAAGAGGACTTGAAAGCGGGGCAGAATTGCAGGAAACCGATTTCAGGAGTTAGACTGGAATTGCATGTAAAGCATAGGACAAGAGGCAGAACGTCCACAATGATGCACTTGGCCAAAAAGGGCGTATGCGTTTTTTCCTGAATATATTCAGGAAAAAACGCATACGCCCTTTTTGGCCAACCAAGCAAGCTTGCAAAGGAAATCTGCACTACAATGAAGTCTCACTGCCCCTGGTCAAAAGGGCCAGCTGAAAAAAGTGTAAAATCCAGAAAGGCAGGACAGGCCATGGAGAACTGGGAGCCTTGTTATGCTGATGGGTGGGATGTAAATTGCCAACAGCCACTCTGGAGAAGTGTATGGTGTTTCCTGAATCATCTACAAAACAAAGCAACAGAGCGTAGGGCACTTCCACTTATGGTCCTATAGTTTAGGGAAATTAAAATCAAAAAGACACAGCCACCCCAAAGTTTGGGACGGCTCTGTTTACAAGAACCTCGTTTAAGGTACAAGTTCAATATCACAGAAAGCGAAAAATGGATAAAGAAGTTGTGGTACTTACGTACAATGCAATATCACTCAGCAATGAAATCTATGTCATCAGGCCCGTAGCAGCATAATGAGTGGATTCAGGTACGATGATTCTAAGTGAAATAAGTCACACAGAAAAAGAAACATTATAAGATATCACTACTACACGGAATGTAAACTTGGCTACACAGGAACTGAATTACAAAACAGAACAGGGTCTCAAATGTAGAAAACCAACTTATGCTTGCTTAAGGGGAAAGGTGAGTTGGGGTGCTGCATAAAACCAGAGATTGAAATTAGCACAGATACCCTTCCATAAGCCAAATTTGTAATAGACAAGAGCTACTCCTTGCTCAACGAAGTGGACTCAACACCCCATATCAAACGCCTAAGAATATATCTGACTAGTAAGAATCTTAAAACCTATGGATTTATATGTCTCCGAAAGAGAATCAAGCATGTGTACAGCGGCATAAACGCAGCAGTGATAGGATTGGTGAGGTTCGGTGAGCAAATGCAGACCCTTTGAAGTCATATTGCATGGTACCCATTCCATGGGTCTCAACTCTCCAGGTTTAAGGGATTCATCCTTCAGCTAAAACATGCATGTGGAACCCAGAGTATGATCCACCGTGTGATCGGGAAACGTGTTCAAATGTGTCTCAGTTTTCGTCCCCTGGTACTCGGGTGCTACATTCCAGAAGCTTTACTAACTCTCTCTCCACTTGGAGAGTCAGTGCCTTTAAAATCCTGTTTGGCCCAGTTTGCAATTACTGTGGAAAATGAACAGGAATAGGTAGAACCTATGAGAGACTAGCTGGAGGTGTCTGCACGGGCATATTTAACTCTCATTTCCCACCAGGCAGAGGAATTAACCAAAGGCTCAGTGTGCCATGCCAGAACCACACTAGGGCCCGAAGCAATCCTGCAGTGTTGCGGCCAGCTCACAAGAAAGCGAGTTGAAGAAAGGAGCTCAGGGGCACTGTCATTCACAAACCTGCAGAGTTATAAATGACAGCTATCGTCCAAAAATATATTGAAGTAAGCCTGCCAAGAGGACTTGAAAGTGGGGCAGAATTGCAGGAAACCGATTTCAGGAGGTAGATTGGAATTGCATGTAAAGCATAGGACAAGAGGCAGAACGTCCACAATGATGCACTTGGCCAAAAAGGGCGTATGCGTTTTTTCCTGAATATATTCAGGAAAAAACGCATACGCCCTTTTTGGCCAACCAAGCAAGCTTGCAAAGGAAATCTGCACTACAATGAAGTCTCACTGCCCCTGGTCAAAAGGGCCAGCTGAAAAAAGTGTAAAATCCAGAAAGGCAGGACAGGCCATGGAGAACTGGGAGCCTTGTTATGCTGATGGGCGGCATGTAAATTGCCAACAGCCACTCTGGAGAAGTGTATGGTGTTTCCTGAATCATCTACAAAACAAAGCAACAGAGCGTAGGGCACTTCCACTTATGGTCCTAAAGCTTAGGGAAATTAAAATCAAAAAGACACAGCCACCCCAAAGTTTGGGACGGCTCTGTTTACAAGAACCTCGTTTAAGGTACAAGTTCAATATCACAGAAAGCGAAAAATGGATAAAGAAGTTGTGGTACTTACGTACAATGCAATATCACTCAGCAATGAAATCTATGTCATCAGGCCCGTAGCAGCATAATGAGTGGATTCAGGTACGATGATTCTAAGTGAAATAAGTCACACAGAAAAAGAAACATCATAAGATATCACTACTACACGGAATGTAAACTTGGCTACACAGGAACTGAATTACAAAACAGAACAGGGTCTCAAATGTAGAAAACCAATTTATGCTTGCTTAAGGGGAAAGGTGAGTTGGGGTGCTGCATAAAACCAGAGATTGAAATTAGCACAGATACCCTTCCATAAGCCAAATTTGTAATAGACAAGAGCTGCTCCTTGCTCAACGAAGTGGACTCAACACCCCATATCAAACGCCTAAGAATATATCTGACTAAAAAGAATCTTAAAACCTATGGATTTATATGTCTCCGAAAGAGAATCAAGCATGTGTACAGCGGCATAAACGCAGCAGTGATAGGATTGGTGAGGTTCGGTGAGCAAATGCAGACCCTTTGAAGTCATATTGCATGGTACCCATTCCATGGGTCTCAACTCTCCAGGTTTAAGGGATTCATCCTTCAGCTAAAACATGCATGTGGAACCCAGAGTATGATCCACCGTGTGATCGGGAAACGTGTTCAAATGTGTCTCAGTTTTCGTCCCCTGGTACTCGGGTGCAACATTCCAGACGCTTTACTAACACTCGCCCCACTTGGAGAGTCAGTGCCTTTAACCTCCTGTTTTTCCCAGTTTGCAATTTCTGCGGAAAATGAACAGGAATAGGGAAAAACAATGAGAGCCTAGCTGGAGGTGTCTGGACGGGCAAATTTAACTCTCATTTCCCACCAGGCAGAGGAATTAACCAAAGGCTCAGTGTGCCATGCCAGAACCACACTAGGGCCCGAAGCAATCCTGCGGTGTTGCGGCCAGCTCACAAGAAAGCGAGTTGAAGAAAGGAGCTCAGGGGCACTGTCATTCACAAACCTGCAGAGTTATAAATGACAGCTATCGTCCAAAAATATATTGAAGTAAGCCTGCCAAGAGGACTTGAAAGCGGGGCAGAATTGCAGGAAACCGATTTCAGGAGGTAGACTGGAATTGCATGTAAAGCATAGGACAAGAGGCAGAACGTCCACAATGATGCACTTGGCCAAAAAGGGCGTATGCGTTTTTTCCTGAATATATTCAGGAAAAAACGCATACGCCCTTTTTGGCCAACCAAGCAAGCTTGCAAAGGAAATCTGCACTACAATGAAGTCTCACTGCCCCTGGTCAAAAGGGCCAGCTGAAAAAAGTGTAAAATCCAGAAAGGCAGGACAGGCCATGGAGAACTGGGAGCCTTGTTATGCTGATGGGCGGGATGTAAATTGCCAACAGCCACTCTGGAGAAGTGTATGGTGTTTCCTGAATCATCTACAAAACAAAGCAACAGAGCGTAGGGCACTTCCACTTATGGTCCTAAAGCTTAGGGAAATTAAAATAAAAAAGACACAGCCACCCCAAAGTTTGGGACGGCTCTGTTTACAAGAACCTCGTTTAAGGTACAAGTTCAATATCACAGAAAGCGAAAAATGGATAAAGAAGTTGTGGTACTTACGTACAATGCAATATCACTCAGCAATGAAATCTATGTCATCAGACCCGTAGCAGCATAATGAGTGGATTCAGGTACGATGATTCTAACTGAAATAAGTCACACAGAAAAAGAAACATTATAAGATATCACTACTACACGGAATGTAAACTTGGCTACACAGGAACTGAATTACAAAACAGAACAGGGTCTCAAATGTAGAAAACCAACTTATGCTTGCTTAAGGGGAAAGGTGAGTTGGGGTGCTGCATAAAACCAGAGATTGAAATTAGCACAGATACCCTTCCATAAGCCAAATTTGTAATAGAAAAGAGCTACTCCTTGCTCAACGAAGTGGACTCAACACCCCATATCAAACGCCTAAGAATATATCTGACTAGTAAGAATCTTAAAACCTATGGATTTATATGTCTCCGAAAGAGAATCAAGCATGTGTACAGCGGCATAAACGCAGCAGTGATAGGATTGGTGAGGTTCGGTGAGCAAATGCAGACCCTTTGAAGTCATATTGCATGGTACCCATTCCATGGGTCTCAACTCTCCAGGTTTAAGGGATTCTTCCTTCAGCTAAAACATGCATGTGGAACACAGAGTATGATCCACCGTGTGATCGGGAAACGTGTTCAAATGTGTCTCAGTTTTCGTCCCCTGGTACTCGGGTGCTACATTCCAGAAGCTTTACTAACTCTCTCCCCACTTGGAGAGTCAGTGCCTTTAAAATCCTGTTTGGCCCAGTTTGCAATTACTGTGGAAAATGAACAGGAATAGGTAGAACCAATGAGAGACTACCTGGAGGTGTCTGCACGGGCATATTTAACTCTCATTTCCCACCAGGCAGAGGAATTAACCAAAGTCTCAGTGTGCCATGCCAGAACCACACTAGGGCCTGAAGCAATCCTGCGGTGTTGCGGCCAGCTCACAAGAAAGCGAGTTGAAGAAAGGAGCTCAGGGGCACTGTCATTCACAAACCTGCAGAGTTATAAATGACAGCTATCGTCCAAAAATATATTGAAGTAAGGCTGCCAAGAGGACTTGAAAGCGGGGCAGAATTGCAGGAAACCGATTTCAGGAGGTAGACTGGAATTGCATGTAAAGCATAGGACAAGAGGCAGAACGTCCACAATGATGCACTTGGCCAAAAAGGGCATATGCGTTTTTTCCTGAATATATTCAGGAAAAAACGCATACGCCCTTTTTGACCAACCAAGCAAGCTTGCAAAGGAAATCTGCACTACAATGAAGTCTCACTGCCCCCCGGTCAAAAGGGCCAGCTGAAAAAAGTGTAAAATCCAGAAAGGCAGGACAGGCCATGGAGAACTGGGAGCCTTGTTATGCTGATGGGCGGGATGTAAATTGCCAACAGCCACTCTGGAGAAGTGTATGGTGTTTCCTGAATCATCTACAAAACAAAGCAACAGAGTGTAGGGCACTTCCACTTATGGTCCTAAAGCTTAGGGAAATTAAAATCAAAAAGACACAGCCACCCCAAAGTTTGGGACGGCTCTGTTTACAAGAACCTCATTTACGATACAAGTTCAATATCACAGAAAGCGAAAAATGGATAAAGAATTTGTGGTACTTACGTACAATGCAATATCACTCAGCAATGAAATCTATTTCATCAGGCCCGTAGACGCATAATGAGTGGATTCAGGTACGATGATTCTAAGTGAAATAAGTCACACAGAAAAAGAAACATTATAAGATATCACTAATACACGGAATGTAAACTTGGCTACAAAGGAATTGAATTGCAAAACAGAACAGGGTCTCAAATGTAGAAAACCAACTTATGCTTGCTTAAGGGGAAAGGTGAGTTGGGGTGCTGCATAAAACCAGAGATTGAAATGAGCACAGATACCATTCCATAAGCCTAATTTGTAATAGACAAGAGCTACTCCTTGCTCAATGAAGTGGACTCAACACCCCATAGTAAAGGACTAAGAATATATCTGACTAGTAAGAATGTTAAAACCTATGAATTTATATGTCTCCGAAAGAGAATCAAGCATG
Source organism: Lagenorhynchus albirostris (assembly GCF_949774975.1). NCBI lineage: Eukaryota > Metazoa > Chordata > Mammalia > Artiodactyla > Delphinidae > Lagenorhynchus > Lagenorhynchus albirostris. The sequence goes on along the minus strand of NC_083098.1, from coordinate 58,944,996 downwards.
TGTACAGCAGCATAAACGCAGCAGTGATAGGATTGGTGAGGTTCGGTGAGCAAATGCAGACCCTTTGAAGTCATATTGCATGGTACCCATTCCATGGGTCTCAACTCTCCAGGTTTAAGGGATTCATCCTTCAGCTAAAACATGCATGTGGAACCCAGAGTGTGATCCACCGTGTGATCAGGAAACCTGTTCAAATGTGTCTCAGTTTTCGTCCCCTGTTACTCGGGTGTAACATTCCAGAAGCTTTACTAACTCTCTCCCCACTTGGAGAGTCAGTGCCTTTAACCTCCTGTTTTTCCCAGTTTGCAATTTCTGCGGAAAATGAACAGGAATAGGGAAAAACAATGAGAGCCTAGCTGGAGGTGTCTGGACGGGCAAATTTAACTCTCATTTCCCACCAGGAAGAGGAATTAACCAAAGGCTCAGCGTGCCATGCCGGAACCAGATTAGCGCCTGAAGCCATCCTGCGGTGTTGCGGCCAGCTCACGAGAAAGCGAGTTGAAGAAAGGAGCTCAGGGGCACTGTAATTCACAAACCTGCAGAGTTATAAATACAGCTATCGTCCAAAAATATACTGAAGTAAGGCTGCCAAGAGGACTTGAAAGCGGGGCAGAATTGCAGGAAACCGATTTCAGGAGGTAGACTGGAATTGCATTTAAAGCATAGGAAAAGAGGCAGAACGTCCACAATGATGCACTTGGCCAAAAAGGGCGTATGCGTTTTTTCCTGAATATATTCAGGGAAAAACGCATACGCCCTTTTTGGCCAACCAAGCAAGCTTGCAAAGGAAATCTGCACTACAATGAAGTCTCACTGCCCCCCCGGTGAAAAGGGCCATCTGAAAAAAGTGTAAAATCCAGAAAGGCAGGACAGTCCATAAAGAACGGGGAGCCTTGATATGCTGATGGGCGGGATGTAAATTGCCAACAGCCACTCTGGAGAAGTGTATGGTGTTTCCTGAATCATCTAAGAAACAAAGCAACAGAGCCTAGGGCACTTCCACTTATGGTCCTATAGCTTAGGGAAATTAAAATCAAAAAGACACAGCCACCCCAATGTTTGGGACGGCTCTGTTTACAAGAACCTCGTTTACGGTACAAGTTCAATATCACAGAAAGCGAAAAATGGATAAAGAAATTGTTGTACTTACGTACAATGCAATATCACTCAGCAATGAAATCTATGTCATCAGACCCGTAGCAGCATAATGAGTGGATTCAGGTACGATGATTCTAAGTGAAATAAGTCACACAGAAAAAGAAACATCATAAGATATCACTAATACACAAAATGTAAACTTGGCTACACAGGAACTGAATTAGAAAACAGAACAGGGTCTCAAATGTAGAAAACCAACTTATGCTTGCTTAAGGGGAAAGGTGAGTTGGGGTGCTGCATAAAACCAGAGATGGAAATTAGCACAGATACCCTTCCATAAGCCAAATTTGTAATAGACAAGAGCTACTCCTTGCTCAACGAAGTGGACTCAACACCCCATATTAAACGCCTAAGAATATACCTGACTAGTAAGAATCTTAAAACCTACGGATTTATATGTCTCCGAAAGAGAATCAAGTGTGTGTACAGCGGCATAAACGCAGCAGTGATAGGATTGGTGAGGTTCGGTGAGCAAATGCAGACCCTTTGAAGTCATATTGCATGGTACCCATTCCATGCGTCTCAACTCTCCAGGTTTAAGGGATTCATCCTTCAGCTAAAACATGCATGTGGAACCCAGAGTATGATCCACCGTGTGATCGGGAAACGTGTTCAAATGTGTCTCAGTTTTCGTCCCCTGGTACTCGGGTGCAACATTCCAGACGCTTTACTAACACTCTCCCCACTTGGAGAGTCAGTGCCTTTAACCTCCTGTTTTTCCCAGTTTGCAATTTCTGCGGAAAATGAACAGGAATAGGGAAAAACAATGAGAGCCTAGCTGGAGGTGTCTGGACGGGCAAATTTAACTCTCATTTCCCACCAGGCAGAGGAATTAACCAAAGGCTCAGTGTGCCATGCCAGAACCACACTAGGGCCTGAAGCAATCCTGCGGTGTTGCGGCCAGCTCACAAGAAAGCGAGTTGAAGAAAGGAGCTCAGGGGCACTGTCATTCACAAACCTGCAGAGTTATAAATGACAGCTCTCGTCCAAAAATATATTGAAGTAAGGCTGCCAAGAGGACTTGAAAGCGGGGCAGAATTGCAGGAAACCGATTTCAGGAGGTAGACTGGAATTGCATGTAAAGCATAGGAAAATAGGCAGAACGTCCACAATGATGCACTTGGCCAAAAAGGGCGTATGCGTTTTTTCCTGAATATATTCAGGAAAAAATGCATACGCCCTTTTTGGCCAACCAAGCAAGGTTGCAAAGGAAATCTGCACTACAATGAAGTCTCACTGCCCCTGGTCAAAAGGGCCAGCTGAAAAAAGTGTAAAATCCAGAAAGGCAGGACAGGCCATGGAGAACTGGGAGCCTTGTTATGCTGATGGGCGGAATGTAAATTGCCAACAGCCACTCTGGAGAAGTGTATGGTGTTTCCTGAATCATCTACAAAACAAAGCAACAGAGCATAGGGCACTTCCACTTATGGTCCTAAAGCTTAGGGAAATTAAAATCAACAAGACACAGCCACCCCAAAGTTTGGGACGGCTCTGTTTACAAGAACCTCGTTTAAGGTACAAGTTCAATATCACAGAAAGCGAAAAATGGATAAAGAAGTTGTGGTACTTACGTACAAAGCAATATCACTCAGCAATGAAATCTATGTCATCAGGCCCGTAGCAGCATAATGAGTGGATTCAGGTACGATGATTCTAAGTGAAATAAGTCACACAGAAAAAGAAACATTATAAGATATCACTACTACACGGAATGTAAACTTGGCTACACAGGAACTGAATTACAAAACAGAACAGGGTCTCAAATGTAGAAAACCAACTTATGCTTGCTTAAGGGGAAAGGTGAGTTGGGGTGCTGCATAAAACCAGAGATTGAAATTAGCACAGATACCGTTCCATAAGCCAAATTTGTAATAGACAAGAGCTACTCCTTGCTCAACGAAGTGGACTCAACACCCCATATCAAACGCCTAAGTATATATCTGACTAGTAAGAATCTTAAAACATATGGATTTATATGTCTCCGAAAGAGAATCAAGCATGTGTACAGCGACATAAACGCAGCAGTGATAGGATTGGTGAGGTTCGGTGAGCAAATGCAGACCCTTTGAAGTCATATTGCATGGTACCCATTCCATGGGTCTCAACTCTCCAGGTTTAAGGGATTCATCCTTCAGCTAAAACATGCATGTGGAACCCAGAGTATGATCCACCGTGTGATCGGGAAACGTGTTCAAATGTGTCTCAGTTTTCGTCCCCTGGTACTCGGGTGCTACATTCCAGAAGCTTTACTAACTCTCTCCCCACTTGGAGAATCAGTGCCTTTAAAATTCTGTTTGGCCCTGTTTGCAATTACTGTGGAAAATGAACAGGAATAGGTAGAACCTATGAGAGACTAGCTGGAGGTGTCTGCACGGGCATATTTAACTCTCATTTCCCACCAGGAACAGGAATTAACCAAAGGCTCAGTGTGCCATGCCAGAACCACACTAGGGCCTGAAGCAATCCTGCGGTGTTGCGGCCAGCTCACAAGAAAGCGAGTTGAAGAAAGGAGCTCAGGGGCACTGTCATTCACAAACCTGCAGAGTTATAAATGACAGCTATCGTCCAAAAATATATTGAAGTAAGGCTGCCAAGAGGACTTGAAAGCGGGGCAGAATTGCAGGAAACCGATTTCAGGAGGTAGATTGGAATTGCATGTAAAGCATAGGACAAGAGGCAGAACGTCCACAATGATGCACTTGGCCAAAAAGGGCGTATGCGTTTTTTCCTGAATATATTCAGGAAAAAACGCATACGCCCTTTTTGGCCAACCAAGCAAGCTTGCAAAGGAAATCTGCACTACAATGAAGTCTCACTGCCCCCCCGGTGAAAAGGGCCATCTGAAAAAAGTGTAAAATCCAGAAAGGCAGGACAGTCCATAAAGAACTGGGAGCCTTGATATGCTGATGGGCGGGATGTAAATTGCCAACAGCCACTCTGGAGAAGTGTATGGTGTTTCCTGAATCATCTAAGAAACAAAGCAACAGAGCCTAGGGCACTTCCACTTATGGTCCTATAGCTTAGGGAAATTAAAATCAAAAAGACACAGCCACCCCAATGTTTGGGACGGCTCTGTTTACAAGAACCTCGTTTATGGTACAAGTTCAATATCACAGAAAGCGAAAAATGGATAAAGAAGTTGTGGTACTTACGTACAAAGCAATATCACTCAGCAATGAAATCTATGTCATCAGGCCCGTAGCAGCATAATGAGTGGATTCAGGTACGATGATTCTAAGTGAAATAAGTCACACAGAAAAAGAAACATCATAAGATATCACTAATACACAGAATGTAAACTTGGCTACACAGGAACTGAATTAGAAAACAGAACAGGGTCTCAAATGTAGAAAACCAACTTATGCTTGCTTAAGGGGAAAGGTGAGTTGGGGTGCTGCATAAAACCAGAGATGGAAATTAGCACAGATACCCTTCCATAAGCCAAATTTGTAATAGACAAGAGCTACTCCTTGCTCAACGAAGTGGACTCAACACCCCATTTTAAACGCCTAAGAATATACCTGACTAGTAAGAATCTTAAAACCTACGGATTTATATGTCTCCGAAAGAGAATGAAGTGTGTGTACAGAGGCGTAAACGCAGCAGTGATAGGATTGGTGAGGTTCGGTGAGCAAATGCAGACCCTTTGAAGTCATATTGCATGGTACCCATTCCATGGGTCTCAACTCTCCAGGTTTAAGGGATTCCTCCTTCAGCTAAAACATGCATGTGGACCCCAGAGTATGATCCACAGTGTGATCGGGAAACGTGTTCAAATATGTCTCAGTTTTCGTCCCCTGGTACTCGGGTGCAACATTCCAGACGCTTTACTAACACTCTCCCCACTTGGAGAGTCAGTGCCTTTAACCTCCTGTTTTTCCCAGTTTGCAATTTCTGCGGAAAATGAACAGGAATAGGGAAAAACAATGAGAGCCTAGCTGGAGGTGTCTGGACGGGCAAATTTAACTCTCATTTCCCACCAGGCAGAGGAATTAACCAAAGGCTCAGTGTGCCATGCCAGAACCACACTAGGGCCTGAAGCAATCCTGCGGTGTTGCGGCCAGCTCACAAGAAAGCGAGTTGAAGAAAGGAGCTCAGGGGCACTGTTATTCACAAACCTGCAGAGTTATAAATGACAGCTATCGTCCAAAAATATATTGAAGTAAGGCTGCCAAGAGGACTTGAAAGCGGGGCAGAATTGCAGGAAACCGATTTCAGGAGGTAGATTGGAATTGCATGTAAAGCATAGGACAAGAGGCAGAACGTCCACAATGATGCACTTGGCCAAAAAGGGCGTATGCGTTTTTTCCTGAATATATTCAGGAAAAAATGCATACGCCCTTTTTGGCCAACCAAGCAAGCTTGCAAAGGAAATCTGCACTACAATGAAGTCTCACTGCCCCTGGTCAAAAGGGCCAGCTGAAAAAAGTGTAAAATCCAGAAAGGCAGGACAGTCCATAAAGAACTGGGAGCCTTGATATGCTGATGGGCGGGATGTAAATTGCCAACAGCCACTCTGGAGAAGTGTATGGTGTTTCCTGAATCATCTACAAAACAAAGCAACAGAGCGTAGGGCACTTCCACTTATGGTCCTAAAGCTTAGGGAAATTAAAATCAAAAAGACACAGCCACCCCAAAGTTTGGGACGGCTCTGTTTACAAGAACCTCGTTTAAGGTACAAGTTCAATATCACAGAAAGCGAAAAATGGATAAAGAAGTTGTGGTACTTACGTACAATGCAATATCACTCAGCAATGAAATCTATGTCATCAGGCCCGTAGCAGCATAATGAGTGGATTCAGGTACGATGATTCTAAGTGAAATACGTCACACAGAAAAAGAAACTTCATAAGATATCACTACTACACGGAATGTAAACTTGGCTACAAAGGAATTGAATTACAAAACAGAACAGGGTCTCAAATGTAGAAAACCAACTTATGCTTGCTTAAGGGGAAAGGTGAGTTGGGGTGCTGCATAAAACCAGAGATTGAAATGAGCAAAGATACCGTTCCATAAGCCTAATTTGTAATAGACAAGAGCTACACCTTGCTCAATGAAGTGGACTCAACACCCCATAGTAAAGGACTAAGAATATATCTGACTAGTAAGAATGTTAAAACCTATGAATTTATATGTCTCCGAAAGAGAATCAAGCATGTGTACAGCAGCATAAACGCAGCAGTGATAGGATTGGTGAGGTTCGGTGAGCAAATGCAGACCCTTTGAAGTCATATTGCATGGTACCCATTCCATGGGTCTCAACTCTCCAGGTTTAAGGGATTCATCCTTCAGCTAAAACATGCATGTGGAACCCAGAGTGTGATCCACCGTGTGATCAGGAAACCTGTTCAAATGTGTCTCAGTTTTCGAACCCTGTTACTCGGGTGCAACATTCCAGAAGCTTTACTAACACTCTCCCCACTTGGAGAGTCAATGCCTTTAACCTCCTGTTTGGCCCAGTTTGCAATTTCTGCGGAAAAAGAACAGGAATAGGGAGAACCTACGAGAGACTAGCTGGAGGTGTCTGGACGGGCAAATTTAACTCTCATGTCCCACCAGGCAGAGGAATTAACCAAAGGCTCAGCGTGCCATGCCAGAACCACACTAGGGCCTGAAGCAATCCTGCGGTGTTGCGGCCAGCTCACAAGAAAGCGAGTTGAAGAAAGGAGCTCAGGGGCACTGTCATTCACAAACCTGCAGAGTTATAAATGAGAGCTATTGTCCAAAAATATATTGAAGTAAGGCTGCCAAGAGGACTTGAAAGCGGGGCAGAATTGCAGGAAACCGAGTTCAGGAGGTAGACTGGAATTGCATGTAAAGCATAGGAAAAGAGGCAGAACGTCCACAATGATGCACTTGACCAAAAAGGGTGTATGCGTTTTTTCCTGAATATATTCAGGAAAAAACGCATACGCCCTTTTTGGCCAACCAAGCAAGCTTGCAAAGGAAATCTGCACTACAATGAAGTCTCAATGCCCCCCGGTCAAAAGGGTCATCTGAAAAAAGTGTAAAATCCAGAAAGGCAGGACAGGCCATGGAGAACTGGGAGCCTTCTTATGCTGATGGGCGGGATGTAAATTGCCAACAGCCACTCTGGAGAAGTGTATGGTGTTTCCTGAATCATCTACAAAACAAAGCAACAGAGCCTAGGGCACTTCCACTTATGGTCCAAAAGCTTAGGGAAATTAAAATAAAAAAGACAAAGCCACCCCAAAGTTTGGCACGGCTCTGCATACAAGATCCTCATTTACGTTACAAGTTCAATGTCACAAAAAGCGAAAATGGATACAGAAGTTGTGGTACTCACGTACAATGCAATATCACTCAGCAATGAAATCTATGTCATCAGGCCCATAGCAGCATAATGAGTGGATTCAGGTACGATGATTCTAAGTGAAATAAGTCACACAGAAAAAGAAACATCATAAGATATCACTAATACACGGAATGTAAACTTGGCTACACAGGAACTGAATTACAAAACAGAACAGGGTCTCAAATGTAGAAAACCAACTTATGCTTGCTTAAGGGGAAAGGTGAGTTGGGGTGCTGCATAAAACCAGAGATTGAAATTAGCACAGATACCGTTCCATAAGCCAAATATGTAATAGACAAGAGCTACTCCTTGCTCAACGAAGTGGACTCAACACCCCATATTAAACGCCTAAGAATATACCTGACTAGTAAGAATTTAAAACCTATGAATTTATATGTCTCCGAAAGAGAATCAACTGTGTGTACAGCTGCATAAACGCAGCAGTGATAGGATCGGTGAGGTTCGGTGAGCAAATGCAGACCCTTTGAAGTCATATTGCATGGTACCCATTCCATGGGTCTCAACTCTCCAGGTTTAAGGGATTCTTCCTTCAGCTAAAACATGCATGTGGAACCCAGAGTATGATCCACCGTGTGATCGGGAAACGTGTTCAAATGTGTCTCAGTTTTCGTCCCCTGGTGCTCGGGTGCAACATTCCAGACGCTTTACTAACACTCTCCCCACTTGGAGAGTCAGTGCCTTTAACCTCCTGTTTGGCCCAGTTTGCAATTTCTGCGGAAAATAAACAGGAATAGGGAAAAACAATGAGAGACTAGCTGGAGGTGTCTGGACGGGCAAATTTAACTCTCATTTCCCACCAGGCAGAGGAATTAACCAAAGGCTCAGCATGCCGTGCCGGAACCACACTAGGGCCTGAAGCTATCCTGCGGTGTTGCGGCCAGCTCACAAGAAAGCGAGTTGAAGAAAGGAGCTCAGGGACACTGTCATTCACAAACCTGCAGAGTTATAAATGACAGCTATCGTCCAAAAATATATTGAAGTAAGGCTGCCAAGAGGACTTGAAAGCGGGGCAGAATTGCAGGAAACCGATTTCAGGAGGTAGACTGGAATTGCATGTAAAGCATAGGAAAAGAGGCAGAACGTCCACAATGATGCACTTGGGCAAGAAGTTCGTATGCGTTTTTTCCTGAATATATTCAGGAAAAAACGCATACGCCCTTTTTGGCCAACCAAGCAAGCTTGCAAAGGAAATCTGCACTACAATGAAGTCTCAATGCCCCCTGGTCAAAAAGGCCATCTGAAAAAAGTGTGAAATCCAGAAAGGCAGAACAGGCCATGGTGAACTGGGAGCCTTGTTATGCTGATGAGAGGGATGTAAATTGCCAACAACCACTCTGGAGAAGTGTATGGTGTTTATTGAAACATCTAAAAAATAAAGCAACAGAGCCTAGGGCACTTCCACTTATGGTCCTATAGCTTAGGAAAATTAAAATCAAAAAGACACAGCCACCCCAAAGTTTGGGACGGCTCTGTTTACAAGAACCTCGTTTACGGTACAAGTTCAATATCACAGAAAGCAAAAAATGGATAAAGATGTTGTGGTACTTACGTACAATGCAATATCACTCAGCAATGAAATCTATGTCATCAGGCCCATAGCAGCATAATGAGTGGATTCAGGTACGATGATTCTAAGTGAAATAAGTCACACAGAAAAAGAAACATCATAAGATATCACTACTACACGGAATGTAAACTTGGCTACACAGGAACTGAATTACAAAACAGAACAGGGTCTCAAATGTAGAAAACCAACTTATGCTTGCTGAAGGGGAAAGGTGAGTTGGGGTGCTGCATACAACCAGATACGGAAATTAGCACAGATACCCTTCCATAAGCCAAATATGTAATAGACAAGAGCTACTCCTTGCTCAACGTAGTGGACTCAACACCCCATATTAAACGCCTAAGAATATACCTGACTAATAAAAATCTTAAAACCTATGGATTTATATGTCTCTGAAAGAGAATCAAGCATGTGTACAGTGGCATAAACGCAGCAGTGATAGGATTGGTGAGGTTTGTTGAGCAAATGCAGACCCTTTGAAGTCATATTGCATGGTACCCATTCCATGGGTCTCAACTCTCCAGGTTTAAGGGATTCTTCCTTCAGCTAAAACATGCATGTAGAACCCAGAGTATGATCCTCCGTGTGATCGGGAAACGTGTTCAAATGTGTCTCAGTTTTCGTCCCCTGGTACTCGGGTGCAACATTCCAGAAGCTTTACTGACACTCTCCCCACTTGGAGAGTCAGTGCCTTTAACCTCCTGTTTGGTCCAGTTTGCAATTTCTGCGGAAAATGAACAGGAATAGGGAAAAACAATGAGAGACTAGCTGGAGGTGTCTCGACGGGCAAATTTAACTCTCATTTCCCACCAGGAAGAGGACTTAACCAAGGCTCAGTGTGCCGTGCCGGAACCATACTAGGGTCTGAAGCAATCCTGCGGTATTGTGGCCAGCTCACAAGAAAGCGAGTCGAAGAAAGGAGCTCAGGGACACTGTCATTCACAAACCTGCAGAGTTATAAATGACAGCTATCGTCCAAAAATATATTGAAGTAAGGCTGCCAAGAGGACTTGAAAGCGGGGCAGAATTGCAGGAAACCGATTTCAGGAGGTAGACTGGAATTGCTTGTAAAGCATAGGAAAAGAGGCAGAACGTCCACAATGATGCACTTGGCCAAAAAGGGCGTATGCGTTTTTTCCTGAATATATTCAGGAAAAAACGCATACGCCCTTTTTGGCCAACCAAGCAAGCTTGCAAAGGAAATCTGCACTACAATGAAGTCTCAATGCCCCCCGGTCAAAAGGGCCAGCTGAAAAAAGTGTAAAATCCAGAAAGGCAGGACAGGCCATGGAGAACTGGGAGCCTTGTTATGCTGATGGGCTGGATGTATATTGCCAACAGCCACTCTGGAGAAGTGTATTGTGTTTCCTGAATCATCTACAAAACAAAGCAACAGAGCGTAGGGCACTTCCACTTATGGTCCTAAAGCTTAGGGAAATTAAAATCAAAAAGACACAGCCACCCCAAAGTTTGGGACGGCTCTGTTTACAAGAACCTCGTTTACGATACAAGTTGAATATCACAGAAAGCGAAAAATGGATAAAGAAGTTGTGGTACTTACGTACAAAGCAATATCACTCAGCAATGAAATCTATGTCATCAGGCCCGTAGCAGCATAATGAGTGGATTCAGGTACGATGATTCTAAGTGAAATAAGTCACACAGAAAAAGAAACATCATAAGATATCACTACTACACGGAATGTAAACTTGGCTACACAGGAACTGAATTACAAAAAAGAACAGGGTCTCAAATGTAGAAAACCAACTTATGCTTGCTTAAGGGGAAAGGTGAGTTGGGGTGCTGCATAAAACCAGACATAGAAATTAGCACAGATACCGTTCCATAAGCCAAATTTGTAATAGACAAGAGCTACTCCCTGCTCAACGAAGTGGACTCAACACCCCATATTCAACGCCTAAGAATATATCTGACTAGTAAGAATGTTAAAACCTATGAATTTATATGTCTCCGAAAGAGAATCAAGCATGTGTACAGCGGCATAAACGCAGCAGTGATAGGATTGTTGAGGTTCGGTGAGCAAATGCAGACCCTTTGAAGTCATATTGCATGGTACCCATTCCATGGGTCTCAACTCTCTAGGTTTAAGGGATTCTTCCTTCAGCTAAAACATGCATGTGGAACCCAGAGTATGATCCACCGGGTGATCGGGAAACGTGTTCAAATGTGTCTCAGTTTTCGTGCCCTGGTACTCGGGTGCAACATTCCAGACGCTTTACTAACACTCTCCCCACTTGGAGAGTCAGTGCCTTTAACCTCCTGTTTGGCCCAGTTTGCAATTTTTGCGGAAAATGAACAGGAATAGGGAAAAACAATGAGAGACTAGGTGGAGGTGTCTGGACGGGCAAATTTAACTCTCATTTCCCACCAGGCAGAGGAATTAACCAAAGGCTCAGCGTGCCGTGCCGGAACCACACTAGGGCCTGAAGCAATCCTGCGGTGTTGCGGCCAGCTCACAAGAAAGCGAGTTGAAGAAAGGAGCTCAGGGACACTGTCATTCACAAACCTGCAGAGTTATAAATGACAGCTATGTCCAAAAATATATTGAAGTAAGGCTGCCAAGAGGACTTGAAAGCGGGGCAGAATTGCAGGAAACCGATTTCAGGAGGTAGACTGGAATTGCATGTAAAGCATAGGAAAAGAGGCAGAACGTCCACAATGATGCACTTGGCCAAGAAGTGTGTATGCGTTTTTTCCTGAATATATTCAGGAAAAAACGCATACGCCCTTTTTGGCCAACCAAGCAAGCTTGCAAAGGAAATCTGCACTACAATGAAGTCTCACTGCCCCCCGGTCAAAAAGGCCATCTGAAAAAAGTGTAAAATCCACAAAGGCAGAACAGGCCATGGTGAACTGGGAGCCTTGTTTTGCTGATGAGTGGGATGTAAATTGCCAACAGCCACTCTGGAGAAGTGTATGGTGTTTAATCAAACATCTAAAAAATAAAGCAACAGAGCCCAGGGCACTTCCACTTATGGTCCTATAGCTTAGGGAAATTAAAATCAAAAAGACACAGCCACCCCAAACTTTGGGCCGGCTCTTTTTACAAGAATCTCGTTTACTATACAAGTTCAATATCACAGAAAGCGAAAAATGGATAAAGAAGTTGTGGTACTTACGTACAATGCAATATCACTCAGCAATGAAATCTATGTCATCAGGCCCGTAGCAGCATAATGAGTGGATTCAGGTACGATGATTCTAAGTGAAATAAGTCACACAGAAAAAGAAACATCTTAAGATATGATATCACTAATACACAGAATGTAAACTTGGCTACACAGGAACTGAATTAGAAAACAGAACAGGGTCTCAAATGTAGAAAACCAACTTATGCTTGCTTAAGGGGAAAGGTGAGTTGGGGTGCTGCATAAAACCAGAGATGGAAATTAGCACAGATACCCTTCCATAAGCCAAATTTGTAATAGACAAGAGCTACTCCTTGCTCAACGAAGTGGACTCAACACCCCATTTTAAACGCCTAAGAATATACCTGACTAGTAAGAATCTTAAAACCTACAGATTTATATGTCTCCGAAAGAGAATCAAGTGTGTGTACAGAGGCATAAACGCAGCAGTGATAGGATTGGTGAGGTTCGGTGAGCAAATGCAGACCCTTTGAAGTCATATTGCATGGTACCCATTCCATGGGTCTCAAATCTCCAGGTTTAAGGGATTCCTCCTTCAGCTAAAACATGCATGTGGACCCCAGAGTATGATCCACAGTGTGATCGGGAAACGTGTTCAAATGTGTCTCAGTTTTCGTCCCCTGGTACTCGGGTGCAACATTCCAGACGCTTTACTAACACTCTCCCCACTTGGAGAGTCAGTGCCTTTAACCTCCTGTTTTTCCCAGTTTGCAATTTCTGCGGAAAATGAACAGGAATAGGGAAAAACAATGAGAGCCTAGCTGGAGGTGTCTGGACGGGCAAATTTAACTCTCATTTCCCACCAGGCAGAGGAATTAACCAAAGGCTCAGTGTGCCATGCCAGAACCACACTAGGGCCTGAAGCAATCCTGCGGTGTTGCGGCCAGCTCACAAGAAAGCGAGTTGAAGAAAGGAGCTCAGGGGCACTGTCATTCACAAACCTGCAGAGTTATAAATGACAGCTCTCGTCCAAAAATATATTGAAGTAAGCCTGCCAAGAGGACTTGAAAGCGGGGCAGAATTGTAGGAAACCGATTTCAGGAGGTAGACTGGAATTGCATGTAAAGCATAGGAAAATAGGCAGAACGTCCACAATGATGCACTTGGCCAAAAAGTGCGTATGCGTTTTTTCCTGAATATATTCAGGAAAAAACGCATACGCCCTTTTTGACCAACCAAGCAAGCTTGCAAAGGAAATCTGCACTACAATGAAGTCTCACTGCCCCTGGTCAAAAGGACCAGCTGAGAAAAGTGTAAAATCCAGAAAGGCAGGACAGGCCATGGAGAACTGGGAGCCTTGTTATGCTGATGGGCGGGATGTAAATTGCCAACAGCCACTCTGGAGAAGTGTATGATGTTTCCTGAATCATCTACAAAACAAAGCAACAGAGTGTAGGCACTTCCACTTATGGTCCTAAAGCTTAGGGAAATTAAAATCAAAAAGACACAGCCACCCCAAAGTTTGGGACGGCTCTGTTTACAAGAACCTCGTTTAAGGTACAAGTTCAATATCACAGAAAGCGAAAAATGGATAAAGAAGTTGTGGTACTTACGTACAATGCAATATCACTCAGCAATGAAATCTATGTCATCAGGCCCGTAGCAGGATAATGAGTGGATTCAGGTACGATGATTCTAAGTGAAATAAGTCACACAGAAAAAGAAACATTATAAGATATCACTACTACACGGAATGTAAACTTGGCTACACAGGAACTGAATTACAAAACAGAACAGGGTCTCAAATGTAGAAAATCAACTTATGCTTGCTTAAGGGGAAAGGTGAGTTGGGGTGCTGCATAAAACCAGAGATGGAAATTAGCACAGATACCCTTCCATAAGCCAAATTTGTAATAGACAAGAGCTACTCCTTGCTCAACGAAGTGGACTCAACACCCCATATCAAACGCCTAAGAATATATCTGACTAGTAAGAATCTTAAAACCTATGGATTTATATGTCTCCGAAAGAGAATCAAGCATGTGTACAGCGGCATAAACGCAGCAGTGATAGGATTGGTGAGGTTCGGTGAGCAAATGCAGACCCTTTGAAGTCATATTGCATGGTACCCATTCCATGCGTCTCAACTCTCCAGGTTTAAGGGATTCATCCTTCAGCTAAAACATGCATGTGGAACCCAGAGTATGATCCACCGTGTGATCGGGAAACGTGTTCAAATGTGTCTCAGTTTTCGTCCCCTGGTACTCGGGTGCAACATTCCAGACGCTTTACTAACACTCTCCCCACTTGGAGAGTCAGTGCCTTTAACCTCCTGTTTTTCCCAGTTTGCAATTTCTGCGGAAAATGAACAGGAATAGGGAAAAACAATGAGAGCCTAGCTGGAGGTGTCTGGACGGGCAAATTTAACTCTCATTTCCCACCAGGCAGAGGAATTAACCAAAGGCTCAGTGTGCCATGCCAGAACCACACTAGGGCCTGAAGCAATCCTGCGGTGTTGCGGCCAGCTCACAAGAAAGCGAGTTGAAGAAAGGAGCTCAGGGGCACTGTCATTCACAAACCTGCAGAGTTATAAATGACAGCTCTCGTCCGAAAATATATTGAAGTAAGGCTGCCAAGAGGACTTGAAAGCGGGGCAGAATTGCAGGAAACCGATTTCAGGAGGTAGACTGGAATTGCATGTAAAGCATAGGAAAATAGGCAGAACGTCCACAATGATGCACTTGGCCAAAAAGGGCGTATGCGTTTTTTCCTGAATATATTCAGGAAAAAATGCATACGCCCTTTTTGGCCAACCAAGCAAGCTTGCAAAGGAAATCTGCACTACAATGAAGTCTCACTGCCCCTGGTCAAAAGGGCCAGCTGAAAATAGTGTAAAATCCAGAAAGGCAGGACAGGCCATGGAGAACTGGGAGCCTTGTTATGCTGATGGGCGGGATGTAAATTGCCAACAGCCACTCTGGAGAAGTGTATGGTGTTTCCTGAATCATCTACAAAACAAAGCAACAGAGCCTAGGGCACTTCCACTTATGGTCCTAAAGCTTAGGGAAATTAAAATCAAAAAGACACAGCCACCCCAAAGTTTGGGACGGCTCTGTTTACAAGAACCTCGTTTAAGGTACAAGTTCATATCACAGAAAGCGAAAAATGGATAAAGAAGTTGTGGTACTTACGTACAAAGCAATATCACTCAGCAATGAAATCTATGTCATCAGACCCGTAGCAGCATAATGAGTGGATTCAGGTACGATGATTCTAAGTGAAATAAGTCACACAGAAAAAGAAACATTATAAGATATCACTACTACACGGAATGTAAACTTGGCTACACAGGAACTGAATTACAAAACAGAACAGGGTCTCAAATGTAGAAAACCAACTTATGCTTGCTTAAGGGGAAAGGTGAGTTGGGGTGCTGCATAAAACCAGAGATGGAAATTAGCACAGATACCCTTCCATAAGCCAAATTTGTAATAGACAAGAGCTACTCCTTGCTCAACGAAGTGGACTCAACACCCCATATCAAACGCCTAAGTATATATCTGACTAGTAAGAATCTTAAAACATATGGATTTATATGTCTCCGAAAGAGAATCAAGCATGTGTACAGTGACATAAACGCAGCAGTGATAGGATTGGTGAGGTTCGGTGAGCAAATGCAGACCCTTTGAAGTCATATTGCATGGTACCCATTCCATGGGTCTCAACTCTCCAGGTTTAAGGGATTCATCCTTCAGCTAAAACATGCATGTGGAACCCAGAGTATGATCCACCGTGTGATCGGGAAACGTGTTCAAATGTGTCTCAGTTTTCGTCCCCTGGTACTCGGGTGCTACATTCCAGAAGCTTTACTAACTCTCTCCCCACTTGGAGAATCAGTGCCTTTAAAATTCTGTTTGGCCCAGTTTGCAATTACTGCGGAAAATGAACAGGAATAGGTAGAACCTATGAGAGACTAGCTGGAGGTGTCTGCACGGGCATATTTAACTCTCATTTCCCACCAGGAACAGGAATTAACCAAAGGCTCAGTGTGCCATGCCAGAACCACACTAGGGCCTGAAGCAATCCTGCGGTGTTGCGGCCAGCTCACAAGAAAGCGAGTTGAAGAAAGGAGCTCAGGGGCACTGTCATTCACAAACCTGCAGAGTTATAAATGACAGCTATCGTCCAAAAATATATTGAAGTAAGGCTGCCAAGAGGACTTGAAAGCGGGGCAGAATTGCAGGAAACCGATTTCAGGAGGTAGATTGGAATTGCATGTAAAGCATAGGACAAGAGGCAGAACGTCCACAATGATGCACTTGGCCAAAAAGGGCGTATGCGTTTTTTCCTGAATATATTCAGGGAAAAACGCATACGCCCTTTTTGGCCAACCAAGCAAGCTTGCAAAGGAAATCTGCACTACAATGAAGTCTCACTGCCCCCCCGGTGAAAAGGGCCATCTGAAAAAAGTGTAAAATCCAGAAAGGCAGGACAGTCCATAAAGAACTGGGAGCCTTGATATGCTGATGGGCGGGATGTAAATTGCCAACAGCCACTCTGGAGAAGTGTATGGTGTTTCCTGAATCATCTAAGAAACAAAGCAACAGAGCCTAGGGCACTTCCACTTATGGTCCTATAGCTTAGGGAAATTAAAATCAAAAAGACACAGCCACCCCAATGTTTGGGACGGCTCTGTTTACAAGAACCTCGTTTATGGTACAAGTTCAATATCACAGAAAGCGAAAAATGGATAAAGAAGTTGTGGTACTTACGTACAAAGCAATATCACTCAGCAATGAAATCTATGTCATCAGGCCCGTAGCAGCATAATGAGTGGATTCAGGTACGATGATTCTAAGTGAAATAAGTCACACAGAAAAAGAAACATCATAAGATATCACTAATACACAGAATGTAAACTTGGCTACACAGGAACTGAATTAGAAAACAGAACAGGGTCTCAAATGTAGAAAACCAACTTATGCTTGCTTAAGGGGAAAGGTGAGTTGGGGTGCTGCATAAAACCAGAGATGGAAATTAGCACAGATACCCTTCCATAAGCCAAATTTGTAATAGACAAGAGCTACTCCTTGCTCAACGAAGTGGACTCAACACCCCATTTTAAACGCCTAAGAATATACCTGACTAGTAAGAATCTTAAAACCTACAGATTTATATGTCTCCGAAAGAGAATCAAGTGTGTGTACAGAGGCATAAACGCAGCAGTGATAGGATTGGTGAGGTTCGGTGAGCAAATGCAGACCCTTTGAAGTCATATTGCATGGTACCCATTCCATGGGTCTCAAATCTCCAGGTTTAAGGGATTCCTCCTTCAGCTAAAACATGCATGTGGACCCCAGAGTATGATCCACAGTGTGATCGGGAAACGTGTTCAAATGTGTCTCAGTTTTCGTCCCCTGGTACTCGGGTGCAACATTCCAGACGCTTTACTAACACTCTCCCCACTTGGAGAGTCAGTGCCTTTAACCTCCTGTTTTTCCCAGTTTGCAATTTCTGCGGAAAATGAACAGGAATAGGGAAAAACAATGAGAGCCTAGCTGGAGGTGTCTGGACGGGCAAATTTAACTCTCATTTCCCACCAGGCAGAGGAATTAACCAAAGGCTCAGTGTGCCATGCCAGAACCACACTAGGGCCTGAAGCAATCCTGCGGTGTTGCGGCCAGCTCACAAGAAAGCGAGTTGAAGAAAGGAGCTCAGGGGCACTGTCATTCACAAACCTGCAGAGTTATAAATGACAGCTCTCGTCCAAAAATATATTGAAGTAAGCCTGCCAAGAGGACTTGAAAGCGGGGCAGAATTGTAGGAAACCGATTTCAGGAGGTAGACTGGAATTGCATGTAAAGCATAGGAAAATAGGCAGAACGTCCACAATGATGCACTTGGCCAAAAAGTGCGTATGCGTTTTTTCCTGAATATATTCAGGAAAAAACGCATACGCCCTTTTTGACCAACCAAGCAAGCTTGCAAAGGAAATCTGCACTACAATGAAGTCTCACTGCCCCTGGTCAAAAGGACCAGCTGAGAAAAGTGTAAAATCCAGAAAGGCAGGACAGGCCATGGAGAACTGGGAGCCTTGTTATGCTGATGGGCGGGATGTAAATTGCCAACAGCCACTCTGGAGAAGTGTATGATGTTTCCTGAATCATCTACAAAACAAAGCAACAGAGTGTAGGCACTTCCACTTATGGTCCTAAAGCTTAGGGAAATTAAAATCAAAAAGACACAGCCACCCCAAAGTTTGGGACGGCTCTGTTTACAAGAACCTCGTTTAAGGTACAAGTTCAATATCACAGAAAGCGAAAAATGGATAAAGAAGTTGTGGTACTTACGTACAATGCAATATCACTCAGCAATGAAATCTATGTCATCAGGCCCGTAGCAGGATAATGAGTGGATTCAGGTACGATGATTCTAAGTGAAATAAGTCACACAGAAAAAGAAACATTATAAGATATCACTACTACACGGAATGTAAACTTGGCTACACAGGAACTGAATTACAAAACAGAACAGGGTCTCAAATGTAGAAAATCAACTTATGCTTGCTTAAGGGGAAAGGTGAGTTGGGGTGCTGCATAAAACCAGAGATGGAAATTAGCACAGATACCCTTCCATAAGCCAAATTTGTAATAGACAAGAGCTACTCCTTGCTCAACGAAGTGGACTCAACACCCCATATCAAACGCCTAAGAATATATCTGACTAGTAAGAATCTTAAAACCTATGGATTTATATGTCTCCGAAAGAGAATCAAGCATGTGTACAGCGGCATAAACGCAGCAGTGATAGGATTGGTGAGGTTCGGTGAGCAAATGCAGACCCTTTGAAGTCATATTGCATGGTACCCATTCCATGCGTCTCAACTCTCCAGGTTTAAGGGATTCATCCTTCAGCTAAAACATGCATGTGGAACCCAGAGTATGATCCACCGTGTGATCGGGAAACGTGTTCAAATGTGTCTCAGTTTTCGTCCCCTGGTACTCGGGTGCAACATTCCAGACGCTTTACTAACACTCTCCCCACTTGGAGAGTCAGTGCCTTTAACCTCCTGTTTTTCCCAGTTTGCAATTTCTGCGGAAAATGAACAGGAATAGGGAAAAACAATGAGAGCCTAGCTGGAGGTGTCTGGACGGGCAAATTTAACTCTCATTTCCCACCAGGCAGAGGAATTAACCAAAGGCTCAGTGTGCCATGCCAGAACCACACTAGGGCCTGAAGCAATCCTGCGGTGTTGCGGCCAGCTCACAAGAAAGCGAGTTGAAGAAAGGAGCTCAGGGGCACTGTCATTCACAAACCTGCAGAGTTATAAATGACAGCTCTCGTCCAAAAATATATTGAAGTAAGGCTGCCAAGAGGACTTGAAAGCGGGGCAGAATTGCAGGAAACCGATTTCAGGAGGTAGACTGGAATTGCATGTAAAGCATAGGAAAATAGGCAGAACGTCCACAATGATGCACTTGGCCAAAAAGGGCGTATGCGTTTTTTCCTGAATATATTCAGGAAAAAATGCATACGCCCTTTTTGGCCAACCAAGCAAGCTTGCAAAGGAAATCTGCACTACAATGAAGTCTCACTGCCCCTGGTCAAAAGGGCCAGCTGAAAATAGTGTAAAATCCAGAAAGGCAGGACAGGCCATGGAGAACTGGGAGCCTTGTTATGCTGATGGGCGGGATGTAAATTGCCAACAGCCACTCTGGAGAAGTGTATGGTGTTTCCTGAATCATCTACAAAACAAAGCAACAGAGCCTAGGGCACTTCCACTTATGGTCCTAAAGCTTAGGGAAATTAAAATCAAAAAGACACAGCCACCCCAAAGTTTGGGACGGCTCTGTTTACAAGAACCTCGTTTAAGGTACAAGTTCATATCACAGAAAGCGAAAAATGGATAAAGAAGTTGTGGTACTTACGTACAAAGCAATATCACTCAGCAATGAAATCTATGTCATCAGGCCCGTAGCAGCATAATGAGTGGATTCAGGTACGATGATTCTAAGTGAAATAAGTCACACAGAAAAAGAAACATTATAAGATATCACTACTACACGGAATGTAAACTTGGCTACACAGGAACTGAATTACAAAACAGAACAGGGTCTCAAATGTAGAAAACCAACTTATGCTTGCTTAAGGGGAAAGGTGAGTTGGGGTGCTGCATAAAACCAGAGATGGAAATTAGCACAGATACCCTTCCATAAGCCAAATTTGTAATAGACAAGAGCTACTCCTTGCTCAACGAAGTGGACTCAACACCCCATATCAAACTCCTAAGTATATATCTGACTAGTAAGAATCTTAAAACCTATGGATTTATATGTCTCCGAAAGAGAATCAAGCATGTGTACAGCGGCATAAACGCAGCAGTGATAGGATTGGTGAGGTTCGGTGAGCAAATGCAGACCCTTTGAAGTCATATTGCATGGTACCCATTCCATGGGTCTCAACTCTCCAGGTTTAAGGGATTCATCCTTCAGCTAAAACATGCATGTGGAACCCAGAGTATGATCCACCGTGTGATCGGGAAACGTGTTCAAATGTGTCTCAGTTTTCGTCCCCTGGTACTCGGGTGCTACATTCCAGAAGCTTTACTAACTCTCTCCCCACTTGGAGAATCAGTGCCTTTAAAATCCTGTTTGGCCCAGTTTGCAATTACTGCGGAAAATGAACAGGAATAGGTAGAACCTATGAGAGACTAGCTGGAGGTGTCTGCACGGGCATATTTAACTCTCATTTCCCACCAGGAACAGGAATTAACCAAAGGCTCAGTGTGCCATGCCAGAACCACACTAGGGCCCGAAGCAATCCTGCGGTGTTGCGGCCAGCTCACAAGAAAGCGAGTTGAAGAAAGGAGCTCAGGGGCACTGTCATTCACAAACCTGCAGAGTTATAAATGACAGCTATTGTCCAAAAATATATTGAAGTAAGGCTGCCAAGAGGACTTGAAAGCGGGGCAGAATTGCAGGAAACCGATTTCAGGAAGTAGACTGGAATTGCATTTAAAGCATAGGAAAAGAGGCAGAACGTCCACAATGATGCACTTGGCCAAAAAGGGCGTATGCGTTTTTTCCTGAATATATTCAGGAAAAAACGCATACGCCCTTTTTGGCCAACCAAGCAAGCTTGCAAAGGAAATCTGCACTACAGTGAAGTCTCACTTCCCCCCGGTCAAAAGGGCCATCTGAAAAAAGTGTAAAATCCAGAAAGGCAGGACAGGCCATGGAGAACTGGGAGCCTTGTTATGCTGATGGGCGGGATGTAAATTGCCAACAGCCACTCAGGAGAAGTGTATGGTGTTTCCTGAAACATCTAAAAAACAAAGCAACAGAGCCTAGGGCACTTCCACTTATGGTCCTATAGCTTAGGGAAATTAAAATCAAAAAGACACAGCCACCCCAAAGGTTGGGACTGCTCTGTTTACAAGAACCTGGTTTACGGTACAAGTTCAATATCGCAGAAAGTGAAAAATGGATAAAGAAGTTGTGGTACTTACGTACAATGCAATATCACTCAGCAATGAAATCTATGTCATCAGGACCGTAGCAGCATAATGAGTGGATTCAGGTATGATGATTCTAACTGAAATAAGTCACACAGGAAAAGAAACATCATAAGATATCACTAATACACGGAATGTAAACTTGGCTACATAGGAACTGAATTACAAAACAGAACAGGGTCTCAAATTTAGAAAACCAACTTATGCTTGCTTAAGGGGAAAGGTGAGTTGGGGTGCTGCATAAAACTAGAGATTGAAATGAGCACAGATAAAGTTCCTTAAGCCAAATATGGAATAGACAAGAGCTACTCCTTGCTCAACGAAATGGATTCAACACCCCATATTAAACACCTAAGAATGTACCTGACTAGGAAGTATCTTAAAACCTATGGATTGCTATGTCTCTGAAAGAGAATCAAGCGTGTGTGCAGGGGCATAATCGCAGCAGTGATAGGATTGGAGAAGTTCAGTGAGCAAATGAAGACCCTTTGAAGTCATATTGCATGGTACCCATTCCACGGGTCTCAACTCTCCAGGTTTAAGGTATTCTTCCTTCAGCTAAAACATGCATGTGGAACCCAGAGTATGATCAACCGTGTGATCAGGAGACGTGTTCCACTATGTCTCAGTTTTCGTCCCCTGGTACTCGGGTGCAACATTCCAGACGCTTTACTAACACTCTCCCGACTTGGAGAGTCAGTGCCTTTAACCTCCTGTTTGGCCCAGTTTGCAATTTCTGCGGAAGATGAACAGGAATAGGGAGAACCAATGAGAGACTAGCTGGAGGTGTCTGGACGGGCAAATTTAACTCTCATTTCCCACCAGGAAGAGGAATTAACCAAAGGCTCAGCGTGCCATGCCGGAACCAGATTAGCGCCTGAAGCCATCCTGCGGTGTTGCGGCCAGCTCACGAGAAAGCGAGTTGAAGAAAGGAGCTCAGGGGCACTGTAATTCACAAACCTGCAGAGTTATAAATACAGCTATCGTCCAAAAATATACTGAAGTAAGGCTGCCAAGAGGACTTGAAAGCGGGGCAGAATTGCAGGAAACCGATTTCAGGAGGTAGACTGGAATTGCATTTAAAGCATAGGAAAAGAGGCAGAACGTCCACAATGATGCACTTGGCCAAAAAGGGCGTATGCGTTTTTTCCTGAATATATTCAGGGAAAAACGCATACGCCCTTTTTGGCCAACCAAGCAAGCTTGCAAAGGAAATCTGCACTACAATGAAGTCTCACTGCCCCCTCGGTGAAAAGGGCCATCTGAAAAAAGTGTAAAATCCAGAAAGGCAGGACAGTCCATAAAGAACGGGGAGCCTTGATATGCTGATGGGCGGGATGTAAATTGCCAACAGCCACTCTGGAGAAGTGTATGGTGTTTCCTGAATCATCTAAGAAACAAAGCAACAGAGCCTAGGGCACTTCCACTTATGGTCCTATAGCTTAGGGAAATTAAAATCAAAAAGACACAGCCACCCCAATGTTTGGGACGGCTCTGTTTACAAGAACCTCGTTTACGGTACAAGTTCAATATCACAGAAAGCGAAAAATGGATAAAGAAATTGTTGTACTTATGTACAATGCAATATCACTCAGCAATGAAATCTATGTCATCAGGCCCGTAGCAGCATAATGAGTGGATTCAGGTACGATGATTCTAAGTGAAATAAGTCACACAGAAAAAGAAACATCATAAGATATCACTAATACACAAAATGTAAACTTGGCTACACAGGAACTGAATTAGAAAACAGAACAGGGTCTCAAATGTAGAAAACCAACTTATGCTTGCTTAAGGGGAAAGGTGAGTTGGGGTGCTGCATAAAACCAGAGATGGAAATTAGCACAGATACCCTTCCATAAGCCAAATTTGTAATAGACAAGAGCTACTCCTTGCTCAACGAAGTGGACTCAACACCCCATATTAAACGCCTAAGAATATACCTGACTAGTAAGAATCTTAAAACCTACGGATTTATATGTCTCCGAAAGAGAATCAAGTGTGTGTACAGCGGCATAAACGCAGCAGTGATAGGATTGGTGAGGTTCGGTGAGCAAATGCAGACCCTTTGAAGTCATATTGCATGGTACCCATTCCATGCGTCTCAACTCTCCAGGTTTAAGGGATTCATCCTTCAGCTAAAACATGCATGTGGAACCCAGAGTATGATCCACCGTGTGATCGGGAAACGTGTTCAAATGTGTCTCAGTTTTCGTCCCCTGGTACTCGGGTGCAACATTCCAGACGCTTTACTAACACTCTCCCCACTTGGAGAGTCAGTGCCTTTAACCTCCTGTTTTTCCCAGTTTGCAATTTCTGCGGAAAATGAACAGGAATAGGGAAAAACAATGAGAGCCTAGCTGGAGGTGTCTGGACGGGCAAATTTAACTCTCATTTCCCACCAGGCAGAGGAATTAACCAAAGGCTCAGTGTGCCATGCCAGAACCACACTAGGGCCTGAAGCAATCCTGCGGTGTTGCGGCCAGCTCACAAGAAAGCGAGTTGAAGAAAGGAGCTCAGGGGCACTGTCATTCACAAACCTGCAGAGTTATAAATGACAGCTCTCGTCCAAAAATATATTGAAGTAAGGCTGCCAAGAGGACTTGAAAGCGGGGCAGAATTGCAGGAAACCGATTTCAGGAGTTAGACTGGAATTGCATGTAAAGCATAGGAAAATAGGCAGAACGTCCACAATGATGCACTTGGCCAAAAAGGGCGTATGCATTTTTTCCTGAATATATACAGGAAAAAATGCATACGCCCTTTTTGGCCAACCAAGCAAGCTTGCAAAGGAAATCTGCACTACAATGAAGTCTCACTGCCCCTGGTCAAAAGGGCCAGCTGAAAAAAGTGTAAAATCCAGAAAGGCAGGACAGGCCATGGAGAACTGGGAGCCTTGTTATGCTGATGGGCGGAATGTAAATTGCCAACAGCCACTCTGGAGAAGTGTATGGTGTTTCCTGAATCATCTACAAAACAAAGCAACAGAGCATAGGGCACTTCCACTTATGGTCCTAAAGCTTAGGGAAATTAAAATCAACAAGACACAGCCACCCCAAAGTTTGGGACGGCTCTGTTTACAAGAACCTCGTTTAAGGTACAAGTTCAATATCACAGAAAGCGAAAAATGGATAAAGAAGTTGTGGTACTTACGTACAATGCAATATCACTCAGCAATGAAATCTATGTCATCAGGCCCGTAGCAGCATAATGAGTGGATTCAGGTACGATGATTCTAAGTGAAATAAGTCACACAGAAAAAGAAACATTATAAGATATCACTACTACACGGAATGTAAACTTGGCTACACAGGAACTGAATTACAAAACAGAACAGGGTCTCAAATGTAGAAAACCAACTTATGCTTGCTTAAGGGGAAAGGTGAGTTGGGGTGCTGCATAAAACCAGAGATGGAAATTAGCACAGATACCCTTCCATAAGCCAAATTTGTAATAGACAAGAGCTACTCCTTGCTCAACGAAGTGGACTCAACACCCCATATCAAACGCCTAAGAATATATATGACTAGTAAGAATCTTAAAACCTATGGATTTCTATGTCTCCGAAAGAGAATCAAGCATGTGTACAGCGGCATAAACGCAGCAGTGATAGGATTGGTGAGGTTCGGTGAGCAAATGCAGACCCTTTGAAGTCATATTGCATGGTACCCATTCCATGGGTCTCAACTCTCCAGGTTTAAGGGATTCATCCTTCAGCTAAAACATGCATGTGGAACCCAGAGTATGATCCACCGTGTGATCGGGAAACGTGTTCAAATGTGTCTCAGTTTTCGTCCCCTGGTACTCGGGTGCAACATTCCAGACGCTTTACTAACACTCTCCCCACTTGGAGAGTCAGTGCCTTTAACCTCCTGTTTTTCCCAGTTTGCAATTTCTGCGGAAAATGAACAGGAATAGGGAAAAACAATGAGAGCCTAGCTGGAGGTGTCTGGACGGGCAAATTTAACTCTCATTTCCCACCAGGCAGAGGAATTAACCAAAGGCTCAGTGTGCCATGCAGAACCACACTAGGGCCTGAAGCAATCCTGCGGTGTTGCGGCCAGCTCACAAGAAAGCGAGTTGAAGAAAGGAGCTCAGGGGCACTGTCATTCACAAACCTGCAGAGTTATAAATGACAGCTCTCGTCCAAAAATATATTGAAGTAAGCCTGCCAAGAGGACTTGAAAGCGGGGCAGAATTGCAGGAAACCGATTTCAGGAGGTAGACTGGAATTGCATGTAAAGCATAGGAAAATAGGCAGAACGTCCACAATGATGCACTTGGCCAAAAAGGGCGTATGCGTTTTTTCCTGAATATATTCAGGAAAAAACGCATACGCCCTTTTTGGCCAACCAAGCAAGCTTGCAAAGGAAATCTGCACTACAATGAAGTCTCACTGCACCTGGTCAAAAGGGCCAGCTGAAAAAAGTGTAAAATCCAGAAAGGCAGGACAGGCCATGGAGAACTGGGAGCCTTGTTATGCTGATGGGCGGGATGTAAATTGCCAACAGCCACTCTGGAGAAGTGTATGGTGTTTCCTGAATCATCTACAAAACAAAGCAACAGAGCGTAGGGCACTTCCACTTATGGTCCTAAAGCTTAGGGAAATTAAAATCAAAAAGACACAGCCACCCCAAAGTTTGGGACGGCTCTGTTTACAAGAACCTCGTTTAAGGTACAAGTTCAATATCACAGAAAGCGAAAAATGGATAAAGAAGTTGTGGTACTTACGTACAATGCAATATCACTCAGCAATGAAATCTATGTCATCAGGCCCGTAGCAGCATAATGAGTGGATTCAGGTACGATGATTCTAAGTGAAATAAGTCACACAGAAAAAGAAACATTATAAGATATCACTACTACACGGAATGTAAACTTGGCTACACAGGAACTGAATTACAAAACAGAACAGGGTCTCAAATGTAGAAAACCAACTTATGCTTGCTTAAGGGGAAAGGTGAGTTGGGGTGCTGCATAAAACCAGAGATGGAAATTAGCACAGATACCCTTCCATAAGCCAAATTTGTAATAGACAAGAGCTACTCCTTGCTCAACGAAGTGGACTCAACACCCCATATCAAACGCCTAAGAATATATCTGACTAGTAAGAATCTTAAAACCTATGGATTTATATGTCTCCGAAAGAGAATCAAGCATGTGTACAGCGGCATAAACGCAGCAGTGATAGGATTGGTGAGGTTCGGTGAGCAAATGCAGACCCTTTGAAGTCATATTGCATGGTACCCATTCCATGGGTCTCAACTCTCCAGGTTTAAGGGATTCATCCTTCAGCTAAAACATGCATGTGGAACCCAGAGTATGATCAACCGTGTGATCGGGAAACGTGTTCAAATGTGTCTCAGTTTTCGTCCCCTGGTACTCGGGTGCTACATTCCAGAAGCTTTACTAACTCTCTCCCCACTTGGAGAGTCAGTGCCTTTAAAATCCTGTTTGGCCCAGTTTGCAATTACTGTGGAAAATGAACAGGAATAGGTAGAACCTATGAGAGACTAGCTGGAGGTGTCTGCACGGGCATATTTAACTCTCATTTCCCACCAGGCAGAGGAATTAACCAAAGGCTCAGTGTGCCATGCTAGAACCACACTAGGGCCCGAAGCAATCCTGCGGTGTTGCGGCCAGCTCACAAGAAAGCGAGTTGAAGAAAGGAGCTCAGGGGCACTGTCATTCACAAACCTGCAGAGTTATAAATGACAGCTATCGTCCAAAAATATATTGAAGTAAGGCTGCCAAGAGGACTTGAAAGCGGGGCAGAATTGCAGGAAACCGATTTCAGGAGGTAGATTGGAATTGCATGTAAAGCATAGGACAAGAGGCAGAACGTCCACAATGATGCACTTGGCCAAAAAGGGCGTATGCGTTTTTTCCTGAATATATTCAGGAAAAAATGCATACGCCCTTTTTGGCCAACCAAGCAAGCTTGCAAAGGAAATCTGCACTACAATGAAGTCTCACTGCCCCTGGTCAAAAGGGCCAGCTGAAAAAAGTGTAAAATCCAGAAAGGCAGGACAGTCCATAAAGAACTGGGAGCCTTGATATGCTGATGGGCGGGATGTAAATTGCCAACAGCCACTCTGGAGAAGTGTATGGTGTTTCCTGAATCATCTACAAAACAAAGCAACAGAGCGTAGGGCACTTCCACTTATGGTCCTAAAGCTTAGGGAAATTAAAATCAAAAAGACACAGCCACCCCAAAGTTTGGGACGGCTCTGTTTACAAGAACCTCGTTTAAGGTACAAGTTCAATATCACAGAAAGCGAAAAATGGATAAAGAAGTTGTGGTACTTACGTACAATGCAATATCACTCAGCAATGAAATCTATGTCATCAGGCCCGTAGCAGCATAATGAGTGGATTCAGGTACGATGATTCTAAGTGAAATAAGTCACACAGAAAAAGAAACATTATAAGATATCACTACTACACGGAATGTAAACTTGGCTACACAGGAACTGAATTACAAAACAGAACAGGGTCTCAAATGTAGAAAACCAACTTATGCTTGCTTAAGGGGAAAGGTGAGTTGGGGTGCTGCATAAAACCAGAGATGGAAATTAGCACAGATACCCTTCCATAAGCCAAATTTGTAATAGACAAGAGCTACTCCTTGCTCAACGAAGTGGACTCAACACCCCATATCAAACGCCTAAGAATATATCTGACTAGTAAGAATCTTAAAACCTATGGATTTATATGTCTCCGAAAGAGAATCAAGCATGTGTACAGCGGCATAAACGCAGCAGTGATAGGATTGGTGAGGTTCGGTGAGCAAATGCAGACCCTTTGAAGTCATATTGCATGGTACCCATTCCATGGGTCTCAACTCTCCAGGTTTAAGGGATTCATCCTTCAGCTAAAACATGCATGTGGAACCCAGAGTATGATCAACCGTGTGATCGGGAAACGTGTTCAAATGTGTCTCAGTTTTCGTCCCCTGGTACTCGGGTGCTACATTCCAGAAGCTTTACTAACTCTCTCCCCACTTGGAGAGTCAGTGCCTTTAAAATCCTGTTTGGCCCAGTTTGCAATTACTGTGGAAAATGAACAGGAATAGGTAGAACCTATGAGAGACTAGCTGGAGGTGTCTGCACGGGCATATTTAACTCTCATTTCCCACCAGGCAGAGGAATTAACCAAAGGCTCAGTGTGCCATGCTAGAACCACACTAGGGCCCGAAGCAATCCTGCGGTGTTGCGGCCAGCTCACAAGAAAGCGAGTTGAAGAAAGGAGCTCAGGGGCACTGTCATTCACAAACCTGCAGAGTTATAAATGACAGCTATCGTCCAAAAATATATTGAAGTAAGGCAGCCAAGAGGACTTGAAAGCGGGGCAGAATTGCAGGAAACCGATTTCAGGAGGTAGACTGGAATTGCATGTAAAGCATAGGAAAAGAGGCAGAACGTCCACAATGATGCACTTGGCCAAAAAGGGCGTATGCGTTTTTTCCTGAATATATTCAGGAAAAAACGCATACGCCCTTTTTGGCCAACCAAGCAAGCTTGCAAAGGAAATCTGCACTACAATGAAGTCTCACTGCACCTGGTCAAAAGGGCCAGCTGAAAAAAGTGTAAAATCCAGAAAGGCAGGACAGGCCATGAAGAACTGGGAGCCTTGTTATGCTGATGGGCGGGATGTAAATTGCCAACAGCCACTCTGGAGAAGTGTATGGTGTTTCCTGAATCATCTACAAAACAAAGGAACAGAGCGTAGGGCACTTCCACTTATGGTCCTAAAGCTTAGGGAAATTAAAATCAAAAAGACACAGCCACCCCAAAGTTTGGGACGGCTCTGTTTACAAGAACCTCGTTTAAGGTACAAGTTCAATATCACAGAAAGCGAAAAATGGATAAAGAAGTTGTGGTACTTACGTACAATGCAATATCACTCAGCAATGAAATCTATGTCATCAGGCCCGTAGCAGCATAATGAGTGGATTCAGGTACGATGATTCTAAGTGAAATAAGTCACACAGAAAAAGAAACATTATAAGATATCACTACTACACGGAATGTAAACTTGGCTACACAGGAACTGAATTACAAAACAGAACAGGGTCTCAAATGTAGAAAACCAACTTATGCTTGCTTAAGGGGAAAGGTGAGTTGGGGTGCTGCATAAAACCAGAGATGGAAATTAGCACAGATACCCTTCCATAAGCCAAATTTGTAATAGACAAGAGCTACTCCTTGCTCAACGAAGTGGACTCAACACCCCATATCAAACGCCTAAGAATATATCTGACTAGTAAGAATCTTAAAACCTATGGATTTATATGTCTCCGAAAGAGAATCAAGCATGTGTACAGCGGCATAAACGCAGCAGTGATAGGATTGGTGAGGTTCGGTGAGCAAATGCAGACCCTTTGAAGTCATATTGCATGGTACCCATTCCATGGGTCTCAACTCTCCAGGTTTAAGGGATTCATCCTTCAGCTAAAACATGCATGTGGAACCCAGAGTATGATCAACCGTGTGATCGGGAAACGTGTTCAAATGTGTCTCAGTTTTCGTCCCCTGGTACTCGGGTGCTACATTCCAGAAGCTTTACTAACTCTCTCCCCACTTGGAGAGTCAGTGCCTTTAAAATCCTGTTTGGCCCAGTTTGCAATTACTGTGGAAAATGAACAGGAATAGGTAGAACCTATGAGAGACTAGCTGGAGGTGTCTGCACGGGCATATTTAACTCTCATTTCCCACCAGGCAGAGGAATTAACCAAAGGCTCAGTGTGCCATGCTAGAACCACACTAGGGCCCGAAGCAATCCTGCGGTGTTGCGGCCAGCTCACAAGAAAGCGAGTTGAAGAAAGGAGCTCAGGGGCACTGTCATTCACAAACCTGCAGAGTTATAAATGACAGCTATCGTCCAAAAATATATTGAAGTAAGGCTGCCAAGAGGACTTGAAAGCGGGGCAGAATTGCAGGAAACCGATTTCAGGAGGTAGATTGGAATTGCATGTAAAGCATAGGACAAGAGGCAGAACGTCCACAATGATGCACTTGGCCAAAAAGGGCGTATGCGTTTTTTCCTGAATATATTCAGGAAAAAATGCATACGCCCTTTTTGGCCAACCAAGCAAGCTTGCAAAGGAAATCTGCACTACAATGAAGTCTCACTGCCCCTGGTCAAAAGGGCCAGCTGAAAAAAGTGTAAAATCCAGAAAGGCAGGACAGTCCATAAAGAACTGGGAGCCTTGATATGCTGATGGGCGGGATGTAAATTGCCAACAGCCACTCTGGAGAAGTGTATGGTGTTTCCTGAATCATCTACAAAACAAAGCAACAGAGCGTAGGGCACTTCCACTTATGGTCCTAAAGCTTAGGGAAATTAAAATCAAAAAGACACAGCCACCCCAAAGTTTGGGACGGCTCTGTTTACAAGAACCTCGTTTAAGGTACAAGTTCAATATCACAGAAAGCGAAAAATGGATAAAGAAGTTGTGGTACTTACGTACAATGCAATATCACTCAGCAATGAAATCTATGTCATCAGGCCCGTAGCAGCATAATGAGTGGATTCAGGTACGATGATTCTAAGTGAAATAAGTCACACAGAAAAAGAAACATTATAAGATATCACTACTACACGGAATGTAAACTTGGCTACACAGGAACTGAATTACAAAACAGAACAGGGTCTCAAATGTAGAAAACCAACTTATGCTTGCTTAAGGGGAAAGGTGAGTTGGGGTGCTGCATAAAACCAGAGATGGAAATTAGCACAGATACCCTTCCATAAGCCAAATTTGTAATAGACAAGAGCTACTCCTTGCTCAACGAAGTGGACTCAACACCCCATATCAAACGCCTAAGAATATATCTGACTAGTAAGAATCTTAAAACCTATGGATTTATATGTCTCCGAAAGAGAATCAAGCATGTGTACAGCGGCATAAACGCAGCAGTGATAGGATTGGTGAGGTTCGGTGAGCAAATGCAGACCCTTTGAAGTCATATTGCATGGTACCCATTCCATGGGTCTCAACTCTCCAGGTTTAAGGGATTCATCCTTCAGCTAAAACATGCATGTGGAGCCCAGAGTATGATCCACCGTGTGATCGGGAAACGTGTTCAAATGTGTCTCAGTTTTCGTCCCGTGGTACTCGGGTGCTACATTCCAGAAGCTTTACTAACTCTCTCCCTACTTGGAGAGTCAGTGCCTTTAAAATCCTGTTTGGCCCAGTTTGCAATTACTGTGGAAAATGAACAGGAATAGGTAGAACCTATGAGAGACTAGCTGGAGGTGTCTGCACGGGCATATTTAACTCTCATTTCCCACCAGGCAGAGGAATTAACCAAAGGCTCAGTGTGCCATGCCAGTACCACACTAGGGCCTGAAGCAATCCTGCGGTGTTGCGGCCAGCTCACAAGAAAGCGAGTTGAAGAAAGGAGCTCAGGGGCACTGTCATTCACAAACCTGCAGAGTTATAAATGACAGCTATCGTCCAAAAATA
Organism: Lagenorhynchus albirostris; assembly: GCF_949774975.1. Classification (NCBI taxonomy): domain Eukaryota; kingdom Metazoa; phylum Chordata; class Mammalia; order Artiodactyla; family Delphinidae; genus Lagenorhynchus; species Lagenorhynchus albirostris. The sequence continues at coordinate 58,912,836 of NC_083098.1, read as the reverse complement.
TATTGAAGTAAGGCTGCCAAGAGGACTTGAAAGCGGGGCAGAATTGCAGGAAACCGATTTCAGGAGGTAGATTGGAATTGCATGTAAAGCATAGGACAAGAGGCAGAACGTCCACAATGATGCACTTGGCCAAAAAGGGCGTATGCGTTTTTTCCTGAATATATTCAGGGAAAAACGCATACGCCCTTTTTGGCCAACCAAGCAAGCTTGCAAAGGAAATCTGCACTACAATGAAGTCTCACTGCCCCCCCGGTGAAAAGGGCCATCTGAAAAAAGTGTAAAATCCAGAAAGGCAGGACAGTCCATAAAGAACGGGGAGCCTTGATATGCTGATGGGCGGGATGTAAATTGCCAACAGCCACTCTGGAGAAGTGTATGGTGTTTCCTGAATCATCTAAGAAACAAAGCAACAGAGCCTAGGGCACTTCCACTTATGGTCCTATAGCTTAGGGAAATTAATATCAAAAAGACACAGCCACCCCAATGTTTGGGACGGCTCTGTTTACAAGAACCTCGTTTCCGGTACAAGTTCAATATCACAGAAAGCGAAAAATGGATAAAGAAGTTGTGGTACTTACGTACAATGCAATATCACTCAGCAATGAAATCTATGTCATCAGACCCGTAGCAGCATAATGAGTGGATTCAGGTACGATGATTCTAAGTGAAATAAGTCACACAGAAAAAGAAACATCATAAGATATCACTAATACACAGAATGTAAACTTGGCTACACAGGAACTGAATTAGAAAACAGAACAGGGTCTCAAATGTAGAAAACCAACTTATGCTTGCTTAAGGGGAAAGGTGAGTTGGGGTGCTGCATAAAACCAGAGATGGAAATTAGCACAGATACCCTTCCATAAGCCAAATTTGTAATAGACAAGAGCTACTCCTTGCTCAACGAAGTGGACTCAACACCCCATATTAAACGCCTAAGAATATACCTGACTAGTAAGAATCTTAAAACCTACGGATTTATATGTCTCCGAAAGAGAATCAAGTGTGTGTACAGCGGCTTAAACGCAGCAGTGATAGGATTGGTGAGGTTCGGTGAGCAAATGCAGACCCTTTGAAGTCATATTGCATGGTACCCATTCCATGGGTCTCAACTCTCCAGGTTTAAGGGATTCCTCCTTCAGCTAAAACATGCATGTGGACCCCAGAGTATGATCCACAGTGTGATCGGGAAACGTGTTCAAATGTGTCTCAGTTTTCGTCCCCTGGTACTCGGGTGCAACATTCCAGACGCTTTACTAACACTCTCCCCACTTGGAGAGTCAGTGCCTTTAACCTCCTGTTTGGCCCAGTTTGCAATTTCTGCGGAAAATGAACAGGAATAGGGAAAAACAATGAGAGCCTAGCTGGAGGTGTCTGGACGGGCAAATTTAACTCTCATTTCCCACCAGGCAGAGGAATTGACCAAAGGCTCAGTGTGCCATGCCAGAACCACACTACGGCCTGAAGCAATCCTGCAGTGTTGCGGCCAGCTCACAAGAAAGCGAGTTGGAGAAAGGAGCTCAGGGACACTGTCATTCACAAACCTGCAGAGTTATAAATGACAGCTCTCGTCCAAAAATATATTGAAGTAAGGCTGCCAAGAGGACTTGAAAGCGGGGCAGAATTGCAGGAAACCGATTTCAGGAGGTAGACTGGAATTGCATGTAAAGCATAGGAAAATAGGCAGAACGTCCACAATGATGCACTTGGTCAAAAAGGGCATATGCGTTTTTTCCTGAATATATTCAGGAAGAAACGCATACGCCCTTTTTGGCCAACCAAGCAAGCTTGCAAAGGAAATCTGCACTACAATGAAGTCTCACTGCCCCTGGTCAAAAGGGCCAGCTGAAAAAAGTGTAAAATCCAGAAAGGCAGGACAGGCCATGGAGAACTGGGAGCCTTGTTATGCTGATGGGCGGGATGTAAATTGCCAACAGCCACTCTGGAGAAGTGTATGGTGTTTCCTGAATCATCTACAAAACAAAGCAACAGAGCATAGGGCACTTCCACTTATGGTCCTAAAGCTTAGGGAAATTAAAATCAAAAAGACACAGCCACCCCAAAGTTTGGGACGGCTCTGTTTACAAGAACCTCGTTTAAGGTACAAGTTCAATATCACAGAAAGCGAAAAATGGATAAAGAAGTTGTGGTACTTACGTACAAAGCAATATCACTCAGCAATGAAATCTATGTCATCAGGCCCGTAGCAGCATAATGAGTGGATTCAGGTACGATGATTCTAAGTGAAATAAGTCACACAGAAAAAGAAACATTATAAGATATCACTACTACACGGAATGTAAACTTGGCTACACAGGAACTGAATTACAAAACAGAACAGGGTCTCAAATGTAGAAAACCAACTTATGCTTGCTTAAGGGGAAAGGTGAGTTGGGGTGCTGCATAAAACCAGAGATTGAAATTAGCACAGATACCGTTCCATAAGCCAAATTTGTAATAGACAAGAGCTACTCCTTGCTCAACGAAGTGGACTCAACACCCCATATCAAACGCCTAAGTATATATCTGACTAGTAAGAATCTTAAAACATATGGATTTATATGTCTCCGAAAGAGAATCAAGCATGTGTACAGCGACATAAACGCAGCAGTGATAGGATTGGTGAGGTTCGGTGAGCAAATGCAGACCCTTTGAAGTCATATTGCATGGTACCCATTCCATGGGTCTCAACTCTCTAGGTTTAAGGGATTCATCCTTCAGCTAAAACATGCATGTGGAACCCAGAGTATGATCCACCGTGTGATCGGGAAACGTGTTCAAATGTGTCTCAGTTTTCGTCCCCTGGTACTCGGGTGCTACATTCCAGAAGCTTTACTAACTCTCTCCCCACTTGGAGAATCAGTGCCTTTAAAATTCTGTTTGGCCCAGTTTGCAATTACTGCGGAAAATGAACAGGAATAGGTAGAACCTATGAGAGACTAGCTGGAGGTGTCTGCACGGGCATATTTAACTCTCATTTCCCACCAGGAACAGGAATTAACCAAAGGCTCAGTGTGCCATGCCAGAACCACACTAGGGCCTGAAGCAATCCTGCGGTGTTGCGGCCAGCTCACAAGAAAGCGAGTTGAAGAAAGGAGCTCAGGGGCACTGTCATTCACAAACCTGCAGAGTTATAAATGACAGCTATCGTCCAAAAATATATTGAAGTAAGGCTGCCAAGAGGACTTGAAAGCGGGGCAGAATTGCAGGAAACCGATTTCAGGAGGTAGATTGGAATTGCATGTAAAGCATAGGACAAGAGGCAGAACGTCCACAATGATGCACTTGGCCAAAAAGGGCGTATGCGTTTTTTCCTGAATATATTCAGGGAAAAACGCATACGCCCTTTTTGGCCAACCAAGCAAGCTTGCAAAGGAAATCTGCACTACAATGAAGTCTCACTGCCCCCCCGGTGAAAAGGGCCATCTGATAAAAGTGTAAAATCCAGAAAGGCAGGACAGTCCATAAAGAACTGGGAGCCTTGATATGCTGATGGGCGGGATGTAAATTGCCAACAGCCACTCTGGAGAAGTGTATGGTGTTTCCTGAATCATCTAAGAAACAAAGCAACAGAGCCTAGGGCACTTCCACTTATGGTCCTATAGCTTAGGGAAATTAAAATCAAAAAGACACAGCCACCCCAATGTTTGGGACGGCTCTGTTTACAAGAACCTCGTTTATGGTACAAGTTCAATATCACAGAAAGCGAAAAATGGATAAAGAAGTTGTGGTACTTACGTACAAAGCAATATCACTCAGCAATGAAATCTATGTCATCAGGCCCGTAGCAGCATAATGAGTGGATTCAGGTACGATGATTCTAAGTGAAATAAGTCACACAGAAAAAGAAACATCATAAGATATCACTAATACACAGAATGTAAACTTGGCTACACAGGAACTGAATTAGAAAACAGAACAGGGTCTCAAATGTAGAAAACCAACTTATGCTTGCTTAAGGGGAAAGGTGAGTTGGGGTGCTGCATAAAACCAGAGATGGAAATTAGCACAGATACCCTTCCATAAGCCAAATTTGTAATAGACAAGAGCTACTCCTTGCTCAACGAAGTGGACTCAACACCCCATTTTAAACGCCTAAGAATATACCTGACTAGTAAGAATCTTAAAACCTACAGATTTATATGTCTCCGAAAGAGAATCAAGTGTGTGTACAGAGGCATAAACGCAGCAGTGATAGGATTGGTGAGGTTCGGTGAGCAAATGCAGACCCTTTGAAGTCATATTGCATGGTACCCATTCCATGGGTCTCAAATCTCCAGGTTTAAGGGATTCCTCCTTCAGCTAAAACATGCATGTGGACCCCAGAGTATGATCCACAGTGTGATCGGGAAACGTGTTCAAATGTGTCTCAGTTTTCGTCCCCTGGTACTCGGGTGCAACATTCCAGACGCTTTACTAACACTCTCCCCACTTGGAGAGTCAGTGCCTTTAACCTCCTGTTTTTCCCAGTTTGCAATTTCTGCGGAAAATGAACAGGAATAGGGAAAAACAATGAGAGCCTAGCTGGAGGTGTCTGGACGGGCAAATTTAACTCTCATTTCCCACCAGGCAGAGGAATTAACCAAAGGCTCAGTGTGCCATGCCAGAACCACACTAGGGCCTGAAGCAATCCTGCGGTGTTGCGGCCAGCTCACAAGAAAGCGAGTTGAAGAAAGGAGCTCAGGGGCACTGTCATTCACAAACCTGCAGAGTTATAAATGACAGCTCTCGTCCAAAAATATATTGAAGTAAGCCTGCCAAGAGGACTTGAAAGCGGGGCAGAATTGTAGGAAACCGATTTCAGGAGGTAGACTGGAATTGCATGTAAAGCATAGGAAAATAGGCAGAACGTCCACAATGATGCACTTGGCCAAAAAGTGCGTATGCGTTTTTTCCTGAATATATTCAGGAAAAAACGCATACGCCCTTTTTGACCAACCAAGCAAGCTTGCAAAGGAAATCTGCACTACAATGAAGTCTCACTGCCCCTGGTCAAAAGGACCAGCTGAGAAAAGTGTAAAATCCAGAAAGGCAGGACAGGCCATGGAGAACTGGGAGCCTTGTTATGCTGATGGGCGGGATGTAAATTGCCAACAGCCACTCTGGAGAAGTGTATGATGTTTCCTGAATCATCTACAAAACAAAGCAACAGAGTGTAGGCACTTCCACTTATGGTCCTAAAGCTTAGGGAAATTAAAATCAAAAAGACACAGCCACCCCAAAGTTTGGGACGGCTCTGTTTACAAGAACCTCGTTTAAGGTACAAGTTCAATATCACAGAAAGCGAAAAATGGATAAAGAAGTTGTGGTACTTACGTACAATGCAATATCACTCAGCAATGAAATCTATGTCATCAGGCCCGTAGCAGGATAATGAGTGGATTCAGGTACGATGATTCTAAGTGAAATAAGTCACACAGAAAAAGAAACATTATAAGATATCACTACTACACGGAATGTAAACTTGGCTACACAGGAACTGAATTACAAAACAGAACAGGGTCTCAAATGTAGAAAATCAACTTATGCTTGCTTAAGGGGAAAGGTGAGTTGGGGTGCTGCATAAAACCAGAGATGGAAATTAGCACAGATACCCTTCCATAAGCCAAATTTGTAATAGACAAGAGCTACTCCTTGCTCAACGAAGTGGACTCAACACCCCATATCAAACGCCTAAGAATATATCTGACTAGTAAGAATCTTAAAACCTATGGATTTATATGTCTCCGAAAGAGAATCAAGCATGTGTACAGCGGCATAAACGCAGCAGTGATAGGATTGGTGAGGTTCGGTGAGCAAATGCAGACCCTTTGAAGTCATATTGCATGGTACCCATTCCATGCGTCTCAACTCTCCAGGTTTAAGGGATTCATCCTTCAGCTAAAACATGCATGTGGAACCCAGAGTATGATCCACCGTGTGATCGGGAAACGTGTTCAAATGTGTCTCAGTTTTCGTCCCCTGGTACTCGGGTGCAACATTCCAGACGCTTTACTAACACTCTCCCCACTTGGAGAGTCAGTGCCTTTAACCTCCTGTTTTTCCCAGTTTGCAATTTCTGCGGAAAATGAACAGGAATAGGGAAAAACAATGAGAGCCTAGCTGGAGGTGTCTGGACGGGCAAATTTAACTCTCATTTCCCACCAGGCAGAGGAATTAACCAAAGGCTCAGTGTGCCATGCCAGAACCACACTAGGGCCTGAAGCAATCCTGCGGTGTTGCGGCCAGCTCACAAGAAAGCGAGTTGAAGAAAGGAGCTCAGGGGCACTGTCATTCACAAACCTGCAGAGTTATAAATGACAGCTCTCGTCCAAAAATATATTGAAGTAAGGCTGCCAAGAGGACTTGAAAGCGGGGCAGAATTGCAGGAAACCGATTTCAGGAGGTAGACTGGAATTGCATGTAAAGCATAGGAAAATAGGCAGAACGTCCACAATGATGCACTTGGCCAAAAAGGGCGTATGCGTTTTTTCCTGAATATATTCAGGAAAAAATGCATACGCCCTTTTTGGCCAACCAAGCAAGCTTGCAAAGGAAATCTGCACTACAATGAAGTCTCACTGCCCCTGGTCAAAAGGGCCAGCTGAAAATAGTGTAAAATCCAGAAAGGCAGGACAGGCCATGGAGAACTGGGAGCCTTGTTATGCTGATGGGCGGGATGTAAATTGCCAACAGCCACTCTGGAGAAGTGTATGGTGTTTCCTGAATCATCTACAAAACAAAGCAACAGAGCGTAGGGCACTTCCACTTATGGTCCTAAAGCTTAGGGAAATTAAAATCAAAAAGACACAGCCACCCCAAAGTTTGGGACGGCTCTGTTTACAAGAACCTCGTTTAAGGTACAAGTTCATATCACAGAAAGCGAAAAATGGATAAAGAAGTTGTGGTACTTACGTACAAAGCAATATCACTCAGCAATGAAATCTATGTCATCAGGCCCGTAGCAGCATAATGAGTGGATTCAGGTACGATGATTCTAAGTGAAATAAGTCACACAGAAAAAGAAACATTATAAGATATCACTACTACACGGAATGTAAACTTGGCTACACAGGAACTGAATTACAAAACAGAACAGGGTCTCAAATGTAGAAAACCAACTTATGCTTGCTTAAGGGGAAAGGTGAGTTGGGGTGCTGCATAAAACCAGAGATGGAAATTAGCACAGATACCCTTCCATAAGCCAAATTTGTAATAGACAAGAGCTACTCCTTGCTCAACGAAGTGGACTCAACACCCCATATCAAACTCCTAAGTATATATCTGACTAGTAAGAATCTTAAAACCTATGGATTTATATGTCTCCGAAAGAGAATCAAGCATGTGTACAGCGGCATAAACGCAGCAGTGATAGGATTGGTGAGGTTCGGTGAGCAAATGCAGACCCTTTGAAGTCATATTGCATGGTACCCATTCCATGGGTCTCAACTCTCCAGGTTTAAGGGATTCATCCTTCAGCTAAAACATGCATGTGGAACCCAGAGTATGATCCACCGTGTGATCGGGAAACGTGTTCAAATGTGTCTCAGTTTTCGTCCCCTGGTACTCGGGTGCTACATTCCAGAAGCTTTACTAACTCTCTCCCCACTTGGAGAATCAGTGCCTTTAAAATCCTGTTTGGCCCAGTTTGCAATTACTGCGGAAAATGAACAGGAATAGGTAGAACCTATGAGAGACTAGCTGGAGGTGTCTGCACGGGCATATTTAACTCTCATTTCCCACCAGGAACAGGAATTAACCAAAGGCTCAGTGTGCCATGCCAGAACCACACTAGGGCCCGAAGCAATCCTGCGGTGTTGCGGCCAGCTCACAAGAAAGCGAGTTGAAGAAAGGAGCTCAGGGGCACTGTCATTCACAAACCTGCAGAGTTATAAATGACAGCTATTGTCCAAAAATATATTGAAGTAAGGCTGCCAAGAGGACTTGAAAGCGGGGCAGAATTGCAGGAAACCGATTTCAGGAAGTAGACTGGAATTGCATTTAAAGCATAGGAAAAGAGGCAGAACGTCCACAATGATGCACTTGGCCAAAAAGGGCGTATGCGTTTTTTCCTGAATATATTCAGGAAAAAACGCATACGCCCTTTTTGGCCAACCAAGCAAGCTTGCAAAGGAAATCTGCACTACAGTGAAGTCTCACTTCCCCCCGGTCAAAAGGGCCATCTGAAAAAAGTGTAAAATCCAGAAAGGCAGGACAGGCCATGGAGAACTGGGAGCCTTGTTATGCTGATGGGCGGGATGTAAATTGCCAACAGCCACTCAGGAGAAGTGTATGGTGTTTCCTGAAACATCTAAAAAACAAAGCAACAGAGCCTAGGGCACTTCCACTTATGGTCCTATAGCTTAGGGAAATTAAAATCAAAAAGACACAGCCACCCCAAAGGTTGGGACGGCTCTGTTTACAAGAACCTGGTTTACGGTACAAGTTCAATATCGCAGAAAGTGAAAAATGGATAAAGAAGTTGTGGTACTTACGTACAATGCAATATCACTCAGCAATGAAATCTATGTCATCAGGCCCGTAGCAGCATAATGAGTGGATTCAGGTATGATGATTCTAACTGAAATAAGTCACACAGGAAAAGAAACATCATAAGATATCACTAATACACGGAATGTAAACTTGGCTACATAGGAACTGAATTACAAAACAGAACAGGGTCTCAAATTTAGAAAACCAACTTATGCTTGCTTAAGGGGAAAGGTGAGTTGGGGTGCTGCATAAAACTAGAGATTGAAATGAGCACAGATAAAGTTCCTTAAGCCAAATATGGAATAGACAAGAGCTACTCCTTGCTCAACGAAATGGATTCAACACCCCATATTAAACACCTAAGAATGTACCTGACTAGGAAGTATCTTAAAACCTATGGATTGCTATGTCTCTGAAAGAGAATCAAGCGTGTGTGCAGGGGCATAATCGCAGCAGTGATAGGATTGGAGAAGTTCAGTGAGCAAATGAAGACCCTTTGAAGTCATATTGCATGGTACCCATTCCACGGGTCTCAACTCTCCAGGTTTAAGGTATTCTTCCTTCAGCTAAAACATGCATGTGGAACCCAGAGTATGATCAACCGTGTGATCAGGAGACGTGTTCCACTATGTCTCAGTTTTCGTCCCCTGGTACTCGGGTGCAACATTCCAGACGCTTTACTAACACTCTCCCGACTTGGAGAGTCAGTGCCTTTAACCTCCTGTTTGGCCCAGTTTGCAATTTCTGCGGAAGATGAACAGGAATAGGGAGAACCAATGAGAGACTAGCTGGAGGTGTCTGGACGGGCAAATTTAACTCTCATTTCCCACCAGGAAGAGGAATTAACCAAAGGCTCAGCGTGCCATGCCGGAACCAGATTAGCGCCTGAAGCCATCCTGCGGTGTTGCGGCCAGCTCACGAGAAAGCGAGTTGAAGAAAGGAGCTCAGGGGCACTGTAATTCACAAACCTGCAGAGTTATAAATACAGCTATCGTCCAAAAATATACTGAAGTAAGGCTGCCAAGAGGACTTGAAAGCGGGGCAGAATTGCAGGAAACCGATTTCAGGAGGTAGACTGGAATTGCATTTAAAGCATAGGAAAAGAGGCAGAACGTCCACAATGATGCACTTGGCCAAAAAGGGCGTATGCGTTTTTTCCTGAATATATTCAGGGAAAAACGCATACGCCCTTTTTGGCCAACCAAGCAAGCTTGCAAAGGAAATCTGCACTACAATGAAGTCTCACTGCCCCCCCGGTGAAAAGGGCCATCTGAAAAAAGTGTAAAATCCAGAAAGGCAGGACAGTCCATAAAGAACGGGGAGCCTTGATATGCTGATGGGCGGGATGTAAATTGCCAACAGCCACTCTGGAGAAGTGTATGGTGTTTCCTGAATCATCTAAGAAACAAAGCAACAGAGCCTAGGGCACTTCCACTTATGGTCCTATAGCTTAGGGAAATTAAAATCAAAAAGACACAGCCACCCCAATGTTTGGGACGGCTCTGTTTACAAGAACCTCGTTTACGGTACAAGTTCAATATCACAGAAAGCGAAAAATGGATAAAGAAATTGTTGTACTTATGTACAATGCAATATCACTCAGCAATGAAATCTATGTCATCAGACCCGTAGCAGCATAATGAGTGGATTCAGGTACGATGATTCTAAGTGAAATAAGTCACACAGAAAAAGAAACATCATAAGATATCACTAATACACAAAATGTAAACTTGGCTACACAGGAACTGAATTAGAAAACAGAACAGGGTCTCAAATGTAGAAAACCAACTTATGCTTGCTTAAGGGGAAAGGTGAGTTGGGGTGCTGCATAAAACCAGAGATGGAAATTAGCACAGATACCCTTCCATAAGCCAAATTTGTAATAGACAAGAGCTACTCCTTGCTCAACGAAGTGGACTCAACACCCCATATTAAACGCCTAAGAATATACCTGACTAGTAAGAATCTTAAAACCTACGGATTTATATGTCTCCGAAAGAGAATCAAGCGTGTGTACAGCGGCATAAACGCAGTAGTGATAGGATTGGTGAGGTTCGGTGAGCAAATGCAGACCCTTTGAAGTCATATTGCATGGTACCCATTCCATGCGTCTCAACTCTCCAGGTTTAAGGGATTCATCCTTCAGCTAAAACATGCATGTGGAACCCAGAGTATGATCCACCGTGTGATCGGGAAACGTGTTCAAATGTGTCTCAGTTTTCGTCCCCTGGTACTCGGGTGCAACATTCCAGACGCTTTACTAACACTCTCCCCACTTGGAGAGTCAGTGCCTTTAACCTCCTGTTTTTCCCAGTTTGCAATTTCTGCGGAAAATGAACAGGAATAGGGAAAAACAATGAGAGCCTAGCTGGAGGTGTCTGGACGGGCAAATTTAACTCTCATTTCCCACCAGGCAGAGGAATTAACCAAAGGCTCAGTGTGCCATGCCAGAACCACACTAGGGCCTGAAGCAATCCTGCGGTGTTGCGGCCAGCTCACAAGAAAGCGAGTTGAAGAAAGGAGCTCAGGGGCACTGTCATTCACAAACCTGCAGAGTTATAAATGACAGCCCTCGTCCAAAAATATATTGAAGTAAGGCTGCCAAGAGGACTTGAAAGCGGGGCAGAATTGCAGGAAACCGATTTCAGGAGTTAGACTGGAATTGCATGTAAAGCATAGGAAAATAGGCAGAACGTCCACAATGATGCACTTGGCCAAAAAGGGCGTATGCATTTTTTCCTGAATATATACAGGAAAAAATGCATACGCCCTTTTTGGCCAACCAAGCAAGCTTGCAAAGGAAATCTGCACTACAATGAAGTCTCACTGCCCCTGGTCAAAAGGGCCAGCTGAAAAAAGTGTAAAATCCAGAAAGGCAGGACAGGCCATGGAGAACTGGGAGCCTTGTTATGCTGATGGGCGGAATGTAAATTGCCAACAGCCACTCTGGAGAAGTGTATGGTGTTTCCTGAATCATCTACAAAACAAAGCAACAGAGCATAGGGCACTTCCACTTATGGTCCTAAAGCTTAGGGAAATTAAAATCAACAAGACACAGCCACCCCAAAGTTTGGGACGGCTCTGTTTACAAGAACCTCGTTTAAGGTACAAGTTCAATATCACAGAAAGCGAAAAATGGATAAAGAAGTTGTGGTACTTACGTACAAAGCAATATCACTCAGCAATGAAATCTATGTCATCAGGCCCGTAGCAGCATAATGAGTGGATTCAGGTACGATGATTCTAAGTGAAATAAGTCACACAGAAAAAGAAACATTATAAGATATCACTACTACACGGAATGTAAACTTGGCTACACAGGAACTGAATTACAAAACAGAACAGGGTCTCAAATGTAGAAAACCAACTTATGCTTGCTTAAGGGGAAAGGTGAGTTGGGGTGCTGCATAAAACCAGAGATTGAAATTAGCACAGATACCGTTCCATAAGCCAAATTTGTAATAGACAAGAGCTACTCCTTGCTCAACGAAGTGGACTCAACACCCCATATCAAACGCCTAAGTATATATCTGACTAGTAAGAATCTTAAAACATATGGATTTATATGTCTCCGAAAGAGAATCAAGCATGTGTACAGCGACATAAACGCAGCAGTGATAGGATTGGTGAGGTTCGGTGAGCAAATGCAGACCCTTTGAAGTCATATTGCATGGTACCCAATCCATGGGTCTCAACTCTCCAGGTTTAAGGGATTCATCCTTCAGCTAAAACATGCATGTGGAACCCAGAGTATGATCCACCGTGTGATCGGGAAACGTGTTCAAATGTGTCTCAGTTTTCGTCCCCTGGTACTCGGGTGCTACATTCCAGAAGCTTTACTAACTCTCTCCCCACTTGGAGAATCAGTGCCTTTAAAATTCTGTTTGGCCCAGTTTGCAATTACTGCGGAAAATGAACAGGAATAGGTAGAACCTATGAGAGACTAGCTGGAGGTGTCTGCACGGGCATATTTAACTCTCATTTCCCACCAGGAACAGGAATTAACCAAAGGCTCAGTGTGCCATGCCAGAACCACACTAGGGCCTGAAGCAATCCTGCGGTGTTGCGGCCAGCTCACAAGAAAGCGAGTTGAAGAAAGGAGCTCAGGGGCACTGTCATTCACAAACCTGCAGAGTTATAAATGACAGCTATCGTCCAAAAATATATTGAAGTAAGGCTGCCAAGAGGACTTGAAAGCGGGGCAGAATTGCAAGAAACCGATTTCAGGAGGTAGATTGGAATTGCATGTAAAGCATAGGACAAGAGGCAGAACGTCCACAATGATGCACTTGGCCAAAAAGGGCGTATGCGTTTTTTCCTGAATATATTCAGGAAAAAACGCATACGCCCTTTTTGGCCAACCAAGCAAGCTTGCAAAGGAAATCTGCACTACAATGAAGTCTCACTGCCCCCCCGGTGAAAAGGGCCATCTGAAAAAAGTGTAAAATCCAGAAAGGCAGGACAGTCCATAAAGAACTGGGAGCCTTGATATGCTGATGGGCGGGATGTAAATTGCCAACAGCCACTCTGGAGAAGTGTATGGTGTTTCCTGAATCATCTAAGAAACAAAGCAACAGAGCCTAGGGCACTTCCACTTATGGTCCTATAGCTTAGGGAAATTAAAATCAAAAAGACACAGCCACCCCAATGTTTGGGACGGCTCTGTTTACAAGAACCTCGTTTATGGTACAAGTTCAATATCACAGAAAGCGAAAAATGGATAAAGAAGTTGTGGTACTTACGTACAAAGCAATATCACTCAGCAATGAAATCTATGTCATCAGGCCCGTAGCAGCATAATGAGTGGATTCAGGTACGATGATTCTAAGTGAAATAAGTCACACAGAAAAAGAAACATCATAAGATATCACTAATACACAAAATGTAAACTTGGCTACACAGGAACTGAATTAGAAAACAGAACAGGGTCTCAAATGTAGAAAACCAACTTATGCTTGCTTAAGGGGAAAGGTGAGTTGGGGTGCTGCATAAAACCAGAGATGGAAATTAGCACAGATACCCTTCCATAAGCCAAATTTGTAATAGACAAGAGCTACTCCTTGCTCAACGAAGTGGACTCAACACCCCATTTTAAACGCCTAAGAATATACCTGACTAGTAAGAATCTTAAAACCTACAGATTTATATGTCTCCGAAAGAGAATCAAGTGTGTGTACAGAGGCATAAACGCAGCAGTGATAGGATTGGTGAGGTTCGGTGAGCAAATGCAGACCCTTTGAAGTCATATTGCATGGTACCCATTCCATGGGTCTCAAATCTCCAGGTTTAAGGGATTCCTCCTTCAGCTAAAACATGCATGTGGACCCCAGAGTATGATCCACAGTGTGATCGGGAAACGTGTTCAAATGTGTCTCAGTTTTCGTCCCCTGGTACTCGGGTGCAACATTCCAGACGCTTTACTAACACTCTCCCCACTTGGAGAGTCAGTGCCTTTAACCTCCTGTTTTTCCCAGTTTGCAATTTCTGCGGAAAATGAACAGGAATAGGGAAAAACAATGAGAGCCTAGCTGGAGGTGTCTGGACGGGCAAATTTAACTCTCATTTCCCACCAGGCAGAGGAATTAACCAAAGGCTCAGTGTGCCATGCCAGAACCACACTAGGGCCTGAAGCAATCCTGCGGTGTTGCGGCCAGCTCACAAGAAAGCGAGTTGAAGAAAGGAGCTCAGGGGCACTGTCATTCACAAACCTGCAGAGTTATAAATGACAGCTCTCGTCCAAAAATATATTGAAGTAAGCCTGCCAAGAGGACTTGAAAGCGGGGCAGAATTGTAGGAAACCGATTTCAGGAGGTAGACTGGAATTGCATGTAAAGCATAGGAAAATAGGCAGAACGTCCACAATGATGCACTTGGCCAAAAAGTGCGTATGCGTTTTTTCCTGAATATATTCAGGAAAAGACGCATACGCCCTTTTTGACCAACCAAGCAAGCTTGCAAAGGAAATCTGCACTACAATGAAGTCTCACTGCCCCTGGTCAAAAGGACCAGCTGAGAAAAGTGTAAAATCCAGAAAGGCAGGACAGGCCATGGAGAACTGGGAGCCTTGTTATGCTGATGGGCGGGATGTAAATTGCCAACAGCCACTCTGGAGAAGTGTATGATGTTTCCTGAATCATCTACAAAACAAAGCAACAGAGTGTAGGCACTTCCACTTATGGTCCTAAAGCTTAGGGAAATTAAAATCAAAAAGACACAGCCACCCCAAAGTTTGGGACGGCTCTGTTTACAAGAACCTCGTTTAAGGTACAAGTTCAATATCACAGAAAGCGAAAAATGGATAAAGATGTTGTGGTACTTACGTACAATGCAATATCACTCAGCAATGAAATCTATGTCATCAGGCCCGTAGCAGGATAATGAGTGGATTCAGGTACGATGATTCTAAGTGAAATAAGTCACACAGAAAAAGAAACATTATAAGATATCACTACTACACGGAATGTAAACTTGGCTACACAGGAACTGAATTACAAAACAGAACAGGGTCTCAAATGTAGAAAACCAACTTATGCTTGCTTAAGGGGAAAGGTGAGTTGGGGTGCTGCATAAAACCAGAGATGGAAATTAGCACAGATACCCTTCCATAAGCCAAATTTGTAATAGACAAGAGCTACTCCTTGCTCAACGAAGTGGACTCAACACCCCATATCAAACGCCTAAGAATATATCTGACTAGTAAGAATCTTAAAACCTATGGATTTATATGTCTCCGAAAGAGAATCAAGCATGTGTACAGTGGCATAAACGCAGCAGTGATAGGATTGGTGAGGTTCGGTGAGCAAATGCAGACCCTTTGAAGTCATATTGCATGGTACCCATTCCATGGGTCTCAACTCTCCAGGTTTAAGGGATTCATCCTTCAGCTAAAACATGCATGTGGAACCCAGAGTATGATCCACCGTGTGATCGGGAAACGTGTTCAAATGTGTCTCAGTTTTCGTCCCCTGGTACTCGGGTGCTACATTCCAGAAGCTTTACTAACTCTCTCCCCACTTGGAGAGTCAGTGCCTTTAAAATCCTGTTTGGCCCAGTTTGCAATTACTGTGGAAAATGAACAGGAATCGGTAGAACCAATGAGAGACTAGCTGGAGGTGTCTGCACGGGCATATTTAACTCTCATTTCCCACCAGGCAGAGGAATTAACCAAAGGCTCAGTGTGCCATGCCAGAACCACACTAGGGCCTGAAGCAATCCTGCGGTGTTGCGGCCAGCTCACAAGAAAGCGAGTTGAAGAAAGGAGCTCAGGGGCACTGTCATTCACAAACCTGCAGAGTTATAAATGACAGCTATCGTCGAAAAATATATTGAAGTAAGGCTGCCAAGAGGACTTGAAAGCGGGGCAGAATTGCAGGAAACCGATTTCAGGAGGTAGACTGGAATTGCATGTAAAGCATAGGAAAATAGGCAGAACGTCCACAATGATGCACTTGGCAAAAAAGGGCGTATGCATTTTTTCCTGAATATATTCAGGAAAAAACGCATACGCCCTTTTTGACCAACCAAGCAAGCTTGCAAAGGAAATCTGCACTACAATGAAGTCTCACTGCCCCCCGGTCAAAAGGGCCAGCTGAAAAAACTGTAAAATCCAGAAAGGCAGGACAGGCCATGGAGAACTTGGAGCCTTGTTATGCTGATGGGCGGGATGTAAATTGCCAACAGCCACTCTGGAGAAGTGTATGGTGTTTCCTGAATCATCTACAAAACAAAGCAACAGAGCGTAGGGCACTTCCACTTATGGTCCTAAAGCTTAGGGAAATTAAAATCAAAAAGACACAGCCACCCCAAAGTTTGGGACGGCTCTGTTTATAAGAACCTCGTTTACGATACAAGTTCAATATCACAGAAAGCGAAAAATGGATAAAGAAGTTGTGGTACTTACGTACAATGCAATATCACTCAGCAATGAAATCTATTTCATCAGGCCCGTAGCAGCATAATGAGTGGATTCAGGTACGATGATTCTAAGTGAAATAAGTCACACAGAAAAAGAAACTTCATAAGATATCACTACTACACGGAATGTAAACTTGGCTACAAAGGAATTGAATTACAAAACAGAACAGGGTCTCAAATGTAGAAAACCAACTTATGCTTGCTTAAGGGGAAAGGTGAGTTGGGGTGCTGCATAAAACCAGAGATTGAAATGAGCACAGATACCGTTCCATAAGCCTAATTTGTAATAGACAAGAGCTACACCTTGCTCAATGAAGTGGACTCAACACCCCATAGTAAAGGACTAAGAATATATCTGACTAGTAAGAATGTTAAAACCTATGAATTTATATGTCTCCGAAAGAGAATCAAGCATGTGTACAGCAGCATAAACGCAGCAGTGATAGGATTGGTGAGGTTCGGTGAGCAAATGCAGACCCTTTGAAGTCATATTGCATGGTACCCATTCCATGGGTCTCAACTCTCCAGGTTTAAGGGATTCATCCTTCAGCTAAAACATGCATGTGGAACCCAGAGTGTGATCCACCGTGTGATCAGGAAACCTGTTCAAATGTGTCTCAGTTTTCGAACCCTGTTACTCGGGTGCAACATTCCAGAAGCTTTACTAACACTCTCCCCACTTGGAGAGTCAATGCCTTTAACCTCCTGTTTGGCCCAGTTTGCAATTTCTGCGGAAAAAGAACAGGAATAGGGAGAACCTACGAGAGACTAGCTGGAGGTGTCTGGACGGGCAAATTTAACTCTCATGTCCCACCAGGCAGAGGAATTAACCAAAGGCTCAGCATGCCGTGCCGGAACCACACTAGGGCCTGAAGCTATCCTGCGGTGTTGCGGCCAGCTCACAAGAAAGCGAGTTGAAGAAAGGAGCTCAGGGACACTGTCATTCACAAACCTGCAGAGTTATAAATGACAGCTATCGTCCAAAAATATATTGAAGTAAGGCTGCCAAGAGGACTTGAAAGCGGGGCAGAATTGCAGGAAACCGATTTCAGGAGGTAGACTGGAATTGCATGTAAAGCATAGGAAAAGAGGCAGAACGTCCACAATGATGCACTTGGGCAAGAAGTTCGTATGCGTTTTTTCCTGAATATATTCAGGAAAAAACGCATACGCCCTTTTTGGCCAACCAAGCAAGCTTGCAAAGGAAATCTGCACTACAATGAAGTCTCAATGCCCCCTGGTCAAAAAGGCCATCTGAAAAAAGTGTGAAATCCAGAAAGGCAGAACAGGCCATGGTGAACTGGGAGCCTTGTTATGCTGATGAGAGGGATGTAAATTGCCAACAACCACTCTGGAGAAGTGTATGGTGTTTATTGAAACATCTAAAAAATAAAGCAACAGAGCCTAGGGCACTTCCACTTATGGTCCTATAGCTTAGGAAAATTAAAATCAAAAAGACACAGCCACCCCAAAGTTTGGGACGGCTCTGTTTACAAGAACCTCGTTTACGGTACAAGTTCAATATCACAGAAAGCAAAAAATGGATAAAGATGTTGTGGTACTTACGTACAATGCAATATCACTCAGCAATGAAATCTATGTCATCAGGCCCATAGCAGCATAATGAGTGGATTCAGGTACGATGATTCTAAGTGAAATAAGTCACACAGAAAAAGAAACATCATAAGATATCACTACTACACGGAATGTAAACTTGGCTACACAGGAACTGAATTACAAAACAGAACAGGGTCTCAAATGTAGAAAACCAACTTATGCTTGCTGAAGGGGAAAGGTGAGTTGGGGTGCTGCATACAACCAGATACGGAAATTAGCACAGATACCCTTCCATAAGCCAAATATGTAATAGACAAGAGCTACTCCTTGCTCAACGTAGTGGACTCAACACCCCATATTAAACGCCTAAGAATATACCTGACTAATAAAAATCTTAAAACCTATGGATTTATATGTCTCTGAAAGAGAATCAAGCATGTGTACAGTGGCATAAACGCAGCAGTGATAGGATTGGTGAGGTTTGTTGAGCAAATGCAGACCCTTTGAAGTCATATTGCATGGTACCCATTCCATGGGTCTCAACTCTCCAGGTTTAAGGGATTCTTCCTTCAGCTAAAACATGCATGTAGAACCCAGAGTATGATCCTCCGTGTGATCGGGAAACGTGTTCAAATGTGTCTCAGTTTTCGTCCCCTGGTACTCGGGTGCAACATTCCAGAAGCTTTACTGACACTCTCCCCACTTGGAGAGTCAGTGCCTTTAACCTCCTGTTTGGTCCAGTTTGCAATTTCTGCGGAAAATGAACAGGAATAGGGAAAAACAATGAGAGACTAGCTGGAGGTGTCTCGACGGGCAAATTTAACTCTCATTTCCCACCAGGAAGAGGAGTTAACCAAGGCTCAGTGTGCCGTGCCGGAACCACACTAGGGTCTGAAGCAATCCTGCGGTATTGTGGCCAGCTCACAAGAAAGCGAGTCGAAGAAAGGAGCTCAGGGGCACTGTCATTCACAAACCTGCAGAGTTACAAATGACAGCTGTCCTCCAAAAATATATTGAAGTAAGGCTGCCAAGAGGACTTGAAAGCGGGGCAGAATTGCAGGAAACCGATTTCAGGAGGTAGACTGGAATTGCTTGTAAAGCATAGGAAAAGAGGCAGAACGTCCACAATGATGCACTTGGCCAAAAAGGGCGTATGCGTTTTTTCCTGAATATATTCAGGGAAAAACGCATACGCCCTTTTTGGCCAACCAAGCAAGCTTGCAAAGGAAATCTGCACTACAATGAAGTCTCAATGCCCCCCGGTCAAAAGGGCCAGCTGAAAAAAGTGTAAAATCCAGAAAGGCAGGACAGGCCATGGAGAACTGGGAGCCTTGTTATGCTGATGGGCTGGATGTATATTGCCAACAGCCACTCTGGAGAAGTGTATTGTGTTTCCTGAATCATCTACAAAACAAAGCAACAGAGCGTAGGGCACTTCCACTTATGGTCCTAAAGCTTAGGGAAATTAAAATCAAAAAGACACAGCCACCCCAAAGTTTGGGACGGCTCTGTTTACAAGAACCTCGTTTACGATACAAGTTGAATATCACAGAAAGCGAAAAATGGATAAAGAAGTTGTGGTACTTACGTACAAAGCAATATCACTCAGCAATGAAATCTATGTCATCAGGCCCGTAGCAGCATAATGAGTGGATTCAGGTACGATGATTCTAAGTGAAATAAGTCACACAGAAAAAGAAACATCATAAGATATCACTACTACACGGAATGTAAACTTGGCTACACAGGAACTGAATTACAAAACAGAACAGGGTCTCAAATGTAGAAAACCAACTTATGCTTGCTTAAGGGGAAAGGTGAGTTGGGGTGCTGCATAAAACCAGACATAGAAATTAGCACAGATACCGTTCCATAAGCCAAATTTGTAATAGACAAGAGCTACTCCCTGCTCAACGAAGTGGACTCAACACCCCATATTCAACGCCTAAGAATATATCTGACTAGTAAGAATGTTAAAACCTATGAATTTATATGTCTCCGAAAGAGAATCAAGCATGTGTACAGCGGCATAAACGCAGCAGTGATAGGATTGGTGAGGTTCGGTGAGCAAATGCAGACCCTTTGAAGTCATATTGCATGGTACCCATTCCATGGGTCTCAACTCTCTAGGTTTAAGGGATTCTTCCTTCAGCTAAAACATGCATGTGGAACCCAGAGTATGATCCACCGAGTGATCGGGAAACGTGTTCAAATGTGTCTCAGTTTTCGTGCCCTGGTACTCGGGTGCAACATTCCAGACGCTTTACTAACACTCTCCCCACTTGGAGAGTCAGTGCCTTTAACCTCCTGTTTGGCCCAGTTTGCAATTTCTGCGGAAAATGAACAGGAATAGGGAAAAACAATGAGAGACTAGCTGGAGGTGTCTGGACGGGCAAATTTAACTCTCATTTCCCACCAGGCAGAGGAATTAACCAAAGGCTCAGCGTGCCGTGCCGGAACCACACTAGGGCCTGAAGCAATCCTGCGGTGTTGCGGCCAGCTCACAAGAAAGCGAGTTGAAGAAAGGAGCTCAGGGACACTGTCATTCACAAACCTGCAGAGTTATAAATGACAGCTATGTCCAAAAATATATTGAAGTAAGGCTGCCAAGAGGACTTGAAAGCGGGGCAGAATTGCAGGAAACCGATTTCAGGAGGTAGACTGGAATTGCATGTAAAGCATAGGAAAAGAGGCAGAACGTCCACAATGATGCACTTGGCCAAGAAGTGCGTATGCGTTTTTTCCTGAATATATTCAGGAAAAAACGCATACGCCCTTTTTGGCCAACCAAGCAAGCTTGCAAAGGAAATCTGCACTACAATGAAGTCTCACTGCCCCCCGGTCAAAAAGGCCATCTGAAAAAAGTGTAAAATCCAGAAAGGCAGGACAGGCCATGGAGAACTGGGAGCCTCGTTATGCTGATGGGTGGGATGTAAATTGCCAACAGCCACTCTGGAGAAGTGTATGGTGTTTCCTGAATCATCTACAAAACAAAGCAACAGAGCCTAGGGTACTTCCACTTATGGTCCAAAAGCTTAAGGAAATTAAAATCAAAAAGACACAGCCACCCAAATATTTGGGACGGCTCTGTTTACAAGAACCTCGTTTACGGTACAAGTTCAATATCACAGAAAGCGAAAAATGAATAAAGATGTTGTGATACTCACGTACAATGCAATAAAACTCAGCAATGAAATCTATGTCATCAGGCCCATAGCAGCATAATGAGTGGATTCAGGTATGATGATTCTAAGTGAAATAAGTCACACAGAAAAAGAAACATCATAAGATATCACTAATACACGGAATGTAAACTTGGCTACACAGGAACTGAATTACAAAACAGAACAGGGTCTCAAATGTAGAAAACCAACTTATGCTTGCTTAAGGGGAAAGGTGAGTTGGGGTGCTGCATACAACCAGAGATGGAAATTAGCACAGATACCGTTCCATAAGCCAAATATGTAATAGACAAGAGCTACTCCTTGCTCAACGAAGTGGACTCAACACCCCATATTAAACGCTTAAGAATATATCTGACTAGTAAGAATCTTAAAACCTATGGATTTATATGTCTCCGAAAGAGAATCAAGCATGTGTACAGCGGCAGCATAAACGCAGCAGTCATAGGATTGGTGAGGTTCGGTGAGCAAATGCAGACCCTTTGAAGTCATATTGCATGGTACCCATTCCATGGGTCTCAACTCTCCAGGTTTAAGGGATTCATCCTTCAGCTAAAACATGCAGGTGGAACCGAGAGTATGATCCACCGTGTGATCGGGAAACGTGTTCAAATGTGTCTCAGTTTTCGTCCCCTGGTACTCGGGTGCAACATTCCAGAAGCTTTACTAACACTCTCCCCACTTGGAGAGTCAATGCCTTTAACCTCCTGTTTGGCCCAGTTTGCAATTTCTGCGGAAAATGAACAGGAATAGGGAGAACCTACGAGAGACTAGCTGGAGGTGTCTGGACAGGCAAATTTAACTCTCATTTCCCACCAGGCAGAGGAATTAACCAAAGGCTCAGTGTGCCATGACACAACCACACTAGGGCCTGAAGCAATCCTGCGGTGTTGCGGCCAGCTCACAAGAAAGCGAGTTGAAGAAAGGAGCTCAGGGGCACTGTCATTCACAAACCTGCAGAGTTATAAATGACAGCTATCGTCCAAAAATATACTGAAGTAAGGCTGCCAAGAGGACCTGAAAGCGGGGCAGAATTGCAGGAAACCGATTTCAGGAGGTAGACTGGAATTGCATGTAAAGCATAGGAAAAGAGGCAGAACGTCCACAATGATGCACTTGGCCAAAAAGGGCGTATGCGTTTTTTCCTGAATATATTCAGGAAAAAACGCATACGCCCTTTTTGGCCAACCAAGCAAGCTTGCAAAGGAAATCTGCACTACAATGAAGTCTCAATGCCCCCCGGTCAAAAGGGTCATCTGAAAAAAGTGTAAAATCCAGAAAGGCAGGACAGGCCATGGAGAACTGGGAGCCTATATGCCGATGGGTGGGATGTAAATTGCCAACAGCCACTCTGGAGAAGTGTATGGTGTGTCCTGAAACATATAAAAAACAAAGCAAAAGAGCCTAGGGCACTTCCACTTATGGTCTTAAAGCTTAGGGAAATTAAAATCAAAAGACACAGCCACCCCAAAGTTTGGGACAGCTCTGTTTACAAGAACTTCTTTTACGGTACAAGTTCAATGTCACAGAAGTCGAAAAATGGATATAGAAGTTGTGATACTCACGTACAATGCAATATCACTCAGCAATGAAATCTATGTCATCAGGCCCATAGCAGCATAATGAGTGGATTCAGGTACGATGATTCTAAGTGAAATAAGTCACACAGAAAAAGAAACATCATAAGATATCTCTAATACACGGAATGTAAACTTGGCTACACAGGAACTGAATTACAAAACAGAACAGGGTCTCAAATGTAGAAAACCAACTTATGCTTGCTTAAGGGGAAAGGTGAGTTGGGGTGCTGCATAAAACCAGAGATTGAAATTAACACAGATTCCGTTCCATAAGCCAAATATGTAATAGACAAGAGCTACTCCTTGCTCAACGAAGTGGACTCAACACTCCATATTAAACGCTTAAGAATATACCTGACTAGTAAGAATCCTAAAACCTATGGATTTATATGTCTCCGAAAGAGAATCAACTGTGTGTACAGCTGCATAAACGCAGCAGTGATAGGACTGGTGAGGTTCGGTGAGCAAATGCAGACCCTTTGAAGTCATATTGCATGGTACCCATTCCATGGGTCTCAACTCTCTAGGTTTAAGGGATTCTTCCTTCAGCTAAAACATGCATGTGGAACCCAGAGTATGATCCACCGTGTGATCGGGAAACGTGTTCAAATGTGTCTCAGTTTTTGTCCCCTGGTACTCGGGTGCAACATTCCAGACGCTTTACTAACACTCTCCCCACTTGGAGAGTCAGTGCCTTTAACCTCCTGTTTGGCCCAGTTTGCAATTTCTGCGGAAAATGAACAGGAATAGGGAAAAACAATGAGAGCCTAGCTGGAGGTGTCTGGACGGGCAAATTTAACTCTCATTTCCCACCAGGCAGAGGAATTAACCAAAGGCTCAGCGTGCCGTGCCGGAACCACACTAGGGCCTGAAGCAATCCTGCGGTGTTGCGGCCAGCTCACAAGAAAGCGAGTTGAAGAAAGGAGCTCAGGGACACTGTCATTCACAAACCTGCAGAGTTATAAATGACAGCTATGTCCAAAAATATATTGAAGTAAGGCTGCCAAGAGGACTTGAAAGCGGGGCAGAATTGCAGGAAACCGATTTCAGGAGGTAGACTGGAATTGCATGTAAAGCATAGGAATAGAGGCAGAACGTCCACAATGATGCACTTGGCCAAGAAGTGCGTATGCGTTTTTTCCTGAATATATTCAGGAAAAAACGCATACGCCCTTTTTGGCCAACCAAGCAAGCTTGCAAAGGAAATCTGCACTAAAATGAAGTCTCAATGCCCCCTGGTCAAAAAGGCCATCTGAAAAAAGTGTGAAATCCAGAAAGGCAGAACAGGCCATGGTGAACTGGGAGCCTTGTTATGCTGATGAGAGGGATGTAAATTGCCAACAACCACTCTGGAGAAGTGTATGGTGTTTATTGAAACATCTAAAAAATAAAGCAACAGAGCCTAGGGCACTTCCACTTATGGTCCTATAGCTTAGGAAAATTAAAATCAAAAAGACACAGCCACCCCAAAGTTTGGGACGGCTCTGTTTACAAGAACCTCGTTTACGGTACAAGTTCAATATCACAGAAAGCGAAAAATGGATAAAGATGTTGTGGTACTTACGTACAATGCAATATCACTCAGCAATGAAATCTATGTCATCAGGCCCATAGCAGCATAATGAGTGGATTCAGGTACGATGATTCTAAGTGAAATAAGTCACACAGAAAAAGAAACATCATAAGATATCACTACTACACGGAATGTAAACTTGGCTACACAGGAACTGAATTACAAAACAGAACAGGGTCTCAAATGTAGAAAACCAACTTATGCTTGCTGAAGGGGAAAGGTGAGTTGGGGTGCTGCATACAACCAGAGATGGAAATTAGCACAGATACCCTTCCATAAGCCAAATATGTAATAGACAAGAGCTACTCCTTGCTCAACGTAGTGGACTCAACACCCCATATTAAACGCCTAAGAATATACCTGACTAATAAAAATCTTAAAACCTATGGATTTATATGTCTCTGAAAGAGAATCAAGCATGTGTACAGTGGCATAAACGCAGCAGTGATAGGATTGGTGAGGTTTGTTGAGCAAATGCAGACCCTTTGAAGTCATATTGCATGGTACCCATTCCATGGGTCTCAACTCTCCAGGTTTAAGGGATTCTTCCTTCAGCTAAAACATGCATGTAGAACCCAGAGTATGATCCTCCGTGTGATCGGGAAACGTGTTCAAATGTGTCTCAGTTTTCGTACCCTGGTACTCGGGTGCAACATTCCAGAAGCTTTACTGACACTCTCCCCACTTGGAGAGTCAGTGCCTTTAACCTCCTGTTTGGTCCAGTTTGCAATTTCTGCGGAAAATGAACAGGAATAGGGAAAAACAATGAGAGACTAGCTGGAGGTGTCTCGACGGGCAAATTTAACTCTCATTTCCCACCAGGAAAAGGACTTAACCAAAGGCTCAGTGTGCCGTGCCGGAACCACACTAGGGTCTGAAGCAATCCTGCGGTGTTGTGGCCAGCTCACAAGAAAGCGAGTCGAAGAAAGGAGCTCAGGGGCACTGTCATTCACAAACCTGCAGAGTTACAAATGACAGCTGTCCTCCAAAAATATATTGAAGTAAGGCTGCCAAGAGGACTTGAAAGCGGGGCAGAATTGCAGGAAACCGATTTCAGGAGGTAGACTGGAATTGCTTGTAAAGCATAGGAAAAGAGGCAGAACGTCCACAATGATGCACTTGGCCAAAAAGGGCGTATGCGTTTTTTCCTGAATATATTCAGGAAAAAACGCATACGCCCTTTTTGGCCAACCAAGCAAGCTTGCAAAGGAAATCTGCACTACAATGAAGTCTCAATGCCCCCTGGTCAACAGGGCCAGCTGAAAAAAGTGTAAAATCCAGAAAGGCAGGACAGGCCATGGAGAACTGGGAGCCTTGTTATGCTGATGGGCTGGATGTATATTGCCAACAGCCACTCTGGAGAAGTGTATTGTGTTTCCTGAATCATCTACAAAACAAAGCAACAGAGCGTAGGGCACTTCCACTTATGGTCCTAAAGCTTAGGGAAATTAAAATCAAAAAGACACAGCCACCCCAAAGTTTGGGACGGCTCTGTTTACAAGAACCTCGTTTACGATACAAGTTGAATATCACAGAAAGCGAAAAATGGATAAAGAAGTTGTGGTACTTACGTACAATGCAATATCACTCAGCAATAAAATCTATATCATCAGGCCCGTAGCAGCATAATGAGTGGATTCAGGTACGATGATTCTAAGTGAAATAAGTCACACAGAAAAAGAAACATCATAAGATATCACTAATACACGGAATGTAAACTTGGCTACACAGGAACTGAATTACAAAACAGAACAGGGTCTCAAATGTAGAAAACCAACTTATGCTTGCTTAAGGGGAAAGGTGAGTTGGGGTGCTGCATAAAACCAGAGATTGAAATTAGCACCGATACCGTTCCATAAGCCAAATTTGTAATAGACAAGAGCTACTGCTTGCTCAACGAAGTGGACTGAGCACCGCATATTAAACGCCTAAGAATATACCTGACTAGTAATCATCTTAAAACCTATGAATTTATATGTCTCCGAAAGAGAATCAAGCATGTGTACAGCAGCATAAACGCAGCAGTGATAGGATTGGTGAGGTTCGGTGAGCAAATGCAGACCCTTTGAAGTCATATTGCATGGTACCCATTCCATGGGTCTCAACTCTCCAGGTTTAAGGGATTCATCCTTCAGCTAAAACATGCATGTGGAACCGAGAGTATGATCCACCGTGTGATCGGGAAACGTGTTCAAATGTGTCTCAGTTTTCGTCCCCTGTTACTCGGGTGCAACATTCCAGAAGCTTTACTAACACTCTCCCCACTTGGAGAGTCAATGCCTTTAACCTACTGTTTGGCCCAGTTTGCAATTTCTGCGGAAAATGAACAGGAATAGGGAAAAACAATGAGAGCCTAGCTGGAGGTGTCTGGACGGGCAAATTTAACTCTCATTTCCCACCAGGCAGAGGAATTAACCAAAGGCTCAGCGTGCCGTGCCGGAACCACACTAGGGCCTGAAGCAATCCTGCGGTGTTGCGGCCAGCTCACAAGAAAGCGAGTTGAAGAAAGGAGCTCAGGGACACTGTCATTCACAAACCTGCAGAGTTATAAATGACAGCTATGTCCAAAAATATATTGAAGTAAGGCTGCCAAGAGGACTTGAAAGCGGGGCAGAATTGCAGGAAACCGATTTCAGGAGGTAGACTGGAATTGCATGTAAAGCATAGGAAAAGAGGCAGAACGTCCACAATGATGCACTTGGCCAAGAAGTGCGTATGCGTATTTTCCTGAATATATTCAGGAAAAAACGCATACGCCCTTTTTGGCCAACCAAGCAAGCTTGCAAAGGAAATCTGCACTACAATGAAGTCTCACTGCCCCCCGGTCAAAAAGGCCATCTGAAAAAAGTGTAAAATCCAGAAAGGCAGGACAGGCCATGGAGAACTGGGAGCCTCGTTATGCTGATGGGTGGGATGTAAATTGCCAACAGCCACTCTGGAGAAGTGTATGGTGTTTCCTGAATCATCTACAAAACAAAGCAACAGAGCCTAGGGTACTTCCACTTATGGTCCAAAAGCTTAGGGAAATTAAAATCAAAAAGACACAGCCACCCCAATATTTGGGACGGCTCTGTTTACAAGAACCTCGTTTACGGTACAAGTTCAATATCACAGAAAGCGAAAAATGGATAAAGATGTTGTGATACTCACGTACAATGCAATAAAACTCAGCAATGAAATCTATGTCATCAGGCCCATAGCAGCATAATGAGTGGATTCAGGTATGATGATTCTAAGTGAAATAAGTCACACAGAAAAAGAAACATCATAAGATATCACTAATACACGGAATGTAAACTTGGCTACACAGGAACTGAATTACAAAACAGAACAGGGTCTCAAATGTAGAAAACCAACTTATGCTTGCTTAAGGGGAAAGGTGAGTTGGGGTGCTGCATACAACCAGAGATGGAAATTAGCACAGATACCGTTCCATAAGCCAAATATGTAATAGACAAGAGCTACTCCTTGCTCAACGAAGTGGACTCAACACCCCATATTAAACGCTTAAGAATATATCTGACTAGTAAGAATCTTAAAACCTATGGATTTATATGTCTCCGAAAGAGAATCAAGCATGTGTACAGCGGCACAAACGCAGCAGTGATAGGATTGGTGAGGTTCGGTGAGCAAATGCAGACCCTTTGAAGTCATATTGCATGGTACCCATTCCATGGGTCTCAAATCTCCAGGTTTAAGGGATTCTTCCTTCAGCTAAAACATGCATGTGGAACCCAGAGTATGATCCACCGTGTGATCGGGAAACGTGTTCAAATGTGTCTCAGTTTTCGTCCCCTGGTACTCGGGTGCAACATTCCAGAAGCTTTACTAACACTCTCCCCACTTGGAAAGTCAGTGCCTTTAACACTCCTGTTTGGCCCAGTTTGCAATTTCTGCGGAAAATGAACAGGAATAGGGAGAACCTACGAGAGACTAGCTGGAGGTGTCTGGACGGGCAAATTTAACTCTCATTTCCCACCAGGCAGAGGAATTAACGAAAGGCTCAGTGTGCCATGCCAGAACCACACTAGGGCCTAAAGCAATCCTGCGGTGTTGCGGCCAGCTCACATGAAAGCGAGTTGAAGAAAGGAGCTCAGGGACACTGTCATTCACAAACCTGCAGAGTTATAAATGACAGCTATCGTCCAAAAATATATTGAAGTAAGGCTGCCAAGAGGTGTTGAAAGCGGGGCAGAATTGCAGGAAACCGAGTTCAGGAGGTAGACTGGAATTGCATGTAAAGCATAGGAAAAGAGGCAGAACGTCCACAATGATGCACTTGGCCAAAAAGGACGTATGCGTTTTTTCCTGAATATATTCAGGAAAAAACGCATACGCCCTTTTTGGCCAACCAAGCAAGCTTGCAAAGGAAATCTGCACTACAATGAAGTCTCAATGCCCCCCGGTCAAAAGGGTCATCTGAAAAAAGTGTAAAATCCAGAAAGGCAGGACAGGCCATGGAGAACTGGGAGACTCGTTATGCTGATGGGTGGGATGTAAATTGCCAACAGCCACTCTGGAGAAGTGTATGGTGTTTAATCAAACATCTAAAAAACAAAGCAACAGAGCCTAGGGCACTTCCACTTATGGTCCTATAGCTTAGGGAAATTAAAATCAAAAATACACAGCCACCCCAAAGATTTGGACGGCTCTGTTGACAAGAATCTCGTTTACGATACAAGTTCAATATCACAGAAAGCGAAAAATGGATAAAGAAGTTGTGGTACTTACGTACAATGCAATATCACTCAGCAATGAAATCTATGTCATCAGGCCCGTAGCAGCATAATGAGTGGATTCAGGTACGATGATTCTAAGTGAAATAAGTCACACGGAATAAGAAACATTATAAGATATCACTACTACACGGAATGTAAACTTGGCTACACAGGAACTGAATTACAAAACAGAACAGGGTCTCAAATGTAGAAAACCAACTTATGCTTGCTTAAGGGGAAAGGTGAGTTGGGGTGCTGCATAAAACCAGAGATTGAAATTAGCACAGATACCGTTCCATAAGCCAAATTTGTAATAGACAAGAGCTACTCCTTGCTCAACGAAGTGGACTCAACACCCCATATTAAACGCCTAAGAATATATCTGACTAGTAAGAATCTTAAAACCTATGGATTTATATGTCTCCAGAAGAGAATCAAGCATGTGTACAGCAGCATAAACCCAGCGGTGATAGGATTGGTGAGGTTCGGTGAGCAAATCCAGACCCTTTGAAGTCATATTGCATGGTACCCATTCCATGGGTCTCAACTCTCCAGGTTTAAGGGATTCATCCTTCAGCTAAAACATGCATGTGGAACCCAGAGTATGATCCACCGTGTGATCGGGAAACGTGTTCAAATGTGTCTCAGTTTTCGTCCCCTGGTACTCGGGTGCAACATTCCAGAAGCTTTACTAACACTCTCCCCACTTGGAGAGTCAATGCCTTTAACCTCCTGTTTGGCCCAGTTTGCAATTTCTGCGGAAAATGAACAGGAATAGGGAAAAACAATGAGAGCCTAGCTGGAGGTGTCTGGACGGGCAAATTTAACTCTCATTTCCCACCAGGCAGAGGAATTAACCAAAGGCTCAGCGTGCCGTGCCGGAACCACACTAGGGCCTGAAGCAATCCTGCGGTGTTGCGGCCAGCTCACAAGAAAGCGAGTTGAAGAAAGGAGGTCAGGGACACTGTCATTCACAAACCTGCAGAGTTATAAATGACAGCTATCGTCCAAAAATATATTGAAGTAAGGCTGCCAAGAGGACTTGAAAGCGGGGCAGAATTGCAGGAAACCGATTTCAGGAGGTAGACTGGAATTGCATGTAAAGCATAGGAAAAGAGGCAGAACGTCCACAATGATGCACTTGGCCAAGAAGTGCGTATGCGTTTTTTCCTGAATATATTCAGGAAAAAACGCATACGCCCTTTTTGGCCAACCAAGCAAGCTTGCAAAGGAAATCTGCACTACAATGAAGTCTCACTGCCCCCCGGTCAAAAAGGCCATCTGAAAAAAGTGTAAAATCCACAAAGGCAGAACAGGCCATGGTGAACTGGGAGCCTTGTTATGCTGATGAGTGGGATGTAAATTGCCAACAGCCACTCTGGAGAAGTGTATGGTGTTTACTGAAACATCTAAAAAATAAAGCAACAGAGCCTAGGGCACTTCCACTTATGGTCCTATAGCTTAGGGAAATTAAAATCAAAAAGACACAGCCACCCCAAAGTTTGGGACGGCTCTGTTTACAAGAACCTCGTTTACGGTACAAGTTCAATATCACAGAAAGCGAAAAATGGATAAAGATGTTGTGGTACTTACGTACAATGCAATATAACTCAGCAATGAAATCTATGTCATCAGGCCCATAGCAGCTAAAGAGTGGATTCAGGTACGATGATTCTAAGTGAAATAACTCACACAGAAAAAGAAACATCATAAGATATCACTAATAAACGGAATGTAAACTTGGCTACACAGGAACTGAATTACAAAACAGAACAGGGTCTCAAATGTAGAAAACCAACTTATGCTTGCTTAAGGGGAAAGGTGAGTTGGGGTGCTGCATACAACCAGAGATGGAAATTAGCACAGATACCCTTCCATAAGCCAAATATGTAATAGACAAGAGCTACTCCTTGCTCATCGTAGTGGACTCAACACCCCATATCAAACGCCTAAGAATATATCTGACTAGTAAGAATCTTAAAACCTATGGATTTATATGTCTCCGAAAGAGAATCAAGCATGTGTACAGCGGCATAAACGCAGCAGTGATAGGATTGGAGAGGTTCGGTGAGCAAATGCAGACCCTTTGAAGTCATATTGCATGGTACCCATTCCATGGGTCTCAACTCTCCAGGTTTAAGGGATTCATCCATCAGCTAAAACATGCATGTGGAACCCAGAATATGATCCACCGTGTGATCGGGAAACGTGTTCAAATGTGTCTCAGTTTTCGTCCCCTGGTACTCTGGTGCAACATTCCAGATGCTTTACTAACACTCTCCCCACTTGGAGAGTCAGTGCCTTTAACCTCCTGTTTGGCACAGTTTGCAATTTTTGCGTAAGATGAAAAGGAATACGGAGAACCCATGACAGACTAGCTGGAGGTGTCTGGATGGGCGATTTTAACTCTCATTTCCCACCAGGCAGAGGAATTAACCAAAGGCTCAGCGTGCCGTGCCGGAACCACACTAGGGCCTGAAGCAATCATGTGGTGTTGCGGCCAGCTCACAAGAAAGCAAGTTGAAGAAAGGAGCTCAGGGACACTGTAACTCACAAACCTGCAGAGTTATAAATGACAGCTATCGTCCAAAAATATATTGAAGTAAGGCTGCCAAGAGGACTTGAAAGCGGGGCAGAATTGCAGGAAACCGATTTCAGGAGGTAGACTGGAATTGCATGTAAAGCATAGGAAAAGAGGCAGAACGTGCACAATGATGCACCTGGAGAAAAATGTCGTATGTGTTTTTTCCTGAATATATTCAGGAAAAAACGCATACGCCCTTTTTGGCCAACCAAGCAAGCTTGCAAATGAAATCTGCACTACAATGAAGTCTCACTTCCCACCAGTCAAAAGGGCCATCTGAAAAAAGTGTAAAATCCAGAAAGGCAGGACAGGCCATGGAGAACTGGGAGCCTTGTTATGCTGATGGGCGGGATGTAAATTTCCAACAGCCACTCTGGAGAAGTGTATGGTGTTTCCTGAAACATCTAAGAAACAAAGCAACAGAGCCTAGGGCACTTCCACTTATAGTCCTATAGCTTAGGGAAATTAATGTGAAAAAGACACAGCCACCCCAATGGTTGGGACGGCTCTGTTTACAAGAACCTCGTTTATGGTACAAGTTCAGTATCACAGAAAGCGAAAATGGATAAAGAAGTTGTGGTACTTACGTACAATGCAATATCACTCAGCAATGAAATCTATGTCATCAGGCCCGTAGCAGCATAATGAGTGGATTCAGGTACGATGATTCTAAGTGAAATAAGTCCCACAGAAAAAGAAACATCATAAGATATCACAAATACACGGACTGTAAACTTGGCTACACAGGAACTGAATTACAAAACAGAACAGGGTCTCAAATGTAGAAAACCAACTTATGCTTTCTTAAGGGGAAAGGTGCGTTGCGGTGCTGCATAAAAGCAGAGATTGCAATTGGCACAGGTACCGTTCAATAAGCCAAATATGTAATAGACAAGAGCTACTCCTTGTTCAACGAAGTGCACTCAACACCCCATATTAAACGCCTAAGAATATACCTGACTAGTAAGAATCTTAAAACCTATGGATTTATATGTCTCCGAAAGAGAATCAAGCATGTGTACAGTGGCATAAACGCAGCAGTGATAGGAATGGTGATGATCGGCGAGCAAATGCAGATCCTTTGAAGTCATATTGCATGGTACCCATTCCATGGGTCTCAACTCTCCAGGTTTAAGGGATTCTTCCTTCAGCTAAAACATGCATGTGGAACCCAGAGTATGATCCACAGTGTGTTCGGGAAACGTGTTCAAATGTGTCTCAGTTTTCGTCCCCTGGTACTCGGGTGCAACATTCCAGACGCTTTACTAACACTCTCCCCACTTGGAGAGTCAGTGCCTTTAACCTCC
The DNA here is from genome assembly GCF_949774975.1 of Lagenorhynchus albirostris. Classification (NCBI taxonomy): domain Eukaryota; kingdom Metazoa; phylum Chordata; class Mammalia; order Artiodactyla; family Delphinidae; genus Lagenorhynchus; species Lagenorhynchus albirostris. The sequence goes on along the minus strand of NC_083098.1, from coordinate 58,879,949 downwards.
TGTTTGACCCAGTTTTCAATTTCTGTGGAAAATGAACAGGAATAGGGAGAACCAATGAGAGCCTAGCTGGAGGTGTCTGGACGGGCAAATTTAACTCTCATTTCCCACCAGGAAGAGGAATTAACCAAGGGCTCAGCGTGCCATGCCGGAACCAACCTAGGGCCTGAAGCAATCCTGTGGTGTTGCGGCCAGCTCACAAGAGACCGAGTTGAAGATAGGAGCTCAGGGGCACTGTCATTCACAAACTTGCAGAGTTATAAATGACAGCTATCGTCCAAAAATATATTGAAGTAAGGCTGCCAAGAGGACTTGAAAGCGGGGCAGAATTGCAGGAAACCGATTTCAGGAGGTAGACTGGAATTGCATTTAAAGCATAGGAAAAGAGGCAGAACGTCCACAATGATGCACTTGGCCAAAAAGGGCGTATGCGTTTTTTCCTGAATATATTCAGGAAAAAACGCATACGCCCTTTTTGGCCAACCAAGCAAGCTTGCAAAGGAAATCTGCACTACAATGAAGTCTCACTGCCCCCTGGACAAAAGGGCGAGCTGAAAAAAGTGTAAAATCCAGAAAGGCAGGACAGGCCATGGAGAACTGGGAGCCTTGTTATGCTGATAGGCAGGATGTAAATTGGCAAGAGCCAATCTGGAGAAGTGTATGGTGTTTCCTGAATCATCTACAAAACAAAGCAACAGAGCCTAGGGCACTTCCACTTATGGTCCTATAGCTTAGGGAAATTAAATTCAAAAAGACACAGCCACCCCAAAGTTTTGGATGGCTCTGTTTACAAGAACCTCGTTTAAGTTAAAAGTTCAATATCACAGAAAGTGAAAAATGGATAAAGAAGTTGTGGTACTTACGTACAATGCACTATCACTCAGCAATGAAATCTATGTCATCAGGCCCGTAGCAGCATAATGAGTGGATTCAGGTACGATGATTCTAAGTGAAATAATTCACACAGAAAAAGAAACATTATAAGATATCACTAGTACACGGAATGTAAACTTGTCTACACAGGAACTGAATTACAAAACAGAACAGGGTCTCAAATGTAGAAAACCAACTTATGCTTGCTTAAGGGGAAAGGTGAGTTGGGGTGCTGCATAAAACCAGAGATGGAAATTATCACAGATACCCTTCCATAAGCCAAATATGTAATAGACAAGAGCTACTCCTTGCTCAATTAAGTGGACTCAACACCCCATATTAAACGCCTAAGAATATACCTGACTAGTAAGAATCTTAAAACCTATGGATTTATATGTCTCCGAAAGAGAATCAAGTGTGTGTACAGCGGCATAAACGCAGCAATGATAGGATTGGTGAGGTTCGTTGAGCAAATGCAGACCCTTTGAAGTCATATTGCATGGTACCCATTCCATGGGTCTCAACTCTCCAGGTTTAAGGGATTCTTCCTTCAGCTAAAACATGCATGTGGAACCCAGGGTATGATCCGCCGTGTGTTTGGGAAACGTGTTCAAATGTGTCTGAGTTTTCATCCCCTGGTACTCGGGTGCAACATTCCAGACGCTTTACTAACAGTCTCCCAACTTGGAGAGTCAGTGCCTTTAACCTCCTGTTTGGCCCAGTTTGCAATTTCTGCGGAAGATGAACAGGAATTGGGAGAACCAATGAGAGATCAGCTGGAGGTGTCTGGACGGGCAAATTTAACTCTCATTTCCCACCAGGAAGAGGAATTAACCAAAGGCTCATTGTGCCGTGCCGGAACCACACTAGGGCCTGAAGCAATCCTGCGGTGTTGTGGCCAGCTCACAAGAAAGCGAGTTGAAGAAAGGAGCTCAGGGGCACTGTAATTCACAAACCTGCAGAGTTATAAATGACAGCTATCGTCCAAAAATATATTGAAGTAAGCCTGCCAAGAAGACGTGAAAGCGGGGCAGAATTGCAGGAAACCGATTTCAGGAGTTAGACTGGAATTGCATGTAAAGCATAGGAAAAGAGGCAGAACGTCCACAATGATGCACTGGACAAAAAGGGCGTATGCGTTTTTTCCTGAATATATTCAGGAAAAAACGCATAAGCCCTTTTTGGCCAACCAAGCAAGCTTGCATAGGAAATCTGCACTACAATGAAATCTCCCTCCCGCCCTTGTCAAAAGGGCCATCTGAAAAATGTGTAAAATCCAGAAAAGCAGGACAGGCCATGGAGAACTGGGAGCCTTCGTATGCTGATGGGCGGGATGTAAATTGCCAACAGCCACTCTGGAGAAGTGTATGGTGTTTCCTGAAACATCTACAAAACAAAGCAACAGAGCCTAGGGCACTTCCACTTATGGTCCAAAAGCTTAGGGAAATTAAAATAAAAAAGACACAGCCACCCCGAAGTTTGGGACGGCTCTGTTTTCAAGAACCTCATTTACGGTACAAGTTCAATGTCACAGAAAGGGAAAATGGATATAGAAGTTGTGGTACTCACGTACAATGCAATATCACTCAGCAATGAAATCTATGTCATCAGGCCCATAGCAGCATAATGAGTGGATTCCGGTACGATGATTCTAAGTGAAATAAGTCCCACAGAAAAAGAAACATCATAAGATATCACTACTACACGGAATGTAAACTTGGCTACACAGGAACTGAATTACAAAACAGAACAGGGTCTCAAATGTAGAAAACCAACTTATGCTTGCTTAAGGGGAAAGGTGAGTTGGGGTGCTGCATAAAACCAGAGATGGAAATTAGCACAGATTCCGTTCCATAAGCCAAATATGTAATAGAGAAGAGCTACTCCTTGCTCAACGAAGTGGACTCAACACCCCATATTAAATGCCTAAGAATATACCTGACTAGTAAGAATCTTAAAACCTATGGATATATATGTCTCCGAAAGAGAATCAACTGTGTGTACAGCTGCATAAACGCAGCAGTGATAGGATTGGTGAGCTTCGGTGAGCAAATGCAGACCCTTTGAAGTCATATTGCATGGTACCCATTCCATGGGTCTCAACTCTCCAGGTTTAAGGGATTCATCCTTCAGCTAAAACATGCATGTGGAACCCAGAGTATGATCCACCGTGTGATCGGGAAACCTGTTCAAATGTGTCTCAGTTTTCGTCCCCTTGTACTCGGGTGCAACATTCCAGAAGCTTTACTAACACTCTCCCCACTTGGAGAGTCAATGCCTTTAACCTCCTGTTTGGCCCAGTTTGCAATTTCTGCGGAAAATGAACAGGAATAGGGAGAACCTACGAGAGACTAGCTGGAGGTGTCTGGACGGGCAAATTTAATTGTCATTTCCCACCAGGCAGAGGAATTAACCAAAGGCTCAGTGTGCGATGCCAGAACCACACTAGGGCCTGAAGCAATGCTGTGGTGTTGCGGCCAGCTCACAAGAAAGCGAGTTGAAGAAAGGAGCTCAGGGGCACTGTCATTCACAAACCTCCAGAGTTATAAATGACAGCTATCGTCCAAAAATATATTGAAGTAAGGCTGCCAAGAGGACCTGAAAGCGGGGCAGAATTGCAGGAAACCGATTTCAGGAGGTAGACTGGAATTGCATGTAAAGCATAGGAAAAGAGGCAGAACGTCCACAATGATGCACTTGGCCAAAAAGGGCGTATGCGTTTTTTCCTGAATATATTCAGGAAAAAGCGCATACGCCCTTTTTGGCCAACCAAGCAAGCTTGCAAAGGAAATCTGCACTACAATGAAGTCTCAATGCCCCCAGGTCAAAAGGGTCATCTGAAAAAAGTGTAAAATCCACAAAGGCAGGACAGGCCATGGAGAACTGGGAGCCTCGTTATGCTGATGGGTGGGATGTAAATTGCCAACAGCCACTCTGGAGAAGTGTATGGTGTTTCCTGAAACATCTAAAAAACAAAGCAACAGAGCCTAGGGCACTTCCACTTATGGTCCAAAAGCTTAGGGAAATTAAAATCAAAAAGACACAGCCACCCCAAAGTTTGGGATGGCTCTGTTTACAAGAACCTCATTTACGGTACAAGTTCAATGTCACAGAAAGGGAAAATGGATATAGAAGTTGTGGTACTCACGTACAATGCAATATCACTCAGCAATGAAATCTATGTCATCAGGCCCATAGCAGCATAATGAGTAGATTCTGGTACGATGATTCTAAGTGAAATAAGTCACACAGAAAAAGAAACATCATAAGATATCACTAATACACGGAATGTAAACTTGGCTACACAGGAACTGAATTACAAAAGAGAATAGGGTCTCAAATGTAGAAAACCAACTTATGCTTGCTTAAGGGGAAAGGTGAGTTGGGGTGCTGCATAAAACCAGAGATGGAAATTAGCACAGATTCCGTTCCATAAGCCAAATATGGAATAGACAAGAGCTACTCCTTGCTCAACGAAATGGGCTCAACACCCCATATTAAACGCCTAAGAATGTACCTGACTAGTAAGTATCTTAAAACCTATGGATTGCTATGTCTCCGAAAGAGAATCAAGCGTGTGTACAGGGGCATAAACGCAGCAGTGATAGGATTGGAGAGGTTCGGTGAGCAAATGAAGACCCTTTGAAGTCATATTGCATGGTACCCATTCCACGGGTCTCAACTCTCCAGGTTGAAGGGATTCTTCCTTCAGCTAAAACATGCATGTGGAACCCAGAGTATGATCAACCGTGTGATCGGGACACGTGTTCAAATATGTCTCAGTTTTCGACCCCTGGTACTCGGGTGCAACATTCCACATGCTTTACTAACACTCTCCCGACTTGGAGAGTCAGTGCCTTTAACCTCCTGTTTGGCCAAGTTTGCAATTTCTGCGGAAGATGAACAGGAATAGGGAGAACCAATGAGAGACTAGCTGGAGGTGTCTGGACAGGCAAATTTTACTCTCATTTCCCACCAGGAACAGGAATTAACCAAAGGCTCAGCGTGCCGTGCCAGAACCAGATTAGGGCCTGAAGCAATCCTGCGGTGTTGTGGACAGCTCACAAGAAAGCGAGTTGAAGAATGGAGCTCAGGGGCACTGTAATTCACAAACCTGCAGAGTTATAAATGACAGCTATCGTCCAAAAATATACGGAAGTAATGCTGCCAAGAGGACTTGATAGCGGGGCAGAATTGCAGGAAACCGAGTTCAGGAGGTAGACTGGAATTGCATGTAAAGCATAGGAAAAGAGGCAGAACGTCCACAATGATGCACTTGGCCAAAAAGGGCGTATGCGTTTTTTCCTGAATATATTCAGGAAAAAACGCATACGCCCTTTTTGGCCAACCAAGCAAGCTTGCAAAGGAAATCTGCACTACAATGAAGTCTCACTTCCCACCGGTCAAAACGCCATCTGAAAAAAGTGTAAAATCCAGAAAGGCAGGACAGGCCATGGAGAACTGGGAGCCTTGTTATGCTGATGGGCGGGATGTAAATTGCCAACAGCCACTCGGGAGAAGTGTATGGTGTTTCCTGAAACATCTAAAAAACAAAGCAACAGAGCCTAGGGCACTGCCACTTATGGTCCTATAGCTTAGGGAAATTAAAATCAAAAAGACACAGCCACCCCAAAGTTTGGGACGGCTCTGTTTACAAGAACCTCGTTTACGGTACAAGTTCAATATCGCAGAAAGCGAAAAATGGATAAAGAAGTTGTGGTACTTACGTACAATGCACTATCACTCAGCAATGAAATCTATGTCATCAGGCCCGTAGCAGCATAATGAGTGGATTCAGGTACGATGATTCTAAGTGAAATAATTCACACAGAAAAAGAAACATTATAAGATATCACTAGTACACGGAATGTAAACTTGTCTACACAGGAACTGAATTACAAAACAGAACAGGGTCTCAAATGTAGAAAACCAACTTATGCTTGCTTAAGGGGAAAGGTGAGTTGGGGTGCTGCATAAAACCAGAGATGGAAATTATCACAGATACCCTTCCATAAGCCAAATATGTAATAGACAAGAGCTACTCCTTGCTCAATTAAGTGGACTCAACACCCCATATTAAACGCCTAAGAATATACCTGACTAGTAAGAATCTTAAAACCTATGGATTTATATGTCTCCGAAAGAGAATCAAGTGTGTGTACAGCGGCATAAACGCAGCAATGATAGGATTGGTGAGGTTCGTTGAGCAAATGCAGACCCTTTGAAGTCATATTGCATGGTACCCATTCCATGGGTCTCAACTCTCCAGGTTTAAGGGATTCTTCCTTCAGCTAAAACATGCATGTGGAACCCAGGGTATGATCCGCCGTGTGTTTGGGAAACGTGTTCAAATGTGTCTGAGTTTTCATCCCCTGGTACTCGGGTGCAACATTCCAGACGCTTTACTAACAGTCTCCCAACTTGGAGAGTCAGTGCCTTTAACCTCCTGTTTGGCCCAGTTTGCAATTTCTGCGGAAGATGAACAGGAATTGGGAGAACCAATGAGAGATCAGCTGGAGGTGTCTGGACGGGCAAATTTAACTCTCATTTCCCACCAGGAAGAGGAATTAACCAAAGGCTCATTGTGCCGTGCCGGAACCACACTAGGGCCTGAAGCAATCCTGCGGTGTTGTGGCCAGCTCACAAGAAAGCGAGTTGAAGAAAGGAGCTCAGGGACACTGTAATTCACAAACCTGCAGAGTTATAAATGACAGCTATCGTCCAAAAATATATTGAAGTAAGCCTGCCAAGAAGACGTGAAAGCGGGGCAGAATTGCAGGAAACCGATTTCAGGAGTTAGACTGGAATTGCATGTAAAGCATAGGAAAAGAGGCAGAACGTCCACAATGATGCACTGGACAAAAAGGGCGTATGCGTTTTTTCCTGAATATATTCAGGAAAAAACGCATAAGCCCTTTTTGGCCAACCAAGCAAGCTTGCATAGGAAATCTGCACTACAATGAAATCTCCCTCCCGCCCTGGTCAAAAGGGCCATCTGAAAAAAGTGTAAAATCCAGAAAAGCAGGACAGGCCATGGAGAACTGGGAGCCTTCGTATGCTGATGGGCGGGATGTAAATTGCCAACAGCCACTCTGGAGAAGTGTATGGTGTTTCCTGAAACATCTACAAAACAAAGCAACAGAGCCTAGGGCACTTCCACTTATGGTCCAAAAGCTTAGGGAAATTAAAATAAAAAAGACACAGCCACCCCGAAGTTTGGGACGGCTCTGTTTTCAAGAACCTCATTTACGGTACAAGTTCAATGTCACAGAAAGGGAAAATGGATATAGAAGTTGTGGTACTCACGTACAATGCAATATCACTCAGCAATGAAATCTATGTCATCAGGCCCATAGCAGCATAATGAGTGGATTCTGGTACGATGATTCTAAGTGAAATAAGTCCCACAGAAAAAGAAACATCATAAGATATCACTACTACACGGAATGTAAACTTGGCTACACAGGAACTGAATTACAAAACAGAACAGGGTCTCAAATGTAGAAAACCAACTTATGCTTGCTTAAGGGGAAAGGTGAGTTGGGGTGCTGCATAAAACCAGAGATGGAAATTAGCACAGATTCCGTTCCATAAGCCAAATATGTAATAGAGAAGAGCTACTCCTTGCTCAACGAAGTGGACTCAACACCCCATATTAAATGCCTAAGAATATACCTGACTAGTAAGAATCTTAAAACCTATGGATATATATGTCTCCGAAAGAGAATCAACTGTGTGTACAGCTGCATAAACGCAGCAGTGATAGGATTGGTGAGCTTCGGTGAGCAAATGCAGACCCTTTGAAGTCATATTGCATGGTACCCATTCCATGGGTCTCAACTCTCCAGGTTTAAGGGATTCATCCTTCAGCTAAAACATGCATGTGGAACCCAGAGTATGATCCACCGTGTGATCGGGAAACCTGTTCAAATGTGTCTCAGTTTTCGTCCCCTTGTACTCGGGTGCAACATTCCAGAAGCTTTACTAACACTCTCCCCACTTGGAGAGTCAATGCCTTTAACCTCCTGTTTGGCCCAGTTTGCAATTTCTGCGGAAAATGAACAGGAATAGGGAGAACCTACGAGAGACTAGCTGGAGGTGTCTGGACGGGCAAATTTAATTGTCATTTCCCACCAGGCAGAGGAATTAACCAAAGGCTCAGTGTGCGATGCCAGAACCACACTAGGGCCTGAAGCAATGCTGTGGTGTTGCGGCCAGCTCACAAGAAAGCGAGTTGAAGAAAGGAGCTCAGGGGCACTGTCATTCACAAACCTCCAGAGTTATAAATGACAGCTATCGTCCAAAAATATATTGAAGTAAGGCTGCCAAGAGGACCTGAAAGCGGGGCAGAATTGCAGGAAACCGATTTCAGGAGGTAGACTGGAATTGCATGTAAAGCATAGGAAAAGAGGCAGAACGTCCACAATGATGCACTTGGCCAAAAAGGGCGTATGCGTTTTTTCCTGAATATATTCAGGAAAAAGCGCATACGCCCTTTTTGGCCAACCAAGCAAGCTTGCAAAGGAAATCTGCACTACAATGAAGTCTCAATGCCCCCAGGTCAAAAGGGTCATCTGAAAAAAGTGTAAAATCCACAAAGGCAGGACAGGCCATGGAGAACTGGGAGCCTCGTTATGCTGATGGGTGGGATGTAAATTGCCAACAGCCACTCTGGAGAAGTGTATGGTGTTTCCTGAAACATCTAAAAAACAAAGCAACAGAGCCTAGGGCACTTCCACTTATGGTCCAAAAGCTTAGGGAAATTAAAATCAAAAAGACACAGCCACCCCAAAGTTTGGGATGGCTCTGTTTACAAGAACCTCATTTACGGTACAAGTTCAATGTCACAGAAAGGGAAAATGGATATAGAAGTTGTGGTACTCACGTACAATGCAATATCACTCAGCAATGAAATCTATGTCATCAGGCCCATAGCAGCATAATGAGTAGATTCTGGTACGATGATTCTAAGTGAAATAAGTCACACAGAAAAAGAAACATCATAAGATATCACTAATACACGGAATGTAAACTTGGCTACACAGGAACTGAATTACAAAAGAGAATAGGGTCTCAAATGTAGAAAACCAACTTATGCTTGCTTAAGGGGAAAGGTGAGTTGGGGTGCTGCATAAAACCAGAGATGGAAATTAGCACAGATTCCGTTCCATAAGCCAAATATGGAATAGACAAGAGCTACTCCTTGCTCAACGAAATGGGCTCAACACCCCATATTAAACGCCTAAGAATGTACCTGACTAGTAAGTATCTTAAAACCTATGGATTGCTATGTCTCCGAAAGAGAATCAAGCGTGTGTACAGGGGCATAAACGCAGCAGTGATAGGATTGGAGAGGTTCGGTGAGCAAATGAAGACCCTTTGAAGTCATATTGCATGGTACCCATTCCACGGGTCTCAACTCTCCAGGTTGAAGGGATTCTTCCTTCAGCTAAAACATGCATGTGGAACCCAGAGTATGATCAACCATGTGATCGGGACACGTGTTCAAATATGTCTCAGTTTTCGACCCCTGGTACTCGGGTGCAACATTCCACATGCTTTACTAACACTCTCCCGACTTGGAGAGTCAGTGCCTTTAACCTCCTGTTTGGCCAAGTTTGCAATTTCTGCGGAAGATGAACAGGAATAGGGAGAACCAATGAGAGACTAGCTGGAGGTGTCTGGACAGGCAAATTTTACTCTCATTTCCCACCAGGAACAGGAATTAACCAAAGGCTCAGCGTGCCGTGCCAGAACCAGATTAGGGCCTGAAGCAATCCTGCGGTGTTGTGGACAGCTCACAAGAAAGCGAGTTGAAGAATGGAGCTCAGGGGCACTGTAATTCACAAACCTGCAGAGTTATAAATGACAGCTATCGTCCAAAAATATACGGAAGTAATGCTGCCAAGAGGACTTGATAGCGGGGCAGAATTGCAGGAAACCGAGTTCAGGAGGTAGACTGGAATTGCATGTAAAGCATAGGAAAAGAGGCAGAACGTCCACAATGATGCACTTGGCCAAAAAGGGCGTATGCGTTTTTTCCTGAATATATTCAGGAAAAAACGCATACGCCCTTTTTGGCCAACCAAGCAAGCTTGCAAAGGAAATCTGCACTACAATGAAGTCTCACTTCCCACCGGTCAAAACGCCATCTGAAAAAAGTGTAAAATCCAGAAAGGCAGGACAGGCCATGGAGAACTGGGAGCCTTGTTATGCTGATGGGCGGGATGTAAATTGCCAACAGCCACTCGGGAGAAGTGTATGGTGTTTCCTGAAACATCTAAAAAACAAAGCAACAGAGCCTAGGGCACTGCCACTTATGGTCCTATAGCTTAGGGAAATTAAAATCAAAAAGACACAGCCACCCCAAAGTTTGGGACGGCTCTGTTTACAAGAACCTCGTTTACGGTACAAGTTCAATATCGCAGAAAGCGAAAAATGGATAAAGAAGTTGTGGTACTTACGTACAATACAATATCACTCAGCAATGAAATCTATGTCATCAGGCCCGTAGCAGCATAATGAGTGGATTCAGGTATGATGATTCTAACTGAAATAAGTCACACAGTAAAAGAAACATCATAAGATATCACTAATACACGGAATGAAAACTTGGCTACACAGGAACTGGATTACAAAACAGAACAGGGTCTCAAATTTAGAAAGCCAACTTATGCTTGCTTAACGGGAAAGGTGAGTTGGGGTGCTGCATAAAACCAGAGATTGAAATGAGCACAGATAAAGTTCCTTAAGCCAAATATGTAATAGACAAGAGCTACTCCTTGCTCAACGAAATGGGCTCAACACCCCATATTAAACGCCTAAGAATGTACCTGACTAGTAAGTATCTTAAAACCTATGGATTGCTATGTCTCCGAAAGAGAATCAAGCGTGTGTACAGGGGCATAAACGCAGCAGTGATAGGATTGGAGAGGTTCGGTGAGCAAATGAAGACCCTTTGAAGTCATATTGCATGGTACCCATTCCACGGGTCTCAACTCTCCAGGTTGAAGGGATTCTTCCTTCAGCTAAAACATGCATGTGGAACCCAGAGTATGATCAACCGTGTGATTGGGACACGTGTTCAAATATGTCTCAGTTTTCGACCCCTGGTACTCGGGTGCAACATTCCAGACGCTTTACTAACACTCTCCCGACTTGGAGAGTCAGTGCCTTTAACCTCCTGTTTGGCCCAGTTTGCAATATCTGCGGAAGATGAACAGGAATAGGGAGAACCAATGAGAGACTAGCTGGAGGTGTCTGGACGGGCAAATTTTACTCTCATTTCCCACCAGGAACAGGAATTAACCAAAGGCTCAGCGTGCCGTGCCCGAACCAGATTAGGGCCTGAAGCAATCCTGCGGTGTTGTGGCCAGCTCACAAGAAAGCGAGTTGAAGAATGGAGCTCAGGGGCACTGTAATTCACAAACCTGCAGAGTTATAAATGACAGCTATCGTCCAAAAATATACTGAAGTAAGCCTGCCAAGAGGACTTGAAAGCGGGGCAGAATTGCAGGAAACCGATTTCAGGAGGTAGACTGGAATTGAATTTAAAGCATAGGAAAAGAGGCAGAACGTGGACAATGATGCACTTGGCCAAAAAGGGCGTGTGCGTTTTTTCCTGAATATATTCAGGAAAAAACGCACACGCCCTTTTTGGCCAACCAAGCAAGCTTGCAAAGGAAATCTGCACTACAATGAAGTCTCACTTCCCACCGGTCAAACGGGCCATCTGAAAAAAGTGTAAAATCCAGAAAGGCAGGACAGGCCATGGAGAACTGGGAGCCTTGTTATGCTTATGGGCGGGATGTAAATTGCCAACAGCCACTCGGGAGAAGTGTATGGTGTTTCCTGAAACATCTAAAAAACAAAGCAACAGAGCCTAGGGCACTGCCACTTATGGTCCTATAGCTTAGGAAAATTAAGATCAAAAAGACACAGCCACCCCAAAGTTTGGGACGGCTCTGTTTACAAGAACCTCGTTTACGGTACAAGTTCAATATCGCAAAAAGCGAAAAATGGATAAAGAAGTTGTGGTACTTACGTACAATACAATATCACTCAGCAATGAAATCTATGTCATCAGGCCCGTAGCAGCCTAATGAGTGGATTCAGGTACGATGATTCTAACTGAAATAAGTCACACAGAAAAAGAAACATCATAAGATATCACTAATACATGGAATGAAAACTTGGCTACACAGGAACTGGATTACAAAACAGAACAGTGTCTCAAATTTAGAAAGCCAACTTATGCTTGCTTAACGGGAAAGGTGAGTTGGGGTGCTGCATAAAACCAGAGATAGAAATGAGCACAAATAAAGTTCCTTAAGCCAAATATGTAATAGACAAGAGCTACTCCTTGCTCAACGAAATGGGCTCAACACCCCATATTAAACGCCTAAGAATGTACCTGACTAGTAAGTATCTTAAAACCTATGGATTGCTATGTCTCCGAAAGAGAATCAAGCGTGTGTACAGGGGCATAAACGCAGCAGTGATAGGATTGGAGAGGTTCGGTGAGCAAATGAAGACCCTTTGAAGTCATATTGCATGGTACCCATTCCACGGGTCTCAACTCTCCAGGTTGAAGGGATTCTTCCTTCAGCTAAAACATGCATGTGGAACCCAGAGTATGATCAACCGTGTGATCGGGACACGTGTTCAAATATGTCTCAGTTTTCGACCCCTGGTACTCGGGTGCAACATTCCAGACGCTTTACTAACACTCTCCCGACTTGGAGAGTCAGTGCCTTTAACCTCCTGTTTGGCCCAGTTTGCAATTTCTGCGGAAGATGAACAGGAATAGGGAGAACCAATGAGAGACTAGCTGGAGGTGTCTGGACGGGCAAATTTTACTCTCATTTCCCACCAGGAACAGGAATTAACCAAAGGCTCAGCGTGCCGTGCCGGAAACAGATTAGGGCCTGAAGCAATCCTGCGGTGTTGTGGCCAGCTCACAAGAAAGCGAATTGAAGAATGGAGCTCAGGGGCACTGTAATTCACAAACCTGCAGAGTTATAAATGACAGCTATCGTCCAAAAATATACTGAAGTAAGGCTGCCAAGAGGACTTGAAAGCGGGGCAGAATTGCAGGAAACCGATTTCAGGAAGTAGACTGGAATTGCATTTAAAGCATAGGAAAAGAGGCAGAACGTGGACAATGATGCACTTGGCCAAAAAGGGCGTATGCGTTTTTTCCTGAATATATTCAGGAAAAAACGAATACGCCCTTTTTGGCCAACCAAGCAAGCTTGCAAAGGAAATCTGCACTACAATGAAGTCTCACTTCCCCCCGGTCAAAAAGGCCATCTGAAAAAAGTGTAAAATCCAGAAATGCAGGACAGGCCATGGAGAACTGGGAGCCTTGTTATGCTGATGGGCGGGATGTAAATTGCCAACAGCCACTCGGGAGAAGTGTATGGTGTTTCCTGAAACATCTAAAAAACAAAGCAACAGAGCCTAGGGCACTGCCACTTATGGTCCTATAGCTTAGGGAAATTAAGATCAAAAAGACACAGCCACCCCAAAGTTTGGGACGGCTCTTTTTACAAGAACCTCGTTTACGGTACAAGTTCAATATCGCAGAAAGCGAAAAATGGATAAAGAAGTTGTGGTACTTCCGTACAATACAATATCACTCAGCAATGAAATCTATGTCATCAGGCCCGTAGCAGCATAATGAGTGGATTCAGGTATTATGATTCTAACTGAAATAAGTCACACAGAAAAAGAAACATCATAAGATATCACTAATACACGGAATGAAACCTTGGCTACACAGGAACTGGATTACAAAACAGAACAGGGTCTCAAATTTAGAAAGCCAACTTATGCTTGCTTAACGGGAAAGGTGAGTTGGGGTGCTGCATAAAACCAGAGATTGAAATGAGCACAGATAAAGTTCCTTAAGCCAAATATGTAATAGACAAGAGCTACTCCTTGCTCAACGAAATGGGCTCAACACCCCATATTAAACGCCTAAGAATGTACCTGACTAGTAAGTATCTTAAAACCTATGGATTGCTATGTCTCCGAAAGAGAATCAAGCGTGTGTCCAGGGGCATAAACGCAGCAGTGATAGGATTGGAGAGGTTCGGTGAGCAAATGAAGACCCTTTGAAGTCATATTGCATGGTACCCATTCCACGGGTCTCAACTCTCCAGGTTGAAGGGATTCTTCCTTCAGCTAAAACATGCATGTGGAACCCAGAGTATGATCAACCGTGTGATCGGGAGACGCGTTCAAATATGTCTCACTTTTCGACCCCTGGTACTCGGGTGCAACATTCCAGACGCTTAACTAACACTCTCCCGACATGGAGAGTCAGTGCCTTTAACCTCCTGTTTGGCCCAGTTTGCAATTTCTGCGAAAGATTAACAGGAATAGGAGAACCAATGAGAGACTAGCTGGAGGTGTCTGGACGGGCAAATTTAACTCTCATTTCCCACCAGGAAGAGGAATTAACCAAAGGCTCAGCATGCCGTGCCGGAACCAGATTAGGGCCTGAAGCAATCCTGCGGTGTTGCAGCCAGCTCACAAGAAAGCGAGTTGAAGAAAGGAGCTCAGGGGCACTGTAATTCACAAACCTGCAGAGTTATAAATGACAGCTATCGTCCAAAAATATACTGAAGTAAGGCTGCCAAGAGGACTTGAAAGCGGGGCAGAATTGCAGGAAACCGATTTCAGGAGGTAGACTGGAATTGCATTTAAAGCATAGGAAATGAGGCAGAACGTCCACAATGATGCACTTGGCCAAAAAGGGCGTATGCGTTTTTTCCTGAATATATTCAGGAAAAAACGCATACGCCCTTTTTGGCCAACCAAGCAAGCTTGCAAATGAAATCTGCACTACAATGAAGTCTCACCTCCCCCCGGTCAAAAGGGCCATCTGAAAAAAGTGTAAAATCCAGAAATGCAGGACAGGCCATGGAGAACTGGGAGCCTTGTTATGCTGATGGGCGGGATGTAAATTGCCAACAGCCACTGGGGAGAAGTGTATGGTGTTTCCTGAAACATCTAAAAAACAAAGCAACAGAGCCTAGGGCACTGCCACTTATGGTCCTATAGCTTAGGGAAATTAAAATCAAAAAGACACAGCCTCCCCAACGTTTGGGACCGCTCTGGTTACAAGAACCTCGTTTACGGTACAAGTTCAATATCGCAGAAAGTGAAAAATGGATAAAGAAGTTGTGGTACTTATGTACAATACAATATCACTCAGCAATGAAATCTATGTCATCAGGCCCGTAGCAGCCTAATGAGTGGATTCAGGTATGATGATTCTAACTGAAATAAGTCACACAGAAAAAGAAACATCATAAGATATCACTAATACACGGAATGAAAACTTGGCTACACAGGAACTGGATTACAAAACAGAACAGGGTCTCAAATTTAGAAAGCCAACTTATGCTTGCTTAACGGGAAAGGTGAGTTGGGGTGCTGCATTAAACCAGAGATGGAAATTAGCACAGATACCCTTCGATAAGCCAAATATGTAATAGACAAGAGCTACTCCTTGCTCAACCAAGTGGACTCAACACCCCATATTAAACGCCTAAGTATATACCTGACTAGTAAGAATCTTAAAATCTATGGATTTATATATCTCCAAAAGAGAATCAAGCGTGTGTACAGCGGCATAAACACAGCAGTGATAGGATTGGTGCGGTTCGGTGAGCAAATCCAGAGCCTTTGAAGTCATATTGCATGGTACCCATTCCATGGGTCTCAACTCTCCAGGTTTAAGGGATTCTTCCTTCAGCTAAAACATGCATGTGGAACCCAGAGTATGATCCACCGTGTGATCGGAAAACGTGTTCAAATGTGTCTCAGATTTGTCCCCTGGTACTCGGGTGCAACATTCCAGACGCTTTACTAACACTCTCCCCGCTTGGAGAGTCAGTGCCTTTAACCTCCTGTTTGGCCCAGTTTGCAATTTCTGCGTAAGATGAAAAGGAATAGGGAGAACAAATGAGAGACTAGCTGGAGGTGTCTGGACGGCCAAATTTAACTCTCATTTCCCACCAGGAACAGGAATTAACCAAAGGCTCAGTGTGCCGTGCTGGAACCACACTAGGGCCTGAAGCAATCCTGCGGTGTTGCGGCCAGCTCACAAGAAAGCGAGTTGAAGAAGGTAACTCAGGGGCACTGTAATTCACAAACCTGCAGAGTTATAAATGACAGCTATCGTCCAAAAATATATTGAAGTAAGGCTGCCAAGAGCAGATGAAAACGGAGCAGAATTGCAGGAAACCGAGTTCAGGAGGTAGACTGGAATTGCATGTAAAGCGTAGGAAAGAGGCAGAACGTCCACAATGATGCACTTGGCCAAAAAGGGCGTATGAGTTTTTTTCTGAATATATTCAGGAAAAAACGCATACGCACTTTTTGGCCAACCAAGCAAGCTTGCAAAGGAAATCTGCACTACAATGAAGTCTCACTGCCCCCCGGTCAAAAGGGCCAGTTGAAAAAAGTGTAAAATCCAGAAAGGCAGGACAGGCCATGGAGAACTGGGAGCCTCGTTATGCAGATGGGCGGGATGTAAATTGCCAACAGCCACTCTGGAGAAGTGTATGGTGTTTCCTGAAACATCCAAAAAACAAAGCAACCGAGACTAGGGCACTTCCACTTATGGTCCTATAGCTTAGGGAAATTAAAATCAAAAAGACACAGCCACCCCAACGTTTGGGACGGCTCTGTTTACAAGAACCTCGTTTACGGTACAAGTTCAATTTCACAGAAAGCGAAAAATGGATAAAGATGTTGTGGTACTCACGTACAATGCAATATCACTTAGCAATGAAATCTATGTCATCAGGCCCATAGCAGCATAATGAGTGGATTCAGGTACGATGATCCTAAGGGAAATAAGTCACACAGAAAAAGAAACTTCATAAGATATCACTAATACATGGAATGTAAACTTGGCTACACAGGAACTGAATTACAAAACAGAACAGGGTCTCAAATGTAGAAAACCAACTTATGCTTGCTTAAGGGGAAAGGTGAGTTGGGGTGCTGCATAAAACCAGAGATAGAAATTAGCACAGATACCCTTCCATAAGCCAAATATGTAACAGACAAGAGCTACTCCTTGCTCAGCGTAGTGGACTCAACAGCCCATATTAAACGCCAAAGAATATACCTGACTAGTAAGAATCTTAAAACCTATGGATTTATATGTCTCCGAAAGAGAATCAAGCATGTGAACAGTGGCATAAATGCAGCAGTGATAGGATTGGTGAGGATCGGTGAGCAAATGCAGACCCTTTGAAATCATATTGCATGGTACCCATTCCATGCGTCTCAACTCTCCAGGTTTAAGGGATTCTTCCTTCAGCTAAAACATGCATGTGGAACGCAGAGTATGATCCACCGTGTGATCGAAAAACGTGTTCAAATATGTCTCAGTTTTTGTCCCCTGGTACTCGCGTGCAACATTCCAGATGCTTTACTAACACTCTCCCCACTTGGAGAGTCAGTGCCTTCAACCTCCTGTTTGGCCCATTTTGCAATTTCTGCGTAAGATGAAAAGTAATAGGGAGAACCAATGAGAGACTAGATGGAGGTGTCTGGACGGGCAAATTTAACTCTCATTTTCCACCAGGAACAGGAATTAAAAAAAGGCTCAGCGTGCCGTGCCGGAACCACACTAGGGCCTGAAGCAATCCTGCGGTGTTGCGGCCAGCTCACAAGGAAGCGAGTTGAAGAAGGTAACACAGGGGCACTGTAATTCACAAACATGCATAGTTATAAATGACAGCTATCGTCCAAAAATATATTGAAGTAAGGCTGCCAAGAACACATGAAAATGGGGCAGAATTGCAGGAAACCGAGTTCAGGAGGTAGATTGGAATTGCATGTAAAGCATAGGAAAAGAGGTAGAACGTCTACAATGATGCACTTGGCCAAAAAGGGCGTATGCGTTTTTTCCTGAATATATCCAGGAAAAAACGCATACGCACTTTTTGGCCAACCAAGCAAGCTTGCAAAGGAAATCTGCACTACAATGAAGTCTCACTGCCCCCCCCCCCCCCCCCGGTCAAAAGGGCCATCTGAAAAAAGTGTAAAATCCAGAAAGGCAGGACAGGCCATGGAGAACTGGGAGCCTTGTTATGCAGATGGGCGGGATGTAAATTGCCAACAGCCACTCTGAAGAAGTGTATGGTGTTTCCTGAATCATCTACAAAACAAGGCAACAGAGCCTAGGGCACTTCCACTTATGGTCCTAAAGCTTAGGGAAATTAAAATCAAAAAGACACAGCCACCCCAAAGTTTGGGCCAGCTCTGTTTACAAGAACCTCGTTTACGGTACAAGTTCAATATCACAGAAAGCGAAAAATGGATAAAGAAGTTGTGGTACTCACGTACAATGCAATATCACTCAGCAATCAAATCTATGTCATCAGGACCATAGCAGCATAATGAGTGGATTCAGGTACGATGATTCTAAGTGAAATAAGTCACACAGAAAAAGAAACATCATAAGATATAACTACTACACGGAATGTAAACTTGGCTACACAGGAACTGAATTACAAAACAGAATAGGGTGTCATATGCAGAAAACCAACTTATGCTTGCTTAAGGGGAAAGGTGAGTTGGGGTGCTGCATAAAACCACAGATTGAAATTAACACATATACCATTCCATAAGCCAAATATGTAATAGACAAGAGCTACTCCTTGCTCAACGAAGTGCACTCAACACCCCATATTAAACGCCTAAGAATATACCTGACTAGTAAGAATCTTGAAACCTATGGATTTATATGTCTCCGAAAGAGAATCAAGCATGTGTACAGCGGCATAAACGCAGCAGTGATAGGATTGTTGAGGTTCGGTGAGCAAATTCAGACCCTTTGAAGTCATATTGCATGGTACCCATTCCATGGGTCTCAACTCTCCAGGTTTAAGGGATTCTTCCTTCAGCTAAAACATGCATGTGGAACCCAGAGTATGATCCACCATGTGATCGGGAAACGTGTTCAAATGTGTCTCAGTTTTCGTCCCCTGGTACTCGGGTGCAACATTACAGACGCTTTACTAACACTCTCCCCACTTGGAGAGTCAGTGACTTTAACCTCCTGTTTGGCCCAGTTTGCAATTTCTGCGGAAAATGAACAGGAATAGGGAGAAACAATGAGAGACTAGCTGGAGGTGTCTGGACGGGCAAATTTAACTCTCATTTCCCACCAGGCAGAGGAATAACCAAAGGCTCAGTGTGCCATGCAGAACCACACTAGGGCCTGAAGCAATCCTGCGGTGTTGCGGCCAGCTCACAAGAAAGCGAGTTGAAGAAAGGAGCTCAGGGGCACTGTCATTCACAAACCTGCAGAGTTATAAATGACAGCTATCGTCCAAAAATATATTGAAGTAAGGCTGCCAAGAGGACTTGAAAACGGGGCAGAATTGCAGGAAACCGATTTCAGGAGGTAGACTGGAATTGAATTTAAAGCATAGGAAAAGAGGCAGAACGTCCACAATGATGCACTTGGCCAAAAAGGGCCTATGCGTTTTTTCCTGAATATATGCAGGATAAAACGCATAGGCCCTTTTTGGCCAACCAAGCAAGCTTGCAAAGAAATCTGCACTACAATGAAGTCTCACTGCCCCCAGTGAAAAGGGCCATCTGAAAAAAGTGTAAAATCCAGAAAGGCAGGACACGCCATGGAGAACTGGGAGCCTTGTTTTGCTGATGGGCGGGATGTAAATTGCCAACAGCCACTCTGGAGAAGTGTATGGTGTTTCCTGAAATATCTAAAACACAAAGGAACAGAGCCTAGGGCACTTCCACTTATGGTCCTATAGGTTAGGGAAATTAAAATCAAAAAGACACAGCCACCCCAAAGTTTGGGACGGCTCTGTTTACAAGAACCTGTTTTACGGTACAAGTTCAATATCGCAGAAAGTGAAAAATGGATAAAGAAGTTGTCGTACTTACATACAATGCAATATCACTCAGCAATGAAATCTATGTCATCAGGCCCATAGAAGCATAATGAGTGGATTCAGGTACGATGATTCTAAGTGAAATAAGTCACACAGAAAAAGAAACATCATAATGTATCACTAATACACGGAATGTAAACTTGGCTACACAGGAACTGAATTACAAAACAGAACAGGGTCTCAAATGTAGAAAACCAACTTATGCTTGCTTAAGGGGAAAGGTGAGTTGGGGTGCTGCATAAAACCAGAGATTGAAATTAGCACAGATACCGTTCCATAAGCCAAATATGTAATGACAAGAGCTACTCCTTGCTCAACGAAGTGGACTCAACACCCCATATTAAACGCCTAAGAATATACCTGACTAGTAAGAATCTTAAAACCTATGGATTTATGTGTCTCCGAAAGAGAATCAAGCATGTGTACAGTGGCATAAACGCAGCAGTGATAGGATTGGTGAGGTTCGGTGAGCAAATGCAGACCCTTTGAAGTCATATTGCATGGTACCCATTCCATGGGTCTCAACTCTCCAGGTTTAAGGGATTCATCCTTCAGCTAAAACATGCATGTGGAACCCAGAGTATGATCCACCGTGTGATCGGGAAACGTGTCCAAATGTGTCTCAGTTTTCGTCCCTGGTACTCGGGTGCAACATTCCAGATGCTTTACTAACACTCTCCCGACTTGGAGAGTCAGTGCCTTTAACCTCCTGTTTGGCCCGGTTTGCAATTTCTGTGGAAAATGAACAGGAATAGGGAGAGCACATGAGAGACTAGCTGGAGGTGTCTGGACGGGCAAATTTACCTCTCATTTCCCACCAGGCAAAGGAATTAACCAAAGGCTCAGTGTGCCATGCCGGAACCACACTAGGGCCTGAAGCAATCCTGCGGTGTTGCGGCCAGCTCACAAGAAAGTGAGTTGAAGAAAGGAGCTCAGGGGCACTGTCATTCACAAACGTGCAGAGTTCTAAATGACAGCTATCATCCAAAAATATATTGAAGGAAGGCTGCGAAGAGGACTAGAAAGCAGGGCAGAATTGCAGGAAACGGATTTCAGGAGGTATCGGGAGTCGCTCTTAAAGCATAGGAATAGAGACAGAACTTGGAAAATAATGCACTTGGCAAAAACGGGCATATGTGTTTTATCCAGAGCTCTCATTACTGAGGGGAGGAGATTCCCAGCAGCCTCCAACTGCCACCTGAGGGCTCACATTGCCAAGGCAACATGAGCAAGCCAGGCAGGAGTTACCTCACAGCAGAGGTCCCACCTCACAGAAGGGTGAGAAACCCAGCCAACATCAGACTCTCACCAGAGGGCCTACATCACCAAGGGGATGGGAACCAGGCAGGAGTGTCTTCACACCAGTGGGGCCACATCATCGAAAGGTGAGGTACTCAGCACATGTGTCCTCAAACCAGAGGACCCACATCTCCAAGGGCCTTGGAGTGAGGCAGGCAGGAGTAGCCTCACAACACTGGGCCCATAGAATAAAAAAGTGAGGAATCCAGCAGTTGGAACCTCCCAGTAGGCGGCCCAGAGCACCGAGGCTATGGGATCCAGGCCACTCTGAACTCACAGGAGAGGGCCCATGTCATGAAACTGAGCAACCCAGCCATTGGGACCTCAGAGCAGGAGGCCCACATCCCCATGGGGATGGAAATCTGGTAGGAGTGTCCTCGCACCACTGAGAACATATCAGAAAATTTTGGGCGACCAGCAGTTAGGGCCTGACGCCAGAGGACCCTCATCACCAAGGGAAGGAGGCCCCCAGCAGGCTCCAACTGCCACCAGAGGGCTGACGTCGCCAAGGCGATGTGTGCCAACCAGGCACGAATGACCTCACAGCAGAGGGCCCACCTCAGAGAAGTGTGACGAACCCAGTCAGGATCAGACTCACACCAGAGGGCCCACATCACCAAATGGATTGGAACCAGGCAGGAGTGTCCTCACATGAGTAGGGCCACATCATCTAAAGGTGAGGAACCCAGAACATGTGGCTTCAAACCATAGGACACCCATCACCAAGGGGCTGGGAGTGAGGCAGGCAGGAGGAGCCTCATAACAGAGCGCCCAAAAATAAGAAAGGTGAGGAATCCAGCATTTGGAACCTCCCAGCAGGCGGCCCAGAGCACAGAGGCTAGGGGATCCAGGCCGGAGTGAACTAACACCAGACAGCCCACATCATGAAACTGTGAGCAACCCAGACATTGGGACCTCAGAGCAGAAGGCCCACATCCCCATGGTGATGGGAACATGACAGGAGTGTCCTGGCATCACTGGGCTCACATCAGACAACGTGGGGTGCTCAGAAGTTAGGGCCTGACGCTAGAGGGCACTCATCACCGAGAGGAGGAGGCTCCCAGCAGGCTCCAGCTGCCACCAGAGGGCCAACGTCGCCAAGGCGATGTGTGCCAGCCAGGCAGGAGTGACCTCACAGCAGAGGGCCCACCTCACAGAAGGGTGAGGAACACAGCCAGGATCAGACTCTCACCAGAGGGCCCACATCACCAAGGGGATGGGAACCAGGCAGGAGTGTCCCCACACCAGTGGGACATCATCATCGAAAGGTGAGGATCCCAGCACATGTGTCCTCAAACCAGAGGAACCACATCACCAAGGGGTTCAGAATGAGGCTGGCAGGACCGGCCTCACAACACAGGGTCCACAAAATATAAAAGTTGAGGAATCCAGCAGTTGGAACCTCCCAGCAAGCGGCCCAGAGCACCGAGGCTATGGGATCCAGGCCGCAGTGAACTCACAGCAGAGGGCCCACATCATGAACCTGTGAGCAGCCCAGCCGTTGGGACCTCAGAACAGAAGGCCCACATCCCCATGGGAATGGGAACCTGGCTGGAGTGTCCTCGCACCACTGGGCGCACATCAGAAAATGTGGGGAGCCCACCATTTAGGGCCTGATGCCAGAGGGCCGTCATCACCGAGAGGAGGAGGCACCCTGCATGTTCCAACTGCCACCAGAGGGCTCACGTCTCCAAGGTGACGTGTGCCAGCCAGGCAGGAGTGACCTCACAGCAGAGGGCCTACCTCACAGAACGTTGAGGAACCCAGCCAGGATTAGACTCTCGCCAGAGGGCCCACCTCACCAAGAGGATGGGAACCCGGCAGGAGTGTCCTCACACGAGTGGGGCCACATCATCAAAAGGTGAGGAACGCAGCACATGTGGCCTCAAGCCATAGAGCAGTCATCACCAAGGGGCTGGCAGTGAGGCAGGCAGGAGGAGCCTCACAACAGAGGGCACATAGAATAAAAAAGTTGAGGAATCCAGCAGTTGGAACCTCCCAGCAGGTGGCTCAGAGCACCGATGATAAGGGATCCTTGCCGGAGTGAACTCACAGCAGAGGGCCCACATCATGAAACTGTGAGCAACCCAGGCGTTGGGACCTCAGAGCAGAAGGCCCACATCCCAATGGGGAAGGGAACATGGCAAGAGTGTCCTCACTCACTTGGCGCACATCAGAAAATGTGGGGAGCCCAGCAGTTATGGCCTAAGGCAAGAGGGCCCTCATCACCGAGGGGAGGAGGATCCCAGCACACTCCAACTGCCACCAGAGGGCCCATGTCACCAAGGTGACGTGTGCAAGACAGGCATGATTGACCTCACAGCAGAGGGCCCACCTCACAGAAGGGTGAGGAACCCAGCCAGGATCAGATTCTCACCTGAGGGCCCACATCAGCAAGGCGATGGGAACCAGTCAGGACAGTCTTCCCTCCAGTGGGGCCACATCATCAAAAGGTGCGGAACCCAGCACATGTGGCCTCAAATCAGAGGACACATATCACAAAGGGAATGGGAGTGAGACAGGCAGGAGTAGCCTAAAAACAGAGGGCCCAAAGAATAAGAAAGGTGAGGAATCCAGCAGTTGGAACCTCCCAGCAGGTGGCCGAGAGCACAGAAGCTATGGGATGCAGGCAGGAGTGAACTAACAGCAGAGAGCCCACATCATGAAACTGTGAGCAACCCAGGCGTTGGGACCTCAGAGCAGAAGGCCCACATCCCAATGGGGATGTGAACCTGGCTGGAGTGTCCTCGCACCACTGGGCGCACATCACAAAATGTGGGGAGCCCAGCAGTTAGGGCCTGACGCCAGAGGGCCCTCATCACCAAGGGGAGGAGGCCCCCAGCAGGCTCCAAGTGCCACCAGAGGGCTCATGTCCACAAGGCGAGGTGAGCAAGCCAGGCAGGAGTGACCTCACAGCGGATGGCCCACCTCACAGATGGGTGAGGAACCCAGCCAGGATCAGACTCTCAACAGAGGGCCCACATCACCAAGGGGATGTGAACCAGGCAGGAGTCTCCTAAGACCATTGGTCCCACATCATCGAAAGGTGAGGAACCCAGCACATGTGGCCTCAAACCAGACGACACACATCACGAAGGGGCTGGGAGTGAGGCAGGCAGGAGGATCCTCACAACAGAGGGCCCAAAAAATTAAAAAAGTGAGGAATCCAGCAGTTGGAACCTCCCAGCAGGCGGCCAAGAGCACAGAGGCTATGGGATCCAGGCCTCTGTGAACTAACACCAGAGAGCCCACATCATGAAAATGTGAACAACCCAGCCGTTGGGACCTCAGAGCAGAAGGCCCACATCCCCATGGAGATGGGATCCTAAGAGGAGTGCCAAAGCATCACTGGGCTCACTAAGAAAAGTTGGTGAGCCCAGCAGTTAGGGCCTGACGCAAGAGGGCCCTCAACACCGGGGGGAGGAGATTCCCAGCACGCTCCAACTGCCACCACACGGCTGACTTCACCAAGGCAATGTGTGCCAGCCATGCAGGAGTGACCTATCAGCAGAGGGTCTCCCTCACAGAAGGGTGAGGAACACAGCCAGGAACAGACTCTCACCAGGGGGTCCACATAACCACGTGGATGAGAACCAGGCAGGAGTCTCCTCACACTAGTGGGGCCACATCATCGAAAGGTGAGGAACCCAGCAAAGGTGGCCACAAACCAGAGGACCCACATCACCAAGGGGTTGAGAGTGAGGTAGGTGTCTGGACGGGCATATTTAACACTCATTTCCCACCAGGAAGAGGAATTAACCAAAGGCTCAGCGTGCCCTGCCAGAAGCAGATTAGGGCCTGAAGCAGTCTTGCAGGTTTGCGGCCAGCTCACAAGAAAGCGAGTTGAAGAAAGGAGCTCAGGGGCACTGTAATTCACAAACCTGCAGAGTTATAAATGACAGATAACGTCCAAAAATATATTGAAGTAAGGCTGCGAAGAGGACTTGAAAGCAGGGCAGAATTTCAGGAAACCGATTTCAGGAGGTAGACTGGATTTGCATTTAAAGCATAGGAAAAGAGGCAGAACATCGACAATGATGCACTTGGCAAAAAAGGGCGTATGAGTTTGTTCCTGAATATATTCAGGAACAAACACATACGCCCTTTTTGGCAAACCAAGCAAGCTTGCAATGGAAATCCGAACTACTATGAAGTGTCACTTCCCCCCGGTCTAAAGGGCCATCTGAAAAAAGTGTAAAATCCAGAAAGGCAAGACAGGCCATGGGGAAAAAGGAGCCTTGTTATGCTGATGGGCTGGATGTAAATTGCCAACAGCCACTCTGGAGAAGTGTATGGTGTTTCCTGATACATCTGGAAAACAAAGCAACAGAGTCTAGGGCATTTCCACTTATGGGCCTATAGCTTAGGGAAATTAAAATCAAAAAGACACAGCCACCCCAAAATTCGGGACGGCTGTGTTTACAGGAACCTCTTCTACAGTTCAAGTTAAATATCCCAGAGAACAAATAATTGATAAAGAAGTTGCGGTACTTACGTACAACAGAATACCACTCAGCAATGAAATCTGTGTCACCAGGCCTGTACCAGCATAATGAGTGGATTGAGGCACGATGATTCTAAGTGAAATAAGTCACACAGAAAAAGAAACATCATAAGGTATCACTAATGCACGGAATGTAAACTTGGCTACACAGGAACTGAATTACAAAACAGAACAGGGTCTCAAGTTTAGAAAACCAACTTATGCTTGCTTAAGGGGAAAGGTGAGTTGGGGTGCTGCATAAAACCAGAGTTTGAAATTAGCACAGATACCGTTCCATAAGCCAAATATGTAATAGACAAGACCTACCCCTTGCTCAACGAAATGGACTCAACAATGAGGTATCACCTCACACCTGTTAGAATGGGCATCATCTGAAAATCTACAAACAACAAATGCTGGAAAGGGTGTGGAGAAAAGGAAGCCTCTTTCACTACTGTTGGGAATATAAATTGATACAGTCACTATGGACAACAATATGGAGTTTCTTAAGAAACTAATAATAGAATTACCCTATGATACAGCAATCCCAGTACTGGACATATACCCAGACAAAACCATAAATCAAAAAGAGACATTCACCGCAATGTTCATTGCATCTCTATTTACAATATCGAGGTAATGGAAGCAACCTAAATGCCCACAGACAGACGAATGCATAAAGATGTGGTACATATATAAAGTGGAATATTACTAAGCCATGAAAGGAATGAAATTGGGTCATTTGTAGAGACGTCGATGGATCTAGAGACTGTCATACAGAGTGAAGTAAGTCAGAAAGAGAAAAACAAATCTTGTATATTCATGCATATATGTGGAACCTAGAAAAACTGTACAGATTAACCATTTTGCAAGGAATAAATAGAGCAACAGATGTAGACAACAAACGTATGGACACAAGGGGGGAAAGCTCTTGAGGGTGTGGTGGTGGGAGGAGTTGAGAGATTGGGATTGGCATGTAAACATTTATATGTATAAAATAGATACCAATAAGAACCTGCTGTATAAAAATATAAAATAAAATTCAAAATTAAAAAGAAATAAAATTTAAAAAATAAAACAGAAAAGACAATTATTCCCTTCACATACATGTATTTATATGAACAAATTATTTCCATGCTTATATCTGTAAATACAAAAAAGAGGAATAAAATCTACCTTGAACCAAAAATGAAAAAGAGAAAAAAAAAACAGATCCCACCAGTTACACAGAGGAAAACTGTATCAGGGCACTTGCTCCAGTTGTAAACAATTCTGAAGTTGGTCAGTGGTGGGGAATCGTCTCCCATTCAGCCAGCAGCCCCCACACAACAAGCGTCCTCATTGCAAAGCTGGGGCACCGTGCCGAGGCATCTGTGAGTAAACGTGAGCTGAGCCCCAGGCCAGTTGCTGCTGAACTGTTCCCACCCTTCCCAGGTAAAACACCTGAATATATACAAGGACTTGAAAGCCTAGAGGAAGGGCCATGGAGCCACACGAGTGACAGCATGCCAGCTGACTTGGTGCCTGCAGGCCAGCCAGGATGGTCCTGGCCCTGGGTGCTCTTCTGGAAGATTTCCATTTCCCCATTTCCCTGCCTGAGATACCCGTCCTGTCCCTGCCCCCACTGCTTTTTTCCTTCCTCACCTCTGCCCAGGGAGAAATTCCAGCAGCAGGTATGGGTGACACATCCTCTTCTTTAGCAGGTGGCAGCCTGGCAACTGCTGCAGAAAGTCCAGCAGAGCCCCACTCACACTGGGCCACCCACAAAGCCGTGGCCTCTCACTCTCTCCCACCAGCCCAGCCCCGAGACTGCTGACAGGGCAGAGAAAATGGCGTCAGGCACAGCTGCAGGGGCTCTTGCTGCCTGGAGTGGTATTTATGTTGATCTCAACCCAGGCACACCTGGGGAGGGCGGGCCGGCACGGTAAGGCTGCCCAGGTCAGCCAATCATCACCCCTCAGGGGCTCACAGTTGAAGAAAATGGAACTTGCTGAACCGGCCAGGTCCAAGGAACAGGTGTGGGCTCCTGAGAGTCAGGATAGACAAGGGGCTGCAGCTTTGGCTTGTTTTCTAATCATTTTATCTGGCCCATGAGTAGGAGACAACTTCAAGAAAACCCTCTCCTAATGAGAGGAACCCAGGAGTCAGGGAGAGGAGGGGTGGGTGGTGGTTGGAGACAGAGGCCTGGTGCCCTGGGTGCAGTGGAAGTGTCTGGAAGACCAGGTGGAGGGAGGCCACACAGAGTGATGCCCAGGGTCACAGACCTGTCGGAGCTGCTGTTTGTTAGTTCAAGTCCTGCTCTGAGGTGCTCTGTGTCAGCTCTGAGCGACAGGTGAGCTGGGGGTGCTCTTCAATGAGGGCTATGTGCACGGTTCCTGTGTGCCCAGCCCTGCCACGGTACCTGCAAGGGTAGCTCTGTATCCTGGGAGGGGCCTGACCATGAGAGCCCCGTGGGCTGGGTTGGGGGTGGGGTACCTGCCCAGGAGAGCTCCATATCCTGGGATTGGCCTGAACACGAGAGCCCCATGGGCTGCTGGGGACCTTGTAAAGGATGTCAGGACAGTCAGTGAAGCCACCGAGGATATACCGCCAGTTGCTCCTGATTCCTACACCATGCTGGTCATTCTACCAACCACCAGGACATGGTATTCTGTATTAGTCTTCAATGATGCCTTCTTTTGTATTCCATTAGTCCCAGAGTCACAAGAAATTTTGGCTTGTGAGTGGCAGGACTCAACATACAACTAAAACAATACTTCCGGGCCGTCTTGCCCCAAGGGTTCAAAAATTCCCACACCATCTTTGGGGAAAGCTTAGCTAAAGACCGAAAAGTTCTACCTCTGGAAAAGGAAACCCTCCTTCAATATGCAGATGACATTCTGATCGCCAGCCCTACTAAGGAGGCCTCTGAGCTACCAAGCCAATAAAGGATAGAAGTTGTCCAAGAAAAAGCTCAAATATCACAGACTGCGGTGACCTGCCTGGGCTTCATTCTCACACAAGGTCGGAGAAGCCCATCCCAGGAAAGGGAAGAAACCATTTGCAGCCTTACCCCTTTCTAAAACTAGAAGACAGCTTAGGGGTTCCTGGGGAGGCTGCTTCTGGATTTGGGGTTTGCTGCTTCTGGATCCCTAACTACAGTCTACTAGCTGGGCCTCTATATGAAACACTGAAAGGAAAAGATGATGATCCTTTTGAACAGAATCCAGAAGTGGCCTTTCAAGAATGGAAAGAGCAGTCAATTCAGACCCTTGCCCTGGAACTCCCTAATTGAGCTAAACCCTTTGACCTTTCCATTCCCGGTGAAAGGTGAATCGCCATTGGAGAATTAGTGCAAAAACTGGGACCACTTGAAATGGAACAACGCAAGAATGCCATCCAGGTAGGATAAACTACAGTCACCAAGGGGCTTGGCCCGCTGCCACATCTGGCCAAGATACTGGCGGTATCTAAAAACCTGGAAATCAGCAGCCCAAAAGGCCACCTCCCTCCTAAGGGAAAAGGACCCCACGTGGTGATCCTAATCACCAACCATGCCCTGAAGTTGCAGGGTTCGCTCCGTGGGCACACCGACCTCGGGTGAGGAGGCCCTCCAACTCCAACATCCAGAGAGATAACCGGGGGCAACAGGGCACCATGACGACTCGTGTGAACATCACTTGACCTGGAGTTTCTCTCATAAAACAACAATAGTGTGTCCCGAAGGAGTAGACTACTGCTTGCAGGACTTACTGCACCCGGAGGGGAGCTAATAATCTTGGCGGGGGAACCGTATATCACACTGTCACCATAGAAAAGCCTACAGACACCGTGATGATGGTGGTCAATAAGACCGGCTGGACTCCTGTTTACTTCAAAAGGCTGTTGACTCAGTGGCCATCATGGTCCTTGATCACCACTGACCCTGGACTGTCTGGGAGTTGAGCGGGCAAGGCTCTGACACCTGGTGCTGTTTTTACGTTAATTCAGGGGCCTAATTGAAGAAAGAGCAGACTACTGGTCAGAGCATCTAGGCTGGCAGAAACGGTCAGCCTAAGGTGGCCGAACAAATGTGGGGCGGGGTGAAATCGGCCCCCACAGCGTCTCTGCACATCTCTTTCCTGGACCCTCAAAGGTCATTAGAATCTATAACACTTCCAATGCTGGTGCTCAGGCGGACGAGCAGGGAGGCAGGGGTCCTGGGGCCAATCAACGTCACCTGGAGGCTGCTGGGGAGAAGTTCTGACCCTCGTCCCCTGGTATGAGGGCTCCCAACTCAGCACTCAGCAGTTACAGAAGAAGGGTCTGCACCCTCAGCACTCCAAGAATGAGGAACGGGACAAAAGGCAGAGGAGGGGTTTGTCCCCAGCAAAGCCCATTAAAAATCCCTGGGAGATAAAAATAGAATCTGGGCAATAAAGTCAAGTCTGACCTTTTTTATCCTTTGTGCTTTGTCTAATTTCACGTGCTCCTAGGGTCCCGCATGCAGAGGTTCCACACCCGGCACTTCAGACCAGATTTCCTAGTGCAGAATGGCTGGGTCGACACCTCAGCTCCTGGGGCCCAGTGCAGACTCCGAGATATAGAGCCTGAGCTGCAGCCAACCCGGCCCTCGAGAGCTCCGCCCCCTCCCTCCCACTGACTCTGACAGGATCTCTACACAGCAGCCCAGCCCACAGCCCACGGGGTAGTGCATGCTCTCACCTCTCCATTCTCTGATCAAAATATAAAGTTTCCTTTGCTTGGGACCCAAACTCAGTCTCGATCTGTTGGCCCCAATGACACTGGGCAGGGGGACACTTGTTGGGGTCCACTCTGGAGGATCAGTAACAGAAATTGAGACTATTGTAACTTCAATGAACAGATGTGTGAGCCAAACTGTAGTTAACATAGAACAGTTTAGAAGGCTCGGGTAAAATAAGATGTTTCTAACACTTCCATTTGATATTTCCATCACTTTATCATAAGCAAGTTCAGTGAAAAGGTTTGTCTTATTTGTCAGGTCAACATTAGAGAAATGAAGTGATTTCTTTCCAAGGATGTACATCTAATAATCTTGGTTAAAGCTTCAATCTTGTTTTAAATGCTTTTCCATTGAAAATGATACCTCTCTTTCAGCTCCCCCATTTCTGAGAAGTATAAAATCTTATAATTTATTATTATCAAAGGGGAAAGGTGGGAGGAGGGATAAATTAACAGTTTGGAATTAACACATACACACTGCTATGTATAAAGTAGATCATCAACAAGGAACTACTGTATAGCACAGGGAACTACACTCAATATTTTGCAATAACCTATAAGGGGAAATAATCGGAAAAAGAATAGATATTTTTATTGACATCATCTATCAATGACAGTTAAAGTGTAACCTAAGGGAAGCCGGTGGTGAGTGCTTCTGACCCTGAAGACTTCAATCATCTAAAGTTTGGACTCTGCCTACTTCCCAAGGCCCTTAATGAACATATGTGTAGCCGTAGCTTAAAAAACTCCCCAGTTTGGGTTTCGGGGAGACACTGATTTTGAAAAAGCCCTGGCGTTCTCCTTACATGAATGGGACTCTTCCTACTGCTAAAACATGTCTGTCACATCCAGAGGATGGTATACCGTCTGATCGGGAAGAGTTTGGAAAAGGCATCTCATCTCCTCATCTCCTGGTGCTCGGGTTTACCCCTCCAGCGTCTTTACTAACAGTCTCCCCACTTGGAGATGTCAGCACTGTCAACATCCTGTTGCGTACAGTTTGGAATTTGTCCAGAGGATGAAGCGGAAGGATGAGGAACAATGAGAGACAAGTGTTCAGACAGGCACATGTCACTCTAATTTCCAATCAGGAAGACGAATTGACCAAAGGCTAGGGTTGCCCATGGAAACAGTATAGGGCTTGAGGAAATCCCACTGCTTTGTGGCCAGTTCCCATAAACACAAGTTGAACAATGGAACTCAGGGGCAGTAAAATTCACGAAACTGCAGAGTTGAAAATATCTATCACTGAAAAATGTCTTGAGGAAAGTCAGAGAAAAGGATTGGTAAGCAAGGGAGAATGGCAGGAAAGGGATTTGAGGAGGTAGAAAGGACTCGCCATTAAGCACAAGAAAAGGGGCTGAACATTGCCAACATTGCAGTTGGCCAAAAAGGCTGTATGCGTTTTTTTCTGTATATATTCAAGAAAAGGGCATACACTTTTCTAGCCAACCAAACAGGTGGGCACTGGAAATCAATACTACAAAAGATATCACTTCGCATCAGTCAGAAGAGCCATCCTCATAAAGTGTAAACACCAGAAATGCAGGACAGGGCAAGGAGAAGAGGGAGCCCTGTGAGGCTTATAGTGGAAATGTATATTGCCAACGGCCATTCTGGAGAAGTGTATTGTGTTTACTAAAGCATCTAAAAAATGAGCTACAGAGCATAGGGCACTTGCACTCATGGGCGTATATCTTGGGAAAAACAAAAATCGAGAGGACACAGGCACCCCAATGTTTACTGCCTCTCTGTTTAAAAGATCCTCGACTAGGATAGAACTTAAATGTCTCTGGAGGGAAAAAATGGATAGAGATGTGGTACTTATGTAGAGTGGAATATTACTCAGCCTGGAAATCAATGAGATATGGCCAGTTGTAACAACTCCGGAGGAGTTACGTATGATCATTCTAAGTGACAGAATTCAAAAAGAAAAAGACACATATCATAAGATATCACTTAAAGGTGGAATCCAAAATGGCTACACATGAAATAAATTACAAAACAAAAACATAGTCAAATATGTAGAAAGCACGCGTAAGGCTGCTGAACGGGAAAGGTGGGGGGGGTGAGGCATCATCCAGGAGGTTGAAATTAGCAAAGATACCATTCCAAATACCAAACTGATAATCAACAAGGCCTACACGGTAGCTAAAAGAACTGCACTCAGCACACTCAAGTCACCGGAAAAGAATATCTATGACTGGTAAGAATCTGAAAAAGAATTTATTGATGTCTCTCTGTACGTGAATCAAGTGGATGTACAGCAGCAAGAAATAGAGCTTTGAAAATCAGCTGTAACCAATATAGTGATAAATTGCAAAAAATAAACGACAGAGAGACAGAGAAAACCTCTTACAACTTTTCCTCAGGGACGGTGATGCAACATGGATTGAACACATCTAGACCCACAGCAGGATGAGACATAAGGCTGGAAACTGTTCGCGCTAAGAGAAATGTGAGGTTGGGTGAGGAAATGCACACCCTTTAAAGTAATACTACCTGGTACCCATTCAATGGGTCCCAAATCTGCAGGTTCAAGGAATCTTCCTACAGCTAAAACATGCATGGAAAACCCAGAGGACTGTACACCATGTGATCGGGAGATGTGTCTAAAATGCACCTCATTTATCCTCTCCTGGTGCTCCTGTTCATCATTCCAGCCATGTTACTTAGAATCTCCCCACTTAGAGAATCAGCACATTTAAACGTCTGTTTCACACATTTTGCAAATTGTGAGGAGGATGAACGGGAAGAGGGGGAACCAATGAGAGAATAGTTGTAGGGGTTTGGACGGGCACATGTCACTCTAATTTCCCATTAAGAATAAGAATTAAAAAAAGGCTCAGCCCGCCTCGCCGGAGCCAAAATAGGGCCTGAAGCAATCCTGCGGCTTTGAGGCCAGCTCACAAAAGAGCAACTTAAAAAAATGGAGCTCAGGGTCACTGCAATTCACAAACCTGCAGAGTTATAAATGAAAACTAACGTCCAAAAATATGTTGAGGTAAGGCAAAGAAGAGGATCTGAATGCAAGACAGAATTGCAAGAAACAGATTTCAAGAGATAGATTGGACTCATCTTTAAAGCACATGAAAAGCGGCAGAATTTCGACAATGATGCAGTTGGCCCAAAAGGGAGTATGCGTTTTTTCCCGAATATATCCAGGAAAAAACGCATACGCCCTTTATGGGCAACCAAGCAAGCAAGCAATGCAAATGTGCACAACAAAGAAGTCTCATTTCCCACCGGTCAAAAGGGCCATCCGAAAAAATTGTAAAAACCAGAAATGCAGGACAGGCCATGGAGAACAGGGAGCCTTTATACACTGATGGACAGTGTGTGAACTGCCGAGAGCCACTCTGGAGAAGTGTATGGTGGTTCCTAAATCATCTAAAAAACAGAGCTACAGAGTATAGGGCACTTCCAATCACGGGAGTATATCTAGGGAAGTCTAAAAATCAACAAGACACAAGCACACCACATTTTAGGGCTACTCTGTTTACAAGAACCTCAACTTCAGTACACCTTAAATATCCCAGGAAAGAGAAAAATGGATAAAGAAAATGTGGTACTTATGTACAATGGAATATCTCTTCACCATGAAATCAATGTAATAAGGCTAGTAGAAGGATAAAGAGTGGATTTAGGTCCGATAATACTACTTGAAATAAGTCAAACAGAAAAAGAAACATATCATAAGATATCACTTATAGAGGGAGGATAAATATGGCTGCACAAAAAATGAATTACAAAACAGAACAGTGTCTCACATTTAGAAAACACACTTATGTCAGCTTAAGGGGAAAGGAGAGGTGGGGTGATGCATAAAACCAGAGTTTGAAATAAGCACAGATACCGTTCAATAAACCAAATAGGTATTAGACAAGATCTACACCTTGCTCAATGAACTGGCCTCAATACACCCTATACACCGCAGAGAAATATATCTGAGTAATAAGAATCTTAAAACCCATGTATTGATATATCTCCATAAGGGAATCAAGTGTGTGTAGAGCGGCACAAACACAGCAGTGAAAATGAGCTAAACCCCATTATAGAAATAAATTTTAAAACCAAAACGCAGAAACAATGAAAGAGAGAAAACTTCTTACAAAATTCGCTCAGGGGCTGTGATGCAACCTGGAATGACCACATATAAACCCACAGCTGGATAAGACATAAGGCTGGACACTTGGGGCTGAGAGGATTGGTGAGCTTTGCTGAGCAACTGCCGAAAGTTTAATGCAATACTTCATGCTACTCATTCCAAGGGTCCCAACACTGCAGGTTGAAGGGAATCTTCCTACAGCTAAAACATGCATGGGAAATCCAGCAGATGGTATACCATATGATCAGGAAAGGTTTCTAAAACGCACCTCATTTTCCTCTCCTGGGGCTCCGGATCAACATTCCAGCCACTTTACTAACAACATCCCCACATGGAGAGTCAATGACTTTAAGTTCCGGTATCGCACAGTCTGCAGTTAGTGCGGAGGATGAATGGGAATAGGGGGAACCAGTGAGAAAATAGCTGCAGCGGTTTCAATGCCCACATGTCACTCTAATTTCACACAGGAAGAAGAATTAACCAAAGACACAACAAGGTGCCCCAGAAGAAAAATAGGGTCTGAAGAAATCCTGTGGATATGAGGCAAGATCACAAAAATAAGAGCTGAAAAATGGAACTAAGGGCAACTGCAATTCAAAAACCTGCAGAGTTATAAAGGCCAACTATTTTCCAAAACTATATTGAGGTAAGGCTATGAAGAGGCACTGACAGCAAGGCAGAATTGCAGGAAACCGATTTCAGGAGGTAGACTGGAATTGCATGTAAAGCATAGGAAAAGAGGCAGAACGTCCACAATGATGCACTTGGCCAAAAAGGGCGTATGCGTTTTTTCCTGAATATATTCAGGAAAAAACGCATACGCCCTTTTTGGCCAAGCAAGCAAGCTTGCAAAGGAAATCTGCACTACAATGAAGTCTCACTGCCCCCGGGTCAGAAGGGCCAGCTGAAAAAAGTGTAAAATCCAGAAAGGCAGGACAGGCTATAAAGAACTGGGAGCCTTGTTATGCTGATGGGCGGGATGTAAATGGCCAACAGCCACTCTGGAGAAGTGTATGGTGTTTCCTGAATCATCTACAAAACAAAGCAACAGAGCGTAGGGCACTTCCACTTATGGTCCTAAAGCTTAGGGAAATTAAAATCAAAAAGACACAGCAACCCCAAAGTTTGGGATGGCTCTGTTTACAAGAACCTCATTTACGGTACAAGTTCAATATCACAGAAAGTGAAAAATGGATAAAGAAGTTGTGGTACTTACGTACAATGCAATATCACTCAGCAATGAAATCTATGTCATCAGGCCCGTAGCAGCATAATGAGTGGATTCAGGTACGATGATTCTAAGTGAAATAAGTCACACAGAAAAAGAAACTTCATAAGATATCACTACTACACGGAATGTAAACTTGGCTACACAGGAACTGAATTACAAAACAGAATAGGGTGTCAAATGTAGAAAACCAACTAATGCTTGCTTAAGGGGAAAGGTGAGTTGGGGTGCTGCCTAAAACCAGAGATTGAAATTAGCACAGATACCGTTCCATAAGCCAAATTTGTAATAGACAAGAGCTACTCCTTGCTCAACGAAGTGGACTCAACACCCCATATTAAACGCCTAAGAATATATCTGACTAGTAAGAATCTTAAAACCTATGGATTTATATGTCTCCGAAAGAGAATCAAGCATGTGTACAGCGGCATAAACACAGCAGTGATAGGATTGGTGAGGTTCGGTGAGCAAATGCAGACCCTTTGAAGTCATATTGCATGGTACCCATTCCATGGGTCTCAACTCTCCAGGTTTAAGGGATTCATCCTTCAGCTAAAACATGCATGTGGAACCCAGAGTATGATACACCGTGTGATCGGGAAATGTGTTCAAATGTGTCTCAGTTTTGTCCCCTGGTACTCGGGTGCAACATTCCAGAAGCTTTACTAACACTCTCCCCACTTGGAGAGTCAATGTCTTTAACCTCCTGTTTGGCCCAGTTTGCAATTCCTGCGGAAAATGAACAGGAATTGGGAGAACCTATGAGAGACTAGCTGGAGGTGTCTGGACGGGCAAATTTAACTCTCATTTCCCACCAGGCAGAGGAATTAACCAAAGGCTCAGTGTGCCATGCCAGAACCGCACTTGGGCCTGAAGCAATCCTGCCGTGTTGCGGCCAGCTCACAAGAAAGCGAGTTTAAGAAAGGAGCTCAGGGGCACTGTCATTCACAAACCTGCAGAGTTATAAATGACAGCTATCGTCCAAAAATATATTGAAGTAAGGCTGCCAAGAGGACTTGAAAGCGGAGCAGAATTGCAGGAAACCGATTTCAGGAGGTAGACTGGAATTGCATGTAAAGTATAGAAAAAGAGTCAGAACGTCCACAATGATGGACTTGGCCAAAAAGGGCGTATGCGTTTTCTCCTGAATATATTCAGGAAAAAACGCATACGCCCTTTTTGGCCAACCAAGCAAGCTTGCAAAGGAAATCTGCACTACAATGAAGTCTCACTGCCCCCCGGTCAAAAGGGCCAGCTGAAAAAATTGTAAAATCCAGAAAGGCAGGACAGGCCATGGAGAACTGGGAGCCTTGTTATGCTTATGGGCGGGATGTAAATTGCCAACAGCCACTCTGGAGAAGTGTATGGTGTTTCCTGAATCATCTACAAAACAAAGCAACAGAGCGTAGGGCACTTCCACATATGGTCCTAAAGCTTAGGGAAATTAAAATCAAAAAGACACAGCCACCCCAAAGTTTGGGACGGCTCTGTTTACAAGAACCTCGTTTACGGTACAAGTTCAATATCTCAGAAAGAGAAAAATGGATAAAGAAGTTGTGGTACTTACGTACAATGCAATATCACTCAGCAATGAAATCTATGTCATCAGGCCCGTAGCAGCATAATGAGTGGATTCAGGTACGATGATTCTAAGTGAAATAAGTCACACAGAAAAAGAAACATTATAAGATATCACTACTACACGGAATGTAAACTTGGCTACACAGGAACTGAATTACAAAACAGAACAGGGTCTCAAATGTAGAAAACCGACTTATGCTTCCTTAAGGGGAAAGGTGAGTTGGGGTGCTGCATAAAACCAGAGATTGAAATTAACACAGATACCGTTCCATTAGCCAAATTTGTAATAGACAAGAGCTACTCCTTGCTCAACGAAGTGGACTCAACACCCCATATTAAACGCCTAAGAATATACCTGACTAGTAAGAATCTTAAAACCTATGGATTTATATCTCTCCGAAAGAGAATCAAGCATGTGTACAGCAGCATAAACGCAGCAGTGATAGGATTGGTGAGGTTCGGTGAGCAAATGCAGACCCTTTGAAGTCATATTGCATGGTACCCATTCCATGGGTCTCAACTCTCCAGGTTTAAGGGATTCATCCTTCAGCTAAAACATGCATGTGGAACCCAGAGTATGATCCACCGTGTGTTCGGGAAACGTGTTCAAATGTGTCTCAGTTTTCGTCCCCTGGTACTCGGGTGCAACATTCCAGATGCTTTACTAACACTCTCCCCACTTGGAGAGTAAATGCCTTTAACCTCCTGTTTGGCCCAGTTTGCAATTTCTGCGGAAAATGAACAGGAATAGGGAGAACCTACGAGAGGCTAGCTGGAGGTGTCTGGACAGGCAAATTTAACTCTCATTTACCAACAGGCAGAGGAATTAACCAAAGGCTCAGTGTGCCATGCCAGAACCACACTAAGGCCTGAAGCAATCCTGCGGTGTTGCGGCCAGCTCACAAGAAAGCGATTTGAAGAAAGGAGCTCAGGGGCACTGTCATTCACAAACATGCAGAGTTATAAATGACAGCTATCGTCCAAAAATATATTGAAGTAAGGCTGCCAAGAGGACTTGAAAGCGGGGCAGAATTGCAGGAAACCGATTTCAGGAGGTAGATTGGAATTGCATGTAAAGCATAGGAAAAGAGGTAGAACGTCCAAAATGATGCACTTGGCCAAAAAGGGCGTATGCGTTTTTTCCTGAATATATTCAGGAAAAAACGCATACGAACTTTTTGGCCAACCAAGCAAGCTTGCAAAAGAAATCTGCACTACAATGAAGTCTACAGCCCCCCGGTCAAAAGGGCCAGCTGAAAAAAGTGTAAAATCCAGAAAGGCAGGACAGGCCATGGAGAACGTGGAGCCTTGTTATGCTGATGGGAGGGTTGTAAATTGCCAACAGCCACTCTGGAGAAGTGTATGGTGTTTCCTGAAACATCTAATAAACAAAGCAACAGAGCGTAGGGCACATCCACTTATGTTCCTAAAGTTTAGGGAAATTAAAATCAAAAAGACACAGCCACCCCAAAGTTTGGGATGGCTCTGTTTACAAGAATCTCGTTTACGGTACAAGTTCAATATCACAGAAAGCGAAAAATGGATAAAGAAGTTGTGGTACTTACGTACAATGCAATATCACTCAGCAATGAAATCTTTGTCATCAGGCCCGTAGCAGCATAATGAGTGGATTCAGGTACGATGATTCTAAGTGAAATAAGTCACACAGAAAAAGAAACTTCATAAGATATCACTACTACACGGAATGTAAACTTGGCTACAAAGGACCTGAATTACAAAACAGAATAGGGTGTCAAATGTAGAAAACCAACTTATGCTTGCTTAAGGGGAAAGGTGAGTTGGGGTGCTGCCTAAAACCAGAGATTGAAATTAGCACAGATACCATTCCATAAGCCAAATTTGTAATAGACAAGAGCTACTCCTTGCTCAACGAAGTGGACTCAACACCCCATATTAAACGCCTAAGAATATATCTGACTAGTAAGAATCTTAAAACCTATGGATTTATATGTCTCCGAAAGAGAATCAAGCATGTGTACAGCGGCATAAACGCAGCAGTGATAGGATTGGTGAGGTTCGGTGAGCAAATGCAGACCCTTTGAAGTCATATTGCATGGTACCCATTCCATGGGTCTCAACTCTCCAGGTTTAAGGGATTCATCCTTCAGCTAAAACATGCATGTGGAACCCAGAGTATGATCCACCGTGTGATCGGGAAACGTGTTCAAATGTGTCTCAGTTTTGTCCCGTGGTACTCGGGTGCAACATTCCAGAAGCTTTACTAACACTCTCCCCACTTGGAGAGTCAGTGCCTTTAACCTCCTGTTTGGCCCAGTTTGCAATTTCTGCGGAAAATGAACAGGAATTAGGAGAACCTATGAGAGACTAGCTGGAGGTGTCTGGACGGGCAAATTTAACTCTCATTTCCCACCAGGAACAGGAATTAACCAAAGGCTCAGCGTGCCGTGCCAGAACCACACTAGGGTCTGAAGCAATCCTGCGGTGTTGCGGCCAGCTCACAAGAAAGCGAGTTGAAGAAAGGAGCTCAGGGGCACTGTAATGCACAAACTTACAGAGTTATAAATGACAGTTGTCGTCCAAAAATATATTGAAGTAAGGCTGCCAAGAGGACTTGAAAGCGGGGCAGAATTGCAGGAAACCGATTTCAGGAGGTAGACTGGAATTGCATGTAAAGCATAGGAAAAGAGGCAGAACGTCCACAATGATGCACTTGGCCAAAAAGGGCGTATGCGTTTTTTCCTGAATATATTCAGGAAAAAACGCATACGCCCTTTTTGGCCAACCAAGCAAGCTTGCAAAGGAAATCTGCACTACAATGAAGTCTCACTGCCCCCCGGTCAAAAGGGCCAGCTGAGAAAAGTGTAAAATCCAGAAAGGCAGGACAGGCCATGGAGAATTGGGAGGCTTGTTATGCTGATGGGAGGGTTGTAAATTGCCAACAGCCACTCTGGAGAAGTGTATGGTGTCTCCTGAATCGTCTACGAAACAAAGCAACAGAGCGTAGGGCACTTCCACTTATGGTCCTAAAGTTTAGGGAAATTAAAATCAAAAAGACACAGCCACGCCAAACTTTGGGACGGCTCTGTTTACAAGAACCTCGTTTACGGTACAAGTTCAATATCACAGAAAGCGAAAAATGGATAAAGAAGTTGTGGTACTTACGTACAATGCAATATCACTCAGCAATGAAATCTATGTCATCAGGCCCGTAGCAGCATAATGAGTGGATTCAGGTACGATGATTCTAAGTGAAATAAGTCACACAGAAAAACAAACATCATAAGATATCAATACTACACGGAATGTAAACTTGGCTACACAGGAACTGAATTACAAAACAGAACAGGGTCTCAAATGTAGAAAACCAACTTATGCTTGCTTAAGGGGAAAGGTGAGTTGGGGTGCTGCATAAAACCAGAGATTGAACTTGGCACAGATACCGTTCCATAAGCCAAATATGTAATAGACAAGAGCTACTCCTTGCTCAACGAAGTGGACTCAACACCCCACATTAAACGCCTAAGAATATACCTGACTAGTAAGAATCTTAAAACCTATGGATTTATGTGTCTCCGAAAGAGAACCAAGCATGTGTACAGTGGCATAAACGCAGCAGTGATAGGATTGGTGAGGTTCGGTGAGCAAATGCAGACCCTTTGAAGTCATATTGCATGGTACCCATTCCATGGGTCTCAACTCTCCAGGTTGAAGGGATTCTTCCTTCAGCTAAAACATACATGTGGAACCCAGAGTATGATCCACCGTGTGATCGGGAAACGTTTTCAAATGTGTCTCAGTTTTCGTCCCCTGGTACTCGGGTGCAACATTCCAGACGCTTTACTAACACTCTCCCCACTTGGAGAGTCAGTGCCTTTAACCTCCTGTTTGGCCCAGCTTGCAATTTCTGCGGAAAATGAACAGGAATAGGGAGAACCAATGAGAGACTAGCTGGAGGTGTCTGGACGGGCAAATTTAGCTCTCATTTCCCACCAGGAAGAGGAATTAACCAAAGGCTCAGCGTGCCGTGCCGGAACCAGATTAGGGCCTGAAGCCATCCTGCGGTGTTGCGGCCAGCTCACAAGAAAGCGACTTGAAGAAAGGAGCTCGGGGCACTGTAATTCACAAACCTGCAGAGTTATAAATGACAGCTATCGTCCAAAAATATACTGAAGTAAGGCTGCCAAAAGGACTTGAAAGCGGGGCAGAATTGCAGGAAACCGATTTCAGGAGGTAGACTGGAATTGCATTTAAAGCATAGGAAAAGAGGCAGAACGTCCACAATGATGCACTTGGCCAAAAAGGGCGTATGCATATTTTCTTGAATATATTCAGGAAAAAACGCACACGCACTTTTTGGCCAACCAAGCAAGCTTGCAAAGGAAATCTGCACTACAATGAAGTCTCACTTCCCCCCGGTCAAAAGGGCCATCTGAAAAAAGTGTAAAATCCAGAAAGGCAGGACAGGCCATGGAGAACTGGGAGCCTTGTTATGCTGATGGGCGGGATGTAAATTGCCAACAGTCACTCGGGAGAAGTGTATGGTGTTTCCTGAAACATCTAAAAAACAAAGCAACAGAGCCTAGGGCACTGCCACTTATGGTCCTATAGCTTAGGGAAATTAAAATCAAAAAGACACAGCCACCCCAACGTTTGGGACGGCTCTGGTTACAAGAATCTCGTTTACGGTACAAGTTCAATATCGCAGAAAGCGAAAAATGGATAAAGAAGTTGTGGTACTTACGTACAATACAATATCACTCAGCAATGAAATCTATGTCATCAGGCCCGTAGCAGCATAATGAGTGGATTCAGGTATGATGATTCTAACTGAAATAAGTCACACAGTAAAAGAAACATCATAAGATATCACTAATACACGGAATGAAAACTTGGCTACACAGGAACTGGATTACAAAACAGAACAGGGTCTCAAATTTAGAAAGCCAACTTATGCTTGCTTAACGGGAAAGGTGAGTTGGGGTGCTGCATAAAACCAGAGATTGAAATGAGCACAGATAAAGTTCCTTAAGCCAAATATGTAATAGACAAGAGCTACTCCTTGCTCAACGAAATGGGCTCAACACCCCATATTAAACGCCTAAGAATGTACCTGACTAGTAAGTATCTTAAAACCTATGGATTGCTATGTCTCCGAAAGAGAATCAAGCGTGTGTACAGGGGCATAAACGCAGCAGTGATAGGATTGGAGAGGTTCGGTGAGCAAATGAAGACCCTTTGAAGTCATATTGCATGGTACCCATTCCATGGGTCTCAACTCTCCAGGTTGAAGGGATTCTTCCTTCAGCTAAAACATGCATGTGGAACCCAGAGTATGATCAACCGTGTGATCGGGAGACGCGTTCAAATATGTCTCACTTTTCGACCCCTGGTACTCGGGTGCAACATTCCAGACGCTTAACTAACACTCTCCCGAAATGGAGAGTCAGTGCCTTTAACCTCCTGTTTGGCCCAGTTTGCAATTTCTGCGAAAGATGAACAGGAATAGGAGAACCAATGAGAGACTAGCTGGAGGTGTCTGGACGGGCAAATTTTACTCTCATTTCCCACCAGGAAGAGGAATTAACCAAAGGCTCAGCGTGCCATGCCGGAACCAGATTAGGGCCTGAAGCAATCCTGCGGTGTTGCAGCCAGCTCACAAGAAAGCGAGTTGAAGAAAGGAGCTCAGGGGCACTGTAATTCACAAACCTGCAGAGTTATAAATGACAGCTATCGTCCAAAAATATACTGAAGTAAGGCTGCCAAGAGGACTTGAAAGCGGGGCAGAATTGCAGGAAACCGATTTCAGGAGGTAGACTGGAATAGCATTTAAAGCATAGGAAAAGAGGCAGAACGTCCACAATGATGCACTTGGCCAAAAAGGGCGTATGCATATTTTCTTGAATATATTCAGGAAAAAACGCACACGCACTTTTTGGCCAACCAAGCAAGCTTGCAAAGGAAATCTGCACTACAATGAAGTCTCACTTCCCCCCGGTCAAAAGGGCCATCTGAAAAAAGTGTAAAATCCAGAAAGGCAGGACAGGCCATGGAGAACTGGGAGCCTTGTTATGCTGATGGGCGGGATGTAAATTGCCAACAGCCACTCGGGAGAAGTGTATGGTGTTTCCTGAAACATCTAAAAAACAAAGCAACAGAGCCTAGGGCACTGCCACTTATGGTCCTATAGCTTAGGGAAATTAAAATCAAAAAGACACAGCCACCCCAACGTTTGGGACGGCTCTGGTTACAAGAACCTCGTTTACGGTACAAGTTCAATATCGCAGAAAGCGAAAAATGGATAAAGAAGTTGTGGTATTTACGTACAATACAATATCACTCAGCAATGAAATCTATGTCATCAGGCCCGTAGCAGCATAATGAGTGGATTCAGGTATGATGATTCTAACTGAAATAAGTCACACAGTAAAAGAAACATCATAAGATATCACTAATACACGGAATGAAAACTTGGCTACACAGGAACTGGATTACAAAACAGAACAGGGTCTCAAATTTAGAAAGCCAACTTATGCTTGCTTAACGGGAAAGGTGAGTTGGGGTGCTGCATAAAACCAGAGATTGAAATGAGCACAGATAAAGTTCCTTAAGCCAAATATGTAATAGACAAGAGCTACTCCTTGCTCAACGAAATGGGCTCAACACCCCATATTAAACGCCTAAGAATGTACCTGACTAGTAAGTATCTTAAAACCTATGGATTGCTATGTCTCCGAAAGAGAATCAAGCGTGTGTACAGGGGCATAAACGCAGCAGTGATAGGATTGGAGAGGTTCGGTGAGCAAATGAAGACCCTTTGAAGTCATATTGCATGGTACCCATTCCACGGGTCTCAACTCTCCAGGTTGAAGGGATTCTTCCTTCAGCTAAAACATG
Organism: Lagenorhynchus albirostris; assembly: GCF_949774975.1. NCBI lineage: Eukaryota > Metazoa > Chordata > Mammalia > Artiodactyla > Delphinidae > Lagenorhynchus > Lagenorhynchus albirostris. The sequence goes on along the minus strand of NC_083098.1, from coordinate 58,835,826 downwards.
CATGTGGAACCCAGAGTATGATCAACCGTGTGATCGGGAGACGCGTTCAAATATGTCTCACTTTTCGACCCCTGGTACTCGGGTGCAACATTCCAGACGCTTAACTAACACTCTCCCGACATGGAGAGTCAGTGCCTTTAACCTCCTGTTTGGCCCAGTTTGCAATTTCTGCGAAAGATGAACAGGAATAGGAGAACCAATGAGAGACTAGCTGGAGGTGTCTGGACGGGCAAATTTTACTCTCATTTCCCACCAGGAAGAGGAATTAACCAAAGGCTCAGCGTGCCGTGCCGGAACCAGATTAGGGCCTGAAGCAATCCTGCGGTGTTGCAGCCAGCTCACAAGAAAGCGAGTTGAAGAAAGGAGCTCAGGGGCACTGTAATTCACAAACCTGCAGAGTTATAAATGACAGCTATCGTCCAAAAATATACTGAAGTAAGGCTGCCAAGAGGACTTGAAAGCGGGGCAGAATTGCAGGAAACCGATTTCAGGAGGTAGACTGGAATTGCATTTAAAGCATAGGAAAAGAGGCAGAACGTCCACAATGATGCACTTGGCCAAAAAGGGCGTATGCATATTTTCTTGAATATATTCAGGAAAAAACGCACACGCACTTTTTGGCCAACCAAGCAAGCTTGCAAAGGAAATCTGCACTACAATGAAGTCTCACTTCCCCCCGGTCAAAAGGGCCATCTGAAAAAAGTGTAAAATCCAGAAAGGCAGGACAGGCCATGGAGAACTGGGAGCCTTGTTATGCTGATGGGCGGGATGTAAATTGCCAACAGCCACTCGGGAGAAGTGTATGGTGTTTCCTGAAACATCTAAAAAACAAAGCAACAGAGCCTAGGGAACTGCCACTTATGGTCCTATAGCTTAGGGAAATTAAGATCAAAAAGACACAGCCACCCCAAAGTTTGGGACGGCTCTGTTTACAAGAACCTCGTTTACGGTACAAGTTCAATATCGCAGAAAGCGAAAAATGGATAAAGAAGTTGTGGTACTTACGTACAATACAATATCACTCAGCAATGAAATCTATGTCATCAGGCCCGTAGCAGCCTAATGAGTGGATTCAGGTATGATGATTCTAACTGAAATAAGTCACACAGAAAAAGAAACATCATAAGATATCACTAATACACGGAATGAAAACTTGGCTACACAGGAACTGGATTACAAAACAGAACAGGGTCTCAAATTTAGAAAGCCAACTTATGCTTGCTTAACGGGAAAGGTGAGTTGGGGTGCTGCATAAAACCAGAGATTGAAATGAGCACAGATAAAGTTCCTTAAGCCAAATATGTAATAGACAAGAGCTACTCCTTGCTCAACGAAATGGGCTCAACACCCCATATTAAACACCTAAGAATGTACCTGACTAGTAAGTATCTTAAAACCTATGGATTGCTATGTCTCCGAAAGAGAATCAAGCGTGTGTACAGGGGCATAAACGCAGCAGTGATAGGATTGGAGAGGTTCGGTGAGCAAATGAAGACCCTTTGAAGTCATATTGCATGGTACCCATTCCACGGGTCTCAACTCTCCAGGTTGAAGGGATTCTTCCTTCAGCTAAAACATGCATGTGGAACACAGAGTATGATCAACCGTGTGATCGGGAGACGCGTTCAAATATGTCTCACTTTTCGACCCCTGGTACTCGGGTGCAACATTCCAGACGTTTAACTAACACTCTCCCGACATGGAGAGTCAGTGCCTTTAACCTCCTGTTTGGCCCAGTTTGCAATTTCTGCGAAAGATGAACAGGAATAGGAGAACCAATGAGAGACTAGCTGGAGGTGTCTGGACGGGCAAATTTTACTCTCATTTCCCACCAGGAAGAGGAATTAACCAAAGGCTCAGCGTGCCGTGCCGGAACCAGATTAGGGCCTGAAGCAATCCTGCAGTGTTGCAGCCAGCTCACAAGAAAGCGAGTTGAAGAAAGGAGCTCAGGGGCACTGTAATTCACAAACCTGCAGAGTTATAAATGACAGCTATCGTCCAAAAATATACTGAAGTAAGGCTGCCAAGAGGACTTGAAAGCGGGGCAGAATTGCAGGAAACCGATTTCAGGAGGTAGACTGGAATTGCATTTAAAGCATAGGAAAAGAGGCAGAACGTGGACAATGATGCACTTGACCAAAAAGGGCGTATGCGTTTTTTCCTGAATATATTCAGGAAAAAACGCACACGCCCTTTTTGGCCAACCAAGCAAGCTTGCAAAGGAAATCTGCACTAAAATGAAGTCTCACCTCCCCCTGGTCAAAGGGCCATCTGAAAAAAGTGTAAAATCCAGAAATGCAGGACAGGCCATGGAGAACTGGGAGCCTTGTTATGCTGATGGGCGGGATGTAAATTGCCAACAGCCACTCGGGAGAAGTGTATGGTGTTTCCTGAAACATCTAAAAAACAAAGCAACAGAGCCTAGGGCACTGCCACTTATCGTCCTATAGCTTAGGGAAATTAAAATCAAAAAGACACAGCCACCCCAACGTTTGGGACGGGTCTGGTTACAAGAACCTCGTTTACGGTACAAGTTCAATATCGCAGAAAGCGAAAAATGGATAAAGAAGTTGTGGTACTTACGTACAATGCAGTATCACTCAGCAATGAAATCTATGTCATCAGGCCCGTAGCAGCATAATGAGTGGATTCAGGTATGATGATTCTAACTGAAATAAGTCACACAGTAAAAGAAACATCATAAGATATCACTAATACACGGAATGAAAACTTGGCTACACAGGAACTGGATTACAAAACAGAACAGGGTCTCAAATTTAGAAAGCCAACTTATGCTTGCTTAACGGGAAAGGTGAGTTGGGGTGCTGCATAAAACCAGAGATTGAAATGAGCACAGATAAAGTTCCTTAAGCCAAATATGTAATAGACAAGAGCTACTCCTTGCTCAACGAAATGGGCTCAACACCCCATATTAAACGCCTAAGAATGTACCTGACTAGTAAGTATCTTAAAACCTATGGATTGCTATGTCTCCGAAAGAGAATCAAGCGTGTGTACAGGGGCATAAACGCAGCAGTGATAGGATTGGAGAGGTTCGGTGAGCAAATGAAGACCCTTTGAAGTCATATTGCATGGTACCCATTCCACGGGTCTCAACTCTCCAGGTTGAAGGGATTCTTCCTTCAGCTAAAACATGCATGTGGAACCCAGAGTATGATCAACCGTGTGACCGGGAGACGCGTTCAAATATGTCTCACTTTTCGACCCCTGGTACTCGGGTGCAACATTCCAGACGCTTAACTAACACTCTCCCGACATGGAGAGTCAGTGCCTTTAACCTCCTGTTTGGCCCAGTTTGCAATTTCTGCGAAAGATGAACAGGAATAGGAGAACCAATGAGAGACTAGCTGGAGGTGTCTGGACGGGCAAATTTTACTCTCATTTCCCACCAGGAAGAGGAATTAACCAAAGGCTCAGCGTGCCGTGCCGGAACCAGATTAGGGCCTGAAGCAATCCTGCGGTGTTGCAGCCAGCTCACAAGAAAGCGAGTTGAAGAAAGGAGCTCAGGGGCACTGTAATTCACAAACCTGCAGAGTTATAAATGACAGCTATCGTCCAAAAATATACTGAAGTAAGGCTGCCAAGAGGACTTGAAAGCGGGGCAGAATTGCAGGAAACCGATTTCAGGAGGTAGACTGGAATTGCATTTAAAGCATAGGAAAAGAGGCAGAACGTCCACAATGATGCACTTGGCCAAAAAGGGCGTATGCGTTTTTTCCTGAATATATTCAGGAAAAAACGCACACGCCCTTTTTGGCCAACCAAGCAAGCTTGCAAAGGAAATCTGCACTACAATGAAGTCTCACCTCCCCCCGGTCAAAAGGGCCATCTGAAAAAAGTGTAAAATCCAGAAATGCAGGACAGGCCATGGAGAACTGGGAGCCTTGTTATGCTGATGGGCGGGATGTAAATTGCCAACAGCCACTCGGGAGAAGTGTATGGTGTTTCCTGAAACATCTAAAAAACAAAGCAACAGAGCCTAGGGCACTGCCAATTATCGTCCTATAGCTTAGGGAAATTAAAATCAAAAAGACACAGCCACCCCAACGTTTGGGACGGCTCTGGTTACAAGAACCTCGTTTACGGTACAAGTTCAATATCGCAGAAAGCGAAAAATGGATAAAGAAGTTGTGGTACTTACGTACAATGCAGTATCACTCAGCAATGAAATCTATGTCATCAGGCCCGTAGCAGCATAATGAGTGGATTCAGGTATGATGATTCTAACTGAAATAAGTCACACAGTAAAAGAAACATCATAAGATATCACTAATACACGGAATGAAAACTTGGCTACACAGGAACTGGATTACAAAACAGAACAGGGTCTCAAATTTAGAAAGCCAACTTATGCTTGCTTAACGGGAAAGGTGAGTTGGGGTGCTGCATAAAACCAGAGATTGAAATGAGCACAGATAAAGTTCCTTAAGCCAAATATGTAATAGACAAGAGCTACTCCTTGCTCAACGAAATGGGCTCAACACCCCATATTAAACGCCTAAGAATGTACCTGACTAGTAAGTATCTTAAAACCTATGGATTGCTATGTCTCCGAAAGAGAATCAAGCGTGTGTACAGGGGCATAAACGCAGCAGTGATAGGATTGGAGAGGTTCGGTGAGCAAATGAAGACCCTTTGAAGTCATATTGCATGGTACCCATTCCACGGGTCTCAACTCTCCAGGTTGAAGGGATTCTTCCTTCAGCTAAAACATGCATGTGGAACCCAGAGTATGATCAACCGTGTGACCGGGAGACGCGTTCAAATATGTCTCACTTTTCGACCCCTGGTACTCGGGTGCAACATTCCAGACGCTTAACTAACACTCTCCCGACATGGAGAGTCAGTGCCTTTAACCTCCTGTTTGGCCCAGTTTGCAATTTCTGCGAAAGATGAACAGGAATAGGAGAACCAATGAGAGACTAGCTGGAGGTGTCTGGACGGGCAAATTTTACTCTCATTTCCCACCAGGAAGAGGAATTAACCAAAGGCTCAGCGTGCCGTGCCGGAACCAGATTAGGGCCTGAAGCAATCCTGCGGTGTTGCAGCCAGCTCACAAGAAAGCGAGTTGAAGAAAGGAGCTCAGGGGCACTGTAATTCACAAACCTGCAGAGTTATAAATGACAGCTATCGTCCAAAAATATACTGAAGTAAGGCTGCCAAGAGGACTTGAAAGCGGGGCAGAATTGCAGGAAACCGATTTCAGGAGGTAGACTGGAATTGCATTTAAAGCATAGGAAAAGAGGCAGAACGTCCACAATGATGCACTTGGCCAAAAAGGGCGTATGCGTTTTTTCCTGAATATATTCAGGAAAAAACGCACACGCCCTTTTTGGCCAACCAAGCAAGCTTGCAAAGGAAATCTGCACTACAATGAAGTCTCACCTCCCCCCGGTCAAAAGGGCCATCTGAAAAAAGTGTAAAATCCAGAAATGCAGGACAGGCCATGGAGAACTGGGAGCCTCGTTATGCTGATGGGCGGGATGTAAATTGCCAACAGCCACTCGGGAGAAGTGTATGGTGTTTCCTGAAACATCTAAAAAACAAAGCAACAGAGCCTAGGGCACTGCCACTTATCGTCCTATAGCTTAGGGAAATTAAAATCAAAAAGACACAGCCACCCCAACGTTTGGGACGGCTCTGGTTACAAGAACCTCGTTTACGGTACAAGTTCAATATCGCAGAAAGCGAAAAATGGATAAAGAAGTTGTGGTACTTACGTACAATACAATATCACTCAGCAATGAAATCTATGTCATCAGGCCCGTAGCAGCATAATGAGTGGATTCAGGTATGATGATTCTAACTGAAATAAGTCACACAGTAAAAGAAACATCATAAGATATCACTAATACACGGAATGAAAACTTGGCTACACAGGAACTGGATTACAAAACAGAACAGGGTCTCAAATTTAGAAAGCCAACTTATGCTTGCTTAACGGGAAAGGTGAGTTGGGGTGCTGCATAAAACCAGAGATTGAAATGAGCACAGATAAAGTTCCTTAAGCCAAATATGTAATAGACAAGAGCTACTCCTTGCTCAACGAAATGGGCTCAACACCCCATATTAAACGCCTAAGAATGTACCTGACTAGTAAGTATCTTAAAACCTATGGATTGCTATGTCTCCGAAAGAGAATCAAGCGTGTGTACAGGGGCATAAACGCAGCAGTGATAGGATTGGAGAGGTTCGGTGAGCAAATGAAGACCCTTTGAAGTCATATTGCATGGTACCCATTCCACGGGTCTCAACTCTCCAGGTTGAAGGGATTCTTCCTTCAGCTAAAACATGCATGTGGAACACAGAGTATGATCAACCGTGTGATCGGGAGACGCGTTCAAATATGTCTCACTTTTCGACCCCTGGTACTCGGGTGCAACATTCCAGACGCTTAACTAACACTCTCCCGACATGGAGAGTCAGTGCCTTTAACCTCCTGTTTGGCCCAGTTTGCAATTTCTGCGAAAGATGAACAGGAATAGGAGAACCAATGAGAGACTAGCTGGAGGTGTCTGGACGGGCAAATTTTACTCTCATTTCCCACCAGGAAGAGGAATTAACCAAAGGCTCAGCGTGCCGTGCCGGAACCAGATTAGGGCCTGAAGCAATCCTGCGGTGTTGCAGCCAGCTCACAAGAAAGCGAGTTGAAGAAAGGAGCTCAGGGGCACTGTAATTCACAAACCTGCAGAGTTATAAATGACAGCTATCGTCCAAAAATATACTGAAGTAAGGCTGCCAAGAGGACTTGAAAGCGGGGCAGAATTGCAGGAAACCGATTTCAGGAGGTAGACTGGAATTGCATTTAAAGCATAGGAAAAGAGGCAGAACGTGGACAATGATGCACTTGGCCAAAAAGAGCGTATGCGTTTTTTCCTGAATATATTCAGGAAAAAACGAACACGCACTTTTTGGCCAACCAAGCAAGCTTGCAAAGGAAATCTGCACTACAATGAAGTCTCACTTCCCCCCGGTCAAAAGGGCCATCTGAAAAAAGTGTAAAATCCAGAAAGGCAGGACAGGCCATGGAGAACTGGGAGCCTTGTTATGCTGATGGGCGGGATGTGAATTGCCAACAGCCACTCGGTAGAAGTGTATGGTGTTTCCTGAAACATCTAAAAAACAAAGCAACAGAGCCTAGGGCACTTCCACTTATGGTCCTGTAGCTTAGGGAAATTAAAATCAAAAAGACACAGCCACCCCAAAGTTTGGGACGGCTCTTTTTACAAGAACCTCGTTTACGGTACAAGTTCAATATCACAGAAAGCGAAAAATGGATAAAGAAGTTGTGGTACTTACGTACAATACAATATCACTCAGCAATGAAATCTATGTCATCAGGCCCGTAGCAGCATAATGAGTGGATTCAGGTACGATGATTCTAAGTGAAATAAGTCACACAGAAAAAGAAACATCATAAGATATCACTACTACACGGAATGTTAACTTGGCTACACAGGAACTGAATTACAAAACAGAACAGGGTCTCAAATGTAGAAAACCAACTTATCCTTGCTTAAGGGGAAAGGTGAGTTGGGGTGCTGCATAAAACCAGAGATGGAAATTAGCACAGATACCCTTCCATAAGCCAAATATGTAATAGAGAAGAGCTACTCCTTGCTCAACCAAGTGGACTCAACACCCCATATTAAACGCCTAAGAATATACCTGACTAGTAAGAATCTTAAAAGCTATGGATTTATATGTCTCCAAAAGAGAATCAAGCGTGTGTACAGCGGCATAAACACAGCAGTGATAGGATTGGTGAGGTTCGGTGAGCAAATGCAGACCCTTTGAAGTCATATTGCATGGTACCCATTCCATGGGTCTCAACTCTCCAGGTTGAAGGGATTCTTCCTTCAGCTAAAACATGCATGTGGAACCCAGAGTATGATCCACCTTGTGATCGGAAAACGTGTTCAAATGTGTCTCAGTTTTTGTGCCCTGGTACTCGGGTGCAACATTCCAGACGCTTTACTAACACTCTCCCCACTTGGAGAGTCAGTGCCTTTAACCTCCTGTTTGGCCCAGTTTGCAATTTCTGCGTAAGATGAAAAGGAATAGGGAGAACCAATGAGAGACTAGCTGGAGGTGTCTGGATGGCCAAATTTAACTCTCATTTCCCACCAGGAACAGGAATTAACCAAAGGCTCAGTGTGCCATGCCGGAACCACACTAGGGCCTGAAGCAATCCTGCGGGGTTGCGGCCAGCTCACAAGAAAGCGAGTTGAAGCAGGTAACTCAGGGGCACTGTCATTAACAAACCTGCAGAGTTATAAATGACAGCTATCATCCAAAAATATATTGAAGTAAGGCTGCCAAGAGCACATGAAAACGGGGCAGAATTGCAGGAAACCGAGTTCAGGAGGTAGACTGGAATTGCATGTAAAGCATAGGAAAAGAGGCAGAACGTCCACAATGATGCACTTGGCCAAGAAGTGCGTATGCGTTTTTTCCTGAATATATTCAGGAAAAAACGCATACGCCCTTTTTGGCCAACCAAGCAAGCTTGCAAAGCAAATCTGCACTACAATGAAGTCTCACTGCCCCCCGGTCAAAAGGGCCATCTGAAAATGTGTAAAATCCAGAAAGGCAGGACAGGCCATGGAGAACTGGGAGCCTTGTTATGCTGATGGGCGGGATGTAAATTGCCAACAGCCACTCGGGAGAAGTGTATGGTGTTTCCTGAAACATCTAAAAAACAAAGCAACAGAGCCTAGGGCACTGCCACTTATGGTCCTATAGCTTAGGGAAATTAAAATCAAAAAGACACATCCACCACAAAGTTTGGGACGGCTCTTTTTACAAGAACCTCGTTTACGGTACAAGTTCAATATCACAGAAAGCGAAAAATGGATAAAGAAGTTGTGGTACTTATGTACAATACAATATCACTCAGCAATGAAATCTATGTCATCAGGCCCGTAGCAGCATAATGAGTGGATTCAGGTACCATGATTCTAACTGAAATAAGTCACACAGAAAAAGAAACATCATAAGATATCACTAATACACGGAATGAAAACTTGGCTACACAGGAACTGGATTACAAAACAGAACAGGGTCTCAAATTGAGAAAGCCAACTTATGCTTGCTTAACGGGAAAGGTGAGTTGGAGTGCTGCATAAAACCAGTGATTGAAATGAGCACAGATAAAGTTCCTTAAGCCAAATATGTAATAGACAAGAGCTACTCCTTGCTCAACGAAATGGGCTCAACACCCCATATTAAACGCCTAAGAATGTACCTGACTAGTAAGAATCTTAAAACCTATGGATTGCTAAGTCTCTGAAAGAGAATCAAGCGTGTGTACAGGGGCATAAACGCAGCAGTGATAGGATTGGAGAGGTTCGGTGAGCAAATGAAGACCCTTTGAAGTCATATTGCATGGTACCCATTCCACGGGTCTCCACTCTCCAGGTTGAAGGGATTCTTCCTTCAGCTAAAACATGCATGTGGAACCCAGAGTATTATCAACCGTGTGATCGGGACACGTGTTCAAATATGTCTCAGTTTTCGACCCCTGGTACTCGGGTGCAACATTCCAGACGCTTTACTAACACTCTCCCCACTTGGAGAGTCAGTGCCTTTAACCTCCTGTTTGGCCCAGTTTGCAATTTCTGCGGAAGATGAACAGGAATAGGGAGAACCAATGAGAGACTAGCTGGAGGTGTCTGGATGGGCAAATTTTACTCTCATTTCCCACCAGGAACAGGAATTAACCAAAGGCTCAGCGTGCCGTGCCCGAACCAGATTAGGGCCTGAAGCAATCCTGCGGTGTTGTGGCCAGCTCACAAGAAAGCGAGTTGAAGAATGGAGCTCAGGGGCAGTGTCATTCACAAACCTGCAGAGTTATAAATGACAGCTATCGTCCAAAAATATACTGAAGTAAGGCTGCCAAAAGGACTTGAAAGCGGGGCAGAATTGCAGGAAACCGATTTCTGGAGGTAGACTGGAATTGCATGTAAAGCATAGGAAAAGAGGCAGAACGTCCACAATGATGCACTAGGCCAAAAAGGGCGTATGTGTTTTTTCCTGAATATATTCAGGAAAAAACGCATACGCCCTTTTTGGCCAACCAAGCAAGCTTGCAAAGCAAATCTGCACTACAATGAAGTCTCACTGCCCCCCGGTCAAAAGGGCCATCTGAAAATGTGTAAAATACAGAAAGGCAGGACAGGCCATGGAGAACTGGGAGCCTTGTTATGCTGATGGGCAGGATGTCAATTGCCAACAGCCACTCTGGAGAAGTGTATGGTGTTTCCTGAAACATCTAAAAAACAAAGCAACAGAGCGTAGGGCACTTCCACTTATGGTCCTATAGTTTAGGGAAATTAAAATCAAAAAGACACAGCCACCCCAATGTTTGGGATGGCTCTGTTTACAAGAACCTCCTTTACGGTACAAGTTCAATATCGCAGAAAGCGAAAAATGGATAAAGAATTTGTGGTATTTACGTACAACACAATATCACTCAGCAATGAAATCTATGTCATCAGGCCCGTAGCAGCATAATGAGTGGATTCAGGTACCATGATTCTAACTGAAATAAGTCACACAGTAAAAGAAACATCATAAGATATCACTAATACACGGAATGAAAACTTGGCTACACAGGAACTGAATTACAAAACAGAACAGGGTCTCAAATGTAGAAAACCAACTTATGCTTGCTTAAGGGGAAAGGTGAGTTGGGGTGCTGCATAAAACCAGAGATTGAAATGAGCACAGATAAAGTTGCTTAAGCCAAATATGTAATAGACAAGAGCTACTCCTTGCTCAACGAAATGGGCTCAACACCCCATATTAAACGCCTAAGAATGTACCTGACTAGTAAGTATCTTAAAACCTATGGATTGCTATGTCTCCGAAAGAGAATCAAGCATGTGTCCAGGGGCATAAACGCAGCAGTGATAGGATTGGAGAGGTTCGGTGAGCAAATGAAGACCCTTTGAAGTCATATTGCATGGTACCCATTCCACGGGTCTCAACTCTCCAGGTTGAAGGGATTCTTCCTTCAGCTAAAACATGCATGTGGAACCCAGAGTATGATCAACCGTGTGATCAGGACACGTGTTCAAATATGTCTCAGTTTTCGACCCCTGGTACTCGGGTGCAACATTCCAGATGTTTACTAACACTCTCCCGACTTGGAGAGTCAGTGCCTTTAACCTCCTGTTTGGCCCAGTTTGCAATTTCTGCGGAAGATGAACAGGAATAGGGAGAACCAATGAGAGACTAGCTGGAGGTGTCTGGACGGGCAAATTTAACTCTCATTTCCCACCAGGAACAGGAATTAACCAAAGGCTCAGTGTGCCGTGCCGGAAACAGATTAGGGCCTGAAGCAATCCTGCGGTGTTGCGGCCAGCTCACAAGAAAGCAAGTTGAAGAAAGGAGCTCAGGGGCACTGTAATTCACAAAGCTGCAGAGTTATAAATGACAGCTATCGTCCAAAAATATACTGAAGGAAGACTGCCAAGAGGACTTGAAAGCGGGGCAGAATTGCAGGAAACCGATTTCAGGAGGTAGACTGTAATTGCATTTAAAGCATAGGAAAAGAGGCAGAACGTCCACAATGATGCACTTGGCCAAGAAGTGTGTATGCGTTTTTTCCTGAAAATATTCAGGAAAAAACGCATACGCCCTTTTTGGCCAACCAAGCAAGCTTGCAAAGAAATCTGCACTACAATGAAGTCTCACTTCCCCCCGGTCAAAAGGGCCATCTGAAAAAAGTGTAAAATCCAGAAAGGCAGGACAGGCCATGGAGAAATGGGAGCCTTGTTATGCTGATGAGCGGGATGTAAATTGCCAACAGCCACTCTGTAGAAGTGTATGGTGTTTCCTGAAACATCTAAAAAGCAAAGCAACACAGCCTAGGGAACTTCCATTTATGGTCCTATAGCTTAGGGAAATTAAAATCAAAAAGACACAGCAACCCCAAAGTTTGGGACGGCTCTGTTTACAAGAACCTCGTTTATGGTACAAGTTCAATATCACAAAGAACGAAAAATGGATAAAGAAGTTGTGATACTCACGTACAATGCAATATCACTCAGCAAAGAAATCTATGTCATCAGGCCCGTAGCAGCATAATGAGTATTCAGGTACGATGATTCTAAGTGAAATAAGTCACACAGAAAAAGAAACATCGTAAGATATCACTACTACACGGAATGTAAACTTGGCTACACAGGAACTGAATTACAAAACAGAACAGGGTCTCAAATGTAGAAAACCAACTTATCCTTGCTTAAGGGGAAAGGTGAGTTGGGGTGCTGCATGAAACCAGAGATGGAAATTAGCAAAGATACCCTTCCATAAGCCAAATATGTAATAGACAAGAGCTACTCCTTGCTCAACGTAGTGGACTCAACACCCCATATTAAACGCCTAAGAATATACCTGACTAGTAAGAATCTTAAAACCTATAGATTTATATGTCTCCGAAAGAGAATCAAGCGTGTGTACAGCTGCATAAACACAGCAGTGATAGGATTGGAGAGGTTCGGTGAGCAAATGAAGACCCTTTGAAGTCATATTGCATGGTACCCATTCCATGGGTGTCAACTCTCCAGGTTGAAGGGATTCTTCCTTCAGCTAAAACATGCATGTGGAACCCAGAGTATGATCCACTGTGTGATCAGAAAACGTGTTCAAATGTGTCTCAGTTTTCGTCCCCTGGTACTAAGGTGCAACATTCCAGACGCTTTACTAACACTCTCCCCACTTGGAGAGTCAGTGCCTTTAACCTCCTGTTTGGCCCAGTTTGCAATTTCTGCGTAAGATGAAAAGGAATAGGGAGAACCCATGAGAGACTAGCTGGAGGTGTCTGGACGGCCAAATTTAACTCTCATTTCCCACCAGGAACAGGAATTAACCAAAGGCTCAGTGTGCCATGCCGGAACCACACTAGGGCCTGAAGCAATCCTGCGGTGTTGCGGCCAGCTCACAAGAAAGCGAGTTGAAGAAGGAAACTCAGGGGCACTGTCATTAACAAACCTGCAGAGTCATAAATGACAGCTATCATCCAAAAATATATTGAAGTAAGGCTGCCAAGAGCAGATGAAAACGGGGCAGAATTGCAGGAATCCGAGTTCAGGAGGTAGACTGGAATTGCATGTAAAGCGTAGGAAAGAGGCAGAACGTCCACAATGATGCACTTGGCCAAAAAGGGCGTATGCGTTTTTTCCTGAATATATTCAGGAAAAAACGCATACGCCCTTTTTGGCCAACCAAGCAAGCTTGCAAAGGAAATCTGCACTACAATGAAGTCTCACTGCCCCCCCGGTCAAAAGGGCAATCTGAAAAAAGTGTAAAATCCAGAAAGGCAGGACAGGCCATGGAGAACTGGGAGCCTTGTTATGCAGATGGGCGGGATGTAAATTGCCAACAGCCACTCTGAAGAAGTGTATGGTGTTTCCTGAATCACCTACAAAACAAAGCAACAGAGCCTAGGGCACTTCCACTTATGGTCCTAAAGCTTAGGGAAATTAAAATCAAAAAGACACAGCCACCCCAAAGTTTGGGATGGCTCTGTTTACAAGAACGTCGTTTACGGTACAAGTTCAATATCACAGAAAGCGAAAAATGGATAAAGAAGTTGTGGTACTTACGTACAATGCAATATCACTCAGCAATGAAATCTATGTCATCAGGCCCATAGCAGCATAATGAGTGGTTCAGGTACGATGATTCTAAGTGAAATAAGTAACACAGAAAAAGAAACATTATAAGATATCACTACTACACGGAATGTAAACATGCCTACACAGGAACTGAATTACAAAACAGAACAGGGTCTCAAATGTAGAAAACCAACTTATGCTTGCTTAAGGGGAAAGGTGAGTTGGGGTGCTGCATAAAACAAGGGATTGAAATTAGCACAGATACCGTTCCATAAGCCAAATTTGTAATAGACAAGCGCTACTCCTTGCTCAACGAAGTGGACTCAACACCCCATATTAAACGCCTAAGAATATATCTGACTAGTAAGAATCTTAAAACCTATGGATTTATATGTCTCCGAAAGAGAATCAAGCATGTGTACAGCGGCATAAATGCAGCAGTGATAGGATTGGTGAGGTTCAGTGAGCAAATGCAGACCCTTTGAAGTCATATTGCATGGTACCCATTCCATGGGTCTCAACTCTCCAGGTTGAAGGGATTCTTCCTTCAGCTAAAACATGCATGTGGAACCCAGAGTATGATCCACTGTGTGATCGGGAAGCGTGTTCAGATGTGTCTCAGTTTTCGTCCCCTGGTACTCGGGTGCAACATTCCAGATGCTTTACTAACACTCTCCCCACTTGGAGAGTCAGTGCCTTTAACCTCCTGTTTGTCCCAGTTTGCAATTTCTGCGGAAAATGAACTGGAATAGGGAGAACCCATGAGAGACTAGACGGAGGTGTCTGGATGGGCAAATTTAACTCTCATTTCCCACCAGGCAGAGGAATTAACCAAAGGCTCAGTGTGCCATGCCGGAACCACACTAGGGCCTGAAGCAATCCTGCGGTGTTGCGGCCAGCTCACAAGGAAGCGAGTTGAAGAAGGTAACTCAGGGGCACTGTAATTCACAAACATGCAGAGTTATAAATGACAGCTATCGTCCAAAAATATATTGAAGTAAGGCTGCCAAGAACACATGAAAACGGGGCAGAATTGCAGGAAACCGAGTTCAGGAGGTAGACTGGAATTGCATGTAAAGAATAGGAAAAGAGGTAGAACGTCTACAATGATGCACTTGGCCAAAAAGGGCATATGCGTTTTTTCCTGAATACATTCAGGAAAAAACTCATACGCCCTTTTTGGCCAACCAAGCAAGCTTGCAAAGGAAATCTGCACTACAATGAAGTCTCACTGCCTCCCAGTCAAAAGGGCCATCTGAAAAAAGTGTAAAATCCAGAAAGGCAGGACAGGCCATGGAGAAATGGGAGCCTTGTTATGCTGATGAGCGGGATGTAAATTGCCAACAGCCACTCTGGAGAAGTGTATGGTGTTTCGTGAAACATCTAAAAAACAAAGCAACAGAGCCTAGGGAACTTCCATTTATGGTCCTATAGCTTAGGGAAATTAAAATCAAAAAGACACAGCCACCCCAAAGTTTGGGACGGCTCTGTTTACAAGAACCTCGTTTATGGTACAAGTTCAATATCACAAAGAACGAAAAATGGATAAAGAAGTTGTGATACTCACGTACAATGCAATATCACTCAGCAAAGAAATCTATGTCATCAGGCCCGTAGCAGCATAATGAGTATTCAGGTACGATGATTCTAAGTGAAATAAGTCACACAGAAAAAGAAACATCGTAAGATATCACTACTACACGGAATGTAAACTTGGCTACACAGGAACTGAATTACAAAACAGAACAGGGTCTCAAATGTAGAAAACCAACTTATCCTTGCTTAAGGGGAAAGGTGAGTTGGGGTGCTGCATAAAACCAGAGATGGAAATTAGCAAAGATACCCTTCCATAAGCCAAATATGTAATAGACAAGAGCTACTCCTTGCTCAACGTAGTGGACTCAACACCCCATATTAAACGCCTAAGAATATACCTGACTAGTAAGAATCTTAAAACCTATAGATTTATATGTCTCCGAAAGAGAATCAAGCGTGTGTACAGCGGCATAAACACAGCAGTGATAGGATTGGTGAGGTTCAGTGAGAAAATGCAGACCCTTTGAAGTCATATTGCATGGTACCCATTCCATGGGTCTCAACTCTCCAGGTTTAAGGGATTCTTCCTTCAGCTAAACCATGCATGTGGAACCCAGAGTATGATCCACCGTGTGATCGGAAAACGTGTTCAAATGTGTCTCAGTTTTCGTCCCCTGGTACTAGGGTGCAACATTCCAGATGCTTTACTAACACTCTCCCCACTTGGAGAGTCAGTGCCTTTAACCTCCTGTTTGGCCCAGTTTGCAATTTCTGTGTAACATGAAAAGGAATAGGGAGAACCAATGAGAGACTACCTGGAGGTGTGTGGATGGCCAAATTTAACTCTCATTTCCCACCAGGAACAGGAATTAACCAAAGGTTCAGCGTGCCGTGCCGGAACCACACTAGGGCCTGAAGCAATCCTGCGGTGTTGCGGCCAGCTCACAAGGAAGCGAGTTGAAGAAGGTAACACAGGGGCACTGTAATTCACAAACATGCATAGTTATAAATGACAGCTATCGTCCAAAAATATATTGAAGTAAGGCTGCCAAGAACACATGAAAACGGGGCAGAATTGCAGGAAACCGAGTTCAGGAGGTAGACTGGAATTGCATGTAAAGCATAGGAAAAGAGGTAGAACGTCTACAATGATGCACTTGGCCAAAAAGGGCGTATGCGTTTTTTCCTGAATATATCCAGGAAAAAACTCATACGCCCTTTTTGGCCAACCAAGCAAGCTTGCAAAGGAAATCTGCACTACAATGAAGTCTCACTGCCCCCCTGGTCAAAAGGGCCATCTGAAAAAAGTGTAAAATCCAGAAAGGCAGGACAGGCCATGGAGAACTGGGAGCCTTGTTACGCAGATGGGCGGGATGTAAATTGCCAACAGCCACTCTGAAGAAGTGTATGGTGTTTCCTGAATCATCTACAAAACAAGGCAACAGAGCCTAGGGCACTTCCACTTATGGTCCTAAAGCTTAGGGAAATTAAAATCAAAAAGACAGAGCCACCCCAAAGTTTGGGCCAGCTCTGTTTACAAGAACCTCGTTTACGGTACAAGTTCAATATCACAGAAAGCGAAAAATGGATAAAGAAGTTGTGGTACTCACGTACAATGCAATATCACTCAGCAATCAAATCTATGTCATCAGGACCATAGCAGCATAATGAGTGGATTCAGGTACGATGATTCTAAGTGAAATAAGTCACACAGAAAAAGAAACATCATAAGATATCACTACTACACGGAATGTTAACTTGGCTACACAGGAACTGAATTACAAAACAGAACAGGGTCTCAAATGTAGAAAACCAACTTATCCTTGCTTAAGGGGAAAGGTGAGTTGGGGTGCTGCATAAAACCAGAGATGGAAATTAGCACAGATACCCTTCCATAAGCCAAATATGTAATAGAGAAGAGCTACTCCTTGCTCAACCAAGTGGACTCAACACCCCATATTAAACGCCTAAGAATATACCTGACTAGTAAGAATCTTAAAAGCTATGGATTTATATGTCTCCAAAAGAGAATCAAGCGTGTGTACAGCGGCATAAACACAGCAGTGATAGGATTGGTGAGGTTCGGTGAGCAAATGCAGACCCTTTGAAGTCATATTGCATGGTACCCATTCCATGGGTCTCAACTCTCCAGGTTGAAGGGATTCTTCCTTCAGCTAAAACATGCATGTGGAACCCAGAGTATGATCCACCTTGTGATCGGAAAACGTGTTCAAATGTGTCTCAGTTTTTGTGCCCTGGTACTCGGGTGCAACATTCCAGACGCTTTACTAACACTCTCCCCACTTGGAGAGTCAGTGCCTTTAACCTCCTGTTTGGCCCAGTTTGCAATTTCTGCGTAAGATGAAAAGGAATAGGGAGAACCAATGAGAGACTAGCTGGAGGTGTCTGGATGGCCAAATTTAACTCTCATTTCCCACCAGGAACAGGAATTAACCAAAGGCTCAGTGTGCCGTGCCGGAACCACACTAGGGCCTGAAGCAATCCTGCGGGGTTGCGGCCAGCTCACAAGAAAGCGAGTTGAAGCAGGTAACTCAGGGGCACTGTCATTAACAAACCTGCAGAGTTATAAATGACAGCTATCATCCAAAAATATATTGAAGTAAGGCTGCCAAGAGCACATGAAAACGGGGCAGAATTGCAGGAAACCGAGTTCAGGAGGTAGACTGGAATTGCATGTAAAGCATAGGAAAAGAGGCAGAACGTCCACAATGATGCACTTGGCCAAGAAGTGCGTATGCGTTTTTTCCTGAATATATTCAGGAAAAAACGCATACGCCCTTTTTGGCCAACCAAGCAAGCTTGCAAAGCAAATCTGCACTACAATGAAGTCTCACTGCCCCCCGGTCAAAAGGGCCATCTGAAAATGTGTAAAATCCAGAAAGGCAGGACAGGCCATGGAGAACTGGGAGCCTTGTTATGCTGATGGGCGGGATGTAAATTGCCAACAGCCACTCGGGAGAAGTGTATGGTGTTTCCTGAAACATCTAAAAAACAAAGCAACAGAGCCTAGGGCACTGCCACTTATGGTCCTATAGCTTAGGGAAATTAAAATCAAAAAGACACATCCACCACAAAGTTTGGGACGGCTCTTTTTACAAGAACCTCGTTTACGGTACAAGTTCAATATCACAGAAAGCGAAAAATGGATAAAGAAGTTGTGGTACTTATGTACAATACAATATCACTCAGCAATGAAATCTATGTCATCAGGCCCGTAGCAGCATAATGAGTGGATTCAGGTACCATGATTCTAACTGAAATAAGTCACACAGAAAAAGAAACATCATAAGATATCACTAATACACGGAATGAAAACTTGGCTACACAGGAACTGGATTACAAAACAGAACAGGGTCTCAAATTGAGAAAGCCAACTTATGCTTGCTTAACGGGAAAGGTGAGTTGGAGTGCTGCATAAAACCAGTGATTGAAATGAGCACAGATAAAGTTCCTTAAGCCAAATATGTAATAGACAAGAGCTACTCCTTGCTCAACGAAATGGGCTCAACACCCCATATTAAACGCCTAAGAATGTACCTGACTAGTAAGAATCTTAAAACCTATGGATTGCTAAGTCTCTGAAAGAGAATCAAGCGTGTGTACAGGGGCATAAACGCAGCAGTGATAGGATTGGAGAGGTTCGGTGAGCAAATGAAGACCCTTTGAAGTCATATTGCATGGTACCCATTCCACGGGTCTCCACTCTCCAGGTTGAAGGGATTCTTCCTTCAGCTAAAACATGCATGTGGAACCCAGAGTATGATCAACCGTGTGATCGGGACACGTGTTCAAATATGTCTCAGTTTTCGACCCCTGGTACTCGGGTGCAACATTCCAGACGCTTTACTAACACTCTCCCCACTTGGAGAGTCAGTGCCTTTAACCTCCTGTTTGGCCCAGTTTGCAATTTCTGCGGAAGATGAACAGGAATAGGGAGAACCAATGAGAGACTAGCTGGAGGTGTCTGGACGGGCAAATTTTACTCTCATTTCCCACCAGGAACAGGAATTAACCAAAGGCTCAGCGTGCCGTGCCCGAACCAGATTAGGGCCTGAAGCAATCCTGCGGTGTTGTGGCCAGCTCACAAGAAAGCGAGTTGAAGAATGGAGCTCAGGGGCAGTGTCATTCACAAACCTGCAGAGTTATAAATGACAGCTATCGTCCAAAAATATACTGAAGTAAGGCTGCCAAAAGGACTTGAAAGCGGGGCAGAATTGCAGGAAACCGATTTCTGGAGGTAGACTGGAATTGCATGTAAAGCATAGGAAAAGAGGCAGAACGTCCACAATGATGCACTAGGCCAAAAAGGGCGTATGTGTTTTTTCCTGAATATATTCAGGAAAAAACGCATACGCCCTTTTTGGCCAACCAAGCAAGCTTGCAAAGCAAATCTGCACTACAATGAAGTCTCACTGCCCCCCGGTCAAAAGGGCCATCTGAAAATGTGTAAAATACAGAAAGGCAGGACAGGCCATGGAGAACTGGGAGCCTTGTTATGCTGATGGGCAGGATGTCAACTGCCAACAGCCACTCTGGAGAAGTGTATGGTGTTTCCTGAAACATCTAAAAAACAAAGCAACAGAGCGTAGGGCACTTCCACTTATGGTCCTATAGTTTAGGGAAATAAAAATCAAAAAGACACAGCCACCCCAAAGTTTGGGATGGCTCTGTTTACAAGAACCTCGTTTACGGTACAAGTTCAATATCGCAGAAAGCGAAAAATGGATAAAGAAGTTGTGGTATTTACGTACAATACAATATCACTCAGCAATGAAATCTATGTCATCAGGCCCGTAGCAGCATAATGAGTGGATTCAGGTATGATGATTCTAACTGAAATAAGTCACACAGTAAAAGAAACATCATAAGATATCACTAATACACGGAATGAAAACTTGGCTACACAGGAACTGGATTACAAAACAGAACAGGGTCTCAAATTTAGAAAGCCAACTTATGCTTGCTTAACGGGAAAGGTGAGTTGGGGTGCTGCATAAAACCAGAGATTGAAATGAGCACAGATAAAGTTCCTTAAGCCAAATATGTAATAGACAAGAGCTACTCCTTGCTCAACGAAATGGGCTCAACACCCCATATTAAACGCCTAAGAATGTACCTGACTAGTAAGTATCTTAAAACCTATGGATTGCTATGTCTCCGAAAGAGAATCAAGCGTGTGTACAGGGGCATAAACGCAGCAGTGATAGGATTGGAGAGGTTCGGTGAGCAAATGAAGACCCTTTGAAGTCATATTGCATGGTACCCATTCCACGGGTCTCAACTCTCCAGGTTGAAGGGATTCTTCCTTCAGCTAAAACATGCATGTGGAACCCAGAGTATGATCAACCGTGTGATCGGGAGACGCGTTCAAATATGTCTCACTTTTCGACCCCTGGTACTCGGGTGCAACATTCCAGACGCTTAACTAACACTCTCCCGACATGGAGAGTCAGTGCCTTTAACCTCCTGTTTGGCCCAGTTTGCAATTTCTGCGAAAGATGAACAGGAATAGGAGAACCAATGAGAGACTAGCTGGAGGTGTCTGGACGGGCAAATTTTACTCTCATTTCCCACCAGGAAGAGGAATTAACCAAAGGCTCAGCGTGCCGTGCCGGAACCAGATTAGGGCCTGAAGCAATCCTGCGGTGTTGCAGCCAGCTCACAAGAAAGCGAGTTGAAGAAAGGAGCTCAGGGGCACTGTAATTCACAAACCTGCAGAGTTATAAATGACAGCTATCGTCCAAAAATATACTGAAGTAAGGCTGCCAAGAGGACTTGAAAGCGGGGCAGAATTGCAGGAAACCGATTTCAGGAGGTAGACTGGAATTGCATTTAAAGCATAGGAAAAGAGGCAGAACGTCCACAATGATGCACTTGGCCAAAAAGGGCGTATGCATATTTTCTTGAATATATTCAGGAAAAAACGCACACGCACTTTTTGGCCAACCAAGCAAGCTTGCAAAGGAAATCTGCACTACAATGAAGTCTCACTTCCCCCCGGTCAAAAGGGCCATCTGAAAAAAGTGTAAAATCCAGAAAGGCAGGACAGGCCATGGAGAACTGGGAGCCTTGTTATGCTGATGGGCGGGATGTAAATTGCCAACAGCCACTCGGGAGAAGTGTATGGTGTTTCCTGAAACATCTAAAAAACAAAGCAACAGAGCCTAGGGAACTGCCACTTATGGTCCTATAGCTTAGGGAAATTAAGATCAAAAAGACACAGCCACCCCAAAGTTTGGGACGGCTCTGTTTACAAGAACCTCGTTTACGGTACAAGTTCAATATCGCAGAAAGCGAAAAATGGATAAAGAAGTTGTGGTACTTACGTACAATACAATATCACTCAGCAATGAAATCTATGTCATCAGGCCCGTAGCAGCCTAATGAGTGGATTCAGGTATGATGATTCTAACTGAAATAAGTCACACAGAAAAAGAAACATCATAAGATATCACTAATACACGGAATGAAAACTTGGCTACACAGGAACTGGATTACAAAACAGAACAGGGTCTCAAATTTAGAAAGCCAACTTATGCTTGCTTAACGGGAAAGGTGAGTTGGGGTGCTGCATAAAACCAGAGATTGAAATGAGCACAGATAAAGTTCCTTAAGCCAAATATGTAATAGACAAGAGCTACTCCTTGCTCAACGAAATGGGCTCAACACCCCATATTAAACACCTAAGAATGTACCTGACTAGTAAGTATCTTAAAACCTATGGATTGCTATGTCTCCGAAAGAGAATCAAGCGTGTGTACAGGGGCATAAACGCAGCAGTGATAGGATTGGAGAGGTTCGGTGAGCAAATGAAGACCCTTTGAAGTCATATTGCATGGTACCCATTCCACGGGTCTCAACTCTCCAGGTTGAAGGGATTCTTCCTTCAGCTAAAACATGCATCTGGAACACAGAGTATGATCAACCGTGTGATCGGGAGACGCGTTCAAATATGTCTCACTTTTCGACCCCTGGTACTCGGGTGCAACATTCCAGACGTTTAACTAACACTCTCCCGACATGGAGAGTCAGTGCCTTTAACCTCCTGTTTGGCCCAGTTTGCAATTTCTGCGAAAGATGAACAGGAATAGGAGAACCAATGAGAGACTAGCTGGAGGTGTCTGGACGGGCAAATTTTACTCTCATTTCCCACCAGGAAGAGGAATTAACCAAAGGCTCAGCGTGCCGTGCCGGAACCAGATTAGGGCCTGAAGCAATCCTGCAGTGTTGCAGCCAGCTCACAAGAAAGCGAGTTGAAGAAAGGAGCTCAGGGGCACTGTAATTCACAAACATGCAGAGTTATAAATGACAGCTATCGTCCAAAAATATACTGAAGTAAGGCTGCCAAGAGGACTTGAAAGCGGGGCAGAATTGCAGGAAACCGATTTCAGGAGGTAGACTGGAATTGCATTTAAAGCATAGGAAAAGAGGCAGAACGTGGACAATGATGCACTTGACCAAAAAGGGCGTATGCGTTTTTTCCTGAATATATTCAGGAAAAAACGCACACGCCCTTTTTGGCCAACCAAGCAAGCTTGCAAAGGAAATCTGCACTAAAATGAAGTCTCACCTCCCCCTGGTCAAAGGGCCATCTGAAAAAAGTGTAAAATCCAGAAATGCAGGACAGGCCATGGAGAACTGGGAGCCTTGTTATGCTGATGGGCGGGATGTAAATTGCCAACAGCCACTCGGGAGAAGTGTATGGTGTTTCCTGAAACATCTAAAAAACAAAGCAACAGAGCCTAGGGCACTGCCACTTATCGTCCTATAGCTTAGGGAAATTAAAATCAAAAAGACACAGCCACCCCAACGTTTGGGACGGGTCTGGTTACAAGAACCTCGTTTACGGTACAAGTTCAATATCGCAGAAAGCGAAAAATGGATAAAGAAGTTGTGGTACTTACGTACAATGCAGTATCACTCAGCAATGAAATCTATGTCATCAGGCCCGTAGCAGCATAATGAGTGGATTCAGGTATGATGATTCTAACTGAAATAAGTCACACAGTAAAAGAAACATCATAAGATATCACTAATACACGGAATGAAAACTTGGCTACACAGGAACTGGATTACAAAACAGAACAGGGTCTCAAATTTAGAAAGCCAACTTATGCTTGCTTAACGGGAAAGGTGAGTTGGGGTGCTGCATAAAACCAGAGATTGAAATGAGCACAGATAAAGTTCCTTAAGCCAAATATGTAATAGACAAGAGCTACTCCTTGCTCAACGAAATGGGCTCAACACCCCATATTAAACGCCTAAGAATGTACCTGACTAGTAAGTATCTTAAAACCTATGGATTGCTATGTCTCCGAAAGAGAATCAAGCGTGTGTACAGGGGCATAAACGCAGCAGTGATAGGATTGGAGAGGTTCGGTGAGCAAATGAAGACCCTTTGAAGTCATATTGCATGGTACCCATTCCACGGGTCTCAACTCTCCAGGTTGAAGGGATTCTTCCTTCAGCTAAAACATGCATGTGGAACCCAGAGTATGATCAACCGTGTGACCGGGAGACGCGTTCAAATATGTCTCACTTTTCGACCCCTGGTACTCGGGTGCAACATTCCAGACGCTTAACTAACACTCTCCCGACATGGAGAGTCAGTGCCTTTAACCTCCTGTTTGGCCCAGTTTGCAATTTCTGCGAAAGATGAACAGGAATAGGAGAACCAATGAGAGACTAGCTGGAGGTGTCTGGACGGGCAAATTTTACTCTCATTTCCCACCAGGAAGAGGAATTAACCAAAGGCTCAGCGTGCCGTGCCGGAACCAGATTAGGGCCTGAAGCAATCCTGCGGTGTTGCAGCCAGCTCACAAGAAAGCGAGTTGAAGAAAGGAGCTCAGGGGCACTGTAATTCACAAACCTGCAGAGTTATAAATGACAGCTATCGTCCAAAAATATACTGAAGTAAGGCTGCCAAGAGGACTTGAAAGCGGGGCAGAATTGCAGGAAACCGATTTCAGGAGGTAGACTGGAATTGCATTTAAAGCATAGGAAAAGAGGCAGAACGTCCACAATGATGCACTTGGCCAAAAAGGGCGTATGCGTTTTTTCCTGAATATATTCAGGAAAAAACGCACACGCCCTTTTTGGCCAACCAAGCAAGCTTGCAAAGGAAATCTGCACTACAATGAAGTCTCACCTCCCCCCGGTCAAAAGGGCCATCTGAAAAAAGTGTAAAATCCAGAAATGCAGGACAGGCCATGGAGAACTGGGAGCCTTGTTATGCTGATGGGCGGGATGTAAATTGCCAACAGCCACTCGGGAGAAGTGTATGGTGTTTCCTGAAACATCTAAAAAACAAAGCAACAGAGCCTAGGGCACTGCCAATTATCGTCCTATAGCTTAGGGAAATTAAAATCAAAAAGACACAGCCACCCCAACGTTTGGGACGGCTCTGGTTACAAGAACCTCGTTTACGGTACAAGTTCAATATCGCAGAAAGCGAAAAATGGATAAAGAAGTTGTGGTACTTACGTACAATGCAGTATCACTCAGCAATGAAATCTATGTCATCAGGCCCGTAGCAGCATAATGAGTGGATTCAGGTATGATGATTCTAACTGAAATAAGTCACACAGTAAAAGAAACATCATAAGATATCACTAATACACGGAATGAAAACTTGGCTACACAGGAACTGGATTACAAAACAGAACAGGGTCTCAAATTTAGAAAGCCAACTTATGCTTGCTTAACGGGAAAGGTGAGTTGGGGTGCTGCATAAAACCAGAGATTGAAATGAGCACAGATAAAGTTCCTTAAGCCAAATATGTAATAGACAAGAGCTACTCCTTGCTCAACGAAATGGGCTCAACACCCCATATTAAACGCCTAAGAATGTACCTGACTAGTAAGTATCTTAAAACCTATGGATTGCTATGTCTCCGAAAGAGAATCAAGCGTGTGTACAGGGGCATAAACGCAGCAGTGATAGGATTGGAGAGGTTCGGTGAGCAAATGAAGACCCTTTGAAGTCATATTGCATGGTACCCATTCCACGGGTCTCAACTCTCCAGGTTGAAGGGATTCTTCCTTCAGCTAAAACATGCATGTGGAACCCAGAGTATGATCAACCGTGTGACCGGGAGACGCGTTCAAATATGTCTCACTTTTCGACCCCTGGTACTCGGGTGCAACATTCCAGACGCTTAACTAACACTCTCCCGACATGGAGAGTCAGTGCCTTTAACCTCCTGTTTGGCCCAGTTTGCAATTTCTGCGAAAGATGAACAGGAATAGGAGAACCAATGAGAGACTAGCTGGAGGTGTCTGGACGGGCAAATTTTACTCTCATTTCCCACCAGGAAGAGGAATTAACCAAAGGCTCAGCGTGCCGTGCCGGAACCAGATTAGGGCCTGAAGCAATCCTGCGGTGTTGCAGCCAGCTCACAAGAAAGCGAGTGGAAGAAAGGAGCTCAGGGGCACTGTAATTCACAAACCTGCAGAGTTATAAATGACAGCTATCGTCCAAAAATATACTGAAGTAAGGCTGCCAAGAGGACTTGAAAGCGGGGCAGAATTGCAGGAAACCGATTTCAGGA
This sequence comes from Lagenorhynchus albirostris, assembly GCF_949774975.1. NCBI lineage: Eukaryota > Metazoa > Chordata > Mammalia > Artiodactyla > Delphinidae > Lagenorhynchus > Lagenorhynchus albirostris. The sequence continues at coordinate 58,810,073 of NC_083098.1, read as the reverse complement.
GGTAGACTGGAATTGCATTTAAAGCATAGGAAAAGAGGCAGAACGTCCACAATGATGCACTTGGCCAAAAAGGGCGTATGCGTTTTTTCCTGAATATATTCAGGAAAAAACGCACACGCCCTTTTTGGCCAACCAAGCAAGCTTGCAAAGGAAATCTGCACTACAATGAAGTCTCACCTCCCCCCGGTCAAAAGGGCCATCTGAAAAAAGTGTAAAATCCAGAAATGCAGGACAGGCCATGGAGAACTGGGAGCCTCGTTATGCTGATGGGCGGGATGTAAATTGCCAACAGCCACTCGGGAGAAGTGTATGGTGTTTCCTGAAACATCTAAAAAACAAAGCAACAGAGCCTAGGGCACTGCCACTTATCGTCCTATAGCTTAGGGAAATTAAAATCAAAAAGACACAGCCACCCCAACGTTTGGGACGGCTCTGGTTACAAGAACCTCGTTTACGGTACAAGTTCAATATCGCAGAAAGCGAAAAATGGATAAAGAAGTTGTGGTACTTACGTACAATACAATATCACTCAGCAATGAAATCTATGTCATCAGGCCCGTAGCAGCATAATGAGTGGATTCAGGTATGATGATTCTAACTGAAATAAGTCACACAGTAAAAGAAACATCATAAGATATCACTAATACACGGAATGAAAACTTGGCTACACAGGAACTGGATTACAAAACAGAACAGGGTCTCAAATTTAGAAAGCCAACTTATGCTTGCTTAACGGGAAAGGTGAGTTGGGGTGCTGCATAAAACCAGAGATTGAAATGAGCACAGATAAAGTTCCTTAAGCCAAATATGTAATAGACAAGAGCTACTCCTTGCTCAACGAAATGGGCTCAACACCCCATATTAAACGCCTAAGAATGTACCTGACTAGTAAGTATCTTAAAACCTATGGATTGCTATGTCTCCGAAAGAGAATCAAGCGTGTGTACAGGGGCATAAACGCAGCAGTGATAGGATTGGAGAGGTTCGGTGAGCAAATGAAGACCCTTTGAAGTCATATTGCATGGTACCCATTCCACGGGTCTCAACTCTCCAGGTTGAAGGGATTCTTCCTTCAGCTAAAACATGCATGTGGAACACAGAGTATGATCAACCGTGTGATCGGGAGACGCGTTCAAATATGTCTCACTTTTCGACCCCTGGTACTCGGGTGCAACATTCCAGACGCTTAACTAACACTCTCCCGACATGGAGAGTCAGTGCCTTTAACCTCCTGTTTGGCCCAGTTTGCAATTTCTGCGAAAGATGAACAGGAATAGGAGAACCAATGAGAGACTAGCTGGAGGTGTCTGGACGGGCAAATTTTACTCTCATTTCCCACCAGGAAGAGGAATTAACCAAAGGCTCAGCGTGCCGTGCCGGAACCAGATTAGGGCCTGAAGCAATCCTGCGGTGTTGCAGCCAGCTCACAAGAAAGCGAGTTGAAGAAAGGAGCTCAGGGGCACTGTAATTCACAAACCTGCAGAGTTATAAATGACAGCTATCGTCCAAAAATATACTGAAGTAAGGCTGCCAAGAGGACTTGAAAGCGGGGCAGAATTGCAGGAAACCGATTTCAGGAGGTAGACTGGAATTGCATTTAAAGCATAGGAAAAGAGGCAGAACGTGGACAATGATGCACTTGGCCAAAAAGAGCGTATGCGTTTTTTCCTGAATATATTCAGGAAAAAACGAACACGCACTTTTTGGCCAACCAAGCAAGCTTGCAAAGGAAATCTGCACTACAATGAAGTCTCACTTCCCCCCGGTCAAAAGGGCCATCTGAAAAAAGTGTAAAATCCAGAAAGGCAGGACAGGCCATGGAGAACTGGGAGCCTTGTTATGCTGATGGGCGGGATGTGAATTGCCAACAGCCACTCGGTAGAAGTGTATGGTGTTTCCTGAAACATCTAAAAAACAAAGCAACAGAGCCTAGGGCACTTCCACTTATGGTCCTGTAGCTTAGGGAAATTAAAATCAAAAAGACACAGCCACCCCAAAGTTTGGGACGGCTCTGTTTAGAAGAACCTCGTTTACGGTACAAGTTCAATATCACAGAAAGCGAAAAATGGATAAAGAAGTTGTGGTACTTACGTACAATACAATATCACTCAGCAATGAAATCTATGTCATCAGGCCCGTAGCAGCATAATGAGTGGATTCAGGTACGATGATTCTAAGTGAAATAAGTCACACAGAAAAAGAAACATCATAAGATATCACTACTACACGGAATGTTAACTTGGCTACACAGGAACTGAATTACAAAACAGAACAGGGTCTCAAATGTAGAAAACCAACTTATCCTTGCTTAAGGGGAAAGGTGAGTTGGGGTGCTGCATAAAACCAGAGATGGAAATTAGCACAGATACCCTTCCATAAGCCAAATATGTAATAGAGAAGAGCTACTCCTTGCTCAACCAAGTGGACTCAACACCCCATATTAAACGCCTAAGAATATACCTGACTAGTAAGAATCTTAAAAGCTATGGATTTATATGTCTCCAAAAGAGAATCAAGCGTGTGTACAGCGGCATAAACACAGCAGTGATAGGATTGGTGAGGTTCGGTGAGCAAATGCAGACCCTTTGAAGTCATATTGCATGGTACCCATTCCATGGGTCTCAACTCTCCAGGTTGAAGGGATTCTTCCTTCAGCTAAAACATGCATGTGGAACCCAGAGTATGATCCACCTTGTGATCGGAAAACGTGTTCAAATGTGTCTCAGTTTTTGTGCCCTGGTACTCGGGTGCAACATTCCAGACGCTTTACTAACACTCTCCCCACTTGGAGAGTCAGTGCCTTTAACCTCCTGTTTGGCCCAGTTTGCAATTTCTGCGTAAGATGAAAAGGAATAGGGAGAACCAATGAGAGACTAGCTGGAGGTGTCTGGATGGCCAAATTTTACTCTCATTTCCCACCAGGAACAGGAATTAACCAAAGGCTCAGCGTGCCGTGCCCGAACCAGATTAGGGCCTGAAGCAATCCTGCGGTGTTGTGGCCAGCTCACAAGAAAGCGAGTTGAAGAATGGAGCTCAGGGGCAGTGTCATTCACAAACCTGCAGAGTTATAAATGACAGCTATCGTCCAAAAATATACTGAAGTAAGGCTGCCAAAAGGACTTGAAAGCGGGGCAGAATTGCAGGAAACCGATTTCTGGAGGTAGACTGGAATTGCATGTAAAGCATAGGAAAAGAGGCAGAACGTCCACAATGATGCACTAGGCCAAAAAGGGCGTATGTGTTTTTTCCTGAATATATTCAGGAAAAAACGCATACGCCCTTTTTGGCCAACCAAGCAAGCTTGCAAAGCAAATCTGCACTACAATGAAGTCTCACTGCCCCCCGGTCAAAAGGGCCATCTGAAAATGTGTAAAATACAGAAAGGCAGGACAGGCCATGGAGAACTGGGAGCCTTGTTATGCTGATGGGCAGGATGTCAACTGCCAACAGCCACTCTGGAGAAGTGTATGGTGTTTCCTGAAACATCTAAAAAACAAAGCAACAGAGCGTAGGGCACTTCCACTTATGGTCCTATAGTTTAGGGAAATTAAAATCAAAAAGACACAGCCACCCCAAAGTTTGGGATGGCTCTGTTTACAAGAACCTCCTTTACGGTACAAGTTCAATATCGCAGAAAGCGAAAAATGGATAAAGAATTTGTGGTATTTACGTACAACACAATATCACTCAGCAATGAAATCTATGTCATCAGGCCCGTAGCAGCATAATGAGTGGATTCAGGTACCATGATTCTAACTGAAATAAGTCACACAGTAAAAGAAACATCATAAGATATCACTAATACACGGAATGAAAACTTGGCTACACAGGAACTGAATTACAAAACAGAACAGGGTCTCAAATGTAGAAAACCAACTTATGCTTGCTTAAGGGGAAAGGTGAGTTGGGGTGCTGCATAAAACCAGAGATTGAAATGAGCACAGATAAAGTTCCTTAAGCCAAATATGGAATAGACAAGAGCTACTCCTTGCTCAACGAAATGGGCTCAACACCCCATATTAAACGCCTAAGAATGTACCTGACTAGTAAGTATCTTAAAACCTATGGATTGCTATGTCTCCGAAAGAGAATCAAGCATGTGTCCAGGGGCATAAACGCAGCAGTGATAGGATTGGAGAGGTTCGGTGAGCAAATGAAGACCCTTTGAAGTCATATTGCATGGTACCCATTCCACGGGTCTCAACTCTCCAGGTTGAAGGGATTCTTCCTTCAGCTAAAACATGCATGTGGAACCCAGAGTATGATCAACCGTGTGATCAGGACACGTGTTCAAATATGTCTCAGTTTTCGACCCCTGGTACTCGGGTGCAACATTCCAGATGTTTACTAACACTCTCCCGACTTGGAGAGTCAGTGCCTTTAACCTCCTGTTTGGCCCAGTTTGCAATTTCTGCGGAAGATGAACAGGAATAGGGAGAACCAATGAGAGACTAGCTGGAGGTGTCTGGACGGGCAAATTTAACTCTCATTTCCCACCAGGAACAGGAATTAACCAAAGGCTCAGTGTGCCGTGCCGGAAACAGATTAGGGCCTGAAGCAATCCTGCGGTGTTGCGGCCAGCTCACAAGAAAGCGAGTTGAAGAATGGAGCTCAGGGGCACTGTAATTCACAAAGCTGCAGAGTTATAAATGACAGCTATCGTCCAAAAATATACTGAAGTAAGACTGCCAAGAGGACTTGAAAGCGGGGCAGAATTGCAGGAAACCGATTTCAGGAGGTAGACTGTAATTGCATGTAAAGCATAGGAAAAGAGGCAGAACGTCCACAATGATGCACTTGGCCAAAAAGTGTGTATGCGTTTTTTCCTGAATATATTCAGGAAAAAACGCATACGCCCTTTTTGGCCAACCAAGCAAGCTTGCAAAGAAATCTGCACTACAATGAAGTCTCACTTCCCCCCGGTCAAAAGGGCCATCTGAAAAAAGTGTAAAATCCAGAAAGGCAGGACAGGCCATGGAGAAATGGGAGCCTTGTTATGCTGATGAGCGGGATGTAAATTGCCAACAGCCACTCTGTAGAAGTGTATGGTGTTTCCTGAAACATCTAAAAAACAAAGCAACACAGCCTAGGGAACTTCCATTTATGGTCCTATAGCTTAGGGAAATTAAAATCAAAAAGACACAGCAACCCCAAAGTTTGGGACGGCTCTGTTTACAAGAACCTCGTTTATGGTACAAGTTCAATATCACAAAGAACGAAAAATGGATAAAGAAGTTGTGATACTCACGTACAATGCAATATCACTCAGCAAAGAAATCTATGTCATCAGGCCCGTAGCAGCATAATGAGTATTCAGGTACGATGATTCTAAGTGAAATAAGTCACACAGAAAAAGAAACATCGTAAGATATCACTACTACACGGAATGTATACTTGGCTACACAGGAACTGAATTACAAAACAGAACAGGGTCTCAAATGTAGAAAACCAACTTATCCTTGCTTAAGGGGAAAGGTGAGTTGGGGTGCTGCATAAAACCAGAGATGGAAATTAGCAAAGATACCCTTCCATAAGCCAAATATGTAATAGACAAGAGCTACTCCTTGCTCAACGTAGTGGACTCAACACCCCATATTAAACGCCTAAGTATATACCTGACTAGTAAGAATCTTAAAACCTATGGATTTATATGTCTCCGAAAGAGAATCAAGCGTGTGTACAGCGGCATAAACACAGCAGTGATAGGATTGGTGAGGTTCGGTGAGCAAATGCAGAGCCTTTGAAGTCATATTGCATGGTACCCATTCCATGGGTCTCAACTCTCCAGGTTTAAGGGATTCTTCCTTCAGCTAAAACATGCATGTGGAACCCAGAGTATGATCCACCGTGTGATCGGAATACGTGTTCAAATGTGTCTCAGTTTTCGTCCCCTGGTACTAGGGTGCAACATTCCAGACGCTTTACTAACACTCTCCCCACTTGGAGAGTCAGTGCCTTTAACCTCCTGTTTGGCCCATTTTGCAATTTCTGCGTAAGATGAAAAGGAATAGGGAGAACCAATGAGAGACTAGCTGGAGGTGTGTGGATGGCCAAATTTAACTCTCATTTCCCACCAGGAACAGGAATTAACCAAAGGTTCAGCGTGCCGTGCCGGAACCACACTAGGGCCTGAAGCAATCCTGCGGTGTTGCGGCCAGCTCACAAGGAAGCGAGTTGAAGAAGGTAACACAGGGGCACTGTAATTCACAAACATGCATAGTTATAAATGACAGCTATCGTCCAAAAATATATTGAAGTAAGGCTGCCAAGAACACATGAAAACGGGGCAGAATTGCAGGAAACCGAGTTCAGGAGGTAGACTGGAATTGCATGTAAAGCATAGGAAAAGAGGTAGAACGTCTACAATGATGCACTTGGCCAAAAAGGGCGTATGCGTTTTTTCCTGAATATATCCAGGAAAAAACTCATACGCCCTTTTTGGCCAACCAAGCAAGCTTGCAAAGGAAATCTGCACTACAATGAAGTCTCACTGCCTCCCCGGTCAAAAGGGCCATCTGAAAAAAGTGTAAAATCCAGAAAGGCAGGACAGGCCATGGAGAACTGGGAGCCTTGTTATGCAGATGGGCGGGATGTAAATTGCCAACAGCCACTCTGAAGAAGTGTATGGTGTTTCCTGAATCATCTACAAAACAAGGCAACAGAGCCTAGGGCACTTCCACTTATGGTCCTAAAGCTTAGGGAAATTAAAATCAAAAAGACACAGCCACCCCAAAGTTTGGGCCAGCTCTGTTTACAAGAACCTCGTTTACGGTACAAGTTCAATATCACAGAAAGCGAAAAATGGATAAAGAAGTTGTGGTACTTACGTACAATGCAATATCACTCAGCAATCAAATCTATGTCATCAGGACCATAGCAGCATAATGAGTGGATTCAGGTACGATGATTCTAAGTGAAATAAGTCACACAGAAAAAGAAACATCATAAGATATCACTACTACACGGAATGTTAACTTGGCTACACAGGAACTGAATTACAAAACAGAACAGGGTCTCAAATGTAGAAAACCAACTTATCCTTGCTTAAGGGGAAAGGTGAGTTGGGGTGCTGCATAAAACCAGAGATGGAAATTAGCACAGATACCCTTCCATAAGCCAAATATGTAATAGAGAAGAACTACTCCTTGCTCAACCAAGTGGACTCAACACCCCATATTAAACGCCTAAGAATATACCTGACTAGTAAGAATCTTAAAAGGTATGGATTTATATGTCTCCAAAAGAGAATCAACTGTGTGTACAGCTGCATAAACACAGCAGTGATAGGATTGGTGAGGTTCGGTGAGCAAATGCAGACCCTTTGAAGTCATATTGCATGGTACCCATTCCATGGGTCTCAACTCTCCAGGTTGAAGGGATTCTTCCTTCAGCTAAAACATGCATGTGGAACCCAGAGTATGATCCACCGTGTGATCGGAAAACGTGTTCAAATGTGTCTCAGTTTTTGTCCCCTGGTACTCGGGTGCAACATTCCAGACGCTTTACTAACACTCTCCCCACTTGGAGAGTCAGTGCCTTTAAACTCCTGTTTGGCCCAGTTTGCAATTTCTGCGGAAAATGAACAGGAATAGGGAGAATCAATGAGAGACTAGCTGGAGGTGTCTGGATGGCCAAATTTAACTCTCATTTCCCACCAGGAACAGGAATTAACCAAAGGCTCAGTGTGCCGTGCCGGAACCACACTAGGGCCTGAAGCAATCCTGCGGTGTTGCGGTCAGCTCACAAGAAAGCGAGTTGAAGAAGGTAACTCAGGGGCACTGTCATTAACAAACCTGCAGAGTTATAAATGACAGCTATCATCCAAAAATATATTGAAGTAAGGCTGCCAAGAGCACATGAAAACGGGGCAGAATTGCAGGAAACCGAGTTCAGGAGGTAGACTGGAATTGCATGTAAAGCATAGGAAAAGAGGCAGAACGTCCACAATGATGCACTTGGCCAAGAAGTGCGTATGCGTTTTTTCCTGAATATATTCAGGAAAAAACGCATACGCCCTTTTTGGCCAACCAAGCAAGCTTGCAAAGCAAATCTGCACTACAATGAAGTCTCACTGCCCCCCGGTCAAAAGGGCCATCTGAAAATGTGTAAAATCCAGAAAGGCAGGACAGGCCATGGAGAACTGGGAGCCTTGTTATGCTGATGGGCGGGATGTAAATTGCCAACAGCCACTCGGGAGAAGTGTATGGTGTTTCCTGAAACATCTAAAAAACAAAGCAACAGAGCCTAGGGCACTGCCACTTATGGTCCTATAGCTTAGGGAAATTAAAATCAAAAAGACACATCCACCACAAAGTTTGGGACGGCTCTTTTTACAAGAACCTCGTTTACGGTACAAGTTCAATATCACAGAAAGCGAAAAATGGATAAAGAAGTTGTGGTACTTATGTACAATACCATATCACTCAGCAATGAAATCTATGTCATCAGGCCCGTAGCAGCATAATGAGTGGATTCAGGTATGATGATTCTAACTGAAATAAGTCACACAGAAAAAGAAACATTATAAGATATCACTAATACACGGAATGAAAACTTGGCTACACAGGAACTGGATTACAAAACAGAACAGGGTCTCAAATTGAGAAAGCCAACTTATGCTTGCTTAAGGGGAAAGGTGATTTGGAGTGCTGCATAAAACCAGTGATTGAAATGAGCACAGATAAAGTTCCTTAAGCCAAATATGTAATAGACAAGAGCTACTCCTTGCTCAACGAAATGGGCTCAACACCCCATATTAAACGCCTAAGAATGTACCTGACTAGTAAGTATCTTAAAACCTATGGATTGCTATGTCTCTGAAAGAGAATCGAGCGTGTGTACAGGGGCATAAACGCAGCAGTGATAGGATTGGAGAGGTTCGGTGAGCAAATGAAGACCCTTTGAAGTCATATTGCATGGTACCCATTCCACGGGTCTCCACTCTCCAGGTTGAAGGGATTCTTCCTTCAGCTAAAACATGCATGTGGAACCCAGAGTATGATCAACCGTGTGATCGGGACACGTGTTCAAATATGTCTCAGGTTTCGACCCCTGGTACTCGGGTGCAACATTCCAGATGCTTTACTAACACTCTCCCGACTTGGAGAGTCAGTGCCTTTAACCTCCTGTTTGGCCCAGTTTGCAATTTCTGCGGAAGATGAACAGGAATAGGGAGAACCAATGAGAGACTAGCTGGAGGTGTCTGGACGGGCAAATTTTACTCTCATTTCCCACCAGGAACAGGAATTAACCAAAGGCTCAGCGTGCCGTGCCCGAACCAGATTAGGGCCTGAAGCAATCCTGCGGTGTTGTGGCCAGCTCACAAGAAAGCGAGTTGAAGAATGGAGCTCAGGGGCAGTGTCATTCACAAACCTGCAGAGTTATAAATGACAGCTATCGTCCAAAAATATACTGAAGTAAGGCTGCCAAGAGGACTTGAAAGCGGGGCAGAATTGCAGGAAACCGATTTCTGGAGGTAGACTGGAATTGCAAGTAAAGCATAGGAAAAGAGGCAGAACGTCCACAATGATGCACTTGGCCAAAAAGGGCGTATGCGTTTTTTCCTGAATATATTCAGGAAAAAACGCATACGCCCTTTTTGGCCAACCAAGCAAGCTTGCAAAGCAAATCTGCACTACAATGAAGTCTCACTGCCCCCCGGTCAAAAGGGCCATCTGAAAATGTGTAAAATACAGAAAGGCAGGACAGGCCATGGAGAACTGGGAGCCTTGTTATGCTGATGGGCAGGATGTAAATTGCCAACAGCCACTCCGGAGAAGTGTATGGTGTTTCCTGAAACATCTAAAAAACAAAGCAACAGAGCGTAGGGCACTTCCACTTATGGTCCTATAGTTTAGGGAAATTAAAATCAAAAAGACACAGCCACCCCAAAGTTTGGGATGGCTCTGTTTACAAGAACCTCCTTTACGGTACAAGTTCAATATCGCAGAAAGCGAAAAATGGATAAAGAATTTGTGGTATTTACGTACAACACAATATCACTCAGCAATGAAATCTATGTCATCAGGCCCGTAGCAGCATAATGAGTGGATTCAGGTACCATGATTCTAACTGAAATAAGTCACACAGTAAAAGAAACATCATAAGATATCACTAATACACGGAATGAAAACTTGGCTACACAGGAACTGAATTACAAAACAGAATAGGGTCTCAAATGTAGAAAACCAACTTATGCTTGCTTAAGGGGAAAGGTGAGTTGGGGTGCTGCATAAAACCAGAGATTGAAATGAGCACAGATAAAGTTCCTTAAGCCAAATATGTAATAGACAAGAGCTACTCCTTGCTCAACGAAATGGGCTCAACACCCCTTATTAAACGCCTAAGAATGTACCTGACTAGTAAGTATCTTAAAACCTATGGATTGCTATGTCTCCGAAAGAGAATCAAGCGTGTGTCCAGGGGCATAAACGCAGCAGTGATAGGATTGGAGAGGTTCGGTGAGCAAATGAAGACCCTTTGAAGTCATATTGCATGGTACCCATTCCACGGGTCTCAACTCTCCAGGTTGAAGGGATTCTTCCTTCAGCTAAAACATGCATGTGGAACCCAGAGTATGATCAACCGTGTGATCAGGACACGTGTTCAAATATGTTTCAGTTTTCGACCCCTGGTACTCGGGTGCAACATTCCAGATGCTTTACTAACACTCTCCCGACTTGGAGAGTCAGTGCCTTTAACCTCCTGTTTGGCCCAGTTTGCAATTTCTGCGGAAGATGAACAGGAATAGGGAGAACCAATGAGAGACTAGCTGGAGGTGTCTGGACGGGCAAATTTAACTCTCATTTCCCACCAGGAACAGGAATTAACCAAAGGCTCAGTGTGCCGTGCCGGAAACAGATTAGGGCCTGAAGCAATCCTGCGGTGTTGTGGCCAGCTCACAAGAAAGCGAGTTGAAGAATGGAGCTCAGGGGCACTGTCATTCACAAACCTGCAGAGTTATAAATGACAGCTATCGTCCAAAAATATATTGAAGTAAGGCAGCCAAGAGGACCTGAAAGCGGGGCAGAATTGCAGGAAACCGATTTCAGGAGGTAGACTGGAATTGCATGTAAAGCATAGGAAAAGAGGCAGAATGTCCACAATGATGCACTTGGCCTAGAAGTGCGTACGCGTTTTTTCCTGAATATATTCAGGAAAAAACGCATACGCCCTTTTTGGCCAACCAAGCAAGCTTGCAAAGGAAATCTGCACTACAATGATGTCTCACTGCCCCCCGGTCAAAAGGGTCATCTGAAAAAAGTGTAAAATCCAGAAAGGCAGGACAGGCCATGGAGAACTGGGAGCCTTGTTATGCTGACGGGCGGGATGTAAATTGCCAACAGCCACTCTGGAGAAGTGTATGGTGTTTCCTGAAACATCTAAAAAACAAAGCAACAGAGCCTAGGGCACTTCCACTTATGGTCCTATAGCTTAGGGAAATTAAAATCAAAAAGACACAGCCACCCCAGAGTTTGGGACGGCTCTGTTTACAAGAACCTCATTTACGGTACAAGTTCAATGTCACAGAAAGCGAAAAATGGATATAGAAGTTGTGGTACTCACGTACAGTGCAATATCACTCAGCAATGAAATCTATGTCATCACGCCCATAGCAGCATAATGAGTGGATTCAGGTATGATGATTCTAAGTGAAATAAGGCACACAGAAAAAGAAACATTATAAGATATCACTAATACACGGAATGTAAACTTGGCTACACAGGAACTGAATTACAAAACAGAACAGGGTCTCAAATGTAGAAAACCAACTTATGCTTGCTTAAGGTGAAAGGTGAGTTGGGGTGCTGCATAAAACCAGAGATTGAAATTAGCACAGATTCCGTTCCATAAGCCAAATACGTAATAGACAAGAGCTACTCCTTGTTCAACGAAGTGGACTCAACACCCCATATTAAACGCCTAAGAATATACCTGACTAGTAAGAATCTTAAAACCTATGGATTTATATGTCTCCGAAAGAGAATCAACTGTGTGTACAGCTGCATAAACACAGCAGTGATAGGATTGGTGAGGTTCGGTGAGCAAATGCAGACCCTTTGAAGTCATATTTCATGGTACCCATTCCATGGGTCTCAACTCTCCAGGCTTAAGGGATTCTTCCTTCAGCTAAAACATGCATGAGGAACCCAGAGTATGATCCACCGTGTGATCGGGAAACGTGTTCAAGTGTGTCTCAGTTTTCGTCCCCTGGTACTCGGGTGCAACATTCCAGATGCTTTACTAACACTCTCCCCACTTGGAGAGTCAATGCCTTTAACCTCCTGTTTGGCCCAGTTTGCAATTTCTGCGGAAAATGAACAGGAATAGGGAGAACCTACGAGAGACTAGCTGGAGGTGTCTGGACGGGCAAATTTAACTCTCATTTCCCTCCAGGCAGAGGAATTAACCAAAGGCTCAGTGTGCCATGCCAGAACCACACTAGGGCCTGAAGCAATCCTGCAGTGTTGCGGCCAGCTCACAAGAAAGCGAGTTGAAGAAAGGAGCTCAGGGGCACTGTCATTCACAAACCTGCAGAGTTATAAATGACAGCTATCGTCCAAAAATATATTGAAGTAAGGCTGCCAAGAGGACCTGAAAGCGGGGCAGAATTGCAGGAAACCGATTTCTGGAGGTAGACTGGAATTGCATGTAAAGCATAAGAAAATAGGCAGAACGTCCACAATGATGCACTTGGCCAAAAAGGGCGTATGCGTTTTTTCCTTAATATATTCAGGAAAAAACGCATACGCCCTTTTTGGCCAACCAAGCAAGCTTGCAAAGGAAATCTGCACTACAATGAAGTCTCAATGCCCCCCGGTGAAAAGGGTCATCTGAAAAAAGTGTAAAATCCAGAAAGGCAGGACAGGCCATGGAGAACTGGGAGCCTCGTTATGCTGATGGGTGGGATGTAAATTGCCAACAGCCACTCTGGAGAAGTGTATGGTGTTTCCTGAAACATCTAAAAAACAAAGCAACAGAGCCTAGGGCACTTCCACTTATGGTCCTAAAGCTTAGGGAAATTAAAATCAAAAAGACACAGCCACCCCAAAGTTTGGGACGGCTCTGTTTACAAGAACCTCATTTACGGTACAAGTTCAATGTCACAGAAAGCGAAAAATGGATATAGAAGCTGTGGTACTCACGTACAATGCAATATCACTCAGCAATGAAATCTATGTCATCAGGCCCGTAGGAGCATAATGAGTGGATTCAGGTACGATGATTCTAAGTGAAATAAGTCACACAGAAAAAGAAACATCATAAGATATCACTAATACACAGAATGTAAACTTGGCTACACAGGAACTGAATTACAAAACAGAACAGGGTCTCAAATGTAGAAAACCAACTTATGCTTGCTTAAGGGGAAAGGTGAGTTGGGGTGCTGCATAAAACCAGAGATTGAAATTAGCACAGATACTGTTCCATAAGCCTAATTTGTAATAGACAAGAGCTACTCCTTGCTCAACGAAGTGGACTCAACACCCCATATTAAACGCCTAAGAATATATCTGACTAGTAAGAATGTTAAAACCTATGAATTTATATGTCTCCGAAAGAGAATCAAGCATGTGTACAGCAGTATAAACGCAGCAGTGATAGGATTGGTGAGGTTCGGTGAGCAAATGCAGACCCTTTGAAGTCATATTGCATGGTACCCATTCCATGGGTCTCAACTCTCCAGGTTTAAGGGATTCATCCTTCAGCTAAAACATGCATGTGGAACCCAGAGTATGATCCACTGTGTGATCGGGAAACCTGTTCAAATGTGTCTCAGTTTTCGTCCCCTGGTACTCGGGTGCAACACTCCAGAAGCTTTACTAACACTCTCCCCACTTGGAGAATCAATGCCTTTAAATTCCTGTTTGGCCCAGTTTGCAATTTCTGCAGAAAATGAACAGGAATAGGGAGAACCTACCAGAGACTAGCTGGAGGTGTCTGGACGGGCAAATTTAACTCTCAGTTCCCACCAGGCAGAGGAATTAACCAAAGGCTCAGTGTGCCATGCCAGAACCACACTAGGGCCTGAAGCAATCCTGCAGTGTTGCGGCCAGCTCACAAGAAAGCGAGTTGAAGAAAGGAGCTCAGGGGCACTGTCATTCACAAACCTGCAGAGTTATAAATGACAGCTATCGTCCAAAAATATATTGAATTAAGGGGGCCAAGAGGACCTGAAAGCGGGGCAGAATTGCAGGAAACCGATTTCAGGAGGTAGACTGGAATTGCATGTAAAGCATAAGAAAATAGGCAGAACGTCCACAATGATGCACTTGGCCAAAAAGGGCGTATGCGTTTTTTCCTGAATATATTCAGGAAAAAACGCATAGGCCCTTTTTGGCCAACCAAGCAAGCTTGCAAAGGAAATCTGCACTACAATGAAGTCTCACTGCCCCCCAGTCAAAAGGGCCATCTGAAAAAAGTGTAAAATCCAGAAAGGCAGGACAGGCCATGGAGAACTGGGAGCCTTGTTATGCTGATGGGCGGGATGTATATTGCCAACAGCCACTCTGGAGAAGTGTATGGTGTTTCCTGAAACATCTAAAAAACAAAGCAACAGAGCCTAGGGCACTTCCACTTATGGTACTATAGCTTAGGGAAATTAAACTCAAAAAGACACAGCCACCCCAAATTATGGGAAGGCTCTGTTTACAAGAACCTCGTTTATGGTACAAGTTCAATATCGCAGAAAGCGAAAAATGGATAAAGAAGTTGTAGTACTTACGTACAATGCAATATCACTCAGCAATGAAATCTAAGTCACCAGGCCCGTAGGAGCATAATGAGTGGCTTAAGCTACGATGATTCTAAGTGAAATAAGTCCCACAGAAAAAGAAACATCAAAAGGTATCACTACTACACGGAATGTAAACTTGGCTACACAGGAACTGAATTACAAAACAGAACAGGGTCTCAAATGTAGAAAACCAACTTATGCTTGCTTACGGGGAAAGGTGAGTTGGGGTGCTGCATAAAACCAGAGATTGAACTTGGCACAGATACCGTTCCATAAGCCAAATATATAATAGACAAGAGCTACTCCTTGTTCAACGAAGTGGACTTAACACCCCATATTAAACGCCTAAGAATATACCTGACTAGTAATAATCTTAAAACCTATTGATTTATATGTATCCGAAAGAGAATCAAGCTTGTGTACAGCGGCATAAACGCAGCAGTCATAGGATTGATGAGGATCGGTGAGCAAATGCAGATCCTTTGAAGTCATATTGCATGGTACCCATTCCATGGGTCTCAACTCTCCAGGTTTAAGGGATTCTTCCTTCAGCTAAAACATGCATGTGGAACCCAGAGTATGATCCTCTGTGTGTAGGGGAAACGTGTTCAAATGTGTCTCAGGTTTCGTCCCCTGGTACTCGGGTGCAACATTCCAGACGCTTTACTAACACTCTCCCCACTTGGAGAGTCAGTGCCTTTAAACTCCTGTTTGGCCCAGTTTGCAATTTCTGCGGAAAATGAACAGGAATAGGGAGAACCAATGAGAGACTAGCTGGAGGTGTCTGGTCAGGCAAATTTAACTGTCATTTCCCACCAGGAAGAGGAATTAACCAAAGGCTCAGCGTGCCGTGGGGAACCACACTAGGGCCTGAAGCAATCCTGCGGTGTTGCGGCCAGCTCACAAGAAAGCGAGTTGAAGAAAGGAGCTCAGGGACAGTGTAACTCACAAACCTGCAGAGTTATAAATGATAGCTATCGTCCAAAAATATATTGAAGTAAGGCTGCCAAGAGGACTTGAAAGCGGGGCAGAATTGCAGAAAACCGATTTCAGGAGGTAGACTGGAATTGCATGTAAAGCATAGGAAAAGAGGCAGAACGTCCACAATGATGCACTTGGCCAAAAAGGGCGTATGCGTTTTTTCCTGAATATATTCAGGAAAAAACGCATACGCTCTTTTTGGCCAACCAAGCAAGCTTGCAAAGGAAATCTGCAGTACAATGAAGTCTCACTGCCCCCTTTCAAAAGGGCCATCTGAAAAAAGTGTAAAATCCAGAAAGGCAGGACAGGCCATGGAGAACTGGGAGCCTTGTTATGCTGATGGGCGGGATGTAAAATGCCAACAGCCACTCTGGAGAAGTGTATGGTGTTTCCTGAAACATCTAAGAAATAAAGCAACAGAGCCTAGGGCACTTCCACTTATGGTCCTATAGCTTAGGGAAATTGAAGTCAAAAAGACACAGCCACCCCAAATTATGGGAGGGCTCTGTTTACAAGAACCTCATTTATGGTACAAGTTCAATATCGCAGAAAGCGAAAAATGGATAAAGAAGTTGTGTACTTACGTACAATGCAATATCACTCAGCAATGAAATCTATGTCATCAGGCCTGTAGCAGCATAATGAGTGGATTCAGGTACGATGATTCTAAGTGAAATAAGTCACACAGAAAAAGAAACATTATAAGATATCACTACTACACGGAATGTAAACTTGGCTACACAGGAACTGAATTACAAAACAGAACAGGGTCTCAAATGTAGAAAACCAACTTATGCTTGCTTAAGGGGAAAGGTGAGTTGGGGTGCTGCATAAAACCAGAGATTGAAATTAGCACAGATACCGTTCCATAAGCCTAATTTGTA
This sequence comes from Lagenorhynchus albirostris, assembly GCF_949774975.1. Classification (NCBI taxonomy): domain Eukaryota; kingdom Metazoa; phylum Chordata; class Mammalia; order Artiodactyla; family Delphinidae; genus Lagenorhynchus; species Lagenorhynchus albirostris. The sequence continues at coordinate 58,793,471 of NC_083098.1, read as the reverse complement.
ATAGACAAGAGCTACTCCTTGTTCAATGAAGTGGACTCAACACCACATATTAAACGCCTAAGAATATACCTGACTAGTAAGAATCTTAAAACCTATGGATTTATATGTATCCGAAAGAGAATCAAGCTTGTGTACAGCGGCATAAACGCAGCAGTCATAGGATTGATGAGGATCGGTGAGCAAATGCAGATCCTTTGAAGTCATATTGCATGGTACCCATTCCATGGGTCTCAACTCTCCAGGTTTAAGGGATTCATCCTTCAGCTAAAACATGCATGTGGAACCCAGAGTATGATCCACCGTGTGTTCGGGAAACGTGTTCAAATGTGTCTCAGTTTTCGTCCCCTGGTACTCGGGTGCAACATTCCAGATGCTTTACTAACACTCTCCCCACTTGGAGAGTCAGTGCCTTTAACCTCCTGTTTGGCCCAGTTTGCAATTTCTGTGGAAAATGAACAGGAATAGGGAGAACACATGAGAGACTAGCTGGAGGTGTCTGAACGGGCAAATTTAACTCTCATTTCCTACCAGGAATAGGAATTAACCAAAGGCTCAGTGTGCCATGCCAGAACCACACTAGGGCCTGAAGCAATCCTGCGGTGTTGCGGCCAGCTCACAAGAAAGCGAGTTGAAGAAAGGAGCTCAGGGGCACTGTAATTCACAATTGTGCAGAGTCCTAAATGACAGCTATCGTCCAAAAATATATTGAAAGAAGGCTGCCAAGAGGACTAGAAAGCGGTGCAGAATTGCAGGAAACCGATTTCAGGAGGTATCGGGAGTCGCTCTTAAAGCATAGGAAGAGAGACAGAACTTGGAAAATAATGCACTGGCAAAAAAGGGCATATGTGTTTTATCCAGAGCTCTCATAACTGAGGGGAGGAGATTCCCAGCAGCCTCCAACTGCCACCTGAGGACTCACATTGCCAAGGCAACATGAGCAAGCCAGGCAGGAGTTACCTCACAGCAGAGGTCCCACCTCACAGAAGGGTGAGAAACCCAGCCAACATCAGACTCTCACCAGAGGGCCTACATCACCAAGGGGATGGGAACCAGGCAGGAGTGTCTTCACACCAGTGGGGCCACATCATCGAAAGGTGAGGTACTCAGCACATGTGTCCTCAAACCAGAGGACCCACATCTCCAAGGGCCTCGGAGTGAGGCAGGCAGGAGTAGCCTCACAACACTGGGCCCATAGAATAAAAAAGTGAGGAATCCAGCAGTTGGAACCTCCCAGTAGGCGGCCCAGAGCACCGAGGCTATGGGATCCAGGCCACTCTGAACTCACAGAAGAGGGCCCATGTCATGAAACTGAGCAACCCAGCCATTGCGACCTCAGAGCAGGAGGCCCACATCCCCATGGGGATGGAAATCTGGTAGGAGTGTCCTCGCACCACTGAGAACATATCAGAAAATTTTGGGCGACCAGCAGTTAGGGCCTGACGCCAGAGGACCCTCATCACCAAGGGAAGGAGGCCCCCAGCAGGCTCCAACTGCCACCAGAGGGCTGACGTCGCCAAGGCGATGTGTGCCAACCAGGCACGAATGACCTCACAGCAGAGGGCCCACCTCAGAGAAGTGTGACGAACCCAGTCAGGATCAGACTCGCACCAGAGGGCCCACATCACCAAATGGATTGGAACCAGGCAGGAGTGTCCTCACATGAGTAGGGTCACATCATCTAAAGGTGAGGAACCCAGAACATGTGGCTTCAAACCATAGGACACCCATCACCAAGGGGCTGGGAGTGAGGCAGGCAGGAGGAGCCTCATAACAGAGTGCCCAAAAATAAGGTGAGGAATCCAGCATTTGGAACCTCCCAGCAGGCGGCCCAGAGCACAGAGGCTAGGGGATCCAGGCCGGAGTGAACTAACACCAGACAGCCCACATCATGAAACTGTGAGCAACCCAGACATTGGGACCTCAGAGCAGAAGGCCCACATCCCCATAGTGATGGGAACATGACAGGAGTGTCCTGGCATCACTGGGCTCACATCAGAAAACGTGGGGTGCTCAGAAGTTAGGGCCTGACGCTAGAGGGCACTCATCACCGAGAGGAGGAGGCTCCCAGCAGGCTCCAGCTGCCACCAGAGGGCCAACGTCGCCAAGGCGATGTGTGCCAGCCAGGCAGGAGTGACCTCACAGCAGAGGGCCCACCTCACAGAAGGGTGAGGAACACAGCCAGGATCAGACTCTCACCAGAGGGCCCACATCACCAAGGGGATGAGAACCAGGCAGGAGTGTCCCCACACCAGTGGGACATCATCATCTTAAGGTGAGGATCCCAGCACATGTGTCCTCAAACCAGAGGAACCACATCACCAAGGGGTTCAGAATGAGGCTGGCAGGACCGGCCTCACAACACAGGGTCCATAGAATATAAAAGTTGAGGAATCCAGCAGTTGGAACCTCCCAGCAGGCGGCCGAGAGCACAGAAGCTATGGGATGCAGGCAGGAGTGAACTAACAGCAGAGAGCCCACATCATGAAACTGTGAGCAACCCAGGCGTTGGGACCTCAGAGCAGAAGGCCCACATCCCAATGGGGATGTGAACCTGGCTGGAGTGTCCTCGCACCACTGGGCGCACATCACAAAATGTGGGGAGCCCAGCAGTTAGGGCCTGACGCCAGAGGGCCCTCATCACCAAGGGGAGGAGGCCCCCAGCAGGCTCCAAGTGCCACCAGAGGGCTCATGTCCACAAGGCGAGGTGAGCAAGCCAGGCAGGAGTGACCTCACAGCGGACGGCCCACCTCACAGATGGGTGAGGAACCCAGCCAGGATCAGACTCTCGACAGAGGGCCCACATCACCAAGGAGATGTGAACCAGGCAGGAGTCTCCTAAGACCATTGGTCCCACATCATCGAAAGGTGAGGAACCCAGCACATGTGGCCTCAAACCAGACGACACACATCACGAAGGGGCTGGGAGTGAGGCAGGCAGGAGGATCCTCACAACAGAGGGCCCAAAAAATTAAAAAAGTGAGGAATCCAGCAGTTGGAACCTCACAGCAGGCGGCCAAGAGCACAGAGGCTATGGGATCCAGGCCTCTGTGAACTAACACCAGAGAGCCCACATCATGAAAATGTGAACAACCCAGCCGTTGGGACCTCAGAGCAGAAGGCCCACATCCCCATGGAGATGGGATCCTAAGAGGAGTGCCAAAGCATCACTGGGCTCACTAAGAAAAGTTGGTGAGCCCAGCAGTTAGGACCTGACGCAAGAGGGCCCTCAACACCGGGGGGAGGAGATTCCCAGCACGCTCCAACTGCCACCACACGGCTGACTTCACCAAGGCAATGTGTGCCAGCCATGCAGGAGTGACCTATCAGCAGAAGGTCTCCCTCACAGAAGGGTGAGGAACACAGCCAGGAACAGACTCTCACCAGGGGGTCCACATAACCACGTGGATGAGAACCAGGCAGGAGTGTCCTCACACTAGTGGGGCCACATCATCGAAAGGTGAGGAACCCAGCAAAGGTGGCCACAAACCAGAGGACCCACATCACCAAGGGGTTGAGAGTGAGGTAGGTGTCTGGACGGGCATATTTAACACTCATTTCCCACCAGGAAGAGGAATTAACCAAAGGCTCAGCGTGCCCTGCCAGAAGCAGATTAGGGCCTGAAGCAGACTTGCAGGTTTGTGGCCAACTCACAAGAAAGCGAGTTGAAGAAAGGAGCTCAGGGGCACTGTCATTCACAAACCTGCAGAGTTATAAATGACAGATAACGTCCAAAAATATATTGAAGTAAGGCTGCGAAGAGGACTTGAAAGCAGGGCAGAATTTCAGGAAACAGATTTCAGGAGGTAGACTGGATTTGCATTTAAAGCATAGGAAAAGAGGCAGAACATCGACAATGATGCACTTGGCAAAAAAGGGCGTATGAGTTTGTTCCTGAATATATTCAGAAAAAAACACATACGCCCTTTTTGGCAAACCAAGCAAGCTTGCAATGGAAATCCGAACTACTATGAAGTGTCACTTCCCCCCGGTCTAAAGGGCCATCTGAAAAATGTGTAAAATCCAGAAAGGCAAGACAGGCCATGGGGAAAAAGGAACCTTGTTATGCTGATGGGTGGGATGTAAATTGCCAACAGCCACTCTGGAGAAGTGTATGGTGTTTCCTGATACATCTGGAAAACAAAGCAACAGAGTCTAGGGCATTTCCACTTATGGGCCTATAGCTTAGGGAAATTAAAATCAAAAAGACACAGCCACCCCAAAATTCGGGACGGCTGTGTTTACAGGAACCTCTTCTACAGTTCAAGTTAAATATCCCAGAGAACAAATAATTGATAAAGAAGTTGTGGTACTTATGTACAACAGAATACCACTCAGCAATGAAATGTGTGTCACCAGGCCTGTACCAGCATAATGAGTGGATTGAGGCACGATGATTCTAAGTGAAATAAGTCACACAGAAAAAGAAACATCATAAGGTATCACTAATGCACGGAATGTAAACTTGGCTACACAGGAACTGAATTACAAAACAGAACAGGGTCTCAAGTTTAGAAAACCAACTTATGCTTGCTTAAGGGGAAAGGTGAGTTGGGGTGCTGCATAAAACCAGAGTTTGAAATTAGCACAGATACCGTTCCATAAGCCAAATATGTAATAGACAAGACCTACCCCTTGCTCAACGAAATGGACTCAACAATGAGGTATCACCTCACACCTGTTAGAATGGGCATCATCTGAAAATCTACAAACAACAAATGCTGGAAAGGGTGTGGAGAAAAGGAAGCCTCTTTCACTATTGTTGGGAATATAAATTGATACAGTCACTATGGAGAACAATATGGAGTTTCTTAAGAAACTCATAATAGAATTACCCTATGATACAGCAATCCCAGTACTGGACATATACCCAGACAAAACCATAAATCAAAAAGAGACATTCACCGCAATGTTCATTGCATCTCTATTTACAATATCGAGGTAATGGAAGCAACCTAAATGCCCACAGACAGACGAATGCATAAAGATGTGGTACATATATAAAGTGGAATATTACTAAGCCATGAAAGGAATGAAATTGGGTCATTTGTAGAGACGTCGATGGATCTAGAGACTGTCATACAGAGTGAAGTAAGTCAGAAAGAGAAAAACAAATCTTGTATATTCATGCATATATGTGGAACCTAGAAAAACTGTACAGATGAACCATTTTGCAAGGAATAAATAGAGCAACAGATGTAGACAACAATCGTATGGACACAAGGGGGGAAAGCTCTTGAGGGTGTGGTGGTGGGAGGAGTTGAGAGATTGGGATTGGCATGTAAACATTTATATGTATAAAATAGATAACCAATAAGAACCTGCTGTATAAAAATATAAAATAAAATTCAAAATTAAAAAGAAATAAAATTTAAAAAATAAAACAGAAAAAACAATTATTCCCTTCACATACATGTATTTATATGAATAAATTATTTCCATGCTTATATCTGTAAATACAAAAAAGAGGAATAAAATCTACCTTGAACCAAAAATGAAAAAGAGAAAAAAAAAACAGATCCCACCAGTTACACAGAGGAAAACTGTATCAGGGCACTTGCTCCAGTTGTAAACAATTCTGAAGTTGGTCAGTGGTGGGGAATCGTCTCCCATTCAGCCAGCAGCCCCCACACAACAAGCGTCCTCATTGCAAAGCTGGGGCACCGTGCCGAGGCATCTGTGAGTAAACGTGAGCTGAGCCCCAGGCCAGTTGCTGCTGAACTGTTCCCACCCTTCCCAGGTAAAACACCTGAATATATACAAGGACTTGAAAGCCTAGAGGAAGGGCCATGGAGCCACACGAGTGACAGCATGCCAGCTGACTTGGTGCCTGCAGGCCAGCCAGGATGGTCCTGGCCCTGGGTGCTCTTCTGGAAGATTTCCATTTCCCCATTTCCCTGCCTGAGATACCCGTCCTGTCCCTGCCCCCACTGCTTTTTTCCTTCCTCACCTCTGCCCAGGGAGAAATTCCAGCAGCAGGTATGGGTGACACATCCTCTTCTTTAGCAGGTGGCAGCCTGGCAACTGCTGCAGAAAGTCCAGCAGAGCCCCACTCACACTGGGCCACCCACAAAGCCGTGGCCTCTCACTCTCTCCCACCAGCCCAGCCCCGAGACTGCTGACAGGGCAGAGAAAATGGCGTCAGGCACAGCTGCAGGGGCTCTTGCTGCCTGGAGTGGTATTTATGTTGATCTCAACCCAGGCACACCTGGGGAGGGCAGGCCGGCACGGTAAGGCTGCCCAGGTCAGCCAATCATCACCCCTCAGGGGCTCACAGTTGAAGAAAATGGAACTTGCTGAACCGGCCAGGTCCAAGGAACAGGTGTGGGCTCCTGAGAGTCAGGATAGACAAGGGGCTGCAGCTTTGGCTTGTTTTCTAATCATTTTATCTGGCCCATGAGTGGGAGACAACTTCAAGAAAACCCTCTCCTAATGAGAGGAACCCAGGAGTCAGGGAGAGGAGGGGTGGGTGGTGGTTGGAGACAGAGGCCTGGTGCCCTGGGTGCAGTGGAAGTGTCTGGAAGACCAGGTGGAGGGAGGCCACACAGAGTGATGCCCAGGGTCACAGACCTGTCGGAGCTGCTGTTTGTTAGTTCAAGTCCTGCTCTGAGGTGCTCTGTGTCAGCTCTGAGCGACAGGTGAGCTGGGGGTGCTCTTCAATGAGGGCTATGTGCACGGTTCCTGTGTGCCCAGCCCTGCCACGGTACCTGCAAGGGTAGCTCTGTATCCTGGGAGGGGCCTGACCATGAGAGCCCCGTGGGCTGGGTTGGGGGTGGGGTACCTGCCCAGGAGAGCTCCATATCCTGGGATTGGCCTGAACACGAGAGCCCCATGGGCTGCTGGGGACCTTGTAAAGGATGTCAGGACAGTCAGTGAAGCCACCGAGGATATACCGCCAGTTGCTCCTGATTCCTACACCCTGCTGGTCATTCTACCAACCACCAGGACATGGTATTCTGTATTAGTCTTCAATGATGCCTTCTTTTGTATTCCATTAGTCCCAGAGTCACAAGAAATTTTGGCTTGTGAGTGGCAGGACTCAACATACAACTAAAACAATACTTCTGGGCCGTCTTGCCCCAAGGGTTCAAAAATTCCCACACCATCTTTGGGGAAAGCTTAGCTAAAGACCGAAAAGTTCTACCTCTGGAAAAGGAAACCCTCCTTCAATATGCAGATGACATTCTGATCGCCAGCCCTACTAAGGAGGCCTCTGAACTACCAAGCCAATAAAGGATAGAAGTTGTCCAAGAAAAAGCTCAAATATCACAGACTGCGGTGACCTGCCTGGGCTTCATTCTCACACAAGGTCGGAGAAGCCCATCCCAGGAAAGGGAAGAAACCATTTGCAGCCTTACCCCTTTCTAAAACTAGAAGACAGCTTAGGGGTTCCTGGGGAGGCCAGGGTTTGCTGCTTCTGGATCCCTAACTACAGTCTACTAGCTGGGCCTCTATATGAAACACTGAAAGGAAAAGATGATGATCCTTTTGAACAGAATCCAGAAGTGGCCTTTCAAGAATGGAAAGAGCAGTCAATTCAGGCCCTGGAACTCCCTAATTGAGCTAAACCCTTTGACCTTTCCATTCCCGGTGAAAGGTGAATCGCCATTGGAGAATTAGTGCAAAAACTGGGACCACTTGAAATGGAACAACGCAAGAATGCCATCCAGGTAGGATAAACTACAGTCACCAAGGGGCTTGGCCCACTGCCACATCTGGCCAAGATACTGGCGGTATCTAAAAACCTGGAAATCAGCAGCCCAAAAGGCCACCTCCCTCCTAAGGGAAAAGGACCCCACGTGGTGATCCTAATCACCAACCATGCCCTGAAGTTGCAGGGTTCGCTCCGTGGGCACACCGACCTCGGGTGAGGAGGCCCTCCAACTCCAACATCCAGAGAGATAACCGGGGGCAACAGGGCACCATGACGACTCGTGTGAACATCACTTGACCTGGAGTTTCTCTCATAAAACAACAATAGTGTGTCCCGAGGGAGTAGACTACTGCTTGCAGGACTTACTGCACCCGGAGGGGAGCTAATAATCTTGGCGGGGGAACCGTATATCACACTGTCACCATAGAAAAGCCTACAGACACCGTGATGATGGTGGCCAATAAGACCGGCTGGACTCCTGTTTACTTCAAAAGGCTGTTGACTCAGTGGCCATCATGGTCCTTGATCACCACTGACCCTGGACTGTCTGGGAGTTGAGCGGGCAAGGCTCTGACACCTGGTGCTGTTTTTACGTTAATTCAGGGGCCTAATTGAAGAAAGAGCAGACTACTGGTCAGAGCATCTAGGCTGGCAGAAACGGTCAGCCTAAGGTGGCCGAACAAATGTGGGGCGGGGTGAAATCGGCCCCCACAGCGTCTCTGCACATCTCTTTCCTGGACCCTCAAAGGTCATTAGAATCTATAACACTTCCAATGCTGGTGCTCAGGCGGACGAGCAGGGAGGCAGGGGTCCTGGGGCCAATCAACGTCACCTGGAGGCTGCTGGGGAGAAGTTCTGACCCTCGTCCCCTGGTATGAGGGCTCCCAACTCAGCACTCAGCAGTTACAGAAGAAGGGTCTGCACCCTCAGCACTCCAAGAATGAGGAACGGGACAAAAGGCAGAGGAGGGGTTTGTCCCCAGCAAAGCCCATTAAAAATCCCTGGGAGATAAAAATAGAATCTGGGCAATAAAGTCAAGTCTGAACTTTTTTATCCTTTGTGCTTTGTCTAATTTCACGTGCTCCTAGGGTCCCGCATGCAGAGGTTCCACACCCGGCACTTCAGACCAGATTTCCTAGTGCAGAATGGCTGGGTCGACACCTCAGCTCCTGGGGCCCAGTGCAGACTCCGAGATATAGAGCCTGAGCTGCAGCCAACCCGGCCCTCGAGAGCTCCGCCCCCTCCCTCCCACTGACTCTGACAGGATCTCTACACAGCAGCCCAGCCCACAGCCCACGGGGTAGTGCATGCTCTCACCTCTCCATTCTCTGATCAAAATATAAAGTTTCCTTTGCTTGGGAACCAAACTCAGTCTCGATCTGTTGGCCCCAATGACACTGGGCAGGGGGACACTTGTTGGGGTCCACTCTGGAGGATCAGTAACAGAAATTGAGACTATTGTAACTTCAATGAACAGATGTGTGAGCCAAACTGTAGTTAACATAGAACCGTTTAGAAGGCTCGGGTAAAATAAGATGTTTCTAACACTTCCATTTGATATTTCCATCACTTTATCATAAGCAAGTTCAGTGAAAAGGTTTGTCTTATTTGTCAGGTCAATATTAGAGAAATGAAGTGATTTCTTTCCAAGGATGTACATCTAATAATCTTGGTTAAAGCTTCAATCTTGTTTTAAATGCTTTTCCATTGAAAATGATACCTCTCTTTCAGCTCCCCCATTTCTGAGAAGTATAAAATCTTATAATTTATTATTATCAAAGGGGAAAGGTGGGAGGAGGGATAAATTAACAGTTTGGAATTAACACATACACACTGCTGTGTATAAAGTAGATCATCAACAAGGAACTACTGTATAGCACAGGGAACTACACTCAATATTTTGCAATAACCTATAAGGGGAAATAATCGGAAAAAGAATAGATATTTTTATTGACATCATCTATCAATGACAGTTAAAGTGTAACCTAAGGGAAGCCGGTGGTGAGTGCTTCTGACCCTGAAGACTTCAATCATCTAAAGTTTGGACTCTGCCTACTTCCCAAGGCCCTTAATGAACATATGTGTAGCCGTAGCTTAAAAAACTCCCCAGTTTGGGTTTCGGGGAGACACTGATTTTGAAAAAGCCCTGGCGTTCTCCTTACATGAATGGGACTCTTCCTACTGCTAAAACATGTCTGTCACATCCAGAGGATGGTATACCGTCTGATCGGGAAGAGTTTGGAAAAGGCATCTCATCTCCTCATCTCCTGGTGCTCGGGTTTACCCCTCCAGCGTCTTTACTAACAGTCTCCCCACTTGGAGATGTCAGCACTGTCAACATCCTGTTGCGTACAGTTTGGAATTTGTCCAGAGGATCAAGCGGAAGGATGAGGAACAATGAGAGACAAGTCCTAGGTGTTCAGACAGGCACATGTCACTCTAATTTCCAATCAGGAAGACGAATTGACCAAAGGCTAGGGTTGCCCATAGAAACAGTATAGGGCTTGAGGAAATCCCACTGCTTTGTGGCCAGTTCCCATAAACACAAGTTGAACAATGGAACTCAGGGGCAGTAAAATTCACGAAACTGCAGAGTTGAAAATATCTATCACTGAAAAATGTCTTGAGGAAAGTCAGAGAAAAGGATTGGTAAGCAAGGGAGAATGGCAGGAAAGGGATTTGAGGAGGTAGAAAGGACTCGCCATTAAGCACAAGAAAAGGGGCTGAACATTGCCAACATTGCAGTTGGCCAAAAAGGCTGTATGCGTTTTTTTCTGTATATATTCAAGAAAAGGGCATACACTTTTTTAGCCAACCAAACAGGTGGGCACTGGAAATCAATACTACAAAAGATATCACTTCGCATCAGTCAGAAGAGCCATCCTCATAAAGTGTAAACACCAGAAATGCAGGACAGGGCAAGGAGAAGAGGGAGCCCTGTGAGGCTTATAGTGGAAATGTATATTGCCAACGGCCATTCTGGAGAAGTGTATTGTGTTTACTAAAGCATCTAAAAAATGAGCTACAGAGCATAGGGCACTTGCACTCATGGGCGTATATCTTGGGAAAAACAAAAATCGAGAGGACACAGGCACCCCAATGTTTACTGCCTCTCTGTTTAAAAGATCCTCGACTAGGATAGAACTTAAATGTCTCTGGAGGGAAAAAATGGATAGAGATGTGGTACTTATGTAGAGTGGAATATTACTCAGCCTGGAAATCAATGAGATATGGCCAGTTGTAACAACTCCGGAGGAGTTACGTATGATCATTCTAAGTGACAGAATTCAAAAAGAAAAAGACACATATCATAAGATATCACTTAAAGGTGGAATCCAACATGGCTACACATGAAATAAATTACAAAACAAAAATATAGTCAAATATGTAGAAAGCACGTGTAAGGCTGCTGAACGGGAAAGGTGGGGAGGGGTGAGGCATCATCCAGGAGGTTGAAATTAGCAAAGATACCATTCCAAATACCAAACTGATAATCAACAAGGCCTACACGGTAGCTAAAAGAACTGCACTCAGCACACTCAAGTCACCGGAAAAGAATATCTATGACTGGTAAGAATCTGAAAAAGAATTTATTGATGTCTCTCTGTACGTGAATCAAGTGGATGTACAGCAGCAAGAAACAGAGCTTTGAAAATCAGCTGTAACCAATATAGTGATAAATTGCAAAAAATAAACGACAGAGGGACAGAGAAAACCTCTTACAACTTTTCCTCAGGGACGGTGATGCAACATGGATTGAACACATCTAGACCCACAGCAGGATGAGACATAAGACTGGAAACTGTTCGCGCTAAGAGAAATGTGAGGTTGGGTGAGGAAATGCACACCCTTTAAAGTAATACTACCTGGTACCCATTCAATGGGTCCCAAATCTGCAGGTTCAAGGAATCTTCCTACAGCTAAAACATGCATGGAAAACCCAGAGGACTGTACACTATGTGATCGGGAGATGTGTCTAAAATGCACCTCATTTATCCTCTCCTGGTGCTCCTGTTCATCATTCCAGCCATGTTACTTAGAATCTCCCCACTTAGAGAATCAGCACATTTAAACTTCTGTTTCACACATTTTGCAAATTGTGAGGAGGATGAACGGGAAGAGGGGGAACCAATGAGAGAATAGTTGTAGGGGTTTGGACGGGCACATGTCACTCTAATTTCCCATTAAGAATAAGAATTAAAAAAAGGCTCAGCCCGCCTCGCCGGAGCCAAAATAGGGCCTGAAGCAATCCTGCGGCTTTGAGGCCAGCTCACAAAATAGCAACTTAAAAAATGGAGCTCAGGGTCACTGCAATTCACAAACCTGCAGAGTTATAAATGAAAACTAACGTCCAAAAATATGTTGAGGTAAGGCAAAGAAGAGGATCTGAATGCAAGACAGAATTGCAAGAAACAGATTTCAAGAGATAGATTGGACTCGTCTTTAAAGCACATGAAAAGTGGCAGAATTTCGACAATGATGCAGTTGGCCCAAAAGGGAGTATGCGTTTTTTCCTGAATATATCCAGGAAAAAACGCATACGCCCTTTATGGGCAACCAAGCAAGCAAGCAATGCAAATGTGCACAACAAAGAAGTCTCATTTCCCACCGGTCAAAAGGGCCATCTGAAAAAATTGTAAAAACCAGAAATGCAGGACAGGCCATGGAGAACAGGGAGCCTTTATACACTGATGGACAGTGTGTGGACTGCCGAGAGCCACTCTGGAGAAGTGTATGGTGGTTCCTAAATCATCTAAAAAACAGAGCTACAGAGCATAGGGCACTTCCAATCACGGGAGTATATCTAGGGAAGTCTAAAAATCAACAAGACACAAGCACACCACATTTTAGGGCTACTCTGTTTACAAGAACCTCAACTTCAGTACACCTTAAATATCCCAGGAAAGAGAAAAATGGATAAAGAAAATGTGGTACTTATGTACAATGGAATATCTCTTCACCATGAAATCAATGTAATAAGGCTAGTAGAAGGATAAAGAGTGGATTTAGGTCCGATAATACTACTTGAAATAAGTCAAACAGGAAAAGAAACATATCATAAGATATCACATATAGAGGGAGGATAAATATGGCTGCACAAAAAATGAATTACAAAACAGAACAGTGTCTCACATTTAGAAAACACACTTATGTCACCTTAAGGGAAAAGGAGAGGTGGGGTGATGCATAAAACCAGAGTTTGAAATAAGCACAGATACCGTTCAATAAACCAAATAGGTATTAGACAAGATCTACACCTTGCTCAATGAACTGGCCTCAACACACCCTATACACCGCAGAGAAATATATCTGAGTAATAAGAATCTTAAAACCCATGTATTGATATATCTCCATAAGGGAATCAAGTGTGTGCAGAGCGGCACAAACACAGCAGTGAAAATGAGCTAAACCCCATTATAGAAATAAATTTTAAAACCAAAACGCAGAAACAATGAAAGAGAGAAAACTTCTTACAAAATTCGCTCAGGGGCTGTGATGCAAGCTGGAATGACCACATATAAACCCACAGCTGGATAAGACATAAGGCTGGACACTTGGGGCTGAGAGGATTGGTGAGCTTTGGTGAGCAACTGCCGAAAGTTTAATGCAATACTTCATGCTACTCATTCCAAGGGTCCCAACACTGCAGGTTGAAGGGAATCTTCCTACAGCTAAAACATGCATGGGAAATCCAGCAGATGGTATACCATATGATCAGGAAAGGTTTCTAAAACGCACCTCATTTTCCTCTCCTGGGGCTCCGGATCAACATTCCAGCCACTTTACTAACAACATCCCCACATGGAGAGTCAATGACTTTAAGTTCCGGTATCGCACAGTCTGCAGTTAGTGCGGAGGATGAATGGGAATAGGGGGAACCAGTGAGAAAATAGCTGTAGCGGTTTCAATGCCCACATGTCACTCTAATTTCACATAGGAAGAAGAATTAACCAAAGGCACAACAAGGCACCCCAGAAGAAAAATAGGGCCTGAAGAAATCCTGTGGATATGAGGCAAGATCACAAAAATAAGAGCTGAAAAACGGAACTAAGGGCAACTGCAATTCAAAAACCTGCAGAGTTATAAAGGCCAACTATTTTCCAAAACTATATTGAGGTAAGACTATGAAGAGGCACTGACAGCAAGGCAGAATTGCAGGAAACCGATTTCAGGAGGTAGACTGGAATTGCATGTAAAGCATAGGAAAAGAGGCAGAACGTCCACAATGATGCACTTGGCCAAAAAGGGCGTATGCTTTTTTTCGTGAATATATTCAGGAAAAAACGCATACGCCATTTTTGGCCAACCAAGCAAGCTTGCAAACGAAATCTGCACTACAATGAAGTCTCACTGCCCCCAGGTCAAAAGGGCCATCTGAAAAAATTGTAAAATCCAGAAAGGCAGGACAGGCTTGGAGAACTTGGAGCCCTGTTATGCTGATGAGTGGGATGTAAATTGCCAACAGCCACTCTGGAGAAGTGTATGGTGTTTCCTGAAACATCTAAGAAACAAAGCAACAGAGCCTAGGGCACTTCCACTTATGGTCCTATAGCTTAGGGAAATTAAAATCAAAAAGACACAGCCACCCCAAAGTTTGGGATGGCTCTGTTTACAAGAACCTCATTTACGGTACAAGTTCAATATCACAGAAAGCGAAAAATGGATAAAGATGTTGTGGTACTTACGTACAATGCAATATCACTCAGCAATGAAATCTATGTCATCAGGCCCGTAGCAGCATAATGAGTGGATTCAGTTACGATGATTCTAAGTGAAATAAGGCACACAGAAAAAGAAACTTCATAAGATATCACTAATACACGGAATGTAAACTTGGCTACACAGGAACTGAATTACAAAACAGAACAGGGTCTCAAATGTAGAAAACCAACTTATGCTTGGTTAAGGGGAAAGGTGAGTTGGGGTGCTGCATAAAACCAGAGATGGAAATTAACACAGATACCCTTCCATAAGCCAAATATGTAATAGACAAGAGCTACTCCTTGCTCAACGTAGTGGACTCAACACCTCATATTAAACGCCTAAGTATATACCTGACTAGTAAGTATCTTAAAACCTATGGATTTATATGTCTCCAAAAGAGAATCAAGCATGTGTACAGCGGCATAAACGCAGCAGTGATAGGATTGGTGAGGTTCGGTAAGCAAATGCAGACCCTTTGAAGTCATATTGCATGGTACCCATTCCATGGGTCTCAACTCTCCAGGTTTAAGGGATTCTTCCTTCAGCTAAAACATGCATGTGGAACCCAGAGTATGATCCACCGTGTGATCGGAAAACGTGTTCAAATGTGTCTCAGGTTTCGTCCCCTGGTACTCGGGTGCAACATTCCAGACGCTTTACTAACACTCTCCCCACTTGGAGAGTCAGTGCCTTTAACCTCCTGTTTGGCCCAGTTTGCAATTTCTGCGGAAAATGAACAGGAATAGGGAGAACCCATGAGAGACTAGCTGGAGGTGTCTGGACGGCCAAATTTAACTCTCATTTCCCACCAGGAAGAGGAATTAACCAAAGGCTCAGTGTGCCATGCCAGAACCACACTAGGGCCTGAAGCAATCCTGCGGTGTTGCGGCCAGCTCACAAGAAAGCGAGTTGAAGAAAGGAGCTCAGGGGCACTGTCATTCACAAACCTGCAGAGTTATAAACGACAGCTATCGTCCAAAAATATATTGAAGTAAGGCTGCCAAGAGGACTTGAAAGCGGGGCAGAATTGCAGGAAACCGATTTCAGGAGGTAGACTGGAAATGCATATAAAGCATAGGAAAAGAGGCAGAACGTCCACAATGATGCACTTGGCCAAAAAGTGCATATGCGTTTTTTCCTGAATATATTCAGGAAAAAACGCATACGCCCTTTTTCGCCAACCAAGCAAGCTTGCAAAGGAAATCTGCACTACAATGATGTCTCACTGCCCCCCGGTCAAAAGGGTCATCTGAAAAAAGTGTAAAATCCAGAAAGGCAGGACAGGCCATGGAGAACTGGGAGCCTTGTTATGCTGATGGGTGGGATGTAAATTGCCAACAGCCACTCTGGAGAAGTGTATGGTGTTTCCTGAAACATCTAAAAAACAAAGCAACAGAGCCTAGGGCACTTCCACTTATGGTCCTATAGCTTAGGGAAATTAAAATCAAAAAGACACAGCCACCCCAAAGTTTGGGACGGCTCTGTTTACAAGAACCTCGTTTATGGTACAAGTTCAATATCACAGAAAGCGAAAAATGGATATAGAAGTTGTGGTACTCACGTACAATGCAATATCACTCAGCAATGAAATCTATGTCATCAGGCCTGTAGCAGCATAATGAGTGGATTCAGGTACGATGATTCTAAGTGAAATAAGTCACACAGAAAAAGAGACATCATAAGATATCACTAATACACGGAATGTAAACTTGGCTACACAGGAACTGAATTACAAAACAGAACAGGGTCTCAAATGTAGAAAACCAACTTATGCTTGCTTAAGGGGAAAGGTGAGTTGGGGTGCTGCATAAAACCAGAGATTGAAATTAGCACAGATACCGTTCCATAAGCCAAATATGTAATAGACAAGAGCTACTCCTTGCTCAACGAAGTGGACTCAACACCCCATATTAAATGCCTAAGAATATACCTGACTAGTAAGAATCTTAAAACCTATGGATTTATATGTCTCCAAAAGAGAATCAAGCGTGTGTACAGCGGCATAAACACAGCAGTGATAGGATGGGTGAGGTTCGGTGAGCAAATGCAGACTCTTTGAAGTCATATTGAATGGTACCCATTCCACGGGTCTCAACTCTCCAGGTTTAAGGGATTCTTCCTTCAGCTAAAACATGCATGTGGAACCCAGAGTATGATCCACCGTGTGATCGGGAAACGTGTTCAAATGTGTCTCAGTTTTCGTCCCCTGGTACTCGGGTGCAACATTCCAGACGCTTTACTAACACTCTCCCCACTTGGAGAGTCAGTGCCTTTAACCTCCTGTTTGGCTCAGTTTGCAATTTCTGCGGAAAATGAACAGGAATAGGGAGAACCAATGAGAGACTAGCTGGAGGTGTCTGGACGGATAAATTTAACTCTCATTCCCCACCAGGAATAGGAATTAACCAAAGGCTCAGTGTGCCGTCCCGGAACCACACTAGGGCCTGAAGCAATCCTGCGGTGTTGCGGCCAGCTCACAAGAAAGCGAGTTGAAGAAAGGAGCTCAGGGACACTGTAACTCACAAACCTGCAGAGTTATAAATGACAGCTATCGTCCAAAAATATATTGAAGTAAGGCTGCCAAGAGGACTTGAAAGCGGGGCAGAATTTCAGGAAACCGATTTCAGGAGGTAGACTGGAATTGCATGTAAAGAATAGGAAAAGAGGCAGAACGTCCACAATGATGCACTTGGCCAAAAAGGGCGTATGCGTTTTTTCCTGAATATATTCAGGAAAAAACGCATACGCCCTTTTTGGCCAAACAAGCAAGCTTGCAAAGGAAATCTGCACTACAATGAAGTCTCACTGCCCCCTGGTCAAAAGGGTCATCTGAAAAAAGTGTGCAATCCAGAAAGGCAGGACAGGCCATGGAGAACTGGGAGCCTTGTTATGCTGATGGGCGGGATGTAAATTGCAAACAGCCACTCTGGAGAAGTGTATGGTGTTTCCTGAAACATCTAAGAAACAAAGAAACAGAGCCTAGGGCACTTCCACTTATGGTCCTATAGGTTAGGGAAATTTAAATAAAAAAGACACAGCCACCCCAAAGTTTGGGACAGCTCTGTTTACAAGAACCTCGTTTATGGTACAAGTTCAATATCACAGAAATCGAAAAATGGATAAAGAAGTTGTGGTACTTACGTACAATGCAATATCACTCAGCAATGAAATCTATGTCATCAGGCCCGTAGCAGCATAATGAGTGGATTCAGGTATGATGATTCTAAGTGAAATAAGTCACACAGAAAAAGAGACATCATAAGATATCACTACTACACGGAATGTAAACTTGGCTACCCAGGAACTGAATTACAAAACAGAACAGGGTCTCAAATGTAGAAAACCAACTTATGCTTGGTTAAGGGGAAAGGTGAGTTGGGGTGCTGCATAAAACCAGAGATGGAAATTAGCACAGATACCGTTCCATAAGCCAAATATGTAATAGACAAGAGCTACTCCTTGCTCAACGTAGTGGACTCAACACCCCATATTAAACGCCTAAGTATATACCTGACTAGTAAGTATCTTAAAACCTATGGATTTATATGTCTCCAAAAGAGAATCAAGCATGTGTACAGCGGCATAAACGCAGCAGTGATAGGATTGGTGAGGTTCGGTAAGCAAATGCAGACCCTTTGAAGTCATATTGCATGGTACCCATTCCATGGGTCTCAACTCTCCAGGTTTAAGGGATTCTTCCTTCAGCTAAAACATGCATGTGGAACCCAGAGTATGATCCACCGTGTGATCGGAAAACGTGTTCAAATGTGTCTCAGGTTTCGTCCCCTGGTACTCGGGTGCAACATTCCAGACGCTTTACTAACACTCTCCCCACTTGGAGAGTCAGTGCCTTTAACCTCCTGTTTGGCCCAGTTTGCAATTTCTGCGGAAAATGAACAGGAATAGGGAGAACCCATGAGAGACTAGCTGGAGGTGTCTGGACGGCCAAATTTAACTCTCATTTCCCACCAGGAAGAGGAATTAACCAAAGGCTCAGTGTGCCATGCCAGAACCACACTAGGGCCTGAAGCAATCCTGCGGTGTTGCGGCCAGCTCACAAGAAAGCGAGTTGAAGAAAGGAGCTCAGGGGCACTGTCATTCACAAACCTGCAGAGTTATAAACGACAGCTATCGTCCAAAAATATATTGAAGTAAGGCTGCCAAGAGGACTTGAAAGCGGGGCAGAATTGCAGGAAACCGATTTCAGGAGGTAGACTGGAAATGCATATAAAGCATAGGAAAAGAGGCAGAACGTCCACAATGATGCACTTGGCCAAAAAGTGCATATGCGTTTTTTCCTGAATATATTCAGGAAAAAACGCATACGCCCTTTTTCGCCAACCAAGCAAGCTTGCAAAGGAAATCTGCACTACAATGATGTCTCACTGCCCCCCGGTCAAAAGGGTCATCTGAAAAAAGTGTAAAATCCAGAAAGGCAGGACAGGCCATGGAGAACTGGGAGCCTTGTTATGCTGATGGGTGGGATGTAAATTGCCAACAGCCACTCTGGAGAAGTGTATGGTGTTTCCTGAAACATCTAAAAAACAAAGCAACAGAGCCTAGGGCACTTCCACTTATGGTCCTATAGCTTAGGGAAATTAAAATCAAAAAGACACAGCCACCCCAAAGTTTGGGACGGCTCTGTTTACAAGAACCTCGTTTATGGTACAAGTTCAATATCACAGAAAGCGAAAAATGGATATAGAAGTTGTGGTACTCACGTACAATGCAATATCACTCAGCAATGAAATCTATGTCATCAGGCCTGTAGCAGCATAATGAGTGGATTCAGGTACGATGATTCTAAGTGAAATAAGTCACACAGAAAAAGAGACATCATAAGATATCACTACTACACGGAATGTAAACTTGGCTACACAGGAACTGAATTACAAAACAGAACAGGGTCTCAAATGTAGAAAACCAACTTATGCTTGCTTAAGGGGAAAGGTGAGTTGGGGTGCTGCATAAAACCAGAGATTGAAATTAGCACAGATACCGTTCCATAAGCCAAATATGTAATAGACAAGAGCTACTCCTTGCTCAACGAAGTGGACTCAACACCCCATATTAAATGCCTAAGAATATACCTGACTAGTAAGAATCTTAAAACCTATGGATTTATATGTCTCCAAAAGAGAATCAAGCGTGTGTACAGCGGCATAAACACAGCAGTGATAGGATAGGTGAGGTTCGGTGAGCAAATGCAGACTCTTTGAAGTCATATTGAATGGTACCCATTCCACGGGTCTCAACTCTCCAGGTTTAAGGGATTCTTCCTTCAGCTAAAACATGCATGTGGAACCCAGAGTATGATCCACCGTGTGATCGGGAAACGTGTTCAAATGTGTCTCAGTTTTCGTCCCCTGGTACTCGGGTGCAACATTCCAGACGCTTTACTAACACTCTCCCCACTTGGAGAGTCAGTGCCTTTAACCTCCTGTTTGGCTCAGTTTGCAATTTCTGCGGAAAATGAACAGGAATAGGGAGAACCAATGAGAGACTAGCTGGAGGTGTCTGGACGGATAAATTTAACTCTCATTCCCCACCAGGAATAGGAATTAACCAAAGGCTCAGTGTGCCGTCCTGGAACCACACTAGGGCCTGAAGCAATCCTGCGGTGTTGCGGCCAGCTCACAAGAAAGCGAGTTGAAGAAAGGAGCTCAGGGACACTGTAACTCACAAACCTGCAGAGTTATAAATGACAGCTATCGTCCAAAAATATATTGAAGTAAGGCTGCCAAGAGGACTTGAAAGCGGGGCAGAATTTCAGGAAACCGATTTCAGGAGGTAGACTGGAATTGCATGTAAAGAATAGGAAAAGAGGCAGAACGTCCACAATGATGCACTTGGCCAAAAAGGGCGTATGCGTTTTTTCCTGAATATATTCAGGAAAAAACGCATACGCCCTTTTTGGCCAAACAAGCAAGCTTGCAAAGGAAATCTGCACTACAATGAAGTCTCACTGCCCCCTGGTCAAAAGGGTCATCTGAAAAAAGTGTGCAATCCAGAAAGGCAGGACAGGCCATGGAGAACTGGGAGCCTTGTTATGCTGATGGGCGGGATGTAAATTGCAAACAGCCACTCTGGAGAAGTGTATGGTGTTTCCTGAAACATCTAAGAAACAAACAAACAGAGCCTAGGGCACTTCCACTTATGGTCCTATAGGTTAGGGAAATTTAAATAAAAAAGACACAGCCACCCCAAAGTTTGGGACAGCTCTGTTTACAAGAACCTCGTTTATGGTACAAGTTCAATATCACAGAAATCGAAAAATGGATAAAGAAGTTGTGGTACTTACGTACAATGCAATATCACTCAGCAATGAAATCTATGTCATCAGGCCCGTAGCAGCATAATGAGTGGATTCAGGTATGATGATTCTAAGTGAAATAAGTCACACAGAAAAAGAGACATCATAAGATATCACTACTACACGGAATGTAAACTTGGCTACCCAGGAACTGAATTACAAAACAGAACAGGGTCTCAAATGTAGAAAACCAACTTATGCTTGGTTAAGGGGAAAGGTGAGTTGGGGTGCTGCATAAAACCAGAGATGGAAATTAACACAGATACCCTTCCATAAGCCAAATATGTAATAGACAAGAGCTACTCCTTGCTCAACGTAGTGGACTCAACACCCCATATTAAACGCCTAAGTATATACCTGACTAGTAAGTATCTTAAAACCTATGGATTTATATGTCTCCAAAAGAGAATCAAGCATGTGTACAGCGGCATAAACGCAGCAGTGATAGGATTGGTGAGGTTCGGTAAGCAAATGCAGACCCTTTGAAGTCATATTGCATGGTACCCATTCCATGGGTCTCAACTCTCCAGGTTTAAGGGATTCTTCCTTCAGCTAAAACATGCATGTGGAACCCAGAGTATGATCCACCATGTGATCGGAAAACGTGTTCAAATGTGTCTCAGGTTTCGTCCCCTGGTACTCGGGTGCAACATTCCAGACGCTTTACTAACACTCTCCCCACTTGGAGAGTCAGTGCCTTTAACCTCCTGTTTGGCCCAGTTTGCAATTTCTGCGGAAAATGAACAGGAATAGGGAGAACCCATGAGAGACTAGCTGGAGGTGTCTGGACGGCCAAATTTAACTCTCATTTCCCACCAGGAAGAGGAATTAACCAAAGGCTCAGTGTGCCATGCCAGAACCACACTAGGGCCTGAAGCAATCCTGCGGTGTTGCGGCCAGCTCACAAGAAAGCGAGTTGAAGAAAGGAGCTCAGGGGCACTGTCATTCACAAACCTGCAGAGTTATAAACGACAGCTATCGTCCAAAAATATATTGAAGTAAGGCTGCCAAGAGGACTTGAAAGCGGGGCAGAATTGCAGGAAACCGATTTCAGGAGGTAGACTGGAAATGCATATAAAGCATAGGAAAAGAGGCAGAACGTCCACAATGATGCACTTGGCCAAAAAGTGCATATGCGTTTTTTCCTGAATATATTCAGGAAAAAACGCATATGCCCTTTTTCGCCAACCAAGCAAGCTTGCAAAGGAAATCTGCACTACAATGATGTCTCACTGCCCCCCGGTCAAAAGGGTCATCTGAAAAAAGTGTAAAATCCAGAAAGGCAGGACAGGCCATGGAGAACTGGGAGCCTTGTTATGCTGATGGGTGGGATGTAAATTGCCAACAGCCACTCTGGAGAAGTGTATGGTGTTTCCTGAAACATCTAAAAAACAAAGCAACAGAGCCTAGGGCACTTCCACTTATGGTCCTATAGCTTAGGGAAATTAAAATCAAAAAGACACAGCCACCCCAAAGTTTGGGACGGCTCTGTTTACAAGAACCTCGTTTATGGTACAAGTTCAATATCACAGAAAGCGAAAAATGGATATAGAAGTTGTGGTACTCACGTACAATGCAATATCACTCAGCAATGAAATCTATGTCATCAGGCCTGTAGCAGCATAATGAGTGGATTCAGGTACGATGATTCTAAGTGAAATAAGTCACACAGAAAAAGAGACATCATAAGATATCACTACTACACGGAATGTAAACTTGGCTACACAGGAACTGAATTACAAAACAGAACAGGGTCTCAAATGTAGAAAACCAACTTATGCTTGCTTAAGGGGAAAGGTGAGTTGGGGTGCTGCATAAAACCAGAGATTGAAATTAGCACAGATACCGTTCCATAAGCCAAATATGTAATAGACAAGAGCTACTCCTTGCTCAACGAAGTGGACTCAACACCCCATATTAAATGCCTAAGAATATACCTGACTAGTAAGAATCTTAAAACCTATGGATTTATATGTCTCCAAAAGAGAATCAAGCGTGTGTACAGCGGCATAAACACAGCAGTGATAGGATGGGTGAGGTTCGGTGAGCAAATGCAGACTCTTTGAAGTCATATTGAATGGTACCCATTCCACGGGTCTCAACTCTCCAGGTTTAAGGGATTCTTCCTTCAGCTAAAACATGCATGTGGAACCCAGAGTATGATCCACCGTGTGATCGGGAAACGTGTTCAAATGTGTCTCAGTATTCGTCCCCTGGTACTCGGGTGCAACATTCCAGACGCTTTACTAACACTCTCCCCACTTGGAGAGTCAGTGCCTTTAACCTCCTGTTTGGCTCAGTTTGCAATTTCTGCGGAAAATGAACAGGAATAGGGAGAACCAATGAGAGACTAGCTGGAGGTGTCTGGACGGATAAATTTAACTCTCATTCCCCACCAGGAATAGGAATTAACCAAAGGCTCAGTGTGCCGTCCCGGAACCACACTAGGGCCTGAAGCAATCCTGCGGTGTTGCGGCCAGCTCACAAGAAAGCGAGTTGAAGAAAGGAGCTCAGGGACACTGTAACTCACAAACCTGCAGAGTTATAAATGACAGCTATCGTCCAAAAATATATTGAAGTAAGGCTGCCAAGAGGACTTGAAAGCGGGGCAGAATTTCAGGAAACCGATTTCAGGAGGTAGCCTGGAATTGCATGTAAAGAATAGGAAAAGAGGCAGAACGTCCACAATGATGCACTTGGCCAAAAAGGGCGTATGCGTTTTTTCCTGAATATATTCAGGGAAAAACGCATACGCCCTTTTTGGCCAAACAAGCAAGCTTGCAAAGGAAATCTGCACTACAATGAAGTCTCACTGCCCCCTGGTCAAAAGGGTCATCTGAAAAAAGTGTGCAATCCAGAAAGGCAGGACAGGCCATGGAGAACTGGGAGCCTTGTTATGCTGATGGGCGGGATGTAAATTGCAAACAGCCACTCTGGAGAAGTGTATGGTGTTTCCTGAAACATCTAAGAAACAAAGAAACAGAGCCTAGGGCACTTCCACTTATGGTCCTATAGGTTAGGGAAATTTAAATAAAAAAGACACAGCCACCCCAAAGTTTGGGACAGCTCTGTTTACAAGAACCTCGTTTATGGTACAAGTTCAATATCACAGAAATCGAAAAATGGATAAAGAGGTTGTGGTACTTACGTACAATGCAATATCACTCAGCAATGAAATCTATGTCATCAGGCCCGTAGCAGCATAATGAGTGGATTCAGGTACGATGATTCTAAGTGAAATAAGTCACACAGAAAAAGAGACATCATAAGATATCACTACTACACGGAATGTAAACTTGGCTACCCAGGAACTGAATTACAAAACAGAACAGGGTCTCAAATGTAGAAAACCAACTTATGCTTGGTTAAGGGGAAAGGTGAGTTGGGGTGCTGCATAAAACCAGAGATGGAAATTAACACAGATACCCTTCCATAAGCCAAATATGTAATAGACAAGAGCTACTCCTTGCTCAACGTAGTGGACTCAACACCCCATATTAAACGCCTAAGTATATACCTGACTAGTAAGTATCTTAAAACCTATGGATTTATATGTCTCCAAAAGAGAATCAAGCATGTGTACAGCGGCATAAACGCAGCAGTGATAGGATTGGTGAGGTTCGGTAAGCAAATGCAGACCCTTTGAAGTCATATTGCATGGTACCCATTCCATGGGTCTCAACTCTCCAGGTTTAAGGGATTCTTCCTTCAGCTAAAACATGCATGTGGAACCCAGAGTATGATCCACCGTGTGATCGGAAAACGTGTTCAAATGTGTCTCAGGTTTCGTCCCCTGGTACTCGGGTGCAACATTCCAGACGCTTTACTAACACTCTCCCCACTTGGAGAGTCAGTGCCTTTAACCTCCTGTTTGGCCCAGTTTGCAATTTCTGCGGAAAATGAACAGGAATAGGGAGAACCCATGAGAGACTAGCTGGAGGTGTCTGGACGGCCAAATTTAACTCTCATTTCCCACCAGGAAGAGGAATTAACCAAAGGCTCAGTGTGCCATGCCAGAACCACACTAGGGCCTGAAGCAATCCTGCGGTGTTGCGGCCAGCTCACAAGAAAGCGAGTTGAAGAAAGGAGCTCAGGGGCACTGTCATTCACAAACCTGCAGAGTTATAAACGACAGCTATCGTCCAAAAATATATTGAAGTAAGGCTGCCAAGAGGACTTGAAAGCGGGGCAGAATTGCAGGAAACCGATTTCAGGAGGTAGACTGGAAATGCATATAAAGCATAGGAAAAGAGGCAGAACGTCCACAATGATGCACTTGGCCAAAAAGTGCATATGCGTTTTTTCCTGAATATATTCAGGAAAAAACGCATACGCCCTTTTTCGCCAACCAAGCAAGCTTGCAAAGGAAATCTGCACTACAATGATGTCTCACTGCCCCCCGGTCAAAAGGGTCATCTGAAAAAAGTGTAAAATCCAGAAAGGCAGGACAGGCCATGGAGAACTGGGAGCCTTGTTATGCTGATGGGTGGGATGTAAATTGCCAACAGCCACTCTGGAGAAGTGTATGGTGTTTCCTGAAACATCTAAAAAACAAAGCAACAGAGCCTAGGGCACTTCCACTTATGGTCCTATAGCTTAGGGAAATTAAAATCAAAAAGACACAGCCACCCCAAAGTTTGGGACGGCTCTGTTTACAAGAACCTCGTTTATGGTACAAGTTCAATATCACAGAAAGCGAAAAATGGATATAGAAGTTGTGGTACTCACGTACAATGCAATATCACTCAGCAATGAAATCTATGTCATCAGGCCTGTAGCAGCATAATGAGTGGATTCAGGTACGATGATTCTAAGTGAAATAAGTCACACAGAAAAAGAGACATCATAAGATATCACTAATACACGGAATGTAAACTTGGCTACACAGGAACTGAATTACAAAACAGAACAGGGTCTCAAATGTAGAAAACCAACTTATGCTTGCTTAAGGGGAAAGGTGAGTTGGGGTGCTGCATAAAACCAGAGATTGAAATTAGCACAGATACCGTTCCATAAGCCAAATATGTAATAGACAAGAGCTACTCCTTGCTCAACGAAGTGGACTCAACACCCCATATTAAATGCCTAAGAATATACCTGACTAGTAAGAATCTTAAAACCTATGGATTTATATGTCTCCAAAAGAGAATCAAGCGTGTGTACAGCGGCATAAACACAGCAGTGATAGGATGGGTGAGGTTCGGTGAGCAAATGCAGACTCTTTGAAGTCATATTGAATGGTACCCATTCCACGGGTCTCAACTCTCCAGGTTTAAGGGATTCTTCCTTCAGCTAAAACATGCATGTGGAACCCAGAGTATGATCCACCGTGTGATCGGGAAACGTGTTCAAATGTGTCTCAGTTTTCGTCCCCTGGTACTCGGGTGCAACATTCCAGACGCTTTACTAACACTCTCCCCACTTGGAGAGTCAGTGCCTTTAACCTCCTGTTTGGCTCAGTTTGCAATTTCTGCGGAAAATGAACAGGAATAGGGAGAACCAATGAGAGACTAGCTGGAGGTGTCTGGACGGATAAATTTAACTCTCATTCCCCACCAGGAATAGGAATTAACCAAAGGCTCAGTGTGCCGTCCCGGAACCACACTAGGGCCTGAAGCAATCCTGCGGTGTTGCGGCCAGCTCACAAGAAAGCGAGTTGAAGAAAGGAGCTCAGGGACACTGTAACTCACAAACCTGCAGAGTTATAAATGACAGCTATCATCCAAAAATATATTGAAGTAAGGCTGCCAAGAGGACTTGAAAGCGGGGCAGAATTTCAGGAAACCGATTTCAGGAGGTAGACTGGAATTGCATGTAAAGAATAGGAAAAGAGGCAGAACGTCCACAATGATGCACTTGGCCAAAAAGGGCGTATGCGTTTTTTCCTGAATATATTCAGGAAAAAATGCATACGCCCTTTTTGGCCAAACAAGCAAGCTTGCAAAGGAAATCTGCACTACAATGAAGTCTCACTGCCCCCTGGTCAAAAGGGTCATCTGAAAAAAGTGTGCAATCCAGAAAGGCAGGACAGGCCATGGAGAACTGGGAGCCTTGTTATGCTGATGGGCGGGATGTAAATTGCAAACAGCCACTCTGGAGAAGTGTATGGTGTTTCCTGAAACATCTAAGAAACAAAGAAACAGAGCCTAGGGCACTTCCACTTATGGTCCTATAGGTTAGGGAAATTTAAATAAAAAAGACACAGCCACCCCAAAGTTTGGGACAGCTCTGTTTACAAGAACCTCGTTTATGGTACAAGTTCAATATCACAGAAATCGAAAAATGGATAAAGAAGTTGTGGTACTTACGTACAATGCAATATCACTCAGCAATGAAATCTATGTCATCAGGCCCGTAGCAGCATAATGAGTGGATTCAGGTACGATGATTCTAAGTGAAATAAGTCACACAGAAAAAGAGACATCATAAGATATCACTACTACACGGAATGTAAACTTGGCTACCCAGGAACTGAATTACAAAACAGAACAGGGTCTCAAATGTAGAAAACCAACTTATGCTTGGTTAAGGGGAAAGGTGGGTTGGGGTGCTGCATAAAACCAGAGATGGAAATTAACACAGATACCCTTCCATAAGCCAAATATGTAATAGACAAGAGCTACTCCTTGCTCAACGTAGTGGACTCAACACCCCATATTAAACGCCTAAGTATATACCTGACTAGTAAGTATCTTAAAACCTATGGATTTATATGTCTCCAAAAGAGAATCAAGCATGTGTACAGCGGCATAAACGCAGCAGTGATAGGATTGGTGAGGTTCGGTAAGCAAATGCAGACCCTTTGAAGTCATATTGCATGGTACCCATTCCATGGGTCTCAACTCTCCAGGTTTAAGGGATTCTTCCTTCAGCTAAAACATGCATGTGGAACCCAGAGTATGATCCACCGTGTGATCGGAAAACGTGTTCAAATGTGTCTCAGGTTTCGTCCCCTGGTACTCGGGTGCAACATTCCAGACGCTTTACTAACACTCTCCCCACTTGGAGAGTCAGTGCCTTTAACCTCCTGTTTGGCCCAGTTTGCAATTTCTGCGGAAAATGAACAGGAATAGGGAGAACCCATGAGAGACTAGCTGGAGGTGTCTGGACGGCCAAATTTAACTCTCATTTCCCACCAGGAAGAGGAATTAACCAAAGGCTCAGTGTGCCATGCCAGAACCACACTAGGGCCTGAAGCAATCCTGCGGTGTTGCGGCCAGCTCACAAGAAAGCGAGTTGAAGAAAGGAGCTCAGGGGCACTGTCATTCACAAACCTGCAGAGTTATAAACGACAGCTATCGTCCAAAAATATATTGAAGTAAGGCTGCCAAGAGGACTTGAAAGCGGGGCAGAATTGCAGGAAACCGATTTCAGGAGGTAGACTGGAAATGCATATAAAGCATAGGAAAAGAGGCAGAACGTCCACAATGATGCACTTGGCCAAAAAGTGCATATGCGTTTTTTCCTGAATATATTCAGGAAAAAACGCATACGCCCTTTTTCGCCAACCAAGCAAGCTTGCAAAGGAAATCTGCACTACAATGATGTCTCACTGCCCCCCGGTCAAAAGGGTCATCTGAAAAAAGTGTGCAATCCAGAAAGGCAGGACAGGCCATGGAGAACTGGGAGCCTTGTTATGCTGATGGGCGGGATGTAAATTGCAAACAGCCACTCTGGAGAAGTGTATGGTGTTTCCTGAAACATCTAAGAAACAAACAAACAGAGCCTAGGGCACTTCCACTTATGGTCCTATAGGTTAGGGAAATTTAAATAAAAAAGACACAGCCACCCCAAAGTTTGGGACAGCTCTGTTTACAAGAACCTCGTTTATGGTACAAGTTCAATATCACAGAAATCGAAAAATGGATAAAGAAGTTGTGGTACTTACGTACAATGCAATATCACTCAGCAATGAAATCTATGTCATCAGGCCCGTAGCAGCATAATGAGTGGATTCAGGTACGATGATTCTAAGTGAAATAAGTCACACAGAAAAAGAGACATCATAAGATATCACTACTACACGGAATGTAAACTTGGCTACCCAGGAACTGAATTACAAAACAGAACAGGGTCTCAAATGTAGAAAACCAACTTATGCTTGGTTAAGGGGAAAGGTGAGTTGGGGTGCTGCATAAAACCAGAGATGGAAATTAACACATATACCCTTCCATAAGCCAAATATGTAATAGACAAGAGCTACTCCTTGCTCAACGTAGTGGACTCAACACCCCATATTAAACGCCTAAGTATATACCTGACTAGTAAGTATCTTAAAACCTATGGATTTATATGTCTCCAAAAGAGAATCAAGCATGTGTACAGCGGCATAAACGCAGCAGTGATAGGATTGGTGAGGTTCGGTAAGCAAATGCAGACCCTTTGAAGTCATATTGCATGGTACCCATTCCATGGGTCTCAACTCTCCAGGTTTAAGGGATTCTTCCTTCAGCTAAAACATGCATGTGGAACCCAGAGTATGATCCACCGTGTGATCGGGAGACGTGTTCAAATGTGTCTCAGGTTTCGTCCCCTGGTACTCGGGTGCAACATTCCAGACGCTTTACTAACACTCTCCCGACTTGGAGAGTCAGTGCCTTTAACCTCCTGTTTGGCCCAGTTTGCAATTTCTGCGGAAAATGAACAGGAATAGGGAGAACCCATGAGAGACTAGCTGGAGGTGTCTGGACGGCCAAATTTAACTCTCATTTCCCACCAGGAAGAGGAATTAACCAAAGGCTCAGTGTGCCATGCGAGAACCACACTAGGGCCTGAAGCAATCCTGCGGTGTTGCGGCCAGCTCACAAGAAAGCGAGTTGAAGAAAGGAGCTCAGGGGCACTGTCATTCACAAACCTGCAGAGTTATAAACGACAGCTATCGTCCAAAAATATATTGAAGTAAGGCTGCCAAGAGGACTTGAAAGCGGGGCAGAATTGCAGGAAACCGATTTCAGGAGGTAGACTGGAAATGCATATAAAGCATAGGAAAAGAGGCAGAACGTCCACAATGATGCACTTGGCCAAAAAGTGCATATGCGTTTTTTCCTGAATATATTCAGGAAAAAACGCATACGCCCTTTTTCGCCAACCAAGCAAGCTTGCAAAGGAAATCTGCACTACAATGATGTCTCACTGCCCCCCGGTCAAAAGGGTCATCTGAAAAAAGTGTAAAATCCAGAAAGGCAGGACAGGCCATGGAGAACTGGGAGCCTTGTTATGCTGATGGGTGGGATGTAAATTGCCAACAGCCACTCTGGAGAAGTGTATGGTGTTTCCTGAAACATCTAAAAAACAAAGCAACAGAGCCTAGGGCACTTCCACTTATGGTCCTATAGCTTAGGGAAATTAAAATCAAAAAGACACAGCCACCCCAAAGTTTGGGACGGCTCTGTTTACAAGAACCTCGTTTATGGTACAAGTTCAATATCACAGAAAGCGAAAAATGGATATAGAAGTTGTGGTACTCACGTACAATGCAATATCACTCAGCAATGAAATCTATGTCATCAGGCCTGTAGCAGCATAATGAGTGGATTCAGGTACGATGATTCTAAGTGAAATAAGTCACACAGAAAAAGAGACATCATAAGATATCACTAATACACGGAATGTAAACTTGGCTACACAGGAACTGAATTACAAAACAGAACAGGGTCTCAAATGTAGAAAACCAACTTATGCTTGCTTAAGGGGAAAGGTGAGTTGGGGTGCTGCATAAAACCAGAGATTGAAATTAGCACAGATACCGTTCCATAAGCCAAATATGTAATAGACAAGAGCTACTCCTTGCTCAACGAAGTGGACTCAACACCCCATATTAAATGCCTAAGAATATACCTGACTAGTAAGAATCTTAAAACCTATGGATTTATATGTCTCCAAAAGAGAATCAAGCGTGTGTACAGCGGCATAAACACAGCAGTGATAGGATGGGTGAGGTTCGGTGAGCAAATGCAGACTCTTTGAAGTCATATTGAATGGTACCCATTCCACGGGTCTCAACTCTCCAGGTTTAAGGGATTCTTCCTTCAGCTAAAACATGCATGTGGAACCCAGAGTATGATCCACCGTGTGATCGGGAAACGTGTTCAAATGTGTCTCAGTTTTCGTCCCCTGGTACTCGGGTGCAACATTCCAGACGCTTTACTAACACTCTCCCCACTTGGAGAGTCAGTGCCTTTAACCTCCTGTTTGGCTCAGTTTGCAATTTCTGCGGAAAATGAACAGGAATAGGGAGAACCAATGAGAGACTAGCTGGAGGTGTCTGGACGGATAAATTTAACTCTCATTCCCCACCAGGAATAGGAATTAACCAAAGGCTCAGTGTGCCGTCCCGGAACCACACTAGGGCCTGAAGCAATCCTGCGGTGTTGCGGCCAGCTCACAAGAAAGCGAGTTGAAGAAAGGAGCTCAGGGACACTGTAACTCACAAACCTGCAGAGTTATAAATGACAGCTATCATCCAAAAATATATTGAAGTAAGGCTGCCAAGAAGACTTGAAAGCGGGGCAGAATTTCAGGAAACCGATTTCAGGAGGTAGACTGGAATTGCATGTAAAGAATAGGAAAAGAGGCAGAACGTCCACAATGATGCACTTGGCCAAAAAGGGCGTATGCGTTTTATCCTGAATATATTCAGGAAAAAACGCATACGCCCTTTTTGGCCAAACAAGCAAGCTTGCAAAGGAAATCTGCACTACAATGAAGTCTCACTGCCCCCTGGTCAAAAGGGTCATCTGAAAAAAGTGTGCAATCCAGAAAGGCAGGACAGGCCATGGAGAACTGGGAGCCTTGTTATGCTGATGGGCGGGATGTAAATTGCAAACAGCCACTCTGGAGAAGTGTATGGTGTTTCCTGAAACATCTAAGAAACAAAGAAACAGAGCCTAGGGCACTTCCACTTATGGTCCTATAGGTTAGGGAAATTTAAATAAAAAAGACACAGCCACCCCAAAGTTTGGGACAGCTCTGTTTACAAGAACCTCGTTTATGGTACAAGTTCAATATCACAGAAATCGAAAAATGGATAAAGAAGTTGTGGTACTTACGTACAATGCAATATCACTCAGCAATGAAATCTATGTCATCAGGCCCGTAGCAGCATAATGAGTGGATTCAGGTAAGATGATTCTAAGTGAAATAAGTCACACAGAAAAAGAGACATCATAAGATATCACTACTACACGGAATGTAAACTTGGCTACCCAGGAACTGAATTACAAAACAGAACAGGGTCTCAAATGTAGAAAACCAACTTATGCTTGGTTAAGGGGAAAGGTGGGTTGGGGTGCTGCATAAAACCAGAGATGGAAATTAACACAGATACCCTTCCATAAGCCAAATATGTAATAGACAAGAGCTACTCCTTGCTCAACGTAGTGGACTCAACACCCCATATTAAACGCCTAAGTATATACCTGACTAGTAAGTATCTTAAAACCTATGGATTTATATGTCTCCAAAAGAGAATCAAGCATGTGTACAGCGGCATAAACGCAGCAGTGATAGGATTGGTGAGGTTCGGTAAGCAAATGCAGACCCTTTGAAGTCATATTGCATGGTACCCATTCCATGGGTCTCAACTCTCCAGGTTTAAGGGATTCTTCCTTCAGCTAAAACATGCATGTGGAACCCAGAGTATGATCCACCGTGTGATCGGAAAACGTGTTCAAATGTGTCTCAGGTTTCGTCCCCTGGTACTCGGGTGCAACATTCCAGACGCTTTACTAACACTCTCCCCACTTGGAGAGTCAGTGCCTTTAACCTCCTGTTTGGCCCAGTTTGCAATTTCTGCGGAAAATGAACAGGAATAGGGAGAACCCATGAGAGACTAGCTGGAGGTGTCTGGACGGCCAAATTTAACTCTCATTTCCCACCAGGAAGAGGAATTAACCAAAGGCTCAGTGTGCCATGCCAGAACCACACTAGGGCCTGAAGCAATCCTGCGGTGTTGCGGCCAGCTCACAAGAAAGCGAGTTGAAGAAAGGAGCTCAGGGGCACTGTCATTCACAAACCTGCAGAGTTATAAACGACAGCTATCGTCCAAAAATATATTGAAGTAAGGCTGCCAAGAGGACTTGAAAGCGGGGCAGAATTGCAGGAAACCGATTTCAGGAGGTAGACTGGAAATGCATATAAAGCATAGGAAAAGAGGCAGAACGTCCACAATGATGCACTTGGCCAAAAAGTGCATATGCGTTTTTTCCTGAATATATTCAGGAAAAAACGCATACGCCCTTTTTCGCCAACCAAGCAAGCTTGCAAAGGAAATCTGCACTACAATGATGTCTCACTGCCCCCCGGTCAAAAGGGTCATCTGAAAAAAGTGTAAAATCCAGAAAGGCAGGACAGGCCATGGAGAACTGGGAGCCTTGTTATGCTGATGGGTGGGATGTAAATTGCCAACAGCCACTCTGGAGAAGTGTATGGTGTTTCCTGAAACATCTAAAAAACAAAGCAACAGAGCCTAGGGCACTTCCACTTATGGTCCTATAGCTTAGGGAAATTAAAATCAAAAAGACACAGCCACCCCAAAGTTTGGGACGGCTCTGTTTACAAGAACCTCGTTTATGGTACAAGTTCAATATCACAGAAAGCGAAAAATGGATATAGAAGTTGTGGTACTCACGTACAATGCAATATCACTCAGCAATGAAATCTATGTCATCAGGCCTGTAGCAGCATAATGAGTGGATTCAGGTACGATGATTCTAAGTGAAATAAGTCACACAGAAAAAGAGACATCATAAGATATCACTACTACACGGAATGTAAACTTGGCTACCCAGGAACTGAATTACAAAACAGAACAGGGTCTCAAATGTAGAAAACCAACTTATGCTTGCTTAAGGGGAAAGGTGAGTTGGGGTGCTGCATAAAACCAGAGATTGAAATTAGCACAGATACCGTTCCATAAGCCAAATATGTAATAGACAAGAGCTACTCCTTGCTCAACGAAGTGGACTCAACACCCCATATTAAACGCCTAAGAATATACCTGACTAGTAAGAATCTTAAAACCTATGGATTTATATGTCTCCAAAAGAGAATCAAGCGTGTGTACAGCGGCATAAACACAGCAGTGATAGGATAGGTGAGGTTCGGTGAGCAAATGCAGACTCTTTGAAGTCATATTGAAAGGTACCCATTCCACGGGTCTCAACTCTCCAGGTTTAAGGGATTCTTCCTTCAGCTAAAACATGCATGTGGAACCCAGAGTATGATCCACCGTGTGATCGGGAAACGTGTTCAAATGTGTCTCAGTTTTCGTCCCCTGGTACTCGGGTGCAACATTCCAGACCCTTTACTAACACTCTCCCCACTTGGAGAGTCAGTGCCTTTAACCTCCTGTTTGGCCCAGTTTGCAATTTCTGCGGAAAATGAACAGGAATAGGGAGAACCAATGAGAGACTAGCTGGAGGTGTCTGGACGGGCACATTTAACTCTCATTCCCCACCAGGAAGAGGAATTTACCAAAGGCTCAGAGTTCCACGCCGGAACCACACTAGGGCCTGAAGCAATCCTGCGGTGTTGCGGCCAGCTCACAAGAAAGCGAGTTGAAGAAAGGAGCTCAGGGACACTGTAACTCACAAACCTGCAGAGTTATAAATGATAGCTATCGTCCAAAAATATATTGAAGTAAGGCTGCCAAGAGGACTTGAAAGCGGGGCAGAATTTCAGGAAACCGATTTCAGGAGGTAGACTGGAATTGCATGTAAAGAATAGGAAAAGAGGCAGAACGTCCACAATGATGCACTTGGCCAAAAAGGGCGTATGCGTTTTTTCCTGAATATATTCAGGAAAAAACGCATACGCCCTTTTTGGCCAAACAAGCAAGCTTGCAAAGGAAATCTGCACTACAATGAAGTCTCACTGCCCCCTGGTCAAAAGGGTCATCTGAAAAAAGTGTGCAATCCAGAAAGGCAGGACAGGCCATGGAGAACTGGGAGCCTTGTTATGCTGATGGGCGGGATGTAAATTGCAAACAGCCACTCTGGAGAAGTGTATGGTGTTTCCTGAAACATCTAAGAAACAAAGAAACAGAGCCTAGGGCACTTCCACTTATGGTCCTATAGGTTAGGGAAATTTAAATAAAAAAGACACAGCCACCCCAAAGTTTGGGACAGCTCTGTTTACAAGAACCTCGTTTATGGTACAAGTTCAATATCACAGAAATCGAAAAATGGATAAAGATGTTGTGGTACTTACGTACAATGCAATATCACTCAGCAATGAAATCTATGTCATCAGGCCCGTAGCAGCATAATGAGTGGATTCAGGTACGATGATTCTAAGTGAAATAAGTCACACAGAAAAAGAGACATCATAAGATATCACTACTACACGGAATGTAAACTTGGCTACCCAGGAACTGAATTACAAAACAGAACAGGGTCTCAAATGTAGAAAACCAACTTATGCTTGCTTAAGGGGAAAGGTGAGTTGGGGTGCTGCATAAAACCAGGGATTGAAATTGGCACAGATACCGTTCCATAAGCCAAATATATAATAGACAATAGCTACTCCTTGTTCAACGAAGTGGACTCAACACCCCATATTAAACGCCTAAGAATATACCTGACTAGTAAGTATCTTAAAACCTATGGATTTATATGTCTCCGAAAGAGAATCAAGCGTGTGTACAGCGGCATAAATGCAGTAGTGATAGGATTGGTGAGGTTCGGTGAGCAAATGCAGACCCTTTGAATTCATATTGCATGGTACCATTCCGTGGGTCTCAACTCTCCAGGTTTAAGGGATTCTTCCTTCAGCTAAAACATGCATGTGGAACCCAGAGTATGATCCACCGTGTGTTCGGGAAACGTGTTCAAATGTGTCTCAGTTTTCGTCCCCTGGTACTCGGGTGCAACATTCCAGACGCTTTACTAACACTCTCCCCAGTTGGAGAGTCAGTGCCTTTAACCTCCTGTTTGGCCCAGTTTGCAATTTCTGCGGAAAATGAACAGGAATAGGGAAAACCAATGAGAGAATAGCTGGAGGTGTCTGGACGGGCAAATTTAACTCTCATTTCCCACCAGGCAGAGGAATTAACCAAAGGCTCAGCGTGCCGTGCCGGAACCACACTAGGGCCTGAAGCAATCCTGCGGTGTTGCGGCCAGCTCACAAGAAAGCGAGTTGAAGAAAGGAGCTCAGGGGCACTGTCATTCACAAACATGCAGAGTTATAAATGACAGCTATCGTCCAAAAATATATTGAAGTAAGGCTGCCAAGAGGACTTGAAAGCGGGGCAGAATTGCAGAAATCCGATTTCAGGAGGTAGACTGGAATTGCATGTAAAGCATAGGAAAAGAGGCAGAACGTCCACAATGATGCACTTGGCCAAAAAGGGCGTATGCGTTTTTTCCTGAATATATTCAGGAAAAAACGCATACGCACTTTTTGGCCAACCAAGCAAGCTTGCAAAGAAATCTGCACTAAAATGAAGTCTCACTGCCCCCCGGTCACAAGGGTCATCTGAAAAAAGTGTAAAATCCAGAAAGGCAGGACAGGCCATGGAGAACTGGGAGCCTTGTTATGCTGATGGGCGGGATGTAAATTGCCAACAGCCACTCTGGAGAAGTGTATGGTGTTTCCTGAATCATCTACAAAACAAAGCAACAGAGCCTAGGGCACTTCAACTTATGGTCCTAAAGCTTAGGGAAATTAAAATCAAAAAGACACAGCCACCCCAAAGTTTGGGCCGGCTCTGTTTACAAGAACCGCCTTTATGGTACAAGTTCAATATCACAGAAAGCGAAAATGGATAAAGAAGTTGTGGTACTTACGTACAATGCAATATCACTCAGCAATGAAATCTATGTCATCAGGCCCGTAGCAGCATAATGAGTGGATTCAGGTACGATGATTCTAAGTGAAATAAGTCACACAGAAAAAGAAACATCATAAGATATCACTAATACACGGAATGTAAACTTGGCTACACAGGAACTGAATTACAAAACAGAACAGGGTCTCAAATGTAGAAAACCAACTTATGCTTGCTTAAGGGGAAAGGTGAGTTGGGGTGCTGCATAAAACCAGAGATGGAAATTAGCACAGATACCGTTCCATAAGCCAAATTTGTAATAGACAATAGCTACTCCTTGCTCAACGAAGTGGACTCAACACCCCATATTAAACGCTTAAGAATATATCTGACTAGTAAGAATCTTAAAACCTATGGATTTATATGTCTCCGAAAGGAAATCAAGCATGTGTACAGTGGCATAAACGCAGCAGTGATAGGATTGGTGAGGTTCGGTGAGCAAATGCAGACCCTTTGAAGTCATATTGCATGGTACCCATTCCATGGGTCTCAACTCTCCAAGTTTAAGGGATTTTTCCTTCAGCTAAAACATGCATGTGGAACCCAGAGTATGATCCACCGTGTGATCGGGAAACGTGTTCAAATGTGTCTCAGTTTTCGTCCCCTGGTACTCGGGTGCAACATTCCAGATGCTTTACTAACTCTCTCCCCACTTGGAGAGTCAGTGCCTTTAACCTCCTGTTTGGCCCAGTTTGCAATTTCTGCGGAAAATGAACAGGAATAGGGAGAACCTACGAGAGACTAGCTGGAGGGGTCTGGACGGGCAAATTTAACTCTCATTTCCCACCAGGCAGAGGAATTAACCAAAGGCTCAGTGTGCCATGCGAGAACCACACTAGGGCCTGAAGCAATCCTGCAGTGTTGCGGCCAGCTCACAAGAAAGCGAGTTGAAAAAAGGAGCTCAGGGGCACTGTCATTCACAAACATGCAGAGTTATAAATGACAGCTATCGTCCAAAAATATATTGAAGTAAGGCTGCCAAGAGGACTTGAAAGCGGGGCAGAATTGCAGGAAACCGATTTCAGGAGGTAGACTGGAACTGCATGTAAAGCATAGGAAAAGAGGCAGAACGTCCACAATGATGCACTTGGCCAAAAAGGGCGTATGCGTTTTTTCCTGAATATATTCAGGAAAAAGACGCATACGCCCTTTTTGGCCAACCAAGCAAGCTTGCAAAGGAAATCTGCATTAAAATGAAGTCTCACTGCCCCCCGGTCAAAAGGGCCAGCTGTAAAAAGTGTAAAATTCAGAAAGGCAGGACAGGCCATGGAGAACTGGGAGCCTTGTTATGCTGATGGGCGGGATGTAAATTGCCAACAGCCACTCTGGAGAAGTGTATGGTGTTTCCTGAATCATCTACAAAACAAAGCAACAGAGCCTAGGGCACTTCCACTTATGGTCCTAAAGCTTAGGGAAATTAAAATCAAAAAGACACAGCCACCCCAAAGTTTGGGCCGGCTCTGTTTACAAGAACCTCGTTTACGGTACAAGTTATATAACAGAAAGCGAAAAATGGATAAAGAAGTTGTGGTACATACGTACAATGCAATATCACTCAGCAATGAAATCTATGTCATCAGGCCCGTAGCAGCATAACGAGTGGATTCAGGTACGATGATTCTAAGTGAAATAAGTCACACAGAAAAAGAAACTTCATAAGATATCACTACTACACGGAATGTAAACTTGGCTACCCAGGAACTGAATTACAAAACAGAACAGGGTCTCAAATGTAGAAAACCAACTTATGCTTGCTTAAGGGGAAAGGTGAGTTGGGGTGCTGCATAAAACCAGAGATGGAAATTAGCACAGATACCGTTCCATAAGCCAAATTTGTAATAGACAAGAGCTACTTCTTGCTCAATGAAGTGGACTCAACACCCCATATTAAACGCCTAAGAATATATCTGACTCGTAAGAATCTTAAAACCTATGGATTTATATGTCTCCGAAAGAGAATCAAGCGTGTGTACAGCGGCATAAATGCAGTAGTGATAGGATTGGTGAGGTTCGGTGAGCAAATGCAGACCCTTTGAATTCATATTGCATGGTACCATTCCGTGGGTCTCAACTCTCCAGGTTTAAGGGATTCTTCCTTCAGCTAAAACATGCATGTGGAACCCAGAGTATGATCCACCGTGTGTTCGGGAAACGTGTTCAAATGTGTCTCAGTTTTCGTCCCCTGGTACTCGGGTGCAACATTCCAGACGCTTTACTAACACTCTCCCCAGTTGGAGAGTCAGTGCCTTTAACCTCCTGTTTGGCCCAGTTTGCAATTTCTGCGGAAAATGAACAGGAATAGGGAAAACCAATGAGAGAATAGCTGGAGATGTCTGGACGGGCAAATTTAACTCTCATTTCCCACCAGGCAGAGGAATTAACCAAAGGCTCAGCGTGCCGTGCCGGAACCACACTAGGGCCTGAAGCAATCCTGCGGTGTTGCGGCCAGCTCACAAGAAAGCGAGTTGAAGAAAGGAGCTCAGGGGCACTGTCATTCACAAACATGCAGAGTTATAAATGACAGCTATCGTCCAAAAATATATTGAAGTAAGGCTGCCAAGAGGACTTGAAAGCGGGGCAGAATTGCAGAAATCCGATTTCAGGAGGTAGACTGGAATTGCATGTAAAGCATAGGAAAAGAGGCAGAACGTCCACAATGATGCACTTGGCCAAAAAGGGCGTATGCGTTTTTTCCTGAATATATTCAGGAAAAAACGCATACGCACTTTTTGGCCAACCAAGCAAGCTTGCAAAGAAATCTGCACTAAAATGAAGTCTCACTGCCCCCCGGTCACAAGGGTCATCTGAAAAAAGTGTAAAATCCAGAAAGGCAGGACAGGCCATGGAGAACTGGGAGCCTTGTTATGCTGATGGGCGGGATGTAAATTGCCAACAGCCACTCTGGAGAAGTGTATGGTGTTTCCTGAATCATCTACAAAACAAAGCAACAGAGCCTAGGGCACTTCAACTTATGGTCCTAAAGCTTAGGGAAATTAAAATCAAAAAGACACAGCCACCCCAAAGTTTGGGCCGGCTCTGTTTACAAGAACCGCCTTTATGGTACAAGTTCAATATCACAGAAAGCGAAAATGGATAAAGAAGTTGTGGTACTTACGTACAATGCAATATCACTCAGCAATGAAATCTATGTCATCAGGCCCGTAGCAGCATAATGAGTGGATTCAGGTACGATGATTCTAAGTGAAATAAGTCACACAGAAAAAGAAACATCATAAGATATCACTAATACACGGAATGTAAACTTGGCTACACAGGAACTGAATTACAAAACAGAACAGGGTCTCAAATGTAGAAAACCAACTTATGCTTGCTTAAGGGGAAAGGTGAGTTGGGGTGCTGCATAAAACCAGAGATGGAAATTAGCACAGATACCGTTCCATAAGCCAAATTTGTAATAGACAATAGCTACTCCTTGCTCAACGAAGTGGACTCAACACCCCATATTAAACGCTTAAGAATATATCTGACTAGTAAGAATCTTAAAACCTATGGATTTATATGTCTCCGAAAGGAAATCAAGCATGTGTACAGTGGCATAAACGCAGCAGTGATAGGATTGGTGAGGTTCGGTGAGCAAATGCAGACCCTTTGAAGTCATATTGCATGGTACCCATTCCATGGGTCTCAACTCTCCAAGTTTAAGGGATTTTTCCTTCAGCTAAAACATGCATGTGGAACCCAGAGTATGATCCACCGTGTGATCGGGAAACGTGTTCAAATGTGTCTCAGTTTTCGTCCCCTGGTACTCGGGTGCAACATTCCAGATGCTTTACTAACTCTCTCCCCACTTGGAGAGTCAGTGCCTTTAACCTCCTGTTTGGCCCAGTTTGCAATTTCTGCGGAAAATGAACAGGAATAGGGAGAACCTACGAGAGACTAGCTGGAGGGGTCTGGACGGGCAAATTTAACTCTCATTTCCCACCAGGCAGAGGAATTAACCAAAGGCTCAGTGTGCCATGCGAGAACCACACTAGGGCCTGAAGCAATCCTGCAGTGTTGCGGCCAGCTCACAAGAAAGCGAGTTGAAAAAAGGAGCTCAGGGGCACTGTCATTCACAAACATGCAGAGTTATAAATGACAGCTATCGTCCAAAAATATATTGAAGTAAGGCTGCCAAGAGGACTTGAAAGCGGGGCAGAATTGCAGGAAACCGATTTCAGGAGGTAGACTGGAACTGCATGTAAAGCATAGGAAAAGAGGCAGAACGTCCACAATGATGCACTTGGCCAAAAAGGGCGTATGCGTTTTTTCCTGAATATATTCAGGAAAAAGACGCATACGCCCTTTTTGGCCAACCAAGCAAGCTTGCAAAGGAAATCTGCATTAAAATGAAGTCTCACTGCCCCCCGGTCAAAAGGGCCAGCTGTAAAAAGTGTAAAATTCAGAAAGGCAGGACAGGCCATGGAGAACTGGGAGCCTTGTTATGCTGATGGGCGGGATGTAAATTGCCAACAGCCACTCTGGAGAAGTGTATGGTGTTTCCTGAATCATCTACAAAACAAAGCAACAGAGCCTAGGGCACTTCCACTTATGGTCCTAAAGCTTAGGGAAATTAAAATCAAAAAGAC
Organism: Lagenorhynchus albirostris; assembly: GCF_949774975.1. Classification (NCBI taxonomy): domain Eukaryota; kingdom Metazoa; phylum Chordata; class Mammalia; order Artiodactyla; family Delphinidae; genus Lagenorhynchus; species Lagenorhynchus albirostris. The sequence goes on along the minus strand of NC_083098.1, from coordinate 58,752,387 downwards.
ACAGCCACCCCAAAGTTTGGGCCGGCTCTGTTTACAAGAACCTCGTTTACGGTACAAGTTATATAACAGAAAGCGAAAAATGGATAAAGAAGTTGTGGTACATACGTACAATGCAATATCACTCAGCAATGAAATCTATGTCATCAGGCCCGTAGCAGCATAACGAGTGGATTCAGGTACGATGATTCTAAGTGAAATAAGTCACACAGAAAAAGAAACTTCATAAGATATCACTACTACACGGAATGTAAACTTGGCTACCCAGGAACTGAATTACAAAACAGAACAGGGTCTCAAATGTAGAAAACCAACTTATGCTTGCTTAAGGGGAAAGGTGAGTTGGGGTGCTGCATAAAACCAGAGATGGAAATTAGCACAGATACCGTTCCATAAGCCAAATTTGTAATAGACAAGAGCTACTTCTTGCTCAATGAAGTGGACTCAACACCCCATATTAAACGCCTAAGAATATATCTGACTCGTAAGAATCTTAAAACCTATGGATTTATATGTCTCCGAAAGAGAATCAAGCGTGTGTACAGCGGCATAAATGCAGTAGTGATAGGATTGGTGAGGTTCGGTGAGCAAATGCAGACCCTTTGAATTCATATTGCATGGTACCATTCCGTGGGTCTCAACTCTCCAGGTTTAAGGGATTCTTCCTTCAGCTAAAACATGCATGTGGAACCCAGAGTATGATCCACCGTGTGTTCGGGAAACGTGTTCAAATGTGTCTCAGTTTTCGTCCCCTGGTACTCGGGTGCAACATTCCAGACGCTTTACTAACACTCTCCCCAGTTGGAGAGTCAGTGCCTTTAACCTCCTGTTTGGCCCAGTTTGCAATTTCTGCGGAAAATGAACAGGAATAGGGAAAACCAATGAGAGAATAGCTGGAGATGTCTGGACGGGCAAATTTAACTCTCATTTCCCACCAGGCAGAGGAATTAACCAAAGGCTCAGCGTGCCGTGCCGGAACCACACTAGGGCCTGAAGCAATCCTGCGGTGTTGCGGCCAGCTCACAAGAAAGCGAGTTGAAGAAAGGAGCTCAGGGGCACTGTCATTCACAAACATGCAGAGTTATAAATGACAGCTATCGTCCAAAAATATATTGAAGTAAGGCTGCCAAGAGGACTTGAAAGCGGGGCAGAATTGCAGAAATCCGATTTCAGGAGGTAGACTGGAATTGCATGTAAAGCATAGGAAAAGAGGCAGAACGTCCACAATGATGCACTTGGCCAAAAAGGGCGTATGCGTTTTTTCCTGAATATATTCAGGAAAAAACGCATACGCACTTTTTGGCCAACCAAGCAAGCTTGCAAAGAAATCTGCACTAAAATGAAGTCTCACTGCCCCCCGGTCACAAGGGTCATCTGAAAAAAGTGTAAAATCCAGAAAGGCAGGACAGGCCATGGAGAACTGGGAGCCTTGTTATGCTGATGGGCGGGATGTAAATTGCCAACAGCCACTCTGGAGAAGTGTATGGTGTTTCCTGAATCATCTACAAAACAAAGCAACAGAGCCTAGGGCACTTCAACTTATGGTCCTAAAGCTTAGGGAAATTAAAATCAAAAAGACACAGCCACCCCAAAGTTTGGGCCGGCTCTGTTTACAAGAACCGCCTTTATGGTACAAGTTCAATATCACAGAAAGCGAAAATGGATAAAGAAGTTGTGGTACTTACGTACAATGCAATATCACTCAGCAATGAAATCTATGTCATCAGGCCCGTAGCAGCATAATGAGTGGATTCAGGTACGATGATTCTAAGTGAAATAAGTCACACAGAAAAAGAAACATCATAAGATATCACTAATACACGGAATGTAAACTTGGCTACACAGGAACTGAATTACAAAACAGAACAGGGTCTCAAATGTAGAAAACCAACTTATGCTTGCTTAAGGGGAAAGGTGAGTTGGGGTGCTGCATAAAACCAGAGATGGAAATTAGCACAGATACCGTTCCATAAGCCAAATTTGTAATAGACAATAGCTACTCCTTGCTCAACGAAGTGGACTCAACACCCCATATTAAACGCTTAAGAATATATCTGACTAGTAAGAATCTTAAAACCTATGGATTTATATGTCTCCGAAAGGAAATCAAGCATGTGTACAGTGGCATAAACGCAGCAGTGATAGGATTGGTGAGGTTCGGTGAGCAAATGCAGACCCTTTGAAGTCATATTGCATGGTACCCATTCCATGGGTCTCAACTCTCCAAGTTTAAGGGATTTTTCCTTCAGCTAAAACATGCATGTGGAACCCAGAGTATGATCCACCGTGTGATCGGGAAACGTGTTCAAATGTGTCTCAGTTTTCGTCCCCTGGTACTCGGGTGCAACATTCCAGACGCTTTACTAACACTCTCCCCACTTGGAGAGTCAGTGCCTTTAACCTCCTGTTTGGCCCAGTTTGCAATTTCTGCGGAAAATGAACAGGAATAGGGAGAACCTACGAGAGACTAGCTGGAGGGGTCTGGACGGGCAAATTTAACTCTCATTTCCCACCAGGCAGAGGAATTAACCAAAGGCTCAGTGTGCCATGCGAGAACCACACTAGGGCCTGAAGCAATCCTGCAGTGTTGCGGCCAGCTCACAAGAAAGCGAGTTGAAAAAAGGAGCTCAGGGGCACTGTCATTCACAAACATGCAGAGTTATAAATGACAGCTATCGTCCAAAAATATATTGAAGTAAGGCTGCCAAGAGGACTTGAAAGCGGGGCAGAATTGCAGGAAACCGATTTCAGGAGGTAGACTGGAACTGCATGTAAAGCATAGGAAAAGAGGCAGAACGTCCACAATGATGCACTTGGCCAAAAAGGGCGTATGCGTTTTTTCCTGAATATATTCAGGAAAAAGACGCATACGCCCTTTTTGGCCAACCAAGCAAGCTTGCAAAGGAAATCTGCATTAAAATGAAGTCTCACTGCCCCCCGGTCAAAAGGGCCAGCTGTAAAAAGTGTAAAATTCAGAAAGGCAGGACAGGCCATGGAGAACTGGGAGCCTTGTTATGCTGATGGGCGGGATGTAAATTGCCAACAGCCACTCTGGAGAAGTGTATGGTGTTTCCTGAATCATCTACAAAACAAAGCAACAGAGCCTAGGGCACTTCCACTTATGGTCCTAAAGCTTAGGGAAATTAAAATCAAAAAGACACAGCCACCCCAAAGTTTGGGCCGGCTCTGTTTACAAGAACCTCGTTTACGGTACAAGTTATATAACAGAAAGCGAAAAATGGATAAAGAAGTTGTGGTACATACGTACAATGCAATATCACTCAGCAATGAAATCTATGTCATCAGGCCCGTAGCAGCATAACGAGTGGATTCAGGTACGATGATTCTAAGTGAAATAAGTCACACAGAAAAAGAAACTTCATAAGATATCACTACTACACGGAATGTAAACTTGGCTACCCAGGAACTGAATTACAAAACAGAACAGGGTCTCAAATGTAGAAAACCAACTTATGCTTGCTTAAGGGGAAAGGTGAGTTGGGGTGCTGCATAAAACCAGAGATGGAAATTAGCACAGATACCGTTCCATAAGCCAAATTTGTAATACACAAGAGCTACTCCTTGCTCAATGAAGTGGACTCAACACCCCATATTAAACGCCTAAGAATATATCTGACTCGTAAGAATCTTAAAACCTATGGATTTATATGTCTCCGAAAGAGAATCAAGCGTGTGTACAGCAGCATAAACGCAGCAGTGATAGGATTGGTGAGGTTCGGTGAGCAAATGCAGACCCTTTGAAGTCATATTGCATGGTACCCATTCCATGGGTCTCAACTCTCCAGGTTAAATGGATTCATCCTTCAGCTAAAACATGCATGTGGAACCCAGAGTATGATCCATCGTGTGATCGGGAAACGTGTTCAAATGTGTCTCAGTTTTCGTCCCCTGGTACTCGGGTGCAACATTCCAGATGCTTTACTAACTCTCTCCCCACTTGGAGAGTCAGTGCCTTTAACCTCCTGTTTGGCCCAGTTTGCAAATTCTGCGGAAAATGAACAGGAATAGGGAAAACCAATGAGAGAATAGCTGGAGGTGTCTGGACGGGCAAATTTAACTCTCATTTCCCACCAGGCAGAGGAATTAACCAAAGGCTCAGCGTGCCGTGCCGGAACCACACTAGGGCCTGAAGCAATCCTGCGGTGTTGCGGCCAGCTCACAAGAAAGCGAGTTGAAGAAAGGAGCTCAGGGGCACTGTCATTCACAGACATGCAGAGTTATAAATGATAGCTATCGTCCAAAAATATATTGAAGTAAGGCTGCCAAGAGGACTTGAAAGCGGGGCAGAATTGCAGGAAACTGATTTCAGGAGGTAGACTGGAATTGCATGTAAAGCATAGGAAAAGAGGCAGAACGTCCACAATGATGCACTTGGCCAAAAAGGGCGTATGCGTTTTTTCCTGAATATATTCAGGAAAAAACGCATACGCACTTTTTGGCCAACCAAGCAAGCTTGCAAAGGAAATCTGCACTAAAATGAAGTCTCACTGCCCCCCGGTCACAAGGGTCATCTGAAAAAAGTGTAAAATCCAGAAAGGCAGGACAGGCCATGGAGAACTGGGAGCCTTGTTATGCTGATGGGCGGGATGTAAATTGCCAACAGCCACTCTGGAGAAGTGTATGGTGTTTCCTGAATCATCTACAAAACAAAGCAACAGAGCCTAGGGCACTTCAACTTATGGTCCTAAAGCTTAGGGAAATTAAAATCAAAAAGACACAGCCACCCCAAAGTTTGGGCCGGCTCTGTTTACAAGAACCGCCTTTATGGTACAAGTTCAATATCACAGAAGGCGAAAATGGATAAAGAAGTTGTGGTACTTACGTACAATGCAATATCACTCAGCAATGAAATCTATGTCATCAGGCCCGTAGCAGCATAATGAGTGGATTCAGGTACGATGATTCTAAGTGAAATAAGTCACACAGAAAAAGAAACATCATAAGATATCACTAATACACGGAATGTAAACTTGGCTACACAGGAACTGAATTACAAAACAGAACAGGGTCTCAAATGTAGAAAACCAACTTATGCTTGCTTAAGGGGAAAGGTGAGTTGGGGTGCTGCATAAAACCAGAGATGGAAATTAGCACAGATACCGTTCCATAAGCCAAATTTGTAATAGACAATAGCTACTCCTTGCTCAACGAAGTGGACTCAACACCCCATATTAAACGCTTAAGAATATATCTGACTAGTAAGAATCTTAAAACCTATGGATTTATATGTCTCCGAAAGGAAATCAAGCATGTGTACAGTGGCATAAACGCAGCAGTGATAGGATTGGTGAGGTTCGGTGAGCAAATGCAGACCCTTTGAAGTCATATTGCATGGTACCCATTCCATGGGTCTCAACTCTCCAAGTTTAAGGGATTTTTCCTTCAGCTAAAACATGCATGTGGAACCCAGAGTATGATCCACCGTGTGATCGGGAAACGTGTTCAAATGTGTCTCAGTTTTCGTCCCCTGGTACTCGGGTGCAACATTCCAGACGCTTTACTAACACTCTCCCCACTTGGAGAGTCAGTGCCTTTAACCTCCTGTTTGGCCCAGTTTGCAATTTCTGCGGAAAATGAACAAAATAGGAAAAAACAATGAGAGACTAGCTGGAGGTGTCTGGACGGGCAAATTTAACTCTCATTTCCCACCAGGCAGAGGAATTAACCAAAGGCTCAGCGTGCCATGCCGGGAACACACTAGGGCCTGAAGCAATCCTGCATTGTTGCGGCCAGCTCACAAGAAAGCGAGTTGAAGAAAGGAGCTCAGGGGCACTGTAATTCACAAACCTGCAGAGTTATAAATGACAGCTATCGTCCAAAAATATATTGAAGGAAGGCTGCCAAGAGGACTAGAAAGCGGGGCAGAATTGCAGGAATCCGATTTCAGGAGGTATCGGGAGCCGCTCTTAAAGCATAGGAAAAGAGACAGAACTTGGAAAATAATGCACTTGGCAAAAAAGGGCATATGTGTTTTATCTTGAGCTCTCATTACTGAGGGGAGGAGATTCCCAGCAGCCTCCAACTGCCACCTGAGGGCTCACATTGCCAAGGCAACATGAACAAGCCAGGCAGGAGTTACCTCACAGCAGAGGTCCCACCTCACAGAAGGGTGAGAAACCCAGCCAACATCAGACTCTCACCAGAGGGCCTACATCACCAAGGGGATGGGAACCAGGCAGGAGTGTCTTCACACCAGTGGGGCCACATCATCGAAAGGTGAGGTACTCAGCACATGTGTCCTCAAACCAGAGGACCCACATCTCCAAGGGCCTCGGAGTGAGGCAGGCAGGAGTAGCCTCACAACACTGGGCCCATAGAATAAAAAAGTGAGGAATCCAGCAGTTGGAACCTCCCAGTAGGCGGCCCAGAGCACCGAGGCTATGGGATCCAGGCCACTCTGAACTCACAGAAGAGGGCCCATGTCATGAAACTGAGCAACCCAGCCATTGGGACCTCAGAGCAGGAGGCCCACATCCCCATGGGGATGGAAATCTGGTAGGAGTGTCCTCGCACCACTGAGAACATATCAGAAAATTTTGGGCGACCAGCAGTTAGGGCCTGACGCCAGAGGACCCTCATCACCAAGGGAAGGAGGCCCCCAGCAGGCTCCAACTGCCACCAGAGGGCTGACGTCACCAAGGCGATGTGTGCCAACCAGGCACGAATGACCTCACAGCAGAGGGCCCACCTCAGAGAAGTGTGACGAACCCAGTCAGGATCAGACTCGCACCAGAGGGCCCACATCACCAAATGGATTGGAACCAGGCAGGAGTGTCCTCACATGAGTAGGGCCACATCATCTAAAGGTGAGGAACCCAGAACATGTGGCTTCAAACCATAGGACACCCATCACCAAGGGGCTGGGAGTGAGGCAGGCAGGAGGAGCCTCATAACAGAGCGCCCAAAAATAAGAAAGGTGAGGAATCCAGCATTTGGAACCTCCCAGCAGGCGGCCCAGAGCACAGAGGCTAGGGGATCCAGGCCGGAGTGAACTAACACCAGATAGCCCACATCATGAAACTGTGAGCAACCCAGACATTGGGACCTCAGAGCAGAAGGCCCACATCCCCATGGTGATGGGAACATGACAGGAGTGTCCTGGCATCACTGGGCTCACATCAGACAACGTGGGGTGCTCAGAAGTTAGGGCCTGACGCTAGAGGGCACTCATCACCGAGAGGAGGAGGCTCCCAGCAGGCTCCAGCTGCCACCAGAGGGCCAACGTCGCCAAGGCGATGTGTGCCAGCCCAGCAGGAGTGACCTCACAGCAGAGGGCCCACCTCACAGAAGGGTGAGGAACACAGCCAGGATCAGACTCTCACCAGAGGGCCCACATCACCAAGGGGATGGGAACCAGGCAGGAGTGTCCCCACACCAGTGGGACATCATCATCGAAAGGTGAGGATCCCAGCACATGTGTCCTCAAACCAGAGGAACCACATCACCATGGGGTTCAGAGTGAGGATGGCAGGACCGGCCTCACAACACAGGGTCCATAGAATATAAAAGTTGAGGAATCCAGCAGTTGGAACCTCCCAGCAAGCGGCCCAGAGCACCGAGGCTATGGGATCCAGGCCGCAGTGAACTCACAGCAGAGGGCCCACATCATGAACCTGTGAGCAGCCCAGCCGTTGGGACCTCAGAACAGAAGGCCCACATCCCCATGGGAATGGGAACCTGGCTGGAGTGTCCTCGCACCACTGGGCGCACATCAGAAAATGTGGGGAGCCCACCATTTAGGGCCTGATGCCAGAGGGCCGTCATCACCGAGAGGAGGAGGCACTCTGCATGCTCCAACTGCCACCAGAGGGCTCACGTCTCCAAGGTGACGTGTGCCAGCCAGGCAGGAGTGACCTCACAGCAGAGGGCCTACCTCACAGATCGTTGAGGAACCCAGCCAGGATTAGACTCTCGCCAGAGGGTCCACCTCACCAAGGGGATGGGAACCCGGCAGGAGTGTCCTCACACGAGTGGGGCCACATCATCGAAAGGTGAGGAACGCAGCACATGTGGCCTCAAGCCATAGGGCAGTGATCACCAAGGGGCTGGCAGTGAGGCAGGCAGGAGGAGCCTCACAACAGAGGGCACATAGAATAAAAAAGTTGAGGAATCCAGCAGTTGGAACCTCCCAGCAGGCGGCTCAGAGCACCGATGATAAGGGATCCTTGCCGGAGTGAACTCACAGCAGAGGGCCCACATCATGGTACTGTGAGCAAGCCAGCCGTTTTGACCTCAGAGCAGAAGGCCCATATCCCCATGGGGAAGGGAACATGGCAAGAGTGTCCTCACTCACTTGGCGCACATCAGAAAATGTGGGGAGCCCAGCAGTTATGGCCTAAGGCAAGAGGGCCCTCATCACCGAGGGGAGGAGGATCCCAGCACACTCCAACTGCCACCAGAGGGCCCATGTCACCAAGGTGACGTGTGCAAGACAGGCATGATTGACCTCACAGCAGAGGGCCCACCTCACAGAAGGGTGAGGAACCCAGCCAGGATCAGATTCTCACCTGAGGGCCCACATCAGCAAGGGGATGGGAACCAGTCAGGACAGTCTTCCCTCCAGTGGGGCCACATCATCAAAAGGTGCGGAACCCAGCACATGTGGCCTCAAATCAGAGGACACATATCACAAAGGGAATGGGAGTGAGGCAGGCAGGAGTAGCCTAAAAACAGAGGGCCCAAAGAATAAGAAAGGTGAGGAATCCAGCAGTTGGAACCTCCCAGCAGGCGGCCGAGAGCACAGAAGCTATGGGATGCAGGCAGGAGTGAACTAACAGCAGAGAGCCCACATCATGAAACTGTGAGCAACCCAGGCGTTGGGACCTCAGAGCAGAAGGCCCACATCCCAATGGGGATGTGAACCTGGCTGGAGTGTCCTCGCACCACTGGGCGCACATCACAAAATGTGGGGAGCCCAGCAGTTAGGGCCTGACGCCAGAGGGCCCTCATCACCAAGGGGAGGAGGCCCCCAGCAGGCTCCAAGTGCCACCAGAGGGCTCATGTCCACAAGGCGAGGTGAGCAAGCCAGGCAGGAGTGACCTCACAGCGGACGGCCCACCTCACAGATGGGTGAGGAACCCAGCCAGGATCAGACTCTCGACAGAGGGCCCACATCACCAAGGGGATGTGAACCAGGCAGGAGTCTCCTAAGACCATTGGTCCCACATCATCGAAAGGTGAGGAACCCAGCACATGTGGCCTCAAACCAGACGACACACATCACGAAGGGGCTGGGAGTGAGGCAGGCAGGAGGATCCTCACAACAGAGGGCCCAAAAAATTAAAAAAGTGAGGAATCCAGCAGTTGGAACCTCCCAGCAGGCGGCCAAGAGCACAGAGGCTATGGGATCCAGGCCTCTGTGAACTAACACCAGAGAGCCCACATCATGAAAATGTGAACAACCCAGCCGTTGGCACCTCAGAGCAGAAGGCCCACATCCCCATGGAGATGGGATCCTAAGAGGAGTGCCAAAGCATCACTGGGCTCACTAAGAAAAGTTGGTGAGCCCAGCAGTTAGGGCCTGACGCAAGAGGGCCCTCAACACCGGGGGGAGGAGATTCCCAGCACGCTCCAACTGCCACCACACGGCTGACTTCACCAAGGCAATGTGTGCCAGCCATGCAGGAGTGACCTATCAGCAGAAGGTCTCCCTCACAGAAGGGTGAGGAACACAGCCAGGAACAGACTCTCACCAGGGGGTCCACATAACCACGTGGATGAGAACCAGGCAGGAGTGTCCTCACACTAGTGGGGCCACATCATCGAAAGGTGAGGAACCCAGCAAAGGTGGCCACAAACCAGAGGACCCACATCACCAAGGGGTTGAGAGTGAGGTAGGTGTCTGGACGGGCATATTTAACACTCATTTCCCACCAGGAAGAGGAATTAACCAAAGGCTCAGCGTGCCCTGCCAGAAGCAGATTTGGCCTGAAGCAGACTTGCAGGTTTGTGGCCAGCTCACAAGAAAGCGAGTTGAAGAAAGGAGCTCAGGGGCACTGTCATTCACAAACCTGCAGAGTTATAAATGACAGATAACGTCCAAAAATATATTGAAGTAAGGCTGCGAAGAGGACTTGAAAGCAGGGCAGAATTTCAGGAAACAGATTTCAGGAGGTAGACTGGATTTGCATTTAAAGCATAGGAAAAGAGGCAGAACATCGACAATGATGCACTTGGCAAAAAAGGGCGTATGAGTTTGTTCCTGAATATATTCAGAAAAAAACACATACGCCCTTTTTGGCAAACCAAGCAAGCTTGCAATGGAAATCCGAACTACTATGAAGTGTCACTTCCCCCCGGTCTAAAGGGCCATCTGAAAAATGTGTAAAATCCAGAAAGGCAAGACAGGCCATGGGGAAAAAGGAACCTTGTTATGCTGATGGGTGGGATGTAAATTGCCAACAGCCACTCTGGAGAAGTGTATGGTGTTTCCTGATACATCTGGAAAACAAAGCAACAGAGTCTAGGGCATTTCCACTTATGGGCCTATAGCTTAGGGAAATTAAAATCAAAAAGACACAGCCACCCCAAAATTCGGGACGGCTGTGTTTACAGGAACCTCTTCTACAGTTCAAGTTAAATATCCCAGAGAACAAATAATTGATAAAGAAGTTGTGGTACTTATGTACAACAGAATACCACTCAGCAATGAAATGTGTGTCACCAGGCCTGTACCAGCATAATGAGTGGATTGAGGCACGATGATTCTAAGTGAAATAAGTCACACAGAAAAAGAAACATCATAAGGTATCACTAATGCACGGAATGTAAACTTGGCTACATAGGAACTGAATTACAAAACAGAACAGGGTCTCAAGTTTAGAAAACCAACTTATGCTTGCTTAAGGGGAAAGGTGAGTTGGGGTGCTGCATAAAACCAGAGATTGAAATTAGCACAGATACCGTTCCATAAGCCAAATATGTAATAGACAAGACCTACCCCTTGCTCAACGAAATGGACTCAACAATGAGGTATCACCTCACATCTGTTAGAATGGGCATCATCTGAAAATCTACAAACAACAAATGCTGGAAAGGGTGTGGAGAAAAGTAAGCCTCTTTCACTATTGTTGGGAATATAAATTGATACAGTCACTATGGAGAACAATATGGAGTTTCTTAAGAAACTCATAATAGAATTACCCTAGGATACAGCAATCCCAGTACTGGACATATACCCAGACAAAACCATAAATCAAAAAGAGACATTCACCGCAATGTTCATTGCATCTCTATTTACAATATCGAGGTAATGGAAGCAACCTAAATGCCCACAGACAGACGAATGCATAAAGATGTGGTACATATATAAAGTGGAATATTACTAAGCCATGAAAGGAATGAAATTGGGTCATTTGTAGAGACGTCGATGGATCTAGAGACTGTCATACAGAGTGAAGTAAGTCAGAAAGAGAAAAACAAATCTTGTATATTCATGCATATATGTGGAACCTAGAAAAACTGTACAGATTAACCATTTTAAAGGAATAAATAGAGCAACAGATGTAGACAACAATCGTATGGACACAAGGGGGGAAAGCTCTTGAAGGTGTGGTGGTGGGAGGAGTTGAGAGATTGGGATTGGCATGTAAACATTTATATGTATAAAATAGATAACCAATAAGAACCTGCTGTATAAAAATATAAAATAAAATTTAAAATTAAAAAGAAATAAAATTTAAAAAATAAAACAGAAAAAACAATTATTCCCTTCACATACATGTATTTATATGAATAAATTATTTCCATGCTTATATCTGTAAATACAAAAAAGAGGAATAAAATCTACCTTGAACCAAAAATGAAAAAGAGAAAAAAAAAACAGATCCCACCAGTTACACAGAGGAAAACTGTATCAGGGCACTTGCTCCAGTTGTAAACAATTCTGAAGTTGGTCAGTGGTGGGGAATCGTCTCCCATTCAGCCAGCAGCCCCCACACAACAAGCGTCCTCATTGCAAAGCTGGGGCACCGTGCCGAGGCATCTGTGAGTAAACGTGAGCTGAGCCCCAGGCCAGTTGCTGCTGAACTGTTCCCACCCTTCCCAGGTAAAACACCTGAATATATACAAGGACTTGAAAGCCTAGAGGAAGGGCCATGGAGCCACACGAGTGACAGCATGCCAGCTGACTTGGTGCCTGCAGGCCAGCCAGGATGGTCCTGGCCCTGGGTGCTCTTCTGGAAGATTTCCATTTCCCCATTTCCCTGCCTGAGATACCCGTCCTGTCCCTGCCCCCACTGCTTTTTTCCTTCCTCACCTCTGCCCAGGGAGAAATTCCAGCAGCAGGTATGGGTGACACATCCTCTTCTTTAGCAGGTGGCAGCCTGGCAACTGCTGCAGAAAGTCCAGCAGAGCCCCACTCACACTGGGCCACCCACAAAGCCGTGGCCTCTCACTCTCTCCCACCAGCCCAGCCCCGAGACTTCTGACAGGGCAGAGAAAATGGCGTCAGGCACAGCTGCAGGGGCTCTTGCTGCCTGGAGTGGTATTTATGTTGATCTCAACCCAGGCACACCTGGGGAGGGCAGGCCGGCATGGTAAGGCTGCCCAGGTCAGCCAATCATCACCCCTCAGGGGCTCACAGTTGAAGAAAATGGAACTTGCTGAACCGGCCAGGTCCAAGGAACAGGTGTGGGCTCCTGAGAGTCAGGATAGACAAGGGACTGCAGCTTTGGCTTGTTTTCTAATCATTTTATCTGGCCCATGAGTGGGAGACAACTTCAAGAAAACCCTCTCCTAATGAGAGGAACCCAGGAGTCAGGGAGAGGAGGGGTGGGTGGTGGTTGGAGACAGAGGCCTGGTGCCCTGGGTGCAGTGGAAGTGTCTGGAAGACCAGGTGGAGGGAGGCCACACAGAGTGATGCCCAGGGTCACAGACCTGTCGGAGCTGCTGTTTGTTAGTTCAAGTCCTGCTCTGAGGTGCTCTGTGTCAGCTCTGAGCGACAGGTGAGCTGGGGGTGCTCTTCAATGAGGGCTATGTGCACGGTTCCTGTGTGCCCAGCCCTGCCACGGTACCTGCAAGGGTAGCTCTGTATCCTGGGAGGGGCCTGACCATGAGAGCCCCGTGGGCTGGGTTGGGGGTGGGGTACCTGCCCAGGAGAGCTCCATATCCTGGGATTGGCCTGAACACGAGAGCCCCATGGGCTGCTGGGGACCTTGTAAAGGATGTCAGGACAGTCAGTGAAGCCACCGAGGATATACCGCCAGTTGCTCCTGATTCCTACACCCTGCTGGTCATTCTACCAACCACCAGGACATGGTATTCTGTATTAGTCTTCAATGATGCCTTCTTTTGTATTCCATTAGTCCCAGAGTCACAAGAAATTTTGGCTTGTGAGTGGCAGGACTCAACATACAACTAAAACAATACTTCCGGGCCGTCTTGCCCCAAGGGTTCAAAAATTCCCACACCATCTTTGGGGAAAGCTTAGCTAAAGACCGAAAAGTTCTACCTCTGGAAAAGGAAACCCTCCTTCAATATGCAGATGACATTCTGATCGCCAGCCCTACTAAGGAGGCCTCTGAACTACCAAGCCAATAAAGGATAGAAGTTGTCCAAGAAAAAGCTCAAATATCACAGACTGCGGTGACCTGCCTGGGCTTCATTCTCACACAAGGTCGGAGAAGCCCATCCCAGGAAAGGGAAGAAACCATTTGCAGCCTTACCCCTTTCTAAAACTAGAAGACAGCTTAGGGGTTCCTGGGGAGGCCAGGGTTTGCTGCTTCTGGATCCCTAACTACAGTCTACTAGCTGGGCCTCTATATGAAACACTGAAAGGAAAAGATGATGATCCTTTTGAACAGAATCCAGAAGTGGCCTTTCAAGAATGGAAAGAGCAGTCAATTCAGACCCTTGCCCTGGAACTCCCTAATTGAGCTAAACCCTTTGACCTTTCCATTCCCGGTGAAAGGTGAATCGCCATTGGAGAATTAGTGCAAAAACTGGGACCACTTGAAATGGAACAACGCAAGAATGCCATCCAGGTAGGATAAACTACAGTCACCAAGGGGCTTGGCCCACTGCCACATCTGGCCAAGATACTGGCGGTATCTAAAAACCTGGAAATCAGCAGCCCAAAAGGCCACCTCCCTCCTAAGGGAAAAGGACCCCACGTGGTGATCCTAATCACCAACCATGCCCTGAAGTTGCAGGGTTCGCTCCGTGGGCACACCGACCTCGGGTGAGGAGGCCCTCCAACTCCAACATCCAGAGAGATAACCGGGGGCAACAGGGCACCATGACGACTCGTGTGAACATCACTTGACCTGGAGTTTCTCTCATAAAACAACAATAGTGTGTCCCGAAGGAGTAGACTACTGCTTGCAGGACTTACTGCACCCGGAGGGGAGCTAATAATCTTGGCGGGGGAACCGTATATCACACTGTCACCATAGAAAAGCCTACAGACACCGTGATGATGGTGGCCAATAAGACCGGCTGGACTCCTGTTTACTTCAAAAGGCTGTTGACTCAGTGGCCATCATGGTCCTTGATCACCACTGACCCTGGACTGTCTGGGAGTTGAGCGGGCAAGGCTCTGACACCTGGTGCTGTTTTTACGTTAATTCAGGGGCCTAATTGAAGAAAGAGCAGACTACTGGTCAGAGCATCTAGGCTGGCAGAAACGGTCAGCCTAAGGTGGCCGAACAAATGTGGGGCGGGGTGAAATCGGCCCCCACAGCGTCTCTGCACATCTCTTTCCTGGACCCTCAAAGGTCATTAGAATCTATAACACTTCCAATGCTGGTGCTCAGGCGGACGAGCAGGGAGGCAGGGGTCCTGGGGCCAATCAACGTCACCTGGAGGCTGCTGGGGAGAAGTTCTGACCCTCGTCCCCTGGTATGAGGGCTCCCAACTCAGCACTCAGCAGTTACAGAAGAAGGGTCTGCACCCTCAGCACTCCAAGAATGAGGAACGGGACAAAAGGCAGAGGAGGGGTTTGTCCCCAGCAAAGCCCATTAAAAATCCCTGGGAGATAAAAATAGAATCTGGGCAATAAAGTCAAGTCTGAACTTTTTTATCCTTTGTGCTTTGTCTAATTTCACGTGCTCCTAGGGTCCCGCATGCAGAGGTTCCACACCCGGCACTTCAGACCAGATTTCCTAGTGCAGAATGGCTGGGTCGACACCTCAGCTCCTGGGGCCCAGTGCAGACTCCGAGATATAGAGCCTGAGCTGCAGCCAACCCGGCCCTCGAGAGCTCCGCCCCCTCCCTCCCACTGACTCTGACAGGATCTCTACACAGCAGCCCAGCCCACAGCCCACGGGGTAGTGCATGCTCTCACCTCTCCATTCTCTGATCAAAATATAAAGTTTCCTTTGCTTGGGAACCAAACTCAGTCTCGATCTGTTGGCCCCAATGACACTGGGCAGGGGGACACTTGTTGGGGTCCACTCTGGAGGATCAGTAACAGAAATTGAGACTATTGTAACTTCAATGAACAGATGTGTGAGCCAAACTGTAGTTAACATAGAACCGTTTAGAAGGCTCGGGTAAAATAAGATGTTTCTAACACTTCCATTTGATATTTCCATCACTTTATCATAAGCAAGTTCAGTGAAAAGGTTTGTCTTATTTGTCAGGTCAATATTAGAGAAATGAAGTGATTTCTTTCCAAGGATGTACATCTAATAATCTTGGTTAAAGCTTCAATCTTGTTTTAAATGCTTTTCCATTGAAAATGATACCTCTCTTTCAGCTCCCCCATTTCTGAGAAGTATAAAATCTTATAATTTATTATTATCAAAGGGGAAAGGTGGGAGGAGGGATAAATTAACAGTTTGGAATTAACACATACACACTGCTGTGTATAAAGTAGATCATCAACAAGGAACTACTGTATAGCACAGGGAACTACACTCAATATTTTGCAATAACCTATAAGGGGAAATAATCGGAAAAAGAATAGATATTTTTATTGACATCATCTATCAATGACAGTTAAAGTGTAACCTAAGGGAAGCCGGTGGTGAGTGCTTCTGACCCTGAAGACTTCAATCATCTAAAGTTTGGACTCTGCCTACTTCCCAAGGCCCTTAATGAACATATGTGTAGCCGTAGCTTAAAAAACTCCCCAGTTTGGGTTTCGGGGAGACACTGATTTTGAAAAAGCCCTGGCGTTCTCCTTACATGAATGGGACTCTTCCTACTGCTAAAACATGTCTGTCACATCCAGAGGATGGTATACCGTCTGATCGGGAAGAGTTTGGAAAAGGCATCTCATCTCCTCATCTCCTGGTGCTCGGGTTTACCCCTCCAGCGTCTTTACTAACAGTCTCCCCACTTGGAGATCTCAGCACTGTCAACATCCTGTTGCGTACAGTTTGGAATTTGTCCAGAGGATGAAGCGGAAGGATGAGGAACAATGAGAGACAAGTCCTAGGTGTTCAGACAGGCACATGTCACTCTAATTTCCAATCAGGAAGACGAATTGACCAAAGGCTAGGGTTGCCCATAGAAACAGTATAGGGCTTGAGGAAATCCCACTGCTTTGTGGCCAGTTCCCATAAACACAAGTTGAACAATGGAACTCAGGGGCAGTAAAATTCACGAAACTGCAGAGTTGAAAATATCTATCACTGAAAAATGTCTTGAGGAAAGTCAGAGAAAAGGATTGGTAAGCAAGGGAGAATGGCAGGAAAGGGATTTGAGGAGGTAGAAAGGACTCGCCATTAAGCACAAGAAAAGGGGCTGAACATTGCCAACATTGCAGTTGGCCAAAAAGGCTGTATGCGTTTTTTTCTGTATATATTCAAGAAAAGGGCATACACTTTTTTAGCCAACCAAACAGGTGGGCACTGGAAATCAATACTACAAAAGATATCACTTCGCATCAGTCAGAAGAGCCATCCTCATAAAGTGTAAACACCAGAAATGCAGGACAGGGCAAGGAGAAGAGGGAGCCCTGTGAGGCTTATAGTGGAAATGTATATTGCCAACGGCCATTCTGGAGAAGTGTATTGTGTTTACTAAAGCATCTAAAAAATGAGCTACAGAGCATAGGGCACTTGCACTCATGGGCGTATATCTTGGGAAAAACAAAAATCGAGAGGACACAGGCACCCCAATGTTTACTGCCTCTCTGTTTAAAAGATCCTCGACTAGGATAGAACTTAAATGTCTCTGGAGGGAAAAAATGGATAGAGATGTGGTACTTATGTAGAGTGGAATATTACTCAGCCTGGAAATCAATGAGATATGGCCAGTTGTAACAACTCCGGAGGAGTTACGTATGATCATTCTAAGTGACAGAATTCAAAAAGAAAAAGACACATATCATAAGATATCACTTAAAGGTGGAATCCAACATGGCTACACATGAAATAAATTACAAAACAAAAATATAGTCAAATATGTAGAAAGCACGTGTAAGGCTGCTGAACGGGAAAGGTGGGGAGGGGTGAGGCATCATCCAGGAGGTTGAAATTAGCAAAGATACCATTCCAAATACCAAACTGATAATCAACAAGGCCTACACGGTAGCTAAAAGAACTGCACTCAGCACACTCAAGTCACCGGAAAAGAATATCTATGACTGGTAAGAATCTGAAAAAGAATTTATTGATGTCTCTCTGTACGTGAATCAAGTGGATGTACAGCAGCAAGAAACAGAGCTTTGAAAATCAGCTGTAACCAATATAGTGATAAATTGCAAAAAATAAACGACAGAGAGACAGAGAAAACCTCTTACAACTTTTCCTCAGGGACGGTGATGCAACATGGATTGAACACATCTAGACCCACAGCAGGATGAGACATAAGACTGGAAACTGTTCGCGCTAAGAGAAATGTGAGGTTGGGTGAGGAAATGCACACCCTTTAAAGTAATACTACCTGGTACCCATTCAATGGGTCCCAAATCTGCAGGTTCAAGGAATCTTCCTACAGCTAAAACATGCATGGAAAACCCAGAGGACTGTACACCATGTGATCGGGAGATGTGTCTAAAATGCACCTCATTTATCCTCTCCTGGTGCTCCTGTTCATCATTCCAGCCATGTTACTTAGAATCTCCCCACTTAGAGAATCAGCACATTTAAACTTCTGTTTCACACATTTTGCAAATTGTGAGGAGGATGAACGGGAAGAGGGGGAACCAATGAGAGAATAGTTGTAGGGGTTTGGACGGGCACATGTCACTCTAATTTCCCATTAAGAATAAGAATTAAAAAAAGGCTCAGCCCGCCTCGCCGGAGCCAAAATAGGGCCTGAAGCAATCCTGCGGCTTTGAGGCCAGCTCACAAAATAGCAACTTAAAAAATGGAGCTCAGGGTCACTGCAATTCACAAACCTGCAGAGTTATAAATGAAAACTAACGTCCAAAAATATGTTGAGGTAAGGCAAAGAAGAGGATCTGAATGCAAGACAGAATTGCAAGAAACAGATTTCAAGAGATAGATTGGACTCGTCTTTAAAGCACATGAAAAGCGGCAGAATTTCGACAATGATGCAGTTGGCCCAAAAGGGAGTATGCGTTTTTTCCTGAATATATCCAGGAAAAAACGCATACGCCCTTTATGGGCAACCAAGCAAGCAAGCAATGCAAATGTGCACAACAAAGAAGTCTCATTTCCCACCGGTCAAAAGGGCCATCCGAAAAAATTGTAAAAACCAGAAATGCAGGACAGGCCATGGAGAACAGGGAGCCTTTATACACTGATGGACAGTGTGTGAACTGCCGAGAGCCACTCTGGAGAAGTGTATGGTGGTTCCTAAATCATCTAAAAAACAGAGCTACAGAGCATAGGGCACTTCCAATCACGGGAGTATATCTAGGGAAGTCTAAAAATCAACAAGACACAAGCACACCACAGTTTAGGGCTACTCTGTTTACAAGAACCTCAACTTCAGTACACCTTAAATATCCCAGGAAAGAGAAAAATGGATAAAGAAAATGTGGTACTTATGTACAATGGAATATCTCTTCACCATGAAATCAATGTAATAAGGCTAGTAGAAGGATAAAGAGTGGATTTAGGTCCGATAATACTACTTGAAATAAGTCAAACAGGAAAAGAAACATATCATAAGATATCACATATAGAGGGAGGATAAATATGGCTGCACAAAAAATGAATTACAAAACAGAACAGTGTCTCACATTTAGAAAACACACTTATGTCACCTTAAGGGAAAAGGAGAGGTGGGGTGATGCATAAAACCAGAGTTTGAAATAAGCACAGATACCGTTCAATAAACCAAATAGGTATTAGACAAGATCTACACCTTGCTCAATGAACTGGCCTCAACACACCCTATACACCGCAGAGAAATATATCTGAGTAATAAGAATCTTAAAACCCATGTATTGATATATCTCCATAAGGGAATCAAGTGTGTGCAGAGCGGCACAAACACAGCAGTGAAAATGAGCTAAACCCCATTATAGAAATAAATTTTAAAACCAAAACGCAGAAACAATGAAAGAGAGAAAACTTCTTACAAAATTCGCTCAGGGGCTGTGATGCAAGCTGGAATGACCACATATAAACCCACAGCTGGATAAGACATAAGGCTGGACACTTGGGGCTGAGAGGATTGGTGAGCTTTGCTGAGCAACTGCCGAAAGTTTAATGCAATACTTCATGCTACTCATTCCAAGGGTCCCAACACTGCAGGTTGAAGGGAATCTTCCTACAGCTAAAACATGCATGGGAAATCCAGCAGATGGTATACCATATGATCAGGAAAGGTTTCTAAAACGCACCTCATTTTCCTCTCCTGGGGCTCCGGATCAACATTCCAGCCACTTTACTAACAACATCCCCACATGGAGAGTCAATGACTTTAAGTTCCGGTATCGCACAGTCTGCAGTTAGTGCGGAGGATGAATGGGAATAGGGGGAACCAGTGAGAAAATAGCTGTAGCGGTTTCAATGCCCACATGTCACTCTAATTTCACATAGGAAGAAGAATTAACCAAAGGCACAACAAGGCACCCCAGAAGAAAAATAGGGCCTGAAGAAATCCTGTGGATATGAGGCAAGATCACAAAAATAAGAGCTGAAAAACGGAACTAAGGGCAACTGCAATTCAAAAACCTGCAGAGTTATAAAGGCCAACTATTTTCCAAAACTATATTGAGGTAAGACTATGAAGAGGCACTGACAGCAAGGCAGAATTGCAGGAAACCGATTTCAGGAGGTAGACTGGAATTGCATGTAAAGCATAGGAAAAGAGGCAGAACGTCCACAATGATGCACTTGGCCAAAAAGGGCGTATGCTTTTTTTCCTGAATATATTCAGGAAAAAACGCATACGCCATTTTTGGCCAACCAAGCAAGCTTGCAAACGAAATCTGCACTACAATGAAGTCTCACTGCCCCCAGGTCAAAAGGGCCATCTGAAAAAATTGTAAAATCCAGAAAGGCAGGACAGGCCATGGAGAACTTGGAGCCCTGTTATGCTGATGAGTGGGATGTAAATTGCCAACAGCCACTCTGGAGAAGTGTATGGTGTTTCCTGAAACATCTAAGAAACAAAGCAACAGAGCCTAGGGCACTTCCACTTATGGTCCTATAGCTTAGGGAAATTAAAATCAAAAAGACACAGCCACCCCAAAGTTTGGGATGGCTCTGTTTACAAGAACCTCGTTTACGGTACAAGTTCAATATCACAGAAAGCGAAAAATGGATAAAGAAGTTGTGGTACTTACGTACAATGCAATATCACTCAGCAATGAAATCTATGTCATCAGGCCCGTAGCAGCATAATGAGTGGATTCAGGTACGATGATTCTAAGTGAAATAAGTCACACAGAAAAAGAAACATCATAAGATATCACTAATACACGGAATGTAAACTTGGCTACACAGGAACTGAATTACAAAACAGAACAGGGTCTCAAATGTAGAAAACCAACTTATGCTTGCTTAAGGGGAAAGGTGAGTTGGGGTGCTGCATAAAACCAGAGATGGAAATTAGCACAGATACCCTTCCATAAGCCAAATATGTAATAGACAAGAGCTACTCCTTGCTAAACGTAGTGGACTCAACACCCCATATTAAACGCCTAAGTATATACCTGACTAGTAAGTATCTTAAAACCTATGGATTTATATGTCTCCAAAAGAGAATCAAGCATGTGTACAGCGGCATAAACGCAGCAGTGATAGGATTGGTGAGGTTCGGTAAGCAAATGCAGACCCTTTGAAGTCATATTGCATGGTACCCATTCCATGGGTCTCAACTCTCCAGGTTTAAGGGATTCTTCCTTCAGCTAAAACATGCATGTGGAACCCAGAGTATGATCCACCGTGTGATCGGAAAACGTGTTCAAATGTGTCTCAGGTTTCGTCCCCTGGTACTCGGGTGCAACATTCCAGACGCTTTACTAACACTCTCCCCACTTGGAGAGTCAGTGCCTTTAACCTCCTGTTTGGCCCAGTTTGCAATTTCTGCGGAAAATGAACAGGAATAGGGAGAACACATGAGAGACTAGCTGGAGGTGTCTGGACGGCCAAATTTAACTCTCATTTCCCACCAGGAAGAGGAATTAACCAAAGGCTCAGTGTGCCATGCCAGAACCACACTAGGGCCTGAAGCAATCCTGCGGTGTTGCGGCCAGCTCACAAGAAAGCGAGTTGAAGAAAGGAGCTCAGGGGCACTGTCATTCACAAACCTGCAGAGTTATAAATGACAGCTATCGTCCAAAAATATATTGAAGTAAGGCTGCCAAGAGGACTTGAAAGCGGGGCAGAATTGCAGGAAACCGATTTCAGGAGGTAGACTGGAATTGCATGTAAAGCATAGGAAAAGAGGCAGAACGTCCACAATGATGCACTTGGCCAAAAAGGGCGTATGCGTTTTTTCCTGAATATATTCAGGAAAAAACGCATACGCCCTTTTTGGCCAACCAAGCAAGCTTGCAAAGGAAATCTGCACTACAATGAAGTCTCACTGCCCCCCGGTCAAAAGGGCCAGCTGAAAAATGTGTAAAATCCAGAAAGGCAGGACAGGCCATGGAGAACTGGGAGCCTTGTTATGCTGATGGGCGGGATGTAAATTGCCAACACCACTCTGGAGTAGTGTATGGTGTTTCCTGAAACATCTAAGAAACAAAGCAACAGAGCCTAGGGCACTTCCACTTATGGTCCTATAGCTTAGGGAAATTAAAATCAAAAAGACACAGCAACCCCAAATTTGGGATGGCTCTGTTTACAAGAACCTCCTTTATGGTACAAGTTCAATATCACAGAAGCGAAAAATGGATAAAGAAATTGTGGTACTTATGTACAATGCAATATCACTCAGCAATGAAATCTATGTCATCAGGCCCGTAGCAGCATAATGAGTGGATTCAGGTACGATGATTCTAAGTGAAATAAGTCACACAGAAAAAGAAACATCATAAGATATCACTAATACACGGAATGTAAACTTGGCTACACAGGAACTGAATTACAAAACAGAACAGGGTCTCAAATGTAGAAAACCAACTTATGCTTGCTTAAGGGGAAAGGTGAGTTGGGGTGCTGCATAAAACCAGAGATGGAAATTAGCACAGATACCCTTCCATAAGCCAAATATGTAATAGACAAGAGCTACTCCTTGCTCAACGAAGTGGACTCAACACCCCATATTAAACGCCTAAGAATATACCTGACTAGTAAGAATCTTAAAACCTATGGATTTATGTGTCTCCGAAAGAGAATCAAGCATGTGTACAGTGGCAAAACGCAGCAGTGATAGGATTGGTGAGGTTCGGTGAGCAAATGCAGACCCTTTGAAGTCATATTGCATGGTATCCATTCCATGGGTCTCAACTCTCCAGGTTTAAGGGATTCATCCTTCAGCTAAAACATGCATGTGGAACCCAGAGTATGATCCACCGTGTGATCGGGAAACGTGTCCAAATGTGTCTCAGTTTTCGTCCCTGGTACTCGGGTGCAACATTCCAGATGCTTTACTAACACTCTCCCCACTTGGAGAGTCAGTGCCTTTAAACTCCTGTTTGGCCCGCTTTGCAATTTCTGTGGAAAATGAACAGGAATTGGGAGAGCACATGAGAGACTAGCTGGAGGTGTCTGGACGGGCAAATTTAGCTCTCATTTCCCACCAGGCAAAGGAATTAACCAAAGGCTCAGTGTGCCATGCCGGAACCACACTAGGGCCTGAAGCAATCCTGCGGTGTTGCGGCCAGCTCACAAGAAAGTGAGTTGAAGAAAGGAGCTCAGGGGCACTGTCATTCACAAACGTGCAGAGTTCTAAATGACAGTTATCATCCAAAAATATATTGAAGGAAGGCTGCGAAGAGGACTAGAAAGCAGGGCAGAATTGCAGGAAACCGATTTCAGGAGGTATCGGGAGTCACTCTTAAAGCATAGGAAAAGAGACAGAACTTGGAAAATAATGCACTTGGCAAAAACGGGAATATATGTTTTATCTTGAGCTCTCATTACTGAGGGGAGGAGATTCCCAGCAGCCTCCAACTGCCACCTGAGGGCTCACATTGCCAAGGCAACATGAGCAAGCCAGGCAGGAGTTACCTCACAGCAGAGGTCCCACCTCACAGAAGGGTGAGAAACCCAGCCAACATCAGACTTTCACCAGAGGGCCTACATCACCAAGGGGATGGGAACCAGGCAGGAGTGTCTTCACACCAGTGGGGCCACATCATCGAAAGGTGAGGTACTCAGCACATGTGTCCTCAAACCAGAGGACCCACATCTCCAAGGGCCTTGGAGTGAGGCAGGCAGGAGTAGCCTCACAACACTGGGCCCATAGAATAAAAAAGTGAGGAATCCAGCAGTTGGAACCTCCCAGTAGGCGGCCCAGAGCACCGAGGCTATGGGATCCAGGCCACTCTGAACTCACAGAAGAGGGCCCATGTCATGAAACTGAGCAACCCAGCCATTGGGACCTCAGAGCAGGAGGCCCACATCCCCATGGGGATGGAAATCTGGTAGAGGTGTCCTCGCACCACTGAGAACATATCAGAAAATTTTGGGCGACCAGCAGTTAGGGCCTGACGCCAGAGGACCCTCATCACCAAGGGAAGGAGGCCCCCAGCAGGCTCCAACTGCCACCAGAGGGCTGACGTCGCCAAGGCGATGTGTGCCAACCAGGCACGAATGACCTCACAGCAGAGGGCCCACCTCAGAGAAGTGTGACGAACCCAGTCAGGATCAGACTCGCACCAGAGGGCCCACATCACCAAATGGATTGGAACCAGGCAGGAGTGTCCTCACATGTGTAGGGCCACATCATCTAAAGGTGAGGAACCCAGAACATGTGGCTTCAAACCATAGGACACCCATCACCAAGGGGCTGGGAGTGAGGCAGGCAGGAGGAGCCTCATAACAGAGCGCCCAAAAATAAGAAAGGTGAGGAATCCAGCATTTGGAACCTCCCAGCAGGCGGCCCAGAGCACAGAGGCTAGGGGATCCAGGCCGGAGTGAACTAACACCAGACAGCCCACATCATGAAACTGTGAGCAACCCAGACATTGGGACCTCAGAGCAGAAGGTCCACATCCCCATGGTGATGGGAACATGACAGGAGTGTCCTGGCATCACTTGGCTCACATCAGACAACGTGGGGTGCTCAGAAGTTAGGGCCTGACGCTAGAGGGCACTCATCACCGAGAGGAGGAGGCTCCCAGCAGGCTCCAGCTGCCACCAGAGGGCCAACGTCGCCAAGGCGATGTGTGCCAGCCCGGCAGGAGTGACCTCACAGCAGAGGGCCCACCTCACAGAAGGGTGAGGAACACAGCCAGGATCAGACTCTCACCAGAGGGCCCACATCACCAAGGGGATGGGAACCAGGCAGGAGTGTCCCCACCCCAGTGGGACATCATCATCGAAAGGTGAGGATCCCAGCACATGTGTCCTCAAACCAGAGGAACCACATCACCAAGGGGTTCAGAATGAGGCTGGCAGGACCGGCCTCACAACACAGGGTCCATAGAATATAAAAGTTGAGGAATCCAGCATTTGGAACCTCCCAGCAAGCGGCCCAGAGCACCGAGGCTATGGGATCCAGGCCGCAGTGAACTCACAGCAGAGGGCCCACATCATGAACCTGTGAGCAGCCCAGCCGTTGGGACCTCAGAACAGAAGGCCCACATCCCCATGGGAATGGGAACCTGGCTGGAGTGTCCTCGCACCACTGGGCGCACATCAGAAAATGTGGGGAGCCCACCATTTAGGGCCTGATGCCAGAGGGCCGTCATCACCGAGAGGAGGAGGCACCCTGCATGCTCCAACTGCCACCAGAGGGCTCACGTCTCCAAGGTGACGTGTGCCAGGCAGGAGTGACCTCACAGCAGAGGGCCTACCTCACAGAACGTTGAGGAACCCAGCCAGGATTAGACTCTCGCCAGAGGGCCCACCTCACCAAGGGGATGGGAACCCGGCAGGAGTGTCCTCACACGAGTGGGGCCACATCATCAAAAGGTGAGGAACGCAGCACATGTGGCCTCAAGCCATAGAGCAGTCATCACCAAGGGGCTGGCAGTGAGGCAGGCAGGAGGAGCCTCACAACAGAGGGCACATAGAATAAAAAAGTTGAGGAATCCAGCAGTTGGAACCTCCCAGCAGGCGGCTCAGAGCACCGATGATAAGGGATCCTTGCCGGAGTGAACTCACAGCAGAGGGCCCACATCATGAAACTGTGAGCAACCCAGGCGTTGGGACTTCAGAGCAGAAGGCCCACATCCCAATGGGGAAGGGAACATGGCAAGAGTGTCCTCACTCACTTGGCGCACATCAGAAAATGTGGGGAGCCCATCAGTTATGGCCTAAGGCAAGAGGGCCCTCATCACCGAGGGGAGGAGGATCCCAGCACACTCCAACTGCCACTAGAGGGTCCATGTCACCAAGGTGACGTGTGCAAGACAGGCATGATTGACCTCACAGCAGAG
Source organism: Lagenorhynchus albirostris (assembly GCF_949774975.1). Taxonomy (NCBI): domain Eukaryota; kingdom Metazoa; phylum Chordata; class Mammalia; order Artiodactyla; family Delphinidae; genus Lagenorhynchus; species Lagenorhynchus albirostris. Next base: position 58,726,508 of record NC_083098.1, on the reverse strand, counting down.
GGCCCACCTCACAGAAGGGTGAGGAACCCAGCCAGGATCAGATTCTCACCTGAGAGCCCACATCAGCAAGGGGATGGGAACCAGTCAGGACAGTCTTCCCTCCAGTGGGGCCACATCATCAAAAGGTGCGGAACCCAGCACATGTGGCCTCAAATCAGAGGACACATATCACAAAGGGAATGGGAGTGAGGCAGGCAGGAGTAGCCTAAAAACAGAGGGCCCAAAGAATAAGAAAGGTGAGGAATCCAGCAGTTGGAACCTCCCAGCAGGCGGCCGAGAGCACAGAAGCTATGGGATGCAGGCAGGAGTGAACTAACAGCAGAGAGCCCACATCATGAAACTGTGAGCAACCCAGGCGTTGGGACCTCAGAGCAGAAGGCCCACATCCCAATGGGGATGTGAACCTGGCTGGAGTGTCCTCGCACCACTGGGCGCACATCACAAAATGTGGGGAGCCCAGCAGTTAGGGCCTGACGCCAGAGGGCCCTCATCACCAAGGGGAGGAGGCCCCCAGCAGGCTCCAAGTGCCACCAGAGGGCTCATGTCCACAAGGCGAGGTGAGCAAGCCAGGCAGGAGTGACCTCACAGCGGACGGCCCACCTCACAGATGGGTGAGGAACCCAGCCAGGATCAGACTCTCGACAGAGGGCCCACATCACCAAGGGGATGTGAACCAGGCAGGAGTCTCCTAAGACCATTGGTCCCACATCATCGAAAGGTGAGGAACCCAGCACATGTGGCCTCAAACCAGATGACACACATCACGAAGGGGCTGGGAGTGAGGCAGGCAGGAGGATCCTCACAACAGAGGGCCCAAAAAATTAAAAAAGTGAGGAATCCAGCAGTTGGAACCTCACAGCAGGCGGCCAAGAGCACAGAGGCTATGGGATCCAGGCCTCTGTGAACTAACACCAGAGAGCCCACATCATGAAAATGTGAACAACCCAGCCGTTGGGACCTCAGAGCAGAAGGCCCACATCCCCATGGAGATGGGATCCTAAGAGGAGTGCCAAAGCATCACTGGGCTCACTAAAAAAAGTTGGTGAGCCCAGCAGTTAGGGCCTGACGCAAGAGGGCCCTCAACACCGGGGGGGAGGAGATTCCCAGCACGCTCCAACTGCCACCACACGGCTGACTTCACCAAGGCAATGTGTGCCAGCCATGCAGGAGTGATATCAGCAGAGGGTCTCCCTCACAGAAGGGTGAGGAACACAGCCAGGAACAGACACTCACCAGGGGGTCCACATAACCACGTGGATGAGAACCAGGCAGGAGTGTCCTCACACTAGTGGGGCCACATCATCGAAAGGTGAGGAACCCAGCAAAGGTGGCCACAAACCAGAGGACCCACATCACCAAGGGGTTGAGAGTGAGGTAGGTGTCTGGACGGGCATATTTAACACTCATTTCCCACCAGGAAGAGGAATTAACCAAAGGCTCAGCGTGCCCTGCCAGAAGCAGATTAGGGCCTGAAGCAGTCTTGCAGGTTTGCGGCCAGCTCACAAGAAAGCGAGTTGAAGAAAGGAGCTCAGGGGCACTGTAATTCACAAACCTGCAGAGTTATAAATGACAGATAACGTCCAAAAATATATTGAAGTAAGGCTGCGAAGAGGACTTGAAAGCAGGGCAGAATTTCAGGAAACCGATTTCAGGAGGTAGACTGGATTTGCATTTAAAGCATAGGAAAAGAGGCAGAACATCGACAATGATGCACTTGGCAAAAAAGGGCGTATGAGTTTGTTCCTGAATATATTCAGGAAAAAACACATACGCCCTTTTTGGCAAACCAAGCAAGCTTGCAATGGAAATCCGAACTACTATGAAGTGTCACTTCCCCCCGGTCTAAAGGGCCATCTGAAAAAAGTGTAAAATCCAGAAAGGCAAGACAGGCCATGGGGAAAAAGGAGCCTTGTTATGCTGATGGGCTGGATGTAAATTGCCAACAGCCACTCTGGAGAAGTGTATGGTGTTTCCTGATACATCTGGAAAACAAAGCAACAGAGTCTAGGGCATTTCCACTTATGGGCCTATAGCTTAGGGAAATTAAAATCAAAAAGACACAGCCACCCCAAAATTCGGGACGGCTGTGTTTACAGGAACCTCTTCTACAGTTCAAGTTAAATATCCCAGAGAACAAATAATTGATAAAGAAGTTGCGGTACTTACGTACAACAGAATACCACTCAGCAATGAAATCTGTGTCACCAGGCCTGTACCAGCATAATGAGTGGATTGAGGCACGATGATTCTAAGTGAAATTATTCACACAGAAAAAGAAACATCATAAGGTATCACTAATGCACAGAATGTAAACTTGGTTACACAGGAACTGAATTACAAAACAGAACAGGGTCTCAAGTTTAGAAAACCAACTTATGCTTGCTTAAGGGGAAAGGTGAGTTGGGGTGCTGCATAAAACCAGAGTTTGAAATTAGCACAGATACCGTTCCATAAGCCAAATATGTAATAGACAAGACCTACCCCTTGCTCAACGAAATGGACTCAACAATGAGGTATCACCTCACACCTGTTAGAATGGGCATCATCTGAAAATCTACAAACAACAAATGCTGGAAAGGGTGTGGAGAAAAGGAAGCCTCTTTCACTATTGTTGGGAATATAAATTGATACAGTCACTATGGAGAACAATATGGAGTTTCTTAAGAAACTCATAATAGAATTACCCTAGGATACAGCAATCCCAGTACTGGACATATACCCAGACAAAACCATAAATCGAAAAGAGACATTCACCGCAATGTTCATTGCATCTCTATTTACAATATCGAGGTAATGGAAGCAACCTAAATGCCCACAGACAGACGAATGCATAAAGATGTGGTACATATATAAAGTGGAATATTACTAAGCCATGAAAAGAATGAAATTGGGTCATTTGTAGAGACGTCGATGGATCTAGAGACTGTCATACAGAGTGAAGTAAGTCAGAAAGAGAAAAACAAATCTTGTATATTCATGCATATATGTGGAACCTAGAAAAACTGTACAGATTAACCATTTTGCAAGGAATAAATAGAGCAACAGATGTAGACAACAATCGTATGGACACAAGGGGGGAAAGCTCTTGAGGGGGTGGTGGTGGGAGGAGTTGAGAGATTGGGATTGGCATGTAAACATTTATATGTATAAAATAGATAACCAATAAGAACCTGCTGTATAAAAATATAAAATAAAATTCAAAATTAAAAAGAAATAAAATTTAAAAAATAAAACAGAAAAAACAATTATTCCCTTCACATACATGTATTTATATGAACAAATTATTTCCATGCTTATATCTGTAAATACAAAAAAGAGGAATAAAATCTACCTTGAACCAAAAATGAAAAAGAGAAAAAAAAAACAGAACCCACCAGTTACACAGAGGAAAACTGTATCAGGGCACTTGCTCCAGTTGTAAACAATTCTGAAGTTGGTCAGTGGTGGGGAATCGTCTCCCATTCAGCCAGCAGCCCCCACACAACAAGCGTCCTCATTGCAAAGCTGGGGCACCGTGCCGAGGCATCTGTGAGTAAACGTGAGCTGAGCCCCAGGCCAGTTGCTGCTGAACTGTTCCCACCCTTCCCAGGTAAAACACCTGAATATATACAAGGACTTGAAAGCCTAGAGGAAGGGCCATGGAGCCACACGAGTGACAGCATGCCAGCTGACTTGGTGCCTGCAGGCCAGCCAGGATGGTCCTGGCCCTGGGTGCTCTTCTGGAAGATTTCCATTTCCCCATTTCCCTGCCTGAGATACCCGTCCTGTCCCTGCCCCCACTGCTTTTTTCCTTCCTCACCTCTGCCCAGGGAGAAATTCCAGCAGCAGGTATGGGTGACACATCCTCTTCTTTAGCAGGTGGCAGCCTGGCAACTGCTGCAGAAAGTCCAGCAGAGCCCCACTCACACTGGGCCACCCACAAAGCCGTGGCCTCTCACTCTCTCCCACCAGCCCAGCCCCGAGACTGCTGACAGGGCAGAGAAAATGGCGTCAGGCACAGCTGCAGGGGCTCTTGCTGCCTGGAGTGGTATTTATGTTGATCTCAACCCAGGCACACCTGGGGAGGGCAGGCCGGCACGGTAAGGCTGCCCAGGTCAGCCAATCATCACCCCTCAGGGGCTCACAGTCGAAGAAAATGGAACTTGCTGAACCGGCCAGGTCCAAGGAACAGGTGTGGGCTCCTGAGAGTCAGGATAGACAAGGGGCTGCAGCTTTGGCTTGTTTTCTAATCATTTTATCTGGCCCATGAGTAGGAGACAACTTCAAGAAAACCCTCTCCTAATGAGAGGAACCCAGGAGTCAGGGAGAGGAGGGGTGGGTGGTGGTTGGAGACAGAGGCCTGGTGCCCTGGGTGCAGTGGAAGTGTCTGGAAGACCAGGTGGAGGGAGGCCACACAGAGTGATGCCCAGGGTCACAGACCTGTCGGAGCTGCTGTTTGTTAGTTCAAGTCCTGCTCTGAGGTGCTCTGTGTCAGCTCTGAGCGACAGGTGAGTTGGGGGGGCTCTTCAATGAGGGCTATGTGCACGGTTCCTGTGTGCCCAGCCCTGCCACGGTACCTGCAAGGGTAGCTCTGTATCCTGGGAGGGGCCTGACCATGAGAGCCCCGTGGGCTGGGTTGGGGGTGGGGTACCTGCCCAGGAGAGCTCCATATCCTGGGATTGGCCTGACCACGAGAGCCCCATGGGCTGCTGGGGACCTTGTAAAGGATGTCAGGACAGTCAGTGAAGCCACCGAGGATATACCTCCAGTTGCTCCTGATTCCTACACCATGCTGGTCATTCTACCAACCACCAGGACATGGTATTCTGTATTAGTCTTCAATGATGCCTTCTTTTGTATTCCATTAGTCCCAGAGTCACAAGAAATTTTGGCTTGTGAGTGGCAGGACTCAACATACAACTAAAACAATACTTCCGGGCCGTCTTGCCCCAAGGGTTCAAAAATTCCCACACCATCTTTGGGGAAAGCTTAGCTAAAGACCGAAAAGTTCTACCTCTGGAAAAGGAAACCCTCCTTCAATATGCAGATGACATTCTGATCGCCAGCCCTACTAAGGAGGCCTCTGAACTACCAAGCCAATAAAGGATAGAAGTTGTCCAAGAAAAAGCTCAAATATCACAGACTGCGGTGACCTGCCTGGGCTTCATTCTCACACAAGGTCGGAGAAGCCCATCCCAGGAAAGGGAAGAAACCATTTGCAGCCTTACCCCTTTCTAAAACTAGAAGACAGCTTAGGGGTTCCTGGGGAGGCCAGGGTTTGCTGCTTCTGGATCCCTAACTACAGTCTACTAGCTGGGCCTCTATATGAAACACTGAAAGGAAAAGATGATGATCCTTTTGAACAGAATCCAGAAGTGGCCTTTCAAGAATGGAAAGAGCAGTCAATTCAGACCCTTGCCCTGGAACTCCCTAATTGAGCTAAACCCTTTGACCTTTCCATTCCCGGTGAAAGGTGAATCACCATTGGAGAATTAGTGCAAAAACTGGGACCACTTGAAATGGAACAACGCAAGAATGCCATCCAGGTAGGATAAACTACAGTCACCAAGGGGCTTGGCCCACTGCCACATCTGGCCAAGATACTGGCGGTATCTAAAAACCTGGAAATCAGCAGCCCAAAAGGCCACCTCCCTCCTAAGGGAAAAGGACCCCACGTGGTGATCCTAATCACCAACCATGCCCTGAAGTTGCAGGGTTCGCTCCGTGGGCACACCGACCTCGGGTGAGGAGGCCCTCCAACTCCAACATCCAGAGAGATAACCGGGGGCAACAGGGCACCATGACGACTCGTGTGAACATCACTTGACCTGGAGTTTCTCTCATAAAACAACAATAGTGTGTCCCGAAGGAGTAGACTACTGCTTGCAGGACTTACTGCACCCGGAGGGGAGCTAATAATCTTGGCGGGGGAACCGTATATCACACTGTCACCATAGAAAAGCCTACAGACACCGTGATGATGGTGGTCAATAAGACCGGCTGGACTCCTGTTTACTTCAAAAGGCTGTTGACTCAGTGGCCATCATGGTCCTTGATCACCACTGACCCTGGACTGTCTGGGAGTTGAGCGGGCAAGGCTCTGACACCTGGTGCTGTTTTTACGTTAATTCAGGGGCCTAATTGAAGAAAGAGCAGACTACTGGTCAGAGCATCTAGGCTGGCAGAAACGGTCAGCCTAAGGTGGCCGAACAAATGTGGGGCGGGGTGAAATCGGCCCCCACAGCGTCTCTGCACATCTCTTTCCTGGACCCTCAAAGGTCATTAGAATCTATAACACTTCCAATGCTGGTGCTCAGGCGGACGAGAAGGGAGGCAGGGGTCCTGGGGCCAATCAACGTCACCTGGAGGCTGCTGGGGAGAAGTTCTGACCCTCGTCCCCTGGTATGAGGGCTCCCAACTCAGCACTCAGCAGTTACAGAAGAAGGGTCTGCACCCTCAGCACTCCAAGAATGAGGAACGGGACAAAAGGCAGAGGAGGGGTTTGTCCCCAGCAAAGCCCATTAAAAATCCCTGGGAGATAAAAATAGAATCTGGGCAATAAAGTCAAGTCTGAACTTTTTTATCCTTTGTGCTTTGTCTAATTTCACGTGCTCCTAGGGTCCCGCATGCAGAGGTTCCACACCCGGCACTTCAGACCAGATTTCCTAGTGCAGAATGGCTGGGTCGACACCTCAGCTCCTGGGGCCCAGTGCAGACTCCGAGATATAGAGCCTGAGCTGCAGCCAACCCGGCCCTCGAGAGCTCCGCCCCCTCCCTCCCACTGACTCTGACAGGATCTCTACACAGCAGCCCAGCCCACAGCCCACGGGGTAGTGCATGCTCTCACCTCTCCATTCTCTGATCAAAATATAAAGTTTCCTTTGCTTGGGAACCAAACTCAGTCTCGATCTGTTGGCCCCAATGACACTGGGCAGGGGGACACTTGTTGGGGTCCACTCTGGAGGATCAGTAACAGAAATTGAGACTATTGTAACTTCAATGAATAGATGTGTGAGCCAAACTGTAGTTAACATAGAACAGTTTAGAAGGCTCGGGTAAAATAAGATGTTTCTAACACTTCCATTTGATATTTCCATCACTTTATCATAAGCAAGTTCAGTGAAAAGGTTTGTCTTATTTGTCAGGTCAATATTAGAGAAATGAAGTGATTTCTTTCCAAGGATGTACATCTAATAATCTTGGTTAAAGCTTCAATCTTGTTTTAAATGCTTTTCCATTGAAAATGATACCTCTCTTTCAGCTCCCCCATTTCTGAGAAGTATAAAATCTTATAATTTATTATTATCAAAGGGGAAAGGTGGGAGGAGGGATAAATTAACAGTTTGGAATTAACACATACACACTGCTGTGTATAAAGTAGATCATCAACAAGGAACTACTGTATAGCACAGGGAACTACACTCAATATTTTGCAATAACCTATAAGGGGAAATAATCGGAAAAAGAATAGATATTTTTATTGACATCATCTATCAATGACAGTTAAAGTGTAACCTAAGGGAAGCCGGTGGTGAGTGCTTCTGACCCTGAAGACTTCAATCATCTAAAGTTTGGACTCTGCCTACTTCCCAAGGCCCTTAATGAACATATGTGTAGCCGTAGCTTAAAAAACTCCCCAGTTTGGGTTTCGGGGAGACACTGATTTTGAAAAAGCCCTGGCGTTCTCCTTACATGAATGGGACTCTTCCTACTGCTAAAACATGTCTGTCACATCCAGAGGATGGTATACCGTCTGATCGGGAAGAGTTTGGAAAAGGCATCTCATCTCCTCATCTCCTGGTGCTCGGGTTTACCCCTCCAGCGTCTTTACTAACAGTCTCCCCACTTGGAGATCTCAGCACTGTCAACATCCTGTTGCGTACAGTTTGGAATTTGTCCAGAGGATGAAGCGGAAGGATGAGGAACAATGAGAGACAAGTCCTAGGTGTTCAGACAGGCACATGTCACTCTAATTTCCAATCAGGAAGACGAATTGACCAAAGGCTAGGGTTGCCCATAGAAACAGTATAGGGCTTGAGGAAATCCCACTGCTTTGTGGCCAGTTCCCATAAACACAAGTTGAACAATGGAACTCAGGGGCAGTAAAATTCACGAAACTGCAGAGTTGAAAATATCTATTACTGAAAAATGTCTTGAGGAAAGTCAGAGAAAAGGATTGGTAAGCAAGGGAGAATGGCAGGAAAGGGATTTGAGGAGGTAGAAAGGACTCGCCATTAAGCACAAGAAAAGGGGCTGAACATTGCCAACATTGCAGTTGGCCAAAAAGGCTGTATGCGTTTTTTTCTGTATATATTCAAGAAAAGGGCATACACTTTTCTAGCCAACCAAACAGGTGGGCACTGGAAATCAATACTACAAAAGATATCACTTCGCATCAGTCAGAAGAGCCATCCTCATAAAGTGTAAACACCAGAAATGCAGGACAGGGCAAGGAGAAGAGGGAGCCCTGTGAGGCTTATAGTGGAAATGTATATTGCCAACGGCCATTCTGGAGAAGTGTATTGTGTTTACTAAAGCATCTAAAAAATGAGCTACAGAGCATAGGGCACTTGCACTCATGGGCGTATATCTTGGGAAAAACAAAAATCGAGAGGACACAGGCACCCCAATGTTTACTGCCTCTCTGTTTAAAAGATCCTCGACTAGGATAGAACTTAAATGTCTCTGGAGGGAAAAAATGGATAGAGATGTGGTACTTATGTAGAGTGGAATATTACTCAGCCTGGAAATCAATGAGATATGGCCAGTTGTAACAACTCCGGAGGAGTTACGTATGATCATTCTAAGTGACAGAATTCAAAAAGAAAAAGACACATATCATAAGATATCACTTAAAGGTGGAATCCAACATGGCTACACATGAAATAAATTACAAAACAAAAGCATAGTCAAATATGTAGAAAGCACGCGTAAGGCTGCTGAACGGGAAAGGTGGGGAGGGGTGAGGCATCATCCAGGAGGTTGAAATTAGCAAAGATACCATTCCAAATACAAAACTGATAATCAACAAGGCCTACACGGTAGCTAAAAGAACTGCACTCAGCACACTCAAGTCACCGGAAAAGAATATCTATGACTGGTAAGAATCTGAAAAAGAATTTATTGATGTCTCTCTGTACGTGAATCAAGTGGATGTACAGCAGCAAGAAATAGAGCTTTGAAAATCAGCTGTAACCAATATAGTGATAAATTGCAAAAAATAAACGACAGAGAGACAGAGAAAACCTCTTACAACTTTTCCTCAGGGACGGTGATGCAACATGGATTGAACACATCTAGACCCACAGCAGGATGAGACATAAGACTGGAAACTGTTCGCGCTAAGAGAAATGTGAGGTTGGGTGAGGAAATGCACACCCTTTAAAGTAATACTACCTGGTACCCATTCAATGGGTCCCAAATCTGCAGGTTCAAGGAATCTTCCTACAGCTAAAACATGCATGGAAAACCCAGAGGACTTTACACCATGTGATCGGGAGATGTGTCTAAAATGCACCTCATTTATCCTCTCCTGGTGCTCCTGTTCATCATTCCAGCCATGTTACTTAGAATCTCCCCACTTAGAGAATCAGCACATTTAAACTTCTGTTTCACACATTTTGCAAATTGTGAGGAGGATGAACGGGAAGAGGGGGAACCAATGAGAGAATAGTTGTAGGGGTTTGGACGAGCACATGTCACTCTAATTTCCCATTAAGAATAAGAATAAAAAAAGGCTCAGCCCGCCTCGCCGGAGCCAAAATAGGGCCTGAAGCAATCCTGCGGCTTTGAGGCCAGCTCACAAAAGAGCAACTTAAAAAATGGAGCTCAGGGTCACTGCAATTCACAAACCTGCAGAGTTATAAATGAAAACTAACGTCCAAAAATATGTTGAGGTAAGGCAAAGAAGAGGATCTGAATGCAAGACAGAATTGCAAGAAACAGATTTCAAGAGATAGATTGGACTCGTCTTTAAAGCACATGAAAAGCGGCAGAATTTCGACAATGATGCAGTTGGCCCAAAAGGGAGTATGCGTTTTTTCCTGAATATATCCAGGAAAAAACGCATACGCCCTTTATGGGCAACCAAGCAAGCAAGCAATGCAAATGTGCACAACAAAGAAGTCTCATTTCCCACCGGTCAAAAGGGCCATCTGAAAAAATTGTAAAAACCAGAAATGCAGGACAGGCCATGGAGAACAGGGAGCCTTTATACACTGATGGACAGTGTGTGAACTGCCGAGAGCCACTCTGGAGAAGTGTATGGTGGTTCCTAAATCATCTAAAAAACAGAGCTACAGAGCATAGGGCACTTCCAATCACGGGAGTATATCTAGGGAAGTCTAAAAATCAACAAGACACAAGCACACCACAGTTTAGGGCTACTCTGTTTACAAGAACCTCAACTTCAGTACACCTTAAATATCCCAGGAAAGAGAAAAATGGATAAAGAAAATGTGGTACTTATGTACAATGGAATATCTCTTCACCATGAAATCAATGTAATAAGGCTAGTAGAAGGATAAAGAGTGGATTTAGGTCCGATAATACTACTTGAAATAAGTCAAACAGAAAAAGAAACATATCATAAGATATCACTTATAGAGGGAGGATAAATATGGCTGCACAAAAAATGAATTACAAAACAGAACAGTGTCTCACATTTAGAAAACACACTTATGTCAGCTTAAGGGGAAAGGAGAGATGGGGTGATGCATAAAACCAGAGTTTGAAATAAGCACAGATACCGTTCAATAAACCAAATAGGTATTAGACAAGATCTACACCTTGCTCAATGAACTGGCCTCAACACACCCTATACACCGCAGAGAAATATATCTGAGTAATAAGAATCTTAAAACCCATGTATTGATATATCTCCATAAGGGAATCAAGTGTGTGCAGAGCGGCACAAACACAGCAGTGAAAATGAGCTAAACCCCATTATAGAAATAAATTTTAAAACCAAAACGCAGAAACAATGAAAGAGAGAAAACTTCTTACAAAATTCGCTCAGGGGCTGTGATGCAACCTGGAATGACCACATATAAACCCACAGCTGGATAAGACATAAGGCTGGACACTTGGGGCTGAGAGGATTGGTGAGCTTTGCTGAGCAACTGCCGAAAGTTTAATGCAATACTTCATGCTACTCATTCCAAGGGTCCCAACACTGCAGGTTGAAGGGAATCTTCCTACAGCTAAAACATGCATGGGAAATCCAGCAGATGGTATACCATATGATCAGGAAAGGTTTCTAAAACGCACCTCATTTTCCTCTCCTGGGGCTCCGGATCAACATTCCAGCCACTTTACTAACAACATCCCCACATGGAGAGTCAATGACTTTAACTTCCGGTATCGCACAGTCTGCAGATAGTGCGGAGGATGAATGGGAATAAGGGGAACCAGTGAGAAAATAGCTGCAGCGGTTTCAATGCCCACATGTCACTCTAATTTCACATAGGAAGAAGAATTAACCAAAGGCACAACAAGGCGCCCCAAAAGAAAAATAGGGCCTGAAGAAATCCTGTGGATATGAGGCAAGATCACAAAAATAAGAGCTGAAAAATGGAACTAAGGGCAACTGCAATTCAAAAACCTGCAGAGTTATAAAGGCCAACTATTTTCCAAAACTATATTGAGGTAAGACTATGAAGAGGCACTGACAGCAAGGCAGACTCGCAGGAAACCGATTTCAGGAGGTAGACTGGAATTGCATGTAAAGCATAGGAAAAGAGGCAGAACGTCCACAATGATGCACTTGGCCAAAAAGGGCGTATGCGTTTTTTCCTGAATATATTCAGGAAAAAACGCATACACCCTTTTTGGCCAACCAAGCAAGCTTGCAAAGGAAATCTGCACTACAATGAAGTCTCAATGCCCACCCGTCAAAAGGGTCATCTGAAAAAAGTGTAAAATCCAGAAAGGCAGGACAGGCCATGGAGAACTGGGAGCCTCGTTATGCTGATGGGTGGGATGTAAATTGCCAACAGCCACTCTGGAGAAGTGTATGGTGTTTCCTGAAACATCTAAAAAACAAAGCAACAGAGCATAGGGCACTTCCACTTATGGTCCTAAAGCTTAGGGAAATTAAAATCAAAAAGACACAGCCACCCCAAAATTTGGGATGGTTCTGTTTACAAGAACCTCATTTACGGTACAAGTTCAATATCACAGAAAGCGAAAAATGGATAAAGAAGTTGTGGTACTCACGTACAATGCAATATCACTCAGCAATGAAATCTATGTCATCAGGCACATAACAGCATAATGAGTGGATTCAGGTACGATGATTCTAAGTGAAATAAGTCACACAGAAAAAGAAACATCATAAGATATCACTAATACACGGAATGTAAACTTGGCTACACAGGAAATGAATTACAAAACAGAAGAGGGTCTCAAATGTAGAAAACCAACTTATGCTTGCTTAAGGGGAAAGGTGAGTTGGGGTGCTGCATAAAACCAGAGATAAAAATTAGCACAGATTCCGTTCCATAAGCCAAATATATAATAGACAAGAGCTATTCCTTGCTCAACGAAGTGGACTCAATACCCCATATTAAACGCCTAAGAATATACCTGACTAGTAAGAATCTTAAAACCTATGGATTTATATGTCTCCGAAAGAGAATCAAGCATGTGTACAGCTGCACAAACGCAGCAGTGATAGGATTGGTGAGGTTCCGTGAGCAAATGCAGACCCTTTGAAGTCATATTGCATGGTACCCATTCCATGGGTCTCAACTCTCCAGGATTAAGGGATTCTTCCTTCAGCTAAAACATGCATGTGGAACCCAGAGTATGATCCACCGTGTGATCGGGAAACGTGTTCAAATGTGTCTCAGTTTTCGTCCCCTGGTACTCGGGTGCAACATTCCAGACGCTTTACTAACACTCTCCCCACTTGGAGAGTCAGTGCCTTTAACCTCCTGTTTGGCCCAGTTTGCAATTTCTGCGGAAAATGAACAGGAATAGGGAGAACCAATGAGAGACTAGCTGGAGGTGTCTGGACGGGCAAATTTAACTCTCATTTCCCGCCAGGAAGAGGAATTAACCAAAGGCTCAGCGTGCCGTGCCGGAACCACACTAGGGCCTGAAGCAATCCTGCGGTGTTGCGGCCAGCTCACAAGAAAGCGAGTTGAAGAAAGGAGCTCAGGGGCACTGTAATTCACAAACCTGCAGAGTTCTAAAGGACAGCTATCGTCCAAAAATATATTGAAGTAAGGCTGCCAAGAGGACTAGAAAGCGGGGCAGAATTGCAGGAAACCCATTTCAGGAGGTATCGGGAGTCGCTCTTAAAGCATAGGAAAAGAGACAGAACTTGGAAAATAATGCCCTTGGCAAAAAAGGGCATATGTGTTTTATCCAGAGCTCTCATAACTGAGGGGAGGAGATTCCCAGCAGCCTCCAACTGCCACCTGAGGACTCACATTGCCAAGGCAACATGAGCAAACCAGGCAGGAGTTACCTCACAGCAGAGGTCCCACCTCACAGAAGGGTGAGAAACCCAGCCAACATCAGACTCTCACCAGAGGGCCCACATCACCAAGGGGATGGGAACCAGGCAGGAGTGTCTTCACACCAGTGGGGCCACATCATCGAAAGGTGAGGTACTCAGCACATGTGTCCTCAAACCAGAGGACCCACATCTCCAAGGGCCTCGGAGTGAGGCAGGCAGGAGTAGCCTCACAACACTGGGCTCATAGAATAAAAAAGTGAGGAATCCAGCAGTTGGAACCTCCCAGCAGGCGGCCCAGAGCACCGAGGCTATGGGATCCAGGCCGCTCTGAACTCACAGAAGAGGGCCCATGTCATGAAACTGAGCAACCCAGCCATTGGGACCTCAGAGCAGGAGGCCCACATCCCCATGGGGATGGAAATCTGGTAGGAGTGTCCTCGCACCACTGAGAACATATCAGAAAATTTTGGGCGACCAGCAGTTAGGGCCTGACGCCAGAGGACCCTCATCACCAAGGGAAGGAGGTTCCCAGCAGGCTCCAACTGCCACCAGAGGGCTGATGTCGCCAAGGCGATGTGTGCCAACCAGGCACGAATGACCTCACAGCAGAGGGCCCACCTCAGAGAAGTGTGACGAACCCAGTCAGGATCAGACTCGCACCAGAGGGCCCACATCACCAAATGGATTGGAACCAGGCAGGAGTGTCTTCACATGAGTAGGGCCACATCATCTAAAGGTGAGGAACCCAGAACATGTGGCTTCAAACCATAGGACACCCATCACCAAGGGGCTGGGAGTGAGGCAGGCAGGAGGAGCCTCATAACAGAGGGCCCAAAAATAAGAAAGGTGAGGAATCCAGCATTTGGAACCTCCCAGCAGGCGGCCCAGAGCACAGAGGCTAGGGGATCCAGGCCGGAGTGAACTAACACCAGACAGCCCACATCATGAAACTGTGAGCAACCCAGACATTGGGACCTCAGAGCAGAAGGCCCACATCCCCATAGTGATGGGAACATGACAGGAGTGTCCTGGCATCACTGGGCTCACATCAGAAAACGTGGGGTGCTCAGAAGTTAGGGCCTGACGCTAGAGGGCACTCATCACCGAGAGGAGGAGGCTCCCAGCAGGCTCCAGCTGCCACCAGAGGGCCAACGTCGCCAAGGCAATGTGTGCCAGCCCGGCAGGAGTGACCTCACAGCAGAGGGCCCACCTCACAGAAGGGTGAGGAACACAGCCAGGATCAGACTCTCACCAGAGGGCCCACATCACCAAGGGGATGGGAACCAGGCAGGAGTGTCCCCACACCAGTGGGACATCATCATCGAAAGGTGAGGATCCCAGCACATGTGTCCTCAAACCAGAGGAACCACATCACCAAGGGGTTCAGAATGAGGCTGGCAAGACCGGCCTCACAACACAGGGTCCATAGAATATAAAAGTTGAGGAATCCAGCAGTTGGAACCTCCCAGCAGGCGGCCAAGAGCACAGAGGCTATGGGATCCAGTCCTCTGTGAACTAACACCAGAGAGCCCACATCATGAAAATGTGAACAACCCAGCCGTTGGCACCTCAGAGCAGAAGGCCCACATCCCCATGGAGATGGGATCCTAAGAGGAGTGCCAAAGCATCACTGGGCTCACTAAGAAAAGTTGGTGAGCCCAGCAGTTAGGGCCTGACGCAAGAGGGCCCTCAACACCGGGGGGGAGGAGATTCCCAGCACGCTCCAACTGCCACCACACGGCTGACTTCACCAAGGCAATGTGTGCCAGCCATGCAGGAGTGATATCAGCAGAGGGTCTCCCTCACAGAAGGGTGAGGAACACAGCCAGGAACAGACACTCACCAGGGGGTCCACATAACCACGTGGATGAGAACCAGGCAGGAGTGTCCTCACACTAGTGGGGCCACATCATCGAAAGGTGAGGAACCCAGCAAAGGTGGCCACAAACCAGAGGACCCACATCACCAAGGGGTTGAGAGTGAGGTAGGTGTCTGGACGGGCATATTTAACACTCATTTCCCACCAGGAAGAGGAATTAACCAAAGGCTCAGCGTGCCCTGCCAGAAGCAGATTAGGGCCTGAAGCAGTCTTGCAGGTTTGCGGCCAGCTCACAAGAAAGCGAGTTGAAGAAAGGAGCTCAGGGGCACTGTAATTCACAAACCTGCAGAGTTATAAATGACAGATAACGTCCAAAAATATATTGAAGTAAGGCTGCGAAGAGGACTTGAAAGCAGGGCAGAATTTCAGGAAACCGATTTCAGGAGGTAGACTGGATTTGCATTTAAAGCATAGGAAAAGAGGCAGAACATCGACAATGATGCACTTGGCAAAAAAGGGCGTATGAGTTTGTTCCTGAATATATTCAGGAAAAAACACATACGCCCTTTTTGGCAAACCAAGCAAGCTTGCAATGGAAATCCGAACTACTATGAAGTGTCACTTCCCCCCGGTCTAAAGGGCCATCTGAAAAAAGTGTAAAATCCAGAAAGGCAAGACAGGCCATGGGGAAAAAGGAGCCTTGTTATGCTGATGGGCTGGATGTAAATTGCCAACAGCCACTCTGGAGAAGTGTATGGTGTTTCCTGATACATCTGGAAAACAAAGCAACAGAGTCTAGGGCATTTCCACTTATGGGCCTATAGCTTAGGGAAATTAAAATCAAAAAGACACAGCCACCCCAAAATTCGGGACGGCTGTGTTTACAGGAACCTCTTCTACAGTTCAAGTTAAATATCCCAGAGAACAAATAATTGATAAAGAAGTTGCGGTACTTACGTACAACAGAATACCACTCAGCAATGAAATCTGTGTCACCAGGCCTGTACCAGCATAATGAGTGGATTGAGGCACGATGATTCTAAGTGAAATTATTCACACAGAAAAAGAAACATCATAAGGTATCACTAATGCACAGAATGTAAACTTGGTTACACAGGAACTGAATTACAAAACAGAACAGGGTCTCAAGTTTAGAAAACCAACTTATGCTTGCTTAAGGGGAAAGGTGAGTTGGGGTGCTGCATAAAACCAGAGTTTGAAATTAGCACAGATACCGTTCCATAAGCCAAATATGTAATAGACAAGACCTACCCCTTGCTCAACGAAATGGACTCAACAATGAGGTATCACCTCACACCTGTTAGAATGGGCATCATCTGAAAATCTACAAACAACAAATGCTGGAAAGGGTGTGGAGAAAAGGAAGCCTCTTTCACTATTGTTGGGAATATAAATTGATACAGTCACTATGGAGAACAATATGGAGTTTCTTAAGAAACTCATAATAGAATTACCCTAGGATACAGCAATCCCAGTACTGGACATATACCCAGACAAAACCATAAATCAAAAAGAGACATTCACCGCAATGTTCATTGCATCTCTATTTACAATATCGAGGTAATGGAAGCAACCTAAATGCCCACAGACAGACGAATGCATAAAGATGTGGTACATATATAAAGTGGAATATTACTAAGCCATGAAAAGAATGAAATTGGGTCATTTGTAGAGACGTCGATGGATCTAGAGACTGTCATACAGAGTGAAGTAAGTCAGAAAGAGAAAAACAAATCTTGTATATTCATGCATATATGTGGAACCTAGAAAAACTGTACAGATTAACCATTTTGCAAGGAATAAATAGAGCAACAGATGTAGACAACAGTCGTATGGACACAAGGGGGGAAAGCTCTTGAGGGGGTGGTGGTGGGAGGAGTTGAGAGATTGGGATTGGCATGTAAACATTTATATGTATAAAATAGATAACCAATAAGAACCTGCTGTATAAAAATATAAAATAAAATTCAAAATTAAAAAGAAATAAAATTTAAAAAATAAAACAGAAAAAACAATTATTCCCTTCACATACATGTATTTATATGAACAAATTATTTCCATGCTTATATCTGTAAATACAAAAAAGAGGAATAAAATCTACCTTGAACCAAAAATGAAAAAGAGAAAAAAAAAACAGAACCCACCAGTTACACAGAGGAAAACTGTATCAGGGCACTTGCTCCAGTTGTAAACAATTCTGAAGTTGGTCAGTGGTGGGGAATCGTCTCCCATTCAGCCAGCAGCCCCCACACAACAAGCGTCCTCATTGCAAAGCTGGGGCACCGTGCCGAGGCATCTGTGAGTAAACGTGAGCTGAGCCCCAGGCCAGTTGCTGCTGAACTGTTCCCACCCTTCCCAGGTAAAACACCTGAATATATACAAGGACTTGAAAGCCTAGAGGAAGGGCCATGGAGCCACACGAGTGACAGCATGCCAGCTGACTTGGTGCCTGCAGGCCAGCCAGGATGGTCCTGGCCCTGGGTGCTCTTCTGGAAGATTTCCATTTCCCCATTTCCCTGCCTGAGATACCCGTCCTGTCCCTGCCCCCACTGCTTTTTTCCTTCCTCACCTCTGCCCAGGGAGAAATTCCAGCAGCAGGTATGGGTGACACATCCTCTTCTTTAGCAGGTGGCAGCCTGGCAACTGCTGCAGAAAGTCCAGCAGAGCCCCACTCACACTGGGCCACCCACAAAGCCGTGGCCTCTCACTCCCTCCCACCAGCCCAGCCCCGAGACTGCTGACAGGGCAGAGAAAATGGCGTCAGGCACAGCTGCAGGGGCTCTTGCTGCCTGGAGTGGTATTTATGTTGATCTCAACCCAGGCACACCTGGGGAGGGCAGGCCGGCACGGTAAGGCTGCCCAGGTCAGCCAATCATCACCCCTCAGGGGCTCACAGTCGAAGAAAATGGAACTTGCTGAACCGGCCAGGTCCAAGGAACAGGTGTGGGCTCCTGAGAGTCAGGATAGACAAGGGACTGCAGCTTTGGCTTGTTTTCTAATCATTTTATCTGGCCCATGAGTGGGAGACAACTTCAAGAAAACCCTCTCCTAATGAGAGGAACCCAGGAGTCAGGGAGAGGAGGGGTGGGTGGTGGTTGGAGACAGAGGCCTGGTGCCCTGGGTGCAGTGGAAGTGTCTGGAAGACCAGGTGGAGGGAGGCCACACAGAGTGATGCCCAGGGTCACAGACCTGTCGGAGCTGCTGTTTGTTAGTTCAAGTCCTGCTCTGAGGTGCTCTGTGTCAGCTCTGAGCGACAGGTGAGCTGGGGGTGCTCTTCAATGAGGGCTATGTGCACGGTTCCTGTGTGCCCAGCCCTGCCACGGTACCTGCAAGGGTAGCTCTGTATCCTGGGAGGGGCCTGACCATGAGAGCCCCGTGGGCTGGGTTGGGGGTGGGGTACCTGCCCAGGAGAGCTCCATAGCCTGGGATTGGCCTGACCACGAGAGCCCCATGGGCTGCTGGGGACCTGGTAAAGGATGTCAGGACAGTCAGTGAAGCCACCGAGGATATACCTCCAGTTGCTCCTGATTCCTACACCCTGCTGGTCATTCTACCAACCACCAGGACATGGTATTCTGTATTAGTCTTCAATGATGCCTTCTTTTGTATTCCATTAGTCCCAGAGTCACAAGAAATTTTGGCTTGTGAGTGGCAGGACTCAACATACAACTAAAACAATACTTCCGGGCCGTCTTGCCCCAAGGGTTCAAAAATTCCCACACCATCTTTGGGGAAAGCTTAGCTAAAGACCGAAAAGTTCTACCTCTGGAAAAGGAAACCCTCCTTCAATATGCAGATGACATTCTGATCGCCAGCCCTACTAAGGAGGCCTCTGAACTACCAAGCCAATAAAGGATAGAAGTTGTCCAAGAAAAAGCTCAAATATCACAGACTGCGGTGACCTGCCTGGGCTTCATTCTCACACAAGGTCGGAGAAGCCCATCCCAGGAAAGGGAAGAAACCATTTGCAGCCTTACCCCTTTCTAAAACTAGAAGACAGCTTAGGGGTTCCTGGGGAGGCCAGGGTTTGCTGCTTCTGGATCCCTAACTACAGTCTACTAGCTGGGCCTCTATATGAAACACTGAAAGGAAAAGATGATGATCCTTTTGAACAGAATCCAGAAGTGGCCTTTCAAGAATGGAAAGAGCAGTCAATTCAGACCCTTGCCCTGGAACTCCCTAATTGAGCTAAACCCTTTGACCTTTCCATTCCCGGTGAAAGGTGAATCGCCATTGGAGAATTAGTGCAAAAACTGGGACCACTTGAAATGGAACAACGCAAGAATGCCATCCAGGTAGGATAAACTACAGTCACCAAGGGGCTTGGCCCACTGCCACATCTGGCCAAGATACTGGCGGTATCTAAAAACCTGGAAATCAGCAGCCCAAAAGGCCACCTCCCTCCTAAGGGAAAAGGACCCCACGTGGTGATCCTAATCACCAACCATGCCCTGAAGTTGCAGGGTTCGCTCCGTGGGCACACCGACCTCGGGTGAGGAGGCCCTCCAACTCCAACATCCAGAGAGATAACCGGGGGCAACAGGGCACCATGACGACTCGTGTGAACATCACTTGACCTGGAGTTTCTCTCAAAAAACAACAATAGTGTGTCCCGAAGGAGTAGACTACTGCTTGCAGGACTTACTGCACCCGGAGGGGAGCTAATAATCTTGGCGGGGGAACCGTATATCACACTGTCACCATAGAAAAGCCTACAGACACCGTGATGATGGTGGCCAATAAGACCAGCTGGACTCCTGTTTACTTCAAAAGGCTGTTGACTCAGTGGCCATCATGGTCCTTGATCACCACTGACCCTGGACTGTCTGGGAGTTGAGCGGGCAAGGCTCTGACACCTGGTGCTGTTTTTACGTTAATTCAGGGGCCTAATTGAAGAAAGAGCAGACTACTGGTCAGAGCATCTAGGCTGGCAGAAACGGTCAGCCTAAGGTGGCCGAACAAATGTGGGGCGGGGTGAAATCGGCCCCCACAGCGTCTCTGCACATCTCTTTCCTGGACCCTCAAAGGTCATTAGAATCTATAACACTTCCAATGCTGGTGCTCAGGCGGACGAGAAGGGAGGCAGGGGTCCTGGGGCCAATCAACGTCACCTGGAGGCTGCTGGGGAGAAGTTCTGACCCTCGTCCCCTGGTATGAGGGCTCCCAACTCAGCACTCAGCAGTTACAGAAGAAGGGTCTGCACCCTCAGCACTCCAAGAATGAGGAACGGGACAAAAGGCAGAGGAGGGGTTTGTCCCCAGCAAAGCCCATTAAAAATCCCTGGGAGATAAAAATAGAATCTGGGCAATAAAGTCAAGTCTGACCTTTTTTATCCTTTGTGCTTTGTCTAATTTCACGTGCTCCTAGGGTCCCGCATGCAGAGGTTCCACACCCGGCACTTCAGACCAGATTTCCTAGTGCAGAATGGCTGGGTCGACACCTCAGCTCCTGGGGCCCAGTGCAGACTCCGAGATATAGAGCCTGAGCTGCAGCCAACCCGGCCCTCGAGAGCTCCGCCCCCTCCCTCCCACTGACTCTGACAGGATCTCTACACAGCAGCCCAGCCCACAGCCCACGGGGTAGTGCATGCTCTCACCTCTCCATTCTCTGATCAAAATATAAAGTTTCCTTTGCTTGGGAACCAAACTCAGTCTCGATCTGTTGGCCCCAATGACACTGGGCAGGGGGACACTTGTTGGGGTCCACTCTGGAGGATCAGTAACAGAAATTGAGACTATTGTAACTTCAATGAATAGATGTGTGAGCCAAACTGTAGTTAACATAGAACAGTTTAGAAGGCTCGGGTAAAATAAGATGTTTCTAACACTTCCATTTGATATTTCCATCACTTTATCATAAGCAAGTTCAGTGAAAAGGTTTGTCTTATTTGTCAGGTCAATATTAGAGAAATGAAGTGATTTCTTTCCAAGGATGTACATCTAATAATCTTGGTTAAAGCTTCAATCTTGTTTTAAATGCTTTTCCATTGAAAATGATACCTCTCTTTCAGCTCCCCCATTTCTGAGAAGTATAAAATCTTATAATTTATTATTATCAAAGGGGAAAGGTGGGAGGAGGGATAAATTAACAGTTTGGAATTAACACATACACACTGCTGTGTATAAAGTAGATCATCAACAAGGAACTACTGTATAGCACAGGGAACTACACTCAATATTTTGCAATAACCTATAAGGGGAAATAATCGGAAAAAGAATAGATATTTTTATTGACATCATCTATCAATGACAGTTAAAGTGTAACCTAAGGGAAGCCGGTGGTGAGTGCTTCTGACCCTGAAGACTTCAATCATCTAAAGTTTGGACTCTGCCTACTTCCCAAGGCCCTTAATGAACATATGTGTAGCCGTAGCTTAAAAAACTCCCCAGTTTGGGTTTCGGGGAGACACTGATTTTGAAAAAGCCCTGGCGTTCTCCTTACATGAATGGGACTCTTCCTACTGCTAAAACATGTCTGTCACATCCAGAGGATGGTATACCGTCTGATCGGGAAGAGTTTGGAAAAGGCATCTCATCTCCTCATCTCCTGGTGCTCGGGTTTACCCCTCCAGCGTCTTTACTAACAGTCTCCCCACTTGGAGATCTCAGCACTGTCAACATCCTGTTGCGTACAGTTTGGAATTTGTCCAGAGGATGAAGCGGAAGGATGAGGAACAATGAGAGACAAGTCCTAGGTGTTCAGACAGGCACATGTCACTCTAATTTCCAATCAGGAAGACGAATTGACCAAAGGCTAGGGTTGCCCATAGAAACAGTATAGGGCTTGAGGAAATCCCACTGCTTTGTGGCCAGTTCCCATAAACACAAGTTGAACAATGGAACTCAGGGGCAGTAAAATTCACGAAACTGCAGAGTTGAAAATATCTATCACTGAAAAATGTCTTGAGGAAAGTCAGAGAAAAGGATTGGTAAGCAAGGGAGAATGGCAGGAAAGGGATTTGAGGAGGTAGAAAGGACTCGCCATTAAGCACAAGAAAAGGGGCTGAACATTGCCAACATTGCAGTTGGCCAAAAAGGCTGTATGCGTTTTTTTCTGTATATATTCAAGAAAAGGGCATACACTTTTTTAGCCAACCAAACAGGTGGGCACTGGAAATCAATACTACAAAAGATATCACTTCGCATCAGTCAGAAGAGCCATCCTCATAAAGTGTAAACACCAGAAATGCAGGACAGGGCAAGGAGAAGAGGGAGCCCTGTGAGGCTTATAGTGGAAATGTATATTGCCAACGGCCATTCTGGAGAAGTGTATTGTGTTTACTAAAGCATCTAAAAAATGAGCTACAGAGCATAGGGCACTTGCACTCATGGGCGTATATCTTGGGAAAAACAAAAATCGAGAGGACACAGGCACCCCAATGTTTACTGCCTCTCTGTTTAAAAGATCCTCGACTAGGATAGAACTTAAATGTCTCTGGAGGGAAAAAATGGATAGAGATGTGGTACTTATGTAGAGTGGAATATTACTCAGCCTGGAAATCAATGAGATATGGCCAGTTGTAACAACTCCGGAGGAGTTACGTATGATCATTCTAAGTGACAGAATTCAAAAAGAAAAAGACACATATCATAAGATATCACTTAAAGGTGGAATCCAACATGGCTACACATGAAATAAATTACAAAACAAAAGCATAGTCAAATATGTAGAAAGCACGCGTAAGGCTGCTGAACGGGAAAGGTGGGGAGGGGTGAGGCATCATCCAGGAGGTTGAAATTAACAAAGATACCATTCCAAATACAAAACTGATAATCAACAAGGCCTACACGGTAGCTAAAAGAACTGCACTCAGCACACTCAAGTCACCGGAAAAGAATATCTATGACTGGTAAGAATCTGAAAAAGAATTTATTGATGTCTCTCTGTACGTGAATCAAGTGGATGTACAGCAGCAAGAAACAGAGCTTTGAAAATCAGCTGTAACCAATATAGTGATAAATTGCAAAAAATAAACGACAGAGGGACAGAGAAAACCTCTTACAACTTTTCCTCGAGGACGGTGATGCAACATGGATTGAACACATCTAGACCCACAGCAGGATGAGACATAAGACTGGAAACTGTTCGCGCTAAGAGAAATGTGAGGTTGGGTGAGGAAATGCACACCCTTTAAAGTAATACTACCTGGTACCCATTCAATGGGTCCCAAATCTGCAGGTTCAAGGAATCTTCCTACAGCTAAAACATGCATGGAAAACCCAGAGGACTGTACACCATGTGATCGGGAGATGTGTCTAAAATGCACCTCATTTATCCTCTCCTGGTGCTCCTGTTCATCATTCCAACCATGTTACTTAGAATCTCCCCACTTAGAGAATCAGCACATTTAAACTTCTGTTTCACACATTTTGCAAATTGTGAGGAGGATGAACGGGAAGAGGGGGAACCAATGAGAGAATAGTTGTAGGGGTTTGGACGGGCACATGTCACTCTAATTTCCCATTAAGAATAAGAATTAAAAAAAGGCTCAGTCCGCCTCGCCGGAGCCAAAATAGGGCCTGAAGCAATCCTGCGGCTTTGAGGCCAGCTCACAAAATAGCAATTTAAAAAATGGAGCTCAGGGTCACTGCAATTCACAAACCTGCAGAGTTATAAATGAAAACTAACGTCCAAAAATATGTTGAGGTAAGGCAAAGAAGAGGATCTGAATGCAAGACAGAATTGCAAGAAACAGATTTCAAGAGATAGATTGGACTCATCTTTAAAGCACATGAAAAGCGGCAGAATTTTGACAATGATGCAGTTGGCCCAAAAGGGAGTATGCGTTTTTTCCTGAATATATCCAGGAAAAAACGCATACGCCCTTTATGGGCAACCAAGCAAGCAAGCAATGCAAATGTGCACAACAAAGAAGTCTCATTTCCCACCGGTCAAAAGGGCCATCTGAAAAAATTGTAAAAACCAGAAATGCAGGACAGGCCATGGAGAACAGGGAGCCTTTATACACTGATGGACAGTGTGTGAACTGCCGAGAGCCACTCTGGAGAAGTGTATGGTGGTTCCTAAATCATCTAAAAAACAGAGCTACAGAGCATAGGGCACTTCCAATCACGGGAGTATATCTAGGGAAGTCTAAAAATCAACAAGACACAAGCACACCACATTTTAGGGCTACTCTGTTTACAAGAACCTCAACTTCAGTACACCTTAAATATCCCAGGAAAGAGAAAAATGGATAAAGAAAATGTGGTACTTATGTACAATGGAATATCTCTTCACCATGAAATCAATGTAATAAGGCTAGTAGAAGGATAAAGAGTGGATTTAGGTCCGATAATACTACTTGAAATAAGTCAAACAGGAAAAGAAACATATCATAAGATATCACATATAGAGGGAGGATAAATATGGCTGCACAAAAAATGAATTACAAAACAGAACAGTGTCTCACATTTAGAAAACACACTTATGTCACCTTAAGGGAAAAGGAGAGGTGGGGTGATGCATAAAACCAGAGTTTGAAATAAGCACAGATACCGTTCAATAAACCAAATAGGTATTAGACAAGATCTACACCTTGCTCAATGAACTGGCCTCAACACACCCTATACACCGCAGAGAAATATATCTGAGTAATAAGAATCTTAAAACCCATGTATTGATATATCTCCATAAGGGAATCAAGTGTGTGCAGAGCGGCACAAACACAGCAGTGAAAATGAGCTAAACCCCATTATAGAAATAAATTTTAAAACCAAAACGCAGAAACAATGAAAGAGAGAAAACTTCTTACAAAATTCGCTCAGGGGCTGTGATGCAAGCTGGAATGACCACATATAAACCCACAGCTGGATAAGACATAAGGCTGGACACTTGGGGCTGAGAGGATTGGTGAGCTTTGCTGAGCAACTGCCGAAAGTTTAATGCAATACTTCATGCTACTCATTCCAAGGGTCCCAACACTGCAGGTTGAAGGGAATCTTCCTACAGCTAAAACATGCATGGGAAATCCAGCAGATGGTATACCATATGATCAGGAAAGGTTTCTAAAACGCACCTCATTTTCCTCTCCTGGGGCTCCGGATCAACATTCCAGCCACTTTACTAACAACATCCCCACATGGAGAGTCAATGACTTTAAGTTCCGGTATCGCACAGTCTGCAGTTAGTGCGGAGGATGAATGGGAATAGGGGGAACCAGTGAGAAAATAGCTGTAGCGGTTTCAATGCCCACATGTCACTCTAATTTCACATAGGAAGAAGAATTAACCAAAGGCACAACAAGGCGCCCCAGAAGAAAAATAGGGCCTGAAGAAATCCTGTGGATATGAGGCAAGATCACAAAAATAAGAGCTAAAAAACGGAACTAAGGGCAACTGCAATTCAAAAACCTGCAGAGTTATAAAGGCCAACTATTTTCCAAAACTATATTGAGGTAAGACTATGAAGAGGCACTGACAGCAAGGCAGAATTGCAGGAAACCGATTTCAGGAGGTAGACTGGAATTGCATGTAAAGCATAGGAAAACAGGCAGAACGTCCACAATGATACACTTGGCCAAAAAGGGCGTATGCGTTTTTTCCTGAATATATTCAGGAAAAAACGCATACGCCCTTCATGGCCAACCAAGCAAGCTTGCAAAGGAAATCTTCACTACAATGAAGTCTCACTGCCCCACGCTCAAAAGGGTCATCTGAAAAAAGTGTAAAATCCAGAAAGGCAGGACAGGCCATGGAGAACTGGGAGCCTTGTTATGCTGATGGGCGGGATGTAAATTGCCAACAGCCACTCTGGAGAAGTGTATGGTGTTTCCTGAAACATCTAACAAACAAAGCAACAGAGCCTAGGGCACTTCCACTTATGGTCCTATAGCTTCGGGAAATTAAAATCAAAAAGACACAGCCACCCCAAAGTTTGGGATGGCTCTGTTTACAAGAACCTCGTTTATGGTACAAGTTCAATATCACAGAAAGTGAAAAATGCATAAAGAAGTTGTGGTACTTACGTACAATGCAATATCAATCAGCAATGAAATCTATGTCATCAGGCCCGTAGCAGCATAATGAGTGGATTCAGGTACGATGATTCTAAGTGAAATAAGTCACACAGAAAGAGAAACTTCATAAGATATCAGTACTACACAGAATGTAAACTTGGCTACACAGGAACTGAATTACAAAACAGAACAGGGTCTCAAATGTAGAAAACCAACTTATGCTTGCTTAAGGGGAAAGGTGAGTTGGGGTGCTGCATAAAACCAGAGATTGAACTTGGCACAGATACCGTTCCATAAGCCAAATATATAATAGACAATAGCTACTCCTTGTTCAACGAAGTGGACTCAACACCCCATATTAAACGCCTAAGAATATACCTGACTAGTAAGAATCTTAAAACCTATGGATTTATATGTCTCCGAAAGAGAATCAAGCGTGTGTACAGCGGCATAAATGCAGTAGTGATAGGATTGGTGAGGTTCGGTGAGCAAATGCAGACCCTTTGAAGTCATATTGCATGGTACCCATTCCATGGGTCTCAACTCTCCAGGTTTAAGGGATTCTTCCTTCAGCTAAAACATGCATGTGGAACCCAGAGCATGATCCACCGTGTGATCGGAAAACGTGTTCAAATGTGTCTCAGTTTTCGTCCCCTGGTACTCGGGTGCAACATTCCAGACGCTTTACTAACACTCTCCCCACTTGGAGAGTCAGTGCCTTTAACCTCCTGTTTGGCCCAGTTTGCAATTTCTGCGGAAAATGAACAGGAATAGGGAGAACCCATGAGAGACTAGCTGGAGGTGTCTGGACGGGCAAATTTAACTCTCATTCCCCACCAGGAAGAGGAATTAACCAAAGGCTCAGTGTGCCGTCCCGGAACCACACTAGGGCCTGAAGCAATGCTGCGGTGTTGCGGCCAGCTCACAAGAAAGCGAGTTGAAGAAAGGAGCTCAGGGACACTGTAACTCACAAACCTGCAGAGTTATAAATGACAGCTATCGTCCAAAAATATATTGAAGTAAGGCTGCCAAGAGGACTTGAAAGCGGGGCAGAATTGCAGGAAACCGATTTCAGGAGGTAGACTGGAATTGCATGTAAAGCATAGGAAAAGAGGCAGAACGTCCACAATGATGCACTTGGCCAAAAAGGGCGTATGCGTTTTTTCCTGAATATATTCAGGAAAAAACGCATACGCCCTTTTTGGCCAACCAAGCAAGCTTGCAAAGGAAATCTGCACTACAATAAAGTCTCACTGCCCCCCGGTCAAAAGGGTCATCTGAAAAAAGTGTAAAATCCAGAAAGGCAGGACAGGCCATGGAGAACTGGGAGCCTTGTTATGCTGATGGATGGGATGTAAATTGCCAAAAGCCACTCTGGAGAAGTGTATGGTGTTTCCTGAAACATCTAAGAAACAAAGCAACAGAGCCTAGGGCACTTCCACTTATGGTACTATAGCTTAGGGAAATTAAAATCAAAAAGACACAGCCACCCCAAAGTTTGGGACGGCTCTGTTAACTAGAACCTCATTTATGGTACAAGTTCAATATCGCAGAAAGCGAAAAATGGATAAAGAAGTTGTGGTACTTACGTACAATGCAATATCACTCAGCAATGAAATCTATGTCATCAGGCCCGTAGCAGCATAACGAGTGGATTCAGGTACGATGATTCTAAGTGAAATAAGTCACACAGAAAAAGAAACTTCATAAGATATCACTACTACACGGAATATAAACTTGGCTACACAGGAACTGAATTACAAAACAGAACAGGGTCTCAAATGTAGAAAACCAACTTATGCTTGCTTAAGGGGAAAGGTGAGTTGGGGTGCTGCATAAAACCAGAGATGGAAATTAGCACAGATACCGTTCCATAAGCGTAATATATAATAGACAATAGCTACTCCTTGTTCAACGAAGTGGACTCAACACCCCATATTAAACGCCTAAGAATATACCTGAGTAGTAAGAATCTTAAAACCTATGGATTTATATGTCTCCGAAAGAGAATCAAGCGTGTGTACAGCGGCATAAATGCAGTAGTGATAGGATTGGTGAGGTTCGGTGAGCAAATGCAGACCCTTTGAAGTCATATTGCATGGTACCATTCCGTGGGTCTCAACTCTCCAGGTTTAAGGGATTCTTCCTTCAGCTAAAACATGCATGTGGAACCCAGAGTATGATCCACCGTGTGTTCGGGCAACGTGTTCAAATGTGTCTCAGTTTTCGTCCCCTGGTACTCGGGTGCAACATTCCAGACGCTTTACTAACACTCTCCCCACTTGGAGAGTCAGTGCCTTTAACCTCCTGTTTGGCCCAGTTTGCGATTTCTGCGGAAAATGTACAGGAATAGGGAGAACCAATGAGAGACTAGCTGGTCGTGTATGGTCGGGCAAATTTAACTCTCATTTCCCACCAGGAAGAGGAATTAACCAAAGGCTCAGCGTGCCGTGCCGGAACCACACTAGGGCCTGAAGCAATCCTGCGGTGTTGCAGCCAGCTCACAAGAAAGTGAGTTGAAGAAAGGAGCTCAGGGACACTGTAACTCACAAACCTGCAGAGTTATAAATGATAGCTATCGTCCAAAAATATATTGAAGTAAGGCTGCCAAGAGGACTTGAAAGCGGGGCAGAATTGCAGGAAACCGATTTCAGGAGGTAGACTGGAATTGCATGTAAAGAATAGGAAAAGAGGCAGAACGTCCACAATGATGCACTTGGCCAAAAAGGGCGTATGCGTTTTTTCCTGAATATATTCAGGAAAAAACGCATACGCCCTTTTTGGCCAACCAAGCAAGCTTGCAAAGGAAATCTGCACTACAATGAAGTCTCACTGCCCCCCGGTCAAAAGGGTCATCTGAAAAAGTGTGCAATCCAGAAAGGCAGGACAGGCCATGGAGAACTGGGAGCCTTGTTATGCTGATGGGCAGGATGTAAATTGCAAACAGCCACTCTGGAGAAGTGTATGGTGTTTCCTGAAACATCTAAGAAACAAAGCAACAGAGCCTAGGGCACTTCCACTTATGGTCCTATAGCTTAGGGAAATTAAAATCAAAAAGACACAGCCACCCCAATGTTTGGGACGGCTCTGTTTACAAGAACCTCGTTTATGGTACAAGTTCAATATCACAGAAATCGAAAAATGGATAAAGAAGTTGTGGTACTTACGTACAATGCAATATCACTCAGCAATGAAATCTATGTCATCAGGCCCATAGCAGCATAATGAGTGGATTCAGGTACGATGATTCTAAGTGAAATAAGTCACACAGAAAAAGAAACTTCATAAGATATCACTACTACACGGAATGTAAACTTGGCTACACAGGAACTGAATTACAAAACAGAACAGCGTCTCAAATGTAGAAAACCAACTTATGCTTGCTTAAGGGGAAAGGTGAGTTGGGGTGCTGCATAAAACCAGGGATTGAAATTGGCACAGATACCGTTCCATAAGCCAAATATATAATAGACAATAGCTACTCCTTGTTCAACGAAGTGGACTCAACACCCCATATTAAACGCCTAAGAATATACCTGACTAGTAAGAATCTTAAAACCTATGGATTTATATGTCTCCGAAAGAGAATCAAGCGTGTGTACAGCGTCATAAATGCAGTAGTGATAGGATTGGTGAGGTTCGGTGAGCAAATGCAGACCCTTTGAAGTCATATTGCATGGTACCCATTCCATGGGTCTCAACTCTCCAGGTTTAAGGGATTCTTCCTTCAGCTGAAACATGCACGTGGAACCCAGAGTATGATCCACTGTGTGTTCGGGAAACGTGTTCAAATGTGTCTCAGTTTTCGTCCCCTGGTACTCGGGTGCAACATTCCAGACGCTTTACTAACACTCTCCCCACTTGGAGAGTCAGTGCCTTTAACCTCCTGTTTGGCCCAGTTTGCAATTTCTGCGGAAAATGAACAGGAATAGGGAGAACAAATGAGAGACTAGCTGGACGTGTCTGGACGGGCAAATTTAACTCTCATTCCCCACCAGGAAGAGGAATTAACCAAAGGCTCAGCGTGCCGTGCCGGAACCACACTAGGGCCTGAAGCAATCCTGCGGTGTTGCGGCCAGCTCACGAGAAAGCGAGTTGAAGAAAGGAGCTCAGGGAAACTGTAACTCACAAACCTGCAGAGTTATAAATGACAGCTATCGTCCAAAAATATATTGAAGTAAGGCTGCCAAGAGGACTTGAAAGCGGGGCAGAATTGCAGGAAACCGATTTCAGGAGGTAGACTGGAATTGCATGTAAAGCATAGGAAAAGAGGCAGAACGTCCACAATGATGCACTTGGCCAAAAAGGGCGTATGCGTTTTTTCCTGAATATATTCAGGAAAAAACGCATACGCCCTTTTTGGCCAACCAAGCAAGCTTGCAAAGGAAATCTGCACTACAATAAAGTCTCACTGCCCCCCGGTCAAAAGGGTCATCTGAAAAAAGTGTAAAATCCAGAAAGGCAGGACAGGCCATGGAGAACTGGGAGCCTTGTTATGCTGATGGATGGGATGTAAATTGCCAAAAGCCACTCTGGAGAAGTGTATGGTGTTTCCTGAAACATCTAAGAAACAAAGCAACAGAGCCTAGGGCACTTCCACTTATGGTACTATAGCTTAGGGAAATTAAAATCAAAAAGACACAGCCACCCCAAAGTTTGGGACGGCTCTGTTAACTAGAACCTCATTTATGGTACAAGTTCAATATCGCAGAAAGCGAAAAATGGATAAAGAAGTTGTGGTACTTATGTACAATGCAATATCACTCAGCAATGAAATCTATGTCATCAGGCCCGTAGCAGCATAACGAGTGGATTCAGGTACGATGATTCTAAGTGAAATAAGTCACACAGAAAAAGAAACTTCATAAGATATCACTACTACACGGAATATAAACTTGGCTACACAGGAACTGAATTACAAAACAGAACAGGGTCTCAAATGTAGAAAACCAACTTATGCTTGCTTAAGGGGAAAGGTGAGTTGGGGTGCTGCATAAAACCAGAGATGGAAATTAGCACAGATACCGTTCCATAAGCGTAATATATAATAGACAATAGCTACTCCTTGTTCAACGAAGTGGACTCAACACCCCATATTAAACGCCTAAGAATATACCTGAGTAGTAAGAATCTTAAAACCTATGGATTTATATGTCTCCGAAAGAGAATCAAGTGTGTGTACAGCGGCATAAATGCAGTAGTGATAGGATTGGTGAGGTTCGGTGAGCAAATGCAGACCCTTTGAAGTCATATTGCATGGTACCATTCCGTGGGTCTCAACTCTCCAGGTTTAAGGGATTCTTCCTTCAGCTAAAACATGCATGTGGAACCCAGAGTATGATCCACCGTGTGTTCGGGCAACGTGTTCAAATGTGTCTCAGTTTTCGTCCCCTGGTACTCGGGTGCAACATTCCAGACGCTTTACTAACACTCTCCCCACTTGGAGAGTCAGTGCCTTTAACCTCCTGTTTGGCCCAGTTTGCAATTTCTGCGGAAAATGTACAGGAATAGGGAGAACCAATGAGAGACTAGCTGGTCGTGTATGGTCGGGCAAATTTAACTCTCATTTCCCACCAGGAAGAGGAATTAACCAAAGGCTCAGCGTGCCGTGCCGGAACCACACTAGGGCCTGAAGCAATCCTGCGGTGTTGCGGCCAGCTCACAAGAAAGTGAGTTGAAGAAAGGAGCTCAGGGACACTGTAACTCACAAACCTGCAGAGTTATAAATGATAGCTATCGTCCAAAAATATATTGAAGTAAGGCTGCCAAGAGGACTTGAAAGCGGGGCAGAATTGCAGGAAACCGATTTCAGGAGGTAGACTGGAATTGCATGTAAAGAATAGGAAAAGAGGCAGAACGTCCACAATGATGCACTTGGCCAAAAAGGGCGTATGCGTTTTTTCCTGAATATATTCAGGAAAAAACGCATACGCCCTTTTTGGCCAACCAAGCAAGCTTGCAAAGGAAATCTGCACTACAATGAAGTCTCACTGCCCCCCGGTCAAAAGGGTCATCTGAAAAAGTGTGCAATCCAGAAAGGCAGGACAGGCCATGGAGAACTGGGAGCCTTGTTATGCTGATGGGCAGGATGTAAATTGCAAACAGCCACTCTGGAGAAGTGTATGGTGTTTCCTGAAACATCTAAGAAACAAAGCAACAGAGCCTAGGGCACTTCCACTTATGGTCCTATAGCTTAGGGAAATTAAAATCAAAAAGACACAGCCACCCCAATGTTTGGGATGGCTCTGTTTACAAGAACCTCGTTTATGGTACAAGTTCAATATCACAGAAATCGAAAAATGGATAAAGAAGTTGTGGTACATACGTACAATGCAATATCACTCAGCAATGAAATCTATGTCATCAGGGCCATAGCAGCATAATGAGTGGATTCAGGTACGATGATTCTAAGTGAAATAAGTCACACAGAAAAAGAAACTTCATAAGATATCACTACTACACGGAATGTAAACTTGGCTACACAGGAACTGAATTACAAAACAGAACAGCGTCTCAAATGTAGAAAACCAACTTATGCTTGCTTAAGGGGAAAGGTGAGTTGGGGTGCTGCATAAAACCAGGGATTGAAATTGGCACAGATACCGTTCCATAAGCCAAATATATAATAGACAATAGCTACTCCTTGTTCAACGAAGTGGACTCAACACCCCATATTAAACGCCTAAGAATATACCTGACTAGTAAGAATCTTAAAACCTATGGATTTATATGTCTCCGAAAGAGAATCAAGCGTGTGTACAGCGTCATAAATGCAGTAGTGATAGGATTGGTGAGGTTCGGTGAGCAAATGCAGACCCTTTGAAGTCATATTGCATGGTACCCATTCCATGGGTCTCAACTCTCCAGGTTTAAGGGATTCTTCCTTCAGCTGAAACATGCACGTGGAACCCAGAGTATGATCCACCGTGTGTTTGGGCAACGTGTTCAAATGTGTCTCAGTTTTCGTCCCCTGGTACTCGGGTGCAACATTCCAGACGCTTTACTAACACTCTACCCACTTGGAGAGTCAGTGCCTTTAACCTCCTGTTTGGCCCAGTTTGCAATTTCTGCGGAAAATGAACAGGAATAGGGAGAACAAATGAGAGACTAGCTGGACGTGTCTGGACGGGCAAATTTAACTCTCATTCCCCACCAGGAAGAGGAATTAACCAAAGGCTCAGCGTGCCGTGCCGGAACCACACTAGGGCCTGAAGCAATCCTGCGGTGTTGCGGCCAGCTCACAAGAAAGCGAGTTGAAGAAAGGAGCTCAGGGAAACTGTAACTCACAAACCTGCAGAGTTATAAATGACAGCTATCGTCCAAAAATATATTGAAGTAAGGCTGCCAAGAGGACTTGAAAGCGGGGCAGAATTGCAGGAAACCGATTTCAGGAGGTAGACTGGAATTGCATGTAAAGCATAGGAAAAGAGGCAGAACGTCCACAATGATGCACTTGGCCAAAAAGGGCGTATGTGTTTTTTCCTGAATATATTCAGGAAAAAACGCATACGCCCTTTTTGGCCAACCAAGCAAGCTTGCAAAGGAAATCTGCACTACAATAAAGTCTCACTGCCCCCCGGTCAAAAGGGTCATCTGAAAAAAGTGTAAAATCCAGAAAGGCAGGACAGGCCATGGAGAACTGGGAGCCTTGTTATGCTGATGGATGGGATGTAAATTGCCAAAAGCCACTCTGGAGAAGTGTATGGTGTTTCCTGAAACATCTAAGAAACAAAGCAACAGAGCCTAGGGCACTTCCACTTATGGTACTAGAGCTTAGGGAAATTAAAATCAAAAAGACACAGCCACCCCAAAGTTTGGGACGGCTCTGTTAACAAGAACCTCATTTATGGTACAAGTTCAATATCGCAGAAAGCGAAAAATGGATAAAGAAGTTGTGGTACTTACGTACAATGCAATATCACTCAGCAATGAAATCTATGTCATCAGGCCCGTAGCAGCATAACGAGTGGATTCAGGTACGATGATTCTAAGTGAAATAAGTCACACAGAAAAAGAAACTTCATAAGATATCACTACTACACGGAATATAAACTTGGCTACACAGGAACTGAATTACAAAACAGAACAGGGTCTCAAATGTAGAAAACCAACTTATGCTTGCTTAAGGGGAAAGGTGAGTTGGGGTGCTGCATAAAACCAGAGATGGAAATTAGCACAGATACCATTCCATAAGCGTAATATATAATAGACAATAGCTACTCCTTGTTCAACGAAGTGGACTCAACACCCCATATTAAACGCCTAAGAATATACCTGAGTAGTAAGAATCTTAAAACCTATGGATTTATATGTCTCCGAAAGAGAATCAAGCGTGTGTACAGCGTCATAAATGCAGTAGTGATAGGATTGGTGAGGTTCGGTGAGCAAATGCAGACCCTTTGAAGTCATATTGCATGGTACCATTCCGTGGGTCTCAACTCTCCAGGTTTAAGGGATTCTTCCTTCAGCTAAAACATGCATGTGGAACCCAGAGTATGATCCACCGTGTGTTCGGGCAACGTGTTCAAATGTGTCTCAGTTTTCGTCCCCTGGTACTCGGGTGCAACATTCCAGACGCTTTACTAACACTCTCCCCACTTGGAGAGTCAGTGCCTTTAACCTCCTGTTTGGCCCAGTTTGCAATATCTGCGGAAAATGAACAGGAATAGGGAGAACCAATGAGAGACTAGCTGGAGGTGTCTGGACGGGCAAATTTAACTCTCATTCCCCACCAGGAAGAGGAATTAACCAAAGGCTCAGCGTGCCGTGCCGGAACCACACTAGGGCCTGAAGCAATTCTGCGGTGTTGCGGCCAGCTCACAAGAAAGCGAGTTGAAGAAAGGAGCTCAGGGAAACTGTAACTCACAAACATGCAGAGTTATAAATGACAGCTATCATCCAAAAATATATTGAAGTAAGGCTGCCAAGAGGACTTGAAAGCGGGGCAGAATTGCAGGAAACCGATTTCAGGAGGTAGACTGGAATTGCATGTAAAGCATAGGAAAAGAGGCAGAACGTCCACAATGATGCACTTGGCCAAAAAGGGCGTATGCGTTTTTTCCTGAATATATTCAGGAAAAAACGCATACGCCCTTTTTGGCCAACCAAGCAAGCTTGCAAAGGAAATCTGCACTACAATGAAGTCTCACTGCCCCCCGGTCAAAAGGGTCATCTGAAAAAAGTGTAAAATCCAGAAAGGCAGGACAGGCCATGGAGAACTGGGAGCCTTGTTATGCTGATGGACGGGATGTAAATTGCCAACAGCCACTCTGGAGAAGTGTATGGTGTTTCCTGAAACATCTAAGAAACAAAGCAACAGAGCCTAGGGCACTTCCACTTATGGTCCTATAGCTTCGGGAAATTAAAATCAAAAAGACACAGCCACCCCAAAGTTTGGGATGGCTCTGTTTACAAGAACCTCGTTTATGGTACAAGTTCAATATCACAGAAAGTGAAAAATGCATAAAGAAGTTGTGGTACTTACGTACAATGCAATATCACTCAGCAATGAAATCTATGTCATCAGGCCCGTAGCAGCATAATGAGTGGATTCAGGTACGATGATTCTAAGTGAAATAAGTCACACAGAAAGAGAAATTTCATAAGATATCACTACTACACGGAATGTAAACTTGGCTACACAGGAACTGAATTACAAAACAGAACAGGTTCTCAAATGTAGAAAACCAACTTATGCTTCCTTAAGGGGAAAGGTGAGTTGGGGTGCTGCATAAAACCAGAGATTGAACTTGGAACAGATACCGTTCCATAAGCCAAATATATAATAGACAAGAGCTACTCCTTGTTCAACGAAGTGGACTCAACACCCCATATTATACGCCTAAGAATATACCTGACTAGTAAGAATCTTAAAACCTATGGATTTATATGTCTCCGAAAGAGAATCAAGCGTGTGTACAGCGGCATAAATGCAGTAGTGATAGGACTGTTGAGGTTCGGTGAGCAAATGCAGACCCTTTGAAGTCATATTGCATGGTACCCATTCCATGGGTCTCAACTCTCCAAGTTTAAGGGATTCTTCCTTCAGCTAAAACATGCATGTGGAACCCAGAGTATGATCCACCGTGTGTTCGGGAAACGTGTTCAAATGTGTCTCAGTTTTCGTCCCCTGGTACTCGGGTGCAACATTCCAGACGCTTTACTAACACTCTCCCCACTTGGAGAGTCAGTGCCTTTAACCTCCTGTTTGGCCCAGTTTGCAATTTCTGCGGAAAATGAACAAGAATAGGGAGAACCAATGAGAGACTAGCTGGAGGGGTCTGGACGGGCAAATTTAACTCTCATTCCCCACCAGGAAGAGGAATTAACCAAAGGCTCATCGTGCCGTGCTGGAAACACACTAGGGCCTGAAGCAATCCTGCGGTGTTGCGGCCAGCTCAGAAGAAAGCGAGTTGAAGAAAGGAGCTCAGGGACACTGTAACTCACAAACCTGCAGAGTTATAAATGACAGCTATCGTCCAAAAATATATTGAAGTAAGGCTGCCAAGAGGACTTGAAAGCGGGGCAGAATTGCAGGAAACCGATTTCAAGAGGTAGACTGGAATTGCATGTAAAGCATAGGAAAAGAGGCAGAACGTCCACAATGATGCACTTGGCCAAAAAGGGCGTATGCGTTTTTTCCTGAATATATTCAGGAAAAAACGCATACGCCCTTTTTGGCCAACCAAGCAAGCTTACAAAGGAAATCTACACTACAATGAAGTCTCACTGCCCCACGCTCAAAAGGGTCATCCTAAAAAAGTGTAAAAACCAGAAAGGCAGGACAGGCCATGGAGAACTGGGAGCCTTGTTATGCTGATGGACGGGATGTAAATTGCCAAAAGCCACTCTGGAGAAGTGTATGGTGTTTCCTGAAACATCTAAGAAACAAAGCAACAGAGCCTAGGGCACTTCCACTTATGGTACTATAGCTTAGGGAAATTAAAATCAAAAAGACACAGCCACCCCAAAGTTTGGGACGGCTCTGTTAACAAGAACCTCATTTATGGTACAAGTTCAATATCGCAGAAAGCGAAAAATGGATAAAGAAGTTGTGGTACTTACGTACAATGCAATATCACTCAGCAATGAAATCTATGTCATCAGGCCCGTAGCAGCATAACGAGTGGATTCAGGTATGATGACTCTAAGTGAAATAAGTCACACAGAAAAAGAAACTTCATAAGATATCACTACTACACGGAATGTAAACTTGGTTACACAGGAACTGAACTACAAAACAGAACAGGGTCTCAAATGTAGAAAACCAACTTATGCTTGCTTATGGGGAAAGGTGAGTTGGGGTGCTGCATAAAACCAGAGATTGAACTTGGAACAGATACCGTTCCATAAGCGTAATATATAATAGACAATAGCTACTCCTTGTTCAACGAAGTGGACTCAACACCCCATATTAAACGCCTAAGAATATACCTGACTAGTAAGAATCTTAAAACCTATGGATTTATATGTCTCCGAAAGAGAATCAAGCGTGTGTACAGCGGCATAAATGCAGTAGTGATAGGATTGGTGAGGTTCGGTGAGCAAATGCAGACCCTTTGAAGTCATATTGCATGGTACCATTCCGTGGGTCTCAACTCTCCAGGTTTAAGGGATTCTTCCTTCAGCTAAAACATGCATGTGGAACCCAGAGTATGATCCACCGTGTGTTCGGGAAACGTGTTCAAATGTGTCTCAGTTTTCGTCCCCTGGTACTCGGGTGCAACATTCCAGACGCTTTACTAACACTCTCCCCACTTGGAGAGTCAGTGCCTTTAACCTCCTGTTTGGCCCAGTTTGCAATTTCTGCGGAAAATGAACAGGAATAGGGAGAACCAATGAGAGACTAGCTGGAGGTGTCTGGACGGGCAATTTTAACTCTCATTTCCCACCAGGAAGAGGAATTAACCAAAGGCTCAGCATGCCGTGCCGGAACCACACTAGGCCCTGAAGCAATCCTGCGGTGTTGCGGCCAGCTCACAAGAAAGCAAGTTGAAGAAAGGAGCTCAGGGGCACTGTAATTCACAAACCTGCAGAGTTATAAATGACAGCTATCGTCCAAAAATATATTGAAGTAAGGCTGCCAAGAGGACTTGAAAGCGGGGCAGAATTGCAGGAAACCGATTTCAGGAGGTAGACTGGAATTGCATGTAAAGCATAGGAAAAGAGGCAGAACGTCCACAATGATGCACTTGGCCAAAAAGGGCGTATGCGTTTTTTCCTGAATATATTCAGGAAATAACGTATACGCCCTTTTTGGCCAACCAAGCAAGCTTGCAAAGGAAATCTGCACTACAATGAAGTCTCACTGCCCCCAGTCAAAAGGGCCATCTGAAAAAAGTGTAAAATCCAGAAAGGCAGGACAGGCCATGGAGAACTGGGAGCCTTGTTATGCTGATGGGCGGGATGTAAATTGCCAACAGCCACTCTGGAGAAGTGTATGGTGTTTCCTGAAACATCTAAGAAACAAAGCAAAAGAGCCTAGGGCACTTCCACTTATGGTACTATAGCTTAGGGAAATTAAACTCAAAAAGACACAGCCACCCAAAAGTTTGGGACGGCTCTGTTTACAAGAACCTCATTTATGGTACAAGTTCAATATCGCAGAAAGCGAAAAATGGATAAAGATGTTGTGGTACTTACGTACAATGCAATATCACTCAGCAATGAAATCTATGTCATCAGGCCCGTAGCAGCATAATGAGTGGATTCAGGTACGATGATTCTAAGTGAAATAAGTCACACAGAAAAAGAAACTTCATAAGATATCACTACTACACGGAATGTAAACTTGGCTACACAGGAACTGAATTACAAAACAGAACAGGGTCTCAAATGTAGAAAACCAACTTATGCTTGCTTAAGGGGAAAGGTGAGTTGGGGTGCTGCATAAAACCAGAGATTGAACTTGGCACAGATACCGTTCCATAAGCCAAATATATAATAGACAAGAGCTACTCCTTGTTCAACGAAGTGGACTCAACACCCCATATTATACGCCTAAGAATATACCTGACTAGTAATAATCTTAAACCCTATGGATTTATATGTCTCCGAAAGAGAATCAAGCGTGTGTACAGCGGCATAAATGCAGTAGTGATAGGATTGGTGAGGTTCGGTGAGCAAATGCAGACCCTTTGAAGTCATATTGCATGGTACCCATTCCAAGGGTCTCAACTCTCCAGGTTTAAGGGATTCTTCCTTCAGCTAAAACATGCATGTGGAACCCAGAGTATGATCCACCGTGTGTTCGGGAAACGTGTTCAAATGTGTCTCAGTTTTCGTCCCCTGGTACTCGGGTGCAACATTCCAGACGCTTTACTAACACTCTCCCCACTTGGAGAGTCAGTGCCTTTAACCTCCTGTTTGGCCCAGTTTGCAATTTCTGCGGAAAATGAACAGGAATAGGGAGAACCAATGAGAGACTAGCTGGAGGTGTCTGGACGGGCAATTTTAACTCTCATTTCCCACCAGGAAGAAGAATTAACCAAAGGCTCAGCGTGCCGTGCCAGAACCACACTAGGGCCTGAAGCAATCCTGCGGTGTTGCGGCCAGCTCACAAGAAAGCAAGTTGAAGAAAGGAGCTCAGGGGCACTGTAATTCACAAACCTGCAGAGTTATAAATGACAGCTATCGTCCAAAAATATATTGAAGTAAGGCTGCCAAGAGGACTTGAAAGCGGGGCAGAATTGCAGGAAACCGATTTCAGGAGGTAGACTGGAATTGCATGTAAAGCATAGGAAAAGAGGCAGAACGTCCACAATGATGCACTTGGCAAAAAAGGGCGTATGCGTTTTTTCCTGAATATATTCAGGAAAAAACGTATACGCCCTTTTTGGCCAACCAAGCAAGCTTGCAAAGGAAATCTGCACTACAATGAAGTCTCACTGCCCCCAGTCAAAAGGGCCATCTGAAAAAAGTGTAAAATCCAGAAAGGCAGGACAGGCCATGGAGAACTGGGAGCCTTGTTATGCTGATGGGCGGCATGTAAATTGCCAACAGCCACTCTGGAGAAGTGTATGGTGTTTCCTGAAACATCTAAGAAACAAAGCAACAGAGCCTAGGGCACTTCCACTTATGGTACTATAGCTTAGGGAAATTAAACTCAAAAAGACACAGCCACCCCAAATTATGGGAAGGCTCTGTTTACAAGAACCTCATTTATGGTACAAGTTCAATATCGCAGAAAGCGAAAAATGGATAAAGAAGTTGTGGTACTTACGTACAATGCAATATCACTCAGCAATGAAATCTATGTCATCAGGCCCATAGCAGCATAATGAGTGGATTCAGGTACGATGATTCTAAGTGAAATAAGTCACACAGAAAAAGAAACTTCATAAGATATCACTACTACACGGAATGTAAACTTGGCTACACAGGAACTGAATTACAAAACAGAACAGGGTCTCAAATGTAGAAAACCAACTTATGCTTGCTTAAGGGGAAAGGTGAGTTGGGGTGCTGCATAAAACCAGAGATTGAACTTGGCACAGATACCGTTCCATAAGCCAAATATATAATAGACAATAGCTACTCCTTGTTCAACGAAGTGGACTCAACACCCCATATTATACGCCTAAGAATATACCTGACTAGTAATAATCTTAAACCCTATGGATTTATATGTCTCCGAAAGAGAATCAAGCGTGTGTACAGCGGCATAAATGCAGTAGTGATAGGATTGGTGAGGTTCGGTGAGCAAATGCAGACCCTTTGAAGTCATATTGCATGGTACCCATTCCATGGGTCTCAACTCTCCAGGTTTAAGGGATTCTTCCTTCAGCTAAAACATGCATGTGGAACCCAGAGTATGATCCACCGTGTGTTCGGGAAACGTGTTCAAATGTGTCTCAGTTTTCGTCCCCTGGTACTCGGGTGCAACATTCCAGACGCTTTACTAACACTCTCCCCACTTGGAGAGTCAGTGCCTTTAACCTCCTGTTTGGCCCAGTTTGCAATTTCTGCGGAAAATGAACAGGAATAGGGAGAACCAATGAGAGACTAGCTGGAGGTGTCTGGACGGGCAATTTTAACTCTCATTTCCCACCAGGAAGAAGAATTAACCAAAGGCTCAGCGTGCCGTGCCAGAACCACACTAGGGCCTGAAGCAATCCTGCGGTGTTGCGGCCAGCTCACAAGAAAGCAAGTTGAAGAAAGGAGCTCAGGGGCACTGTAATTCACAAACCTGCAGAGTTATAAATGACAGCTATCGTCCAAAAATATATTGAAGTAAGGCTGCCAAGAGGACTTGAAAGCGGGGCAGAATTGCAGGAAACCGATTTCAGGAGGTAGACTGGAATTGCATGTAAAGCATAGGAAAAGAGGCAGAACGTCCACAATGATGCACTTGGCCAAAAAGGGCGTATGCGTT
The DNA here is from genome assembly GCF_949774975.1 of Lagenorhynchus albirostris. NCBI lineage: Eukaryota > Metazoa > Chordata > Mammalia > Artiodactyla > Delphinidae > Lagenorhynchus > Lagenorhynchus albirostris. Next base: position 58,684,894 of record NC_083098.1, on the reverse strand, counting down.
TTTTCCTGAATATATTCAGGAAAAAACGTATACGCCCTTTTTGGCCAACCAAGCAAGCTTGCAAAGGAAATCTGCACTACAATGAAGTCTCACTGCCCCCAGTCAAAAGGGCCATCTGAAAAAAGTGTAAAATCCAGAAAGGCAGGACAGGCCATGGAGAACTGGGAGCCTTGTTATGCTGATGGGCGGGATGTAAATTGCCAACAGCCACTCTGGAGAAGTGTATGGTGTTTCCTGAAACATCTAAGAAACAAAGCAACAGAGCCTAGGGCACTTCCACTTATGGTACTATAGCTTAGGGAAATTAAACTCAAAAAGACACAGCCACCCCAAATTATGGGAAGGCTCTGTTTACAAGAACCTCATTTATGGTACAAGTTCAATATCGCAGAAAGCGAAAAATGGATAAAGAAGTTGTGGTACTTACGTACAATGCAATATCACTCAGCAATGAAATCTATGTCATCAGGCCCATAGCAGCATAACGAGTGGATTCAGGTACGATGATTCTAAGTGAAATAAGTCACACAGAAAAAGAAACTTCATAAGATATCACTACTACACGGAATGTAAACTTGGCTACACAGGAACTGAATTACAAAACAGAACAGGGTCTCAAATGTAGAAAACCAACTTATGCTTGCTTAAGGGGAAAGGTGAGTTGGGGTGCTGCATAAAACCAGAGATTGAACTTGGCACAGATACCGTTCCATAAGCGTAATATATAATTGACAATAGCTACTCCTTGTTCAACGAAGTGGACTCAACACCCCATATTAAACGCCTAAGAATATACCTGACTAGTAATAATCTTAAACCCTATGGATTTATATGTCTCCGAAAGAGAATCAAGCGTGTGTACAGCGGCATAAATGCAGTAGTGATAGGATTGGTGAGGTTCGGTGAGCAAATGCAGACCCTTTGAAGTCATATTGCATGGTACCCATTCCAAGGGTCTCAACTCTCCAGGTTTAAGGGATTCTTCCTTCAGCTAAAACATGCATGTGGAACCCAGAGTATGATCCACCGTGTGTTCGGGAAACGTGTTCAAATGTGTCTCAGTTTTCGTCCCCTGGTACTCGGGTGCAACATTCCAGATGCTTTACTAACACTCTCCCCACTTGGAGAGTCAGTGCCTTTAACCTCCTGTTTGGCCCAGTTTGCAATTTCTGCGGAAAATGAACAGGAATAGGGAGAACCAATGGGAGACTAGCTGGAGGTGTCTGGACGGGCAAATTTAACTCTCATTCCCCACCAGGAAGAGGAATTAACCAAAGGCTCAGCGTGCCGTGCCGGAACCACACTAGGGCCTGAAGCAATCCTGCGGTGTTGCGGCCAGCTCACAAGAAAGCGAGTTGAAGAAAGGAGCTCAGGGACACTGTAACTCACAAACCTGCAGAGTTATAAATGACAGCTATCGTCCAAAAATATATTGAAGTAAGGCTGCCAAGAGGACTTGAAAGCGGGGCAGAATTGCAGGAAACCGATTTCAGGAGGTAGACTGGAATTGCATGTAAAGCATAGGAAAAGAGGCAGAACGTCCACAATGATGCACTTGGCCAAAAAGGGCGTATGCGTTTTTTCCTGAATATATTCAGGAAAAAACGCATACGCCCTTTTTGGCCAACCAAGCAAGCTTGCAAAGGAAATCTGCACTACAATGAAGTCTCACTGCCCCCCGGTCAAAAGGGTCATCTGAAAAAAGTGTAAAATCCAGAAAGGCAGGACAGGCCATGGAGAACTGGGAGCCTTGTTATGCTGATGGACGGGATGTAAATTGCCAACAGCCACTCTGGAGAAGTGTATGGTGTTTCCTGAAACATCTAAGAAACAAAGCAACAGAGCCTAGGGCACTTCCACTTATGGTCCTATAGCTTCGGGAAATTAAAATCAAAAAGACACAGCCACCCCAAAGTTTGGGATGGCTCTGTTTACAAGAACCTCGTTTATGGTACAAGTTCAATATCACAGAAAGTGAAAAATGCATAAAGAAGTTGTGGTACTTACGTACAATGCAATATCACTCAGCAATGAAATCTATGTCATCAGGCCCGTAGCAGCATAATGAGTGGATTCAGGTACGATGATTCTAAGTGAAATAAGTCACACAGAAAGAGAAATTTCATAAGATATCACTACTACACGGAATGTAAACTTGGCTACACAGGAACTGAATTACAAAACAGAACAGGTTCTCAAATGTAGAAAACCAACTTATGCTTCCTTAAGGGGAAAGGTGAGTTGGGGTGCTGCATAAAACCAGAGATTGAACTTGGAACAGATACCGTTCCATAAGCCAAATATATAATAGACAAGAGCTACTCCTTGTTCAACGAAGTGGACTCAACACCCCATATTATACGCCTAAGAATATACCTGACTAGTAAGAATCTTAAAACCTATGGATTTATATGTCTCCGAAAGAGAATCAAGCGTGTGTACAGCGGCATAAATGCAGTAGTGATAGGACTGTTGAGGTTCGGTGAGCAAATGCAGACCCTTTGAAGTCATATTGCATGGTACCCATTCCATGGGTCTCAACTCTCCAAGTTTAAGGGATTCTTCCTTCAGCTAAAACATGCATGTGGAACCCAGAGTATGATCCACCGTGTGTTCGGGAAACGTGTTCAAATGTGTCTCAGTTTTCGTCCCCTGGTACTCGGGTGCAACATTCCAGACGCTTTACTAACACTCTCCCCACTTGGAGAGTCAGTGCCTTTAACCTCCTGTTTGGCCCAGTTTGCAATTTCTGCGGAAAATGAACAAGAATAGGGAGAACCAATGAGAGACTAGCTGGAGGGGTCTGGACGGGCAAATTTAACTCTCATTCCCCACCAGGAAGAGGAATTAACCAAAGGCTCATCGTGCCGTGCTGGAAACACACTAGGGCCTGAAGCAATCCTGCGGTGTTGCGGCCAGCTCAGAAGAAAGCGAGTTGAAGAAAGGAGCTCAGGGACACTGTAACTCACAAACCTGCAGAGTTATAAATGACAGCTATCGTCCAAAAATATATTGAAGTAAGGCTGCCAAGAGGACTTGAAAGCGGGGCAGAATTGCAGGAAACCGATTTCAAGAGGTAGACTGGAATTGCATGTAAAGCATAGGAAAAGAGGCAGAACGTCCACAATGATGCACTTGGCCAAAAAGGGCGTATGCGTTTTTTCCTGAATATATTCAGGAAAAAACGCATACGCCCTTTTTGGCCAACCAAGCAAGCTTACAAAGGAAATCTACACTACAATGAAGTCTCACTGCCCCACGCTCAAAAGGGTCATCCTAAAAAAGTGTAAAAACCAGAAAGGCAGGACAGGCCATGGAGAACTGGGAGCCTTGTTATGCTGATGGACGGGATGTAAATTGCCAAAAGCCACTCTGGAGAAGTGTATGGTGTTTCCTGAAACATCTAAGAAACAAAGCAACAGAGCCTAGGGCACTTCCACTTATGGTACTATAGCTTAGGGAAATTAAAATCAAAAAGACACAGCCACCCCAAAGTTTGGGACGGCTCTGTTAACAAGAACCTCATTTATGGTACAAGTTCAATATCGCAGAAAGCGAAAAATGGATAAAGAAGTTGTGGTACTTACGTACAATGCAATATCACTCAGCAATGAAATCTATGTCATCAGGCCCGTAGCAGCATAACGAGTGGATTCAGGTATGATGACTCTAAGTGAAATAAGTCACACAGAAAAAGAAACTTCATAAGATATCACTACTACACGGAATGTAAACTTGGTTACACAGGAACTGAACTACAAAACAGAACAGGGTCTCAAATGTAGAAAACCAACTTATGCTTGCTTATGGGGAAAGGTGAGTTGGGGTGCTGCATAAAACCAGAGATTGAACTTGGAACAGCTACCGTTCCATAAGCGTAATATATAATAGACAATAGCTACTCCTTGTTCAACGAAGTGGACTCAACACCCCATATTAAACGCCTAAGAATATACCTGACTAGTAAGAATCTTAAAACCTATGGATTTATATGTCTCCGAAAGAGAATCAAGCGTGTGTACAGCGGCATAAATGCAGTAGTGATAGGATTGGTGAGGTTCGGTGAGCAAATGCAGACCCTTTGAAGTCATATTGCATGGTACCATTCCGTGGGTCTCAACTCTCCAGGTTTAAGGGATTCTTCCTTCAGCTAAAACATGCATGTGGAACCCAGAGTATGATCCACCGTGTGTTCGGGAAACGTGTTCAAATGTGTCTCAGTTTTCGTCCCCTGGTACTCGGGTGCAACATTCCAGACGCTTTACTAACACTCTCCCCACTTGGAGAGTCAGTGCCTTTAACCTCCTGTTTGGCCCAGTTTGCAATTTCTGCGGAAAATGAACAGGAATAGGGAGAACCAATGAGAGACTAGCTGGAGGTGTCTGGACGGGCAATTGTAACTCTCATTTCCCACCAGGAAGAGGAATTAACCAAAGGCTCAGCATGCCGTGCCGGAACCACACTAGGCCCTGAAGCAATCCTGCGGTGTTGCGGCCAGCTCACAAGAAAGCAAGTTGAAGAAAGGAGCTCAGGGGCACTGTAATTCACAAACCTGCAGAGTTATAAATGACAGCTATCGTCCAAAAATATATTGAAGTAAGGCTGCCAAGAGGACTTGAAAGCGGGGCAGAATTGCAGGAAACCGATTTCAGGAGGTAGACTGGAATTGCATGTAAAGCATAGGAAAAGAGGCAGAACGTCCACAATGATGCACTTGGCCAAAAAGGGCGTATGCGTTTTTTCCTGAATATATTCAGGAAATAACGTATACGCCCTTTTTGGCCAACCAAGCAAGCTTGCAAAGGAAATCTGCACTACAATGAAGTCTCACTGCCCCCAGTCAAAAGGGCCATCTGAAAAAAGTGTAAAATCCAGAAAGGCAGGACAGGCCATGGAGAACTGGGAGCCTTGTTATGCTGATGGGCGGGATGTAAATTGCCAACAGCCACTCTGGAGAAGTGTATGGTGTTTCCTGAAACATCTAAGAAACAAAGCAAAAGAGCCTAGGGCACTTCCACTTATGGTACTATAGCTTAGGGAAATTAAACTCAAAAAGACACAGCCACCCAAAAGTTTGGGACGGCTCTGTTTACAAGAACCTCATTTATGGTACAAGTTCAATATCGCAGAAAGCGAAAAATGGATAAAGATGTTGTGGTACTTACGTACAATGCAATATCACTCAGCAATGAAATCTATGTCATCAGGCCCGTAGCAGCATAATGAGTGGATTCAGGTACGATGATTCTAAGTGAAATAAGTCACACAGAAAAAGAAACTTCATAAGATATCACTACTACACGGAATGTAAACTTGGCTACACAGGAACTGAATTACAAAACAGAACAGGGTCTCAAATGTAGAAAACCAACTTATGCTTGCTTAAGGGGAAAGGTGAGTTGGGGTGCTGCATAAAACCAGAGATTGAACTTGGCACAGATACCGTTCCATAAGCCAAATATATAATAGACAAGAGCTACTCCTTGTTCAACGAAGTGGACTCAACACCCCATATTATACGCCTAAGAATATACCTGACTAGTAATAATCTTAAACCCTATGGATTTATATGTCTCCGAAAGAGAATCAAGCGTGTGTACAGCGGCATAAATGCAGTAGTGATAGGATTGGTGAGGTTCGGTGAGCAAATGCAGACCCTTTGAAGTCATATTGCATGGTACCCATTCCAAGGGTCTCAACTCTCCAGGTTTAAGGGATTCTTCCTTCAGCTAAAACATGCATGTGGAACCCAGAGTATGATCCACCGTGTGTTCGGGAAACGTGTTCAAATGTGTCTCAGTTTTCGTCCCCTGGTACTCGGGTGCAACATTCCAGACGCTTTACTAACACTCTCCCCACTTGGAGAGTCAGTGCCTTTAACCTCCTGTTTGGCCCAGTTTGCAATTTCTGCGGAAAATGAACAGGAATAGGGAGAACCAATGAGAGACTAGCTGGAGGTGTCTGGACGGGCAATTTTAACTCTCATTTCCCACCAGGAAGAAGAATTAACCAAAGGCTCAGCGTGCCGTGCCAGAACCACACTAGGGCCTGAAGCAATCCTGCGGTGTTGCGGCCAGCTCACAAGAAAGCAAGTTGAAGAAAGGAGCTCAGGGGCACTGTAATTCACAAACCTGCAGAGTTATAAATGACAGCTATCGTCCAAAAATATATTGAAGTAAGGCTGCCAAGAGGACTTGAAAGCGGGGCAGAATTGCAGGAAACCGATTTCAGGAGGTAGACTGGAATTGCATGTAAAGCATAGGAAAAGAGGCAGAACGTCCACAATGATGCACTTGGCCAAAAAGGGCGTATGCGTTTTTTCCTGAATATATTCAGGAAAAAACGTATACGCCCTTTTTGGCCAACCAAGCAAGCTTGCAAAGGAAATCTGCACTACAATGAAGTCTCACTGCCCCCAGTCAAAAGGGCCATCTGAAAAAAGTGTAAAATCCAGAAAGGCAGGACAGGCCATGGAGAACTGGGAGCCTTGTTATGCTGATGGGCGGCATGTAAATTGCCAACAGCCACTCTGGAGAAGTGTATGGTGTTTCCTGAAACATCTAAGAAACAAAGCAACAGAGCCTAGGGCACTTCCACTTATGGTACTATAGCTTAGGGAAATTAAACTCAAAAAGACACAGCCACCCCAAATTATGGGAAGGCTCTGTTTACAAGAACCTCATTTATGGTACAAGTTCAATATCGCAGAAAGCGAAAAATGGATAAAGAAGTTGTGGTACTTACGTACAATGCAATATCACTCAGCAATGAAATCTATGTCATCAGGCCCATAGCAGCATAATGAGTGGATTCAGGTACGATGATTCTAAGTGAAATAAGTCACACAGAAAAAGAAACTTCATAAGATATCACTACTACACGGAATGTAAACTTGGCTACACAGGAACTGAATTACAAAACAGAACAGGGTCTCAAATGTAGAAAACCAACTTATGCTTGCTTAAGGGGAAAGGTGAGTTGGGGTGCTGCATAAAACCAGAGATTGAACTTGGCACAGATACCGTTCCATAAGCCAAATATATAATAGACAATAGCTACTCCTTGTTCAACGAAGTGGACTCAACACCCCATATTATACGCCTAAGAATATACCTGACTAGTAATAATCTTAAACCCTATGGATTTATATGTCTCCGAAAGAGAATCAAGCGTGTGTACAGCGGCATAAATGCAGTAGTGATAGGATTGGTGAGGTTCGGTGAGCAAATGCAGACCCTTTGAAGTCATATTGCATGGTACCCATTCCATGGGTCTCAACTCTCCAGGTTTAAGGGATTCTTCCTTCAGCTAAAACATGCATGTGGAACCCAGAGTATGATCCACCGTGTGTTCGGGAAACGTGTTCAAATGTGTCTCAGTTTTCGTCCCCTGGTACTCGGGTGCAACATTCCAGACGCTTTACTAACACTCTCCCCACTTGGAGAGTCAGTGCCTTTAACCTCCTGTTTGGCCCAGTTTGCAATTTCTGCGGAAAATGAACAGGAATAGGGAGAACCAATGAGAGACTAGCTGGAGGTGTCTGGACGGGCAATTTTAACTCTCATTTCCCACCAGGAAGAAGAATTAACCAAAGGCTCAGCGTGCCGTGCCAGAACCACACTAGGGCCTGAAGCAATCCTGCGGTGTTGCGGCCAGCTCACAAGAAAGCAAGTTGAAGAAAGGAGCTCAGGGGCACTGTAATTCACAAACCTGCAGAGTTATAAATGACAGCTATCGTCCAAAAATATATTGAAGTAAGGCTGCCAAGAGGACTTGAAAGCGGGGCAGAATTGCAGGAAACCGATTTCAGGAGGTAGACTGGAATTGCATGTAAAGCATAGGAAAAGAGGCAGAACGTCCACAATGATGCACTTGGCCAAAAAGGGCGTATGCGTTTTTTCCTGAATATATTCAGGAAAAAACGTATACGCCCTTTTTGGCCAACCAAGCAAGCTTGCAAAGGAAATCTGCACTACAATGAAGTCTCACTGCCCCCAGTCAAAAGGGCCATCTGAAAAAAGTGTAAAATCCAGAAAGGCAGGACAGGCCATGGAGAACTGGGAGCCTTGTTATGCTGATGGGCGGCATGTAAATTGCCAACAGCCACTCTGGAGAAGTGTATGGTGTTTCCTGAAACATCTAAGAAACAAAGCAACAGAGCCTAGGGCACTTCCACTTATGGTACTATAGCTTAGGGAAATTAAACTCAAAAAGACACAGCCACCCCAAATTATGGGAAGGCTCTGTTTACAAGAACCTCATTTATGGTACAAGTTCAATATCGCAGAAAGCGAAAAATGGATAAAGAAGTTGTGGTACTTACGTACAATGCAATATCACTCAGCAATGAAATCTATGTCATCAGGCCCATAGCAGCATAATGAGTGGATTCAGGTACGATGATTCTAAGTGAAATAAGTCACACAGAAAAAGAAACTTCATAAGATATCACTACTACACGGAATGTAAACTTGGCTACACAGGAACTGAATTACAAAACAGAACAGGGTCTCAAATGTAGAAAACCAACTTATGCTTGCTTAAGGGGAAAGGTGAGTTGGGGTGCTGCATAAAACCAGAGATTGAACTTGGCACAGATACCGTTCCATAAGCCAAATATATAATAGACAATAGCTACTCCTTGTTCAACGAAGTGGACTCAACACCCCATATTATACGCCTAAGAATATACCTCACTAGTAATAATCTTAAACCCTATGGATTTATATGTCTCCGAAAGAGAATCAAGCGTGTGTACAGCGGCATAAATGCAGTAGTGATAGGATTGGTGAGGTTCGGTGAGCAAATGCAGACCCTTTGAAGTCATATTGCATGGTACCCATTCCAAGGGTCTCAACTCTCCAGGTTTAAGGGATTCTTCCTTCAGCTAAAACATGCATGTGGAACCCAGAGTATGATCCACCGTGTGTTCGGGAAACGTGTTCAAATGTGTCTCAGTTTTCGTCCCCTGGTACTCGGGTGCAACATTCCAGACGCTTTACTAACACTCTCCCCACTTGGAGAGTCAGTGCCTTTAACCTCCTGTTTGGCCCAGTTTGCAATTTCTGTGGAAAATGAACAGGAATAGGGAGAACCAATGAGAGACTAGCTGGAGGTGTCTGGACGGGCAATTTTAACTCTCATTTCCCACCAGGAAGAGGAATTAACCAAAGGCTCAGCGTGCCGTGCCGGAACCACACTAGGGCCTGAAGCAATCCTGCGGTGTTGCGGCCAGCTCACAAGAAAGCAAGTTGAAGAAAGGAGCTCAGGGGCACTGTAATTCACAAACCTGCAGAGTTATAAATGACAGCTATCGTCCAAAAATATATTGAAGTAAGGCTGCCAAGAGGACTTGAAAGCGGGGCAGAATTGCAGGAAACCGATTTCAGGAGGTAGACTGGAATTGCATGTAAAGAATAGGAAAAGAGGCAGAACGTCCACAATGATGCACTTGGCCAAAAAGGGCGTATGCGTTTTTTCCTGAATATATTCAGGAAAAAACATATACGCCCTTTTTGGCCAACCAAGCAAGCTTGCAAAGGAAATCTGCACTACAATGAAGTCTCACTGCCCCACACTCAAAAGGGTCATCTGAAAAAAGTGTAAAATCCAGAAAGGCAGGACAGGCCATGGAGAACTGGGAGCCTTGTTATGCTGATGGGCGGGATGTAAATTGCCAACAGCCACTCTGGAGAAGTGTATGGTGTTTCCTGAAACATCTAAGAAACAAAGCAACAGAGCCTAGGGCACTTCCACTTATGGTCCTATAGCTTAGGGAAATTAAAATCAAAAAGACACAGCCACCCAAAAGTTTGGGACGGCTCTGTTTACAAGAACCACGTTTATGGTACAAGTTCAATATCGCAGAAAGGGAAAAATGGATAAAGAAGTTGTGGTACTTACGTACAATGCAATATCACTCAGCAATGAAATCTATGTCATCAGGCCCGTAGCAGCATAACGAGTGGATTCAGGTACGATGATTCTAAGTGAAATAAGTCACACAGAAAAAGAAACTTCATAAGATATCACTACTACACGGAATGTAAACTTGGCTACACAGGAACTGAATTACAAAACAGAACAGGGTCTCAAATGTAGAAAAACAACTTATGCTTGCTTAAGGGGAAAGGTGAGTTGGGGTGCTGCATAAAACCAGAGATTGAACTTGGCACAGCTACCGTTCCATAAGCGTAATATATAATTGACAATAGCTACTCCTTGTTCAACGAAGTGGACTCAACACCCCATATTAAACGCCTAAGAATATACCTGACTAGTAAGAATCTTAAAACCTATGGATTTATATGTCTCCGAAAGAGAATCAAGCGTGTGTACAGCGGCATAAATGCAGTAGTGATAGGATTGGTGAGGTTCGGTGAGCAAATGCAGACCCTTTGAATTCATATTGCCTGGTATCCATTCCGTGGGTCTCAACTCTCCAGGTTTAAGGGATTCTTCCTTCAGCTAAAACATGCATGTGGAACCCAGAGTATGATCCACCATGTGTTCGGGAAACGTGTTCAAATATGTCTCAGTTTTCGTCCCCTGGTACTCGGGTGCAACATTCCAGATGCTTTACTAACACTCTCCCCACTTGGAGAGTCAGTGCCTTTAACCTCCTGTTTGGCCCAGTTTGCAATTTCTGCGGAAAATGAACAGGAATAGGGAGAACCAATGGGAGACTAGCTGGAGGTGTCTGGACGGGCAAATTTAACTCTCATTCCCCACCAGGAAGAGGAATTAACCAAAGGCTCAGCGTGCCGTGCCGGAACCACACTAGGGCCTGAAGCAATCCTGCGGTGTTGCGGCCAGCTCACAAGAAAGCGAGTTGAAGAAAGGAGCTCAGGGACACTGTAACTCACAAACCTGCAGAGTTATAAATGACAGCTATCGTCCAAAAATATATTGAAGTAAGGCTGCCAAGAGGACTTGAAAGCGGGGCAGAATTGCAGGAAACCGATTTCAGGAGGTAGACTGGAATTGCATTTAAAGCATATGAAAAGAGGCAGAACGTCCACAATGATGCACTTGGCCAAAAAGGGCGTATGCGTTTTTTCCTGAATATATTCAGGAAAAAACGCATACGCCCTTTTTGGCCAACCAAGCAAGCTTGCAAAGGAAATCTGCACTACAATGAAGTCTCACTGCCCCCCCGGTCAAAAGGGCCATCTGAAAAATGTGTAAAATCCAGAAAGGCAGGACAGGCCATGGAGAACTGGGAGCCTTGTTATGCTGATGGGCGGGATGTAAATTGCCAACAGCCACTCTGGAGAAGTGTATGGTGTTTCCTGAATCATCTACAAAACAAAGCAACAGAGCCTAGGGCACTTCCACTTATGGTACTATAGCTTAGGGAAATTAAACTCAAAAAGACACAGCCACCCCAAATTATGGGAAGGCTTTGTTTACAAGAACCTCATTTATGGTACAAGTTCAATATCGCAGAAAGCGAAAAATGGATAAAGAAGTTGTGGTACTTACGTACAATGCAATATCACTCAGCAATGAAATCTATGTCATCAGGCCCGTAGCAGCATAATGAGTGGATTCAGGTACGATGATTCTAAGTGAGATAAGTCACACAGAAAAAGAAACTTCATAAGATATCACTACTACACGGAATGAAAACTTGGCTACACAGGAACTGAATTACAAAACAGAACAGGGTCTCAAATGTAGAAAACCAACTTATGCTTGCTTAAGGGGAAAGGTGAGTTGGGGTGCTGCATAAAACCAGAGATTGAATTTGGCACAGATACCGTTCCATAAGCCAAATATATAATAGACAAGAGCTACTCCTTGTTCAACGAAGTGGACTCAACACCCCATATTATACGCCTAAGAATATACCTCACTAGTAAGAATCTTAAAACCTATGGATTTATATGTCTCTGAAAGAGAATCAAGCGTGTGTACAGCAGCAAAAATGCAGTAGTGATAGGATTGGTGAGGTTCGGTGAGCAAATGCAGACCCTTTGAAGTCATATTGCATGGTACCCATTCCATGGGTCTCAACTCTCCAAGTTTAAGGGATTCTTCCTTCAGCTAAAACATGCATGTGGAACCCAGAGTATGATCCACCGTGTGTTCGGGAAACGTGTTCAAATGTGTCTCAGTTTTCGTCCCCTGGTACTCGGGTGCAACATTCCAGACGCTTTACTAACACTCTCCCCACTTGGAGAGTCAGTGCCTTTAACCTCCTGTTTGGCCCAGTTTGCAATTTCTGCGGAAAATGAACAGGAATAGGGAGAACCAATGAGAGACTAGCCTGAGGTGTCTGGACGGGCAAAATAACTCTCATTTCCCACCAGGAAGAGGAATTAACCAAAGGCTCAGCGTGCCGTGCCGGAACCACACTAGGGCCTGAAGCAATGCTGCGGTGTTGCGGCCAGCTCACAAGAAAGCAAGTTGAAGAAAGGAGCTCAGGGACACTGTGATTCACAAACATGCAGAGTTATAAATGACAGCTATCGTCCAAAAATATATTGAAGTAAGGCTGCAAGAGGACTTGAAAGCGGGGCAGAGTTGCAGGAAACCGATTTCAGGAGGTAGACTTGAATTGCATTTAAAGCATATGAAAAGAGGCAGAACGTCCACAATGATGCACTTGGCCAAAAAGGGCGTATGCGTTTTTTCCTGAATATATTCAGGAAAAAACGCATACGCCCTTTTTGGCCAACCAAGCAAGCTTGCAAAGGAAATCTGCACTACAATGAAGTCTCACTGCCCCCCCGGTCAAAAGGGCCATCTGAAAAATGTGTAAAATCCAGAAAGGCAGGACAGGCCATGGAGAACTGGGAGCCTTGTTATGCTGATGGGCGGGATGTAAATTGCCAACAGCCACTCTGGAGAAGTGTATGGTGTTTCCTGAAACATCTAAGAAACAAAGCAACAGAGCCTAGGGCACTTCCACTTATGGTCCTATAGCTTAGGGAAATTAAAATCAAATAGACACAGCCACCCAAAAGTTTGGGACGGCTCTGTTTACAAGAACCACGTTTATGGTACAAGTTCAATATCGCAGAAAGCGAAAAATGGATAAAGAAGTTGTGGTACTTACGTACAATGCAATATCACTCAGCAATGAAATCTATGTCATCAGGCCCGTAGCAGCATAACGAGTGGATTCAGGTACGATGATGCTAAGTGAAATAAGTCACACAGAAAAAGAAACTTCATAAGATATCACTACTACACGGAATGTAAACTTGGCTACACAGGAACTGAATTACAAAACAGAACAGGGTCTCAAATGTAGAAAAACAACTTATGCTTGCTTAAGGGGAAAGGTGAGTTGGGGTGCTGCATAAAACCAGAGATTGAACTTGGCACAGATACCGTTCCATAAGCGTAATATATAATAGACAATAGCTACTCCTTGTTCAACGAAGTGGACTCAACACCCCATATTAAACGCCTAAGAATATACCTGACTAGTAAGAATCTTAAAACCTATGGATTTATATGTCTCCGAAAGAGAATCAAGCGTGTGTACAGTGGCATAAATGCAGTAGTGATAGGATTGGTGAGGTTCGGTGAGCAAATGCAGACCCTTTGAATTCATATTGCCTGGTATCCATTCCATGGGTCTCAACTCTCCAGGTTTAAGGGATTCTTCCTTCAGCTAAAACATGCATGTGGAACCCAGAGTATGATCCACCATGTGTTCGGGAAACGTGTTCAAATGTGTCTCAGTTTTCGTCCCCTGGTACTCGGGTGCAACATTCCAGATGCTTTACTAACACTCTCCCCACTTGGAGAGTCAGTGCCTTTAACCTCCTGTTTGGCCCAGTTTGCAATTTCTGCGGAAAATGAACAGGAATAGGGAGAACCAATGAGAGACTAGCTGGAGGTGTCTGGACGGGCAAATTTAACTCTCATTCCCCACCAGGAAGAGGAATTAACCAAAGGCTCAGCGTGCCGTGCCGGAACCACACTAGGGCCTGAAGCAATCCTGCGGTGTTGCGGCCAGCTCACAAGAAAGCGAGTTGAAGAAAGGAGCTCAGGGACACTGTAACTCACAAACCTGCAGAGTTATAAATGACAGCTATCGTCCAAAAATATATTGAAGTAAGGCTGCCAAGAGGACTTGAAAGCGGGGCAGAATTGCAGGAAACCGATTTCAGGAGGTAGACTGGAATTGCATTTAAAGCATATGAAAAGAGGCAGAACGTCCACAATGATGCACTTGGCCAAAAAGGGCGTATGCGTTTTTTCCTGAATATATTCAGGAAAAAACGCATACGCCCTTTTTGGCCAACCAAGCAAGCTTGCAAAGGAAATCTGCACTACAATGAAGTCTCACTGCCCCCCCGGTCAAAAGGGCCATCTGAAAAATGTGTAAAATCCAGAAAGGCAGGACAGGCCATGGAGAACTGGGAGCCTTGTTATGCTGATGGGCGGGATGTAAATTGCCAACAGCCACTCTGGAGAAGTGTATGGTGTTTCCTGAATCATCTACAAAACAAAGCAACAGAGCCTAGGGCACTTCCACTTATGGTACTATAGCTTAGGGAAATTAAACTCAAAAAGACACAGCCACCCCAAATTATGGGAAGGCTTTGTTTACAAGAACCTCATTTATGGTACAAGTTCAATATCGCAGAAAGCGAAAAATGGATAAAGAAGTTGTGGTACTTACGTACAATGCAATATCACTCAGCAATGAAATCTATGTCATCAGGCCCGTAGCAGCATAATGAGTGGATTCAGGTACGATGATTCTAAGTGAAATAAGTCACACAGAAAAAGAAACTTCATAAGATATCACTACTACACGGAATGAAAACTTGGCTACACAGGAACTGAATTACAAAACAGAACAGGGTCTCAAATGTAGAAAACCAACTTATGCTTGCTTAAGGGGAAAGGTGAGTTGGGGTGCTGCATAAAACCAGAGATTGAATTTGGCACAGATACCGTTCCATAAGCCAAATATATAATAGACAAGAGCTACTCCTTGTTCAACGAAGTGGACTCAACACCCCATATTATACGCCTAAGAATATACCTCACTAGTAAGAATCTTAAAACCTATGGATTTATATGTCTCTGAAAGAGAATCAAGCGTGTGTACAGCAGCAAAAATGCAGTAGTGATAGGATTGGTGAGGTTCGGTGAGCAAATGCAGACCCTTTGAAGTCATATTGCATGGTACCCATTCCATGGGTCTCAACTCTCCAAGTTTAAGGGATTCTTCCTTCAGCTAAAACATGCATGTGGAACCCAGAGTATGATCCACCGTGTGTTCGGGAAACGTGTTCAAATGTGTCTCAGTTTTCGTCCCCTGGTACTCGGGTGCAACATTCCAGACGCTTTACTAACACTCTCCCCACTTGGAGAGTCAGTGCCTTTAACCTCCTGTTTGGCCCAGTTTGCAATTTCTGCGGAAAATGAACAGGAATAGGGAGAACCAATGAGAGACTAGCCTGAGGTGTCTGGACGGGCAAAATAACTCTCATTTCCCACCAGGAAGAGGAATTAACCAAAGGCTCAGCGTGCCGTGCCGGAACCACACTAGGGCCTGAAGCAATGCTGCGGTGTTGCGGCCAGCTCACAAGAAAGCAAGTTGAAGAAAGGAGCTTAGGGACACTGTGATTCACAAACATGCAGAGTTATAAATGACAGCTATCGTCCAAAAATATATTGAAGTAAGGCTGCAAGAGGACTTGAAAGCGGGGCAGAGTTGCAGGAAACCGATTTCAGGAGGTAGACTTGAATTGCATTTAAAGCATATGAAAAGAGGCAGAACGTCCACAATGATGCACTTGGCCAAAAAGGGCGTATGCGTTTTTTCCTGAATATATTCAGGAAAAAACGCATACGCCCTTTTTGGCCAACCAAGCAAGCTTGCAAAGGAAATCTGCACTACAATGAAGTCTCACTGCCCCCCCGGTCAAAAGGGCCATCTGAAAAATGTGTAAAATCCAGAAAGGCAGGACAGGCCATGGAGAACTGGGAGCCTTGTTATGCTGATGGGCGGGATGTAAATTGCCAACAGCCACTCTGGAGAAGTGTATGGTGTTTCCTGAAACATCTAAGAAACAAAGCAACAGAGCCTAGGGCACTTCCACTTATGGTCCTATAGCTTAGGGAAATTAAAATCAAATAGACACAGCCACCCAAAAGTTTGGGACGGCTCTGTTTACAAGAACCACGTTTATGGTACAAGTTCAATATCGCAGAAAGCAAAAAATGGATAAAGAAGTTGTGGTACTTACGTACAATGCAATATCACTCAGCAATGAAATCTATGTCATCAGGCCCGTAGCAGCATAACGAGTGGATTCAGGTACGATGATGCTAAGTGAAATAAGTCACACAGAAAAAGAAACTTCATAAGATATCACTACTACACGGAATGTAAACTTGGCTACACAGGAACTGAATTACAAAACAGAACAGGGTCTCAAATGTAGAAAAACAACTTATGCTTGCTTAAGGGGAAAGGTGAGTTGGGGTGCTGCATAAAACCAGAGATTGAACTTGGCACAGCTACCGTTCCATAAGCGTAATATATAATTGACAATAGCTACTCCTTGTTCAACGAAGTGGACTCAACACCCCATATTAAACGCCTATGAATATACCTGACTAGTAAGAATCTTAAAACCTATGGATTTATATGTCTCCGAAAGAGAATCAAGCGTGTGTACAGCGGCATAAATGCAGTAGTGATAGGATTGGTGAGGTTCGGTGAGCAAATGCAGACCCTTTGAATTCATATTGCCTGGTATCCATTCCATGGGTCTCAACTCTCCAGGTTTAAGGGATTCTTCCTTCAGCTAAAACATGCATGTGGAACCCAGAGTATGATCCACCATGTGTTCGGGAAACGTGTTCAAATATGTCTCAGTTTTCGTCCCCTGGTACTCGGGTGCAACATTCCAGATGCTTTACTAACACTCTCCCCACTTGGAGAGTCAGTGCCTTTAACCTCCTGTTTGGCCCAGTTTGCAATTTCTGCGGAAAATGAACAGGAATAGGGAGAACCAATGAGAGACTAGCTGGAGGTGTCTGGACGGGCAAATTTAACTCTCATTCCCCACCAGGAAGAGGAATTAACCAAAGGCTCAGCGTGCCGTGCCGGAACCACACTAGGGCCTGAAGCAATCCTGCGGTGTTGCGGCCAGCTCACAAGAAAGCGAGTTGAAGAAAGGAGCTCAGGGACACTGTAACTCACAAACCTGCAGAGTTATAAATGACAGCTATCGTCCAAAAATATATTGAAGTAAGGCTGCCAAGAGGACTTGAAAGCGGGGCAGAATTGCAGGAAACCGATTTCAGGAGGTAGACTGGAATTGCATTTAAAGCATATGAAAAGAGGCAGAACGTCCACAATGATGCACTTGGCCAAAAAGGGCGTATGCGTTTTTTCCTGAATATATTCAGGAAAAAACGCATACGCCCTTTTTGGCCAACCAAGCAAGCTTGCAAAGGAAATCTGCACTACAATGAAGTCTCACTGCCCCCCCGGTCAAAAGGGCCATCTGAAAAATGTGTAAAATCCAGAAAGGCAGGACAGGCCATGGAGAACTGGGAGCCTTGTTATGCTGATGGGCGGGATGTAAATTGCCAACAGCCACTCTGGAGAAGTGTATGGTGTTTCCTGAATCATCTACAAAACAAAGCAACAGAGCCTAGGGCACTTCCACTTATGGTACTATAGCTTAGGGAAATTAAACTCAAAAAGACACAGCCACCCCAAATTATGGGAAGGCTTTGTTTACAAGAACCTCATTTATGGTACAAGTTCAATATCGCAGAAAGCGAAAAATGGATAAAGAAGTTGTGGTACTTACGTACAATGCAATATCACTCAGCAATGAAATCTATGTCATCAGGCCCGTAGCAGCATAATGAGTGGATTCAGGTACGATGATTCTAAGTGAGATAAGTCACACAGAAAAAGAAACTTCATAAGATATCACTACTACACGGAATGAAAACTTGGCTACACAGGAACTGAATTACAAAACAGAACAGGGTCTCAAATGTAGAAAACCAACTTATGCTTGCTTAAGGGGAAAGGTGAGTTGGGGTGCTGCATAAAACCAGAGATTGAATTTGGCACAGATACCGTTCCATAAGCCAAATATATAATAGACAAGAGCTACTCCTTGTTCAACGAAGTGGACTCAACACCCCATATTATACGCCTAAGAATATACCTCACTAGTAAGAATCTTAAAACCTATGGATTTATATGTCTCTGAAAGAGAATCAAGCGTGTGTACAGCGGCAAAAATGCAGTAGTGATAGGATTGGTGAGGTTCGGTGAGCAAATGCAGACCCTTTGAAGTCATATTGCATGGTACTCATTCCATGGGTCTCAACTCTCCAAGTTTAAGGGATTCTTCCTTCAGCTAAAACATGCATGTGGAACCCAGAGTATGATCCACCGTGTGTTCGGGAAACGTGTTCAAATGTGTCTCAGTTTTCGTCCCCTGGTACTCGGGTGCAACATTCCAGACGCTTTACTAACACTCTCCCCACTTGGAGAGTCAGTGCCTTTAACCTCCTGTTTGGCCCAGTTTGCAATTTCTGCGGAAAATGAACAGGAATAGGGAGAACCAATGAGAGACTAGCCTGAGGTGTCTGGACGGGCAAAATAACTCTCATTTCCCACCAGGAAGAGGAATTAACCAAAGGCTCAGCGTGCCGTGCCGGAACCACACTAGGGCCTGAAGCAATGCTGCGGTGTTGCGGCCAGCTCACAAGAAAGCAAGTTGAAGAAAGGAGCTCAGGGACACTGTGATTCACAAACATGCAGAGTTATAAATGACAGCTATCGTCCAAAAATATATTGAAGTAAGGCTGCAAGAGGACTTGAAAGCGGGGCAGAGTTGCAGGAAACCGATTTCAGGAGGTAGACTTGAATTGCATTTAAAGCATATGAAAAGAGGCAGAACGTCCACAATGATGCACTTGGCCAAAAAGGGCGTATGCGTTTTTTCCTGAATATATTCAGGAAAAAACGCATACGCCCTTTTTGGCCAACCAAGCAAGCTTGCAAAGGAAATCTGCACTACAATGAAGTCTCACTGCCCCCCCGGTCAAAAGGGCCATCTGAAAAATGTGTAAAATCCAGAAAGGCAGGACAGGCCATGGAGAACTGGGAGCCTTGTTATGCTGATGGGCGGGATGTAAATTGCCAACAGCCACTCTGGAGAAGTGTATGGTGTTTCCTGAAACATCTAAGAAACAAAGCAACAGAGCCTAGGGCACTTCCACTTATGGTCCTATAGCTTAGGGAAATTAAAATCAAATAGACACAGCCACCCAAAAGTTTGGGACGGCTCTGTTTACAAGAACCACGTTTATGGTACAAGTTCAATATCGCAGAAAGCGAAAAATGGATAAAGAAGTTGTGGTACTTACGTACAATGCAATATCACTCAGCAATGAAATCTATGTCATCAGGCCCGTAGCAGCATAACGAGTGGATTCAGGTACGATGATGCTAAGTGAAATAAGTCACACAGAAAAAGAAACTTCATAAGATATCACTACTACACGGAATGTAAACTTGGCTACACAGGAACTGAATTACAAAACAGAACAGGGTCTCAAATGTAGAAAAACAACTTATGCTTGCTTAAGGGGAAAGGTGAGTTGGGGTGCTGCATAAAACCAGAGATTGAACTTGGCACAGATACCGTTCCATAAGCGTAATATATAATAGACAATAGCTACTCCTTGTTCAAAGAAGTGGACTCAACACCCCATATTAAACGCCTAAGAATATACCTGACTAGTAATAATCTTAAACCCTATGGATTTATATGTCTCTGAAAGAGAATCAAGCGTGTGTACAGCGGCATAAATGCAGTAGTGATAGGATTGGTGAGGTTCGGTGAGCAAATGCAGACCCTTTGAAGTCATATTGCATGGTACCCATTCCATGGGTCTCAACTCTCCAGGTTTAAGGGATTCTTCCTTCAGCTAAAACATGCATGTGGAACCCAGAGTATGATCCACCGTGTGTTCGGGAAACGTGTTCAAATGTGTCTCAGTTTTCGTCCCCTGGTACTCGGGTGCAACATTCCAGACGCTTTACTAACACTCTCCCCACTTGGAGAGTCAGTGCCTTTAACCTCCTGTTTGGCCCAGTTTGCAATTTCTGCGGAAAATGAACAGGAATAGGGAGAACCAATGAGAGACTAGCTGGAGGTGTCTGGACGGGCAATTTTAACTCTCATTTCCCACCAGGAAGAGGAATTAACCAAAGGCTCAGCGTGCCGTGCCGGAACCACACTAGGGCCTGAAGCAATCCTGCGGTGTTGCGGCCAGCTCACAAGAAAGCAAGTTGAAGAAAGGAGCTCAGGGGCACTGTAATTCACAAACCTGCAGAGTTATAAATGACAGCTATCGTCCAAAAATATATTGAAGTAAGGCTGCCAAGAGGACTTGAAAGCGGGGCAGAATTGCAGGAAACCGATTTCAGGAGGTAGACTGGAATTGCATGTAAAGCATAGGAAAAGAGGCAGAACGTCCACAATGATGCAGTTGGCCAAAAAGGGCGTATGCGTTTTTTCCTGAATATATTCAGGAAAAAACATATACGCCCTTTTTGGCCAACCAAGCAAGCTTGCAAAGGAAATCTGCACTACAATGAAGTCTCACTGCCCCACACTCAAAAGGGTCATCTGAAAAAAGTGTAAAATCCAGAAAGGCAGGACAGGCCATGGAGAACTGGGAGCCTTGTTATGCTGATGGGCGGGATGTAAATTGCCAACAGCCACTCTGGAGAAGTGTATGGTGTTTCCTGAAACATCTAAGAAACAAAGCAACAGAGCCTAGGGCACTTCCACTTATGGTCCTATAGCTTAGGGAAATTAAAATCAAAAAGACACAGCCACCCAAAAGTTTGGGACGGCTCTGTTTACAAGAACCACGTTTATGGTACAAGTTCAATATCGCAGAAAGGGAAAAATGGATAAAGAAGTTGTGGTACTTACGTACAATGCAATATCACTCAGCAATGAAATCTATGTCATCAGGCCCGTAGCAGCATAACGAGTGGATTCAGGTACGATGATTCTAAGTGAAATAAGTCACACAGAAAAAGAAACTTCATAAGATATCACTACTACACGGAATGTAAACTTGGCTACACAGGAACTGAATTACAAAACAGAACAGGGTCTCAAATGTAGAAAACCAACTTATGCTTGCTTAAGGGGAAAGGTGAGTTGGGGTGCTGCATAAAACCAGAGATTGAACTTGGCACAGCTACCGTTCCATAAGCGTAATATATAATAGACAATAGCTACTCCTTGTTCAACGAAGTGGACTCAACACCCCATATTAAACGCCTAAGAATATACCTGACTAGTAAGAATCTTAAAACCTATGGATTTATATGTCTCCGAAAGAGAATCAAGCGTGTGTACAGCGGCATAAATGCAGTAGTGATAGGATTGGTGAGGTTCGGTGAGCAAATGCAGACCCTTTGAATTCATATTGCCTGGTATCCATTCCATGGGTCTCAACTCTCCAGGTTTAAGGGATTCTTCCTTCAGCTAAAACATGCATGTGGAACCCAGAGTATGATCCTCTGTGTGTTCGGGAAACGTGTTCAAATGTGTCTCAGTTTTCGTCCCCTGGTACTCGGGTGCAACATTCCAGATGCTTTACTAACACTCTCCCCACTTGGAGAGTCAGTGCCTTTAACCTCCTGTTTGGCCCAGTTTGCAATTTCTGCGGAAAATGAACAGGAATAGGGAGAACCAATGAGAGACTAGCTGGAGGTGTCTGGACGGGCAAATTTAACTCTCATTCCCCACCAGGAAGAGGAATTAACCAAAGGCTCAGCGTGCCGTGCCGGAACCACACTAGGGCCTGAAGCAATCCTGCGGTGTTGCGGCCAGCTCACAAGAAAGCGAGTTGAAGAAAGGAGCTCAGGGACACTGTAACTCACAAACCTGCAGAGTTATAAATGACAGCTATCGTCCAAAAATATATTGAAGTAAGGCTGCCAAGAGGACTTGAAAGCGGGGCAGAATTGCAGGAAACCGATTTCAGGAGGTAGACTGGAATTGCATTTAAAGCATATGAAAAGAGGCAGAACGTCCACAATGATGCACTTGGCCAAAAAGGGCGTATGCGTTTTTTCCTGAATATATTCAGGAAAAAACGCATACGCCCTTTTTGGCCAACCAAGCAAGCTTGCAAAGGAAATCTGCACTACAATGAAGTCTCACTGCCCCCCCGGTCAAAAGGGCCATCTGAAAAATGTGTAAAATCCAGAAAGGCAGGACAGGCCATGGAGAACTGGGAGCCTTGTTATGCTGATGGGCGGGATGTAAATTGCCAACAGCCACTCTGGAGAAGTGTATGGTGTTTCCTGAATCATCTACAAAACAAAGCAACAGAGCCTAGGGCACTTCCACTTATGGTACTATAGCTTAGGGAAATTAAACTCAAAAAGACACAGCCACCCCAAATTATGGGAAGGCTTTGTTTACAAGAACCTCATTTATGGTACAAGTTCAATATCGCAGAAAGCGAAAAATGGATAAAGAAGTTGTGGTACTTACGTACAATGCAATATCACTCAGCAATGAAATCTATGTCATCAGGCCCGTAGCAGCATAATGAGTGGATTCAGGTACGATGATTCTAAGTGAGATAAGTCACACAGAAAAAGAAACTTCATAAGATATCACTACTACACGGAATGTAAACTTGGCTACACAGGAACTGAATTACAAAACAGAACAGGGTCTCAAATGTAGAAAACCAACTTATGCTTGCTTAAGGGGAAAGGTGAGTTGGGGTGCTGCATAAAACCAGAGATTGAATTTGGCACAGATACCGTTCCATAAGCCAAATATATAATAGACAAGAGCTACTCCTTGTTCAACGAAGTGGACTCAACACCCCATATTATACGCCTAAGAATATACCTCACTAGTAAGAATCTTAAAACCTATGGATTTATATGTCTCTGAAAGAGAATCAAGCGTGTGTACAGCGGCAAAAATGCAGTAGTGATAGGATTGGTGAGGTTCGGTGAGCAAATGCAGACCCTTTGAAGTCATATTGCATGGTACCCATTCCATGGGTCTCAACTCTCCAAGTTTAAGGGATTCTTCCTTCAGCTAAAACATGCATGTGGAACCCAGAGTATGATCCACCGTGTGTTCGGGAAACGTGTTCAAATGTGTCTCAGTTTTTGTCCCCTGGTACTCGGGTGCAACATTCCAGACGCTTTACTAACACTCTCCCCACTTGGAGAGTCAGTGCCTTTAACCTCCTGTTTGGCCCAGTTTGCAATTTCTGCGGAAAATGAACAGGAATAGGGAGAACCAATGAGAGACTAGCCTGAGGTGTCTGGACGGGCAAATTTAACTCTCATTTCCCACCAGGAAGAGGAATTAACCAAAGGCTCAGCGTGCCGTGCCGGAACCACACTAGGGCCTGAAGCAATGCTGCGGTGTTGCGGCCAGCTCACAAGAAAGCAAGTTGAAGAAAGGAGCTCAGGGACACTGTGATTCACAAACATGCAGAGTTATAAATGACAGCTATCGTCCAAAAATATATTGAAGTAAGGCTGCAAGAGGACTTGAAAGCGGGGCAGAGTTGCAGGAAACCGATTTCAGGAGGTAGACTTGAATTGCATTTAAAGCATATGAAAAGAGGCAGAACGTCCACAATGATGCACTTGGCCAAAAAGGGCGTATGCGTTTTTTCCTGAATATATTCAGGAAAAAACGCATACGCCCTTTTTGGCCAACCAAGCAAGCTTGCAAAGGAAATCTGCACTACAATGAAGTCTCACTGCCCCCCCGGTCAAAAGGGCCATCTGAAAAATGTGTAAAATCCAGAAAGGCAGGACAGGCCATGGAGAACTGGGAGCCTTGTTATGCTGATGGGCGGGATGTAAATTGCCAACAGCCACTCTGGAGAAGTGTATGGTGTTTCCTGAAACATCTAAGAAACAAAGCAACAGAGCCTAGGGCACTTCCACTTATGGTCCTATAGCTTAGGGAAATTAAAATCAAATAGACACAGCCACCCAAAAGTTTGGGACGGCTCTGTTTACAAGAACCACGTTTATGGTACAAGTTCAATATCGCAGAAAGCGAAAAATGGATAAAGAAGTTGTGGTACTTACGTACAATGCAATATCACTCAGCAATGAAATCTATGTCATCAGGCCCGTAGCAGCATAACGAGTGGATTCAGGTACGATGATGCTAAGTGAAATAAGTCACACAGAAAAAGAAACTTCATAAGATATCACTACTACACGGAATGTAAACTTGGCTACACAGGAACTGAATTACAAAACAGAACAGGGTCTCAAATGTAGAAAAACAACTTATGCTTGCTTAAGGGGAAAGGTGAGTTGGGGTGCTGCATAAAACCAGAGATTGAACTTGGCACAGATACCGTTCCATAAGCGTAATATATAATAGACAATAGCTACTCCTTGTTCAAAGAAGTGGACTCAACACCCCATATTAAACGCCTAAGAATATACCTGACTAGTAAGAATCTTAAAACCTATGGATTTATATGTCTCCGAAAGAGAATCAAGCGTGTGTACAGCGGCATAAATGCAGTAGTGATAGGATTGGTGAGGTTCGGTGAGCAAATGCAGACCCTTTGAATTCATATTGCCTGGTATCCATTCCATGGGTCTCAACTCTCCAGGTTTAAGGGATTCTTCCTTCAGCTAAAACATGCATGTGGAAACCAGAGTATGATCCACCGTGTGTTCGGGAAACGTGTTCAAATGTGTCTCAGTTTTCGTCCCCTGGTACTCGGGTGCAACATTCCAGACGCTTTACTAACACTCTCCCCACTTGGAGAGTCAGTGCCTTTAACCTCCTGTTTGGCCCAGTTTGCAATTTCTGCGGAAAATGAACAGGAATAGGGAGAACCAATGAGAGACTAGCTGGAGGTGTCTGGACGGGCATATTTAACTCTCATTCCCCACCAGGAAGAGGAATTAACCAAAGGCTCACCGTTCCACGCCGGAACCACACTAGGGCCTGAAGCAATCCTGCGGTGTTGCGGCCAGCTCACAAGAAAGCGAGTTGAAGAAAGGAGCTCAGGGACACTGTAACTCACAAACCTGCAGAGTTATAAATGACAGCTATCGTCCAAAAATATATTGAAGTAAGGCTGCCAAGAGGACTTGAAAGCGGGGTAGAATTGCAGGAAACCGATTTCAGGAGGTAGACTGGAATTGCATGTAAAGCATAGGAAAAGAGGCAGAACGTCCACAATGATGCACTTGGCCAAAAAGGGCGTATGCGTTTTTTCCTGAATATATTCAGGAAAAAACGCATACGCCCTTTTTGACCAACCAAGCAAGCTTAAAAAGGAAATCTACACTACAATGATGTCTCACTGCCCCTCGCTCAAAAGGGTCATCTGAAAAAAGTGTAAAATCCAGAAAGGCAGGACAGGCCATGGAGAACTGGGAGCCTTGTTATGCTGATGGGCGGGATGTAAATTGCCAACAGCCACTCTGGAGAAGTGTATGGTGTTTCCTGAAACATCTAAGAAACAAAGCAACAGAGCCTAGGGCACTTCCACTTATGGTACTATAGCTTAGGGAAATTAAACTCAAAAAGACACAGCCACCCCAAATTATGGGAAGGCTGTGTTTACAAGAACCTCGTTTATGGTACAAATTCAATATCGCAGAAAGCGAAAAATGGATAAAGAAGTTGTGGTACTTACGTACAATGCAATATCACTCAGCAATGAAATCTAAGTCACCAGGCCCGTAGCAGCATAATGAGTGGCTTAAGCTACGATGATTCTAAGTGAAATAAGTCACACAGAAAAAGAAACATCAAAAGGTATCACTACTACACGGAATGTAAACTTGGCTACACAGGAACTGAATTACAAAACAGAACAGGGTCTCAAATGTAGAAAACCAACTTATGCTTGCTTAAGGGGAAAGGTGAGTTGGGGTGCTGCATAAAACCAGAGATTGAACTTGGAACAGATACCGTTCCATAAGCCAAATATATAATAGACAAGAGCTACTCCTTGTTCAACGAAGTGGACTTAACACCCCATATTAAACGCCTAAGAATATACCTGACTAGTAATAATCTTAAAACCTATTGATTTATATGTCTCCGAAAGAGAATCAAGGTTGTGTACAGCGGCATAAACACAGCAGTCATAGGATTGATGAGGATCGGTGAGCAAATGCAGATCCTTTGAAGTCATATTGCATGGTACCCATTCCATGGGTCTCAACTCTCCAGGTTTAAGGGATTCTTCCTTCAGCTAAAACATGCATGTGGAACCCAGAATATGATCCTCTGTGTGTTCGGGAAACGTGTTCAAATGTGTCTCAGGTTTCGTCCCCTGGTACTCGGGTGCAACATTCCAGACGCTTTACTAACACTCTCCCCACTTGGAGAGTCAGTGCCTTTAACCTCCTGTTTGGCCCAGTTTGCAATTTCTGCGGAAAATGAACAGGAATAGGGAGAACCAATGAGAGACTAGCTGGAGGTGTCTGGACGGGCATATTTAACTCTCATTCCCCACCAGGAAGAGGAATTAACCAAAGGCTCAGCGTTCCACGGCGGAACCACACTAGGGCCTGAAGCAATCCTGCGGTGTTGCGGCCAGCTCACAAGAAAGCGAGTTGAAGAAAGGAGCTCAGGGACACTGTAACTCACAAACCTGCAGAGTTATAAATGACAGCTATCGTCCAAAAATATATTGAAGTAAGGCTGCCAAGAGGACTTGAAAGCGGGGCAGAATTGCAGGAAACCGATTTCAGGAGGTAGACTGGAATTGCATGTAAAGCATAGGAAAAGAGGCAGAACGTCCACAATGATGCACTTGGCCAAAAAGGGCGTATGCGTTTTTTCCTGAATATATTCAGGAAAAAACGCATACGCCCTTTTTGGCCAACCAAGCAAGCTTACAAAGGAAATCTACACTACAATGAAGTCTCACTGCCCCATGCTCAAAAGGGTCATCTGAAAAAAGTGTAAAATCCAGAAAGGCAGGACAGGCCATGGAGAACTGGGAGCCTTGTTATGCTGATGGGCGGGATGTAAATTGCCAACAGCCACTCTGGAGAAGTGTATGGTGTTTCCTGAAACATCTAAGAAACAAAGCAACAGAGCCTAGGGCACTTCCACTTATGGTACTATAGCTTAGGGAAATTAAACTCAAAAAGACACAGCCACCCCAAATTATGGGAAGGCTCTGTTTACAAGAACCTCATTTATGGTACAAGTTCAATATCGCAGAAAGCGAAAAATGGATAAAGAAGTTGTGGTACTTACGTACAATGCAATATCACTCAGCAATGAAATCTAAGTCACCAGGCCCGTAGCAGCATAATGAGTGGCTTAAGCTACGATGATTCTAAGTGAAATAAGTCACACAGAAAAAGAAACATCAAAAGGTATCACTACTACACGGAATGTAAACTTGGCTACACAGGAACTGAATTACAAAACAGAACAGGGTCTCAAATGTAGAAAACCAACTTATGCTTGCTTAAGGGGAAAGGTGAGTTGGGGTGCTGCATAAAACCAGAGATTGAACTTGGAACAGATACCATTCCATAAGCCAAATATATAATAGACAAGAGCTACTCCTTGTTCAACGAAGTGGACTTAACACCCCATATTAAACGCCTAAGAATATACCTGACTAGTAATAATCTTAAAACCTATTGATTTATATGTCTCCGAAAGAGAATCAAGGTTGTGTACAGCGGCATAAACGCAGCAGTCATAGGATTGATGAGGATCGGTGAGCAAATGCAGATCCTTTGAAGTCATATTGCATGGTACCCATTCCAAGGGTCTCAACTCTCCAGGTTTAAGGGATTCTTCCTTCAGCTAAAACATGCATGTGGAACCCAGAGTATGATCCTCTGTGTGTTCGGGAAACGTGTTCAAATGTGTCTCAGGTTTCGTCCCCTGGTACTCGGGTGCAACATTCCAGACGCTTTACTAACACTCTCCCCACTTGGAGAGTCAGTGCCTTTAACCTCCTGTTTGGCCCAGTTTGCAATTTCTGTGGAAAATGTACAGGAATACGGAGAACCAATGAGAGACTAGCTGGAGGTGTCTGGACGGGCAATTTTAACTCTCATTTCCCACCAGGAAGAGGAATTAACCAAAGGCTCAGCGTGCCGTGCCGGAACCACACTAGGGCCTGAAGCAATCCTGCGGTGTTGCGGCCAGCTCACAAGAGAGCAAGTTGAAGAAAAGAGCTCAGGGCCACTGTAATTCACAAACCTGCAGAGTTATAAATGACAGCTATCGTCCAAAAATATATTAAAGTAAGGCTGCCAAGAGGACTTGACAGCGGGGCAGAATTGCAGGAAACCGATTTCAGGAGGTAGACTGGAATTGCATGTAAAGCGTAGGAAAAGAGGCAGAACGTCCACAATGATGCACTTGGCCAAAAAGGGCGTATGCGTTTTTTCCTGAATATATTCAGGAAAAAACGCATACGCCCTTTTTGGCCAACCAAGCAAGCTTGCAAAGGAAATCTGCACTACAATGAAGTCTCACTGCCCCACACTCAAAAGGGTCATCTGAAAAAAGTGTAAAATCCAGAAAGGCAGGACAGGCCATGGAGAACTGGGTGCCTTGTAATGCTGATGGGCGGGATGGAAATTGCCAACAGCCACTCTGGAGAAGTGTATGGTGTTTCCTGAAACATCTAAGAAACAAAGCAACAGAGCCTAGGGCACTTCCACTTATGGTCCTATAGCTTAGGGAAATTAAAATCAAATAGACACAGCCACCCAAAAGTTTGGGACGGCTCTGTTTACAAGAACCACGTTTATGGTACAAGTTCAATATCGCAGAAAGCGAAAAATGGATAAAGAAGTTGTGGTACTTACGTACAATGCAATATCACTCAGCAATGAAATCTATGTCATCAGGCCCGTAGCAGCATAACGAGTGGATTCAGGTACGATGATGCTAAGTGAAATAAGTCACACAGAAAAAGAAACTTCATAAGATATCACTACTACACGGAATGTAAACTTGGCTACACAGGAACTGAATTACAAAACAGAACAGGGTCTCAAATGTAGAAAAACAACTTATGCTTGCTTAAGGGGAAAGGTGAGTTGGGGTGCTGCATAAAACCAGAGATTGAACTTGGCACAGATACCGTTCCATAAGCGTAATATATAATAGACAATAGCTACTCCTTGTTCAAAGAAGTGGACTCAACACCCCATATTAAACGCCTAAGAATATACCTGACTAGTAAGAATCTTAAAACCTATGGATTTATATGTCTCCGAAAGAGAATCAAGCGTGTGTACAGCGGCATAAATGCAGTAGTGATAGGATTGGTGAGGTTCGGTGAGCAAATGCAGACCCTTTGAAGTCATATTGCATGGTACCCATTCCATGGGTCTCAACTCTCCAGGTTTAAGGGATTCTTCCTTCAGCTAAAACATGCATGTGGAAACCAGAGTATGATCCACCGTGTGTTCGGGAAACGTGTTCAAATGTGTCTCAGGTTTCGTCCCCTGGTACTCGGGTGCAACATTCCAGACGCTTTACTAACACTCTCCCCACTTGGAGAGTCAGTGCCTTTAACCTCCTGTTTGCCCCAGTTTGCAATTTCTGCGGAAAATGTACAGGAATAGGGAGAACCAATGAGAGACTAGCTGGAGGTGTCTGGACGGGCATATTTAACTCTCATTCCCCACCAGGAAGAGGAATTAACCAAAGGCTCAGCGTGCCGTGCCGGAACCACACTAGGGCCTGAAGCAATCCTGCGGTGTTGCGGCCAGCTCACAAGAAAGCGAGTTGAAGAAAGGAGCTCAGGGACACTGTAACTCACAAACCTGCAGAGTTATAAATGACAGCTATCGTCCAAAAATATATTGAAGTAAGGCTGCCAAGAGGACTTGAAAGCGGGGCAGAATTGCAGGAAACCGATTTCAGGAGGTAGACTGGAATTGCATTTAAAGCATATGAAAAGAGGCAGAACGTCCACAATGATGCACTTGGCCAAAAAGGGCGTATGCGTTTTTTCCTGAATATATTCAGGAAAAAACGCATACGCCCTTTTTGGTCAACCAAGCAAGCTTGCAAAGGAAATCTGCACTACAATGAAGTCTCACTGCCCCCCCGGTCAAAAGGGCCATCTGAAAAATGTGTAAAATCCAGAAAGGCAGGACAGGCCATGGAGAACTGGGAGCCTTGTTATGCTGATGGGCGGGATGTAAATTGCCAACAGCCACTCTGGAGAAGTGTATGGTGTTTCCTGAATCATCTACAAAACAAAGCAACAGAGCCTAGGGCACTTCCACTTATGGTACTATAGCTTAGGGAAATTAAACTCAAAAAGACACAGCCACCCCAAATTATGGGAAGGCTTTGTTTACAAGAACCTCATTTATGGTACAAGTTCAATATCGCAGAAAGCGAAAAATGGATAAAGAAGTTGTGGTACTTACGTACAATGCAATATCACTCAGCAATGAAATCTATGTCATCAGGCCCGTAGCAGCATAATGAGTGGATTCAGGTACGATGATTCTAAGTGAGATAAGTCACACAGAAAAAGAAACTTCATAAGATATCACTACTACACGGAATGAAAACTTGGCTACACAGGAACTGAATTACAAAACAGAACAGGGTCTCAAATGTAGAAAACCAACTTATGCTTGCTTAAGGGGAAAGGTGAGTTGGGGTGCTGCATAAAACCAGAGATTGAATTTGGCACAGATACCGTTCCATAAGCCAAATATATAATAGACAAGAGCTACTCCTTGTTCAACGAAGTGGACTCAACACCCCATATTATACGCCTAAGAATATACCTCACTAGTAAGAATCTTAAAACCTATGGATTTATATGTCTCTGAAAGAGAATCAAGCATGTGTACAGCGGCAAAAATGCAGTAGTGATAGGATTGGTGAGGTTCGGTGAGCAAATGCAGACCCTTTGAAGTCATATTGCATGGTACCCATTCCATGGGTCTCAACTCTCCAAGTTTAAGGGATTCTTCCTTCAGCTAAAACATGCATGTGGAACCCAGAGTATGATCCACCGTGTGTTCGGGAAACGTGTTCAAATGTGTCTCAGTTTTCGTCCCCTGGTACTCGGGTGCAACATTCCAGACGCTTTACTAACACTCTCCCCACTTGGAGAGTCAGTGCCTTTAACCTCCTGTTTGGCCCAGTTTGCAATTTCTGCGGAAAATGAACAGGAATAGGGAGAACCAATGAGAGACTAGCCTGAGGTGTCTGGACGGGCAAATTTAACTCTCATTTCCCACCAGGAAGAGGAATTAACCAAAGGCTCAGCGTGCCGTGCCGGAACCACACTAGGGCCTGAAGCAATGCTGCGGTGTTGCGGCCAGCTCACAAGAAAGCAAGTTGAAGAAAGGAGCTCAGGGGCACTGTAATTCACAAACCTGCAGAGTTATAAATGACAGCTATCATCCAAAAATATATTGAAGTAAGGCTGCCAAGAGGACTTGAAAGCGGGGCAGAATTGCAGGAAACCGATTTCAGGAGGTAGACTGGAATTGCATGTAAAGCATAGGAAAAGAGGCAGAACGTCCACAATGATGCACTTGGCCAAAAAGGGCGTATGCGTTTTTTCCTGAATATATTCAGGAAAAAACGTATACGCCCTTTTTGGCCAACCAAGCAAGCTTGCAAAGGAAATCTGCACTACAATGAAGTCTCACTGCCCCCAGTCAAAAGGGCCATCTGAAAAAAGTGTAAAATCCAGAAAGGCAGGACAGGCCATGGAGAACTGGGAGCCTTGTTATGATGATGGGCGGCATGTAAATTGCCAACAGCCACTCTGGAGAAGTGTATGGTGTTTCCTGAAACATCTAAGAAACAAAGCAACAGAGCCTAGGGCACTTCCACTTATGGTACTATAGCTTAGGGAAATTAAACACAAAAAGACACAGCCACCCCAAATTATGGGAAGGCTCTGTTTACAAGAACCTCATTTATGGTACAAGTTCAATATCGCAGAAAGCGAAAAATGGATAAAGAAGTTGTGGTACTTACGTACAATGCAATATCACTCAGCAATGAAATCTATGTCATCAGGCCCGTAGCAGCATAATGAGTGGATTCAGGTACGATGATTCTAAGTGAAATAAGTCACACAGAAAAAGAAACTTCATAAGATATCACTACTACACGGAATGTAAACTTGGCTACACAGGAACTGAATTACAAAACAGAACAGGGTCTCAAATGTAGAAAACCAACTTATGCTTGCTTAAGGGGAAAGGTGAGTTGGGGTGCTGCATAAAACCAGAGATTGAACTTGGCACAGATACCGTTCCATAAGCCAAATATATAATAGACAATAGCTACTCCTTGTTCAACGAAGTGGACTCAACACCCCATATTATACGCCTAAGAATATACCTGACTAGTAATAATCTTAAACCCTATGGATTTATATGTCTCCGAAAGAGAATCAAGCGTGTGTACAGCGGCATAAATGCAGTAGTGATAGGATTGGTGAGGTTCGGTGAGCAAATGCAGACCCTTTGAAGTCATATTGCATGGTACCCATTCCATGGGTCTCAACTCTCCAGGTTTAAGGGATTCTTCCTTCAGCTAAAACATGCATGTGGAACCCAGAGTATGATCCACCGTGTGTTCGGGAAACGTGTTCAAATGTGTCTCAGTTTTCGTCCCCTGGTACTCGGGTGCAACATTCCAGACGCTTTACTAACACTCTCCCCACTTGGAGAGTCAGTGCCTTTAACCTCCTGTTTGGCCCAGTTTGCAATTTCTGCGGAAAATGAACAGGAATAGGGAGAACCAATGAGAGACTAGCTGGAGGTGTCTGGACGGGCAATTTTAACTCTCATTTCCCACCAGGAAGAGGAATTAACCAAAGGCTCAGCGTGCCGTGCCGGAACCACACTAGGGCCTGAAGCAATCCTGCGGTGTTGCGGCCAGCTCACAAGAAAGCAAGTTGAAGAAAGGAGCTCAGGGGCACTGTAATTCACAAACCTGCAGAGTTATAAATGACAGCTATCGTCCAAAAATATATTGAAGTAATGCTGCCAAGAGGACTTGAAAGCGGGGCAGAATTGCAGGAAACCGATTTCAGGAGGTAGACTGGAATTGCATGTAAAGCGTAGGAAAAGAGGCAGAACGTCCACAATGATGCACTTGGCCAAAAAGGGCGTATGCGTTTTTTCCTAAATATATTCAGGAAAAAACGCATACGCCCTTTTTGGCCAACCAAGCAAGCTTGCAAAGGAAATCTGCACTACAATGAAGTCTCACTGCCCCCCCCCGGTCAAAAGGGCCATCTGAAAAATGTGTAAAATCCAGAAAGGCAGGACAGGCCATGGAGAACTGGGAGCCTTGTTATGCTGATGGGCGGGATGTAAATTGCCAACAGCCACTCTGGAGAAGTGTATGGTGTTTCCTGAAACATCTAAGAAACAAAGCAACAGAGCCTAGGGCACTTCCACTTATGGTCCTATAGCTTAGGGAAATTAAAATCAAATAGACACAGCCACCCAAAAGTTTGGGACGGCTCTGTTTACAAGAACCACGTTTATGGTACAAGTTCAATATCGCAGAAAGCGAAAAATGGATAAAGAAGTTGTGGTACTTACGTACAATGCAATATCACTCAGCAATGAAATCTATGTCATCAGGCCCGTAGCAGCATAACGAGTGGATTCAGGTACGATGATGCTAAGTGAAATAAGTCACACAGAAAAGGAAACTTCATAAGATATCACTACTACACGGAATGTAAACTTGGCTACACAGGAACTGAATTACAAAACAGAACAGGGTCTCAAATGTAGAAAAACAACTTATGCTTGCTTAAGGGGAAAGGTGAGTTGGGGTGCTGCATAAAACCAGAGATTGAACTTGGCACAGATACCGTTCCATAAGCGTAATATATAATAGACAATAGCTACTCCTTGTTCAACGAAGTGGACTCAACACCCCATATTAAACGCCTAAGAATATACCTGACTAGTAAGAATCTTAAAACCTATGGATTTATATGTCTCCGAAAGAGAATCAAGCGTGTGTACAGCGGCATAAATGCAGTAGTGATAGGATTGGTGAGGTTCGGTGAGCAAATGCAGATCCTTTGAAGTCATATTGCATGGTACCCATTCCATGGGTCTCAACTCTCCAGGTTTAAGGGATTCTTCCTTCAGCTAAAACATGCATGTGGAACCCAGAATATGATCCTCTGTGTGTTCGGGAAACGTGTTCAAATGTGTCTCAGGTTTCGTCCCCTGGTACTCGGGTGCAACATTCCAGACGCTTTACTAACACTCTCCCCACTTGGAGAGTCAGTGCCTTTAACCTCCTGTTTGGCCCAGTTTGCAATTTCTGCGGAAAATGAACAGGAATAGGGAGAACCAATGAGAGACTAGCTGGAGGTGTCTGGACGGGCATATTTAACTCTCATTCCCCACCAGGAAGAGGAATTAACCAAAGGCTCAGCGTTCCACGGCGGAACCACACTAGGGCCTGAAGCAATCCTGCGGTGTTGCGGCCAGCTCACAAGAAAGCGAGTTGAAGAAAGGAGCTCAGGGACACTGTAACTCACAAACCTGCAGAGTTATAAATGACAGCTATCGTCCAAAAATATATTGAAGTAAGGCTGCCAAGAGGACTTGAAAGCGGGGCAGAATTGCAGGAAACCGATTTCAGGAGGTAGACTGGAATTGCATGTAAAGCATAGGAAAAGAGGCAGAACGTCCACAATGATGCACTTGGCCAAAAAGGGCGTATGCGTTTTTTCCTGAATATATTCAGGAAAAAACGCATACGCCCTTTTTGGCCAACCAAGCAAGCTTACAAAGGAAATCTGCACTACAATGAAGTCTCACTGCCCCCCCGGTCAAAAGGGCCATCTGAAAAATGTGTAAAATCCAGAAAGGCAGGACAGGCCATGGAGAACTGGGAGCCTTGTTATGCTGATGGGCGGGATGTAAATTGCCAACAGCCACTCTGGAGAAGTGTATGGTGTTTCCTGAAACATCTAAGAAACAAAGCAACAGAGCCTAGGGCACTTCCACTTATGGTACTATAGCTTAGGGAAATTAAACTCAAAAAGACACAGCCACCCCAAATTATGGGAAGGCTCTGTTTACAAGAACCTCATTTATGGTACAAGTTCAATATCGCAGAAAGCGAAAAATGGATAAAGAAGTTGTGGTACTTACGTACAATGCAATATCACTCAGCAATGAAATCTAAGTCACCAGGCCCGTAGCAGCATAATGAGTGGCTTAAGCTACGATGATTCTAAGTGAAATAAGTCACACAGAAAAAGAAACATCAAAAGGTATCACTACTACACGGAATGTAAACTTGGCTACACAGGAACTGAATTACAAAACAGAACAGGGTCTCAAATGTAGAAAACCAACTTATGCTTGCTTAAGGGGAAAGGTGAGTTGGGGTGCTGCATAAAACCAGAGATTGAACTTGGAACAGATACCATTCCATAAGCCAAATATATAATAGACAAGAGCTACTCCTTGTTCAACGAAGTGGACTTAACACCCCATATTAAACGCCTAAGAATATACCTGACTAGTAATAATCTTAAAACCTATTGATTTATATGTCTCCGAAAGAGAATCAAGGTTGTGTACAGCGGCATAAACGCAGCAGTCATAGGATTGATGAGGATCGGTGAGCAAATGCAGATCCTTTGAAGTCATATTGCATGGTACCCATTCCAAGGGTCTCAACTCTCCAGGTTTAAGGGATTCTTCCTTCAGCTAAAACATGCATGTGGAACCCAGAGTATGATCCTCTGTGTGTTCGGGAAACGTGTTCAAATGTGTCTCAGGTTTCGTCCCCTGGTACTCGGGTGCAACATTCCAGACGCTTTACTAACACTCTCCCCACTTGGAGAGTCAGTGCCTTTAACCTACTGTTTGGCCCAGTTTGCAATTTCTGTGGAAAATGTACAGGAATACGGAGAACCAATGAGAGACTAGCTGGAGGTGTCTGGACGGGCAATTTTAACTCTCATTTCCCACCAGGAAGAGGAATTAACCAAAGGCTCAGCGTGCCGTGCCGGAACCACACTAGGGCCTGAAGCAATCCTGCGGTGTTGCGGCCAGCTCACAAGAAAGCAAGTTGAAGAAAAGAGCTCAGGGGCACTGTAATTCACAAACCTGCAGAGTTATAAATGACAGCTATCGTCCAAAAATATATTAAAGTAAGGCTGCCAAGAGGACTTGACAGCGGGGCAGAATTGCAGGAAACCGATTTCAGGAGGTAGACTGGAATTGCATGTAAAGCATAGGAAAAGAGGCAGAACGTCCACAATGATGCACTTGGCCAAAAAGGGCGTATGCGTTTTTTCCTGAATATATTCAGGAAAAAACGCATACGCCCTTTTTGGCCAACCAAGCAAGCTTGCAAAGGAAATCTGCACTACAATGAAGTCTCACTGCCCCCAGTCAAAAGGGCCATCTGAAAAAAGTGTAAAATCCAGAAAGGCAGGACAGGCCATGGAGAACTGGGAGCCTTGTTATGCTGATGGGCGGCATGTAAATTGCCAACAGCCACTCTGGAGAAGTGTATGGTGTTTCCTGAAACATCTAAGAAACAAAGCAACAGAGCCTAGGGCACTTCCACTTATGGTACTATAGCTTAGGGAAATTAAACTCAAAAAGACACAGCCACCCCAAATTATGGGAAGGCTCTGTTTACAAGAACCTCATTTATGGTACAAGTTCAATATCGCAGAAAGCGAAAAATGGATAAAGAAGTTGTGGTACTTACGTACAATGCAATATCACTCAGCAATGAAATCTAAGTCACCAGGCCCGTAGCAGCATAATGAGTGGCTTAAGCTACGATGATTCTAAGTGAAATAAGTCACACAGAAAAAGAAACATCAAAAGGTATCACTACTACACGGAATGTAAACTTGGCTACACAGGAACTGAATTACAAAACAGAACAGGGTCTCAAATGTAGAAAACCAACTTATGCTTGCTTAAGGGGAAAGGTGAGTTGGGGTGCTGCATAAAACCAGAGATTGAACTTGGAACAGATACCGTTCCATAAGCCAAATATATAATAGACAAGAGCTACTCCTTGTTCAACGAAGTGGACTTAACACCCCATATTAAACGCCTAAGAATATACCTGACTAGTAATAATCTTAAAACCTATTGATTTATATGTCTCCGAAAGAGAATCAAGGTTGTGTACAGCGGCATAAACGCAGCAGTCATAGGATTGATGAGGATCGGTGAGCAAATGCAGATCCTTTGAAGTCATATTGCATGGTACCCATTCCAAGGGTCTCAACTCTCCAGGTTTAAGGGATTCTTCCTTCAGCTAAAACATGCATGTGGAACCCAGAGTATGATCCTCTGTGTGTTCGGGAAACGTGTTCAAATGTGTCTCAGGTTTCGTCCCCTGGTACTCGGGTGCAACATTCCAGACGCTTTACTAACACTCTCCCCACTTGGAGAGTCAGTGCCTTTAACCTACTGTTTGGCCCAGTTTGCAATTTCTGCGGAAAATGTACAGGAATAGGGAGAACCAATGAGAGACTAGCTGGAGGTGTCTGGACAGGCAATTTTAACTCTCATTTCCCACCAGGAAGAGGAATTAACCAAAGGCTCAGCGTGCCGTGCCGGAACCACACTAGGGCCTGAAGCAATCCTGCGGTGTTGCGGCCAGCTCACAAGAAAGCGAGTTGAAGAAAAGAGCTCAGGGGCACTGTAATTCACAAACCTGCAGAGTTATAAATGACAGCTATCGTCCAAAAATATATTAAAGTAAGGCTGCCAAGAGGACTTGACAGCGGGGCAGAATTGCAGGAAACCGATTTCAGGAGGTAGACTGGAATTGCATGTAAAGCATAGGAAAAGAGGCAGAACGTCCACAATGATGCACTTGGCCAAAAAGGGCGTATGCGTTTTTTCCTGAATATATTCAGGAAAAAACGCATACGCCCTTTTTGGCCAACCAAGCAAGCTTGCAAAGGAAATCTGCACTACAATGAAGTCTCACTGCCCCACACTCAAAAGGGTCATCTGAAAAAAGTGTAAAATCCAGAAAGGCAGGACAGGCCATGGAGAACTGGGTGCCTTGTAATGCTGATGGGCGGGATGGAAATTGCCAACAGCCACTCTGGAGAAGTGTATGGTGTTTCCTGAAACATCTAAGAAACAAAGCAACAGAGCCTAGAGCACTTCCACTTATGGTCCTATAGCTTAGGGAAATTAAAATCAAATAGACACAGCCACCCAAAAGTTTGGGACGGCTCTGTTTACAAGAACCACGTTTATGGTACAAGTTCAATATCGCAGAAAGCGAAAAATGGATAAAGAAGTTGTGGTACTTACGTACAATGCAATATCACTCAGCAATGAAATCTATGTCATCAGGCCCGTAGCAGCATAACGAGTGGATTCAGGTACGATGATGCTAAGTGAAATAAGTCACACAGAAAAAGAAACTTCATAAGATATCACTACTACACGGAATGTAAACTTGGCTACACAGGAACTGAATTACAAAACAGAACAGGGTCTCAAATGTAGAAAAACAACTTATGCTTGCTTAAGGGGAAAGGTGAGTTGGGGTGCTGCATAAAACCAGAGATTGAACTTGGCACAGATACCGTTCCATAAGCGTAATATATAATAGACAATAGCTACTCCTTGTTCAAAGAAGTGGACTCAACACCCCATATTAAACGCCTAAGAATATACCTGACTAGTAAGAATCTTAAAACCTATGGATTTATATGTCTCCGAAAGAGAATCAAGCGTGTGTACAGCGGCATAAATGCAGTAGTGATAGGATTGGTGAGGTTCGGTGAGCAAATGCAGACCCTTTGAATTCATATTGCCTGGTATCCATTCCATGGGTCTCAACTCTCCAGGTTTAAGGGATTCTTCCTTCAGCTAAAACATGCATGTGGAAACCAGAGTATGATCCACCGTGTGTTCGGGAAACGTGTTCAAATGTGTCTCAGGTTTCGTCCCCTGGTACTCGGGTGCAACATTCCAGACGCTTTACTAACACTCTCCCCACTTGGAGAGTCAGTGCCTTTAACCTCCTGTTTGGCCCAGTTTGCAATTTCTGCGGAAAATGTACAGGAATAGGGAGAACCAATGAGAGACTAGCTGGAGGTGTCTGGACGGGCATATTTAACTCTCATTCCCCACCAGGAAGAGGAATTAACCAAAGGCTCAGCGTGCCGTGCCGGAACCACACTAGGGCCTGAAGCAATCCTGCGGTGTTGCGGCCAGCTCACAAGAAAGCGAGTTGAAGAAAGGAGCTCAGGGACACTGTAACTCACAAACCTGCAGAGTTATAAATGACAGCTATCGTCCAAAAATATATTGAAGTAAGGCTGCCAAGAGGACTTGAAAGCGGGGCAGAATTGCAGGAAACCGATTTCAGGAGGTAGACTGGAATTGCATTTAAAGCATATGAAAAGAGGCAGAACGTCCACAATGATGCACTTGGCCAAAAAGGGCGTATGCGTTTTTTCCTGAATATATTCAGGAAAAAACGCATACGCCCTTTTTGGCCAACCAAGCAAGCTTGCAAAGGAAATCTGCACTACAATGAAGTCTCACTGCCCCCCCGGTCAAAAGGGCCATCTGAAAAATGTGTAAAATCCAGAAAGGCAGGACAGGCCATGGAGAACTGGGAGCCTTGTTATGCTGATGGGCGGGATGTAAATTGCCAACAGCCACTCTGGAGAAGTGTATGGTGTTTCCTGAATCATCTACAAAACAAAGCAACAGAGCCTAGGGCACTTCCACTTATGGTACTATAGCTTAGGGAAATTAAACTCAAAAAGACACAGCCACCCCAAATTATGGGAAGGCTTTGTTTACAAGAACCTCATTTATGGTACAAGTTCAATATCGCAGAAAGCGAAAAATGGATAAAGAAGTTGTGGTACTTACGTACAATGCAATATCACTCAGCAATGAAATCTATGTCATCAGGCCCGTAGCAGCATAATGAGTGGATTCAGGTACGATGATTCTAAGTGAGATAAGTCACACAGAAAAAGAAACTTCATAAGATATCACTACTACACGGAATGAAAACTTGGCTACACAGGAACTGAATTACAAAACAGAACAGGGTCTCAAATGTAGAAAACCAACTTATGCTTGCT
This sequence comes from Lagenorhynchus albirostris, assembly GCF_949774975.1. NCBI lineage: Eukaryota > Metazoa > Chordata > Mammalia > Artiodactyla > Delphinidae > Lagenorhynchus > Lagenorhynchus albirostris. The sequence continues at coordinate 58,644,748 of NC_083098.1, read as the reverse complement.
TAAGGGGAAAGGTGAGTTGGGGTGCTGCATAAAACCAGAGATTGAATTTGGCACAGATACCGTTCCATAAGCCAAATATATAATAGACAAGAGCTACTCCTTGTTCAACGAAGTGGACTCAACACCCCATATTATACGCCTAAGAATATACCTCACTAGTAAGAATCTTAAAACCTATGGATTTATATGTCTCTGAAAGAGAATCAAGCGTGTGTACAGCGGCAAAAATGCAGCAGTCATAGGATTGGTGAGGTTCGGTGAGCAAATGCAGACCCTTTGAAGTCATATTGCATGGTACCCATTCCATGGGTCTCAACTCTCCAAGTTTAAGGGATTCTTCCTTCAGCTAAAACATGCATGTGGAACCCAGAGTATGATCCACCGTGTGTTCGGGAAACGTGTTCAAATGTGTCTCAGTTTTCGTCCCCTGGTACTCGGGTGCAACATTCCAGACGCTTTACTAACACTCTCCCCACTTGGAGAGTCAGTGCCTTTAACCTCCTGTTTGGCCCAGTTTGCAATTTCTGCGGAAAATGAACAGGAATAGGGAGAACCAATGAGAGACTAGCCTGAGGTGTCTGGACGGGCAAATTTAACTCTCATTTCCCACCAGGAAGAGGAATTAACCAAAGGCTCAGCGTGCCGTGCCGGAACCACACTAGGGCCTGAAGCAATGCTGCGGTGTTGCGGCCAGCTCACAAGAAAGCGAGTTGAAGAAAGGAGCTCAGGGACACTGTGATTCACAAACATGCAGAGTTATAAATGACAGCTATCGTCCAAAAATATATTGAAGTAAGGCTGCAAGAGGACTTGAAAGCGGGGCAGAGTTGCAGGAAACCGATTTCAGGAGGTAGACTTGAATTGCATTTAAAGCATATGAAAAGAGGCAGAACGTCCACAATGATGCACTTGGCCAAAAAGGGCGTATGCGTTTTTTCCTGAATATATTCAGGAAAAAACGCATACGCCCTTTTTGGCCAACCAAGCAAGCTTGCAAAGGAAATCTGCACTACAGTGAAGTCTCACTGCCCCCCCCCGGTCAAAAGGGCCATCTGAAAAATGTGTAAAATCCAGAAAGGCAGGACAGGCCATGGAGAACTGGGAGCTTTGTTATGCTGATGGGCGGGATGTAAATTGCCAACAGCCACTCTGGAGAAGTGTATGGTGTTTCCTGAATCATCTACAAAACAAAGCAACAGAGCCTAGGGCACTTCCACTTATGGTCCTATAGCTTAGGGAAATTAAAATCAAATAGACACAGCCACCCAAAAGTTTGGGACGGCTCTGTTTACAAGAACCACGTTTATGGTACAAGTTCAATATCGCAGAAAGCGAAAAATGGATAAAGAAGTTGTGGTACTTACGTACAATGCAATATCACTCAGCAATGAAATCTATGTCATCAGGCCCGTAGCAGCATAACGAGTGGATTCAGGTACGATGATGCTAAGTGAAATAAGTCACACAGAAAAAGAAACTTCATAAGATATCACTACTACACGGAATGTAAACTTGGCTACACAGGAACTGAATTACAAAACAGAACAGGGTCTCAAATGTAGAAAACCAACTTATGCTTGCTTAAGGGGAAAGGTGAGTTGGGGTGCTGCATAAAACCAGAGATTGAACTTGGCACAGATACCGTTCCATAAGCGTAATATATAATAGACAATAGCTACTCCTTGTTCAAAGAAGTGGACTCAACACCCCATATTAAACGCCTAAGAATATACCTGACTAGTAAGAATCTTAAAACCTATGGATTTATATGTCTCCGAAAGAGAATCAAGCGTGTGTACAGCGGCATAAATGCAGTAGTGATAGGATTGGTGAGGTTCGGTGAGCAAATGCAGACCCTTTGAATTCATATTGCATGGTATCCATTCCATGGGTCTCAACTCTCCAGGTTTAAGGGATTCTTCCTTCAGCTAAAACATGCATGTGGAAACCAGAGTATGATCCACCGTGTGTTCGGGAAACGTGTTCAAATGTGTCTCAGTTTTCGTCCCCTGGTACTCGGGTGCAACATTCCAGACGCTTTACTAACACTCTCCCCACTTGGAGAGTCAGTGCCTTTAACCTCCTGTTTGGCCCAGTTTGCAATTTCTGCGGAAAATGAACAGGAATAGGGAGAACCAATGAGAGACTAGCTGGAGGTGTCTGGACGGGCAAATTTAACTCTCATTCCCCACCAGGAAGAGGAATTAACCAAAGGCTCACCGTTCCACGCCGGAACCACACTAGGGCCTGAAGCAATCCTGCGGTGTTGCGGCCAGCTCACAAGAAAGCGAGTTGAAGAAAGGAGCTCAGGGACACTGTAACTCACAAACCTGCAGAGTTATAAATGACAGCTATCGTCCAAAAATATATTGAAGTAAGGCTGCCAAGAGGACTTGAAAGCGGGGTAGAATTGCAGGAAACCGATTTCAGGAGGTAGACTGGAATTGCATGTAAAGCATAGGAAAAGAGGCAGAACGTCCACAATGATGCACTTGGCCAAAAAGGGCGTATGCGTTTTTTCCTGAATATATTCAGGAAAAAACGCATACGCCCTTTTTGACCAACCAAGCAAGCTTACAAAGGAAATCTACACTACAATGATGTCTCACTGCCCCACGCTCAAAAGGGTCATCTGAAAAAAGTGTAAAATCCAGAAAGGCAGGACAGGCCATGGAGAACTGGGAGCCTTGTTATGCTGATGGGCGGGATGTAAATTGCCAACAGCCACTCTGGAGAAGTGTATGGTGTTTCCTGAAACATCTAAGAAACAAAGCAACAGAGCCTAGGGCACTTCCACTTATGGTACTATAGCTTAGGGAAATTAAACTCAAAAAGACACAGCCACTCAAATTATGGGAAGGCTCTGTTTACAAGAACCTCGTTTATGGTACAAATTCAATATCGCAGAAAGCGAAAAATGGATAAAGAAGTTGTGGTACTTACGTACAATGCAATATCACTCAGCAATGAAATCTAAGTCACCAGGCCCGTAGCAGCATAATGAGTGGCTTAAGCTACGATGATTCTAAGTGAAATAAGTCACACAGAAAAAGAAACATCAAAAGGTATCACTACTACACGGAATGTAAACTTGGCTACACAGGAACTGAATTACAAAACAGAACAGGGTCTCAAATGTAGAAAACCAACTTATGCTTGCTTAAGGGGAAAGGTGAGTTGGGGTGCTGCATAAAACCAGAGATTGAACTTGGCACAGATACCGTTCCATAAGCCAAATATATAATAGACAAGAGCTACTCCTTGTTCAACGAAGTGGACTTAACACCCCATATTAAACGCCTAAGAATATACCTGACTAGTAATAATCTTAAAACCTATTGATTTATATGTCTCCGAAAGAGAATCAAGGTTGTGTACAGCGGCATAAACACAGCAGTCATAGGATTGATGAGGATCGGTGAGCAAATGCAGATCCTTTGAAGTCATATTGCATGGTACCCATTCCATGGGTCTCAACTCTCCAGGTTTAAGGGATTCTTCCTTCAGCTAAAACATGCATGTGGAACCCAGAATATGATCCTCTGTGTGTTCGGGAAACGTGTTCAAATGTGTCTCAGGTTTCGTCCCCTGGTACTCGGGTGCAACATTCCAGACGCTTTACTAACACTCTCCCCACTTGGAGAGTCAGTGCCTTTAACCTCCTGTTTGGCCCAGTTTGCAATTTCTGCGGAAAATGAACAGGAATAGGGAGAACCAATGAGAGACTAGCTGGAGGTGTCTGGGCGGGCATATTTAACTCTCATTCCCCACCAGGAAGAGGAATTAACCAAAGGCTCAGCGTTCCACGGCGGAACCACACTAGGGCCTGAAGCAATCCTGCGGTGTTGCGGCCAGCTCACAAGAAAGCGAGTTGAAGAAAGGAGCTCAGGGACACTGTAACTCACAAACCTGCAGAGTTATAAATGACAGCTATCGTCCAAAAATATATTGAAGTAAGGCTGCCAAGAGGACTTGAAAGCGGGGCAGAATTGCAGGAAACCGATTTCAGGAGGTAGACTGGAATTGCATGTAAAGCATAGGAAAAGAGGCAGAACGTCCACAATGATGCACTTGGCCAAAAAGGGCGTATGCGTTTTTTCCTGAATATATTCAGGAAAAAACGCATACGCCCTTTTTGGCCAACCAAGCAAGCTTACAAAGGAAATCTACACTACAATGAAGTCTCACTGCCCCATGCTCAAAAGGGTCATCTGAAAAAAGTGTAAAATCCAGAAAGGCAGGACAGGCCATGGAGAACTGGGAGCCTTGTTATGCTGATGGGCGGGATGTAAATTGCCAACAGCCACTCTGGAGAAGTGTATGGTGTTTCCTGAAACATCTAAGAAACAAAGCAACAGAGCCTAGGGCACTTCCACTTATGGTACTATAGCTTAGGGAAATTAAACTCAAAAAGACACAGCCACCCCAAATTATGGGAAGGCTCTGTTTACAAGAACCTCATTTATGGTACAAGTTCAATATCGCAGAAAGCGAAAAATGGATAAAGAAGTTGTGGTACTTACGTACAATGCAATATCACTCAGCAATGAAATCTAAGTCACCAGGCCCGTAGCAGCATAATGAGTGGCTTAAGCTACGATGATTCTAAGTGAAATAAGTCACACAGAAAAAGAAACATCAAAAGGTATCACTACTACACGGAATGTAAACTTGGCTACACAGGAACTGAATTACAAAACAGAACAGGGTCTCAAATGTAGAAAACCAACTTATGCTTGCTTAAGGGGAAAGGTGAGTTGGGGTGCTGCATAAAACCAGAGATTGAACTTGGAACAGATACCATTCCAAAAGCCAAATATATAATAGACAAGAGCTACTCCTTGTTCAACGAAGTGGACTTAACACCCCATATTAAACGCCTAAGAATATACCTGACTAGTAATAATCTTAAAACCTATTGATTTATATGTCTCCGAAAGAGAATCAAGGTTGTGTACAGCGGCATAAACGCAGCAGTCATAGGATTGATGAGGATCGGTGAGCAAATGCAGATCCTTTGAAGTCATATTGCATGGTACCCATTCCAAGGGTCTCAACTCTCCAGGTTTAAGGGATTCTTCCTTCAGCTAAAACATGCATGTGGAACCCAGAGTATGATCCTCTGTGTGTTCGGGAAACGTGTTCAAATGTGTCTCAGGTTTCGTCCCCTGGTACTCGGGTGCAACATTCCAGACGCTTCACTAACACTCTCCCCACTTGGAGAGTCAGTGCCTTTAACCTACTGTTTGGCCCAGTTTGCAATTTCTGCGGAAAATGTACAGGAATAGGGAGAACCAATGAGAGACTAGCTGGAGGTGTCTGGACGGGCAATTTTAACTCTCATTTCCCACCAGGAAGAGGAATTAACCAAAGGCTCAGCGTGCCGTGCCGGAACCACACTAGGGCCTGAAGCAATCCTGCGGTGTTGCGGCCAGCTCACAAGAAAGCAAGTTGAAGAAAAGAGCTCAGGGGCACTGTAATTCACAAACCTGCAGAGTTATAAATGACAGCTATCGTCCAAAAATATATTAAAGTAAGGCTGCCAAGAGGACTTGACAGCGGGGCAGAATTGCAGGAAACCGATTTCAGGAGGTAGACTGGAATTGCATGTAAAGCATAGGAAAAGAGGCAGAACGTCCACAATGATGCACTTGGCCAAAAAGGGCGTATGCGTTTTTTCCTGAATATATTCAGGAAAAAACGCATACGCCCTTTTTGGCCAACCAAGCAAGCTTACAAAGGAAATCTACACTACAATGAAGTCTCACTGCCCCACGCTCAAAAGGGTCATCCTAAAAAAGTGTAAAATCCAGAAAGGCAGGACAGGCCATGGAGAACTGGGAGCCTTGTTATGCTGATGGACGGGATGTAAATTGCCAAAAGCCACTCTGGAGAAGTGTATGGTGTTTCCTGAAACATCTAAGAAACAAAGCAACAGAGCCTAGGGCACTTCCACTTATGGTACTATAGCTTAGGGAAATTAAAATCAAAAAGACACAGCCACCCCAAAGTTTGGGACGGCTCTGTTAACAAGAACCTCATTTATGGTACAAGTTCAATATCGCAGAAAGCGAAAAATGGATAAAGATGTTGTGGTACTTACGTACAATGCAATATCACTCAGCAATGAAATCTATGTCATCAGGCCCGTAGCAGCATAATGAGTGGATTCAGGTACGATGATTCTAAGTGAAATAAGTCACACAGAAAAAGAAACTTCATAAGATATCACTACTACACGGAATGTAAACTTGGCTACACAGGAACTGAATTACAAAACAGAACAGGGTCTCAAATGTAGAAAACCAACTTATGCTTGCTTAAGGGGAAAGGTGAGTTGGGGTGCTGCATAAAACCAGAGATTGAACTTGGCACAGATACCGTTCCATAAGCCAAATATATAATAGACAAGAGCTACTCCTTGTTCAACGAAGTGGACTCAACACCCCATATTATACGCCTAAGAATATACCTGACTAGTAATAATCTTAAACCCTATGGATTTATATGTCTCCGAAAGAGAATCAAGCGTGTGTACAGCGGCATAAATGCAGTAGTGATAGGATTGGTGAGGTTCGGTGAGCAAATGCAGACCCTTTGAAGTCATATTGCATGGTACCCATTCCAAGGGTCTCAACTCTCCAGGTTTAAGGGATTCTTCCTTCAGCTAAAACATGCATGTGGAACCCAGAGTATGATCCACCGTGTGATCGGAAAACGTGTTCAAATGTGTCTCAGGTTTCGTCCCCTGGTACTCGGGTGCAACATTCCAGACGCTTTACTAACACTCTCCCCACTTGGAGAGTCAGTGCCTTTAACCTCCTGTTTGGCCCAGTTTGCAATTTCTGCGGAAAATGAACAGGAATAGGGAGAACCAATGAGAGACTAGCTGGAGGTGTCTGGACGGGCAATTTTAACTCTCATTTCCCACCAGGAAGAGGAATTAACCAAAGGCTCAGCGTGCCGTGCCGGAACCACACTAGGCCCTGAAGCAATCCTGCGGTGTTGCGGCCAGCTCACAAGAAAGCAAGTTGAAGAAAGGAGCTCAGGGGCACTGTAATTCACAAACCTGCAGAGTTATAAATGACAGCTATCGTCCAAAAATATATTGAAGTAAGGCTGCCAAGAGGACTTGAAAGCGGGGCAGAATTGCAGGAAACCGATTTCAGGAGGTAGACTGGAATTGCATGTAAAGCATAGGAAAAGAGGCAGAACGTCCACAATGATGCACTTGGCCAAAAAGGGCGTATGCGTTTTTTCCTGAATATATTCAGGAAATAACGTATACGCACTTTTTGGCCAACCAAGCAAGCTTGCAAAGGAAATCTGCACTACAATGAAGTCTCACTGCCCCCAGTCAAAAGGGCCATCTGAAAAAAGTGTAAAATTCAGAAAGGCAGGACAGGCCATGGAGAACTGGGAGCCTTGTTATGCTGATGGGCGGGATGTAAATTGCCAACAGCCACTCTGGAGAAGTGTATGGTGTTTCCTGAAACATCTAAGAAACAAAGCAAAAGAGCCTAGGGCACTTCCACTTATGGTACTATAGCTTAGGGAAATTAAACTCAAAAAGACACAGCCACCCAAAAGTTTGGGACGGCTCTGTTTACAAGAACCTCATTTATGGTACAAGTTCAATATCGCAGAAAGCGAAAAATGGATAAAGATGTTGTGGTACTTACGTACAATGCAATATCACTCAGCAATGAAATCTATGTCATCAGGCCCGTAGCAGCATAATGAGTGGATTCAGGTACGATGATTCTAAGTGAAATAAGTCACACAGAAAAAGAAACTTCATAAGATATCACTACTACACGGAATGTAAACTTGGCTACACAGGAACTGAATTACAAAACAGAACAGGGTCTCAAATGTAGAAAACCAACTTATGCTTGCTTAAGGGGAAAGGTGAGTTGGGGTGCTGCATAAAACCAGAGATTGAACTTGGCACAGATACCGTTCCATAAGCCAAATATATAATAGACAAGAGCTACTCCTTGTTCAACGAAGTGGACTCAACACCCCATATTATACGCCTAAGAATATACCTGACTAGTAATAATCTTAAACCCTATGGATTTATATGTCTCCGAAAGAGAATCAAGCGTGTGTACAGCGGCATAAATGCAGTAGTGATAGGATTGGTGAGGTTCGGTGAGCAAATGCAGACCCTTTGAAGTCATATTGCATGGTACCCATTCCAAGGGTCTCAACTCTCCAGGTTTAAGGGATTCTTCCTTCAGCTAAAACATGCATGTGGAACCCAGAGTATGATCCACCGTGTGATCGGAAAACGTGTTCAAATGTGTCTCAGGTTTCGTCCCCTGGTACTCGGGTGCAACATTCCAGACGCTTTACTAACACTCTCCCCACTTGGAGAGTCAGTGCCTTTAACCTCCTGTTTGGCCCAGTTTGCAATTTCTGCGGAAAATGAACAGGAATAGGGAGAACCAATGAGAGACTAGCTGGAGGTGTCTGGACGGGCAATTTTAACTCTCATTTCCCACCAGGAAGAAGAATTAACCAAAGGCTCAGCGTGCCGTGCCAGAACCACACTAGGGCCTGAAGCAATCCTGCGGTGTTGCGGCCAGCTCACAAGAAAGCAAGTTGAAGAAAGGAGCTCAGGGGCACTGTAATTCACAAACCTGCAGAGTTATAAATGACAGCTATCATCCAAAAATATATTGAAGTAAGGCTGCCAAGAGGACTTGAAAGCGGGGCAGAATTGCAGGAAACCGATTTCAGGAGGTAGACTGGAATTGCATGTAAAGCATAGGAAAAGAGGCAGAACGTCCACAATGATGCACTTGGCCAAAAAGGGCGTATGCGTTTTTTCCTGAATATATTCAGGAAAAAACGTATACGCCCTTTTTGGCCAACCAAGCAAGCTTGCAAAGGAAATCTGCACTACAATGAAGTCTCACTGCCCCCAGTCAAAAGGGCCATCTGAAAAAAGTGTAAAATCCAGAAAGGCAGGACAGGCCATGGAGAACTGGGAGCCTTGTTATGCTGATGGGCGGCATGTAAATTGCCAACAGCCACTCTGGAGAAGTGTATGGTGTTTCCTGAAACATCTAAGAAACAAAGCAACAGAGCCTAGGGCACTTCCACTTATGGTACTATAGCTTAGGGAAATTAAACTCAAAAAGACACAGCCACCCCAAATTATGGGAAGGCTCTGTTTACAAGAACCTCATTTATGGTACAAGTTCAATATCGCAGAAAGCGAAAAATGGATAAAGAAGTTGTGGTACTTACGTACAATGCAATATCACTCAGCAATGAAATCTATGTCATCAGGCCCGTAGCAGCATAATGAGTGGATTCAGGTACGATGATTCTAAGTGAAATAAGTCACACAGAAAAAGAAACTTCATAAGATATCACTACTACACGGAATGTAAACTTGGCTACACAGGAACTGAATTACAAAACAGAACAGGGTCTCAAATGTAGAAAACCAACTTATGCTTGCTTAAGGGGAAAGGTGAGTTGGGGTGCTGCATAAAACCAGAGATTGAACTTGGCACAGATACCGTTCCATAAGCCAAATATATAATAGACAATAGCTACTCCTTGTTCAACGAAGTGGACTCAACACCCCATATTATACGCCTAAGAATATACCTGACTAGTAAGAATCTTAAACCCTATGGATTTATATGTCTCCGAAAGAGAATCAAGCGTGTGTACAGCGGCATAAATGCAGTAGTGATAGGATTGGTGAGGTTCGGTGAGCAAATGCAGACCCTTTGAAGTCATATTGCATGGTACCCATTCCATGGGTCTCAACTCTCCAGGTTTAAGGGATTCTTCCTTCAGCTAAAACATGCATGTGGAACCCAGAGTATGATCCACCGTGTGTTCGGGAAACGTGTTCAAATGTGTCTCAGTTTTCGTCCCCTGGTACTCGGGTACAACATTCCAGACGCTTTACTAACACTCTCCCCACTTGGAGAGTCAGTGCCTTTAACCTCCTGTTTGGCCCAGTTTGCAATTTCTGCGGAAAATGAACAGGAATAGGGAGAACCAATGAGAGACTAGCTGGAGGTGTCTGGACGGGCAATTTTAACTCTCATTTCCCACCAGGAAGAGGAATTAACCAAAGGCTCAGCGTGCCGTGCCGGAACCACACTAGGGCCTGAAGCAATCCTGCGGTGTTGCGGCCAGCTCACAAGAAAGCAAGTTGAAGAAAGGAGCTCAGGGGCACTGTAATTCACAAACCTGCAGAGTTATAAATGACAGCTATCGTCCAAAAATATATTGAAGTAAGGCTGCCAAGAGGACTTGAAAGCGGGGCAGAATTGCAGGAAACCGATTTCAGGAGGTAGACTGGAATTGCATGTAAAGCGTAGGAAAAGAGGCAGAACGTCCACAATGATGCACTTGGCCAAAAAGGGCGTATGCGTTTTTTCCTGAATATATTCAGGAAAAAACATATACGCCCTTTTTGGCCAACCAAGCAAGCTTGCAAAGGAAATCTGCACTACAATGAAGTCTCACTGCCCCACACTCAAAAGGGTCATCTGAAAAAAGTGTAAAATCCAGAAAGGCAGGACAGGCCATGGAGAACTGGGAGCCTTGTTATGCTGATGGGCGGGATGTAAATTGCCAACAGCCACTCTGGAGAAGTGTATGGTGTTTCCTGAAACATCTAAGAAACAAAGCAACAGAGCCTAGGGCACTTCCACTTATGGTCCTATAGCTTAGGGAAATTAAAATCAAAAAGACACAGCCACCCAAAAGTTTGGGAAGGCTCTGTTTACAAGAACCACGTTTATGGTACAAGTTCAATATCGCAGAAAGGGAAAAATGGATAAAGAAGTTGTGGTACTTACGTACAATGCAATATCACTCAGCAATGAAATCTATGTCATCAGGCCCGTAGCAGCATAACGAGTGGATTCAGGTACGATGATTCTAAGTGAAATAAGTCACACAGAAAAAGAAACTTCATAAGATATCACTACTACACGGAATGTAAACTTGGCTACACAGGAACTGAATTACAAAACAGAACAGGGTCTCAAATGTAGAAAACCAACTTATGCTTGCTTAAGGGGAAAGGTGAGTTGGGGTGCTGCATAAAACCAGAGATTGAACTTGGCACAGCTACCGTTCCATAAGCGTAATATATAATAGACAATAGCTACTCCTTGTTCAACGAAGTGGACTCAACACCCCATATTAAACGCCTAAGAATATACCTGACTAGTAAGAATCTTAAAACCTATGGATTTATATGTCTCCGAAAGAGAATCAAGCGTGTGTACAGCGGCATAAATGCAGTAGTGATAGGATTGGTGAGGTTCGGTGAGCAAATGCAGACCCTTTGAATTCATATTGCCTGGTATCCATTCCATGGGTCTCAACTCTCCAGGTTTAAGGGATTCTTCCTTCAGCTAAAACATGCATGTGGAACCCAGAGTATGATCCACCATGTGTTCGGGAAACGTGTTCAAATGTGTCTCAGTTTTCGTCCCCTGGTACTCGGGTGCAACATTCCAGATGCTTTACTAACACTCTCCCCACTTGGAGAGTCAGTGCCTTTAACCTCCTGTTTGGCCCAGTTTGCAATTTCTGCGGAAAATGAACAGGAATAGGGAGAACCAATGAGAGACTAGCTGGAGGTGTCTGGACGGGCAATTTTAACTCTCATTTCCCACCAGGAAGAGGAATTAACCAAAGGCTCAGCGTGCCGTGCCGGAACCACACTAGGCCCTGAAGCAATCCTGCGGTGTTGCGGCCAGCTCACAAGAAAGCAAGTTGAAGAAAGGAGCTCAGGGGCACTGTAATTCACAAACCTGCAGAGTTATAAATGACAGCTATCGTCCAAAAATATATTGAAGTAAGGCTGCCAAGAGGACTTGAAAGCGGGGCAGAATTGCAGGAAACCGATTTCAGGAGGTAGACTGGAATTGCATGTAAAGAATAGGAAAAGAGGCAGAACGTCCACAATGATGCACTTGGCCAAAAAGGGCGTATGCGTTTTTTCCTGAATATATTCAGGAAAAAACATATACGCCCTTTTTGGCCAACCAAGCAAGCTTGCAAAGGAAATCTGCACTACAATGAAGTCTCACTGCCCCACACTCAAAAGGGTCATCTGAAAAAAGTGTAAAATCCAGAAAGGCAGGACAGGCCATGGAGAACTGGGAGCCTTGTTATGCTGATGGGCGGGATGTAAATTGCCAACAGCCACTCTGGAGAAGTGTATGGTGTTTCCTGAAACATCTAAGAAACAAAGCAACAGAGCCTAGGGCACTTCCACTTATGGTCCTATAGCTTAGGGAAATTAAAATCAAAAAGACACAGCCACCCAAAAGTTTGGGACGGCTCTGTTTACAAGAACCACGTTTATGGTACAAGTTCAATATCGCAGAAAGGGAAAAATGGATAAAGAAGTTGTGGTACTTACGTACAATGCAATATCACTCAGCAATGAAATCTATGTCATCAGGCCCGTAGCAGCATAACGAGTGGATTCAGGTACGATGATTCTAAGTGAAATAAGTCACACAGAAAAAGAAACTTCATAAGATATCACTACTACACGGAATGTAAACTTGGCTACACAGGAACTGAATTACAAAACAGAACAGGGTCTCAAATGTAGAAAAACAACTTATGTTTGCTTAAGGGGAAAGGTGAGTTGGGGTGCTGCATAAAACCAGAGATTGAACTTGGCACAGCTACCGTTCCATAAGCGTAATATATAATTGACAATAGCTACTCCTTGTTCAACGAAGTGGACTCAACACCCCATATTAAACGCCTAAGAATATACCTGACTAGTAAGAATCTTAAAACCTATGGATTTATATGTCTCCGAAAGAGAATCAAGCGTGTGTACAGCGGCATAAATGCAGTAGTGATAGGATTGGTGAGGTTCGGTGAGCAAATGCAGACCCTTTGAATTCATATTGCCTGGTATCCATTCCGTGGGTCTCAACTCTCCAGGTTTAAGGGATTCTTCCTTCAGCTAAAACATGCATGTGGAACCCAGAGTATGATCCACCATGTGTTCGGGAAACGTGTTCAAATATGTCTCAGTTTTCGTCCCCTGGTACTCGGGTGCAACATTCCAGATGCTTTACTAACACTCTCCCCACTTGGAGAGTCAGTGCCTTTAACCTCCTGTTTGGCCCAGTTTGCAATTTCTGCGGAAAATGAACAGGAATAGGGAGAACCAATGGGAGACTAGCTGGAGGTGTCTGGACGGGCAAATTTAACTCTCATTCCCCACCAGGAAGAGGAATTAACCAAAGGCTCAGCGTGCCGTGCCGGAACCACACTAGGGCCTGAAGCAATCCTGCGGTGTTGCGGCCAGCTCACAAGAAAGCGAGTTGAAGAAAGGAGCTCAGGGACACTGTAACTCACAAACCTGCAGAGTTATAAATGACAGCTATCGTCCAAAAATATATTGAAGTAAGGCTGCCAAGAGGACTTGAAAGCGGGGCAGAATTGCAGGAAACCGATTTCAGGAGGTAGACTGGAATTGCATTTAAAGCATATGAAAAGAGGCAGAACGTCCACAATGATGCACTTGGCCAAAAAGGGCGTATGCGTTTTTTCCTGAATATATTCAGGAAAAAACGCATACGCCCTTTTTGGCCAACCAAGCAAGCTTGCAAAGGAAATCTGCACTACAATGAAGTCTCACTGCCCCCCCGGTCAAAAGGGCCATCTGAAAAATGTGTAAAATCCAGAAAGGCAGGACAGGCCATGGAGAACTGGGAGCCTTGTTATGCTGATGGGCGGGATGTAAATTGCCAACAGCCACTCTGGAGAAGTGTATGGTGTTTCCTGAATCATCTACAAAACAAAGCAACAGAGCCTAGGGCACTTCCACTTATGGTACTATAGCTTAGGGAAATTAAACTCAAAAAGACACAGCCACCCCAAATTATGGGAAGGCTTTGTTTACAAGAACCTCATTTATGGTACAAGTTCAATATCGCAGAAAGCGAAAAATGGATAAAGAAGTTGTGGTACTTACGTACAATGCAATATCACTCAGCAATGAAATCTATGTCATCAGGCCCGTAGCAGCATAATGAGTGGATTCAGGTACGATGATTCTAAGTGAGATAAGTCACACAGAAAAAGAAACTTCATAAGATATCACTACTACACGGAATGAAAACTTGGCTACACAGGAACTGAATTACAAAACAGAACAGGGTCTCAAATGTAGAAAACCAACTTATGCTTGCTTAAGGGGAAAGGTGAGTTGGGGTGCTGCATAAAACCAGAGATTGAATTTGGCACAGATACCGTTCCATAAGCCAAATATATAATAGACAAGAGCTACTCCTTGTTCAACGAAGTGGACTCAACACCCCATATTATACGCCTAAGAATATACCTCACTAGTAAGAATCTTAAAACCTATGGATTTATATGTCTCTGAAAGAGAATCAAGCGTGTGTACAGCGGCAAAAATGCAGTAGTGATAGGATTGGTGAGGTTCGGTGAGCAAATGCAGACCCTTTGAAGTCATATTGCATGGTACCCATTCCATGGGTCTCAACTCTCCAAGTTTAAGGGATTCTTCCTTCAGCTAAAACATGCATGTGGAACCCAGAGTATGATCCACCGTGTGTTCGGGAAACGTGTTCAAATGTGTCTCAGTTTTCGTCCCCTGGTACTCGGGTGCAACATTCCAGACGCTTTACTAACACTCTCCCCACTTGGAGAGTCAGTGCCTTTAACCTCCTGTTTGGCCCAGTTTGCAATTTCTGCGGAAAATGAACAGGAATAGGGAGAACCAATGAGAGACTAGCCTGAGGTGTCTGGACGGGCAAAATAACTCTCATTTCCCACCAGGAAGAGGAATTAACCAAAGGCTCAGCGTGCCGTGCCGGAACCACACTAGGGCCTGAAGCAATGCTGCAGTGTTGCGGCCAGCTCACAAGAAAGCAAGTTGAAGAAAGGAGCTCAGGGACACTGTGATTCACAAACATGCAGAGTTATAAATGACAGTTTTCGTCCAAAAATATATTGAAGTAAGGCTGCAAGAGGACTTGAAAGCGGGGCAGAGTTGCAGGAAACCGATTTCAGGAGGTAGACTTGAATTGCATTTAAAGCATATGAAAAGAGGCAGAACGTCCACAATGATGCACTTGGCCAAAAAGGGCGTATGCGTTTTTTCCTGAATATATTCAGGAAAAAACGCATACGCCCTTTTTGGCCAACCAAGCAAGCTTGCAAAGGAAATCTGCACTACAATGAAGTCTCACTGCCCCCCCGGTCAAAAGGGCCATCTGAAAAATGTGTAAAATCCAGAAAGGCAGGACAGGCCATGGAGAACTGGGAGCCTTGTTATGCTGATGGGCGGGATGTAAATTGCCAACAGCCACTCTGGAGAAGTGTATGGTGTTTCCTGAAACATCTAAGAAACAAAGCAACAGAGCCTAGGGCACTTCCACTTATGGTCCTATAGCTTAGGGAAATTAAAATCAAATAGACACAGCCACCCAAAAGTTTGGGACGGCTCTGTTTACAAGAACCACGTTTATGGTACAAGTTCAATATCGCAGAAAGCGAAAAATGGATAAAGAAGTTGTGGTACTTACGTACAATGCAATATCACTCAGCAATGAAATCTATGTCATCAGGCCCGTAGCAGCATAACGAGTGGATTCAGGTACGATGATGCTAAGTGAAATAAGTCACACAGAAAAAGAAACTTCATAAGATATCACTACTACACGGAATGTAAACTTGGCTACACAGGAACTGAATTACAAAACAGAACAGGGTCTCAAATGTAGAAAAACAACTTATGCTTGCTTAAGGGGAAAGGTGAGTTGGGGTGCTGCATAAAACCAGAGATTGAACTTGGCACAGATACCGTTCCATAAGCGTAATATATAATAGACAATAGCTACTCCTTGTTCAACGAAGTGGACTCAACACCCCATATTAAACGCCTAAGAATATACCTGACTAGTAAGAATCTTAAAACCTATGGATTTATATGTCTCCGAAAGAGAATCAAGCGTGTGTACAGCGGCATAAATGCAGTAGTGATAGGATTGGTGAGGTTCGGTGAGCAAATGCAGACCCTTTGAATTCATATTGCCTGGTATCCATTCCATGGGTCTCAACTCTCCAGGTTTAAGGGATTCTTCCTTCAGCTAAAACATGCATGTGGAACCCAGAGTATGATCCACCATGTGTTCGGGAAACGTGTTCAAATGTGTCTCAGTTTTCGTCCCCTGGTACTCGGGTGCAACATTCCAGATGCTTTACTAACACTCTCCCCACTTGGAGAGTCAGTGCCTTTAACCTCCTGTTTGGCCCAGTTTGCAATTTCTGCGGAAAATGAACAGGAATAGGGAGAACCAATGAGAGACTAGCTGGAGGTGTCTGGACGGGCAAATTTAACTCTCATTCCCCACCAGGAAGAGGAATTAACCAAAGGCTCAGCGTGCCGTGCCGGAACCACACTAGGGCCTGAAGCAATCCTGCGGTGTTGCGGCCAGCTCACAAGAAAGCGAGTTGAAGAAAGGAGCTCAGGGACACTGTAACTCACAAACCTGCAGAGTTATAAATGACAGCTATCGTCCAAAAATATATTGAAGTAAGGCTGCCAAGAGGACTTGAAAGCGGGGCAGAATTGCAGGAAACCGATTTCAGGAGGTAGACTGGAATTGCATTTAAAGCATATGAAAAGAGGCAGAACGTCCACAATGATGCACTTGGCCAAAAAGGGCGTATGCGTTTTTTCCTGAATATATTCAGGAAAAAACGCATACGCCCTTTTTGGCCAACCAAGCAAGCTTGCAAAGGAAATCTGCACTACAATGAAGTCTCACTGCCCCCCCGGTCAAAAGGGCCATCTGAAAAATGTGTAAAATCCAGAAAGGCAGGACAGGCCATGGAGAACTGGGAGCCTTGTTATGCTGATGGGCGGGATGTAAATTGCCAACAGCCACTCTGGAGAAGTGTATGGTGTTTCCTGAATCATCTACAAAACAAAGCAACAGAGCCTAGGGCACTTCCACTTATGGTACTATAGCTTAGGGAAATTAAACTCAAAAAGACACAGCCACCCCAAATTATGGGAAGGCTTTGTTTACAAGAACCTCATTTATGGTACAAGTTCAATATCGCAGAAAGCGAAAAATGGATAAAGAAGTTGTGGTACTTACGTACAATGCAATATCACTCAGCAATGAAATCTATGTCATCAGGCCCGTAGCAGCATAATGAGTGGATTCAGGTACGATGATTCTAAGTGAGATAAGTCACACAGAAAAAGAAACTTCATAAGATATCACTACTACACGGAATGAAAACTTGGCTACACAGGAACTGAATTACAAAACAGAACAGGGTCTCAAATGTAGAAAACCAACTTATGCTTGCTTAAGGGGAAAGGTGAGTTGGGGTGCTGCATAAAACCAGAGATTGAATTTGGCACAGATACCGTTCCATAAGCCAAATATATAATAGACAAGAGCTACTCCTTGTTCAACGAAGTGGACTCAACACCCCATATTATACGCCTAAGAATATACCTCACTAGTAAGAATCTTAAAACCTATGGATTTATATGTCTCTGAAAGAGAATCAAGCGTGTGTACAGCAGCAAAAATGCAGTAGTGATAGGATTGGTGAGGTTCGGTGAGCAAATGCAGACCCTTTGAAGTCATATTGCATGGTACCCATTCCATGGGTCTCAACTCTCCAAGTTTAAGGGATTCTTCCTTCAGCTAAAACATGCATGTGGAACCCAGAGTATGATCCACCGTGTGTTCGGGAAACGTGTTCAAATGTGTCTCAGTTTTCGTCCCCTGGTACTCGGGTGCAACATTCCAGACGCTTTACTAACACTCTCCCCACTTGGAGAGTCAGTGCCTTTAACCTCCTGTTTGGCCCAGTTTGCAATTTCTGCGGAAAATGAACTGGAATAGGGAGAACCAATGAGAGACTAGCCTGAGGTGTCTGGACGGGCAAAATAACTCTCATTTCCCACCAGGAAGAGGAATTAACCAAAGGCTCAGCGTGCCGTGCCGGAACCACACTAGGGCCTGAAGCAATGCTGCGGTGTTGCGGCCAGCTCACAAGAAAGCAAGTTGAAGAAAGGAGCTTAGGGACACTGTGATTCACAAACATGCAGAGTTATAAATGACAGCTATCGTCCAAAAATATATTGAAGTAAGGCTGCAAGAGGACTTGAAAGCGGGGCAGAGTTGCAGGAAACCGATTTCAGGAGGTAGACTTGAATTGCATTTAAAGCATATGAAAAGAGGCAGAACGTCCACAATGATGCACTTGGCCAAAAAGGGCGTATGCGTTTTTTCCTGAATATATTCAGGAAAAAACGCATACGCCCTTTTTGGCCAACCAAGCAAGCTTGCAAAGGAAATCTGCACTACAATGAAGTCTCACTGCCCCCCCGGTCAAAAGGGCCATCTGAAAAATGTGTAAAATCCAGAAAGGCAGGACAGGCCATGGAGAACTGGGAGCCTTGTTATGCTGATGGGCGGGATGTAAATTGCCAACAGCCACTCTGGAGAAGTGTATGGTGTTTCCTGAAACATCTAAGAAACAAAGCAACAGAGCCTAGGGCACTTCCACTTATGGTCCTATAGCTTAGGGAAATTAAAATCAAATAGACACAGCCACCCAAAAGTTTGGGACGGCTCTGTTTACAAGAACCACGTTTATGGTACAAGTTCAATATCGCAGAAAGCAAAAAATGGATAAAGAAGTTGTGGTACTTACGTACAATGCAATATCACTCAGCAATGAAATCTATGTCATCAGGCCCGTAGCAGCATAACGAGTGGATTCAGGTACGATGATGCTAAGTGAAATAAGTCACACAGAAAAAGAAACTTCATAAGATATCACTACTACACGGAATGTAAACTTGGCTACACAGGAACTGAATTACAAAACAGAACAGGGTCTCAAATGTAGAAAAACAACTTATGCTTGCTTAAGGGGAAAGGTGAGTTGGGGTGCTGCATAAAACCAGAGATTGAACTTGGCACAGCTACCGTTCCATAAGCGTAATATATAATTGACAATAGCTACTCCTTGTTCAACGAAGTGGACTCAACACCCCATATTAAACGCCTATGAATATACCTGACTAGTAAGAATCTTAAAACCTATGGATTTATATGTCTCCGAAAGAGAATCAAGCGTGTGTACAGCGGCATAAATGCAGTAGTGATAGGATTGGTGAGGTTCGGTGAGCAAATGCAGACCCTTTGAATTCATATTGCCTGGTATCCATTCCATGGGTCTCAACTCTCCAGGTTTAAGGGATTCTTCCTTCAGCTAAAACATGCATGTGGAACCCAGAGTATGATCCACCATGTGTTCGGGAAACGTGTTCAAATATGTCTCAGTTTTCGTCCCCTGGTACTCGGGTGCAACATTCCAGATGCTTTACTAACACTCTCCCCACTTGGAGAGTCAGTGCCTTTAACCTCCTGTTTGGCCCAGTTTGCAATTTCTGCGGAAAATGAACAGGAATAGGGAGAACCAATGAGAGACTAGCTGGAGGTGTCTGGACGGGCAAATTTAACTCTCATTCCCCACCAGGAAGAGGAATTAACCAAAGGCTCAGCGTGCCGTGCCGGAACCACACTAGGGCCTGAAGCAATCCTGCGGTGTTGCGGCCAGCTCACAAGAAAGCGAGTTGAAGAAAGGAGCTCAGGGACACTGTAACTCACAAACCTGCAGAGTTATAAATGACAGCTATCGTCCAAAAATATATTGAAGTAAGGCTGCCAAGAGGACTTGAAAGCGGGGCAGAATTGCAGGAAACCGATTTCAGGAGGTAGACTGGAATTGCATTTAAAGCATATGAAAAGAGGCAGAACGTCCACAATGATGCACTTGGCCAAAAAGGGCGTATGCGTTTTTTCCTGAATATATTCAGGAAAAAACGCATACGCCCTTTTTGGCCAACCAAGCAAGCTTGCAAAGGAAATCTGCACTACAATGAAGTCTCACTGCCCCCCCGGTCAAAAGGGCCATCTGAAAAATGTGTAAAATCCAGAAAGGCAGGACAGGCCATGGAGAACTGGGAGCCTTGTTATGCTGATGGGCGGGATGTAAATTGCCAACAGCCACTCTGGAGAAGTGTATGGTGTTTCCTGAATCATCTACAAAACAAAGCAAC
The DNA here is from genome assembly GCF_949774975.1 of Lagenorhynchus albirostris. Lineage (NCBI taxonomy): Eukaryota > Metazoa > Chordata > Mammalia > Artiodactyla > Delphinidae > Lagenorhynchus > Lagenorhynchus albirostris. The sequence continues at coordinate 58,624,593 of NC_083098.1, read as the reverse complement.
AGAGCCTAGGGCACTTCCACTTATGGTACTATAGCTTAGGGAAATTAAACTCAAAAAGACACAGCCACCCCAAATTATGGGAAGGCTTTGTTTACAAGAACCTCATTTATGGTACAAGTTCAATATCGCAGAAAGCGAAAAATGGATAAAGAAGTTGTGGTACTTACGTACAATGCAATATCACTCAGCAATGAAATCTATGTCATCAGGCCCGTAGCAGCATAATGAGTGGATTCAGGTACGATGATTCTAAGTGAGATAAGTCACACAGAAAAAGAAACTTCATAAGATATCACTACTACACGGAATGAAAACTTGGCTACACAGGAACTGAATTACAAAACAGAACAGGGTCTCAAATGTAGAAAACCAACTTATGCTTGCTTAAGGGGAAAGGTGAGTTGGGGTGCTGCATAAAACCAGAGATTGAATTTGGCACAGATACCGTTCCATAAGCCAAATATATAATAGACAAGAGCTACTCCTTGTTCAACGAAGTGGACTCAACACCCCATATTATACGCCTAAGAATATACCTCACTAGTAAGAATCTTAAAACCTATGGATTTATATGTCTCCGAAAGAGAATCAAGCGTGTGTACAGCGGCAAAAATGCAGTAGTGATAGGATTGGTGAGGTTCGGTGAGCAAATGCAGACCCTTTGAAGTCATATTGCATGGTACCCATTCCATGGGTCTCAACTCTCCAAGTTTAAGGGATTCTTCCTTCAGCTAAAACATGCATGTGGAACCCAGAGTATGATCCACCGTGTGTTCGGGAAACGTGTTCAAATGTGTCTCAGTTTTCGTCCCCTGGTACTCGGGTGCAACATTCCAGACGCTTTACTAACACTCTCCCCACTTGGAGAGTCAGTGCCTTTAACCTCCTGTTTGGCCCAGTTTGCAATTTCTGCGGAAAATGAACAGGAATAGGGAGAACCAATGAGAGACTAGCTGGAGGTGTCTGGACGGGCAATTTTAACTCTCATTTCCCACCAGGAAGAGGAATTAACCAAAGGCTCAGCGTGCCGTGCCGGAACCACACTAGGGCCTGAAGCAATCCTGCGGTGTTGCAGCCAGCTCACAAGAAAGCAAGTTGAAGAAAGGAGCTCAGGGGCACTGTAATTCACAAACCTGCAGAGTTATAAATGACAGCTATCGTCCAAAAATATATTGAAGTAAGGCTGCCAAGAGGACTTGAAAGCGGGGCAGAATTGCAGGAAACCGATTTCAGGAGGTAGACTGGAATTGCATGTAAAGCGTAGGAAAAGAGGCAGAACGTCCACAATGATGCACTTGGCCAAAAAGGGCGTATGCGTTTTTTCCTGAATATATTCAGGAAAAAACATATACGCCCTTTTTGGCCAACCAAGCAAGCTTGCAAAGGAAATCTGCACTACAATGAAGTCTCACTGCCCCACACTCAAAAGGGTCATCTGAAAAAAGTGTAAAATCCAGAAAGGCAGGACAGGCCATGGAGAACTGGGAGCCTTGTTATGCTGATGGGCGGGATGTAAATTGCCAACAGCCACTCTGGAGAAGTGTATGGTGTTTCCTGAAACATCTAAGAAACAAAGCAACAGAGCCTAGGGCACTTCCACTTATGGTCCTATAGCTTAGGGAAATTAAAATCAAAAAGACACAGCCACCCAAAAGTTTGGGAAGGCTCTGTTTACAAGAACCACGTTTATGGTACAAGTTCAATATCGCAGAAAGGGAAAAATGGATAAAGAAGTTGTGGTACTTACGTACAATGCAATATCACTCAGCAATGAAATCTATGTCATCAGGCCCGTAGCAGCATAACGAGTGGATTCAGGTACGATGATTCTAAGTGAAATAAGTCACACAGAAAAAGAAACTTCATAAGATATCACTACTACACGGAATGTAAACTTGGCTACACAGGAACTGAATTACAAAACAGAACAGGGTCTCAAATGTAGAAAACCAACTTATGCTTGCTTAAGGGGAAAGGTGAGTTGGGGTGCTGCATAAAACCAGAGATTGAACTTGGCACAGCTACCGTTCCATAAGCGTAATATATAATAGACAATAGCTACTCCTTGTTCAACGAAGTGGACTCAACACCCCATATTAAACGCCTAAGAATATACCTGACTAGTAAGAATCTTAAAACCTATGGATTTATATGTCTCCGAAAGAGAATCAAGCGTGTGTACAGCGGCATAAATGCAGTAGTGATAGGATTGGTGAGGTTCGGTGAGCAAATGCAGACCCTTTGAATTCATATTGCCTGGTATCCATTCCATGGGTCTCAACTCTCCAGGTTTAAGGGATTCTTCCTTCAGCTAAAACATGCATGTGGAACCCAGAGTATGATCCACCATGTGTTCGGGAAACGTGTTCAAATGTGTCTCAGTTTTCGTCCCCTGGTACTCGGGTGCAACATTCCAGATGCTTTACTAACACTCTCCCCACTTGGAGAGTCAGTGCCTTTAACCTCCTGTTTGGCCCAGTTTGCAATTTCTGCGGAAAATGAACAGGAATAGGGAGAACCAATGAGAGACTAGCTGGAGGTGTCTGGACGGGCAAATTTAACTCTCATTCCCCACCAGGAAGAGGAATTAACCAAAGGCTCAGCGTGCCGTGCCGGAACCACACTAGGGCCTGAAGCAATCCTGCGGTGTTGCGGCCAGCTCACAAGAAAGCGAGTTGAAGAAAGGAGCTCAGGGACACTGTAACTCACAAACCTGCAGAGTTATAAATGACAGCTATCGTCCAAAAATATATTGAAGTAAGGCTGCCAAGAGGACTTGAAAGCGGGGCAGAATTGCAGGAAACCGATTTCAGGAGGTAGACTGGAATTGCATTTAAAGCATAGGAAAAGAGGCAGAACGTCCACAATGATGCACTTGGCCAAAAAGGGCGTATGCGTTTTTTCCTGAATATATTCAGGAAAAAACGCATACGCCCTTTTTGGCCAACCAAGCAAGCTTGCAAAGGAAATCTGCACTACAATGAAGTCTCACTGCCCCCCCGGTCAAAAGGGCCATCTGAAAAATGTGTAAAATCCAGAAAGGCAGGACAGGCCATGGAGAACTGGGAGCCTTGTTATGCTGATGGGCGGGATGTAAATTGCCAACAGCCACTCTGGAGAAGTGTATGGTGTTTCCTGAATCATCTACAAAAAAAAACAACAGAGCCTAGGGCACTTCCACTTATGGTACTATAGCTTAGGGAAATTAAACTCAAAAAGACACAGCCACCCCAAATTATGGGAAGGCTTTGTTTACAAGAACCTCATTTATGGTACAAGTTCAATATCGCAGAAAGCGAAAAATGGATAAAGAAGTTGTGGTACTTACGTACAATGCAATATCACTCAGCAATGAAATCTATGTCATCAGGCCCGTAGCAGCATAATGAGTGGATTCAGGTACGATGATTCTAAGTGAGATAAGTCACACAGAAAAAGAAACTTCATAAGATATCACTACTACACGGAATGAAAACTTGGCTACACAGGAACTGAATTACAAAACAGAACAGGGTCTCAAATGTAGAAAACCAACTTATGCTTGCTTAAGGGGAAAGGTGAGTTGGGGTGCTGCATAAAACCAGAGATTGAATTTGGCACAGATACCGTTCCATAAGCCAAATATATAATAGACAAGAGCTACTCCTTGTTCAACGAAGTGGACTCAACACCCCATATTATACGCCTAAGAATATACCTCACTAGTAAGAATCTTAAAACCTATGGATTTATATGTCTCCGAAAGAGAATCAAGCGTGTGTACAGCGGCAAAAATGCAGTAGTGATAGGATTGGTGAGGTTCGGTGAGCAAATGCAGACCCTTTGAAGTCATATTGCATGGTACCCATTCCATGGGTCTCAACTCTCCAAGTTTAAGGGATTCTTCCTTCAGCTAAAACATGCATGTGGAACCCAGAGTATGATCCACCGTGTGTTCGGGAAACGTGTTCAAATGTGTCTCAGTTTTCGTCCCCTGGTACTCGGGTGCAACATTCCAGACGCTTTACTAACACTCTCCCCACTTGGAGAGTCAGTGCCTTTAACCTCCTGTTTGGCCCAGTTTGCAATTTCTGCGGAAAATGAACAGGAATAGGGAGAACCAATGAGAGACTAGCCTGAGGTGTCTGGACGGGCAAAATAACTCTCATTTCCCACCAGGAAGAGGAATTAACCAAAGGCTCAGCGTGCCGTGCCGGAACCACACTAGGGCCTGAAGCAATGCTGCGGTGTTGCGGCCAGCTCACAAGAAAGCAAGTTGAAGAAAGGAGCTCAGGGACACTGTGATTCACAAACATGCAGAGTTATAAATGACAGCTATCGTCCAAAAATATATTGAAGTAAGGCTGCAAGAGGACTTGAAAGCGGGGCAGAGTTGCAGGAAACCGATTTCAGGAGGTAGACTTGAATTGCATTTAAAGCATATGAAAAGAGGCAGAACGTCCACAATGATGCACTTGGCCAAAAAGGGCGTATGCGTTTTTTCCTGAATATATTCAGGAAAAAACGCATACGCCCTTTTTGGCCAACCAAGCAAGCTTGCAAAGGAAATCTGCACTACAATGAAGTCTCACTGCCCCCCCGGTCAAAAGGGCCATCTGAAAAATGTGTAAAATCCAGAAAGGCAGGACAGGCCATGGAGAACTGGGAGCCTTGTTATGCTGATGGGCGGGATGTAAATTGCCAACAGCCACTCTGGAGAAGTGTATGGTGTTTCCTGAAACATCTAAGAAACAAAGCAACAGAGCCTAGGGCACTTCCACTTATGGTCCTATAGCTTAGGGAAATTAAAATCAAATAGACACAGCCACCCAAAAGTTTGGGACGGCTCTGTTTACAAGAACCACGTTTATGGTACAAGTTCAATATCGCAGAAAGCGAAAAATGGATAAAGAAGTTGTGGTACTTACGTACAATGCAATATCACTCAGCAATGAAATCTATGTCATCAGGCCCGTAGCAGCATAACGAGTGGATTCAGGTACGATGATGCTAAGTGAAATAAGTCACACAGAAAAAGAAACTTCATAAGATATCACTACTACACGGAATGTAAACTTGGCTACACAGGAACTGAATTACAAAACAGAACAGGGTCTCAAATGTAGAAAACCAACTTATGCTTGCTTAAGGGGAAAGGTGAGTTGGGGTGCTGCATAAAACCAGAGATTGAACTTGGCACAGCTACCGTTCCATAAGCGTAATATATAATAGACAATAGCTACTCCTTGTTCAACGAAGTGGACTCAACACCCCATATTAAACGCCTAAGAATATACCTGACTAGTAAGAATCTTAAAACCTATGGATTTATATGTCTCCGAAAGAGAATCAAGCGTGTGTACAGCGGCATAAATGCAGTAGTGATAGGATTGGTGAGGTTCGGTGAGCAAATGCAGACCCTTTGAATTCATATTGCCTGGTATCCATTCCATGGGTCTCAACTCTCCAGGTTTAAGGGATTCTTCCTTCAGCTAAAACATGCATGTGGAACCCAGAGTATGATCCACCATGTGTTCGGGAAACGTGTTCAAATGTGTCTCAGTTTTCGTCCCCTGGTACTCGGGTGCAACATTCCAGATGCTTTACTAACACTCTCCCCACTTGGAGAGTCAGTGCCTTTAACCTCCTGTTTGGCCCAGTTTGCAATTTCTGCGGAAAATGAACAGGAATAGGGAGAACCAATGAGAGACTAGCTGGAGGTGTCTGGACGGGCAAATTTAACTCTCATTCCCCACCAGGAAGAGGAATTAACCAAAGGCTCAGCGTGCCGTGCCGGAACCACACTAGGGCCTGAAGCAATCCTGCGGTGTTGCGGCCAGCTCACAAGAAAGCGAGTTGAAGAAAGGAGCTCAGGGACACTGTAACTCACAAACCTGCAGAGTTATAAATGACAGCTATCGTCCAAAAATATATTGAAGTAAGGCTGCCAAGAGGACTTGAAAGCGGGGCAGAATTGCAGGAAACCGATTTCAGGAGGTAGACTGGAATTGCATTTAAAGCATAGGAAAAGAGGCAGAACGTCCACAATGATGCACTTGGCCAAAAAGGGCGTATGCGTTTTTTCCTGAATATATTCAGGAAAAAACGCATACGCCCTTTTTGGCCAACCAAGCAAGCTTGCAAAGGAAATCTGCACTACAATGAAGTCTCACTGCCCCCCCGGTCAAAAGGGCCATCTGAAAAATGTGTAAAATCCAGAAAGGCAGGACAGGCCATGGAGAACTGGGAGCCTTGTTATGCTGATGGGCGGGATGTAAATTGCCAACAGCCACTCTGGAGAAGTGTATGGTGTTTCCTGAATCATCTACAAAACAAAGCAACAGAGCCTAGGGCACTTCCACTTATGGTACTATAGCTTAGGGAAATTAAACTCAAAAAGACACAGCCACCCCAAATTATGGGAAGGCTTTGTTTACAAGAACCTCATTTATGGTACAAGTTCAATATCGCAGAAAGCGAAAAATGGATAAAGAAGTTGTGGTACTTACGTACAATGCAATATCACTCAGCAATGAAATCTATGTCATCAGGCCCGTAGCAGCATAATGAGTGGATTCAGGTACGATGATTCTAAGTGAGATAAGTCACACAGAAAAAGAAACTTCATAAGATATCACTACTACACGGAATGAAAACTTGGCTACACAGGAACTGAATTACAAAACAGAACAGGGTCTCAAATGTAGAAAACCAACTTATGCTTGCTTAAGGGGAAAGGTGAGTTGGGGTGCTGCATAAAACCAGAGATTGAATTTGGCACAGATACCGTTCCATAAGCCAAATATATAATAGACAAGAGCTACTCCTTGTTCAACGAAGTGGACTCAACACCCCATATTATACGCCTAAGAATATACCTCACTAGTAAGAATCTTAAAACCTATGGATTTATATGTCTCTGAAAGAGAATCAAGCGTGTGTACAGCGGCAAAAATGCAGTAGTGATAGGATTGGTGAGGTTCGGTGAGCAAATGCAGACCCTTTGAAGTCATATTGCATGGTACCCATTCCATGGGTCTCAACTCTCCAAGTTTAAGGGATTCTTCCTTCAGCTAAAACATGCATGTGGAACCCAGAGTATGATCCACCGTGTGTTCGGGAAACGTGTTCAAATGTGTCTCAGTTTTCGTCCCCTGGTACTCGGGTGCAACATTCCAGACGCTTTACTAACACTCTCCCCACTTGGAGAGTCAGTGCCTTTAACCTCCTGTTTGGCCCAGTTTGCAATTTCTGCGGAAAATGAACAGGAATAGGGAGAACCAATGAGAGACTAGCCTGAGGTGTCTGGACGGGCAAAATAACTCTCATTTCCCACCAGGAAGAGGAATTAACCAAAGGCTCAGCGTGCCGTGCCGGAACCACACTAGGGCCTGAAGCAATGCTGCGGTGTTGCGGCCAGCTCACAAGAAAGCAAGTTGAAGAAAGGAGCTCAGGGACACTGTGATTCACAAACATGCAGAGTTATAAATGACAGCTATCGTCCAAAAATATATTGAAGTAAGGCTGCAAGAGGACTTGAAAGCGGGGCAGAGTTGCAGGAAACCGATTTCAGGAGGTAGACTTGAATTGCATTTAAAGCATATGAAAAGAGGCAGAACGTCCACAATGATGCACTTGGCCAAAAAGGGCGTATGCGTTTTTTCCTGAATATATTCAGGAAAAAACGCATACGCCCTTTTTGGCCAACCAAGCAAGCTTGCAAAGGAAATCTGCACTACAATGAAGTCTCACTGCCCCCCCGGTCAAAAGGGCCATCTGAAAAATGTGTAAAATCCAGAAAGGCAGGACAGGCCATGGAGAACTGGGAGCCTTGTTATGCTGATGGGCGGGATGTAAATTGCCAACAGCCACTCTGGAGAAGTGTATGGTGTTTCCTGAAACATCTAAGAAACAAAGCAACAGAGCCTAGGGCACTTCCACTTATGGTCCTATAGCTTAGGGAAATTAAAATCAAATAGACACAGCCACCCAAAAGTTTGGGACGGCTCTGTTTACAAGAACCACGTTTATGGTACAAGTTCAATATCGCAGAAAGCGAAAAATGGATAAAGAAGTTGTGGTACTTACGTACAATGCAATATCACTCAGCAATGAAATCTATGTCATCAGGCCCGTAGCAGCATAACGAGTGGATTCAGGTACGATGATGCTAAGTGAAATAAGTCACACAGAAAAAGAAACTTCATAAGATATCACTACTACACGGAATGTAAACTTGGCTACACAGGAACTGAATTACAAAACAGAACAGGGTCTCAAATGTAGAAAAACAACTTATGCTTGCTTAAGGGGAAAGGTGAGTTGGGGTGCTGCATAAAACCAGAGATTGAACTTGGCACAGATACCGTTCCATAAGCGTAATATATAATAGACAATAGCTACTCCTTGTTCAACGAAGTGGACTCAACACCCCATATTAAACGCCTAAGAATATACCTGACTAGTAAGAATCTTAAAACCTATGGATTTATATGTCTCCGAAAGAGAATCAAGCGTGTGTACAGCGGCATAAATGCAGTAGTGATAGGATTGGTGAGGTTCGGTGAGCAAATGCAGACCCTTTGAATTCATATTGCCTGGTATCCATTCCATGGGTCTCAACTCTCCAGGTTTAAGGGATTCTTCCTTCAGCTAAAACATGCATGTGGAACCCAGAGTATGATCCACCATGTGTTCGGGAAACGTGTTCAAATGTGTCTCAGTTTTCGTCCCCTGGTACTCGGGTGCAACATTCCAGATGCTTTACTAACACTCTCCCCACTTGGAGAGTCAGTGCCTTTAACCTCCTGTTTGGCCCAGTTTGCAATTTCTGCGGAAAATGAACAGGAATAGGGAGAACCAATGAGAGACTAGCTGGAGGTGTCTGGACGGGCAAATTTAACTCTCATTCCCCACCAGGAAGAGGAATTAACCAAAGGCTCAGCGTGCCGTGCCGGAACCACACTAGGGCCTGAAGCAATCCTGCGGTGTTGCGGCCAGCTCACAAGAAAGCGAGTTGAAGAAAGGAGCTCAGGGACACTGTAACTCACAAACCTGCAGAGTTATAAATGACAGCTATCGTCCAAAAATATATTGAAGTAAGCCTGCCAAGAGGACTTGAAAGCGGGGCAGAATTGCAGGAAACCGATTTCAGGAGGTAGACTGGAATTGCATTTAAAGCATAGGAAAAGAGGCAGAACGTCCACAATGATGCACTTGGCCAAAAAGGGCGTATGCGTTTTTTCCTGAATATATTCAGGAAAAAACGCATACGCCCTTTTTGGCCAACCAAGCAAGCTTGCAAAGGAAATCTGCACTACAATGAAGTCTCACTGCCCCCCCGGTCAAAAGGGCCATCTGAAAAATGTGTAAAATCCAGAAAGGCAGGACAGGCCATGGAGAACTGGGAGCCTTGTTATGCTGATGGGCGGGATGTAAATTGCCAACAGCCACTCTGGAGAAGTGTATGGTGTTTCCTGAATCATCTACAAAACAAAGCAACAGAGCCTAGGGCACTTCCACTTATGGTACTATAGCTTAGGGAAATTAAACTCAAAAAGACACAGCCACCCCAAATTATGGGAAGGCTTTGTTTACAAGAACCTCATTTATGGTACAAGTTCAATATCGCAGAAAGCGAAAAATGGATAAAGAAGTTGTGGTACTTACGTACAATGCAATATCACTCAGCAATGAAATCTATGTCATCAGGCCCGTAGCAGCATAACGAGTGGATTCAGGTACGATGATGCTAAGTGAAATAAGTCACACAGAAAAAGAAACTTCATAAGATATCACTACTACACGGAATGAAAACTTGGCTACACAGGAACTGAATTACAAAACAGAACAGGGTCTCAAATGTAGAAAAACAACTTATGCTTGCTTAAGGGGAAAGGTGAGTTGGGGTGCTGCATAAAACCAGAGATTGAATTTGGCACAGATACCGTTCCATAAGCCAAATATATAATAGACAAGAGCTACTCCTTGTTCAAAGAAGTGGACTCAACACCCCATATTATACGCCTAAGAATATACCTGACTAGTAAGAATCTTAAAACCTATGGATTTATATGTCTCTGAAAGAGAATCAAGCGTGTGTACAGCGGCAAAAATGCAGTAGTGATAGGATTGGTGAGGTTCGGTGAGCAAATGCAGACCCTTTGAAGTCATATTGCATGGTACCCATTCCATGGGTCTCAACTCTCCAAGTTTAAGGGATTCTTCCTTCAGCTAAAACATGCATGTGGAACCCAGAGTATGATCCACCGTGTGTTCGGGAAACGTGTTCAAATGTGTCTCAGTTTTCGTCCCCTGGTACTCGGGTGCAACATTCCAGACGCTTTACTAACACTCTCCCCACTTGGAGAGTCAGTGCCTTTAACCTCCTGTTTGGCCCAGTTTGCAATTTCTGCGGAAAATGAACAGGAATAGGGAGAACCAATGAGAGACTAGCCTGAGGTGTCTGGACGGGCAAAATAACTCTCATTTCCCACCAGGAAGAGGAATTAACCAAAGGCTCAGCGTGCCGTGCCGGAACCACACTAGGGCCTGAAGCAATGCTGCGGTGTTGCGGCCAGCTCACAAGAAAGCAAGTTGAAGAAAGGAGCTCAGGGACACTGTGATTCACAAACATGCAGAGTTATAAATGACAGCTATCGTCCAAAAATATATTGAAGTAAGGCTGCAAGAGGACTTGAAAGCGGGGCAGAGTTGCAGGAAACCGATTTCAGGAGGTAGACTTGAATTGCATTTAAAGCATATGAAAAGAGGCAGAACGTCCACAATGATGCACTTGGCCAAAAAGGGCGTATGCGTTTTTTCCTGAATATATTCAGGAAAAAACGCATACGCCCTTTTTGGCCAACCAAGCAAGCTTGCAAAGGAAATCTGCACTACAATGAAGTCTCACTGCCCCCCCGGTCAAAAGGGCCATCTGAAAAATGTGTAAAATCCAGAAAGGCAGGACAGGCCATGGAGAACTGGGAGCCTTGTTATGCTGATGGGCGGGATGTAAATTGCCAACAGCCACTCTGGAGAAGTGTATGGTGTTTCCTGAAACATCTAAGAAACAAAGCAACAGAGCCTAGGGCACTTCCACTTATGGTCCTATAGCTTAGGGAAATTAAAATCAAATAGACACAGCCACCCAAAAGTTTGGGACGGCTCTGTTTACAAGAACCACGTTTATGGTACAAGTTCAATATCGCAGAAAGCGAAAAATGGATAAAGAAGTTGTGGTACTTACGTACAATGCAATATCACTCAGCAATGAAATCTATGTCATCAGGCCCGTAGCAGCATAACGAGTGGATTCAGGTACGATGATGCTAAGTGAAATAAGTCACACAGAAAAAGAAACTTCATAAGATATCACTACTACACGGAATGTAAACTTGGCTACACAGGAACTGAATTACAAAACAGAACAGGGTCTCAAATGTAGAAAAACAACTTATGCTTGCTTAAGGGGAAAGGTGAGTTGGGGTGCTGCATAAAACCAGAGATTGAACTTGGCACAGATACCGTTCCATAAGCGTAATATATAATAGACAATAGCTACTCCTTGTTCAACGAAGTGGACTCAACACCCCATATTAAACGCCTAAGAATATACCTGACTAGTAAGAATCTTAAAACCTATGGATTTATATGTCTCCGAAAGAGAATCAAGCGTGTGTACAGCGGCATAAATGCAGTAGTGATAGGATTGGTGAGGTTCGGTGAGCAAATGCAGACCCTTTGAATTCATATTGCCTGGTATCCATTCCATGGGTCTCAACTCTCCAGGTTTAAGGGATTCTTCCTTCAGCTAAAACATGCATGTGGAACCCAGAGTATGATCCACCATGTGTTCGGGAAACGTGTTCAAATGTGTCTCAGTTTTCGTCCCCTGGTACTCAGGTGCCACATTCCAGATGCTTTACTAACACTCTCCCCACTTGGAGAGTCAGTGCCTTTAACCTCCTGTTTGGCCCAGTTTGCAATTTCTGCGGAAAATGAACAGGAATAGGGAGAACCAATGAGAGACTAGCTGGAGGTGTCTGGACGGGCAAATTTAACTCTCATTCCCCACCAGGAAGAGGAATTAACCAAAGGCTCAGCGTGCCGTGCCGGAACCACACTAGGGCCTGAAGCAATCCTGCGGTGTTGCGGCCAGCTCACAAGAAAGCGAGTTGAAGAAAGGAGCTCAGGGACACTGTAACTCACAAACCTGCAGAGTTATAAATGACAGCTATCGTCCAAAAATATATTGAAGTAAGGCTGCCAAGAGGACTTGAAAGCGGGGCAGAATTGCAGGAAACCGATTTCAGGAGGTAGACTGGAATTGCATTTAAAGCATATGAAAAGAGGCAGAACGTCCACAATGATGCACTTGGCCAAAAAGGGCGTATGCGTTTTTTCCTGAATATATTCAGGAAAAAACGCATACGCCCTTTTTGGCCAACCAAGCAAGCTTGCAAAGGAAATCTGCACTACAATGAAGTCTCACTGCCCCCCCGGTCAAAAGGGCCATCTGAAAAATGTGTAAAATCCAGAAAGGCAGGACAGGCCATGGAGAACTGGGAGCCTTGTTATGCTGATGGGCGGGATGTAAATTGCCAACAGCCACTCTGGAGAAGTGTATGGTGTTTCCTGAATCATCTACAAAACAAAGCAACAGAGCCTAGGGCACTTCCACTTATGGTACTATAGCTTAGGGAAATTAAACTCAAAAAGACACAGCCACCCCAAATTATGGGAAGGCTTTGTTTACAAGAACCTCATTTATGGTACAAGTTCAATATCGCAGAAAGCGAAAAATGGATAAAGAAGTTGTGGTACTTACGTACAATGCAATATCACTCAGCAATGAAATCTATGTCATCAGGCCCGTAGCAGCATAACGAGTGGATTCAGGTACGATGATGCTAAGTGAAATAAGTCACACAGAAAAAGAAACTTCATAAGATATCACTACTACACGGAATGAAAACTTGGCTACACAGGAACTGAATTACAAAACAGAACAGGGTCTCAAATGTAGAAAACCAACTTATGCTTGCTTAAGGGGAAAGGTGAGTTGGGGTGCTGCATAAAACCAGAGATTGAATTTGGCACAGATACCGTTCCATAAGCCAAATATATAATAGACAAGAGCTACTCCTTGTTCAAAGAAGTGGACTCAACACCCCATATTATACGCCTAAGAATATACCTGACTAGTAAGAATCTTAAAACCTATGGATTTATATGTCTCTGAAAGAGAATCAAGCGTGTGTACAGCGGCAAAAATGCAGTAGTGATAGGATTGGTGAGGTTCGGTGAGCAAATGCAGACCCTTTGAAGTCATATTGCATGGTACCCATTCCATGGGTCTCAACTCTCCAAGTTTAAGGGATTCTTCCTTCAGCTAAAACATGCATGTGGAACCCAGAGTATGATCCACCGTGTGTTCGGGAAACGTGTTCAAATGTGTCTCAGTTTTCGTCCCCTGGTACTCGGGTGCAACATTCCAGACGCTTTACTAACACTCTCCCCACTTGGAGAGTCAGTGCCTTTAACCTCCTGTTTGGCCCAGTTTGCAATTTCTGCGGAAAATGAACAGGAATAGGGAGAACCAATGAGAGACTAGCCTGAGGTGTCTGGACGGGCAAAATAACTCTCATTTCCCACCAGGAAGAGGAATTAACCAAAGGCTCAGCGTGCCGTGCCGGAACCACACTAGGGCCTGAAGCAATCCTGCGGTGTTGCGGCCAGCTCACAAGAAAGCAAGTTGAAGAAAGGAGCTCAGGGACACTGTGATTCACAAACCTGCAGAGTTATAAATGACAGCTATCGTCCAAAAATATATTGAAGTAAGGCTGCAAGAGGACTTGAAAGCGGGGCAGAGTTGCAGGAAACCGATTTCAGGAGGTAGACTTGAATTGCATTTAAAGCATATGAAAAGAGGCAGAACGTCCACAATGATGCACTTGGCCAAAAAGGGCGTATGCGTTTTTTCCTGAATATATTCAGGAAAAAACGCATACGCCCTTTTTGGCCAACCAAGCAAGCTTGCAAAGGAAATCTGCACTACAATGAAGTCTCACTGCCCCCCCGGTCAAAAGGGCCATCTGAAAAATGTGTAAAATCCAGAAAGGCAGGACAGGCCATGGAGAACTGGGAGCCTTGTTATGCTGATGGGCGGGATGTAAATTGCCAACAGCCACTCTGGAGAAGTGTATGGTGTTTCCTGAAACATCTAAGAAACAAAGCAACAGAGCCTAGGGCACTTCCACTTATGGTCCTATAGCTTAGGGAAATTAAAATCAAATAGACACAGCCACCCAAAAGTTTGGGACGGCTCTGTTTACAAGAACCACGTTTATGGTACAAGTTCAATATCGCAGAAAGCGAAAAATGGATAAAGAAGTTGTGGTACTTACGTACAATGCAATATCACTCAGCAATGAAATCTATGTCATCAGGCCCGTAGCAGCATAACGAGTGGATTCAGGTACGATGATGCTAAGTGAAATAAGTCACACAGAAAAAGAAACTTCATAAGATATCACTACTACACGGAATGTAAACTTGGCTACACAGGAACTGAATTACAAAACAGAACAGGGTCTCAAATGTAGAAAAACAACTTATGCTTGCTTAAGGGGAAAGGTGAGTTGGGGTGCTGCATAAAACCAGAGATTGAACTTGGCACAGATACCGTTCCATAAGCGTAATATATAATAGACAATAGCTACTCCTTGTTCAAAGAAGTGGACTCAACACCCCATATTAAACGCCTAAGAATATACCTGACTAGTAATAATCTTAAACCCTATGGATTTATATGTCTCCGAAAGAGAATCAAGCGTGTGTACAGCGGCATAAATGCAGTAGTGATAGGATTGGTGAGGTTCGGTGAGCAAATGCAGACCCTTTGAAGTCATATTGCATGGTACCCATTCCATGGGTCTCAACTCTCCAGGTTTAAGGGATTCTTCCTTCAGCTAAAACATGCATGTGGAACCCAGAGTATGATCCACCGTGTGTTCGGGAAACGTGTTCAAATGTGTCTCAGTTTTCGTCCCCTGGTACTCGGGTGCAACATTCCAGACGCTTTACTAACACTCTCCCCACTTGGAGAGTCAGTGCCTTTAACCTCCTGTTTGGCCCAGTTTGCAATTTCTGCGGAAAATGAACAGGAATAGGGAGAACCAATGAGAGACTAGCTGGACGTGTCTGGACGGGCAATTTTAACTCTCATTTCCCACCAGGAAGAGGAATTAACCAAAGGCTCAGCGTGCCGTGCCGGAACCACACTAGGGCCTGAAGCAATCCTGCGGTGTTGCGGCCAGCTCACAAGAAAGCGAGTTGAAGAAAGGAGCTCAGGGGCACTGTAATTCACAAACCTGCAGAGTTATAAATGACAGCTATCGTCCAAAAATATATTGAAGTAAGGCTGCCAAGAGGACTTGAAAGCGGGGCAGAATTGCAGGAAACCGATTTCAGGAGGTAGACTGGAATTGCATGTAAAGCATAGGAAAAGAGGCAGAACGTCCACAATGATGCACTTGGCCAAAAAGGGCGTATGCGTTTTTTCCTGAATATATTCAGGAAAAAACATATACGCCCTTTTTGGCCAACCAAGCAAGCTTGCAAAGGAAATCTGCACTACAATGAAGTCTCACTGCCCCACACTCAAAAGGGTCATCTGAAAAAAGTGTAAAATCCAGAAAGGCAGGACAGGCCATGGAGAACTGGGAGCCTTGTTATGCTGATGGGCGGGATGTAAATTGCCAACAGCCACTCTGGAGAAGTGTATGGTGTTTCCTGAAACATCTAAGAAACAAAGCAACAGAGCCTAGGGCACTTCCACTTATGGTCCTATAGCTTAGGGAAATTAAAATCAAAAAGACACAGCCACCCAAACGTTTGGGACGGCTCTGTTTACAAGAACCACGTTTATGGTACAAGTTCAATATCGCAGAAAGGGAAAAATGGATAAAGAAGTTGTGGTACTTACGTACAATGCAATATCACTCAGCAATGAAATCTATGTCATCAGGCCCATAGCAGCATAACGAGTGGATTCAGGTACGATGATTCTAAGTGAAATAAGTCACACAGAAAAAGAAACTTCATAAGATATCACTACTACACGGAATGTAAACTTGGCTACACAGGAACTGAATTACAAAACAGAACAGGGTCTCAAATGTAGAAAACCAACTTATGCTTGCTTAAGGGGAAAGGTGAGTTGGGGTGCTGCATAAAACCAGAGATTGAACTTGGCACAGCTACCGTTCCATAAGCGTAATATATAATAGACAATAGCTACTCCTTGTTCAACGAAGTGGACTCAACACCCCATATTAAACGCCTAAGAATATACCTGACTAGTAAGAATCTTAAAACCTATGGATTTATATGTCTCCGAAAGAGAATCAAGCGTGTGTACAGCGGCATAAATGCAGTAGTGATAGGATTGGTGAGGTTCGGTGAGCAAATGCAGACCCTTTGAATTCATATTGCCTGGTATCCATTCCATGGGTCTCAACTCTCCAGGTTTAAGGGATTCTTCCTTCAGCTAAAACATGCATGTGGAACCCAGAGTATGATCCACCGTGTGTTCGGGAAACGTGTTCAAATGTGTCTCAGTTTTCGTCCCCTGGTACTCGGGTGCAACATTCCAGATGCTTTACTAACACTCTCCCCACTTGGAGAGTCAGTGCCTTTAACCTCCTGTTTGGCCCAGTTTGCAATTTCTGCGGAAAATGAACAGGAATAGGGAGAACCAATGAGAGACTAGCTGGAGGTGTCTGGACGGGCAAATTTAACTCTCATTCCCCACCAGGAAGAGGAATTAACCAAAGGCTCAGCGTGCCGTGCCGGAACCACACTAGGGCCTGAAGCAATCCTGCGGTGTTGCGGCCAGCTCACAAGAAAGCGAGTTGAAGAAAGGAGCTCAGGGACACTGTAACTCACAAACCTGCAGAGTTATAAATGACAGCTATCGTCCAAAAATATATTGAAGTAAGGCTGCCAAGAGGACTTGAAAGCGGGGCAGAATTGCAGGAAACCGATTTCAGGAGGTAGACTGGAATTGCATTTAAAGCATATGAAAAGAGGCAGAACGTCCACAATGATGCACTTGGCCAAAAAGGGCGTATGCGTTTTTTCCTGAATATATTCAGGAAAAAACGCATACGCCCTTTTTGGCCAACCAAGCAAGCTTGCAAAGGAAATCTGCACTACAATGAAGTCTCACTGCCCCCCTGGTCAAAAGGGCCATCTGAAAAATGTGTAAAATCCAGAAAGGCAGGACAGGCCATGGAGAACTGGGAGCCTTGTTATGCTGATGGGCGGGATGTAAATTGCCAACAGCCACTCTGGAGAAGTGTATGGTGTTTCCTGAATCATCTACAAAACAAAGCAACAGAGCCTAGGGCACTTCCACTTATGGTACTATAGCTTAGGGAAATTAAACTCAAAAAGACACAGCCACCCCAAATTATGGGATGGCTTTGTTTACAAGAACCTCATTTATGGTACAAGTTCAATATCGCAGAAAGCGAAAAATGGATAAAGAAGTTGTGGTACTTACGTACAATGCAATATCACTCAGCAATGAAATCTATGTCATCAGGCCCGTAGCAGCATAATGAGTGGATTCAGGTACGATGATTCTAAGTGAGATAAGTCACACAGAAAAAGAAACTTCATAAGATATCACTACTACACGGAATGAAAACTTGGCTACACAGGAACTGAATTACAAAACAGAACAGGGTCTCAAATGTAGAAAACCAACTTATGCTTGCTTAAGGGGAAAGGTGAGTTGGGGTGCTGCATAAAACCAGAGATTGAATTTGGCACAGATACCGTTCCATAAGCCAAATATATAATAGACAAGAGCTACTCCTTGTTCAACGAAGTGGACTCAACACCCCATATTATACGCCTAAGAATATACCTCACTAGTAAGAATCTTAAAACCTATGGATTTATATGTCTCTGAAAGAGAATCAAGCGTGTGTACAGCGGCAAAAATGCAGTAGTGATAGGATTGGTGAGGTTCGGTGAGCAAATGCAGACCCTTTGAAGTCATATTGCATGGTACCCATTCCATGGGTCTCAACTCTCCAAGTTTAAGGGATTCTTCCTTCAGCTAAAACATGCATGTGGAACCCAGAGTATGATCCACCGTGTGTTCGGGAAACGTGTTCAAATGTGTCTCAGTTTTCGTCCCCTGGTACTCGGGTGCAACATTCCAGACGCTTTACTAACACTCTCCCCACTTGGAGAGTCAGTGCCTTTAACCTCCTGTTTGGCCCAGTTTGCAATTTCTGCGGAAAATGAACAGGAATAGGGAGAACCAATGAGAGACTAGCCTGAGGTGTCTGGACGGGCAAATTTAACTCTCATTTCCCACCAGGAAGAGGAATTAACCAAAGGCTCAGCGTGCCGTGCCGGAACCACACTAGGGCCTGAAGCAATGCTGCGGTGTTGCGGCCAGCTCACAAGAAAGCAAGTTGAAGAAAGGAGCTCAGGGACACTGTGATTCACAAACATGCAGAGTTATAAATGACAGCTATCGTCCAAAAATATATTGAAGTAAGGCTGCAAGAGGACTTGAAAGCGGGGCAGAGTTGCAGGAAACCGATTTCAGGAGGTAGACTTGAATTGCATTTAAAGCATATGAAAAGAGGCAGAACGTCCACAATGATGCACTTGGCCAAAAAGGGCGTATGCGTTTTTTCCTGAATATATTCAGGAAAAAACGCATACGCCCTTTTTGGCCAACCAAGCAAGCTTGCAAAGGAAATCTGCACTACAATGAAGTCTCACTGCCCCCCCGGTCAAAAGGGCCATCTGAAAAATGTGTAAAATCCAGAAAGGCAGGACAGGCCATGGAGAACTGGGAGCCTTGTTATGCTGATGGGCGGGATGTAAATTGCCAACAGCCACTCTGGAGAAGTGTATGGTGTTTCCTGAAACATCTAAGAAACAAAGCAACAGAGCCTAGGGCACTTCCACTTATGGTCCTATAGCTTAGGGAAATTAAAATCAAATAGACACAGCCACCCAAAAGTTTGGGACGGCTCTGTTTACAAGAACCACGTTTATGGTACAAGTTCAATATCGCAGAAAGCGAAAAATGGATAAAGAAGTTGTGGTACTTACGTACAATGCAATATCACTCAGCAATGAAATCTATGTCATCAGGCCCGTAGCAGCATAACGAGTGGATTCAGGTACGATGATGCTAAGTGAAATAAGTCACACAGAAAAAGAAACTTCATAAGATATCACTACTACACGGAATGTAAACTTGGCTACACAGGAACTGAATTACAAAACAGAACAGGGTCTCAAATGTAGAAAACCAACTTATGCTTGCTTAAGGGGAAAGGTGAGTTGGGGTGCTGCATAAAACCAGAGATTGAACTTGGCACAGATACCATTCCATAAGCGTAATATATAATAGACAATAGCTACTCCTTGTTCAAAGAAGTGGACTCAACACCCCATATTAAACGCCTAAGAATATACCTGACTAGTAAGAATCTTAAAACCTATGGATTTATATGTCTCCGAAAGAGAATCAAGCGTGTGTACAGCGGCATAAATGCAGTAGTGATAGGATTGGTGAGGTTCGGTGAGCAAATGCAGACCCTTTGAATTCATATTGCCTGGTATCCATTCCATGGGTCTCAACTCTCCAGGTTTAAGGGATTCTTCCTTCAGCTAAAACATGCATGTGGAAACCAGAGTATGATCCACCGTGTGTTCGGGAAACGTGTTCAAATGTGTCTCAGTTTTCGTCCCCTGGTACTCGGGTGCAACATTCCAGACGCTTTACTAACACTCTCCCCACTTGGAGAGTCAGTGCCTTTAACCTCCTGTTTGGCCCAGTTTGCAATTTCTGCGGAAAATGAACAGGAATAGGGAGAACCAATGAGAGACTAGCTGGAGGTGTCTGGACGGGCATATTTAACTCTCATTCCCCACCAGGAAGAGGAATTAACCAAAGGCTCACCGTTCCACGCCGGAAACACACTAGGGCCTGAAGCAATCCTGCGGTGTTGCGGCCAGCTCACAAGAAAGCGAGTTGAAGAAAGGAGCTCAGGGACACTGTAACTCACAAACCTGCAGAGTTATAAATGACAGCTATCGTCCAAAAATATATTGAAGTAAGGCTGCCAAGAGGACTTGAAAGCGGGGTAGAATTGCAGGAAACCGATTTCAGGAGGTAGACTGGAATTGCATGTAAAGCATAGGAAAAGAGGCAGAACGTCCACAATGATGCACTTGGCCAAAAAGGGCGTATGCGTTTTTTCCTGAATATATTCAGGAAAAAACGCATACGCCCTTTTTGACCAACCAAGCAAGCTTACAAAGGAAATCTACACTACAATGATGTCTCACTGCCCCACGCTCAAAAGGGTCATCTGAAAAAAGTGTAAAATCCAGAAAGGCAGGACAGGCCATGGAGAACTGGGAGCCTTGTTATGCTGATGGGCGGGATGTAAATTGCCAACAGCCACTCTGGAGAAGTGTATGGTGTTTCCTGAAACATCTAAGAAACAAAGCAACAGAGCCTAGGGCACTTCCACTTATGGTACTATAGCTTAGGGAAATTAAACTCAAAAAGACACAGCCACTCAAATTATGGGAAGGCTCTGTTTACAAGAACCTCGTTTATGGTACAAATTCAATATCGCAGAAAGCGAAAAATGGATAAAGAAGTTGTGGTACTTACGTACAATGCAATATCACTCAGCAATGAAATCTAAGTCACCAGGCCCGTAGCAGCATAATGAGTGGCTTAAGCTACGATGATTCTAAGTGAAATAAGTCACACAGAAAAAGAAACATCAAAAGGTATCACTACTACACGGAATGTAAACTTGGCTACACAGGAACTGAATTACAAAACAGAACAGGGTCTCAAATGTAGAAAACCAACTTATGCTTGCTTAAGGGGAAAGGTGAGTTGGGGTGCTGCATAAAACCAGAGATTGAACTTGGCACAGATACCGTTCCATAAGCCAAATATATAATAGACAAGAGCTACTCCTTGTTCAACGAAGTGGACTTAACACCCCATATTAAACGCCTAAGAATATACCTGACTAGTAATAATCTTAAAACCTATTGATTTATATGTCTCCGAAAGAGAATCAAGGTTGTGTACAGCGGCATAAACACAGCAGTCATAGGATTGATGAGGATCGGTGAGCAAATGCAGATCCTTTGAAGTCATATTGCATGGTACCCATTCCATGGGTCTCAACTCTCCAGGTTTAAGGGATTCTTCCTTCAGCTAAAACATGCATGTGGAACCCAGAATATGATCCTCTGTGTGTTCGGGAAACGTGTTCAAATGTGTCTCAGTTTTCGTCCCCTGGTACTCGGGTGCAACATTCCAGACGCTTTACTAACACTCTCCCCACTTGGAGAGTCAGTGCCTTTAACCTCCTGTTTGGCCCAGTTTGCAATTTCTGCGGAAAATGAACAGGAATAGGGAGAACCAATGAGAGACTAGCTGGAGGTGTCTGGGCGGGCATATTTAACTCTCATTCCCCACCAGGAAGAGGAATTAACCAAAGGCTCAGCATTCCACGGCGGAACCACACTAGGGCCTGAAGCAATCCTGCGGTGTTGCGGCCAGCTCACAAGAAAGCGAGTTGAAGAAAGGAGCTCAGGGACACTGTAACTCACAAACCTGCAGAGTTATAAATGAGAGCTATCGTCCAAAAATATATTGAAGTAAGGCTGCCAAGAGGACTTGAAAGCGGGGCAGAATTGCAGGAAACCGATTTCAGGAGGTAGACTGGAATTGCATGTAAAGCATAGGAAAAGAGGCAGAACGTCCACAATGATGCACTTGGCCAAAAAGGGCGTATGCGTTTTTTCCTGAATATATTCAGGAAAAAACGCATACGCCCTTTTTGGCCAACCAAGCAAGCTTACAAAGGAAATCTACACTACAATGAAGTCTCACTGCCCCATGCTCAAAAGGGTCATCTGAAAAAAGTGTAAAATCCAGAAAGGCAGGACAGGCCATGGAGAACTGGGAGCCTTGTTATGCTGATGGGCGGGATGTAAATTGCCAACAGCCACTCTGGAGAAGTGTATGGTGTTTCCTGAAACATCTAAGAAACAAAGCAACAGAGCCTAGGGCACTTCCACTTATGGTACTATAGCTTAGGGAAATTAAACTCAAAAAGACACAGCCACCCCAAATTATGGGAAGGCTCTGTTTACAAGAACCTCATTTATGGTACAAGTTCAATATCGCAGAAAGCGAAAAATGGATAAAGAAGTTGTGGTACTTACGTACAATGCAATATCACTCAGCAATGAAATCTAAGTCACCAGGCCCGTAGCAGCATAATGAGTGGCTTAAGCTACGATGATTCTAAGTGAAATAAGTCACACAGAAAAAGAAACATCAAAAGGTATCACTACTACACGGAATGTAAACTTGGCTACACAGGAACTGAATTACAAAACAGAACAGGGTCTCAAATGTAGAAAACCAACTTATGCTTGCTTAAGGGGAAAGGTGAGTTGGGGTGCTGCATAAAACCAGAGATTGAACTTGGCACAGATACCGTTCCATAAGCCAAATATATAATAGACAAGAGCTACTCCTTGTTCAACGAAGTGGACTTAACACCCCATATTAAACGCCTAAGAATATACCTGACTAGTAATAATCTTAAAACCTATTGATTTATATGTCTCCGAAAGAGAATCAAGGTTGTGTACAGCGGCATAAACACAGCAGTCATAGGATTGATGAGGATCGGTGAGCAAATGCAGATCCTTTGAAGTCATATTGCATGGCACCCATTCCATGGGTCTCAACTCTCCAGGTTTAAGGGATTCTTCCTTCAGCTAAAACATGCATGTGGAACCCAGAATATGATCCTCTGTGTGTTCGGGAAACGTGTTCAAATGTGTCTCAGGTTTCGTCCCCTGGTACTCGGGTGCAACATTCCAGACGCTTTACTAACACTCTCCCCACTTGGAGAGTCAGTGCCTTTAACCTACTGTTTGGCCCAGTTTGCAATTTCTGTGGAAAATGTACAGGAATACGGAGAACCAATGAGAGACTAGCTGGAGGTGTCTGGACGGGCAATTTTAACTCTCATTTCCCACCAGGAAGAGGAATTAACCAAAGGCTCAGCGTGCCGTGCCGGAACCACACTAGGGCCTGAAGCAATCCTGCGGTGTTGCGGCCAGCTCACAAGAAAGCGAGTTGAAGAAAAGAGCTCAGGGGCACTGTAATTCACAAACCTGCAGAGTTATAAATGACAGCTATCGTCCAAAAATATATTAAAGTAAGGCTGCCAAGAGGACTTGACAGCGGGGCAGAATTGCAGGAAACCGATTTCAGGAGGTAGACTGGAATTGCATGTAAAGCATAGGAAAAGAGGCAGAACGTCCACAATGATGCACTTGGCCAAAAAGGGCGTATGCGTTTTTTCCTGAATATATTCAGGAAAAAACGCATACGCCCTTTTTGGCCAACCAAGCAAGCTTGCAAAGGAAATCTGCACTACAATGAAGTCTCACTGCCCCCCCGGTCAAAAGGGCCATCTGAAAAATGTGTAAAATCCAGAAAGGCAGGACAGGCCATGGAGAACTGGGAGCCTTGTTATGCTGATGGGCGGGATGTAAATTGCCAACAGCCACTCTGGAGAAGTGTATGGTGTTTCCTGAATCATCTACAAAACAAAGCAACAGAGCCTAGGGCACTTCCACTTATGGTACTATAGCTTAGGGAAATTAAACTCAAAAAGACACAGCCACCCCAAATTATGGGAAGGCTTTGTTTACAAGAACCTCATTTATGGTACAAGTTCAATATCGCAGAAAGCGAAAAATGGATAAAGAAGTTGTGGTACTTACGTACAATGCAATATCACTCAGCAATGAAATCTATGTCATCAGGCCCGTAGCAGCATAATGAGTGGATTCAGGTACGATGATTCTAAGTGAGATAAGTCACACAGAAAAAGAAACTTCATAAGATATCACTACTACACGGAATGAAAACTTGGCTACACAGGAACTGAATTACAAAACAGAACAGGGTCTCAAATGTAGAAAACCAACTTATGCTTGCTTAAGGGGAAAGGTGAGTTGGGGTGCTGCATAAAACCAGAGATTGAATTTGGCACAGATACCGTTCCATAAGCCAAATATATAATAGACAAGAGCTACTCCTTGTTCAACGAAGTGGACTCAACACCCCATATTATACGCCTAAGAATATACCTCACTAGTAAGAATCTTAAAACCTATGGATTTATATGTCTCTGAAAGAGAATCAAGCGTGTGTACAGCGGCAAAAATGCAGTAGTGATAGGATTGGTGAGGTTCGGTGAGCAAATGCAGACCCTTTGAAGTCATATTGCATGGTACCCATTCCATGGGTCTCAACTCTCCAAGTTTAAGGGATTCTTCCTTCAGCTAAAACATGCATGTGGAACCCAGAGTATGATCCACCGTGTGTTCGGGAAACGTGTTCAAATGTGTCTCAGTTTTCGTCCCCTGGTACTCGGGTGCAACATTCCAGACGCTTTACTAACACTCTCCCCACTTGGAGAGTCAGTGCCTTTAACCTCCTGTTTGGCCCAGTTTGCAATTTCTGCGGAAAATGAACAGGAATAGGGAGAACCAATGAGAGACTAGCCTGAGGTGTCTGGACGGGCAAATTTAACTCTCATTTCCCACCAGGAAGAGGAATTAACCAAAGGCTCAGCGTGCCGTGCCGGAAACACACTAGGGCCTGAAGCAATGCTGCGGTGTTGCGGCCAGCTCACAAGAAAGCAAGTTGAAGAAAGGAGCTCAGGGACACTGTGATTCACAAACATGCAGAGTTATAAATGACAGCTATCGTCCAAAAATATATTGAAGTAAGGCTGCAAGAGGACTTGAAAGCGGGGCAGAGTTGCAGGAAACCGATTTCAGGAGGTAGACTTGAATTGCATTTAAAGCATATGAAAAGAGGCAGAACGTCCACAATGATGCACTTGGCCAAAAAGGGCGTATGCGTTTTTTCCTGAATATATTCAGGAAAAAACGCATACGCCCTTTTTGGCCAACCAAGCAAGCTTGCAAAGGAAATCTGCACTACAATGAAGTCTCACTGCCCCCCCGGTCAAAAGGGCCATCTGAAAATGTGTAAAATCCAGAAAGGCAGGACAGGCCATGGAGAACTGGGAGCCTTGTTATGCTGATGGGCGGGATGTAAATTGCCAACAGCCACTCTGGAGAAGTGTATGGTGTTTCCTGAAACATCTAAGAAACAAAGCAACAGAGCCTAGGGCACTTCCACTTATGGTCCTATAGCTTAGGGAAATTAAAATCAAATAGACACAGCCACCCAAAAGTTTGGGACGGCTCTGTTTACAAGAACCACGTTTATGGTACAAGTTCAATATCGCAGAAAGCGAAAAATGGATAAAGAAGTTGTGGTACTTACGTACAATGCAATATCACTCAGCAATGAAATCTATGTCATCAGGCCCGTAGCAGCATAACGAGTGGATTCAGGTACGATGATGCTAAGTGAAATAAGTCACACAGAAAAAGAAACTTCATAAGATATCACTACTACACGGAATGTAAACTTGGCTACACAGGAACTGAATTACAAAACAGAACAGGGTCTCAAATGTAGAAAACCAACTTATGCTTGCTTAAGGGGAAAGGTGAGTTGGGGTGCTGCATAAAACCAGAGATTGAACTTGGCACAGATACCGTTCCATAAGCGTAATATATAATAGACAATAGCTACTCCTTGTTCAAAGAAGTGGACTCAACACCCCATATTAAACGCCTAAGAATATACCTGACTAGTAAGAATCTTAAAACCTATGGATTTATATGTCTCCGAAAGAGAATCAAGCGTGTGTACAGCGGCATAAATGCACTAGTGATAGGATTGGTGAGGTTCGGTGAGCAAATGCAGACCCTTTGAATTCATATTGCCTGGTATCCATTCCATGGGTCTCAACTCTCCAGGTTTAAGGGATTCTTCCTTCAGCTAAAACATGCATGTGGAAACCAGAGTATGATCCACCGTGTGTTCGGGAAACGTGTTCAAATGTGTCTCAGTTTTCGTCCCCTGGTACTCGGGTGCAACATTCCAGAAGCTTTACTAACACTCTCCCCACTTGGAGAGTCAGTGCCTTTAACCTCCTGTTTGGCCCAGTTTGCAATTTCTGCGGAAAATGAACAGGAATAGGGAGAACAAATGAGAGACTAGCTGGACGTGTCTGGACGGGCAAATTTAACTCTCATTCCCCACCAGGAAGAGGAATTAACCAAAGGCTCAGCGTGCCGTGCCGGAACCACACTAGGGCCTGAAGCAATCCTGCGGTGTTGCGGCCAGCTCACAAGAAAGCGAGTTGAAGAAAGGAGCTCAGGGACACTGTAACTCACAAACCTGCAGAGTTATAAATGACAGCTATCGTCCAAAAATATATTGAAGTAAGGCTGCCAAGAGGACTTGAAAGCGGGGCAGAATTGCAGGAAACCGATTTCAGGAGGTAGACTGGAATTGCATTTAAAGCATATGAAAAGAGGCAGAACGTCCACAATGATGCACTTGGCCAAAAAGGGCGTATGCGTTTTTTCCTGAATATATTCAGGAAAAAACGCATACGCCCTTTTTGGCCAACCAAGCAAGCTTGCAAAGGAAATCTGCACTACAATGAAGTCTCACTGCCCCCCCGGTCAAAAGGGCCATCTGAAAAATGTGTAAAATCCAGAAAGGCAGGACAGGCCATGGAGAACTGGGAGCCTTGTTATGCTGATGGGCGGGATGTAAATTGCCAACAGCCACTCTGGAGAAGTGTATGGTGTTTCCTGAATCATCTACAAAACAAAGCAACAGAGCCTAGGGCACTTCCACTTATGGTACTATAGCTTAGGGAAATTAAACTCAAAAAGACACAGCCACCCCAAATTATGGGAAGGCTTTGTTTACAAGAACCTCATTTATGGTACAAGTTCAATATCGCAGAAAGCGAAAAATGGATAAAGAAGTTGTGGTACTTACGTACAATGCAATATCACTCAGCAATGAAATCTATGTCATCAGGCCCGTAGCAGCATAATGAGTGGATTCAGGTACGATGATTCTAAGTGAGATAAGTCACACAGAAAAAGAAACTTCATAAGATATCACTACTACACGGAATGAAAACTTGGCTACACAGGAACTGAATTACAAAACAGAACAGGGTCTCAAATGTAGAAAACCAACTTATGCTTGCTTAAGGGGAAAGGTGAGTTGGGGTGCTGCATAAAACCAGAGATTGAACTTGGCACAGATACCGTTCCATAAGCCAAATATATAATAGACAAGAGCTACTCCTTGTTCAACGAAGTGGACTTAACACCCCATATTAAACGCCTAAGAATATACCTGACTAGTAATAATCTTAAAACCTATTGATTTATATGTCTCCGAAAGAGAATCAAGGTTGTGTACAGCGGCATAAACACAGCAGTCATAGGATTGATGAGGATCGGTGAGCAAATGCAGATCCTTTGAAGTCATATTGCATGGTACCCATTCCATGGGTCTCAACTCTCCAGGTTTAAGGGATTCTTCCTTCAGCTAAAACATGCATGTGGAACCCAGAATATGATCCTCTGTGTGTTCGGGAAACGTGTTCAAATGTGTCTCAGTTTTCGTCCCCTGGTACTCGGGTGCAACATTCCAGACGCTTTACTAACACTCTCCCCACTTGGAGAGTCAGTGCCTTTAACCTCCTGTTTGGCCCAGTTTGCAATTTCTGCGGAAAATGAACAGGAATAGGGAGAACCAATGAGAGACTAGCTGGAGGTGTCTGGGCGGGCATATTTAATTTCATTCCCCACCAGGAAGAGGAATTAACCAAAGGCTCAGCATTCCACGGCGGAACCACACTAGGGCCTGAAGCAATCCTGCGGTGTTGCGGCCAGCTCACAAGAAAGCGAGTTGAAGAAAGGAGCTCAGGGACACTGTAACTCACAAACCTGCAGAGTTATAAATGACAGCTATCGTCCAAAAATATATTGAAGTAAGGCTGCCAAGAGGACTTGAAAGCGGGGCAGAATTGCAGGAAACCGATTTCAGGAGGTAGACTGGAATTGCATGTAAAGCATAGGAAAAGAGGCAGAACGTCCACAATGATGCACTTGGCCAAAAAGGGCGTATGCGTTTTTTCCTGAATATATTCAGGAAAAAACGCATACGCCCTTTTTGGCCAACCAAGCAAGCTTACAAAGGAAATCTACACTACAATGAAGTCTCACTGCCCCATGCTCAAAAGGGTCATCTGAAAAAAGTGTAAAATCCAGAAAGGCAGGACAGGCCATGGAGAACTGGGAGCCTTGTTATGCTGATGGGCGGGATGTAAATTGCCAACAGCCACTCTGGAGAAGTGTATGGTGTTTCCTGAAACATCTAAGAAACAAAGCAACAGAGCCTAGGGCACTTCCACTTATGGTACTATAGCTTAGGGAAATTAAACTCAAAAAGACACAGCCACCCCAAATTATGGGAAGGCTCTGTTTACAAGAACCTCATTTATGGTACAAGTTCAATATCGCAGAAAGCGAAAAATGGATAAAGAAGTTGTGGTACTTACGTACAATGCAATATCACTCAGCAATGAAATCTAAGTCACCAGGCCCGTAGCAGCATAATGAGTGGCTTAAGCTACGATGATTCTAAGTGAAATAAGTCACACAGAAAAAGAAACATCAAAAGGTATCACTACTACACGGAATGTAAACTTGGCTACACAGGAACTGAATTACAAAACAGAACAGGGTCTCAAATGTAGAAAACCAACTTATGCTTGCTTAAGGGGAAAGGTGAGTTGGGGTGCTGCATAAAACCAGAGATTGAACTTGGAACAGATACCATTCCATAAGCCAAATATATAATAGACAAGAGCTACTCCTTGTTCAACGAAGTGGACTTAACACCCCATATTAAACGCCTAAGAATATACCTGACTAGTAATAATCTTAAAACCTATTGATTTATATGTCTCCGAAAGAGAATCAAGGTTGTGTACAGCGGCATAAACGCAGCAGTCATAGGATTGATGAGGATCGGTGAGCAAATGCAGATCCTTTGAAGTCATATTGCATGGTACCCATTCCAAGGGTCTCAACTCTCCAGGTTTAAGGGATTCTTCCTTCAGCTAAAACATGCATGTGGAACCCAGAGTATGATCCTCTGTGTGTTCGGGAAACGTGTTCAAATGTGTCTCAGGTTTCGTCCCCTGGTACTCGGGTGCAACATTCCAGACGCTTTACTAACACTCTCCCCACTTGGAGAGTCAGTGCCTTTAACCTACTGTTTGGCCCAGTTTGCAATTTCTGCGGAAAATGTACAGGAATACGGAGAACCAATGAGAGACTAGCTGGAGGTGTCTGGACGGGCAATTTTAACTCTCATTTCCCACCAGGAAGAGGAATTAACCAAAGGCTCAGCGTGCCGTGCCGGAACCACACTAGGGCCTGAAGCAATCCTGCGGTGTTGCGGCCAGCTCACAAGAAAGCAAGTTGAAGAAAAGAGCTCAGGGGCACTGTAATTCACAAACCTGCAGAGTTATAAATGACAGCTATCGTCCAAAAATATATTAAAGTAAGGCTGCCAAGAGGACTTGACAGCGGGGCAGAATTGCAGGAAACCGATTTCAGGAGGTAGACTGGAATTGCATGTAAAGCATAGGAAAAGAGGCAGAACGTCCACAATGATGCACTTGGCCAAAAAGGGCGTATGCGTTTTTTCCTGAATATATTCAGGAAAAAACGCATACGCCCTTTTTGGCCAACCAAGCAAGCTTGCAAAGGAAATCTGCACTACAATGAAGTCTCACTGCCCCCCCGGTCAAAAGGGCCATCTGAAAAATGTGTAAAATCCAGAAAGGCAGGACAGGCCATGGAGAACTGGGAGCCTTGTTATGCTGATGGGCGGGATGTAAATTGCCAACAGCCACTCTGGAGAAGTGTATGGTGTTTCCTGAAACATCTAAGAAACAAAGCAACAGAGCCTAGGGCACTTCCACTTATGGTCCTATAGCTTAGGGAAATTAAAATCAAAAAGACACAGCCACCCAAAAGTTTGGGACGGCTCTGTTTACAAGAACCACGTTTATGGTACAAGTTCAATATCGCAGAAAGCGAAAAATGGATAAAGAAGTTGTGGTACTTACGTACAATGCAATATCACTCAGCAATGAAATCTATGTCATCAGGCCCGTAGCAGCATAACGAGTGGATTCAGGTACGATGATTCTAAGTGAAATAAGTCACACAGAAAAAGAAACTTCATAAGATATCACTACTACACGGAATGTAAACTTGGCTACACAGGAACTGAATTACAAAACAGAACAGGGTCTCAAATGTAGAAAACCAACTTATGCTTGCTTAAGGGGAAAGGTGAGTTGGGGTGCTGCATAAAACCAGAGATTGAACTTGGCACAGCTACCGTTCCATAAGGGTAATATATAATAGACAATAGCTACTCCTTGTTCAACGAAGTGGATTCAACACCCCATATTAAACGCCTAAGAATATACCTGACTAGTAAGAATCTTAAAACCTATGGATTTATATGTCTCCGAAAGAGAATCAAGCGTGTGTACAGCGGCATAAATGCAGTAGTGATAGGATTGGTGAGGTTCGGTGAGCAAATGCAGACCCTTTGAATTCATATTGCCTGGTATCCATTCCATGGGTCTCAACTCTCCAGGTTTAAGGGATTCTTCCTTCAGCTAAAACATGCATGTGGAACCCAGAGTATGATCCACCATGTGTTCGGGAAGCGTGTTCAAATGTGTC
Organism: Lagenorhynchus albirostris; assembly: GCF_949774975.1. Taxonomy (NCBI): domain Eukaryota; kingdom Metazoa; phylum Chordata; class Mammalia; order Artiodactyla; family Delphinidae; genus Lagenorhynchus; species Lagenorhynchus albirostris. The sequence goes on along the minus strand of NC_083098.1, from coordinate 58,593,774 downwards.
TCAGTTTTCGTCCCCTGGTACTCGGGTGCAACATTCCAGATGCTTTACTAACACTCTCCCCACTTGGAGAGTCAGTGCCTTTAACCTCCTGTTTGGCCCAGTTTGCAATTTCTGCGGAAAATGAACAGGAATAGGGAGAACCAATGAGAGACTAGCTGGAGGTGTCTGGACGGGCAAATTTAACTCTCATTCCCCACCAGGAAGAGGAATTAACCAAAGACTCAGCGTGCCGTGCCGGAACCACACTAGGGCCTGAAGCAATCCTGCGGTGTTGCGGCCAGCTCACAAGAAAGCGAGTTGAAGAAAGGAGCTCAGGGACACTGTAACTCACAAACCTGCAGAGTTATAAATGACAGCTATCGTCCAAAAATATATTGAAGTAAGGCTGCCAAGAGGACTTGAAAGCGGGGCAGAATTGCAGGAAACCGATTTCAGGAGGTAGACTGGAATTGCATTTAAAGCATATGAAAAGAGGCAGAACGTCCACAATGATGCACTTGGCCAAAAAGGGCGTATGCGTTTTTTCCTGAATATATTCAGGAAAAAACGCATACGCCCTTTTTGGCCAACCAAGCAAGCTTACAAAGGAAATCTACACTACAATGAAGTCTCACTGCCCCATGCTCAAAAGGGTCATCTGAAAAAAGTGTAAAATCCAGAAAGGCAGGACAGGCCATGGAGAACTGGGAGCCTTGTTATGCTGATGGGCGGGATGTAAATTGCCAACAGCCACTCTGGAGAAGTGTATGGTGTTTCCTGAAACATCTAAGAAACAAAGCAACAGAGCCTAGGGCACTTCCACTTATGGTACTATAGCTTAGGGAAATTAAACTCAAAAAGACACAGCCACCCCAAATTATGGGAAGGCTCTGTTTACAAGAACCTCATTTATGGTACAAGTTCAATATCGCAGAAAGCGAAAAATGGATAAAGAAGTTGTGGTACTTACGTACAATGCAATATCACTCAGCAATGAAATCTAAGTCACCAGGCCCGTAGCAGCATAATGAGTGGCTTAAGCTACGATGATTCTAAGTGAAATAAGTCACACAGAAAAAGAAACATCAAAAGGTATCACTACTACACGGAATGTAAACTTGGCTACACAGGAACTGAATTACAAAACAGAACAGGGTCTCAAATGTAGAAAACCAACTTATGCTTGCTTAAGGGGAAAGGTGAGTTGGGGTGCTGCATAAAACCAGAGATTGAACTTGGCACAGATACCGTTCCATAAGCCAAATATATAATAGACAAGAGCTACTCCTTGTTCAACGAAGTGGACTTAACACCCCATATTAAACGCCTAAGAATATACCTGACTAGTAATAATCTTAAAACCTATTGATTTATATGTCTCCGAAAGAGAATCAAGGTTGTGTACAGCGGCATAAACACAGCAGTCATAGGATTGATGAGGATCGGTGAGCAAATGCAGATCCTTTGAAGTCATATTGCATGGCACCCATTCCATGGGTCTCAACTCTCCAGGTTTAAGGGATTCTTCCTTCAGCTAAAACATGCATGTGGAACCCAGAATATGATCCTCTGTGTGTTCGGGAAACGTGTTCAAATGTGTCTCAGGTTTCGTCCCCTGGTACTCGGGTGCAACATTCCAGACGCTTTACTAACACTCTCCCCACTTGGAGAGTCAGTGCCTTTAACCTACTGTTTGGCCCAGTTTGCAATTTCTGTGGAAAATGTACAGGAATACGGAGAACCAATGAGAGACTAGCTGGAGGTGTCTGGACGGGCAATTTTAACTCTCATTTCCCACCAGGAAGAGGAATTAACCAAAGGCTCAGCGTGCCGTGCCGGAACCACACTAGGGCCTGAAGCAATCCTGCGGTGTTGCGGCCAGCTCACAAGAAAGCGAGTTGAAGAAAAGAGCTCAGGGGCACTGTAATTCACAAACCTGCAGAGTTATAAATGACAGCTATCGTCCAAAAATATATTAAAGTAAGGCTGCCAAGAGGACTTGACAGCGGGGCAGAATTGCAGGAAACCGATTTCAGGAGGTAGACTGGAATTGCATGTAAAGCATAGGAAAAGAGGCAGAACGTCCACAATGATGCACTTGGCCAAAAAGGGCGTATGCGTTTTTTCCTGAATATATTCAGGAAAAAACGCATACGCCCTTTTTGGCCAACCAAGCAAGCTTGCAAAGGAAATCTGCACTACAATGAAGTCTCACTGCCCCCCCGGTCAAAAGGGCCATCTGAAAAATGTGTAAAATCCAGAAAGGCAGGACAGGCCATGGAGAACTGGGAGCCTTGTTATGCTGATGGGCGGGATGTAAATTGCCAACAGCCACTCTGGAGAAGTGTATGGTGTTTCCTGAATCATCTACAAAACAAAGCAACAGAGCCTAGGGCACTTCCACTTATGGTACTATAGCTTAGGGAAATTAAACTCAAAAAGACACAGCCACCCCAAATTATGGGAAGGCTTTGTTTACAAGAACCTCATTTATGGTACAAGTTCAATATCGCAGAAAGCGAAAAATGGATAAAGAAGTTGTGGTACTTACGTACAATGCAATATCACTCAGCAATGAAATCTATGTCATCAGGCCCGTAGCAGCATAATGAGTGGATTCAGGTACGATGATTCTAAGTGAGATAAGTCACACAGAAAAAGAAACTTCATAAGATATCACTACTACACGGAATGAAAACTTGGCTACACAGGAACTGAATTACAAAACAGAACAGGGTCTCAAATGTAGAAAACCAACTTATGCTTGCTTAAGGGGAAAGGTGAGTTGGGGTGCTGCATAAAACCAGAGATTGAATTTGGCACAGATACCGTTCCATAAGCCAAATATATAATAGACAAGAGCTACTCCTTGTTCAACGAAGTGGACTCAACACCCCATATTATACGCCTAAGAATATACCTCACTAGTAAGAATCTTAAAACCTATGGATTTATATGTCTCTGAAAGAGAATCAAGCGTGTGTACAGCGGCAAAAATGCAGTAGTGATAGGATTGGTGAGGTTCGGTGAGCAAATGCAGACCCTTTGAAGTCATATTGCATGGTACCCATTCCATGGGTCTCAACTCTCCAAGTTTAAGGGATTCTTCCTTCAGCTAAAACATGCATGTGGAACCCAGAGTATGATCCACCGTGTGTTCGGGAAACGTGTTCAAATGTGTCTCAGTTTTCGTCCCCTGGTACTCGGGTGCAACATTCCAGACGCTTTACTAACACTCTCCCCACTTGGAGAGTCAGTGCCTTTAACCTCCTGTTTGGCCCAGTTTGCAATTTCTGCGGAAAATGAACAGGAATAGGGAGAACCAATGAGAGACTAGCCTGAGGTGTCTGGACGGGCAAATTTAACTCTCATTTCCCACCAGGAAGAGGAATTAACCAAAGGCTCAGCGTGCCGTGCCGGAAACACACTAGGGCCTGAAGCAATGCTGCGGTGTTGCGGCCAGCTCACAAGAAAGCAAGTTGAAGAAAGGAGCTCAGGGACACTGTGATTCACAAACATGCAGAGTTATAAATGACAGCTATCGTCCAAAAATATATTGAAGTAAGGCTGCAAGAGGACTTGAAAGCGGGGCAGAGTTGCAGGAAACCGATTTCAGGAGGTAGACTTGAATTGCATTTAAAGCATATGAAAAGAGGCAGAACGTCCACAATGATGCACTTGGCCAAAAAGGGCGTATGCGTTTTTTCCTGAATATATTCAGGAAAAAACGCATACGCCCTTTTTGGCCAACCAAGCAAGCTTGCAAAGGAAATCTGCACTACAATGAAGTCTCACTGCCCCCCCGGTCAAAAGGGCCATCTGAAAATGTGTAAAATCCAGAAAGGCAGGACAGGCCATGGAGAACTGGGAGCCTTGTTATGCTGATGGGCGGGATGTAAATTGCCAACAGCCACTCTGGAGAAGTGTATGGTGTTTCCTGAAACATCTAAGAAACAAAGCAACAGAGCCTAGGGCACTTCCACTTATGGTCCTATAGCTTAGGGAAATTAAAATCAAATAGACACAGCCACCCAAAAGTTTGGGACGGCTCTGTTTACAAGAACCACGTTTATGGTACAAGTTCAATATCGCAGAAAGCGAAAAATGGATAAAGAAGTTGTGGTACTTACGTACAATGCAATATCACTCAGCAATGAAATCTATGTCATCAGGCCCGTAGCAGCATAACGAGTGGATTCAGGTACGATGATGCTAAGTGAAATAAGTCACACAGAAAAAGAAACTTCATAAGATATCACTACTACACGGAATGTAAACTTGGCTACACAGGAACTGAATTACAAAACAGAACAGGGTCTCAAATGTAGAAAACCAACTTATGCTTGCTTAAGGGGAAAGGTGAGTTGGGGTGCTGCATAAAACCAGAGATTGAACTTGGCACAGATACCGTTCCATAAGCGTAATATATAATAGACAATAGCTACTCCTTGTTCAAAGAAGTGGACTCAACACCCCATATTAAACGCCTAAGAATATACCTGACTAGTAAGAATCTTAAAACCTATGGATTTATATGTCTCCGAAAGAGAATCAAGCGTGTGTACAGCGGCATAAATGCACTAGTGATAGGATTGGTGAGGTTCGGTGAGCAAATGCAGACCCTTTGAATTCATATTGCCTGGTATCCATTCCATGGGTCTCAACTCTCCAGGTTTAAGGGATTCTTCCTTCAGCTAAAACATGCATGTGGAAACCAGAGTATGATCCACCGTGTGTTCGGGAAACGTGTTCAAATGTGTCTCAGTTTTCGTCCCCTGGTACTCGGGTGCAACATTCCAGAAGCTTTACTAACACTCTCCCCACTTGGAGAGTCAGTGCCTTTAACCTCCTGTTTGGCCCAGTTTGCAATTTCTGCGGAAAATGAACAGGAATAGGGAGAACAAATGAGAGACTAGCTGGACGTGTCTGGACGGGCAAATTTAACTCTCATTCCCCACCAGGAAGAGGAATTAACCAAAGGCTCAGCGTGCCGTGCCGGAACCACACTAGGGCCTGAAGCAATCCTGCGGTGTTGCGGCCAGCTCACAAGAAAGCGAGTTGAAGAAAGGAGCTCAGGGACACTGTAACTCACAAACCTGCAGAGTTATAAATGACAGCTATCGTCCAAAAATATATTGAAGTAAGGCTGCCAAGAGGACTTGAAAGCGGGGCAGAATTGCAGGAAACCGATTTCAGGAGGTAGACTGGAATTGCATTTAAAGCATATGAAAAGAGGCAGAACGTCCACAATGATGCACTTGGCCAAAAAGGGCGTATGCGTTTTTTCCTGAATATATTCAGGAAAAAACGCATACGCCCTTTTTGGCCAACCAAGCAAGCTTGCAAAGGAAATCTGCACTACAATGAAGTCTCACTGCCCCCCCGGTCAAAAGGGCCATCTGAAAAATGTGTAAAATCCAGAAAGGCAGGACAGGCCATGGAGAACTGGGAGCCTTGTTATGCTGATGGGCGGGATGTAAATTGCCAACAGCCACTCTGGAGAAGTGTATGGTGTTTCCTGAATCATCTACAAAACAAAGCAACAGAGCCTAGGGCACTTCCACTTATGGTACTATAGCTTAGGGAAATTAAACTCAAAAAGACACAGCCACCCCAAATTATGGGAAGGCTTTGTTTACAAGAACCTCATTTATGGTACAAGTTCAATATCGCAGAAAGCGAAAAATGGATAAAGAAGTTGTGGTACTTACGTACAATGCAATATCACTCAGCAATGAAATCTATGTCATCAGGCCCGTAGCAGCATAATGAGTGGATTCAGGTACGATGATTCTAAGTGAGATAAGTCACACAGAAAAAGAAACTTCATAAGATATCACTACTACACGGAATGAAAACTTGGCTACACAGGAACTGAATTACAAAACAGAACAGGGTCTCAAATGTAGAAAACCAACTTATGCTTGCTTAAGGGGAAAGGTGAGTTGGGGTGCTGCATAAAACCAGAGATTGAACTTGGCACAGATACCGTTCCATAAGCCAAATATATAATAGACAAGAGCTACTCCTTGTTCAACGAAGTGGACTTAACACCCCATATTAAACGCCTAAGAATATACCTGACTAGTAATAATCTTAAAACCTATTGATTTATATGTCTCCGAAAGAGAATCAAGGTTGTGTACAGCGGCATAAACACAGCAGTCATAGGATTGATGAGGATCGGTGAGCAAATGCAGATCCTTTGAAGTCATATTGCATGGTACCCATTCCATGGGTCTCAACTCTCCAGGTTTAAGGGATTCTTCCTTCAGCTAAAACATGCATGTGGAACCCAGAATATGATCCTCTGTGTGTTCGGGAAACGTGTTCAAATGTGTCTCAGTTTTCGTCCCCTGGTACTCGGGTGCAACATTCCAGACGCTTTACTAACACTCTCCCCACTTGGAGAGTCAGTGCCTTTAACCTCCTGTTTGGCCCAGTTTGCAATTTCTGCGGAAAATGAACAGGAATAGGGAGAACCAATGAGAGACTAGCTGGAGGTGTCTGGGCGGGCATATTTAATTTCATTCCCCACCAGGAAGAGGAATTAACCAAAGGCTCAGCATTCCACGGCGGAACCACACTAGGGCCTGAAGCAATCCTGCGGTGTTGCGGCCAGCTCACAAGAAAGCGAGTTGAAGAAAGGAGCTCAGGGACACTGTAACTCACAAACCTGCAGAGTTATAAATGACAGCTATCGTCCAAAAATATATTGAAGTAAGGCTGCCAAGAGGACTTGAAAGCGGGGCAGAATTGCAGGAAACCGATTTCAGGAGGTAGACTGGAATTGCATGTAAAGCATAGGAAAAGAGGCAGAACGTCCACAATGATGCACTTGGCCAAAAAGGGCGTATGCGTTTTTTCCTGAATATATTCAGGAAAAAACGCATACGCCCTTTTTGGCCAACCAAGCAAGCTTACAAAGGAAATCTACACTACAATGAAGTCTCACTGCCCCATGCTCAAAAGGGTCATCTGAAAAAAGTGTAAAATCCAGAAAGGCAGGACAGGCCATGGAGAACTGGGAGCCTTGTTATGCTGATGGGCGGGATGTAAATTGCCAACAGCCACTCTGGAGAAGTGTATGGTGTTTCCTGAAACATCTAAGAAACAAAGCAACAGAGCCTAGGGCACTTCCACTTATGGTACTATAGCTTAGGGAAATTAAACTCAAAAAGACACAGCCACCCCAAATTATGGGAAGGCTCTGTTTACAAGAACCTCATTTATGGTACAAGTTCAATATCGCAGAAAGCGAAAAATGGATAAAGAAGTTGTGGTACTTACGTACAATGCAATATCACTCAGCAATGAAATCTAAGTCACCAGGCCCGTAGCAGCATAATGAGTGGCTTAAGCTACGATGATTCTAAGTGAAATAAGTCACACAGAAAAAGAAACATCAAAAGGTATCACTACTACACGGAATGTAAACTTGGCTACACAGGAACTGAATTACAAAACAGAACAGGGTCTCAAATGTAGAAAACCAACTTATGCTTGCTTAAGGGGAAAGGTGAGTTGGGGTGCTGCATAAAACCAGAGATTGAACTTGGAACAGATACCATTCCATAAGCCAAATATATAATAGACAAGAGCTACTCCTTGTTCAACGAAGTGGACTTAACACCCCATATTAAACGCCTAAGAATATACCTGACTAGTAATAATCTTAAAACCTATTGATTTATATGTCTCCGAAAGAGAATCAAGGTTGTGTACAGCGGCATAAACGCAGCAGTCATAGGATTGATGAGGATCGGTGAGCAAATGCAGATCCTTTGAAGTCATATTGCATGGTACCCATTCCAAGGGTCTCAACTCTCCAGGTTTAAGGGATTCTTCCTTCAGCTAAAACATGCATGTGGAACCCAGAGTATGATCCTCTGTGTGTTCGGGAAACGTGTTCAAATGTGTCTCAGGTTTCGTCCCCTGGTACTCGGGTGCAACATTCCAGACGCTTTACTAACACTCTCCCCACTTGGAGAGTCAGTGCCTTTAACCTACTGTTTGGCCCAGTTTGCAATTTCTGCGGAAAATGTACAGGAATACGGAGAACCAATGAGAGACTAGCTGGAGGTGTCTGGACGGGCAATTTTAACTCTCATTTCCCACCAGGAAGAGGAATTAACCAAAGGCTCAGCGTGCCGTGCCGGAACCACACTAGGGCCTGAAGCAATCCTGCGGTGTTGCGGCCAGCTCACAAGAAAGCAAGTTGAAGAAAAGAGCTCAGGGGCACTGTAATTCACAAACCTGCAGAGTTATAAATGACAGCTATCGTCCAAAAATATATTAAAGTAAGGCTGCCAAGAGGACTTGACAGCGGGGCAGAATTGCAGGAAACCGATTTCAGGAGGTAGACTGGAATTGCATGTAAAGCATAGGAAAAGAGGCAGAACGTCCACAATGATGCACTTGGCCAAAAAGGGCGTATGCGTTTTTTCCTGAATATATTCAGGAAAAAACGCATACGCCCTTTTTGGCCAACCAAGCAAGCTTGCAAAGGAAATCTGCACTACAATGAAGTCTCACTGCCCCCCCGGTCAAAAGGGCCATCTGAAAAATGTGTAAAATCCAGAAAGGCAGGACAGGCCATGGAGAACTGGGAGCCTTGTTATGCTGATGGGCGGGATGTAAATTGCCAACAGCCACTCTGGAGAAGTGTATGGTGTTTCCTGAAACATCTAAGAAACAAAGCAACAGAGCCTAGGGCACTTCCACTTATGGTCCTATAGCTTAGGGAAATTAAAATCAAAAAGACACAGCCACCCAAAAGTTTGGGACGGCTCTGTTTACAAGAACCACGTTTATGGTACAAGTTCAATATCGCAGAAAGCGAAAAATGGATAAAGAAGTTGTGGTACTTACGTACAATGCAATATCACTCAGCAATGAAATCTATGTCATCAGGCCCGTAGCAGCATAACGAGTGGATTCAGGTACGATGATTCTAAGTGAAATAAGTCACACAGAAAAAGAAACTTCATAAGATATCACTACTACACGGAATGTAAACTTGGCTACACAGGAACTGAATTACAAAACAGAACAGGGTCTCAAATGTAGAAAACCAACTTATGCTTGCTTAAGGGGAAAGGTGAGTTGGGGTGCTGCATAAAACCAGAGATTGAACTTGGCACAGCTACCGTTCCATAAGGGTAATATATAATAGACAATAGCTACTCCTTGTTCAACGAAGTGGATTCAACACCCCATATTAAACGCCTAAGAATATACCTGACTAGTAAGAATCTTAAAACCTATGGATTTATATGTCTCCGAAAGAGAATCAAGCGTGTGTACAGCGGCATAAATGCAGTAGTGATAGGATTGGTGAGGTTCGGTGAGCAAATGCAGACCCTTTGAATTCATATTGCCTGGTATCCATTCCATGGGTCTCAACTCTCCAGGTTTAAGGGATTCTTCCTTCAGCTAAAACATGCATGTGGAACCCAGAGTATGATCCACCATGTGTTCGGGAAGCGTGTTCAAATGTGTCTCAGTTTTCGTCCCCTGGTACTCGGGTGCAACATTCCAGATGCTTTACTAACACTCTCCCCACTTGGAGAGTCAGTGCCTTTAACCTCCTGTTTGGCCCAGTTTGCAATTTCTGCGGAAAATGAACAGGAATAGGGAGAACCAATGAGAGACTAGCTGGAGGTGTCTGGACGGGCAAATTTAACTCTCATTCCCCACCAGGAAGAGGAATTAACCAAAGACTCAGCGTGCCGTGCCGGAACCACACTAGGGCCTGAAGCAATCCTGCGGTGTTGCGGCCAGCTCACAAGAAAGCGAGTTGAAGAAAGGAGCTCAGGGACACTGTAACTCACAAACCTGCAGAGTTATAAATGACAGCTATCGTCCAAAAATATTGAAGTAAGGCTGCCAAGAGGATTTGAAAGCGGGGCAGAATTGCAGGAAACCGATTTCAGGAGGTAGACTGGAATTGCATGTAAAGCATAGGAAAAGAGGCAGAACGTCCACAATGATGCACTTGGCCAAAAAGGGCGTATGCGTTTTTTCCTGAATATATTCAGGAAAAAACGCATACGCCCTTTTTGGCCAACCAAGCAAGCTTGCAAACGAAATCTGCACTACAATGAAGTCTCACTGGCCCCCGGTCAAAAGGGCCATCTGAAAAATGTGTAAAATCCAGAAAGACAGGACAGGCCATGGAGAACTGGGAGCCTTGTTATGCTGATGGGCGGGATGTAAATTGCCAACAGCCACTCTGGAGAAGTGTATGGTGTTTCCTGAATCATCTACAAAACAAAGCAACAGAGCCTAGGGCACTTCCACTTATGGTACTATAGCTTAGGGAAATTAAACTCAAAAAGACACAGCCACCCCAAATTATGGGAAGGCTCTGTTTACAAGAACCTCATTTATGGTACAAGTTCAATATCGCAGAAAGCGAAAAATGGATAAAGAAGTTGTGGTACTTACGTACAATGCAATATCACTCAGCAATGAAATCTATGTCATCAGGCCCATAGCAGCATAATGAGTGGATTCAGGTACGATGATTCTAAGTGAGATAAGTCACACAGAAAAAGAAACTTCATAAGATATCACTACTACACGGAATGAAAACTTGGCTACACAGGAACTGAATTACAAAACAGAACAGGGTCTCAAATGTAGAAAACCAACTTATGCTTGCTTAAGGGGAAAGGTGAGTTGGGGTGCTGCATAAAACCAGAGATTGAATTTGGCACAGATACCGTTCCATAAGCCAAATATATAATAGACAAGAGCTACTCCTTGTTCAACGAAGTGGACTCAACACCCCATATTATACGCCTAAGAATATACCTGACTAGTAAGAATCTTAAAACCTATGGATTTATATGTCTCTGAAAGAGAATCAAGCGTGTGTACAGCGGCAAAAATGCAGTAGTGATAGGATTGGTGAGGTTCGGTGAGCAAATGCAGACCCTTTGAAGTCATATTGCATGGTACCCATTCCATGGGTCTCAACTCTCCAAGTTTAAGGGATTCTTCCTTCAGCTAAAACATGCATGTGGAACCCAGAGTATGATCCACCGTGTGTTCGGGAAACGTGTTCAAATGTGTCTCAGTTTTCGTCCCCTGGTACTCGGGTGCAACATTCCAGACGCTTTACTAACACTCTCCCCACTTGGAGAGTCAGTGCCTTTAACCTCCTGTTTGGCCCAGTTTGCAATTTCTGCGGAAAATGAACAAGAATAGGGAGAACCAATGAGAGACAAGCTGGAGGTGTCTGGACGGGCAAATTTAACTCTCATTTCCCACCAGGAAGAGGAATTAACCAAAGGCTCTGCGTGCCGTTCCGGAACCACACTAGGGCCTGAAGCAATCCTGCGGTGTTGCGGCCAGCTCAGCAGAAAGCGAGTTGAAGAAAGGAGCTCAGGGACACTGTAACTCACAAATCTGCAGAGTTATAAATGATAGCTATCGTCCTAAAATATATTGAACTAAGGCTGCCAAGAGGACTTGAAAGCGGGGCAGAATTGCAGGAAACCGATTTCAGGAGGTAGACTAGAATTGCATGTAAAGCATAGGAAAAGAGGCAGAACGTCCACAATGATGCACTTGGCCAAAAAGGGCGTATGCGTTTTTTCCTGAATATATTCAGGAAAAAACGCATACGCCCTTTTTGACCAACCAAGCAAGCTTGCAAAGGAAATCTGCACTACAATGAAGTCTCACTGCCCCACACTCAAAAGGGTCATCTGAAAAAAGTGTAAAATCCAGAAAGGCAGGACAGGCCATGGAGAACTGGGTGCCTTGTAATGCTGATGGGCGGGATGGAAATTGCCAACAGCCACTCTGGAGAAGTGTATGGTGTTTCCTGAAACAACTAAGAAACAAAGCAACAGAGCCTAGGGCACTTCCACTTATGGTACTATAGCTTAGGGAAATTAAAATCAAAAAGACACAGCCACCCCAAAGTTTGGGACGGCTCTGTATACAAGAACCTCGTTTATGGTACAAGTTCAATATCGCAGAAAGCGAAAAATGGATAAAGAAGTTGTGTTACTTACGTACAATGCAATATCACTCAGCAATGAAATCTATGTCATCAGGCCCGTAGCAGCATAATGAGTGGATTCAGGTACGATGATTCTAAGTGAAATAAGTCACACAGAAAAAGAAACTTCATAAGATATCACTACTACACGGAATGTAAACTTGGCTACACAGGAACTGAATTACAAAACAGAACAGGGTCTCAAATGTAGAAAACCAACTTATGCTTGCTTAAGGGGAAAGGTGAGTTGGGGTGCTGCATAAAACCAGAGATTGAACTTGGCACAGATACCGTTCCATAAGCCAAATATATAATAGACAATAGCTACTCCTTGTTCAACGAAGTGGACTCAACACCCCATATTATACGCCTAAGAATATACCTGACTAGTAATAATCTTAAACCTTATGGATTTATATGTCTCCGAAAGAGAATCAAGCGTGTGTACAGCGGCATAAATGCAGTAGTGATAGGATTGGTGAGGTTCGGTGAGCAAATGCAGACCCTTTGAAGTCATATTGCATGGTACCCATTCCATGGGTCTCAACTCTCCAGGTTTAAGGGATTCTTCCTTCAGCTAAAACATGCATGTGGAACCCAGAGTATGATCCACCGTGTGTTCGGGAAACGTGTTCAAATGTGTCTCAGTTTTCGTCCCCTGGTACTCGGGTGCAACATTCCAGACGCTTTACTAACACTCTCCCCACTTGGAGAGTCAGTGCCTTTAACCTCCTGTTTGGCCCAGTTTGCAATTTCTGCGGAAAATGAACAGGAATAGGGAGAACCAATGAGAGACTAGCTGGAGGTGTCTGGACGGGCAATTTTAACTCTCATTTCCCACCAGGAAGAGGAATTAACCAAAAGCTCAGCGTGCCGTGCCGGAACCACACTAGGGCCTGAAGCAATCCTGCGGTGTTGCGGCCAGCTCACAAGAAAGCAAGTTGAAGAAAGGAGCTCAGGGGCACTGTAATTCACAAACCTGCAGAGTTATAAATGACAGCTATCATCCAAAAATATATTGAAGTAAGGCTGCCAAGAGGACTTGAAAGCGGGGCAGAATTGCAGGAAACCGATTTCAGGAGGTAGACTGGAATTGCATGTAAAGCATAGGAAAAGAGGCAGAACGTCCACAATGATGCACTTGGCCAAAAAGGGCGTATGCGTTTTTTCCTGAATATATTCAGGAAAAAACGCATACGCCCTTTTTGGCCAACCAAGCAAGCTTGCAAAGGAAATCTGCACTACAATGAAGTCTCACTGCCCCCAGTCAAAAGGGCCATCTGAAAAAAGTGTAAAATCCAGAAAGACAGGACAGGCCATGGAGAACTGGGAGCCTTGTTATGCTGATGGGCGGGATGTAAATTGCCAACAGCCACTCTGGAGAAGTGTATGGTGTTTCCTGAATCATCTACAAAACAAAGCAACAGAGCCTAGGGCACTTCCACTTATGGTACTATAGCTTAGGGAAATTAAACTCAAAAAGACACAGCCACCCCAAATTATGGGAAGGCTCTGTTTACAAGAACCTCATTTATGGTACAAGTTCAATATCGCAGAAAGCGAAAAATGGATAAAGAAGTTGTGGTACTTACGTACAATGCAATATCACTCAGCAATGAAATCTATGTCATCAGGCCCATAGCAGCATAATGAGTGGATTCAGGTACGATGATTCTAAGTGAGATAAGTCACACAGAAAAAGAAACTTCATAAGATATCACTACTACACGGAATGAAAACTTGGCTACACAGGAACTGAATTACAAAACAGAACAGGGTCTCAAATGTAGAAAACCAACTTATGCTTGCTTAAGGGGAAAGGTGAGTTGGGGTGCTGCATAAAACCAGAGATTGAATTTGGCACAGATACCGTTCCATAAGCCAAATATATAATAGACAAGAGCTACTCCTTGTTCAACGAAGTGGACTCAACACCCCATATTATACGCCTAAGAATATACCTGACTAGTAAGAATCTTAAACCCTATGGATTTATATGTCTCTGAAAGAGAATCAAGCGTGTGTACAGCGGCAAAAATGCAGTAGTGATAGGATTGGTGAGGTTCGGTGAGCAAATGCAGACCCTTTGAATTCATATTGCCTGGTACCCATTCCATGGGTCTCAACTCTCCAAGTTTAAGGGATTCTTCCTTCAGCTAAAACATGCATGTGGAACCCAGAGTATGATCCACCGTGTGTTCGGGAAACGTGTTCAAATGTGTCTCAGTTTTCGTCCCCTGGTACTCGGGTGCAACATTCCAGACGCTTTACTAACACTCTCCCCACTTGGAGAGTCAGTGCCTTTAACCTCCTGTTTGGCCCAGTTTGCAATTTCTGCGGAAAATGAACAAGAATAGGGAGAACCAATGAGAGACAAGCTGGAGGTGTCTGGTCAGGCAAATTTAACTCTCATTTCCCACCAGGAAGAGGAATTAACCAAAGGCTCTGCGTGCCGTTCCGGAACCACACTAGGGCCTGAAGCAATCCTGCGGTGTTGCGGCCAGCTCAGCAGAAAGCGAGTTGAAGAAAGGAGCTCAGGGACACTGTAACTCACAAATCTGCAGAGTTATAAATGATAGCTATCGTCCTAAAATATATTGAACTAAGGCTGCCAAGAGGACTTGAAAGCGGGGCAGAATTGCAGGAAACCGATTTCAGGAGGTAGACTAGAATTGCATGTAAAGCATAGGAAAAGAGGCAGAACGTCCACAATGATGCACTTGGCCAAAAAGGGCGTATGCGTTTTTTCCTGAATATATTCAGGAAAAAACGCATACGCCCTTTTTGACCAACCAAGCAAGCTTGCAAAGGAAATCTGCACTACAATGAAGTCTCACTGCCCCACACTCAAAAGGGTCATCTGAAAAAAGTGTAAAATCCAGAAAGGCAGGACAGGCCATGGAGAACTGGGTGCCTTGTAATGCTGATGGGCGGGATGGAAATTGCCAACAGCCACTCTGGAGAAGTGTATGGTGTTTCCTGAAACATCTAAGAAACAAAGCAACAGAGCCTAGGGCACTTCCACTTATGGTACTATAGCTTAGGGAAATTAAACTCAAAAAGACACAGCCACCCCAAAGTTTGGGACGGCTCTGTTTACAAGAACCTCGTTTATGGTACAAGTTCAATATCGCAGAAAGCGAAAAATGGATAAAGAAGTTGTGGTACTTACGTACAATGCAATATCACTCAGCAATGAAATCTATGTCATCAGGCCCGTAGCAGCATAATGAGTGGATTCAGGTACGATGATTCTAAGTGAAATAAGTCACACAGAAAAAGAAACTTCATAAGATATCACTACTACACGGAATGTAAACTTGGCTACACAGGAACTGAATTACAAAACAGAACAGGGTCTCAAATGTAGAAAACCAACTTATGCTTGCTTAAGGGGAAAGGTGAGTTGGGGTGCTGCATAAAACCAGAGATTGAACTTGGCACAGATACCGTTCCATAAGCCAAATATATAATAGACAATAGCTACTCCTTGTTCAACGAAGTGGACTCAACACCCCATATTATACGCCTAAGAATATACCTGACTAGTAATAATCTTAAACCTTATGGATTTATATGTCTCCGAAAGAGAATCAAGCGTGTGTACAGCGGCATAAATGCAGTAGTGATAGGATTGGTGAGGTTCGGTGAGCAAATGCAGACCCTTTGAAGTCATATTGCATGGTACCCATTCCATGGGTCTCAACTCTCCAGGTTTAAGGGATTCTTCCTTCAGCTAAAACATGCATGTGGAACCCAGAGTATGATCCACCGTGTGTTCGGGAAACGTGTTCAAATGTGTCTCAGTTTTCGTCCCCTGGTACTCGGGTGCAACATTCCAGACGCTTTACTAACACTCTCCCCACTTGGAGAGTCAGTGCCTTTAACCTCCTGTTTGGCCCAGTTTGCAATTTCTGCGGAAAATGAACAGGAATAGGGAGAACCAATGAGAGACTAGCTGGAGGTGTCTGGACGGGCAATTTTAACTCTCATTTCCCACCAGGAAGAGGAATTAACCAAAGGCTCAGCGTGCCGTGCCGGAACCACACTAGGGCCTGAAGCAATCCTGCGGTGTTGCGGCCAGCTCACAAGAAAGCAAGTTGAAGAAAGGAGCTCAGGGGCACTGTTATTCACAAACCTGCAGAGTTATAAATGACAGCTATCATCCAAAAATATATTGAAGTAAGGCTGCCAAGAGGACTTGAAAGCGGGGCAGAATTGCAGGAAACCGATTTCAGGAGGTAGACTGGAATTGCATGTAAAGCATAGGAAAAGAGGCAGAACGTCCACAATGATGCACTTGGCCAAAAAGGGCGTATGCGTTTTTTCCTGAATATATTCAGGAAAAAATATATACGCCCTTTTTGGCCAACCAAGCAAGCTTGCAAAGGAAATCTGCACTACAATGAAGTCTCACTGCCCCACACTCAAAAGGGTCATCTGAAAAAAGTGTAAAATCCAGAAAGGCAGGACAGGCCATGGAGAACTGAGAGCCTTGTTATGCTGATGGGCGGGATGTAAATTGCCAACAGCCACTCTGGAGAAGTGTATGGTGTTTCCTGAAACATCTAAGAAACAAAGCAACAGAGCCTAGGGCACTTCCACTTATGGTCCTATAGCTTAGGGAAATTAAAATCAAAAAGACACAGCCACCCAAAAGTTTGGGACGGCTCTGTTTACAAGAACCACGTTTATGGTACAAGTTCAATATCGCAGAAAGCGAAAAATGGATAAAAAAGTTGTGGTACTTACGTACAATGCAATATCACTCAGCAATGAAATCTATGTCATCAGGCCCGTAGCAGCATAACGAGTGGATTCAGGTACGATGATTCTAAGTGAAATAAGTCACACAGAAAAAGAAACTTCATAAGATATCACTACTACACGGAATGTAAACTTGGCTACACAGGAACTGAATTACAAAACAGAACAGGGTCTCAAACGTAGAAAACCAACTTATGCTTGCTTAAGGGGAAAGGTGAGTTGGGGTGCTGCATAAAACCAGAGATTGAACTTGGCACAGCTACCGTTCCATAAGCGTAATATATAATAGACAATAGCTACTCCTTGTTCAACGAAGTGGACTCAACACCCCATATTAAACGCCTAAGAATATACCTGACTAGTAATAATCTTAAAACCTATGGATTTATATGTCTCCGAAAGAGAATCAAGCGTGTGTACAGCGGCATAAATGCAGTAGTGATAGGATTGGTGAGGTTCGGTGAGCAAATGCAGACCCTTTGAAGTCATATTGCCTGGTATCCATTCCATGGGTCTCAACTCTCCAGGTTTAAGGGATTCTTCCTTCAGCTAAAACATGCATGTGGAACCCAGAGTATGATCCACCATGTGTTCGGGAAACGTGTTCAAATGTGTCTCAGTTTTCGTCCCCTGGTACTCGGGTGCAACATTCCAGATGCTTTACTAACACTCTCCCCACTTGGAGAGTCAGTGCCTTTAACCTCCTGTTTGGCCCAGTTTGCAATTTCTGCGGAAAATGAACAGGAATAGGGAGAACCAATGAGAGACTAGCCTGAGGTGTCTGGACGGGCAAATTTAACTCTCATTTCCCACCAGGAAGAGGAATTAACCAAAGGCTAAGTGTGCCGTGCCGGAACCACACTAGGGCCTGAAGCAATGCTGCGGTGTTGCGGCCAGCTCACAAGAAAGCAAGTTGAAGAAAGGAGCTCAGGGACACTGTGATTCACAAACATGCAGAGTTATAAATGACAGCTATCGTCCAAAAATATATTGAAGTAAGGCTGCAAGAGGACTTGAAAGCGGGGCAGAATTGCAGGAAACCGATTTCAGGAGGTAGACTGGAATTGCATTTAAAGCATATGAAAAGAGGCAGAACGTCCACAATGATGCACTTGGCCAAAAAGGGCGTATGCGTTTTTTCCTGAATATATTCAGGAAAAAACGCATACGCCCTTTTTGGCCAACCAAGCAAGCTTGCAAAGGAAATCTGCACTACAATGAAGTCTCACTGCCCCCCCGGTCAAAAGGGCCATCTGAAAAATGTGTAAAATCCAGAAAGGCAGGACAGGCCATGGAGAACTGGGAGCCTTGTTATGCTGATGGGCGGGATGTAAATTGCCAACAGCCACTCTGGAGAAGTGTATGGTGTTTCCTGAAACATCTAAGAAACAAAGCAACAGAGCCTAGGGCACTTCCACTTATGGTCCTATAGCTTAGGGAAATTAAAATCAAAAAGACACAGCCACCCAAAAGTTTGGGATGGCTCTGTTTACAAGAACCACGTTTATGGTACAAGTTCAATATCGCAGAAAGCGAAAAATGGATAAAGAAGTTGTGGTACTTACGTACAATGCAATATCACTCAGCAATGAAATCTATGTCATCAGGCCCATAGCAGCATAACGAGTGGATTCAGGTACGATGATGCTAAGTGAAATAAGTCACACAGAAAAAGAAACTTCATAAGATATCACTACTACACGGAATGTAAACTTGGCTACACAGGAACTGAATTACAAAACAGAACAGGGTCTCAAATGTAGAAAAACAACTTATGCTTGCTTAAGGGGAAAGGTGAGTTGGGGTGCTGCATAAAACCAGAGATTGAACTTGGCACAGATACCGTTCCATAAGCGTAATATATAATAGACAATAGCTACTCCTTGTTCAATGAAGTGGACTCAACACCCCATATTAAACGCCTAAGAATATACCTGACTAGTAAGAATCTTAAAACCTATGGATTTATATGTCTCCGAAAGAGAATCAAGCGTGTGTACAGCGGCATAAATGCAGTAGTGATAGGATTGGTGAGGTTCGGTGAGCAAATGCAGACCCTTTGAATTCATATTGCCTGGTATCCATTCCATGGGTCTCAACTCTCCAGGTTTAAGGGATTCTTCCTTCAGCTAAAACATGCATGTGGAACCCAGAGTATGATCCACCGTGTGTTCGGGAAACGTGTTCAAATGTGTCTCAGTTTTCGTCCCCTGGTACTCGGGTGCAACATTCCAGACGCTTTACTAACACTCTCCCCACTTGGAGAGTCAGTGCCTTTAACCTCCTGTTTGGCCCAGTTTGCAATTTCTGCGGAAAATGAACAGGAATAGGGAGAACCAATGAGAGACTAGCTGGAGGTGTCTGGACGGGCATATTTAACTCTCATTCCCCACCAGGAAGAGGAATTAACCAAAGGCTCACTGTTCCACGCCGGAACCACACTAGGGCCTGAAGCAATCCTGCGGTGTTGCGGCCAGCTCACAAGAAAGCAAGTTGAAGAAAGGAGCTCAGGGGCACTGTAATTCACAAACCTGCAGAGTTATAAATGACAGCTATCATCCAAAAATATATTGAAGTAAGGCTGCCAAGAGGACTTGAAAGCGGGGCAGAATTGCAGGAAACCGATTTCAGGAGGTAGACTGGAATTGCATGTAAAGCATAGGAAAAGAGGCAGAACGTCCACAATGATGCACTTGGCCAAAAAGGGCATATGCGTTTTTTCCTGAATATATTCAGGAAAAAATATATACGCCCTTTTTGGCCAACCAAGCAAGCTTGCAAAGGAAATCTGCACTACAATGAAGTCTCACTGCCCCACACTCAAAAGGGTCATCTGAAAAAAGTGTAAAATCCAGAAAGGCAGGACAGGCCATGGAGAACTGAGAGCCTTGTTATGCTGATGGGCGGGATGTAAATTGCCAACAGCCACTCTGGAGAAGTGTATGGTGTTTCCTGAAACATCTAAGAAACAAAGCAACAGAGCCTAGGGCACTTCCACTTATGGTCCTATAGCTTAGGGAAATTAAAATCAAAAAGACACAGCCACCCAAAAGTTTGGGACGGCTCTGTTTACAAGAACCACGTTTATGGTACAAGTTCAATATCGCAGAAAGCGAAAAATGGATAAAAAAGTTGTGGTACTTACGTACAATGCAATATCACTCAGCAATGAAATCTATGTCATCAGGCCCGTAGCAGCATAACGAGTGGATTCAGGTACGATGATTCTAAGTGAAATAAGTCACACAGAAAAAGAAACTTCATAAGATATCACTACTACACGGAATGTAAACTTGGCTACACAGGAACTGAATTACAAAACAGAACAGGGTCTCAAACGTAGAAAACCAACTTATGCTTGCTTAAGGGGAAAGGTGAGTTGGGGTGCTGCATAAAACCAGAGATTGAACTTGGCACAGCTACCGTTCCATAAGCGTAATATATAATAGACAATAGCTACTCCTTGTTCAACGAAGTGGACTCAACACCCCATATTAAACGCCTAAGAATATACCTGACTAGTAATAATCTTAAAACCTATGGATTTATATGTCTCCGAAAGAGAATCAAGCGTGTGTACAGCGGCATAAATGCAGTAGTGATAGGATTGGTGAGGTTCGGTGAGCAAATGCAGACCCTTTGAATTCATATTGCCTGGTATCCATTCCATGGGTCTCAACTCTCCAGGTTTAAGGGATTCTTCCTTCAGCTAAAACATGCATGTGGAACCCAGAGTATGATCCACCATGTGTTCGGGAAACGTGTTCAAATGTGTCTCAGTTTTCGTCCCCTGGTACTCGGGTGCAACATTCCAGATGCTTTACTAACACTCTCCCCACTTGGAGAGTCAGTGCCTTTAACCTCCTGTTTGGCCCAGTTTGCAATTTCTGCGGAAAATGAACAGGAATAGGGAGAACCAATGAGAGACTAGCCTGAGGTGTCTGGACGGGCAAATTTAACTCTCATTTCCCACCAGGAAGAGGAATTAACCAAAGGCTAAGTGTGCCGTGCCGGAACCACACTAGGGCCTGAAGCAATGCTGCGGTGTTGCGGCCAGCTCACAAGAAAGCAAGTTGAAGAAAGGAGCTCAGGGACACTGTGATTCACAAACATGCAGAGTTATAAATGACAGCTATCGTCCAAAAATATATTGAAGTAAGGCTGCAAGAGGACTTGAAAGCGGGGCAGAATTGCAGGAAACCGATTTCAGGAGGTAGACTGGAATTGCATTTAAAGCATATGAAAAGAGGCAGAACGTCCACAATGATGCACTTGGCCAAAAAGGGCGTATGCGTTTTTTCCTGAATATATTCAGGAAAAAACGCATACGCCCTTTTTGGCCAACCAAGCAAGCTTGCAAAGGAAATCTGCACTACAAAGAAGTCTCACTGCCCCCCTGGTCAAAAGGGCCATCTGAAAAATGTGTAAAATCCAGAAAGGCAGGACAGGCCATGGAGAACTGGGAGCCTTGTTATGCTGATGGGCGGGATGTAAATTGCCAACAGCCACTCTGGAGAAGTGTATGGTGTTTCCTGAAACATCTAAGAAACAAAGCAACAGAGCCTAGGGCACTTCCACTTATGGTCCTATAGCTTAGGGAAATTAAAATCAAAAAGACACAGCCACCCAAAAGTTTGGGACGGCTCTGTTTACAAGAACCACGTTTATGGTACAAGTTCAATATCGCAGAAAGCGAAAAATGGATAAAGAAGTTGTGGTACTTACGTACAATGCAATATCACTCAGCAATGAAATCTATGTCATCAGGCCCATAGCAGCATAACGAGTGGATTCAGGTACGATGATGCTAAGTGAAATAAGTCACACAGAAAAAGAAACTTCATAAGATATCACTACTACACGGAATGTAAACTTGGCTACACAGGAACTGAATTACAAAACAGAACAGGGTCTCAAATGTAGAAAAACAACTTATGCTTGCTTAAGGGGAAAGGTGAGTTGGGGTGCTGCATAAAACCAGAGATTGAACTTGGCACAGATACCGTTCCATAAGCGTAATATATAATAGACAATAGCTACTCCTTGTTCAACGAAGTGGACTCAACACCCCATATTAAACGCCTAAGAATATACCTGACTAGTAAGAATCTTAAAACCTATGGATTTATATGTCTCCGAAAGAGAATCAAGCGTGTGTACAGCGGCATAAATGCAGTAGTGATAGGATTGGTGAGGTTCGGTGAGCAAATGCAGACCCTTTGAATTCATATTGCCTGGTATCCATTCCATGGGTCTCAACTCTCCAGGTTTAAGGGATTCTTCCTTCAGCTAAAACATGCATGTGGAACCCAGAGTATGATCCACCGTGTGTTCGGGAAACGTGTTCAAATGTGTCTCAGTTTTCGTCCCCTGGTACTCGGGTGCAACATTCCAGACGCTTTACTAACACTCTCCCCACTTGGAGAGTCAGTGCCTTTAACCTCCTGTTTGGCCCAGTTTGCAATTTCTGCGGAAAATGAACAGGAATAGGGAGAACCAATGAGAGACTAGCTGGAGGTGTCTGGACGGGCATATTTAACTCTCATTCCCCACCAGGAAGAGGAATTAACCAAAGGCTCACTGTTCCACGCCGGAACCACACTAGGGCCTGAAGCAATCCTGCGGTGTTGCGGCCAGCTCACAAGAAAGCGAGTTGAAGAAAGGAGCTCAGGGACACTGTAACTCACAAACCTGCAGAGTTATAAATGACAGCTATCGTCCAAAAATATATTGAAGTAAGGCTGCCAAGAGGACTTGAAAGCGGGGTAGAATTGCAGGAAACCGATTTCAGGAGGTAGACTGGAATTGCATGTAAAGCATAGGAAAAGAGGCAGAACGTCCACAATGATGCACTTGGCCAAAAAGGGCGTATGCGTTTTTTCCTGAATATATTCAGGAAAAAACGCATACGCCCTTTTTGACCAACCAAGCAAGCTTACAAAGGAAATCTACACTACAATGAAGTCTCACTGCCCCACGCTCAAAAGGGTCATCTGAAAAAAGTGTAAAATCCAGAAAGGCAGGACAGGCCATGGAGAACTGGGAGCCTTGTTATGCTGATGGGCGGGATGTAAATTGCCAACAGCCACTCTGGAGAAGTGTATGGTGTTTCCTGAAACATCTAAGAAACAAAGCAACAGAGCCTAGGGCACTTCCACTTATGGTACTATAGCTTAGGGAAATTAAACTCAAAAAGACACAGCCACTCAAATTATGGGAAGGCTCTGTTTACAAGAACCTCGTTTATGGTACAAATTCAATATCGCAGAAAGCGAAAAAAGGATAAAGAAGTTGTGGTACTTACGTACAATGCAATATCACTCAGCAATGAAATCTAAGTCACCAGGCCCGTAGCAGCATAATGAGTGGCTTAAGCTACGATGATTCTAAGTGAAATAAGTCACACAGAAAAAGAAACATCAAAAGGTATCACTACTACACGGAATGTAAACTTGGCTACACAGGAACTGAATTACAAAACAGAACAGGGTCTCAAATGTAGAAAACCAACTTATGCTTGCTTAAGGGGAAAGGTGAGTTGGGGTGCTGCATAAAACCAGAGATTGAACTTGGCACAGATACCGTTCCATAAGCCAAATATATAATAGACAAGAGCTACTCCTTGTTCAACGAAGTGGACTTAACACCCCATATTAAACGCCTAAGAATATACCTGACTAGTAATAATCTTAAAACCTATTGATTTATATGTCTCCGAAAGAGAATCAAGGTTGTGTACAGCGGCATAAACACAGCAGTCATAGGATTGATGAGGATCGGTGAGCAAATGCAGATCCTTTGAATTCATATTGCATGGTACCCATTCCATGGGTCTCAACTCTCCAGGTTTAAGGGATTCTTCCTTCAGCTAAAACATGCATGTGGAACCCAGAATATGATCCTCTGTGTGTTCGGGAAACGTGTTCAAATGTGTCTCAGTTTTCGTCCCCTGGTACTCGGGTGCAACATTCCAGACGCTTTACTAACACTCTCCCCACTTGGAGAGTCAGTGCCTTTAACCTCCTGTTTGGCCCAGTTTGCAATTTCTGCGGAAAATGAACAGGAATAGGGAGAACCAATGAGAGACTAGCTGGAGGTGTCTGGACGGGCATATTTAACTCTCATTCCCCACCAGGAAGAGGAATTAACCAAAGGCTCAGCGTTCCACGGCGGAACCACACTAGGGCCTGAAGCAATCCTGCGGTGTTGCGGCCAGCTCACAAGAAAGCGAGTTGAAGAAAGGAGCTCAGGGACACTGTAACTCACAAACCTGCAGAGTTATAAATGACAGCTATCGTCCAAAAATATATTGAAGTAAGGCTGCCAAGAGGACTTGAAAGCGGGGCAGAATTGCAGGAAACCGATTTCAGGAGGTAGACTGGAATTGCATGTAAAGCATAGGAGAAGAGGCAGAACGTCCACAATGATGCACTTGGCCAAAAAGGGCGTATGCCTTTTTTCCTGAATATATTCAGGAAAAAACGCATACGCCCTTTTTGGCCAACCAAGCAAGCTTACAAAGGAAATCTACACTACAATGAAGTCTCACTGCCCCATGCTCAAAAGGGTCATCTGAAAAAAGTGTAAAATCCAGAAAGGCAGGACAGGCCATGGAGAACTGGGAGCCTTGTTATGCTGATGGGCGGGATGTAAATTGCCAACAGCCACTCTGGAGAAGTGTATGGTGTTTCCTGAAACATCTAAGAAACAAAGCAACAGAGCCTAGGGCACTTCCACTTATGGTACTATAGCTTAGGGAAATTAAACTCAAAAAGACACAGCCACCCCAAATTATGGGAAGGCTCTGTTTACAAGAACCTCATTTATGGTACAAGTTCAATATCGCAGAAAGCGAAAAATGGATAAAGAAGTTGTGGTACTTACGTACAATGCAATATCACTCAGCAATGAAATCTAAGTCACCAGGCCCGTAGCAGCATAATGAGTGGCTTAAGCTACGATGATTCTAAGTGAAATAAGTCACACAGAAAAAGAAACATCAAAAGGTATCACTACTACACGGAATGTAAACTTGGCTACACAGGAACTGAATTACAAAACAGAACAGGGTCTCAAATGTAGAAAACCAACTTATGCTTGCTTAAGGGGAAAGGTGAGTTGGGGTGCTGCATAAAACCAGAGATTGAACTTGGAACAGATACCGTTCCATAAGCCAAATATATAATAGACAAGAGCTACTCCTTGTTCAACGAAGTGGACTTAACACCCCATATTAAACGCCTAAGAATATACCTGACTAGTAATAATCTTAAAACCTATTGATTTATATGTCTCCGAAAGAGAATCAAGGTTGTGTACAGCGGCATAAACGCAGCAGTCATAGGATTGATGAGGATCGGTGAGCAAATGCAGATCCTTTGAAGTCATATTGCATGATACCCATTCCAAGGGTCTCAACTCTCTAGGTTTAAGGGATTCTTCCTTCAGCTAAAACATGCATGTGGAACCCAGAGTATGATCCTCTGTGTGTTCGGGAAACGTGTTCAAATGTGTCTCAGGTTTCGTCCCCTGGTACTCGGGTGCAACATTCCAGACGCTTTACTAACACTCTCCCCACTTGGAGAGTCAGTGCCTTTAACCTACTGTTTGGCCCAGTTTGCAATTTCTGCGGAAAATGTACAGGAATAGGGAGAACCAATGAGAGACTAGCTGGAGGTGTCTGGACAGGCAATTTTAACTCTCATTTCCCACCAGGAAGAGGAATTAACCAAAGGCTCAGCGTGCCGTGCCGGAACCACACTAGGGCCTGAAGCAATCCTGCGGTGTTGCGGCCAGCTCACAAGAAAGCGAGTTGAAGAAAAGAGCTCAGGGGCACTGTAATTCACAAACCTGCAGAGTTATAAATGACAGCTATCGTCCAAAAATATATTAAAGTAAGGCTGCCAAGAGGACTTGACAGCGGGGCAGAATTGCAGGAAACCGATTTCAGGAGGTAGACTGGAATTGCATGTAAAGCATAGGAAAAGAGGCAGAACGTCCACAATGATGCACTTGGCCAAAAAGGGCGTATGCGTTTTTTCCTGAATATATTCAGGAAAAAACGCATACGCCCTTTTTGGCCAACCAAGCAAGCTTGCAAAGGAAATCTGCACTACAATGAAGTCTCACTGCCCCCAGTCAAAAGGGCCATCTGAAAAAAGTGTAAAATCCAGAAAGACAGGACAGGCCATGGAGAACTGGGAGCCTTGTTATGCTGATGGGCGGGATGTAAATTGCCAACAGCCACTCTGGAGAAGTGTATGGTGTTTCCTGAATCATCTACAAAACAAAGCAACAGAGCCTAGGGCACTTCCACTTATGGTACTATAGCTTAGGGAAATTAAACTCAAAAAGACACAGCCACCCCAAATTATGGGAAGGCTCTGTTTACAGGAACCTCATTTATGGTACAAGTTCAATATCGCAGAAAGCGAAAAATGGATAAAGAAGTTGTGGTACTTACGTACAATGCAATATCACTCAGCAATGAAATCTATGTCATCAGGCCCATAGCAGCATAATGAGTGGATTCAGGTACGATGATTCTAAGTGAGATAAGTCACACAGAAAAAGAAACTTCATAAGATATCACTACTACACGGAATGAAAACTTGGCTACACAGGAACTGAATTACAAAACAGAACAGGGTCTCAAATGTAGAAAAACAACTTATGCTTGCTTAAGGGGAAAGGTGAGTTGGGGTGCTGCATAAAACCAGAGATTGAATTTGGCACAGATACCGTTCCATAAGCCAAATATATAATAGACAAGAGCTACTCCTTGTTCAACGAAGTGGACTCAACACCCCATATTATACGCCTAAGAATATACCTGACTAGTAAGAATCTTAAAACCTATGGATTTATATGTCTCTGAAAGAGAATCAAGCGTGTGTACAGCGGCAAAAATGCAGTAGTGATAGGATTGGTGAGGTTTGGTGAGCAAATGCAGACCCTTTGAAGTCATATTGCATGGTACCCATTCCATGGGTCTCAACTCTCCAAGTTTAAGGGATTCTTCCTTCAGCTAAAACATGCATGTGGAACCCAGAGTATGATCCACCGTGTGTTCGGGAAACGTGTTCAAATGTGTCTCAGTTTTCGTCCCCTGGTACTCGGGTGCAACATTCCAGACGCTTTACTAACACTCTCCCCACTTGGAGAGTCAGTGCCTTTAACCTCCTGTTTGGCCCAGTTTGCAATTTCTGCGGAAAATGAACAAGAATAGGGAGAACCAATGAGAGACAAGCTGGAGGTGTCTGGTCAGGCAAATTTAACTCTCATTTCCCACCAGGAAGAGGAATTAACCAAAGGCTCTGCGTGCCGTTCCGGAACCACACTAGGGCCTGAAGCAATCCTGCGGTGTTGCGGCCAGCTCAGCAGAAAGCGAGTTGAAGAAAGGAGCTCAGGGACACTGTAACTCACAAATCTGCAGAGTTATAAATGATAGCTATCGTCCTAAAATATATTGAACTAAGGCTGCCAAGAGGACTTGAAAGCGGGGCAGAATTGCAGGAAACCGATTTCAGGAGGTAGACTAGAATTGCATGTAAAGCATAGGAAAAGAGGCAGAACGTCCACAATGATGCACTTGGCCAAAAAGGGCGTATGCGTTTTTTCCTGAATATATTCAGGGAAAAACGCATACGCCCTTTTTGACCAACCAAGCAAGCTTGCAAAGGAAATCTGCACTACAATGAAGTCTCACTGCCCCACACTCAAAAGGGTCATCTGAAAAAAGTGTAAAATCCAGAAAGGCAGGACAGGCCATGGAGAACTGGGTGCCTTGTAATGCTGATGGACGGGATGGAAATTGCCAACAGCCACTCTGGAGAAGTGTATGGTGTTTCCTGAAACATCTAAGAAACAAAGCAACAGAGCCTAGGGCACTTCCACTTATGGTACTATAGCTTAGGGAAATTAAAATCAAAAAGACACAGCCACCCCAAAGTTTGGGACGTCTCTGTTTACAAGAACCTCGTTTATGGTACAAGTTCAATATCGCAGAAAGCGAAAAATGGATAAAGAAGTTGTGTTACTTACGTACAATGCAATATCACTCAGCAATGAAATCTATGTCATCAGGCCCGTAGCAGCATAATGAGTAGATTCAGGTACGATGATTCTAAGTGAAATAAGTCACACAGAAAAAGAAACTTCATAAGATATCACTACTACACGGAATGTAAACTTGGCTACACAGGAACTGAATTACAAAACAGAACAGGGTCTCAAATGTAGAAAACCAACTTATGCTTGCTTAAGGGGAAAGGTGAGTTGGGGTGCTGCATAAAACCAGAGATTGAACTTGGCACAGATACCGTTCCATAAGCCAAATATATAATAGACAATAGCTACTCCTTGTTCAACGAAGTGGACTCAACACCCCATATTATACGCCTAAGAATATACCTGACTAGTAATAATCTTAAACCTTATGGATTTATATGTCTCCGAAAGAGAATCAAGCGTGTGTACAGCGGCATAAATGCAGTAGTGATAGGATTGGTGAGGTTCGGTGAGCAAATGCAGACCCTTTGAAGTCATATTGCATGGTACCCATTCCATGGGTCTCAACTCTCCAGGTTTAAGGGATTCTTCCTTCAGCTAAAACATGCATGTGGAACCCAGAGTATGATCCACCGTGTGTTCGGGAAACGTGTTCAAATGTGTCTCAGTTTTCGTCCCCTGGTACTCGGGTGCAACATTCCAGACGCTTTACTAACACTCTCCCCACTTGGAGAGTCAGTGCCTTTAACCTCCTGTTTGGCCCAGTTTGCAATTTCTGCGGAAAATGAACAGGAATAGGGAGAACCAATGAGAGACTAGCTGGAGGTGTCTGGACGGGCAATTTTAACTCTCATTTCCCACCAGGAAGAGGAATTAACCAAAGGCTCAGCGTGCCGTTCCGGAACCACACTAGGGCCTGAAGCAATCCTGCGGTGTTGCGGCCAGCTCACAAGAAAGCAAGTTGAAGAAAGGAGCTCAGGGGCACTGTAATTCACAAACCTGCAGAGTTATAAATGACAGCTATCGTCCAAAAATATATTGAAGTAAGGCTGCCAAGAGGACTTGAAAGCGGGGCAGAATTGCAGGAAACCGATTTCAGGAGGTAGACTGGAATTGCATGTAAAGCATAGGAAAAGAGGCAGAACGTCCACAATGATGCACTTGGCCAAAAAGGGCGTATGCGTTTTTTCCTGAATATATTCAGGAAAAAACATATACGCCCTTTTTGGCCAACCAAGCAAGCTTGCAAAGGAAATCTGCACTACAATGAAGTCTCACTGCCCCACACTCAAAAGGGTCATCTGAAAAAAGTGTAAAATCCAGAAAGGCAGGACAGGCCATGGAGAACTGGGAGCCTTGTTATGCTGATGGGCGGGATGTAAATTGCCAACAGCCACTCTGGAGAAGTGTATGGTGTTTCCTGAAACATCTAAGAAACAAAGCAACAGAGCCTAGGGCACTTCCACTTATGGTCCTATAGCTTAGGGAAATTAAAATCAAAAAGACACAGCCACCCAAAAGTTTGGGACGGCTCTGTTTACAAGAACCACGTTTATGGTACAAGTTCAATATCGCAGAAAGCGAAAAATGGATAAAGAAGTTGTGGTACTTACGTACAATGCAATATCACTCAGCAATGAAATCTATGTCATCAGGCCCGTAGCAGCATAACGAGTGGATTCAGGTACGATGATTCTAAGTGAAATAAGTCACACAGAAAAAGAAACTTCATAAGATATCACTACTACACGGAATGTAAACTTGGCTACACAGGAACTGAATTACAAAACAGAACAGGGTCTCAAATGTAGAAAAACAACTTATGCTTGCTTAAGGGGAAAGGTGAGTTGGGGTGCTGCATAAAACCAGAGATTGAACTTGGCACAGATACCGTTCCATAAGGGTAATATATAATAGACAATAGATACTCCTTGTTCAACGAAGTGGATTCAACACCCCATATTAAACGCCTAAGAATATACCTGACTAGTAATAATCTTAAAACCTATGGATTTATATGTCTCCGAAAGAGAATCAAGCGTGTGTACAGCGGCATAAATGCAGTAGTGATAGGATTGGTGAGGTTCGGTGAGCAAATGCAGACCCTTTGAATTCATATTGCCTGGTATCCATTCCATGGGTCTCAACTCTCCAGTTTTAAGGGATTCTTCATTCAGCTAAAACATGCATGTGGAACCCAGAGTATGATCCACCGTGTGTTCGGGAAACGTGTTCAAATGTGTCTCAGTTTTCGTCCCCTGGTACTCGGGTGCAACATTCCAGACGCTTTACTAACACTCTCCCCACTTGGAGAGTCAGTGCCTTTAACCTCCTGTTTGGCCCAGTTTGCAATTTCTGCGGAAAATGAACAGGAATAGGGAGAACCAATGAGAGACTAGCTGGAGGTGTCTGGACGGGCATATTTAAGTCTCATTCCCCACAAGGAAGAGGAATTAACCAAAGGCTCAGCGTGCCGTGCCGGAACCACACTAGGGCCTGAAGCAATCCTGCGGTGTTGCGGCCAGCTCACAAGAAAGCGAGTTAAAGAAAGGAGCTCAGGGACACTGTAACTCACAAACCTGCAGAGTTATAAATGACAGCTATCGTCCAAAAATATATTGAAGTAAGGCTGCCAAGAGGACTTGAAAGCGGGGCAGAATTGCAGGAAACCGATTTCAGGAGGTAGACTGGAATTGCATGTAAAGCATAGGAAAAGAGGCAGAACGTCCACAATGATGCACTTGGCCAAAAAGGGCGTATGCGTTTTTTCCTGAATATATTCAGGAAAAAACGCATACGCCCTTTTTGGCCAACCAAGCAAGCTTGCAAAGGAAATCTGCACTACAATGAAGTCTCACTGCCCCCAGTCAAAAGGGCCATCTGAAAAAAGTGTAAAATCCAGAAAGACAGGACAGGCCATGGAGAACTGGGAGCCTTGTTATGCTGATGGGCGGGATGTAAATTGCCAACAGCCACTCTGGAGAAGTGTATGGTGTTTCCTGAATCATCTACAAAACAAAGCAACAGAGCCTAGGGCACTTCCACTTATGGTACTATAGCTTAGGGAAATTAAACTCAAAAAGACACAGCCACCCCAAATTATGGGAAGGCTCTGTTTACAAGAACATCATTTATGGTACAAGTTCAATATCGCAGAAAGCGAAAAATGGATAAAGAAGTTGTGGTACTTACGTACAATGCAATATCACTCAGCAATGAAATCTATGTCATCAGGCCCATAGCAGCATAATGAGTGGATTCAGGTACGATGATTCTAAGTGAGATAAGTCACACAGAAAAAGAAACTTCATAAGATATCACTACTACACGGAATGAAAACTTGGCTACACAGGAAC
This sequence comes from Lagenorhynchus albirostris, assembly GCF_949774975.1. Lineage (NCBI taxonomy): Eukaryota > Metazoa > Chordata > Mammalia > Artiodactyla > Delphinidae > Lagenorhynchus > Lagenorhynchus albirostris. The sequence goes on along the minus strand of NC_083098.1, from coordinate 58,562,646 downwards.
TGAATTACAAAACAGAACAGGGTCTCAAATGTAGAAAACCAACTTATGCTTGCTTAAGGGGAAAGGTGAGTTGGGGTGCTGCATAAAACCAGAGATTGAATTTGGCACAGATACCGTTCCATAAGCCAAATATATAATAGACAAGAGCTACTCCTTGTTCAACGAAGTGGACTCAACACCCCATATTATACGCCTAAGAATATACCTGACTAGTAAGAATCTTAAAACCTATGGATTTATATGTCTCTGAAAGAGAATCAAGCGTGTGTACAGCGGCAAAAATGCAGTAGTGATAGGATTGGTGAGGTTCGGTGAGCAAATGCAGACCCTTTGAAGTCATATTGCATGGTACCCATTCCATGGGTCTCAACTCTCCAGGTTTAAGGGATTCTTCCTTCAGCTAAAACATGCATGTGGAACCCAGAGTATGATCCACCATGTGTTCGGGAAACGTGTTCAAATGTGTCTCAGTTTTCGTCCCCTGGTACTCGGGTGCAACATTCCAGACGCTTTACTAACACTCTCCCCACTTGGAGAGTCAGTGCCTTTAACCTCCTGTTTGGCCCAGTTTGCAATTTCTGCGGAAAATGAACAGGAATAGCGAGAACCAATGAGAGACTAGCTGGAGGTGTCTGGACGGGCAAATTTAACTCTCATTCCCCACCAGGAAGAGGAATTAACCAAAGGCTCAGCGTGCCGTGCCGGAACCACACTAGGGCCTGAAGCAATCCTGCGGTGTTGCGGCCAGCTCACAAGAAAGCGAGTTGAAGAAAGGAGCTCAGGGACACTGTAACTCACAAACCTGCAGAGTTATAAATGACAGCTATCGTCCAAAAATATTGAAGTAAGGCTGCCAAGAGGACTTGAAAGCGGGGCAGAATTGCAGGAAACCGATTTCAGGAGGTAGACTGGAATTGCATGTAAAGCATAGGAAAAGAGGCAGAACGTCCACAATGATGCACTTGGCCAAAAAGGGCGTATGCGTTTTTTCCTGAATATATTCAGGAAAAAACGCATACGCCCTTCTTGGCCAACCAAGCAAGCTTGCAAACGAAATCTGCACTACAATGAAGTCTCACTGCCCCCCCGGTCAAAAGGGCCATCTGAAAAATGTGTAAAATCCAGAAAGGCAGGACAGGCCATGGAGAACTGGGAGCCTTGTTATGCTGATGGGCGGGATGTAAATTGCCAACAGCCACTCTGGAGAAGTGTATGGTGTTTCCTGAAACATCTAAGAAACAAAGCAACAGAGCCTAGGGCACTTCCACTTATGGTCCTATAGCTTAGGGAAATTAAATTCAAAAAGACACAGCCACCCAAAAGTTTGGGACGGCTCTGTTTACAAGAACCACGTTTATGGTACAAGTTCAATATCGCAGAAAGCGAAAAATGGATAAAGAAGTTGTGGTACTTACGTACAATGCAATATCACTCAGCAATGAAATCTATGTCATCAGGCCCCTAGCAGCATAACGAGTGGATTCAGGTACGATGATTCTAAGTGAAATAAGTCACACAGAAAAAGAAACTTCATAAGATATCACTACTACACGGAATGTAAACTTGGCTACACAGGAACTGAATTACAAAACAGAACAGGGTCTCAAATGTAGAAAAACAACTTATGCTTGCTTAAGGGGAAAGGTGAGTTGGGGTGCTGCATAAAACCAGAGATTGAACTTGGCACAGATACCGTTCCATAAGCGTAATATATAATAGACAATAGCTACTCCTTGTTCAACGAAGTGGACTCAACACCCCATATTAAACGCCTAAGAATATACCTGACTAGTAAGAATCTTAAAACCTATGGATTTATATGTCTCTGAAAGAGAATCAAGCGTGTGTACAGCGGCAAAAATGCAGTAGTGATAGGATTGGTGAGGTTCGGTGAGCAAATGCAGACCCTTTGAAGTCATATTGCATGGTACCCATTCCATGGGTCTCAACTCTCCAAGTTTAAGGGATTCTTCCTTCAGCTAAAACATGCATGTGGAACCCAGAGTATGATCCACCGTGTGTTCGGGAAACGTGTTCAAATGTGTCTCAGTTTTCGTCCCCTGGTACTCGGGTGCAACATTCCAGACGCTTTACTAACACTCTCCCCACTTGGAGAGTCAGTGCCTTTAACCTCCTGTCTGGCCCAGTTTGCAATTTCTGCGGAAAATGAACAGGAATAGGGAGAACCAATGAGAGACAAGCTGGAGGTGTCTGGTCAGGCAAATTTAACTCTCATTTCGCACCAGGAAGAGGAATTAACCAAAGGCTCAGCGTGCCGTTCCGGAACCACACTAGAGCTTGAAGCAATCCTGCGGTGTTGCGGCCAGCTCACCAGAAAGCGAGTTGAAGAAAGGAGCTCAGGGACACTGTAACTCACAAATCTGCAGAGTTATAAATGATAGCTATCGTCCAAAAATATATTGAAGTAAGGCTGCCAAGAGGACTTGAAAGCGGGGCAGAATTGCAGGAAACCGATTTCAGGAGGTAGACTGGAATTGCATGTAAAGCATAGGAAAAGAGGCAGAACGTCCACAATGATGCACTTGGCCAAAAAGGGCGTATGCGTTTTTTCCTGAATATATTCAGGAAAAAACGCATACGCCCTTTTTGGCCAACCAAGCAAGCTTGCAAAGGAAATCTGCACTACAATGAAGTCTCACTGCCCCCAGTCAAAAGGGCCATCTGAAAAAAGTGTAAAATCCAGAAAGACAGGACAGGCCATGGAGAACTGGGAGCCTTGTTATGCTGATGGGCGGGATGTAAATTGCCAACAGCCACTCTGGAGAAGTGTATGGTGTTTCCTGAATCATCTACAAAACAAAGCAACAGAGCCTAGGGCACTTCCACTTATGGTACTATAGCTTAGGGAAATTAAACTTAAAAAGACACAGCCACCCCAAATTATGGGAAGGCTTTGTTTACAAGAACCTCATTTATGGTACAAGTTCAATATCGCAGAAAGCGAAAAATGGATAAAGAAGTTGTGGTACTTACGTACAATGCAATATCACTCAGCAATGAAATCTATGTCATCAGGCCCGTAGCAGCATAACGAGTGGATTCAGGTACGATGATGCTAAGTGAAATAAGTCACACAGAAAAAGAAACTTCATAAGATATCACTACTACACGGAATGTAAACTTGGCTACACAGGAACTGAATTACAAAACAGAACAGGGTCTCAAATGTAGAAAAACAACTTATGCTTGCTTAAGGGGAAAGGTGAGTTGGGGTGCTGCATAAAACCAGAGATTGAACTTGGCACAGATACCGTTCCATAAGCGTAATATATAATAGACAATAGCTACTCCTTGTTCAACGAAGTGGACTCAACACCCCATATTAAACGCCTAAGAATATACCTGACTAGTAAGAATCTTAAAACCTATGGATTTATATGTCTCTGAAAGAGAATCAAGCGTGTGTACAGCGGCAAAAATGCAGTAGTGATAGGATTGGTGAGGTTCGGTGAGCAAATGCAGACCCTTTGAAGTCATATTGCATGGTACCCATTCCATGGGTCTCAACTCTCCAAGTTTAAGGGATTCTTCCTTCAGCTAAATCATGCATGTGGAACCCAGAGTATGATCCACCGTGTGTTCGGGAAACGTGTTCAAATGTGTCTCAGTTTTCGTCCCCTGGTACTCAGGTGCAACATTCCAGACGCTTTACTAACACTCTCCCCACTTGGAGAGTCAGTGCCTTTAACCTCCTGTTTGGCCCAGTTTGCAATTTCTGCGGAAAATGAACAGGAATAGGGAGAACCAATGAGAGACTAGCTGGAGGTGTCTGGACGGGCATATTTAACTCTCATTCCCCACCAGGAAGAGGAATTAACCAAAGGCTCACCGTTCTATGCCGGAACCACACTAGGGCCTGAAGCAATCCTGCGGTGTTGCGGCCAGCTCACAAGAAAGCGAGTTGAAGAAAGGAGCTCAGGGACACTGTAACTCACAAACCTGCAGAGTTATAAATGACAGCTATCGTCCAAAAATATATTGAAGTAAGGCTGCCAAGAGGACTTGAAAGCGGGGTAGAATTGCAGGAAACCGATTTCAGGAGGTAGACTGGAATTGCATGTAAAGCATAGGAAAAGAGGCAGAACGTCCACAATGATGCACTTGGCCAAAAAGGGCGTGTGCGTTTTTTCCTGAATATATTCAGGAAAAAACGCATACGCCCTTTTTGACCAACCAAGCAAGCTTACAAAGGAAATCTACACTACAATGAAGTCTCACTGACCCACGCTCAAAAGGGTCATCTGAAAAAAGTGTAAAATCCAGAAAGGCAGGACAGGCCATGGAGAACTGGGAGCCTTGTTATGCTGATGGGCGGGATGTAAATTGCCAACAGCCACTCTGGAGAAGTGTATGGTGTTTCCTGAAACATCTAAGAAACAAAGCAACAGAGCCTAGGGCACTTCCACTTATGGTACTATAGCTTAGGGAAATTAAACTCAAAAAGACACAGCCACTCAAATTATGGGAAGGCTCTGTTTACAAGAACCTCGTTTATGGTACAAATTCAATATCGCAGAAAGCGAAAAAAGGATAAAGATGTTGTGGTACTTACGTACAATGCAATATCACTCAGCAATGAAATCTAAGTCACCAGGCCCGTAGCAGCATAATGAGTGGCTTAAGCTACGATGATTCTAAGTGAAATAAGTCACACAGAAAAAGAAACATCAAAAGGTATCACTACTACACGGAATGTAAACTTGGCTACACAGGAACTGAATTACAAAACAGAACAGGGTCTCAAATGTAGAAAACCAACTTATGCTTGCTTAAGGGGAAAGGTGAGTTGGGGTGCTGCATAAAACCAGAGATTGAACTTGGCACAGATACCGTTCCATAAGCCAAATATATAATAGACAAGAGCTACTCCTTGTTCAACGAAGTGGACTTAACACCCCATATTAAACGCCTAAGAATATACCTGACTAGTAATAATCTTAAAACCTATTGATTTATATGTCTCCGAAAGAGAATCAAGGTTGTGTACAGCGGCATAAACACAGCAGTCATAGGATTGATGAGGATCGGTGAGCAAATGCAGATCCTTTGAAGTCATATTGCATGGTACCCATTCCATGGGTCTCAACTCTCCAGGTTTAAGGGATTCTTCCTTCAGCTAAAACATGCATGTGGAACCCAGAATATGATCCTCTGTGTGTTCGGGAAACGTGTTCAAATGTGTCTCAGGTTTCGTCCCCTGGTACTCGGGTGCAACATTCCAGACGCTTTACTAACACTCTCCCCACTTGGAGAGTCAGTGCCTTTAACCTCCTGTTTGGCCCAGTTTGCAATTTCTGCGGAAAATGAACAGGAATAGGGAGAACCAATGAGAGACTAGCTGGAGGTGTCTGGACGGGCATATTTAACTCTCATTCCCCACCAGGAAGAGGAATTAACCAAAGGCTCAGCGTTCCACGGCGGAACCACACTAGGGCCTGAAGCAATCCTGCGGTGTTGCGGCCAGCTCACAAGAAAGCAAGTTGAAGAAAGGAGCTCAGGGACACTGTAACTCACAAACCTGCAGAGTTATAAATGACAGCTATCGTCCAAAAATATATTGAAGTAAGGCTGCCAAGAGGACTTGAAAGCGGGGCAGAATTGCAGGAAACCGATTTCAGGAGGTAGACTGGAATTGCATGTAAAGCATAGGAAAAGAGGCAGAACGTCCACAATGATGCACTTGGCCAAAAAGGGCGTATGCGTTTTTTCCTGAATATATTCAGGAAAAAACGCATACGCCCTTTTTGGCCAACCAAGCAAGCTTACAAAGGAAATCTACACTACAATGAAGTCTCACTGCCCCATGCTCAAAAGGGTCATCTGAAAAAAGTGTAAAATCCAGAAAGGCAGGACAGGCCATGGAGAACTGGGAGCCTTGTTATGCTGATGGGCGGGATGTAAATTGCCAACAGCCACTCTGGAGAAGTGTATGGTGTTTCCTGAAACATCTAAGAAACAAAGCAACAGAGCCTAGGGCACTTCCACTTATGGTACTATAGCTTAGGGAAATTAAACTCAAAAAGACACAGCCACCCCAAATTATGGGAAGGCTCTGTTTACAAGAACCTCATCTATGGTACAAGTTCAATATCGCAGAAAGCGAAAAATGGATAAAGAAGTTGTGGTACTTACGTACAATGCAATATCACTCAGCAATGAAATCTAAGTCACCAGGCCCGTAGCAGCATAATGAGTGGCTTAAGCTACGATGATTCTAAGTGAAATAAGTCACACAGAAAAAGAAACATCAAAAGGTATCACTACTACACGGAATGTAAACTTGGCTACACAGGAACTGAATTACAAAACAGAACAGGGTCTCAAATGTAGAAAACCAACTTATGCTTGCTTAAGGGGAAAGGTGAGTTGGGCTGCTGCATAAAACCAGAGATTGAACTTGGAACAGATACCATTCCATAAGCCAAATATATAATAGACAAGAGCTACTCCTTGTTCAACGAAGTGGACTTAACACCCCATATTAAACGCCTAAGAATATACCTGACTAGTAATAATCTTAAAACCTATTGATTTATATGTCTCCGAAAGAGAATCAAGGTTGTGTACAGCGGCATAAACGCAGCAGTCATAGGATTGATGAGGATCGGTGAGCAAATGCAGATCCTTTGAAGTCATATTGCATGGTACCCATTCCAAGGGTCTCAACTCTCCAGGTTTAAGGGATTCTTCCTTCAGCTAAAACATGCATGTGGAACCCAGAGTATGATCCTCTGTGTGTTCGGGAAACGTGTTCAAATGTGTCTCAGGTTTCGTCCCCTGGTACTCGGGTGCAACATTCCAGACGCTTTACTAACACTCTCCCCACTTGGAGAGTCAGTGCCTTTAACCTACTGTTTGGCCCAGTTTGCAATTTCTGCGGAAAATGTACAGGAATACGGAGAACCAATGAGAGACTAGCTGGAGGTGTCTGGACGGGCAATTTTAACTCTCATTTCCCACCAGGAAGAGGAATTAACCAAAGGCTCAGCGTGCCGTGCCGGAACCACACTAGGGCCTGAAGCAATCCTGCGGTGTTGCGGCCAGCTCACAAGAAAGCAAGTTCAAGAAAAGAGCTCAGGGGCACTGTAATTCACAAACCTGCAGAGTTATAAATGACAGCTATCGTCCAAAAATATATTAAAGTAAGGCTGCCAAGAGGACTTGACAGCGGGGCAGAATTGCAGGAAACCGATTTCAGGAGGTAGACTGGAATTGCATGTAAAGCATAGGAAAAGAGGCAGAACGTCCACAATGATGCACTTGGCCAAAAAGGGCGTATGCGTTTTTTCCTGAATATATTCAGGAAAAAACGCATACGCCCTTTTTGGCCAACCAAGCAAGCTTGCAAAGGAAATCTGCACTACAATGAAGTCTCACTGCCCCCAGTCAAAAGGGCCATCTGAAAAAAGTGTAAAATCCAGAAAGACAGGACAGGCCATGGAGAACTGGGAGCCTTGTTATGCTGATGGGCGGGATGTAAATTGCCAACAGCCACTCTGGAGAAGTGTATGGTGTTTCCTGAAACATCTAAGAAACAAAGCAACAGAGCCTAGGGCACTTCCACTTATGGTCCTATAGCTTAGGGAAATTAAACTCAAAAAGACACAGCCACCCCAAATTATGGGAAGGCTCTGTTTACAAGAACCTCATTTATGGTACAAGTTCAATATCGCAGAAAACGAAAAATGGATAAAGAAGTTGTGGTACTTACGTACAATGCAATATCACTCAGCAATGAAATCTAAGTCACCAGGCCCGTAGCAGCATAATGAGTGGCTTAAGCTACGATGATTCTAAGTGAAATAAGTCACACAGAAAAAGAAACATCAAAAGGTATCACTACTACACGGAATGTAAACTTGGCTACACAGGAACTGAATTACAAAACAGAACAGTGTCTCAAATGTAGAAAACCAACTTATGCTTGCTTAAGGGGAAAGGTGAGTTGGGGTGCTGCATAAAACCAGAGATTGAACTTGGAACAGATACCATTCCATAAGCCAAATATATAATAGACAAGAGCTACTCCTTGTTCAACGAAGTGGACTTAACACCCCATATTAAACGCCTAAGAATATACCTGACTAGTAATAATCTTAAAACCTATTGATTTATATGTCTCCGAAAGAGAATCAAGGTTGTGTACAGCGGCATAAACGCAGCAGTCATAGGATTGATGAGGATCGGTGAGCAAATGCAGATCCTTTGAAGTCATATTGCATGGTACCCATTCCAAGGGTCTCAACTCTCCAGGTTTAAGGGATTCTTCCTTCAGCTAAAACATGCATGTGGAACCCAGAGTATGATCCTCTGTGTGTTCGGGAAACGTGTTCAAATGTGTCTCAGGTTTCGTCCCCTGGTACTCGGGTGCAACATTCCAGACGCTTTACTAACACTCTCCCCACTTGGAGAGTCAGTGCCTTTAACCTACTGTTTGGCCCAGTTTGCAATTTCTGCGGAAAATGTACAGGAATAGGGAGAACCAATGAGAGACTAGCTGGAGGTGTCTGGACAGGCAATTTTAACTCTCATTTCCCACCAGGAAGAGGAATTAACCAAAGGCTCAGCGTGCCGTGCCGGAACCACACTAGGGCCTGAAGCAATCCTGCGGTGTTGCGGCCAGCTCACAAGAAAGCGAGTTGAAGAAAAGAGCTCATGGGCACTGTAATTCACAAACCTGCAGAGTTATAAATGACAGCTATCGTCCAAAAATATATTAAAGTAAGGCTGCCAAGAGGACTTGACAGCGGGGCAGAATTGCAGGAAACCGATTTCAGGAGGTAGACTGGAATTGCATGTAAAGCATAGGAAAAGAGGCAGAACGTCCACAATGATGCACTTGGCCAAAAAGGGCGTATGCGTTTTTTCCTGAATATATTCAGGAAAAAACGCATACGCCCTTTTTGGCCAACCAAGCAAGCTTGCAAAGGAAATCTGCACTACAATGAAGTCTCACTGCCCCCAGTCAAAAGGGCCATCTGAAAAAAGTGTAAAATCCAGAAAGACAGGACAGGCCATGGAGAACTGGGAGCCTTGTTATGCTGATGGGCGGGATGTAAATTGCCAACAGCCACTCTGGAGAAGTGTATGGTGTTTCCTGAATCATCTACAAAACAAAGCAACAGAGCCTAGGGCACTTCCACTTATGGTACTATAGCTTAGGGAAATTAAACTCAAAAAGACACAGCCACCCCAAATTATGGGAAGGCTCTGTTTACAAGAACCTCATTTATGGTACAAGTTCAATATCGCAGAAAGCGAAAAATGGATAAAGAAGTTGTGGTACTTACGTACAATGCAATATCACTCAGCAATGAAATCTATGTCATCAGGCCCGTAGCAGCATAATGAGTGGATTCAGGTACGATGATTCTAAGTGAGATAAGTCACACAGAAAAAGAAACTTCATAAGATATCACTACTACACGGAATGAAAACTTGGCTACACAGGAACTGAATTACAAAACAGAACAGGGTCTCAAATGTAGAAAACCAACTTATGCTTGCTTAAGGGGAAAGGTGAGTTGGGGTGCTGCATAAAACCAGAGATTGAATTTGGCACAGATACCGTTCCATAAGCCAAATATATAATAGACAAGAGCTACTCCTTGTTCAACGAAGTGGACTCAACACCCCATATTATACGCCTAAGAATATACCTGACTAGTAAGAATCTTAAAACCTATGGATTTATATGTCTCTGAAAGAGAATCAAGCGTGTGTACAGCGGCAAAAATGCAGTAGTGATAGGATTGGTGAGGTTCGGTGAGCAAATGCAGACCCTTTGAAGTCATATTGCATGGTACCCATTCCATGGGTCTCAACTCTCCAAGTTTAAGGGATTCTTCCTTCAGCTAAAACATGCATGTGGAACCCAGAGTATGATCCACCGTGTGCTCGGGAAACGTGTTCAAATGTGTCTCAGTTTTCGTCACCTGGTACTCGGGTGCAACATTCCAGACGCTTTACTAACACTCTCCCCACTTGGAGAGTCAGTGCCTTTAACCTCCTGTTTGGCCCAGTTTGCAATTTCTGCGGAAAATGAACAAGAATAGGGAGAACCAATGAGAGACAAGCTGGAGGTGTCTGGTCAGGCAAATCTAACTCTCATTTCCCACCAGGAAGAGGAATTAACCAAAGGCTCTGCGTGCCGTTCCGGAACCACACTAGGGCCTGAAGCAATCCTGCGGTGTTGCGGCCAGCTCAGCAGAAAGCGAGTTGAAGAAAGGAGCTCAGGGACACTGTAACTCACAAATCTGCAGAGTTATAAATGATAGCTATCGTCCTAAAATATATTGAACTAAGGCTGCCAAGAGGACTTGAAAGCGGGGCAGAATTGCAGGAAACCGATTTCAGGAGGTAGACTAGAATTGCATGTAAAGCATAGGAAAAGAGGCAGAACGTCCACAATGATGCACTTGGCCAAAAAGGGCGTATGCGTTTTTTCCTGAATATATTCAGGGAAAAATGCATACGCCCTTTTTGACCAACCAAGCAAGCTTGCAAAGGAAATCTGCACTACAATGAAGTCTCACTGCCCCACACTCAAAAGGGTCATCTGAAAAAAGTGTAAAATCCAGAAAGGCAGGACAGGCCATGGAGAACTGGGTGCCTTGTAATGCTGATGGGCGGGATGGAAATTGCCAACAGCCACTCTGGAGAAGTGTATGGTGTTTCCTGAAACATCTAAGAAACAAAGCAACAGAGCCTAGGGCACTTCCACTTATGGTACTATAGCTTAGGGAAATTAAAATCAAAAAGACACAGCCACCCCAAAGTTTGGGACGGCTCTGTTTACAAGAACCTCGTTTATGGTACAAGTTCAATATCGCAGAAAGCGAAAAATGGATAAAGAAGTTGTGTTACTTACGTACAATGCAATATCACTCAGCAATGAAATCTATGTCATCAGGCCCGTAGCAGCATAATGAGTGGATTCAGGTACGATGATTCTAAGTGAAATAACTCACACAGAAAAAGAAACTTCATAAGATATCACTACTACACGGAATGTAAACTTGGCTACACAGGAACTGAATTACAAAACAGAACAGGGTCTCAAATGTAGAAAACCAACTTATGCTTGCTTAAGGGGAAAGGTGAGTTGGGGTGCTGCATAAAACCAGAGATTGAATTTGGCACAGATACAGTTCCATAAGCCAAATATATAATACACAAGAGCTACTCCTTGTTCAACGAAGTGGACTCAACACCCCATATTAAACGCCTAAGAATATACCTGACTAGTAAGAATCTTAAAACCTATGGATTTATATGTCTCCGAAAGAGAATCAAGCGTGTGTACAGCGGCATAAGTGCAGTAGTGATAGGATTGATGAGGTTCGGTGAGCAAATGCAGATCCTTTGAAGTCATATTGCATGGTACCCATTCCATGGGTCTCAACTCTCCAGGTTTAAGGGATTGTTCCTTCAGCTAAAACATGTATGTGGAACCCAGAGTATGATCCTCTGTGTGTTCAGGAAACGTGTTCAAATGTGTCTCAGTTTTCGTCCCCTGGTACTCGGGTGCAACATTCCAGACGCTTTACTAACACTCGCCCCACTTGGAGAGTCAGTGCCTTTAACCTCCTGTTTGGCCCAGTTTGCAATTTCTGCGGAAAATGAACAGGAATAGGGAGAACCAATAAGAGACTAGCTGGAGGTGTCTGGACGGGCAAATTTAACTCTCATTTCCCACCAGGAAGAGGAATTAACCAAAGGATCAGCGTGCCATGCCGGAACCACACTAGGGCCTGAAGCAATGCTGCGGTGTTGCGGCCAGCTCACAAGAAAGCAAGTTGAAGAAAGGAGCTCAGGGACACTGTGATTCACAAACATGCAGAGTTATAAATGACAGCTATCGTCCAAAAATATATTGAAGTAAGGCTGCAAGAGGACTTGAAAGCGGGGCAGAATTGCAGGAAACCGATTTCAGGAGGTAGACTGGAATTGCATTTAAAGCATATGAAAAGAGGCAGAACGTCCACAATGATGCACTTGGCCAAAAAGGGCGTATGCGTTTTTTCCTGAATATATTCAGGAAAAAACGCATACGCCCTTTTTGGCCAACCAAGCAAGCTTGCAAAGGAAATCTGCACTACAATGAAGTCTCACTGCCCCCCGGTCAAAAGGGCCATCTGAAAAAAGTGTAAAATCCAGAAAGGCAGGACAGGCCATGGAGAACTGGGAGCCTTGTTATGCTGATGGGCGGGATGTAAATTGCCAACAGCCACTCTGGAGAAGTGTATGGTGTTTCCTGAAACATCTAAGAAACAAAGCAACAGAGCCTAGGGCACTTCCACTTATGGTACTATAGCTTAGGGAAATTAAACTCAAAAAGACACAGCCACCCTAAATTATGGGAAGGCTCTGTTTACAAGAACCTCATTTATGGTACAAGTTCAATATCGCAGAAAGCGAAAAATGGATAAAGAAGTTGTGGTACTTACGTACAATGCAATATCACTCAGCAATGAAATCTATGTCATCAGGCCCGTAGCAGCATAATGAGTGGATTCAGGTACGATGATTCTAAGTGAAATAAGTCACACAGAAAGAGAAACTTCATAAGATATCACTACTACACGGAATGTAAACTTGGCTACACAGGAACTGAATTACAAAACAGAACAGGGTCTCAAATGTAGAAAACCAACTTATGCTTGCTTAAGGGGAAAGGTGAGTTGGGGTGCTGCATAAAACCAGAGATTGAACTTGGCACAGATACCGTTCCATAAGCCAAATATATAATAGACAATAGCTACTCCTTGTTCAACGAAGTGGACTCAACACCCCATATTAAACGCCTAAGAATATACCTGACTAGTAAGAATCTTAAAACCTATGGATTTATATGTCTCCGAAAGAGAATCAAGCGTGTGTACAGCGGCATAAATGCAGTAGTGATAGGATTGGTGAGGTTCGGTGAGCAAATGCAGACCCTTAGAAGGCATATTGCATGGTACCCATTCCATGGGTCTCAACTCTCCAGGTTTAAGGGATTCTTCCTTCAGCTAAAACATGCATGTGGAACCCAGAGTATGATCCACTGTGTGTTCGGGAAACGTGTTCAAATGTGTCTCAGTTTTCGTCCCCTGGTACTCGGGTGCAACATTCCAGACGCTTTACTAACACTCTCCCCACTTGGAGAGTCAGTGCCTTTAACCTCCTGTTTGGCCCAGTTTGCAATTTCTGCGGAAAATGAACAGGAATAGGGAGAACCAATGAGAGACTAGCTGGAGGTGTCTGGACGGGCAATTTTAACTCTCATTCCCCACCAGGAAGAGGAATTAACCAAAGGCTCAGCGTGCCGTTCCGGAACCACACTAGGGCCTGAAGCAATCCTGCGGTGTTGCGGCCAGCTCACAAGAAAGCGAGTTGAAGAAAGGAGCTCAGGGACACTGTAACTCACAAACCTGCAGAGTTATAAATGACAGCTATCGTCCAAAAATATATTGAAGTAAGGCTGCCAAGAGGACTTGAATGCGGGGTAGAATTGCAGGAAACCGATTTCAGGAGGTAGACTGGAATTGCATGTAAAGCATAGGAAAAGAGGCAGAACGTCCACAATGATGCACTTGGCCAAAAAGGGCGTATGCGTTTTTTCCTGAATATATTCAGGAAAAAACGCATACGCCCTTTTTGGCCAACCAAGCAAGCTTGCAAAGGAAATCTGCACTACAATGAAGTCTCACTGCCCCACACTCAAAAGGGTCATCTGAAAAATGTGTAAAATCCAGAAAGGCAGGACAGGCCATGGAGAACTGGGTGCCTTGTAATGCTGATGGGCGGGATGGAAATTGCCAATAGCCACTCTCGAGAAGTGTATGGTGTTTCCTGAAACATCTAAGAAACAAAACAACAGAGCCTAGGGCACTTCCACTTATGGTCCTATAGCTTAGGGAAATTAAAATCAAAAAGACACAGCCACCCCAAATTTTGGGACGCCTCTGTTTACAAGAACCTCGTTTATGGTACAAGTTCAATATCGCAGAAAGCGAAAAATGGATAAAGAAGTTGTGGTACTTACGTACAATGCAATATCACTCAGCAATGAAATCTAAGTCACCAGGCCCGTAGCAGCATAATGAGTGGCTTAAGCTACGATGATTCTAAGTGAAATAAGTCACACAGAAAAAGAAACATCAAAAGGTATCACTACTACACGGAATGTAAACTTGGCTACACAGGAACTGAATTACAAAACAGAACAGGGTCTCAAATGTAGAAAACCAACTTATGCTTGCTTAAGGGGAAAGGTGAGTTGGGGTGCTGCATAAAACCAGAGATTGAACTTGGCACAGATACCGTTCCATAAGCCAAATATATAATAGACAAGAGCTACTCCTTGTTCAACGAAGTGGACTTAACACCCCATATTAAACGCCTAAGAATATACCTGACTAGTAATAATCTTAAAACCTATTGATTTATATGTCTCCAAAAGAGAATCAAGGTTGTGTACAGCGGCATAAACGCAGCAGTGATAGGATTGATGAGGATCGGTGAGCAAATGCAGATCCTTTGAAGTCATATTGCATGGTACCTATTCCATGGGTCTCAACTCTCCAGGTTTAAGGGATTCTTCCTTCAGCTAAAACATGCATGTGGAACCCAGAGTATGATCCTCTGTGTGTTGGGGAAACGTGTTCAAATGTGTCTCAGGTTTCGTCACCTGGTACTCGGGTGCAACATTCCAGACGCTTTACTAACACTCTCCCCACTTGGAGAGTCAGTGCCTTTAACCTCTTGTTTGGCCCAGTTTGCAATTTCTGCGGAAAATGAACAGGAATAGGGAGAACCAATGAGAGACTAGCTGGAGATGTCTGGTCAGGCAAATTTAACTCTCATTTCCCACAAGGAAGAGGAATTAACCAAAGGCTCAGCGTGCCGTGGGGAACCACACTAGGGACTGAAGCAATCCTGCGGTGTTGCGGCCAGCTCACAAGAAAGCGAGTTGAAGAAAGGAGCTCAGGGACACTGTAACTCACAAACCTGCAGAGTTATAAATGACAGCTATCGTCCAAAAATATATTGAAGTAAGGCTGCCAAGAGGACTTGAAAGCGGGGTAGAATTGCAGGAAACCGATTTCAGGAGGTAGACTGGAATTGCATGTAAAGCATAGGAAAAGAGGCAGAACGTCCACAATGATGCACTTGGCCAAAAAGGGCGTATGCGTTTTTTCCTGAATATATTCAGGAAAAAACGCATACGCCCTTTTGACCAACCAAGCAAGCTTACAGAGGAAATCTACACTACAATGAAGTCTCACTGCCCCACGCTCAAAAGGGTCATCTGAAAAAAGTGTAAAATCCAGAAAGGCAGGACAGGCCATGGAGAACTGGGAGCCTTGTTATGCTGATGGGCGGGATGTAAATTGCCAACAGCCACTCTGGAGAAGTGTATGGTGTTTCCTGAAACATCTAAGAAACAAAGCAACAGAGCCTAGGGCACTTCCACTTATGGTACTATAGCTTAGGGAAATTAAACTCAAAAAGACACAGCCACTCATATTATGGGAAGGCTCTGTTTACAAGAACCTCGTTTATGGTACAAATTCAATATCGCAGAAAGCGAAAAAAGGATAAAGAAGTTGTGGTACTTACGTACAATGCAATATCACTCAGCAATGAAATATAAGTCACCAGGCCCGTAGCAGCATAATGAGTGGCTTAAGCTACGATGATTCTAAGTGAAATAAGTCACACAGAAAAAGAAACATCAAAAGGTATCACTACTACACGGAATGTAAACTTGGCTACACAGGAACTGAATTACAAAACAGAACAGGGTCTCAAATGTAGAAAACCAACTTATGCTTGCTTAAGGGGAAAGGTGAGTTGGGGTGCTGCATAAAACCAGAGATTGAACTTGGAACAGATACCGTTCCATAAGCCAAATATATAATAGACAAGAGCTACTCCTTGTTCAACGAAGTGGACTTAACACCCCATATTAAACGCCTAAGAATATACCTGACTAGTAATAATCTTAAAACCTATTGATTTATATGTCTCCGAAAGAGAATCAAGGTTGTGTACAGCGGCATAAACGCAGCAGTCATAGGATTGATGAGGATCGGTGAGCAAATGCAGATCCTTTGAAGTCATATTGCATGGTACCCATTCCATGGGTCTCAACTCTCCAGGTTTAAGGGATTCTTCCTTCAGCTAAAACATGCATGTGGAACCCAGAATATGATCCTCTGTGTGTTCGGGAAACGTGTTCAAATGTGTCTCAGGTTTCGTCCCCTGGTACTCGGGTGCAACATTCCAGACGCTTTACTAACACTCTCCCCACTTGGAGAGTCAGTGCCTTTAACCTACTGTTTGGCCCAGTTTGCAATTTCTGCGGAAAATGTACAGGAATAGGGAGAACCAATGAGAGACTAGCTGGAGGTGTCTGGACAGGCAATTTTAACTCTCATTTCCCACCAGGAAGAGGAATTAACCAAAGGCTCAGCGTGCCGTGCCGGAACCACACTAGGGCCTGAAGCAATCCTGCGGTGTTGCGGCCAGCTCACAAGAAAGCGAGTTGAAGAAAAGAGCTCATGGGCACTGTAATTCACAAACCTGCAGAGTTATAAATGACAGCTATCGTCCAAAAATATATTAAAGTAAGGCTGCCAAGAGGACTTGACAGCGGGGCAGAATTGCAGGAAACCGATTTCAGGAGGTAGACTGGAATTGCATGTAAAGCATAGGAAAAGAGGCAGAACGTCCACAATGATGCACTTGGCCAAAAAGGGCGTATGCGTTTTTTCCTGAATATATTCAGGAAAAAACGCATACGCCCTTTTTGGCCAACCAAGCAAGCTTGCAAAGGAAATCTGCACTACAATGAAGTCTCACTGCCCCCAGTCAAAAGGGCCATCTGAAAAAAGTGTAAAATCCAGAAAGACAGGACAGGCCATGGAGAACTGGGAGCCTTGTTATGCTGATGGGCGGGATGTAAATTGCCAACAGCCACTCTGGAGAAGTGTATGGTGTTTCCTGAATCATCTACAAAACAAAGCAACAGAGCCTAGGGCACTTCCACTTATGGTACTATAGCTTAGGGAAATTAAACTCAAAAAGACACAGCCACCCCAAATTATGGGAAGGCTCTGTTTACAAGAACCTCATTTATGGTACAAGTTCAATATCGCAGAAAGCGAAAAATGGATAAAGAAGTTGTGGTACTTACGTACAATGCAATATCACTCAGCAATGAAATCTATGTCATCAGGCCCGTAGCAGCATAATGAGTGGATTCAGGTACGATGATTCTAAGTGAGATAAGTCACACAGAAAAAGAAACTTCATAAGATATCACTACTACACGGAATGAAAACTTGGCTACACAGGAACTGAATTACAAAACAGAACAGGGTCTCAAATGTAGAAAACCAACTTATGCTTGCTTAAGGGGAAAGGTGAGTTGGGGTGCTGCATAAAACCAGAGATTGAATTTGGCACAGATACCGTTCCATAAGCCAAATATATAATAGACAAGAGCTACTCCTTGTTCAACGAAGTGGACACAACACCCCATATTATACGCCTAAGAATATACCTGACTAGTAAGAATCTTAAAACCTATGGATTTATATGTCTCTGAAAGAGAATCAAGCGTGTGTACAGCGGCAAAAATGCAGTAGTGATAGGATTGGTGAGGTTCGGTGAGCAAATGCAGACCCTTTGAAGTCATATTGCATGGTACCCATTCCATGGGTCTCAACTCTCCAAGTTTAAGGGATTCTTCCTTCAGCTAAAACATGCATGTGGAACCCAGAGTATGATCCACCGTGTGCTCGGGAAACGTGTTCAAATGTGTCTCAGTTTTCGTCACCTGGTACTCGGGTGCAACATTCCAGACGCTTTACTAACACTCTCCCCACTTGGAGAGTCAGTGCCTTTAACCTCCTGTTTGGCCCAGTTTGCAATTTCTGCGGAAAATGAACAAGAATAGGGAGAACCAATGAGAGACAAGCTGGAGGTGTCTGGTCAGGCAAATCTAACTCTCATTTCCCACCAGGAAGAGGAATTAACCAAAGGCTCTGCGTGCCGTTCCGGAACCACACTAGGGCCTGAAGCAATCCTGCGGTGTTGCGGCCAGCTCAGCAGAAAGCGAGTTGAAGAAAGGAGCTCAGGGACACTGTAACTCACAAATCTGCAGAGTTATAAATGATAGCTATCGTCCTAAAATATATTGAACTAAGGCTGCCAAGAGGACTTGAAAGCGGGGCAGAATTGCAGGAAACCGATTTCAGGAGGTAGACTAGAATTGCATGTAAAGCATAGGAAAAGAGGCAGAACGTCCACAATGATGCACTTGGCCAAAAAGTGCGTATGCGTTTTTTCCTGAATATATTCAGGGAAAAATGCATACGCCCTTTTTGACCAACCAAGCAAGCTTGCAAAGGAAATCTGCACTACAATGAAGTCTCACTGCCCCACACTCAAAAGGGTCATCTGAAAAAAGTGTAAAATCCAGAAAGGCAGGACAGGCCATGGAGAACTGGGTGCCTTGTAATGCTGATGGGCGGGATGGAAATTGCCAACAGCCACTCTGGAGAAGTGTATGGTGTTTCCTGAAACATCTAAGAAACAAAGCAACAGAGCCTAGGGCACTTCCACTTATGGTACTATAGCTTAGGGAAATTAAAATCAAAAAGACACAGCCACCCCAAAGTTTGGGACGACTCTGTTTACAAGAACCTCGTTTATGGTACAAGTTCAATATCGCAGAAAGCGAAAAATGGATAAAGAAGTTGTGGTACTTACGTACAATGCAATATCACTCAGCAATGAAATCTATGTCATCAGGCCCGTAGCAGCATAATGAGTGGATTCAGGTACGATGATTCTAAGTGAAATAACTCACACAGAAAAAGAAACTTCATAAGATATCACTACTACACGGAATGTAAACTTGGCTACACAGGAACTGAATTACAAAACAGAACAGGGTCTCAAATGTAGAAAACCAACTTATGCTTGCTTAAGGGGAAAGGTGAGTTGGGGTGCTGCATAAAACCAGAGATTGAATTTGGCACAGATACAGTTCCATAAGCCAAATATATAATACACAAGAGCTACTCCTTGTTCAACGAAGTGGACTCAACACCCCATATTAAACGCCTAAGAATATACCTGACTAGTAAGAATCTTAAAACCTATGGATTTATATGTCTCCGAAAGAGAATCAAGCGTGTGTACAGCGGCATAAGTGCAGTAGTGATAGGATTGATGAGGTTCGGTGAGCAAATGCAGATCCTTTGAAGTCATATTGCATGGTACCCATTCCATGGGTCTCAACTCTCCAGGTTTAAGGGATTCTTCCTTCAGCTAAAACATGTATGTGGAACCCAGAGTATGATCCTCTGTGTGTTCAGGAAACGTGTTCAAATGTGTCTCAGTTTTCGTCCCCTGGTACTCGGGTGCAACATTCCAGACGCTTTACTAACACTCGCCCCACTTGGAGAGTCAGTGCCTTTAACCTCCTGTTTGGCCCAGTTTGCAATTTCTGCGGAAAATGAACAGGAATAGGGAGAACCAATGAGAGACTAGCTGGAGGTGTCTGGACGGGCAAATTTAACTCTCATTTCCCACCAGGAAGAGGAATTAACCAAAGGCTAGCGTGCCGTGCCGGAACCACACTAGGGCCTGAAGCAATGCTGCGGTGTTGCGGCCAGCTCACAAGAAAGCAAGTTGAAGAAAGGAGCTCAGGGACACTGTGATTCACAAACATGCAGAGTTATAAATGACAGCTATCGTCCAAAAATATATTGAAGTAAGGCTGCAAGAGGACTTGAAAGCGGGGCAGAATTGCAGGAAACCGATTTCAGGAGGTAGACTGGAATTGCATTTAAAGCATATGAAAAGAGGCAGAACGTCCACAATGATGCACTTGGCCAAAAAGGGCGTATGCGTTTTTTCCTGAATATATTCAGGAAAAAACGCATACGCCCTTTTTGGCCAACCAAGCAAGCTTGCAAAGGAAATCTGCACTACAATGAAGTCTCACTGCCCCCCGGTCAAAAGGGCCATCTGAAAAAAGTGTAAAATCCAGAAAGGCAGGACAGGCCATGGAGAACTGGGAGCCTTGTTATGCTGATGGGCGGGATGTAAATTGCCAACAGCCACTCTGGAGAAGTGTATGGTGTTTCCTGAAACATCTAAGAAACAAAGCAACAGAGCCTAGGGCACTTCCACTTATGGTACTATAGCTTAGGGAAATTAAACTCAAAAAGACACAGCCACCCTAAATTATGGGAAGGCTCTGTTTACAAGAACCTCATTTATGGTACAAGTTCAATATCGCAGAAAGCGAAAAATGGATAAAGAAGTTGTGGTACTTACGTACAATGCAATATCACTCAGCAATGAAATCTATGTCATCAGGCCCGTAGCAGCATAATGAGTGGATTCAGGTACGATGATTCTAAGTGAAATAAGTCACACAGAAAGAGAAACTTCATAAGATATCACTACTACACGGAATGTAAACTTGGCTACACAGGAACTGAATTACAAAACAGAACAGGGTCTCAAATGTAGAAAACCAACTTATGCTTGCTTAAGGGGAAAGGTGAGTTGGGGTGCTGCATAAAACCAGAGATTGAACTTGGCACAGATACCGTTCCATAAGCCAAATATATAATAGAAAATAGCTACTCCTTGTTCAACGAAGTGGACTCAACACCCCATATTAAACGCCTAAGAATATACCTGACTAGTAAGAATCTTAAAACCTATGGATTTATATGTCTCCGAAAGAGAATCAAGCGTGTGTACAGCGGCATAAATGCAGTAGTGATAGGATTGGTGAGGTTCGGTGAGCAAATGCAGACCCTTAGAAGGCATATTGCATGGTACCCATTCCATGGGTCTCAACTCTCCAGGTTTAAGGGATTCTTCCTTCAGCTAAAACATGCATGTGGAACCCAGAGTATGATCCACTGTGTGTTCGGGAAACGTGTTCAAATGTGTCTCAGTTTTCGTCACCTGGTACTCGGGTGCAACATTCCAGACGCTTTACTAACACTCTCCCCACTTGGAGAGTCAGTGCCTTTAACCTCCTGTTTGGCCCAGTTTGCAATTTCTGCGGAAAATGAACAGGAATAGGGAGAACCAATGAGAGACTAGCTGGAGGTGTCTGGACGGGCAATTTTAACTCTCATTCCCCACCAGGAAGAGGAATTAACCAAAGGCTCAGCGTGCCGTTCCGGAACCACACTAGGGCCTGAAGCAATCCTGCGGTGTTGCGGCCAGCTCACAAGAAAGCGAGTTGAAGAAAGGAGCTCAGGGACACTGTAACTCACAAACCTGCAGAGTTATAAATGACAGCTATCGTCCAAAAATATATTGAAGTAAGGCTGCCAAGAGGACTTGAATGCGGGGTAGAATTGCAGGAAACCGATTTCAGGAGGTAGACTGGAATTGCATGTAAAGCATAGGAAAAGAGGCAGAACGTCCACAATGATGCACTTGGTCAAAAAGGGCGTATTCGTTTTTTCCTGAATATATTCAGGAAAAAACGCATACGCCCTTTATGGCCAACCAAGCAAGCTTGCAAAGGAAATCTGCACTACAATGAAGTCTCACTGCCCCACACTCAAAAGGGTCATCTGAAAAAAGTGTAAAATCCAGAAAGGCAGGACAGGCCATGGAGAACTGGGTGCCTTGTAATGCTGATGGGCGGGATGGAAATTGCCAATAGCCACTCTGGAGAAGTGTATGGTGTTTCCTGAAACATCTAAGAAACAAAACAACAGAGCCTAGGGCACTTCCACTTCTGGTCCTATAGCTTAGGGAAATTAAAATCAAAAAGACACAGCCACCCCAAATTTTGGGACGCCTCTGTTTACAAGAACCTCGTTTATGGTACAAGTTCAATATCGCAGAAAGCGAAAAATGGATAAAGAAGTTGTGGTACTTACGTACAATGCAATATCACTCAGCAATGAAATCTAAGTCACCAGGCCCGTAGCAGCATAATGAGTGGCTTAAGCTACGATGATTCTAAGTGAAATAAGTCACACAGAAAAAGAAACATCAAAAGGTATCACTACTACACGGAATGTAAACTTGGCTACACAGGAACTGAATTACAAAACAGAACAGGGTCTCAAATGTAGAAAACCAACTTATGCTTGCTTAAGGGGAAAGGTGAGTTGGGGTGCTGCATAAAACCAGAGATTGAACTTGGCACAGATACCGTTCCATAAGCCAAATATATAATAGACAAGAGCTACTCCTTGTTCAACGAAGTGGACTTAACACCCCATATTAAACGCCTAAGAATATACCTGACTAGTAATAATCTTAAAACCTATTGATTTATATGTCTCCAAAAGAGAATCAAGGTTGTGTACAGCGGCATAAACGCAGCAGTGATAGGATTGATGAGGATCGGTGAGCAAATGCAGATCCTTTGAAGTCATATTGCATGGTACCTATTCCATGGGTCTCAACTCTCCAGGTTTAAGGGATTCTTCCTTCAGCTAAAACATGCATGTGGAACCCAGAGTATGATCCTCTGTGTGTTGGGGAAACGTGTTCAAATGTGTCTCAGTTTTCGTCCCCTGGTACTCGGGTGCAACATTCCAGACGCTTTACTAACACTCTCCCCACTTGGAGAGTCAGTGCCTTTAACCTCTTGTTTGGCCCAGTTTGCAATTTCTGCGGAAAATGAACAGGAATAGGGAGAACCAATGAGAGACTAGCTGGAGATGTCTGGTCAGGCAAATTTAACTCTCATTTCCCACAAGGAAGAGGAATTAACCAAAGGCTCAGCGTGCCGTGGGGAACCACACTAGGGACTGAAGCAATCCTGCGGTGTTGCGGCCAGCTCACAAGAAAGCGAGTTGAAGAAAGGAGCTCAGGGACACTGTAACTCACAAACCTGCAGAGTTATAAATGACAGCTATCGTCCAAAAATATATTGAAGTAAGGCTGCCAAGAGGACTTGAAAGCGGGGTAGAATTGCAGGAAACCGATTTCAGGAGGTAGACTGGAATTGCATGTAAAGCATAGGAAAAGAGGCAGAACGTCCACAATGATGCACTTGGCCAAAAAGGGCGTATGCGTTTTTTCCTGAATATATTCAGGAAAAAACGCATACGCCCTTTTTGACCAACCAAGCAAGCTTACAGAGGAAATCTACACTACAATGAAGTCTCACTGCCCCCCGGTCAAAAGGGCCATCTGAAAAAAGTGTAAAATCCAGAAAGGCAGGACAGGCCATGGAGAACTGGGAGCCTTGTTATGCTGATGGGCGGGATGTAAATTGCCAACAGCCACTCTGGAGAAGTGTATGGTGTTTCCTGAAACATCTAAGAAACAAAGCAACAGAGCCTAGGGCACTTCCACTTATGGTACTATAGCTTAGGGAAATTAAACTCAAAAAGACACAGCCACCCTAAATTATGGGAAGGCTCTGTTTACAAGAACCTCATTTATGGTACAAGTTCAATATCGCAGAAAGCGAAAAATGGATAAAGAAGTTGTGGTACTTACGTACAATGCAATATCACTCAGCAATGAAATCTATGTCATCAGGCCCGTAGCAGCATAATGAGTGGATTCAGGTACGATGATTCTAAGTGAAATAAGTCACACAGAAAGAGAAACTTCATAAGATATCACTACTACACGGAATGTAAACTTGGCTACACAGGAACTGAATTACAAAACAGAACAGGGTCTCAAATGTAGAAAACCAACTTATGCTTGCTTAAGGGGAAAGGTGAGTTGGGGTGCTGCATAAAACCAGAGATTGAACTTGGCACAGATACCGTTCCATAAGCCAAATATATAATAGAAAATAGCTACTCCTTGTTCAACGAAGTGGACTCAACACCCCATATTAAACGCCTAAGAATATACCTGACTAGTAAGAATCTTAAAACCTATGGATTTATATGTCTCCGAAAGAGAATCAAGCGTGTGTACAGCGGCATAAATGCAGTAGTGATAGGATTGGTGAGGTTCGGTGAGCAAATGCAGACCCTTAGAAGGCATATTGCATGGTACCCATTCCATGGGTCTCAACTCTCCAGGTTTAAGGGATTCTTCCTTCAGCTAAAACATGCATGTGGAACCCAGAGTATGATCCACTGTGTGTTCGGGAAACGTGTTCAAATGTGTCTCAGTTTTCGTCCCCTGGTACTCGGGTGCAACATTCCAGACGCTTTACTAACACTCTCCCCACTTGGAGAGTCAGTGCCTTTAACCTCCTGTTTGGCCCAGTTTGCAATTTCTGCGGAAAATGAACAGGAATAGGGAGAACCAATGAGAGACTAGCTGGAGGTGTCTGGACGGGCAATTTTAACTCTCATTCCCCACCAGGAAGAGGAATTAACCAAAGGCTCAGCGTGCCGTTCCGGAACCACACTAGGGCCTGAAGCAATCCTGCGGTGTTGCGGCCAGCTCACAAGAAAGCGAGTTGAAGAAAGGAGCTCAGGGACACTGTAACTCACAAACCTGCAGAGTTATAAATGACAGCTATCGTCCAAAAATATATTGAAGTAAGGCTGCCAAGAGGACTTGAATGCGGGGTAGAATTGCAGGAAACCGATTTCAGGAGGTAGACTGGAATTGCATGTAAAGCATAGGAAAAGAGGCAGAACGTCCACAATGATGCACTTGGTCAAAAAGGGCGTATTCGTTTTTTCCTGAATATATTCAGGAAAAAACGCATACGCCCTTTATGGCCAACCAAGCAAGCTTGCAAAGGAAATCTGCACTACAATGAAGTCTCACTGCCCCACACTCAAAAGGGTCATCTGAAAAAAGTGTAAAATCCAGAAAGGCAGGACAGGCCATGGAGAACTGGGTGCCTTGTAATGCTGATGGGCGGGATGGAAATTGCCAATAGCCACTCTGGAGAAGTGTATGGTGTTTCCTGAAACATCTAAGAAACAAAACAACAGAGCCTAGGGCACTTCCACTTCTGGTCCTATAGCTTAGGGAAATTAAAATCAAAAAGACACAGCCACCCCAAATTTTGGGACGCCTCTGTTTACAAGAACCTCGTTTATGGTACAAGTTCAATATCGCAGAAAGCGAAAAATGGATAAAGAAGTTGTGGTACTTACGTACAATGCAATATCACTCAGCAATGAAATCTAAGTCACCAGGCCCGTAGCAGCATAATGAATGGCTTAAGCTACGATGATTCTAAGTGAAATAAGTCACACAGAAAAAGAAACATCAAAAGGTATCACTACTACACGGAATGTAAACTTGGCTACACAGGAACTGAATTACAAAACAGAACAGGGTCTCAAATGTAGAAAACCAACTTATGCTTGCTTAAGGGGAAAGGTGAGTTGGGGTGCTGCATAAAACCAGAGATTGAACTTGGCACAGATACCGTTCCATAAGCCAAATATATAATAGACAAGAGCTACTCCTTGTTCAACGAAGTGGACTTAACACCCCATATTAAACGCCTAAGAATATACCTGACTAGTAATAATCTTAAAACCTATTGATTTATATGTCTCCAAAAGAGAATCAAGGTTGTGTACAGCGGCATAAACGCAGCAGTGATAGGATTGATGAGGATCGGTGAGCAAATGCAGATCCTTTGAAGTCATATTGCATGGTACCTATTCCATGGGTCTCAACTCTCCAGGTTTAAGGGATTCTTCCTTCAGCTAAAACATGCATGTGGAACCCAGAGTATGATCCTCTGTGTGTTGGGGAAACGTGTTCAAATGTGTCTCAGTTTTCGTCCCCTGGTACTCGGGTGCAACATTCCAGACGCTTTACTAACACTCTCCCCACTTGGAGAGTCAGTGCCTTTAACCTCTTGTTTGGCCCAGTTTGCAATTTCTGCGGAAAATGAACAGGAATAGGGAGAACCAATGAGAGACTAGCTGGAGATGTCTGGTCAGGCAAATTTAACTCTCATTTCCCACAAGGAAGAGGAATTAACCAAAGGCTCAGCGTGCCGTGGGGAACCACACTAGGGACTGAAGCAATCCTGCGGTGTTGCGGCCAGCTCACAAGAAAGCGAGTTGAAGAAAGGAGCTCAGGGACACTGTAACTCACAAACCTGCAGAGTTATAAATGACAGCTATCGTCCAAAAATATATTGAAGTAAGGCTGCCAAGAGGACTTGAAAGCGGGGTAGAATTGCAGGAAACCGATTTCAGGAGGTAGACTGGAATTGCATGTAAAGCATAGGAAAAGAGGCAGAACGTCCACAATGATGCACTTGGCCAAAAAGGGCGTATGCGTTTTTTCCTGAATATATTCAGGAAAAAACGCATACGCCCTTTTTGACCAACCAAGCAAGCTTACAGAGGAAATCTACACTACAATGAAGTCTCACTGCCCCACGCTCAAAAGGGTCATCTGAAAAAAGTGTAAAATCCAGAAAGGCAGGACAGGCCATGGAGAACTGGGAGCCTTGTTATGCTGATGGGCGGGATGTAAATTGCCAACAGCCACTCTGGAGAAGTGTATGGTGTTTCCTGAAACATCTAAGAAACAAAGCAACAGAGCCTAGGGCACTTCCACTTATGGTACTATAGCTTAGGGAAATTAAACTCAAAAAGACACAGCCACTCATATTATGGGAAGGCTCTGTTTACAAGAACCTCGTTTATGGTACAAATTCAATATCGCAGAAAGCGAAAAAAGGATAAAGAAGTTGTGGTACTTACGTACAATGCAATATCACTCAGCAATGAAATCTAAGTCACCAGGCCCGTAGCAGCATAATGAGTGGCTTAAGCTACGATGATTCTAAGTGAAATAAGTCACACAGAAAAAGAAACATCAAAAGGTATCACTACTACACGGAATGTAAACTTGGCTACACAGGAACTGAATTACAAAACAGAACAGGGTCTCAAATGTAGAAAACCAACTTATGCTTGCTTAAGGGGAAAGGTGAGTTGGGGTGCTGCATAAAACCAGAGATTGAACTTGGAACAGATACCGTTCCATAAGCCAAATATATAATAGACAAGAGCTACTCCTTGTTCAACGAAGTGGACTTAACACCCCATATTAAACGCCTAAGAATATACCTGACTAGTAATAATCTTAAAACCTATTGATTTATATGTCTCCGAAAGAGAATCAAGGTTGTGTACAGCGGCATAAACACAGCAGTCATAGGATTGATGAGGATCGGTGAGCAAATGCAGATCCTTTGAAGTCATATTGCATGGTACCCATTCCATGGGTCTCAACTCTCCAGGTTTAAGGGATTCTTCCTTCAGCTAAAACATGCATGTGGAACCCAGAATATGATCCTCTGTGTGTTCGGGAAACGTGTTCAAATGTGTCTCAGGTTTCGTCCCCTGGTACTCGGGTGCAACATTCCAGACGCTTTACTAACACTCTCCCCACTTGGAGAGTCAGTGCCTTTAACCTCCTGTTTGGCCCAGTTTGCAATTTCTGCGGAAAATGAACAGGAATAGGGAGAACCAATGAGAGACTAGCTGGAGGTGTCTGGACGGGCATATTTAACTCTCATTCCCCACCAGGAAGAGGAATTAACCAAAGGCTCAGCGTTCCACGGCGGAACCACACTAGGGCCTGAAGCAATCCTGCGGTGTTGCGGCCAGCTCACAAGAAAGCGAGTTGAAGAAAGGAGCTCAGGGACACTGTAACTCACAAACCTGCAGAGTTATAAATGACAGCTATCGTCCAAAAATATATTGAAGTAAGGCTGCCAAGAGGACTTGAAAGCGGGGCAGAATTGCAGGAAACCGATTTCAGGAGGTAGACTGGAATTGCATGTAAAGCATAGGAAAAGAGGCAGAACGTCCACAATGATGCACTTGGCCAAAAAGGGCGTATGCGTTTTTTCCTGAATATATTCAGGATTAAACGCATACGCCCTTTTTGGCCAACCAAGCAAGCTTACAAAGGAAATCTACACTACAATGAAGTCTCACTGCCCCATGCTCAAAAGGGTCATCTGAAAAAAGTGTAAAATCCAGAAAGGCAGGACAGGCCATGGAGAACTGGGAGCCTTGTTATGCTGATGGGCGGGATGTAAATTGCCAACAGCCACTCTGGAGAAGTGTATGGTGTTTCCTGAAACATCTAAGAAACAAAGCAACAGAGCCTAGGGCACTTCCACTTATGGTCCTATAGCTTAGGGAAATTAAACTCAAAAAGACACAGCCACCCCAAATTATGGGAAGGCTCTGTTTACAAGAACCTCATTTATGGTACAAGTTCAATATCGCAGAAAGCGAAAAATGGATAAAGAAGTTGTGGTACTTACGTACAATGCAATATCACTCAGCAATGAAATCTAAGTCACCAGGCCCGTAGCAGCATAATGAGTGGCTTAAGCTACGATGATTCTAAGTGAAATAAGTCACACAGAAAAAGAAACATCAAAAGGTATCACTACTACACGGAATGTAAACTTGGCTACACAGGAACTGAATTACAAAACAGAACAGGGTCTCAAATGTAGAAAACCAACTTATGCTTGCTTAAGGGGAAAGGTGAGTTGGGGTGCTGCATAAAACCAGAGATTGAACTTGGAACAGATACCA
Organism: Lagenorhynchus albirostris; assembly: GCF_949774975.1. Classification (NCBI taxonomy): domain Eukaryota; kingdom Metazoa; phylum Chordata; class Mammalia; order Artiodactyla; family Delphinidae; genus Lagenorhynchus; species Lagenorhynchus albirostris. Next base: position 58,534,105 of record NC_083098.1, on the reverse strand, counting down.
TTCCATAAGCCAAATATATAATAGACAAGAGCTACTCCTTGTTCAACGAAGTGGACTTAACACCCCATATTAAACGCCTAAGAATATACCTGACTAGTAATAATCTTAAAACCTATTGATTTATATGTCTCCGAAAGAGAATCAAGGTTGTGTACAGCGGCATAAACGCAGCAGTCATAGGATTGATGAGGATCGGTGAGCAAATGCAGATCCTTTGAAGTCAAATTGCATTGTACCCATTCCAAGGGTCTCAACTCTCCAGGTTTAAGGGATTCTTCCTTCAGCTAAAACATGCATGTGGAACCCAGAGTATGATCCTCTGTGTGTTCGGGAAACGTGTTCAAATGTGGCTCAGGTTTCGTCCCCTGGTACTCGGGTGCAACATTTCAGACGCTTTACTAACACTCTCCCCACTTGGAGAGTCAGTGCCTTTAACCTACTGTTTGGCCCAGTTTGCAATTTCTGCGGAAAATGTACAGGAATACGGAGAACCAATGAGAGACTAGCTGGAGGTGTCTGGACGGGCAATTTTAACTCTCATTTCCCACCAGGAAGAGGAATTAACCAAAGGCTCAGCGTGCCGTGCCGGAACCACACTAGGGCCTGAAGCAATCCTGCGGTGTTGCGGCCAGCTCACAAGAAAGCAAGTTCAAGAAAAGAGCTCAGGGGCACTGTAATTCACAAACCTGCAGAGTTATAAATGACAGCTATCGTCCAAAAATATATTAAAGTAAGGCTGCCAAGAGGACTTGACAGCGGGGCAGAATTGCAGGAAACCGATTTCAGGAGGTAGACTGGAATTGCATGTAAAGCATAGGAAAAGAGGCAGAACGTCCACAATGATGCACTTGGCCAAAAAGGGCGTATGCGTTTTTTCCTGAATATATTCAGGAAAAAACGCATACGCCCTTTTTGGCCAACCAAGCAAGCTTGCAAAGGAAATCTGCACTACAATGAAGTCTCACTGCCCCCAGTCAAAAGGGCCATCTGAAAAAAGTGTAAAATCCAGAAAGACAGGACAGGCCATGGAGAACTGGGAGCCTTGTTATGCTGATGGGCGGGATGTAAATTGCCAACAGCCACTCTGGAGAAGTGTATGGTGTTTCCTGAAACATCTAAGAAACAAAGCAACAGAGCCTAGGGCACTTCCACTTATGGTCCTATAGCTTAGGGAAATTAAACTCAAAAAGACACAGCCACCCCAAATTATGGGAAGGCTCTGTTTACAAGAACCTCATTTATGGTACAAGTTCAATATCGCAGAAAGCGAAAAATGGATAAAGAAGTTGTGGTACTTACGTACAATGCAATATCACTCAGCAATGAAATCTAAGTCACCAGGCCCGTAGCAGCATAATGAGTGGCTTAAGCTACGATGATTCTAAGTGAAATAAGTCACACAGAAAAAGAAACATCAAAAGGTATCACTACTACACGGAATGTAAACTTGGCTACACAGGAACTGAATTACAAAACAGAACAGGGTCTCAAATGTAGAAAACCAACTTATGCTTGCTTAAGGGGAAAGGTGAGTTGGGGTGCTGCATAAAACCAGAGATTGAACTTGGAACAGATACCGTTCCATAAGCCAAATATATAATAGACAAGAGCTACTCCTTGTTCAACGAAGTGGACTTAACACCCCATATTAAACGCCTAAGAATATACCTGACTAGTAATAATCTTAAAACCTATTGATTTATAGGTCTCCGAAAGAGAATCAAGGTTGTGTACAGCGGCATAAACGCAGCAGTCATAGGATTGATGAGGATCGGTGAGCAAATGCAGATCCTTTGAAGTCATATTGCATGGTACCCATTCCAAGGGTCTCAACTCTCCAGGTTTAAGGGATTCTTCCTTCAGCTAAAACATGCATGTGGAACCCAGAGTATGATCCTCTGTGTGTTCGGGAAACGTGTTCAAATGTGTCTCAGGTTTCGTCCCCTGGTACTCGGGTGCAACATTCCAGACGCTTTACTAACACTCTCCCCACTTGGAGAGTCAGTGCCTTTAACCTACTGTTTGGCCCAGTTTGCAATTTCTGCGGAAAATGTACAGGAATAGGGAGAACCAATGAGAGACTAGCTGGAGGTGTCTGGACAGGCAATTTTAACTCTCATTTCCCACCAGGAAGAGGAATTAACCAAAGGCTCAGCGTGCCGTGCCGGAACCACACTAGGGCCTGAAGCAATCCTGCGGTGTTGCGGCCAGCTCACAAGAAAGCGAGTTGAAGAAAAGAGCTCAGGGGCACTGTAATTCACAAACCTGCAGAGTTATAAATGACAGCTATCGTCCAAAAATATATTAAAGTAAGGCTGCCAAGAGGACTTGACAGCGGGGCAGAATTGCAGGAAACCGATTTCAGGAGGTAGACTGGAATTGCATGTAAAGCATAGGAAAAGAGGCAGAATGTCCACAATGATGCACTTGGCCAAAAAGGGCGTATGCGTTTTTTCCTGAATATATTCAGGAAAAAACGCATACGCCCTTTTTGGCCAACCAAGCAAGCTTGCAAAGGAAATCTGCACTACAATGAAGTCTCACTGCCCCCAGTCAAAAGGGCCATCTGAAAAAAGTGTAAAATCCAGAAAGACAGGACAGGCCATGGAGAACTGGGAGCCTTGTTATGCTGATGGGCGGGATGTAAATTGCCAACAGCCACTCTGGAGAAGTGTATGGTGTTTCCTGAATCATCTACAAAACAAAGCAACAGAGCCTAGGGCACTTCCACTTATGGTACTATAGCTTAGGGAAATTAAACTCAAAAAGACACAGCCACCCCAAATTATGGGAAGGCTCTGTTTACAAGAACCTCATTTATGGTACAAGTTCAATATCGCAGAAAGCGAAAAATGGATAAAGAAGTTGTGGTACTTACGTACAATGCAATATCACTCAGCAATGAAATCTATGTCATCAGGCCCGTAGCAGCATAATGAGTGGATTCAGGTACGATGATTCTAAGTGAGATAAGTCACACAGAAAAAGAAACTTCATAAGATATCACTACTACACGGAATGAAAACTTGGCTACACAGGAACTGAATTACAAAACAGAACAGGGTCTCAAATGTAGAAAACCAACTTATGCTTGCTTAAGGGGAAAGGTGAGTTGGGGTGCTGCATAAAACCAGAGATTGAATTTGGCACAGATACCGTTCCATAAGCCAAATATATAATAGACAAGAGCTACTCCTTGTTCAACGAAGTGGACTCAACACCCCATATTATACGCCTAAGAATATACCTGACTAGTAAGAATCTTAAAACCTATGGATTTATATGTCTCTGAAAGAGAATCAAGCGTGTGTACAGCGGCAAAAATGCAGTAGTGATAGGATTGGTGAGGTTCGGTGAGCAAATGCAGACCCTTTGAAGTCATATTGCATGGTACCCATTCCATGGGTCTCAACTCTCCAAGTTTAAGGGATTCTTCCTTCAGCTAAAACATGCATGTGGAACCCAGAGTATGATCCACCGTGTGTTCGGGAAACGTGTTCAAATGTGTCTCAGTTTTCGTCACCTGGTACTCGGGTGCAACATTCCAGACGCTTTACTAACACTCTCCCCACTTGGAGAGTCAGTGCCTTTAACCTCCTGTTTGGCCCAGTTTGCAATTTCTGCGGAAAATGAACAAGAATAGGGAGAACCAATGAGAGACAAGCTGGAGGTGTCTGGTCAGGCAAATTTAACTCTCATTTCCCACCAGGAAGAGGAATTAACCAAAGGCTCTGCGTGCCGTTCCGGAACCACACTAGGGCCTGAAGCAATCCTGCGGTGTTGCAGCCAGCTCAGCAGAAAGCGAGTTGAAGAAAGGAGCTCAGGGACACTGTAACTCACAAATCTGCAGAGTTATAAATGATAGCTATCGTCCTAAAATATATTGAACTAAGGCTGCCAAGAGGACTTGAAAGCGGGGCAGAATTGCAGGAAACCGATTTCAGGAGGTAGACTGGAATTGCATTTAAAGCATAGGAAAAGAGGCAGAACGTCCACAATGATGCACTTGGCCAAAAAGGGCGTATGCGTTTTTTCCTGAATATATTCAGGAAAAAACGCATACGCCCTTTTTGGCCAACCAAGCAAGCTTGCAAAGGAAATCTGCACTACAATGAAGTCTCACTGCCCCACACTCAAAAGGGTCATCTGAAAAAAGTGTAAAATCCAGAAAGGCAGGACAGGCCATGGAGAACTGGGTGCCTTGTAATGCTGATGGGCGGGATGGAAATTGCCAACAGCCACTCTGGAGAAGTGTATGGTGTTTCCTGAAACATCTAAGAAACAAAGCAACAGAGCCTAGGGCACTTCCACTTATGGTACTATAGCTTAGGGAAATTAAAATCAAAAAGACACAGCCACCCCAAAGTTTGGGACGGCTCTGTTTACAAGAACCTGGTTTATGGTACAAGTTCAATATCGCAGAAAGCGAAAAATGGATAAAGAAGTTGTGTTACTTACGTACAATGCAATATCACTCAGCAATGAAATCTATGTCATCAGGCCCGTAGCAGCATAATGAGTGGATTCAGGTACGATGATTCTAAGTGAAATAAGTCACACAGAAAAAGAAACTTCATAAGATATCACTAGTGCACGGAATGTAAACTTGGCTACACAGGAACTGAATTACAAAACAGAACAGGGTCTCAAATGTAGAAAACCAACTTATGCTTGCTTAAGGGGAAAGGTGAGTTGGGGTGCTGCATAAAACCAGAGATTGAATTTGGCACAGATACAGTTCCATAAGCCAAATATATAATACACAAGAGCTACTCCTTGTTCAACGAAGTGGACTCAACACCCCATATTAAACGCCTAAGAATATACCTGACTAGTAAGAATCTTAAAACCTATGGATTTATATGTCTCCGAAAGAGAATCAAGCGTGTGTACAGCGGCATAAGTGCAGTAGTGATAGGATTGATGAGGTTCGGTGAGCAAATGCAGATCCTTTGAAGTCATATTGCATGGTACCCATTCCATGGGTCTCAACTCTCCAGGTTTAAGGGATTGTTCCTTCAGCTAAAACATGTATGTGGAACCCAGAGTATGATCCTCTGTGTGTTCAGGAAACGTGTTCAAATGTGTCTCAGTTTTCGTCCCCTGGTACTCGGGTGCAACATTCCAGACGCTTTACTAACACTCGCCCCACTTGGAGAGTCAGTGCCTTTAAACTCCTGTTTGGCTCAGTTTGCAATTTCTGCGGAAAATGAAGAGGAATAGGGAGAACAAATGAGAGACTAGCTGGAGGTGTCTGGACGGGCAAATTTAACTTTCATTTCCCACCAGGAAGAGGAATTAACCAAAGGCTCAGCGTGCCGTGCCGGAACCACACTAGGGCCTGAAGCAATCCTGCGGTGTTGCGGCCAGCTCACAAGAAAGCGAGTTGAAGAAAGGAGCTCAGGGGCACTGTATTTCACAAACCTGCAGAGTTATAAATGACAGCTATCATCCAAAAATATATTGAAGTAAGGCTGCCAAGAGGATTTGAAAGCGGGGCGGAATTGCAGGAAACCGAGTTCAGGAGGTAGACTGGAATTGCATGTAAAGCATAGGAAAAGAGGCAGAACGTCCACAATGATGCACTTGGCCAAAAAGGGCGTATGCGTTTTTTCCTGAATATATTCAGGAAAAAACGCATACGCACTTTTTGGCCAACCAAGCAAGCTTGCAAAGGAAATCTGCACTACAATGAAGTCTCACCTCCCCCCGGTCAAAAGGGCCATCTGAAAAAAGTGTAAAATCCAGAAATGCAGGACAGGCCATGGAGAACTGGGAGCCTTGTTATGCTGATGGGCGGGATGTAAATTGCCAACAGCCACTCGGGAGAAGTGTATGGTGTTTCCAGAAACATCTAAAAAACAAAGCAACAGAGCCTAGGGCACTTCCACTTATGGTCCTATAGCTTAGGGAAATTAAAATCAAAAGACACAGCCACCCCAAAGGTTGGGACGGCTCTGTTTACAAGAACCTGGTTTATGGTACAAGTTCAATATCGCAGAAAGTGAAAAATGGATAAAGAAGTTGTGGTACTTACGTACAATGCAGTATCACTCAGCAATGAAATCTATGTCATCAGGCCCGTAGCAGCATAATGAGTGGATTCAGGTATGATGATTCTAACTGAAATAAGTCACACAGGAAAAGAAACATCATAAGATATCACTAATACACGGAATGTAAACTTGGCTACACAGGAACTGAATTACAAAACAGAACAGGGTCTCAAATTTAGAAAACCAACTTATGCTTGCTTAAGGGGAAAGGTGAGTTGTGGTGCTGCATAAAACCAGAGATTGAAATGAGCACAGATAACGTTCCTTAAGCCAAATATGGAATAGACAAGTGCTACTCCTTGCTCAACGAAATGGACTCAACACCCCATATTAAACGCCTAAGAATATACCTGACTAGTAAGAATCTTAAAACCTATGGATTTATATGTCTCCGAAAGAGAATCAAGCGTGTGTACAGCGGCATAAACGCAGCAGTGATACGATTGGTGAGGTTCGGTGAGCAAATGAAACCCTTTGAAGTCATATTGCATGGTACCCATTCCACGGGTCTCAACTCTCCAGGTTTAAGGTATTCTTCCTTCAGCTAAAACATGCATGTGGAACCCAGAGTATGATCAACCATGTGATCGGGAGACGTGTTCCAATATGTGTCAGTTTTCGTCCCATGGTACTCGGGTGCAACATTCCAGACGCTTTACTAACATTCTCCCGACTTGGAGAGTCAGTGCCTTTAACCTCCTGTTTGGCCCAGTTTGCAATTTCTGCGGAAGATGAACAGGAATAGGGAGAACCAATGACAGACTAGCTGGAGGTGTCTGGACGGGCAAATTTAACTCTCATTTCCCACCAGGAAGAGGAATTAACCAAAGGCTCAGCGTGCCGTGCCGGAACCAGATTAGGGCCTGAAGCAATCCTGCGGTGATGCGGCCAGCTCACGAGAAAGCGAGTTGAAGAAAGGAGCTCATGGGCACTGTAATTCACAAACCTGCAGTGTTATAAATGACAGCTATCGTCCAAAAATATACTGAAGTAAGGCTGCCAAGAGGACTTGAAAGCGGGGCAGAATTGCAGGAAACCGATTTCAGGAGGTAGACTGGAATTGCATTGAAAGCATAGGAAAAGAGGCAGAACGTCCACAATGATGCACTTGGCCAAAAAGGGCGTATGCGTTTTTTCCTGAATATATTCAGGAAAAAACGCATACGCCCTTTTTGGCCAACCAAGCAAGCTTGCAAAGGAAATCTGCACTACAGTGAAGTCTCACTTCCCCCCGGTCAAAAGGGCCATCTGAAAAAAGTGTAAAATCCAGAAAGGCAGGACAGGCCATGGAGAACTGGGAGCCTTGTTATGCTGATGGGCGGGATGTAAATTGCCAACAGCCACTCGGGAGAAGTGTATGGTGTTTCCTGAAACATCTAAAAAACAAAGCAACAGAGCCTAGGGCACTTCCACTTATGGTCCTATAGCTTAGGGAAATTAAAATCAAAAGACACAGCCACCCCAAAGGTTGGGACGGCTCTGTTTACAAGAACCTGGTTTACGGTACAAGTTCAATATCGCAGAAAGTGAAAAATGGATAAAGAAGTTGTGGTACTTACGTACAATGCAGTATCACTCAGCAATGAAATCTATGTCATCAGGCCCGTAGCAGCATAATGAGTGGATTCAGGTATGATGATTCTAACTGAAATAAGTCACACAGGAAAAGAAACATCATAAGATATCACTAATACACGGAATGTAAACTTGGCTACATAGGAACTGAATTACAAAACAGAACAGGGTCTCAAATTTAGAAAACCAACTTATGCTTGCTTAAGGGGAAAGGTGAGTTGGGGTGCTGCATAAAACCAGAGATTGAAATGAGCACAGATAAAGTTCCTTAAGCCAAATATGGAATAGACAAGAGCTACTCCTTGCTCAACGAAATGGATTCAACACCCCATATTAAACACCTAAGAATGTACCTGACTAGGAAGTATCTTAAAACCTATGGATTGCTATGTCTCCGAAAAAGAATCAAGCGTGTGTTCAGGGGCATAAACGCAGCAGTGATAGGATTGGAGAAGTTCGGTGAGCAAATGAAGACCCTTTGAAGTCATATTGCATGGTACCCATTCCACGGGTCTCAACTCTCCAGGTTTAAGGTATTCTTCCTTCAGCTAAAACATGCATGTGGAACCCAGAGTATGATCAACCGTGTGATCGGGAGACGTGTTCCAATATGTGTCAGTTTTCGTCCCCTGGTACTCGGGTGCAACATTCCAGACGCTTTACTAACACTCTCCCGACTTGGAGAGTCAGTGCCTTTAACCTCCTGTTTGGCCCAGTTTGCAATTTCTGCGGAAGATGAACAGGAATAGGGAGAACCAATGACAGACTAGCTGGAGGTGTCTGGACGGGCAAATTTAACTCTCATTTCCCACCAGGAAGAGGAATTAACCAAAGGCTCAGCGTGCCGTGCCGGAACCAGATTAGGGCCTGAAGCAGTCCTGCAGTGATGCGGCCAGCTCACAAGAAAGCGAGTTGAAGAAAGGAGCTCAGGGGCACTGTAATTCACAAACCTGCAGAGTTATAAATGACAGCTATCGTCCAAAAATATACTGAAGTAAGGCTGCCAAGAGGACTTGAAAGCGGGGCAGAATTGCAGGAAACCGATTTCAGGAGGTAGACTGGAATTGCATTTAAAGCATAGGAAAAGAGGCAGAACGTCCACAATGATGCACTTGGCCAAAAAGGGCGTATGCGTTTTTTCCTGAATATATTCAGGAAAAAACGCATACGCCCTTTTTGGCCAACCAAGCAAGCTTGCAAAGGAAATCTGCACTACAGTGAAGTCTCACTTCCCCCCGGTCAAAAGGGCCATCTGAAAAAAGTGTAAAATCCAGAAAGGCAGGACAGGCCATGGAGAACTGGGAGCCTTGTTATGCTGATGGGCGGGATGTAAATTGCCAACAGCCACTCGGGAGAAGTGTATGGTGTTTCCTGAAACATCTAAAAAACAAAGCAACAGAGCCTAGGGCACTTCCACTTATGGTCCTATAGCTTAGGGAAATTAAAATCAAAAGACACAGCCACCCCAAAGGTTGGGACGGCTCTGTTTACAAGAACCTGGTTTACGGTACAAGTTCAATATCGCAGAAAGTGAAAAATGGATAAAGAAGTTGTGGTACATACGTACAATGCAGTATCACTCAGCAATGAAATCTATGTCATCAGGCCCGTAGCAGCATAATGAGTGGATTCAGGTATGATGATTCTAACTGAAATAAGTCACACAGGAAAAGAAACATCATAAGATATCACTAATACACGGAATGTAAACTTGGCTACATAGGAACTGAATTACAAAACAGAACAGGGTCTCAAATTTAGAAAACCAACTTATGCTTTCTTAAGGGGAAAGGTGAGTTGGGGTGCTGCATAAAACCAGAGATTGAAATGAGCACAGATAAAGTTCCTTAAGCCAAATATGGAATAGACAAGAGCTACTCCTTGCTCAACGAAATGGATTCAACACCCCATATTAAACACCTAAGAATGTACCTGACTAGGAAGTATCTTAAAACCTATGGATTGCTATGTCTCCGAAAAAGAATCAAGCGTGTGTTCAGGGGCATAAACGCAGCAGTGATAGGATTGGAGAAGTTCGGTGAGCAAATGAAGACCCTTTGAAGTCATATTGCATGGTACCCATTCCACGGGTCTCAACTCTCCAGGTTTAAGGTATTCTTCCTTCAGCTAAAACATGCATGTGGAACCCAGAGTATGATCAACCGTGTGATCGGGAGACGTGTTCCAATATGTGTCAGTTTTCGTCCCCTGGTACTCGGGTGCAACATTCCAGACGCTTTACTAACACTCTCCCGACTTGGAGAGTCAGTGCCTTTAACCTCCTGTTTGGCCCAGTTTGCAATTTCTGCGGAAGATGAACAGGAATAGGGAGAACCAATGACAGACTAGCTGGAGGTGTCTGGACGGGCAAATTTAACTCTCATTTCCCACCAGGAAGAGGAATTAACCAAAGGCTCAGCGTGCCGTGCCGGAACCAGATTAGGGCCGGAAGCAGTCCTGCAGTGATGCGGCCAGCTCACAAGAAAGCGAGTTGAAGAAAGGAGCTCAGGGGCACTGTAATTCACAAACCTGCAGAGTTATAAATGACAGCTATCGTCCAAAAATATACTGAAGTAAGGCTGCCAAGAGGACTTGAAAGCGGGGCAGAATTGCAGGAAACCGATTTCAGGAGGTAGACTGGAATTGCATTTAAAGCATAGGAAAAGAGGCAGAACGTCCACAATGATGCACTTGGCCAAAAAGGGCGTATGCGTTTTTTCCTGAATATATTCAGGAAAAAACGCATACGCCCTTTTTGGCCAACCAAGCAAGCTTGCAAAGGAAATCTGCACTACAGTGAAGTCTCACTTCCCCCCGGTCAAAAGGGCCATCTGAAAAAAGTGTAAAATCCAGAAAGGCAGGACAGGCCATGGAGAACTGGGAGCCTTGTTATGCTGATGGGCGGGATGTAAATTGCCAACAGCCACTCGGGAGAAGTGTATGGTGTTTCCTGAAACATCTAAAAAACAAAGCAACAGAGCCTAGGGCACTTCCACTTATGGTCCTATAGCTTAGGGAAATTAAAATCAAAAGACACAGCCACCCCAAAGGTTGGGACGGCTCTGTTTACAAGAACCTGGTTTACGGTACAAGTTCAATATCGCAGAAAGTGAAAAATGGATAAAGAAGTTGTGGTACTTACGTACAATGCAATATCACTCAGCAATGAAATCTATGTCATCAGGCCCGTAGCAGCATAATGAGTGGATTCAGGTGTGATGATTCTAACTGAAATAAGTCACACAGGAAAAGAAACATCATAAGATATCACTAATACATGGAATGTAAACTTGGCTACACAGGAACTGAATTCCAAAACAGAACAGGGTCGCAAATTTAGAAACCCAACTTATGCTTGCTTAAGGGGAAAGGTGAGTTGGGGTGCTGCATAAAACCAGAGATTGAAATGAGCACAGATAAAGTTCCTTAAGCCAAATATGGAATAGACAAGAGCTACTCCTTGCTCAACGAAATGGACTCAACACCCCATATTAAACACCTAAGAATGTACCTGACTAGGAAGTATCTTAAAACCTATGGATTGCTATGTCTCCGAAAAAGAATCAAGCGTGTGTTCAGGGGCATAAACGCAGCAGTGATAGGATTGGAGAAGTTCGGTGAGCAAATGAAGACCCTTTGAAGTCATATTGCATGGTACCCATTCCACGGGTCTCAACTCTCCAGGTTGAAGGTATTCTTCCTTCAGCTAAAACATGCATGTGGAACCCAGAGTATGATCAACCGTGTGATCGGGAGACGTGTTCCAATATGTGTCAGTTTTCGTCCCCTGGTACTCGGGTGCAACATTCCAGACGCTTTACTAACACTCTCCCGACTTGGAGAGTCAGTGCCTTTAACCTCCTGTTTGGCCCAGTTTGCAATTTCTGCGGAAGATGAACAGGAATAGGGAGAACCAATGAGAGACTAGCTGGAGGTGTCTGGACGGGCAAATTTAACTCTCATTTCCCACCAGGAAGAGGAATTAACCAAAGGCTCAGCGTGCCGTGCCGGAACCAGATTAGGGCCTGAAGCAATCCTGCGGTGATGCGGCCAGCTCACGAGAAAGCGAGTTGAAGAAAGGAGCTCAGGGGCACTGTAATTCACAAACCTGCAGAGTTATAAATGACAGCTATCGTCCAAAAATATACTGAAGTAAGGCTGCCAACAGGACTTGAAAGCGGGGCAGAATTGCAGGAAACCGATTTCAGGAGGTAGACTGGAATTGCATTTAAAGCATAGGAAAAGAGGCAGAACGTCCACAATGATGCACTTGGCCAAAAAGGGCGTATGCGTTTTTTCCTGAATATATTCAGGAAAAAACGCATACGCCCTTTTTGGCCAACCAAGCAAGCTTGCAAAGGAAATCTGCACTACAGTGAAGTCTCACTTCCCCCCGGTCAAAAGGGCCATCTGAAAAAAGTGTAAAATCCAGAAAGGCAGGACAGGCCATGGAGAACTGGGAGCCTTGTTATGCTGATGGGCGGGATGTAAATTGCCAACAGCCACTCGGGAGAAGTGTATGGTGTTTCCTGAAACATCTAAAAAACAAAGCAACAGAGCCTAGGGCACTTCCACTTATGGTCCTATAGCTTAGGGAAATTAAAATCAAAAGACACAGCCACCCCAAAGGTTGGGACGGCTCTGTTTACAAGAACCTGGTTTACGGTACAAGTTCAATATCGCAGAAAGTGAAAAATGGATAAAGAAGTTGTGGTACTTACGTACAATGCAATATCACTCAGCAATGAAATCTATGTCATCAGGCCCGTAGCAGCATAATGAGTGGATTCAGGTATGATGATTCTAACTGAAATAAGTCACACAGAAAAAGAAACATCATAAGATATCACTAATACACGGAATGTAAACTTGGCTACACAGGAACTGAATTACAAAACAGAACAGGGTCGCAAATTTAGAAACCCAACTTATGCTTGCTTAAGGGGAAAGGTGAGTTGGGGTGCTGCATAAAACCAGAGATTGAAATGAGCACAGATAAAGTTCCTTAAGCTAAATATGGAATCGACAAGAGCTACTCCTTGCTCAACGAAATGGATTCAACACCCCATATTAAACACCTAAGAATGTACCTGACTAGGAAGTATCTTAAAACCTATGGATTGCTATGTCTCCAAAAGAGAATCAAGCATGTGTTCAGGGGCATAATCGCAGCAGTGATAGGATTGGAGAGGTTCTGTGAGCAAATGAAAACCCTTTGAAGTCATATTGCATGGTACCCATTCCACGGGTCTCAACTCTCCAGGTTGAAGGTATTCTTCCTTCAGCTAAAACATGCATGTGGAACCCAGAGTATGATCAACCGTGTGATCGGGAGACGTGTTCCAATATGTGTCAGTTTTCGTCCCCTGGTACTCGGGTGCAACATTCGAGACGCTTTACTAACACTCTCCCGACTTGGAGAGTCAGTGCCTTTAACCTCCTGTTTGGCCCAGTTTGCAATTTCTGCGGAAGATGAACAGGAATAGGGAGAACCAATGACAGACTAGCTGGAGGTGTCTGGACGGGCAAATTTAACTCTCATTTCCCACCAGGAAGAGGAATTAACCAAAGGCTCAGCGTGCCGTGCCGGAACCACACTAGGGCCTGAAGCAATGCTGCGGTGTTGCGGCCAGCTCACAAGAAAGCAAGTTGAAGAAAGGAGCTCAGGGACCCTGTGATTCACAAACATGCAGAGTTATAAATGACAGGTATCGTCCAAAAATATATTGAAGTAAGGCTGCAAGAGGACTTGAAAGCGGGGCAGAATTGCAGGAAACCGATTTCAGGAGGTAGACTGGAATTGCATTTAAAGCATATGAAAAGAGGCAGAACGTCCACAATGATGCACTTGGCCAAAAAGGGCGTATGCGTTTTTTCCTGAATATATTCAGGAAAAAACGCATACGCCCTTTTTGGCCAACCAAGCAAGCTTGCAAAGGAAATCTGCACTACAATGAAGTCTCACTGCCCCCCCCCCCCGGTCAAAAGGGCCATCTGAAAAATGTGTAAAATCCAGAAAGGCAGGACAGGCCATGGAGAACTGGGAGCCTTGTTATGCTGATGGGCGGGATGTAAATTGCCAACAGCCACTCTGGAGAAGTGTATGGTGTTTCCTGAAACATCTAAGAAACAAAGCAACAGAGCCTAGGGCACTTCCACTTATGGTACTATAGCTTAGGGAAATTAAACTCAAAAAGACACAGCCACCCTAAATTATGGGAAGGCTCTGTTTACAAGAACCTCATTTATGGTACAAGTTCAATATCGCAGAAAGCGAAAAATGGATAAAGAAGTTGTGGTACTTACGTACAATGCAATATCACTCAGCAATGAAATCTATGTCATCAGGCCCGTAGCAGCATAATGAGTGGATTCAGGTACGATGATTCTAAGTGAAATAAGTCACACAGAAAGAGAAACTTCATAAGATATCACTACTACACGGAATGTAAACTTGGCTACACAGGAACTGAATTACAAAACAGAACAGGGTCTCAAATGTAGAAAACCAACTTATGCTTGCTTAAGGGGAAAGGTGAGTTGGGGTGCTGCATAAAACCAGAGATTGAACTTGGCACAGATACCGTTCCATAAGCCAAATATATAATAGACAATAGCTACTCCTTGTTCAACGAAGTGGACTCAACACCCCATATTAAACGCCTAAGAATATACCTGACTAGTAAGAATCTTAAAACCTATGGATTTATATGTCTCCGAAAGAGAATCAAGCGTGTGTACAGCGGCATAAATGCAGTAGTGATAGGATTGGTGAGGTTCGGTGAGCAAATGCAGACCCTTAGAAGGCATATTGCATGGTACCCATTCCATGGGTCTCAACTCTCCAGGTTTAAGGGATTCTTCCTTCAGCTAAAACATGCATGTGGAACCCAGAGTATGATCCACTGTGTGTTCGGGAAACGTGTTCAAACGTGTCTCAGGTTTCGTCCCCTGGTACTCGGGTGCAACATTCCAGACGCTTTACTAACACTCTCCCCACTTGGAGAGTCAGTGCCTTTAACCTCCTGTTTGGCCCAGTTTGCAATTTCTGCGGAAAATGAACAGGAATAGGGAGAACCAATGAGAGACTAGCTGGAGGTGTCTGGACGGGCAATTTTAACTCTCATTCCCCACCAGGAAGAGGAATTAACCAAAGGCTCAGCGTGCCGTTCCGGAACCACACTAGGGCCTGAAGCAATCCTGCGGTGTTGCGGCCAGCTCACAAGAAAGCGAGTTGAAGAAAGGAGCTCAGGGACACTGTAACTCACAAACCTGCAGAGGTATAAATGACAGCTATCGTCCAAAAATATATTGAAGTAAGGCTGCCAAGAGGACTTGAATGCGGGGTAGAATTGCAGGAAACCGATTTCAGGAGGTAGACTGGAATTGCATGTAAAGCATAGGAAAAGAGGCAGAACGTCCACAATGATGCACTTGGCCAAAAAGGGCGTATGCGTTTTTTCCTGAATATATTCAGGAAAAAACGCATACGCCCTTTATGGCCAACCAAGCAAGCTTGCAAAGGAAATCTGCACTACAATGAAGTCTCACTGCCCCACACTCAAAAGGGTCATCTGAAAAAAGTGTAAAATCCAGAAAGGCAGGACAGGCCATGGAGAACTGGGTGCCTTGTAATGCTGATGGGCGGGATGTCAATTGCCAACAGCCACTCTGGAGAAGTGTATGGTGTTTCCTGAAACATCTAAGAAACAAAACAACAGAGCCTAGGGCACTTCCACTTATGGTACTATAGCTTAGGGAAATTAAAATCAAAAAGACACAGCCACCCCAAATTTTGGGACGGCTCTGTTTACAAGAACCTCGTTTATGGTACAAGTTCAATATCGCAGAAAGCGAAAAATGGATAAAGAAGTTGTGGTACTTACGTACAATGCAATATCACTCAGCAATGAAATCTAAGTCACCAGGCCCGTAGCAGCATAATGAGTGGCTTAAGCTACGATGATTCTAAGTGAAATAAGTCACACAGAAAAAGAAACATCAAAAGGTATCACTACTACACGGAATGTAAACTTGGCTACACAGGAACTGAATTACAAAACAGAACAGGGTCTCAAATGTAGAAAACCAACTTATGCTTGCTTAAGGGGAAAGGTGAGTTGGGGTGCTGCATAAAACCAGAGATTGAACTTGGCACAGATACCGTTCCATAAGCCAAATATATAATAGACAAGAGCTACTCCTTGTTCAACGAAGTGGACTTAACACCCCATATTAAACGCCTAAGAATATACCTGACTAGTAATAATCTTAAAACCTATGGATTTATATGTCTCCAAAAGAGAATCAAGGTTGTGTACAGCGGCATAAACGCAGCAGTGATAGGATTGATGAGGATCGGTGAGCAAATGCAGATCCTTTGAAGTCATATTGCATGGTACCTATTCCATGGGTCTCAACTCTCCAGGTTTAAGGGATTCTTCCTTCAGCTAAAACATGCATGTGGAACCCAGAGTATGATCCTCTGTGTGTTGGGGAAACGTGTTCAAATGTGTCTCAGGTTTCGTCCCCTGGTACTCGGGTGCAACATTCCAGACGCTTTACTAACACTCTCCCCACTTGGAGAGTCAGTGCCTTTAACCTCCTGTTTGGCCCAGTTTGCAATTTCTGCGGAAAGTGAACAGGAATAGGGAGAACCAATGAGAGACTAGCTGGAGGTGTCTGGTCAGGCAAATTTAACTCTCATTTCCCACAAGGAAGAGGAATTAACCAAAGGCTCAGCGTGCCGTGGGGAACCACACTAGGGACTGAAGCAATCCTGCGGTGTTGCGGCCAGCTCACAAGAAAGCGAGTTGAAGAAAGGAGCTCAGGGACACTGTAACTCACAAACCTGCAGAGTTATAAATGATAGCTATCGTCCAAAAATATATTGAAGTAAGGCTGCCAAGAGGACTTGAAAGCGGGGCAGAATTGCAGGAAACCGATTTCAGGAGGTAGACTGGAATTGCATGTAAAGCATAGGAAAAGAGGCAGAACGTCCACAATGATGCACTTGGCCAAAAAGGGCGTATGCGTTTTTTCCTGAATATATTCAGGAAAAAACGCATACGCCCTTTTTGGCCAACCAAGCAAGCTTGCAAAGGAAACCTGCAGTACAATGAAGTCTCACTGCCCCCTTTCAAAAGGGCCATCTGACAAAAGTGTAAAATCCAGAAAGGCAGGACAGGCCATGGAGAACTGGGAGCCTTGTTATGCTGATGGGCGGGATGTAAATTGCCAACAGCCACTCTGGAGAAGTGTATGGTGTTTATTGAAACATCTAAAAAATAAAGCAACAGAGCCTAGGGCACTTCCACTTATGGTCCTAAAGCTTAGGGAAATTAAAGTCAAAAAGACACAGCCACCCCAAATTATGGGAAGGCTCTGTTTACAAGAACCTCATTTATGGTACAAGTTCAATATCGCAGAAAGCGAAAAATGGATAAAGATGTTGTGGTACTTACGTACAATGCAATATCACTCAGCAATGTAATCTATGTCATCAGGCCCGTAGAAGCATAATGAGTGGATTCAGGTACGATGATTCTAAGTGAAATAAGTCACACAGAAAAAGAAACTTCATAAGATATCACTAGTGCACGGAATGTAAACTTGGCTACACAGGAACTGAATTACAAAACAGAACAGGGTCTCAAATGAAGAAAACCAACTTATGCTTGCTTAAGGGGAAAGGTGAGTTGGGTGGCTGCATAAAAGCAGAGATTGAACTTGGCACAGATACCGTTCCATAAGCCAAATATATAACAGACAAGAGCTACTCCTTGTTCAACGAAGTGGACTCAACACCCCATATTAAACGCCTAAGAATATACCTGACTAGTAAGAATCTTAAAACCTATGGATTTATATGTCTCCGAAAGAGAATCAAGCTTGTGTACAGCGGCATAAACGCAGCAGTCATAGGACTGATGAGGATCGGTGAGCAAATGCAGATCCTTTGAAGTCATATTTCATGGTACCCATTCCATGGGTCTCAACTCTCCAGGTTTAAGGGATTCTTCCTTCAGCTAAAACATGCATGTGGAACCCAGAGTATGATCCACCGTGTGTTCGGGAAACGTGTTCAAATGTGTCTCAGTTTTCGTCCCCTGGTACTCGTGTGCAACATTCCAGATGCTTTACTAACACTCTCCCCACTTGGAGAGTCAGTGCCTTTAACCTCCTGTTTGGTCCAGTTTGCAATTTCTGTGGAAAATGAACAGGAATAGGGAGAACACATGAGAGACTAGCTGGAGGTGTCTGGACGGGCAAATTTAACTCTCATTTCCTACCAGGAATAGGAATTAACCAAAGGCTCAGTGTGCCATGCCAGAACCACACTAGGGCCTGAAGCAATCCTGCGGTGTTGCGGCCAGCTCACAAGAAAGCGAGTTGAAGAAAGGAGCTCAGGGGCACTGTAATTCACAATCGTGCAGAGTCCAAAATGACAGCTATCGTCCAAAAATATATTGAAGTAAGGCTGCCAAGAGGACTAGAAAGCGGTGCAGAATTGCAGGAAACCGATTTCAGGAGGTATCGGGAGTCGCTCTTAAAGCATAGGAAGAGAGACAGAATTTGGAAAATAATGCACTTGGCAAAAAAGGGCATATGTGTTTTATCCAGAGCTCTCATAACTGAGGGGAGGAGATTCCCAGCAGCCTCCAACTGCCACCTGAGGGCTCACATTGCCAAGGCAACATGAGCAAGCCAGGCAGGAGTTACCTCACAGCAGAGGTCCCACCTCACAGAAGGGTGAGAAACCCAGCCAACATCAGACTCTCACCAGAGGGCCTACATCACCAAGGGGATGGGAACCAGGCAGGAGTGTCTTCACACCAGTGGGGCCACATCATCGAAAGGTGAGGTACTCAGCACATGTGTCCTCAAACCAGAGGACCCACATCTCCAAGGGCCTCGGAGTGAGGCAGGCAGGAGTAGCCTCACAACACTGGGCCCATAGAATAAAAAAGTGAGGAATCCAGCAGTTGGAACCTCCCAGTAGGCGGCCCAGAGCACCGAGGCTATGGGATCCAGGCCGCTCTGAACTCACAGAAGAGGGCCCATGTCATGAAACTGAGCAACCCAGCCATTGGGACCTCAGAGCAGGAGGCCCACATCCCCATGGGGATGGAAATCTGGTAGGAGTGTCCTCGCACCACTGAGAACATATCAGAAAATTTTGGGCGACCAGCAGTTAGGGCCTGACGCCAGAGGACCCTCATCACCAAGGGAAGGAGGTTCCCAGCAGGCTCCAACTGCCACCAGAGGGCTGACGTCGCCAAGGCGATGTGTGCCAACCAGGCACGAATGACCTCACAGCAGAGGGCCCACCTCAGAGAAGTGTGACGAACCCAGTCAGGATCAGACTCGCACCAGAGGGCCCACATCACCAAATGGATTGGAACCAGGCAGGAGTGTCTTCACATGAGTAGGGCCACATCATCTAAAGGTGAGGAACCCAGAACATGTGGCTTCAAACCATAGGACACCCATCACCAAGGGGCTGGGAGTGAGGCAGGCAGGAGGAGCCTCATAACAGAGCGCCCAAAAATAAGAAAGGTGAGGAATCCAGCATTTGGAACCTCCCAGCAGGCGGCCCAGAGCACAGAGGCTAGGGGATCCAGGCCGGAGTGAACTAACACCAGACAGCCCACATCATGAAACTGTGAGCAACCCAGACATTGGGACCTCAGAGCAGAAGGCCCACATCCCCATAGTGATGGGAACATGACAGGAGTGTCCTGGCATCACTGGGCTCACATCAGAAAACGTGGGGTGCTCAGAAGTTAGGGCCTGACGCTAGAGGGCACTCATCACCGAGAGGAGGAGGCTCCCAGCAGGCTCCAGCTGCCACCAGAGGGCCAACGTCGCCAAGGCGATGTGTGCCAGCCAGGCAGGAGTGACCTCACAGCAGAGGGCCCACCTCACAGAAGGGTGAGGAACACAGCCAGGATCAGACTCTCACCAGAGGGCCCACATCACCAAGGGGATGAGAACCAGGCAGGAGTGTCCCCACACCAGTGGGACATCATCATCGAAAGGTGAGGATCCCAGCACATGTGTCCTCAAACCAGAGGAACCACATCACCAAGGGGTTCAGAATGAGGCTGGCAAGACCGGCCTCACAACACAGGGTCCATAGAATATAAAAGTTGAGGAATCCAGCAGTTGGAACCTCCCAGCAAGCGGCCCAGAGCACCGAGGCTATGGGATCCAGGCCGCAGTGAACTCACAGCAGAGGGCCCACATCATGGTACTGTGAGCAAGCCAGCCGTTTTGACCTCAGAGCAGAAGGCCCATATCCCCATGGGGAAGGGAACATGGCAAGAGTGTCCTCACTCACTTGGCGCACATCAGAAAATGTGGGGAGCCCAGCAGTTATGGCCTAAGGCAAGAGGGCCCTCATCACCGAGGGGAGGAGGATCCCAGCACACTCCAACTGCCACCAGAGGGCCCATGTCACCAAGGTGACGTGTGCAAGACAGGCATGATTGACCTCACAGCAGAGGGCCCACCTCACAGAAGGGTGAGGAACCCAGCCAGGATCAGATTCTCACCTGAGGGCCCACATCAGCAAGGGGATGGGAACCAGTCAGGACAGTCTTCCCTCCAGTGGGGCCACATCATCAAAAGGTGCGGAACCCAGCACATGTGGCCTCAAATCAGAGGACACATATCACAAAGGGAATGGGAGTGAGGCAGGCAGGAGTAGCCTAAAAACAGAGGGCCCAAAGAATAAGAAAGGTGAGGAATCCAGCAGTTGGAACCTCCCAGCAGGCGGCCGAGAGCACAGAAGCTATGGGATGCAGGCAGGAGTGAACTAACAGCAGAGAGCCCACATCATGAAACTGTGAGCAACCCAGGCGTTGGGACCTCAGAGCAGAAGGCCCACATCCCAATGGGGATGTGAACCTGGCTGGAGTGTCCTCGCACCACTGGGCGCACATCACAAAATGTGGGGAGCCCAGCAGTTAGGGCCTGACGCCAGAGGGCCCTCATCACCAAGGGGAGGAGGCCCCCAGCAGGCTCCAAGTGCCACCAGAGGGCTCATGTCCACAAGGCGAGGTGAGCAAGCCAGGCAGGAGTGACCTCACAGCGGACGGCCCACCTCACAGATGGGTGAGGAACCCAGCCAGGATCAGACTCTCGACAGAGGGCCCACATCACCAAGGGGATGTGAACCAGGCAGGAGTCTCCTAAGACCATTGGTCCCACATCATCGAAAGGTGAGGAACCCAGCACATGTGGCCTCAAACCAGATGACACACATCACGAAGGGGCTGGGAGTGAGGCAGGCAGGAGGATCCTCACAACAGAGGGCCCAAAAAATTAAAAAAGTGAGGAATCCAGCAGTTGGAACCTCCCAGCAGGCGGCCAAGAGCACAGAGGCTATGGGATCCAGGCCTCTGTGAACTAACACCAGAGAGCCCACATCATGAAAATGTGAACAACCCAGCCGTTGGCACCTCAGAGCAGAAGGCCCACATCCCCATGGAGATGGGATCCTAAGAGGAGTGCCAAAGCATCACTGGGCTCACTAAGAAAAGTTGGTGAGCCCAGCAGTTAGGGCCTGACGCAAGAGGGCCCTCAACACCGGGGGGGAGGAGATTCCCAGCACGCTCCAACTGCCACCACATGGCTGACTTCACCAAGGCAATGTGTGCCAGCCATGCAGGAGTGATATCAGCAGAGGGTCTCCCTCACAGAAGGGTGAGGAACACAGCCAGGAACAGACACTCACCAGGGGGTCCACATAACCACGTGGATGAGAACCAGGCAGGAGTGTCCTCACACTAGTGGGGCCACATCATCGAAAGGTGAGGAACCCAGCAAAGGTGGCCACAAACCAGAGGACCCACATCACCAAGGGGTTGAGAGTGAGGTAGGTGTCTGGACGGGCATATTTAACACTCATTTCCCACCAGGAAGAGGAATTAACCAAAGGCTCAGCGTGCCCTGCCAGAAGCAGATTAGGGCCTGAAGCAGTCTTGCAGGTTTGCGGCCAGCTCACAAGAAAGCGAGTTGAAGAAAGGAGCTCAGGGGCACTGTAATTCACAAACCTGCAGAGTTATAAATGACAGATAACGTCCAAAAATATATTGAAGTAAGGCTGCGAAGAGGACTTGAAAGCAGGGCAGAATTTCAGGAAACCGATTTCAGGAGGTAGACTGGATTTGCATTTAAAGCATAGGAAAAGAGGCAGAACATCGACAATGATGCACTTGGCAAAAAAGGGCGTATGAGTTTGTTCCTGAATATATTCAGGAAAAAACACATACGCCCTTTTTGGCAAACCAAGCAAGCTTGCAATGGAAATCCGAACTACTATGAAGTGTCACTTCCCCCCGGTCTAAAGGGCCATCTGAAAAAAGTGTAAAATCCAGAAAGGCAAGACAGGCCATGGGGAAAAAGGAGCCTTGTTATGCTGATGGGCTGGATGTAAATTGCCAACAGCCACTCTGGAGAAGTGTATGGTGTTTCCTGATACATCTGGAAAACAAAGCAACAGAGTCTAGGGCATTTCCACTTATGGGCCTATAGCTTAGGGAAATTAAAATCAAAAAGACACAGCCACCCCAAAATTCGGGACGGCTGTGTTTACAGGAACCTCTTCTACAGTTCAAGTTAAATATCCCAGAGAACAAATAATTGATAAAGAAGTTGCGGTACTTACGTACAACAGAATACCACTCAGCAATGAAATCTGTGTCACCAGGCCTGTACCAGCATAATGAGTGGATTGAGGCACGATGATTCTAAGTGAAATTATTCACACAGAAAAAGAAACATCATAAGGTATCACTAATGCACAGAATGTAAACTTGGTTACACAGGAACTGAATTACAAAACAGAACAGGGTCTCAAGTTTAGAAAACCAACTTATGCTTGCTTAAGGGGAAAGGTGAGTTGGGGTGCTGCATAAAACCAGAGTTTGAAATTAGCACAGATACCGTTCCATAAGCCAAATATGTAATAGACAAGACCTACCCCTTGCTCAACGAAATGGACTCAACAATGAGGTATCACCTCACACCTGTTAGAATGGGCATCATCTGAAAATCTACAAACAACAAATGCTGGAAAGGGTGTGGAGAAAAGGAAGCCTCTTTCACTATTGTTGGGAATATAAATTGATACAGTCACTATGGAGAACAATATGGAGTTTCTTAAGAAACTAATAATAGAATTACCATATGATACAGCAATCCCAGTACTGGACATATACCCAGACAAAACCATAAATCAAAAAGAGACATTCACCGCAATGTTCATTGCATCTCTATTTACAATATCGAGGTAATGGAAGCAACCTAAATGCCCACAGACAGACGAATGCATAAAGATGTGGTACATATATAAAGTGGAATATTACTAAGCCATGAAAAGAATGAAATTGGGTCATTTGTAGAGACGTCGATGGATCTAGAGACTGTCATACAGAGTGAAGTAAGTCAGAAAGAGAAAAACAAATCTTGTATATTCATGCATATATGTGGAACCTAGAAAAACTGTACAGATTAACCATTTTGCAAGGAATAAATAGAGCAACAGATGTAGACAACAATCGTATGGACACAAGGGGGGAAAGCTCTTGAGGGGGTGGTGGTGGGAGGAGTTGAGAGATTGGGATTGGCATGTAAACATTTATATGTATAAAATAGATAACCAATAAGAACCTGCTGTATAAAAATATAAAATAAAATTCAAAATTAAAAAGAAATAAAATTTAAAAAATAAAACAGAAAAAACAATTATTCCCTTCACATACATGTATTTATATGAACAAATTATTTCCATGCTTATATCTGTAAATACAAAAAAGAGGAATAAAATCTACCTTGAACCAAAAATGAAAAAGAGAAAAAAAAAACAGAACCCACCAGTTACACAGAGGAAAACTGTATCAGGGCACTTGCTCCAGTTGTAAACAATTCTGAAGTTGGTCAGTGGTGGGGAATCGTCTCCCATTCAGCCAGCAGCCCCCACACAACAAGCGTCCTCATTGCAAAGCTGGGGCACCGTGCCGAGGCATCTGTGAGTAAACGTGAGCTGAGCCCCAGGCCAGTTGCTGCTGAACTGTTCCCACCCTTCCCAGGTAAAACACCTGAATATATACAAGGACTTGAAAGCCTAGAGGAAGGGCCATGGAGCCACACGAGTGACAGCATGCCAGCTGACTTGGTGCCTGCAGGCCAGCCAGGATGGTCTTGGCCCTGGGTGCTCTTCTGGAAGATTTCCATTTCCCTGCCTGAGATACCCGTCCTGTCCCTGCCCCCACTGCTTTTTTCCTTCCTCACCTCTGCCCAGGGAGAAATTCCAGCAGCAGGTATGGGTGACACATCCTCTTCTTTAGCAGGTGGCAGCCTGGCAACTGCTGCAGAAAGTCCAGCAGAGCCCCACTCACACTGGGCCACCCACAAAGCCGTGGCCTCTCACTCCCTCCCACCAGCCCAGCCCCGAGACTGCTGACAGGGCAGAGAAAATGGCGTCAGGCACAGCTGCAGGGGCTCTTGCTGCCTGGAGTGGTATTTATGTTGATCTCAACCCAGGCACACCTGGGGAGGGCAGGCCGGCACGGTAAGGCTGCCCAGGTCAGCCAATCATCACCCCTCAGGGGCTCACAGTTGAAGAAAATGGAACTTGCTGAACCGGCCAGGTCCAAGGAACAGGTGTGGGCTCCTGAGAGTCAGGATAGACAAGGGGCTGCAGCTTTGGCTTGTTTTCTAATCATTTTATCTGGCCCATGAGTGGGAGACAACTTCAAGAAAACCCTCTCCTAATGAGAGGAACCCAGGAGTCAGGGAGAGGAGGGGTGGGTGGTGGTTGGAGACAGAGGCCTGGTGCCCTGGGTGCAGTGGAAGTGTCTGGAAGACCAGGTGGAGGGAGGCCACACAGAGTGATGCCCAGGGTCACAGACCTGTCGGAGCTGCTGTTTGTTAGTTCAAGTCCTGCTCTGAGGTGCTCTGTGTCAGCTCTGAGCGACAGGTGAGCTGGGGGTGCTCTTCAATGAGGGCTATGTGCACGGTTCCTGTGTGCCCAGCCCTGCCACGGTACCTGCAAGGGTAGCTCTGTATCCTGGGAGGGGCCTGACCATGAGAGCCCCGTGGGCTGGGTTGGGGGTGGGGTACCTGCCCAGGAGAGCTCCATAGCCTGGGATTGGCCTGACCACGAGAGCCCCATGGGCTGCTGGGGACCTTGTAAAGGATGTCAGGACAGTCAGTGAAGCCACCGAGGATATACCTCCAGTTGCTCCTGATTCCTACACCCTGCTGGTCATTCTACCAACCACCAGGACATGGTATTCTGTATTAGTCTTCAATGATGCCTTCTTTTGTATTCCATTAGTCCCAGAGTCACAAGAAATTTTGGCTTGTGAGTGGCAGGACTCAACATACAACTAAAACAATACTTCCGGGCCGTCTTGCCCCAAGGGTTCAAAAATTCCCACACCATCTTTGGGGAAAGCTTAGCTAAAGACCGAAAAGTTCTACCTCTGGAAAAGGAAACCCTCCTTCAATATGCAGATGACATTCTGATCGCCAGCCCTACTAAGGAGGCCTCTGAGCTACCAAGCCAATAAAGGATAGAAGTTGTCCAAGAAAAAGCTCAAATATCACAGACTGCGGTGACCTGCCTGGGCTTCATTCTCACACAAGGTCGGAGAAGCCCATCCCAGGAAAGGGAAGAAACCATTTGCAGCCTTACCCCTTTCTAAAACTAGAAGACAGCTTAGGGGTTCCTGGGGAGGCTGCTTCTGGATTTGGGGTTTGCTGCTTCTGGATCCCTAACTACAGTCTACTAGCTGGGCCTCTATATGAAACACTGAAAGGAAAAGATGATGATCCTTTTGAACAGAATCCAGAAGTGGCCTTTCAAGAATGGAAAGAGCAGTCAATTCAGACCCTTGCCCTGGAACTCCCTAATTGAGCTAAACCCTTTGACCTTTCCATTCCCGGTGAAAGGTGAATCGCCATTGGAGAATTAGTGCAAAAACTGGGACCACTTGAAATGGAACAACGCAAGAATGCCATCCAGGTAGGATAAACTACAGTCACCAAGGGGCTTGGCCCACTGCCACATCTGGCCAAGATACTGGCGGTATCTAAAAACCTGGAAATCAGCAGCCCAAAAGGCCACCTCCCTCCTAAGGGAAAAGGACCCCATGTGGTGATCGTAATCACCAACCATGCCCTGAAGTTGCAGGGTTCGCTCCGTGGGCACACCGACCTCGGGTGAGGAGGCCCTCCAACTCCAACATCCAGAGAGATAACCGGGGGCAACAGGGCACCAT
The DNA here is from genome assembly GCF_949774975.1 of Lagenorhynchus albirostris. Taxonomy (NCBI): domain Eukaryota; kingdom Metazoa; phylum Chordata; class Mammalia; order Artiodactyla; family Delphinidae; genus Lagenorhynchus; species Lagenorhynchus albirostris. Next base: position 58,508,181 of record NC_083098.1, on the reverse strand, counting down.
GACGACTCGTGTGAACATCACTTGACCTGGAGTTTCTCTCATAAAACAACAATAGTGTGTCCCGAAGGAGTAGACTACTGCTTGCAGGACTTACTGCACCCGGAGGGGAGCTAATAATCTTGGCGGGGGAACCGTATATCACACTGTCACCATAGAAGAGCCTACAGACACCGTGATGATGGTGGTCAATAAGACCGGCTGGACTCCTGTTTACTTCAAAAGGCTGTTGACTCAGTGGCCATCATGGTCCTTGATCACCACTGACCCTGGACTGTCTGGGAGTTGAGCGGGCAAGGCTCTGACACCTGGTGCTGTTTTTACGTTAATTCAGGGGCCTAATTGAAGAAAGAGCAGACTACTGGTCAGAGCATCTAGGCTGGCAGAAACGGTCAGCCTAAGGTGGCCGAACAAATGTGGGGCGGGGTGAAATCGGCCCCCACAGCGTCTCTGCACATCTCTTTCCTGGACCCTCAAAGGTCATTAGAATCTATAACACTTCCAATGCTGGTGCTCAGGCGGACGAGCAGGGAGGCAGGGGTCCTGGGGCCAATCAACGTCACCTGGAGGCTGCTGGGGAGAAGTTCTGACCCTCGTCCCCTGGTATGAGGGCTCCCAACTCAGCACTCAGCAGTTACAGAAGAAGGGTCTGCACCCTCAGCACTCCAAGAATGAGGAACGGGACAAAAGGCAGAGGAGGGGTTTGTCCCCAGCAAAGCCCATTAAAAATCCCTGGGAGATAAAAATAGAATCTGGGCAATAAAGTCAAGTCTGACCTTTTTTATCCTTTGTGCTTTGTCTAATTTCACGTGCTCCTAGGGTCCCGCATGCAGAGGTTCCACACCCGGCACTTCAGACCAGATTTCCTAGTGCAGAATGGCTGGGTCGACACCTCAGCTCCTGGGGCCCAGTGCAGACTCCGAGATATAGAGCCTGAGCTGCAGCCAACCCGGCCCTCGAGAGCTCCGCCCCCTCCCTCCCACTGACTCTGACAGGATCTCTACACAGCAGCCCAGCCCACAGCCCACGGGGTAGTGCATGCTCTCACCTCTCCATTCTCTGATCAAAATATAAAGTTTCCTTTGCTTGGGAACCAAACTCAGTCTCGATCTGTTGGCCCCAATGACACTGGGCAGGGGGACACTTGTTGGGGTCCACTCTGGAGGATCAGTAACAGAAATTGAGACTATTGTAACTTCAATGAACAGATGTGTGAGCCAAACTGTAGTTAACATAGAACAGTTTAGAAGGCTCGGGTAAAATAAGATGTTTCTAACACTTCCATTTGATATTTCCATCACTTTATCATAAGCAAGTTCAGTGAAAAGGTTTGTCTTATTTGTCAGGTCAACATTAGAGAAATGAAGTGATTTCTTTCCAAGGATGTACATCTAATAATCTAGGTTAAAGCTTCAATCTTGTTTTAAATGCTTTTCCATTGAAAATGATACCTCTCTTTCAGCTCCCCCATTTCTGAGAAGTATAAAATCTTATAATTTATTATTATCAAAGGGGAAAGGTGGGAGGAGGGATAAATTAACAGTTTGGAATTAACACATACACACTGCTATGTATAAAGTAGATCATCAACAAGGAACTACTGTATAGCACAGGGAACTACACTCAATATTTTGCAATAACCTATAAGGGGAAATAATCGGAAAAAGAATAGATATTTTTATTGACATCATCTATCAATGACAGTTAAAGTGTAACCTAAGGGAAGCCGGTGGTGAGTGCTTCTGACCCTGAAGACTTCAATCATCTAAAATTTGGACTCTGCCTACTTCCCAAGGCCCTTAATGAACATATGTGTAGCCGTAGCTTAAAAAACTCCCCAGTTTGGGTTTCGGGGAGACACTGATTTTGAAAAAGCCCTGGCGTTCTCCTTACATGAATGGGACTCTTCCTACTGCTAAAACATGTCTGTCACATCCAGAGGATGGTATACCGTCTGATCGGGAAGAGTTTGGAAAAGGCATCTCATCTCCTCATCTCCTGGTGCTCGGGTTTACCCCTCCAGCGTCTTTACTAACAGTCTCCCCACTTGGAGATGTCAGCACTGTCAACATCCTGTTGCGTACAGTTTGGAATTTGTCCAGAGGATGAAGCGGAAGGATGAGGAACAATGAGAGACAAGTCCTAGGTGTTCAGACAGGCACATGTCACTCTAATTTCCAATCAGGAAGACGAATTGACCAAAGGCTAGGGTTGCCCATAGAAACAGTATAGGGCTTGAGGAAATCCCACTGCTTTGTGGCCAGTTCCCATAAACACAAGTTGAACAATGGAACTCAGGGGCAGTAAAATTCACGAAACTGCAGAGTTGAAAATACCTATCACTGAAAAATGTCTTGAGGAAAGTCAGAGAAAAGGATTGGTAAGCAAGGGAGAATGGCAGGAAAGGGATTTGAGGAGGTAGAAAGGACTCGCCATTAAGCACAAGAAAAGGGGCTGAACATTGCCAACATTGCAGTTGGCCAAAAAGGCTGTATGCGTTTTTTTCTGTATATATTCAAGAAAAGGGCATACACTTTTCTAGCCAACCAAACAGGTGGGCACTGGAAATCAATACTACAAAAGATATCACTTCGCATCAGTCAGAAGAGCCATCCTCATAAAGTGTAAACACCAGAAATGCAGGACACGGCAAGGAGAAGAGGGAGCCCTGTGAGGCTTATAGTGGAAATGTATATTGCCAACGGCCATTCTGGAGAAGTGTATTGTGTTTACTAAAGCATCTAAAAAATGAGCTACAGAGCATAGGGCACTTGCACTCATGGGCGTATATCTTGGGAAAAACAAAAATCGAGAGGACACAGGCACCCCAATGTTTACTGCCTCTCTGTTTAAAAGATCCTCGACTAGGATAGAACTTAAATGTCTCTGGAGGGAAAAAATGGATAGAGATGTGGTACTTATGTAGAGTGGAATATTACTCAGCCTGGAAATCAATGAGATATGGCCAGTTGTAACAACTCCGGAGGAGTTACGTATGATCATTCTAAGTGACAGAATTCAAAAAGAAAAAGACACATATCATAAGATATCACTTAAAGGTGGAATCCAAAATGGCTACACATGAAATAAATTACAAAACAAAAACATAGTCAAATATGTAGAAAGCACGCGTAAGGCTGCTGAACGGGAAAGGTGGGGAGGGGTGAGGCATCATCCAGGAGGTTGAAATTAGCAAAGATACCATTCCAAATACCAAACTGATAATCAACAAGGCCTACACGGTAGCTAAAAGAACTGCACTCAGCACACTCAAGTCACCGGAAAAGAATATCTATGACTGGTAAGAATCTGAAAAAGAATTTATTGATGTCTCTCTGTACGTGAATCAAGTGGATGTACAGCAGCAAGAAATAGAGCTTTGAAAATCAGCTGTAACCAATATAGTGATAAATTGCAAAAAATAAACGACAGAGGGACAGAGAAAACCTCTTACAACTTTTCCTCAGGGACGGTGATGCAACATGGATTGAACACATCTAGACCCACAGCAGGATGAGACATAAGACAGGAAACTGTTCGCGCTAAGAGAAATGTGAGGTTGGGTGAGGAAATGCACACCCTTTAAAGTAATACTACCTGGTACCCATTCAATGGGTCCCAAATCTGCAGGTTCAAGGAATCTTCCTACAGCTAAAACATGCATGGAAAACCCAGAGGACTGTACACCATGTGATCGGGAGATGTGTCTAAAATGCACCTCATTTATCCTCTCCTGGTGCTCCTGTTCATCATTCCAGCCATGTTACTTAGAATCTCCCCAGTTAGAGAATCAGTACATTTAAACTTCTGTTTCACACATTTTGCAAATTGTGAGGAGGATGAACGGGAAGACGGGGAACCAATGAGAGAATAGTTGTAGGGGTTTGGACGGGCACATGTCACTCTAATTTCCCATTAAGAATAACAATTAAAAAAAGGCTCAGCCCGCCTCGCCGGAGCCAAAATAGGGCCTGAAGCAATCCTGCGGCTTTGAGGCCAGCTCACAAAAGAGCAACTTAAAAAATGGAGCTCAGGGTCACTGCAATTCACAAACCTGCAGAGTTATAAATGAAAACTAACGTCCAAAAATATGTTGAGGTAAGGCAAAGAAGAGGATCTGAATGCAAGACAGAATTGCAAGAAACAGATTTCAAGAGATAGATTGGACTCGTCTTTAAAGCACATGAAAAGCGGCAGAATTTCGACAATGATGCAGTTGGCCCAAAAGGGAGTATGCGTTTTTTCCTGAATATATCCAGGAAAAAACGCATACGCCCTTTATGGGCAACCAAGCAAGCAAGCAATGCAAATGTGCACAACAAAGAAGTCTCATTTCCCACCGGTCAAAAGGGCCATCTGAAAAAATTGTAAAAACCAGAAATGCAGGACAGGCCATGGAGAACAGGGAGCCTTTATACACTGATGGACAGTGTGTGAACTGCCGAGAGCCACTCTGGAGAAGTGTATGGTGGTTCCTAAATCATCTAAAAAACAGAGCTACAGAGCATAGGGCACTTCCAATCACGGGAGTATATCTAGGGAAGTCTAAAAATCAACAAGACACAAGCACACCACAGTTTAGGGCTACTCTGTTTACAAGAACCTCAACTTCAGTACACCTTAAATATCCCAGGAAAGAGAAAAATGGATAAAGAAAATGTGGTACTTATGTACAATGGAATATCTCTTCACCATGAAATCAATGTAATAAGGCTAGTAGAAGGATAAAGAGTGGATTTAGGTCCGATAATACTACTTGAAATAAGTCAAACAGAAAAAGAAACATATCATAAGATATCACTTATAGAGGGAGGATAAATATGGCTGCACAAAAAATGAATTACAAAACAGAACAGTGTCTCACATTTAGAAAACACACTTATGTCAGCTTAAGGGGAAAGGAGAGATGGGGTGATGCATAAAACCAGAGTTTGAAATAAGCACAGATACCGTTCAATAAACCAAATAGGTATTAGACAAGATCTACACCTTGCTCAATGAACTGGCCTCAACACACCCTATACACCGCAGAGAAATATATCTGAGTAATAAGAATCTTAAAACCCATGTATTGATATATCTCCATAAGGGAATCAAGTGTGTGCAGAGCGGCACAAACACAGCAGTGAAAATGAGCTAAACCCCATTATAGAAATAAATTTTAAAACCAAAACGCAGAAACAATGAAAGAGAGAAAACTTCTTACAAAATTCGCTCAGGGGCTGTGATGCAACCTGGAATGACCACATATAAACCCACAGCTGGATAAGACATAAGGCTGGACACTTGGGGCTGAGAGGATTGGTGAGCTTTGCTGAGCAACTGCCGAAAGTTTAATGCAATACTTCATGCTACTCATTCCAAGGGTCCCAACACTGCAGGTTGAAGGGAATCTTCCTACAGCTAAAACATGCATGGGAAATCCAGCAGATGGTATACCATATGATCAGGAAAGGTTTCTAAAACGCACGCCATTTTCCTCTCCTGGGGCTCCGGATCAACATTCCAGCCACTTTACTAACAACATCCCCACATGGAGAGTCAATGACTTTAAGTTCCGGTATCGCACAGTCTGCAGATAGTGCGGAGGATGAATGGGAATAAGGGGAACCAGTGAGAAAATAGCTGCAGCGGTTTCAATGCCCACATGTCACTCTAATTTCACATAGGAAGAAGAATTAACCAAAGGCACAACAAGGCGCCCCAGAAGAAAAATAGGGCCTGAAGAAATCCTGTGGATATGAGGCAAGATCACAAAAATAAGAGCTGAAAAATGGAACTAAGGGCAACTGCAATTCAAAAACCTGCAGAGTTATAAAGGCCAACTATTTTCCAAAACTATATTGAGGTAAGACTATGAAGAGGCACTGACAGCAAGGCAGAATCGCAGGAAACCGATTTCAGGAGGTAGACTGGAATTGCATGTAAAGCATAGGAAAAGAGGCAGAACGTCCACAATGATGCACTTGGCCAAAAAGGGCGTATGCGTTTTTTCCTGAATATATTCAGGAAAAAACGCATACGCCCTTTTTGGCCAACCAAGCAAGCTTGCAAAGGAAATCTGCACTACAATGAAGTCTCAATGCCCCCCCGTCAAAAGGGTCATCTGAAAAAAGTGTAAAATCCAGAAAGGCAGGACAGGCCATGGAGAACTGGGAGCCTCGTTATGCTGATGGGTGGGATGTAAATTGCCAACAGCCACTCTGGAGAAGTGTATGGTGTTTCCTGAAACATCTAAAAAACAAAGCAACAGAGCATAGGGCACTTCCACTTATGGTCCTAAAGCTTAGGGAAATTAAAATCAAAAAGACACAGCCACCCCAAAGTTTGGGATGGCTCTGTTTACAAGAACCTCATTTACGGTACAAGTTCAATATCACAGAAAGCGAAAAATGGATAAAGAAGTTGTGGTACTCACGTACAATGCAATATCACTCAGCAATGAAATCTATGTCATCAGGCACATAACAGCATAATGAGTGGATTCAGGTACGATGATTCTAAGTGAAATAAGTCACACAGAAAAAGAAACATCATAAGATATCACTAATACACGGAATGTAAACTTGGCTACACAGGAAATGAATTACAAAACAGAAGAGGGTCTCAAATGTAGAAAACCAACTTATGCTTGCTTAAGGGGAAAGGTGAGTTGGGGTGCTGCATAAAACCAGAGATAAAAATTAGCACAGATTCCGTTCCATAAGCCAAATATGTAATAGACAAGAGCTACTCCTTGCTCAACGAAGTGGACTCAACACCCCATATTAAACGCCTAAGAATATACCTGACTAGTAAGAATCTTAAAACCTATGGATTTATATGTCTCTGAAAGAGAAACAAGTGTGTGTACAGCTGCACAAACGCAGCAGTGATAGGATTGGTGAGGTTCCGTGAGCAAATGCAGACCCTTTGAAGTCATATTGCATGGTACCCATTCCATGGGTCTCAACTCTCCAGGATTAAGGGATTCTTCCTTCAGCTAAAACATGCATGTGGAACCCAGAGTATGATCCACCGTGTGATCGGGAAACGTGTTCAAATGTGTCTCAGTTTTCGTCCCCTGGTACTCGGGTGCAACATTCCAGACGCTTTACTAACACTCTCCCCACTTGGAGAGTCAGTGCCTTTAACCTCCTGTTTGGCCCAGTTTGCAATTTCTGCGGAAAATGAACAGGAATAGGGAGAACCAATGAGAGACTAGCTGGAGGTGTCTGGACGGGCAAATTTAACTCTCATTTCCCACCAGGAAGAGGAATTAACCAAAGGCTCAGCGTGCCGTGCCGGAACCACACTAGGGCCTGAAGCAATCCTGCGGTGTTGCGGCCAGCTCACAAGAAAGCGAGTTGAAGAAAGGAGCTCAGGGGCACTGTAATTCACAAACCTGCAGAGTTCTAAATGACAGCTATCGTCCAAAAATATATTGAAGTAAGGCTGCCAAGAGGACTAGAAAGCGGGGCAGAATTGCAGGAAACCCATTTCAGGAGGTATCGGGAGTCGCTCTTAAAGCATAGGAAAAGAGACAGAACTTGGAAAATAATGCCCTTGGCAAAAAAGGGCATATGTGTTTTATCCAGAGCTCTCATAACTGAGGGGAGGAGATTCCCAGCAGCCTCCAACTGCCACCTGAGGACTCACATTGCCAAAGCAACATGAGCAAACCAGGCAGGTGTTACCTCACAGCAGAGGTCCCACCTCACAGAAGGGTGAGAAACCCAGCCAACATCAGACTCTCACCAGAGGGCCCACATCACCAAGGGGATGGGAACCAGGCAGGAGTGTCTTCACACCAGTGGGGCCACATCATCGAAAGGTGAGGTACTCAGCACATGTGTCCTCAAACCAGAGGACCCACATCTCCAAGGGCCTCGGAGTGAGGCAGGCAGGAGTAGCCTCACAACACTGGGCTCATAGAATAAAAAAGTGAGGAATCCAGCAGTTGGAACCTCCCAGCAGGCGGCCCAGAGCACCGAGGCTATGGGATCCAGGCCGCTCTGAACTCACAGAAGAGGGCCCATGTCATGAAACTGAGCAACCCAGCCATTGGGACCTCAGAGCAGGAGGCCCACATCCCCATGGGGATGGAAATCTGGTAGGAGTGTCCTCGCACCACTGAGAACATATCAGAAAATTTTGGGCGACCAGCAGTTAGGGCCTGACGCCAGAGGACCCTCATCACCAAGGGAAGGAGGTTCCCAGCAGGCTCCAACTGCCACCAGAGGGCTGACGTCGCCAAGGCGATGTGTGCCAACCAGGCACGAATGACCTCACAGCAGAGGGCCCACCTCAGAGAAGTGTGACGAACCCAGTCAGGATCAGACTCGCACCAGAGGGCCCACATCACCAAATGGATTGGAACCAGGCAGGAGTGTCTTCACATGAGTAGGGCCACATCATCTAAAGGTGAGGAACCCAGAACATGTGGCTTCAAACCATAGGACACCCATCACCAAGGGGCTGGGAGTGAGGCAGGCAGGAGGAGCCTCATAACAGAGCGCCCAAAAATAAGAAAGGTGAGGAATCCAGCATTTGGAACCTCCCAGCAGGCGGCCCAGAGCACAGAGGCTAGGGGATCCAGGCCGGAGTGAACTAACACCAGACAGCCCACATCATGAAACTGTGAGCAACCCAGACATTGGGACCTCAGAGCAGAAGGCCCACATCCCCATAGTGATGGGAACATGACAGGAGTGTCCTGGCATCACTGGGCTCACATCAGAAAACGTGGGGTGCTCAGAAGTTAGGGCCTGACGCTAGAGGGCACTCATCACCGAGAGGAGGAGGCTCCCAGCAGGCTCCAGCTGCCACCAGAGGGCCAACGTCGCCAAGGCGATGTGTGCCAGCCCGGCAGGAGTGACCTCACAGCAGAGGGCCCACCTCACAGAAGGGTGAGGAACACAGCCAGGATCAGACTCTCACCAGAGGGCCCACATCACCAAGGGGATGGGAACCAGGCAGGAGTGTCCCCACACCAGTGGGACATCATCATCGAAAGGTGAGGATCCCAGCACATGTGTCCTCAAACCAGAGGAACCACATCACCAAGGGGTTCAGAATGAGGCTGGCAAGACCGGCCTCACAACACAGGGTCCATAGAATATAAAAGTTGAGGAATCCAGCAGTTGGAACCTCCCAGCAGGTGGCCAAGAGCACAGAGGCTATGGGATCCAGTCCTCTGTGAACTAACACCAGAGAGCCCACATCATGAAAATGTGAACAACCCAGCCGTTGGCACCTCAGAGCAGAAGGCCCACATCCCCATGGAGATGGGATCCTAAGAGGAGTGCCAAAGCATCACTGGGCTCACTAAGAAAAGTTGGTGAGCCCAGCAGTTAGGGCCTGACGCAAGAGGGCCCTCAACACCGGGGGGGAGGAGATTCCCAGCACGCTCCAACTGCCACCACACGGCTGACTTCACCAAGGCAATGTGTGCCAGCCATGCAGGAGTGATATCAGCAGAGGGTCTCCCTCACAGAAGGGTGAGGAACACAGCCAGGAACAGACACTCACCAGGGGGTCCACATAACCACGTGGATGAGAACCAGGCAGGAGTGTCCTCACACTAGTGGGGCCACATCATCGAAAGGTGAGGAACCCAGCAAAGGTGGCCACAAACCAGAGGACCCACATCACCAAGGGGTTGAGAGTGAGGTAGGTGTCTGGACGGGCATATTTAACACTCATTTCCCACCAGGAAGAGGAATTAACCAAAGGCTCAGCGTGCCCTGCCAGAAGCAGATTAGGGCCTGAAGCAGTCTTGCAGGTTTGCGGCCAGCTCACAAGAAAGCGAGTTGAAGAAAGGAGCTCAGGGGCACTGTAATTCACAAACCTGCAGAGTTATAAATGACAGATAACGTCCAAAAATATATTGAAGTAAGGCTGCGAAGAGGACTTGAAAGCAGGGCAGAATTTCAGGAAACCGATTTCAGGAGGTAGACTGGATTTGCATTTAAAGCATAGGAAAAGAGGCAGAACATCGACAATGATGCACTTGGCAAAAAAGGGCGTATGAGTTTGTTCCTGAATATATTCAGGAAAAAACACATACGCCCTTTTTGGCAAACCAAGCAAGCTTGCAATGGAAATCCGAACTACTATGAAGTGTCACTTCCCCCCGGTCTAAAGGGCCATCTGAAAAAAGTGTAAAATCCAGAAAGGCAAGACAGGCCATGGGGAAAAAGGAGCCTTGTTATGCTGATGGGCTGGATGTAAATTGCCAACAGCCACTCTGGAGAAGTGTATGGTGTTTCCTGATACATCTGGAAAACAAAGCAACAGAGTCTAGGGCATTTCCACTTATGGGCCTATAGCTTAGGGAAATTAAAATCAAAAAGACACAGCCACCCCAAAATTCGGGACGGCTGTGTTTACAGGAACCTCTTCTACAGTTCAAGTTAAATATCCCAGAGAACAAATAATTGATAAAGAAGTTGCGGTACTTACGTACAACAGAATACCACTCAGCAATGAAATCTGTGTCACCAGGCCTGTACCAGCATAATGAGTGGATTGAGGCACGATGATTCTAAGTGAAATTATTCACACAGAAAAAGAAACATCATAAGGTATCACTAATGCACGGAATGTAAACTTGGTTACACAGGAACTGAATTACAAAACAGAACAGGGTCTCAAGTTTAGAAAACCAACTTATGCTTGCTTAAGGGGAAAGGTGAGTTGGGGTGCTGCATAAAACCAGAGTTTGAAATTAGCACAGATACCGTTCCATAAGCCAAATATGTAATAGACAAGACCTACCCCTTGCTCAACGAAATGGACTCAACAATGAGGTATCACCTCACACCTGTTAGAATGGGCATCATCTGAAAATCTACAAACAACAAATGCTGGAAAGGGTGTGGAGAAAAGGAAGCCTCTTTCACTATTGTTGGGAATATAAATTGATACAGTCACTATGGAGAACAATATGGAGTTTCTTAAGAAACTAATAATAGAATTACCCTATGATACAGCAATCCCAGTACTGGACATATACCCAGACAAAACCATAAATCAAAAAGAGACATTCACCGCAATGTTCATTGCATCTCTATTTACAATATCGAGGTAATGGAAGCAACCTAAATGCCCACAGACAGACGAATGCATAAAGATGTGGTACATATATAAAGTGGAATATTACTAAGCCATGAAAAGAATGAAATTGGGTCATTTGTAGAGACGTCGATGGATCTAGAGACTGTCATACAGAGTGAAGTAAGTCAGAAAGAGAAAAACAAATCTTGTATATTCATGCATATATGTGGAACCTAGAAAAACTGTACAGATTAACCATTTTGCAAGGAATAAATAGAGCAACAGATGTAGACAACAATCGTATGGACACAAGGGGGGAAAGCTCTTGAGGGGGTGGTGGTGGGAGGAGTTGAGAGATTGGGATTGGCATGTAAACATTTATATGTATAAAATAGATAACCAATAAGAACCTGCTGTATAAAAATATAAAATAAAATTCAAAATTAAAAAGAAATAAAATTTAAAAAATAAAACAGAAAAAACAATTATTCCCTTCACATACATGTATTTATATGAACAAATTATTTCCATGCTTATATCTGTAAATACAGAAAAGAGGAATAAAATCTACCTTGAACCAAAAATGAAAAAGAGAAAAAAAAAACAGAACCCACCAGTTACACAGAGGAAAACTGTATCAGGGCACTTGCTCCAGTTGTAAACAATTCTGAAGTTGGTCAGTGGTGGGGAATCGTCTCCCATTCAGCCAGCAGCCCCCACACAACAAGCGTCCTCATTGCAAAGCTGGGGCACCGTGCCGAGGCATCTGTGAGTAAACGTGAGCTGAGCCCCAGGCCAGTTGCTGCTGAACTGTTCCCACCCTTCCCAGGTAAAACACCTGAATATATACAAGGACTTGAAAGCCTAGAGGAAGGGCCATGGAGCCACACGAGTGACAGCATGCCAGCTGACTTGGTGCCTGCAGGCCAGCCAGGATGGTCCTGGCCCTGGGTGCTCTTCTGGAAGATTTCCATTTCCCCATTTCCCTGCCTGAGATACCCGTCCTGTCCCTGCCCCCACTGCTTTTTTCCTTCCTCACCTCTGCCCAGGGAGAAATTCCAGCAGCAGGTATGGGTGACACATCCTCTTCTTTAGCAGGTGGCAGCCTGGCAACTGCTGCAGAAAGTCCAGCAGAGCCCCACTCACACTGGGCCACCCACAAAGCCGTGGCCTCTCACTCCCTCCCACCAGCCCAGCCCCGAGACTGCTGACAGGGCAGAGAAAATGGCGTCAGGCACAGCTGCAGGGGCTCTTGCTGCCTGGAGTGGTATTTATGTTGATCTCAACCCAGGCACACCTGGGGAGGGCAGGCCGGCACGGTAAGGCTGCCCAGGTCAGCCAATCATCACCCCTCAGGGGCTCACAGTTGAAGAAAATGGAACTTGCTGAACCGGCCAGGTCCAAGGAACAGGTGTGGGCTCCTGAGAGTCAGGATAGACAAGGGGCTGCAGCTTTGGCTTGTTTTCTAATCATTTTATCTGGCCCATGAGTGGGAGACAACTTCAAGAAAACCCTCTCCTAATGAGAGGAACCCAGGAGTCAGGGAGAGGAGGGGTGGGTGGTGGTTGGAGACAGAGGCCTGGTGCCCTGGGTGCAGTGGAAGTGTCTGGAAGACCAGGTGGAGGGAGGCCACACAGAGTGATGCCCAGGGTCACAGACCTGTCGGAGCTGCTGTTTGTTAGTTCAAGTCCTGCTCTGAGGTGCTCTGTGTCAGCTCTGAGCGACAGGTGAGCTGGGGGTACTCTTCAATGAGGGCTATGTGCACGGTTCCTGTGTGCCCAGCCCTGCCACGGTACCTGCAAGGGTAGCTCTGTATCCTGGGAGGGGCCTGACCATGAGAGCCCCGTGGGCTGGGTTGGGGGTGGGGTACCTGCCCAGGAGAGCTCCATAGCCTGGGATTGGCCTGACCACGAGAGCCCCATGGGCTGCTGGGGACCTGGTAAAGGATGTCAGGACAGTCAGTGAAGCCACCGAGGATATACCTCCAGTTGCTCCTGATTCCTACACCCTGCTGGTCATTCTACCAACCACCAGGACATGGTATTCTGTATTAGTCTTCAATGATGCCTTCTTTTGTATTCCATTAGTCCCAGAGTCACAAGAAATTTTGGCTTGTGAGTGGCAGGACTCAACATACAACTAAAACAATACTTCCAGGCCGTCTTGCCCCAAGGGTTCAAAAATTCCCACACCATCTTTGGGGAAAGCTTAGCTAAAGACCGAAAAGTTCTACCTCTGGAAAAGGAAACCCTCCTTCAATATGCAGATGACATTCTGATCGCCAGCCCTACTAAGGAGGCCTCTGAACTACCAAGCCAATAAAGGATAGAAGTTGTCCAAGAAAAAGCTCAAATATCACAGACTGCGGTGACCTGCCTGGGCTTCATTCTCGCACAAGGTCGGAGAAGCCCATCCCAGGAAAGGGAAGAAACCATTTGCAGCCTTACCCCTTTCTAAAACTAGAAGACAGCTTAGGGGTTCCTGGGGAGGCCAGGGTTTGCTGCTTCTGGATCCCTAACTACAGTCTACTAGCTGGGCCTCTATATGAAACACTGAAAGGAAAAGATGATGATCCTTTTGAACAGAATCCAGAAGTGGCCTTTCAAGAATGGAAAGAGCAGTCAATTCAGACCCTTGCCCTGGAACTCCCTAATTGAGCTAAACCCTTTGACCTTTCCATTCCCGGTGAAAGGTGAATCGCCATTGGAGAATTAGTGCAAAAACTGGGACCACTTGAAATGGAACAACGCAAGAATGCCATCCAGGTAGGATAAACTACAGTCACCAAGGGGCTTGGCCCACTGCCACATCTGGCCAAGATACTGGCGGTATCTAAAAACCTGGAAATCAGCAGCCCAAAAGGCCACCTCCCTCCTAAGGGAAAAGGACCCCACGTGGTGATCCTAATCACCAACCATGCCCTGAAGTTGCAGGGTTCGCTCCGTGGGCACACCGACCTCGGGTGAGGAGGCCCTCCAACTCCAACATCCAGAGAGATAACCGGGGGCAACAGGGCACCATGACGACTCGTGTGAACATCACTTGACCTGGAGTTTCTCTCAAAAAACAACAATAGTGTGTCCCGAAGGAGTAGACTACTGCTTGCAGGACTTACTGCACCCGGAGGGGAGCTAATAATCTTGGCGGGGGAACCGTATATCACACTGTCACCATAGAAAAGCCTACAGACACCGTGATGATGGTGGCCAATAAGACCGGCTGGACTCCTGTTTACTTCAAAAGGCTGTTGACTCAGTGGCCATCATGGTCCTTGATCACCACTGACCCTGGACTGTCTGGGAGTTGAGCGGGCAAGGCTCTGACACCTGGTGCTGTTTTTACGTTAATTCAGGGGCCTAATTGAAGAAAGAGCAGACTACTGGTCAGAGCATCTAGGCTGGCAGAAACGGTCAGCCTAAGGTGGCCGAACAAATGTGGGGCGGGGTGAAATCGGCCCCCACAGCGTCTCTGCACATCTCTTTCCTGGACCCTCAAAGGTCATTAGAATCTATAACACTTCCAATGCTGGTGCTCAGGCGGACGAGCAGGGAGGCAGGGGTCCTGGGGCCAATCAACGTCACCTGGAGGCTGCTGGGGAGAAGTTCTGACCCTCGTCCCCTGGTATGAGGGCTCCCAACTCAGCACTCAGCAGTTACAGAAGAAGGGTCTGCACCCTCAGCACTCCAAGAATGAGGAACGGGACAAAAGGCAGAGGAGGGGTTTGTCCCCAGCAAAGCCCATTAAAAATCCCTGGGAGATAAAAATAGAATCTGGGCAATAAAGTCAAGTCTGACCTTTTTTATCCTTTGTGCTTTGTCTAATTTCACGTGCTCCTAGGGTCCCGCATGCAGAGGTTCCACACCCGGCACTTCAGACCAGATTTCCTAGTGCAGAATGGCTGGGTCGACACCTCAGCTCCTGGGGCCCAGTGCAGACTCCGAGATATAGAGCCTGAGCTGCAGCCAACCCGGCCCTCGAGAGCTCCGCCCCCTCCCTCCCACTGACTCTGACAGGATCTCTACACAGCAGCCCAGCCCACAGCCCACGGGGTAGTGCATGCTCTCACCTCTCCATTCTCTGATCAAAATATAAAGTTTCCTTTGCTTGGGAACCAAACTCAGTCTCGATCTGTTGGCCCCAATGACACTGGGCAGGGGGACACTTGTTGGGGTCCACTCTGGAGGATCAGTAACAGAAATTGAGACTATTGTAACTTCAATGAACAGATGTGTGAGCCAAACTGTAGTTAACATAGAACAGTTTAGAAGGCTCGGGTAAAATAAGATGTTTCTAACACTTCCATTTGATATTTCCATCACTTTATCATAAGCAAGTTCAGTGAAAAGGTTTGTCTTATTTGTCAGGTCAACATTAGAGAAATGAAGTGATTTCTTTCCAAGGATGTACATCTAATAATCTTGGTTAAAGCTTCAATCTTGTTTTAAATGCTTTTCCATTGAAAATGATACCTCTCTTTCAGCTCCCCCATTTCTGAGAAGTATAAAATCTTATAATTTATTATTATCAAAGGGGAAAGGTGGGAGGAGGGATAAATTAACAGTTTGGAATTAACACATACACACTGCTATGTATAAAGTAGATCATCAACAAGGAACTACTGTATAGCACAGGGAACTACACTCAATATTTTGCAATAACCTATAAGGGGAAATAATCGGAAAAAGAATAGATATTTTTATTGACATCATCTATCAATGACAGTTAAAGTGTAACCTAAGGGAAGCCGGTGGTGAGTGCTTCTGACCCTGAAGACTTCAATCATCTAAAGTTTGGACTCTGCCTACTTCCCAAGGCCCTTAATGAACATATGTGTAGCCGTAGCTTAAAAAACTCCCCAGTTTGGGTTTCGGGGAGACACTGATTTTGAAAAAGCCCTGGCGTTCTCCTTACATGAATGGGACTCTTCCTACTGCTAAAACATGTCTGTCACATCCAGAGGATGGTATACCGTCTGATCGGGAAGAGTTTGGAAAAGGCATCTCATCTCCTCATCTCCTGGTGCTCGGGTTTACCCCTCCAGCGTCTTTACTAACAGTCTCCCCACTTGGAGATGTCAGCACTGTCAACATCCTGTTGCGTACAGTTTGGAATTTGTCCAGAGGATGAAGCGGAAGGATGAGGAACAATGAGAGACAAGTCCTAGGTGTTCAGACAGGCACATGTCACTCTAATTTCCAATCAGGAAGACGAATTGACCAAAGGCTAGTGTTGCCCATAGAAACAGTATAGGGCTTGAGGAAATCCCACTGCTTTGTGGCCAGTTCCCATAAACACAAGTTGAACAATGGAACTCAGGGGCAGTAAAATTCACGAAACTGCAGAGTTGAAAATATCTATCACTGAAAAATGTCTTGAGGAAAGTCAGAGAAAAGGATTGGTAAGCAAGGGAGAATGGCAGGAAAGGGATTTGAGGAGGTAGAAAGGACTCGCCATTAAGCACAAGAAAAGGGGCTGAACATTGCCAACATTGCAGTTGGCCAAAAAGGCTGTATGCGTTTTTTTCTGTATATATTCAAGAAAAGGGCATACACTTTTCTAGCCAACCAAACAGGTGGGCACTGGAAATCAATACTACAAAAGATATCACTTCGCATCAGTCAGAAGAGCCATCCTCATAAAGTGTAAACACCAGAAATGCAGGACAGGGCAAGGAGAAGAGGGAGCCCTGTGAGGCTTATAGTGGAAATGTATATTGCCAACGGCCATTCTGGAGAAGTGTATTGTGTTTACTAAAGCATCTAAAAAATGAGCTACAGAGCATAGGGCACTTGCACTCATGGGCGTATATCTTGGGAAAAACAAAAATCGAGAGGACACAGGCACCCCAATGTTTACTGCCTCTCTGTTTAAAAGATCCTCGACTAGGATAGAACTTAAATGTCTCTGGAGGGAAAAAATGGATAGAGATGTGGTACTTATGTAGAGTGGAATATTACTCAGCCTGGAAATCAATGAGATATGGCCAGTTGTAACAACTCCGGAGGAGTTACGTATGATCATTCTAAGTGACAGAATTCAAAAAGAAAAAGACACATATCATAAGATATCACTTAAAGGTGGAATCCAACATGGCTACACATGAAATAAATTACAAAACAAACACATAGTCAAATATGTAGAAAGCACGCGTAAGGCTGCTGAACGGGAAAGGTGGGGAGGGGTGAGGCATCATCCAGGAGGTTGAAATTAGCAAAGATACCATTCCAAATACCAAACTGATAATCAACAAGGCCTACACGGTAGCTAAAAGAACTGCACTCAGCACACTCAAGTCACCGGAAAAGAATATCTATGACTGGTAAGAATCTGAAAAAGAATTTATTGATGTCTCTCTGTACGTGAATCAAGTGGATGTACAGCAGCAAGAAATAGAGCTTTGAAAATCAGCTGTAACCAATATAGTGATAAATTGCAAAAAATAAACGACAGAGAGACAGAGAAAACCTCTTACAACTTTTCCTCAGGGACGGTGATGCAACATGGATTGAACACATCTAGACCCACAGCAGGATGAGACATAAGACTGGAAACTGTTCGCGCTAAGAGAAATGTGAGGTTGGGTGAGGAAATGCACACCCTTTAAAGTAATACTACCTGGTACCCATTCAATGGGTCCCAAATCTGCAGGTTCAAGGAATCTTCCTACAGCTAAAACATGCATGGAAAACCCAGAGGACTTTACACCATGTGATCGGGAGATGTGTCTAAAATGCACCTCATTTATCCTCTCCTGGTGCTCCTGTTCATCATTCCAGCCATGTTACTTAGAATCTCCCCACTTAGAGAATCAGCACATTTAAACTTCTGTTTCACACATTTTGCAAATTGTGAGGAGGATGAACGGGAAGAGGGGGAACCAATGAGAGAATAGTTGTAGGGGTTTGGACGAGCACATGTCACTCTAATTTCCCATTAAGAATAAGAATAAAAAAAGGCTCAGCCCGCCTCGCCGGAGCCAAAATAGGGCCTGAAGCAATCCTGCGGCTTTGAGGCCAGCTCACAAAAGAGCAACTTAAAAAATGGAGCTCAGGGTCACTGCAATTCACAAACCTGCAGAGTTATAAATGAAAACTAACGTCCAAAAATATGTTGAGGTAAGGCAAAGAAGAGGATCTGAATGCAAGACAGAATTGCAAGAAACAGATTTCAAGAGATAGATTGGACTCGTCTTTAAAGCACATGAAAAGCGGCAGAATTTCGACAATGATGCAGTTGGCCCAAAAGGGAGTATGCGTTTTTTCCTGAATATATCCAGGAAAAAACGCATACGCCCTTTATGGGCAACCAAGCAAGCAAGCAATGCAAATGTGCACAACAAAGAAGTCTCATTTCCCACCGGTCAAAAGGGCCATCTGAAAAAATTGTAAAAACCAGAAATGCAGGACAGGCCATGGAGAACAGGGAGCCTTTATACGCTGCTGGACAGTGTGTGAACTGCCGAGAGCCACTCTGGAGAAGTGTATGGTGGTTCCTAAATCATCTAAAAAACAGAGCTACAGAGCATAGGGCACTTCCAATCACAGGAGTATATCTAGGGAAGTCTAAAAATCAACAAGACACAAGCACACCACAGTTTAGGGCTACTCTGTTTACAAGAACCTCAACTTCAGTACACCTTAAATATCCCAGGAAAGAGAAAAATGGATAAAGAAAATGTGGTACTTATGTACAATGGAATATCTCTTCACCATGAAATCAATGTAATAAGGCTAGTAGAAGGATAAAGAGTGGATTTAGGTCCGATAATACTACTTGAAATAAGTCAAACAGAAAAAGAAACATATCATAAGATATCACTTATAGAGGGAGGATAAATATGGCTGCACAAAAAATGAATTACAAAACAGAACAGTGTCTCACATTTAGAAAACACACTTATGTCAGCTTAAGGGGAAAGGAGAGATGGGGTGATGCATAAAACCAGAGTTTGAAATAAGCACAGATACCGTTCAATAAACCAAATAGGTATTAGACAAGATCTACACCTTGCTCAATGAACTGGCCTCAACACACCCTATACACCGCAGAGAAATATATCTGAGTAATAAGAATCTTAAAACCCATGTATTGATATATCTCCATAAGGGAATCAAGTGTGTGCAGAGCGGCACAAACACAGCAGTGAAAATGAGCTAAACCCCATTATAGAAATAAATTTTAAAACCAAAACGCAGAAACAATGAAAGAGAGAAAACTTCTTACAAAATTCGCTCAGGGGCTGTGATGCAACCTGGAATGACCACATATAAACCCACAGCTGGATAAGACATAAGGCTGGACACTTGGGGCTGAGAGGATTGGTGAGCTTTGCTGAGCAACTGCCGAAAGTTTAATGCAATACTTCATGCTACTCATTCCAAGGGTCCCAAAACTGCAGGTTGAAGGGAATCTTCCTACAGCTAAAACATGCATGGGAAATCCAGCAGATGGTATACCATATGATCAGGAAAGGTTTCTAAAACGCACCTCATTTTCCTCTCCTGGGGCTCCGGATCAACATTCCAGCCACTTTACTAACAACATCCCCACATGGAGAGTCAATGACTTTAACTTCCGGTATCGCACAGTCTGCAGATAGTGCGGAGGATGAATGGGAATAAGGGGAACCAGTGAGAAAATAGCTGCAGCGGTTTCAATGCCCACATGTCACTCTAATTTCACATAGGAAGAAGAATTAACCAAAGGCACAACAAGGCGCCCCAGAAGAAAAATAGGGCCTGAAGAAATCCTGTGGATATGAGGCAAGATCACAAAAATAAGAGCTGAAAAATGGAACTAAGGGCAACTGCAATTCAAAAACCTGCAGAGTTATAAAGGCCAACTATTTTCCAAAACTATATTGAGGTAAGACTATGAAGAGGCACTGACAGCAAGGCAGAATCGCAGGAAACCGATTTCAGGAGGTAGACTGGAATTGCATGTAAAGAATAGGAAAAGAGGCAGAACGTCCACAATGATGCACTTGGCCAAAAAGGGCGTATGCGTTTTTTCCTGAATATATTCAGGAAAAAACGCATACGCCCTTTTTGGCCAACCAAGCAAGCTTGCAAAGGAAATCTGCACTACAATGAAGTCTCAATGCCCCCCCGTCAAAAGGGTCATCTGAAAAAAGTGTAAAATCCAGAAAGGCAGGACAGGCCATGGAGAACTGGGAGCCTTGTTATGCTGATGGGTGGGATGTAAATTGCCAACAGCCACTCTGGAGAAGTGTATGGTGTTTCCTGAAACATCTAAAAAACAAAGCAACAGAGCATAGGGCACTTCCACTTATGGTCCTAAAGCTTAGGGAAATTAAAATCAAAAAGACACAGCCACCCCAAAGTTTGGAATGGCTCTGTTTACAAGAACCTCATTTACGGTACAAGTTCAATATCACAGAAAGCGAAAAATGGATAAAGAAGTTGTGGTACTCACGTACAATGCAATATCACTCAGCAATGAAATCTATGTCATCAGGCACATAACAGCATAATGAGTGGATTCAGGTACGATGATTCTAAGTGAAATAAGTCACACAGAAAAAGAAACATCATAAGATATCACTAATACACGGAATGTAAACTTGGCTACACAGGAAATGAATTACAAAACAGAAGAGGGTCTCAAATGTAGAAAACCAACTTATGCTTGCTTAAGGGGAAAGGTGAGTTGGGGTGCTGCATAAAACCAGAGATAAAAATTAGCACAGATTCCGTTCCATAAGCCAAATATGTAATAGACAAGAGCTACTCCTTGCTCAACG
The DNA here is from genome assembly GCF_949774975.1 of Lagenorhynchus albirostris. NCBI lineage: Eukaryota > Metazoa > Chordata > Mammalia > Artiodactyla > Delphinidae > Lagenorhynchus > Lagenorhynchus albirostris. Next base: position 58,487,384 of record NC_083098.1, on the reverse strand, counting down.
AAGTGGACTCAACACCCCATATTAAACGCCTAAGAATATACCTGACTAGTAAGAATCTTAAAACCTATGGATTTATATGTCTCCGAAAGAGAATCAAGTGTGTGTACAGCTGCACAAACGCAGCAGTGATAGGATTGGTGAGGTTCCGTGAGCAAATGCAGACCCTTTGAAGTCATATTGCATGGTACCCATTCCATGGGTCTCAACTCTCCAGGATTAAGGGATTCTTCCTTCAGCTAAAACATGCATGTGGAACCCAGAGTATGATCCACCGTGTGATCGGGAAACGTGTTCAAATGTGTCTCAGTTTTCGTCCCCTGGTACTCGGGTGCAACATTCCAGACGCTTTACTAACACTCTCCCCACTTGGAGAGTCAGTGCCTTTAACCTCCTGTTTGGCCCAGTTTGCAATTTCTGCGGAAAATGAACAGGAATAGGGAGAACCAATGAGAGACTAGCTGGAGGTGTCTGGACGGGCAAATTTAACTCTCATTTCCCGCCAGGAAGAGGAATTAACCAAAGGCTCAGCGTGCCGTGCCGGAACCACACTAGGGCCTGAAGCAATCCTGCGGTGTTGCGGCCAGCTCACAAGAAAGCGAGTTGAAGAAAGGAGCTCAGGGGCACTGTAATTCACAAACCTGCAGAGTTCTAAATGACAGCTATCGTCCAAAAATATATTGAAGTAAGGCTGCCAAGAGGACTAGAAAGCGGGGCAGAATTGCAGGAAACCCATTTCAGGAGGTATCGGGAGTCGCTCTTAAAGCATAGGAAAAGAGACAGAACTTGGAAAATAATGCCCTTGGCAAAAAAGGGCATATGTGTTTTATCCAGAGCTCTCATAACTGAGGGGAGGAGATTCCCAGCAGCCTCCAACTGCCACCTGAGGACTCACATTGCCAAGGCAACATGAGCAAACCAGGCAGGAGTTACCTCACAGCAGAGGTCCCACCTCACAGAAGGGTGAGAAACCCAGCCAACATCAGACTCTCACCAGAGGGCCCACATCACCAAGGGGATGGGAACCAGGCAGGAGTGTCTTCACACCAGTGGGGCCACATCATCGAAAGGTGAGGTACTCAGCACATGTGTCCTCAAACCAGAGGACCCACATCTCCAAGGGCCTCGGAGTGAGGCAGGCAGGAGTAGCCTCACAACACTGGGCTCATAGAATAAAAAAGTGAGGAATCCAGCAGTTGGAACCTCCCAGCAGGCGGCCCAGAGCACCGAGGCTATGGGATCCAGGCCGCTCTGAACTCACAGAAGAGGGCCCATGTCATGAAACTGAGCAACCCAGCCATTGGGACCTCAGAGCAGGAGGCCCACATCCCCATGGGGATGGAAATCTGGTAGGAGTGTCCTCGCACCACTGAGAACATATCAGAAAATTTTGGGCGACCAGCAGTTAGGGCCTGACGCCAGAGGACCCTCATCACCAAGGGAAGGAGGTTCCCAGCAGGCTCCAACTGCCACCAGAGGGCTGACGTCGCCAAGGCGATGTGTGCCAACCAGGCACGAATGACCTCACAGCAGAGGGCCCACCTCAGAGAAGTGTGACGAACCCAGTCAGGATCAGACTCGCACCAGAGGGCCCACATCACCAAATGGATTGGAACCAGGCAGGAGTGTCTTCACATGAGTAGGGCCACATCATCTAAAGGTGAGGAACCCAGAACATGTGGCTTCAAACCATAGGACACCCATCACCAAGGGGCTGGGAGTGAGGCAGGCAGGAGGAGCCTCATAACAGAGCGCCCAAAAATAAGAAAGGTGAGGAATCCAGCATTTGGAACCTCCCAGCAGGCGGCCCAGAGCACAGAGGCTAGGGGATCCAGGCCGGAGTGAACTAACACCAGACAGCCCACATCATGAAACTGTGAGCAACCCAGACATTGGGACCTCAGAGCAGAAGGCCCACATCCCCATAGTGATGGGAACATGACAGGAGTGTCCTGGCATCACTGGGCTCACATCAGAAAACGTGGGGTGCTCAGAAGTTAGGGCCTGACGCTAGAGGGCACTCATCACCGAGAGGAGGAGGCTCCCAGCAGGCTCCAGCTGCCACCAGAGGGCCAACGTCGCCAAGGCAATGTGTGCCAGCCCGGCAGGAGTGACCTCACAGCAGAGGGCCCACCTCACAGAAGGGTGAGGAACACAGCCAGGATCAGACTCTCACCAGAGGGCCCACATCACCAAGGGGATGGGAACCAGGCAGGAGTGTCCCCACACCAGTGGGACATCATCATCGAAAGGTGAGGATCCCAGCACATGTGTCCTCAAACCAGAGGAACCACATCACCAAGGGGTTCAGAATGAGGCTGGCAAGACCAGCCTCACAACACAGGGTCCATAGAATATAAAAGTTGAGGAATCCAGCAGTTGGAACCTCCCAGCAGGCGGCCAAGAGCACAGAGGCTATGGGATCCAGTCCTCTGTGAACTAACACCAGAGAGCCCACATCATGAAAATGTGAACAACCCAGCCGTTGGCACCTCAGAGCAGAAGGCCCACATCCCCATGGAGATGGGATCCTAAGAGGAGTGCCAAAGCATCACTGGGCTCACTAAGAAAAGTTGGTGAGCCCAGCAGTTAGGGCCTGACGCAAGAGGGCCCTCAACACCGGGGGGGAGGAGATTCCCAGCACGCTCCAACTGCCACCACACGGCTGACTTCACCAAGGCAATGTGTGCCAGCCATGCAGGAGTGACCTATCAGCAGAGGGTCTCCCTCACAGAAGGGTGAGGAACACAGCCAGGAACAGACTCTCACCAGGGGGTCCACATAACCACGTGGATGAGAACCAGGCAGGAGTGTCCTCACACTAGTGGGGCCACATCATTGAAAGGTGAGGAACCCAGCAAAGGTGGCCACAAACCAGAGGACCCACATCACCAAGGGGTTGAGAGTGAGGTAGGTGTCTGGACGGGCATATTTAACACTCATTTCCCACCAGGAAGAGGAATTAACCAAAGGCTCAGCGTGCCCTGCCAGAAGCAGATTAGGGCCTGAAGCAGTCTTGCAGGTGTGCGGCCAGCTCACAAGAAAGCGAGTTGAAGAAAGGAGCTCAGGGGCACTGTAATTCACAAACCTGCAGAGTTATAAATGACAGATAACGTCCAAAAATATATTGAAGTAAGGCTGCGAAGAGGACTTGAAAGCAGGGCAGAATTTCAGGAAACCAATTTCAGGAGGTAGACTGGAATTGCATGTAAAGCATAGGAAAAGAGGCAGAACGTCCACAATGATGCACTTGGCCAAAAAGGGCGTATGCGTTTTTTCCTGAATATATTCAGGAAAAAACGCATACGCCCTTTTTGGCCAACCAAGCAAGCTTGCAAAGGAAATCTGCACTACAATGAAGTCTCACTGCCCCACGCTCAAAAGGGTCATCTGAAAAAAGTGTAAAATCCAGAAAGGCAGGACAGGCCATGGAGAACTGGGAGCCTTGTTATGCTGATGGGCGGGATGTAAATTGCCAACAGCCACTCTGGAGAAGTGTATGGTGTTTCCTGAAACATCTAAGAAACAAAGCAACAGAGCCTAGGGCACTTCCACATATGGTCCTATAGCTTAGGGAAATTAAAATGAAAAAGACACAGCCACCCCAAAGTTTGGGACGGCTCTGTTTACAAGAACCTCGTTTATGGTACCAGTTCAATATCGCAGAAAGCGAAAAATGGATAAAGAAGTTGTGGTACTTACGTATAATGCAATATCACTCAGCAATGAAATCTATGTCATCAGGCCCGTAGCAGCATAATGAGTGGATTCAGGTACGATGATTCTAAGTTAAATGTCACACAGAAAAAGAAACTTCATAAGATATCACTACTACACGGAATGTAACCTTGGCTACACAGGAACTGAATTACAAAACAGAACAGGGTCTCAAATGTAGAAAACCAACTTATGCTTTCTTAAGGGGAAAGGTGAGTTGGGGTGCTGCATAAAACCAGAGATTGAACTTGGCACAGATACCGTTCCATAAGCCAAATATATAATAGACAATAGCTACTCCTTGTTCAACGAAGTGGACTCAACACCCCATATTAAACGCCTAAGAATATACCTGACTAGTAAGAATCTTAAAACCTATGGATTTATATGTCTCCGAAAGAGAATCAAGCGTGTGTACAGCGGCATAAATGCAGTAGTGATAGGATTGGTGAGGTTCGGTGAGCAAATGAAGACCCTTTGAAGTCATATTGCATGGTACCCATTCCATGGGTCTCAACTCTCCAAGTTTAAGGGATTCTTCCTTCAGCTAAAACATGCATGTGGAACCCAGAGTATGATCCACCGTGTGATCGGGAGACGTGTTCCAATATGTGTCAGTTTTCGTCCCCTGGTACTCGGGTGCAACATTCCAGACGCTTTACTAACACTCTCCCCACTTGGAGAGTCAGTGCCTTTAACCTCCTGTTTGGCCCAGTTTGCAATTTCTGCGGAAAATGAACAGGAATAGGGAGAACCAATGAGAGACTAGCTGGAGGTGTCTGGACGTGCAAACTTAACTCTCATTCCCCACCAGGAAGAGGAATTAACCAAAGGCTCAGCGTGCCGTGCCGGTACCACACTAGGGCCTGAAGCAATCCTGCGGTGCTGCAGCCAGCTCACAAGAAAGCGAGTTGAAGAAAGGAGCTCAGGGACACTGTAACTCACAAACCTGCAGAGTTATAAATGACAGCTATCGTCCAAAAATATATTGAAGTAAGGCTGCCAAGAGGACTTGAAAGCGGGGCAGAATTGCAGGAAACCGATTTCAGGAGGTAGACTGGAATTGCATGTAAAGCATAGGAAAAGAGGCAGAACGTCCACAATGATGCACTTGGCCAAAAAGGGCGTATGCGTTTTTTCCTGAATATATTCAGGAAAAAACGCATACGCCCTTTTTGGCCAACCAAGCAAGCTTGCAAAGGAAATCTGCACTACAATGAAGTCTCACTGCCCCACGCTCAAAAGGGTCATCTGAAAAAAGTGTACAATCCAGAAAGGCAGGACAGGCCATGGAGAACTGGGAGCCTTGTTATGCTGATGGGCGGGATGTAAATTGCCAACAGCCACTCTGGAGAAGTGTATGGTGTTTCCTGAAACATCTAAGAAACAAAGCAACAGAGCCTAGTGCACTTCCACTTATGGTCCTATAGCTTCGGGAAATTAAAATCAAAAAGACACAGCCACCCCAAATTTTGGGACGGCTCTGTTTACAAGAACCTCGTTTATGGTACAAGTTCAATATCACAGAAAGCGAAAAATGGATAAAGAAGTTGTGGTACTTACGTACAATGCAATATCACTCAGCAATGAAATCTATGTCATCAGGCCCGTAGCAGCATAATGAGTGGATTCAGGTACGATGATTCTAAGTGAAATAAGTCACACAGAAAGAGAAACTTCATAAGATATCACTACTACACGGAATGTAAACTTGGCTACACAGGAACTGAATTACAAAACAGAACAGGGTCTCAAATGTAGAAAACCAACTTATGCTTGCTTAAGGGGAAAGTTGAGTTGGGGTGCTGCATAAAACCAGAGATTGAACTTGGCACAGATACCATTCCATAAGCCAAATATATAATAGACAATAGCTACTCCTTTTTCAACGAAGTGGACTCAACACCCCATATTAAACGCCTAAGAATATACCTGACTAGTAAGAATCTTAAAACCTACGGATTTATATGTCTCCGAAAGAGAATCAAGCGTGTGTACAGCGGCATAAATGCAGTAGTGATAGGATTGGTGAGGTTCGGTGAGCAAATGCAGACCCTTTGAAGTCATATTGCATGGTACCCATTCCATGGGTCTCAACTCTCCAAGTTTAAGGGATTCATCCTTCAGCTAAAACATGCATGTGGAACCCAGAGTATGATCCACCGTGTGTTCGGGAAACGTGTTCAAATGTGTCTCAGTTTTCGTCCCCTGGTACTCGGGTGCAACATTCCAGACGCTTTACTAACACTCTCGCCACTTGGAGAGTCAGTGCCTTTAAACTCCTGTTTGGCCCAGTTTGCAATTTCTGCGGAAAATGAAAAGGAATAGGGAGAATCTACGAGAGACTAGCTGGAGGTGTCTGGACGGGCAAATTTAACTCTCATTCCCCACCAGGAAGAGGAATTAACCAAAGGCTCAGCGTGCCGTTCCGGAACCACACTAGGGCCTGAAGCAATCCTGCGGTGTTGCGGCCAGCTCACAAGAAAGCGAGTTGAAGAAAGGAGATCACGGACACTGTCATTCACAAACCTGCAGAGTTATAAATGACAGCTATCGTCCAAAAATATATTGAAGTAAGGCTGCCAAGAGGACTTGAAAGCGGGGCAGAATTGCAGGAAACCGATTTCAGGAGGTAGACTGGAATTGCATGTAAAGCATAGGAAAAGAGGCAGAACGTCCACAATGATGCACTTGGCCAAAAAGGGCGTATGCGTTTTTTCCTGAATATATTCAGGAAAAAACGCATACGCCCTTTTTGGCCAACCAAGCAAGCTTGCAAAGGAAATCTGCACTACAATGAAGTCTCACTGCCCCCTGGTCAAAAGGGTCATCTGAAAAAAGTGTAAAATCCAGAAAGGCAGGACAGGCCATGGAGAACTGGGAGCCTTGTTATGCTGATGGGCGGGATGTAAATTGCCAACAGCCACTCTGGAGAAGTGTATGGTGTTTCCTGAAACATCTAAGAAACAAAGCAACAGAGCCTAGGGCACTTCCACTTATGGTACTATAGCTTAGGGAAATTAAACTCAAAAAGACACAGCCACGCCAATTATGGGAAGGCTCTGTTTACAAGAACCTCATTTATGGTACAAGTTCAATATCGCAGAAAGCGAAAAATGGATAAAGAAGTTGTGGTACTTACGTACAATGCAATATCACTCAGCAATGAATTCAATGTCATCAGTCCCGTAGCAGCATAATGAGTGGATTCAGGTACGATGATTCTAAGTGAAATAAGTCACACAGAAAAAGAAACTTCATAAGATATCACTACTACACGGAATGTAAATTTGGCTACACAGGAACTGAATTACAAAACAGAACAGGGTCTCAAATGCAGAAAACCAACTTATGCTTGCTTAAGGGGAAAGGTGAGTTGGGGTGCTGCATAAAACCAGAGATTGAATTTGGCACACATACCGTTCCATAAGCCAAATATATAATAGACTATAGCTACTCCTTGTTCAACGAAGTGGACTCAACACCCCATATTAAACGCCTAAGAATATACCTGACTAGTAAGAATCTTAAAACCTATGGATTTATATGTCTCCGAAAGAGAATCAAGCGTGTGTACAGCGGCATAAACGCAGCAGTCAAAGGATTGATGAGGATCGGTGAGCAAATGCAGACCCTTTGAAGTCATATTGCATGGTACCCATTCCATGGGTCTCAACTCTCCAGGTTTAAGGGATTCTTCCTTCAGCTAAAACATGCATGTGGAACCCAGAGTATGATCCACCGTGTGTTCGGGAAACGTGTTCAAATGTGTCTCAGTTTTCGTCCCCTGGTACTCGGGTGCAACATTCCAGACGCTTTACTAACACTCTCGCCACTTGGAGAGTCAGTGCCTTTAAACTCCTGTTTGGCCCAGTTTGCAATTTCTGCGGAAAATGAAAAGGAATAGGGAGAATCTACGAGAGACTAGCTGGAGGTGTCTGGACGGGCAAATTTAACTCTCATTCCCCACCAGGAAGAGGAATTAACCAAAGGCTCAGCGTGCCGTTCCGGAACCACACTAGGGCCTGAAGCAATCCTGCGGTGTTGCGGCCAGCTCACAAGAAAGCGAGTTGAAGAAAGGAGATCACGGACACTGTCATTCACAAACCTGCAGAGTTATAAATGACAGCTATCGTCCAAAAATATATTGAAGTAAGGCTGCCAAGAGGACTTGAAAGCGGGGCAGAATTGCAGGAAACCGATTTCAGGAGGTAGACTGGAATTGCATGTAAAGCATAGGAAAAGAGGCAGAACGTCCACAATGATGCACTTGGCCAAAAAGGGCGTATGCGTTTTTTCCTGAATATATTCAGGAAAAAACGCATACGCCCTTTTTGGCCAACCAAGCAAGCTTGCAAAGGAAATCTGCACTACAATGAAGTCTCACTGCCCCACGCTCAAAAGGGTCATCTGAAAAAAGTGTAAAATCCAGAAAGGCAGGACAGGCCATGGAGAACTGGGAGCCTTGTTATGCTGATGGGCGGGATGTAAATTGCCAACAGCCACTCTGGAGAAGTGTATGGTGTTTCCTGAAACATCTAAGAAACAAAGCAACAGAGCCTAGGGCACTTCCACTTATGGTCCTATAGCTTAGGGAAATTAAAATCAAAAAGACACAGCCACCCCAAAGTTTGGGACGGCTCTGTTTACAAGAACCTCATTTATGGTACAAGTTCAATATCGCAGAAAGCGAAAAATGGATAAAGAAGTTGTGGTACTTACGTACAATGCAATATCACTCAGCAATGAAATCTATGTCATCAGGCCCGTAGCAGCATAATGAGTGGATTCAGGTACGATGATTCTAAGTGAAATAAGTCACACAGAAAAAGAAACTTCATAAGATATCACTACTACACGGAATGTAACCTTGGCTACACAGGAACTGAATTACAAAACAGAACAGGGTCTCAAATGTAGAAAACCAACTTATGCTTGCTTAAGGGGAAAGGTGAGTTGGGGTGCTGCATAAAACCAGAGATTGAATTTGGCACAGATACCGTTCCATAAGCCAAATATATAATAGACAATAGCTACTCCTTGTTCAACGAAGTGGACTCAACACCCCATATTAAACGCCTAAGAATATACCTGACTAGTAAGAATCTTAAAACCTATGGATTCATATGTCTCCGAAAGAGAATCAAGCGTGTGTACAGCGGCATAAACGCAGCAGTCAAAGGATTGATGAGGATCGGTGAGCAAATGCAGACCCTTTGAAGTCATATTGCATGGTACCCATTCCATGGGTCTCAACTCTCCAAGTTTAAGGGATTCTTCCTTCAGCTAAAACATGCATGTGGAACCCAGAGTATGATCCACCGTGTGTTCGGGAAACGTGTTCAAATGTGTCTCAGTTTTCGTCCCCTTGTACTCGGGTGCAACATTCCAGACGCTTTACTAACACTCTCCCCACTTGGAGAGTCAGTGCCTTTAACCTCCTGTTTGGCCCAGTTTGCAATTTCTGCAGAAAATGAACAGGAATAGGGAGAACCAATGAGAGACTAGCTGGACGTGTCTGGACGGGCAAATTTAACTCTCATTTCCCACCAGGAAGAGGAATTAACCAAAGGCTCAGCGTGCCGTGCCGGAACCACACTAGGCCCTGAAGCAATCCTGCGGTGTTGCGGCCAGCTCACAAGAAAACGAGATGAAGAAAGGAGCTCAGGGACACTGTAACTCACAAACCTGCAGAGTTATAAATGATAGCTATCGTCCAAAAATATATTGAAGTAAGGCTGCCAAGAGGACTTGAAAGCGGGGCAGAATTGCAGGAAACCGATTTCAGGAGGTAGACTGGAATTGCATGTAAAGCATAGGAAAAGAGGCAGAACGTCCACAATGATGCACTTGGCCAAAAAGGGCGTATGCGTTTTGTCCTGAATATATTCAGGAAAAAACGCATACGCCCTTTTTGGCCAACCAAGCAAGCTTGCAAAGGAAATCTGCACTACAATGAAGTCTCACTGCCCCACGCTCAAAAGGGTCATCTGAAAAAAGTGTAAAATCCAGAAAGGCAGGACAGGCCATGGAGAACTGGGAGCCTTGTTATGCTGATGGGCGGGATGTAAATTGCCAACAGCCACTCTGGAGAAGTGTATGCTGTTTCCTGAAACATCTAAGAAACAAAGCAACAGAGCCTAGGGCACTTCCACTTATGGTCCTATAGCTTAGGGAAATTAAACTCAAAAAGACACAGCCACGCCAATTATGGGAAGGCTCTGTTTACAAGAGCCTCATTTATGGTACAAGTTCAATATCGCAGAAAGCGAAAAATGGATAAAGAAGTTGTGGTACTTACGTACAATGCAATATCACTCAGCAATGAAATCAATGTCATCAGTCCCGTAGCAGCATAATGAGTGGATTCAGGTACGATGATTCTAAGTGAAATAAGTCACACAGAAAAAGAAACTTCATAAGATATCACTACTACACGGAATGTAAATTTGGCTACACAGGAACTGAATTACAAAACAGAACAGGGTCTCAAATGCAGAAAACCAACTTATGCTTGCTTAAGGGGAAAGGTGAGTTGGGGTGCTGCATAAAACCAGAGATTGAATTTGGCACACATACCGTTCCATAAGCCAAATATATAATAGACTATAGCTACTCCTTGTTCAACGAAGTGGACTCAACACCCCATATTAAACGCCTAAGAATATACCTGACTAGTAAGAATCTTAAAACCTATGGATTTATATGTCTCCGAAAGAGAATCAAGCGTGTGTACAGCGGCATAAACGCAGCAGTCAAAGGATTGATGAGGATCGGTGAGCAAATGCAGACCCTTTGAAGTCATATTGCATGGTACCCATTCCATGGGTCTCAACTCTCCAAGTTTAAGGGATTCTTCCTTCAGCTAAAACATGCATGTGGAACCCAGAGTATGATCCACCGTGTGTTCGGGAAACGTGTTCAAATGTGTCTCAGTTTTCGTCCCCTGGTACTCGGGTGCAACATTCCAGACGCTTTACTAACACTCTCCACACTTGGAGAGTCAGAGCCTTTAACCTCCTGTTTGGCCCAGTTTGCAATTTCTGTGGAAAATGAACAGGAATAGGGCGAACCAATGAGAGACTAGCTGGAGGTGTCTGGACTGTCAAACTTAACTCTCATTCCCCACCAGGAAGAGGAATTAACCAAAGGCTCAGCGTGCCGTGCCGGTACCACACTAGGGCCTGAAGCAATCTTGCGGTGCTGCGGACAGCTCACAAGAAAGCGAGTTGAAGAAAGGAGCTCAGGGACACTGTAACTCACAAACCTGCAGAGTTATAAATGACAGCTATCGTCCAAAAATATATTGAAGTAAGGCTGCCAAGAGGACTTGAAAGCGGGGCAGAATTGCAGGAAACCGATTTCAGGAGGTAGACTGGAATTGCATGTAAAGCATAGGAAAAGAGGCAGAACGTCCACAATGATGCACTTGGCCAAAAATGGCGTATGCGTTTTTTCCTGAATATATTCAGGAAAAAACGCATACGCCCTTTTTGGCCAACCAAGCAAGCTTGCAAAGGAAATCTGCACTACAATGAAGTCTCACTGCCCCACGCTCAAAAGGGACATCTGAAAAAAGTGTAAAATCCAGAAAGGCAGGACAGGCCATGGAGAACTGGGAGCCTTGTTATGCTGATGGGCGGGATGTAAATTGCCAACAGCCACTCTGGAGAAGTGTATGGTGTTTCCTGAAACATCTAAGAAACAAAGCAACAGAGCCTAGGGCACTTCCACTTATGGTACTATAGCTTAGGGAAATTAAACTCAAAAAGACACAGCCACGCCAATTATGGGAAGGCTCTGTTTACAAGAACCTCATTTATGGTACAAGTTCAATATCGCAGAAAGCGAAAAATGGATAAAGAAGTTGTGGTACTTACGTACAATGCAATATCACTCAGCAATGAATTCAATGTCATCAGTCCCGTAGCAGCATAATGAGTGGATTCAGGTACGATGATTCTAAGTGAAATAAGTCACACAGAAAAAGAAACTTCATAAGATATCACTACTACACGGAATGTAAATTTGGCTACACAGGAACTGAATTACAAAACAGAACAGGGTCTCAAATGCAGAAAACCAACTTATGCTTGCTTAAGGGGAAAGGTGAGTTGGGGTGCTGCATAAAACCAGAGATTGAATTTGGCACACATACCGTTCCATAAGCCAAATATATAATAGACTATAGCTACTCCTTGTTCAACGAAGTGGACTCAACACCCCATATTAAACGCCTAAGAATATACCTGACTAGTAAGAATCTTAAAACCTATGGATTTATATGTCTCCGAAAGAGAATCAAGCGTGTGTACAGCGGCATAAACGCAGCAGTCAAAGGATTGATGAGGATCAGTGAGCAAATGCAGACCCTTTGAAGTCATATTGCATGGTACCCATTCCATGGGTCTCAACTCTCCAAGTTTAAGGGATTCTTCCTTCAGCTAAAACATGCATGTGGAACCCAGAGTATGATCCACCGTGTGTTCGGGAAACGTGTTCAAATGTGTCTCAGTTTTCGTCCCCTGGTACTCGGGTGCAACATTCCAGACGCTTTACTAACACTCTCCCCACTTGGAGAGTCAGTGCCTTTAACCTCCTGTTTGGCCCAGTTTGCAATTTCTATGGAAAATGAACAGGAATAGGGCGAACCAATGAGAGACTAGCTGGAGGTGTCTGGACTGTCAAACTTAACTCTCATTCCCCACCAGGAAGAGGAATTAACCAAAGGCTCAGCGTGCCGTGCCGGTACCACACTAGGGCCTGAAGCAATCTTGCGGTGCTGCGGCCAGCTCACAAGAAAGCGAGTTGAAGAAAGGAGCTCAGGGGCACTGTAACTCACAAACCTGCAGAGTTATAAATGACAGCTATCGTCCAAAAATATATTGAAGTAAGGCTGCCAAGAGGACTTGAAAGCGGGGCAGAATTGCAGGAAACCGATTTCAGGAGGTAGACTGGAATTGCATGTAAAGCATAGGAAAAGAGGCAGAACGTCCACAATGATGCACTTGGCCAAAAAGGGCGTATGCGTTTTTTCCTGAATATATTCAGGAAAAAACGCATACGCCCTTTTTGGCCAAGCAAGCAAGCTTGCAAAGGAAATCTGCACTACAATGAAGTCTCACTGCCCCCCGGTCAAAAGGGCCATCTGAAAAAAGTGTAAAATCCAGAAAGGCAGGACAGGCCATGGAGAACTGGGAGCCTTGTTATGCTGATGGGCGGGATGTAATTGCCAACAGCCATTCTGGAGAAGTGTATGGTGTTTCCTGAAACATCTAAGAAACAAAGCAACAGAGCCTAGGGCACTTCCACTTATGGTCCTATAGCTTAGGGAAATTAAACTCAAAAAGACACAGCCACCCCAAAGTTTGGGACGGCTCTGTTTACAAGAACCTCGTTTATGGTACCAGTTCAATATCGCAGAAAGCGAAAAATGGATAAAGAAGTTGTGGTACTTACGTACAATGCAATATCACTCAGCAATGAAATCTATGTCTTCAGGCCCGTAGCAGAATAATGAGTGGATTCAGGTACGATGATTCTAAGTGAAATAAGTCACACAGAAAAAGAAACTTCATAAGATATCACTACTACACGGAATGTAAACTTGGCTACACAGGAACTGAATTACAAAACAGAACAGTGTCTCAAATGTAGAAAACCAACTTATGCTTTCTTAAGGGGAAAGGTGAGTTGGGGTGCTGCATAAAACCAGAGATTGAACTTGGCACAGATACCGTTCCATAAGCCAAATATATAATAGACAATAGCTACTCCTTGTTCAACGAAGTGGACTCAACACACCATATTAAACGCCTAAGAATAAACCTGACTAGTAAGAATCTTAAAACCTATGGATTTATATGTCTCCGAAAGAGAATCAAGCGTGTGTACAGCGGCATAAATGCAGTAGTGATAGGATTGGTGAGGTTCGGTGAGCAAATGCAGACCCTTTGAAGTCATATTGCATGGTACCCATTCCATGGGTCTCAACTCTCCAAGTTTAAGGGATTCTTCCTTCAGCTAAAACATGCATGTGGAACCCAGAGTATGATCCACCATGTGTTCGGGAAACGTGTTCAAATGTCTCTCAGTTTTCGTCCCCTGGTACTCGGGTGCAACATTCCAGACGCTTTACTAACACTCTCCCCACTTGGAGAGTCAGTGCCTTTAACATCCTGTTTGGCCCAGTTTGCAATTTCTGCGGAAAATGAACAGGAATAGGGAGAACCAATGAGAGACTAGCTGGAGGTGTCTGGACGGGCAAACTTAACTCTCATTCCCCACCAGGAAGAGGAATTAACCAAAGGCTCAGCGTGCCGTGCCGGTACCACACTAGGGCCTGAAGCAATCCTGTGGTGCTGCGGCCAGCTCACAAGAAAGCGAGTTGAAGAAAGGAGCTCAGGGACACTGTAACTCACAAACCTGCAGAGTTATAAATGACAGCTATCGTCCAAAAATATATTGAAGTAAGGCTGCCAAGAGGACTTGAAAGCGGGGCAGAATTGCAGGAAACCGATTTCAGGAGGTAGACTGGAATTGCATGTAAAGCATAGGAAAAGAGGCAGAACGTCCACAATGATGCACTTGGCCAAAAAGGGCGTATGCGTTTTGTCCTGAATATATTCAGGAAAAAACGCATACGCCCTTTTTGGCCAACCAAGCAAGCTTGCAAAGGAAATCTGCACTACAATGAAGTCTCACTGCCCCCTGGTCAAAAGGGTCATCTGAAAAAACTGTACAATCCAGAAAGGCAGGACAGGCCATGGAGAACTGGGAGCCTTGTTATGCTGATGGGCGGGATGTAAATTGCCAACAGCCACTCTGGAGAAGTGTATGGTGTTTCCTGAAACATCTAAGAAACAAAGCAACAGAGCCTAGTGCACTTCCACTTATGGTCCTATAGCTTCGGGAAATTAAAATCAAAAAGACACAGCCACCCCAAATTTTGGGACGGCTCTGTTTACAAGAACCTCGTTTATGGTACAAGTTCAATATCACAGAAAGCGAAAAATGGATAAAGAAGTTGTGGTACTTACGTACAATGAAATATCACTCAGCAATGAAATCTATGTCATCAGGCCCGTAGCAGCATAATGAGTGGATTCAGGTACGATGATTCTAAGTGAAATAAGTCACACAGAAAGAGAAACTTCATAAGATATCACTACTACACGGAATGTAAACTTGGCTACACAGGAACTGAATTACAAAACAGAACAGGGTCTCAAATGTAGAAAACCAACTTATGCTTGCTTAAGGGGAAAGTTGAGTTGGGGTGCTGCATAAAACCAGAGATTGAACTTGGCACAGATACCATTCCATAAGCCAAATATATAATAGACAATAGCTACTCCTTTTTCAACGAAGTGGACTCAACACCCCATATTAAACGCCTAAGAATATACCTGACTAGTAAGAATCTTAAAACCTATGGATTTATATGTCTCCGAAAGAGAATCAAGCGTGTGTACAGCGGCATAAATGCAGTAGTGATAGGATTGGTGAGGTTCGGTGAGCAAATGCAGACCCTTTGAAGTCATATTGCATGGTACCCATTCCATGGGTCTCAACTCTCCAAGTTTAAGGGATTCATCCTTCAGCTAAAACATGCATGTGGAACCCAGAGTATGATCCACCGTGTGTTCGGGAAACGTGTTCAAATGTGTCTCAGTTTTCGTCCCCTGGTACTCGGGTGCAACATTCCAGACGCTTTACTAACACTCTCGCCACTTGGAGAGTCAGTGCCTTTAAACTCCTGTTTGGCCCAGTTTGCAATTTCTGCGGAAAATGAAAAGGAATAGGGAGAATCTACGAGAGACTAGCTGGAGGTGTCTGGACGGGCAAATTTAACTCTCATTCCCCACCAGGAAGAGGAATTAACCAAAGGCTCAGCGTGCCGTTCCGGAACCACACTAGGGCCTGAAGCAATCCTGCGGTGTTGCGGCCAGCTCACAAGAAAGCGAGTTGAAGAAAGGAGATCACGGACACTGTCATTCACAAACCTGCAGAGTTATAAATGACAGCTATCGTCCAAAAATATATTGAAGTAAGGCTGCCAAGAGGACTTGAAAGCGGGGCAGAATTGCAGGAAACCGATTTCAGGAGGTAGACTGGAATTGCATGTAAAGCATAGGAAAAGAGGCAGAACGTCCACAATGATGCACTTGGCCAAAAAGGGCGTATGCGTTTTTTCCTGAATATATTCAGGAAAAAACGCATACGCCCTTTTTGGCCAACCAAGCAAGCTTGCAAAGGAAATCTGCACTACAATGAAGTCTCACTGCCCCACGCTCAAAAGGGACATCTGAAAAAAGTGTAAAATCCAGAAAGGCAGGACAGGCCATGGAGAACTGGGAGCCTTGTTATGCTGATGGGCGGGATGTAAATTGCCAACAGCCACTCTGGAGAAGTGTATGGTGTTTCCTGAAACATCTAAGAAACAAAGCAACAGAGCCTAGGGCACTTCCACTTATGGTACTATAGCTTAGGGAAATTAAACTCAAAAAGACACAGCCACGCCAATTATGGGAAGGCTCTGTTTACAAGAACCTCATTTATGGTACAAGTTCAATATCGCAGAAAGCGAAAAATGGATAAAGAAGTTGTGTTACTTACGTACAATGCAATATCACTCAGCAATGAAATCAATGTCATCAGTCCCGTAGCAGCATAATGAGTGGATTCAGGTACGATGATTCTAAGTGAAATAAGTCACACAGAAAAAGAAACTTCATAAGATATCACTACTACACGGAATGTAAATTTGGCTACACAGGAACTGAATTACAAAACAGAACAGGGTCTCAAATGCAGAAAACCAACTTATGCTTGCTTAAGGGGAAAGGTGAGTTGGGGTGCTGCATAAAACCAGAGATTGAATTTGGCACACATACCGTTGCATAAGCCAAATATATAATAGACTATAGCTACTCCTTGTTCAACGAAGTGGACTCAACACCCCATATTAAACGCCTAAGAATATACCTGACTAGTAAGAATCTTAAAACCTATGGATTTATATGTCTCCGAAAGAGAATCAAGCGTGTGTACAGCGGCATAAACGCAGCAGTCAAAGGATTGATGAGGATCGGTGAGCAAATGCAGACCCTTTGAAGTCATATTGCATGGTACCCATTCCATGGGTCTCAACTCTCCAGGTTTAAGGGATTCTTCCTTCAGCTAAAACATGCATGTGGAACCCAGAGTATGATCCACCGTGTGTTCGGGAAACGTGTTCAAATGTGTCTCAGTTTTCGTCCCCTGGTACTCGGGTGCAACATTCCAGACGCTTTACTAACACTCTCGCCACTTGGAGAGTCAGTGCCTTTAAACTCCTGTTTGGCCCAGTTTGCAATTTCTGCGGAAAATGAAAAGGAATAGGGAGAATCTACGAGAGACTAGCTGGAGGTGTCTGGACGGGCAAATTTAACTCTCATTCCCCACCAGGAAGAGGAATTAACCAAAGGCTCAGCGTGCCGTTCCGGAACCACACTAGGGCCTGAAGCAATCCTGAGGTGTTGCGGCCAGCTCACAAGAAAGCGAGTTGAAGAAAGGAGATCACGGACACTGTCATTCACAAACCTGCAGAGTTATAAATGACAGCTATCGTCCAAAAATATATTGAAGTAAGGCTGCCAAGAGGACTTGAAAGCGGGGCAGAATTGCAGGAAACCGATTTCAGGAGGTAGACTGGAATTGCATGTAAAGCATAGGAAAAGAGGCAGAACGTCCACAATGATGCACTTGGCCAAAAAGGGCGTATGCGTTTTTTCCTGAATATATTCAGGAAAAAACGCATACGC
Organism: Lagenorhynchus albirostris; assembly: GCF_949774975.1. Taxonomy (NCBI): domain Eukaryota; kingdom Metazoa; phylum Chordata; class Mammalia; order Artiodactyla; family Delphinidae; genus Lagenorhynchus; species Lagenorhynchus albirostris. The sequence goes on along the minus strand of NC_083098.1, from coordinate 58,469,865 downwards.
CCTTTTTGGCCAACCAAGCAAGCTTGCAAAGGAAATCTGCACTACAATGAAGTCTCACTGCCCCACGCTCAAAAGGGACATCTGAAAAAAGTGTAAAATCCAGAAAGGCAGGACAGGCCATGGAGAACTGGGAGCCTTGTTATGCTGATGGGCGGGATGTAAATTGCCAACAGCCACTCTGGAGAAGTGTATGGTGTTTCCTGAAACATCTAAGAAACAAAGCAACAGAGCCTAGGGCACTTCCACTTATGGTACTATAGCTTAGGGAAATTAAACTCAAAAAGACACAGCCACGCCAATTATGGGAAGGCTCTGTTTACAAGAACCTCATTTATGGTACAAGTTCAATATCGCAGAAAGCGAAAAATGGATAAAGAAGTTGTGTTACCTACGTACAATGCAATATCACTCAGCAATGAAATCAATGTCATCAGTCCCGTAGCAGCATAATGAGTGGATTCAGGTACGATGATTCTAAGTGAAATAAGTCACACAGAAAAAGAAACTTCATAAGATATCACTACTACACGGAATGTAAATTTGGCTACACAGGAACTGAATTACAAAACAGAACAGGGTCTCAAATGCAGAAAACCAACTTATGCTTGCTTAAGGGGAAAGGTGAGTTGGGGTGCTGCATAAAACCAGAGATTGAATTTGGCACACATACCGTTCCATAAGCCAAATATATAATAGACTATAGCTACTCCTTGTTCAACGAAGTGGACTCAACACCCCATATTAAACGCCTAAGAATATACCTGACTAGTAAGAATCTTAAAACCTATGGATTTATATGTCTCCGAAAGAGAATCAAGCGTGTGTACAGCGGCATAAACGCAGCAGTCAAAGGATTGATGAGGATCGGTGAGCAAATGCAGACCCTTTGAAGTCATATTGCATGGTACCCATTCCATGGGTCTCAACTCTCCAAGTTTAAGGGATTCTTCCTTCAGCTAAAACATGCATGTGGAACCCAGAGTATGATCCACCGTGTGTTCGGGAAACGTGTTCAAATGTGTCTCAGTTTTCGTCCCCTGGTACTCGGGTGCAACATTCCAGACGCTTTACTAACACTCTCCCCACTTGGAGAGTCAGTGCCTTTAACCTCCTGTTTGGCCAAGTTTGCAATTTCTGCGGAAAATGAACAGGAATAGGGAGAACCAATGAGAGACTAGCTGGAGGTGTCTGGACTGGCAAACTTAACTCTCATTCCCCACCAGGAAGAGGAATTAACCAAAGGCTCAGCGTGCCGTGCCGGAACCACACTAGGGCCTGAAGCAATCCTGCGGTGTTGCGGCCAGCTCACAAGAAAGCGAGTTGAAGAAAGGAGCTCAGGGACACTGTAACTCACAAACCTGCAGAGTTATAAATGATAGCTATCGTCCAAAAATATATTGAAGTAAGGCTGCCAAGAGGACTTGAAAGCGGGGCAGAATTGCAGGAAACCGATTTCAGGAGGTAGACTGGAATTGCATGTAAAGCATAGGAAAAGAGGCAGAACGTCCACAATGATGCACTTGGCCAAAAAGGGCGTATGCGTTTTTTCCTGAATATATTCAGGAAAAAACGCATACGCCCTTTTTGGCCAACCAAGCAAGCTTGCAAAGGAAATCTGCACTACAATGAAGTCTCACTGCCCCCTGCTCAAAAGGGTCATCTGAAAAAAGTTAAAATCCAGAAAGGCAGGACAGGCCATGGAGAACTGGGAGCCTTGTTATGCTGATGGGCGGGATGTAAATTGCCAACAGCCACTCTGGAGAAGTGTTTGGTGTTTCCTGAATCATCTACAAAACAAAGCAACAGAGCGTAGGGCACTTCCACTTATGGTCCTAAAGCTTAGGGAAATTAAAATAAAAAAGACACAGCCACCCCAAAGTTTGGGACGGCTCTGTTTACAAGAACCTCGTTTACGGTACAAGTTCAATATCACAGAAAGCGAAAAATGGATAAAGAAGTTGTGGTACTTACGTACAATGCAATATCACTCAGCAATGAAATCTATGTCATCAGGCCCGTAGCAGCATAATGAGTGGATTCAGGTACGATGATTGTAAGTGAAATAAGTCACACAGAAAAAGAAACTTCATAAGATATCACTAATACAAGGAATGTAAACTTGGCTACACAGGAAATGCATTACAAAACAGAACAGGGTCTCAAATGTAGAAAACCGACTTATGCTTGCTTAAGGGGAAAGGTGAGTTGGGGTGCTGCCTAAAACCAGAGATGGAAATTAGCACAGATACCGTTCCATAAGCCACATTTGTAATAGACAAGAGCTACTGCTTGCTCAATGAAGTGGACTCAACACCGCATATTAAATGCCTAAGAATATACCTGACTAGTAAGAATCTTAAAACCTATGGATTTATATGTCTCCAAAAGAGAATGAAGCATGTGTACAGTGGCATAAACGCAGCAGTGATAGGATTGGTGAGGTTCGGTGAGCAAATGCAGACCCTTTGAAGTCATATTGCATGGTACCCATTCCATGGGTCTCAACTCTCCAGGTTTAAGCGATTCTTCCTTCAGCTAAAACATGCATGCGGAACCCAGAGTATGATCCACCGTGTGATCGGGAAACGTGTTCAAATATGTCTCAGTTTTCGTCCCCTGGTACTCGGGTGCAACATTCCAGACGCTATACTAACACTCTCCCCACTTGGAGAGTCAGTGCCTTTAACCTCCTGTTTGGCCCAGTTTGCAATTTCAGCGGAAAATGAACAGGAATAGGGAGAATCTACGAGAGACTAGCTGGAGGTGTCTGGACGGGCAAATTTAACTCTCATTCCCCACCAGGAACAGGAATTAACCAAAGGCTCAGTGTGCCATGCCAGAACCACACTAGGGCCTGAAGCAATCCTGCGGTGTTGCGGCCAGCTCACAAGAAAGCGAGTTGAAGAAAGGAGCTCAGGGACACTGTAACTCACAAACCTGCAGAGTTATAAATGATAGCTATCGTCCAAAAATATATTGAAGTAAGGCTGCCAAGAGGACTTGAATGCGGGGCAGAATTGCAGGAAACCGATTTCAGGAGGTAGACTGGAATTGCATGTAAAGCATATGAAAAGAGGTAGAACGTCCAAAATGATGCACTTGGCCAAAAAGGGCGTATGCGTTTTTTCCTGAATATATTCAGGAAAAAACGCATACGCCCTTTTTGGCCAACCAAGCAAGCTTGCAAAGGAAATCTGCACTACAATGAAGTCTCACTGCCCCCCGGTCAAAAGGGCCAGCTGAAAAAAGTGTAAAATCCAGAAAGGCAGGATAGGCCATGGAGAACGTGGAGATTGTTATGCTGATGGGAGGGTTGTAAATTGCCAACAGCCACTCTGGAGAAGTGTATGGTGTTTCCTGAATCATCTACAAAACAAAGCAACAGAGCGTAGCGCACTTCCACTTATGGTCCTAAAGCTTAGGGAAATTAAAATCAAAAAGGCACAGCCACCCCAAAGTTTGGGATGGCTGTGTTTACAAGAACCTCGTTTACGGTACAAGTTCAATATCACAGAAAGCGAAAAATGGATAAAGAAGTTGTGGTACTTACGTACAATGCAATATCACTCAGCAATGAAATCTTTGTCATCAGGCCCGTAGCAGCATAATGAGTGGATTCAGGTACGATGATTCTAAGTGAAATAAGTCACACAGAAAAAGAAACTTCATAAGATATCACTACTACAGGGAATGTAACCTTGGCTACACAGGAACTGAATTACAAAACAGAACAGGGTCTCAAATGTAGAAAACCAACTTATGCTTGCTTAAGGGGAAAGGTGAGTTGGGGTGCTGCATAAAACCAGAGATTGAATTTGGCACAGATACCGTTCCATAAGCCAAATATATAATAGACAATAGCTACTCCTTGTTCAACGATGTGGACACAACACCCCATATTAAACGCCTAAGAATATACCTGACTAGTAAGAATCTTAAAACCTATGGATTTATATGTCTCCGAAAGAGAATCAAGTGTGTGTACAGCGGCATAAACGCAGCAGTCAAAGGATTGATGAGGATCGGTGAGCAAATGCAGACCCTTTGAAGTCATATTGCATGGTACCCATTCCATGGGTCTCAACTCTCCAAGTTTAAGGGATTCTTCCTTCAGCTAAAACATGCATGTGGAACCCAGAGTATGATCCACCGTGTGTTCGGGAAACGTATTCAAATGTCTCTCAGTTTTCGTCCCCTGGTACTCGGGTGCAACATTCCAGACGCTTTACTAACACTCTCCCCACTTGGAGAGTCAGTGCCTTTAACGTCCTGTTTGGCCCAGTTTGCAATTTCAGCGGAAAATGAACAGGAATAGGGAGAATCTACGAGAGACTAGCTGGAGGTGTCTGGACGGGCAAATTTAACTCTCATTTCCCACCAGGAACAGGAATTAACCAAAGGCTCAGTGTGCCATGCCAGAACCACACTAGGGCCTGAAGCAATCCTGCGGTGTTGCGGCCAGCTCACAAGAAAGCGAGTTGAAGAAAGGAGCTCAGGGGCACTGTCATTCACAAACCTGCAGAGTTATAAATGACAGCTATCGTCCAAAAATATATTGAGGTAAGGCTGCCAAGAGGACTTGAAAGCGGGGCAGAATTGCAGGAAACCGATTTCAGGAGGTAGACTGGAATTGCATGTAAAGCATAGGAAAAGAGGTAGAACGTCCAAAATGATGCACTTGGCCAAAAAGGGCGTATGCGTTTTTTTCCTGAATATATTCAGGAAAAAACGCATACGCCCTTTTTGGCCAACCAAGCAAGCTTGCAAAGGAAATCTGCACTACAATGAAGTCTCACTGCCCCCTGGTCAAAAGGGCCAGCTGAAAAAAGTGTAAAATCCAGAAAGGCAGGATAGGCCATGGAGAACGTGGAGATTGTTATGGTGATGGAAGGGTTGTAAATTGCCAACAGCCACTCTGGAGAAGTGTATGGTGTTTCCTGAATCATCTACAAAACAAAGCAACAGAGCGTAGCGCACTTCCACTTATGGTCCTAAAGCTTAGGGAAATTAAAATCAAAAAGGCACAGCCACCCCAAAGTTTGGGATGGCTGTGTTTACAAGAACCTCGTTTACGGTACAAGTTCAATATCACAGAAAGCGAAAAATGGATAAAGAAGTTGTGGTACTTACGTACAATGCAATATCACTCAGCAATGAAATCTTTGTCATCAGGCCCGTAGCAGCATAATGAGTGGATTCAGGTACGATGATTCTAAGTGAAATAAGTAACACAGAAAAAGAAACTTCATAAGATATCACTACTACACGGAATGTAACCTTGGCTACACAGGAACTGAATTACAAAACAGAACAGGGTCTCAAATGTAGAAAACCAACTTATGCTTGCTTAAGGGGAAAGGTGAGTTGGGGTGCTGCATAATACCAGAGATTGAATTTGGCACAGATACCGTTCCATAAGCCAAATATATAATAGACAATAGCTACTCCTTGTTCAACGAAGTGGACTCAACACCCCATATTAAACGCCTAAGAATATACCTGACTAGTAAGAATCTTAAAACCTATGGATTTATATGTCTCCGAAAGAGAATCAAGCATGTGTACAACGGCATAAACGCAGCAGTGATAGGATTGGTGAGGATCGGTGAGCAAATGCAGACCCTTTGAAGTCATATTGCATGGTACCCATTCCATGGGTCTCAACTCTCCAAGTTTAAGGGATTCTTCCTTCAGCTAAAACATGCATGTGGAACCCAGAGTATGATCAACCGTGTGTTCGGGAAACGTGTTCAAATGTGTCTCAGTTTTCGTCCCCTGGTACTCGGGTGCAACATTCCAGACGCTTTACTAAAACTCTCCCCACTTGGAGAGTCAGTGCCTTTAACCTCCTGTTTGGCCCAGTTTGCAATTTCTGCGGAAAATGAACAGGAATCGGGAGAACCAATGAGAGACTAGCTGGAGGTGTCTGGACTGGCAAACATAACTCTCATTCCCCACCAGGAAGAGGAATTAACCAAAGGCTCAGCGTGCCGTGTCGGAACCACACTAGGGCCTGAAGCAATCCTGCGGTGCTGCGGCCAGCTCACAAGAAAGCGAGTTGAAGAAAGGAGTTCAGGGACACTGTAACTCACAAACCTGCAGAGTTATAAATGATAGCTATCGTCCAAAAATATATTGAAGTAAGGCTGCCAAGAGGATTTGAAAGCGGGGCAGAATTGCAGGAAACCGATTTCAGGAGGTAGACTGGAATTGCATGTAAAGCATAGGAAAAGAGGCAGAACGTCCACAATGATGCACTTGGCCAAAAAGGGCGTATGCCTTTTTTCCTGAATATATTCAGGAAAAAACGCATACGTACTTTTTGGCCAACCAAGCAAGCTTACAAAGGAAATCTTCACTACAATGAAGTCTCACTGCCCCACGCTCAAAAGGGTCATCTGAAAAAAGTGTAAAATCCAGAAAGGCAGGACAGGCCATGGAGAACTGGGAGCCTTGTTATGCTGATGGGCGGGATGTAAATTGCCAACAGCCACTCTGGAGAAGTGTATGGTGTTTCCTGAAACATCTAAGAAACAAAGCAACAGAGCCTAGGGCACTTCCACTTATGGTACTATAGCTTAGGGAAATTAAACTCAAAAAGACACAGCCACCCCAAATTATGGGAAGGCTCTGTTTACAAGAACCTCATTTATGGTACAAGTTCAATATCGCAGAAAGCGAAAAATGGATAAAGAATTTGTGGTACTTACGTACAATGCAATATCACTCAGCAATGAAATCTATGTCATCAGGCCCGTAGCAGCATAATGAGTGGATTCAGGTACAATGATTCTAAGTGAAATAAGTCACACAGAAAAAGAAACTTCATAAGATATCACTACTACAGGGAATGTAACCTTGGCTACACAGGAACTGAATTACAAAACAGAACAGGGTCTCAAATGTAGAAAACCAACTTATGCTTGCTTAAGGGGAAAGGTGAGTTGGGGTGCTGCATAAAACCAGAGATTGAATTTGGCACAGATACCGTTCCATAAGCCAAATATATAATAGACAATAGCTACTCCTTGTTCAACGATGTGGACTCAACACCCCATATTAAACGCCTAAGAATATACCTGACTAGTAAGAATCTTAAAACCTATGGATTTATATGTCTCCGAAAGAGAATCAAGCGTGTGTACAGCGGCATAAACGCAGCAGTCAAAGGATTGATGAGGATCGGTGAGCAAATGCAGACCCTTTGAAGTCATATTGCATGGTACCCATTCCATGGGTCTCAACTCTCCAAGTTTAAGGGATTCTTCCTTCAGCTAAAACATGCATGTGGAACCCAGAGTATGATCCACCGTGTGTTCGGGAAACGTATTCAAATGTGTCTCAGTTTTCGTCCCCTGGTACTCGGGTGCAACATTCCAGACGCTTTACTAACACTCTCCCCACTTGGAGAGTCAGTGCCTTTAACGTCCTGTTTGGCCCAGTTTGCAATTTCAGCGGAAAATGAACAGGAATAGGGAGAATCTACGAGAGACTAGCTGGAGGTGTCTGGACGGGCAAATTTAACTCTCATTTCCCACCAGGAACAGGAATTAACCAAAGGCTCAGTGTGCCATGCCAGAACCACACTAGTGCCTGAAGCAATCCTGCGGTGTTGCGGCCAGCTCACAAGAAAGCGAGTTGAAGAAAGGAGCTCAGGGGCACTGTCATTCACAAACCTGCAGAGTTATAAATGACAGCTATCGTCCAAAAATATATTGAGGTAAGGCTGCCAAGAGGACTTGAAAGCGGGGCAGAATTGCAGGAAACCGATTTCAGGAGGTAGACTGGAATTGCATGTAAAGCATAGGAAAAGAGGTAGAACGTCCAAAATGATGCACTTGGCCAAAAAGGGCGTATGCGTTTTTTCCTGAATATATTCAGGAAAAAACGCATACGCCCTTTTTGGCCAACCAAGCAAGCTTGCAAAGGAAATCTGCACTACAATGAAGTCTCACTGCCCCACGCTCAAAAGGGTCATCTGAAAAAAGTGTAAAATCCAGAAAGGCAGGACAGGCCATGGAGAACTGGGAGCCTTGTTATGCTGATGGGCGGGATGTAATTGAAAAGAGCCACTCTGGAGAAGTGTATGGTGTTTCCTGAAACGTCTAAGAAACAAAGCAACAGAGCCTAGGGCACTTCCACTTATGGTCCTAAAGCTTAGGGAAATTAAAATCAAAAAGGCACAGCCACCCCAAAGTTTGGGATGGCTGTGTTTACAAGAACCTCGTTTACGGTACAAGTTCAATATCACAGAAAGCGAAAAATGGATAAAGAAGTTGTGGTACTTACGTACAATGCAATATCACTCAGCAATGAAATCTTTGTCATCAGGCCCGTAGCAGCATAATGAGTGGATTCAGGTACGATGATTCTAAGTGAAATAAGTAACACAGAAAAAGAAACTTCATAAGATATCACTACTACACGGAATGTAACCTTGGCTACACAGGAACTGAATTACAAAACAGAACAGGGTCTCAAATGTAGAAAACCAACTTATGCTTGCTTAAGGGGAAAGGTGAGTTGGGGTGCTGCATAATACCAGAGATTGAATTTGGCACAGATACCGTTCCATAAGCCAAATATATAATAGACAATAGCTACTCCTTGTTCAACGAAGTGGACTCAACACCCCATATTAAACGCCTAAGAATATACCTGACTAGTAAGAATCTTAAAACCTATGGATTTATATGTCTCCGAAAGAGAATCAAGCATGTGTACAACGGCATAAACGCAGCAGTGATAGGATTGGTGAGGTTCGGTGAGCAAATGCAGACCCTTTGAAGTCATATTGCATGGTACCCATTCCATGGGTCTCAACTCTCCAAGTTTAAGGGATTCTTCCTTCAGCTAAAACATGCATGTGGAACCCAGAGTATGATCAACCGTGTGTTCGGGAAACGTGTTCAAATGTGTCTCAGTTTTCGTCCCCTGGTACTCGGGTGCAACATTCCAGACGCTTTACTAAAACTCTCCCCACTTGGAGAGTCAGTGCCTTTAACCTCCTGTTTGGCCCAGTTTGCAATTTCTGCGGAAAATGAACAGGAATCGGGAGAACCAATGAGAGACTAGCTGGAGGTGTCTGGACTGGCAAACATAACTCTCATTCCCCACCAGGAAGAGGAATTAACCAAAGGCTCAGCGTGCCGTGTCGGAACCACACTAGGGCCTGAAGCAATCCTGCGGTGCTGCGGCCAGCTCACAAGAAAGCGAGTTGAAGAAAGGAGTTCAGGGACACTGTAACTCACAAACCTGCAGAGTTATAAATGATAGCTATCGTCCAAAAATATATTGAAGTAAGGCTGCCAAGAGGATTTGAAAGCGGGGCAGAATTGCAGGAAACCGATTTCAGGAGGTAGACTGGAATTGCATGTAAAGCATAGGAAAAGAGGCAGAACGTCCACAATGATGCACTTGGCCAAAAAGGGCGTATGCCTTTTTTCCTGAATATATTCAGGAAAAAACGCATACGTACTTTTTGGCCAACCAAGCAAGCTTACAAAGGAAATCTTCACTACAATGAAGTCTCACTGCCCCACGCTCAAAAGGGTCATCTGAAAAAAGTGTAAAATCCAGAAAGGCAGGACAGGCCATGGAGAACTGGGAGCCTTGTTATGCTGATGGGCGGGATGTAAATTGCCAACAGCCACTCTGGAGAAGTGTATGGTGTTTCCTGAAACATCTAAGAAACAAAGCAACAGAGCCTAGGGCACTTCCACTTATGGTACTATAGCTTAGGGAAATTAAACTCAAAAAGACACAGCCACCCCAAATTATGGGAAGGCTCTGTTTACAAGAACCTCATTTATGGTACAAGTTCAATATCGCAGAAAGCGAAAAATGGATAAAGAATTTGTGGTACTTACGTACAATGCAATATCACTCAGCAATGAAATCTATGTCATCAGGCCCGTAGCAGCATAATGAGTGGATTCAGGTACAATGATTCTAAGTGAAATAAGTCACACAGAAAAAGAAACTTCATAAGATATCACTACTACAGGGAATGTAACCTTGGCTACACAGGAACTGAATTACAAAACAGAACAGGGTCTCAAATGTAGAAAACCAACTTATGCTTGCTTAAGGGGAAAGGTGAGTTGGGGTGCTGCATAAAACCAGAGATTGAATTTGGCACAGATACCGTTCCATAAGCCAAATATATAATAGACAATAGCTACTCCTTGTTCAACGATGTGGACTCAACACCCCATATTAAACGCCTAAGAATATACCTGACTAGTAAGAATCTTAAAACCTATGGATTTATATGTCTCCGAAAGAGAATCAAGCGTGTGTACAGCGGCATAAACGCAGCAGTCAAAGGATTGATGAGGATCGGTGAGCAAATGCAGACCCTTTGAAGTCATATTGCATGGTACCCATTCCATGGGTCTCAACTCTCCAAGTTTAAGGGATTCTTCCTTCAGCTAAAACATGCATGTGGAACCCAGAGTATGATCCACCGTGTGTTCGGGAAACGTATTCAAATGTGTCTCAGTTTTCGTCCCCTGGTACTCGGGTGCAACATTCCAGACGCTTTACTAACACTCTCCCCACTTGGAGAGTCAGTGCCTTTAACGTCCTGTTTGGCCCAGTTTGCAATTTCAGCGGAAAATGAACAGGAATAGGGAGAATCTACGAGAGACTAGCTGGAGGTGTCTGGACGGGCAAATTTAACTCTCATTTCCCACCAGGAACAGGAATTAACCAAAGGCTCAGTGTGCCATGCCAGAACCACACTAGTGCCTGAAGCAATCCTGCGGTGTTGCGGCCAGCTCACAAGAAAGCGAGTTGAAGAAAGGAGCTCAGGGGCACTGTCATTCACAAACCTGCAGAGTTATAAATGACAGCTATCGTCCAAAAATATATTGAGGTAAGGCTGCCAAGAGGACTTGAAAGCGGGGCAGAATTGCAGGAAACCGATTTCAGGAGGTAGACTGGAATTGCATGTAAAGCATAGGAAAAGAGGTAGAACGTCCAAAATGATGCACTTGGCCAAAAAGGGCGTATGCGTTTTTTCCTGAATATATTCAGGAAAAAACGCATACGCCCTTTTTGGCCAACCAAGCAAGCTTGCAAAGGAAATCTGCACTACAATGAAGTCTCACTGCCCCACGCTCAAAAGGGTCATCTGAAAAAAGTGTAAAATCCAGAAAGGCAGGACAGGCCATGGAGAACTGGGAGCCTTGTTATGCTGATGGGCGGGATGTAATTGAAAAGAGCCACTCTGGAGAAGTGTATGGTGTTTCCTGAAACGTCTAAGAAACAAAGCAACAGAGCCTAGGGCACTTCCACTTATGGTACTATAGCTTAGGGAAATTAAAATCAAAAAGACACAGCCACCCCAAAGTTTGGGACGGCTCTGTTTACAAGAACCTCATTTATGGTACAAGTTCAATATCGCAGAAAGCGAAAAATGGATAAAGAATTTGTGGTACTTAGGTACAATGCAATATCACTCAGCAATGAAATCTATGTCATCAGGTCCATAGCAGCATAATGAGTGGATTCAGGTACGATGATTCTAAGTGAAATAAGTCACACAGAAAAAGAAACTTCATAAGATATCACTACTACACGGAATGTAAACTTGGCTACACAGGAACTGAATTACAAAACAGAACAGGGTCTCAAATGTAGAAAACCAACTTATGCTTGCTTAAGGGGAAAGGTGAGTTGGGGTGCTACATAAAACCAGAGATTGTAATTAGCACAGATACCGTTCCATAAGCCAAATATATAATAGAAAATAGCTACTCCTTGTTCAACGAAGTGGACTCAACACCCCATATTAAACGCCTAAGAATATACCTGACTAGTAAGAATCTTAAAACCTATGGATTTATATGTCTCTGAAAGAGAATCAAGCGTGTGTACAGCGGCATAAATGCAGTAGTAATAGGATTGGTGAGGTTCGGTGAGCAAATGCAGACCCTTTGAAGTCATATTGCATGGTACCCATTCCATGGGTCTCAACTCTCCAAGTTTAAGGGATTCTTCCTTCAGCTGAAACATGCATGTGGAACCCAGAGTATGATCCACCGTGTGTTCGGGAAACGTTTTCAAATGTCTCTCAGTTTTCGTCCCCTGGTACTCGGGTGCAACATTCCAGACGCTTTACTAACACTCTCCCCACTTGGAGAGTCAGTGCCTTTAACCTCCTGTTTGGCCCAGTTTGCAATTTCTGCGGAAAATGAACAGGAATAGGGAGAACCAATGAGAGACTAGCTGGAGGTGTCTGGACGGGCAAATTTAACTCTCATTCCCCACCAGGAAGAGGAATTAACCAAAGGCTCAGCGTGCCGTGCCGGAACACACTAGGGCCTGAAGCAATCCTGCGGTGTTGCGGCCAGCTCACAAGAAAGCGAGTTGAAGAAAGGAGCTCAGGGACACTGTAACTCACAAACCTGCACAGTTATAAATGATAGCTATCGTCCAAAAATATATTGAAGTAAGGCTGCCAAGAGGACGTAAAAGTGGGGCAGAATTGCAGGAAACCGATTTCAGGAGGTAGACTGGAATTGCATGTAAAGCATAGGAAAAGAGGCAGAACGTCCACAATGATGCACTTGGCCAAAAAGGGCGTATGCGTTTTTTCCTGAATATATTCAGGAAAAAACGCATACGCCCTTTTTGGCCAACCAAGCAAGCTTGCAAAGGAAATCTTCACTACAATGAAGTCTCACTGCCCCACGCTCAAAAGGGTCATCTGAATAAAGTGTAAAATCCAGAAAGGCAGGACACGCCATGGAGAACTGGGAGCCTTGTTATGCTGATGGGCGGGATGTAAATTGCCAACAGCCACTCTGGAGAAGTGTATGGTGTTTCCTGAAACATCTAAGAAACAAAGCAACAGAGCCTAGGGCACTTCCACTTATGGTCCTATAGCTTCGGGAAATTAAAATCAAAAAGACACAGCCACCCCAAATTTTGGGACGGCTCTGTTTACAAGAACCTCGTTTTTGGTACAAGTTCAATATCACAGAAAGTGAAAAATGCATAAAGAAGTTGTGGTACTTACGTACAATGCAATATCACTCAGCAATGAAATCTATGTCATCAGGCCCGTAGCAGCATAATGAGTGGATTCAGGTACGATGATTCTAAGTGAAATAAGTCACACAGAAAGAGAAACTTCATAAGATATCAGTACTACACGGAATTTAAACTTGGCTACACAGGAACTGAATTACAAAACAGAACAGGGTCTCAAATGTAGAAAACCAACTTATGCTTGCTTAAGGGGAAAGGTGAGTTGGGGTGCTGCATAAAACCAGAGATTGAACTTGGCACAGATACCGTTCCATAAGCCAAATATATAATAGACAATAGCTACTCCTTGTTCAACGAAGTGGACTCAACACCCCATATTAAACGCCTAAGAATATACCTGACTAGTAAGAATCTTAAAACCTATGGATTTATAAGTCTCCGAAAGAGAATCAAGCGTGTGTACAGCAGCATAAATGCAGTAGGGATAGGATTGGTGAGGTTCGGTGAGCAAATGCAGACCCTTTGAAGTCATATTGCATGGTACCCATTCCATGGGTCTCAACTCTCCAAGTTTAAGGGATTTTTCCTTCAGCTAAAACATGCATGTGGAACCCAGAGTATGATCCACCTTGTGTTCGGGAAACGTGTTCAAATGTGCCTCAGTTTTCGTCCCCTGGTACTCGGGTGCAACATTCCAGACGCTTTACTAACACTCTCCCCACTTGGAGAGTCAGTGCCTTTAACCTCCTGTTTGGCCCAGTTTGCAATTGCTGCGGAAAATGAACAGGAATAGGGAGAACCAATGAGAGACTAGCTGGAGGTGTCTGGACGGGCAAATTTAACTCTCATTCCCCACCAGGAAGAGGAATTAACCAAAGGCTCAGCGTGCCGTGCCGGAACCACACTAGGGCCTGAAGCAATCCTGCGGTGTTGCGGCCAGCTCACAAGAAAGCGAGTTGAAGAAAGGAGCTCAGGGACACTGTAACTCACAAACCTGCAGAGTTATAAATGATAGCTATCGTCCAAAAATATATTGAAGTAAGGCTGCCAAGAGGACTTGAAAGCGGGGCAGAATTGCAGGAAACCGATTTCAGGAGGTAGACTGGAATTGCATGTAAAGCATAGGAAAAGAGGCAGAACGTCCACAATGATGCACTTGGCCAAAAAGGGCGTATGCGTTTTTTCCTGAATATATTCAGGAAAAAACGCATACGCACTTTTTGGCCAACCAAGCAAGCTTGCAAAGGAAATCTGCACTACAATGAAGTCTCACTGCCCCACGCTCAAAAGGGTCATCTGAAAAAAGTGTAAAATCCAGAAAGGCAGGACAGGCCATGGAGAACTGGGAGCCTTCTTATGCTGATGGGTGGGATGTAAATTGCCAACAGCCACTCTGGAGAAGTGTATGGTGTTTCCTGAAACATCTACAAAACAAAGCAACAGAGCCTAGGGCACTTCCACTTATGGTCCTATAACTTAGGGTAATTAAACTCAAAAAGACACAGCCACCCCAAATTTTGGGATGGCTCTGTTTACAAGAACCTCGTTTATGGTAGAAGTTCAATATCACAGAAAGCGAAAAATGGATAAAGAAGATGTGGTACTTACGTACATTGCAATATCACTCAGCAATGAAATCTATGTCATCAGGCCCGTAGCAGCATAATGAGTGGATTCAGGTACGATGATTCTAGGTGAAATAAGTCACACAGAAAAAGAAACATCATAAGATATCCCTACTACAAGGAATGTAAACTTGGCTACACAGGAACTGAATTACAAAACAGAACAGGGTCTCAAATGTAGAAAACTAACTTATGCTTGCTTAAGGGGAAAGGTGAGTTGGGGTGCTGCATAAAACCAGAGATTGAACTTGGCACAGATACCGTTCCATAAGCCAAATATATAATAGACAATAGCTACTCCTTGTTCAACGAAGTGGACTCAACACCCCATATTAAACGCCTAAGAATATACCTGACTAGTAAGAATCTTAAAACCTATGGATTTATATGTCTCCGAAAGAGAATCAAGCGTGTGTACAGCGGCATAAATGCAGTAGTGATAGGATTGGTGAGGTTCGGTGAGCAAATGCAGACCCTTTGAAGTCATATTGCATGGTACCCATTCCATGGGTCTCAACTCTCCAAGTTTAAGGGATTTTTCCTTCAGCTAAAACATGCATGTGGAACCCAGAGTATGATCCACCTTGTGTTCGGGAAACGTGTTCAAATGTGCCTCAGTTTTCGTCCCCTGGTACTCGGGTGCAACATTCCAGACGCTTTACTAACACTCTCCCCACTTGGAGAGTCAGTGCCTTTAACCTCCTGTTTGGCCCAGTTTGCAATTTCTGCGGAAAATGAACAGGAATAGGGAGAACCAATGAGAGACTAGCTGGAGGTGTCTGGACGGGCAAATTTAACTCTCATTCCCCACCAGGAAGAGGAATTAACCAAAGGCTCAGCGTGCCGTGCCGGAACCACACTAGGGCCTGAAGCAATCCTGCGGTGTTGCGGCCAGCTCACAAGAAAGCGAGTTGAAGAAAGGAGCTCAGGGACACTGTAACTCACAAACCTGCAGAGTTATAAATGACAGCTATCGTCCAAAAATATATTGAAGTAAGGCTGCCAAGAGGACGTAAAAGCGGGGCAGAATTGCAAGAAACCGATTTAAGGAGGTAGACTGGAATTGCATGTAAAGCATAGGAAAAGAGGCAGAACGTCCACAATGATGCACTTAGCCAAAAAGGGCGTATGCGTTTTTTCCTGAATATATTCAGGAAAAAACGCATACGCCCTTTTTGGCCAACCAAGCAAGCTTGCAAAGGAAATCTGCACTACAATGAAGTCTCACTGCCCCACGCTCAAAAGGGTCATCTGAAAAAAGTGTAAAATCCAGAAAGGCAGGACAGGCCATGGAGAACTGGGAGCCTTGTTATGCTGATGGGCGGGATGTAAATTGCCAACAGCCACTCTGGAGAAGTGTATGGTGTTTCCTGAGTCATCTAAGAAACAAAGCAACAGAGCCTAGGGCACTTCCACTTATGGTCCTATAGCTTCGGGAAATTAAAATCAAAAAGACACAGCCACCCCAAAGTTTGGGACGGCTCTGTTTACAAGAACCTCGTTTATGGTACAAGTTCAATATCACAGGACTTGAAAAATGCATAAAGAAGTTGTGGTACTTACGTACAATGCAATATCACTCAGCAATGAAATCTATGTCATCAGGCCCGTAGCAGCATAATGAGTGGATTCAGGTACGATGATTCTAAGTGAAATAAGTCACACAGAAAGAGAAACTTCATAAGATATCAGTACTACACGGAATGTAAACTTGGCTACACAGGAACTGAATTACAAAACAGAACAGGGTCTCAAATGTAGAAAACCAACTTATGCTTGCTTAAGGGGAAAGGTGAGTTGGGGTGCTGCATAAAACCAGAGATTGAACTTGGCACAGATACCGTTCCATAAGCCAAATATATAATAGACAATAGCTACTCCTTGTTCAACGAAGTGGACTCAACACCACTTATTAAACGCCTAAGAATATACCTGACTAGTAAGAATCTTAAAACCTATGGATTTATATGTCTCCGAAAGAGAATCAAGCGTGTGTACAACGGCATAAATGCAGTAGTGATAGGATTGGTGAGGTTCGGTGAGCAAATGCAGACCCTTTGAAGTCATATTGCATGGTACCCATTCCATGGGTCTCCACTCTCCAAGTTCAAGGGATTCTTCCTTCAGCTAAAACATGCATGTGGAACGCAGAGTATGATCCACCGTGTGATCGGGAAACGTGTTCAAATGTGTCTCAGTTTTCGTCTCCTGGTACTCGGGTGCAACATTCCAGACGCTTTACTAACACTCTCCCCACTTGGAGAGTCAGTGCCTTTAACCTCCTGTTTGGCCCAGTTTGCAATTTCTGCGGAAAATGAACAGGAATAGGGAGAACCCATGAGAGACTAGCTGGACGTGTCTGGACGGGCAAATTTAACTCTCATTTCCCACCAGGCAAAGGAATTAACCAAAGGCTCAGCGTGCCGTGCCAGAACCACACTAGGGTCTGAAGCAATCCTACGGTGTTGCGGCCAGCTCACAAGAAAGCGAGTTGAAGAAAGGAGCTCAGGGGCACTGTAATGCACAAACTTACAGAGTTATAAATGACAGTTATCGTCCAAAAATATATTGAAGTAAGGCTGCCAAGAGGACTTGAAAGCGGGGCAGAATTGCAGGAAACCGATTTCAGGAGGTAGACTGGAATTGCATTTAAAGCATAGGAAAAGAGGCAGAACGTCCACAATGATGCACTTGGCCAAAAAGGGCGTATGCGTTTTTTCCTGAATATATTCAGGAAAAAACGCATACGCCCTTTTTGGCCAACCAAACAAGCTTGCATGGAAATCTGCACTACAATGAAGTCTCACTGCTCCCCGGTCAAAAGGGTCATCTGAAAAAAGTGTACAATCCAGAAATGCAGGACAGGCCATGGAGAACTGGGAGCCTTGTTATGCTGATGGGCGGGATGTAAATTGCAAACAGCCACTCTGGAGAAGTGTATGGTGTTTCCTGAAACATCTAAGAAACAAAGCAACAGAGCCTAGGGCACTTCCACTTATGGTCCTATAGCTTAGGGAAATTAAAATCAAAAAGACACAGCCACCCCAAAGTTTGGGACGGCTCTGTTTACAAGAACCTCGTTTATGGTACAAGTTCAATATCGCAGAATGCGAGAAATGGATAAAGAAGTTGTGGTACTTACGTACAATGCAAATCACTCAACAATGAAATCTATGTCACCAGGCCCGTAGCAGAATAATGAGTGGATTCAGGTACAATGATTCTAAGTGAAATAAGTCACACAGAAAAAGAAACTTCATAAGATATCACTACTACACGGAATGTAAACTTGGCTACACAGGAACTGAATTACAAAACAGAACAGGGTCTCAAATGTAGAAAACCAACTTATGCTTGCTTAAGGGGAAAGGTGAGTTGGGGTCCTGCATAAAACCAGGGATTGAAATTGGCACAGATACCATTCCATAAGCCAAATATATAATAGACAATAGCTACTCCTTGTTCAATGAAGTGGACTCAACACCCCATATTAAACGCCTAAGAATATACCTGACTAGTAAGAATCTTAAAACCTATGGATTTATATGTCTCTGAAGGAAAATCACGTGTGTGTCCAGCGGCATAAACGCAGCAGTCAAAGGATTGATGAGGATCGGTGAGCAAATGCAGAGCCTTTGAAGTCATATTGCATGGTACCCATTCCATGGGTCTCAACTATCCAATTTTAAGGGATTCTTCCTTCAGCTAAAACATGCATGTGGAACCCAGAGTATGATCAACCGTGTGTTCGGGAAAGGTGTTCAAATGTGTCTCAGATTTCGTCCCCTGGTACCCGGGTGCAACATTCCAGACGCTTTACTAACACTCTCCCCACTTGGAGAGTCAGTGCCTTTAACCTCCTGTTTGGCCCAGTTTGCAATTTCTGCGGAAAATGAACAGGAATAGGGAGAACCAATGAGAGACTAGCTGGAGGTGTCTGGACGGGCAAATTTAACTCTCATTCCCCACCAGGAAGAGGAATTAACCAAAGGCTCAGCGTTCCGTGCCGGAACCACACTAGGGCCTGAAGCAATCCTGCGGTGTTGCGGCCAGCTCACAAGAAAGCGAGTTGAAGAAAGGAGCTCAGGGACACTGTAACTCACAAACCTGCAGAGTTATAAATGACAGCTATCGTCCAAAAATATATTGAAGTAAGGCTGCCAAGAGGACGTAAAAGCGGGGCAGAATTGCAAGAAACCGATTTCAGGAGGTAGACTGGAATTGCATGTAAAGCATAGGAAAAGAGGCAGAACGTCCACAATGATGCACTTGGCCAAAAAGGGCGTATGCGTTTTTTCCTGAATATATTCAGGAAAAAACGCATACGCCCTTTTTGGCCAACCAAGCAAGCTTGCAAAGGAAATCTGCACTACAATGAAGTCTCACTGCCCCCCGGTCAAAAGGGTGATCAGAAAAAAGTGTAAAATCCAGAAAGGCAGGACAGGCCATGGAGAACTGGGAGCCTTGTTATGCTGATGGGCGGGATGTAAATTGCCAACAGCCACTCTGGAGAAGTGTATGGTGTTTCCTGAAACATCTAAGAAACAAAGCAACAGAGCCTAGGGCACTTAAACTTATTGTACTATAGCTTAGGGAAATTAAACTCAAAAAGACACAGCCACCCCAAATTATGGGACGCCTCTGTTTACAAGAACCTCATTTATGGTACAAGTTCAATATCGCAGAAAGCGAAAAATGGATAAAGAAGTTGTGGTACTCACGTACAATGCAATATCACTCAGCAATGAAATCTATGTCATCAGGCCCGTAGCAGCATAATGAGTGGATTCAGGTACGATGATTCTAAGTGAAATAAGTCACACAGAAAAAGAAACTTCATAAGACATCACTACTACACGGAATGTAAACTTGGCTACACAGGAACTGAATTACAAAACAGAACAGGGCCTCAAATGAAGAAAACCAACTTATGCTTGCTTAAGGGGAAAGGTGAGTTGGGGTGCTGCATAAAACCAGAGATTGAAATTAGCACAATTACCATTCCATAAGCCAAATATATAATAGACAATAGCTACTCCTTGTTCAATGAAGTGGACTCAACACCACATATTAAACGCCTAAGAATATACCTGACTTGTAAGAATCTTAAAACCTAGGGATTTATATGTCTCCGAAAGAGAATCAAGCATGTGTACAGCTGCATAATCGCAGCAATGATAGGATTGGTGAGGTTCGGTGAGCAAATGCAGACCCTTTGAAGTCATATTGCATGGTACTCATTCCATGGGTCTCAAATCTCCAGGTTTAAGGGATTCTTCCTTCAGCTAAAACATGCATGTGGAACCCAGAGTATGATCCACCGTGTGTTCGGGAAACGTGTTCAAATGTGTCTCAGTTTTCGTCCCCTGGTACTCGGGTGCAACATTCCAGACGCTTTACTAACACTCTCCCCACTTTGAGAGTCAGTGCCTTTAACCTCCTCTTTTGCCCAGTTTGCAATTTCTGCGGAAAATGCACAAGAATAGGGAGAACCCATGAAGAGTAGCTGGAAGTTTCTGGACGGGCAAATTTAACTCTCATTTCCCACCAGGAAGAGGAATTAACCAAAGGCTCAGCGTGCCATGCCAGAACCACACTAGTGTCTGAAGCAATCTTATGGTGTTGCGGCCAGCTCACAAGAAAGCGAGTTAAAGAAAGGAGCTCTGGGACACTGTCATTCGCAAACTTACAGAGTTATAAATGACAGTTATCGTCCAAAAATATATTGAAGTAAGGCTGCCAAGAGGACTTGAAAGCGGGGCAGAATTGCAGGAAACCGATTTCAGGAGGTAGACTGGAATTGCATATAAAGCATAGGAAAAGAGGCAGAACGTCCACAATGATGCACTTGGCCAAAAAGGGCGTATGCGTTTTTTCCTGAATATATTCAGGAAAAAACGCATACGCCCTTTTTGGCCAACCAAGCAAGCTTGCAAAGGAAATCTGCACTACAATGAAGTCTCACTGCCCCCCGGTCAAAAGGGTGATCTGAAAAAAGTGTAAAATCCAGAAAGGCAGGACAGGCCATGGAGAACTGGGAGCCTTGTTATGCTGATGGGCGGGATGTAAATTGCAAACAGCCACTCTGGAGAAGTGTATGGTGTTTCCTGAAACATCTAAGAAACAAAGCAACAGAGCCTAGGGCACTTCCACTTTTGGTCCTATAGCTTAGGGAAATTAAACTCAAAAAGACACAGCCACCCCAAAGTTTGGGACGGCTCTGTTTACAAGAACCTCATTTATGGTACAAGTTCAATATCGCAGAAAGTGAAAAATGGATAAAGAAGTTGTGGTACTTACGTACAATGCAATATCACTCAGCAATGAAATCTATGTCATCAGGCCCGTAGCAGAATAATGAGTGGATTCAGGTACGATGATTCTAAGTAAAATAAGTCACACAGAAAAAGAAACTTCATAAGATATCACTACTACACGGAATGTAAACTTGGCTACACAGGAACTGAATTACAAAACAGAACAGGGTCTCTAATGTAGAAAAGCAACTTATGCTTTCTTAAGGGGAAAGGTGAGTTGGGGTGCTGCATAAAACCAGAGATTGAACTTGGCACAGATACCGTTCCATAAGCCAAATATATAATAGACAATAGCTACTCCTTGTTCAAGGAAGTGGACTCAACACCCCATATTAAACGCCTAAGAATATACCTGACTAGTAAGAATCTTAAAACCTATGGATTTATATGTCTCCGAAAGAGAATCAATCGTGTGTACAGCGGCATAAATGCAGTAGTGATAGGATTGGTGAGGTTCGGTGAGCAAATGCAGACCCTTTGAAGTCATATTGCATGTACCCATTCCATGGGTCTCAACTCTCCAGGTTTAAGGGATTTTTCCTTCAGCTAAAACATGCATGTGTAACCCAGAGTATGATCCACCTTGTGTTCGGGAAACGTGTTCAAATCTGCCTCAGTTTTCGTCCCCTGGTACTCGGGTGCAACATTCCAGACGCTTTACTAACACTCTCCCCACTTGGAGAGTCAGTGCCTTTAACCTCCTGTTTGGCCCAGTTTGCAATTTCTGCGGAAAATGAACAGGAATAGGGAGAACCAATGAGAGACTAGCTGGAGGTGTCTGGACGGGCAAATTTAACTCTCATTCCCCACCAGGAAGAGGAATTAACCAAAGGCTCAGTGTTCCGTGCCGGAACCACACTAGGGCCTGAAGCAATCCTGCGGTGTTGCGGCCAGCTCACAAGAAAGCGAGTTGAAGAAAGGAGCTCTGGGACACTGTAACTCACAAACCTGCAGAGTTATAAATGACAGCTATCGTCCAAAAATATGTTGAAGTAAGGCTGCCAAGAGGACGTAAAAGCGGGGCAGAATTGCAGGAAACCGATTTCAGGAGGTAGACTGGAATTGCATGTAAAGCATAGGAAAAGAGGCAGAACGTCCACAATGATGCACTTGGCCAAAAAGGGCGTATGCGTTTTTTCCTGAATATATTCAGGAAAAAACGCATACGCCCTTTTTGGCCAACCAAGCAAGCTTGCAAAGGAAATCTGCACTACAATGAAGTCTCACTGGCCCCGGTCAAAAGGGGCATCTGAGAAAAGTGTAAAATCCAGAAAGGCAGGACAGGCCATGGAGAACTGGAAGCCTTGTTATGCTGATGGGCGGGATGTAAATTGCCAACAGCCACTCTGGAGAAGTGTATGGTGTTTCCTGAAACATCTAAGAAACAAAGCAACAGAGCCTAGGGCACTTCCACTTATGGTCCTATAGCTTCGGGAAATTAAACTCAAAAAGACACAGCCACCCCAAATTATGGGAAGGCTCTGTTTACAAGAACCTCGTTTACGGTAGAAGTTCAATATCGCAGAAAGCGAAAAATGGATAAAGAAGTTGTGGTACTTACGTACAATGCAATATCACTCAGCAATGAAATCTATGTCATCAGGCCCGTAGCAGCATAATGAGTGGATTCAGGTACGATGATTCTAAGTGAAATAAGTCACACAGAAAAAGAAACTTCATAAGATATCACTACTACACGGAATGTAAACTTGGCTACACAGGAACTGAATTACAAAACAGAACAGGGTCTCAAATGTAGAAAACCAACTTATGCTTTCTTAAGGGGAAAGGTGAGTTGGGGTGCTGCATAAAACCAGAGATTGAACTTGGCACAGATACCGTTCCAAAAGCCAAATATATAATAGACAAGAGCTACTCCTTGTTCAACGAAGTGGACTCAACACCCCATATTAAACGCCTAAGAATATACCTGACTAATAAGAATCTTAAAACCTATGGATTTATATGTCTCCGAAAGAGAATCAAGCGTGTTTACAGCGGCATAAATGCAGTAGTGATAGGATTGGTGAGGTTCGGTGAGCAAATGCAGACCCTTTGAAGTCATATTGCATGGTACCCATTCCATGCGTCTCAACTCTCCAGGTTTAAGGGATTCTTCCTTCAGCTAAAACATGCATGTGGAACCCAGAGTATGATCCACCGTGTGTTCGGGAAACGTGTTCAAATGTGTCTCAGTTTTCGTCCTCTGGTACTCGGGTGCAACATTCCAGACGCTTTACTAACACTCTCCCCACTTGGAGAGTCAGTGCCTTTAACCTCCTGTTTGGCCCAGTTTGCAATTTCTGCGGAAAATGAACAGGAATAGGGAGAACCAATGAGAGACTAGCTGGAGGTGTCTGGACGGGCAGATTTAACTCTCATTCCCCACAAGGAAGAGGAATTAACCAAAGGCTCAGTGTGCCGTCCCGGAACCACACTAGGGCCTGAAGCAATCCTGCGGTGTTGCGGCCAGCTCACAAGAAAGCGAGTTGAAGAAAGGAGCTCAGGGACACTGCAACTCACAAACCTGCAGAGTTATAAATGACAGCTATCGTCCAAAAATATATTGAAGTAAGGCTGCCAAGAGCACTTGAAAGCGGGGCAGAATTGCAGGAAACCGATTTCAGGAGGTAGACAGGAATTGCATGTAAAGCATAGGAAAAGAGGCAGAACGGCCACAATGATGCACTTGGCCAAAAAGGGCGTATGCGTTTTTTCCTGAATATATTCAGGAAAAAACGCATACGCCCTTTTTGGCCAACCAAGCAAGCTTGCAAGGAAATCTGCACTACAATGAAGTCTCACTGGCCCCGGTCAAAAGGGTCATCTGAGAAAAGTGTAAAATCCAGAAAGGCAGGACAGGCCATGGAGAACTGGAAGCCTTGTTATGCTGATGGGCGGGATGTAAATTGCCAACAGCCACTCTGGAGAAGTGTATGGTGTTTCCTGAAACATCTAAGAAACAAAGCAACAGAGCCTAGGGCACTTCCACTTATGGTACTATAGCTTCGGGAAATTAAACTCAAAAAGACACAGCCACCCCAAATTATGGGAAGGCTC
Source organism: Lagenorhynchus albirostris (assembly GCF_949774975.1). Lineage (NCBI taxonomy): Eukaryota > Metazoa > Chordata > Mammalia > Artiodactyla > Delphinidae > Lagenorhynchus > Lagenorhynchus albirostris. Next base: position 58,445,864 of record NC_083098.1, on the reverse strand, counting down.
TGTTTACAAGAACCTCATTTATGGTACAAGTTCAATATCGCAGAAAGCGAAAAATGGATAAACAAGTTGTGGTACTTACGTACAATGCAATATCACTCAGCAATGAAATCTATGTCATCAGGTCCGTAGCAGCATAATTAGTGGATTCAGGTACGATGATTCTAAGTGAAATAAGTCACACAGAAAGAGAAACTTCATAAGATATCAGTACTACACGGAATGTAAACTTGGCTACACAGGAACTGAATTACAAAACAGAACACGGCCTCAAATGTAGAAAAGCAACTTATGCTTGCTTAAGGGGAAAGGTGAGTTGGGGTGCTGCATAAAACCAGAGATTGAACTTGGCACAGATACCGATCCATAAGCCAAATATATAATAGACAAGAGCTACTCCTTGTTCAACGATGTGGACTCAACACCCCATATTAAACGCCTAAGAATATACCTGACTAGTAAGAATCTTAAAACCTATGGATTTATATGTCTCCGAAAGAGAATCAAGTGTGTGTATAGCAGCATAAACGCAGAAGTCAAAAGATTGATGAGGATCGGTGAGCAAATGCAGACCCTTTGAAGTCATATTGCATGGTACCCATTCCACGGGTCTCAACTCTCCAGGTTTAAGGGATTCTTCCTTCAGCTAAAACATGCATGTGGAACCCAGAGTATGATCCACCGTGTGTTCGGGAAACGTGTTCAAATGTGTCTCAGTTTTCGTCCCCTGGTACTCGGGTGCAACATTCCAGACGCTTTACTAACACTCTCCCCACTTGGAGAGTCAGTGCCTTTAACCTCCTGTTTGGCCCAGCTTGCAATTTCTGCGGAAAATGAACAGGAATAGGGAGAACCAATGAGAGACTAGCTGGAGGTGTCTGGACGGGCAAATTTAACTCTCATTCCCCACCAGGAATAGGAATTAACCAAAGGCTCAGCGTGTCGTGCCGGAAACACACTAGGGCCTGAAGCAATCCTGCGGTGTTGCGGCCAGCTCACAAGAAAGCGAGTTGAAGAAAGGAGCTCAGGGACACTGTAACTCACAAACCTGCAGAGTTATAAATGATAGCTATCGTCCAAAAATATATTGAAGTAAGGCTGCCAAGAGGACTTGAAAGCGGGGCAGAATTGCAGGAAACCGATTTCAGGAGGTAGACTGGAATTGCATTGAAAGCATAGGAAAAGAGGCAGAACGTCCACAATGATACACTTGACCAAAAAGGGCGTATGCGGTTTTTCCTGAATATATTCAGGAAAAAACGCATACGCCCTTTTTGGCCAACCAAGCAAGCTTGCAAAGGAAATCTGCACTACAATGAAGTCTCACTGCCCCACGCTCAAAAGGGTCATCTGAAAAAAGTGTGCAATCCAGAAAGGCAGGACAGGCCATGGAGAACTGAGAGCCTTGTTATGCTGATGGGCGGGATGTAAATTGCAAACAGCCACTCTGGAGAAGTGTATGGTGTTTCCTGAAACATCTAAGAAACAAAGAAACAGAGCCTAGGGCACTTCCACTTATGGTCCTATAGCTTAGGGAAATTAAAATCAAAAAGACACAGCCACCCCAAAGTTTGGGACGGCTCTGTTTACAAGAACCTCGTTTATGGTACAAGTTCAATATCACAGAAATCGAAAAATGGATAAAGAAGTTGTGGTACTTACGTACAATGCAATATCACTCAGCAATGAAATCTATGTCATCAGGCCCGTAGCAGCATAATGAGTGGATTCAGGTTCGATAATTCTAAGTGAAATAAGTCACACAGAAAAAGAAACTTCATAAGATATCACTACTACACGGAATGTAAACTTGGCTACACAGGAACTGAATTACAAAACAGAACAGGGTCTCAAATGTAGAAAACCAACTTATGCTTGCTTAAGGGGAAAGGTGAGTTGGGGTGCTGCATAAAACCAGGTATTGAAATTGGCACAGATACCGTTCCATAAGCCAAATATATAATAGACAATAGCTACTCCTTGTTCAACGAAGTGGACTCAACACCCCCTATTAAACGCCTAAGAATATACCTGACTAGTAAGAATCTTAAAACCTATGGATTTATATGTCTCCAAAAGAGAATCAAGCGTGTGTACAGCGGCATAAATGCAGTAGTGATAGGATTGGTGAGGTTCGGTGAGCAAATGCAGACCCTTTGAAGTCATATTGCATGGTACCCATTCCATGGGTCTCAACTCTCCAGCTTTACGGGATTCTTCCTTCAGCTGAAACATGCATGTGGAACCCAGAGTATGATCCACCGTGTGTTCGGGAAACGTGTTCAAATGTGTCTCAGTTTTCGTCCCCTGGTACTCGGGTGCAACATTCCAGACGCTTTACTAACACTCTCCCCACTTGGAGAGTCAGTGCCTTTAACCTCCTGTTTGGCCCAGTTTGCAATTTCTGTGGAAAATGAACAGGAATAGGGAGAACCAATGAGAGACTAGATGGAGGTGTCTGGACGGGCAAATTTAACTCTCATTCCCCACCAGGAAGAGGAATTAACCAAAGGCTCAGTGTGTCGTGCCGGAACCACACTAGGGCCTGAAGCAATCCTGCGGTGTTGCGGCCAGCTCACAAGAAAGCGAGTTGAAGAAAGGAGCTCAGGGACTCTGTAACTCACAAACCTGCAGAGTTATAAATGACAGCTATCGTCCAAAAATATATTGAAGTAAGGCGGCCAAGAGGACTTGAAAGCGGGGCAGAATTGCAGGAAACCGATTTCAGGAGGTAGACTGGAATTGCATGTAAAGCATAGGAAAAGAGGCAGAACGTCCACAATGATGCACTTGGCCAAAAAGGGCGTATGCGTTTTTTCCTGAATATATTCATGAAAAAACGCATACGCCCTTTTTGGCCAACCAAGCAAGCTTGCAAAGGAAATCTGCACTACAATGAAATCTCAATGCCCCCCGGTCAAAAGGGCCAGCTGAAAAAAGTGTAAAATCCAGAAAGGCAGGACAGGCCATGGAGAACTGGGAGCCTTGTTATGCTGATGGCCGGGATGTAAATTGCCAACACCACTCTGGAGAAGTGTATGGTGTTTCCTGAAACATCTAAGAAACAAAGCAACAGAGCCTAGGGCACTTCGACTTATGGTCCTATAGCTTAGGGAAATTAAAATCAAAAAGAAACAGCCACCCCAAAGTTTGGGACGGCTCTGTTTACAAGAACCTCGTTTACGGTACAAGTTCAATATCACAGAAAGCGAAAAATGGATAAAGAAGTTGTGGTACTTACGTACAATGCAATATCACTCAGCAATGAAATCTATGTCATCAGTCCCGTAGCAGCATAATGAGTGGATTCAGGTACCATGATTCTAAGTGAAATAAGGCACACAGAAAAAGAAACATCATAAGATATCACTACTACACGGAATGTAAACTTGGCTACACAGGAACTGAATTACAAACAGAACAGTGTCTCAAATGTAGAAAACCAACTTATACTTGCTTAAGGGGAAAGGTGAGTTGGGGGGCTGCATAAAACCAGAGATTTAAATTAGCACAGATACCTTTCCATAAGCCAAATATGTAATAGGCATGAGCTACTCCTTGCTCCACGAAGTGGACTCAACACCCCATATTAAACGCCTAAGAATATACCTGACTAGTAAGAAACTTAAAACCTATGGATTTATATATCTCCGAAAGAGAATCAAGCGTGTGTACAGCGGCATAAACGCAGCAGTGATAGGATTGGTGAGGTTCGGTGAGCAAATGCAGACCCTTTGAAGTCATATTGCATGGTACCCATTCCATGGGTATCAACTCTCCAGGTTTAAGGGATTCTTCCTTCAGCTAAAACATGCATGTGGAACCCATAGTATAATCCACCGTGTGTTCGGGAAACGTGTTCAAATGTGTCTCAGTTTTCGTCCCCTGGTACTCGGGTGCAACGTTCCAGACGCTTTACTAACACTCTCCCCACTTGGAGAGTCAGTGCCTTTAACCTCCTGTTTGGCCCAGTTTGCAATTTCTGCGGAAAATGAACAGGATTAGGGAGAACCCATGAGAGACTAGCTGGAGGTGTCTGGATGGGCAAATTTTACTCTCATTTCCCACCAGGAATTGGAATTAACCAAAGGCTCAGCGTGCCGTGCCGGAACCGTACTAGGGTCTGAAGAAATCCAGCGGTGTTGCGGCCAGCTCACAAGAAAGCGAGTTGAAGAAGGGAGCTCAGGGGTACTGTCATTCATAAACCTGCAGAGTTATAAATGACAGCTATCATCCAAAAATATATTGAAGTAAGGCTGCCAAGAGGACTTGAATGCGGGGCAGAATTGCAGATAACCGATCTCAGGAGGTAGACTGGAATTGCATGTAAAGCATAGGAAAAGAGGCAGAACGTCCACAATGATGCACTTGGCCAAAAAGGGCGTATGCGTTTTTTCCTGAATATATTGAGGAAAAATCGCGTACGCACTTTTTGGCAAACCAAGCAAGCTTGCAAATGAAATCTGCACTACAATGAAGTCTCACTGCCCCCCCCCCGGTCAAAAGGGCCATCCTAAAAGTGTGTAAAATCCAGAAATGCAGGACAGGCCATGGAGAACTGGGAGCCTTGTTATGCTGATGGGCGGGATGTAAATTGCCAACAGCCACTCTGGAGAAGTGTATGGTGTTTCCTGAAACAACTAAATAACAAAGCAACAGAGCCTAGGGCACTTCCACTTATGGTCCTATAGCTTAGGGAAATTAAAATCAAAAAGACACAGCCACCCAAAAATTTGGGATGGCTCTGTTTACAAGAACCTCATTTATGGTACAAGTTCAATATCACAGAAGCGAAAAATGGATAAAGAATTTGTGGTACTTATGTACAATGCAATATCACTCAGCAATGAAATCTATGTCATCAGGCCCGTAGCAGCATAATGAGTGGATTCAGGTATGATGATTCTAAGAGAAATAAGGCACACAGAAAAAGAAACTTCATAAGATATCACTAATACACGGAATGTAAACTTGGCTACACAGGAACTGAATTACAAAACAGAACAGGGTCTCAAATGTAGAAAAGCAACTTATGCTTTCTTAAGGGGAAAGGTGAGTTGGGGTGCTGCATAAAACCAGAGATTGAACTTGGCACAGATACCGTTCCATAAGCCAAATATGTAATAGACAAGAGCTACTCCTTGTTCAACGAAGTGGACTCAACACCCCATATTAAACGCCTAAGAATATACCTGACTAGTAAGAATCTTAAACCTATGGATTTATATGTCTCCGAAAGAGAATCAAGCGTGTGTACAGCGGCATAAACGCAGCAGTGATAGCACTGGTGAGGATCGGTGAGCAAATGCATAACCTTTGAAGTCGTATTGCATGGTACCCATTCCATGGGTCTCAACTCTCCAGGTTGAAGGGATTCTTCCTTCAGCTAAAACATGCATGTGGAACCCAGAGTATGATCCACCTTGTGTTCGGGAAACGTGTTCAATTGTGTCTCAGTTTTCGTCCACTGGTACTCGGGTGCAACATTCCAGAAGCTTTACTAACACTCTCCCCACTTGGAGAGTCAGTGCCTTTAACCTCCTGTTTGGCCCAGTTTGCAATTTCTGCGGAAAATGAACAGGAATAGGGAGAACCAATGAGAGACTAGCTGGAGGTGTCTGGACGGGCAAATTTTACTCTCATTTCCCACCAGGAATTGGAATTAACCAAAGGCTCAGCGTGCCGTGCCGGAACCGTACTAGGGTCTGAAGCAATCCTGCGGTGTTGCGGCCAGCTCACAAGAAAGCGAGTTGAAGAAAGGAGCTCAGGGGCACTGTCATTCATAAACCTGCAGAGTTATAAATGACAGCTATCATCCAAAAATATATTGAAGTAAGGCAGACAAGAGGACTTGAATGCGGGGCAGAATTGCAGATAACCGATTTCAGGAGGTAGACTGGAATTGCATGTAAAGCATAGGAAAAGAGGCAGAACGTCCACAATGATGCACTTGGCCAAAAAGGGCGTATGCATTTTTTCCTGAATATATTCAGGAAAAAACGCATACGCCCTTTTTGGCCAACCAAGCAAGCTTGCAAATGAAATCTGCACTACAATGAAGTCTCACTGCCCCTGGGACAAAAGGGCCAGCTGAAAAAAGTGTAAAATCCAGAAAGGCAGGACAGGCCATAGATAACTGGGAGCCTTGTTATGCTGATGGGCGTGATGTAAATTGCCAACAGCCACTCTGGAGTAGTGTATGGTGTTTCCTAAAACATCTAAAAAACAAAGCAACAGAGCCTAGGGCACTTCCACTTATGGTCCTATAGCTTAGGGAAATTAAAATCAAAAAGACACAGGCACCCCAAAATTTGGGATGGCTCTGTTTACAAGAACCTCCTTTATGATACAAGTTCAATATCACAGAAGCGAAAAATGGATAAAGAATTTGTGGTACTTATGTACAATGCAATATCACTCAGCAATGAAATCTATGTCATCAGGCCCGTAGCAGCATAATGAGTGGATTCAGGTATGATGATTCTAAGTGAAATAAGGCACACAGAAAAAGAAACATCATAAGATATCACTAATACACGGAATGTAAACTTGGCTACACAGGAACTGAATTACAAAACAGAACAGGGTCTCAAATGTAGAAAACCAACTTATGCTTGCTTAAGGGGAAAGGTGAGTTGGGGTGCTGCATAAAACCAGAGATTGAAATTAGCACAGATACCATTCCATAAGCCAAATATGTAATGACAAGAGCTACTCCTTGCTCAACGAAGTGGACTCAACACCCCATATTAAACGCCTAAGAATATACCTGACTAGTAAGAATCTTAAAACCTATGGATTTATGTGTCTCCGAAAGAGAATCAAGCATGTGTACAGTGGCATAAACGCAGCAGTGATAGGATTGGTGAGGTTCGGTGAGCAAATGCAGACCCTTTGAAGTCATATTGCATGGTACCCATTCCATGGGTCTCAACTCTCCAGGTTTAAGGGATTCATCCTTCAGCTAAAACATGCATGTGGAACCCAGAGTATGATCCACCGTGTGATCGGGAAACGTGTCCAAATGTGTCTCAGTTTTCGTCCCTGGTACTCGGGTGCAACATTCCAGATGCTTTACTAACACTCTCCCGACTTGGAGAGTCAGTGCCTTTAACCTCCTGTTTGGCCCGGTTTGCAATTTCTGTGGAAAATGAACAGGAATAGGGAGAGCACATGAGAGACTAGCTGGAGGTGTCTGGACGGGCAAATTTACCTCTCATTTCCCACCAGGCAAAGGAATTAACCAAAGGCTCAGTGTGCCATGCCGGAACCACACTAGGGCCTGAAGCAATCCTGCGGTGTTGCGGCCAGCTCACAAGAAAGTGAGTTGAAGAAAGGAGCTCAGGGGCACTGTCATTCACAAACGTGCAGAGTTCTAAATGACAGCTATCATCCAAAAATATATTGAAGGAAGGCTGCGAAGAGGACTAGAAAGCAGGGCAGAATTGCAGGAAACGGATTTCAGGAGGTATCGGGAGTCGCTCTTAAAGCATAGGAATAGAGACAGAACTTGGAAAATAATGCACTTGGCAAAAACGGGCATATGTGTTTTATCCAGAGCTCTCATTACTGAGGGGAGGAGATTCCCAGCAGCCTCCAACTGCCACCTGAGGGCTCACATTGCCAAGGCAACATGAGCAAGCCAGGCAGGAGTTACCTCACAGCAGAGGTCCCACCTCACAGAAGGGTGAGAAACCCAGCCAACATCAGACTCTCACCAGAGGGCCTACATCACCAAGGGGATGGGAACCAGGCAGGAGTGTCTTCACACCAGTGGGGCCACATCATCGAAAGGTGAGGTACTCAGCACATGTGTCCTCAAACCAGAGGACCCACATCTCCAAGGGCCTTGGAGTGAGGCAGGCAGGAGTAGCCTCACAACACTGGGCCCATAGAATAAAAAAGTGAGGAATCCAGCAGTTGGAACCTCCCAGTAGGCGGCCCAGAGCACCGAGGCTATGGGATCCAGGCCACTCTGAACTCACAGGAGAGGGCCCATGTCATGAAACTGAGCAACCCAGCCATTGGGACCTCAGAGCAGGAGGCCCACATCCCCATGGGGATGGAAATCTGGTAGGAGTGTCCTCGCACCACTGAGAACATATCAGAAAATTTTGGGCGACCAGCAGTTAGGGCCTGACGCCAGAGGACCCTCATCACCAAGGGAAGGAGGCCCCCAGCAGGCTCCAACTGCCACCAGAGGGCTGACGTCGCCAAGGCGATGTGTGCCAACCAGGCACGAATGACCTCACAGCAGAGGGCCCACCTCAGAGAAGTGTGACGAACCCAGTCAGGATCAGACTCACACCAGAGGGCCCACATCACCAAATGGATTGGAACCAGGCAGGAGTGTCCTCACATGAGTAGGGCCACATCATCTAAAGGTGAGGAACCCAGAACATGTGGCTTCAAACCATAGGACACCCATCACCAAGGGGCTGGGAGTGAGGCAGGCAGGAGGAGCCTCATAACAGAGCGCCCAAAAATAAGAAAGGTGAGGAATCCAGCATTTGGAACCTCCCAGCAGGCGGCCCAGAGCACAGAGGCTAGGGGATCCAGGCCGCAGTGAACTAACACCAGACAGCCCACATCATGAAACTGTGAGCAACCCAGACATTGGGACCTCAGAGCAGAAGGCCCACATCCCCATGGTGATGGGAACATGACAGGAGTGTCCTGGCATCACTGGGCTCACATCAGACAACGTGGGGTGCTCAGAAGTTAGGGCCTGACGCTAGAGGGCACTCATCACCGAGAGGAGGAGGCTCCCAGGAGGCTCCAGCTGCCACCAGAGGGCCAACGTCGCCAAGGCGATGTGTGCCAGCCAGGCAGGAGTGACCTCACAGCAGAGGGCCCACCTCACAGAAGGGTGAGGAACACAGCCAGGATCAGACTCTCACCAGAGGGCCCACATCACCAAGGGGATGGGAACCAGGCAGGAGTGTCCCCACACCAGTGGGACATCATCATCGAAAGGTGAGGATCCCAGCACATGTGTCCTCAAACCAGAGGAACCACATCACCAAGGGGTTCAGAATGAGGCTGGCAGGACCGGCCTCACAACACAGGGTCCACAGAATATAAAAGTTGAGGAATCCAGCAGTTGGAACCTCCCAGCAAGCGGCCCAGAGCACCGAGGCTATGGGATCCAGGCCGCAGTGAACTCACAGCAGAGGGCCCACATCATGAACCTGTGAGCAGCCCAGCCGTTGGGACCTCAGAACAGAAGGCCCACATCCCCATGGGAATGGGAACCTGGCTGGAGTGTCCTCGCACCACTGGGCGCACATCAGAAAATGTGGGGAGCCCACCATTTAGGGCCTGATGCCAGAGGGCCGTCATCACCGAGAGGAGGAGGCACCCTGCATGCTCCAACTGCCACCAGAGGGCTCACGTCTCCAAGGTGACGTGTGCCAGCCAGGCAGGAGTGACCTCACAGCAGAGGGCCTACCTCACAGAACGTTGAGGAACCCAGCCAGGATTAGACTCTCGCCAGAGGGCCCACCTCACCAAGGGGATGGGAACCCGGCAGGAGTGTCCTCACACGAGTGGGGCCACATCATCAAAAGGTGAGGAACGCAGCACATGTGGCCTCAAGCCATAGAGCAGTCATCACCAAGGGGCTGGCAGTGAGGCAGGCAGGAGGAGCCTCACAACAGAGGGCACATAGAATAAAAAAGTTGAGGAATCCAGCAGTTGGAACCTCCCAGCAGGTGGCTCAGAGCACCGATGATAAGGGATCCTTGCCGGAGTGAACTCACAGCAGAGGGCCCACATCATGAAACTGTGAGCAACCCAGGCGTTGGGACCTCAGAGCAGAAGGCCCACATCCCAATGGGGAAGGGAACATGGCAAGAGTGTCCTCACTCACTTGGCGCACATCAGAAAATGTGGGGAGCCCATCAGTTATGGCCTAAGGCAAGAGGGCCCTCATCACCGAGGGGAGGAGGATCCCAGCACACTCCAACTGCCACCAGAGGGTCCATGTCACCAAGGTGACGTGTGCAAGACAGGCATGATTGACCTCACAGCAGAGGGCCCACCTCACAGAAGGGTGAGGAACCCAGCCAGGATCAGATTCTCACCTGAGGGCCCACATCAGCAAGGGGATGGGAACCAGTCAGGACAGTCTTCCCTCCAGTGGGGCCACATCATCAAAAGGTGCAGAACCCAGCACATGTGGCCTCAAATCAGAGGACACATATCACAAAGGGAATGGGAGTGAGACAGGCAGGAGTAGCCTAAAAACAGAGGGCCCAAAGAATAAGAAAGGTGAGGAATCCAGCAGTTGGAACCTCCCAGCAGGTGGCCGAGAGCACAGAAGCTATGGGATGCAGGCAGGAGTGAACTAACAGCAGAGAGCCCACATCATGAAACTGTGAGCAACCCAGGCGTTGGGACCTCAAGGCAGAAGGCCCACATCCCAATGGGGATGTGAACCTGGCTGGAGTGTCCTCGCACCACTGGGCGCACATCACAAAATGTGGGGAGCCCAGCAGTTAGGGCCTGACGCCAGAGGGCCCTCATCACCAAGGGGAGGAGGCCCCCAGCAGGCTCCAAGTGCCACCAGAGGGCTCATGTCCACAAGGCGAGGTGAGCAAGCCAGGCAGGAGTGACCTCACAGCGGATGGCCCACCTCACAGATGGGTGAGGAACCCAGCCAGGATCAGACTCTCAACAGAGGGCCCACATCACCAAGGGGATGTGAACCAGGCAGGAGTCTCCTAAGACCATTGGTCCCACATCATCGAAAGGTGAGGAACCCAGCACATGTGGCCTCAAACCAGACGACACACATCACGAAGGGGCTGGGAGTGAGGCAGGCAGGAGGATCCTCACAACAGAGGGCCCAAAAAATTAAAAAAGTGAGGAATCCAGCAGTTGGAACCTCCCAGCAGGCGGCCAAGAGCACAGAGGCTATGGGATCCAGGCCTCTGTGAACTAACACCAGAGAGCCCACATCATGAAAATGTGAACAACCCAGCCGTTGGGACCTCAGAGCAGAAGGCCCACATCCCCATGGAGATGGGATCCTAAGAGGAGTGCCAAAGCATCACTGGGCTCACTAAGAAAAGTTGGTGAGCCCAGCAGTTAGGGCCTGACGCAAGAGGGCCCTCAACACCGGGGGGAGGAGATTCCCAGCACGCTCCAACTGCCACCACACGGCTGACTTCACCAAGGCAATGTGTGCCAGCCATGCAGGAGTGACCTATCAGCAGAGGGTCTCCCTCACAGAAGGGTGAGGAACACAGCCAGGAACAGACTCTCACCAGGGGGTCCACATAACCACGTGGATGAGAACCAGGCAGGAGTCTCCTCACACTAGTGGGGCCACATCATCGAAAGGTGAGGAACCCAGCAAAGGTGGCCACAAACCAGAGGACCCACATCACCAAGGGGTTGAGAGTGAGGTAGGTGTCTGGACGGGCATATTTAACACTCATTTCCCACCAGGAAGAGGAATTAACCAAAGGCTCAGCGTGCCCTGCCAGAAGCAGATTAGGGCCTGAAGCAGTCTTGCAGGTTTGCGGCCAGCTCACAAGAAAGCGAGTTGAAGAAAGGAGCTCAGGGGCACTGTAATTCACAAACCTGCAGAGTTATAAATGACAGATAACGTCCAAAAATATATTGAAGTAAGGCTGCGAAGAGGACTTGAAAGCAGGGCAGAATTTCAGGAAACCGATTTCAGGAGGTAGACTGGATTTGCATTTAAAGCATAGGAAAAGAGGCAGAACATCGACAATGATGCACTTGGCAAAAAAGGGCGTATGAGTTTGTTCCTGAATATATTCAGGAAAAAACACATACGCCCTTTTTGGCAAACCAAGCAAGCTTGCAATGGAAATCCGAACTACTATGAAGTGTCACTTCCCCCCGGTCTAAAGGGCCATCTGAAAAAAGTGTAAAATCCAGAAAGGCAAGACAGGCCATGGGGAAAAAGGAGCCTTGTTATGCTGATGGGCTGGATGTAAATTGCCAACAGCCACTCTGGAGAAGTGTATGGTGTTTCCTGATACATCTGGAAAACAAAGCAACAGAGTCTAGGGCATTTCCACTTATGGGCCTATAGCTTAGGGAAATTAAAATCAAAAAGACACAGCCACCCCAAAATTCGGGACGGCTGTGTTTACAGGAACCTCTTCTACAGTTCAAGTTAAATATCCCAGAGAACAAATAATTGATAAAGAAGTTGCGGTACTTACGTACAACAGAATACCACTCAGCAATGAAATCTGTGTCACCAGGCCTGTACCAGCATAATGAGTGGATTGAGGCACGATGATTCTAAGTGAAATAAGTCACACAGAAAAAGAAACATCATAAGGTATCACTAATGCACGGAATGTAAACTTGGCTACACAGGAACTGAATTACAAAACAGAACAGGGTCTCAAGTTTAGAAAACCAACTTATGCTTGCTTAAGGGGAAAGGTGAGTTGGGGTGCTGCATAAAACCAGAGTTTGAAATTAGCACAGATACCGTTCCATAAGCCAAATATGTAATAGACAAGACCTACCCCTTGCTCAACGAAATGGACTCAACAATGAGGTATCACCTCACACCTGTTAGAATGGGCATCATCTGAAAATCTACAAACAACAAATGCTGGAAAGGGTGTGGAGAAAAGGAAGCCTCTTTCACTACTGTTGGGAATATAAATTGATACAGTCACTATGGACAACAATATGGAGTTTCTTAAGAAACTAATAATAGAATTACCCTATGATACAGCAATCCCAGTACTGGACATATACCCAGACAAAACCATAAATCAAAAAGAGACATTCACCGCAATGTTCATTGCATCTCTATTTACAATATCGAGGTAATGGAAGCAACTTAAATGCCCACAGACAGACGAATGCATAAAGATGTGGTACATATATAAAGTGGAATATTACTAAGCCATGAAAGGAATGAAATTGGGTCATTTGTAGAGACGTCGATGGATCTAGAGACTGTCATACAGAGTGAAGTAAGTCAGAAAGAGAAAAACAAATCTTGTATATTCATGCATATATGTGGAACCTAGAAAAACTGTACAGATTAACCATTTTGCAAGGAATAAATAGAGCAACAGATGTAGACAACAAACGTATGGACACAAGGGGGGAAAGCTCTTGAGGGTGTGGTGGTGGGAGGAGTTGAGAGATTGGGATTGGCATGTAAACATTTATATGTATAAAATAGATAACCAATAAGAACCTGCTGTATAAAAATATAAAATAAAATTCAAAATTAAAAAGAAATAAAATTTAAAAAATAAAACAGAAAAGACAATTATTCCCTTCACATACATGTATTTATATGAACAAATTATTTCCATGCTTATATCTGTAAATACAAAAAAGAGGAATAAAATCTACCTTGAACCAAAAATGAAAAAGAGAAAAAAAAAACAGAACCCACCAGTTACACAGAGGAAAACTGTATCAGGGCACTTGCTCCAGTTGTAAACAATTCTGAAGTTGGTCAGTGGTGGGGAATCGTCTCCCATTCAGCCAGCAGCCCCCACACAACAAGCGTCCTCATTGCAAAGCTGGGGCACCGTGCCGAGGCATCTGTGAGTAAACGTGAGCTGAGCCCCAGGCCAGTTGCTGCTGAACTGTTCCCACCCTTCCCAGGTAAAACACCTGAATATATACAAGGACTTGAAAGCCTAGAGGAAGGGCCATGGAGCCACACGAGTGACAGCATGCCAGCTGACTTGGTGCCTGCAGGCCAGCCAGGATGGTCCTGGCCCTGGGTGCTCTTCTGGAAGATTTCCATTTCCCCATTTCCCTGCCTGAGATACCCGTCCTGTCCCTGCCCCCACTGCTTTTTTCCTTCCTCACCTCTGCCCAGGGAGAAATTCCAGCAGCAGGTATGGGTGACACATCCTCTTCTTTAGCAGGTGGCAGCCTGGCAACTGCTGCAGAAAGTCCAGCAGAGCCCCACTCACACTGGGCCACCCACAAAGCCGTGGCCTCTCACTCTCTCCCACCAGCCCAGCCCCGAGACTGCTGACAGGGCAGAGAAAATGGCGTCAGGCACAGCTGCAGGGGCTCTTGCTGCCTGGAGTGGTATTTATGTTGATCTCAACCCAGGCACACCTGGGGAGGGCGGGCCGGCACGGTAAGGCTGCCCAGGTCAGCCAATCATCACCCCTCAGGGGCTCACAGTTGAAGAAAATGGAACTTGCTGAACCGGCCAGGTCCAAGGAACAGGTGTGGGCTCCTGAGAGTCAGGATAGACAAGGGGCTGCAGCTTTGGCTTGTTTTCTAATCATTTTATCTGGCCCATGAGTAGGAGACAACTTCAAGAAAACCCTCTCCTAATGAGAGGAACCCAGGAGTCAGGGAGAGGAGGGGTGGGTGGTGGTTGGAGACAGAGGCCTGGTGCCCTGGGTGCAGTGGAAGTGTCTGGAAGACCAGGTGGAGGGAGGCCACACAGAGTGATGCCCAGGGTCACAGACCTGTCGGAGCTGCTGTTTGTTAGTTCAAGTCCTGCTCTGAGGTGCTCTGTGTCAGCTCTGAGCGACAGGTGAGCTGGGGGTGCTCTTCAATGAGGGCTATGTGCACGGTTCCTGTGTGCCCAGCCCTGCCACGGTACCTGCAAGGGTAGCTCTGTATCCTGGGAGGGGCCTGACCATGAGAGCCCCGTGGGCTGGGTTGGGGGTGGGGTACCTGCCCAGGAGAGCTCCATATCCTGGGATTGGCCTGAACACGAGAGCCCCATGGGCTGCTGGGGACCTTGTAAAGGATGTCAGGACAGTCAGTGAAGCCACCGAGGATATACCGCCAGTTGCTCCTGATTCCTACACCATGCTGGTCATTCTACCAACCACCAGGACATGGTATTCTGTATTAGTCTTCAATGATGCCTTCTTTTGTATTCCATTAGTCCCAGAGTCACAAGAAATTTTGGCTTGTGAGTGGCAGGACTCAACATACAACTAAAACAATACTTCCGGGCCGTCTTGCCCCAAGGGTTCAAAAATTCCCACACCATCTTTGGGGAAAGCTTAGCTAAAGACCGAAAAGTTCTACCTCTGGAAAAGGAAACCCTCCTTCAATATGCAGATGACATTCTGATCGCCAGCCCTACTAAGGAGGCCTCTGAGCTACCAAGCCAATAAAGGATAGAAGTTGTCCAAGAAAAAGCTCAAATATCACAGACTGCGGTGACCTGCCTGGGCTTCATTCTCACACAAGGTCGGAGAAGCCCATCCCAGGAAAGGGAAGAAACCATTTGCAGCCTTACCCCTTTCTAAAACTAGAAGACAGCTTAGGGGTTCCTGGGGAGGCTGCTTCTGGATTTGGGGTTTGCTGCTTCTGGATCCCTAACTACAGTCTACTAGCTGGGCCTCTATATGAAACACTGAAAGGAAAAGATGATGATCCTTTTGAACAGAATCCAGAAGTGGCCTTTCAAGAATGGAAAGAGCAGTCAATTCAGACCCTTGCCCTGGAACTCCCTAATTGAGCTAAACCCTTTGACCTTTCCATTCCCGGTGAAAGGTGAATCGCCATTGGAGAATTAGTGCAAAAACTGGGACCACTTGAAATGGAACAACGCAAGAATGCCATCCAGGTAGGATAAACTACAGTCACCAAGGGGCTTGGCCCACTGCCACATCTGGCCAAGATACTGGCGGTATCTAAAAACCTGGAAATCAGCAGCCCAAAAGGCCACCTCCCTCCTAAGGGAAAAGGACCCCACGTGGTGATCCTAATCACCAACCATGCCCTGAAGTTGCAGGGTTCGCTCCGTGGGCACACCGACCTCGGGTGAGGAGGCCCTCCAACTCCAACATCCAGAGAGATAACCGGGGGCAACAGGGCACCATGACGACTCGTGTGAACATCACTTGACCTGGAGTTTCTCTCATAAAACAACAATAGTGTGTCCCGAAGGAGTAGACTACTGCTTGCAGGACTTACTGCACCCGGAGGGGAGCTAATAATCTTGGCGGGGGAACCGTATATCACACTGTCACCATAGAAAAGCCTACAGACACCGTGATGATGGTGGTCAATAAGACCGGCTGGACTCCTGTTTACTTCAAAAGGCTGTTGACTCAGTGGCCATCATGGTCCTTGATCACCACTGACCCTGGACTGTCTGGGAGTTGAGCGGGCAAGGCTCTGACACCTGGTGCTGTTTTTACGTTAATTCAGGGGCCTAATTGAAGAAAGAGCAGACTACTGGTCAGAGCATCTAGGCTGGCAGAAACGGTCAGCCTAAGGTGGCCGAACAAATGTGGGGCGGGGTGAAATCGGCCCCCACAGCGTCTCTGCACATCTCTTTCCTGGACCCTCAAAGGTCATTAGAATCTATAACACTTCCAATGCTGGTGCTCAGGCGGACGAGCAGGGAGGCAGGGGTCCTGGGGCCAATCAACGTCACCTGGAGGCTGCTGGGGAGAAGTTCTGACCCTCGTCCCCTGGTATGAGGGCTCCCAACTCAGCACTCAGCAGTTACAGAAGAAGGGTCTGCACCCTCAGCACTCCAAGAATGAGGAACGGGACAAAAGGCAGAGGAGGGGTTTGTCCCCAGCAAAGCCCATTAAAAATCCCTGGGAGATAAAAATAGAATCTGGGCAATAAAGTCAAGTCTGACCTTTTTTATCCTTTGTGCTTTGTCTAATTTCACGTGCTCCTAGGGTCCCGCATGCAGAGGTTCCACACCCGGCACTTCAGACCAGATTTCCTAGTGCAGAATGGCTGGGTCGACACCTCAGCTCCTGGGGCCCAGTGCAGACTCCGAGATATAGAGCCTGAGCTGCAGCCAACCCGGCCCTCGAGAGCTCCGCCCCCTCCCTCCCACTGACTCTGACAGGATCTCTACACAGCAGCCCAGCCCACAGCCCACGGGGTAGTGCATGCTCTCACCTCTCCATTCTCTG
This sequence comes from Lagenorhynchus albirostris, assembly GCF_949774975.1. NCBI lineage: Eukaryota > Metazoa > Chordata > Mammalia > Artiodactyla > Delphinidae > Lagenorhynchus > Lagenorhynchus albirostris. The sequence continues at coordinate 58,428,978 of NC_083098.1, read as the reverse complement.
ATCAAAATATAAAGTTTCCTTTGCTTGGGAACCAAACTCAGTCTCGATCTGTTGGCCCCAATGACACTGGGCAGGGGGACACTTGTTGGGGTCCACTCTGGAGGATCAGTAACAGAAATTGAGACTATTGTAACTTCAATGAACAGATGTGTGAGCCAAACTGTAGTTAACATAGAACCGTTTATAAGGCTCGGGTAAAATAAGATGTTTCTAACACTTCCATTTGATATTTCCATCACTTTATCATAAGCAAGTTCAGTGAAAAGGTTTGTCTTATTTGTCAGGTCAATATTAGAGAAATGAAGTGATTTCTTTCCAAGGATGTACATCTAATAATCTTGGTTAAAGCTTCAATCTTGTTTTAAATGCTTTTCCATTGAAAATGATACCTCTCTTTCAGCTCCCCCATTTCTGAGAAGTATAAAATCTTATAATTTATTATTATCAAAGGGGAAAGGTGGGAGGAGGGATAAATTAACAGTTTGGAATTAACACATACACACTGCTGTGTATAAAGTAGATCATCAACAAGGAACTACTGTATAGCACAGGGAACTACACTCAATATTTTGCAATAACCTATAAGGGGAAATAATCGGAAAAAGAATAGATATTTTTATTGACATCATCTATCAATGACAGTTAAAGTGTAACCTAAGGGAAGCCGGTGGTGAGTGCTTCTGACCCTGAAGACTTCAATCATCTAAAGTTTGGACTCTGCCTACTTCCCAAGGCCCTTAATGAACATATGTGTAGCCGTAGCTTAAAAAACTCCCCAGTTTGGGTTTCGGGGAGACACTGATTTTGAAAAAGCCCTGGCGTTCTCCTTACATGAATGGGACTCTTCCTACTGCTAAAACATGTCTGTCACATCCAGAGGATGGTATACCGTCTGATCGGGAAGAGTTTGGAAAAGGCATCTCATCTCCTCATCTCCTGGTGCTCGGGTTTACCCCTCCAGCGTCTTTACTAACAGTCTCCCCACTTGGAGATGTCAGCACTGTCAACATCCTGTTGCGTACAGTTTGGAATTTGTCCAGAGGATGAAGCGGAAGGATGAGGAACAATGAGTGCCTAGGTGTTCAGACAGGCACATGTCACTCTAATTTCCAATCAGGAAGACGAATTGACCAACGGCTAGGGTTGCCCATAGAAACAGTATAGGGCTTGAGGAAATCCCACTGCTTTGTGGCCAGTTCCCATAAACACAAGTTGAACAATGGAACTCAGGGGCAGTAAAATTCACGAAACTGCAGAGTTGAAAATATCTATCACTGAAAAATGTCTTGAGGAAAGTCAGAGAAAAGGATTGGTAAGCAAGGGAGAATGGCAGGAAAGGGATTTGAGGAGGTAGAAAGGACTCGCCATTAAGCACAAGAAAAGGGGCTGAACATTGCCAACATTGCAGTTGGCCAAAAAGGCTGTATGCGTTTTTTTCTGTATATATTCAAGAAAAGGGCATACACTTTTTTAGCCAACCAAACAGGTGGGCACTGGAAATCAATACTACAAAAGATATCACTTCGCATCAGTCAGAAGAGCCATCCTCATAAAGTGTAAACACCAGAAATGCAGGACAGGGCAAGGAGAAGAGGGAGCCCTGTGAGGCTTATAGTGGAAATGTATATTGCCAACGGCCATTCTGGAGAAGTGTATTGTGTTTACTAAAGCATCTAAAAAATGAGCTACAGAGCATAGGGCACTTGCACTCATGGGCGTATATCTTGGGAAAAACAAAAATCGAGAGGACACAGGCACCCCAATGTTTACTGCCTCTCTGTTTAAAAGATCCTCGACTAGGATAGAACTTAAATGTCTCTGGAGGGAAAAAATGGATAGAGATGTGGTACTTATGTAGAGTGGAATATTACTCAGCCTGGAAATCAATGAGATATGGCCAGTTGTAACAACTCCGGAGGAGTTACGTATGATCATTCTAAGTGACAGAATTCAAAAAGAAAAAGACACATATCATAAGATATCACTTAAAGGTGGAATCCAACATGGCTACACATGAAATAAATTACAAAACAAACACATAGTCAAATATGTAGAAAGCACACGTAAGGCTGCTGAACAGGAAAGGTGGGGAGGGGTGAGGCATCATCCAGGAGGTTGAAATTAGCAAAGATACCATTCCAAATACCAAACTGATAATCAACAAGGCCTACACGGTAGCTAAAAGAACTGCACTCAGCACACTCAAGTCACTGGAAAAGAATATCTATGACTGGTAAGAATCTGAAAAAGAATTTATTGATGTCTCTCTGTACGTGAATCAAGTGGATGTACAGCAGCAAGAAACAGAGCTTTGAAAATCAGCTGTAACCAATATAGTGATAAATTGCAAAAAATAAACGACAGAGAGACAGAGAAAACCTCTTACAACTTTTCCTCAGGGACGGTGATGCAACATGGATTGAACACATCTAGACCCACAGCAGGATGAGACATAAGACTGGAAACTGTTCGCGCTAAGAGAAATGTGAGGTTGGGTGAGGAAATGCACACCCTTTAAAGTAATACTACCTGGTACCCATTCAATGGGTCCCAAATCTGCAGGTTCAAGGAATCTTCCTACAGCTAAAACATGCATGGAAAACCCAGAGGACTGTACACCATGTGATCGGGAGATGTGTCTAAAATGCACCTCATTTATCCTCTCCTGGTGCTCCTGTTCATCATTCCAGCCATGTTACTTAGAATCTCCCCACTTAGAGAATCAGCACATTTAAACTTCTGTTTCACACATTTTGCAAATTGTGAGGAGGATGAACGGGAAGAGGGGGAACCAATGAGAGAATAGTTGTAGGGGTTTGGACGGGCACATGTCACTCTAATTTCCCATTAAGAATAAGAATTAAAAAAAGGCTCAGCCCGCCTCGCCGGAGCCAAAATAGGGCCTGAAGCAATCCTGCGGCTTTGAGGCCAGCTCACAAAAGAGCAACTTAAAAAATGGAGCTCAGGGTCACTGCAATTCACAAACCTGCAGAGTTATAAATGAAAGCTAACGTCCAAAAATATGTTGAGGTAAGGCAAAGAAGAGGATCTGAATGCAAGACAGAATTGCAAGAAACAGATTTCAAGAGATAGATTGGACTCGTCTTTAAAGCACATGAAAAGCGGCAGAATTTCGACAATGATGCAGTTGGCCCAAAAGGGAGTATGCGTTTTTTCCTGAATATATCCAGGAAAAAACGCATACGCCCTTTATGGGCAACCAAGCAAGCAAGCAATGCAAATGTGCACAACAAAGAAGTCTCATTTCCCACCGGTCAAAAGGGCCATCTGAAAAAATTGTAAAAACCAGTAATGCAGGACAGGCCATGGAGAACAGGGAGCCTTTATACGCTGCTGGACAGTGTGTGAACTGCCGAGAGCCACTCTGGAGAAGTGTATGGTGGTTCCTAAATCATCTAAAAAACAGAGCTACAGAGCATAGGGCACTTCCAATCATGGGAGTATATCTAGGGAAGTCTAAAAATCAAAAAGACACAAGCACACCACATTTTAGGGCTACTCTGTTTACAAGAACCTCAACTTCAGTACACCTTAAATATCCCAGGAAAGAGAACAATGGATAAAGAAAATGTGGTACTTATGTACAATGGAATATCTCTTCACCATGAAATCAATGTAATAAGGCTAGTAGAAGGATAAAGAGTGGATTTAGGTCCGATAATACTACTTGAAATAAGTCAAACAGAAAAAGAAACATATCATAAGATATCACTTATAGAGGGAGGATAAATATGGCTGCACAAAAAATGAATTACAAAACAGAACAGTGTCTCACATTTAGAAAACACACTTATGTCAGCTTAAGGGGAAAGGAGAGGTGGGGTGATGCATAAAACCAGAGTTTGAAATAAGCACAGATACCGTTCAATAAACCAAATAGGTATTAGACAAGATCTACACCTTGCTCAATGAACTGGCCTCAACACACCCTATACACCGCAGAGAAATATATCTGAGTAATAAGAATCTTAAAACCCATGTATTGATATATCTCCATAAGGGAATCAAGTGTGTGCAGAGCGGCACAAACACAGCAGTAAAAATGAGCTAAACCCCATTATAGAAATAAATTTTAAAACCAAAACGCAGAAACAATGAAAGAGAGAAAACTTCTTACAAAATTCGCTCAGGGGCTGTGATGCAAGCTGGAATGACCACATATAAACCCACAGCTGGATAAGACATAAGGCTGGACACTTGGGGCTGAGAGGATTGGTGAGCTTTGCTGAGCAACTGCCGAAAGTTTAATGCAATACTTCATGCTACTCATTCCAAGGGTCCCAACACTGCAGGTTGAAGGGAATCTTCCTACAGCTAAAACATGCATGGGAAATCCAGCAGATGGTATACCATATGATCAGGAAAGGTTTCTAAAACGCACCTCATTTTCCTCTCCTGGGGCTCCGGATCAACATTCCAGCCACTTTACTAAAAACATCCCCACATGGAGAGTCAATGACTTTAAGTTCCGGTATCGCACAGTCTGCAGTTAGTGCGGAGGATGAATGGGAATAGGGGGAACCAGTGAGAAAATAGCTGTAGCGGTTTCAATGCCCAAATGTCACTCTAATTTCACATAGGAAGAAGAATTAACAAAAGGCACAACAAGGCGCCCCAGAAGAAAAATAGGGCCTGAAGAAATCCTGTGGATATGAGGCAAGATCACAAAAATAAGAGCTGAAAAATGGAACTAAGGGCAACTGCAATTCAAAAACCTGCAGAGTTATAAATGACAGCTATCGTCCAAAAATATATTGAAGTAAGGCTGCCAAGAGGATTTGAAAGCGGGGCAGAATTGCAGGAAACCGATTTCAGGAGGTAGACTGGAATTGCATGTAAAGCATAGGAAAAGAGGCAGAACGTCCACAATGATGCACTTGGCCAAAAAGGGCGTATGCGTTTTTTCCTGAATATATTCAGGAAAAAACGCATACGCCCTTTTTGGCCAACCAAGCAAGCTTGCAAAGGAAATCTGCACTACAATGAAGTCTCACTGCCCCCAGTCAAAAGGGCCATCTGAAAAAAGTGTAAAATCCAGAAAGGCAGGACAGGCCATGGAGAACTGGGAGCCTTGTTATGCTGATGGGCGGGATGTAAATTGCCAACAGCCACTCTGGAGAAGTGTATGGTGTTTCCTGAAACATCTAAGAAACAAAGCAACAGAGCCTAGGGCACTTCCACTTATGGTACTATAGCTTAGGGAAATTAAACTCAAAAAGACACAGCCACCCCAAATTTTGGGACGGCTCTGTTTAGAAGAACCTCATTTATGGTACAAGTTCAATATCGCAGAAAGCGAAAAACGGATAAAGAACTTGTGGTACTTACATACAATGCAGTATCACTCAGCAATGAAATCTATGTCATCAGGCCCGTAGCATCACAAGGAGTGGATTCAGGTACGATGATTCTAAGTGAAATAAGTCACACAGAAAAAGAAACGTCATAAGATATCACTAATACACGGAATGTAAACTTGGCTACACAGGAACTGAATTACAAAACAGAACAGGGTCTCAAATGTAGAAAACCAACTTATGCTTGCTTAAGGGGAAAGGTGAGTTGGGGTGCTGCATAAAACCAGAGATTGAAATTAGCACAGATACCGTTCCATAAGCCAAATATGTAATGACAAGAGCTACTCCTTGCTCAACGAAGTGGACTCAACACCCCATATTAAACGCCTAAGAATATACCTGACTAGTAAGAATCTTAAAACCTATGGATTTATGTGTCTCCGAAAGAGAATCAAGCATGTGTACAGTGGCATAAACGCAGCAGTGATAGGATTGGTGAGGTTCGGTGAGCAAATGCAGACCCTTTGAAGTCATATTGCATGGTACCCATTCCATGGGTCTCAACTCTCCAGGTTTAAGGGATTCATCCTTCAGCTAAAACATGCATGTGGAACCCAGAGTATGATCCACCGTGTGATCGGGAAACGTGTCCAAATGTGTCTCAGTTTTCGTCCCTGGTACTCGGGTGCAACATTCCAGATGCTTTACTAACACTCTCCCGACTTGGAGAGTCAGTGCCTTTAACCTCCTGTTTGGCCCGGTTTGCAATTTCTGTGGAAAATGAACAGGAATAGGGAGAGCACATGAGAGACTAGCTGGAGGTGTCTGGACGGGCAAATTTACCTCTCATTTCCCACCAGGCAAAGGAATTAACCAAAGGCTCAGTGTGCCATGCCGGAACCACACTAGGGCCTGAAGCAATCCTGCGGTGTTGCGGCCAGCTCACAAGAAAGTGAGTTGAAGAAAGGAGCTCAGGGGCACTGTCATTCACAAACGTGCAGAGTTCTAAATGACAGCTATCATCCAAAAATATATTGAAGGAAGGCTGCGAAGAGGACTAGAAAGCAGGGCAGAATTGCAGGAAACGGATTTCAGGAGGTATCGGGAGTCGCTCTTAAAGCATAGGAATAGAGACAGAACTTGGAAAATAATGCACTTGGCAAAAACGGGCATATGTGTTTTATCCAGAGCTCTCATTACTGAGGGGAGGAGATTCCCAGCAGCCTCCAACTGCCACCTGAGGGCTCACATTGCCAAGGCAACATGAGCAAGCCAGGCAGGAGTTACCTCACAGCAGAGGTCCCACCTCACAGAAGGGTGAGAAACCCAGCCAACATCAGACTCTCACCAGAGGGCCTACATCACCAAGGGGATGGGAACCAGGCAGGAGTGTCTTCACACCAGTGGGGCCACATCATCGAAAGGTGAGGTACTCAGCACATGTGTCCTCAAACCAGAGGACCCACATCTCCAAGGGCCTTGGAGTGAGGCAGGCAGGAGTAGCCTCACAACACTGGGCCCATAGAATAAAAAAGTGAGGAATCCAGCAGTTGGAACCTCCCAGTAGGCGGCCCAGAGCACCGAGGCTATGGGATCCAGGCCACTCTGAACTCACAGGAGAGGGCCCATGTCATGAAACTGAGCAACCCAGCCATTGGGACCTCAGAGCAGGAGGCCCACATCCCCATGGGGATGGAAATCTGGTAGGAGTGTCCTCGCACCACTGAGAACATATCAGAAAATTTTGGGCGACCAGCAGTTAGGGCCTGACGCCAGAGGACCCTCATCACCAAGGGAAGGAGGCCCCCAGCAGGCTCCAACTGCCACCAGAGGGCTGACGTCGCCAAGGCGATGTGTGCCAACCAGGCACGAATGACCTCACAGCAGAGGGCCCACCTCAGAGAAGTGTGACGAACCCAGTCAGGATCAGACTCACACCAGAGGGCCCACATCACCAAATGGATTGGAACCAGGCAGGAGTGTCCTCACATGAGTAGGGCCACATCATCTAAAGGTGAGGAACCCAGAACATGTGGCTTCAAACCATAGGACACCCATCACCAAGGGGCTGGGAGTGAGGCAGGCAGGAGGAGCCTCATAACAGAGCGCCCAAAAATAAGAAAGGTGAGGAATCCAGCATTTGGAACCTCCCAGCAGGCGGCCCAGAGCACAGAGGCTAGGGGATCCAGGCCGGAGTGAACTAACACCAGACAGCCCACATCATGAAACTGTGAGCAACCCAGACATTGGGACCTCAGAGCAGAAGGCCCACATCCCCATGGTGATGGGAACATGACAGGAGTGTCCTGGCATCACTGGGCTCACATCAGACAACGTGGGGTGCTCAGAAGTTAGGGCCTGACGCTAGAGGGCACTCATCACCGAGAGGAGGAGGCTCCCAGCAGGCTCCAGCTGCCACCAGAGGGCCAACGTCGCCAAGGCGATGTGTGCCAGCCAGGCAGGAGTGACCTCACAGCAGAGGGCCCACCTCACAGAAGGGTGAGGAACACAGCCAGGATCAGACTCTCACCAGAGGGCCCACATCACCAAGGGGATGGGAACCAGGCAGGAGTGTCCCCACACCAGTGGGACATCATCATCGAAAGGTGAGGATCCCAGCACATGTGTCCTCAAACCAGAGGAACCACATCACCAAGGGGTTCAGAATGAGGCTGGCAGGACCGGCCTCACAACACAGGGTCCACAAAATATAAAAGTTGAGGAATCCAGCAGTTGGAACCTCCCAGCAAGCGGCCCAGAGCACCGAGGCTATGGGATCCAGGCCGCAGTGAACTCACAGCAGAGGGCCCACATCATGAACCTGTGAGCAGCCCAGCCGTTGGGACCTCAGAACAGAAGGCCCACATCCCCATGGGAATGGGAACCTGGCTGGAGTGTCCTCGCACCACTGGGCGCACATCAGAAAATGTGGGGAGCCCACCATTTAGGGCCTGATGCCAGAGGGCCGTCATCACCGAGAGGAGGAGGCACCCTGCATGTTCCAACTGCCACCAGAGGGCTCACGTCTCCAAGGTGACGTGTGCCAGCCAGGCAGGAGTGACCTCACAGCAGAGGGCCTACCTCACAGAACGTTGAGGAACCCAGCCAGGATTAGACTCTCGCCAGAGGGCCCACCTCACCAAGAGGATGGGAACCCGGCAGGAGTGTCCTCACACGAGTGGGGCCACATCATCAAAAGGTGAGGAACGCAGCACATGTGGCCTCAAGCCATAGAGCAGTCATCACCAAGGGGCTGGCAGTGAGGCAGGCAGGAGGAGCCTCACAACAGAGGGCACATAGAATAAAAAAGTTGAGGAATCCAGCAGTTGGAACCTCCCAGCAGGTGGCTCAGAGCACCGATGATAAGGGATCCTTGCCGGAGTGAACTCACAGCAGAGGGCCCACATCATGAAACTGTGAGCAACCCAGGCGTTGGGACCTCAGAGCAGAAGGCCCACATCCCAATGGGGAAGGGAACATGGCAAGAGTGTCCTCACTCACTTGGCGCACATCAGAAAATGTGGGGAGCCCATCAGTTATGGCCTAAGGCAAGAGGGCCCTCATCACCGAGGGGAGGAGGATCCCAGCACACTCCAACTGCCACCAGAGGGTCCATGTCACCAAGGTGACGTGTGCAAGACAGGCATGATTGACCTCACAGCAGAGGGCCCACCTCACAGAAGGGTGAGGAACCCAGCCAGGATCAGATTCTCACCTGAGGGCCCACATCAGCAAGGGGATGGGAACCAGTCAGGACAGTCTTCCCTCCAGTGGGGCCACATCATCAAAAGGTGCGGAACCCAGCACATGTGGCCTCAAATCAGAGGACACATATCACAAAGGGAATGGGAGTGAGACAGGCAGGAGTAGCCTAAAAACAGAGGGCCCAAAGAATAAGAAAGGTGAGGAATCCAGCAGTTGGAACCTCCCAGCAGGTGGCCGAGAGCACAGAAGCTATGGGATGCAGGCAGGAGTGAACTAACAGCAGAGAGCCCACATCATGAAACTGTGAGCAACCCAGGCGTTGGGACCTCAGAGCAGAAGGCCCACATCCCAATGGGGATGTGAACCTGGCTGGAGTGTCCTCGCACCACTGGGCGCACATCACAAAATGTGGGGAGCCCAGCAGTTAGGGCCTGACGCCAGAGGGCCCTCATCACCAAGGGGAGGAGGCCCCCAGCAGGCTCCAAGTGCCACCAGAGGGCTCATGTCCACAAGGCGAGGTGAGCAAGCCAGGCAGGAGTGACCTCACAGCGGATGGCCCACCTCACAGATGGGTGAGGAACCCAGCCAGGATCAGACTCTCAACAGAGGGCCCACATCACCAAGGGGATGTGAACCAGGCAGGAGTCTCCTAAGACCATTGGTCCCACATCATCGAAAGGTGAGGAACCCAGCACATGTGGCCTCAAACCAGACGACACACATCACGAAGGGGCTGGGAGTGAGGCAGGCAGGAGGATCCTCACAACAGAGGGCCCAAAAAATTAAAAAAGTGAGGAATCCAGCAGTTGGAACCTCCCAGCAGGCGGCCAAGAGCACAGAGGCTATGGGATCCAGGCCTCTGTGAACTAACACCAGAGAGCCCACATCATGAAAATGTGAACAACCCAGCCGTTGGGACCTCAGAGCAGAAGGCCCACATCCCCATGGAGATGGGATCCTAAGAGGAGTGCCAAAGCATCACTGGGCTCACTAAGAAAAGTTGGTGAGCCCAGCAGTTAGGGCCTGACGCAAGAGGGCCCTCAACACCGGGGGGAGGAGATTCCCAGCACGCTCCAACTGCCACCACACGGCTGACTTCACCAAGGCAATGTGTGCCAGCCATGCAGGAGTGACCTATCAGCAGAGGGTCTCCCTCACAGAAGGGTGAGGAACACAGCCAGGAACAGACTCTCACCAGGGGGTCCACATAACCACGTGGATGAGAACCAGGCAGGAGTCTCCTCACACTAGTGGGGCCACATCATCGAAAGGTGAGGAACCCAGCAAAGGTGGCCACAAACCAGAGGACCCACATCACCAAGGGGTTGAGAGTGAGGTAGGTGTCTGGACGGGCATATTTAACACTCATTTCCCACCAGGAAGAGGAATTAACCAAAGGCTCAGCGTGCCCTGCCAGAAGCAGATTAGGGCCTGAAGCAGTCTTGCAGGTTTGCGGCCAGCTCACAAGAAAGCGAGTTGAAGAAAGGAGCTCAGGGGCACTGTAATTCACAAACCTGCAGAGTTATAAATGACAGATAACGTCCAAAAATATATTGAAGTAAGGCTGCGAAGAGGACTTGAAAGCAGGGCAGAATTTCAGGAAACCGATTTCAGGAGGTAGACTGGATTTGCATTTAAAGCATAGGAAAAGAGGCAGAACATCGACAATGATGCACTTGGCAAAAAAGGGCGTATGAGTTTGTTCCTGAATATATTCAGGAAAAAACACATACGCCCTTTTTGGCAAACCAAGCAAGCTTGCAATGGAAATCCGAACTACTATGAAGTGTCACTTCCCCCCGGTCTAAAGGGCCATCTGAAAAAAGTGTAAAATCCAGAAAGGCAAGACAGGCCATGGGGAAAAAGGAGCCTTGTTATGCTGATGGGCTGGATGTAAATTGCCAACAGCCACTCTGGAGAAGTGTATGGTGTTTCCTGATACATCTGGAAAACAAAGCAACAGAGTCTAGGGCATTTCCACTTATGGGCCTATAGCTTAGGGAAATTAAAATCAAAAAGACACAGCCACCCCAAAATTCGGGACGGCTGTGTTTACAGGAACCTCTTCTACAGTTCAAGTTAAATATCCCAGAGAACAAATAATTGATAAAGAAGTTGCGGTACTTACGTACAACAGAATACCACTCAGCAATGAAATCTGTGTCACCAGGCCTGTACCAGCATAATGAGTGGATTGAGGCACGATGATTCTAAGTGAAATAAGTCACACAGAAAAAGAAACATCATAAGGTATCACTAATGCACGGAATGTAAACTTGGCTACACAGGAACTGAATTACAAAACAGAACAGGGTCTCAAGTTTAGAAAACCAACTTATGCTTGCTTAAGGGGAAAGGTGAGTTGGGGTGCTGCATAAAACCAGAGTTTGAAATTAGCACAGATACCGTTCCATAAGCCAAATATGTAATAGACAAGACCTACCCCTTGCTCAACGAAATGGACTCAACAATGAGGTATCACCTCACACCTGTTAGAATGGGCATCATCTGAAAATCTACAAACAACAAATGCTGGAAAGGGTGTGGAGAAAAGGAAGCCTCTTTCACTACTGTTGGGAATATAAATTGATACAGTCACTATGGACAACAATATGGAGTTTCTTAAGAAACTAATAATAGAATTACCCTATGATACAGCAATCCCAGTACTGGACATATACCCAGACAAAACCATAAATCAAAAAGAGACATTCACCGCAATGTTCATTGCATCTCTATTTACAATATCGAGGTAATGGAAGCAACTTAAATGCCCACAGACAGACGAATGCATAAAGATGTGGTACATATATAAAGTGGAATATTACTAAGCCATGAAAGGAATGAAATTGGGTCATTTGTAGAGACGTCGATGGATCTAGAGACTGTCATACAGAGTGAAGTAAGTCAGAAAGAGAAAAACAAATCTTGTATATTCATGCATATATGTGGAACCTAGAAAAACTGTACAGATTAACCATTTTGCAAGGAATAAATAGAGCAACAGATGTAGACAACAAACGTATGGACACAAGGGGGGAAAGCTCTTGAGGGTGTGGTGGTGGGAGGAGTTGAGAGATTGGGATTGGCATGTAAACATTTATATGTATAAAATAGATAACCAATAAGAACCTGCTGTATAAAAATATAAAATAAAATTCAAAATTAAAAAGAAATAAAATTTAAAAAATAAAACAGAAAAGACAATTATTCCCTTCACATACATGTATTTATATGAACAAATTATTTCCATGCTTATATCTGTAAATACAAAAAAGAGGAATAAAATCTACCTTGAACCAAAAATGAAAAAGAGAAAAAAAAAACAGAACCCACCAGTTACACAGAGGAAAACTGTATCAGGGCACTTGCTCCAGTTGTAAACAATTCTGAAGTTGGTCAGTGGTGGGGAATCGTCTCCCATTCAGCCAGCAGCCCCCACACAACAAGCGTCCTCATTGCAAAGCTGGGGCACCGTGCCGAGGCATCTGTGAGTAAACGTGAGCTGAGCCCCAGGCCAGTTGCTGCTGAACTGTTCCCACCCTTCCCAGGTAAAACACCTGAATATATACAAGGACTTGAAAGCCTAGAGGAAGGGCCATGGAGCCACACGAGTGACAGCATGCCAGCTGACTTGGTGCCTGCAGGCCAGCCAGGATGGTCCTGGCCCTGGGTGCTCTTCTGGAAGATTTCCATTTCCCCATTTCCCTGCCTGAGATACCCGTCCTGTCCCTGCCCCCACTGCTTTTTTCCTTCCTCACCTCTGCCCAGGGAGAAATTCCAGCAGCAGGTATGGGTGACACATCCTCTTCTTTAGCAGGTGGCAGCCTGGCAACTGCTGCAGAAAGTCCAGCAGAGCCCCACTCACACTGGGCCACCCACAAAGCCGTGGCCTCTCACTCTCTCCCACCAGCCCAGCCCCGAGACTGCTGACAGGGCAGAGAAAATGGCGTCAGGCACAGCTGCAGGGGCTCTTGCTGCCTGGAGTGGTATTTATGTTGATCTCAACCCAGGCACACCTGGGGAGGGCGGGCCGGCACGGTAAGGCTGCCCAGGTCAGCCAATCATCACCCCTCAGGGGCTCACAGTCGAAGAAAATGGAACTTGCTGAACCGGCCAGGTCCAAGGAACAGGTGTGGGCTCCTGAGAGTCAGGATAGACAAGGGGCTGCAGCTTTGGCTTGTTTTCTAATCATTTTATCTGGCCCATGAGTAGGAGACAACTTCAAGAAAACCCTCTCCTAATGAGAGGAACCCAGGAGTCAGGGAGAGGAGGGGTGGGTGGTGGTTGGAGACAGAGGCCTGGTGCCCTGGGTGCAGTGGAAGTGTCTGGAAGACCAGGTGGAGGGAGGCCACACAGAGTGATGCCCAGGGTCACAGACCTGTCGGAGCTGCTGTTTGTTAGTTCAAGTCCTGCTCTGAGGTGCTCTGTGTCAGCTCTGAGCGACAGGTGAGCTGGGGGTGCTCTTCAATGAGGGCTATGTGCACGGTTCCTGTGTGCCCAGCCCTGCCACGGTACCTGCAAGGGTAGCTCTGTATCCTGGGAGGGGCCTGACCACGAGAGCCCCGTGGGCTGGGTTGGGGGTGGGGTACCTGCCCAGGAGAGCTCCATATCCTGGGATTGGCCTGACCACGAGAGCCCCATGGGCTGCTGGGGACCTTGTAAAGGATGTCAGGACAGTCAGTGAAGCCACCGAGGATATACCGCCAGTTGCTCCTGATTCCTACACCATGCTGGTCATTCTACCAACCACCAGGACATGGTATTCTGTATTAGTCTTCAATGATGCCTTCTTTTGTATTCCATTAGTCCCAGAGTCACAAGAAATTTTGGCTTGTGAGTGGCAGGACTCAACATACAACTAAAACAATACTTCCGGGCCGTCTTGCCCCAAGGGTTCAAAAATTCCCACACCATCTTTGGGGAAAGCTTAGCTAAAGACCGAAAAGTTCTACCTCTGGAAAAGGAAACCCTCCTTCAATATGCAGATGACATTCTGATCGCCAGCCCTACTAAGGAGGCCTCTGAGCTACCAAGCCAATAAAGGATAGAAGTTGTCCAAGAAAAAGCTCAAATATCACAGACTGCGGTGACCTGCCTGGGCTTCATTCTCACACAAGGTCGGAGAAGCCCATCCCAGGAAAGGGAAGAAACCATTTGCAGCCTTACCCCTTTCTAAAACTAGAAGACAGCTTAGGGGTTCCTGGGGAGGCTGCTTCTGGATTTGGGGTTTGCTGCTTCTGGATCCCTAACTACAGTCTACTAGCTGGGCCTCTATATGAAACACTGAAAGGAAAAGATGATGATCCTTTTGAACAGAATCCAGAAGTGGCCTTTCAAGAATGGAAAGAGCAGTCAATTCAGACCCTTGCCCTGGAACTCCCTAATTGAGCTAAACCCTTTGACCTTTCCATTCCCGGTGAAAGGTGAATCGCCATTGGAGAATTAGTGCAAAAACTGGGACCACTTGAAATGGAACAACGCAAGAATGCCATCCAGGTAGGATAAACTACAGTCACCAAGGGGCTTGGCCCACTGCCACATCTGGCCAAGATACTGGCGGTATCTAAAAACCTGGAAATCAGCAGCCCAAAAGGCCACCTCCCTCCTAAGGGAAAAGGACCCCACGTGGTGATCCTAATCACCAACCATGCCCTGAAGTTGCAGGGTTCGCTCCGTGGGCACACCGACCTCGGGTGAGGAGGCCCTCCAACTCCAACATCCAGAGAGATAACCGGGGGCAACAGGGCACCATGACGACTCGTGTGAACATCACTTGACCTGGAGTTTCTCTCATAAAACAACAATAGTGTGTCCCGAAGGAGTAGACTACTGCTTGCAGGACTTACTGCACCCGGAGGGGAGCTAATAATCTTGGCGGGGGAACCGTATATCACACTGTCACCATAGAAAAGCCTACAGACACCGTGATGATGGTGGTCAATAAGACCGGCTGGACTCCTGTTTACTTCAAAAGGCTGTTGACTCAGTGGCCATCATGGTCCTTGATCACCACTGACCCTGGACTGTCTGGGAGTTGAGCGGGCAAGGCTCTGACACCTGGTGCTGTTTTTACGTTAATTCAGGGGCCTAATTGAAGAAAGAGCAGACTACTGGTCAGAGCATCTAGGCTGGCAGAAACGGTCAGCCTAAGGTGGCCGAACAAATGTGGGGCGGGGTGAAATCGGCCCCCACAGCGTCTCTGCACATCTCTTTCCTGGACCCTCAAAGGTCATTAGAATCTATAACACTTCCAATGCTGGTGCTCAGGCGGACGAGCAGGGAGGCAGGGGTCCTGGGGCCAATCAACGTCACCTGGAGGCTGCTGGGGAGAAGTTCTGACCCTCGTCCCCTGGTATGAGGGCTCCCAACTCAGCACTCAGCAGTTACAGAAGAAGGGTCTGCACCCTCAGCATTCCAAGAATGAGGAACGGGACAAAAGGCAGAGGAGGGGTTTGTCCCCAGCAAAGCCCATTAAAAATCCCTGGGAGATAAAAATAGAATCTGGGCAATAAAGTCAAGTCTGACCTTTTTTATCCTTTGTGCTTTGTCTAATTTCACGTGCTCCTAGGGTCCCGCATGCAGAGGTTCCACACCCGGCACTTCAGACCAGATTTCCTAGTGCAGAATGGCTGGGTCGACACCTCAGCTCCTGGGGCCCAGTGCAGACTCCGAGATATAGAGCCTGAGCTGCAGCCAACCCGGCCCTCGAGAGCTCCGCCCCCTCCCTCCCACTGACTCTGACAGGATCTCTACACAGCAGCCCAGCCCACAGCCCACGGGGTAGTGCATGCTCTCACCTCTCCATTCTCTGATCAAAATATAAAGTTTCCTTTGCTTGGGAACCAAACTCAGTCTCGATCTGTTGGCCCCAATGACACTGGGCAGGGGGACACTTGTTGGGGTCCACTCTGGAGGATCAGTAACAGAAATTGAGACTATTGTAACTTCAATGAACAGATGTGTGAGCCAAACTGTAGTTAACATAGAACCGTTTATAAGGCTCGGGTAAAATAAGATGTTTCTAACACTTCCATTTGATATTTCCATCACTTTATCATAAGCAAGTTCAGTGAAAAGGTTTGTCTTATTTGTCAGGTCAATATTAGAGAAATGAAGTGATTTCTTTCCAAGGATGTACATCTAATAATCTTGGTTAAAGCTTCAATCTTGTTTTAAATGCTTTTCCATTGAAAATGATACCTCTCTTTCAGCTCCCCCATTTCTGAGAAGTATAAAATCTTATA
Source organism: Lagenorhynchus albirostris (assembly GCF_949774975.1). Taxonomy (NCBI): domain Eukaryota; kingdom Metazoa; phylum Chordata; class Mammalia; order Artiodactyla; family Delphinidae; genus Lagenorhynchus; species Lagenorhynchus albirostris. The sequence goes on along the minus strand of NC_083098.1, from coordinate 58,412,708 downwards.
ATTTATTATTATCAAAGGGGAAAGGTGGGAGGAGGGATAAATTAACAGTTTGGAATTAACACATACACACTGCTGTGTATAAAGTAGATCATCAACAAGGAACTACTGTATAGCACAGGGAACTACACTCAATATTTTGCAATAACCTATAAGGGGAAATAATCGGAAAAAGAATAGATATTTTTATTGACATCATCTATCAATGACAGTTAAAGTGTAACCTAAGGGAAGCCGGTGGTGAGTGCTTCTGACCCTGAAGACTTCAATCATCTAAAGTTTGGACTCTGCCTACTTCCCAAGGCCCTTAATGAACATATGTGTAGCCGTAGCTTAAAAAACTCCCCAGTTTGGGTTTCGGGGAGACACTGATTTTGAAAAAGCCCTGGCGTTCTCCTTACATGAATGGGACTCTTCCTACTGCTAAAACATGTCTGTCACATCCAGAGGATGGTATACCATCTGATCGGGAAGAGTTTGGAAAAGGCATCTCATCTCCTCATCTCCTGGTGCTCGGGTTTACCCCTCCAGCGTCTTTACTAACAGTCTCCCCACTTGGAGATGTCAGCACTGTCAACATCCTGTTGCGTACAGTTTGGAATTTGTCCAGAGGATGAAGCGGAAGGATGAGGAACAATGAGTGCCTAGGTGTTCAGACAGGCACATGTCACTCTAATTTCCAATCAGGAAGACGAATTGACCAACGGCTAGGGTTGCCCATAGAAACAGTATAGGGCTTGAGGAAATCCCACTGCTTTGTGGCCAGTTCCCATAAACACAAGTTGAACAATGGAACTCAGGGGCAGTAAAATTCACGAAACTGCAGAGTTGAAAATATCTATCACTGAAAAATGTCTTGAGGAAAGTCAGAGAAAAGGATTGGTAAGCAAGGGAGAATGGCAGGAAAGGGATTTGAGGAGGTAGAAAGGACTCGCCATTAAGCACAAGAAAAGGGGCTGAACATTGCCAACATTGCAGTTGGCCAAAAAGGCTGTATGCGTTTTTTTCTGTATATATTCAAGAAAAGGGCATACACTTTTTTAGCCAACCAAACAGGTGGGCACTGGAAATCAATACTACAAAAGATATCACTTCGCATCAGTCAGAAGAGCCATCCTCATAAAGTGTAAACACCAGAAATGCAGGACAGGGCAAGGAGAAGAGGGAGCCCTGTGAGGCTTATAGTGGAAATGTATATTGCCAACGGCCATTCTGGAGAAGTGTATTGTGTTTACTAAAGCATCTAAAAAATGAGCTACAGAGCATAGGGCACTTGCACTCATGGGCGTATATCTTGGGAAAAACAAAAATCGAGAGGACACAGGCACCCCAATGTTTACTGCCTCTCTGTTTAAAAGATCCTCGACTAGGATAGAACTTAAATGTCTCTGGAGGGAAAAAATGGATAGAGATGTGGTACTTATGTAGAGTGGAATATTACTCAGCCTGGAAATCAATGAGATATGGCCAGTTGTAACAACTCCGGAGGAGTTACGTATGATCATTCTAAGTGACAGAATTCAAAAAGAAAAAGACACATATCATAAGATATCACTTAAAGGTGGAATCCAACATGGCTACACATGAAATAAATTACAAAACAAACACATAGTCAAATATGTAGAAAGCACACGTAAGGCTGCTGAACAGGAAAGGTGGGGAGGGGTGAGGCATCATCCAGGAGGTTGAAATTAGCAAAGATACCATTCCAAATACCAAACTGATAATCAACAAGGCCTACACGGTAGCTAAAAGAACTGCACTCAGCACACTCAAGTCACTGGAAAAGAATATCTATGACTGGTAAGAATCTGAAAAAGAATTTATTGATGTCTCTCTGTACGTGAATCAAGTGGATGTACAGCAGCAAGAAACAGAGCTTTGAAAATCAGCTGTAACCAATATAGTGATAAATTGCAAAAAATAAACGACAGAGAGACAGAGAAAACCTCTTACAACTTTTCCTCAGGGACGGTGATGCAACATGGATTGAACACATCTAGACCCACAGCAGGATGAGACATAAGGCTGGAAACTGTTCGCGCTAAGAGAAATGTGAGGTTGGGTGAGGAAATGCACACCCTTTAAAGTAATACTACCTGGTACCCATTCAATGGGTCCCAAATCTGCAGGTTCAAGGAATCTTCCTACAGCTAAAACATGCATGGAAAACCCAGAGGACTGTACACCATGTGATCGGGAGATGTGTCTAAAATGCACCTCATTTATCCTCTCCTGGTGCTCCTGTTCATCATTCCAGCCATGTTACTTAGAATCTCCCCACTTAGAGAATCAGCACATTTAAACTTCTGTTTCACACATTTTGCAAATTGTGAGGAGGATGAACGGGAAGAGGGGGAACCAATGAGAGAATAGTTGTAGGGGTTTGGACGGGCACATGTCACTCTAATTTCCCATTAAGAATAAGAATTAAAAAAAGGCTCAGCCCGCCTCGCCGGAGCCAAAATAGGGCCTGAAGCAATCCTGCGGCTTTGAGGCCAGCTCACAAAATAGCAACTTAAAAAATGGAGCTCAGGGTCACTGCAATTCACAAACCTGCAGAGTTATAAATGAAAGCTAACGTCCAAAAATATGTTGAGGTAAGGCAAAGAAGAGGATCTGAATGCAAGACAGAATTGCAAGAAACAGATTTCAAGAGATAGATTGGACTCGTCTTTAAAGCACATGAAAAGCGGCAGAATTTCGACAATGATGCAGTTGGCCCAAAAGGGAGTATGCGTTTTTTCCTGAATATATCCAGGAAAAAACGCATACGCCCTTTATGGGCAACCAAGCAAGCAAGCAATGCAAATGTGCACAACAAAGAAGTCTCATTTCCCACCGGTCAAAAGGGCCATCTGAAAAAATTGTAAAAACCAGTAATGCAGGACAGGCCATGGAGAACAGGGAGCCTTTATACGCTGCTGGACAGTGTGTGAACTGCCGAGAGCCACTCTGGAGAAGTGTATGGTGGTTCCTAAATCATCTAAAAAACAGAGCTACAGAGCATAGGGCACTTCCAATCATGGGAGTATATCTAGGGAAGTCTAAAAATCAAAAAGACACAAGCACACCACATTTTAGGGCTACTCTGTTTACAAGAACCTCAACTTCAGTACACCTTAAATATCCCAGGAAAGAGAAAAATGGATAAAGAAAATGTGGTACTTATGTACAATGGAATATCTCTTCACCATGAAATCAATGTAATAAGGCTAGTAGAAGGATAAAGAGTGGATTTAGGTCCGATAATACTACTTGAAATAAGTCAAACAGAAAAAGAAACATATCATAAGATATCACTTATAGAGGGAGGATAAATATGGCTGCACAAAAAATGAATTACAAAACAGAACAGTGTCTCACATTTAGAAAACACACTTATGTCAGCTTAAGGGGAAAGGAGAGGTGGGGTGATGCATAAAACCAGAGTTTGAAATAAGCACAGATACCGTTCAATAAACCAAATAGGTATTAGACAAGATCTACACCTTGCTCAATGAACTGGCCTCAACACACCCTATACACCGCAGAGAAATATATCTGAGTAATAAGAATCTTAAAACCCATGTATTGATATATCTCCATAAGGGAATCAAGTGTGTGCAGAGCGGCACAAACACAGCAGTAAAAATGAGCTAAACCCCATTATAGAAATAAATTTTAAAACCAAAACGCAGAAACAATGAAAGAGAGAAAACTTCTTACAAAATTCGCTCAGGGGCTGTGATGCAAGCTGGAATGACCACATATAAACCCACAGCTGGATAAGACATAAGGCTGGACACTTGGGGCTGAGAGGATTGGTGAGCTTTGCTGAGCAACTGCCGAAAGTTTAATGCAATACTTCATGCTACTCATTCCAAGGGTCCCAACACTGCAGGTTGAAGGGAATCTTCCTACAGCTAAAACATGCATGGGAAATCCAGCAGATGGTATACCATATGATCAGGAAAGGTTTCTAAAACGCACCTCATTTTCCTCTCCTGGGGCTCCGGATCAACATTCCAGCCACTTTACTAAAAACATCCCCACATGGAGAGTCAATGACTTTAAGTTCCGGTATCGCACAGTCTGCAGTTAGTGCGGAGGATGAATGGGAATAGGGGGAACCAGTGAGAAAATAGCTGTAGCGGTTTCAATGCCCAAATGTCACTCTAATTTCACATAGGAAGAAGAATTAACAAAAGGCACAACAAGGCGCCCCAGAAGAAAAATAGGGCCTGAAGAAATCCTGTGGATATGAGGCAAGATCACAAAAATAAGAGCTGAAAAATGGAACTAAGGGCAACTGCCATTCAAAAACCTGCAGAGTTATAAATGACAGCTATCGTCCAAAAATATATTGAAGTAAGGCTGCCAAGAGGATTTGAAAGCGGGGCAGAATTGCAGGAAACCGATTTCAGGAGGTAGACTGGAATTGCATGTAAAGCATAGGAAAAGAGGCAGAACGTCCACAATGATGCACTTGGCCAAAAAGGGCATATGCGTTTTTTCCTGAATATATTCAGGAAAAAACGCATACGCCCTTTTTGGCCAACCAAGCAAGCTTGCAAAGGAAATCTGCACTACAATGAAGTCTCACTGCCCCCAGTCAAAAGGGCCATCTGAAAAAAGTGTAAAATCCAGAAAGGCAGGACAGGCCATGGAGAACTGGGAGCCTTGTTATGCTGATGGGCGGGATGTAAATTGCCAACAGCCACTCTGGAGAAGTGTATGGTGTTTCGTGAAACATCTAAGAAACAAAGCAACAGAGCCTAGGGCACTTCCACTTATGGTACTATAGCTTAGGGAAATTAAACTCAAAAAGACACAGCCACCCCAAATTTTGGGACGGCTCTGTTTAGAAGAACCTCATTTATGGTACAAGTTCAATATCGCAGAAAGCGAAAAACGGATAAAGAACTTGTGGTACTTACATACAATGCAGTATCACTCAGCAATGAAATCTATGTCATCAGGCCCGTAGCATCACAAGGAGTGGATTCAGGTACGATGATTCTAAGTGAAATAAGTCACACAGAAAAAGAAACGTCATAAGATATCACTAATACACGGAATGTAAACTTGGCTACACAGGAACTGAATTACAAAACAGAACAGGGTCTCAAATGTAGAAAACCAACTTATGCTTGCTTAAGGGGAAAGGTGAGTTGGGGTGCTGCATAAAACCAGAGATTGAAATTAGCACAGATACCGTTCCATAAGCCAAATATGTAATGACAAGAGCTACTCCTTGCTCAACGAAGTGGACTCAACACCCCATATTAAACGCCTAAGAATATACCTGACTAGTAAGAATCTTAAAACCTATGGATTTATGTGTCTCCGAAAGAGAATCAAGCATGTGTACAGTGGCATAAACGCAGCAGTGATAGGATTGGTGAGGTTCGGTGAGCAAATGCAGACCCTTTGAAGTCATATTGCATGGTACCCATTCCATGGGTCTCAACTCTCCAGGTTTAAGGGATTCATCCTTCAGCTAAAACATGCATGTGGAACCCAGAGTATGATCCACCGTGTGATCGGGAAACGTGTCCAAATGTGTCTCAGTTTTCGTCCCTGGTACTCGGGTGCAACATTCCAGATGCTTTACTAACACTCTCCCGACTTGGAGAGTCAGTGCCTTTAACCTCCTGTTTGGCCCGGTTTGCAATTTCTGTGGAAAATGAACAGGAATAGGGAGAGCACATGAGAGACTAGCTGGAGGTGTCTGGACGGGCAAATTTACCTCTCATTTCCCACCAGGCAAAGGAATTAACCAAAGGCTCAGTGTGCCATGCCGGAACCACACTAGGGCCTGAAGCAATCCTGCGGTGTTGCGGCCAGCTCACAAGAAAGTGAGTTGAAGAAAGGAGCTCAGGGGCACTGTCATTCACAAACGTGCAGAGTTCTAAATGACAGCTATCATCCAAAAATATATTGAAGGAAGGCTGCGAAGAGGACTAGAAAGCAGGGCAGAATTGCAGGAAACGGATTTCAGGAGGTATCGGGAGTCGCTCTTAAAGCATAGGAATAGAGACAGAACTTGGAAAATAATGCACTTGGCAAAAACGGGCATATGTGTTTTATCCAGAGCTCTCATTACTGAGGGGAGGAGATTCCCAGCAGCCTCCAACTGCCACCTGAGGGCTCACATTGCCAAGGCAACATGAGCAAGCCAGGCAGGAGTTACCTCACAGCAGAGGTCCCACCTCACAGAAGGGTGAGAAACCCAGCCAACATCAGACTCTCACCAGAGGGCCTACATCACCAAGGGGATGGGAACCAGGCAGGAGTGTCTTCACACCAGTGGGGCCACATCATCGAAAGGTGAGGTACTCAGCACATGTGTCCTCAAACCAGAGGACCCACATCTCCAAGGGCCTTGGAGTGAGGCAGGCAGGAGTAGCCTCACAACACTGGGCCCATAGAATAAAAAAGTGAGGAATCCAGCAGTTGGAACCTCCCAGTAGGCGGCCCAGAGCACCGAGGCTATGGGATCCAGGCCACTCTGAACTCACAGGAGAGGGCCCATGTCATGAAACTGAGCAACCCAGCCATTGGGACCTCAGAGCAGGAGGCCCACATCCCCATGGGGATGGAAATCTGGTAGGAGTGTCCTCGCACCACTGAGAACATATCAGAAAATTTTGGGCGACCAGCAGTTAGGGCCTGACGCCAGAGGACCCTCATCACCAAGGGAAGGAGGCCCCCAGCAGGCTCCAACTGCCACCAGAGGGCTGACGTCGCCAAGGCGATGTGTGCCAACCAGGCACGAATGACCTCACAGCAGAGGGCCCACCTCAGAGAAGTGTGACGAACCCAGTCAGGATCAGACTCACACCAGAGGGCCCACATCACCAAATGGATTGGAACCAGGCAGGAGTGTCCTCACATGAGTAGGGCCACATCATCTAAAGGTGAGGAACCCAGAACATGTGGCTTCAAACCATAGGACACCCATCACCAAGGGGCTGGGAGTGAGGCAGGCAGGAGGAGCCTCATAACAGAGCGCCCAAAAATAAGAAAGGTGAGGAATCCAGCATTTGGAACCTCCCAGCAGGCGGCCCAGAGCACAGAGGCTAGGGGATCCAGGCCGGAGTGAACTAACACCAGACAGCCCACATCATGAAACTGTGAGCAACCCAGACATTGGGACCTCAGAGCAGAAGGCCCACATCCCCATGGTGATGGGAACATGACAGGAGTGTCCTGGCATCACTGGGCTCACATCAGACAACGTGGGGTGCTCAGAAGTTAGGGCCTGACGCTAGAGGGCACTCATCACCGAGAGGAGGAGGCTCCCAGCAGGCTCCAGCTGCCACCAGAGGGCCAACGTCGCCAAGGCGATGTGTGCCAGCCAGGCAGGAGTGACCTCACAGCAGAGGGCCCACCTCACAGAAGGGTGAGGAACACAGCCAGGATCAGACTCTCACCAGAGGGCCCACATCACCAAGGGGATGGGAACCAGGCAGGAGTGTCCCCACACCAGTGGGACATCATCATCGAAAGGTGAGGATCCCAGCACATGTGTCCTCAAACCAGAGGAACCACATCACCAAGGGGTTCAGAATGAGGCTGGCAGGACCGGCCTCACAACACAGGGTCCACAAAATATAAAAGTTGAGGAATCCAGCAGTTGGAACCTCCCAGCAAGCGGCCCAGAGCACCGAGGCTATGGGATCCAGGCCGCAGTGAACTCACAGCAGAGGGCCCACATCATGAACCTGTGAGCAGCCCAGCCGTTGGGACCTCAGAACAGAAGGCCCACATCCCCATGGGAATGGGAACCTGGCTGGAGTGTCCTCGCACCACTGGGCGCACATCAGAAAATGTGGGGAGCCCACCATTTAGGGCCTGATGCCAGAGGGCCGTCATCACCGAGAGGAGGAGGCACCCTGCATGCTCCAACTGCCACCAGAGGGCTCACGTCTCCAAGGTGACGTGTGCCAGCCAGGCAGGAGTGACCTCACAGCAGAGGGCCTACCTCACAGAACGTTGAGGAACCCAGCCAGGATTAGACTCTCGCCAGAGGGCCCACCTCACCAAGGGGATGGGAACCCGGCAGGAGTGTCCTCACACGAGTGGGGCCACATCATCGTAAGGTGAGGAACGCAGCACATGTGGCCTCAAGCCATAGGGCAGTCATCACCAAGGGGCTGGCAGTGAGGCAGGCAGGAGGAGCCTCACAACAGAGGGCACATAGAATAAAAAAGTTGAGGAATCCAGCAGTTGGAACCTCCCAGCAGGTGGCTCAGAGCACCGATGATAAGGGATCCTTGCCGGAGTGAACTCACAGCAGAGGGCCCACATCATGAAACTGTGAGCAACCCAGGCGTTGGGACCTCAGAGCAGAAGGCCCACATCCCAATGGGGAAGGGAACATGGCAAGAGTGTCCTCACTCACTTGGCGCACATCAGAAAATGTGGGGAGCCCATCAGTTATGGCCTAAGGCAAGAGGGCCCTCATCACCGAGGGGAGGAGGATCCCAGCACACTCCAACTGCCACCAGAGGGTCCATGTCACCAAGGTGACGTGTGCAAGACAGGCATGATTGACCTCACAGCAGAGGGCCCACCTCACAGAAGGGTGAGGAACCCAGCCAGGATCAGATTCTCACCTGAGGGCCCACATCAGCAAGGGGATGGGAACCAGTCAGGACAGTCTTCCCTCCAGTGGGGCCACATCATCAAAAGGTGCGGAACCCAGCACATGTGGCCTCAAATCAGAGGACACATATCACAAAGGGAATGGGAGTGAGACAGGCAGGAGTAGCCTAAAAACAGAGGGCCCAAAGAATAAGAAAGGTGAGGAATCCAGCAGTTGGAACCTCCCAGCAGGTGGCCGAGAGCACAGAAGCTATGGGATGCAGGCAGGAGTGAACTAACAGCAGAGAGCCCACATCATGAAACTGTGAGCAACCCAGGCGTTGGGACCTCAAGGCAGAAGGCCCACATCCCAATGGGGATGTGAACCTGGCTGGAGTGTCCTCGCACCACTGGGCGCACATCACAAAATGTGGGGAGCCCAGCAGTTAGGGCCTGACGCCAGAGGGCCCTCATCACCAAGGGGAGGAGGCCCCCAGCAGGCTCCAAGTGCCACCAGAGGGCTCATGTCCACAAGGCGAGGTGAGCAAGCCAGGCAGGAGTGACCTCACAGCGGATGGCCCACCTCACAGATGGGTGAGGAACCCAGCCAGGATCAGACTCTCAACAGAGGGCCCACATCACCAAGGGGATGTGAACCAGGCAGGAGTCTCCTAAGACCATTGGTCCCACATCATCGAAAGGTGAGGAACCCAGCACATGTGGCCTCAAACCAGACGACACACATCACGAAGGGGCTGGGAGTGAGGCAGGCAGGAGGATCCTCACAACAGAGGGCCCAAAAAATTAAAAAAGTGAGGAATCCAGCAGTTGGAACCTCCCAGCAGGCGGCCAAGAGCACAGAGGCTATGGGATCCAGGCCTCTGTGAACTAACACCAGAGAGCCCACATCATGAAAATGTGAACAACCCAGCCGTTGGGACCTCAGAGCAGAAGGCCCACATCCCCATGGAGATGGGATCCTAAGAGGAGTGCCAAAGCATCACTGGGCTCACTAAGAAAAGTTGGTGAGCCCAGCAGTTAGGGCCTGACGCAAGAGGGCCCTCAACACCGGGGGGAGGAGATTCCCAGCACGCTCCAACTGCCACCACACGGCTGACTTCACCAAGGCAATGTGTGCCAGCCATGCAGGAGTGACCTATCAGCAGAGGGTCTCCCTCACAGAAGGGTGAGGAACACAGCCAGGAACAGACTCTCACCAGGGGGTCCACATAACCACGTGGATGAGAACCAGGCAGGAGTCTCCTCACACTAGTGGGGCCACATCATCGAAAGGTGAGGAACCCAGCAAAGGTGGCCACAAACCAGAGGACCCACATCACCAAGGGGTTGAGAGTGAGGTAGGTGTCTGGACGGGCATATTTAACACTCATTTCCCACCAGGAAGAGGAATTAACCAAAGGCTCAGCGTGCCCTGCCAGAAGCAGATTAGGGCCTGAAGCAGTCTTGCAGGTTTGCGGCCAGCTCACAAGAAAGCGAGTTGAAGAAAGGAGCTCAGGGGCACTGTAATTCACAAACCTGCAGAGTTATAAATGACAGATAACGTCCAAAAATATATTGAAGTAAGGCTGCGAAGAGGACTTGAAAGCAGGGCAGAATTTCAGGAAACCGATTTCAGGAGGTAGACTGGATTTGCATTTAAAGCATAGGAAAAGAGGCAGAACATCGACAATGATGCACTTGGCAAAAAAGGGCGTATGAGTTTGTTCCTGAATATATTCAGGAAAAAACACATACGCCCTTTTTGGCAAACCAAGCAAGCTTGCAATGGAAATCCGAACTACTATGAAGTGTCACTTCCCCCCGGTCTAAAGGGCCATCTGAAAAAAGTGTAAAATCCAGAAAGGCAAGACAGGCCATGGGGAAAAAGGAGCCTTGTTATGCTGATGGGCGGGATGTAAATTGCCAACAGCCACTCTGGAGAAGTGTATGGTGTTTCCTGATACATCTGGAAAACAAAGCAACAGAGTCTAGGGCATTTCCACTTATGGGCCTATAGCTTAGGGAAATTAAAATCAAAAAGACACAGCCACCCCAAAATTCGGGACGGCTGTGTTTACAGGAACCTCTTCTACAGTTCAAGTTAAATATCCCAGAGAACAAATAATTGATAAAGAAGTTGCGGTACTTACGTACAACAGAATACCACTCAGCAATGAAATCTGTGTCACCAGGCCTGTACCAGCATAATGAGTGGATTGAGGCACGATGATTCTAAGTGAAATAAGTCACACAGAAAAAGAAACATCATAAGGTATCACTAATGCACGGAATGTAAACTTGGCTACACAGGAACTGAATTACAAAACAGAACAGGGTCTCAAGTTTAGAAAACCAACTTATGCTTGCTTAAGGGGAAAGGTGAGTTGGGGTGCTGCATAAAACCAGAGTTTGAAATTAGCACAGATACCGTTCCATAAGCCAAATATGTAATAGACAAGACCTACCCCTTGCTCAACGAAATGGACTCAACAATGAGGTATCACCTCACACCTGTTAGAATGGGCATCATCTGAAAATCTACAAACAACAAATGCTGGAAAGGGTGTGGAGAAAAGGAAGCCTCTTTCACTACTGTTGGGAATATAAATTGATACAGTCACTATGGACAACAATATGGAGTTTCTTAAGAAACTAATAATAGAATTACCCTATGATACAGCAATCCCAGTACTGGACATATACCCAGACAAAACCATAAATCGAAAAGAGACATTCACCGCAATGTTCATTGCATCTCTATTTACAATATCGAGGTAATGGAAGCAACCTAAATGCCCACAGACAGACGAATGCATAAAGATGTGGTACATATATAAAGTGGAATATTACTAAGCCATGAAAGGAATGAAATTGGGTCATTTGTAGAGACGTCGATGGATCTAGAGACTGTCATACAGAGTGAAGTAAGTCAGAAAGAGAAAAACAAATCTTGTATATTCATGCATATATGTGGAACCTAGAAAAACTGTACAGATTAACCATTTTGCAAGGAATAAATAGAGCAACAGATGTAGACAACAAACGTATGGACACAAGGGGGGAAAGCTCTTGAGGGTGTGGTGGTGGGAGGAGTTGAGAGATTGGGATTGGCATGTAAACATTTATATGTATAAAATAGATAACCAATAAGAACCTGCTGTATAAAAATATAAAATAAAATTCAAAATTAAAAAGAAATAAAATTTAAAAAATAAAACAGAAAAGACAATTATTCCCTTCACATACATGTATTTATATGAACAAATTATTTCCATGCTTATATCTGTAAATACAAAAAAGAGGAATAAAATCTACCTTGAACCAAAAATGAAAAAGAGAAAAAAAAAACAGAACCCACCAGTTACACAGAGGAAAACTGTATCAGGGCACTTGCTCCAGTTGTAAACAATTCTGAAGTTGGTCAGTGGTGGGGAATCGTCTCCCATTCAGCCAGCAGCCCCCACACAACAAGCGTCCTCATTGCAAAGCTGGGGCACCGTGCCGAGGCATCTGTGAGTAAACGTGAGCTGAGCCCCAGGCCAGTTGCTGCTGAACTGTTCCCACCCTTCCCAGGTAAAACACCTGAATATATACAAGGACTTGAAAGCCTAGAGGAAGGGCCATGGAGCCACACGAGTGACAGCATGCCAGCTGACTTGGTGCCTGCAGGCCAGCCAGGATGGTCCTGGCCCTGGGTGCTCTTCTGGAAGATTTCCATTTCCCCATTTCCCTGCCTGAGATACCCGTCCTGTCCCTGCCCCCACTGCTTTTTTCCTTCCTCACCTCTGCCCAGGGAGAAATTCCAGCAGCAGGTATGGGTGACACATCCTCTTCTTTAGCAGGTGGCAGCCTGGCAACTGCTGCAGAAAGTCCAGCAGAGCCCCACTCACACTGGGCCACCCACAAAGCCGTGGCCTCTCACTCTCTCCCACCAGCCCAGCCCCGAGACTGCTGACAGGGCAGAGAAAATGGCGTCAGGCACAGCTGCAGGGGCTCTTGCTGCCTGGAGTGGTATTTATGTTGATCTCAACCCAGGCACACCTGGGGAGGGCGGGCCGGCACGGTAAGGCTGCCCAGGTCAGCCAATCATCACCCCTCAGGGGCTCACAGTTGAAGAAAATGGAACTTGCTGAACCGGCCAGGTCCAAGGAACAGGTGTGGGCTCCTGAGAGTCAGGATAGACAAGGGGCTGCAGCTTTGGCTTGTTTTCTAATCATTTTATCTGGCCCATGAGTAGGAGACAACTTCAAGAAAACCCTCTCCTAATGAGAGGAACCCAGGAGTCAGGGAGAGGAGGGGTGGGTGGTGGTTGGAGACAGAGGCCTGGTGCCCTGGGTGCAGTGGAAGTGTCTGGAAGACCAGGTGGAGGGAGGCCACACAGAGTGATGCCCAGGGTCACAGACCTGTCGGAGCTGCTGTTTGTTAGTTCAAGTCCTGCTCTGAGGTGCTCTGTGTCAGCTCTGAGCGACAGGTGAGCTGGGGGTGCTCTTCAATGAGGGCTATGTGCACGGTTCCTGTGTGCCCAGCCCTGCCACGGTACCTGCAAGGGTAGCTCTGTATCCTGGGAGGGGCCTGACCATGAGAGCCCCGTGGGCTGGGTTGGGGGTGGGGTACCTGCCCAGGAGAGCTCCATATCCTGGGATTGGCCTGAACACGAGAGCCCCATGGGCTGCTGGGGACCTTGTAAAGGATGTCAGGACAGTCAGTGAAGCCACCGAGGATATACCGCCAGTTGCTCCTGATTCCTACACCATGCTGGTCATTCTACCAACCACCAGGACATGGTATTCTGTATTAGTCTTCAATGATGCCTTCTTTTGTATTCCATTAGTCCCAGAGTCACAAGAAATTTTGGCTTGTGAGTGGCAGGACTCAACATACAACTAAAACAATACTTCCGGGCCGTCTTGCCCCAAGGGTTCAAAAATTCCCACACCATCTTTGGGGAAAGCTTAGCTAAAGACCGAAAAGTTCTACCTCTGGAAAAGGAAACCCTCCTTCAATATGCAGATGACATTCTGATCGCCAGCCCTACTAAGGAGGCCTCTGAGCTACCAAGCCAATAAAGGATAGAAGTTGTCCAAGAAAAAGCTCAAATATCACAGACTGCGGTGACCTGCCTGGGCTTCATTCTCACACAAGGTCGGAGAAGCCCATCCCAGGAAAGGGAAGAAACCATTTGCAGCCTTACCCCTTTCTAAAACTAGAAGACAGCTTAGGGGTTCCTGGGGAGGCTGCTTCTGGATTTGGGGTTTGCTGCTTCTGGATCCCTAACTACAGTCTACTAGCTGGGCCTCTATATGAAACACTGAAAGGAAAAGATGATGATCCTTTTGAACAGAATCCAGAAGTGGCCTTTCAAGAATGGAAAGAGCAGTCAATTCAGACCCTTGCCCTGGAACTCCCTAATTGAGCTAAACCCTTTGACCTTTCCATTCCCGGTGAAAGGTGAATCGCCATTGGAGAATTAGTGCAAAAACTGGGACCACTTGAAATGGAACAACGCAAGAATGCCATCCAGGTAGGATAAACTACAGTCACCAAGGGGCTTGGCCCACTGCCACATCTGGCCAAGATACTGGCGGTATCTAAAAACCTGGAAATCAGCAGCCCAAAAGGCCACCTCCCTCCTAAGGGAAAAGGACCCCACGTGGTGATCCTAATCACCAACCATGCCCTGAAGTTGCAGGGTTCGCTCCGTGGGCACACCGACCTCGGGTGAGGAGGCCCTCCAACTCCAACATCCAGAGAGATAACCGGGGGCAACAGGGCACCATGACGACTCGTGTGAACATCACTTGACCTGGAGTTTCTCTCATAAAACAACAATAGTGTGTCCCGAAGGAGTAGACTACTGCTTGCAGGACTTACTGCACCCGGAGGGGAGCTAATAATCTTGGCGGGGGAACCGTATATCACACTGTCACCATAGAAAAGCCTACAGACACCGTGATGATGGTGGTCAATAAGACCGGCTGGACTCCTGTTTACTTCAAAAGGCTGTTGACTCAGTGGCCATCATGGTCCTTGATCACCACTGACCCTGGACTGTCTGGGAGTTGAGCGGGCAAGGCTCTGACACCTGGTGCTGTTTTTACGTTAATTCAGGGGCCTAATTGAAGAAAGAGCAGACTACTGGTCAGAGCATCTAGGCTGGCAGAAACGGTCAGCCTAAGGTGGCCGAACAAATGTGGGGCGGGGTGAAATCGGCCCCCACAGCGTCTCTGCACATCTCTTTCCTGGACCCTCAAAGGTCATTAGAATCTATAACACTTCCAATGCTGGTGCTCAGGCGGACGAGCAGGGAGGCAGGGGTCCTGGGGCCAATCAACGTCACCTGGAGGCTGCTGGGGAGAAGTTCTGACCCTCGTCCCCTGGTATGAGGGCTCCCAACTCAGCACTCAGCAGTTACAGAAGAAGGGTCTGCACCCTCAGCACTCCAAGAATGAGGAACGGGACAAAAGGCAGAGGAGGGGTTTGTCCCCAGCAAAGCCCATTAAAAATCCCTGGGAGATAAAAATAGAATCTGGGCAATAAAGTCAAGTCTGACCTTTTTTATCCTTTGTGCTTTGTCTAATTTCACGTGCTCCTAGGGTCCCGCATGCAGAGGTTCCACACCCGGCACTTCAGACCAGATTTCCTAGTGCAGAATGGCTGGGTCGACACCTCAGCTCCTGGGGCCCAGTGCAGACTCCGAGATATAGAGCCTGAGCTGCAGCCAACCCGGCCCTCGAGAGCTCCGCCCCCTCCCTCCCACTGACTCTGACAGGATCTCTACACAGCAGCCCAGCCCACAGCCCACGGGGTAGTGCATGCTCTCACCTCTCCATTCTCTGATCAAAATATAAAGTTTCCTTTGCTTGGGAACCAAACTCAGTCTCGATCTGTTGGCCCCAATGACACTGGGCAGGGGGACACTTGTTGGGGTCCACTCTGGAGGATCAGTAACAGAAATTGAGACTATTGTAACTTCAATGAACAGATGTGTGAGCCAAACTGTAGTTAACATAGAACCGTTTATAAGGCTCGGGTAAAATAAGATGTTTCTAACACTTCCATTTGATATTTCCATCACTTTATCATAAGCAAGTTCAGTGAAAAGGTTTGTCTTATTTGTCAGGTCAATATTAGAGAAATGAAGTGATTTCTTTCCAAGGATGTACATCTAATAATCTTGGTTAAAGCTTCAATCTTGTTTTAAATGCTTTTCCATTGAAAATGATACCTCTCTTTCAGCTCCCCCATTTCTGAGAAGTATAAAATCTTATAATTTATTATTATCAAAGGGGAAAGGTGGGAGGAGGGATAAATTAACAGTTTGGAATTAACACATACACACTGCTGTGTATAAAGTAGATCATCAACAAGGAACTACTGTATAGCACAGGGAACTACACTCAATATTTTGCAATAACCTATAAGGGGAAATAATCGGAAAAAGAATAGATATTTTTATTGACATCATCTATCAATGACAGTTAAAGTGTAACCTAAGGGAAGCCGGTGGTGAGTGCTTCTGACCCTGAAGACTTCAATCATCTAAAGTTTGGACTCTGCCTACTTCCCAAGGCCCTTAATGAACATATGTGTAGCCGTAGCTTAAAAAACTCCCCAGTTTGGGTTTCGGGGAGACACTGATTTTGAAAAAGCCCTGGCGTTCTCCTTACATGAATGGGACTCTTCCTACTGCTAAAACATGTCTGTCACATCCAGAGGATGGTATACCGTCTGATCGGGAAGAGTTTGGAAAAGGCATCTCATCTCCTCATCTCCTGGTGCTCGGGTTTACCCCTCCAGCGTCTTTACTAACAGTCTCCCCACTTGGAGATGTCAGCACTGTCAACATCCTGTTGCGTACAGTTTGGAATTTGTCCAGAGGATGAAGCGGAAGGATGAGGAACAATGAGTGCCTAGGTGTTCAGACAGGCACATGTCACTCTAATTTCCAATCAGGAAGACGAATTGACCAACGGCTAGGGTTGCCCATAGAAACAGTATAGGGCTTGAGGAAATCCCACTGCTTTGTGGCCAGTTCCCATAAACACAAGTTGAACAATGGAACTCAGGGGCAGTAAAATTCACGAAACTGCAGAGTTGAAAATATCTATCACTGAAAAATGTCTTGAGGAAAGTCAGAGAAAAGGATTGGTAAGCAAGGGAGAATGGCAGGAAAGGGATTTGAGGAGGTAGAAAGGACTCGCCATTAAGCACAAGAAAAGGGGCTGAACATTGCCAACATTGCAGTTGGCCAAAAAGGCTGTATGCGTTTTTTTCTGTATATATTCAAGAAAAGGGCATACACTTTTTTAGCCAACCAAACAGGTGGGCACTGGAAATCAATACTACAAAAGATATCACTTCGCATCAGTCAGAAGAGCCATCCTCATAAAGTGTAAACACCAGAAATGCAGGACAGGGCAAGGAGAAGAGGGAGCCCTGTGAGGCTTATAGTGGAAATGTATATTGCCAACGGCCATTCTGGAGAAGTGTATTGTGTTTACTAAAGCATCTAAAAAATGAGCTACAGAGCATAGGGCACTTGCACTCATGGGCGTATATCTTGGGAAAAACAAAAATCGAGAGGACACAGGCACCCCAATGTTTACTGCCTCTCTGTTTAAAAGATCCTCGACTAGGATAGAACTTAAATGTCTCTGGAGGGAAAAAATGGATAGAGATGTGGTACTTATGTAGAGTGGAATATTACTCAGCCTGGAAATCAATGAGATATGGCCAGTTGTAACAACTCCGGAGGAGTTACGTATGATCATTCTAAGTGACAGAATTCAAAAAGAAAAAGACACATATCATAAGATATCACTTAAAGGTGGAATCCAACATGGCTACACATGAAATAAATTACAAAACAAACACATAGTCAAATATGTAGAAAGCACACGTAAGGCTGCTGAACAGGAAAGGTGGGGAGGGGTGAGGCATCATCCAGGAGGTTGAAATTAGCAAAGATACCATTCCAAATACCAAACTGATAATCAACAAGGCCTACACGGTAGCTAAAAGAACTGCACTCAGCACACTCAAGTCACTGGAAAAGAATATCTATGACTGGTAAGAATCTGAAAAAGAATTTATTGATGTCTCTCTGTACGTGAATCAAGTGGATGTACAGCAGCAAGAAACAGAGCTTTGAAAATCAGCTGTAACCAATATAGTGATAAATTGCAAAAAATAAACGACAGAGAGACAGAGAAAACCTCTTACAACTTTTCCTCAGGGATGGTGATGCAACATGGATTGAACACATCTAGACCCACAGCAGGATGAGACATAAGGCTGGAAACTGTTCGCGCTAAGAGAAATGTGAGGTTGGGTGAGGAAATGCACACCCTTTAAAGTAATACTACCTGGTACCCATTCAATGGGTCCCAAATCTGCAGGTTCAAGGAATCTTCCTACAGCTAAAACATGCATGGAAAACCCAGAGGACTGTACACCATGTGATCGGGAGATGTGTCTAAAATGCACCTCATTTATCCTCTCCTGGTGCTCCTGTTCATCATTCCAGCCATGTTACTTAGAATCTCCCCACTTAGAGAATCAGCACATTTAAACTTCTGTTTCACACATTTTGCAAATTGTGAGGAGGATGAACGGGAAGAGGGGGAACCAATGAGAGAATAGTTGTAGGGGTTTGGACGGGCACATGTCACTCTAATTTCCCATTAAGAATAAGAATTAAAAAAAGGCTCAGCCCGCCTCGCCGGAGCCAAAATAGGGCCTGAAGCAATCCTGCGGCTTTGAGGCCAGCTCACAAAAGAGCAACTTAAAAAATGGAGCTCAGGGTCACTGCAATTCACAAACCTGCAGAGTTATAAATGAAAGCTAACGTCCAAAAATATGTTGAGGTAAGGCAAAGAAGAGGATCTGAATGCAAGACAGAATTGCAAGAAACAGATTTCAAGAGATAGATTGGACTCGTCTTTAAAGCACATGAAAAGCGGCAGAATTTCGACAATGATGCAGTTGGCCCAAAAGGGAGTATGCGTTTTTTCCTGAATATATCCAGGAAAAAACGCATACGCCCTTTATGGGCAACCAAGCAAGCAAGCAATGCAAATGTGCACAACAAAGAAGTCTCATTTCCCACCGGTCAAAAGGGCCATCTGAAAAAATTGTAAAAACCAGTAATGCAGGACAGGCCATGGAGAACAGGGAGCCTTTATACGCTGCTGGACAGTGTGTGAACTGCCGAGAGCCACTCTGGAGAAGTGTATGGTGGTTCCTAAATCATCTAAAAAACAGAGCTACAGAGCATAGGGCACTTCCAATCATGGGAGTATATCTAGGGAAGTCTAAAAATCAAAAAGACACAAGCACACCACATTTTAGGGCTACTCTGTTTACAAGAACCTCAACTTCAGTACACCTTAAATATCCCAGGAAAGAGAACAATGGATAAAGAAAATGTGGTACTTATGTACAATGGAATATCTCTTCACCATGAAATCAATGTAATAAGGCTAGTAGAAGGATAAAGAGTGGATTTAGGTCCGATAATACTACTTGAAATAAGTCAAACAGAAAAAGAAACATATCATAAGATATCACTTATAGAGGGAGGATAAATATGGCTGCACAAAAAATGAATTACAAAACAGAACAGTGTCTCACATTTAGAAAACACACTTATGTCAGCTTAAGGGGAAAGGAGAGGTGGGGTGATGCATAAAACCAGAGTTTGAAATAAGCACAGATACCGTTCAATAAACCAAATAGGTATTAGACAAGATCTACACCTTGCTCAATGAACTGGCCTCAACACACCCTATACACCGCAGAGAAATATATCTGAGTAATAAGAATCTTAAAACCCATGTATTGATATATCTCCATAAGGGAATCAAGTGTGTGCAGAGCGGCACAAACACAGCAGTAAAAATGAGCTAAACCCCATTATAGAAATAAATTTTAAAACCAAAACGCAGAAACAATGAAAGAGAGAAAACTTCTTACAAAATTCGCTCAGGGGCTGTGATGCAAGCTGGAATGACCACATATAAACCCACAGCTGGATAAGACATAAGGCTGGACACTTGGGGCTGAGAGGATTGGTGAGCTTTGCTGAGCAACTGCCGAAAGTTTAATGCAATACTTCATGCTACTCATTCCAAGGGTCCCAACACTGCAGGTTGAAGGGAATCTTCCTACAGCTAAAACATGCATGGGAAATCCAGCAGATGGTATACCATATGATCAGGAAAGGTTTCTAAAACGCACCTCATTTTCCTCTCCTGGGGCTCCGGATCAACATTCCAGCCACTTTACTAAAAACATCCCCACATGGAGAGTCAATGACTTTAAGTTCCGGTATCGCACAGTCTGCAGTTAGTGCGGAGGATGAATGGGAATAGGGGGAACCAGTGAGAAAATAGCTGTAGCGGTTTCAATGCCCAAATGTCACTCTAATTTCACATAGGAAGAAGAATTAACAAAAGGCACAACAAGGCGCCCCAGAAGAAAAATAGGGCCTGAAGAAATCCTGTGGATATGAGGCAAGATCACAAAAATAAGAGCTGAAAAATGGAACTAAGGGCAACTGCAATTCAAAAACCTGCAGAGTTATAAATGACAGCTATCGTCCAAAAATATATTGAAGTAAGGCTGCCAAGAGGATTTGAAAGCGGGGCAGAATTGCAGGAAACCGATTTCAGGAGGTAGACTGGAATTGCATGTAAAGCATAGGAAAAGAGGCAGAACGTCCACAATGATGCACTTGGCCAAAAAGGGCGTATGCGTTTTTTCCTGAATATATTCAGGAAAAAACGCATACGCCCTTTTTGGCCAACCAAGCAAGCTTGCAAAGGAAATCTGCACTACAATGAAGTCTCACTGCCCCCAGTCAAAAGGGCCATCTGAAAAAAGTGTAAAATCCAGAAAGGCAGGACAGGCCATGGAGAACTGGGAGCCTTGTTATGCTGATGGGCGGGATGTAAATTGCCAACAGCCACTCTGGAGAAGTGTATGGTGTTTCCTGAAACATCTAAGAAACAAAGCAACAGAGCCTAGGGCACTTCCACTTATGGTACTATAGCTTAGGGAAATTAAACTCAAAAAGACACAGCCACCCCAAATTTTGGGACGGCTCTGTTTAGAAGAACCTCATTTATGGTACAAGTTCAATATCGCAGAAAGCGAAAAACGGATAAAGAACTTGTGGTACTTACATACAATGCAGTATCACTCAGCAATGAAATCTATGTCATCAGGCCCGTAGCATCACAAGGAGTGGATTCAGGTACGATGATTCTAAGTGAAATAAGTCACACAGAAAAAGAAACGTCATAAGATATCACTAATACACGGAATGTAAACTTGGCTACACAGGAACTGAATTACAAAACAGAACAGGGTCTCAAATGTAGAAAACCAACTTATGCTTGCTTAAGGGGAAAGGTGAGTTGGGGTGCTGCATAAAACCAGAGATTGAAATTAGCACAGATACCGTTCCATAAGCCAAATATGTAATGACAAGAGCTACTCCTTGCTCAACGAAGTGGACTCAACACCCCATATTAAACGCCTAAGAATATACCTGACTAGTAAGAATCTTAAAACCTATGGATTTATGTGTCTCCGAAAGAGAATCAAGCATGTGTACAGTGGCATAAACGCAGCAGTGATAGGATTGGTGAGGTTCGGTGAGCAAATGCAGACCCTTTGAAGTCATATTGCATGGTACCCATTCCATGGGTCTCAACTCTCCAGGTTTAAGGGATTCATCCTTCAGCTAAAACATGCATGTGGAACCCAGAGTATGATCCACCGTGTGATCGGGAAACGTGTCCAAATGTGTCTCAGTTTTCGTCCCTGGTACTCGGGTGCAACATTCCAGATGCTTTACTAACACTCTCCCGACTTGGAGAGTCAGTGCCTTTAACCTCCTGTTTGGCCCGGTTTGCAATTTCTGTGGAAAATGAACAGGAATAGGGAGAGCACATGAGAGACTAGCTGGAGGTGTCTGGACGGGCAAATTTACCTCTCATTTCCCACCAGGCAAAGGAATTAACCAAAGGCTCAGTGTGCCATGCCGGAACCACACTAGGGCCTGAAGCAATCCTGCGGTGTTGCGGCCAGCTCACAAGAAAGTGAGTTGAAGAAAGGAGCTCAGGGGCACTGTCATTCACAAACGTGCAGAGTTCTAAATGACAGCTATCATCCAAAAATATATTGAAGGAAGGCTGCGAAGAGGACTAGAAAGCAGGGCAGAATTGCAGGAAACGGATTTCAGGAGGTATCGGGAGTCGCTCTTAAAGCATAGGAATAGAGACAGAACTTGGAAAATAATGCACTTGGCAAAAACGGGCATATGTGTTTTATCCAGAGCTCTCATTACTGAGGGGAGGAGATTCCCAGCAGCCTCCAACTGCCACCTGAGGGCTCACATTGCCAAGGCAACATGAGCAAGCCAGGCAGGAGTTACCTCACAGCAGAGGTCCCACCTCACAGAAGGGTGAGAAACCCAGCCAACATCAGACTCTCACCAGAGGGCCTACATCACCAAGGGGATGGGAACCAGGCAGGAGTGTCTTCACACCAGTGGGGCCACATCATCGAAAGGTGAGGTACTCAGCACATGTGTCCTCAAACCAGAGGACCCACATCTCCAAGGGCCTTGGAGTGAGGCAGGCAGGAGTAGCCTCACAACACTGGGCCCATAGAATAAAAAAGTGAGGAATCCAGCAGTTGGAACCTCCCAGTAGGCGGCCCAGAGCACCGAGGCTATGGGATCCAGGCCACTCTGAACTCACAGGAGAGGGCCCATGTCATGAAACTGAGCAACCCAGCCATTGGGACCTCAGAGCAGGAGGCCCACATCCCCATGGGGATGGAAATCTGGTAGGAGTGTCCTCGCACCACTGAGAACATATCAGAAAATTTTGGGCGACCAGCAGTTAGGGCCTGACGCCAGAGGACCCTCATCACCAAGGGAAGGAGGCCCCCAGCAGGCTCCAACTGCCACCAGAGGGCTGACGTCGCCAAGGCGATGTGTGCCAACCAGGCACGAATGACCTCACAGCAGAGGGCCCACCTCAGAGAAGTGTGACGAACCCAGTCAGGATCAGACTCACACCAGAGGGCCCACATCACCAAATGGATTGGAACCAGGCAGGAGTGTCCTCACATGAGTAGGGCCACATCATCTAAAGGTGAGGAACCCAGAACATGTGGCTTCAAACCATAGGACACCCATCACCAAGGGGCTGGGAGTGAGGCAGGCAGGAGGAGCCTCATAACAGAGCGCCCAAAAATAAGAAAGGTGAGGAATCCAGCATTTGGAACCTCCCAGCAGGCGGCCCAGAGCACAGAGGCTAGGGGATCCAGGCCGGAGTGAACTAACACCAGACAGCCCACATCATGAAACTGTGAGCAACCCAGACATTGGGACCTCAGAGCAGAAGGCCCACATCCCCATGGTGATGGGAACATGACAGGAGTGTCCTGGCATCACTGGGCTCACATCAGACAACGTGGGGTGCTCAGAAGTTAGGGCCTGACGCTAGAGGGCACTCATCACCGAGAGGAGGAGGCTCCCAGCAGGCTCCAGCTGCCACCAGAGGGCCAACGTCGCCAAGGCGATGTGTGCCAGCCAGGCAGGAGTGACCTCACAGCAGAGGGCCCACCTCACAGAAGGGTGAGGAACACAGCCAGGATCAGACTCTCACCAGAGGGCCCACATCACCAAGGGGATGGGAACCAGGCAGGAGTGTCCCCACACCAGTGGGACATCATCATCGAAAGGTGAGGATCCCAGCACATGTGTCCTCAAACCAGAGGAACCACATCACCAAGGGGTTCAGAATGAGGCTGGCAGGACCGGCCTCACAACACAGGGTCCACAGAATATAAAAGTTGAGGAATCCAGCAGTTGGAACCTCCCAGCAAGCGGCCCAGAGCACCGAGGCTATGGGATCCAGGCCGCAGTGAACTCACAGCAGAGGGCCCACATCATGAACCTGTGAGCAGCCCAGCCGTTGGGACCTCAGAACAGAAGGCCCACATCCCCATGGGAATGGGAACCTGGCTGGAGTGTCCTCGCACCACTGGGCGCACATCAGAAAATGTGGGGAGCCCACCATTTAGGGCCTGATGCCAGAGGGCCGTCATCACCGAGAGGAGGAGGCACCCTGCATGTTCCAACTGCCACCAGAGGGCTCACGTCTCCAAGGTGACGTGTGCCAGCCAGGCAGGAGTGACCTCACAGCAGAGGGCCTACCTCACAGAACGTTGAGGAACCCAGCCAGGATTAGACTCTCGCCAGAGGGCCCACCTCACCAAGAGGATGGGAACCCGGCAGGAGTGTCCTCACACGAGTGGGGCCACATCATCAAAAGGTGAGGAACGCAGCACATGTGGCCTCAAGCCATAGAGCAGTCATCACCAAGGGGCTGGCAGTGAGGCAGGCAGGAGGAGCCTCACAACAGAGGGCACATAGAATAAAAAAGTTGAGGAATCCAGCAGTTGGAACCTCCCAGCAGGTGGCTCAGAGCACCGATGATAAGGGATCCTTGCCGGAGTGAACTCACAGCAGAGGGCCCACATCATGAAACTGTGAGCAACCCAGGCGTTGGGACCTCAGAGCAGAAGGCCCACATCCCAATGGGGAAGGGAACATGGCAAGAGTGTCCTCACTCACTTGGCGCACATCAGAAAATGTGGGGAGCCCATCAGTTATGGCCTAAGGCAAGAGGGCCCTCATCACCGAGGGGAGGAGGATCCCAGCACACTCCAACTGCCACCAGAGGGTCCATGTCACCAAGGTGACGTGTGCAAGACAGGCATGATTGACCTCACAGCAGAGGGCCCACCTCACAGAAGGGTGAGGAACCCAGCCAGGATCAGATTCTCACCTGAGGGCCCACATCAGCAAGGGGATGGGAACCAGTCAGGACAGTCTTCCCTCCAGTGGGGCCACATCATCAAAAGGTGCGGAACCCAGCACATGTGGCCTCAAATCAGAGGACACATATCACAAAGGGAATGGGAGTGAGACAGGCAGGAGTAGCCTAAAAACAGAGGGCCCAAAGAATAAGAAAGGTGAGGAATCCAGCAGTTGGAACCTCCCAGCAGGTGGCCGAGAGCACAGAAGCTATGGGATGCAGGCAGGAGTGAACTAACAGCAGAGAGCCCACATCATGAAACTGTGAGCAACCCAGGCGTTGGGACCTCAGAGCAGAAGGCCCACATCCCAATGGGGATGTGAACCTGGCTGGAGTGTCCTCGCACCACTGGGCGCACATCACAAAATGTGGGGAGCCCAGCAGTTAGGGCCTGACGCCAGAGGGCCCTCATCACCAAGGGGAGGAGGCCCCCAGCAGGCTCCAAGTGCCACCAGAGGGCTCATGTCCACAAGGCGAGGTGAGCAAGCCAGGCAGGAGTGACCTCACAGCGGATGGCCCACCTCACAGATGGGTGAGGAACCCAGCCAGGATCAGACTCTCAACAGAGGGCCCACATCACCAAGGGGATGTGAACCAGGCAGGAGTCTCCTAAGACCATTGGTCCCACATCATCGAAAGGTGAGGAACCCAGCACATGTGGCCTCAAACCAGACGACACACATCACGAAGGGGCTGGGAGTGAGGCAGGCAGGAGGATCCTCACAACAGAGGGCCCAAAAAATTAAAAAAGTGAGGAATCCAGCAGTTGGAACCTCCCAGCAGGCGGCCAAGAGCACAGAGGCTATGGGATCCAGGCCTCTGTGAACTAACACCAGAGAGCCCACATCATGAAAATGTGAACAACCCAGCCGTTGGGACCTCAGAGCAGAAGGCCCACATCCCCATGGAGATGGGATCCTAAGAGGAGTGCCAAAGCATCACTGGGCTCACTAAGAAAAGTTGGTGAGCCCAGCAGTTAGGGCCTGACGCAAGAGGGCCCTCAACACCGGGGGGAGGAGATTCCCAGCACGCTCCAACTGCCACCACACGGCTGACTTCACCAAGGCAATGTGTGCCAGCCATGCAGGAGTGACCTATCAGCAGAGGGTCTCCCTCACAGAAGGGTGAGGAACACAGCCAGGAACAGACTCTCACCAGGGGGTCCACATAACCACGTGGATGAGAACCAGGCAGGAGTCTCCTCACACTAGTGGGGCCACATCATCGAAAGGTGAGGAACCCAGCAAAGGTGGCCACAAACCAGAGGACCCACATCACCAAGGGGTTGAGAGTGAGGTAGGTGTCTGGACGGGCATATTTAACACTCATTTCCCACCAGGAAGAGGAATTAACCAAAGGCTCAGCGTGCCCTGCCAGAAGCAGATTAGGGCCTGAAGCAGTCTTGCAGGTTTGCGGCCAGCTCACAAGAAAGCGAGTTGAAGAAAGGAGCTCAGGGGCACTGTAATTCACAAACCTGCAGAGTTATAAATGACAGATAACGTCCAAAAATATATTGAAGTAAGGCTGCGAAGAGGACTTGAAAGCAGGGCAGAATTTCAGGAAACCGATTTCAGGAGGTAGACTGGATTTGCATTTAAAGCATAGGAAAAGAGGCAGAACATCGACAATGATGCACTTGGCAAAAAAGGGCGTATGAGTTTGTTCCTGAATATATTCAGGAAAAAACACATACGCCCTTTTTGGCAAACCAAGCAAGCTTGCAATGGAAATCCGAACTACTATGAAGTGTCACTTCCCCCCGGTCTAAAGGGCCATCTGAAAAAAGTGTAAAATCCAGAAAGGCAAGACAGGCCATGGGGAAAAAGGAGCCTTGTTATGCTGATGGGCTGGATGTAAATTGCCAACAGCCACTCTGGAGAAGTGTATGGTGTTTCCTGATACATCTGGAAAACAAAGCAACAGAGTCTAGGGCATTTCCACTTATGGGCCTATAGCTTAGGGAAATTAAAATCAAAAAGACACAGCCACCCCAAAATTCGGGACGGCTGTGTTTACAGGAACCTCTTCTACAGTTCAAGTTAAATATCCCAGAGAACAAATAATTGATAAAGAAGTTGCGGTACTTACGTACAACAGAATACCACTCAGCAATGAAATCTGTGTCACCAGGCCTGTACCAGCATAATGAGTGGATTGAGGCACGATGATTCTAAGTGAAATAAGTCACACAGAAAAAGAAACATCATAAGGTATCACTAATGCACGGAATGTAAACTTGGCTACACAGGAACTGAATTACAAAACAGAACAGGGTCTCAAGTTTAGAAAACCAACTTATGCTTGCTTAAGGGGAAAGGTGAGTTGGGGTGCTGCATAAAACCAGAGTTTGAAATTAGCACAGATACCGTTCCATAAGCCAAATATGTAATAGACAAGACCTACCCCTTGCTCAACGAAATGGACTCAACAATGAGGTATCACCTCACACCTGTTAGAATGGGCATCATCTGAAAATCTACAAACAACAAATGCTGGAAAGGGTGTGGAGAAAAGGAAGCCTCTTTCACTACTGTTGGGAATATAAATTGATACAGTCACTATGGACAACAATATGGAGTTTCTTAAGAAACTAATAATAGAATTACCCTATGATACAGCAATCCCAGTACTGGACATATACCCAGACAAAACCATAAATCAAAAAGAGACATTCACCGCAATGTTCATTGCATCTCTATTTACAATATCGAGGTAATGGAAGCAACCTAAATGCCCACAGACAGACGAATGCATAAAGATGTGGTACATATATAAAGTGGAATATTACTAAGCCATGAAAGGAATGAAATTGGGTCATTTGTAGAGACGTCGATGGATCTAGAGACTGTCATACAGAGTGAAGTAAGTCAGAAAGAGAAAAACAAATCTTGTATATTCATGCATATATGTGGAACCTAGAAAAACTGTACAGATTAACCATTTTGCAAGGAATAAATAGAGCAACAGATGTAGACAACAAACGTATGGACACAAGGGGGGAAAGCTCTTGAGGGTGTGGTGGTGGGAGGAGTTGAGAGATTGGGATTGGCATGTAAACATTTATATGTATAAAATAGATAACCAATAAGAACCTGCTGTATAAAAATATAAAATAAAATTCAAAATTAAAAAGAAATAAAATTTAAAAAATAAAACAGAAAAGACAATTATTCCCTTCACATACATGTATTTATATGAACAAATTATTTCCATGCTTATATCTGTAAATACAAAAAAGAGGAATAAAATCTACCTTGAACCAAAAATGAAAAAGAGAAAAAAAAACAGAACCCACCAGTTACACAGAGGAAAACTGTATCAGGGCACTTGCTCCAGTTGTAAACAATTCTGAAGTTGGTCAGTGGTGGGGAATCGTCTCCCATTCAGCCAGCAGCCCCCACACAACAAGCGTCCTCATTGCAAAGCTGGGGCACCGTGCCGAGGCATCTGTGAGTAAACGTGAGCTGAGCCCCAGGCCAGTTGCTGCTGAACTGTTCCCACCCTTCCCAGGTAAAACACCTGAATATATACAAGGACTTGAAAGCCTAGAGGAAGGGCCATGGAGCCACACGAGTGACAGCATGCCAGCTGACTTGGTGCCTGCAGGCCAGCCAGGATGGTCCTGGCCCTGGGTGCTCTTCTGGAAGATTTCCATTTCCCCATTTCCCTGCCTGAGATACCCGTCCTGTCCCTGCCCCCACTGCTTTTTTCCTTCCTCACCTCTGCCCAGGGAGAAATTCCAGCAGCAGGTATGGGTGACACATCCTCTTCTTTAGCAGGTGGCAGCCTGGCAACTGCTGCAGAAAGTCCAGCAGAGCCCCACTCACACTGGGCCACCCACAAAGCCGTGGCCTCTCACTCTCTCCCACCAGCCCAGCCCCGAGACTGCTGACAGGGCAGAGAAAATGGCGTCAGGCACAGCTGCAGGGGCTCTTGCTGCCTGGAGTGGTATTTATGTTGATCTCAACCCAGGCACACCTGGGGAGGGCGGGCCGGCACGGTAAGGCTGCCCAGGTCAGCCAATCATCACCCCTCAGGGGCTCACAGTCGAAGAAAATGGAACTTGCTGAACCGGCCAGGTCCAAGGAACAGGTGTGGGCTCCTGAGAGTCAGGATAGACAAGGGGCTGCAGCTTTGGCTTGTTTTCTAATCATTTTATCTGGCCCATGAGTAGGAGACAACTTCAAGAAAACCCTCTCCTAATGAGAGGAACCCAGGAGTCAGGGAGAGGAGGGGTGGGTGGTGGTTGGAGACAGAGGCCTGGTGCCCTGGGTGCAGTGGAAGTGTCTGGAAGACCAGGTGGAGGGAGGCCACACAGAGTGATGCCCAGGGTCACAGACCTGTCGGAGCTGCTGTTTGTTAGTTCAAGTCCTGCTCTGAGGTGCTCTGTGTCAGCTCTGAGCGACAGGTGAGCTGGGGGTGCTCTTCAATGAGGGCTATGTGCACGGTTCCTGTGTGCCCAGCCCTGCCACGGTACCTGCAAGGGTAGCTCTGTATCCTGGGAGGGGCCTGACCACGAGAGCCCCGTGGGCTGGGTTGGGGGTGGGGTACCTGCCCAGGAGAGCTCCATATCCTGGGATTGGCCTGACCACGAGAGCCCCATGGGCTGCTGGGGACCTTGTAAAGGATGTCAGGACAGTCAGTGAAGCCACCGAGGATATACCGCCAGTTGCTCCTGATTCCTACACCATGCTGGTCATTCTACCAACCACCAGGACATGGTATTCTGTATTAGTCTTCAATGATGCCTTCTTTTGTATTCCATTAGTCCCAGAGTCACAAGAAATTTTGGCTTGTGAGTGGCAGGACTCAACATACAACTAAAACAATACTTCCGGGCCGTCTTGCCCCAAGGGTTCAAAAATTCCCACACCATCTTTGGGGAAAGCTTAGCTAAAGACCGAAAAGTTCTACCTCTGGAAAAGGAAACCCTCCTTCAATATGCAGATGACATTCTGATCGCCAGCCCTACTAAGGAGGCCTCTGAGCTACCAAGCCAATAAAGGATAGAAGTTGTCCAAGAAAAAGCTCAAATATCACAGACTGCGGTGACCTGCCTGGGCTTCATTCTCACACAAGGTCGGAGAAGCCCATCCCAGGAAAGGGAAGAAACCATTTGCAGCCTTACCCCTTTCTAAAACTAGAAGACAGCTTAGGGGTTCCTGGGGAGGCTGCTTCTGGATTTGGGGTTTGCTGCTTCTGGATCCCTAACTACAGTCTACTAGCTGGGCCTCTATATGAAACACTGAAAGGAAAAGATGATGATCCTTTTGAACAGAATCCAGAAGTGGCCTTTCAAGAATGGAAAGAGCAGTCAATTCAGACCCTTGCCCTGGAACTCCCTAATTGAGCTAAACCCTTTGACCTTTCCATTCCCGGTGAAAGGTGAATCGCCATTGGAGAATTAGTGCAAAAACTGGGACCACTTGAAATGGAACAACGCAAGAATGCCATCCAGGTAGGATAAACTACAGTCACCAAGGGGCTTGGCCCACTGCCACATCTGGCCAAGATACTGGCGGTATCTAAAAACCTGGAAATCAGCAGCCCAAAAGGCCACCTCCCTCCTAAGGGAAAAGGACCCCACGTGGTGATCCTAATCACCAACCATGCCCTGAAGTTGCAGGGTTCGCTCCGTGGGCACACCGACCTCGGGTGAGGAGGCCCTCCAACTCCAACATCCAGAGAGATAACCGGGGGCAACAGGGCACCATGACGACTCGTGTGAACATCACTTGACCTGGAGTTTCTCTCATAAAACAACAATAGTGTGTCCCGAAGGAGTAGACTACTGCTTGCAGGACTTACTGCACCCGGAGGGGAGCTAATAATCTTGGCGGGGGAACCGTATATCACACTGTCACCATAGAAAAGCCTACAGACACCGTGATGATGGTGGTCAATAAGACCGGCTGGACTCCTGTTTACTTCAAAAGGCTGTTGACTCAGTGGCCATCATGGTCCTTGATCACCACTGACCCTGGACTGTCTGGGAGTTGAGCGGGCAAGGCTCTGACACCTGGTGCTGTTTTTACGTTAATTCAGGGGCCTAATTGAAGAAAGAGCAGACTACTGGTCAGAGCATCTAGGCTGGCAGAAACGGTCAGCCTAAGGTGGCCGAACAAATGTGGGGCGGGGTGAAATCGGCCCCCACAGCGTCTCTGCACATCTCTTTCCTGGACCCTCAAAGGTCATTAGAATCTATAACACTTCCAATGCTGGTGCTCAGGCGGACGAGCAGGGAGGCAGGGGTCCTGGGGCCAATCAACGTCACCTGGAGGCTGCTGGGGAGAAGTTCTGACCCTCGTCCCCTGGTATGAGGGCTCCCAACTCAGCACTCAGCAGTTACAGAAGAAGGGTCTGCACCCTTAGCATTCCAAGAATGAGGAACGGGACAAAAGGCAGAGGAGGGGTTTGTCCCCAGCAAAGCCCATTAAAAATCCCTGGGAGATAAAAATAGAATCTGGGCAATAAAGTCAAGTCTGACCTTTTTTATCCTTTGTGCTTTGTCTAATTTCACGTGCTCCTAGGGTCCCGCATGCAGAGGTTCCACACCCGGCACTTCAGACCAGATTTCCTAGTGCAGAATGGCTGGGTCGACACCTCAGCTCCTGGGGCCCAGTGCAGACTCCGAGATATAGAGCCTGAGCTGCAGCCAACCCGGCCCTCGAGAGCTCCGCCCCCTCCCTCCCACTGACTCTGACAGGATCTCTACACAGCAGCCCAGCCCACAGCCCACGGGGTAGTGCATGCTCTCACCTCTCCATTCTCTGATCAAAATATAAAGTTTCCTTTGCTTGGGAACCAAACTCAGTCTCGATCTGTTGGCCCCAATGACACTGGGCAGGGGGACACTTGTTGGGGTCCACTCTGGAGGATCAGTAACAGAAATTGAGACTATTGTAACTTCAATGAACAGATGTGTGAGCCAAACTGTAGTTAACATAGAACCGTTTATAAGGCTCGGGTAAAATAAGATGTTTCTAACACTTCCATTTGATATTTCCATCACTTTATCATAAGCAAGTTCAGTGAAAAGGTTTGTCTTATTTGTCAGGTCAATATTAGAGAAATGAAGTGATTTCTTTCCAAGGATGTACATCTAATAATCTTGGTTAAAGCTTCAATCTTGTTTTAAATGCTTTTCCATTGAAAATGATACCTCTCTTTCAGCTCCCCCATTTCTGAGAAGTATAAAATCTTATAATTTATTATTATCAAAGGGGAAAGGTGGGAGGAGGGATAAATTAACAGTTTGGAATTAACACATACACACTGCTGTGTATAAAGTAGATCATCAACAAGGAACTACTGTATAGCACAGGGAACTACACTCAATATTTTGCAATAACCTATAAGGGGAAATAATCGGAAAAAGAATAGATATTTTTATTGACATCATCTATCAATGACAGTTAAAGTGTAACCTAAGGGAAGCCGGTGGTGAGTGCTTCTGACCCTGAAGACTTCAATCATCTAAAGTTTGGACTCTGCCTACTTCCCAAGGCCCTTAATGAACATATGTGTAGCCGTAGCTTAAAAAACTCCCCAGTTTGGGTTTCGGGGAGACACTGATTTTGAAAAAGCCCTGGCGTTCTCCTTACATGAATGGGACTCTTCCTACTGCTAAAACATGTCTGTCACATCCAGAGGATGGTATACCGTCTGATCGGGAAGAGTTTGGAAAAGGCATCTCATCTCCTCATCTCCTGGTGCTCGGGTTTACCCCTCCAGCGTCTTTACTAACAGTCTCCCCACTTGGAGATGTCAGCACTGTCAACATCCTGTTGCGTACAGTTTGGAATTTGTCCAGAGGATGAAGCGGAAGGATGAGGAACAATGAGTGCCTAGGTGTTCAGACAGGCACATGTCACTCTAATTTCCAATCAGGAAGACGAATTGACCAACGGCTAGGGTTGCCCATAGAAACAGTATAGGGCTTGAGGAAATCCCACTGCTTTGTGGCCAGTTCCCATAAACACAAGTTGAACAATGGAACTCAGGGGCAGTAAAATTCACGAAACTGCAGAGTTGAAAATATCTATCACTGAAAAATGTCTTGAGGAAAGTCAGAGAAAAGGATTGGTAAGCAAGGGAGAATGGCAGGAAAGGGATTTGAGGAGGTAGAAAGGACTCGCCATTAAGCACAAGAAAAGGGGCTGAACATTGCCAACATTGCAGTTGGCCAAAAAGGCTGTATGCGTTTTTTTCTGTATATATTCAAGAAAAGGGCATACACTTTTTTAGCCAACCAAACAGGTGGGCACTGGAAATCAATACTACAAAAGATATCACTTCGCATCAGTCAGAAGAGCCATCCTCATAAAGTGTAAACACCAGAAATGCAGGACAGGGCAAGGAGAAGAGGGAGCCCTGTGAGGCTTATAGTGGAAATGTATATTGCCAACGGCCATTCTGGAGAAGTGTATTGTGTTTACTAAAGCATCTAAAAAATGAGCTACAGAGCATAGGGCACTTGCACTCATGGGCGTATATCTTGGGAAAAACAAAAATCGAGAGGACACAGGCACCCCAATGTTTACTGCCTCTCTGTTTAAAAGATCCTCGACTAGGATAGAACTTAAATGTCTCTGGAGGGAAAAAATGGATAGAGATGTGGTACTTATGTAGAGTGGAATATTACTCAGCCTGGAAATCAATGAGATATGGCCAGTTGTAACAACTCCGGAGGAGTTACGTATGATCATTCTAAGTGACAGAATTCAAAAAGAAAAAGACACATATCATAAGATATCACTTAAAGGTGGAATCCAACATGGCTACACATGAAATAAATTACAAAACAAACACATAGTCAAATATGTAGAAAGCACACGTAAGGCTGCTGAACAGGAAAGGTGGGGAGGGGTGAGGCATCATCCAGGAGGTTGAAATTAGCAAAGATACCATTCCAAATACCAAACTGATAATCAACAAGGCCTACACGGTAGCTAAAAGAACTGCACTCAGCACACTCAAGTCACTGGAAAAGAATATCTATGACTGGTAAGAATCTGAAAAAGAATTTATTGATGTCTCTCTGTACGTGAATCAAGTGGATGTACAGCAGCAAGAAACAGAGCTTTGAAAATCAGCTGTAACCAATATAGTGATAAATTGCAAAAAATAAACGACAGAGAGACAGAGAAAACCTCTTACAACTTTTCCTCAGGGACGGTGATGCAACATGGATTGAACACATCTAGACCCACAGCAGGATGAGACATAAGGCTGGAAACTGTTCGCGCTAAGAGAAATGTGAGGTTGGGTGAGGAAATGCACACCCTTTAAAGTAATACTACCTGGTACCCATTCAATGGGTCCCAAATCTGCAGGTTCAAGGAATCTTCCTACAGCTAAAACATGCATGGAAAACCCAGAGGACTGTACACCATGTGATCGGGAGATGTGTCTAAAATGCACCTCATTTATCCTCTCCTGGTGCTCCTGTTCATCATTCCAGCCATGTTACTTAGAATCTCCCCACTTAGAGAATCAGCACATTTAAACTTCTGTTTCACACATTTTGCAAATTGTGAGGAGGATGAACGGGAAGAGGGGGAACCAATGAGAGAATAGTTGTAGGGGTTTGGACGGGCACATGTCACTCTAATTTCCCATTAAGAATAAGAATTAAAAAAAGGCTCAGCCCGCCTCGCCGGAGCCAAAATAGGGCCTGAAGCAATCCTGCGGCTTTGAGGCCAGCTCACAAAAGAGCAACTTAAAAAATGGAGCTCAGGGTCACTGCAATTCACAAACCTGCAGAGTTATAAATGAAAGCTAACGTCCAAAAATATGTTGAGGTAAGGCAAAGAAGAGGATCTGAATGCAAGACAGAATTGCAAGAAACAGATTTCAAGAGATAGATTGGACTCGTCTTTAAAGCACATGAAAAGCGGCAGAATTTCGACAATGATGCAGTTGGCCCAAAAGGGAGTATGCGTTTTTTCCTGAATATATCCAGGAAAAAACGCATACGCCCTTTATGGGCAACCAAGCAAGCAAGCAATGCAAATGTGCACAACAAAGAAGTCTCATTTCCCACCGGTCAAAAGGGCCATCTGAAAAAATTGTAAAAACCAGTAATGCAGGACAGGCCATGGAGAACAGGGAGCCTTTATACGCTGCTGGACAGTGTGTGAACTGCCGAGAGCCACTCTGGAGAAGTGTATGGTGGTTCCTAAATCATCTAAAAAACAGAGCTACAGAGCATAGGGCACTTCCAATCATGGGAGTATATCTAGGGAAGTCTAAAAATCAAAAAGACACAAGCACACCACATTTTAGGGCTACTCTGTTTACAAGAACCTCAACTTCAGTACACCTTAAATATCCCAGGAAAGAGAAAAATGGATAAAGAAAATGTGGTACTTATGTACAATGGAATATCTCTTCACCATGAAATCAATGTAATAAGGCTAGTAGAAGGATAAAGAGTGGATTTAGGTCCGATAATACTACTTGAAATAAGTCAAACAGAAAAAGAAACATATCATAAGATATCACTTATAGAGGGAGGATAAATATGGCTGCACAAAAAATGAATTACAAAACAGAACAGTGTCTCACATTTAGAAAACACACTTATGTCAGCTTAAGGGGAAAGGAGAGGTGGGGTGATGCATAAAACCAGAGTTTGAAATAAGCACAGATACCGTTCAATAAACCAAATAGGTATTAGACAAGATCTACACCTTGCTCAATGAACTGGCCTCAACACACCCTATACACCGCAGAGAAATATATCTGAGTAATAAGAATCTTAAAACCCATGTATTGATATATCTCCATAAGGGAATCAAGTGTGTGCAGAGCGGCACAAACACAGCAGTAAAAATGAGCTAAACCCCATTATAGAAATAAATTTTAAAACCAAAACGCAGAAACAATGAAAGAGAGAAAACTTCTTACAAAATTCGCTCAGGGGCTGTGATGCAAGCTGGAATGACCACATATAAACCCACAGCTGGATAAGACATAAGGCTGGACACTTGGGGCTGAGAGGATTGGTGAGCTTTGCTGAGCAACTGCCGAAAGTTTAATGCAATACTTCATGCTACTCATTCCAAGGGTCCCAACACTGCAGGTTGAAGGGAATCTTCCTACAGCTAAAACATGCATGGGAAATCCAGCAGATGGTATACCATATGATCAGGAAAGGTTTCTAAAACGCACCTCATTTTCCTCTCCTGGGGCTCCGGATCAACATTCCAGCCACTTTACTAAAAACATCCCCACATGGAGAGTCAATGACTTTAAGTTCCGGTATCGCACAGTCTGCAGTTAGTGCGGAGGATGAATGGGAATAGGGGGAACCAGTGAGAAAATAGCTGTAGCGGTTTCAATGCCCAAATGTCACTCTAATTTCACATAGGAAGAAGAATTAACAAAAGGCACAACAAGGCGCCCCAGAAGAAAAATAGGGCCTGAAGAAATCCTGTGGATATGAGGCAAGATCACAAAAATAAGAGCTGAAAAATGGAACTAAGGGCAACTGCAATTCAAAAACCTGCAGAGTTATAAATGACAGCTATCGTCCAAAAATATATTGAAGTAAGGCTGCCAAGAGGATTTGAAAGCGGGGCAGAATTGCAGGAAACCGATTTCAGGAGGTAGACTGGAATTGCATGTAAAGCATAGGAAAAGAGGCAGAACGTCCACAATGATGCACTTGGCCAAAAAGGGCGTATGCGTTTTTTCCTGAATATATTCAGGAAAAAACGCATACGCCCTTTTTGGCCAACCAAGCAAGCTTGCAAAGGAAATCTGCACTACAATGAAGTCTCACTGCCCCCAGTCAAAAGGGCCATCTGAAAAAAGTGTAAAATCCAGAAAGGCAGGACAGGCCATGGAGAACTGGGAGCCTTGTTATGCTGATGGGCGGGATGTAAATTGCCAACAGCCACTCTGGAGAAGTGTATGGTGTTTCGTGAAACATCTAAGAAACAAAGCAACAGAGCCTAGGGCACTTCCACTTATGGTACTATAGCTTAGGGAAATTAAACTCAAAAAGACACAGCCACCCCAAATTTTGGGACGGCTCTGTTTAGAAGAACCTCATTTATGGTACAAGTTCAATATCGCAGAAAGCGAAAAACGGATAAAGAACTTGTGGTACTTACATACAATGCAGTATCACTCAGCAATGAAATCTATGTCATCAGGCCCGTAGCATCACAAGGAGTGGATTCAGGTACGATGATTCTAAGTGAAATAAGTCACACAGAAAAAGAAACGTCATAAGATATCACTAATACACGGAATGTAAACTTGGCTACACAGGAACTGAATTACAAAACAGAACAGGGTCTCAAATGTAGAAAACCAACTTATGCTTGCTTAAGGGGAAAGGTGAGTTGGGGTGCTGCATAAAACCAGAGATTGAAATTAGCACAGATACCGTTCCATAAGCCAAATATGTAATGACAAGAGCTACTCCTTGCTCAACGAAGTGGACTCAACACCCCATATTAAACGCCTAAGAATATACCTGACTAGTAAGAATCTTAAAACCTATGGATTTATGTGTCTCCGAAAGAGAATCAAGCATGTGTACAGTGGCATAAACGCAGCAGTGATAGGATTGGTGAGGTTCGGTGAGCAAATGCAGACCCTTTGAAGTCATATTGCATGGTACCCATTCCATGGGTCTCAACTCTCCAGGTTTAAGGGATTCATCCTTCAGCTAAAACATGCATGTGGAACCCAGAGTATGATCCACCGTGTGATCGGGAAACGTGTCCAAATGTGTCTCAGTTTTCGTCCCTGGTACTCGGGTGCAACATTCCAGATGCTTTACTAACACTCTCCCGACTTGGAGAGTCAGTGCCTTTAACCTCCTGTTTGGCCCGGTTTGCAATTTCTGTGGAAAATGAACAGGAATAGGGAGAGCACATGAGAGACTAGCTGGAGGTGTCTGGACGGGCAAATTTACCTCTCATTTCCCACCAGGCAAAGGAATTAACCAAAGGCTCAGTGTGCCATGCCGGAACCACACTAGGGCCTGAAGCAATCCTGCGGTGTTGCGGCCAGCTCACAAGAAAGTGAGTTGAAGAAAGGAGCTCAGGGGCACTGTCATTCACAAACGTGCAGAGTTCTAAATGACAGCTATCATCCAAAAATATATTGAAGGAAGGCTGCGAAGAGGACTAGAAAGCAGGGCAGAATTGCAGGAAACGGATTTCAGGAGGTATCGGGAGTCGCTCTTAAAGCATAGGAATAGAGACAGAACTTGGAAAATAATGCACTTGGCAAAAACGGGCATATGTGTTTTATCCAGAGCTCTCATTACTGAGGGGAGGAGATTCCCAGCAGCCTCCAACTGCCACCTGAGGGCTCACATTGCCAAGGCAACATGAGCAAGCCAGGCAGGAGTTACCTCACAGCAGAGGTCCCACCTCACAGAAGGGTGAGAAACCCAGCCAACATCAGACTCTCACCAGAGGGCCTACATCACCAAGGGGATGGGAACCAGGCAGGAGTGTCTTCACACCAGTGGGGCCACATCATCGAAAGGTGAGGTACTCAGCACATGTGTCCTCAAACCAGAGGACCCACATCTCCAAGGGCCTTGGAGTGAGGCAGGCAGGAGTAGCCTCACAACACTGGGCCCATAGAATAAAAAAGTGAGGAATCCAGCAGTTGGAACCTCCCAGTAGGCGGCCCAGAGCACCGAGGCTATGGGATCCAGGCCACTCTGAACTCACAGGAGAGGGCCCATGTCATGAAACTGAGCAACCCAGCCATTGGGACCTCAGAGCAGGAGGCCCACATCCCCATGGGGATGGAAATCTGGTAGGAGTGTCCTCGCACCACTGAGAACATATCAGAAAATTTTGGGCGACCAGCAGTTAGGGCCTGACGCCAGAGGACCCTCATCACCAAGGGAAGGAGGCCCCCAGCAGGCTCCAACTGCCACCAGAGGGCTGACGTCGCCAAGGCGATGTGTGCCAACCAGGCACGAATGACCTCACAGCAGAGGGCCCACCTCAGAGAAGTGTGACGAACCCAGTCAGGATCAGACTCACACCAGAGGGCCCACATCACCAAATGGATTGGAACCAGGCAGGAGTGTCCTCACATGAGTAGGGCCACATCATCTAAAGGTGAGGAACCCAGAACATGTGGCTTCAAACCATAGGACACCCATCACCAAGGGGCTGGGAGTGAGGCAGGCAGGAGGAGCCTCATAACAGAGCGCCCAAAAATAAGAAAGGTGAGGAATCCAGCATTTGGAACCTCCCAGCAGGCGGCCCAGAGCACAGAGGCTAGGGGATCCAGGCCGGAGTGAACTAACACCAGACAGCCCACATCATGAAACTGTGAGCAACCCAGACATTGGGACCTCAGAGCAGAAGGCCCACATCCCCATGGTGATGGGAACATGACAGGAGTGTCCTGGCATCACTGGGCTCACATCAGACAACGTGGGGTGCTCAGAAGTTAGGGCCTGACGCTAGAGGGCACTCATCACCGAGAGGAGGAGGCTCCCAGCAGGCTCCAGCTGCCACCAGAGGGCCAACGTCGCCAAGGCGATGTGTGCCAGCCAGGCAGGAGTGACCTCACAGCAGAGGGCCCACCTCACAGAAGGGTGAGGAACACAGCCAGGATCAGACTCTCACCAGAGGGCCCACATCACCAAGGGGATGGGAACCAGGCAGGAGTGTCCCCACACCAGTGGGACATCATCATCGAAAGGTGAGGATCCCAGCACATGTGTCCTCAAACCAGAGGAACCACATCACCAAGGGGTTCAGAATGAGGCTGGCAGGACCGGCCTCACAACACAGGGTCCATAGAATATAAAAGTTGAGGAATCCAGCAGTTGGAACCTCCCAGCAAGCGGCCCAGAGCACCGAGGCTATGGGATCCAGGCCGCAGTGAACTCACAGCAGAGGGCCCACATCATGAACCTGTGAGCAGCCCAGCCGTTGGGACCTCAGAACAGAAGGCCCACATCCCCATGGGAATGGGAACCTGGCTGGAGTGTCCTCGCACCACTGGGCGCACATCAGAAAATGTGGGGAGCCCACCATTTAGGGCCTGATGCCAGAGGGCCGTCATCACCGAGAGGAGGAGGCACCCTGCATGCTCCAACTGCCACCAGAGGGCTCACGTCTCCAAGGTGACGTGTGCCAGCCAGGCAGGAGTGACCTCACAGCAGAGGGCCTACCTCACAGAACGTTGAGGAACCCAGCCAGGATTAGACTCTCGCCAGAGGGCCCACCTCACCAAGGGGATGGGAACCCGGCAGGAGTGTCCTCACACGAGTGGGGCCACATCATCGTAAGGTGAGGAACGCAGCACATGTGGCCTCAAGCCATAGGGCAGTCATCACCAAGGGGCTGGCAGTGAGGCAGGCAGGAGGAGCCTCACAACAGAGGGCACATAGAATAAAAAAGTTGAGGAATCCAGCAGTTGGAACCTCCCAGCAGGTGGCTCAGAGCACCGATGATAAGGGATCCTTGCCGGAGTGAACTCACAGCAGAGGGCCCACATCATGAAACTGTGAGCAACCCAGGCGTTGGGACCTCAGAGCAGAAGGCCCACATCCCAATGGGGAAGGGAACATGGCAAGAGTGTCCTCACTCACTTGGCGCACATCAGAAAATGTGGGGAGCCCATCAGTTATGGCCTAAGGCAAGAGGGCCCTCATCACCGAGGGGAGGAGGATCCCAGCACACTCCAACTGCCACCAGAGGGTCCATGTCACCAAGGTGACGTGTGCAAGACAGGCATGATTGACCTCACAGCAGAGGGCCCACCTCACAGAAGGGTGAGGAACCCAGCCAGGATCAGATTCTCACCTGAGGGCCCACATCAGCAAGGGGATGGGAACCAGTCAGGACAGTCTTCCCTCCAGTGGGGCCACATCATCAAAAGGTGCGGAACCCAGCACATGTGGCCTCAAATCAGAGGACACATATCACAAAGGGAATGGGAGTGAGACAGGCAGGAGTAGCCTAAAAACAGAGGGCCCAAAGAATAAGAAAGGTGAGGAATCCAGCAGTTGGAACCTCCCAGCAGGTGGCCGAGAGCACAGAAGCTATGGGATGCAGGCAGGAGTGAACTAACAGCAGAGAGCCCACATCATGAAACTGTGAGCAACCCAGGCGTTGGGACCTCAGAGCAGAAGGCCCACATCCCAATGGGGATGTGAACCTGGCTGGAGTGTCCTCGCACCACTGGGCGCACATCACAAAATGTGGGGAGCCCAGCAGTTAGGGCCTGACGCCAGAGGGCCCTCATCACCAAGGGGAGGAGGCCCCCAGCAGGCTCCAAGTGCCACCAGAGGGCTCATGTCCACAAGGCGAGGTGAGCAAGCCAGGCAGGAGTGACCTCACAGCGGATGGCCCACCTCACAGATGGGTGAGGAACCCAGCCAGGATCAGACTCTCAACAGAGGGCCCACATCACCAAGGGGATGTGAACCAGGCAGGAGTCTCCTAAGACCATTGGTCCCACATCATCGAAAGGTGAGGAACCCAGCACATGTGGCCTCAAACCAGACGACACACATCACGAAGGGGCTGGGAGTGAGGCAGGCAGGAGGATCCTCACAACAGAGGGCCCAAAAAATTAAAAAAGTGAGGAATCCAGCAGTTGGAACCTCCCAGCAGGCGGCCAAGAGCACAGAGGCTATGGGATCCAGGCCTCTGTGAACTAACACCAGAGAGCCCACATCATGAAAATGTGAACAACCCAGCCGTTGGGACCTCAGAGCAGAAGGCCCACATCCCCATGGAGATGGGATCCTAAGAGGAGTGCCAAAGCATCACTGGGCTCACTAAGAAAAGTTGGTGAGCCCAGCAGTTAGGGCCTGACGCAAGAGGGCCCTCAACACCGGGGGGAGGAGATTCCCAGCACGCTCCAACTGCCACCACACGGCTGACTTCACCAAGGCAATGTGTGCCAGCCATGCAGGAGTGACCTATCAGCAGAGGGTCTCCCTCACAGAAGGGTGAGGAACACAGCCAGGAACAGACTCTCACCAGGGGGTCCACATAACCACGTGGATGAGAACCAGGCAGGAGTCTCCTCACACTAGTGGGGCCACATCATCGAAAGGTGAGGAACCCAGCAAAGGTGGCCACAAACCAGAGGACCCACATCACCAAGGGGTTGAGAGTGAGGTAGGTGTCTGGACGGGCATATTTAACACTCATTTCCCACCAGGAAGAGGAATTAACCAAAGGCTCAGCGTGCCCTGCCAGAAGCAGATTAGGGCCTGAAGCAGTCTTGCAGGTTTGCGGCCAGCTCACAAGAAAGCGAGTTGAAGAA
This sequence comes from Lagenorhynchus albirostris, assembly GCF_949774975.1. Taxonomy (NCBI): domain Eukaryota; kingdom Metazoa; phylum Chordata; class Mammalia; order Artiodactyla; family Delphinidae; genus Lagenorhynchus; species Lagenorhynchus albirostris. The sequence goes on along the minus strand of NC_083098.1, from coordinate 58,370,961 downwards.
AGGAGCTCAGGGGCACTGTAATTCACAAACCTGCAGAGTTATAAATGACAGATAACGTCCAAAAATATATTGAAGTAAGGCTGCGAAGAGGACTTGAAAGCAGGGCAGAATTTCAGGAAACCGATTTCAGGAGGTAGACTGGATTTGCATTTAAAGCATAGGAAAAGAGGCAGAACATCGACAATGATGCACTTGGCAAAAAAGGGCGTATGAGTTTGTTCCTGAATATATTCAGGAAAAAACACATACGCCCTTTTTGGCAAACCAAGCAAGCTTGCAATGGAAATCCGAACTACTATGAAGTGTCACTTCCCCCCGGTCTAAAGGGCCATCTGAAAAAAGTGTAAAATCCAGAAAGGCAAGACAGGCCATGGGGAAAAAGGAGCCTTGTTATGCTGATGGGCGGGATGTAAATTGCCAACAGCCACTCTGGAGAAGTGTATGGTGTTTCCTGATACATCTGGAAAACAAAGCAACAGAGTCTAGGGCATTTCCACTTATGGGCCTATAGCTTAGGGAAATTAAAATCAAAAAGACACAGCCACCCCAAAATTCGGGACGGCTGTGTTTACAGGAACCTCTTCTACAGTTCAAGTTAAATATCCCAGAGAACAAATAATTGATAAAGAAGTTGCGGTACTTACGTACAACAGAATACCACTCAGCAATGAAATCTGTGTCACCAGGCCTGTACCAGCATAATGAGTGGATTGAGGCACGATGATTCTAAGTGAAATAAGTCACACAGAAAAAGAAACATCATAAGGTATCACTAATGCACGGAATGTAAACTTGGCTACACAGGAACTGAATTACAAAACAGAACAGGGTCTCAAGTTTAGAAAACCAACTTATGCTTGCTTAAGGGGAAAGGTGAGTTGGGGTGCTGCATAAAACCAGAGTTTGAAATTAGCACAGATACCGTTCCATAAGCCAAATATGTAATAGACAAGACCTACCCCTTGCTCAACGAAATGGACTCAACAATGAGGTATCACCTCACACCTGTTAGAATGGGCATCATCTGAAAATCTACAAACAACAAATGCTGGAAAGGGTGTGGAGAAAAGGAAGCCTCTTTCACTACTGTTGGGAATATAAATTGATACAGTCACTATGGACAACAATATGGAGTTTCTTAAGAAACTAATAATAGAATTACCCTATGATACAGCAATCCCAGTACTGGACATATACCCAGACAAAACCATAAATCGAAAAGAGACATTCACCGCAATGTTCATTGCATCTCTATTTACAATATCGAGGTAATGGAAGCAACCTAAATGCCCACAGACAGACGAATGCATAAAGATGTGGTACATATATAAAGTGGAATATTACTAAGCCATGAAAGGAATGAAATTGGGTCATTTGTAGAGACGTCGATGGATCTAGAGACTGTCATACAGAGTGAAGTAAGTCAGAAAGAGAAAAACAAATCTTGTATATTCATGCATATATGTGGAACCTAGAAAAACTGTACAGATTAACCATTTTGCAAGGAATAAATAGAGCAACAGATGTAGACAACAAACGTATGGACACAAGGGGGGAAAGCTCTTGAGGGTGTGGTGGTGGGAGGAGTTGAGAGATTGGGATTGGCATGTAAACATTTATATGTATAAAATAGATAACCAATAAGAACCTGCTGTATAAAAATATAAAATAAAATTCAAAATTAAAAAGAAATAAAATTTAAAAAATAAAACAGAAAAGACAATTATTCCCTTCACATACATGTATTTATATGAACAAATTATTTCCATGCTTATATCTGTAAATACAAAAAAGAGGAATAAAATCTACCTTGAACCAAAAATGAAAAAGAGAAAAAAAAAACAGAACCCACCAGTTACACAGAGGAAAACTGTATCAGGGCACTTGCTCCAGTTGTAAACAATTCTGAAGTTGGTCAGTGGTGGGGAATCGTCTCCCATTCAGCCAGCAGCCCCCACACAACAAGCGTCCTCATTGCAAAGCTGGGGCACCGTGCCGAGGCATCTGTGAGTAAACGTGAGCTGAGCCCCAGGCCAGTTGCTGCTGAACTGTTCCCACCCTTCCCAGGTAAAACACCTGAATATATACAAGGACTTGAAAGCCTAGAGGAAGGGCCATGGAGCCACACGAGTGACAGCATGCCAGCTGACTTGGTGCCTGCAGGCCAGCCAGGATGGTCCTGGCCCTGGGTGCTCTTCTGGAAGATTTCCATTTCCCCATTTCCCTGCCTGAGATACCCGTCCTGTCCCTGCCCCCACTGCTTTTTTCCTTCCTCACCTCTGCCCAGGGAGAAATTCCAGCAGCAGGTATGGGTGACACATCCTCTTCTTTAGCAGGTGGCAGCCTGGCAACTGCTGCAGAAAGTCCAGCAGAGCCCCACTCACACTGGGCCACCCACAAAGCCGTGGCCTCTCACTCTCTCCCACCAGCCCAGCCCCGAGACTGCTGACAGGGCAGAGAAAATGGCGTCAGGCACAGCTGCAGGGGCTCTTGCTGCCTGGAGTGGTATTTATGTTGATCTCAACCCAGGCACACCTGGGGAGGGCGGGCCGGCACGGTAAGGCTGCCCAGGTCAGCCAATCATCACCCCTCAGGGGCTCACAGTCGAAGAAAATGGAACTTGCTGAACCGGCCAGGTCCAAGGAACAGGTGTGGGCTCCTGAGAGTCAGGATAGACAAGGGGCTGCAGCTTTGGCTTGTTTTCTAATCATTTTATCTGGCCCATGAGTAGGAGACAACTTCAAGAAAACCCTCTCCTAATGAGAGGAACCCAGGAGTCAGGGAGAGGAGGGGTGGGTGGTGGTTGGAGACAGAGGCCTGGTGCCCTGGGTGCAGTGGAAGTGTCTGGAAGACCAGGTGGAGGGAGGCCACACAGAGTGATGCCCAGGGTCACAGACCTGTCGGAGCTGCTGTTTGTTAGTTCAAGTCCTGCTCTGAGGTGCTCTGTGTCAGCTCTGAGCGACAGGTGAGCTGGGGGTGCTCTTCAATGAGGGCTATGTGCACGGTTCCTGTGTGCCCAGCCCTGCCACGGTACCTGCAAGGGTAGCTCTGTATCCTGGGAGGGGCCTGACCACGAGAGCCCCGTGGGCTGGGTTGGGGGTGGGGTACCTGCCCAGGAGAGCTCCATATCCTGGGATTGGCCTGACCACGAGAGCCCCATGGGCTGCTGGGGACCTTGTAAAGGATGTCAGGACAGTCAGTGAAGCCACCGAGGATATACCGCCAGTTGCTCCTGATTCCTACACCATGCTGGTCATTCTACCAACCACCAGGACATGGTATTCTGTATTAGTCTTCAATGATGCCTTCTTTTGTATTCCATTAGTCCCAGAGTCACAAGAAATTTTGGCTTGTGAGTGGCAGGACTCAACATACAACTAAAACAATACTTCCGGGCCGTCTTGCCCCAAGGGTTCAAAAATTCCCACACCATCTTTGGGGAAAGCTTAGCTAAAGACCGAAAAGTTCTACCTCTGGAAAAGGAAACCCTCCTTCAATATGCAGATGACATTCTGATCGCCAGCCCTACTAAGGAGGCCTCTGAGCTACCAAGCCAATAAAGGATAGAAGTTGTCCAAGAAAAAGCTCAAATATCACAGACTGCGGTGACCTGCCTGGGCTTCATTCTCACACAAGGTCGGAGAAGCCCATCCCAGGAAAGGGAAGAAACCATTTGCAGCCTTACCCCTTTCTAAAACTAGAAGACAGCTTAGGGGTTCCTGGGGAGGCTGCTTCTGGATTTGGGGTTTGCTGCTTCTGGATCCCTAACTACAGTCTACTAGCTGGGCCTCTATATGAAACACTGAAAGGAAAAGATGATGATCCTTTTGAACAGAATCCAGAAGTGGCCTTTCAAGAATGGAAAGAGCAGTCAATTCAGACCCTTGCCCTGGAACTCCCTAATTGAGCTAAACCCTTTGACCTTTCCATTCCCGGTGAAAGGTGAATCGCCATTGGAGAATTAGTGCAAAAACTGGGACCACTTGAAATGGAACAACGCAAGAATGCCATCCAGGTAGGATAAACTACAGTCACCAAGGGGCTTGGCCCACTGCCACATCTGGCCAAGATACTGGCGGTATCTAAAAACCTGGAAATCAGCAGCCCAAAAGGCCACCTCCCTCCTAAGGGAAAAGGACCCCACGTGGTGATCCTAATCACCAACCATGCCCTGAAGTTGCAGGGTTCGCTCCGTGGGCACACCGACCTCGGGTGAGGAGGCCCTCCAACTCCAACATCCAGAGAGATAACCGGGGGCAACAGGGCACCATGACGACTCGTGTGAACATCACTTGACCTGGAGTTTCTCTCATAAAACAACAATAGTGTGTCCCGAAGGAGTAGACTACTGCTTGCAGGACTTACTGCACCCGGAGGGGAGCTAATAATCTTGGCGGGGGAACCGTATATCACACTGTCACCATAGAAAAGCCTACAGACACCGTGATGATGGTGGTCAATAAGACCGGCTGGACTCCTGTTTACTTCAAAAGGCTGTTGACTCAGTGGCCATCATGGTCCTTGATCACCACTGACCCTGGACTGTCTGGGAGTTGAGCGGGCAAGGCTCTGACACCTGGTGCTGTTTTTACGTTAATTCAGGGGCCTAATTGAAGAAAGAGCAGACTACTGGTCAGAGCATCTAGGCTGGCAGAAACGGTCAGCCTAAGGTGGCCGAACAAATGTGGGGCGGGGTGAAATCGGCCCCCACAGCGTCTCTGCACATCTCTTTCCTGGACCCTCAAAGGTCATTAGAATCTATAACACTTCCAATGCTGGTGCTCAGGCGGACGAGCAGGGAGGCAGGGGTCCTGGGGCCAATCAACGTCACCTGGAGGCTGCTGGGGAGAAGTTCTGACCCTCGTCCCCTGGTATGAGGGCTCCCAACTCAGCACTCAGCAGTTACAGAAGAAGGGTCTGCACCCTCAGCATTCCAAGAATGAGGAACGGGACAAAAGGCAGAGGAGGGGTTTGTCCCCAGCAAAGCCCATTAAAAATCCCTGGGAGATAAAAATAGAATCTGGGCAATAAAGTCAAGTCTGACCTTTTTTATCCTTTGTGCTTTGTCTAATTTCACGTGCTCCTAGGGTCCCGCATGCAGAGGTTCCACACCCGGCACTTCAGACCAGATTTCCTAGTGCAGAATGGCTGGGTCGACACCTCAGCTCCTGGGGCCCAGTGCAGACTCCGAGATATAGAGCCTGAGCTGCAGCCAACCCGGCCCTCGAGAGCTCCGCCCCCTCCCTCCCACTGACTCTGACAGGATCTCTACACAGCAGCCCAGCCCACAGCCCACGGGGTAGTGCATGCTCTCACCTCTCCATTCTCTGATCAAAATATAAAGTTTCCTTTGCTTGGGAACCAAACTCAGTCTCGATCTGTTGGCCCCAATGACACTGGGCAGGGGGACACTTGTTGGGGTCCACTCTGGAGGATCAGTAACAGAAATTGAGACTATTGTAACTTCAATGAACAGATGTGTGAGCCAAACTGTAGTTAACATAGAACCGTTTATAAGGCTCGGGTAAAATAAGATGTTTCTAACACTTCCATTTGATATTTCCATCACTTTATCATAAGCAAGTTCAGTGAAAAGGTTTGTCTTATTTGTCAGGTCAATATTAGAGAAATGAAGTGATTTCTTTCCAAGGATGTACATCTAATAATCTTGGTTAAAGCTTCAATCTTGTTTTAAATGCTTTTCCATTGAAAATGATACCTCTCTTTCAGCTCCCCCATTTCTGAGAAGTATAAAATCTTATAATTTATTATTATCAAAGGGGAAAGGTGGGAGGAGGGATAAATTAACAGTTTGGAATTAACACATACACACTGCTGTGTATAAAGTAGATCATCAACAAGGAACTACTGTATAGCACAGGGAACTACACTCAATATTTTGCAATAACCTATAAGGGGAAATAATCGGAAAAAGAATAGATATTTTTATTGACATCATCTATCAATGACAGTTAAAGTGTAACCTAAGGGAAGCCGGTGGTGAGTGCTTCTGACCCTGAAGACTTCAATCATCTAAAGTTTGGACTCTGCCTACTTCCCAAGGCCCTTAATGAACATATGTGTAGCCGTAGCTTAAAAAACTCCCCAGTTTGGGTTTCGGGGAGACACTGATTTTGAAAAAGCCCTGGCGTTCTCCTTACATGAATGGGACTCTTCCTACTGCTAAAACATGTCTGTCACATCCAGAGGATGGTATACCGTCTGATCGGGAAGAGTTTGGAAAAGGCATCTCATCTCCTCATCTCCTGGTGTTCGGGTTTACCCCTCCAGCGTCTTTACTAACAGTCTCCCCACTTGGAGATGTCAGCACTGTCAACATCCTGTTGCGTACAGTTTGGAATTTGTCCAGAGGATGAAGCGGAAGGATGAGGAACAATGAGAGACAAGTCCTAGGTGTTCAGACAGGCACATGTCACTCTAATTTCCAATCAGGAAGACGAATTGACCAAAGGCTAGGGTTGCCCATAGAAACAGTATAGGGCTTGAGGAAATCCCACTGCTTTGTGGCCAGTTCCCATAAACACAAGTTGAACAATGGAACTCAGGGGCAGTAAAATTCACGAAACTGCAGAGTTGAAAATATCTATCACTGAAAAATGTCTTGAGGAAAGTCAGAGAAAAGGATTGGTAAGCAAGGGAGAATGGCAGGAAAGGGATTTGAGGAGGTAGAAAGGACTCGCCATTAAGCACAAGAAAAGGGGCTGAACATTGCCAACATTGCAGTTGGCCAAAAAGGCTGTATGCGTTTTTTTCTGTATATATTCAAGAAAAGGGCATACACTTTTTTAGCCAACCAAACAGGTGGGCACTGGAAATCAATACTACAAAAGATATCACTTCGCATCAGTCAGAAGAGCCATCCTCATAAAGTGTAAACACCAGAAATGCAGGACAGGGCAAGGAGAAGAGGGAGCCCTGTGAGGCTTATAGTGGAAATGTATATTGCCAACGGCCATTCTGGAGAAGTGTATTGTGTTTACTAAAGCATCTAAAAAATGAGCTACAGAGCATAGGGCACTTGCACTCATGGGCGTATATCTTGGGAAAAACAAAAATCGAGAGGACACAGGCACCCCAATGTTTACTGCCTCTCTGTTTAAAAGATCCTCGACTAGGATAGAACTTAAATGTCTCTGGAGGGAAAAAATGGATAGAGATGTGGTACTTATGTAGAGTGGAATATTACTCAGCCTGGAAATCAATGAGATATGGCCAGTTGTAACAACTCCGGAGGAGTTACGTATGATCATTCTAAGTGACAGAATTCAAAAAGAAAAAGACACATATCATAAGATATCACTTAAAGGTGGAATCCAACATGGCTACACATGAAATAAATTACAAAACAAACACATAGTCAAATATGTAGAAAGCACACGTAAGGCTGCTGAACAGGAAAGGTGGGGAGGGGTGAGGCATCATCCAGGAGGTTGAAATTAGCAAAGATACCATTCCAAATACCAAACTGATAATCAACAAGGCCTACACGGTAGCTAAAAGAACTGCACTCAGCACACTCAAGTCACTGGAAAAGAATATCTATGACTGGTAAGAATCTGAAAAAGAATTTATTGATGTCTCTCTGTACGTGAATCAAGTGGATGTACAGCAGCAAGAAACAGAGCTTTGAAAATCAGCTGTAACCAATATAGTGATAAATTGCAAAAAATAAACGACAGAGAGACAGAGAAAACCTCTTACAACTTTTCCTCAGGGACGGTGATGCAACATGGATTGAACACATCTAGACCCACAGCAGGATGAGACATAAGACTGGAAACTGTTCGCGCTAAGAGAAATGTGAGGTTGGGTGAGGAAATGCACACCCTTTAAAGTAATACTACCTGGTACCCATTCAATGGGTCCCAAATCTGCAGGTTCAAGGAATCTTCCTACAGCTAAAACATGCATGGAAAACCCAGAGGACTGTACACCATGTGATCGGGAGATGTGTCTAAAATGCACCTCATTTATCCTCTCCTGGTGCTCCTGTTCATCATTCCAGCCATGTTACTTAGAATCTCCCCACTTAGAGAATCAGCACATTTAAACTTCTGTTTCACACATTTTGCAAATTGTGAGGAGGATGAACGGGAAGAGGGGGAACCAATGAGAGAATAGTTGTAGGGGTTTGGACGGGCACATGTCACTCTAATTTCCCATTAAGAATAAGAATTAAAAAAAGGCTCAGCCCGCCTCGCCGGAGCCAAAATAGGGCCTGAAGCAATCCTGCGGCTTTGAGGCCAGCTCACAAAAGAGCAACTTAAAAAATGGAGCTCAGGGTCACTGCAATTCACAAACCTGCAGAGTTATAAATGAAAGCTAACGTCCAAAAATATGTTGAGGTAAGGCAAAGAAGAGGATCTGAATGCAAGACAGAATTGCAAGAAACAGATTTCAAGAGATAGATTGGACTCGTCTTTAAAGCACATGAAAAGCGGCAGAATTTCGACAATGATGCAGTTGGCCCAAAAGGGAGTATGCGTTTTTTCCTGAATATATCCAGGAAAAAACGCATACGCCCTTTATGGGCAACCAAGCAAGCAAGCAATGCAAATGTGCACAACAAAGAAGTCTCATTTCCCACCGGTCAAAAGGGCCATCTGAAAAAATTGTAAAAACCAGTAATGCAGGACAGGCCATGGAGAACAGGGAGCCTTTATACGCTGCTGGACAGTGTGTGAACTGCCGAGAGCCACTCTGGAGAAGTGTATGGTGGTTCCTAAATCATCTAAAAAACAGAGCTACAGAGCATAGGGCACTTCCAATCATGGGAGTATATCTAGGGAAGTCTAAAAATCAAAAAGACACAAGCACACCACATTTTAGGGCTACTCTGTTTACAAGAACCTCAACTTCAGTACACCTTAAATATCCCAGGAAAGAGAAAAATGGATAAAGAAAATGTGGTACTTATGTACAATGGAATATCTCTTCACCATGAAATCAATGTAATAAGGCTAGTAGAAGGATAAAGAGTGGATTTAGGTCCGATAATACTACTTGAAATAAGTCAAACAGAAAAAGAAACATATCATAAGATATCACTTATAGAGGGAGGATAAATATGGCTGCACAAAAAATGAATTACAAAACAGAACAGTGTCTCACATTTAGAAAACACACTTATGTCAGCTTAAGGGGAAAGGAGAGGTGGGGTGATGCATAAAACCAGAGTTTGAAATAAGCACAGATACCGTTCAATAAACCAAATAGGTATTAGACAAGATCTACACCTTGCTCAATGAACTGGCCTCAACACACCCTATACACCGCAGAGAAATATATCTGAGTAATAAGAATCTTAAAACCCATGTATTGATATATCTCCATAAGGGAATCAAGTGTGTGCAGAGCGGCACAAACACAGCAGTAAAAATGAGCTAAACCCCATTATAGAAATAAATTTTAAAACCAAAACGCAGAAACAATGAAAGAGAGAAAACTTCTTACAAAATTCGCTCAGGGGCTGTGATGCAAGCTGGAATGACCACATATAAACCCACAGCTGGATAAGACATAAGGCTGGACACTTGGGGCTGAGAGGATTGGTGAGCTTTGCTGAGCAACTGCCGAAAGTTTAATGCAATACTTCATGCTACTCATTCCAAGGGTCCCAACACTGCAGGTTGAAGGGAATCTTCCTACAGCTAAAACATGCATGGGAAATCCAGCAGATGGTATACCATATGATCAGGAAAGGTTTCTAAAACGCACCTCATTTTCCTCTCCTGGGGCTCCGGATCAACATTCCAGCCACTTTACTAAAAACATCCCCACATGGAGAGTCAATGACTTTAAGTTCCGGTATCGCACAGTCTGCAGTTAGTGCGGAGGATGAATGGGAATAGGGGGAACCAGTGAGAAAATAGCTGTAGCGGTTTCAATGCCCAAATGTCACTCTAATTTCACATAGGAAGAAGAATTAACAAAAGGCACAACAAGGCGCCCCAGAAGAAAAATAGGGCCTGAAGAAATCCTGTGGATATGAGGCAAGATCACAAAAATAAGAGCTGAAAAATGGAACTAAGGGCAACTGCAATTCAAAAACCTGCAGAGTTATAAATGACAGCTATCGTCCAAAAATATATTGAAGTAAGGCTGCCAAGAGGATTTGAAAGCGGGGCAGAATTGCAGGAAACCGATTTCAGGAGGTAGACTGGAATTGCATGTAAAGCATAGGAAAAGAGGCAGAACGTCCACAATGATGCACTTGGCCAAAAAGGGCGTATGCGTTTTTTCCTGAATATATTCAGGAAAAAACGCATACGCCCTTTTTGGCCAACCAAGCAAGCTTGCAAAGGAAATCTGCACTACAATGAAGTCTCACTGCCCCCAGTCAAAAGGGCCATCTGAAAAAAGTGTAAAATCCAGAAAGGCAGGACAGGCCATGGAGAACTGGGAGCCTTGTTATGCTGATGGGCGGGATGTAAATTGCCAACAGCCACTCTGGAGAAGTGTATGGTGTTTCCTGAAACATCTAAAAAACAAAGCAACAGAGCCTAGGGCACTTCCACTTATGGTCCTATAGCTTAGGGAAATTAAAATAAAAAAGACACAGCCACCACAATATTTGGGATGGCTCTGTTTACAAGAACCTCCTTTATGGTACAAGTTCAATATCACAGAAGCGAAAAATGGATAAAGAATTTGTGGTACTTATGTACAATGCAATATCACTCAGCAATGAAATCTATGTCATCAGGCCCGTAGCAGCATAATGAGTGGATTCAGGTATGATGATTCTAAGTGAAATAAGGCACACAGAAAAAGAAACATCATAAGATATCACTAATACACGGAATGTAAACTTGGCTACACAGGAACTGAATTACAAAACAGAACAGGGTCTCAAATGTAGAAAACCAACTTATGCTTGCTTAAGGGGAAAGGTGAGTTGGGGTGCTGCATAAAACCAGAGATTGAAATTAGCACAGATACCGTTCCATAAGCCAAATATATAATAGACAAGAGCTACTCCTTGTTCAACGAAGTGGACTCAACACCCCATATTAAACGCCTAAGAATATACCTGACTAGTAAGAATCTTAAAACCTATGGATTTATATGTCTCCGAAAGAGAATCAAGCATGTGTACAGCGGCATAAACGCAGCAGTGATAGGATTGGTGAGGATCGGTGAGCAAATGCAGACCCTTTGAAGTCGTATTGCATGGTACCCATTCCATGGGTCTCAACTCTCCAGGTTTAAGGGATTCTTCCTTCAGCTAAAACATGCATGTGGAACCCAGAGTATGATCCACCGTGTGTTCGGGAAACGTGTTCAATTGTGTCTCAGTTTTCGTCCACTGGTACTCGGGTGCAACATTCCAGACGCTTTACTAACACTTTCCCCACTTGGAGAGTCAGTGCCTTTAACCTCCTGTTTGGCCCAGTTTCCAATTTCTGCGGAAAATGAACAGGAATAGGGAGAACACATGAGAGACTAGCTGGAGGTGTCTGGACGGGCAAATTTTACTCTCATTTCCCACCAGGAAGAGGAATTACCAGAGGCTCAGTGTGCCATGCCGGAACCACACTAGTGCCTGAAGCAATCCTGTGGTGTTGTGGCCAGCTCACAAGAAAGCGAGTTGAAGAAAGGAGTTCAGGGACACTGTAATTCACAAACCTGCAGAGTTATAAATGACAGCTATCGTACAGAAATATATTGAAGTAAGGCTGCCAAGAGGACTTGAAAGCGGGGCAGAATTGCAGGAAACCGATTTCAGGAGGTAGACTGGAATTGCATGTAAAGCATAGGAAAAGAGACAGAACGTCCACAATGATGCTCTTGGCCAAAAAGGGCGTATGCGTTTTTTCCTGAATATATTCAGGAAAAAACGCATACGCCCTTTTTGGCCAAGCAAGCAAGCTTGCAAAGGAAATCTGCACTACAATGAAGTCTCACTGCCCCCCGGTCAAAAGGGCCAGCTGAAAAAAGTGTAAAATCCAGAAAGGCAGGACAGGCCATAAAGAACTGGGAGCCTTGTTATGCTGATGGGCGGGATGTAAATGGCCAACAGCCACTCTGGAGAAGTGTATGGTGTTTCCTGAAACATCTAATAAACAAAGTCTCAGAGCCTAGGGCACTTCCACTTATGGTCCTATAGCTTAGGGAAATTAAAATCAAAAAGACACAGCCACCCCAAAGTTTGGGACGGCTCTGTTTACAAGAACCTCATTTAAGGTACAAGTTCAATATCACAGAAAGCGAAAAATGGATATAGAAGTTGTGGTACTCACGTACAATGCAATATCACTCAGCAATGAAATCTATGTCATCAGGCCCGTAGCAGCATAATGAGTGGATTCAGGTACGATGATTCTAAGTGAAATAACTCACACAGAAAAAGAAACATCATAAGGTAACACTAATACACGGAATGTAAACTTGGCTACACAGGAACTGATATACAAAACAGAACAGGGTCTCAAATGTAGAAAACCAACTTATGCTTGCTTAAGGGGAAAGGTGAGTTGGGGTGCTGCATAAAACCAGAGATGGAAATTAGCACAGATACCTTTCCATAAGCGTAATATATAATAGTCAATAGCTACTCCTTGCTCAACGAAGTGGACTCAACACCCCATATTAAACGCCTAAGAATATACCTGACTAGTAAGAATCTTAAAACCTATGGATTTATAAGTCTCCGAAAGAGTCAAGCATGTGTACAGCGGCATAAACGCAGCAGTGATAGGATTGGTGAGGTTCGGTGAGCAAATGCAGACCCTTTGAAGTCATATTGCATGGTACCCATTCCATGGGTCTCAACTCTCCAGGTTTAAGGGATTCTTCCTTCAGCTAAAACATGCATGTGGAACCCAGAGTATGATCCACCGTGTGTTCGGGAAACGTGTTCAATTGTGTCTCAGTTTTCGTCCAATGGTACTCGGGTGAAACATTCCAGAAGCTTTACTAACACTCTCCCCACTTGGAGAGTCAGTGCCTTTAACCTCCTGTTTGGCCCAGTTTGCAATTTCTGCGGAAAATGAACAGGAATAGGGAGAACCAATGAGAGACTAGCTGGAGGTGTCTGGACGGGCAAGTTTAACTCTCATTTCCCACCAGGAATTAGAATTAACCAAAGGCTCAGCGTGCTGTGCCGGAACCGTACTAGTGTCTGAAGCAATCCTGCGGTGTTGCGGCCAGCTCACAAGAAAGCGAGTTGAAGAAAGGAGCTCAGGGGCACTGTCATTCATAAACCTGCAGAGTTATAAATGACAGCTATCATCCAAAAATATATTGAAGTAAGGCTGCCAAGAGGACTTGAAAGCGGGGCAGAATTGCAGGAAACCGATTTCAGGAGGTAGACTGGAATTGCATGTAAAGCATAGGAAAAGAGGCAGAACGTCCACAATGATGCACTTGGCCAAAAATGGCGTATGCGTTTTTTCCTGAATATATTCAGGAAAAAACGCATACGCCCCTTTTGGCCAACCTAGCAAGCTTGCAAATGAAATCTGCACTACAATGAAGTCTCACTGCCCCTGGGACAAAAGGGCCAGCTGAAAAATGTGTAAAATCAGGAAAGGCAGGACAGGCCATAGATAACTGGGAGCCTTGTTATGCTGATGGGCGGGATGTAAATTGCCAACAGCCACTCTGGAGTAGTGTATGGTGTTTCCTGAAACATCTAAAACACAAAGCAACAGAGCCTAGGGCACTTCCACTTATGGTCCTATAGCTTAGGGAAATTAAAATCAAAAAGACACAGCCACCCCAAAATTTGGGATGGCTCTGTTTACAAGAACCTCCTTTATGGTACAAGTTCAATATCACAGAAGCGAAAAATGGATAAAGAATTTGTGGTACTTATGTACAATGCAATATCACTCAGCAATGAAATCTATGTCATCAGGCCCGTAGCAGCATAATGAGTGGATTCAGGTATGATGATTCTAAGAGAAATAAGGCACACAGAAAAAGAAACTTCATAAGATATCACTAATACACGGAATGTAAACTTGGCTACACAGGAACTGAATTACAAAACAGAACAGGGTCTCAAATGTAGAAAACCAACTTATGCTTGCTTAAGGGGAAAGGTGAGTTGGGGTGCTGCATAAAACCAGAGATTGAACTTGGCACAGATACCGTTCCATAAGCCAAATATGTAATAGACAAGAGCTACTCCTTGTTCAACGAAGTGGACTCAACACCCCATATTAAACGCCTAAGAATATACCTGACTAGTAAGAATCTTAAACCTATGGATTTATATGTCTCCGAAAGAGAATCAAGCGTGTGTACAGCGGCATAAACGCAGCAGTGTTAGCACTGGTGAGGATCGGTGAACAAATGCAGACCCTTTGAAGTCGTATTGCATGGTACCCATTCCATGGGTCTCAACTCTCCAGGTTTAAGGGATTCTTCCTTCAGCTAAAACATGCATGTGGAACCCAGAGTATGATCCAACTTGGGTTCGGGAAACGTGTTCAATTGTGTCTCAGTTTTCGTCCACTGGTACTCGGGTGCAACATTCCAGAAGCTTTACTAACACTCTCCCCACTTGGAGAGTCAGTGCCTTTAACCTCCTGTTTGGCCCAGCTTGCAATTTCTGCGGAAAATGAACAGGAATAAGGAGAACCAATGAGAGACTAGCTGGAGGTGTCTGGACGGGCAAATTTAACTCTCATTCCCCACCAGGAAGAGGAATTAACCAAAGGCTCAGTGTGCCGTGCCGGAACCACACTAGGGCCTGAAGCAATCCTGCGGTGTTGCGGCCAGCTCACAAGAAAGCGAGTTGAAGAATGGAGCTCAGGGGCACTGTAATTCACAAACCTGCAGAGTTATAAATGACAGCTATCGTCCAAAAATATATTGAAGTAAGGCTGCGAAGAGGACTTGAAAGCGGGGCAGAATTGCAGGAATCCGATTTCAGGAGGTAGACTGGAATTGCATGTAAAGCATAGGAAGAGGCAGAACGTCCACAATGACGCACTTGGCCAAAAAGGGCGTATGCGTTTTTTCCTGAATATATTCAGGAAAAAACGCATACGCCCTTTTTGGCCAACCAAGCAAGCTTGCAAATGAAATCTGCACTACAATGAAGTCTCACTGCCCCCCCCCCCCCGGTCAAAAGGGCCATCTGAAAAATGTGTAAAATCCAGAAAGGCAGGACAGGCCATGGAGAACTGGGAGCCTTGTTATGCTGATGGGCGGGATGTAAATTGCCAACAGCCACTCTGGAGTAGTGTATGGTGTTTCCTGAAACATCTAAAAAAAAAAGCAACAGAGCCTAGGGCACTTCCACTTATGGTCCTATAGCTTAGGGAAATTAAAATAAAAAAGACACAGCCACCACAAAATTTGGGATGGCTCTGTTTACAAGAACCTCCTTTATGGTACAAGTTCAATATCACAGAAGCGAAAAATGGATAAAGAATTTGTGGTACTTATGTACAATGCAATATCACTCAGCAATGAAATCTATGTCATCAGGCCCGTAGCAGCATAATGAGTGGATTCAGGTATGATGATTCTAAGTGAAATAAGGCACACAGAAAAAGAAACATCATAAGATATCACTAATACACGGAATGTAAACTTGGCTACACAGGAACTGAATTACAAAACAGAACAGGGTCTCAAATGTAGAAAACCAACTTATGCTTGCTTAAGGGGAAAGGTGAGTTGGGGTGCTGCATAAAACCAGAGATGGAAATTAGCACAGATACCGTTCCATAAGCCAAATATGTAATAGACAAGAGCTACTCCTTGTTCAACGAAGTGGACTCAACACCCCATATTAAACGCCTAAGAATATACCTGACTAGTAAGAATCTTAAAACCTATGGATTTATATGTCTCCGAAAGAGAATCAAGCATGTGTACAGCGGCATAAACGCAGCAGTGATAGGATTGGTGAGGATCGGTGAGCAAATGCAGACCCTTTGAAGTCGTATTGCATGGTACCCATTCCATGGGTCTCAACTCTCCAGGTTTAAGGGATTCTTCCTTCAGCTAAAACATGCATGTGGAACCCAGAGTATGATCCACCGTGTGTTCGGGAAACGTGTTCAATTGTGTCTCAGTTTTCGTCCACTGGTACTCGGGTGCAACATTCCAGACGCTTTACTAACACTTTCCCCACTTGGAGAGTCAGTGCCTTTAACCTCCTGTTTGGCCCAGTTTCCAATTTCTGCGGAAAATGAACAGGAATAGGGAGAACACATGAGAGACTAGCTGGAGGTGTCTGGACGGGCAAATTTTACTCTCATTTCCCACCAGGAAGAGGAATTACCAAAGGCTCAGCGTGCCATGCCGGAACCACACTAGTGCCTGAAGCAATCCTGTGGTGTTGTGGCCAGCTCACAAGAAAGCGAGTTGAAGAAAGGAGTTCAGGGACACTGTAATTCACAAACCTGCAGAGTTATAAATGACAGCTATCGTCCAGAAATATATTGAAGTAAGGCTGCCAAGAGGACTTGAAAGCGGGGCAGAATTGCAGGAAACCGATTTCAGGAGGTAGACTGGAATTGCATGTAAAGCATAGGAAAAGAGGCAGAACGTCCACAATGATGCACTTGGCCAAAAAGGGCGTATGCGTTTTTTCCTGAATATATTCAGGAAAAAACGCATACGCCCTTTTTGGCCAAGCAAGCAAGCTTGCAAAGGAAATCTGCACTACAATGAAGTCTCACTGCCCCCCGGTCAAAAGGGCCAGCTGAAAAAAGTGTAAAATCCAGAAAGGCAGGACAGGCCATAAAGAACTGGGAGCCTTGTTATGCTGATGGGCGGGATGTAAATGGCCAACAGCCACTCTGGAGAAGTGTATGGTGTTTCCTGAAACATCTAATAAACAAAGCCTCAGAGCCTAGGGCACTTCCACTTATGGTCCTATAGCTTAGGGAAATTAAAATCAAAAAGACACAGCCACCCCAAAGTTTGGGATGGCTCTGTTTACAAGAACCTCGTTTAAGGTACAAGTTCAATATCACAGAAAGCGAAAAATGGATATAGAAGTTGTGGTACTCACGTACAATGCAATATCACTCAGCAATGAAATCTATGTCATCAGGCCCATAGCAGCATAATGAGTGGATTCAGGTACGATGATTCTAAGTGAAATAAGTCACACAGAAAAAGAAACATCATAAGATATCACTAATACACGGAATGTAAACTTGGCTACACAGGAACTGAATTACAAAACAGAACAGGGTCTCAAATGTAGAAAACCAACTTATGCTTGCTTAAGGGGAAAGGTGAGTTGGGGTGCTGCATAAAACCAGAGATGGATATTAGCACAGATACCCTTCAATAAGCCAAATATGTAATAGACAAGAGCTACTCCTTGCTCAACGAAGTGGACTCAACACCCCATATTAAACGTCTAAGAATATACCTGACTAGTAAGAATCTTAAAACCTATGGATTTATATGTCTCCAAAAGAGAATCAAGCATGTGTACAGTGGCATAAACGCAGCAGTGATAGGATTGGTGAGGATCGGTGAGCAAATGCAGACCCTTTGAAGTCATATTGCACGGTACCCATTCCATGGGTCTCAAATCTCCAGGTTTAAGGGATTCTTCCTTCAGCTAAAACATGCATGTGGAACCCAGAGTATGATCCACCGTGTGATCGGGAAATGTGTTCAAATGTGTCTCAGTTTTCGTCCCCTGGTACTCGGGTGCAACATTCCAGACGCTTTACTAACACTCTCCCGACTTGGACAGTCAGTGCCTTTAACCTCCTGTTTGGCCCAGTTTGCAATTTCTGCGGAAGATGAACAGGAATAGGGAGAACCAATGAGAGACTAGCTGGAGGTGTCTGGACGGGCAAATTTAACTGTCATTTCCCACCAGGAAGAGGAATTAATCAAAGGCTCAGCGTGCCGTGCCGGAACAGCACTAGGGCCTGAAGCAATCCTGCGGTGTTGCGGCCAGCTCACAGGAAAGCGAGTTGAAGAATGGAGCTCAGGGACACTGTCATTCACAAACCTGCAGAGTTATAAATGACAGCTATCGTCCAAAAATATATTGAAGTAAGGCTGCGAAGAGGATTTGAAAGTGGGGCAGAATAGCAGGAAACCGATTTCAGGAGGTAGACTGGAATTGCATGTAAAGCATAGGAAAAGAGGCAGAACGTCCACAATGATGCACTTGGCCAAAAAGGGCATATGCTTTTTTTCCTGAATATATTCAGGAAAAAACGCATATGCCCTTTTTGGCCAACCAAGCAAGCTTGCAAAGGAAATCTGCACTACAATGAAGTCTCACTGCCCCCTGGTCAAAAGGGTCATCTGAAAAAAGTGTAAAATCCAGAAGGGCAGGACAGGCCATGGAGAACTGGGAGCCTTGTTATGCTGATGGCCGGGATGTAAATTGCCAACAGCCACTCTGGAGAAGTGTGTGGTGTTTCCTGAAACATCCAAAAAGCAAAGCAACAGAGCCTAGGGCACTTCCACTTATGGTCCTATAGTTTAGGGAAATTAAAATAAAAAAGACACAGCCACCCCAAAGTTTGGGATGGCTCTGTTTACAAGAACCTCGTTTACGGTACAAGTTCAATATCACAGAAAGCGAAAAATGGATAAAGAAGTTGTAGTACTTACGTACAATGCAATATCACTCAGCAATGAAATCTATGTCATCAGGCCCGTAGCAGCATCATGAGTGGATTCAGGTATGATGATTCTAAGTGAAATAAGTCACACAGAAAAAGAAACATCATAAGATATCACTAATACACGGAATGTAAACTTGGCTACACAGGAACTAAATTACAAAACAGAACAGGGTCTCAAATGTAGAAAACCAACTTATGCTTGCTTAAGGGGAAAGGTGAGTTGGGGTGCTGCCTAAAACCAGAGATGGAAATTAGCACAGATACCCTTCCATAAGCCAAATTTGTAATAGACAAGAGCTACTCCTTGCTCAACGAAGTGGACTCAACACCCCATATTAAACGCCTAAGAATATATCTGACTAGTAAGAATCTTAAAACCTATGGATTTATATGTCTCCGAAAGAGAATCAAGCATGTGTACAGCGGCATAAACGCAGCAGTGATAGGATTGGTGAGGTTCGGTGAGCAAATGCAGACCCTTTGAAGTCATGTTGCATGGTACCCATTCCATGGGTCTCAACTCTCCAGGTTTAAGGGATTCATCCTTCAGCTAAAACATGCATGTGGAACCAATAGTATGATCCACTGTGTGATCGGGAAACGTGTTCAAATGTGTCTCAGTTTTCGTCACCTGGTACTCGGGTGCAACATTCCAGAAGCTTTACTAACACTCTCCCCACTTGGAGAGTCAATGCCTTTAACCTCCTGTTTGGCCCAGTTTGCAATTTCTGCGGAAAATGAACAGGAATAGGGAGAACCTACGGGAGACTAGCTGGAGGTCTCTGGACGGGCAAATTTAACTCTCATTTCCCACCAGGCAGAGGAATTAACCAAAGGCTCAGTGTGCCATGCCAGAACCACACTAGGGCCTGAAGCAATCCTGCCGTGTTGCGGCCAGCTCACAAGAAAGCGAGTTGAAGAAAGGAGCTCAGGGGCACTGTCATTCACAATCCTGCAGAGTTATAAATGACAGCTATCGTCCAAAAATATATTGAAGTAAGGCTGCCAAGAGGACTTGAAAGCGGGGCAGAATTGCAGGAAACCGATTTCAGGAGGTAGACTGGAATTGCATGTAAAGCATAGGAAAAGAGGCAGAACGTCCAAAATGATGCACTTGGCCAAAAAGTGCATATGCGTTTTTTCCTGAATATATTCAGGAAAAAACGCATACGCCCTTTTTGGCCAACCAAGCAAGCTTGCAAAGGAAATCTGCACTACAATGAAGTCTCACTGCCCCCCGGTCAAAAGGGCCAGCTGAAAAAATTGTAAAATCCAGAAAGGCAGGACAGGCCATGGAGAACTGGGAGCCTTGTTATGCTTATGGGCGGGATGTAAATTGCCAACAGCCACTCTGGAGAAGTGTATGGTGTTTCCTGAATCATCTACAAAACAAAGCAACAGAGCATAGGGCACTTCCTCTTATGGTCCTAAAGCTTAGGGAAATTAAAATCAAAAAGACACAGCCACCCCAAAGTTTGGGACGGCTCTGTTTACAAGAACCTCGTTTACGGTACAAGTTCAATATCACAGAAAGAGAAAAATGGATAAAGAAGTTGTGGTACTTACGTACAATGCAATATCACTCAGCAATGAAATCTATGTCATCAGGCCCGTAGCAGCATAATGAGTGGATTCAGGTACGATGATTCTAAGTGAAATAAGTCACACAGAAAAAGAAACATTATAAGATATCACTACTACACGGAATGTAAACTTGGCTACACAGGAACTGAATTACAAAACAGAACAGGGTCTCAAATGTAGAAAACCGACTTATGCTTGCTTAAGGGGAAAGGTGAGTTGGGGTGCTGCATAAAACCAGAGATTGAAATTAACACAGATACCGTTCCATTAGCCAAATTTGTAATAGACAAGAGCTACTCCTTGCTCAACGAAGTGGACTCAACACCCCATATTAAACGCCTAAGAATATACCTGACTAGTAAGAATCTTAAAACCTATGGATTTATATCTCTCCGAAAGAGAATCAAGCATGTGTACAGCAGCATAAACGCAGCAGTGATAGGATTGGTGAGGTTCGGTGAGCAAATGCAGACCCTTTGAAGTCATATTGCATGGTACCCATTCCATGGGTCTCAACTCTCCAGGTTTAAGGGATTCATCCTTCAGCTAAAACATGCATGTGGAACCCAGAGTATGATCCACCGTGTGTTCGGGAAACGTGTTCAAATGTGTCTCAGTTTTCGTCCCCTGGTACTCGGGTGCAACATTCCAGACGCTTTACTAACACTCTCCCCACTTGGAGAGTCAATGCCTTTAACCTCCTGTTTGGCCCAGTTGGCAATTTCTGCGGAAAATGAACAGGAATAGGGAGAACCTACGAGAGACTAGCTGGAGGTGTCTGGACGGGCAAATTTAACTCTCATTTACCACCAGGCAGAGGAATTAACCAAAGGCTCAGTGTGCCATGCCAGAACCACACTAGGGCCTGAAGCAATCCTGCGGTGTTGCGGCCAGCTCACAAGAAAGCGATTTGAAGAAAGGAGCTCAGGGGCACTGTCATTCACAAACCTGCAGAGTTATAAATGACAGCTATCGTCCAAAAATATATTGAAGTAAGGCTGCCAAGAGGACTTGAAAGCGGGGTAGAATTGCAGGAAACCGATTTCAGGAGGTAGATTGGAATTGCATGTAAAGCATAGGAAAAGAGGTAGAACGTCCAAAATGATGCACTTGGCCAAAAAGGGCGTATGCGTTTTTTCCTGAATATATTCAGGAAAAAACGCATACGACCTTTTTGGCCAACCAAGCAAGCTTGCAAAAGAAATCTGCACTACAATGAAGTCTACTGCCCCCCGGTCAAAAGGGCCATCTGAAAAAAGTGTAAAATCCAGAAAGGCAGGACAGGCCATGGAGAACGTGGAGCCTTGTTATGCTGATGGGAGTGTTGTAAATTACCAACAGCCACTCTGGAGAAGTGTATGGTGTTTCCTGAATCATCTACAAAACAAAGCAACAGAGCGTAGGGCACATCCACTTATGTTCCTAAAGCTTAGGGAAATTAAAATCAAAAAGACACAGCAACCCCAAAGTTTGGGATGGCTCTGTTTACAAAAATCTCGTTTACGGTACAAGTTCAATATCACAGAAAGTGAAAAATGGATAAAGAAGTTGTGGTACTTACGTACAATGCAATATCACTCAGCAATGAAATCTTTGTCATCAGGCCCGTAGCAGCATAATGAGTGGATTCAGGTACGATGATTCTAAGTGAAATAAGTCACACAGAAAAAGAAACTTCATAAGATATCACTACTACACGGAATGTAAACTTGGCTACAAAGGAACTGAATTACAAAACAGAATAGGGTGTCAAATGTAGAAAACCAACTTATGCTTGCTTAAGGGGAAAGGTGAGTTGGGGTGCTGCCTAAAACCAGAGATTGAAATTAGCACAGATACCGTTCCATAAGCCAAATTTGTAATAGACAAGAGCTACTCCTTGCTCAACGAAGTGGACTCAACACCCCATATTAAACGCCTAAGAATATATCTGACTAGTAAGAATCTTAAAACCTATGGATTTATATGTCTCCGAAAGAGAATCAAGCATGTGTACAGCGGCATAAACGCAGCAGTGATAGGATTGGTGAGGTTCGGTGAGCAAATGCAGACCCTTTGAAGTCATATTGCATGGTACCCATTCCATGGGTCTCAACTCTCCAGGTTTAAGGGATTCATCCTTCAGCTAAAACATGCATGTGGAACCCAGAGTATGATCCACCGTGTGATCGGGAAACGTGTTCAAATGTGTCTCAGTTTTGTCCCGTGGTACTCGGGTGCAACATTCCAGAAGCTTTACTAACACTCTCCCCACTTGGAGAGTCAATGTCTTTAACCTCCTGTTTGGCCCAGTTTGCAATTTCTGCGGAAAATGAACAGGAATTAGGAGAACCTATGAGAAACTAGCTGGAGGTGTCTGGACGGGCAAATTTAACTCTCATTTCCCACCAGGCAGAGGAATTAACCAAAGGCTCAGTGTGCCATGCCAGAACAATACTAGGGCCTGAAGCAATCCTGCGGTGTTGCGGCCAGCTCACGAGAAAGCGAGTTGAAGAAAGGAGCTCAGGGGCACTGTCATTCACAAACATGCAGAGTTATAAATGACAGCTATCGTCCAAAAATATATTGAAGTAAGGCTGCCAAGAGGACTTGAAAGCGGGGCAGAATTGCAGAAAACCGATTTCAGGAGGTAGACTGGAATTGCATGTAAAGCATAGGAAAAGAGGCAGAACGTCCACAATGATGCATTTGGCCAAAAAGGGCGTATGCGTTTTTTCCTGAATATATTCAGGAAAAAACGCATACGCCCTTTTTGGCCAACCAAGCAAGCTTGCAAAGGAAATCTGCACTACAATGAAGTCTCACTTCCCCCCTGTCAAAAGGGCCAGCTGAAAAAAGTGTAAAATCCAGAACGGCAGGACAGGCCATGGAGAACTGGGAGCCTTGTTATGCTGATGGGCGGGAGGTAAATTGCCAACAGCCACTCTGGAGAAGTGTATGGTGTTTCCTGAAACATCTAAGAAACAAAGCAACAGAGCCTAGGGCACTTCCACTTATGGTCCTATAGCTTCGGGAAATTAAAATCAAAAAGACACAGCCACCCCAAAGTTTGGGACGGCTCTGTTTACAAGAACCTCGTTTATGGTACAAGTTCAATATCACAGAAAGTGAAAAATGCATAAAGAAGTTGTGGTACTTACGTACAATGCAATATCACTCAGCAATGAAATCTATGTCATCAGGCCCGTAGCAGCATAATGAGTGGATTCAGGTACGATGATTCTAAGTGAAATAAGTCACACAGAAAAAGAAACTTCATAAGATATCAGTACTACACGGAATGTAAACTTGGCTACACAGGAACTGAATTACAAAACAGAACAGGGTCTCAAATGTAGAAAACCAACTTATGCTTGCTTAAGGGGAAAGGTGAGTTGGGGTGCTGCATAAAACCAGAGATTGAACTTGGCACAGATACCGTTCCATAAGCCAAATATATAATAGACAATAGCTACTCCTTGTTCAACGAAGTGGACTCAACACCCCTTATTAAACGCCTAAGAATATACCTGACTAGTAAGAATCTTAAAACCTATGGATTTATATGTCTCCGAAAGAGAATCAAGCGTGTGTACAGTGGCATAAACGCAGCAGTGATAGGATTGGTGAGGTTCGGTGAGCAAATGCAGACCCTTTGAAGTCATATTGCATGGTACCCATTCCATGGGTCTCAACTCTCCATGTTTAAGGGATTCTTCCTTCAGCTAAAACATGCATGTGGAATCCAGAGTATGATCCACCGTGTGATCGGGAAACGTGTTCAAATGTGTCTCAGTTTTCGTCCCCTGGTACTCGGGTGCAACATGCCAGATGCTTTACTAACACTCTCCCCACTTGGAGAGTCAGTGCCTTTAACCTCCTGTTTGGCCCAGTTTGCAATTTCTTTGGAAAATGAACAGGAATAGGGAGAGCACATGCGAGACTAGCTGGAGGTGTCTGGACGGGCAAATTTAACTCTCATTTCCCACCAGGAAGAGGAATTAACCAAAGGCTCAGTGTGCCATGCCAGAACCACACTATGACCTGAAGCAATCCTGCGGTGTTGTGGCCAGCTCACAAGAAAGCGAGTTGAAGAAAGGAGCTCAGGGGCACTGTAATTCACAAACTTGCAGAGTTATAAATGACAGCTATCGTCCAAAAATATATTGAAGTAAGGCTGCCAAGAGGACTAGAAAGTGGGGCAGATTTGCAGGAAACCGATTTCAGGAGGTGTCGGGAGTCACTCTTAAAGCATAGGAAAAGAGACAGAACTTGGAAAATAATGCACTTGGCAAAAAAGTGTATATGTGTTTTATCCAGAGCTCTCATAACTGAGGGGAGGAGATTCCCAGCAGCCTCCAACTGCCACCTGAGGGCTCACATTGCCAAGGCAACATGAGCAAACCAGGCAGGAGTTACCTCACAGCAGAGGTCCCACCTCACAGAAGTGTGAGAAACCCAGCCAACATCAGACTCTCACCAGAGGCCCTACATCACCAAGGGGATGGGAACCAGGCAGGAGTGTCTTCACACCAGTGGGGCCACATCATCGAAAGGTGAGATACTCAGCACATGTGTCCTCAAACCAGAGGACCCACATCTCCAAGGGCCTCGGAGTGAGGCAGGCAGGAGTAGCCTCACAACACTGGGCCCATAGAATAAAAAAGTGAGGAATCCAGCAGTTGGAACCTCCCAGTAGGCGGCCCAGAGCACCGAGGCTATGGGATCCAGGCCACTCTGAACTCACAGAAGAGGGCCCATGTCATGAAACTGAGCAACCCAGCCATTGGGACCTCAGAGCAGGAGGCCCACATCCCCATGGGGATGGAAATCTGGTAGGAGTGTCCTCGCACCACTGAGAACATATCAGAAAATTTTGGGCGACCAGCAGTTAGGGCCTGACGCCAGAGGACCCTCATCACCAAGGGAAGGAGTTTCCCAGCAGGCTCCAACTGCCACCAGAGGGCTGACGTCACCAAGGCGATGTGTGCCAACCAGGCACGAATGACCTCACAGCAGAGGGCCCACCTCAGAGAAGTGTGACGAACCCAGTCAGGATCAGACTCGCACCAGTGGGCCCACATCACCAAATGGATTGGAACCAGGCAGGAGTGTCCTCACATGAGTAGGGCCACATCATCTAAAGGTGAGGAACCCAGAACATCTGGCTTCAAACCATAGGACACCCATCACCAAGGGGCTGGGAGTGAGGCAGGCAGGAGGAGCCTCATAACAGAGCACCCAAAAATAAGAAAGGTGAGGAATCCAGCATTTGGAACCTCCCAGCAGGCGGCCCAGAGCACAGAGGCTAGGGGATCCAGGCCGGAGTGAACTAACACCAGACAGCCCACATCATGAAACTGTGAGCAACCCAGACATTGGGACCTCAGAGCAGAAGGCCCACATCCCCATAGTGATGGGAACATGACAGGAGTGTCCTGGCATCACTGGGCTCACATCAGAAAACGTGGGGTGCTCAGAAGTTTGGGCCTGACGCTAGAGGGCACTCATCACCAAGAGGAGGAGGCTCCCAGCAGGCTCCAGCTGCCACCAGAGGGCCAACGTCGCCAAGGCGATGTGTGCCAGCCCGGCAGGAGTGACCTCACAGCAGAGGGCCCACCTCACAGAAGGGTGAGGAACACAGCCAGGATCAGACTCTCACCAGAGGGCCCACATCACCAAGGGGATGGGAACCAGGCAGGAGTGTCCCCACACCAGTGGGACATCATCATCGAAAGGTGAGGATCCCAGCACATGTGTCCTCAAACCAGAGGAACCACATCACCAAGGGGTTCGGAATGAGGCTGGCAGGACCGGCCTCACAACACAGGGTCCATAGAATATAAAAGTTGAGGAATCCAGCAGTTGGAACCTCCCAGCAAGCGGCCCAGAGCACCGAGGCTATGGGATCCAGGCCGCAGTGAACTCACAGCAGAGGGCCCACATCATGAACCTGTGAGCAGCCCAGCCGTTGGGACCTCAGAACAGAAGGCCCACATCCCCATGGGAATGGGAACCTGGCTGGAGTGTCCTCGCACCACTGGGCGCACATCAGAAAATGTTAGGAGCCCACCATTTAGGGCCTGATGCCAGAGGGCCGTCATCACCGAGAGGAGGAGGCACCCTGCATGCTCCAACTGCCACCAGAGGGCTCACGTCTCCAAGGTGACGTGTGCCAGCCAGGCAGGAGTGACCTCACAGCAGAGGGCCTACCTCACAGAACGTTGAGGAACCCAGCCAGGATTAGACTCTCGCCAGATGGCCCACCTCACCAAGGGGATGGGAACCCGGCAGGAGTGTCCTCACACGAGTGGGGCCACATCATCGTAAGGTGAGGAACGCAGCACATGTGGCCTCAAGCCATAGGGCAGTCATCACCAAGGGGCTGGCAGTGAGGCAGGCAGGAGGAGCCTCACAACAGAGGGCACATAGAATAAAAAAGTTGAGGAATCCAGCAGTTGGAACCTCCCAGCAGGCGGCTCAGAGCACCGATGATAAGGGATCCTTGCCGGAGTGAACTCACAGCAGAGGGCCCACATCATGGTACTGTGAGCAAGCCAGCCGTTTTGACCTCAGAGCAGAAGGCCCATATCCCCATGGGGAAGGGAACATGGCAAGAGTGTCCTCACTCACTTGGCGCACATCAGAAAATGTGGGGAGCCCAGCAGTTATGGCCTAAGGCAAGAGGGCCCTCATCACCGAGGGGAGGAGGATCCCAGCACACTCCAACTGCCACCAGAGGGCCCATGTCACCAAGGTGACGTGTGCAAGTCAGGCATGATTGACATCACAGCAGACGGCCCACCTCACAGAAGGGTGAGGAACCCAGCCAGGATCAGATTCTCACCTGAGGGACCACATCAGCAAGGGGATGGGAACCAGTCAGGACAGTCTTCCCTCCAGTGGGGCCACATCATCAAAAGGTGCGGAACCCAGCACATGTGGCCTCAAATCAGAGGACACATATCACAAAGGGAATGGGAGTGAGGCAGGCAGGAGTAGCCTAAAAACAGAGGGCCCAAAGAATAAAAAAGGTGAGGAATCCAGCAGTTGGAACCTCCCAGCAGGCGGCCGAGAGCACAGAAGCTATGGGATGCAGGCAGGAGTGAACTAACAGCAGAGAGCCCACATCATGAAACTGTGAGCAACCCAGGCGTTGGGATCTCAGAGCAGAAGGCCCACATCCCAATGGGGATGTGAACCTGGCTGGAGTGTCCTCGCACCACTGGGCGCACATCACAAAATGTGGGAGCCCAGCAGTTAGGGCCTGACGCTAGAGGGCCCTCATCACCAAGGGGAGGAGGCCCCCAGCAGGCTCCAAGTGCCACCAGAGGGCTCATGTCCACAAGGCGAGGTGAGCAAGCCAGGCAGGAGTGACCTCACAGCGGATGGCCCACCTCACAGATGGGTGAGGAACCCAGCCAGGATCAGACTCTCAACAGAGGGCCCACATCACCAAGGGGATGTGAACCAGGCAGGAGTCTCCTAAGACCATTGGTCCCACATCATCGAAAGGTGAGGAACCCAGCACATGTGGCCTCAAACCAGACGACACACATCACGAAGGGGCTGGGAGTGAGGCAGGCAGGAGGATCCTCACAACAGAGGGCCCAAAAAATTAAAAAAGTGAGGAATCCAGCAGTTGGAACCTCCCAGCAGGCGGCCAAGTGCACAGAGGCTATGGGATCCAGGCCTCTGTGAACTAACACCAGAGAGCCCACATCATGAAAATGTGAACAACCCAGCCGTTGGGACCTCAGAGCAGAAGGCCCACATCCCCATGGAGATGGGATCCTAAGAGGAGTGCCAAAGCATCACTGGGCTCACTAAGAAAAGTTGGTGAGCCCAGCAGTTAGGGCCTGACGCAAGAGGGCCCTCAACACTGGGGGGAGGAGATTCCCAGCACGCTCCAACTGCCACCACACGGCTGACTTCACCAAGGCAATGTGTGCCAGCCATGCAGGAGTGACCTATCAGCAGAAGGTCTCCCTCACAGAAGGGTGAGGAACACAGCCAGGAACAGACTCTCACCAGGGGGTCCACATAACCACGTGGATGAGAACCAGGCAGGAGTGTCCTCACACTAGTGGGGCCACATCATCGAAAGGTGAGGAACCCAGCAAAGGTGGCCACAAACCAGAGGACCCACATCACCAAGAGGTTGAGAGTGAGGTAGGTGTCTGGACGGGCATATTTAACACTCATTTCCCACCAGGAAGAGGAATTAACCAAAGGCTCAGCGTGCCCTGCCAGAAGCAGATTAGGGCCTGAAGCAGTCTTGCAGGTTTGCGGCCAGCTCACAAGAAAGCGAGTTGAAGAAAGGAGCTCAGGGGCACTGTCATTCACAAACCTGCAGAGTTATAAATGACAGATAACGTCCAAAAATATATTGAAGTAAGGCTGCGAAGAGGACTTGAAAGCAGGGCAGAATTTCAGGAAACCGATTTCAGGAGGTAGACTGGATTTGCATTTAAAGCATAGGAAAAGAGGCAGAACATCGACAATGATGCACTTGGCAAAAAAGGGCGTATGAGTTTGTTCCTGAATATATTCAGGAAAAAACACATACGCCCTTTTTGGCAAACCAAGCAAGCTTGCAATGGAAATCCGAACTACTATGAAGTGTCACTTCCCCCCGGTCTAAAGGGCCATCTGAAAAAAGTGTAAAATCCAGAAAGGCAAGACAGGCCATGAGGAAAAAGGAGCCTTGTTATGCTGATGGGCTGGATGTAAATTGCCAACAGCCACTCTGGAGAAGTGTATGGTGTTTCCTGATACATCTGGAAAACAAAGCAACAGAGTCTAGGGCATTTCCACTTATGGGCCTATAGCTTAGGGAAATTAAAATCAAAAAGACACAGCCACCCCAAAATTCGGGACGGCTGTGTTTACAGGAACCTCTTCTACAGTTCAAGTTAAATATCCCAGAGAACAAATAATTGATAAAGAAGTTGCGGTACTTACGTACAACAGAATACCACTCAGCAATGAAATCTGTGTCACCAGGCCTGTACCAGCATAATGAGTGGATTGAGGCACGATGATTCTAAGTGAAATAAGTCACACAGAAAAAGAAACATCATAAGGTATCACTAATGCACGGAATGTAAACTTGGCTACACATGAACTGAATTACAAAACAGAACAGGGTCTCAAGTTTAGAAAACCAACTTATGCTTGCTTAAGGGGAAAGGTGAGTTGGGGTGCTGCATAAAACCAGAGATGGAAATTAGCACAGATACCCTTCCATAAGCCAAATATGTAATAGACAAGACCTACCCCTTGTTCAACGAAATGGACTCAACAATGAGGTATCACCTCACACCTGTTAGAATGGGCATCATCTGAAAATCTACAAACAACAAATGCTGAAAGTGTGTGGAGAAAAGGAAGCCTCTTTCACTATTGTTGGGAATATAAATTGATACAGTCACTATGGAGAACAATATGGAGTTTCTTAAGAAACTAATAATAGAATTACCCTATGATACAGCAATCCCAGTACTGGACATATACCCAGACAAAACCATAAATCAAAAAGAGACATTCACCGCAATGTTCATTGCATCTCTATTTACAATATCGAGGTAATGGAAGCAACCTAAATGCCCACAGACAGACGAATGCATAAAGATGTGGTACATATATAAAGTGGAATATTACTAAGCCATGAAAGGAATGAAATTGGGTCATTTGTAGAGACGTCGATGGATCTAGAGACTGTCATACAGAGTGAAGTAAGTCAGAAAGAGAAAAACAAATCTTGTATATTCATGCATATATGTGGAACCTAGAAAAACTGTACAGATTAACCATTTTGCAAGGAATAAATAGAGCAACAGATGTAGACAACAATCGTATGGACACAAGGGGGGAAAGCTCTTGAGGGTGTGGTGGTGGGAGGAGTTGAGAGATTGGGATTGGCATGTAAACATTTATATGTATAAAATAGATAACCAATAAGAACCTGCTGTATAAAAATATAAAATAAAATTCAAAATTAAAAAGAAATAAAATTTAAAAAATAAAACAGAAAAAACAATTATTCCCTTCACATACATGTATTTATATGAACAAATTATTTCCATGCTTATATCTGTAAATACAAAAAAGAGGAATAAAATCTACCTTGAACCAAAAATGAAAAAGAGAAAAAAAAAACAGAACCCACCAGTTACACAGAGGAAAACTGTATCAGGGCACTTGCTCCAGTTGTAAACAATTCTGAAGTTGGTCAGTGGTGGGGAATCGTCTCCCATTCAGCCAGCAGCCCCCACACAACAAGCGTCCTCATTGCAAAGCTGGGGCACCGTGCCGAGGCATCTGTGAGTAAACGTGAGCTGAGCCCCAGGCCAGTTGCTGCTGAACTGTTCCCACCCTTCCCAGGTAAAACACCTGAATATATACAAGGACTTGAAAGCCTAGAGGAAGGGCCATGGAGCCACACGAGTGACAGCATGCCAGCTGACTTGGTGCCTGCAGGCCAGCCAGGATGGTCCTGGCCCTGGGTGCTCTTCTGGAAGATTTCCATTTCCCTGCCTGAGATACCCGTCCTGTCCCTGCCCCCACTGCTTTTTTCCTTCCTCACCTCTGCCCAGGGAGAAATTCCAGCAGCAGGTATGGGTGACACATCCTCTTCTTTAGCAGGTGGCAGCCTGGCAACTGCTGCAGAAAGTCCAGCAGAGCCCCACTCACACTGGGCCACCCACAAAGCCGTGGCCTCTCACTCCCTCCCACCAGCCCAGCCCCGAGACTGCTGACAGGGCAGAGAAAATGGCGTCAGGCACAGCTGCAGGGGCTCTTGCTGCCTGGAGTGGTATTTATGTTGATCTCAACCCAGGCACACCTGGGGAGGACAGGCCGGCACGGTAAGGCTGCCCAGGTCAGCCAATCATCACCCCTCAGGGGCTCACAGTTGAAGAAAATGGAACTTGCTGAACCGGCCAGGTCCAAGGAACAGGTGTGGGCTCCTGAGAGTCAGGATAGACAAGGGGCTGCAGCTTTGGCTTGTTTTCTAATCATTTTATCTGGCCCATGAGTGGGAGACAACTTCAAGAAAACCCTCTCCTAATGAGAGGAACCCAGGAGTCAGGGAGACGAGGGGTGGGTGGTGGTTGGAGATAGAGGCCTGGTGCCCTGGGTGCAGTGGAAGTGTCTGGAAGACCAGGTGGAGGGAGGCCACACAGAGTGATGCCCAGGGTCACAGACCTGTCGGAGCTGCTGTTTGTTAGTTCAAGTCCTGCTCTGAGGTGCTCTGTGTCAGCTCTGAGCGACAGGTGAGCTGGGGGTGCTCTTCAATGAGGGCTATGTGCACGGTTCCTGTGTGCCCAGCCCTGCCACGGTACCTGCAAGGGTAGCTCTGTATCCTGGGAGGGGCCTGACCACGAGAGCCCCGTGGGCTGGGTTGGGGGTGGGGTACCTGCCCAGGAGAGCTCCATAGCCTGGGATTGGCCTGACCACGAGAGCCCCATGGGCTGCTGGGGACCTTGTAAAGGATGTCAGGACAGTCAGTGAAGCCACCGAGGATATACCTCCAGTTGCTCCTGATTCCTACACCCTGCTGGTCATTCTACCAACCACCAGGACATGGTATTCTGTATTAGTCTTCAATGATGCCTTCTTTTGTATTCCATTAGTCCCAGAGTCACAAGAAATTTTGGCTTGTGAGTGGCAGGACTCAACATACAACTAAAACAATACTTCCGGGCCGTCTTGCCCCAAGGGTTCAAAAATTCCCACACCATCTTTGGGGAAAGCTTAGCTAAAGACCGAAAAGTTCTACCTCTGGAAAAGGAAACCCTCCTTCAATATGCAGATGACATTCTGATCGCCAGCCCTACTAAGGAGGCCTCTGAACTACCAAGCCAATAAAGGATAGAAGTTGTCCAAGAAAAAGCTCAAATATCACAGACTGCGGTGACCTGCCTGGGCTTCATTCTCACACAAGGTCGGAGAAGCCCATCCCAGGAAAGGGAAGAAACCATTAGCAGCCTTACCCCTTTCTAAAACTAGAAGACAGCTTAGGGGTTCCTGGGGAGGCCAGGGTTTGCTGCTTCTGGATCCCTAACTACAGTCTACTAGCTGGGCCTCTATATGAAACACTGAAAGGAAAAGATGATGATCCTTTTGAACAGAATCCAGAAGTGGCCTTTCAAGAATGGAAAGAGCAGTCAATTCAGACCCTTGCCCTGGAACTCCCTAATTGAGCTAAACCCTTTGACCTTTCCATTCCCGGTGAAAGGTGAATCGCCATTGGAGAATTAGTGCAAAAACTGGGACCACTTGAAATGGAACAACGCAAGAATGCCATCCAGGTAGGATAAACTACAGTCACCAAGGGGCTTGGCCCACTGCCACATCTGGCCAAGATACTGGCGGTATCTAAAAACCTGGAAATCAGCAGCCCAAAAGGCCACCTCCCTCCTAAGGGAAAAGGACCCCACGTGGTGATCCTAATCACCAACCATGCCCTGAAGTTGCAGGGTTCGCTCCGTGGGCACACCGACCTCGGGTGAGGAGGCCCTCCAACTCCAACATCCAGAGAGATAACCGGGGGCAACAGGGCACCATGACGACTCGTGTGAACATCACTTGACCTGGAGTTTCTCTCATAAAACAACAATAGTGTGTCCCGAAGGAGTAGACTACTGCTTGCAGGACTTACTGCACCCGGAGGGGAGCTAATAATCTTGGCGGGGGAACCGTATATCACACTGTCACCATAGAAAAGCCTACAGACACCATGATGATGGTGGCCAATAAGACCGGCTGGGCTCCTGTTTACTTCAAAAGGCTGTTGACTCAGTGGCCATCATGGTCCTTGATCACCACTGACCCTGGACTGTCTGGGAGTTGAGCGGGCAAGGCTCTGACACCTGGTGCTGTTTTTATGTTAATTCAGGGGCCTAATTGAAGAAAGAGCAGACTACTGGTCAGAGCATCTAGGCTGGCAGAAACGGTCAGCCTAAGGTGGCCGAACAAATGTGGGGCGGGGTGAAATCGGCCCCCACAGCGTCTCTGCACATCTCTTTCCTGGACCCTCAAAGGTCATTAGAATCTATAACACTTCCAATGCTGGTGCTCAGGCGGACGAGCAGGGAGGCAGGGGTCCTGGGGCCAATCAACGTCACCTGGAGGCTGCTGGGGAGAAGTTCTGACCCTCGTCCCCTGGTATGAGGGCTCCCAACTCAGCACTCAGCAGTTACAGAAGAAGGGTCTGCACCCTCAGCACTCCAAGAATGAGGAACGGGACAAAAGGCAGAGGAGGGGTTTGTCCCCAGCAAAGCCCATTAAAAATCCCTGGGAGATAAAAATAGAATCTGGGCAATAAAGTCAAGTCTGACCTTTTTTATCCTTTGTGCTTTGTCTAATTTCACGTGCTCCTAGGGTCCCGCATGCAGAGGTTCCACACCCGGCACTTCAGACCAGATTTCCTAGTGCAGAATGGCTGGGTCGACACCTCAGCTCCTGGGGCCCAGTGCAGACTCCGAGATATAGAGCCTGAGCTGCAGCCAACCCGGCCCTCGAGAGCTCCGCCCCCTCCCTCCCACTGACTCTGACAGGATCTCTACACAGCAGCCCAGCCCACAGCCCACGGGGTAGTGCATGCTCTCACCTCTCCATTCTCTGATCAAAATATAAAGTTTCCTTTGCTTGGGACCCAAACTCAGTCTCGATCTGTTGGCCCCAATGACACTGGGCAGGGGGACACTTGTTGGGGTCCACTCTGGAGGATCAGTAACAGAAATTGAGACTATTGTAACTTCAATGAACAGAGGTGTGAGCCACACTGTAGTTAACATAGAACAGTTTAGAAGGCTCGGGTAAAATAAGATGTTTCTAACACTTCCATTTGATATTTCCATCACTTTATCATAAGCAAGTTCAGTGAAAAGGTTTGTCTTATTTGTCAGGTCAATATTAGAGAAATGAAGTGATTTCTTTCCAAGGATGTACATCTAATAATCTTGGTTAAAGCTTCAATCTTGTTTTAAATGCTTTTCCATTGAAAATGATACCTCTCTTTCAGCTCCCCCATTTCTGAGAAGTATAAAATCTTATAATTTATTATTATCAAAGGGGAAAGGTGGGAGGAGGGATAAATTAACAGTTTGGAATTAACACATACACACTGCTATGTATAAAGTAGATCATCAACAAGGAACTACTGTATAGCACAGGGAACTACACTCAATATTTTGCAATAACCTATAAGGGGAAATAATCGGAAAAAGAATAGATATTTTTATTGATATCATCTATCAATGACAGTTAAAGTGTAACCTAAGGGAAGCCGGTGGTGAGTGCTTCTGACCCTGAAGACTTCAATCATCTAAAGTTTGGACTCTGCCTACTTCCCAAGGCCCTTAATGAACATATGTGTAGCCGTAGCTTAAAAAACTCCCCAGTTTGGGTTTCGGGGAGACACTGATTTTGAAAAAGCCCTGGCGTTCTCCTTACATGAATGGGACTCTTCCTACTGCTAAAACATGTCTGTCACATCCAGAGGATGGTATACCGTCTGATCGGGAAGAGTTTGGAAAAGGCATCTCATCTCCTCATCTCCTGGTGCTCGGGTTTACCCCTCCAGCGTCTTTACTAACAGTCTCCCCACTTGGAGATGTCAGCACTGTCAACATCCTGTTGCGTACAGTTTGGAATTTGTCCAGAGGATGAAGCGGAAGGATGAGGAACAATGAGAGACAAGTGTTCAGACAGGCACATGTCACTCTAATTTCCAATCAGGAAGACGAATTGACCAAAGGCTAGGGTTGCCCATGGAAACAGTATAGGGCTTGAGGAAATCCCACTGCTTTGTGGCCAGTTCCCATAAACACAAGTTGAACAATGGAACTCAGGGGCAGTAAAATTCACGAAACTGCAGAGTTGAAAATATCTATCACTGAAAAATGTCTTGAGGAAAGTCAGAGAAAAGGATTGGTAAGCAAGGGAGAATGGCAGGAAAGGGATTTGAGGAGGTAGAAAGGACTCGCCATTAAGCACAAGAAAAGGGGCTGAACATTGCCAACATTGCAGTTGGCCAAAAAGGCTGTATGCGTTTTTTTCTGTATATATTCAAGAAAAGGGCATACACTTTTCTAGCCAACCAAACAGGTGGGCACTGGAAATCAATACTACAAAAGATATCACTTCGCATCAGTCAGAAGAGCCATCCTCATAAAGTGTAAACACCAGAAATGCAGGACAGGGCAAGGAGAAGAGGGAGCCCTGTGAGGCTTATAGTGGAAATGTATATTGCCAACGGCCATTCTGGAGAAGTGTATTGTGTTTACTAAAGCATCTAAAAAATGAGCTACAGAGCATAAGGCACTTGCACTCATGGGCGTATATCTTGGGAAAAACAAAAATCGAGAGGACACAGGCACCCCAATGTTTACTGCCTCTCTGTTTAAAAGATCCTCGACTAGGATAGAACTTAAATGTCTCTGGAGGGAAAAAATGGATAGAGATGTGGTACTTATGTAGAGTGGAATATTACTCAGCCTGGAAATCAATGAGATATGGCCAGTTGTAACAACTCCGGAGGAGTTACGTATGATCATTCTAAGTGACAGAATTCAAAAAGAAAAAGACACATATCATAAGATATCACTTAAAGGTGGAATCCAAAATGGCTACACATGAAATAAATTACAAAACAAAAACATAGTCAAATATGTAGAAAGCACGCGTAAGGCTGCTGAACGGGAAAGGTGGGGGGGGTGAGGCATCATCCAGGAGGTTGAAATTAGCAAAGATACCATTCCAAATACCAAACTGATAATCAACAAGGCCTACACGGTAGCTAAAAGAACTGCACTCAGCACACTCAAGTCACCGGAAAAGAATATCTATGACTGGTAAGAATCTGAAAAAGAATTTATTGATGTCTCTCTGTACGTGAATCAAGTGGATGTACAGCAGCAAGAAACAGAGCTTTGAAAATCAGCTGTAACCAATATAGTGATAAATTGCAAAAAATAAACGACAGAGAGACAGAGAAAACCTCTTACAACTTTTCCTCAGGGACGGTGATGCAACATGGATTGAACACATCTAGACCCACAGCAGGATGAGACATAAGGCTGGAAACTGTTCGCGCTAAGAGAAATGTGAGGTTGGGTGAGGAAATGCACACCCTTTAAAGTAATACTACCTGGTACCCATTCAATGGGTCCCAAATCTGCAGGTTCAAGGAATCTTCCTACAGCTAAAACATGCATGGAAAACCCAGAGGACTGTACACCATGTGATCGGGAGATGTGTCTAAAATGCACCTCATTTATCCTCTCCTGGTGCTCCTGTTCATCATTCCAGCCATGTTACTTAGAATCTCCCCAGTTAGAGAATCAGCACATTTAAACGTCTGTTTCACACATTTTGCAAATTGTGAGGAGGATGAACGGGAAGAGGGGGAACCAATGAGAGAATAGTTGTAGGGGTTTGGACGGGCACATGTCACTCTAATTTCCCATTAAGAATAAGAATTAAAAAAAGGCTCAGCCCGCCTCGCCGGAGCCAAAATAGGGCCTGAAGCAATCCTGCGGCTTTGAGGCCAGCTCACAAAAGAGCAACTTAAAAAATGGAGCTCAGGGTCACTGCAATTCACAAACCTGCAGAGTTATAAATGAAAACTAACGTCCAAAAATATGTTGAGGTAAGGCAAAGAAGAGGATCTGAATGCAAGACAGAATTGCAAGAAACAGATTTCAAGAGATAGATTGGACTCATCTTTAAAGCACATGAAAAGCGGCAGAATTTCGACAATGATGCAGTTGGCCCAAAAGGGAGTATGCGTTTTTTCCCGAATATATCCAGGAAAAAACGCATACGCCCTTTATGGGCAACCAAGCAAGCAAGCAATGCAAATGTGCACAACAAAGAAGTCTCATTTCCCACCGGTCAAAAGGGCCATCCGAAAAAATTGTAAAAACCAGAAATGCAGGACAGGCCATGGAGAACAGGGAGCCTTTATACACTGATGGACAGTGTGTGAACTGCCGAGAGCCACTCTGGAGAAGTGTATGGTGGTTCCTAAATCATCTAAAAAACAGAGCTACAGAGTATAGGGCACTTCCAATCACGGGAGTATATCTAGGGAAGTCTAAAAATCAACAAGACACAAGCACACCACATTTTAGGGCTACTCTGTTTACAAGAACCTCAACTTCAGTACACCTTAAATATCCCAGGAAAGAGAAAAATGGATAAAGAAAATGTGGTACTTATGTACAATGGAATATCTCTTCACCATGAAATCAATGTAATAAGGCTAGTAGAAGGATAAAGAGTGGATTTAGGTCCGATAATACTACTTGAAATAAGTCAAACAGAAAAAGAAACATATCATAAGATATCACTTATAGAGGGAGGATAAATATGGCTGCACAAAAAATGAATTACAAAACAGAACAGTGTCTCACATTTAGAAAACACACTTATGTCAGCTTAAGGGGAAAGGAGAGGTGGGGTGATGCATAAAACCAGAGTTTGAAATAAGCACAGATACCGTTCAATAAACCAAATAGGTATTAGACAAGATCTACACCTTGCTCAATGAACTGGCCTCAATACACCCTATACACCGCAGAGAAATATATCTGAGTAATAAGAATCTTAAAACCCATGTATTGATATATCTCCATAAGGGAATCAAGTGTGTGTAGAGCGGCACAAACACAGCAGTGAAAATGAGCTAAACCCCATTATAGAAATAAATTTTAAAACCAAAACGCAGAAACAATGAAAGAGAGAAAACTTCTTACAAAATTCGCTCAGGGGCTGTGATGCAACCTGGAATGACCACATATAAACCCACAGCTGGATAAGACATAAGGCTGGACACTTGGGGCTGAGAGGATTGGTGAGCTTTGCTGAGCAACTGCCGAAAGTTTAATGCAATACTTCATGCTACTCATTCCAAGGGTCCCAACACTGCAGGTTGAAGGGAATCTTCCTACAGCTAAAACATGCATGGGAAATCCAGCAGATGGTATACCATATGATCAGGAAAGGTTTCTAAAACGCACCTCATTTTCCTCTCCTGGGGCTCCGGATCAACATTCCAGCCACTTTACTAACAACATCCCCACATGGAGAGTCAATGACTTTAAGTTCCGGTATCGCACAGTCTGCAGTTAGTGCGGAGGATGAATGGGAATAGGGGGAACCAGTGAGAAAATAGCTGCAGCGGTTTCAATGCCCACATGTCACTCTAATTTCACACAGGAAGAAGAATTAACCAAAGGCACAACAAGGTGCCCCAGAAGAAAAATAGGGCCTGAAGAAATCCTGTGGATATGAGGCAAGATCACAAAAATAAGAGCTGAAAAATGGAACTAAGGGCAACTGCAATTCAAAAACCTGCAGAGTTATAAAGGCCAACTATTTTCCAAAACTATATTGAGGTAAGGCTATGAAGAGGCACTGACAGCAAGGCAGAATTGCAGGAAACCGATTTCAGGAGGTAGACTGGAATTGCATGTAAAGCATAGGAAAAGAGGCAGAACGTCCACAATGATGCACTTGGCCAAAAAGGGCGTATGCGTTTTTTCCTGAATATATTCAGGAAAAAATGCATACGCACGTTTTGGCCAACCAAGCAAGCTTGCAAATGAAATCTGCACTACAATGAAGTCTCACTGCCCCCCGGTCAAAAGGGCCATCTGAAAAAATTGTAAAATCCAGAAAGGCAGGTCAGGCCATGGAGAACTGGGAGCCTCGTTATGCTGATGGGCGGATGTAAATTGCCAACAGCCACTCTGGAGAAGTGTATGGTGTTTCCTGAATCATCTACAAAACAAAGCAACAGAGCCTAGGGCACTTCCACTTATGGTCCTATAGCTTAGGGAAATTAAAATCAAAAAGACACAGCCACCCCAAAGTTTGGGACGGCTCTGTTTACAAGAACCTCGTTTACGGTACAAGTTCAATATCACAGAAAGCGAAAAATGGATAAAGAACTTGTGGTACTTACGTACAAGGCAATATCACTCAGCAAGGAAATCTATGTCATCAGGCCCGTAGCAGCATAATGAGTGGATTCAGGTACGATGATTCTAAGTGAAATAAGTCAAACAGAAAAAGAAACATCATAAGATATCACTACTAAACTGAATGTAAACTTGGCTGCACGGGAATGGAATTACAAAACAGCACAGGGTCTCAAATGTAGAAAACCAACTTATGCTTGCTTAAGGGGAAAGGTGAGTTGGGGTGCTAGATAAAACCAGAGATGGAAATTAGCACAGATACCATTCCATAAGCCAAATATGTAATAAACAAGAGCTACTCCTTGTTCAACGAAGTGGACTCAACACCCCATATTAAACGCCTAAGAATATACCTGACTAGTAAGAATCTTAAAACCTATGGATTTATATGTCTCCGAAAGAGAATCAAGCGTGTGTACAGCGGCATAAACGCAGCAGTCAAAGAATTGATGAGGATCGGTGAGCAAATGCAGACCCTTTGAAGTCATATTGCATGGTACCCATTCCATGGGTCTCAACTCTCCAGGTTTAAGGGATTCTTCCTTCAGCTAAAACATGCATGTGGAACCCAGAGTATGATCCACCATGTGTTCGGGAAACGTGTTCAAATGTGTCTCAGTTTTAGTCCCCTGGTACTCGGGTGCAACATTCCAGACGCTTTACTAACCCTCTCCCCACTTGGAGAGTCAGTGCCTTTAAACTCCTGTTTGGCCCAGTTTGCAATTCCTGCGGAAAATGAACAGGAATAGGGAGAACCAATGAGAGACTAGCTGGAGGTGTCTGCACGGGCATATTTAACTCTCATTTCCCACCAGGCAGAGGAATTAACCAAAGGCTCAGTGTGCCATGCCGGAACCACACTAGAGCCTGAAGCAATCCTGCGGTGTTGCGGCCAGCTCACAAGAAAGCGAGTTGAAGAAAGGAGCTCAGGGGCACTGTCATTCACAAACCTGCAGAGTTATAAATGACAGCTATCGTCCAAAAATATATTGAAGTAAGGCTGCCAAGAGGACTTGAAAGCGGGGCAGAATTGCAGGAAACCGATTTCAGGAGGTAGACTGGAATTGCATGTAAAGCATAGGAAAAGAGGCAGAACGTCCAAAATGATGCACTTGGCCAAAAAGGGCGTTTGTGTTTTTTCCTGAATATATACAGGAAAAAACGCATACGCCATTTTTGGCCAACCAAGCAAGCTTGCAAAGGAAATCTGCACTACAATGTAGTCTCATTGCCCCACGGTCAAAAAGGCCATCTGAAAAATGTGTAAAATCCAGAAAGGCAGGACAGCCCATGGAGAACTGGGAGCCTTGTTATGCTGATGGGTGGAATGTAAATTGCCAACAGCCACTCTGGAGAAGTGTATGGTGTTTCCTGAAACATCCAAAAAACAAAGCAACAGAGCCTAGGGCAATTCCACTTATGGTCCTATAGCTTAGGGAAATTAAAATCAAAAAGACACAGCCACCCCAAAGTTTGGGACGGCTCTGTTTACAAGAACCTCCTTTATGGTACAAGTTCAATATCACAGAAAGCGAAGAATGGATAAAGAAGTTGTGGTACTCACGTACAATGCAATATCACTCAGCAATGAAATCTATGTCATCAGGCCCGTAGCAGCATAATGAGTGGATTCAGGTACGATGATTCTAAGTGAAATAACTCACACAGAAAAAGAAACATCATAAGGTAACACTAATACACGGAATGTAAACTTGGCTACACAGGAACTGAATTACAAAACAGAACAGGGTCTCAAATGTAGAAAAACAACTTATGCTTGCTTAAGGGGAAAGGTGAGTTGGGGTGCTGCATAAAACCAGAGATTGAAATTAGCACAGATACCGTTCCATAAGCGTAATATATAATAGTCAATAGCTACTCCTTGCTCAACGAAGTGGACTCAACACCCCATATTAAACGCCTAAGAATATACCTGACTAGTAAGAATCTTAAAACCTATGGATTTATAAGTCTCCGAAAGAGTCAAGCATGTGTACAGCGGCATAAACGCAGCAGTGATAGGATTGGTGAGGTTCGGTGAGCAAATGCAGACCCTTTGAAGTCATATTGCATGGTACCCATTCCATGGGTCTCAACTCTCCAGGTTTAAGGGATTCTTCCTTCAGCTAAAACATGCATGTGGAACCCAGAGTATGATCCACCGTGTGTTCGGGACACGTGTTCAATTGTGTCTCAGTTTTCGTCCAATGGTACTCGGGTGAAACATTCCAGAAGCTTTACTAACACTCTCCCCACTTGGAGAGTCAGTGCCTTTAACCTCCTGTTTGGCCCAGTTTCCAATTTCTGCGGAAAATGAACAGGAATAGGGAGAACCAATGAGAGACTAGCTGGAGGTGTCTGGACGGGCAAATTTAACTCTCATTTCCCACCAGGAATTGGAATTAACCAAAGGCTCAGTGTGCTGTGCCGGAACCGTACTAGTGTCTGAAGCAATCCTGCGGTGTTGCGGCCAGCTCACAAGAAAGCGAGTTGAAGAAAGGAGCTCAGGGGCACTGTCATTCATAAACCTGCAGAGTTATAAATGACAGCTATCATCCAAAAATATATTGAAGTAAGGCTGCCAAGAGGACTTGAAAGCGGGGCAGAATTGCAGGAAACCGAGTTCAGGAGGTAGACTGGAATTGCATGTAAAGCATAGGAAAAGAGGCAGAACGTCCACAATGACGCACTTGGCCAAAAAGGGCGTATGCGTTTTTTCCTGAATATATTCAGGAAAAAAACGCATACGCCCTTTTTGGCCAACCAAGCAAGCTTGCAAAGGAAATCTGCACTACAATGAAGTCTCACTGCCCCCCGGTCAAAAGGGTCATCTGAAAAAAGTGTAAAATCCAGAAGGGCAGGACAGGCCATGGAGAACTGGGAGCCTTGTTATGCTGATGGCCGGGATGTAAATTGCCAACAGCCACTCTGGAGAAGTGTGTGGTGTTTCCTGAAACATCCAAAAAGCAAAGCAACAGAGCCTAGGGCACTTCCACTTATGGTCCTATAGTTTAGGGAAATTAAAATAAAAAAGACACAGCCACCCCAAAGTTTGGGCCGGCTCTGTTTACAAAACCTCGTTTAAGGTACAAGTTCAATATCGCAGAAAGCGAAAAATAGATAAAGAAGTTGTGGTACTTACGTACAGTGAAATATCATTCAGAAACGAAATCTGTGTCATCAGGCCCATAGCAGCATCATGAGTGGATTAAGGTACGATGATTCTAAGTGGAATAAGTCACACAGAAAAAGAAACATCATAAGATATCACTAATATACGGAGTGTAAACTTGGCTACACAGGAACTGAATTCCAAAACAGAACAGGGTCTCAAATGTAGAAAGCCAACTGATGCTTGCTTAAGGGGAAAGCTGAGTTGGGGTGCTGGATAAAACCAGATAGTGAAATTTGCACAGATACCGTTCCATCAGCCAAATATGTAATAGACAAGAGCTACTCCTTGCTCAACGAAGTGGACTCAACACCCCATATTAAACGCCTAAGAATAAACCTGACTAGTAAGAATCTTAAAACCTATGGATTTATATGTCTCCAAAAGAGAAACAAGCGTGTGTACAGTGGCATAAACACAGCAGTGATAGGATTGGTGAGGTTCGGTGAGCAAATGCAGACCCTTTGAAGTCATATTGCATGGTACCCATTCCATGGGTCTCAACTCTCCAGGTTTAAGGGATTCTTCCTTCAGCTAAAACATGCATGTGGA
Source organism: Lagenorhynchus albirostris (assembly GCF_949774975.1). Lineage (NCBI taxonomy): Eukaryota > Metazoa > Chordata > Mammalia > Artiodactyla > Delphinidae > Lagenorhynchus > Lagenorhynchus albirostris. The sequence goes on along the minus strand of NC_083098.1, from coordinate 58,328,086 downwards.
ACCCAGAGTATGATCCACCGTGTGATCAGGAAACGTGTTCAAATGTGTCTCAGTTTTCGTCCCCTGGTACTCAGGTGCAACATTCCAGACGCTTTACTAACACTCTCCCCACTTGGAGAGTTACTGCCTTTAACCTCCTGTTTGGCCCAGTTTGCAATTTCTGCGGAAAATGAACAGGAATAGGGAGAACCAATGAGAGACTAGCTGGAGGTGTCTGGACGGGCAAATTTAACTCTCATTCCCCACCAGGAAGAGGAATTAACCAAAGGCTCAGCGTGTCGTGCCGGAACCACACTAGGGCCTGAAGCAATCCTGCGGTGTTGTGGCCAGCTCACAAGAAAGCGAGTTGAAGAAAGGAGTTCAGGGACACTGTAACTCACAAACCTGCAGAGTTATAAATGACAGCTATCGTCCAAAAATATATTGAAGTAAGGCTGCCAAGAGGACTTGAAAGCGGGGCAGAATTGCAGGAAACCGATTTCAGGAGGTAGACTGGAATTGCATGTAAAGCATAGGAAAAGAGGCAGAACGTCCACAATGATGCACTTGGCCAAGAAGTGCGTATGCGTTTTTTCCTGAATATATTCAGGAAAAAACGCATACGCCCTTTTTGGCCAACCAAGCAAGCTTGCAAAGGAAATCTGCACTACAATGAAGTCTCACTGCCCCCCGGTCAAAAAGGCCATCTGAAAAAAGTGTAAAATACAGAAAGGCAGAACAGGCCATGGAGAACTGGGAGCCTTGTTATGCTGATGACTGGGATGTAAACTGCCAACATCCACTCTGGAGAAGTGTATTGTGTTTCCTGAAACATCTAATAAATAAAGCAACAGAGCCTAGGGCACTTCAACTTTTGGTCCTATAGCTTAGGGAAATTAAAATCAAAAAGACACAGCCACCCCAAAGTTTGGGACGGCTCTGTTTACAAGAACCTCGTTTATGGTACAAGTTCAATATCACAGAAAGCGAAAAATGGATAAAGATGTTGTGGTACTTACGTACAATGCAATATCACTCAGCAATGAAATCTATGTCATGAGGCCCATAGCAGCATAATGAGTGGATTCAGGTACGATGATTCTAAGTGAAATAAGTCACACAGAATAAGAAACATTATAAGATATCACTAATACACAGAATGTAAACTTGGCTACACAGGAACTGAATTACAAAACAGAACAGGGTCTCAAATATAGAAAACCAAGTTATGCTTGCTTAAGGGGAAAGGTGAGTTGGGGTGCTGCATAAAACCAGAGATTGAAATTAGCACAGATACCGTTCCATCAGCCAAATTTGTAATAGACAAGTGCTACTCCTTGCTCAACGAAGTGGACTCAACACCCCATATTAAACGCCTAAGAATATATCTGACTAGTAAGAATCTTAAAACCTATGGATTTATATGTCTCTGAAAGAGAATCAAGCATGTGTACAGTGGCATAAACGCAGCAGTGATAGGATTGGTGAGGTTCGGTGAGCAAATGCAGACCCTTTGAAGTCATATTGCATGGTACCCATTCCATGGGTCTCAAATCTCCAGGTTTAAGGGATTCATCCTTCAGCTAAAACATGCATGTGGAACCCAGAGTATGATCCACCGTGTGATCGGGAAACGTGTTCAAATGTGTCTCAGTTTTCGTCCCCTGGTACTCGGGTGCAACATTCCAGAAGCTTTACTAACACTCTACCCACTTGGAGAGTCAATGCCTTTAACCTCCTGTTTGGCCCAGTTTGCAATTTCTGTGGAAAATGAACAGGAATAGGGAGAACCAATGAGAGACTAGCTGGAGGTGTCTGGACGGGCAAATTTAACTCTCATTTCCCACCAGGCAGAGGAATTAACCAAAGGATCAGTGTGCCGTGCCAGAACCACACTAGGGCCTGAAGCAATCCTGCGGTGTTGCGGCCAGCTCACAAGAAAGCGAGTTGAAGAAAGGAGCTCAGGGGCACTGTCATTCACAAACCTGCAGAGTTATAAATGACAGCTATCGTCCAAAAATATATTGAAGTAAGGCTGCCAAGAGGACTTGAAAGTGGGGCAGAATTGCAGGAAACCGATTTCAGGAGGTAGACTGGAATTGCATGTAAAGCATAGGAAAAGAGGCAGAACGTCCACAATGATGCACTTTGCCAAAAAGGGCATATGAATTTTTTTCCTGAATATATTCAGGAAAAAACGCATATGCACTTTTTGGCCAACCAAGCAAGCTTGCAAAGGAAATCTGCACTACAATGAAGTCTCACTGCCCCCTGGTCAGAAGGGACATCTGAAAAAAGTGTAATATCCACAAAGGCAGGACAGGCCATGGAGAACTGGGAGCCTTGTTATGCTGATGTGCGGGATGTAAATTGCCAACAGCCACTCTGGAGAAGTGTAGGGTGTTTCCTGAATCATCTACAAAACAAAGCAACAGAGCGTAGGGCACTTCCACTTATGGTCCTAAAGCTTAGGGAAATTAAAATCAAAAAGACACAGCCACCCCAAAGTTTGGGATGGCTCTGTTTACAAGAACCTCATTTACGGTACAAGTTCAATATCACAGAAAGTGAAAAATGGATAAAGAAGTTGTGGTACTTACGTACAATGCAATATCACTTAGCAATGAAATCTATGTCATCAGGCCCGTAGCAGCATAATGAGTGGATTCAGGTACGATGATTCTAAGTGAAATAAGTCACACAGAAAAAGAAACTTCATAAGATATCACTACTACACGGAATGTAAACTTGGCTACACAGGAACTGAATTACAAAACAGAATAGGGTGTCAAATGTAGAAAACCAACTTATGCTTGCTTAAGGGGAAAGGTGAGTTGGGGTGCTGCCTAAAACCAGAGATTGAAATTAGCACAGATACCGTTCCATAAGCCAAATTTGTAATAGACAAGAGCTACTCCTTGCTCAACGAAGTGGACTCAACACCCCATATTAAACGCCTAAGAATATATCTGACTAGTAAGAATCTTAAAACCTATGGATTTACATGTCTCCGAAAGAGAATCAAGCATGTGTACAGCGGCATAAATGCAGCAGTGATAGGATTGGTGAGGTTCGGTGAGCAAATGCAGACCCTTTGAAGTCATATTGCATGGTACCCATTCCATGGGTCTCAACTCTCCAGGTTTAAGGGATTCATCCTTCAGCTAAAACATGCATGTGGAACCCAGAGTATGATCCACCGTGTGATCGGGAAATGTGTTCAAATGTGTCTCAGTTTTGTCCCCTGGTACTCGGGTGCAACATTCCAGAAGCTTTATTAACACTCTCCCCACTTGGAGAGTCAATGTCTTTAACCTCCTGTTTGGCCCAGTTTGCAATTTCTGCGGAAAATGAACAGGAATTGGGAGAACCTATGAGAGACTAGCTGGAGGTGTCTGGACGGGCAAATTTAACTCTCATTTCCCACCAGGCAGAGGAATTAACCAAAGGCTCAGTGTGCCATGCCAGAACCACACTAGGGCCTGAAGCAATCCTGCCGTGTTGCGGCCAGCTCACAAGAAAGCGAGTTGAAGAAAGGAGCTCAGGGGCACTGTCATTCACAAACCTGCAGAGTTATAAATGACAGCTATCGTCCAAAAATATATTGAAGTAAGGCTGCCAAGAGGACTTGAAAGCGGGGCAGAATTGCAGGAAACCGATTTCAGGAGGTAGACTGGAATTGCATGTAAAGTATAGAAAAAGAGTCAGAACGTCCACAATGATGCACTTGGCCAAAAAGGGCGTATGCGTTTTTTCCTGAATATATTCAGGAAAAAACGCATACGCCCTTTTTGGCCAACCAAGCAAGCTTGCAAAGGAAATCTGCACTACAATGAAGTCTCACTGCCCCCCGGTCAAAAGGGCCAGCTGAAAAAATTGTAAAATCCAGAAAGGCAGGACAGGCCATTGAGAACTGGGAGCCTTGTTATGCTTATGGGCGGGATGTAAATTGCCAACAGCCACTCTGGAGAAGTGTATGGTGTTTCCTGAATCATCTACAAAACAAAGCAACAGAGCGTAGGGCACTTCCACTTATGGTCCTAAAGCTTAGGGAAATTAAAATCAAAAAGACACAGCCACCCCAAAGTTTGGGACGGCTCTGTTTACAAGAACCTCGTTTTCGGTACAAGTTCAATATCACAGAAAGAGAAAAATGGATAAAGAAGTTGTGGTACTTACGTACAATGCAATATCACTCAGCAATGAAATCTATGTCATCAGGCCCGTAGCAGCATAATGAGTGGATTCAGGTATGATGATTCTAAGTGAAATAAGTCACACAGAAAAAGAAACTTCATAAGATATCACTACTACACGGAATGTAAACTTGGCTACAAAGGAACTGAATTACAAAACAGAACAGGGTCTCAAATGTAGAAAACCGACTTATGCTTGCTTAAGGGGAAAGGTGAGTTGGGGTGCGGCATAAAACCAGAGATTGAAATTAACACAGATACCGTTCCATTAGCCAAATTTGTAATAGACAAGAGCTACTCCTTGCTCAACGAAGTGGACTCAACACCCCATATTAAACGCCTAAGAATATATCTGACTAGTAAGAATCTTAAAACCTATGGATTTATATCTCTCCGAAAGAGAATCAAGCATGTGTACAGCAGCATAAACGCAGCAGTGATAGGATTGGTGAGGTTCGGTGAGCAAATGCAGACCCTTTGAAGTCATATTGCATGGTACCCATTCCATGGGTCTCAACTCTCCAGGTTTAAGGGATTCATCCTTCAGCTAAAACATGCATGTGGAACCCAGAGTATGATCCACCGTGTGTTCGGGAAACGTGTCCAAATGTGTCTCAGTTTTGTCCCGTGGTACTCGGGTGCAACATTCCAGAAGCTTTACTAACACTCTCCCCACATGGAGAGTCAATGTCTTTAACCTCCTGTTTGGCCCAGTTTGCAATTTCTGCGGAAAATGAACAGGAATTAGGAGAACCTATGAGAGACTAGCTGGAGGTGTCTGGACGGGCAAATTTAACTCTCATTTCCCACCAGGAACAGGAATTAACCAAAGGCTCAGTGTGCCATGCCAGAACCATACTAGGGCCTGAAGCAATCCTGCGGTGTTGCGGCCAGCTCACAAGAAAGCGAGTTGAAGAAAGGAGCTCAGGGACACTGTAACTCACAAACCTGCAGAGTTATAAATGACAGGTATCGTCCAAAAATATATTGAAGTAAGGCTGCCAAGAGGACTTGAAAGCGGGGCAGAATTGCAGGAAACCGATTTCAGGAGGTAGACTGGAATTGCATGTAAAGCATAGGAAAAGAGGCAGAACGTCCACAATGATGCACTTGGCCAAAAAGGGCGTATGCGTTTTTTCCTGAATATATTCAGGAAAAAACGCATACGACCTTTTTGGCCAACCAAGCAAGCTTGCAAAAGAAATCTGCACTACAATGAAGTCTACTGCCCCCCGGTCAAAAGGGCCAGCTGAAAAAAGTGTAAAATCCAGAAAGGCAGGACAGGCCATGGAGAACTGGGAGCCTTGTTATGCTGATGGGAGGGTTGTAAATTGCCAACAGCCACTCTGGAGAAGTGTATGGTGTTTCCTGAATCATCTACAAAACAAAGCAACAGAGCGTAGGGCACATCCACTTATGTTCCTAAAGCTTAGGGAAATTAAAATCAAAAAGACACAGCCACCCCAAAGTTTGGGATGGCTCTGTTTACAAGAATCTCATTTACAGTACAAGTTCAATATCACAGAAAGCGAAAAATGGATAAAGAAGTTGTGGTACTTACGTACAATGCAATATCACTCAGCAATGAAATCTTTGTCATCAGGCCCGTAGCAGCATAATGAGTGGATTCAGGTACGATGATTCTAAGTGAAATAAGTCACACAGAAAAAGAAACTTCATAAGATATCACTACTACACGGAATGTAAACTTGGCTACAAAGGAACTGAATTACAAAACAGAATAGGGTGTCAAATGTAGAAAACCAACTTATGCTTGCTTAAGGGGAAAGGTGAGTTGGGGTGCTGCCTAAAACCAGAGATTGAAATTAGCACAGATACCGTTCCATAAGCCAAATATATATAGTAGACAAGAGCTATTCCTTGCTCAAAGAAGTGGACTCGACACCCCATACTAAACGCCTAAGAATATACCTGACTAGTAAGAATCTTAAAACCTATGCATTTACATGTCTCTGAAAGAGATTCAAGCGTGTGTACAGCGGCATAAACGCAGCAGTGATAGGATTGGTGAGGTTCGGTGAGCAAATGCAGACCCTTTGAAGTCATATTGCATGGTTCCCATTCCATGGGTCTCAACTCTCCAGGTTTAAGGGATTCTTCCTTCAGCTAAAACATGCATGTGGAACCCAGAGTATGATCCACCGTGTGTTCGGGAAACGTGTTCAATTGTGTCTCAGTTTTCTTCCAATGGTACTCGGGTGCAACATTCCAGAAGCTTTACTAACACTCTCCCCACTTGGAGAGTCAGTGCCTTTAACCTCCTGTTTGGCCCAGTTTGCAATTTCTGCGGAAAATGAACAGGAATAGGGAGAACCAATGAGAGACTAGCTGGAGGTGTCTGGACGGGCAAATTTAACTCTCATGTCCCACCAGGAACAGGAATTAACCAAAGGCTCAGCGTGCCGAGCCGGAACCACACTAGGCCCTGAAGCAATCCTGCGGTGTTGCGGCCAGCTCACAAGAAAGCGAGTTGAAGAAGGTAACTCAGGGGCACTGTAATTCACAAACCTGCAGAGTTATAAATGACAGCTATCGTCCAAAAATATATTGAAGTAAGGCTGCCAAGAGGAGTTGAAAGCGGGGCAGAATTGCAGGAAACCGAGTTCAGGAGGTAGACTGGAATTGCATGTAAAGCATAGGAAAAGAGGCAGAACGTCCACAATGATGCACTTGGCCAAAAAGGGCGTATGCGTTTTTTCCTGAATATATTCAGGAAAAAACGCATACGCCCTTTTTGGCCAACCAAGCAAGCTTGCAAAGGAAATCTGCACTACAATGAAGTCTCACTGCCCCCAGTCAAAAGGGCCATCTGAAAAAAGTGTAAAATCCAGAAAGGCAGGACAGGCCATGGAGAACTGGGAGCTTTGTTATGCTGATGGGCGGAATGTAAATTGCCAACAGCCACTCTGGAGAAGTGTATGGTGTTTCCTAAAACATCCAAAAAACAAAGCAACAGAACCTAGGGCACTTCCACTTATGGTCCTATAGCTTAGGGAAATTAAAATCAAAAAGACACAGCCACCCCAAAGTTTGCGACGGCTCTGTTTACAAGAACCTCGTTTACGGTACAAGTTCAATATCACAGAAAGCGAAGAATGGATAAAGAAGTTGTGGTACTTACGTACAATGCAATATCACTCAGCAATGAAATCTATGTCATCAGGCCCATAGCAGCATAATGACTGGATTCAGGTACGATGATTCTAAGTGAAATAACTCACACAGAAAAAGAAACATCATAAGGTAACACTAATACACGGAATGTAAACTTGTCTACACAGGAACTGAATTACAAAACAGAACAGGGTCTCAAATGTAGAAAACTAACTTATGCTTGCTTAAGGGGAAAGGTGAGTTGGGGTGCTGCATAAAACCAGAGATTGAAATTAGCACAGATACCGTTCCATAAGCCAAATATATATAGTAGACAAGAGCTATTCCTTGCTCAAAGAAGTGGACTCGACACCCCATACTAAACGCCTAAGAATATACCTGACTAGTAAGAATCTTAAAACCTATGGATTTACATGTCTCTGAAAGAGATTCAAGCGTGTGTACAGCGGCATAAACGCAGCAGTGATAGGATTGGTGAGGTTCGGTGAGCAAATGCAGACCCTTTGAAGTCATATTGCATGGTTCCCATTCCATGGGTCTCAACTCTCCAGGTTTAAGGGATTCTTCCTTCAGCTAAAACATGCATGTGGAACCCAGAGTATGATCCACCGTGTGTTCGGGAAACGTGTTCAATTGTGTCTCAGTTTTCGTCCAATGGTACTCGGGTGCAACATTCCAGAAACTTTACTAACACTCTCCCCACTTGGAGAGTCAGTGTCTTTAACCTCCTGTTTGGCCCAGTTTGCAATTTCTGCGGAAAATGAACAGGAATAGGGAGAAACAATGAGAGACTAGCTGGAGGTGTCTGGACGGGCAAATTTAACTCTCATGTCCCACCAGGAACAGGAATTAACCAAAGGCTCAGCGTGCCGAGCCGGAACAACACTAGGCCCTGAAGCAATCCTGCGGTGTTACGGCCAGCTCACAAGAAAGCGAGTTGAAGAAGGTAACTCAGGGGCACTGTAATTCACAAACCTGCAGAGTTATAAATGACAGCTATCGTCCAAAAATATATTGAAGTAAGGCTGCCAAGAGGAGTTGAAAGCGGGGCAGAATTGCAGGAAACCGAGTTCAGGAGGTAGACTGGAATTGCATGTAAAGCATAGGAAAAGAGGCAGAACGTCCACAATGATGCACTTGGCCAAAAAGGGCGTATGCGTTTTTTCCTGAATATATTCAGGAAAAAACGCATACGCCCTTTTTGGCCAACCAAGCAAGCTTGCAAAGGAAATCTGCACTACAATGAAGTCTCACTGCCCCCTGGTCAAAAGGGCCATCTGAAAAAAGTGTAAAATCCAGAAAGGCAGGACAGGCCATGGAGAACTGGGAGCCTTGTTATGCTGATGGGCGGAATGTAAATTGCCAACAGACACTCTGGAGAAGTGTATGGTATTTCCTGAATCATCTACAAAACAAAGCAACAGAGCCTAGGGCACTTCCACTTATGGTACAATAGCTTAGGGAAATTAAACTCAAAAAGACACAGCCACCCGAAATTTTGGGACGGCTCTGTTTAAAAGGACCTCATTTATGGTACAAGTTCAATATAGTAGAAAGCGAAAAATGGATAAAGAAGTTGTGGTACTTACGTACAATGCAATATCACTCAGCAATGAAATCCATGTCATCAGGCCCGTAGCAGCATAATGAGTGGATTCAGGTACGATGATTCTAAGTGAAATAAGTCACACAGAAAAAGAAACATCATAAGATATCACTAATACAAGGAATGTAAACTTGGCTACACAGGAACTGAATTACAAAACAGAACAGGGTCTCAAATGTAGAAAACCAACTTATGCTTGCTTAAGGGGAAAGGTGAGTTGGGGTGCTGCATAAAACCAGAGATGGAAATTAGCACAGATACCCTTCCATAAGCCAAATATGTAATAGACAAGAGCTACTCCTTGCTCAACGTAGTGGACTCAACACCGCATATTAAATGCCTAAGAATATACCTGACTAGTAAGAATCTTAAAACCTATGGATTTATATGTCTCCAAAAGAGAATCAAGCATGTGTACAGTGGCATAAACGCAGCAGTGATAGGATTACTGAGGTTCGGTGAGCAAATGCAGACCCTTTGAAGTCATATTGCATGGTACCCATTCCATGGGTCTCAACTCTCCAAGTTTAAGGGATTCTTCCTTCAGCTAAAACATGCATGCGAAACCCAGAGTATGATCCACCGTGTGATCGGGAAACGTGTTCAAATGTGTCTCAGTTTTCGTGCCCTGGTACTCGGGTGCAACATTCCAGACGCTTTACTAACACTCTCCCCACTTGGAGTGTCAGTGCCTTTAACCTCCTGTTTGGCCCAGTTTGCAATTTCTGTGGAAAATGAACAGGAATAGGGAGAACCAATGAGAGACTAGCTGGAGGTGTCTGCACGGGCATATTTAACTCTCATTTCCCACCAGGCAGAGGAATTAACCAAAGGCTCAGTGTGCCATGCCGGAACCACACTAGAGCCTGAAGCAATCCTGCGGTGTTGCGGCCAGCTCACAAGTAAGCGAGTTGAAGAAAGGAGCTCAGGGGCACTGTCATTCACAAAACTGCAGAGTTATAAATGACAGCTATCGTCCAAAAATATATTGAAGTAAGGCTGCCAAGAGGACTTGAAAGCGGGGCAGAATTGCAGGAAACCGATTTCAGGAGGTAGACAGGAATTGCATGTAAAGCATAGGAAAAGGGGCAGAACGTCCACAATGATGCACTTGGCCAAAAAGGGCGTTTGTGTTTTTTCCTGAATATATACAGGAAAAAACGCATACGCCATTTTTGGCCAAGCAAGCAAGCTTGCAAAGGAAATCTGCACTAAAATGAAGTCTCACAGCCCCCCGGTCAAAAGGGCCATCTGAAAAAAGTGTAAAATCCAGAAAGGCAGGACAGGCCATGGAGAACTGGGAGCCTTGTTATGCTGATGGACGGAATGTAAATTGCCAACAGCCACTCTGGAGAAGTGTATGGTGTTTCCTGAATCATCTACAAAACAAAGCAACAGAGCCTAGGGCACTTCCACTTATGGTCCTATAGCTTAGGGAAATTAAAATCAAAAAGACACAGCCACCCCAAACTTTGGGACGGCTCTGTTTACAAGAACCTCGGTTACGGTACAAGTTCAATATCACAGAGAGCGAAAAATGGATAAAGAAGTTGTGGTACTTACATACAATGCAATATCACTCAGCAATGAAATCTATGTCATCAGGCCCTTAGCAGCATAATGAGTGGATTCAGGTACGTTGATTCTAAGTGAAATAAGTCACACAGAAAAAGAAACATCATAAGATATCACTAATACACGGAATGTAAACTTGGCTACACAGGAACTGAATTACAAAACAGAACAGGGTCTCAAATGTAGAAAACCAACTTATGCTTGCTTAAGGGGAAAGGTGAGTTGGGGTGCTGCATAAAACCAGAGATTGAAATTAGCACAGATACTGTTCCATAAGCCAAAATTGTAATAGACAAGAGCTACTCGTTTCTCAACGAAGTGGACTCAACACCCCATATTAAACGCCTAAGAATATATCTGACTAGTAAGAATCTTAAAACCTATGGATTTATAAGTCTCCGAAAGAGAATCAAGCATGTGTACAGCAGCATAAACTCAGCAGTGATAGGATTGGTGAGGTTCGGTGAGCAAATGCAGACCCTTTGAAGTCATATTGCATGGTACCCATTCCATGGGTCTCAACTCTTCGGGTTTAAGGGATTCATCCTTCAGCTAAAACATGCATGTGGAACCCAGAGTATGATCCACCATGTGATCGGCAAACATGTTCAAATGTGTCTCAGTTTTCGTCCCCTGGTACTCGGGTGCAACATTCCAGACACTTTACTAACACTCTCCCCACTTGGAGAGTCAGTGCCTTTAACCTCCTGTTTGGCCCAGTTTGCAATTTCTGCGGAAAATGAACAGGAATAGGGAAAAACAATGACAGACTAGCTGGAGGTGTCTGGACGGGCAAATTTAACTCTCATTTCCCACCAGGAAGAGGAATTAACCAAAGGCTCAGCGTGCCATGCCGGAACCACACTAGGGCCTGAAGCAATCCTGCGGTGTTGCGGCCAGCTCACAAGAAAGCGAGTTGAAAAAAGGAGCTCAGGGGCACTCTAATTCACAAACGTGCAGAGTTATAAATGACAGCTATCGTCCAAAAATATATTGAAGTAAGGCTGCCAAGAGCACTTGAAAGCGGGGCAGAATTGAAGGAAACTGATTTCAGGAGGTAGACTGGAATTGCATGTAAAGCATAGGAAAAGAGGCAGAACGTCCACAATGATGCACTTGGCCAAAAAGGGCGTATGCGTTTTTTCCTGAATATATTCAGGAAAGCACGCATACGCCCTTTTTGGCCAACCAAGTAAGCTTGCAAAGGAAATCTGCACTACAATGAAGACTCACTGCCCCACGCTCAAAAGGGCCATCTGAAAAAAGTGTAAAATCCAGAAAGGCAGGACAGGCCATGGAGAACTGGGAGCCTTGTTATGCTGATGGGCGGGATGTAATTTGCCAACAGCCACTCTGGAGAAGTGTATGGTGTTTCCTGAAACACCTAAAACACAAAGCAACAGAGCCTAGGGCACTTCCACTTATGGTCCTATAGGTTAGGGAAATTAAAATCAAAAAGACACAGCCACCCCAAAGTTTGGGACGGCTCTGTTTACAAGAACCTCGTTTACGGTACAAGTTCAATATCACAGAAAGTGAAAAATAGATAAAGAATTTGTGGTACTTACATACAATGCAATATCACTCAGCAATGAAATCTATGTCATCAGGCCCGTAGCAGCATAATGAGTGGATTCAGGTACGATGATTCTAAGTGAAATAAGTCACACAGAAAAAGAAACATCATAAGATATCACTACTACACGGAATGTAAACTAAGCTACTCAGGAGCTGTATTACAAAACAGAACAGGGTCTCAAATGTAGAAAACCATCTTATGCTTGCTTAATGGGAAAGGTGAGTTGGGGTGCTGCATAAAACCAGAGATTGAAATTAGCACAGATACCGTTCCATAAGCCAAATATGTAATAGACAAGAGCTACTCCTTGCTTAACAAAGTGCTCTCAACACCCCATATTAAACGCCTAAGAATATACCTGACTAGTAATAATCTTATAACCTTTGGATTTATATGTCTCTGAAAGAAGATCAAGCATGTGTACAGCGGCATAAACGCAGCAGTGATAGGATTGGTGAGGTTCGGTGAGCAAATGCAGACCCTTTGAAGTCATATTGCATGGTACCCATTCCATGGGTCTCAACTCTCCAGGTTGAAGGGATTCTTCCTTCAGCTAAAACATGCATGTGGAACCCAGAGTATGATCCACCGTGTGTTCGGGAAACGTGTTCAAATGTGTCTCAGTTTTCGTGCCCTGGTACTCGGGTGCAACATTCCAGACGCTTTACTAACACTCTCCCCACTTGGAGAGTCAGTGCCTTTAACCTCCTGTTTGGCCTAGTTTGCAATTTCTGCGGAAAATGAACAGAAATAGGGAGAACCAATGAGAGACTAGCTGGAGGTGTCTGGACGGGCAAATTTAACTCTCATTTCCCACCAGGAAGAGGAATTAACCAAAGGCTCAGCGTGCCGTGCCAAACCACACTAGGCCCTGAAACAATCCTGCGGTGTTGCGGCCAGCTCACAAGAAAGCGAGTTGAAGAAAGGAGCTCAGGGACACTGTAACTCACAAACCTGCAGAGTTATAAATGACAGCTATGTCCAAAAATATATTGAAGTAAGGCTGCCAAGTGGACTTGAAAGCGGGGCAGAATTGCAGGAAACCGATTTCAGGAGGAAGACTGGAATTGCATGTAAAGCATAGGAAAAGAGGCAGAACGTCCACAATGATGCACTTGCCCAAAAAGGGCGTATGCGTTTTTTCCTGAATATATTCAGGAAAAAACGCATACGCCCTTTTTGGCCAACCAAGCAAGCTTGCAAAGGAAATCTGCACTACAATGAAGTCTCACTGCCCTCCAGTCAAAAGGGACATCTGAAAAATGTTTAAAATCCAGAAGGGCAGGACAGGCCATGGAGAACTGGGAGCCTTGTTATGCTGATGGGCGGGATGTAATTTGCCAACAGCCACTCTGGAAAAGTGTATGGTGTTTCCTGAAACAACCAAAAAGCAAAGCAACAGAGCCTAGGGCACTTCCACTTATGGTCCTATAGCTTAGGGAAATTAAAATCAAAAAAACACAGCCACCCCAAACTTTGGGACGGCTCTGTTTACAAGAACCTCATTTATGGTACAAGTTCAATATCACAGAAAGCGAAAAATGGATAAAGAATTTGTGGTACTTATGTACAATGCAATATCACTCAGCAATGAAATCTATGTCATCAGGCCCGTAGCAGCATAATGAGTGGATTCAGGTATGATGATTCTAAGTGAAATAAGGCACACAGAAATAGAAATATCATAAGGTATCACTAATACACGGAATGTAAACTTGGCTACACAGGAACTGAATTACAAAACAGAACAGGGTCTCAAATGTAGAAAACCAACTTATGCTTGCTTAAGGGGAAAGGTGAGTTGGGGTGCTGAATAAAACCAGAGATTGAAATTAGCACAGATACCGTTCAATAAGCCAAATATGTAATAGACAAGAGGTACTCCTTGCTCAACGAAGTGGACTCAACACCCCATATTAAACGCCTAAGAATATACCTGACTAGTAAGAATCTTAAAACCTATGGATTTATAAGTCTCCGAAAGAGTCAAGCATGTGTACAGCGGCATAAACGCAGCAGTGATAGGATGGTGAGGTTCGGTGAGCAAATGCAGACCCTTTGAAGTCATATTGCATGGTACCCATTCCATGGGTCTAAACTCTCCAGGTTTAAGGGATTCTTCCTTCAGCTAAAACATGCATGTGGAATCCAGAGTATGATCCACCGTGTGTTCGGGAAACGTGTTCAATTGTGTCTCAGTTTTCGTCCACTGGTACTCGGGTGCAACATTCCAGACGCTTTACTAATACTCTCCCATCTTGGAGAGTTAGTGCCTCTAACCACCTGTTTGGCCCAGTTTTCAATTTCTGTGGAAAATGAACAGGAATAGGGAGAACACAAGAGAGACTAGCTGGAGGTGCCTGGACGGCCAAATTTAACTCTCATTTCCCACCAGGAAGAGGAATTATCCAAAGGCTCAGCGTGCCGTGCCAGAAACACACAAGGGCCTGAAGCAATCCTGCGGTGTTGTGGCCAGCTCACAAGAAAGTGAGTTGAAGAAAGGAGCTCAGGGACACTCTAATTCATAAACCTGCAGAGGTATAAATGACAGCTATCATCCAAAAATATATTGAAGTAAGGCTGCCAAGAGGACTTGAAAGCGGGGCAGAATTGCAGGAAACCGATTTCAGGAGGTAGACTGGAATTGCATGTAAAGCACAGGAAAAGAGGCAGAACGTCCACAATGATGCACTTGGCCAAAAAGGGCGTATGCGTTTTTTCCTGAATATATTCAGGGAAAAACGCAAACGCCCTTTTTGGCCAACCAAGCAAGCTTGCAAAGGAAATCTGCACTACAATGAAGTCTCACTTCCCCCCGGTCAAAAGGGCCATCTGAAAAAAGTGTACAATCCAGAAAGGCAGGACAGGCCATGGAGAACTGGGAGCCTTGTTATGCTTATGGGCGGGATGTAAATTGCCAACAGCCACTCTGGAGTAGTGTATGGTGTTTCCTGAAACATCTAAGAAACAAGCAACAGAGCCTAGGGCACTTCCACTTATGGTCCTATAGCTTAGGGAAATTAAAATCAAATAGACACAGCCACCTCAATGGTTGGGATGGCTCTGTTTACAAGAACCTCATTTACGGTACAAGTTCAATATCACAGAAAGCGAAAAATGGATATAGAAGTTGTGGTACTCACGTACAATGCAATATCACTCAGCAATGAAATCTATGTCATCAGGCCCGTAGCAGCATAATGAGTGGATTCAGGTACGATGATTCTAAGTGAAATAAGTCACACAGAAAAAGAAACATCATAAGATATCACTAATACACGGAATGTAAACTTGGCTACACAGGAACTGAATTACAAAACAGAACAGGGTCTCAAATGTAGAAAACCAACTTATGCTTGCTTAAGGGGAAAGGTGAGTTGGGGTGCTGAATAAAACCAGAGATGGAAATTAGCACAGATACCATTCCATAAGCCAAATATGTAATAGACAAGAGCTAGTCCTTGCTCAACGAAGTGCACTCAACACCCCATATATAACGCCTAAGAATATACCTGACTAGTAATCATCTAAAAACCTATGGATTTATATGTCTCTGAAAGAGAATCAAGCGTGTGTACAGCGACATAAACACAGCAGTGATAGGATTGGTGAGGTTCGGTGAGCAAATGCAGACCCTTTGAAGTCATATTGCATGGTACCCATTCCATGGGTCTCAACTCTCCAGGTTTAAGGGATTCTTCCTTCAGCTAAAACATGCATGTGGAACCCAGAGTATGATCCACCGTGTGTTCGGGAAACGTGTTCAATTGTGTCTCAGTTTTTGTCCAATGGTACTCGGGTGCAACATTCCAGAAGCTTTACTAACACTCTCCCCACTTTGAGAGTCAGTGCCTTTAACCTCCTGTTTGGCCCAGTTTGCAATTTCTGCGGAAAATGAACAGGAATAGGGAGAACCAATGAGAGACTAGCTGGAGGTGTCTGGACGGGCAAATTTAACTCTCATTTCCCACCAGGAATTGGAATTAACCAAAGGCTCAGCGTGCCGTGCCGGAACCGTACTAGTGTCTGAAGCAATCCTGCGGTGTTGCGGCCAGCTCACAAGAAAGCGAGCTGAAGAAAGGATCTCAGGGGCACTGTCATTCATAAACCTGCAGAGTTGTAAATGACAGCTATCATCCAAAAATATATTGAAGTAAGGCTGCCAAGAGGACTTGAATGCGGGGCAGAATTGCAGATAACCGATTTCAGGAGGTAGACTGAAATTGCATGTAAAGCATAGGAAAAGAGGCAGAACGTCCACAATGATGCACTTGGCCAAAAAGGGCGTATGCGTTTTTTCCTGAATATATTCAGGATAAAACGCATACGCCCTTTTTGGCCAACCAAGCAAGCTTGCAAAGGAAATCTGCACTACAATGAAGTCTCACTGCCCCTGGGACAAAAGGGCCAGCTGAAAAAACTGTAAAATCAGGAAAGGCAGGACAGGCCATAGATAACTGGGAGCCTTGTTATGCTAATGGGCGTGATGTAAATTGCCAACAGCCACTCTGGAGTAGTGTATGGTGTTTCCTGAAACATCTAAAAAACAAAGCAACAGAGCCTAGGGCACTTCCACTTATGGTCCTATAGCTTAGGGAAATTAAAATCAAAAAGACACAGCCACCCCAAAATTTGGGATGGCTCTGTTTACAAGAACCTTCTTTATGGTACAAGTTCAATATCACAGAAGCGAAAAATGGATAAAGAATTTGTGGTACTTACGTACAATGCAATATCACTCAGCAATGAAATCTATGTCATCAGGCCCATAGCAGCATAATGAGTGGATTCAGGTATGATGATTCTAAGTGAAATAAGGCACACAGAAAAAGAAATATCATAAGATATCACTAATACACGGAATGTAAAATTGGCTACACAGGAACTGAATTACAAAACAGAACAGGGTCTCAAATGTAGAAAACCAACTTATGCTTGCTTAAGGGGAAAGGTGAGTTGGGGTGCTGCATAAAACCAGAGATTGAAATTAGCACAGATACCGTTCCATAAGCCAAATATGTAATAGACAAGGGCTACTCCTTGCTTAACGAAGTGCACTCAACACCCCATATTAAACGCCTAATAATATACCTGACTAATAAGAATCTTAAAACCTTTGGATTTATATGTCTCTGAAAGAGGATCAAGCATGTGTACAGCAGCATAGATGCAGCAGTGATAGGATTGTTGAGGTTCGGTGAGCAAATGCAGACCCTTTGAAGTCATATTTCATGGTACCCATTCCATGGGTCTCAACTCTCCAGGTTTAAGGGATTCTTCCTTCAGCTAAAACATGCATGTAGAACCCAGAGTATGATCCACCGTGTGATCGGGAAACGTGTTCAAATGTGTCTGAGTTTTCGTCCCCTGGTACTCAGGTGCAACATTCCAGACGCTTTACTAACACTCTCCCCACTTGGAGAGTCAGTGCCTTAAACCTCCTGTTTGGCTCAGTTTGCAAATTCTGCGGAAAATGAACAGGAATAGGGAGAACCAATGAGAGACTAGCTGGAGGTGTCTGGGCGGGGAAAATTAACTCTCATTTCCCACCAGGAAGAGGAATTGACCAAAGGCTCAGTGTGCCATGCCAAAACCACACTAGAGCCTGAAGCAATCCTGCGGTGTTGCGGCCAGCTCACAAGAAAGCGAGTTGAAGAAAGGAGCTCAGGGGCACTGTCATTCACAAACCTGCAGAGTTATAAATGACAGCTATCGTCCAAAAATATATTGAAGTAAGGCTGCCAAGAGGACTTGAAAGCGGGGCAGAATTGCAGGAAACCGATTTCAGGAGGTAGACTGGAATTGCATGTAAAGCACAGAAAAAGAGGCAGAACGTCCACAATGATGCACTTGGCCAAAAAGGGCGTATGCGTTTTTTCCTGAATATATTCAGGGAAAAACGCAAACGCCCTTTTTGGCCAACCAAGCAAGCTTGCAAAGGAAATCTGCACCAGAATGAAGTCTCACTGCCCCTGGGACAAAAGGGCCATCTGAAAAATGTGTAAAATCCAGAAAGGCAGGACAGGCCATGGAGAACTGGGAGCCTTGTTATGATGATGGGCGGGATGTAAATTGCCAACAGCCACTCTGGAGTAGTGTATGGTGTTTCCTGAAACATCTAAAAAACAAGCAACAGAGCCTAGGGCACTTCCACTTATGGTCCTATAGCTTAGGGAAATTAAAATCAAAAAGACACAGCCACCCCAATGGTTGGGATGGCTCTGTTTACAAGAACCTCATTTACGGTACAAGTTCTATATCACAGAAAGCGAAAAATGGATATAGAAGTTGTGGTACTCACGTACAATGCAATATCACTCAGCAATGAAATCTATGTCATCAGGCCCGTAGCAGCATAATGAGTGGATTCAGGTACGATGATTCTAACTGAAATAAGTCACACAGAAAAAGAAACATCATTAAATATCACTAATACACGGAATGTAAACTTGGCTACACAGGAACTGAATTACAAAACAGAACAGGGTCTCAAATGTAGAAAACCAACTTATGCTTGCTTAAGGGGAAAGGTGAGTTGGGGTGCTGAATAAAACCAGAGATGGAAATTAGCACAGATACCATTCCTAAGCCAAATATGTAATAGACAAGAGCTACTCCTTGCTCAACGAAGTGCACTCAACACCCCATATTAAACGCCTAAGAATATACCTGACTAGTAATCATCTAAAAACCTATGGATTTATATGTCTCCGAAAGAGAATCAAGCGTGTGTACAGCGACATAAACACAGCAGTGATAGGATTGGTGAGGTTCGGTGAGCAAATGCAGACCCTTTGAAGTCATATTGCATGGTACCCATTCCATGGGTCTCAACTCTCCAGGTTTAAGGGATTCTTCCTTCAGCTAAAACATGCATGTGGAACCCAGAGTATGATCCACCGTGTGTTCGGGAAACGTGTTCAATTGTGTCTCAGTTTTCGTCCAATGGTACTCAGGTGCAACATTCCAGAAGCTTTACTAACACTCTCCCCACTTGGAGAGTCAGTGCCTTTAACCTCCTGTTTGGCCCAGTTTGCAATTTCTGCGGAAAATGAACAGGAATAGGGAGAACCAATGAGAGACTAGCTGGAGGTGTCTGGACCGGCAAATTTCACTCTCATTTCCCACCAGGAAGAGGAATTAACCAAAGGCTCAGGGTGCCATGCCGGAACCACACTAGGGCCTGAAGCAATCCTGGGGTGTTGCGGCCATCTCACAAGAAAGCGAGTTGAAGAAAGGAGTTCAGGGACACTGTCATTCACAAACTTGCAGAGTTATAAATGACAGCTATCTTCCAAAAATAAATTGAAGTAAGGCTGCCAAGAGGACTTGAATGCGGGGCAGAATTGCAGGAAACCGATTTCAGGAGGTAGACTGGAATTGCATGTAAAGCATAGGAAAAGAGGCAGAACGTCCACAATGATGCACTTGGCCAAGAAGTGCGTATGCGTTTTTTCCTGAATATATTCAGGAAAAAACGCATACGCCCTTTTTGGCCAACCAAGCAAGCTTGCAAAGGAAATCTGCACTACAATGAAGTCTCAATGCACCCTAGTCAAAAAGGCCATCTGAAAAAAGTGTGAAATCCAGAAAGGCAGAACAGGCCATGGTGAACTGGGAGCCTTGTTATGCTGATGAGAGGGATGTAAATTGCCAACTGCCACTCGGGAGAAGTGTATGGTGTTTCCTGAAACATCTAAAAAACAAAGCAACAGAGCCTAGGGCACTGCCACTTATGGTCTTATAGCTTAGGGAAATTAAAATCAAAAAGACACAGCCACCCCAAACTTTGGGACGGCTCTGTTTACAACAACCTCGTTTACGGTACAAGTTCAATATCACAGAAAGCGAAAAATGGATATAGAAGTTGTGGTACTTACGTACAATGCAATATCACTCAGCAATGTAATCTATGTCATCAGGCCCGTAGCAGTATAATGAGTGGATTCAGGTACGATGATTCTAAGTGAAATAAGTCACACAGAAAAAGAAATATCTTAAGATATCACTAATACACGGAATGTAAACTTGGCTACACAGGAACTGAATTACAAAACAGAACAGGGTCTCAAATGTAGAAAACCAACTTATGCTTGCTTAAGGGGAAAGGTGAGTTGGGGTGCTGCATAAAACCAGAGATTGAAATTAGCACAGATACCGTTCCATAAGCCAAATTTGTAATAGACAAGAGCTACTCGTTGCTCAACCAAGTGGACTCAACACCCCATATTAAACGCCTAAGAATATATCTGACTAGTAAGAATCTTAAAACCTATGGATTTATATGTCTCCGAAAGAGAATCAAGCATATGTACAGCGGCATAAACGCAGCAGTGATAGGATTGGTGAGGTTCGGTGAGCAAATGCAGACCCTTTGAAGTCATATTGCATGGTACCCATCCATGGGTATCAACTCTCCAGGTTTAAGGGATTCATCCTTCAGCTAAAACATGCATGTGGAACCCAGAGTATGATCCACCGTGTGATCGGGAAACGTGTTCAAATGTGTCTCAGTTTTCGTCCCCTGGTACTCGGGTGCAACATTCCAGACGCTTTACTAACACTCTCCCCACTTGGAGAGTCAGTGCCTTTAAGCTACTGTTTGGCCCAGTTTGCCATTTCTGTGGAAAATGAACAGGAATAGGGAAAAACAATGAGAGCCTAGCTGGAGGTGTCAGGGCGGGCAAATTTCACTCTCATTTCCCACTAGGAAGAGGAATTAACCAAAGGCTCAGGGTGCCATGCCGGAACCACACTAGGGCCTGAAGCAATCCTGCGGTGTTGCGGCCAGCTCACAAGAAAGCGAGTTGAAGAAAGGAGCTCAGGGGCACTGTCATTCACAAACCTGCAGAGTTATAAATGACAGCTATCGTCCAAAAATATATTGAAGTAAGGCTGCCAAGAGGACTTGAAAGCGGGGCAGAATTGCAGGAAACCGATTTCAGGAGGTAGACTGGAATTGCATTTAAAGCATAGGAAAAGAGGCAGAACGTCCACAATGATGCACTTGGCCAAGAAGTGCATATGCGTTTTTTCCTGAATATATTCAGTAAAAAACGCATACGCCCTTTTTGGCCAACCAAGCAAGCCTGCAAAGGAAAACTGCACTACAATGAAGTCTCACTGCCCCCCAGTCAAAAGGGCCATCTGAAAAAAGTGTAATATCCAGAAAGGCAGGACATGCCATAAACAACTGGAAGCCTTGATATGCTTATGGGCGGGATGTAAATTGCCAACAGCCACTCTGGAGAAGTGTATGGTGTTTCCTGAAACATCTAAAAAACAAAGCAACAGAGCCTAGGGCACTTCCACTTATGGTCCTATAGCTTAGGGAAATTAAAATCAAAAAGACATAGCCACCCCAATGGTTGGGATGGCTCTGTTTACAAGAACCTCATTTATGTACAATTCAATATCACAGAAAGCGAAAATGGATAAAGAAGTTGTGGTACTTACATACAATGCAATATCACTCAGCAATGAAATCTATGTCATCAGGCCCATAGCAGCATAATGAGTGGATTCAGGTACGATGATTCTAAGTGAAATAAGTCACACAGAAAAAGAAACATCATCAGATATCACTAATACACGGAATGTAAACTTGGCTACACAGGAACTGAATTACAAAACAGAACAGGGTCTCAAATGTAGAAAACCAACTTATGCTTGCTTAAGGGGAAAGGTGAGTTGGGGTGCTGCATAAAACCAGAGATGGAATTTAGCACAGATACCCTACCATAAGCCAAATATGTAATAGACAAGAGCTACTCCTTGCTCAACGAAGTGGGCTCAACACCCCATATTAAACGCCTAAGAATGTACCTGACTAGTAAGTATCTTAAAACCTATGGATTGCTATGTCTCCGAAAGAGAATCAAGCGTGTGTACAGGGGCATAAACGCAGCAGTGACAGGATTGGAGAGGTTCGGTGAGCAAATGAAGACCCTTTGAAGTCATATTGCATGGTACCCATTCCACGGGTCTCAACTCTCCAGGTTGAAGGGATTCTTCCTTCAGCTAAAACATGCATGTGGAACCCAGAGTATGATCAACCGTGTGATCGGGACACGTGTTCAAATATGTCTCAGTTTTCGACCCCTGGTACTCGGGTGCAACATTCCAGACGCTTTACTAACACTCTCCCGACTTGGAGAGTCAGTGCCTTTAACCTCCTGTTTGGCCCAGTTTGCAATTTCTGCGGAAAATGAACAGGAATAGGGAGAACCAATGAGAGACTAGCTGGAGGTGTCTGGACGGGCAAATTTTACTCTCATTTCCCACCAGGAAGAGGAATTAACCAAAGGCTCAGTGTGCCGTGCCCGAACCAGATTAGGGCCTGAAGCAATCCTGCGGTGTTGTGGCCAGCTCGCAAGAAAGCGAGTTGAAGAATGGAGCTCAGGGGCACTGTAATTCACAAACATGCAGAGTTAGAAATGACAGCTATCGTCCAAAAATATACTGAAGTAACGCTGCCAACAGGACTTGAAAGCGGGGCAGAATTGGAGGAAACCGATTTCAGGAGGTAGACTGGAATTGCATTTAAAGCATAGGAAAAGAGGCAGAACGTCCACAATGATGCACTTGGCCAAAAAGGGCGTATGCGTTTTTTCCTGAATATATTCAGGAAAAATCGCATACGCCCTTTTTGGCCAAGCAAGCAAGCTTTCAAAGGAAATCTGCACTACAATGAAGTCTCACTTCCCCCCGGTCAAAACGCCATCTGAAAAAAGTGTAAAATCCAGAAAGGCAGGACAGGCCATGGAGAACTGGGAGCCTTGTTATGCTGATGGGCGGGATGTAAATTGCCAACAGCCACTGGGGAGAAGTGTATGGTGTTTTCTGAAACATCTAAAAAACAAAGCAACAGAGCCTAGGGCACTGCCACTTATGGTCCTATAGCTTAGGGAAATTAAAATCAAAAAGACACAGCCACCCCAAAGTTTGGGACGGCTCTGTTTACAAGAACCTCATTTACGGTACAAGTTCAATATCGCAGAAAGCGGAAAATGGATAAAGAAGTTGTGGTACTTACGTACAATACAATATCACTCAGCAATGAAATCTATGTCATCAGGCCCGTAGCAGCCTAATGAGTGGATTCAGGTATGATGATTCTAACTGAAATAAGTCACACAGAAAAAGAAACATCATAAGATATCACTAATACACGGTATGTAACCTTGGCTAGACAGGAACTGGATTACAAAACAGAACAGGGTCTCAAATTTAGAAAGCCAATTTATGCTTGCTTAACGGGAAAGGTGAGTTGGGGTGCTGCATAAAACCAGATTTTGAAATGAGCACAGATAAAGTTCCTTAAGCCAAATATTTAATAGACAAGAGCTACTCCTTGCTCAACGAAATGGGCTCAACACCCCATATTAAACTCCTAAGAATGTACCTGACTAGTAAGTATCTTAAAACCTATGGATTGCTCTGTCTCCGAAAGAGAATCAAGCGTGTGTACAGGGGCATAAACGCAGCAGTGATAGGATTGGAGAGGTTCGGTGAGCAAATGCAGACCCTTTGAAGTCATATTGCATGGTACCCATTCCACGGGTCTCAACTCTGCAGGTTGAAGGGATTCTTCCTTCAGCTAAAACATGCATGTGAAACCCAGAGTATGATCAACCGTGTGATCGGGACACGTGTTCAAATATGTCTCAGTTTTCGACCCCTGGTACTCGGGTGCAACATTCCAGATGCTTTACTAACACTCTCCCGATTTGGAGAGTCAGTGCCTTTAACCTCCTGTTTGGCCCAGTTTGCAATTTCTGCGGAAGATGAACAGGAATAGGGAGAACCAATGAGAGACTAGCTGGAGGTGTCTGGACGGGCAAATTTTACTCTCATTTCCCACCAGGAACAGGAATTAACCAAAGGCTCAGTGTGCCCTGCCCGAACCAGATAGGGCCTGAAGCAATCCTGCGGTGTTGTGGCCAGCTCACAAGAAAGCGAGTTGAAGAATGGAGCTCAGGGGCACTGTAATTCACAAACCTACAGAGTTATAAATGACAGCTACCGTCCAAAAATATACTGAAGTAAGGCTGCCAAGAGGACTTGAAAGCGGGGCAGAATTGCAGGAAACCGATTTCAGGAGGTAGACTGGAATTGCATTTAAAGCATAGGAAAAGAGGCAGAACGTGGACAATGATGCACTTGGCCAAAAAGGGCGTATGCGTTTTTTCCTGAATATATTCAGGAAAAAACGCACACGCCCTTTTTGGCCAACCAAGCAAGCTTGCAAAGGAAATCTGCACTACAATGAAGTCTCACTTCCCCCCTGTCAAAAGGGCCATCTAAAAAAAGTGTAAAATCCAGAAAGGCAGGACAGGCCATGGAGAACTGGGAGCCTTGTTATGCTGATGGGCGGGATGTAAATTGCCAACAGCCACTCGGGAGAAGTGTATGGTGTTTCCTGAAACATCTAAAAAACAAAGCAACAGAGCCTAGGGCACTTCCACTTATGGTCCTATAGCTTAGGGAAATTAAAATCAAAAAGACACAGCCACCCCAAAAGTTGGGACGGCTCTGTTTAGAAGAACCTCGTTTACGGTACAAGTTCAATATCACAGAAAGCGAAAAATGGATAAAGAAGTTGTGGTACTTACGTACAATGCAATATCACTCAGCAAGGAAATCTATGTCATCAGGCCCGTAGCAGCCTAATGAGTGGATTCAGGTATGATGATTCTAACTGAAATAAGTAACACAGTAAAAGAAACATCATAAGATATCACTAATACACGGAATGAAAACTTGGCTACACAGGAACTGGATTACAAAACAGAACAGGGTCTCAAATTTAGAAAGCCAACTTATGCTTGCTTAACGGGAAAGGTGAGTTGGGGTGCTGCATAAAACCAGAGATTGAAAAGAGCACAGATAAAGTTCCTTAAGCCAAATATGTAATAGACAAGAGCTACTCCTTGCTCAACGAAATGGGCTCAACACCCCATATTAAACTCCTAAGAATGTACCTGACTAGTAAGTATCTTAAAACCTATGGATTGCTATGTCTCCGAAAGAGAATCAAGCATGTGTACAGGGGCATAAACGCAGCTGTGATAGGATTGGAGAGGTTCGGTGAGCAAATGAAGACCCTTTGAAGTCATATTGCATGGTACCCATTCCACGGGTCTCCACTCTCCAGGTTGAAGGGATTCTTCCTTCAGCTAAAACATGCATGTGGAACCCAGAGTATGATCAACCGTGTGATCGGGAAACGTGTTCAAATATGTCTCAGTTTTCGACCCCTGGTACTCGGGTGCAACATTCCAGATGCTTTACTAACACTCTCCCAATTTGGAGAGTCAGTGCCTTTAACCTCCTGTTTGGCCCAGTTTGCAATTTCTGCGGAAGATGAACAGGAATAGGGAGAACCAATGAGAGACTAGCTGGAGGTGTCTGGACGGGCAAATTTTACTCTCATTTCCCACCAGGAACAGGAATTAACGAAAGGCTCAGCGTGCCGTGCCGGAACCAGATTAGGGCCTGAAGCAATCCTGCGGTGTTGCGGCCAGCTCACAAGAAAGCGAGTTGAAGAATGGAGCTCAGGGGCACTGTAATTCACAAACCTGCAGAGTTATAAATGACAGCTATCGTCCAAAAATATACGGAAGTAATGCTGCCAAGAGGACTTGATAGCGGGGCAGAATTGCAGGAAACCGATTTCAGGAGGTAGACTGGAATTGCATTTAAAGCATAGGAAAAGAGGCAGAACGTGGACAATGATGCACTTGGCCAAAAAGAGCGTATGCGTTTTTTCCTGAATATATTCAGGAAAAAACGCATACGCCCTTTTTGGCCAACCAAGCAAGCTTGCAAAGGAAATCTGCACTACAATGAAGTCTCACTTCCCCCCGGTCAAAAGGGCCATCTAAAAAAAGTGTAAAATCCAGAAAGGCAGGACAGGCCATGGAGAACTGGGAGCCTTGTTATGCTGATGGGCGGGATGTAAATTGCCAACAGCCACTCGGGAGAAGTGTATGGTGTTTCCTGAAACATCTAAAAAACAAAGCAACAGAGCCTAGGGCACTGCCACTTATGGTCCTATAGCTTAGGGAAATTAAAATCAAAAAGACACAGCCACCCCAAAGTTTGGGACGGCTCTGTTTACAAGAACCTCGTTTACGGTACAAGTTCAATATCGCAGAAAGCGAAAAATGGATAAAGAAGTTGTGGTACTTACGTACAATACAATATCACTCAGCAATGAAATCTATGTCATCAGGCCCGTAGCAGCCTAATGAGTGGATTCAGGTATGATGATTCTAACTGAAATAAGTCACACAGAAAAAGAAACATCATAAGATATCACTAATACACGGAATGAAAACTTGGCTACACAGGAACTGGATTACAAAACAGAACAGGGTCTCAAATTTAGAAAGCCAACTTATGCTTGCTTAACGGGAAAGGTGAGTTGGGGTGCTGCATGAAACCAGAGATTGAAATGAGCACAGATAAAGTTCCTTAAGCCAAATATGTAATAGACAAGAGCTACTCCTTGCTCAACGAAATGGGCTCAACACCCCATATTAAACGCCTAAGAATGTACCTGACTAGTAAGTATCTTAAAACCTATGGATTGCTATGTCTCCGAAAGAGAATCAAGCGTGTGTACAGGGGCATAAACGCAGCAGTGATAGGATTGGAGAGGTTCGGTGAGCAAATGAAGACCCTTTGAAGTCATATTGCATGGTACCCATTCCACGGGTCTCCACTCTCCAGGTTGAAGGGATTCTTCCTTCAGCTAAAACATGCATGTGGAACCCAGAGTATGATCAACCGTGTGATCGGGACACGTGTTCAAATATGTCTCAGTTTTCGACCCCTGGTACTCGGGTGCAACATTCCAGACGCTTTACTAACACTCTCCCGACTTGCAGAGTCAGTGCCTTTAACCTCCTGTTTGGCCCAGTTTGCAATTTCTGCAGAAGATGAACAGGAAAAGGGAGAACCAATGAGAGACTAGCTGGAGGTGTCTGGACGGGCAAATTTTACTCTCATTTCCCACCAGGAACAGGAATTAACCAAAGGCTCAGCGTGCCGTACCCGAACCAGATTAGGGCCTGAAGCAATCCTGTGGTGTTGTGGCCAGCTCACAAGAAAGCGAGTTGAAGAATGGAGCTCAGGGGCACTGTAATTCACAAACCTGCAGAGTTATAAATGACAGCTACCGTCCAAAAATATACTGAAGTAAGGCTGCCAAGAGGACTTGAAAGCGGGGCAGAATTGCAGGAAACCGATTTCAGGAGGTAGACTGGAATTGCATGTAAAGCATAGGAAACGAGGCAGAACGTCCACAATGATGCACTTGGCCAAGAAGTGCATATGCGTTTTTTCCTGAATATATTCAGGAAAAAACGCATACGCCCATTTTGGCCAACCAAGCAAGCTTGCAAAGGAAATCTGCACTACAATGATGTCTCACTGCCCCCGAGTCAAAAGGGCCATCTGAAAAAAGTGTAAAATCCAGAAAGGCAGGACATGCCATAAACAACTGGAAGCCTTGATATGCTGATGGGCGGGATGTCAATTGCCAACAGCCACTCTGGAGAAGTGTATGGTGTTTCCTGAAACATCTAAAAAACAAAGCAACAGAGCCTAGGGCACTTCCACTTATGGTCCTATAGCTTAGGGAAATTAAAATCAAAAAGACATAGCCACCCCAATGGTTGGGACGGCTCTGTTTACAAGAACCTCGTTTATGTACAATTCAATATCACAGAAAGCGAAAATGGATAAAGAAGTTGTGGTACTTACATACAATGCAATATCACTCAGCAATGAAATCTATGTCATCAGGCCCATAGCAGCATAATGAGTGGATTCAGGTACGATGATTCTAAGTGAAATAAGTCACACAGAAAAAGAAACATCATCAGATATCACTAATACACGGAATGTAAACTTGGCTACACAGGAACTGAATTACAAAACAGAACAGGGTCTCAAATGTAGAAAACTAACTTATGCTTGCTTAAGGGGAAAGGTGAGTTGGGGTGCTGCATAAAACCAGAGATGGAATTTAGCACAGATACCGTTCCATAAGCCAAATATGTAATAGACAAGAGCTACTCCTTGCTCAACGAAGTGGGCTCAACACCCCATATTAAACGCCTAAGAATGTACCTGACTAGTAAGTATCTTAAAACCTATGGATTGCTATGTCTCCGAAAGAGAATCAAGCGTGTGTACAGGGGCATAAACTAGGCAGTGACAGGATTGGAGAGGTTCGGTGAGCAAATGAAGACCCTTTGAAGTCATATTGCATGGTACCCATTCCACGGGTCTCAACTCTCCAGGTTGAAGGGATTCTTTCTTCAGCTAAAACATGCATGTGGAACGCAGAGTATGATCAACCGTGTGATCGGGACACGTGTTCAAATATGTCTCAGTTTTCGACCCCTGGTACTCGGGTGCAACATTCCAGATGGTTTACTAACACTCTCCCGACTTGGAGAGTCAGTGCCTTTAACCTCCTGTTTGGCCCAGTTTGCAATTTCTGCGGAAGATGAACAGGAATAGGGAGAACCAATGAGAGACTAGCTGGAGGTGTCTGGACGGGCAAATTTTACTCTCATTTCCCACCAGGAAGAGGAATTAACCAAAGGCTCAGTGTGCCGTGCCCGAACCAGATTAGGGCCTGAAGCAATCCTGCGGTGTTGTGGCCAGCTCGCAAGAAAGCGAGTTGAAGAATGGAGCTCAGGGGCACTGTAATTCACAAACATGCAGAGTTAGAAATGACAGCTATCGTCCAAAAATATACTGAAGTAACGCTGCCAACAGGACTTGAAAGCGGGGCAGAATTGGAGGAAACCGATTTCAGGAGGTAGACTGGAATTGCATTTAAAGCATAGGAAAAGAGGCAGAACGTCCACAATGATGCACTTGGCCAAAAAGGGCGTATGCGTTTTTTCCTGAATATATTCAGGAAAAATCGCATACGCCCTTTTTGGCCAAGCAAGCAAGCTTTCAAAGGAAATCTGCACTACAATGAAGTCTCACTTCCCCCCGGTCAAAACGCCATCTGAAAAAAGTGTAAAATCCAGAAAGGCAGGACAGGCCATGGAGAACTGGGAGCCTTGTTATGCTGATGGGCGGGATGTAAATTGCCAACAGCCACTGGGGAGAAGTGTATGGTGTTTTCTGAAACATCTAAAAAACAAAGCAACAGAGCCTAGGGCACTGCCACTTATGGTCCTATAGCTTAGGGAAATTAAAATCAAAAAGACACAGCCACCCCAAAGTTTGGGACGGCTCTGTTTACAAGAACCTCATTTACGGTACAAGTTCAATATCGCAGAAAGCGGAAAATGGATAAAGAAGTTGTGGTACTTACGTACAATACAATATCACTCAGCAATGAAATCTATGTCATCAGGCCCGTAGCAGCCTAATGAGTGGATTCAGGTATGATGATTCTAACTGAAATAAGTCACACAGAAAAAGAAACATCATAAGATATCACTAATACACGGTATGTAACCTTGGCTAGACAGGAACTGGATTACAAAACAGAACAGGGTCTCAAATTTAGAAAGCCAATTTATGCTTGCTTAACGGGAAAGGTGAGTTGGGGTGCTGCATAAAACCAGATTTTGAAATGAGCACAGATAAAGTTCCTTAAGCCAAATATTTAATAGACAAGAGCTACTCCTTGCTCAACGAAATGGGCTCAACACCCCATATTAAACTCCTAAGAATGTACCTGACTAGTAAGTATCTTAAAACCTATGGATTGCTATGTCTCCGAAAGAGAATCAAGCGTGTGTACAGGGGCATAAACGCAGCAGTGATAGGATTGGAGAGGTTCGGTGAGCAAATGCAGACCCTTTGAAGTCATATTGCATGGTACCCATTCCACGGGTCTCAACTCTGCAGGTTGAAGGGATTCTTCCTTCAGCTAAAACATGCATGTGAAACCCAGAGTATGATCAACCGTGTGATCGGGACACGTGTTCAAATATGTCTCAGTTTTCGACCCCTGGTACTCGGGTGCAACATTCCAGATGCTTTACTAACACTCTCCCGATTTGGAGAGTCAGTGCCTTTAACCTCCTGTTTGGCCCAGTTTGCAATTTCTGCGGAAGATGAACAGGAATAGGGAGAACCAATGAGAGACTAGCTGGAGGTGTCTGGACGGGCAAATTTTACTCTCATTTCCCACCAGGAACAGGAATTAACGAAAGGCTCAGCGTGCCGTGCCGGAACCAGATTAGGGCCTGAAGCAATCCTGCGGTGTTGCGGCCAGCTCACAAGAATGCGAGTTGAAGAATGGAGCTCAGGGGCACTGTAATTCACAAACCTGCAGAGTTATAAATGACAGCTATCGTCCAAAAATATACGGAAGTAATGCTGCCAAGAGGACTTGATAGCGGGGCAGAATTGCAGGAAACCGATTTCAGGAGGTAGACTGGAATTGCATTTAAAGCATAGGAAAAGAGGCAGAACGTGGACAATGATGCACTTGGCCAAAAAGAGCGTATGCGTTTTTTCCTGAATATATTCAGGAAAAAACGCATACGCCCTTTTTGGCCAACCAAGCAAGCTTGCAAAGGAAATCTGCACTACAATGAAGTCTCACTTCCCCCCGGTCAAAAGGGCCATCTAAAAAAAGTGTAAAATCCAGAAAGGCAGGACAGGCCATGGAGAACTGGGAGCCTTGTTATGCTGATGGGCGGGATGTAAATTGCCAACAGCCACTCGGGAGAAATGTATGGTGTTTCCTGAAACATCTAAAAAACAAAGCAACAGAGCCTAGGGCACTGCCACTTATGGTCCTATAGCTTAGGGAAATTAAAATCAAAAAGACACAGCCACCCC
This sequence comes from Lagenorhynchus albirostris, assembly GCF_949774975.1. Lineage (NCBI taxonomy): Eukaryota > Metazoa > Chordata > Mammalia > Artiodactyla > Delphinidae > Lagenorhynchus > Lagenorhynchus albirostris. Next base: position 58,297,182 of record NC_083098.1, on the reverse strand, counting down.
AAAGTTTGGGACGGCTCTGTTTACAAGAACCTCGTTTACGGTACAAGTTCAATATCGCAGAAAGCGAAAAATGGATAAAGAAGTTGTGGTACTTACGTACAATACAATATCACTCAGCAATGAAATCTATGTCATCAGGCCCGTAGCAGCCTAATGAGTGGATTCAGGTATGATGATTCTAACTGAAATAAGTCACACAGAAAAAGAAACATCATAAGATATCACTAATACACGGAATGAAAACTTGGCTACACAGGAACTGGATTACAAAACAGAACAGGGTCTCAAATTTAGAAAGCCAACTTATGCTTGCTTAACGGGAAAGGTGAGTTGGGGTGCTGCATAAAACCAGAGATTGAAATGAGCACAGATAAAGTTCCTTAAGCCAAATATGTAATAGACAAGAGCTACTCCTTGCTCAACGAAATGGGCTCAACACCCCATATTAAACGCCTAAGAATGTACCTGACTAGTAAGTATCTTAAAACCTATGGATTGCTATGTCTCCGAAAGAGAATCAAGCGTGTGTACAGGGGCATAAACGCAGCAGTGATAGGATTGGAGAGGTTCGGTGAGCAAATGAAGACCCTTTGAAGTCATATTGCATGGTACCCATTCCACGGGTCTCCACTCTCCAGGTTGAAGGGATTCTTCCTTCAGCTAAAACATGCATGTGGAACCCAGAGTATGATCAACCGTGTGATCGGGACACGTGTTCAAATATGTCTCAGTTTTCGACCCCTGGTACTCGGGTGCAACATTCCAGACGCTTTACTAACACTCTCCCGACTTGCAGAGTCAGTGCCTTTAACCTCCTGTTTGGCCCAGTTTGCAATTTCTGCAGAAGATGAACAGGAAAAGGGAGAACCAATGAGAGACTAGCTGGAGGTGTCTGGACGGGCAAATTTTACTCTCATTTCCCACCAGGAACAGGAATTAACCAAAGGCTCAGCGTGCCGTACCCGAACCAGATTAGGGCCTGAAGCAATCCTGTGGTGTTGTGGCCAGCTCACAAGAAAGCGAGTTGAAGAATGGAGCTCAGGGGCACTGTAATTCACAAACCTGCAGAGTTATAAATGACAGCTACCGTCCAAAAATATACTGAAGTAAGGCTGCCAAGAGGACTTGAAAGCGGGGCAGAATTGCAGGAAACCGATTTCAGGAGGTAGACTGGAATTGCATGTAAAGCATAGGAAACGAGGCAGAACGTCCACAATGATGCACTTGGCCAAGAAGTGCATATGCGTTTTTTCCTGAATATATTCAGGAAAAAACGCATACGCCCATTTTGGCCAACCAAGCAAGCTTGCAAAGGAAATCTGCACTACAATGATGTCTCACTGCCCCCGAGTCAAAAGGGCCATCTGAAAAAAGTGTAAAATCCAGAAAGGCAGGACATGCCATAAACAACTGGAAGCCTTGATATGCTGATGGGCGGGATGTCAATTGCCAACAGCCACTCTGGAGAAGTGTATGGTGTTTCCTGAAACATCTAAAAAACAAAGCAACAGAGCCTAGGGCACTTCCACTTATGGTCCTATAGCTTAGGGAAATTAAAATCAAAAAGACATAGCCACCCCAATGGTTGGGACGGCTCTGTTTACAAGAACCTCGTTTATGTACAATTCAATATCACAGAAAGCGAAAATGGATAAAGAAGTTGTGGTACTTACATACAATGCAATATCACTCAGCAATGAAATCTATGTCATCAGGCCCATAGCAGCATAATGAGTGGATTCAGGTACGATGATTCTAAGTGAAATAAGTCACACAGAAAAAGAAACATCATCAGATATCACTAATACACGGAATGTAAACTTGGCTACACAGGAACTGAATTACAAAACAGAACAGGGTCTCAAATGTAGAAAACTAACTTATGCTTGCTTAAGGGGAAAGGTGAGTTGGGGTGCTGCATAAAACCAGAGATGGAATTTAGCACAGATACCGTTCCATAAGCCAAATATGTAATAGACAAGAGCTACTCCTTGCTCAACGAAGTGGGCTCAACACCCCATATTAAACGCCTAAGAATGTACCTGACTAGTAAGTATCTTAAAACCTATGGATTGCTATGTCTCCGAAAGAGAATCAAGCGTGTGTACAGGGGCATAAACTAGGCAGTGACAGGATTGGAGAGGTTCGGTGAGCAAATGAAGACCCTTTGAAGTCATATTGCATGGTACCCATTCCACGGGTCTCAACTCTCCAGGTTGAAGGGATTCTTTCTTCAGCTAAAACATGCATGTGGAACGCAGAGTATGATCAACCGTGTGATCGGGACACGTGTTCAAATATGTCTCAGTTTTCGACCCCTGGTACTCGGGTGCAACATTCCAGATGGTTTACTAACACTCTCCCGACTTGGAGAGTCAGTGCCTTTAACCTCCTGTTTGGCCCAGTTTGCAATTTCTGCGGAAGATGAACAGGAATAGGGAGAACCAATGAGAGACTAGCTGGAGGTGTCTGGACGGGCAAATTTTACTCTCATTTCCCACCAGGAAGAGGAATTAACCAAAGGCTCAGTGTGCCGTGCCCGAACCAGATTAGGGCCTGAAGCAATCATGCGGTGTTGTGGCCAGCTCACAAGAAAGCGAGTTGAAGAATGGAGCTCAGGGGCACTGTAATTCACAAATCTGCAGAGTTATAAATGACAGCTATCGTCCAAAAATATACGGAAGTAATGCTGCCAAGAGGACTTGATAGCGGGGCAGAATTGCAGGAAACCGATTTCAGGAGGTAGACTGGAATTGCATTTAAAGCATAGGAAAAGAGGCAGAACGTGGACAATGATGCACTTGGCCAAAAAGAGCGTATGCGTTTTTTCCTGAATATATTCAGGAAAAAACGCATACGCCCTTTTTGGCCAACCAAGCAAGCTTGCAAAGGAAATCTGCACTACAATGAAGTCTCACTTCCCCCCGGTCAAAAGGGCCATCTAAAAAAAGTGTAAAATCCAGAAAGGCAGGACAGGCCATGGAGAACTGGGAGCCTTGTTATGCTGATGGCCGGGATGTAAATTGCCAACAGCCACTCGGGAGAAGTGTATGGTGTTTCCTGAAACATCTAAAAAACAAAGCAACAGAGCCTAGGGCACTGCCACTTATGGTCCTATAGCTTAGGGAAATTAAAATCAAAAAGACACAGCCACCCCAACGTTTGGGACGGCTCTGTTTACAAGAACCTCGTTTACGGTACAAGTTCAATATCGCAGAAAGCGAAAAATGGATAAAGAAGTTGTGGTACTTACGTACAATACAATATCACTCAGCAATGAAATCTATGTCATCAGGCCCGTAGCAGCCTAATGAGTGGATTCAGGTATGATGATTCTAACTGAAATAAGTCACACAGAAAAAGAAACATCATAAGATATCACTAATACACGGAATGAAAACTTGGCTACACAGGAACTGGATTACAAAACAGAACAGGGTCTCAAATTTAGAAAGCCAACTTACGCTTGCTTAACGGGAAAGGTGAGTTGGGGTGCTGCATAAAACCAGAGATTGAAATGAGCACAGATAAAGTTCCTTAAGCCAAATATGTAATAGACAAGAGCTACTCCTTGCTCAACGAAATGGGCTCAACACCCCATATTAAACGCCTAAGAATGTACCTGACTAGTAAGTATCTTAAAACCTATGGATTGCTATGTCTCCGAAAGAGAATCAAGCGTGTGTACAGGGGCATAAACGCAGCAGTGATAGGATTGGAGAGGTTCGGTGAGCAAATGAAGACCCTTTGAAGTCATATTGCATGGTACCCATTCCACGGGTCTCCACTCTCCAGGTTGAAGGGATTCTTCCTTCAGCTAAAACATGCATGTGGAACCCAGAGTATGATCAACCGTGTGATCGGGACACGTGTTCAAATATGTCTCAGTTTTCGACCCCTGGTACTCGGGTGCAACATTCCAGACGCTTTACTAACACTCTCCCGACTTGGAGAGTCAGTGCCTTTAACCTCCTGTTTGGCCCAGTTTGCAATTTCTGCGGAAGATGAACAGGAAAAGGGAGAACCAATGAGAGACTAGCTGGAGGTGTCTGGACGGGCAAATTTTACTCTCATTTCCCACCAGGAACAGGAATTAACCAAAGGCTCAGCGTGCCGTACCCGAACCAGATTAGGGCCTGAAGCAATCCTGTGGTGTTGTGGCCAGCTCACAAGAAAGCGAGTTTGAAGAATGGAGCTCAGGGGCACTGTAATTCACAAACCTGCAGAGTTATAAATGACAGCTACCGTCCAAAAATATACTGAAGTAAGGCTGCCAAGAGGACTTGAAAGCGGGGCAGAATTGCAGGAAACCGAGTTCAGGAGGTAGACTGGAATTGCATGTAAAGCATAGGAAAAGAGGCAGAACGTCCACAATGATGCACTTGGCCAAGAAGTGCATATGCGTTTTTTCCTGAATATATTCAGGAAAAAACGCATACGCCCATTTTGGCCAACAAAGCAAGCTTGCAAAGGAAATCTGCACTACAATGATGTCTCACTGCCCCCGAGTCAAAAGGGCCATCTGAAAAAAGTGTAAAATCCAGAAAGGCAGGACATGCCATAAACAACTGGAAGCCTTGATATGCTGATGGGCGGGATGTAAATTGCCAACAACCACTCTGGAGAAGTGTATGGTGTTTCCTGAAACATCTAAAAAACAAAGCAACAGAGCCTAGGGCACTTCCACTTATGGTCCTATAGCTTAGGGAAATTAAAATCAAAAAGACACAGCCACCCCAAAGTTTGGGACGGCTCTGTTTACAAGAACCTCATTTACGGTACAAGTTCAATATCGCAGAAAGCGAAAAATGGATAAAGAAGTGTGGTACTTACGTACAATACAATATCACTCAGCAATGAAATCTATGTCATCAGGCCCGTAGCAGCATAATGAGTGGATTCAGGTACGATGATTCTAAGTGAAATAAGTCACACAGAAAAAGAAACATCATCAGATATCACTAATACACGGAATGTAAACTTCGCTACACAGGAACTGAATTACAAAACAGAACAGGGTCTCAAATGTAGAAAACTAACTTATGCTTGCTTAAGGGGAAAGGTGAGTTGGGGTGCTGCATAAAACCAGAGATGGAATTTAGCACAGATACCGTTCCATAAGCCAAATATGTAATAGACAAGAGCTACTCCTTGCTCAACGAAGTGGGCTCAACACCCCATATTAAACGCCTAAGAATGTACCTGACTAGTAAGTATCTTAAAACCTATGGATTGCTATGTCTCCGAAAGAGAATCAAGCGTGTGTACAGGGGCATAAACTAGGCAGTGACAGGATTGGAGAGGTTCGGTGAGCAAATGAAGACCCTTTGAAGTCATATTGCATGGTACCCATTCCACGGGTCTCAACTCTCCAGGTTGAAGGGATTCTTTCTTCAGCTAAAACATGCATGTGGAACGCAGAGTATGATCAACCGTGTGATCGGGACACGTGTTCAAATATGTCTCAGTTTTCGACCCCTGGTACTCGGGTGCAACATTCCAGATGGTTTACTAACACTCTCCCGACTTGGAGAGTCAGTGCCTTTAACCTCCTGTTTGGCCCAGTTTGCAATTTCTGCGGAAGATGAACAGGAATAGGGAGAACCAATGAGAGACTAGCTGGAGGTGTCTGGACGGGCAAATTTTACTCTCATTTCCCACCAGGAAGAGGAATTAACCAAAGGCTCAGTGTGCCGTGCCCGAACCAGATTAAGGCCTGAAGCAATCATGCGGTGTTGTGGCCAGCTCACAAGAAAGCGAGTTGAAGAATGGAGCTCAGGGGCACTGTAATTCACAAACCTGCAGAGTTATAAATGACAGCTATCGTCCAAAAATATACGGAAGTAATGCTGCCAAGAGGACTTGATAGCGGGGCAGAATTGCAGGAAACCGATTTCAGGAGGTAGACTGGAATTGCATGTAAAGCATAGGAAAAGAGGCAGAACGTGGACAATGATGCACTTGGCCAAAAAGGGCGTATGCGTTTTTTCCTGAATATATTCAGGAAAAAACGCATACGCCCTTTCTGGCCAACCAAGCAAGCTTGCAAAGGAAATCTGCACTACAATGAAGTCTCACTTCCCAGCGGTCAAAACGCCATCTGAAAAAAGTGTAAAATCCAGAAAGGCAGGACAGGCCATGGAGAACTGGGAGCCTTGTTATGCTGATGGGCGGGATGTAAATTGCCAACAGCCACTCGGGAGAAGTGTATGGTGTTTCCTGAAACATCTAAAAAACAAAGCAACAGAGCCTAGGGCACTGCCACTTATGGTCCTATAGCTTAGGGAAATTAAAATCAAAAAGACACAGCCACCCCAAAGTTTGGGACGGCTCTGTTTACAAGAACCTCGTTTACGGTACAAGTTCAATATCGCAGAAAGCAAAAAATGGAGAAAGATGTTGTGGTACTTACGTACAATACAATATCACTCAGCAATGAAATCTATGTCATCAGGCCCGTAGCAGCATAATGAGTGGATTCAGGTATGATGATTCTAACTGAAATAAGTCACACAGTAAAAGAGACATCATAAGATATCACTAATACACGGAATGAAAACTTGGCTACACAGGAACTGGATTACAAAACAGAACAGGGTCTCAAATTTAGAAAGCCAACTTATGCTTGCTTAACGGGAAAGGTGAGTTGGGGTGCTGCATAAAACCAGAGATTGAAATGAGCACAGATAAAGTTCCTTAAGCCAAATATGTAATAGACAAGAGCTACTCCTTGCTCAACGAAATGGGCTCAACACCCCATATTAAACGCCTAAGAATGTACCTGACTAGTAAGTATCTTAAAACCTATGGATTGCTATGTCTCCGAAAGAGAATCAAGCGTGTGTACAGGGGCATAAACGCAGCAGTGATAGGATTGGAGAGGTTCGGTGAGCAAATGAAGACCCTTTGAAGTCATATTGCATGGTACCCATTCCACGGGTCTCCACTCTCCAGGTTGAAGGGATTCTTCCTTCAGCTAAAACATGCATGTGGAACCCAGAGTATGATCAACCGTGTGATCGGGACACGTGTTCAAATATGTCTCAGTTTTCGACCCCTGGTACTCGGGTGCAACATTCCAGACGCTTTACTAACACTCTCCCGACTTGGAGAGTCAGTGCCTTTAACCTCCTGTTTGGCCCAGTTTGCAATTTCTGCGGAAGATGAACAGGAAAAGGGAGAACCAATGAGAGACTAGCTGGAGGTGTCTGGACGGGCAAATTTTACTCTCATTTCCCACCAGGAACAGGAATTAACCAAAGGCTCAGCGTGCCGTACCCGAACCAGATTAGGGCCTGAAGCAATCCTGTGGTGTTGTGGCCAGCTCACAAGAAAGCGAGTTGAAGAATGGAGCTCAGGGGCACTGTAATTCACAAACCTGCAGAGTTATAAATGACAGCTACCGTCCAAAAATATACTGAAGTAAGGCTGCCAAGAGGACTTGAAAGCGGGGCAGAATTGCAGGAAACCGAGTTCAGGAGGTAGACTGGAATTGCATGTAAAGCATAGGAAAAGAGGCAGAACGTCCACAATGATGCACTTGGCCAAGAAGTGCATATGCGTTTTTTCCTGAATATATTCAGGAAAAAACGCATACGCCCATTTTGGCCAACCAAGCAAGCTTGCAAAGGAAATCTGCACTACAATGATGTCTCACTGCCCCCGAGTCAAAAGGGCCATCTGAAAAAAGTGTAAAATCCAGAAAGGCAGGACATGCCATAAACAACTGGAAGCCTTGATATGCTGATGGGCGGGATGTAAATTGCCAACAACCACTCTGGAGAAGTGTATGGTGTTTCCTGAAACATCTAAAAAACAAAGCAACAGAGCCTAGGGCACTTCCACTTATGGTCCTATAGCTTAGGGAAATTAAAATCAAAAAGACACAGCCACCCCAAAGTTTGGGACGGCTCTGTTTACAAGAACCTCATTTACGGTACAAGTTCAATATCGCAGAAAGCGAAAAATGGATAAAGAAGTGTGGTACTTACGTACAATACAATATCACTCAGCAATGAAATCTATGTCATCAGGCCCATAGCAGCATAATGAGTGGATTCAGGTACGATGATTCTAAGTGAAATAAGTCACACAGAAAAAGAAACATCATCAGATATCACTAATACACGGAATGTAAACTTCGCTACACAGGAACTGAATTACAAAACAGAACAGGGTCTCAAATGTAGAAAACTAACTTATGCTTGCTTAAGGGGAAAGGTGAGTTGGGGTGCTGCATAAAACCAGAGATGGAATTTAGCACAGATACCGTTCCATAAGCCAAATATGTAATAGACAAGAGCTACTCCTTGCTCAACGAAGTGGGCTCAACACCCCATATTAAACGCCTAAGAATGTACCTGACTAGTAAGTATCTTAAAACCTATGGATTGCTATGTCTCCGAAAGAGAATCAAGCGTGTGTACAGGGGCATAAACTAGGCAGTGACAGGATTGGAGAGGTTCGGTGAGCAAATGAAGACCCTTTGAAGTCATATTGCATGGTACCCATTCCACGGGTCTCAACTCTCCAGGTTGAAGGGATTCTTTCTTCAGCTAAAACATGCATGTGGAACGCAGAGTATGATCAACCGTGTGATCGGGACACGTGTTCAAATATGTCTCAGTTTTCGACCCCTGGTACTCGGGTGCAACATTCCAGATGGTTTACTAACACTCTCCCGACTTGGAGAGTCAGTGCCTTTAACCTCCTGTTTGGCCCAGTTTGCAATTTCTGCGGAAGATGAACAGGAATAGGGAGAACCAATGACAGACTAGCTGGAGGTGTCTGGACGGGCAAATTTTACTCTCATTTCCCACCAGGAAGAGGAATTAACCAAAGGCTCAGTGTGCCGTGCCCGAACCAGATTAGGGCCTGAAGCAATCATGCGGTGTTGTGGCCAGCTCACAAGAAAGCGAGTTGAAGAATGGAGCTCAGGGGCACTGTAATTCACAAACCTGCAGAGTTATAAATGACAGCTATCGTCCAAAAATATACGGAAGTAATGCTGCCAAGAGGACTTGATAGCGGGGCAGAATTGCAGGAAACCGATTTCAGGAGGTAGACTGGAATTGCATGTAAAGCATAGGAAAAGAGGCAGAACGTGGACAATGATGCACTTGGCCAAAAAGGGCGTATGCGTTTTTTCCTGAATATATTCAGGAAAAAACGCATACGCCCTTTCTGGCCAACCAAGCAAGCTTGCAAAGGAAATCTGCACTACAATGAAGTCTCACTTCCCAGCGGTCAAAACGCCATCTGAAAAAAGTGTAAAATCCAGAAAGGCAGGACAGGCCATGGAGAACTGGGAGCCTTGTTATGCTGATGGGCGGGATGTAAATTGCCAACAGCCACTCGGGAGAAGTGTATGGTGTTTCCTGAAACATCTAAAAAACAAAGCAACAGAGCCTAGGGCACTGCCACTTATGGTCCTGTAGCTTAGGGAAATTAAAATCAAAAAGACACAGCCACCCCAAAGTTTGGGACGGCTCTGTTTACAAGAACCTCGTTTACGGTACAAGTTCAATATCGCAGAAAGCAAAAAATGGAGAAAGATGTTGTGGTACTTACGTACAATACAATATCACTCAGCAATGAAATCTATGTCATCAGGCCCGTAGCAGCATAATGAGTGGATTCAGGTATGATGATTCTAACTGAAATAAGTCACACAGTAAAAGAGACATCATAAGATATCACTAATACACGGAATGAAAACTTGGCTACACAGGAACTGGATTACAAAACAGAACAGGGTCTCAAATTTAGAAAGCCAACTTATGCTTGCTTAACGGGAAAGGTGAGTTGGGGTGCTGCATAAAACCAGAGATTGAAATGAGCACAGATAAATTTCCTTAAGCCAAATATGTAATAGACAAGAGCTACTCCTTGCTCAACGTAATGGGCTCAACACCCCATATTAAACGCCTAAGAATGTACCTGACTTGTAAGTATCTTAAAACCTATGGATTGCTATGTCTCCGAAAGAGAATCAAGCGTGTGTCCAGGGGCATAAACGCAGCAGTGATAGGATTGGAGAGGTTCGGTGAGCAAATGAAGACCCTTTGAAGTCATATTGCATGGTACCCATTCCACGGGTCTCAACTCTCCAGGTTTAAGGGATTCTTCCTTCAGCTAAAACATGCATGTGGAACCCAGAGTATGATCAACCATGTGATCGGGACACGTGTTCAAATATGTCTCAGTTTTCGACCCCTGGTACTCGGGTGCAACATTCCAGACGCTTTACTATCACTCTCCCGACTTGGAGAGTCAGTGCCTTTAACCTCCTGTTTGGCCCAGTTTGCAATTTCTGCAGAAGATGAACAGGAATAGGGAGAACCAATGAGAGACTAGCTGGAGGTGTCTGGACGGGCAAATTTTACTCTCATTTCCCACCAGGAACAGGAATTCACCAAAGGCTCAGCGTGCCGTGCCGGAAACAGATTAGGGCCTGAAGCAATCCTGCGGTGTTGTGGCCAGCTCACAAGAAAGCGAATTGAAGAATGGAGCTCAGGGGCACTGTAATTCACAAACCTGCAGAGTTATAAATGACAGCTATCGTCCAAAAATATACTGAAGTAAGGCTGCCAAGAGGACTTGAAAGCGGGGCAGAATTGCAGGAAACCGATTTCAGGAGGTAGACTGGAATTGCATTTAAAGCATAGGAAAAGAGGCAGAACGTGGACAATGATGCACTTGGCCAAAAAGGGCGTATGCATTTTTTCTTGAATATATTCAGGAAAAAACGCATACGCACTTTTTGGCCAACCAAGCAACCTTGCAAAGGAAATCTGCACTACAATGAAGTCTCACTTCCCCCCGGTCAAAAGGGCCATCTGAAAAAAGTGTAAAATCCAGAAAGGCAGGACAGGCCATGGAGAACTGGGAGCCTTGTTATGCTGATGGGCGGGATGTAAATTGCCAACAGCCACTCGGGAGAAGTGTATGGTGTTTCCTGAAACATCTAAAAAACAAAGCAACAGAGCCTAGGTCACTGCCACTTATGGTCCTATAGCTTAGGGAAATTAAGATCAAAAAGACACAGCCACCCCAAAGTTTGGGACGGCTCTATTTACAAGAACCTCGTTCATGGTACAAGTTCAATATCGCAGAAAGCGAAAAATGGATAAAGAAGTTGTGGTACTTACGTACAATACAATATCACTCAGCAATGAAATCTATGTCATCAGGCCCGTAGCAGCCTAATGAGTGGATTCAGGTATGATGATTCTAACTGAAATAAGTCACACAGAAAAAGAAACATCATAAGATATCACTAATACACGGAATGAAAACTTGGCTACACAGGAACTGGATTACAAAACAGAACAGGGTCTCAAATTTAGAAAGCCAACTTATGCTTGCTTAACGGGAAAGGTGAGTTGGGGTGCTGCATAAAACCAGAGATTGAAATGAGCACAGATAAAGTTCCTTAAGCCAAATATGTAATAGACAAGAGCTACTCCTTGCTCAACGAAATGGGCTCAACACCCCATATTAAACGCCTAAGAATGTACCTGACTAGTAAGTATCTTAAAACCTATGGATTGCTATGTCTCCGAAAGAGAATCAAGCTTGTGTACAGGGGCATAAACGCAGCAGTGATAGGATTGGAGAGGTTCGGTGAGCAAATGAAGACCCTTTGAAGTCATATTGCATGGTACCCATTCCACGGGTCTCAACTCTCCAGGTTGAAGGGATTCTTCCTTCAGCTAAAACATGCATGTGGAACCCAGAGTATGATCAACCGTGTGATCGGGAGACGCGTTCAAATATGTCTCACTTTTCGACCCCTGGTACTCGGGTGCAACATTCCAGACGCTTAACTAACACTCTCCCGACATGGAGAGTCAGTGCCTTTAACCTCCTGTTTGGCCCAGTTTGCAATTTCTGCGAAAGATGAACAGGAATAGGAGAACCAATGAGAGACTAGCTGGAGGTGTCTGGACGGGCAAATTTTACTCTCATTTCCCACCAGGAACAGGAATTAACCAAAGGCTCAGCGTGCCGTGCCGGAACCAGATTAGGGCCTGAAGCAATCCTGCGGTGTTGCAGCCAGCTCACAAGAAAGCGAGTTGAAGAATGGAGCTCAGGGGCACTGTAATTCACAAACCTGCAGAGTTATAAATGACAGCTATCGTCCAAAAATATACTGAAGTAAGGCTGCCAAGAGGACTTGAAAGTGGGGCAGAATTGAAGGAAACCGATTTCAGGAGGTAGACTGGAATTGCATTTAAAGCATAGGAAAAGAGGCAGAACGTCCACAATGATGCACTTGACCAAAAAGGGCGTATGCGTTTTTTCCTGAATATATTCAGGAAAAAACGCACACGCCCTTTTTGGCCAACCAAGCAAGCTTGCAAAGGAAATCTGCACTACAATGAAGTCTCACCTCCCCCCGGTCAAAAGGGCGATCTAAAAAAAGTGTAAAATCCAGAAATGCAGGACAGGCCATGGAGAACTGGGAGCCTTGTTATGCTGATGGGCGGGATGTAAATTGCCAACAGCCACTCTGGAGAAGTGTATGGTGTTTCCTGAAACATCTAAAAAACAAAGCAACAGAGCCTAGGGCACTGCCACTTATGGTCCTATAGCTTAGGGAAATTAAAATAAAAAAGACACAGCCACCCCAACGTTTGGAACGGCTCTGGTTACAAGAACCTCGTTTACAGTACAAGTTCAATATTGCAGAAAGCGAAAAATGGATAAAGAAGTTGTGGTACTTACGTACAATACAATATCACTCAGCAATGAAATCTATGTCATCAGGCCCGTAGCAGCATAATGAGTGGATTCAGGTATGATGATTCTAACTGAAATAAGTCACACAGTAAAAGAAACATCATAAGATATCACTAATACACGGAATGAAAACTTGGCTACTCAGGAACTGGATTACAAAACAGAACAGGGTCTCAAATTTAGAAAGCCAACTTATGCTTGCTTAACGGGAAAGGTGAGTTGGGGTGCTGCATAAAACCAGAGATTGAAATGAGCACAGATAAAGTTCCTTAAGCCAAATATGTAATAGACAAGAGCTACTCCTTGCTCAACGAAATGGGCTCAACACCCCATATTAAACGCCTAAGAATGTACCTGACTAGTAAGTATCTTAAAACCTATGGATTGCTATGTCTCCGAAAGAGAATCAAGCGTGTGTCCAGGGGCATAAACGCAGCAGTGATAGGATTGGAGAGGTTCGGTGAGCAAATGAAGACCCTTTGAAGTCATATTGCATGGTACCCATTCCACGGGTCTCAACTCTCCAGGTTGAAGGGATTCTTCCTTCAGCTAAAACATGCATGTGGAACCCAGAGTATGATCAACCGTGTGATCGGGAGACGCGTTCAAATATGTCTCACTTTTCGACCCCTGGTACTCGGGTGCAACATTCCAGACGCTTAACTAACACTCTCCCAACATGGAGAGTCAGTGCCTTTAACCTCCTGTTTGGCCCAGTTTTCAATTTCTGCGAAAGATGAACAGGAATAGGAGAACCAATGAGAGACTAGCTGGAGGTGTCTGGACGGGCAAATTTTACTCTCATTTCCCACCAGGAACAGGAATTAACCAAAGGCTCAGCGTGCCGTGCCGGAACCAGATTAGGGCCTGAAGCAATCCTGCGGTGTTGCAGCCAGCTCACAAGAAAGCGAGTTGAAGAAAGGAGCTCAGGGGCACTGTAATTCACAAACCTGCAGAGTTATAAATGACAGCTATCGTCCAAAAATATACTGAAGTAAGGCTGCCAAGAGGACTTGAAAGCGGGGCAGAATTGCAGGAAACCGATTTCAGGAGGTAGACTGGAATTGCATTTAAAGCATAGGAAAAGAGGCAGAACGTCCACAATGATGCACTTGACCAAAAAGGGCGTATGCGTTTTTTCCTGAATATATTCAGGAAAAAACGCACACGCCCTTTTTGGCCAACCAAGCAAGCTTGCAAAGGAAATCTGCACTACAATGAAGTCTCACCTCCCCCCTGTCAAAAGGGCCATCTGAGAAAAGTGTAAAATCCAGAAATGCAGGACAGGCCATGGAGAACTGGGAGCCTTGTTATGCTGATGGGCGGGATGTAAATTGCCAACAGCCACTCGGTAGAAGTGTATGGTGTTTCCTGAAACATCTAAAAAACAAAGCAACAGAGCCTAGGGCACTGCCACTTATGGTCCTATAGCTTAGGGAAATTAAGATCAAAAAGACACAGCCACCCCAAAGTTTGGGACGGCTCTATTTACAAGAACCTCGTTCATGGTACAAGTTCAATATCGCAGAAAGCGAAAAATGGATAAAGAAGTTGTGGTACTTACGTACAATACAATATCACTCAGCAATGAAATCTATGTCATCAGGCCCGTAGCAGCCTAATGAGTGGATTCAGGTATGATGATTCTAACTGAAATAAGTCACACAGAAAAAGAAACATCATAAGATATCACTAATACACGGAATGAAAACTTGGCTACACAGGAACTGGATTACAAAACAGAACAGGGTCTCAAATTTAGAAAGCCAACTTATGCTTGCTTAACGGGAAAGGTGAGTTGGGGTGCTGCATAAAACCAGAGATTGAAATGAGCACAGATAAAGTTCCTTAAGCCAAATATGTAATAGACAAGAGCTACTCCTTGCTCAACGAAATGGGCTCAACACCCCATATTAAACGCCTAAGAATGTACCTGACTAGTAAGTATCTTAAAACCTATGGATTGCTATGTCTCCGAAAGAGAATCAAGCTTGTGTACAGGGGCATAAACGCAGCAGTGATAGGATTGGAGAGGTTCGGTGAGCAAATGAAGACCCTTTGAAGTCATATTGCATGGTACCCATTCCACGGGTCTCAACTCTCCAGGTTGAAGGGATTCTTCCTTCAGCTAAAACATGCATGTGGAACCCAGAGTATGATCAACCGTGTGATCGGGAGACGCGTTCAAATATGTCTCACTTTTCGACCCCTGGTACTCGGGTGCAACATTCCAGACGCTTAACTAACACTCTCCCGACATGGAGAGTCAGTGCCTTTAACCTCCTGTTTGGCCCAGTTTGCAATTTCTGCGAAAGATGAACAGGAATAGGAGAACCAATGAGAGACTAGCTGGAGGTGTCTGGACGGGCAAATTTTACTCTCATTTCCCACCAGGAACAGGAATTAACCAAAGGCTCAGCGTGCCGTGCCGGAACCAGATTAGGGCCTGAAGCAATCCTGCGGTGTTGCAGCCAGCTCACAAGAAAGCGAGTTGAAGAAAGGAGCTCAGGGGCACTGTAATTCACAAACCTGCAGAGTTATAAATGACAGCTATCGTCCAAAAATATACTGAAGTAAGGCTGCCAAGAGGACTTGAAAGCGGGGCAGAATTGCAGGAAACCGATTTCAGGAGGTAGACTGGAATTGCATTTAAAGCATAGGAAAAGAGGCAGAACGTCCACAATGATGCACTTGACCAAAAAGGGCGTATGCGTTTTTTCCTGAATATATTCAGGAAAAAACGCACACGCCCTTTTTGGCCAACCAAGCAAGCTTGCAAAGGAAATCTGCACTACAATGAAGTCTCACCTCCCCCCGGTCAAAAGGGCCATCTGAAAAAAGTGTAAAATCCAGAAATGCAGGACAGGCCATGGAGAACTGGGAGCCTTGTTATGCTGATGGGCGGGATGTAAATTGCCAACAGCCACTCGGGAGAAGTGTATGGTGTTTCCTGAAACATCTAAAAAACAAAGCAACAGAGCCTAGGGCACTGCCACTTATGGTCCTATAGCTTAGGGAAATTAAAATCAAAAAGACACAGCCACCCCAACGTTTCGGACGGATCTGGTTACAAGAACCTCGTTTACGGTACAAGTTCAATATCGCAGAAAGCGAAAAATGGATAAAGAAGTTGTGGTACTTACGTACAATACAATATCACTCAGCAATGAAATCTATGTCATCAGGCCCGTAGCAGCATAATGAGTGGATTCAGGTATGATGATTCTAACTGAAATAAGTCACACAGTAAAAGAAACATCATAAGATATCACTAATACACGGAATGAAAACTTGGCTACACAGGAACTGGATTACAAAACAGAACAGGGTCTCAAATTTAGAAAGCCAACTTATGCTTGCTTAACGGGAAAGGTGAGTTGGGGTGCTGCATAAAACCAGAGATTGAAATGAGCACAGATAAAGTTCCTTAAGCCAAATATGTAATAGACAAGAGCTACTCCTTGCTCAACGAAATGGGCTCAACACCCCATATTAAACGCCTAAGAATGTACCTGACTAGTAAGTATCTTAAAACCTATGGATTGCTATGTCTCCGAAAGAGAATCAAGCGTGTGTCCAGGGGCATAAACGCAGCAGTGATAGGATTGGAGAGGTTCGGTGAGCAAATGAAGACCCTTTGAAGTCATATTGCATGGTACCCATTCCACGGGTCTCAACTCTCCAGGTTGAAGGGATTCTTCCTTCAGCTAAAACATGCATGTGGAACCCAGAGTATGATCAACTTTGTGATCGGGGGACGCGTTCAAATATGTCTCACTTTTCGACCCCTGGTACTCGGGTGCAACATTCCAGACGCTTAACTAACACTCTCCCGACATGGAGAGTCAGTGCCTTTAACCTCCTGTTTGGCCCAGTTTGCAATTTCTGCGAAAGATGAACAGGAATAGGAGAACCAATGAGAGACTAGCTGGAGGTGTCTGGACGGGCAAATTTTACTCTCATTTCCCACCAGGAACAGGAATTAACCAAAGGCTCAGCGTGCCGTGCCGGAACCAGATTAGGGCCTGAAGCAATCCTGCGGTGTTGCAGCCAGCTCAAAAGAAAGCGAGTTGAAGAAAGGAGCTCAGGGGCACTGTAATTCACAAACCTGCAGAGTTATAAATGACAGCTATCGTCCAAAAATATACTGAAGTAAGGCTGCCAAGAGGACTTGAAAGCGGGGCAGAATTGCAGGAAACCGATTTCAGGAGGTAGACTGGAATTGCATTTAAAGCATAGGAAAAGAGGCAGAACGTCCACAATGATGCACTTGGCCAAAAAGGGCGTATGCGTTTTTTCCTGAATATATTCAGGAAAAAACGCACACGCCCTTTTTGGCCAACCAAGCAAGCTTGCAAAGGAAATCTGCACTACAATGAAGTCTCACCTCCCCCCGGTCAAAAGGGCCATCTGAAAAAAGTGTAAAATCCAGAAATGCAGGACAGGCCATGGAGAACTGGGAGCCTTGTTATGCTGATGGGCGGGATGTAAATTGCCAACAGCCACTCGGGAGAAGTGTATGGTGTTTCCTGAAACATCTAAAAAACAAAGCAACAGAGCCTAGGGCACTGCCACTTATGGTCCTATAGCTTAGGGAAATTAAAATCAAAAAGACACAGCCACCCCAACGTTTGGGACGGCTCTGTTTACAAGAACCTCGTTTACGGTACAAGTTCAATATCGCAGAAAGCGAAAAATGGATAAAGAAGTTGTGGTACTTACGTACAATACAATATCACTCAGCAATGAAATCTATGTCATCAGGCCCGTAGCAGCATAATGAGTGGATTCAGGTATGATGATTCTAACTGAAATAAGTCACACAGTAAAAGAAACATCATAAGATATCACTAATACACGGAATGAAAACTTGGCTACACAGGAACTGGATTACAAAACAGAACAGGGTCTCAAATTTAGAAAGCCAACTTATGCTTGCTTAACGGGAAAGGTGAGTTGGGGTGCTGCATAAAACCAGAGATTGAAATGAGCACAGATAAAGTTCCTTAAGCCAAATATGTAATAGACAAGAGCTACTCCTTGCTCAACGAAATGGGCTCAACACCCCATATTAAACGCCTAAGAATGTACCTGACTAGTAAGTATCTTAAAACCTATTGATTGCTATGTCTCCGAAAGAGAATCAAGCGTGTGTACAGGGGCATAAACGCAGCAGTGATAGGATTGGAGAGGTTCGGTGAGCAAATGAAGACCCTTTGAAGTCATATTGCATGGTACCCATTCCACGGGTCTCAACTCTCCAGGTTGAAGGGATTCTTCCTTCAGCTAAAACATGCATGTGGAACCCAGAGTATGATCAACCATGTGATCGGGAAACGTGTTCAAATATGTCTCAGTTTTCGACCCCTGGTACTCGGGTGCAACATTCCAGACGCTTTACTAACACTCTCCCGACTTGGAGAGTCAGTGCCTTTAACCTCCTGTTTGGCCCAGTTTGCAATTTCTGCAGAAGATGAACAGGAATAGGGAGAACCAATGAGAGACTAGCTGGAGGTGTCTGGACGGGCAAATTTTACTCTCATTTCCCACCAGGAACAGGAATTCACCAAAGGCTCAGCGTGCCGTGCCGGAAACAGATTAGGGCCTGAAGCAATCCTGCGGTGTTGTGGCCAGCTAACAAGAAAGCGAATTGAAGAATGGAGCTCAGGGGCACTGTAATTCACAAACCTGCAGAGTTATAAATGACAGCTATCGTCCAAAAATATACTGAAGTAAGGCTGCCAAGAGGACTTGAAAGCGGGGCAGAATTGCAGGAAACCAATTTCAGGAGGTAGACTGGAATTGCATTTAAAGCATAGGAAAAGAGGCAGAACGTGGACAATGATGCACTTGGCCAAAAACGGCGTATGCATTTTTTCTTGAATATATTCAGGAAAAAACGCATACGCCCTTTTTGGCCAACCAAGCAAGCTTGCAAAGGAAATCTGCACTACAATGAAGTCTCACTTCCCCCCGGTCAAAAGGGCCATCTGAAAAAAGTGTAAAATCCAGAAAGGCAGGACAGGCCATGGAGAACTGGGAGCCTTGTTATGCTGATGGGCGGGATGTAAATTGCCAACAGCCACTCGGGAGAAGTGTATGGTGTTTCCTGAAACATCTAAAAAACAAAGCAACAGAGCCTAGGGCACTGCCACTTATGGTCCTATAGCTTAGGGAAATTAAAATCAAAAAGACACAGCCACCCCAAAGTTTGGGACGGCTCTGGTTACAAGAACCTCGTTTACGGTACAAGTTCAATATCGCAGAAAGCGAAAAATGGATAAAGAAGTTGTGGTACTTACGTACAATACAATATCACTTAGCAATGAAATCTATGTCATCAGGCCCGTAGCAGCATAATGAGTGGATTCAGGTATGATGATTCTAACTGAAATAAGTCACACAGTAAAAGAAACATCATAAGATATCACTAATACACGGAATGAAAACTTGGCTACACAGGAACTGGATTACAAAACAGAACAGGGTCTCAAATTTAGGAAGCCAACTTATGCTTGCTTAACGGGAAAGGTGAGTTGGGGTGCTGCATAAAACCAGAGATTGAAATGAGCACAGATAAAGTTCCTTAAGCCAAATATGTAATACACAAGAGCTACTCCTTGCTCAACGAAATGGGCTCAACACCCCATATTAAACGCCTAAGAATGTACCTGACTAGTAAGTATCTTAAAACCTATGGATTGCTATGTCTCCGAAAGAGAATCAAGCATGTGTACAGGGGCATAAACGCAGCAGTGATAGGATTGGAGAGGTTCGGTGAGCAAATGAAGACCCTTTGAAGTCATATTGCATGGTACCCATTCCACGGGTCTCAACTCTCCAGGTTTAAGGGATTCTTCCTTCAGCTAAAACATGCATGTGGAACCCAGAGTATGATCAACCGTGTGATCGGGACACGTGTTCAAATATGTCTCAGTTTTAGTCCCCTGGTACTCGGGTGCAACATTCCAGATGCTTACTAACACTCTCCCGACTTCGAGAGTCAGTGCCTTTAACTTCCTGTTTGGCCCAGTTTGCAATTTCTGCGGAAGATGAACAGGAATAGGGAGAACCAATGAGAGACTAGCTGGAGGTGTCTGGACGGGCAAATTTTACTCTCATTTCCCACCAGGAACAGGAATTAACCAAAGGCTCAGCGTGCCGTGCCGGAACCAGATTAGGGCCTGAAGCAATCCTGCGGTGTTGCGGCCAGCTCACAAGAAAGCGAGTTGAAGAATGGAGCTCAGGGGCACTGTAATTCACAAACCTGCAGAGTTATAAATGACAGCTATCGTCCAAAAATATACTGAAGTAAGGCTGCCAAGAGGACTTGAAAGCGGGGCAGAATTGCAGGAAACCGATTTCAGGAGGTAGACTGGAATTGCATTTAAAGCATAGGAAAAGAGGCAGAACGTCCACAATGATGCACTTGGCCAAAAAGGGCGTATGCGTTTTTTCCTGAATATATTCAGGAAAAAACGCATACGCCCTTTTTGGCCAACCAAGCAAGCTTGCAAAGGAAATCTGCACTACAATGAAGTCTCACTTCCCCCCGGTCAAAAGGGCCATCTGAAAAAAGTGTAAAATCCAGAAAGGCAGGACAGGCCATGGAGAACTGGGAGCCTTGTTATGCTGATGGGCGGGATGTAAATTGCCAACAGCCACTCAGGAGAAGTGTATGGTGTTTCCTGAAACATCTAAAAAACAAAGCAACAGAGCCTAGGGCACTGCCACTTATGGTCCTATAGCTTAGGGAAATTAAAATCAAAAAGACACAGCCACCCCAAAGTTTGGGACGGCTCTGTTTAGAAGAACCTGGTTTACGGTACAAGTTCAATATCACACGAAGCGAAAAATGGATAAAGAAGTTGTGGTACTTACGTACAATACAATATCACTCAGCAACGAAATCTATGTCATCAGACCCGTAGCAGCATAATGAGTGGATTCAGGTACGATGATTCTAACTGAAATAAGTCACACAGAAAAAGAAACATCATAAGATATCACTAATACATGGAATGAAAACTTGGCTACACAGGAACTGAATTACAAAACAGAACAGGGTCTCAAATGTAGAAAACCAACTTATGCTTGCTTAAGGGGAAAGGTGAGTTGGGGTGCTGCATAAAACCAGAGATTGAAATGAGCACAGATAAAGTTCCTTAAGCCAAATATGTAATAGACAAGAGCTACTCCTTGCTCAACGAAATGGGCTCAACACCCCATATTAAACGCCTAAGAATGTACCTGACTAGTAAGTATCTTAAAACCTATGGATTGCTATGTCTCCGAAAGAGAATCAAGCGTGTGTCCAGGGGCATAAACGCAGCAGTGATAGGATTGGAGAGCTTCGGTGAGCATATGAAGACCCTTTGAAGTCATATTGCATGGTACCCATTCCACGGGTCTCAACTCTCCAGGTTGAAGGGATTCTTCCTTCAGCTAAAACATGCATGTGGAACCCAGAGTATGATCAACCGTGTGATCAGGACACGTGTTCAAATATGTTTCAGTTTTCGACCCCTGGTACTCGGGTGCAACATTCCAGATGCTTTACTAACACTCTCCCGACTTGGAGAGTCAGTGCCTTTAACCTCCTGTTTGGCCCAGTTTGCAATTTCTGCGGAAGATGAACAGGAATAGGGAGAACCAATGAGAGACTAGCTGGAGGTGTCTGGACGGGCAAATTTAACTCTCATTTCCCACCAGGAACAGGAATTAACCAAAGGCTCAGTGTGCCGTGCCGGAAACAGATTAGGGCCTGAAGCAATCCTGCGGTGTTGTGGCCAGCTCTCAAGAAAGCGAGTTGAAGAATGGAGCTCACGGGCACTGTAATTCACAAACCTGCAGAGTTATAAATGACAGCTATCGTCCAAAAATATTCTGAAGTAAGGCTGCCAAGAGGACTTGAAAGCGGGGCAGAATTGCAGGAAACCGATTTCAGGAGGTAGACTGGAATTGCATTTAAAGCATAGGAAAAGAGGCAGAACGTGGACAATGATGCACTTGGCCAAAAAGTGCGTATGCGTTTTTTCCTGAATATATTCAGGAAAAAACGCATACGCCCTTTGTGGCCAACCAAGCAAGCTTGCAAAGGAAATCTGCACTACAATGAAGTCTCACTTCCCCCTGGTCAAAAGGGCCATCTGAAAAAAGTGTAAAATCCAGAAAGGCAGGACAGGCCATGGAGAACTGGGAGCCTTGTTATGCTGATGGGCGGGATGTAAATTGCCAACAGCCACTCGGGAGAAGTGTATGGTGTTTCCTGAAACATTTAAAAAACAAAGCAACAGAGCCTAGGGCACTTCCACTTATGGTCCTATAGCTTAGGGAAATTAAAATCAAAAAGACACAGCCACCCTAAAGTTTGGGACGGCTCTGTTTACAAGAACCTCGTTTACGGTGCAAGTTCAATATCGCAGAAAGCGAAAAATGGATAAAGAAGTTGTGGTACTTACGTACAATGCAATATCACTCAGCAATGAAATCTATGTCATCAGGCCCGTAACAGCATAATGAGTGGATTCAGGTATGATGATTCTAACTGAAATAAGTCACACAGAAAAAGAAACATCATAAGTTATCACTAATACACGGAATGTAAACTTGGCTACACAGGAACTGAATTACAAAACAGAAGAGGGTCTCAAATTTAGAAAACCAACTTATACTTGCTTAAGGGGAAAGGTGAATTGGGGTGCTGCATAAAACCAGAGATTGAAATGAGCACAGATAAAGTTCCATAAGCCAAATATGTAATACACAAGAGCTACTCCTTGCTCAACGAAATGGGCTCAACACCCCATATTAAACGCCTATAATGTACCTGACTAGTAAGTATCTTAAAACCTATGGATTGCTATGTCTCCAAAAGAGAATGAAGAGTGTGTACAGGGGCATAAACGCAGCAGTGATAGGATTGGAGAGGTTCGGTGAGCAAATGAAGACCCTTTGAAGTCATATTGCATGGTACCCATTCCACGGGTCTCAACTCTCCAGGTTGAAGGGATTCATCCTTCAGCTAAAACATGCATGTGGAACCCAGAGTATGATCCACCGTGTGATCAGGAAACGTGTTCAAATGTGTCTCAGTTTTTGTCCCCTGGTACTCGGGTGCAACATTCCAGACGCTTTACTAACACTCTCCCCACTTGGAGAGTCAGTGCCTTTAACCTCCTGTTTGGCCCAGTTTGCAATTTCTGCAGAAAATGAACAGGAATTGGGAGAACCTACGAGAGACTAGCTGGAGGTGTCTGGACAGGCAAATTTAACTCTCATTTCCCACCAGGCAGAGGAATTAACCAAAGGCTCAGTGTGCCATGCCAGAACCACACTAGGGCCTGAAGCAATCCTGCGGTGTTGCGGCCAGCTCACAAGAAAGCGAGTTGAAGAAAGGAGCTCAGGGGCACTGTCATTCACAAACCTGCAGAGTTATAAATGACAGCTATCGTCCAAAAATATATTGAAGTAAGGCTGCCAAGAGGACTTGAAAGCGGGGCAGAATTGCAGGAAACCGATTTCAGGAGGTAGACTGGAATTGCATGTAAAGCATAGGAAAAGAGGCAGAACGTCCACAATGATGCACTTGGACAAAAAGGGCGTATGCATTTTTTCCTGAATATATTCAGGAAAAAACGCATACGCCCTCTTTGGCCAACCAAGCAAGCTTGCAAAGGAAATCTGCACTACAATGAAGTCTCACTGCCCCCTGGTCAAAAGGGCCATCTGAAAAAAGTGTAAAATCCAGAAAGGCAGGACAGGCCATGGAGAACTGGGAGCCTTGTTATGCTGATGGGCGGGATGTAAATTGCCAACAGCCACTCTGGAGAAGTGTATGGTGTTTCCTGATACATCTGGAAAACAAAGCAACAGAGTCTAGGGCATTTCCACTTATGGGCCTATAGCTTAGGGAAATTAAAATCAAAAAGACACAGCCACCCCAAAATTCGGGACGGCTGTGTTTACAGGAACCTCTTCTACAGTTCAAGTTAAATATCCCAGAGAACAAATAATTGATAAAGAAGTTGCGGTACTTACGTACAACGGAATACCACTCAGCAATGAAATCTGTGCCACCAGGCCTGTACCAGCATAATGAGTGGATTGAGGCACGATGATTCTAAGTGAAATAAGTCACACAGAAAAAGAAACATCATAAGCTATCACTAATGCACGGAATGTAAACTTGGCTACACATGAACTGAATTACAAAACAGAACATGGTCTCAAGTTTAGAAAACCAACTTATGCTTGCTTAAGGGGAAAGGTGAGTTGAGGTGCTGCATAAAACCAGAGTTTGAAATTAGCACAGATACCGTTCCATAAGCCAAATATGTAATAGACAAGACCTACCCCTTGCTCAACGAAATGGACTCAACAATGAGGTATCATCTCACACCTGTTAGAATGGGCATCATCTGAAAATCTACAAACAACAAATGCTGGAAAGGGTGTGGAGAAAAGGAAGCCTGTTTCACTGTTGTTGGGAATATAAATTGATACAGTCACTATGGAGAACAATATGGAGTTTCTTAAGAAACTAATAATAGAATTACCCTATGATACAGCAATCCCAGTACTGGACATATACCCAGACAAAACCGTAAATCGAAAAGAGACATTCACCGCAATGTTCATTACATCTCTATTTACAATATCGAGGTAATGGAAGCAACCTAAATGCCCTCAGACAGACGAATGCATAAAGATGTGGTACATATATAAAGTGGAATATTACTAAGCCATGAAAGGAATGAAATTGGGTCATTTGTAGAGACGTCGATGGATCTAGAGACTGTCATACAGAGTGAAGTAAGTCAGAAAGAGAAAAACAAATCTTGTATATTCATGCATATATGTGGAACCTAGAAAAACTGTACAGATTAACCATTTTGCAAGGAATAAATAGAGCAACAGATGTAGACAACAATCGTATGGACACAAGGGGGGAAAGCTCTTGAGGGTGTGGTGGTGGGAGGAGTTGAGAGATTGGGATTGGCATGTAAACATTTATATGTATAAAATAGATAACCAATAAGAACCTGCTGTATAAAAATATAAAATAAAATTCAAAATTAAAAAGAAATAAAATTTAAAAAATAAAACAGAAAAGACAATTATTCCCTTCACATACATGTATTTATATGAATAAATTATTTCCATGCTTATATCTGTAAATACAAAAAAGAGGAATAAAATCTACCTTGAACCAAAAATGAAAAAGAGAAAAAAAAAACAGAACCCACCAGTTACACAGAGGAAAACTGTATCAGGGCACTTGCTCCAGTTGTAAACAATTCTGAAGTTGGTCAGTGGTGGGGAATCGTCTCCCATTCAGCCAGCAGCCCCCACACAACAAGCGTCCTCATTGCAAAGCTGGGGCACCGTGCCGAGGCATCTGTGAGTAAACGTGAGCTGAGCCCCAGGCCAGTTGCTGCTGAACTGTTCCCACCCTTCCCAGGTAAAACACCTGAATATATACAAGGACTTGAAAGCCTAGAGGAAGGGCCATGGAGCCACACGAGTGACAGCATGCCAGCTGACTTGGTGCCTGCAGGCCAGCCAGGATGGTCCTGGCCCTGGGTGCTCTTCTGGAAGATTTCCATTTCCCTGCCTGAGATACCCGTCCTGTCCCTGCCCCCACTGCTTTTTTCCTTCCTCACCTCTGCCCAGGGAGAAATTCCAGCAGCAGGTATGGGTGACACATCCTCTTCTTTAGCAGGTGGCAGCCTGGCAACTGCTGCAGAAAGTCCAGCAGAGCCCCACTCACACTGGGCCACCCACAAAGCCGTGGCCTCTCACTCTCTCCCACCAGCCCAGCCCCGAGACTGCTGACAGGGCAGAGAAAATGGCGTCAGGCACAGCTGCAGGGGCTCTTGCTGCCTGGAGTGGTATTTATGTTGATCTCAACCCAGGCACACCTGGGGAGGGCGGGCCGGCACGGTAAGGCTGCCCAGGTCAGCCAATCATCACCCCTCAGGGGCTCACAGTTGAAGAAAATGGAACTTGCTGAACCGGCCAGGTCCAAGGAACAGGTGTGGGCTCCTGAGAGTCAGGATAGACAAGGGGCTGCAGCTTTGGCTTGTTTTCTAATCATTTTATCTGGCCCATGAGTAGGAGACAACTTCAAGAAAACCCTCTCCTAATGAGAGGAACCCAGGAGTCAGGGAGAGGAGGGGTGGGTGGTGGTTGGAGACAGAGGCCTGGTGCCCTGGGTGCAGTGGAAGTGTCTGGAAGACCAGGTGGAGGGAGGCCACACAGAGTGATGCCCAGGGTCACAGACCTGTCGGAGCTGCTGTTTGTTAGTTCAAGTCCTGCTCTGAGGTGCTCTGTGTCAGCTCTGAGCGACAGGTGAGCTGGGGGTGCTCTTCAATGAGGGCTATGTGCACGGTTCCTGTGTGCCCAGCCCTGCCACGGTACCTGCAAGGGTAGCTCTGTATCCTGGGAGGGGCCTGACCATGAGAGCCCCGTGGGCTGGGTTGGGGGTGGGGTACCTGCCCAGGAGAGCTCCATATCCTGGGATTGGCCTGACCACGAGAGCCCCATGGGCTGCTGGGGACCTTGTAAAGGATGTCAGGACAGTCAGTGAAGCCACCGAGGATATACCGCCAGTTGCTCCTGATTCCTACACCATGCTGGTCATTCTACCAACCACCAGGACATGGTATTCTGTATTAGTCTTCAATGATGCCTTCTTTTGTATTCCATTAGTCCCAGAGTCACAAGAAATTTTGGCTTGTGAGTGGCAGGACTCAACATACAACTAAAACAATACTTCCGGGCCGTCTTGCCCCAAGGGTTCAAAAATTCCCACACCATCTTTGGGGAAAGCTTAGCTAAAGACCGAAAAGTTCTACCTCTGGAAAAGGAAACCCTCCTTCAATATGCAGATGACATTCTGATCGCCAGCCCTACTAAGGAGGCCTCTGAGCTACCAAGCCAATAAAGGATAGAAGTTGTCCAAGAAAAAGCTCAAATATCACAGACTGCGGTGACCTGCCTGGGCTTCATTCTCACACAAGGTCGGAGAAGCCCATCCCAGGAAAGGGAAGAAACCATTTGCAGCCTTACCCCTTTCTAAAACTAGAAGACAGCTTAGGGGTTCCTGGGGAGGCTGCTTCTGGATTTGGGGTTTGCTGCTTCTGGATCCCTAACTACAGTCTACTAGCTGGGCCTCTATATGAAACACTGAAAGGAAAAGATGATGATCCTTTTGAACAGAATCCAGAAGTGGCCTTTCAAGAATGGAAAGAGCAGTCAATTCAGACCCTTGCCCTGGAACTCCCTAATTGAGCTAAACCCTTTGACCTTTCCATTCCCGGTGAAAGGTGAATCGCCATTGGAGAATTAGTGCAAAAACTGGGACCACTTGAAATGGAACAACGCAAGAATGCCATCCAGGTAGGATAAACTACAGTCACCAAGGGGCTTGGCCCACTGCCACATCTGGCCAAGATACTGGCGGTATCTAAAAACCTGGAAATCAGCAGCCCAAAAGGCCACCTCCCTCCTAAGGGAAAAGGACCCCACGTGGTGATCCTAATCACCAACCATGCCCTGAAGTTGCAGGGTTCGCTCCGTGGGCACACCGACCTCGGGTGAGGAGGCCCTCCAACTCCAACATCCAGAGAGATAACCGGGGGCAACAGGGCACCATGACGACTCGTGTGAACATCACTTGACCTGGAGTTTCTCTCAAAAAACAACAATAGTGTGTCCCGAAGGAGTAGACTACTGCTTGCAGGACTTACTGCACCCGGAGGGGAGCTAATAATCTTGGCGGGGGAACCGTATATCACACTGTCACCATAGAAAAGCCTACAGACACCGTGATGATGGTGGCCAATAAGACCGGCTGGACTCCTGTTTACTTCAAAAGGCTGTTGACTCAGTGGCCATCATGGTCCTTGATCACCACTGACCCTGGACTGTCTGGGAGTTGAGCGGGCAAGGCTCTGACACCTGGTGCTGTTTTTACGTTAATTCAGGGGCCTAATTGAAGAAAGAGCAGACTACTGGTCAGAGCATCTAGGCTGGCAGAAACGGTCAGCCTAAGGTGGCCGAACAAATGTGGGGCGGGGTGAAATCGGCCCCCACAGCGTCTCTGCACATCTCTTTCCTGGACCCTCAAAGGTCATTAGAATCTATAACACTTCCAATGCTGGTGCTCAGGCGGACGAGCAGGGAGGCAGGGGTCCTGGGGCCAATCAACGTCACCTGGAGGCTGCTGGGGAGAAGTTCTGACCCTCGTCCCCTGGTATGAGGGCTCCCAACTCAGCACTCAGCAGTTACAGAAGAAGGGTCTGCACCCTCAGCACTCCAAGAATGAGGAACGGGACAAAAGGCAGAGGAGGGGTTTGTCCCCAGCAAAGCCCATTAAAAATCCCTGGGAGATAAAAATAGAATCTGGGCAATAAAGTCAAGTCTGACCTTTTTTATCCTTTGTGCTTTGTCTAATTTCACGTGCTCCTAGGGTCCCGCATGCAGAGGTTCCACACCCGGCACTTCAGACCAGATTTCCTAGTGCAGAATGGCTGGGTCGACACCTCAGCTCCTGGGGCCCAGTGCAGACTCCGAGATATAGAGCCTGAGCTGCAGCCAACCCAGCCCTCGAGAGCACCGCCCCCTCCCTCCCACTGACTCTGACAGGATCTCTACACAGCAGCCCAGCCCACAGCCCACGGGGTAGTGCATGCTCTCACCTCTCCATTCTCTGATCAAAATATAAAGTTTCCTTTGCTTGGGAACCAAACTCAGTCTCGATCTGTTGGCCCCAATGACACTGGGCAGGGGGACACTTGTTGGGGTCCACTCTGGAGGATCAGTAACAGAAATTGAGACTATTGTAACTTCAATGAACAGATGTGTGAGCCAAACTGTAGTTAACATAGAACCGTTTATAAGGCTCGGGTAAAATAAGATGTTTCTAACACTTCCATTTGATATTTCCATCACTTTATCATAAGCAAGTTCAGTGAAAAGGTTTGTCTTATTTGTCAGGTCAATATTAGAGAAATGAAGTGATTTCTTTCCAAGGATGTACATCTAATAATCTTGGTTAAAGCTTCAATCTTGTTTTAAATGCTTTTCCATTGAAAATGATACCTCTCTTTCAGCTCCCCCATTTCTGAGAAGTATAAAATCTTATAATTTATTATTATCAAAGGGGAAAGGTGGGAGGAGGGATAAATTAACAGTTTGGAATTAACACATACACACTGCTGTGTATAAAGTAGATCATCAACAAGGAACTACTGTATAGCACAGGGAACTACACTCAATATTTTGCAATAACCTATAAGGGGAAATAATCGGAAAAAGAATAGATATTTTTATTGACATCATCTATCAATGACAGTTAAAGTGTAACCTAAGGGAAGCCGGTGGTGAGTGCTTCTGACCCTGAAGACTTCAATCATCTAAAGTTTGGACTCTGCCTACTTCCCAAGGCCCTTAATGAACATATGTGTAGCCGTAGCTTAAAAAACTCCCCAGTTTGGGTTTCGGGGAGACACTGATTTTGAAAAAGCCCTGGCGTTCTCCTTACATGAATGGGACTCTTCCTACTGCTAAAACATGTCTGTCACATCCAGAGGATGGTATACCGTCTGATCGGGAAGAGTTTGGAAAAGGCATCTCATCTCCTCATCTCCTGGTGTTCGGGTTTACCCCTCCAGCGTCTTTACTAACAGTCTCCCCACTTGGAGATGTCAGCACTGTCAACATCCTGTTGCGTACAGTTTGGAATTTGTCCAGAGGATGAAGCGGAAGGATGAGGAACAATGAGAGACAAGTCCTAGGTGTTCAGACAGGCACATGTCACTCTAATTTCCAATCAGGAAGACGAATTGACCAAAGGCTAGGGTTGCCCATAGAAACAGTATAGGGCTTGAGGAAATCCCACTGCTTTGTGGCCAGTTCCCATAAACACAAGTTGAACAATGGAACTCAGGGGCAGTAAAATTCACGAAACTGCAGAGTTGAAAATATCTATCACTGAAAAATGTCTTGAGGAAAGTCAGAGAAAAGGATTGGTAAGCAAGGGAGAATGGCAGGAAAGGGATTTGAGGAGGTAGAAAGGACTCGCCATTAAGCACAAGAAAAGGGGCTGAACATTGCCAACATTGCAGTTGGCCAAAAAGGCTGTATGCGTTTTTTTCTGTATATATTCAAGAAAAGGGCATACACTTTTTTAGCCAACCAAACAGGTGGGCACTGGAAATCAATACTACAAAAGATATCACTTCGCATCAGTCAGAAGAGCCATCCTCATAAAGTGTAAACACCAGAAATGCAGGACAGGGCAAGGAGAAGAGGGAGCCCTGTGAGGCTTATAGTGGAAATGTATATTGCCAACGGCCATTCTGGAGAAGTGTATTGTGTTTACTAAAGCATCTAAAAAATGAGCTACAGAGCATAGGGCACTTGCACTCATGGGCATATATCTTGGGAAAAACAAAAATCGAGAGGACACAGGCACCCCAATGTTTACTGCCTCTCTGTTTAAAAGATCCTCGACTAGGATAGAACTTAAATGTCTCTGGAGGGAAAAAATGGATAGAGATGTGGTACTTATGTAGAGTGGAATATTACTCAGCCTGGAAATCAATGAGATATGGCCAGTTGTAACAACTCCGGAGGAGTTACGTATGATCATTCTAAGTGACAGAATTCAAAAAGAAAAAGACACATATCATAAGATATCACTTAAAGGTGGAATCCAACATGGCTACACATGAAATAAATTACAAAACAAACACATAGTCAAATATGTAGAAAGCACACGTAAGGCTGCTGAACAGGAAAGGTGGGGAGGGGTGAGGCATCATCCAGGAGGTTGAAATTAGCAAAGATACCATTCCAAATACCAAACTGATAATCAACAAGGCCTACACGGTAGCTAAAAGAACTGCACTCAGCACACTCAAGTCACTGGAAAAGAATATCTATGACTGGTAAGAATCTGAAAAAGAATTTATTGATGTCTCTCTGTACGTGAATCAAGTGGATGTACAGCAGCAAGAAACAGAGCTTTGAAAATCAGCTGTAACCAATATAGTGATAAATTGCAAAAAATAAACGACAGAGAGACAGAGAAAACCTCTTACAACTTTTCCTCAGGGACGGTGATGCAACATGGATTGAACACATCTAGACCCACAGCAGGATGAGACATAAGACTGGAAACTGTTCGCGCTAAGAGAAATGTGAGGTTGGGTGAGGAAATGCACACCCTTTAAAGTAATACTACCTGGTACCCATTCAATGGGTCCCAAATCTGCAGGTTCAAGGAATCTTCCTACAGCTAAAACATGCATGGAAAACCCAGAGGACTGTACACCATGTGATCGGGAGATGTGTCTAAAATGCACCTCATTTATCCTCTCCTGGTGCTCCTGTTCATCATTCCAGCCATGTTACTTAGAATCTCCCCACTTAGAGAATCAGCACATTTAAACTTCTGTTTCACACATTTTGCAAATTGTGAGGAGGATGAACGGGAAGAGGGGGAACCAATGAGAGAATAGTTGTAGGGGTTTGGACGGGCACATGTCACTCTAATTTCCCATTAAGAATAAGAATTAAAAAAAGGCTCAGCCCGCCTCGCCGGAGCCAAAATAGGGCCTGAAGCAATCCTGCGGCTTTGAGGCCAGCTCACAAAAGAGCAACTTAAAAAATGGAGCTCAGGGTCACTGCAATTCACAAACCTGCAGAGTTATAAATGAAAGCTAACGTCCAAAAATATGTTGAGGTAAGGCAAAGAAGAGGATCTGAATGCAAGACAGAATTGCAAGAAACAGATTTCAAGAGATAGATTGGACTCGTCTTTAAAGCACATGAAAAGCGGCAGAATTTCGACAATGATGCAGTTGGCCCAAAAGGGAGTATGCGTTTTTTCCTGAATATATCCAGGAAAAAACGCATACGCCCTTTATGGGCAACCAAGCAAGCAAGCAATGCAAATGTGCACAACAAAGAAGTCTCATTTCCCACCGGTCAAAAGGGCCATCTGAAAAAATTGTAAAAACCAGTAATGCAGGACAGGCCATGGAGAACAGGGAGCCTTTATACGCTGCTGGACAGTGTGTGAACTGCCGAGAGCCACTCTGGAGAAGTGTATGGTGGTTCCTAAATCATCTAAAAAACAGAGCTACAGAGCATAGGGCACTTCCAATCATGGGAGTATATCTAGGGAAGTCTAAAAATCAAAAAGACACAAGCACACCACATTTTAGGGCTACTCTGTTTACAAGAACCTCAACTTCAGTACACCTTAAATATCCCAGGAAAGAGAAAAATGGATAAAGAAAATGTGGTACTTATGTACAATGGAATATCTCTTCACCATGAAATCAATGTAATAAGGCTAGTAGAAGGATAAAGAGTGGATTTAGGTCCGATAATACTACTTGAAATAAGTCAAACAGAAAAAGAAACATATCATAAGATATCACTTATAGAGGGAGGATAAATATGGCTGCACAAAAAATGAATTACAAAACAGAACAGTGTCTCACATTTAGAAAACACACTTATGTCAGCTTAAGGGGAAAGGAGAGGTGGGGTGATGCATAAAACCAGAGTTTGAAATAAGCACAGATACCATTCAATAAACCAAATAGGTATTAGACAAGATCTACACCTTGCTCAATGAACTGGCCTCAACACACCCTATACACCGCAGAGAAATATATCTGAGTAATAAGAATCTTAAAACCCATGTATTGATATATCTCCATAAGGGAATCAAGTGTGTGCAGAGCGGCACAAACACAGCAGTAAAAATGAGCTAAACCCCATTATAGAAATAAATTTTAAAACCAAAACGCAGAAACAATGAAAGAGAGAAAACTTCTTACAAAATTCGCTCAGGGGCTGTGATGCAAGCTGGAATGACCACATATAAACCCACAGCTGGATAAGACATAAGGCTGGACACTTGGGGCTGAGAGGATTGGTGAGCTTTGCTGAGCAACTGCCGAAAGTTTAATGCAATACTTCATGCTACTCATTCCAAGGGTCCCAACACTGCAGGTTGAAGGGAATCTTCCTACAGCTAAAACATGCATGGGAAATCCAGCAGATGGTATACCATATGATCAGGAAAGGTTTCTAAAACGCACCTCATTTTCCTCTCCTGGGGCTCCGGATCAACATTCCAGCCACTTTACTAAAAACATCCCCACATGGAGAGTCAATGACTTTAAGTTCCGGTATCGCACAGTCTGCAGTTAGTGCGGAGGATGAATGGGAATAGGGGGAACCAGTGAGAAAATAGCTGTAGCGGTTTCAATGCCCAAATGTCACTCTAATTTCACATAGGAAGAAGAATTAACAAAAGGCACAACAAGGCGCCCCAGAAGAAAAATAGGGCCTGAAGAAATCCTGTGGATATGAGGCAAGATCACAAAAATAAGAGCTGAAAAATGGAACTAAGGGCAACTGCAATTCAAAAACCTGCAGAGTTATAAATGACAGCTATCGTCCAAAAATATATTGAAGTAAGGCTGCCAAGAGGATTTGAAAGCGGGGCAGAATTGCAGGAAACCGATTTCAGGAGGTAGACTGGAATTGCATGTAAAGCATAGGAAAAGAGGCAGAACGTCCACAATGACGCACTTGGCCAAAAAGGGCGTACAAGTTCAATATCGCAGAAAGCGAAAAACGGATAAAGAACTTGTGGTACTTACATACAATGCAGTATCACTCAGCAATGAAATCTATGTCATCAGGCCCGTAGCATCACAAGGAGTGGATTCAGGTACGATGATTCTAAGTGAAATAAGTCACACAGAAAAAGAAACGTCATAAGATATCACTACTACACGGAATGTAAACTTGGCTACACAGGAACTGAATTACAAAACAGAACAGGGTCTCAAATGTAGAAAACCAACTTATGCTTGCTTAAGGGGAAAGGTGAGTTGGGGTGCTGCATAAAACCAGAGATTGAAATAAGCACAGATACCGTTCCATAAGTCAAATATGTAATAGAGAAGAGCTACTCCTTGCTCAACAAAGTGGACACAACACCCCATACTAAAAGGCTAAGAATATACCTGACTTGTAATCTAAAAACCTATGGATTTATATGTCTCCAAAAGAGAATCAAGCATGTGTACAGCGGCATAAACGCAGCAGTGATAGGATTGGTGAGGTTCGTTGAGCAAATGCAGATGCTTTGAAGTCATATTGCATGGTACCCATTCCATGGGTCTCAACTCTCCAGGTTTAAGGGATTCTTCCTTCAGCTAAAAGATGCATGTGGAACCCAGATTATGATCCACCGTGTGTTCGGGAAACGTGTTCAAATGTGTCTCAGTTTTCGTCCCCTGGTACTCGGGTGCAACATTCCAGACGCTTTACTAACACTCTCCCCACTTGGAGAGTCAGTGCCTTTAACCTCCTGTTTGCCCCAGTTTGCAATTTCTGCAGAAAAAGAACAGGAAGAGGGAGAACCCATGAGAGACTAGCTGGAGGTGTCTGGACGGGCAAATTTAACTCTCATTTCCCACCATGAAGAGGAATTAACCAAAGGCTCAGCATGCCGTGCTGGAAACAAACTAGGGCCTGAAGCAATCCTGCGGTGTTGCGGCCAGCTCACAAGAAAGCGAGTTGAAGAATGGAGCTCAGGGGCACTGTAATTCACAAACCTGCAGAGTTATAAATGACAGCTATCGACCAAAAATATATTGAAGTAAGGCTGCGAAGAGGACTTGAAAGCGGGGCAGAATTGCAGGAATCCGATTTCAGGAGGTAGACTGGAATTGCATGTAAAGCATAGGAAGAGGCAGAACGTCCACAATGACGCACTTGGCCAAAAAGGGCGTATGCGTTTTTTCCTGAATATATTCAGGAAAAGACGCATACGCCCTTTTTGGCCAACCAAGCAAGCTTGCAAAGGAAATCTGCACTACAATGAAGTCTCACTGCCCCCCCCCCCCCTGGTCAAAAGGGCCATCTGAAAAATGTGTAAAATCCAGAAAGGCAGGACAGGCCATGGAGAACTGGGAGCCTTGTTATGCTGATGGGCGGGATGTAAATTGCCAACAGCCACTCTGGAGTAGTGTATGGTGTTTCCTGAAACATCTAAAAAACAAAGCAACAGAGCCTAGGGCACTTCCACTTATGGTCCTATAGCTTAGGGAAATTAAAATAAAAAAGACACAGCCACCACAAAATTTGGGATGGCTCTGTTTACAAGAACCTCCTTTATGGTACAAGTTCAATATCACAGAAGCGAAAAATGGATAAAGAATTTGTGGTACTTATGTACAATGCAATATCACTCAGCAATGAAATCTATGTCATCAGGCCCGTAGCAGCATAATGAGTGGATTCAGGTATGATGATTCTAAGTGAAATAAGGCACACAGAAAAAGAAACATCATAAGATATCACTAATACACGGAATGTAAACTTGGCTACACAGGAACTGAATTACAAAACAGAACAGGGTCTCAAATGTAGAAAACCAACTTATGCTTGCTTAAGGTGAAAGGTGAGTTGGGGTGCTGCATAAAACCAGAGATTGAAATTAGCACAGATACCGTTCCATAAGCCAAATATATAATAGACAAGATCTACTCCTTGTTCAACGAAGTGGACTCAACACCCCATATTAAACGCCTAAGAATATACCTGACTAGTAAGAATCTTAAAACCTATGGATTTATATGTCTCCGAAAGAGAATCAAGCATGTGTACAGCGGCATAAACGCAGCAGTGATAGGATTGGTGAGGATCGGTGAGCAAATGCAGACCCTTTGAAGTCGTATTGCATGGTACCCATTCCATGGGTCTCAACTCTCCAGGTTTAAGGGATTCTTCCTTCAGCTAAAAGATGCATGTGGAACCCAGAGTATGATCCACCGTGTGTTCGGGAAACGTGTTCAATTGTGTCTCAGTTTTCGTCCACTGGTACTCGGGTGCAACATTCCAGACGCTTTACTAACACTTTCCCCACTTGGAGAGTCAGTGCCTTTAACCTCCTGTTTGGCCCAGTTTCCAATTTCTGCGGAAAATGAACAGGAATAGGGAGAACACATGAGAGACTAGCTGGAGGTGTCTGGACGGGCAAATTTTACTCTCATTTCCCACCAGGAAGAGGAATTACCAGAGGCTCAGTGTGCCATGCCGGAACCACACTAGGGCCTGAAGCAATCCTGCCGTGTTGCGGCCAGCTCACAAGAAAGCGAGTTGAAGAAAGGAGCTCAGGGGCACTGTCATTCACAATCCTGCAGAGTTATAAATGACAGCTATCGTCCAAAAATATATTGAAGTAAGGCTGCCAAGAGGACTTGAAAGCGGGGCAGAATTGCAGGAAACCGATTTCAGGAGGTAGACTGGAATTGCATGTAAAGCATAGGAAAAGAGGCAGAACGTCCAAAATGATGCACTTGGCCAAAAAGTGCATATGCGTTTTTTCCTGAATATATTCAGGAAAAAACGCATACGCCCTTTTTGGCCAACCAAGCAAGCTTGCAAAGGAAATCTGCACTACAATGAAGTCTCACTGCCCCCCGGTCAAAAGGGCCAGCTGAAAAAATTGTAAAATCCAGAAAGGCAGGACAGGCCATGGAGAACTGGGAGCCTTGTTATGCTTATGGGCGGGATGTAAATTGCCAACAGCCACTCTGGAGAAGTGTATGGTGTTTCCTGAATCATCTACAAAACAAAGCAACAGAGCGTAGGGCACTTCCTCTTATGGTCCTAAAGCTTAGGGAAATTAAAATCAAAAAGACACAGCCACCCCAAAGTTTGGGACGGCTCTGTTTACAAGAACCTCGTTTACGGTACAAGTTCAATATCACAGAAAGAGAAAAATGGATAAAGAAGTTGTGGTACTTACGTACAATGCAATATCACTCAGCAATGAAATCTATGTCATCAGGCCCGTAGCAGCATAATGAGTGGATTCAGGTACGATGATTCTAAGTGAAATAAGTCACACAGAAAAAGAAACATTATAAGATATCACTACTACACGGAATGTAAACTTGGCTACACAGGAACTCAATTACAAAACAGAACAGGGTCTCAAATGTAGAAAACCGACTTATGCTTGCTTAAGGGGAAAGGTGAGTTGGGGTGCTGCATAAAACCAGAGATTGAAATTAACACAGATACCGTTCCATTAGCCAAATTTGTAATAGACAAGAGCTACTCCTTGCTCAACGAAGTGGACTCAACACCCCATATTAAACGCCTAAGAATATACCTGACTAGTAAGAATCTTAAAACCTATGGATTTATATCTCTCCGAAAGAGAATCAAGCATGTGTACAGCAGCATAAACGCAGCAGTGATAGGATTGGTGAGGTTCGGTGAGCAAATGCAGACCCTTTGAAGTCATATTGCATGGTACCCATTCCATGGGTCTCAACTCTCCAGG
The DNA here is from genome assembly GCF_949774975.1 of Lagenorhynchus albirostris. Classification (NCBI taxonomy): domain Eukaryota; kingdom Metazoa; phylum Chordata; class Mammalia; order Artiodactyla; family Delphinidae; genus Lagenorhynchus; species Lagenorhynchus albirostris. Next base: position 58,260,041 of record NC_083098.1, on the reverse strand, counting down.
TTTAAGGGATTCATCCTTCAGCTAAAACATGCATGTGGAACCCAGAGTATGATCCACCGTGTGTTCGGGAAACGTGTTCAAATGTGTCTCAGTTTTCGTCCCCTGGTACTCGGGTGCAACATTCCAGACGCTTTACTAACACTCTCCCCACTTGGAGAGTCAATGCCTTTAACCTCCTGTTTGGCCCAGTTTGCAATTTCTGCGGAAAATGAACAGGAATAGGGAGAACCTACGAGAGACTAGCTGGAGGTGTCTGGACGGGCAAATTTAACTCTCATTTACCACCAGGCAGAGGAATTAACCAAAGGCTCAGTGTGCCATGCCAGAACCACACTAGGGCCTGAAGCAATCCTGCGGTGTTGCGGCCAGCTCACAAGAAAGCGATTTGAAGAAAGGAGCTCAGGGGCACTGTCATTCACAAACCTGCAGAGTTATAAATGACAGCTATCGTCCAAAAATATATTGAAGTAAGGCTGCCAAGAGGACTTGAAAGCGGGGTAGAATTGCAGGAAACCGATTTCAGGAGGTAGATTGGAATTGCATGTAAAGCATAGGAAAAGAGGTAGAACGTCCAAAATGATGCACTTGGCCAAAAAGGGCGTATGCGTTTTTTCCTGAATATATTCAGGAAAAAACGCATACGACCTTTTTGGCCAACCAAGCAAGCTTGCAAAAGAAATCTGCACTACAATGAAGTCTACTGCCCCCCGGTCAAAAGGGCCATCTGAAAAAAGTGTAAAATCCAGAAAGGCAGGACAGGCCATGGAGAACGTGGAGCCTTGTTATGCTGATGGGACTGTTGTAAATTACCAACAGCCACTCTGGAGAAGTGTATGGTGTTTCCTGAATCATCTACAAAACAAAGCAACAGAGCGTAGGGCACATCCACTTATGTTCCTAAAGCTTAGGGAAATTAAAATCAAAAAGACACAGCAACCCCAAAGTTTGGGATGGCTCTGTTTACAAGAATCTCGTTTACGGTACAAGTTCAATATCACAGAAAGTGAAAAATGGATAAAGAAGTTGTGGTACTTACGTACAATGCAATATAACTCAGCAATGAAATCTTTGTCATCAGGCCCGTAGCAGCATAATGAGTGGATTCAGGTACGATGATTCTAAGTGAAATAAGTCACACAGAAAAAGAAACTTCATAAGATATCACTACTACACGGAATGTAAACTTGGCTACAAAGGAACTGAATTACAAAACAGAATAGGGTGTCAAATGTAGAAAACCAACTTATGCTTGCTTAAGGGGAAAGGTGAGTTGGGGTGCTGCCTAAAACCAGAGATTGAAATTAGCACAGATACCGTTCCATAAGCCAAATTTGTAATAGACAAGAGCTACTCCTTGCTCAACGAAGTGGACTCAACACCCCATATTAAACGCTTAAGAATATATCTGACTAGTAAGAATCTTAAAACCTATGGATTTATATGTCTCCGAAAGAGAATCAAGCATGTGTACAGCGGCATAAACGCAGCAGTGATAGGATTGGTGAGGTTCGGTGAGCAAATGCAGACCCTTTGAAGTCATATTGCATGGTACCCATTCCATGGGTCTCAACTCTCCAGGTTTAAGGGATTCATCCTTCAGCTAAAACATGCATGTGGAACCCAGAGTATGATCCACCGTGTGATCGGGAAACGTGTTCAAATGTGTCTCAGTTTTGTCCCGTGGTACTCGGGTGCAACATTCCAGAAGCTTTACTAACACTCTCCCCACTTGGAGAGTCAATGTCTTTAACCTCCTGTTTGGCCCAGTTTGCAATTTCTGCGGAAAATGAACAGGAATTAGGAGAACCTATGAGAAACTAGCTGGAGGTGTCTGGACGGGCAAATTTAACTCTCATTTCCCACCAGGCAGAGGAATTAACCAAAGGCTCAGTGTGCCATGCCAGAACAATACTAGGGCCTGAAGCAATCCTGCGGTGTTGCGGCCAGCTCACAAGAAAGCGAGTTGAAGAAAGGAGCTCAGGGGCACTGTCATTCACAAACATGCAGAGTTATAAATGACAGCTATCGTCCAAAAATATATTGAAGTAAGGCTGCCAAGAGGACTTGAAAGCGGGGCAGAATTGCAGAAAACCGATTTCAGGAGGTAGACTGGAATTGCATGTAAAGCATAGGAAAAGAGGCAGAACGTCCACAATGATGCACTTGGCCAAAAAGGGCGTATGCGTTTTTTCCTGAATATATTCAGGAAAAAACGCATACGCCCTTTTTGGCCAACCAAGCAAGCTTGCAAAGGAAATCTGCACTACAATGAAGTCTCACTTCCCCCCTGTCAAAAGGGCCAGCTGAAAAAAGTGTAAAATCCAGAAAGGCAGGACAGGCCATGGAGAACTGGGAGCCTTGTTATGCTGATGGGCGGGAGGTAAATTGCCAACAGCCACTCTGGAGAAGTGTATGGTGTTTCCTGAAACATCTAAGAAACAAAGCAACAGAGCCTAGGGCACTTCCACTTATGGTCCTATAGCTTCGGGAAATTAAAATCAAAAAGACACAGCCACCCCAATGTTTGGGACGGCTCTGTTTACAAGAACCTCGTTTATGGTACAAGTTCAATATCACAGAAAGTGAAAAATGCATAAAGAAGTTGTGGTACTTACGTACAATGCAATATCACTCAGCAATGAAATCTATGTCATCAGGCCCGTAGCAGCATAATGAGTGGATTCAGGTACGATGATTCTAAGTGAAATAAGTCACACAGAAAAAGAAACTTCATAAGATATCAGTACTACACGGAATGTAAACTTGGCTACACAGGAACTGAATTACAAAACAGAACAGGGTCTCAAATGTAGAAAACCAACTTATGCTTGCTTAAGGGGAAAGGTGAGTTGGGGTGCTGCATAAAACCAGAGATTGAACTTGGCACAGATACCGTTCCATAAGCCAAATATATAATAGACAATAGCTACTCCTTGTTCAACGAAGTGGACTCAACACCCCTTATTAAACGCCTAAGAATATACCTGACTAGTAAGAATCTTAAAACCTATGGATTTATATGTCTCCGAAAGAGAATCAAGCGTGTGTACAGTGGCATAAACGCAGCAGTGATAGGATTGGTGAGGTTCGGTGAGCAAATGCAGACCCTTTGAAGTCATATTGCATGGTACCCATTCCATGGGTCTCAACTCTCCATGTTTAAGGGATTCTTCCTTCAGCTAAAACATGCATGTGGAACCCAGAGTATGATCCACCGTGTGATCGGGAAACGTGTTCAAATGTGTCTCAGTTTTCGTCCCCTGGTACTCGGGTGCAACATGCCAGATGCTTTACTAACACTCTCCCCACTTGGAGAGTCAGTGCCTTTAACCTCCTGTTTGGCCCAGTTTGCAATTTCTTTGGAAAATGAACAGGAATAGGGAGAGCACATGCGAGACTAGCTGGAGGTGTCTGGACGGGCAAATTTAACTCTCATTTCCCACCAGGAAGAGGAATTAACCAAAGGCTCAGTGTGCCATGCCAGAACCACACTAGGACCTGAAGCAATCCTGCGGTGTTGTGGCCAGCTCACAAGAAAGCGAGTTGAAGAAAGGAGCTCAGGGGCACTGTAATTCACAAACTTGCAGAGTTATAAATGACAGCTATCGTCCAAAAATATATTGAAGTAAGGCTGCCAAGAGGACTAGAAAGCGGGGCAGATTTGCAGGAAACCGATTTCAGGAGGTGTCGGGAGTCACTCTTAAAGCATAGGAAAAGAGACAGAACTTGGAAAATAATGCACTTGGCAAAAAAGTGTATATGTGTTTTATCCAGAGCTCTCATAACTGAGGGGAGGAGATTCCCAGCAGCCTCCAACTGCCACCTGAGGGCTCACATTGCCAAGGCAACATGAGCAAACCAGGCAGGAGTTACCTCACAGCAGAGGTCCCACCTCACAGAAGTGTGAGAAACCCAGCCAACATCAGACTCTCACCAGAGGCCCTACATCACCAAGGGGATGGGAACCAGGCAGGAGTGTCTTCACACCAGTGGGGCCACATCATCGAAAGGTGAGATACTCAGCACATGTGTCCTCAAACCAGAGGACCCACATCTCCAAGGGCCTCGGAGTGAGGCAGGCAGGAGTAGCCTCACAACACTGGGCCCATAGAATAAAAAAGTGAGGAATCCAGCAGTTGGAACCTCCCAGTAGGCGGCCCAGAGCACCGAGGCTATGGGATCCAGGCCACTCTGAACTCACAGAAGAGGGCCCATGTCATGAAACTGAGCAACCCAGCCATTGGGACCTCAGAGCAGGAGGCCCACATCCCCATGGGGATGGAAATCTGGTAGGAGTGTCCTCGCACCACTGAGAACATATCAGAAAATTTTGGGCGACCAGCAGTTAGGGCCTGACGCCAGAGGACCCTCATCACCAAGGGAAGGAGTTTCCCAGCAGGCTCCAACTGCCACCAGAGGGCTGACGTCACCAAGGCGATGTGTGCCAACCAGGCACGAATGACCTCACAGCAGAGGGCCCACCTCAGAGAAGTGTGACGAACCCAGTCAGGATCAGACTCGCACCAGTGGGCCCACATCACCAAATGGATTGGAACCAGGCAGGAGTGTCCTCACATGAGTAGGGCCACATCATCTAAAGGTGAGGAACCCAGAACATGTGGCTTCAAACCATAGGACACCCATCACCAAGGGGCTGGGAGTGAGGCAGGCAGGAGGAGCCTCATAACAGAGCGCCCAAAAATAAGAAAGGTGAGGAATCCAGCATTTGGAACCTCCCAGCAGGCGGCCCAGAGCACAGAGGCTAGGGGATCCAGGCCGGAGTGAACTAACACCAGACAGCCCACATCATGAAACTGTGAGCAACCCAGACATTGGGACCTCAGAGCAGAAGGCCCACATCCCCATGGTGATGGGAACATGACAGGAGTGTCCTGGCATCACTGGGCTCACATCAGACAACGTGGGGTGCTCAGAAGTTAGGGCCTGACGCTAGAGGGCACTCATCACCGAGAGGAGGAGGCTCCCAGCAGGCTCCAGCTGCCACCAGAGGGCCAACGTCGCCAAGGCGATGTGTGCCAGCCAGGCAGGAGTGACCTCACAGCAGAGGGCCCACCTCACAGAAGGGTGAGGAACACAGCCAGGATCAGACTCTCACCAGAGGGCCCACATCACCAAGGGGATGGGAACCAGGCAGGAGTGTCCCCACACCAGTGGGACATCATCATCGAAAGGTGAGGATCCCAGCACATGTGTCCTCAAACCAGAGGAACCACATCACCAAGGGGTTCGGAATGAGGCTGGCAGGACCGGCCTCACAACACAGGGTCCATAGAATATAAAAGTTGAGGAATCCAGCAGTTGGAACCTCCCAGCAAGCGGCCCAGAGCACCGAGGCTATGGGATCCAGGCCGCAGTGAACTCACAGCAGAGGGCCCACATCATGAACCTGTGAGCAGCCCAGCCGTTGGGACCTCAGAACAGAAGGCCCACATCCCCATGGGAATGGGAACCTGGCTGGAGTGTCCTCGCACCACTGGGCGCACATCAGAAAATGTTAGGAGCCCACCATTTAGGGCCTGATGCCAGAGGGCCGTCATCACCGAGAGGAGGAGGCACCCTGCATGCTCCAACTGCCACCAGAGGGCTCACGTCTCCAAGGTGACGTGTGCCAGCCAGGCAGGAGTGACCTCACAGCAGAGGGCCTACCTCACAGAACGTTGAGGAACCCAGCCAGGATTAGACTCTCGCCAGATGGCCCACCTCACCAAGGGGATGGGAACCCGGCAGGAGTGTCCTCACACGAGTGGGGCCACATCATCGTAAGGTGAGGAACGCAGCACATGTGGCCTCAAGCCATAGGGCAGTCATCACCAAGGGGCTGGCAGTGAGGCAGGCAGGAGGAGCCTCACAACAGAGGGCACATAGAATAAAAAAGTTGAGGAATCCAGCAGTTGGAACCTCCCAGCAGGTGGCTCAGAGCACCGATGATAAGGGATCCTTGCCGGAGTGAACTCACAGCAGAGGGCCCACATCATGGTACTGTGAGCAAGCCAGCCGTTTTGACCTCAGAGCAGAAGGCCCATATCCCCATGGGGAAGGGAACATGGCAAGAGTGTCCTCACTCACTTGGCGCACATCAGAAAATGTGGGGAGCCCAGCAGTTATGGCCTAAGGCAAGAGGGCCCTCATCACCGAGGGGAGGAGGATCCCAGCACACTCCAACTGCCACCAGAGGGCCCATGTCACCAAGGTGACGTGTGCAAGTCAGGCATGATTGACATCACAGCAGACGGCCCACCTCACAGAAGGGTGAGGAACCCAGCCAGGATCAGATTCTCACCTGAGGGACCACATCAGCAAGGGGATGGGAACCAGTCAGGACAGTCTTCCCTCCAGTGGGGCCACATCATCAAAAGGTGCAGAACCCAGCACATGTGGCCTCAAATCAGAGGACACATATCACAAAGGGAATGGGAGTGAGGCAGGCAGGAGTAGCCTAAAAACAGAGGGCCCAAAGAATAAAAAAGGTGAGGAATCCAGCAGTTGGAACCTCCCAGCAGGCGGCCGAGAGCACAGAAGCTATGGGATGCAGGCAGGAGTGAACTAACAGCAGAGAGCCCACATCATGAAACTGTGAGCAACCCAGGCGTTGGGATCTCAGAGCAGAAGGCCCACATCCCAATGGGGATGTGAACCTGGCTGGAGTGTCCTCGCACCACTGGGCGCACATCACAAAATGTGGGAGCCCAGCAGTTAGGGCCTGACGCTAGAGGGCCCTCATCACCAAGGGGAGGAGGCCCCCAGCAGGCTCCAAGTGCCACCAGAGGGCTCATGTCCACAAGGCGAGGTGAGCAAGCCAGGCAGGAGTGACCTCACAGCGGATGGCCCACCTCACAGATGGGTGAGGAACCCAGCCAGGATCAGACTCTCAACAGAGGGCCCACATCACCAAGGGGATGTGAACCAGGCAGGAGTCTCCTAAGACCATTGGTCCCACATCATCGAAAGGTGAGGAACCCAGCACATGTGGCCTCAAACCAGACGACACACATCACGAAGGGGCTGGGAGTGAGGCAGGCAGGAGGATCCTCACAACAGAGGGCCCAAAAAATTAAAAAAGTGAGGAATCCAGCAGTTGGAACCTCCCAGCAGGCGGCCAAGAGCACAGAGGCTATGGGATCCAGGCCTCTGTGAACTAACACCAGAGAGCCCACATCATGAAAATGTGAACAACCCAGCCGTTGGGACCTCAGAGCAGAAGGCCCACATCCCCATGGAGATGGGATCCTAAGAGGAGTGCCAAAGCATCACTGGGCTCACTAAGAAAAGTTGGTGAGCCCAGCAGTTAGGGCCTGACGCAAGAGGGCCCTCAACACTGGGGGGAGGAGATTCCCAGCACGCTCCAACTGCCACCACACGGCTGACTTCACCAAGGCAATGTGTGCCAGCCATGCAGGAGTGACCTATCAGCAGAAGGTCTCCCTCACAGAAGGGTGAGGAACACAGCCAGGAACAGACTCTCACCAGGGGGTCCACATAACCACGTGGATGAGAACCAGGCAGGAGTGTCCTCACACTAGTGGGGCCACATCATCGAAAGGTGAGGAACCCAGCAAAGGTGGCCACAAACCAGAGGACCCACATCACCAAGGGGTTGAGAGTGAGGTAGGTGTCTGGACGGGCATATTTAACACTCATTTCCCACCAGGAAGAGGAATTAACCAAAGGCTCAGCGTGCCCTGCCAGAAGCAGATTAGGGCCTGAAGCAGTCTTGCAGGTTTGCGGCCAGCTCACAAGAAAGCGAGTTGAAGAAAGGAGCTCAGGGGCACTGTCATTCACAAACCTGCAGAGTTATAAATGACAGATAACGTCCAAAAATATATTGAAGTAAGGCTGCGAAGAGGACTTGAAAGCAGGGCAGAATTTCAGGAAACCGATTTCAGGAGGTAGACTGGATTTGCATTTAAAGCATAGGAAAAGAGGCAGAACATCGACAATGATGCACTTGGCAAAAAAGGGCGTATGAGTTTGTTCCTGAATATATTCAGGAAAAAACACATACGCCCTTTTTGGCAAACCAAGCAAGCTTGCAATGGAAATCCGAACTACTATGAAGTGTCACTTCCCCCCGGTCTAAAGGGCCATCTGAAAAAAGTGTAAAATCCAGAAAGGCAAGACAGGCCATGAGGAAAAAGGAGCCTTGTTATGCTGATGGGCTGGATGTAAATTGCCAACAGCCACTCTGGAGAAGTGTATGGTGTTTCCTGATACATCTGGAAAACAAAGCAACAGAGTCTAGGGCATTTCCACTTATGGGCCTATAGCTTAGGGAAATTAAAATCAAAAAGACACAGCCACCCCAAAATTCGGGACGGCTGTGTTTACAGGAACCTCTTCTACAGTTCAAGTTAAATATCCCAGAGAACAAATAATTGATAAAGAAGTTGCGGTACTTACGTACAACAGAATACCACTCAGCAATGAAATCTGTGTCACCAGGCCTGTACCAGCATAATGAGTGGATTGAGGCACGATGATTCTAAGTGAAATAAGTCACACAGAAAAAGAAACATCATAAGGTATCACTAATGCACGGAATGTAAACTTGGCTACACATGAACTGAATTACAAAACAGAACAGGGTCTCAAGTTTAGAAAACCAACTTATGCTTGCTTAAGGGGAAAGGTGAGTTGGGGTGCTGCATAAAACCAGAGATGGAAATTAGCACAGATACCGTTCCATAAGCCAAATATGTAATAGACAAGACCTACCCCTTGTTCAACGAAATGGACTCAACAATGAGGTATCACCTCACACCTGTTAGAATGGGCATCATCTGAAAATCTACAAACAACAAATGCTGAAAGGGTGTGGAGAAAAGGAAGCCTCTTTCACTATTGTTGGGAATATAAATTGATACAGTCACTATGGAGAACAATATGGAGTTTCTTAAGAAACTAATAATAGAATTACCCTATGATACAGCAATCCCAGTACTGGACATATACCCAGACAAAACCATAAATCAAAAAGAGACATTCACCGCAATGTTCATTGCATCTCTATTTACAATATCGAGGTAATGGAAGCAACCTAAATGCCCACAGACAGACGAATGCATAAAGATGTGGTACATATATAAAGTGGAATATTACTAAGCCATGAAAGGAATGAAATTGGGTCATTTGTAGAGACGTCGATGGATCTAGAGACTGTCATACAGAGTGAAGTAAGTCAGAAAGAGAAAAACAAATCTTGTATATTCATGCATATATGTGGAACCTAGAAAAACTGTACAGATTAACCATTTTGCAAGGAATAAATAGAGCAACAGATGTAGACAACAATCGTATGGACACAAGGGGGGAAAGCTCTTGAGGGTGTGGTGGTGGGAGGAGTTGAGAGATTGGGATTGGCATGTAAACATTTATATGTATAAAATAGATAACCAATAAGAACCTGCTGTATAAAAATATAAAATAAAATTCAAAATTAAAAAGAAATAAAATTTAAAAAATAAAACAGAAAAAACAATTATTCCCTTCACATACATGTATTTATATGAACAAATTATTTCCATGCTTATATCTGTAAATACAAAAAAGAGGAATAAAATCTACCTTGAACCAAAAATGAAAAAGAGAAAAAAAAAACAGAACCCACCAGTTACACAGAGGAAAACTGTATCAGGGCACTTGCTCCAGTTGTAAACAATTCTGAAGTTGGTCAGTGGTGGGGAATCGTCTCCCATTCAGCCAGCAGCCCCCACACAACAAGCGTCCTCATTGCAAAGCTGGGGCACCGTGCCGAGGCATCTGTGAGTAAACGTGAGCTGAGCCCCAGGCCAGTTGCTGCTGAACTGTTCCCACCCTTCCCAGGTAAAACACCTGAATATATACAAGGACTTGAAAGCCTAGAGGAAGGGCCATGGAGCCACACGAGTGACAGCATGCCAGCTGACTTGGTGCCTGCAGGCCAGCCAGGATGGTCCTGGCCCTGGGTGCTCTTCTGGAAGATTTCCATTTCCCTGCCTGAGATACCCGTCCTGTCCCTGCCCCCACTGCTTTTTTCCTTCCTCACCTCTGCCCAGGGAGAAATTCCAGCAGCAGGTATGGGTGACACATCCTCTTCTTTAGCAGGTGGCAGCCTGGCAACTGCTGCAGAAAGTCCAGCAGAGCCCCACTCACACTGGGCCACCCACAAAGCCGTGGCCTCTCACTCTCTCCCACCAGCCCAGCCCCGAGACTGCTGACAGGGCAGAGAAAATGGCGTCAGGCACAGCTGCAGGGGCTCTTGCTGCCTGGAGTGGTATTTATGTTGATCTCAACCCAGGCACACCTGGGGAGGGCAGGCCGGCACGGTAAGGCTGCCCAGGTCAGCCAATCATCACCCCTCAGGGGCTCACAGTTGAAGAAAATGGAACTTGCTGAACCGGCCAGGTCCAAGGAACAGGTGTGGGCTCCTGAGAGTCAGGATAGACAAGGGGCTGCAGCTTTGGCTTGTTTTCTAATCATTTTATCTGGCCCATGAGTGGGAGACAACTTCAAGAAAACCCTCTCCTAATGAGAGGAACCCAGGAGTCAGGGAGACGAGGGGTGGGTGGTGGTTGGAGATAGAGGCCTGGTGCCCTGGGTGCAGTGGAAGTGTCTGGAAGACCAGGTGGAGGGAGGCCACACAGAGTGATGCCCAGGGTCACAGACCTGTCGGAGCTGCTGTTTGTTAGTTCAAGTCCTGCTCTGAGGTGCTCTGTGTCAGCTCTGAGCGACAGGTGAGCTGGGGGTGCTCTTCAATGAGGGCTATGTGCACGGTTCCTGTGTGCCCAGCCCTGCCACGGTACCTGCAAGGGTAGCTCTGTATCCTGGGAGGGGCCTGACCACGAGAGCCCCGTGGGCTGGGTTGGGGGTGGGGTACCTGCCCAGGAGAGCTCCATAGCCTGGGATTGGCCTGACCACGAGAGCCCCATGGGCTGCTGGGGACCTTGTAAAGGATGTCAGGACAGTCAGTGAAGCCACCGAGGATATACCTCCAGTTGCTCCTGATTCCTACACCCTGCTGGTCATTCTACCAACCACCAGGACATGGTATTCTGTATTAGTCTTCAATGATGCCTTCTTTTGTATTCCATTAGTCCCAGAGTCACAAGAAATTTTGGCTTGTGAGTGGCAGGACTCAACATACAACTAAAACAATACTTCCGGGCCGTCTTGCCCCAAGGGTTCAAAAATTCCCACACCATCTTTGGGGAAAGCTTAGCTAAAGACCGAAAAGTTCTACCTCTGGAAAAGGAAACCCTCCTTCAATATGCAGATGACATTCTGATCGCCAGCCCTACTAAGGAGGCCTCTGAACTACCAAGCCAATAAAGGATAGAAGTTGTCCAAGAAAAAGCTCAAATATCACAGACTGCGGTGACCTGCCTGGGCTTCATTCTCACACAAGGTCGGAGAAGCCCATCCCAGGAAAGGGAAGAAACCATTAGCAGCCTTACCCCTTTCTAAAACTAGAAGACAGCTTAGGGGTTCCTGGGGAGGCCAGGGTTTGCTGCTTCTGGATCCCTAACTACAGTCTACTAGCTGGGCCTCTATATGAAACACTGAAAGGAAAAGATGATGATCCTTTTGAACAGAATCCAGAAGTGGCCTTTCAAGAATGGAAAGAGCAGTCAATTCAGACCCTTGCCCTGGAACTCCCTAATTGAGCTAAACCCTTTGACCTTTCCATTCCCGGTGAAAGGTGAATCGCCATTGGAGAATTAGTGCAAAAACTGGGACCACTTGAAATGGAACAACGCAAGAATGCCATCCAGGTAGGATAAACTACAGTCACCAAGGGGCTTGGCCCACTGCCACATCTGGCCAAGATACTGGCGGTATCTAAAAACCTGGAAATCAGCAGCCCAAAAGGCCACCTCCCTCCTAAGGGAAAAGGACCCCACGTGGTGATCCTAATCACCAACCATGCCCTGAAGTTGCAGGGTTCGCTCCGTGGGCACACCGACCTCGGGTGAGGAGGCCCTCCAACTCCAACATCCAGAGAGATAACCGGGGGCAACAGGGCACCATGACGACTCGTGTGAACATCACTTGACCTGGAGTTTCTCTCATAAAACAACAATAGTGTGTCCCGAAGGAGTAGACTACTGCTTGCAGGACTTACTGCACCCGGAGGGGAGCTAATAATCTTGGCGGGGGAACCGTATATCACACTGTCACCATAGAAAAGCCTACAGACACCATGATGATGGTGGCCAATAAGACCGGCTGGGCTCCTGTTTACTTCAAAAGGCTGTTGACTCAGTGGCCATCATGGTCCTTGATCACCACTGACCCTGGACTGTCTGGGAGTTGAGCGGGCAAGGCTCTGACACCTGGTGCTGTTTTTACGTTAATTCAGGGGCCTAATTGAAGAAAGAGCAGACTACTGGTCAGAGCATCTAGGCTGGCAGAAACGGTCAGCCTAAGGTGGCCGAACAAATGTGGGGCGGGGTGAAATCGGCCCCCACATCGTCTCTGCACATCTCTTTCCTGGACCCTCAAAGGTCATTAGAATCTATAACACTTCCAATGCTGGTGCTCAGGCGGACGAGCAGGGAGGCAGGGGTCCTGGGGCCAATCAACGTCACCTGGAGGCTGCTGGGGAGAAGTTCTGACCCTCGTCCCCTGGTATGAGGGCTCCCAACTCAGCACTCAGCAGTTACAGAAGAAGGGTCTGCACCCTCAGCACTCCAAGAATGAGGAACGGGACAAAAGGCAGAGGAGGGGTTTGTCCCCAGCAAAGCCCATTAAAAATCCCTGGGAGATAAAAATAGAATCTGGGCAATAAAGTCAAGTCTGACCTTTTTTATCCTTTGTGCTTTGTCTAATTTCACGTGCTCCTAGGGTCCCGCATGCAGAGGTTCCACACCCGGCACTTCAGACCAGATTTCCTAGTGCAGAATGGCTGGGTCGACACCTCAGCTCCTGGGGCCCAGTGCAGACTCTGAGATATAGAGCCTGAGCTGCAGCCAACCCGGCCCTCGAGAGCTCCGCCCCCTCCCTCCCACTGACTCTGACAGGATCTCTACACAGCAGCCCAGCCCACAGCCCACGGGGTAGTGCATGCTCTCACCTCTCCATTCTCTGATCAAAATATAAAGTTTCCTTTGCTTGGGACCCAAACTCAGTCTCGATCTGTTGGCCCCAATGACACTGGGCAGGGGGACACTTGTTGGGGTCCACTCTGGAGGATCAGTAACAGAAATTGAGACTATTGTAACTTCAATGAACAGAGGTGTGAGCCACACTGTAGTTAACATAGAACAGTTTAGAAGGCTCGGGTAAAATAAGATGTTTCTAACACTTCCATTTGATATTTCCATCACTTTATCATAAGCAAGTTCAGTGAAAAGGTTTGTCTTATTTGTCAGGTCAATATTAGAGAAATGAAGTGATTTCTTTCCAAGGATGTACATCTAATAATCTTGGTTAAAGCTTCAATCTTGTTTTAAATGCTTTTCCATTGAAAATGATACCTCTCTTTCAGCTCCCCCATTTCTGAGAAGTATAAAATCTTATAATTTATTATTATCAAAGGGGAAAGGTGGGAGGAGGGATAAATTAACAGTTTGGAATTAACACATACACACTGCTATGTATAAAGTAGATCATCAACAAGGAACTACTGTATAGCACAGGGAACTACACTCAATATTTTGCAATAACCTATAAGGGGAAATAATCGGAAAAAGAATAGATATTTTTATTGACATCATCTATCAATGACAGTTAAAGTGTAACCTAAGGGAAGCCGGTGGTGAGTGCTTCTGACCCTGAAGACTTCAATCATCTAAAGTTTGGACTCTGCCTACTTCCCAAGGCCCTTAATGAACATATGTGTAGCCGTAGCTTAAAAAACTCCCCAGTTTGGGTTTCGGGGAGACACTGATTTTGAAAAAGCCCTGGCGTTCTCCTTACATGAATGGGACTCTTCCTACTGCTAAAACATGTCTGTCACATCCAGAGGATGGTATACCGTCTGATCGGGAAGAGTTTGGAAAAGGCATCTCATCTCCTCATCTCCTGGTGCTCGGGTTTACCCCTCCAGCGTCTTTACTAACAGTCTCCCCACTTGGAGATGTCAGCACTGTCAACATCCTGTTGCGTACAGTTTGGAATTTGTCCAGAGGATGAAGCGGAAGGATGAGGAACAATGAGAGACAAGTGTTCAGACAGGCACATGTCACTCTAATTTCCAATCAGGAAGACGAATTGACCAAAGGCTAGGGTTGCCCATGGAAACAGTATAGGGCTTGAGGAAATCCCACTGCTTTGTGGCCAGTTCCCATAAACACAAGTTGAACAATGGAACTCAGGGGCAGTAAAATTCACGAAACTGCAGAGTTGAAAATATCTATCACTGAAAAATGTCTTGAGGAAAGTCAGAGAAAAGGATTGGTAAGCAAGGGAGAATGGCAGGAAAGGGATTTGAGGAGGTAGAAAGGACTCGCCATTAAGCACAAGAAAAGGGGCTGAACATTGCCAACATTGCAGTTGGCCAAAAAGGCTGTATGCGTTTTTTTCTGTATATATTCAAGAAAAGGGCATACACTTTTCTAGCCAACCAAACAGGTGGGCACTGGAAATCAATACTACAAAAGATATCACTTCGCATCAGTCAGAAGAGCCATCCTCATAAAGTGTAAACACCAGAAATGCAGGACAGGGCAAGGAGAAGAGGGAGCCCTGTGAGGCTTATAGTGGAAATGTATATTGCCAACGGCCATTCTGGAGAAGTGTATTGTGTTTACTAAAGCATCTAAAAAATGAGCTACAGAGCATAAGGCACTTGCACTCATGGGCGTATATCTTGGGAAAAACAAAAATCGAGAGGACACAGGCACCCCAATGTTTACTGCCTCTCTGTTTAAAAGATCCTCGACTAGGATAGAACTTAAATGTCTCTGGAGGGAAAAAATGGATAGAGATGTGGTACTTATGTAGAGTGGAATATTACTCAGCCTGGAAATCAATGAGATATGGCCAGTTGTAACAACTCCGGAGGAGTTACGTATGATCATTCTAAGTGACAGAATTCAAAAAGAAAAAGACACATATCATAAGATATCACTTAAAGGTGGAATCCAAAATGGCTACACATGAAATAAATTACAAAACAAAAACATAGTCAAATATGTAGAAAGCACGCGTAAGGCTGCTGAACGGGAAAGGTGGGGGGGGTGAGGCATCATCCAGGAGGTTGAAATTAGCAAAGATACCATTCCAAATACCAAACTGATAATCAACAAGGCCTACACGGTAGCTAAAAGAACTGCACTCAGCACACTCAAGTCACCGGAAAAGAATATCTATGACTGGTAAGAATCTGAAAAAGAATTTATTGATGTCTCTCTGTACGTGAATCAAGTGGATGTACAGCAGCAAGAAATAGAGCTTTGAAAATCAGCTGTAACCAATATAGTGATAAATTGCAAAAAATAAACGACAGAGAGACAGAGAAAACCTCTTACAACTTTTCCTCAGGGACGGTGATGCAACATGGATTGAACACATCTAGACCCACAGCAGGATGAGACATAAGGCTGGAAACTGTTCGCGCTAAGAGAAATGTGAGGTTGGGTGAGGAAATGCACACCCTTTAAAGTAATACTACCTGGTACCCATTCAATGGGTCCCAAATCTGCAGGTTCAAGGAATCTTCCTACAGCTAAAACATGCATGGAAAACCCAGAGGACTGTACACCATGTGATCGGGAGATGTGTCTAAAATGCACCTCATTTATCCTCTCCTGGTGCTCCTGTTCATCATTCCAGCCATGTTACTTAGAATCTCCCCACTTAGAGAATCAGCACATTTAAACGTCTGTTTCACACATTTTGCAAATTGTGAGGAGGATGAACGGGAAGAGGGGGAACCAATGAGAGAATAGTTGTAGGGGTTTGGACGGGCACATGTCACTCTAATTTCCCATTAAGAATAAGAATTAAAAAAAGGCTCAGCCCGCCTCGCCGGAGCCAAAATAGGGCCTGAAGCAATCCTGCGGCTTTGAGGCCAGCTCACAAAAGAGCAACTTAAAAAATGGAGCTCAGGGTCACTGCAATTCACAAACCTGCAGAGTTATAAATGAAAACTAACGTCCAAAAATATGTTGAGGTAAGGCAAAGAAGAGGATCTGAATGCAAGACAGAATTGCAAGAAACAGATTTCAAGAGATAGATTGGACTCGTCTTTAAAGCACATGAAAAGCGGCAGAATTTCGACAATGATGCAGTTGGCCCAAAAGGGAGTATGCGTTTTTTCCCGAATATATCCAGGAAAAAACGCATACGCCCTTTATGGGCAACCAAGCAAGCAAGCAATGCAAATGTGCACAACAAAGAAGTCTCATTTCCCACCGGTCAAAAGGGCCATCCGAAAAAATTGTAAAAACCAGAAATGCAGGACAGGCCACGGAGAACAGGGAGCCTTTATACACTGATGGACAGTGTGTGAACTGCCGAGAGCCACTCTGGAGAAGTGTATGGTGGTTCCTAAATCATCTAAAAAACAGAGCTACAGAGTATAGGGCACTTCCAATCACGGGAGTATATCTAGGGAAGTCTAAAAATCAACAAGACACAAGCACACCACATTTTAGGGCTACTCTGTTTACAAGAACCTCAACTTCAGTACACCTTAAATATCCCAGGAAAGAGAAAAATGGATAAAGAAAATGTGGTACTTATGTACAATGGAATATCTCTTCACCATGAAATCAATGTAATAAGGCTAGTAGAAGGATAAAGAGTGGATTTAGGTCCGATAATACTACTTGAAATAAGTCAAACAGAAAAAGAAACATATCATAAGATATCACTTATAGAGGGAGGATAAATATGGCTGCACAAAAAATGAATTACAAAACAGAACAGTGTCTCACATTTAGAAAACACACTTATGTCAGCTTAAGGGGAAAGGAGAGGTGGGGTGATGCATAAAACCAGAGTTTGAAATAAGCACAGATACCG
Organism: Lagenorhynchus albirostris; assembly: GCF_949774975.1. Lineage (NCBI taxonomy): Eukaryota > Metazoa > Chordata > Mammalia > Artiodactyla > Delphinidae > Lagenorhynchus > Lagenorhynchus albirostris. The sequence goes on along the minus strand of NC_083098.1, from coordinate 58,243,076 downwards.
TTCAATAAACCAAATAGGTATTAGACAAGATCTACACCTTGCTCAATGAACTGGCCTCAATACACCCTATACACCGCAGAGAAATATATCTGAGTAATAAGAATCTTAAAACCCATGTATTGATATATCTCCATAAGGGAATCAAGTGTGTGTAGAGCGGCACAAACACAGCAGTGAAAATGAGCTAAACCCCATTATAGAAATAAATTTTAAAACCAAAACGCAGAAACAATGAAAGAGAGAAAACTTCTTACAAAATTCGCTCAGGGGCTGTGATGCAAGCTGGAATGACCACATATAAACCCACAGCTGGATAAGACATAAGGCTGGACACTTGGGGCTGAGAGGATTGGTGAGCTTTGCTGAGCAACTGCCGAAAGTTTAATGCAATACTTCATGCTACTCATTCCAAGGGTCCCAACACTGCAGGTTGAAGGGAATCTTCCTACAGCTAAAACATGCATGGGAAATCCAGCAGATGGTATACCATATGATCAGGAAAGGTTTCTAAAACGCACCTCATTTTCCTCTCCTGGGGCTCCGGATCAACATTCCAGCCACTTTACTAACAACATCCCCACATGGAGAGTCAATGACTTTAAGTTCCGGTATCGCACAGTCTGCAGTTAGTGCGGAGGATGAATGGGAATAGGGGGAACCAGTGAGAAAATAGCTGCAGCGGTTTCAATGCCCACATGTCACTCTAATTTCACACAGGAAGAAGAATTAACCAAAGGCACAACAAGGTGCCCCAGAAGAAAAATAGGGCCTGAAGAAATCCTGTGGATATGAGGCAAGATCACAAAAATAAGAGCTGAAAAATGGAACTAAGGGCAACTGCAATTCAAAAACCTGCAGAGTTATAAAGGCCAACTATTTTCCAAAACTATATTGAGGTAAGGCTATGAAGAGGCACTGACAGCAAGGCAGAATTGCAGGAAACCGATTTCAGGAGGTAGACTGGAATTGCATGTAAAGCATAGGAAAAGAGGCAGAACGTCCACAATGATGCACTTGGCCAAAAAGGGCGTATGCGTTTTTTCCTGAATATATTCAGGAAAAAATGCATACGCACGTTTTGGCCAACCAAGCAAGCTTGCAAATGAAATCTGCACTACAATGAAGTCTCACTGCCCCCCGGTCAAAAGGGCCATCTGAAAAAATTGTACAATCCAGAAAGGCAGGTCAGGCCATGGAGAACTGGGAGCCTCGTTATGCTGATGGGCGGATGTAAATTGCCAACAGCCACTCTGGAGAAGTGTATGGTGTTTCCTGAATCATCTACAAAACAAAGCAACAGAGCCTAGGGCACTTCCACTTATGGTCCTATAGCTTAGGGAAATTAAAATCAAAAAGACAAAGCCACCCCAAAGTTTGGGACGGCTCTGTTTACAAGAACCTCGTTTACGGTACAAGTTCAATATCACAGAAAGCGAAAAATGGATAAAGAACTTGTGGTACTTACGTACAAGGCAATATCACTCAGCAAGGAAATCTATGTCATCAGGCCCGTAGCAGCATAATGAGTGGATTCAGGTACGATGATTCTAAGTGAAATAAGTCAAACAGAAAAAGAAACATCATAAGATATCACTACTAAACTGAATGTAAACTTGGCTGCACGGGAACGGAATTACAAAACAGCACAGGGTCTCAAATGTAGAAAACCAACTTATGCTTGCTTAAGGGGAAAGGTGAGTTGGGGTGCTAGATAAAACCAGAGATGGAAATTAGCACAGATACCATTCCATAAGCCAAATATGTAATAAACAAGAGCTACTCCTTGTTCAACGAAGTGGACACAACACCCCATATTAAACGCCTAAGAATATACCTGACTAGTAAGAATCTTAAAACCTATGGATTTATATGTCTCCGAAAGAGAATCAAGCGTGTGTACAGCGGCATAAACGCAGCAGTCAAAGAATTGATGAGGATCGGTGAGCAAATGCAGACCCTTTGAAGTCATATTGCATGGTACCCATTCCATGGGTCTCAACTCTCCAGGTTTAAGGGATTCTTCCTTCAGCTAAAACATGCATGTGGAACCCAGAGTATGATCCACCATGTGTTCGGGAAACGTGTTCAAATGTGTCTCAGTTTTAGTCCCCTGGTACTCGGGTGCAACATTCCAGACGCTTTACTAACCCTCTCCCCACTTGGAGAGTCAGTGCCTTTAACCTCCTGTTTGGCCCAGTTTGCAATTCCTGCGGAAAATGAACAGGAATAGGGAGAACCAATGAGAGACTAGCTGGAGGTGTCTGCACGGGCATATTTAACTCTCATTTCCCACCAGGCAGAGGAATTAACCAAAGGCTCAGTGTGCCATGCCGGAACCACACTAGAGCCTGAAGCAATCCTGCGGTGTTGCGGCCAGCTCACAAGAAAGCGAGTTGAAGAAAGGAGCTCAGGGGCACTGTCATTCACAAACCTGCAGAGTTATAAATGACAGCTATCGTCCAAAAATATATTGAAGTAAGGCTGCCAAGAGGACTTGAAAGCGGGGCAGAATTGCAGGAAACCGATTTCAGGAGGTAGACTGGAATTGCATGTAAAGCATAGGAAAAGAGGCAGAACGTCCAAAATGATGCACTTGGCCAAAAAGGGCGTTTGTGTTTTTTCCTGAATATATACAGGAAAAAACGCATACGCCATTTTTGGCCAACCAAGCAAGCTTGCAAAGGAAATCTGCACTACAATGTAGTCTCATTGCCCCACGGTCAAAAAGGCCATCTGAAAAATGTGTAAAATCCAGAAAGGCAGGACAGCCCATGGAGAACTGGGAGCCTTGTTATGCTGATGGGTGGAATGTAAATTGCCAACAGCCACTCTGGAGAAGTGTATGGTGTTTCCTGAAACATCCAAAAAACAAAGCAACAGAGCCTAGGGCAATTCCACTTATGGTCCTATAGCTTAGGGAAATTAAAATCAAAAAGACACAGCCACCCCAAAGTTTGGGACGGCTCTGTTTACAAGAACCTCCTTTATGGTACAAGTTCAATATCACAGAAAGCGAAGAATGGATAAAGAAGTTGTGGTACTCACGTACAATGCAATATCACTCAGCAATGAAATCTATGTCATCAGGCCCGTAGCAGCATAATGAGTGGATTCAGGTACGATGATTCTAAGTGAAATAACTCACACAGAAAAAGAAACATCATAAGGTAACACTAATACACGGAATGTAAACTTGGCTACACAGGAACTGAATTACAAAACAGAACAGGGTCTCAAATGTAGAAAACCAACTTATGCTTGCTTAAGGGGAAAGGTGAGTTGGGGTGCTGCATAAAACCAGAGATTGAAATTAGCACAGATACCGTTCCATAAGCGTAATATATAATAGTCAATAGCTACTCCTTGCTCAACGAAGTGGACTCAACACCCCATATTAAACGCCTAAGAATATACCTGACTAGTAAGAATCTTAAAACCTATGGATTTATAAGTCTCCGAAAGAGTCAAGCATGTGTACAGCGGCATAAACGCAGCAGTGATAGGATTGGTGAGGTTCGGTGAGCAAATGCAGACCCTTTGAAGTCATATTGCATGGTACCCATTCCATGGGTCTCAACTCTCCAGGTTTAAGGGATTCTTCCTTCAGCTAAAACATGCATGTGGAACCCAGAGTATGATCCACCGTGTGTTCGGGACACGTGTTCAATTGTGTCTCAGTTTTCGTCCAATGGTACTCGGGTGAAACATTCCAGAAGCTTTACTAACACTCTCCCCACTTGGAGAGTCAGTGCCTTTAACCTCCTGTTTGGCCCAGTTTCCAATTTCTGCGGAAAATGAACAGGAATAGGGAGAACCAATGAGAGACTAGCTGGAGGTGTCTGGACGGGCAAATTTAACTCTCATTTCCCACCAGGAATTGGAATTAACCAAAGGCTCAGCGTGCTGTGCCGGAACCGTACTAGTGTCTGAAGCAATCCTGCGGTGTTGCGGCCAGCTCACAAGAAAGCGAGTTGAAGAAAGGAGCTCAGGGGCACTGTCATTCATAAACCTGCAGAGTTATAAATGACAGCTATCATCCAAAAATATATTGAAGTAAGGCTGCCAAGAGGACTTGAAAGCGGGGCAGAATTGCAGGAAACCGAGTTCAGGAGGTAGACTGGAATTGCATGTAAAGCATAGGAAAAGAGGCAGAACGTCCACAATGACGCACTTGGCCAAAAAGGGCGTATGCGTTTTTTCCTGAATATATTAAGGAAAAAAACGCATACGCCCTTTTTGGCCAACCAAGCAAGCTTGCAAAGGAAATCTGCACTACAATGAAGTCTCACTGCCCCCCGGTCAAAAGGGTCATCTGAAAAAAGTGTAAAATCCAGAAGGGCAGGACAGGCCATGGAGAACTGGGAGCCTTGTTATGCTGATGGCCGGGATGTAAATTGCCAACAGCCACTCTGGAGAAGTGTGTGGTGTTTCCTGAAACATCCAAAAAGCAAAGCAACAGAGCCTAGGGCACTTCCACTTATGGTCCTATAGTTTAGGGAAATTAAAATAAAAAAGACACAGCCACCCCAAAGTTTGGGCCGGCTCTGTTTACAAAACCTCGTTTAAGGTACAAGTTCAATATCGCAGAAAGCGAAAAATAGATAAAGAAGTTGTGGTACTTACGTACAGTGAAATATCATTCAGCAACGAAATCTGTGTCATCAGGCCCATAGCAGCATCATGAGTGGATTAAGGTACGATGATTCTAAGTGAAATAAGTCACACAGAAAAAGAAACATCATAAGATATCACTAATATACGGAGTGTAAACTTGGCTACACAGGAACTGAATTCCAAAACAGAACAGGGTCTCAAATGTAGAAAGCCAACTGATGCTTGCTTAAGGGGAAAGCTGAGTTGGGGTGCTGGATAAAATCAGATAGTGAAATTTGCACAGATACCGTTCCATCAGCCAAATATGTAATAGACAAGAGCTACTCCTTGCTCAACGAAGTGGACTCAACACCCCATATTAAACGCCTAAGAATAAACCTGACTAGTAAGAATCTTAAAACCTATGGATTTATATGTCTCCAAAAGAGAAACAAGCGTGTGTACAGTGGCATAAACACAGCAGTGATAGGATTGGTGAGGTTCGGTGAGCAAATGCAGACCCTTTGAAGTCATATTGCATGGTACCCATTCCATGGGTCTCAACTCTCCAGGTTTAAGGGATTCTTCCTTCAGCTAAAACATGCATGTGGAACCCAGAGTATGATCCACCGTGTGATCAGGAAACGTGTTCAAATGTGTCTCAGTTTTCGTCCCCTGGTACTCAGGTGCAACATTCCAGACGCTTTACTAACACTCTCCCCACTTGGAGAGTTACTGCCTTTAATCTCCTGTTTGGCCCAGTTTGCAATTTCTGCGGAAAATGAACAGGAATAGGGAGAACCAATGAGAGACTAGCTGGAGGTGTCTGGACGGGCAAATTTAACTCTCATTCCCCACCAGGAAGAGGAATTAACCAAAGGCTCAGCGTGTCGTGCCGGAACCACACTAGGGCCTGAAGCAATCCTGCGGTGTTGTGGCCAGCTCACAAGAAAGCGAGTTGAAGAAAGGAGTTCAGGGACACTGTAACTCACAAACCTGCAGAGTTATAAATGACAGCTATCGTCCAAAAATATATTGAAGTAAGGCTGCCAAGAGGACTTGAAAGCGGGGCAGAATTGCAGGAAACCGATTTCAGGAGGTAGACTGGAATTGCATGTAAAGCATAGGAAAAGAGGCAGAACGTCCACAATGATGCACTTGGCCAAGAAGTGCGTATGCGTTTTTTCCTGAATATATTCAGGAAAAAACGCATACGCCCTTTTTGGCCAACCAAGCAAGCTTGCAAAGGAAATCTGCACTACAATGAAGTCTCACTGCCCCCCGGTCAAAAAGGCCATCTGAAAAAAGTGTAAAATACAGAAAGGCAGAACAGGCCATGGAGAACTGGGAGCCTTGTTATGCTGATGACTGGGATGTAAACTGCCAACATCCACTCTGGAGAAGTGTATTGTGTTTCCTGAAACATCTAATAAATAAAGCAACAGAGCCTAGGGCACTTCAACTTTTGGTCCTATAGCTTAGGGAAATTAAAATCAAAAAGACACAGCCACCCCAAAGTTTGGGACGGCTCTGTTTACAAGAACCTCGTTTATGGTACAAGTTCAATATCACAGAAAGCGAAAAATGGATAAAGATGTTGTGGTACTTACGTACAATGCAATATCACTCAGCAATGAAATCTATGTCATGAGGCCCGTAGCAGCATAATGAGTGGATTCAGGTACGATGATTCTTAGTGAAATAAGTCACACAGAATAAGAAACATTATAAGATATCACTAATACACAGAATGTAAACTTGGCTAAACAGGAACTGAATTACAAAACAGAACAGGGTCTCAAATATAGAAAACCAAGTTATGCTTGCTTAAGGGGAAAGGTGAGTTGGGGTGCTGCATAAAACCAGAGATTGAAATTAGCACAGATACCGTTCCATCAGCCAAATTTGTAATAGACAAGTGCTACTCCTTGCTCAACGAAGTGGACTCAACACCCCATATTAAACGCCTAAGAATATATCTGACTAGTAAGAATCTTAAAACCTATGGATTTATATGTCTCTGAAAGAGAATCAAGCATGTGTACAGTGGCATAAACGCAGCAGTGATAGGATTGGTGAGGTTCGGTGAGCAAATGCAGACCCTTTGAAGTCATATTGCATGGTACCCATTCCATGGGTCTCAAATCTCCAGGTTTAAGGGATTCATCCTTCAGCTAAAACATGCATGTGGAACCCAGAGTATGATCCACCGTGTGATCGGGAAACGTGTTCAAATGTGTCTCAGTTTTCGTCCCCTGGTACTCGGGTGCAACATTCCAGAAGCTTTACTAACACTCTACCCACTTGGAGAGTCAATGCCTTTAACCTCCTGTTTGGCCCAGTTTGCAATTTCTGTGGAAAATGAACAGGAATAGGGAGAACCAATGAGAGACTAGCTGGAGGTGTCTGGACGGGCAAATTTAACTCTCATTTCCCACCAGGCAGAGGAATTAACCAAAGGATCAGTGTGCCGTGCCAGAACCACACTAGGGCCTGAAGCAATCCTGCGGTGTTGCGGCCAGCTCACAAGAAAGCGAGTTGAAGAAAGGAGCTCAGGGGCACTGTCATTCACAAACCTGCAGAGTTATAAATGACAGCTATCGTCCAAAAATATATTGAAGTAAGGCTGCCAAGAGGACTTGAAAGTGGGGCAGAATTGCAGGAAACCGATTTCAGGAGGTAGACTGGAATTGCATGTAAAGCATAGGAAAAGAGGCAGAACGTCCACAATGATGCACTTGGCCAAAAAGGGCATATGAATTTTTTTCCTGAATATATTCAGGAAAAAACGCATACGCACTTTTTGGCCAACCAAGCAAGCTTGCAAAGGAAATCTGCACTACAATGAAGTCTCACTGCCCCCTGGTCAGAAGGGACATCTGAAAAAAGTGTAATATCCACAAAGGCAGGACAGGCCATGGAGAACTGGGAGCCTTGTTATGCTGATGTGCGGGATGTAAATTGCCAACAGCCACTCTGGAGAAGTGTAGGGTGTTTCCTGAAACATCTAAAAAACAAAGCAACACAGCCTAGGGCACTTCCACTTATGGTCCTATAGCTTAGGGAAATTAAAATAAAAAGGCACAGCCACCCCAAAGTTTGGGATGGCTCTGTTTACAAGAACCTCGTTTACGGTACAAGTTCAATATCACAGAAAGCGAAAAATGGATAAAGAAGTTGTAGTACTTACGTACAATGCAATATCACTCAGCAATGAAATCTATGTCATCAGGCCCGTAGCAGCATCATGAGTGGATTCAGGTACGATGATTCTAAGTGAAATAAGTCACACAGAAAAAGAAACATCATAAGATATCACTACTACACAGAATGTAAACTTGGCTACACAGGAACTGAATTACAAAACAGAACAGGGTCTCAAATGTAGAAAACCAACTTATGCTTTCTTAAGGGGAAAGGTGAGTTGGGGTGCTGCCTAAAACCAGAGATGGAAATTAGCACAGATACCCTTCCATAAGCCAAATTTGTAATAGACAAGAGCTACTCCTTGCTCAACGAAGTGGACTCAACACCCCATATTAAACGCCTAAGAATATATCTGACTAGTAAGAATCTTAAAACCTATGGATTTATATCTCTCCGAAAGAGAATCAAGCATGTGTACAGCAGCATAAACGCAGCAGTGATAGGATTGGTGACGTTCGGTGAGCAAATGCACACCCTTTGAAGTCATGTTGCATGGTACCCGTTCCATGGGTCTCAACTCTCCAGGTTTAAGGGATTCATCCTTCAGCTAAAACATGCATGTGGAACCAATAGTATGATCCACCGTGTGATCGGGAAACGTGTTCAAATGTGTCTCAGTTTTCGTCCCCTGGTACTCGGGTGCAACATTCCAGACGCTTTACTAACACTCTCCCCACTTGGAGAGTCAATGCCTTTAATCTCCTGTTTGGCCCAGTTTGCAATTTCTGCGGAAAATGAACAGGAATAGGGAGAACCTACGGGAGACTAGCTGGAGGTCTCTGGACGGGCAAATTTAACTCTCATTTCCCACCAGGCAGAGGAATTAACCAAAGGCTCAGTGTGCCATGCCAGAACCACACTAGGGCCTGAAGCAATCCTGCCGTGTTGCGGCCAGCTCACAAGAAAGCGAGTTGAAGAAAGGAGCTCAGGGGCACTGTCATTCACAATCCTGCAGAGTTATAAATGACAGCTATCGTCCAAAAATATATTGAAGTAAGGCTGCCAAGAGGACTTGAAAGCGGGGCAGAATTGCAGGAAACCGATTTCAGGAGGTAGACTGGAATTGCATGTAAAGCATAGGAAAAGAGGCAGAACGTCCAAAATGATGCACTTGGTCAAAAAGGGCGTATGCGTTTTTTCCTGAATATATTCAGGAAAAAACGCATACGCCCTTTTTGGCCAACCAAGCAAGCTTGCAAAGGAAATCTGCACTACAATGAAGTCTCACTGCCCCCCGGTCAAAAGGGCCAGCTGAAAAAAGTGTAAAATCCAGAAAGGCAGGACAGGCCATGGAGAACGTGGAGCCTTGTTATGCTGATGGGAGGGTTGTAAATTGCCAACAGCCACTCTGGAGAAGTGTATGGTGTTTCCTGAATCATCTACAAAACAAAGCAACAGAGCGTAGGGCACTTCCACTTATGGTCCTAAAGCTTAGGGAAATTAAAATCAAAAAGACACAGCCACCCCAAAGTTTGGGATGGCTCTGTTTACAAGAACCTCATTTACGGTACAAGTTCAATATCACAGAAAGTGAAAAATGGATAAAGAAGTTGTGGTACTTACGTACAATGCAATATCACTTAGCAATGAAATCTATGTCATCAGGCCCGTAGCAGCATAATGAGTGGATTCAGGTACGATGATTCTAAGTGAAATAAGTCACACAGAAAAAGAAACTTCATAAGATATCACTACTACACGGAATGTAAACTTGGCTACACAGGAACTGAATTACAAAACAGAATAGGGTGTCAAATGTAGAAAACCAACTTATGCTTGCTTAAGGGGAAAGGTGAGTTGGGGTGCTGCCTAAAACCAGAGATTGAAATTAGCACAGATACCGTTCCATAAGCCAAATTTGTAATAGACAAGAGCTACTCCTTGCTCAACGAAGTGGACTCAACACCCCATATTAAACGCCTAAGAATATATCTGACTAGTAAGAATCTTAAAACCTATGGATTTACATGTCTCCGAAAGAGAATCAAGCATGTGTACAGCGGCATAAACGCAGCAGTGATAGGATTGGTGAGGTTCGGTGAGCAAATGCAGACCCTTTGAAGTCATATTGCATGGTACCCATTCCATGGGTCTCAACTCTCCAGGTTTAAGGGATTCATCCTTCAGCTAAAACATGCATGTGGATCCCAGAGTATGATCCACCGTGTGATCGGGAAATGTGTTCAAATGTGTCTCAGTTTTGTCCCCTGGTACTCGGGTGCAACATTCCAGAAGCTTTATTAACACTCTCCCCACTTGGAGAGTCAATGTCTTTAACCTCCTGTTTGGCCCAGTTTGCAATTTCTGCGGAAAATGAACAGGAATTGGGAGAACCTATGAGAGACTAGCTGGAGGTGTCTGGACGGGCAAATTTAACTCTCATTTCCCACCAGGCAGAGGAATTAACCAAAGGCTCAGTGTGCCATGCCAGAACCACACTAGGGCCTGAAGCAATCCTGCCGTGTTGCGGCCAGCTCACAAGAAAGCGAGTTGAAGAAAGGAGCTCAGGGGCACTGTCATTCACAAACCTGCAGAGTTATAAATGACAGCTATCGTCCAAAAATATATTGAAGTAAGGCTGCCAAGAGGACTTGAAAGCGGGGCAGAATTGCAGGAAACCGATTTCAGGAGGTAGACTGGAATTGCATGTAAAGTATAGAAAAAGAGTCAGAACGTCCACAATGATGCACTTGGCCAAAAAGGGCGTATGCGTTTTTTCCTGAATATATTCAGGAAAAAACGCATACGCCCTTTTTGGCCAACCAAGCAAGCTTGCAAAGGAAATCTGCACTACAATGAAGTCTCACTGCCCCCCGGTCAAAAGGGCCAGCTGAAAAAATTGTAAAATCCAGAAAGGCAGGACAGGCCATTGAGAACTGGGAGCCTTGTTATGCTTATGGGCGGGATGTAAATTGCCAACAGCCACTCTGGAGAAGTGTATGGTGTTTCCTGAATCATCTACAAAACAAAGCAACAGAGCGTAGGGCACTTCCACTTATGGTCCTAAAGCTTAGGGAAATTAAAATCAAAAAGACACAGCCACCCCAAAGTTTGGGACGGCTCTGTTTACAAGAACCTCGTTTTCGGTACAAGTTCAATATCACAGAAAGAGAAAAATGGATAAAGAAGTTGTGGTACTTACGTACAATGCAATATCACTCAGCAATGAAATCTATGTCATCAGGCCCGTAGCAGCATAATGAGTGGATTCAGGTATGATGATTCTAAGTGAAATAAGTCACACAGAAAAAGAAACTTCATAAGATATCACTACTACACGGAATGTAAACTTGGCTACAAAGGAACTGAATTACAAAACAGAACAGGGTCTCAAATGTAGAAAACCGACTTATGCTTGCTTAAGGGGAAAGGTGAGTTGGGGTGCTGCATAAAACCAGAGATTGAAATTAACACAGATACCGTTCCATTAGCCAAATTTGTAATAGACAAGAGCTACTCCTTGCTCAACGAAGTGGACTCAACACCCCATATTAAACGCCTAAGAATATATCTGACTAGTAAGAATCTTAAAACCTATGGATTTATATCTCTCCGAAAGAGAATCAAGCATGTGTACAGCAGCATAAACGCAGCAGTGATAGGATTGGTGAGGTTCGGTGAGCAAATGCAGACCCTTTGAAGTCATATTGCATGGTACCCATTCCATGGGTCTCAACTCTCCAGGTTTAAGGGATTCATCCTTCAGCTAAAACATGCATGTGGAACCCAGAGTATGATCCACCGTGTGTTCGGGAAACGTGTCCAAATGTGTCTCAGTTTTGTCCCGTGGTACTCGGGTGCAACATTCCAGAAGCTTTACTAACACTCTCCCCACATGGAGAGTCAAAGTCTTTAACCTCCTGTTTGGCCCAGTTTGCAATTTCTGCGGAAAATGAACAGGAATTAGGAGAACCTATGAGAGACTAGCTGGAGGTGTCTGGACGGGCAAATTTAACTCTCATTTCCCACCAGGCAGAGGAATTAACCAAAGGCTCAGTGTGCCATGCCAGAACCACACTAGGGCCTGAAGCAATCCTGCCGTGTTGCGGCCAGCTCACAAGAAAGCGAGTTGAAGAAAGGAGCTCAGGGGCACTGTCATTCACAAACCTGCAGAGTTATAAATGACAGCTATCGTCCAAAAATATATTGAAGTAAGGCTGCCAAGAGGACTTGAAAGCGGGGCAGAATTGCAGGAAACCGATTTCAGGAGGTAGACTGGAATTGCATGTAAAGTATAGAAAAAGAGTCAGAACGTCCACAATGATGCACTTGGCCAAAAAGGGCGTATGCGTTTTTTCCTGAATATATTCAGGAAAAAACGCATACGCCCTTTTTGGCCAACCAAGCAAGCTTGCAAAGGAAATCTGCACTACAATGAAGTCTCACTGCCCCCCGGTCAAAAGGGCCAGCTGAAAAAATTGTAAAATCCAGAAAGGCAGGACAGGCCATTGAGAACTGGGAGCCTTGTTATGCTTATGGGCGGGATGTAAATTGCCAACAGCCACTCTGGAGAAGTGTATGGTGTTTCCTGAATCATCTACAAAACAAAGCAACAGAGCGTAGGGCACTTCCACTTATGGTCCTAAAGCTTAGGGAAATTAAAATCAAAAAGACACAGCCACCCCAAAGTTTGGGACGGCTCTGTTTACAAGAACCTCGTTTTCGGTACAAGTTCAATATCACAGAAAGAGAAAAATGGATAAAGAAGTTGTGGTACTTACGTACAATGCAATATCACTCAGCAATGAAATCTATGTCATCAGGCCCGTAGCAGCATAATGAGTGGATTCAGGTATGATGATTCTAAGTGAAATAAGTCACACAGAAAAAGAAACATTATAAGATATCACTACTACACGGAATGTAAACTTGGCTACACAGGAACTGAATTACAAAACAGAACAGGGTCTCAAATGTAGAAAACCGACTTATGCTTGCTTAAGGGGAAAGGTGAGTTGGGGTGCTGCATAAAACCAGAGATTGAAATTAACACAGATACCGTTCCATTAGCCAAATTTGTAATAGACAAGAGCTACTCCTTGCTCAACGAAGTGGACTCAACACCCCATATTAAACGCCTAAGAATATATCTGACTAGTAAGAATCTTAAAACCTATGGATTTATATCTCTCCGAAAGAGAATCAAGCATGTGTACAGCAGCATAAACGCAGCAGTGATAGGATTGGTGAGGTTCGGTGAGCAAATGCAGACCCTTTGAAGTCATATTGCATGGTACCCATTCCATGGGTCTCAACTCTCCAGGTTTAAGGGATTCATCCTTCAGCTAAAACATGCATGTGGAACCCAGAGTATGATCCACCGTGTGTTCGGGAAACGTGTCCAAATGTGTCTCAGTTTTGTCCCGTGGTACTCGGGTGCAACATTCCAGAAGCTTTACTAACACTCTCCCCACATGGAGAGTCAATGTCTTTAACCTCCTGTTTGGCCCAGTTTGCAATTTCTGCGGAAAATGAACAGGAATTAGGAGAACCTATGAGAGACTAGCTGGAGGTGTCTGGACGGGCAAATTTAACTCTCATTTCCCACCAGGCAGAGGAATTAACCAAAGGCTCAGTGTGCCATGCCAGAACCATACTAGGGCCTGAAGCAATCCTGTGGTGTTGCGGCCAGCTCACAAGAAAGCGAGTTGAAGAAAGGAGCTCAGGGACACTGTAACTCACAAACCTGCAGAGTTATAAATGACAGGTATCGTCCAAAAATATATTGAAGTAAGGCTGCCAAGAGGACTTGAAAGCGGGGCAGAATTGCAGGAAACCGATTTCAGGAGGTAGACTGGAATTGCATGTAAAGCATAGGAAAAGAGGCAGAACGTCCACAATGATGCACTTGGCCAAAAAGGGCGTATGCGTTTTTTCCTGAATATATTCAGGAAAAAACGCATACGACCTTTTTGGCCAACCAAGCAAGCTTGCAAAAGAAATCTGCACTACAATGAAGTCTACTGCCCCCCGGTCAAAAGGGCCAGCTGAAAAAAGTGTAAAATCCAGAAAGGCAGGACAGGCCATGGAGAACGTGGAGCCTTGTTATGCTGATGGGAGGGTTGTAAATTGCCAACAGCCACTCTGGAGAAGTGTATGGTGTTTCCTGAATCATCTACAAAACAAAGCAACAGAGCGTAGGGCACTTCCACTTATGGTCCTAAAGCTTAGGGAAATTAAAATCAAAAAGACACAGCCACCCCAAAGTTTGGGATGGCTCTGTTTACAAGAACCTCATTTACGGTACAAGTTCAATATCACAGAAAGTGAAAAATGGATAAAGAAGTTGTGGTACTTACGTACAATGCAATATCACTTAGCAATGAAATCTATGTCATCAGGCCCGTAGCAGCATAATGAGTGGATTCAGGTACGATGATTCTAAGTGAAATAAGTCACACAGAAAAAGAAACTTCATAAGATATCACTACTACACGGAATGTAAACTTGGCTACACAGGAACTGAATTACAAAACAGAATAGGGTGTCAAATGTAGAAAACCAACTTATGCTTGCTTAAGGGGAAAGGTGAGTTGGGGTGCTGCCTAAAACCAGAGATTGAAATTAGCACAGATACCGTTCCATAAGCCAAATTTGTAATAGACAAGAGCTACTCCTTGCTCAACGAAGTGGACTCAACACCCCATATTAAACGCCTAAGAATATATCTGACTAGTAAGAATCTTAAAACCTATGGATTTACATGTCTCCGAAAGAGAATCAAGCATGTGTACAGCGGCATAAACGCAGCAGTGATAGGATTGGTGAGGTTCGGTGAGCAAATGCAGACCCTTTGAAGTCATATTGCATGGTACCCATTCCATGGGTCTCAACTCTCCAGGTTTAAGGGATTCATCCTTCAGCTAAAACATGCATGTGGATCCCAGAGTATGATCCACCGTGTGATCGGGAAATGTGTTCAAATGTGTCTCAGTTTTGTCCCCTGGTACTCGGGTGCAACATTCCAGAAGCTTTATTAACACTCTCCCCACTTGGAGAGTCAATGTCTTTAACCTCCTGTTTGGCCCAGTTTGCAATTTCTGCGGAAAATGAACAGGAATTGGGAGAACCTATGAGAGACTAGCTGGAGGTGTCTGGACGGGCAAATTTAACTCTCATTTCCCACCAGGCAGAGGAATTAACCAAAGGCTCAGTGTGCCATGCCAGAACCACACTAGGGCCTGAAGCAATCCTGCCGTGTTGCGGCCAGCTCACAAGAAAGCGAGTTGAAGAAAGGAGCTCAGGGGCACTGTCATTCACAAACCTGCAGAGTTATAAATGACAGCTATCGTCCAAAAATATATTGAAGTAAGGCTGCCAAGAGGACTTGAAAGCGGGGCAGAATTGCAGGAAACCGATTTCAGGAGGTAGACTGGAATTGCATGTAAAGTATAGAAAAAGAGTCAGAACGTCCACAATGATGCACTTGGCCAAAAAGGGCGTATGCGTTTTTTCCTGAATATATTCAGGAAAAAACGCATACGCCCTTTTTGGCCAACCAAGCAAGCTTGCAAAGGAAATCTGCACTACAATGAAGTCTCACTGCCCCCCGGTCAAAAGGGCCAGCTGAAAAAATTGTAAAATCCAGAAAGGCAGGACAGGCCATTGAGAACTGGGAGCCTTGTTATGCTTATGGGCGGGATGTAAATTGCCAACAGCCACTCTGGAGAAGTGTATGGTGTTTCCTGAATCATCTACAAAACAAAGCAACAGAGCGTAGGGCACTTCCACTTATGGTCCTAAAGCTTAGGGAAATTAAAATCAAAAAGACACAGCCACCCCAAAGTTTGGGACGGCTCTGTTTACAAGAACCTCGTTTTCGGTACAAGTTCAATATCACAGAAAGAGAAAAATGGATAAAGAAGTTGTGGTACTTACGTACAATGCAATATCACTCAGCAATGAAATCTATGTCATCAGGCCCGTAGCAGCATAATGAGTGGATTCAGGTATGATGATTCTAAGTGAAATAAGTCACACAGAAAAAGAAACTTCATAAGATATCACTACTACACGGAATGTAAACTTGGCTACAAAGGAACTGAATTACAAAACAGAACAGGGTCTCAAATGTAGAAAACCGACTTATGCTTGCTTAAGGGGAAAGGTGAGTTGGGGTGCTGCATAAAACCAGAGATTGAAATTAACACAGATACCGTTCCATTAGCCAAATTTGTAATAGACAAGAGCTACTCCTTGCTCAACGAAGTGGACTCAACACCCCATATTAAACGCCTAAGAATATATCTGACTAGTAAGAATCTTAAAACCTATGGATTTATATCTCTCCGAAAGAGAATCAAGCATGTGTACAGCAGCATAAACGCAGCAGTGATAGGATTGGTGAGGTTCGGTGAGCAAATGCAGACCCTTTGAAGTCATATTGCATGGTACCCATTCCATGGGTCTCAACTCTCCAGGTTTAAGGGATTCATCCTTCAGCTAAAACATGCATGTGGAACCCAGAGTATGATCCACCGTGTGTTCGGGAAACGTGTCCAAATGTGTCTCAGTTTTGTCCCGTGGTACTCGGGTGCAACATTCCAGAAGCTTTACTAACACTCTCCCCACATGGAGAGTCAAAGTCTTTAACCTCCTGTTTGGCCCAGTTTGCAATTTCTGCGGAAAATGAACAGGAATTAGGAGAACCTATGAGAGACTAGCTGGAGGTGTCTGGACGGGCAAATTTAACTCTCATTTCCCACCAGGCAGAGGAATTAACCAAAGGCTCAGTGTGCCATGCCAGAACCACACTAGGGCCTGAAGCAATCCTGCCGTGTTGCGGCCAGCTCACAAGAAAGCGAGTTGAAGAAAGGAGCTCAGGGGCACTGTCATTCACAAACCTGCAGAGTTATAAATGACAGCTATCGTCCAAAAATATATTGAAGTAAGGCTGCCAAGAGGACTTGAAAGCGGGGCAGAATTGCAGGAAACCGATTTCAGGAGGTAGACTGGAATTGCATGTAAAGTATAGAAAAAGAGTCAGAACGTCCACAATGATGCACTTGGCCAAAAAGGGCGTATGCGTTTTTTCCTGAATATATTCAGGAAAAAACGCATACGCCCTTTTTGGCCAACCAAGCAAGCTTGCAAAGGAAATCTGCACTACAATGAAGTCTCACTGCCCCCCGGTCAAAAGGGCCAGCTGAAAAAATTGTAAAATCCAGAAAGGCAGGACAGGCCATTGAGAACTGGGAGCCTTGTTATGCTTATGGGCGGGATGTAAATTGCCAACAGCCACTCTGGAGAAGTGTATGGTGTTTCCTGAATCATCTACAAAACAAAGCAACAGAGCGTAGGGCACTTCCACTTATGGTCCTAAAGCTTAGGGAAATTAAAATCAAAAAGACACAGCCACCCCAAAGTTTGGGACGGCTCTGTTTACAAGAACCTCGTTTTCGGTACAAGTTCAATATCACAGAAAGAGAAAAATGGATAAAGAAGTTGTGGTACTTACGTACAATGCAATATCACTCAGCAATGAAATCTATGTCATCAGGCCCGTAGCAGCATAATGAGTGGATTCAGGTATGATGATTCTAAGTGAAATAAGTCACACAGAAAAAGAAACATTATAAGATATCACTACTACACGGAATGTAAACTTGGCTACACAGGAACTGAATTACAAAACAGAACAGGGTCTCAAATGTAGAAAACCGACTTATGCTTGCTTAAGGGGAAAGGTGAGTTGGGGTGCTGCATAAAACCAGAGATTGAAATTAACACAGATACCGTTCCATTAGCCAAATTTGTAATAGACAAGAGCTACTCCTTGCTCAACGAAGTGGACTCAACACCCCATATTAAACGCCTAAGAATATATCTGACTAGTAAGAATCTTAAAACCTATGGATTTATATCTCTCCGAAAGAGAATCAAGCATGTGTACAGCAGCATAAACGCAGCAGTGATAGGATTGGTGAGGTTCGGTGAGCAAATGCAGACCCTTTGAAGTCATATTGCATGGTACCCATTCCATGGGTCTCAACTCTCCAGGTTTAAGGGATTCATCCTTCAGCTAAAACATGCATGTGGAACCCAGAGTATGATCCACCGTGTGTTCGGGAAACGTGTCCAAATGTGTCTCAGTTTTGTCCCGTGGTACTCGGGTGCAACATTCCAGAAGCTTTACTAACACTCTCCCCACATGGAGAGTCAATGTCTTTAACCTCCTGTTTGGCCCAGTTTGCAATTTCTGCGGAAAATGAACAGGAATTAGGAGAACCTATGAGAGACTAGCTGGAGGTGTCTGGACGGGCAAATTTAACTCTCATTTCCCACCAGGCAGAGGAATTAACCAAAGGCTCAGTGTGCCATGCCAGAACCATACTAGGGCCTGAAGCAATCCTGTGGTGTTGCGGCCAGCTCACAAGAAAGCGAGTTGAAGAAAGGAGCTCAGGGACACTGTAACTCACAAACCTGCAGAGTTATAAATGACAGGTATCGTCCAAAAATATATTGAAGTAAGGCTGCCAAGAGGACTTGAAAGCGGGGCAGAATTGCAGGAAACCGATTTCAGGAGGTAGACTGGAATTGCATGTAAAGCATAGGAAAAGAGGCAGAACGTCCACAATGATGCACTTGGCCAAAAAGGGCGTATGCGTTTTTTCCTGAATATATTCAGGAAAAAACGCATACGACCTTTTTGGCCAACCAAGCAAGCTTGCAAAAGAAATCTGCACTACAATGAAGTCTACTGCCCCCCGGTCAAAAGGGCCAGCTGAAAAAAGTGTAAAATCCAGAAAGGCAGGACAGGCCATGGAGAACGTGGAGCCTTGTTATGCTGATGGGAGGGTTGTAAATTGCCAACAGCCACTCTGGAGAAGTGTATGGTGTTTCCTGAATCATCTACAAAACAAAGCAACAGAGCGTAGGGCACATCCACTTATGTTCCTAAAGCTTAGGGAAACTAAAATCAAAAAGACACAGCCACCCCAAAGTTTGGGATGGCTCTGTTTACAAGAATCTCATTTACAGTACAAGTTCAATATCACAGAAAGCGAAAAATGGATAAAGAAGTTGTGGTACTTACGTACAATGCAATATCACTCAGCAATGAAATCTTTGTCATCAGGCCCGTAGCAGCATAATGAGTGGATTCAGGTACGATGATTCTAAGTGAAATAAGTCACACAGAAAAAGAAACTTCATAAGATATCACTACTACACGGAATGTAAACTTGGCTACAAAGGAACTGAATTACAAAACAGAATAGGGTGTCAAATGTAGAAAACCAACTTATGCTTGCTTAAGGGGAAAGGTGAGTTGGGGTGCTGCCTAAAACCAGAGATTGAAATTAGCACAGATACCGTTCCATAAGCCAAATATATATAGTAGACAAGAGCTATTCCTTGCTCAAAGAAGTGGACTCGACACCCCATACTAAACGCCTAAGAATATACCTGACTAGTAAGAATCTTAAAACCTATGCATTTACATGTCTCTGAAAGAGATTCAAGCGTGTGTACAGCGGCATAAACGCAGCAGTGATAGGATTGGTGAGGTTCGGTGAGCAAATGCAGACCCTTTGAAGTCATATTGCATGGTTCCCATTCCATGGGTCTCAACTCTCCAGGTTTAAGGGATTCTTCCTTCAGCTAAAACATGCATGTGGAACCCAGAGTATGATCCACCGTGTGTTCGGGAAACGTGTTCAATTGTGTCTCAGTTTTCTTCCAATGGTACTCGGGTGCAACATTCCAGAAGCTTTACTAACACTCTCCCCACTTGGAGAGTCAGTGCCTTTAACCTCCTGTTTGGCCCAGTTTGCAATTTCTGCGGAAAATGAACAGGAATAGGGAGAACCAATGAGAGACTAGCTGGAGGTGTCTGGACGGGCAAATTTAACTCTCATGTCCCACCAGGAACAGGAATTAACCAAAGGCTCAGCGTGCCGAGCCGGAACAACACTAGGCCCTGAAGCAATCCTGCGGTGTTGCGGCCAGCTCACAAGAAAGCGAGTTGAAGAAGGTAACTCAGGGGCACTGTAATTCACAAACCTGCAGAGTTATAAATGACAGCTATCGTCCAAAAATATATTGAAGTAAGGCTGCCAAGAGGAGTTGAAAGCGGGGCAGAATTGCAGGAAACCGAGTTCAGGAGGTAGACTGGAATTGCATGTAAAGCATAGGAAAAGAGGCAGAACGTCCACAATGATGCACTTGGCCAAAAAGGGCGTATGCGTTTTTTCCTGAATATATTCAGGAAAAAACGCATACGCCCTTTTTGGCCAACCAAGCAAGCTTGCAAAGGAAATCTGCACTACAATGAAGTCTCACTGCCCCCAGTCAAAAGGGCCATCTGAAAAAAGTGTAAAATCCAGAAAGGCAGGACAGGCCATGGAGAACTGGGAGCCTTGTTATGCTGATGGGCGGAATGTAAATTGCCAACAGCCACTCTGGAGAAGTGTATGGTATTTCCTGAATCATCTACAAAACAAAGCAACAGAGCCTAGGGCACTTCCACTTATGGTACAATAGCTTAGGGAAATTAAACTCAAAAAGACACAGCCACCCGAAATTTTGGGACGGCTCTGTTTAAAAGGACCTCATTTATGGTACAAGTTCAATATCGTAGAAAGCGAAAAATGGATAAAGAAGTTGTGGTACTTACGTACAATGCAATATCACTCAGCAATGAAATCCATGTCATCAGGCCCGTAGCAGCATAATGAGTGGATTCAGGTACGATGATTCTAAGTGAAATAAGTCACACAGAAAAAGAAACATCATAAGATATCACTAATACACGGAATGTAAACTTGGCTACACAGGAACTGAATTACAAAACAGAACAGGGTCTCAAATGTAGAAAACCAACTTATGCTTGCTTAAGGGGAAAGGTGAATTGGGGTGCTGCATAAAACCCGAGATTGAACTTGGCACAGATACCGTTCCATAAGCCAAATATATAATAGACAATAGCTACTCCTTGTTCAACGAAGTGGACTCAACACCCCATATTAAACACCTAAAAATATACCTGACTAGTAAGAATCTTAAAACCTATGGATTTATATGTCTCCGAAAGAGAATCAAGCATGTGTACAGCGGCATAAATGCAGTAGTGATAGGATTGGTGAGGTTTGGTGAGCAAATGCAGACCCTTTGAAGTCATATTGCATGGTACCCATTCCATGGGTCTCAACTCTCCAGGTTTAAGGTATTCTTCCTTCAGGTAAAACATGCATGTGGAACCCAGATTATGATCCACCGTGTGTTCGGGAAACGTGTTCAAATGTGTCTCAGTTTTCGTCCCCTGGTACTCGGGTGCAACATTCCAGACGCTTTACTAACACTCTCCCCACTTGGAGAGTCAGTGCCTTTAACCTCCTGTTTGGCCCAGTTTGCAATTTGTGAGGAAGATGAAAAGGAATAGGGAGAACCCATGAGAGACTAGCTGGAGGTGTCTGGACGGGCAAATTTAACTCTCATTTCCCACTGAAGAGGAATTAACCAAAGGCTCAGCGTGCCATGACGGAACCACACTAGGGTCTGAAGCAATCCTGCGGTGTTGCAGCCAGCTCACAAGAAAGCGAGTTGAAGAAAGGAGCTCAGGGGCACTGTCATTCACAAACCTGCAGAGTTATAAATGACAACTATCATCCAAAAATATATTGAAGTAAGGCTGCCAAGAGGACTTGAAAGCGGGGCAGAATTGCAGGAAACCGATTTCAGGAGGTAGACTGGAATTGCATGTAAAGCATAGGAAAAGAGGCAGAACGTCCACAATGATGCCCTTGGCCATAAAGGGCGTATGCGTTTTTTCCTGAATATATTCAGGAAAAAACGCATACGCACTTTTTGGCCAACCAAGCAAGCTTGCAAAGGAAATCTGCACTACAATGAAGTCTCACTGCCCCCTGGTCAAAAGGGCCATCTGAAAAAAGTCTAAAATCCACAAAGGCAGGACAGGCCATGGAGAACTGGGAGCCTTGTTATGCTGATGGGCGGGATGTAAATTGCCAACAGCCACTCTGGAGAAGTGTATGGTGTTTCCTAAAACATCCAAAAAACAAAGCAACAGAACCTAGGGCACTTCCACTTATGGTCCTATAGCTTAGGGAAATTAAAATCAAAAAGACACAGCCACCCCAAAGTTTGCGACGGCTCTGTTTACAAGAACCTCGTTTACGGTACAAGTTCAATATCACAGAAAGCGAAGAATGGATAAAGAAGTTGTGGTACTTACGTACAATGCAATATCACTCAGCAATGAAATCTATGTCATCAGGCCCATAGCAGCATAATGACTGGATTCAGGTACGATGATTCTAAGTGAAATAACTCACACAGAAAAAGAAACATCATAAGGTAACACTAATACACGGAATGTAAACTTGTCTACACAGGAACTGAATTACAAAACAGAACAGGGTCTCAAATGTAGAAAACTAACTTATGCTTGCTTAAGGGGAAAGGTGAGTTGGGGTGCTGCATAAAACCAGAGATTGAAATTAGCACAGATACCGTTCCATAAGCCAAATATATATAGTAGACAAGAGCTATTCCTTGCTCAAAGAAGTGGACTCGACACCCCATACTAAACGCCTAAGAATATACCTGACTAGTAAGAATCTTAAAACCTATGGATTTACATGTCTCTGAAAGAGATTCAAGCGTGTGTACAGCGGCATAAACGCAGCAGTGATAGGATTGGTGAGGTTCGGTGAGCAAATGCAGACCCTTTGAAGTCATATTGCATGGTTCCCATTCCATGGGTCTCAACTCTCCAGGTTTAAGGGATTCTTCCTTCAGCTAAAACATGCATGTGGAACCCAGAGTATGATCCACCGTGTGTTCGGGAAACGTGTTCAATTGTGTCTCAGTTTTCGTCCAATGGTACTCGGGTGCAACATTCCAGAAGCTTTACTAACACTCTCCCCACTTGGAGAGTCAGTGTCTTTAACCTCCTGTTTGGCCCAGTTTGCAATTTCTGCGGAAAATGAACAGGAATAGGGAGAAACAATGAGAGACTAGCTGGAGGTGTCTGGACGGGCAAATTTAACTCTCATGTCCCACCAGGAACAGGAATTAACCAAAGGCTCAGCGTGCCGAGCCGGAACAACACTAGGCCCTGAAGCAATCCTGCGGTGTTACGGCCAGCTCACAAGAAAGCGAGTTGAAGAAGGTAACTCAGGGGCACTGTAATTCACAAACCTGCAGAGTTATAAATGACAGCTATCGTCCAAAAATATATTGAAGTAAGGCTGCCAAGAGGAGTTGAAAGCGGGGCAGAATTGCAGGAAACCGAGTTCAGGAGGTAGACTGGAATTGCATGTAAAGCATAGGAAAAGAGGCAGAACGTCCACAATGATGCACTTGGCCAAAAAGGGCGTATGCGTTTTTTCCTGAATATATTCAGGAAAAAACGCATACGCCCTTTTTGGCCAACCAAGCAAGCTTGCAAAGGAAATCTGCACTACAATGAAGTCTCACTGCCCCCTGGTCAAAAGGGCCATCTGAAAAAAGTGTAAAATCCAGAAAGGCAGGACAGGACATGGAGAACTGGGAGCCTTGTTATGCTGATGGGCGGAATGTAAATTGCCAACAGACACTCTGGAGAAGTGTATGGTATTTCCTGAATCATCTACAAAACAAAGCAACAGAGCCTAGGGCACTTCCACTTATGGTACAATAGCTTAGGGAAATTAAACTCAAAAAGACACAGCCACCCGAAATTTTGGGACGGCTCTGTTTAAAAGGACCTCATTTATGGTACAAGTTCAATATAGTAGAAAGCGAAAAATGGATAAAGAAGTTGTGGTACTTACGTACAATGCAATATCACTCAGCAATGAAATCCATGTCATCAGGCCGGTAGCAGCATAATGAGTGGATTCAGGTACGATGATTCTAAGTGAAATAAGTCACACAGAAAAAGAAACATCATAAGATATCACTAATACAAGGAATGTAAACTTGGCTACACAGGAACTGAATTACAAAACAGAACAGGGTCTCAAATGTAGAAAACCAACTTATGCTTGCTTAAGGGGAAAGGTGAGTTGGGGTGCTGCATAAAACCAGAGATGGAAATTAGCACAGATACCCTTCCATAAGCCAAATATGTAATAGACAAGAGCTACTCCTTGCTCAACGTAGTGGACTCAACACCGTACATTAAATGCCTAAGAATATACCTGACTAGTAAGAATCTTAAAACCTATGGATTTATATGTCTCCAAAAGAGAATCAAGCATGTGTACAGTGGCATAAACGCAGCAGTGATAGGATTACTGAGGTTCGGTGAGCAAATGCAGACCCTTTGAAGTCATATTGCATGGTACCCATTCCATGGGTCTCAACTCTCCAAGTTTAAGGGATTCTTCCTTCAGCTAAAACATGCATGCGAAACCCAGAGTATGATCCACCGTGTGATCGGGAAACGTGTTCAAATGTGTCTCAGTTTTCGTGCCCTGGTACTCGGGTGCAACATTCCAGACGCTTTACTAACACTCTCCCCACTTGGAGTGTCAGTGCCTTTAACCTCCTGTTTGGCCCAGTTTGCAATTTCTGTGGAAAATGAACAGGAATAGGGAGAACCAATGAGAGACTAGCTGGAGGTGTCTGCACGGGCATATTTAACTCTCATTTCCCACCAGGCAGAGGAATTAACCAAAGGCTCAGTGTGCCATGCCGGAACTACACTAGAGCCTGAAGCAATCCTGCGGTGTTGCGGCCAGCTCACAAGAAAGCGAGTTGAAGAAAGGAGCTCAGGGGCACTGTCATTCACAAACCTGCAGAGTTATAAATGACAGCTATCGTCCAAAAATATATTGAAGTAAGGCTGCCAAGAGGACTTGAAAGCGGGGCAGAATTGCAGGAAACCGATTTCAGGAGGTAGACAGGAATTGCATGTAAAGCATAGGAAAAGGGGCAGAACGTCCACAATGATGCACTTGGCCAAAAAGGGCGTTTGTGTTTTTTCCTGAATATATACAGGAAAAAACGCATACGCCATTTTTGGCCAACCAAGCAAGCTTGCAAAGGAAATCTGCACTAAAATGAAGTCTCACAGCCCCCCGGTCAAAAGGGCCATCTGAAAAAAGTGTAAAATCCAGAAAGGCAGGACAGGCCATGGAGAACTGGGAGCCTTGTTATGCTGATGGACGGAATGTAAATTGCCAACAGCCACTCTGGAGAAGTGTATGGTGTTTCCTGAATCATCTACAAAACAAAGCAACAGAGCCTAGGGCACTTCCACTTATGGTCCTATAGCTTAGGGAAATTAAAATCAAAAAGACACAGCCACCCCAAACTTTGGGACGGCTCTGTTTACAAGAACCTCGGTTACGGTACAAGTTCAATATCACAGAGAGCGAAAAATGGATAAAGAAGTTGTGGTACTTACGTACAATGCAATATCACTCAGCAATGAAATCTATGTCATCAGGCCCTTAGCAGCATAATGAGTGGATTCAGGTACGTTGATTCTAAGTGAAATAAGTCACACAGAAAAAGAAACATCATAAGATATCACTAATACACGGAATGTAAACTTGGCTACACAGGAACTGAATTACAAAACAGAACAGGGTCTCAAATGTAGAAAACCAACTTATGCTTGCTTAAGGGGAAAGGTGAGTTGGGGTGCTGCATAAAACCAGAGATTGAAATTAGCACAGATACCGTTCCATAAGCCAAAATTGTAATAGACAAGAGCTACTCGTTTCTCAACGAAGTGGACTCAACACCCCATATTAAACGGCTAAGAATATATCTGACTAGTAAGAATCTTAAAACCTATGGATTTATAAGTCTCCGAAAGAGAATCAAGCATGTGTACAGCAGCATAAACTCAGCAGTGATAGGATTGGTGAGGTTCGGTGAGCAAATGCAGACCCTTTGAAGTCATATTGCATGGTACCCATTCCATGGGTCTCAACTCTTCGGGTTTAAGGGATTCATCCTTCAGCTAAAACATGCATGTGGAACCCAGAGTATGATCCACCATGTGATCGGCAAACATGTTCAAATGTGTCTCAGTTTTCGTCCCCTGGTACTCGGGTGCAACATTCCAGACACTTTACTAACACTCTCCCCACTTGGAGAGTCAGTGCCTTTAACCTCCTGTTTGGCCCAGTTTGCAATTTCTGCGGAAAATGAACAGGAATAGGGAAAAACAATGACAGACTAGCTGGAGGTGTCTGGACGGGCAAATTTAACTCTCATTTCCCACCAGGAAGAGGAATTAACCAAAGGCTCAGCGTGCCATGCCGGAACCACACTAGGGCCTGAAGCAATCCTGCGGTGTTGCGGCCAGCTCACAAGAAAGCGAGTTGAAAAAAGGAGCTCAGGGGCACTCTAATTCACAAACGTGCAGAGTTATAAATGACAGCTATCGTCCAAAAATATATTGAAGTAAGGCTGCCAAGAGCACTTGAAAGCGGGGCAGAATTGAAGGAAACTGATTTCAGGAGGTAGACTGGAATTGCATGTAAAGCATAGGAAAAGAGGCAGAACGTCCACAATGATGCACTTGGCCAAAAAGGGCGTATGCGTTTTTTCCTGAATATATTCAGGAAAACACGCATACGCCCTTTTTGGCCAACCAAGTAAGCTTGCAAAGGAAATCTGCACTACAATGAAGACTCACTGCCCCACGCTCAAATGGGCCATCTGAAAAAAGTGTAAAATCCAGAAAGGCAGGACAGGCCATGGAGAACTGGGAGCCTTGTTATGCTGATGGGCGGGATGTAATTTGCCAACAGCCACTCTGGAGAAGTGTATGGTGTTTCCTGAAACACCTAAAACACAAAGCAACAGAGCCTAGGGCACTTCCACTTATGGTCCTATAGGTTAGGGAAATTAAAATCAAAAAGACACAGCCACCCCAAAGTTTGGGACGGCTCTGTTTACAAGAACCTCGTTTACGGTACAAGTTCAATATCACAGAAAGTGAAAAATGGATAAAGAATTTGTGGTACTTACATACAATGCAATATCACTCAGCAATGAAATCTATGTCATCAGGCCCGTAGCAGCATAATGAGTGGATTCAGGTACGATGATTCTAAGTGAAATAAGTCACACAGAAAAAGAAACATCATAAGATATCACTACTACACGGAATGTAAACTAAGCTACTCAGGAGCTGTATTACAAAACAGAACAGGGTCTCAAATGTAGAAAACCATCTTATGCTTGCTTAAGGGGAAAGGTGAGTTGGGGTGCTGCATAAAACCAGAGATTGAAATTAGCACAGATACCGTTCCATAAGCCAAATATGTAATAGACAAGAGCTACTCCTTGCTTAACAAAGTGCTCTCAACACCCCATATTAAACGCCTAAGAATATACCTGACTAGTAATAATCTTATAACCTTTGGATTTATATGTCTCTGAAAGAAGATCAAGCATGTGTACAGCGGCATAAACGCAGCAGTGATAGGATTGGTGAGGTTCGGTGAGCAAATGCAGACCCTTTGAAGTCATATTGCATGGTACCCATTCCATGGGTCTCAACTCTCCAGGTTGAAGGGATTCTTCCTTCAGCTAAAACATGCATGTGGAACCCAGAGTATGATCCACCGTGTGTTCGGGAAACGTGTTCAAATGTGTCTCAGTTTTCGTGCCCTGGTACTCGGGTGCAACATTCCAGACGCTTTACTAACACTCTCCCCACTTGGAGAGTCAGTGCCTTTAACCTCCTGTTTGGCCTAGTTTGCAATTTCTGCGGAAAATGAACAGAAATAGGGAGAACCAATGAGAGACTAGCTGGAGGTGTCTGGACGGGCAAATTTAACTCTCATTTCCCACCAGGAAGAGGAATTAACCAAAGGCTCAGCGTGCCGTGCCAAACAACACTAGGCCCTGAAACAATCCTGCGGTGTTGCGGCCAGCTCACAAGAAAGCGAGTTGAAGAAAGGAGCTCAGGGACACTGTAACTCACAAACCTGCAGAGTTATAAATGACAGCTATGTCCAAAAATATATTGAAGTAAGGCTGCCAAGTGGACTTGAAAGCGGGGCAGAATTGCAGGAAACCGATTTCAGGAGGAAGACTGGAATTGCATGTAAAGCATAGGAAAAGAGGCAGAACGTCCACAATGATGCACTTGCCCAAAAAGGGCGTATGCGTTTTTTCCTGAATATATTCAGGAAAAAACGCATACGCCCTTTTTGGCCAACCAAGCAAGCTTGCAAAGGAAATCTGCACTACAATGAAGTCTCACTGCCCTCCAGTCAAAAGGGACATCTGAAAAATGTTTAAAATCCAGAAGGGCAGGACAGGCCATGGAGAACTGGGAGCCTTGTTATGCTGATGGGCGGGATGTAATTTGCCAACAGCCACTCTGGAAAAGTGTATGGTGTTTCCTGAAACAACCAAAAAGCAAAGCAACAGAGCCTAGGGCACTTCCACTTATAGTCCTATAGCTTAGGGAAATTAAAATCAAAAAGACACAGCCACCCCAAACTTTGGGACGGCTCTGTTTACAAGAACCTCATTTATTGTACAAGTTCAATATCACAGAAAGCGAAAAATGGATAAAGAATTTGTGGTACTTATGTACAATGCAATATCACTCAGCAATGAAATCTATGTCATCAGGCCCGTAGCAGCATAATGAGTGGATTCAGGTATGATGATTCTAAGTGAAATAAGGCACACAGAAATAGAAATATCATAAGGTATCACTAATACACGGAATGTAAACTTGGCTACACAGGAACTGAATTACAAAACAGAACAGGGTCTCAAATGTAGAAAACCAACTTATGCTTGCTTAAGGGGAAAGGTGAGTTGGGGTGCTGAATAAAACCAGAGATTGAAATTAGCACAGATACCGTTCAATAAGCCAAATATGTAATAGACAAGAGGTACTCCTTGCTCAACGAAGTGGACTCAACACCCCATATTAAATGCCTAGGAATATACCTGACTAGTAAGAATCTTAAAACCTATGGATTTATAAGTCTCCGAAAGAGTCAAGCATGTGTACAGCGGCATAAACGCAGCAGTGATAGGATGGTGAGGTTCGGTGAGCAAATGCAGACCCTTTGAAGTCATATTGCATGGAACCCATTCCATGGGTCTAAACTCTCCAGGTTTAAGGGATTCTTCCTTCAGCTAAAACATGCATGTGGAATCCAGAGTATGATCCACCGTGTGTTCGGGAAACGTGTTCAATTGTGTCTCAGTTTTCGTCCACTGGTACTCGGGTGCAACATTCCAGACGCTTTACTAATACTCTCCCATCTTGGAGAGTTAGTGCCTCTAACCACCTGTTTGGCCCAGTTTTCAATTTCTTTGGAAAATGAACAGGAATAGGGAGAACCAATGAGAGACTAGCTGGAGGTGCCTGGACGGCCAAATTTAACTCTCATTTCCCACCAGGAAGAGGAATTATCCAAAGGCTCAGCGTGCCGTGCCAGAAACACACAAGGGCCTGAAGCAATCCTGCGGTGTTGTGGCCAGCTCACAAGAAAGTGAGTTGAAGAAAGGAGCTCAGGGACACTCTAATTCATAAACCTGCAGAGGTATAAATGACAGCTATCATCCAAAAATATACTGAAGTAAGGCTGCCAAGAGGACTTGAAAGCGGGGCAGAATTGCAGGAAACCGATTTCAGGAGGTAGACTGGAATTGCATGTAAAGCACAGGAAAAGAGGCAGAACGTCCACAATGATGCACTTGGCCAAAAAGGGCGTATGCGTTTTTTCCTGAATATATTCAGGAAAAAATGCATACGCCCTTTTTGGCCAACCAAGCAAGCTTGCAAAGGAAATCTGCACTACAATGAAGTCTCACTGCCCCTGGTCAAAAGGGCCATCTGAAAAAAGTGTAAAATCCAGAAATGCAGGACAGTCCATAAAGAACTGGGAGCCTTGATATGCTGATGGGCGGGATGTAAATTGCCAACAGCCACTCTGGAGAAGTGTATGGTGTTTCCTGAATCATCTACAAAACAAAGCAACAGAGCGTAGGGCACTTCCACTTATGGTCCTAAAGCTTAGGGAAATTAAAATCAAAAAGACACAGCCACCCCAAAGTTTGGGACGGCTCTGTTTACAAGAACCTCGTTTAAGGTACAAGTTCAATATCACAGAAAGCGAAAAATGGATAAAGAAGTTGTGGTACTTACGTACAATGCAATATCACTCAGCAATGAAATCTATGTCATCAGGCCCGTAGCAGCATAATGAGTGGATTCAGGTACGATGATTCTAAGTGAAATAAGTCACACAGAAAAAGAAACATTATAAGATATCACTACTACACGGAATGTAAACTTGGCTACACAGGAACTGAATTACAAAACAGAACAGGGTCTCAAATGTAGAAAACCAACTTATGCTTGCTTAAGGGGAAAGGTGAGTTGGGGTGCTGCATAAAACCAGAGATGGAAATTAGCACAGATACCCTTCCATAAGCCAAATTTGTAATAGACAAGAGCTACTCCTTGCTCAACGAAGTGGACTCAACACCCCATATCAAACGCCTAAGAATATATCTGACTAGTAAGAATCTTAAAACCTATGGATTTATATGTCTCCGAAAGAGAATCAAGCATGTGTACAGCGGCATAAACGCAGCAGTGATAGGATTGGTGAGGTTCGGTGGGCAAATGCAGACCCTTTGAAGTCATATTGCATGGTACCCATTCCATGGGTCTCAACTCTCCAGGTTTAAGGGATTCATCCTTCAGCTAAAACATGCATGTGGAACCCAGAGTATGATCCACCGTGTGATGGGAAACGT
This sequence comes from Lagenorhynchus albirostris, assembly GCF_949774975.1. NCBI lineage: Eukaryota > Metazoa > Chordata > Mammalia > Artiodactyla > Delphinidae > Lagenorhynchus > Lagenorhynchus albirostris. The sequence goes on along the minus strand of NC_083098.1, from coordinate 58,212,569 downwards.
GTTCAAATGTGTCTCAGTTTTCGTCCCCTGGTACTCGGGTGCAACATTCCAGACGCTTTACTAACACTCTCCCCACTTGGAGAGTCAGTGCCTTTAACCTCCTGTTTTTCCCAGTTTGCAATTTCTGCGGAAAATGAACAGGAATAGGGAAAAACAATGAGAGCCTAGCTGGAGGTGTCTGGACGGGCAAATTTAACTCTCATTTCCCACCAGGCAGAGGAATTAACCAAAGGCTCAGTGTGCCATGCCAGAACCACACTAGGGCCTGAAGCAATCCTGCGGTGTTGCGGCCAGCTCACAAGAAAGCGAGTTGAAGAAAGGAGCTCAGGGGCACTGTCATTCACAAACCTGCAGAGTTATAAATGACAGCTCTCGTCCAAAAATATATTGAAGTAAGCCTGCCAAGAGGACTTGAAAGCGGGGCAGAATTGCAGGAAACCGATTTCAGGAGGTAGACTGGAATTGCATGTAAAGCATAGGAAAATAGGCAGAACGTCCACAATGATGCACTTGGCCAAAAAGGGCGTATGCGTTTTTTCCTGAATATATTCAGGAAAAAATGCATACGCCCTTTTTGGCCAACCAAGCAAGCTTGCAAAGGAAATCTGCACTACAATGAAGTCTCACTGCCCCTGGTCAAAAGGGCCAGCTGAAAAAAGTGTAAAATCCAGAAAGGCAGGACAGGCCATGGAGAACTGGGAGCCTTGTTATGCTGATGGGCGGGATGTAAATTGCCAACAGCCACTCTGGAGAAGTGTATGGTGTTTCCTGAATCATCTACAAAACAAAGCAACAGAGCGTAGGGCACTTCCACTTATGGTCCTAAAGCTTAGGGAAATTAAAATCAAAAAGACACAGCCACCCCAAAGTTTGGGACGGCTCTGTTTACAAGAACCTCGTTTAAGGTACAAGTTCAATATCACAGAAAGCGAAAAATGGATAAAGAAGTTGTGGTACTTACGTACAATGCAATATCACTCAGCAATGAAATCTATGTCATCAGGCCCGTAGCAGCATAATGAGTGGATTCAGGTACGATGATTCTAAGTGAAATAAGTCACACAGAAAAAGAAACATTATAAGATATCACTACTACACGGAATGTAAACTTGGCTACACAGGAACTGAATTACAAAACAGAACAGGGTCTCAAATGTAGAAAACCAACTTATGCTTGCTTAAGGGGAAAGGTGAGTTGGGGTGCTGCATAAAACCAGAGATGGAAATTAGCACAGATACCCTTCCATAAGCCAAATTTGTAATAGACAAGAGCTACTCCTTGCTCAACGAAGTGGACTCAACACCCCATATCAAACGCCTAAGAATATATCTGACTAGTAAGAATCTTAAAACCTATGGATTTATATGTCTCCGAAAGAGAATCAAGCATGTGTACAGCGGCATAAACGCAGCAGTGATAGGATTGGTGAGGTTCGGTGAGCAAATGCAGACCCTTTGAAGTCATATTGCATGGTACCCATTCCATGGGTCTCAACTCTCCAGGTTTAAGGGATTCATCCTTCAGCTAAAACATGCATGTGGAACCCAGAGTATGATCCACCGTGTGATCGGGAAACGTGTTCAAATGTGTCTCAGTTTTCGTCCCCTGGTACTCGGGTGCAACATTCCAGACGCTTTACTAACACTCTCCCCACTTGGAGAGTCAGTGCCTTTAACCTCCTGTTTTTCCCAGTTTGCAATTTCTGCGGAAAATGAACAGGAATAGGGAAAAACAATGAGAGCCTAGCTGGAGGTGTCTGGACGGGCAAATTTAACTCTCATTTCCCACCAGGCAGAGGAATTAACCAAAGGCTCAGTGTGCCATGCCAGAACCACACTAAGGCCTGAAGCAATCCTGCGGTGTTGCGGCCAGCTCACAAGAAAGCGAGTTGAAGAAAGGAGCTCAGGGGCACTGTCATTCACAAACCTGCAGAGTTATAAATGACAGCTCTCGTCCAAAAATATATTGAAGTAAGCCTGCCAAGAGGACTTGAAAGCGGGGCAGAATTGCAGGAAACCGATTTCAGGAGGTAGACTGGAATTGCATGTAAAGCATAGGAAAATAGGCAGAACGTCCACAATGATGCACTTGGCCAAAAAGGGCGTATGCGTTTTTTCCTGAATATATTCAGGAAAAAACGCATACGCCCTTTTTGGCCAACCAAGCAAGCTTGCAAAGGAAATCTGCACTACAATGAAGTCTCACTGCACCTGGTCAAAAGGGCCAGCTGAAAAAAGTGTAAAATCCAGAAAGGCAGGACAGGCCATGGAGAACTGGGAGCCTTGTTATGCTGATGGGCGGGATGTAAATTGCCAACAGCCACTCTGGAGAAGTGTATGGTGTTTCCTGAATCATCTACAAAACAAAGCAACAGAGCGTAGGGCACTTCCACTTATGGTCCTAAAGCTTAGGGAAATTAAAATCAAAAAGACACAGCCACCCCAAAGTTTGGGACGGCTCTGTTTACAAGAACCTCGTTTAAGGTACAAGTTCAATATCACAGAAAGCGAAAAATGGATAAAGAAGTTGTGGTACTTACGTACAATGCAATATCACTCAGCAATGAAATCTATGTCATCAGGCCCGTAGCAGCATAATGAGTGGATTCAGGTACGATGATTCTAAGTGAAATAAGTCACACAGAAAAAGAAACATTATAAGATATCACTACTACACGGAATGTAAACTTGGCTACACAGGAACTGAATTACAAAACAGAACAGGGTCTCAAATGTAGAAAACCAACTTATGCTTGCTTAAGGGGAAAGGTGAGTTGGGGTGCTGCATAAAACCAGAGATGGAAATTAGCACAGATACCCTTCCATAAGCCAAATTTGTAATAGACAAGAGCTACTCCTTGCTCAACGAAGTGGACTCAACACCCCATATCAAACGCCTAAGAATATATATGACTAGTAAGAATCTTAAAACCTATGGATTTATATGTCTCCGAAAGAGAATCAAGCATGTGTACAGCGGCATAAACGCAGCAGTGATAGGATTGGTGAGGTTCGGTGAGCAAATGCAGACCCTTTGAAGTCATATTGCATGGTACCCATTCCATGGGTCTCAACTCTCCAGGTTTAAGGGATTCATCCTTCAGCTAAAACATGCATGTGGAACCCAGAGTATGATCCACCGTGTGTTCGGGAAACGTGTTCAAATGTGTCTCAGTTTTCGTCCCCTGGTACTCGGGTGCTACATTACAGAAGCTTTACTAACTCTCTCCCCACTTGGAGAGTCAGTGCCTTTAAAATCCTGTTTGGCCCAGTTTGCAATTACTGTGGAAAATGAACAGGAATAGGTAGAACCTATGAGAGACTAGCTGGAGGTGTCTGCACGGGCATATTTAACTCTCATTTCCCACCAGGCAGAGGAATTAACCAAAGGCTCAGTGTGCCATGCTAGAACCACACTAGGGCCCGAAGCAATCCTGCGGTGTTGCGGCCAGCTCACAAGAAAGCGAGTTGAAGAAAGGAGCTCAGGGGCACTGTCATTCACAAACCTGCAGAGTTATAAATGACAGCTCTCGTCCAAAAATATATTGAAGTAAGCCTGCCAAGAGGACTTGAAAGCGGGGCAGAATTGCAGGAAACCGATTTCAGGAGGTAGACTGGAATTGCATGTAAAGCATAGGAAAAGAGGCAGAACGTCCACAATGATGCACTTGGCCAAAAAGGGCGTATGCGTTTTTTCCTGAATATATTCAGGAAAAAACGCATACGCCCTTTTTGGCCAACCAAGCAAGCTTGCAAAGGAAATCTGCACTACAATGAAGTCTCACTGCCCCTGGTCAAAAGGGCCAGCTGAAAAAAGTGTAAAATCCAGAAAGGCAGGACAGGCCATGGAGAACTGGGAGCCTTGTTATGCTGATGGGCGGGATGTAAATTGCCAACAGCCACTCTGGAGAAGTGTATGGTGTTTCCTGAATCATCTACAAAACAAAGCAACAGAGCGTAGGGCACTTCCACTTATGGTCCTAAAGCTTAGGGAAATTAAAATCAAAAAGACACAGCCACCCCAAAGTTTGGGACGGCTCTGTTTACAAGAACCTCGTTTAAGGTACAAGTTCAATATCACAGAAAGCGAAAAATGGATAAAGAAGTTGTGGTACTTACGTACAATGCAATATCACTCAGCAATGAAATCTATGTCATCAGGCCCGTAGCAGCATAATGAGTGGATTCAGGTACGATGATTCTAAGTGAAATAAGTCACACAGAAAAAGAAACATTATAAGATATCACTACTACACGGAATGTAAACTTGGCTACACAGGAACTGAATTACAAAACAGAACAGGGTCTCAAATGTAGAAAACCAACTTATGCTTGCTTAAGGGGAAAGGTGAGTTGGGGTGCTGCATAAAACCAGAGATGGAAATTAGCACAGATACCCTTCCATAAGCCAAATTTGTAATAGACAAGAGCTACTCCTTGCTCAACGAAGTGGACTCAACACCCCATATCAAACGCCTAAGAATATATATGACTAGTAAGAATCTTAAAACCTATGGATTTATATGTCTCCGAAAGAGAATCAAGCATGTGTACAGCGGCATAAACGCAGCAGTGATAGGATTGGTGAGGTTCGGTGAGCAAATGCAGACCCTTTGAAGTCATATTGCATGGTACCCATTCCATGGGTCTCAACTCTCCAGGTTTAAGGGATTCATCCTTCAGCTAAAACATGCATGTGGAACCCAGAGTATGATCAACCGTGTGATCGGGAAACGTGTTCAAATGTGTCTCAGTTTTCGTCCCCTGGTACTCGGGTGCTACATTCCAGAAGCTTTACTAACTCTCTCCCCACTTGGAGAGTCAGTGCCTTTAAAATCCTGTTTGGCCCAGTTTGCAATTACTGTGGAAAATGAACAGGAATAGGTAGAACCTATGAGAGACTAGCTGGAGGTGTCTGCACGGGCATATTTAACTCTCATTTCCCACCAGGCAGAGGAATTAACCAAAGGCTCAGTGTGCCATGCTAGAACCACACTAGGGCCCGAAGCAATCCTGCGGTGTTGCGGCCAGCTCACAAGAAAGCGAGTTGAAGAAAGGAGCTCAGGGGCACTGTCATTCACAAACCTGCAGAGTTATAAATGACAGCTATCGTCCAAAAATATATTGAAGTAAGGCTGCCAAGAGGACTTGAAAGCGGGGCAGAATTGCAGGAAACCGATTTCAGGAGGTAGATTGGAATTGCATGTAAAGCATAGGACAAGAGGCAGAACGTCCACAATGATGCACTTGGCCAAAAAGGGCGTATGCGTTTTTTCCTGAATATATTCAGGAAAAAACGCATACGCCCTTTTTGGCCAACCAAGCAAGCTTGCAAAGGAAATCTGCACTACAATGAAGTCTCACTGCCCCTGGTCAAAAGGGCCAGCTGAAAAAAGTGTAAAATCCAGAAAGGCAGGACAGGCCATGGAGAACTGGGAGCCTTGTTATGCTGATGGGCGGGATGTAAATTGCCAACAGCCACTCTGGAGAAGTGTATGGTGTTTCCTGAATCATCTACAAAACAAAGCAACAGAGCGTAGGGCACTTCCACTTATGGTCCTAAAGCTTAGGGAAATTAAAATCAAAAAGACACAGCCACCCCAAAGTTTGGGACGGCTCTGTTTACAAGAACCTCGTTTAAGGTACAAGTTCAATATCACAGAAAGCGAAAAATGGATAAAGAAGTTGTGGTACTTACGTACAATGCAATATCACTCAGCAATGAAATCTATGTCATCAGGCCCGTAGCAGCATAATGAGTGGATTCAGGTACGATGATTCTAAGTGAAATAAGTCACACAGAAAAAGAAACATTATAAGATATCACTACTACACGGAATGTAAACTTGGCTACACAGGAACTGAATTACAAAACAGAACAGGGTCTCAAATGTAGAAAACCAACTTATGCTTGCTTAAGGGGAAAGGTGAGTTGGGGTGCTGCATAAAACCAGAGATGGAAATTAGCACAGATACCCTTCCATAAGCCAAATTTGTAATAGACAAGAGCTACTCCTTGCTCAACGAAGTGGACTCAACACCCCATATCAAACGCCTAAGAATATATCTGACTAGTAAGAATCTTAAAACCTATGGATTTATATGTCTCCGAAAGAGAATCAAGCATGTGTACAGCGGCATAAACGCAGCAGTGATAGGATTGGTGAGGTTCGGTGAGCAAATGCAGACCCTTTGAAGTCATATTGCATGGTACCCATTCCATGGGTCTCAACTCTCCAGGTTTAAGGGATTCATCCTTCAGCTAAAACATGCATGTGGAACCCAGAGTATGATCAACCGTGTGATTGGGAAACGTGTTCAAATGTGTCTCAGTTTTCGTCCCCTGGTACTCGGGTGCTACATTCCAGAAGCTTTACTAACTCTCTCCCCACTTGGAGAGTCAGTGCCTTTAAAATCCTGTTTGGCCCAGTTTGCAATTACTGTGGAAAATGAACAGGAATAGGTAGAACCTATGAGAGACTAGCTGGAGGTGTCTGCACGGGCATATTTAACTCTCATTTCCCACCAGGCAGAGGAATTAACCAAAGGCTCAGTGTGCCATGCTAGAACCACACTAGGGCCTGAAGCAATCCTGCGGTGTTGCGGCCAGCTCACAAGAAAGCGAGTTGAAGAAAGGAGCTCAGGGGCACTGTCATTCACAAACCTGCAGAGTTATAAATGACAGCTATCGTCCAAAAATATATTGAAGTAAGGCTGCCAAGAGGACTTGAAAGCGGGGCAGAATTGCAGGAAACCGATTTCAGGAGGTAGATTGGAATTGCATGTAAAGCATAGGACAAGAGGCAGAACGTCCACAATGATGCACTTGGCCAAAAAGGGCGTATGCGTTTTTTCCTGAATATATTCAGGAAAAAATGCATACGCCCTTTTTGGCCAACCAAGCAAGCTTGCAAAGGAAATCTGCACTACAATGAAGTCTCACTGCCCCTGGTCAAAAGGGCCAGCTGAAAAAAGTGTAAAATCCAGAAAGGCAGGACAGTCCATAAAGAACTGGGAGCCTTGATATGCTGATGGGCGGGATGTAAATTGCCAACAGCCACTCTGGAGAAGTGTATGGTGTTTCCTGAATCATCTACAAAACAAAGCAACAGAGCGTAGGGCACTTCCACTTATGGTCCTAAAGATTAGGGAAATTAAAATCAAAAAGACACAGCCACCCCAAAGTTTGGGACGGCTCTGTTTACAAGAACCTCGTTTAAGGTACAAGTTCAATATCACAGAAAGCGAAAAATGGATAAAGAAGTTGTGGTACTTACGTACAATGCAATATCACTCAGCAATGAAATCTATGTCATCAGGCCCGTAGCAGCATAATGAGTGGATTCAGGTACGATGATTCTAAGTGAAATAAGTCACACAGAAAAAGAAACATTATAAGATATCACTACTACACGGAATGTAAACTTGGCTACACAGGAACTGAATTACAAAACAGAACAGGGTCTCAAATGTAGAAAACCAACTTATGCTTGCTTAAGGGGAAAGGTGAGTTGGGGTGCTGCATAAAACCAGAGATGGAAATTAGCACAGATACCCTTCCATAAGCCAAATTTGTAATAGACAAGAGCTACTCCTTGCTCAACGAAGTGGACTCAACACCCCATATCAAACGCCTAAGAATATATATGACTAGTAAGAATCTTAAAACCTATGGATTTCTATGTCTCCGAAAGAGAATCAAGCATGTGTACAGCGGCATAAACGCAGCAGTGATAGGATTGGTGAGGTTCGGTGAGCAAATGCAGACCCTTTGAAGTCATATTGCATGGTACCCATTCCATGGGTCTCAACTCTCCAGGTTTAAGGGATTCATCCTTCAGCTAAAACATGCATGTGGAACCCAGAGTATGATCCACCGTGTGATCGGGAAACGTGTTCAAATGTGTCTCAGTTTTCGTCCCCTGGTACTCGGGTGCAACATTCCAGACGCTTTACTAACACTCTCCCCACTTGGAGAGTCAGTGCCTTTAACCTCCTGTTTTTCCCAGTTTGCAATTTCTGCGGAAAATGAACAGGAATAGGGAAAAACAATGAGAGCCTAGCTGGAGGTGTCTGGACGGGCAAATTTAACTCTCATTTCCCACCAGGCAGAGGAATTAACCAAAGGCTCAGTGTGCCATGCAGAACCACACTAGGGCCTGAAGCAATCCTGCGGTGTTGCGGCCAGCTCACAAGAAAGCGAGTTGAAGAAAGGAGCTCAGGGGCACTGTCATTCACAAACCTGCAGAGTTATAAATGACAGCTCTCGTCCAAAAATATATTGAAGTAAGCCTGCCAAGAGGACTTGAAAGCGGGGCAGAATTGCAGGAAACCGATTTCAGGAGGTAGACTGGAATTGCATGTAAAGCATAGGAAAATAGGCAGAACGTCCACAATGATGCACTTGGCCAAAAAGGGCGTATGCGTTTTTTCCTGAATATATTCAGGAAAAAACGCATACGCCCTTTTTGGCCAACCAAGCAAGCTTGCAAAGGAAATCTGCACTACAATGAAGTCTCACTGCACCTGGTCAAAAGGGCCAGCTGAAAAAAGTGTAAAATCCAGAAAGGCAGGACAGGCCATGGAGAACTGGGAGCCTTGTTATGCTGATGGGCGGGATGTAAATTGCCAACAGCCACTCTGGAGAAGTGTATGGTGTTTCCTGAATCATCTACAAAACAAAGAAACAGAGCGTAGGGCACTTCCACTTATGGTCCTAAAGCTTAGGGAAATTAAAATCAAAAAGACACAGCCACCCCAAAGTTTGGGACGGCTCTGTTTACAAGAACCTCGTTTAAGGTACAAGTTCAATATCACAGAAAGCGAAAAATGGATAAAGAAGTTGTGGTACTTACGTACAATGCAATATCACTCAGCAATGAAATCTATGTCATCAGGCCCGTAGCAGCATAATGAGTGGATTCAGGTACGATGATTCTAAGTGAAATAAGTCACACAGAAAAAGAAACATTATAAGATATCACTACTACACGGAATGTAAACTTGGCTACACAGGAACTGAATTACAAAACAGAACAGGGTCTCAAATGTAGAAAACCAACTTATGCTTGCTTAAGGGGAAAGGTGAGTTGGGGTGCTGAATAAAACCAGAGATGGAAATTAGCACAGATACCCTTCCATAAGCCAAATTTGTAATAGACAAGAGCTACTCCTTGCTCAACGAAGTGGACTCAACACCCCATATCAAACGCCTAAGAATATATCTGACTAGTAAGAATCTTAAAACCTATGGATTTATATGTCTCCGAAAGAGAATCAAGCATGTGTACAGCGGCATAAACGCAGCAGTGATAGGATTGGTGAGGTTCGGTGAGCAAATGCAGACCCTTTGAAGTCATATTGCATGGTACCCATTCCATGCGTCTCAACTCTCCAGGTTTAAGGGATTCATCCTTCAGCTAAAACATGCATGTGGAACCCAGAGTATGATCCACCGTGTGATCGGGAAACGTGTTCAAATGTGTCTCAGTTTTCGTCCCCTGGTACTCGGGTGCAACATTCCAGACGCTTTACTAACACTCTCCCCACTTGGAGAGTCAGTGCCTTTAACCTCCTGTTTTTCCCAGTTTGCAATTTCTGCGGAAAATGAACAGGAATAGGGAAAAACAATGAGAGCCTAGCTGGAGGTGTCTGGACGGGCAAATTTAACTCTCATTTCCCACCAGGCAGAGGAATTAACCAAAGGCTCAGTGTGCCATGCCAGAACCACACTAGGGCCTGAAGCAATCCTGCGGTGTTGCGGCCAGCTCACAAGAAAGCGAGTTGAAGAAAGGAGCTCAGGGGCACTGTCATTCACAAACCTGCAGAGTTATAAATGACAGCTCTCGTCCAAAAATATATTGAAGTAAGCCTGCCAAGAGGACTTGAAAGCGGGGCAGAATTGCAGGAAACCGATTTCAGGAGGTAGACTGGAATTGCATGTAAAGCATAGGAAAAGAGGCAGAACGTCCACAATGATGCACTTGGCCAAAAAGGGCGTATGCGTTTTTTCCTGAATATATTCAGGAAAAAACGCATACGCCCTTTTTGGCCAACCAAGCAAGCTTGCAAAGGAAATCTGCACTACAATGAAGTCTCACTGCACCTGGTCAAAAGGGCCAGCTGAAAAAAGTGTAAAATCCAGAAAGGCAGGACAGGCCATGGAGAACTGGGAGCCTTGTTATGCTGATGGGCGGGATGTAAATTGCCAACAGCCACTCTGGAGAAGTGTATGGTGTTTCCTGAATCATCTACAAAACAAAGCAACAGAGCGTAGGGCACTTCCACTTATGGTCCTAAAGCTTAGGGAAATTAAAATCAAAAAGACACAGCCACCCCAAAGTTTGGGACGGCTCTGTTTACAAGAACCTCGTTTAAGGTACAAGTTCAATATCACAGAAAGCGAAAAATGGATAAAGAAGTTGTGGTACTTACGTACAATGCAATATCACTCAGCAATGAAATCTATGTCATCAGGCCCGTAGCAGCATAATGAGTGGATTCAGGTACGATGATTCTAAGTGAAATAAGTCACACAGAAAAAGAAACATTATAAGATATCACTACTACACGGAATGTAAACTTGGCTACACAGGAACTGAATTACAAAACAGAACAGGGTCTCAAATGTAGAAAACCAACTTATGCTTGCTTAAGGGGAAAGGTGAGTTGGGGTGCTGCATAAAACCAGAGATGGAAATTAGCACAGATACCCTTCCATAAGCCAAATTTGTAATAGACAAGAGCTACTCCTTGCTCAACGAAGTGGACTCAACACCCCATATCAAACGCCTAAGAATATATCTGACTAGTAAGAATCTTAAAACCTATGGATTTATATGTCTCCGAAAGAGAATCAAGCATGTGTACAGCGGCATAAACGCAGCAGCGATAGGATTGGTGAGGTTCGGTGAGCAAATGCAGACCCTTTGAAGTCATATTGCATGGTACCCATTCCATGGGTCTCAACTCTCCAGGTTTAAGGGATTCATCCTTCAGCTAAAACATGCATGTGGAACCCAGAGTATGATCAACCGTGTGATCGGGAAACGTGTTCAAATGTGTCTCAGTTTTCGTCCCCTGGTACTCGGGTGCTACATTCCAGAAGCTTTACTAACTCTCTCCCCACTTGGAGAGTCAGTGCCTTTAAAATCCTGTTTGGCCCAGTTTGCAATTACTGTGGAAAATGAACAGGAATAGGTAGAACCTATGAGAGACTAGCTGGAGGTGTCTGCACGGGCATATTTAACTCTCATTTCCCACCAGGCAGAGGAATTAACCAAAGGCTCAGTGTGCCATGCTAGAACCACACTAGGGCCCGAAGCAATCCTGCGGTGTTGCGGCCAGCTCACAAGAAAGCGAGTTGAAGAAAGGAGCTCAGGGGCACTGTCATTCACAAACCTGCAGAGTTATAAATGACAGCTATCGTCCAAAAATATATTGAAGTAAGGCTGCCAAGAGGACTTGAAAGCGGGGCAGAATTGCAGGAAACCGATTTCAGGAGGTAGATTGGAATTGCATGTAAAGCATAGGACAAGAGGCAGAACGTCCACAATGATGCACTTGGCCAAAAAGGGCGTATGCGTTTTTTCCTGAATATATTCAGGAAAAAATGCATACGCCCTTTTTGGCCAACCAAGCAAGCTTGCAAAGGAAATCTGCACTACAATGAAGTCTCACTGCCCCTGGTCAAAAGGGCCAGCTGAAAAAAGTGTAAAATCCAGAAAGGCAGGACAGTCCATAAAGAACTGGGAGCCTTGATATGCTGATGGGCGGGATGTAAATTGCCAACAGCCACTCTGGAGAAGTGTATGGTGTTTCCTGAATCATCTACAAAACAAAGCAACAGAGCGTAGGGCACTTCCACTTATGGTCCTAAAGCTTAGGGAAATTAAAATCAAAAAGACACAGCCACCCCAAAGTTTGGGACGGCTCTGTTTACAAGAACCTCGTTTAAGGTACAAGTTCAATATCACAGAAAGCGAAAAATGGATAAAGAAGTTGTGGTACTTACGTACAATGCAATATCACTCAGCAATGAAATCTATGTCATCAGGCCCGTAGCAGCATAATGAGTGGATTCAGGTACGATGATTCTAAGTGAAATAAGTCACACAGAAAAAGAAACATTATAAGATATCACTACTACACGGAATGTAAACTTGGCTACACAGGAACTGAATTACAAAACAGAACAGGGTCTCAAATGTAGAAAACCAACTTATGCTTGCTTAAGGGGAAAGGTGAGTTGGGGTGCTGCATAAAACCAGAGATGGAAATTAGCACAGATACCCTTCCATAAGCCAAATTTGTAATAGACAAGAGCTACTCCTTGCTCAACGAAGTGGACTCAACACCCCATATCAAACGCCTAAGAATATATCTGACTAGTAAGAATCTTAAAACCTATGGATTTATATGTCTCCGAAAGAGAATCAAGCATGTGTACAGCGGCATAAACGCAGCAGTGATAGGATTGGTGAGGTTCGGTGAGCAAATGCAGACCCTTTGAAGTCATATTGCATGGTACCCATTCCATGGGTCTCAACTCTCCAGGTTTAAGGGATTCATCCTTCAGCTAAAACATGCATGTGGAACCCAGAGTATGATCAACCGTGTGATCGGGAAACGTGTTCAAATGTGTCTCAGTTTTCGTCCCCTGGTACTCGGGTGCTACATTCCAGAAGCTTTACTAACTCTCTCCCCACTTGGAGAGTCAGTGCCTTTAAAATCCTGTTTGGCCCAGTTTGCAATTACTGTGGAAAATGAACAGGAATAGGTAGAACCTATGAGAGACTAGCTGGAGGTGTCTGCACGGGCATATTTAACTCTCATTTCCCACCAGGCAGAGGAATTAACCAAAGGCTCAGTGTGCCATGCTAGAACCACACTAGGGCCCGAAGCAATCCTGCGGTGTTGCGGCCAGCTCACAAGAAAGCGAGTTGAAGAAAGGAGCTCAGGGGCACTGTCATTCACAAACCTGCAGAGTTATAAATGACAGCTATCGTCCAAAAATATATTGAAGTAAGGCTGCCAAGAGGACTTGAAAGCGGGGCAGAATTGCAGGAAACCGATTTCAGGAGGTAGATTGGAATTGCATGTAAAGCATAGGACAAGAGGCAGAACGTCCACAATGATGCACTTGGCCAAAAAGGGCGTATGCGTTTTTTCCTGAATATATTCAGGAAAAAATGCATACGCCCTTTTTGGCCAACCAAGCAAGCTTGCAAAGGAAATCTGCACTACAATGAAGTCTCACTGCCCCCCCGGTGAAAAGGGCCATCTGAAAAAAGTGTAAAATCCAGAAAGGCAGGACAGTCCATAAAGAACGGGGAGCCTTGATATGCTGATGGGCGGGATGTAAATTGCCAACAGCCACTCTGGAGAAGTGTATGGTGTTTCCTGAATCATCTAAGAAACAAAGCAACAGAGCCTAGGGCACTTCCACTTATGGTCCTATAGCTTAGGGAAATTAATATCAAAAAGACACAGCCACCCCAATGTTTGGGACGGCTCTGTTTACAAGAACCTCGTTTACGGTACAAGTTCAATATCACAGAAAGCGAAAAATGGATAAAGAAGTTGTGGTACTTACGTACAATGCAATATCACTCAGCAATGAAATCTATGTCATCAGACCCGTAGCAGCATAATGAGTGGATTCAGGTACGATGATTCTAAGTGAAATAAGTCACACAGAAAAAGAAACATCATAAGATATCACTAATACACAGAATGTAAACTTGGCTACACAGGAACTGAATTAGAAAACAGAACAGGGTCTCAAATGTAGAAAACCAACTTATGCTTGCTTAAGGGGAAAGGTGAGTTGGGGTGCTGCATAAAACCAGAGATGGAAATTAGCACAGATACCCTTCCATAAGCCAAATTTGTAATAGACAAGAGCTACTCCTTGCTCAACGAAGTGGACTCAACACCCCATATTAAACGCATAAGAATATACCTGACTAGTAAGAATCTTAAAACCTACGGATTTATATGTCTCCGAAAGAGAATCAAGTGTGTGTACAGCGGCTTAAACGCAGCAGTGATAGGATTGGTGAGGTTCGGTGAGCAAATGCAGACCCTTTGAAGTCATATTGCATGGTACCCATTCCATGGGTCTCAACTCTCCAGGTTTAAGGGATTCCTCCTTCAGCTAAAACATGCATGTGGACCCCAGAGTATGATCCACAGTGTGATCGGGAAACGTGTTCAAATGTGTCTCAGTTTTCGTCCCCTGGTACTCGGGTGCAACATTCCAGACGCTTTACTAACACTCTCCCCACTTGGAGAGTCAGTGCCTTTAACCTCCTGTTTGGCCCAGTTTGCAATTTCTGCGGAAAATGAACAGGAATAGGGAAAAACAATGAGAGCCTAGCTGGAGGTGTCTGGACGGGCAAATTTAACTCTCATTTCCCACCAGGCAGAGGAATTGACCAAAGGCTCAGTGTGCCATGCCAGAACCACACTACGGCCTGAAGCAATCCTGCAGTGTTGCGGCCAGCTCACAAGAAAGCGAGTTGGAGAAAGGAGCTCAGGGACACTGTCATTCACAAACCTGCAGAGTTATAAATGACAGCTCTCGTCCAAAAATATATTGAAGTAAGGCTGCCAAGAGGACTTGAAAGCGGGGCAGAATTGCAGGAAACCGATTTCAGGAGGTAGACTGGAATTGCATGTAAAGCATAGGAAAATAGGCAGAACGTCCACAATGATGCACTTGGCCAAAAAGGGCGTATGCGTTTTTTCCTGAATATATTCAGGGAAAAACGCATACGCCCTTTTTGGCCAACCAAGCAAGCTTGCAAAGGAAATCTGCACTACAATGAAGTCTCACTGCCCCCCCGGTGAAAAGGGCCATCTGAAAAAAGTGTAAAATCCAGAAAGGCAGGACAGTCCATAAAGAACTGGGAGCCTTGATATGCTGATGGGCGGGATGTAAATTGCCAACAGCCACTCTGGAGAAGTGTATGGTGTTTCCTGAATCATCTAAGAAACAAAGCAACAGAGCCTAGGGCACTTCCACTTATGGTCCTATAGCTTAGGGAAATTAAAATCAAAAAGACACAGCCACCCCAATGTTTGGGACGGCTCTGTTTACAAGAACCTCGTTTATGGTACAAGTTCAATATCACAGAAAGCGAAAAATGGATAAAGAAGTTGTGGTACTTACGTACAAAGCAATATCACTCAGCAATGAAATCTATGTCATCAGGCCCGTAGCAGCATAATGAGTGGATTCAGGTACGATGATTCTAAGTGAAATAAGTCACACAGAAAAAGAAACATTATAAGATATCACTACTACACGGAATGTAAACTTGGCTACACAGGAACTGAATTACAAAACAGAACAGGGTCTCAAATGTAGAAAATCAACTTATGCTTGCTTAAGGGGAAAGGTGAGTTGGGGTGCTGCATAAAACCAGAGATGGAAATTAGCACAGATACCCTTCCATAAGCCAAATTTGTAATAGACAAGAGCTACTCCTTGCTCAACGAAGTGGACTCAACACCCCATATCAAACGCCTAAGAATATATCTGACTAGTAAGAATCTTAAAACCTATGGATTTATATGTCTCCGAAAGAGAATCAAGCATGTGTACAGCGGCATAAACGCAGCAGTGATAGGATTGGTGAGGTTCGGTGAGCAAATGCAGACCCTTTGAAGTCATATTGCATGGTACCCATTCCATGCGTCTCAACTCTCCAGGTTTAAGGGATTCATCCTTCAGCTAAAACATGCATGTGGAACCCAGAGTATGATCCACCGTGTGATCGGGAAACGTGTTCAAATGTGTCTCAGTTTTCGTCCCCTGGTACTCGGGTGCAACATTCCAGACGCTTTACTAACACTCTCCCCACTTGGAGAGTCAGTGCCTTTAACCTCCTGTTTTTCCCAGTTTGCAATTTCTGCGGAAAATGAACAGGAATAGGGAAAAACAATGAGAGCCTAGCTGGAGGTGTCTGGACGGGCAAATTTAACTCTCATTTCCCACCAGGCAGAGGAATTAACCAAAGGCTCAGTGTGCCATGCCAGAACCACACTAGGGCCTGAAGCAATCCTGCGGTGTTGCGGCCAGCTCACAAGAAAGCGAGTTGAAGAAAGGAGCTCAGGGGCACTGTCATTCACAAACCTGCAGAGTTATAAATGACAGCTCTCGTCCAAAAATATATTGAAGTAAGGCTGCCAAGAGGACTTGAAAGCGGGGCAGAATTGCAGGAAACCGATTTCAGGAGGTAGACTGGAATTGCATGTAAAGCATAGGAAAATAGGCAGAACGTCCACAATGATGCACTTGGCCAAAAAGGGCGTATGCGTTTTTTCCTGAATATATTCAGGAAAAAATGCATACGCCCTTTTTGGCCAACCAAGCAAGCTTGCAAAGGAAATCTGCACTACAATGAAGTCTCACTGCCCCTGGTCAAAAGGGCCAGCTGAAAATAGTGTAAAATCCAGAAAGGCAGGACAGGCCATGGAGAACTGGGAGCCTTGTTATGCTGATGGGCGGGATGTAAATTGCCAACAGCCACTCTGGAGAAGTGTATGGTGTTTCCTGAATCATCTACAAAACAAAGCAACAGAGCCTAGGGCACTTCCACTTATGGTCCTAAAGCTTAGGGAAATTAAAATCAAAAAGACACAGCCACCCCAAAGTTTGGGACGGCTCTGTTTACAAGAACCTCGTTTAAGGTACAAGTTCATATCACAGAAAGCGAAAAATGGATAAAGAAGTTGTGGTACTTACGTACAAAGCAATATCACTCAGCAATGAAATCTATGTCATCAGGCCCGTAGCAGCATAATGAGTGGATTCAGGTACGATGATTCTAAGTGAAATAAGTCACACAGAAAAAGAAACATTATAAGATATCACTACTACACGGAATGTAAACTTGGCTACACAGGAACTGAATTACAAAACAGAACAGGGTCTCAAATGTAGAAAACCAACTTATGCTTGCTTAAGGGGAAAGGTGAGTTGGGGTGCTGCATAAAACCAGAGATGGAAATTAGCACAGATACCCTTCCATAAGCCAAATTTGTAATAGACAAGAGCTACTCCTTGCTCAACGAAGTGGACTCAACACCCCATATCAAACGCCTAAGTATATATCTGACTAGTAAGAATCTTAAAACATATGGATTTATATGTCTCCGAAAGAGAATCAAGCATGTGTACAGTGACATAAACGCAGCAGTGATAGGATTGGTGAGGTTCGGTGAGCAAATGCAGACCCTTTGAAGTCATATTGCATGGTACCCATTCCATGGGTCTCAACTCTCCAGGTTTAAGGGATTCATCCTTCAGCTAAAACATGCATGTGGAACCCAGAGTATGATCCACCGTGTGATCGGGAAACGTGTTCAAATGTGTCTCAGTTTTCGTCCCCTGGTACTCGGGTGCTACATTCCAGAAGCTTTACTAACTCTCTCCCCACTTGGAGAATCAGTGCCTTTAAAATTCTGTTTGGCCCAGTTTGCAATTACTGCGGAAAATGAACAGGAATAGGTAGAACCTATGAGAGACTAGCTGGAGGTGTCTGCACGGGCATATTTAACTCTCATTTCCCACCAGGAACAGGAATTAACCAAAGGCTCAGTGTGCCATGCCAGAACCACACTAGGGCCTGAAGCAATCCTGCGGTGTTGCGGCCAGCTCACAAGAAAGCGAGTTGAAGAAAGGAGCTCAGGGGCACTGTCATTCACAAACCTGCAGAGTTATAAATGACAGCTATCGTCCAAAAATATATTGAAGTAAGGCTGCCAAGAGGACTTGAAAGCGGGGCAGAATTGCAGGAAACCGATTTCAGGAGGTAGATTGGAATTGCATGTAAAGCATAGGACAAGAGGCAGAACGTCCACAATGATGCACTTGGCCAAAAAGGGCGTATGCGTTTTTTCCTGAATATATTCAGGGAAAAACGCATACGCCCTTTTTGGCCAACCAAGCAAGCTTGCAAAGGAAATCTGCACTACAATGAAGTCTCACTGCCCCCCCGGTGAAAAGGGCCATCTGAAAAAAGTGTAAAATCCAGAAAGGCAGGACAGTCCATAAAGAACTGGGAGCCTTGATATGCTGATGGGCGGGATGTAAATTGCCAACAGCCACTCTGGAGAAGTGTATGGTGTTTCCTGAATCATCTAAGAAACAAAGCAACAGAGCCTAGGGCACTTCCACTTATGGTCCTATAGCTTAGGGAAATTAAAATCAAAAAGACACAGCCACCCCAATGTTTGGGACGGCTCTGTTTACAAGAACCTCGTTTATGGTACAAGTTCAATATCACAGAAAGCGAAAAATGGATAAAGAAGTTGTGGTACTTACGTACAAAGCAATATCACTCAGCAATGAAATCTATGTCATCAGGCCCGTAGCAGCATAATGAGTGGATTCAGGTACGATGATTCTAAGTGAAATAAGTCACACAGAAAAAGAAACATCATAAGATATCACTAATACACAGAATGTAAACTTGGCTACACAGGAACTGAATTAGAAAACAGAACAGGGTCTCAAATGTAGAAAACCAACTTATGCTTGCTTAAGGGGAAAGGTGAGTTGGGGTGCTGCATAAAACCAGAGATGGAAATTAGCACAGATACCCTTCCATAAGCCAAATTTGTAATAGACAAGAGCTACTCCTTGCTCAACGAAGTGGACTCAACACCCCATTTTAAACGCCTAAGAATATACCTGACTAGTAAGAATCTTAAAACCTACAGATTTATATGTCTCCGAAAGAGAATCAAGTGTGTGTACAGAGGCATAAACGCAGCAGTGATAGGATTGGTGAGGTTCGGTGAGCAAATGCAGACCCTTTGAAGTCATATTGCATGGTACCCATTCCATGGGTCTCAAATCTCCAGGTTTAAGGGATTCCTCCTTCAGCTAAAACATGCATGTGGACCCCAGAGTATGATCCACAGTGTGATCGGGAAACGTGTTCAAATGTGTCTCAGTTTTCGTCCCCTGGTACTCGGGTGCAACATTCCAGACGCTTTACTAACACTCTCCCCACTTGGAGAGTCAGTGCCTTTAACCTCCTGTTTTTCCCAGTTTGCAATTTCTGCGGAAAATGAACAGGAATAGGGAAAAACAATGAGAGCCTAGCTGGAGGTGTCTGGACGGGCAAATTTAACTCTCATTTCCCACCAGGCAGAGGAATTAACCAAAGGCTCAGTGTGCCATGCCAGAACCACACTAGGGCCTGAAGCAATCCTGCGGTGTTGCGGCCAGCTCACAAGAAAGCGAGTTGAAGAAAGGAGCTCAGGGGCACTGTCATTCACAAACCTGCAGAGTTATAAATGACAGCTCTCGTCCAAAAATATATTGAAGTAAGCCTGCCAAGAGGACTTGAAAGCGGGGCAGAATTGTAGGAAACCGATTTCAGGAGGTAGACTGGAATTGCATGTAAAGCATAGGAAAATAGGCAGAACGTCCACAATGATGCACTTGGCCAAAAAGTGCGTATGCGTTTTTTCCTGAATATATTCAGGAAAAAACGCATACGCCCTTTTTGACCAACCAAGCAAGCTTGCAAAGGAAATCTGCACTACAATGAAGTCTCACTGCCCCTGGTCAAAAGGACCAGCTGAGAAAAGTGTAAAATCCAGAAAGGCAGGACAGGCCATGGAGAACTGGGAGCCTTGTTATGCTGATGGGCGGGATGTAAATTGCCAACAGCCACTCTGGAGAAGTGTATGATGTTTCCTGAATCATCTACAAAACAAAGCAACAGAGTGTAGGCACTTCCACTTATGGTCCTAAAGCTTAGGGAAATTAAAATCAAAAAGACACAGCCACCCCAAAGTTTGGGACGGCTCTGTTTACAAGAACCTCGTTTAAGGTACAAGTTCAATATCACAGAAAGCGAAAAATGGATAAAGAAGTTGTGGTACTTACGTACAATGCAATATCACTCAGCAATGAAATCTATGTCATCAGGCCCGTAGCAGGATAATGAGTGGATTCAGGTACGATGATTCTAAGTGAAATAAGTCACACAGAAAAAGAAACATTATAAGATATCACTACTACACGGAATGTAAACTTGGCTACACAGGAACTGAATTACAAAACAGAACAGGGTCTCAAATGTAGAAAATCAACTTATGCTTGCTTAAGGGGAAAGGTGAGTTGGGGTGCTGCATAAAACCAGAGATGGAAATTAGCACAGATACCCTTCCATAAGCCAAATTTGTAATAGACAAGAGCTACTCCTTGCTCAACGAAGTGGACTCAACACCCCATATCAAACGCCTAAGAATATATCTGACTAGTAAGAATCTTAAAACCTATGGATTTATATGTCTCCGAAAGAGAATCAAGCATGTGTACAGCGGCATAAACGCAGCAGTGATAGGATTGGTGAGGTTCGGTGAGCAAATGCAGACCCTTTGAAGTCATATTGCATGGTACCCATTCCATGCGTCTCAACTCTCCAGGTTTAAGGGATTCATCCTTCAGCTAAAACATGCATGTGGAACCCAGAGTATGATCCACCGTGTGATCGGGAAACGTGTTCAAATGTGTCTCAGTTTTCGTCCCCTGGTACTCGGGTGCAACATTCCAGACGCTTTACTAACACTCTCCCCACTTGGAGAGTCAGTGCCTTTAACCTCCTGTTTTTCCCAGTTTGCAATTTCTGCGGAAAATGAACAGGAATAGGGAAAAACAATGAGAGCCTAGCTGGAGGTGTCTGGACGGGCAAATTTAACTCTCATTTCCCACCAGGCAGAGGAATTAACCAAAGGCTCAGTGTGCCATGCCAGAACCACACTAGGGCCTGAAGCAATCCTGCGGTGTTGCGGCCAGCTCACAAGAAAGCGAGTTGAAGAAAGGAGCTCAGGGGCACTGTCATTCACAAACCTGCAGAGTTATAAATGACAGCTCTCGTCCAAAAATATATTGAAGTAAGGCTGCCAAGAGGACTTGAAAGCGGGGCAGAATTGCAGGAAACCGATTTCAGGAGGTAGACTGGAATTGCATGTAAAGCATAGGAAAATAGGCAGAACGTCCACAATGATGCACTTGGCCAAAAAGGGCGTATGCGTTTTTTCCTGAATATATTCAGGAAAAAATGCTTACGCCCTTTTTGGCCAACCAAGCAAGCTTGCAAAGGAAATCTGCACTACAATGAAGTCTCACTGCCCCTGGTCAAAAGGGCCAGCTGAAAATAGTGTAAAATCCAGAAAGGCAGGACAGGCCATGGAGAACTGGGAGCCTTGTTATGCTGATGGGCGGGATGTAAATTGCCAACAGCCACTCTGGAGAAGTGTATGGTGTTTCCTGAATCATCTACAAAACAAAGCAACAGAGCCTAGGGCACTTCCACTTATGGTCCTAAAGCTTAGGGAAATTAAAATCAAAAAGACACAGCCACCCCAAAGTTTGGGACGGCTCTGTTTACAAGAACCTCGTTTAAGGTACAAGTTCATATCACAGAAAGCGAAAAATGGATAAAGAAGTTGTGGTACTTACGTACAAAGCAATATCACTCAGCAATGAAATCTATGTCATCAGGCCCGTAGCAGCATAATGAGTGGATTCAGGTACGATGATTCTAAGTGAAATAAGTCACACAGAAAAAGAAACATTATAAGATATCACTACTACACGGAATGTAAACTTGGCTACACAGGAACTGAATTACAAAACAGAACAGGGTCTCAAATGTAGAAAACCAACTTATGCTTGCTTAAGGGGAAAGGTGAGTTGGGGTGCTGCATAAAACCAGAGATGGAAATTAGCACAGATACCCTTCCATAAGCCAAATTTGTAATAGACAAGAGCTACTCCTTGCTCAACGAAGTGGACTCAACACCCCATATCAAACTCCTAAGTATATATCTGACTAGTAAGAATCTTAAAACCTATGGATTTATATGTCTCCGAAAGAGAATCAAGCATGTGTACAGCGGCATAAACGCAGCAGTGATAGGATTGGTGAGGTTCGGTGAGCAAATGCAGACCCTTTGAAGTCATATTGCATGGTACCCATTCCATGGGTCTCAACTCTCCAGGTTTAAGGGATTCATCCTTCAGCTAAAACATGCATGTGGAACCCAGAGTATGATCCACCGTGTGATCGGGAAACGTGTTCAAATGTGTCTCAGTTTTCGTCCCCTGGTACTCGGGTGCTACATTCCAGAAGCTTTACTAACTCTCTCCCCACTTGGAGAATCAGTGCCTTTAAAATCCTGTTTGGCCCAGTTTGCAATTACTGCGGAAAATGAACAGGAATAGGTAGAACCTATGAGAGACTAGCTGGAGGTGTCTGCACGGGCATATTTAACTCTCATTTCCCACCAGGAACAGGAATTAACCAAAGGCTCAGTGTGCCATGCCAGAACCACACTAGGGCCCGAAGCAATCCTGCGGTGTTGCGGCCAGCTCACAAGAAAGCGAGTTGAAGAAAGGAGCTCAGGGGCACTGTCATTCACAAACCTGCAGAGTTATAAATGACAGCTATTGTCCAAAAATATATTGAAGTAAGGCTGCCAAGAGGACTTGAAAGCGGGGCAGAATTGCAGGAAACCGATTTCAGGAAGTAGACTGGAATTGCATTTAAAGCATAGGAAAAGAGGCAGAACGTCCACAATGATGCACTTGGCCAAAAAGGGCGTATGCGTTTTTTCCTGAATATATTCAGGAAAAAACGCATACGCCCTTTTTGGCCAACCAAGCAAGCTTGCAAAGGAAATCTGCACTACAGTGAAGTCTCACTTCCCCCCGGTCAAAAGGGCCATCTGAAAAAAGTGTAAAATCCAGAAAGGCAGGACAGGCCATGGAGAACTGGGAGCCTTGTTATGCTGATGGGCGGGATGTAAATTGCCAACAGCCACTCAGGAGAAGTGTATGGTGTTTCCTGAAACATCTAAAAAACAAAGCAACAGAGCCTAGGGCACTTCCACTTATGGTCCTATAGCTTAGGGAAATTAAAATCAAAAAGACACAGCCACCCCAAAGGTTGGGACTGCTCTGTTTACAAGAACCTGGTTTACGGTACAAGTTCAATATCGCAGAAAGTGAAAAATGGATAAAGAAGTTGTGGTACTTACGTACAATGCAATATCACTCAGCAATGAAATCTATGTCATCAGGCCCGTAGCAGCATAATGAGTGGATTCAGGTATGATGATTCTAACTGAAATAAGTCACACAGGAAAAGAAACATCATAAGATATCACTAATACACGGAATGTAAACTTGGCTACATAGGAACTGAATTACAAAACAGAACAGGGTCTCAAATTTAGAAAACCAACTTATGCTTGCTTAAGGGGAAAGGTGAGTTGGGGTGCTGCATAAAACCAGAGATTGAAATGAGCACAGATAAAGTTCCTTAAGCCAAATATGGAATAGACAAGAGCTACTCCTTGCTCAACGAAATGGATTCAACACCCCATATTAAACACCTAAGAATGTACCTGACTAGGAAGTATCTTAAAACCTATGGATTGCTATGTCTCTGAAAGAGAATCAAGCGTGTGTGCAGGGGCATAATCGCAGCAGTGATAGGATTGGAGAAGTTCAGTGAGCAAATGAAGACCCTTTGAAGTCATATTGCATGGTACCCATTCCACGGGTCTCAACTCTCCAGGTTTAAGGTATTCTTCCTTCAGCTAAAACATGCATGTGGAACCCAGAGTATGATCAACCGTGTGATCAGGAGACGTGTTCCACTATGTCTCAGTTTTCGTCCCCTGGTACTCGGGTGCAACATTCCAGACGCTTTACTAACACTCTCCCGACTTGGAGAGTCAGTGCCTTTAACCTCCTGTTTGGCCCAGTTTGCAATTTCTGCGGAAGATGAACAGGAATAGGGAGAACCAATGAGAGACTAGCTGGAGGTGTCTGGACGGGCAAATTTAACTCTCATTTCCCACCAGGAAGAGGAATTAACCAAAGGCTCAGCGTGCCATGCCGGAACCAGATTAGCGCCTGAAGCCATCCTGCGGTGTTGCGGCCAGCTCACGAGAAAGCGAGTTGAAGAAAGGAGCTCAGGGGCACTGTAATTCACAAACCTGCAGAGTTATAAATACAGCTATCGTCCAAAAATATACTGAAGTAAGGCTGCCAAGAGGACTTGAAAGCGGGGCAGAATTGCAGGAAACCGATTTCAGGAGGTAGACTGGAATTGCATTTAAAGCATAGGAAAAGAGGCAGAACGTCCACAATGATGCACTTGGCCAAAAAGGGCGTATGCGTTTTTTCCTGAATATATTCAGGGAAAAACGCATACGCCCTTTTTGGCCAACCAAGCAAGCTTGCAAAGGAAATCTGCACTACAATGAAGTCTCACTGCCCCCTCGGTGAAAAGGGCCATCTGAAAAAAGTGTAAAATCCAGAAAGGCAGGACAGTCCATAAAGAACGGGGAGCCTTGATATGCTGATGGGCGGGATGTAAATTGCCAACAGCCACTCTGGAGAAGTGTATGGTGTTTCCTGAATCATCTAAGAAACAAAGCAACAGAGCCTAGGGCACTTCCACTTATGGTCCTATAGCTTAGGGAAATTAAAATCAAAAAGACACAGCCACCCCAATGTTTGGGACGGCTCTGTTTACAAGAACCTCGTTTACGGTACAAGTTCAATATCACAGAAAGCGAAAAATGGATAAAGAAATTGTTGTACTTATGTACAATGCAATATCACTCAGCAATGAAATCTATGTCATCAGACCCGTAGCAGCATAATGAGTGGATTCAGGTACGATGATTCTAAGTGAAATAAGTCACACAGAAAAAGAAACATCATAAGATATCACTAATACACAAAATGTAAACTTGGCTACACAGGAACTGAATTAGAAAACAGAACAGGGTCTCAAATGTAGAAAACCAACTTATGCTTGCTTAAGGGGAAAGGTGAGTTGGGGTGCTGCATAAAACCAGAGATGGAAATTAGCACAGATACCCTTCCATAAGCCAAATTTGTAATAGACAAGAGCTACTCCTTGCTCAACGAAGTGGACTCAACACCCCATATTAAACGCCTAAGAATATACCTGACTAGTAAGAATCTTAAAACCTACGGATTTATATGTCTCCGAAAGAGAATCAAGTGTGTGTACAGCGGCATAAACGCAGCAGTGATAGGATTGGTGAGGTTCGGTGAGCAAATGCAGACCCTTTGAAGTCATATTGCATGGTACCCATTCCATGCGTCTCAACTCTCCAGGTTTAAGGGATTCATCCTTCAGCTAAAACATGCATGTGGAACCCAGAGTATGATCCACCGTGTGATCGGGAAACGTGTTCAAATGTGTCTCAGTTTTCGTCCCCTGGTACTCGGGTGCAACATTCCAGACGCTTTACTAACACTCTCCCCACTTGGAGAGTCAGTGCCTTTAACCTCCTGTTTTTCCCAGTTTGCAATTTCTGCGGAAAATGAACAGGAATAGGGAAAAACAATGAGAGCCTAGCTGGAGGTGTCTGGACGGGCAAATTTAACTCTCATTTCCCACCAGGCAGAGGAATTAACCAAAGGCTCAGTGTGCCATGCCAGAACCACACTAGGGCCTGAAGCAATCCTGCGGTGTTGCGGCCAGCTCACAAGAAAGCGAGTTGAAGAAAGGAGCTCAGGGGCACTGTCATTCACAAACCTGCAGAGTTATAAATGACAGCTCTCGTCCAAAAATATATTGAAGTAAGGCTGCCAAGAGGACTTGAAAGCGGGGCAGAATTGCAGGAAACCGATTTCAGGAGTTAGACTGGAATTGCATGTAAAGCATAGGAAAATAGGCAGAACGTCCACAATGATGCACTTGGCCAAAAAGGGCGTATGCATTTTTTCCTGAATATATACAGGAAAAAATGCATACGCCCTTTTTGGCCAACCAAGCAAGCTTGCAAAGGAAATCTGCACTACAATGAAGTCTCACTGCCCCTGGTCAAAAGGGCCAGCTGAAAAAAGTGTAAAATCCAGAAAGGCAGGACAGGCCATGGAGAACTGGGAGCCTTGTTATGCTGATGGGCGGGATGTAAATTGCCAACAGCCACTCTGGAGAAGTGTATGGTGTTTCCTGAATCATCTACAAAACAAAGCAACAGAGCATAGGGCACTTCCACTTATGGTCCTAAAGCTTAGGGAAATTAAAATCAACAAGACACAGCCACCCCAAAGTTTGGGACGGCTCTGTTTACAAGAACCTCGTTTAAGGTACAAGTTCAATATCACAGAAAGCGAAAAATGGATAAAGAAGTTGTGGTACTTACGTACAATGCAATATCACTCAGCAATGAAATCTATGTCATCAGGCCTGTAGCAGCATAATGAGTGGATTCAGGTACGATGATTCTAAGTGAAATAAGTCACACAGAAAAAGAAACATTATAAGATATCACTACTACACGGAATGTAAACTTGGCTACACAGGAACTGAATTACAAAACAGAACAGGGTCTCAAATGTAGAAAACCAACTTATGCTTGCTTAAGGGGAAAGGTGAGTTGGGGTGCTGCATAAAACCAGAGATGGAAATTAGCACAGATACCCTTCCATAAGCCAAATTTGTAATAGACAAGAGCTACTCCTTGCTCAACGAAGTGGACTCAACACCCCATATCAAACGCCTAAGAATATATATGACTAGTAAGAATCTTAAAACCTATGGATTTCTATGTCTCCGAAAGAGAATCAAGCATGTGTACAGCGGCATAAACGCAGCAGTGATAGGATTGGTGAGGTTCGGTGAGCAAATGCAGACCCTTTGAAGTCATATTGCATGGTACCCATTCCATGGGTCTCAACTCTCCAGGTTTAAGGGATTCATCCTTCAGCTAAAACATGCATGTGGAACCCAGAGTATGATCCACCGTGTGATCGGGAAACGTGTTCAAATGTGTCTCAGTTTTCGTCCCCTGGTACTCGGGTGCAACATTCCAGACGCTTTACTAACACTCTCCCCACTTGGAGAGTCAGTGCCTTTAACCTCCTGTTTTTCCCAGTTTGCAATTTCTGCGGAAAATGAACAGGAATAGGGAAAAACAATGAGAGCCTAGCTGGAGGTGTCTGGACGGGCAAATTTAACTCTCATTTCCCACCAGGCAGAGGAATTAACCAAAGGCTCAGTGTGCCATGCAGAACCACACTAGGGCCTGAAGCAATCCTGCGGTGTTGCGGCCAGCTCACAAGAAAGCGAGTTGAAGAAAGGAGCTCAGGGGCACTGTCATTCACAAACCTGCAGAGTTATAAATGACAGCTCTCGTCCAAAAATATATTGAAGTAAGCCTGCCAAGAGGACTTGAAAGCGGGGCAGAATTGCAGGAAACCGATTTCAGGAGGTAGACTGGAATTGCATGTAAAGCATAGGAAAATAGGCAGAACGTCCACAATGATGCACTTGGCCAAAAAGGGCGTATGCGTTTTTTCCTGAATATATTCAGGAAAAAACGCATACGCCCTTTTTGGCCAACCAAGCAAGCTTGCAAAGGAAATCTGCACTACAATGAAGTCTCACTGCACCTGGTCAAAAGGGCCAGCTGAAAAAAGTGTAAAATCCAGAAAGGCAGGACAGGCCATGGAGAACTGGGAGCCTTGTTATGCTGATGGGCGGGATGTAAATTGCCAACAGCCACTCTGGAGAAGTGTATGGTGTTTCCTGAATCATCTACAAAACAAAGCAACAGAGCGTAGGGCACTTCCACTTATGGTCCTAAAGCTTAGGGAAATTAAAATCAAAAAGACACAGCCACCCCAAAGTTTGGGACGGCTCTGTTTACAAGAACCTCGTTTAAGGTACAAGTTCAATATCACAGAAAGCGAAAAATGGATAAAGAAGTTGTGGTACTTACGTACAATGCAATATCACTCAGCAATGAAATCTATGTCATCAGGCCCGTAGCAGCATAATGAGTGGATTCAGGTACGATGATTCTAAGTGAAATAAGTCACACAGAAAAAGAAACATTATAAGATATCACTACTACACGGAATGTAAACTTGGCTACACAGGAACTGAATTACAAAACAGAACAGGGTCTCAAATGTAGAAAACCAACTTATGCTTGCTTAAGGGGAAAGGTGAGTTGGGGTGCTGCATAAAACCAGAGATGGAAATTAGCACAGATACCCTTCCATAAGCCAAATTTGTAATAGACAAGAGCTACTCCTTGCTCAACGAAGTGGACTCAACACCCCATATCAAACGCCTAAGAATATATCTGACTAGTAAGAATCTTAAAACCTATGGATTTATATGTCTCCGAAAGAGAATCAAGCATGTGTACAGCGGCATAAACGCAGCAGTGATAGGATTGGTGAGGTTCGGTGAGCAAATGCAGACCCTTTGAAGTCATATTGCATGGTACCCATTCCATGGGTCTCAACTCTCCAGGTTTAAGGGATTCATCCTTCAGCTAAAACATGCATGTGGAACCCAGAGTATGATCCACCGTGTGATGGGAAACGTGTTCAAATGTGTCTCAGTTTTCGTCCCCTGGTACTCGGGTGCAACATTCCAGACGCTTTACTAACACTCTCCCCAATTGGAGAGTCAGTGCCTTTAACCTCCTGTTTTTCCCAGTTTGCAATTTCTGCGGAAAATGAACAGGAATAGGGAAAAACAATGAGAGCCTAGCTGGAGGTGTCTGGACGGGCAAATTTAACTCTCATTTCCCACCAGGCAGAGGAATTAACCAAAGGCTCAGTGTGCCATGCCAGAACCACACTAGGGCCTGAAGCAATCCTGCGGTGTTGCGGCCAGCTCACAAGAAAGCGAGTTGAAGAAAGGAGCTCAGGGGCACTGTCATTCACAAACCTGCAGAGTTATAAATGACAGCTCTCGTCCAAAAATATATTGAAGTAAGCCTGCCAAGAGGACTTGAAAGCGGGGCAGAATTGCAGGAAACCGATTTCAGGAGGTAGACTGGAATTGCATGTAAAGCATAGGAAAATAGGCAGAACGTCCACAATGATGCACTTGGCAAAAAAGGGCGTATGCGTTTTTTCCTGAATATATTCAGGAAAAAACGCATACGCCCTTTTTGGCCAACCAAGCAAGCTTGCAAAGGAAATCTGCACTACAATGAAGTCTCACTGCACCTGGTCAAAAGGGCCAGCTGAAAAAAGTGTAAAATCCAGAAAGGCAGGACAGGCCATGGAGAACTGGGAGCCTTGTTATGCTGATGGGCGGGATGTAAATTGCCAACAGCCACTCTGGAGAAGTGTATGGTGTTTCCTGAATCATCTACAAAACAAAGCAACAGAGCGTAGGGCACTTCCACTTATGGTCCTAAAGCTTAGGGAAATTAAAATCAAAAAGACACAGCCACCCCAAAGTTTGGGACGGCTCTGTTTACAAGAACCTCGTTTAAGGTACAAGTTCAATATCACAGAAAGCGAAAAATGGATAAAGAAGTTGTGGTACTTACGTACAATGCAATATCACTCAGCAATGAAATCTATGTCATCAGGCCCGTAGCAGCATAATGAGTGGATTCAGGTACGATGATTCTAAGTGAAATAAGTCACACAGAAAAAGAAACATTATAAGATATCACTACTACACGGAATGTAAACTTGGCTACACAGGAACTGAATTACAAAACAGAACAGGGTCTCAAATGTAGAAAACCAACTTATGCTTGCTTAAGGGGAAAGGTGAGTTGGGGTGCTGCATAAAACCAGAGATGGAAATTAGCACAGATACCCTTCCATAAGCCAAATTTGTAATAGACAAGAGCTACTCCTTGCTCAACGAAGTGGACTCAACACCCCATATCAAACGCCTAAGAATATATCTGACTAGTAAGAATCTTAAAACCTATGGATTTATATGTCTCCGAAAGAGAATCAAGCATGTGTACAGCGGCATAAACGCAGCAGTGATAGGATTGGTGAGGTTCGGTGAGCAAATGCAGACCCTTTGAAGTCATATTGCATGGTACCCATTCCATGGGTCTCAACTCTCCAGGTTTAAGGGATTCATCCTTCAGCTAAAACATGCATGTGGAACCCAGAGTATGATCAACCGTGTGATCGGGAAACGTGTTCAAATGTGTCTCAGTTTTCGTCCCCTGGTACTCGGGTGCTACATTCCAGAAGCTTTACTAACTCTCTCCCCACTTGGAGAGTCAGTGCCTTTAAAATCCTGTTTGGCCCAGTTTGCAATTACTGTGGAAAATGAACAGGAATAGGTAGAACCTATGAGAGACTAGCTGGAGGTGTCTGCACGGGCATATTTAACTCTCATTTCCCACCAGGCAGAGGAATTAACCAAAGGCTCAGTGTGCCATGCTAGAACCACACTAGGGCCCGAAGCAATCCTGCGGTGTTGCGGCCAGCTCACAAGAAAGCGAGTTGAAGAAAGGAGCTCAGGGGCACTGTCATTCACAAACCTGCAGAGTTATAAATGACAGCTATCGTCCAAAAATATATTGAAGTAAGGCTGCCAAGAGGACTTGAAAGCGGGGCAGAATTGCAGGAAACCGATTTCAGGAGGTAGATTGGAATTGCATGTAAAGCATAGGACAAGAGGCAGAACGTCCACAATGATGCACTTGGCCAAAAAGGGCGTATGCGTTTTTTCCTGAATATATTCAGGAAAAAATGCATACGCCCTTTTTGGCCAACCAAGCAAGCTTGCAAAGGAAATCTGCACTACAATGAAGTCTCACTGCCCCTGGTCAAAAGGGCCAGCTGAAAAAAGTGTAAAATCCAGAAAGGCAGGACAGTCCATAAAGAACTGGGAGCCTTGATATGCTGATGGGCGGGATGTAAATTGCCAACAGCCACTCTGGAGAAGTGTATGGTGTTTCCTGAATCATCTACAAAACAAAGCAACAGAGCGTAGGGCACTTCCACTTATGGTCCTAAAGCTTAGGGAAATTAAAATCAAAAAGACACAGCCACCCCAAAGTTTGGGACGGCTCTGTTTACAAGAACCTCGTTTAAGGTACAAGTTCAATATCACAGAAAGCGAAAAATGGATAAAGAAGTTGTGGTACTTACGTACAATGCAATATCACTCAGCAATGAAATCTATGTCATCAGGCCCGTAGCAGCATAATGAGTGGATTCAGGTACGATGATTCTAAGTGAAATAAGTCACACAGAAAAAGAAACATTATAAGATATCACTACTACACGGAATGTAAATTTGGCTACACAGGAACTGAATTACAAAACAGAACAGGGTCTCAAATGTAGAAAACCAACTTATGCTTGCTTAAGGGGAAAGGTGAGTTGGGGTGCTGCATAAAACCAGAGATGGAAATTAGCACAGATACCCTTCCATAAGCCAAATTTGTAATAGACAAGAGCTACTCCTTGCTCAACGAAGTGGACTCAACACCCCATATCAAACGCCTAAGAATATATCTGACTAGTAAGAATCTTAAAACCTATGGATCTATATGTCTCCGAAAGAGAATCAAGCATGTGTACAGCGGCATAAACGCAGCAGTGATAGGATTGGTGAGGTTCGGTGAGCAAATGCAGACCCTTTGAAGTCATATTGCATGGTACCCATTCCATGGGTCTCAACTCTCCAGGTTTAAGGGATTCATCCTTCAGCTAAAACATGCATGTGGAACCCAGAGTATGATCAACCGTGTGATCGGGAAACGTGTTCAAATGTGTCTCAGTTTTCGTCCCCTGGTACTCGGGTGCTACATTCCAGAAGCTTTACTAACTCTCTCCCCACTTGGAGAGTCAGTGCCTTTAAAATCCTGTTTGGCCCAGTTTGCAATTACTGTGGAAAATGAACAGGAATAGGTAGAACCTATGAGAGACTAGCTGGAGGTGTCTGCACGGGCATATTTAACTCTCATTTCCCACCAGGCAGAGGAATTAACCAAAGGCTCAGTGTGCCATGCTAGAACCACACTAGGGCCCGAAGCAATCCTGCGGTGTTGCGGCCAGCTCACAAGAAAGCGAGTTGAAGAAAGGAGCTCAGGGGCACTGTCATTCACAAACCTGCAGAGTTATAAATGACAGCTATCGTCCAAAAATATATTGAAGTAAGGCTGCCAAGAGGACTTGAAAGCGGGGCAGAATTGCAGGAAACCGATTTCAGGAGGTAGATTGGAATTGCATGTAAAGCATAGGACAAGAGGCAGAACGTCCACAATGATGCACTTGGCCAAAAAGGGCGTATGCGTTTTTTCCTGAATATATTCAGGAAAAAATGCATACGCCCTTTTTGGCCAACCAAGCAAGCTTGCAAAGGAAATCTGCACTACAATGAAGTCTCACTGCCCCTGGTCAAAAGGGCCAGCTGAAAAAAGTGTAAAATCCAGAAAGGCAGGACAGTCCATAAAGAACTGGGAGCCTTGATATGCTGATGGGCGGGATGTAAATTGCCAACAGCCACTCTGGAGAAGTGTATGGTGTTTCCTGAATCATCTACAAAACAAAGCAACAGAGCGTAGGGCACTTCCACTTATGGTCCTAAAGCTTAGGGAAATTAAAATCAAAAAGACACAGCCACCCCAAAGTTTGGGACGGCTCTGTTTACAAGAACCTCGTTTAAGGTACAAGTTCAATATCACAGAAAGCGAAAAATGGATAAAGAAGTTGTGGTACTTACGTACAATGCAATATCACTCAGCAATGAAATCTATGTCATCAGGCCCGTAGCAGCATAATGAGTGGATTCAGGTACGATGATTCTAAGTGAAATAAGTCACACAGAAAAAGAAACATTATAAGATATCACTACTACACGGAATGTAAACTTGGCTACACAGGAACTGAATTACAAAACAGAACAGGGTCTCAAATGTAGAAAACCAACTTATGCTTGCTTAAGGGGAAAGGTGAGTTGGGGTGCTGCATAAAACCAGAGATGGAAATTAGCACAGATACCCTTCCATAAGCCAAATTTGTAATAGACAAGAGCTACTCCTTGCTCAACGAAGTGGACTCAACACCCCATATCAAACGCCTAAGAATATATCTGACTAGTAAGAATCTTAAAACCTATGGATTTATATGTCTCCGAAAGAGAATCAAGCATGTGTACAGCGGCATAAACGCAGCAGTGATAGGATTGGTGAGGTTCGGTGAGCAAATGCAGACCCTTTGAAGTCATATTGCATGGTACCCATTCCATGGGTCTCAACTCTCCAGGTTTAAGGGATTCATCCTTCAGCTAAAACATGCATGTGGAGCCCAGAGTATGATCCACCGTGTGATCGGGAAACGTGTTCAAATGTGTCTCAGTTTTCGTCCCCTGGTACTCGGGTGCTACATTCCAGAAGCTTTACTAACTCTCTCCCTACTTGGAGAGTCAGTGCCTTTAAAATCCTGTTTGGCCCAGTTTGCAATTACTGTGGAAAATGAACAGGAATAGGTAGAACCTATGAGAGACTAGCTGGAGGTGTCTGCACGGGCATATTTAACTCTCATTTCCCACCAGGCAGAGGAATTAACCAAAGGCTCAGTGTGCCATGCCAGTACCACACTAGGGCCTGAAGCAATCCTGCGGTGTTGCGGCCAGCTCACAAGAAAGCGAGTTGAAGAAAGGAGCTCAGGGGCACTGTCATTCACAAACCTGCAGAGTTATAAATGACAGCTATCGTCCAAAAATATATTGAAGTAAGGCTGCCAAGAGGACTTGAAAGCGGGGCAGAATTGCAGGAAACCGATTTCAGGAGGTAGATTGGAATTGCATGTAAAGCATAGGACAAGAGGCAGAACGTCCACAATGATGCACTTGGCCAAAAAGGGCGTATGCGTTTTTTCCTGAATATATTCAGGGAAAAACGCATACGCCCTTTTTGGCCAACCAAGCAAGCTTGCAAAGGAAATCTGCACTACAATGAAGTCTCACTGCCCCCCCGGTGAAAAGGGCCATCTGAAAAAAGTGTAAAATCCAGAAAGGCAGGACAGTCCATAAAGAACGGGGAGCCTTGATATGCTGATGGGCGGGATGTAAATTGCCAACAGCCACTCTGGAGAAGTGTATGGTGTTTCCTGAATCATCTAAGAAACAAAGCAACAGAGCCTAGGGCACTTCCACTTATGGTCCTATAGCTTAGGGAAATTAATATCAAAAAGACACAGCCACCCCAATGTTTGGGACGGCTCTGTTTACAAGAACCTCGTTTCCGGTACAAGTTCAATATCACAGAAAGCGAAAAATGGATAAAGAAGTTGTGGTACTTACGTACAATGCAATATCACTCAGCAATGAAATCTATGTCATCAGACCCGTAGCAGCATAATGAGTGGATTCAGGTACGATGATTCTAAGTGAAATAAGTCACACAGAAAAAGAAACATCATAAGATATCACTAATACACAGAATGTAAACTTGGCTACACAGGAACTGAATTAGAAAACAGAACAGGGTCTCAAATGTAGAAAACCAACTTATGCTTGCTTAAGGGGAAAGGTGAGTTGGGGTGCTGCATAAAACCAGAGATGGAAATTAGCACAGATACCCTTCCATAAGCCAAATTTGTAATAGACAAGAGCTACTCCTTGCTCAACGAAGTGGACTCAACACCCCATATTAAACGCCTAAGAATATACCTGACTAGTAAGAATCTTAAAACCTACGGATTTATATGTCTCCGAAAGAGAATCAAGTGTGTGTACAGCGGCTTAAACGCAGCAGTGATAGGATTGGTGAGGTTCGGTGAGCAAATGCAGACCCTTTGAAGTCATATTGCATGGTACCCATTCCATGGGTCTCAACTCTCCAGGTTTAAGGGATTCCTCCTTCAGCTAAAACATGCATGTGGACCCCAGAGTATGATCCACAGTGTGATCGGGAAACGTGTTCAAATGTGTCTCAGTTTTCGTCCCCTGGTACTCGGGTGCAACATTCCAGACGCTTTACTAACACTCTCCCCACTTGGAGAGTCAGTGCCTTTAACCTCCTGTTTGGCCCAGTTTGCAATTTCTGCGGAAAATGAACAGGAATAGGGAAAAACAATGAGAGCCTAGCTGGAGGTGTCTGGACGGGCAAATTTAACTCTCATTTCCCACCAGGCAGAGGAATTGACCAAAGGCTCAGTGTGCCATGCCAGAACCACACTACGGCCTGAAGCAATCCTGCAGTGTTGCGGCCAGCTCACAAGAAAGCGAGTTGGAGAAAGGAGCTCAGGGACACTGTCATTCACAAACCTGCAGAGTTATAAATGACAGCTCTCGTCCAAAAATATATTGAAGTAAGGCTGCCAAGAGGACTTGAAAGCGGGGCAGAATTGCAGGAAACCGATTTCAGGAGGTAGACTGGAATTGCATGTAAAGCATAGGAAAATAGGCAGAACGTCCACAATGATGCACTTGGTCAAAAAGGGCATATGCGTTTTTTCCTGAATATATTCAGGAAGAAACGCATACGCCCTTTTTGGCCAACCAAGCAAGCTTGCAAAGGAAATCTGCACTACAATGAAGTCTCACTGCCCCTGGTCAAAAGGGCCAGCTGAAAAAAGTGTAAAATCCAGAAAGGCAGGACAGGCCATGGAGAACTGGGAGCCTTGTTATGCTGATGGGCGGGATGTAAATTGCCAACAGCCACTCTGGAGAAGTGTATGGTGTTTCCTGAATCATCTACAAAACAAAGCAACAGAGCATAGGGCACTTCCACTTATGGTCCTAAAGCTTAGGGAAATTAAAATCAAAAAGACACAGCCACCCCAAAGTTTGGGACGGCTCTGTTTACAAGAACCTCGTTTAAGGTACAAGTTCAATATCACAGAAAGCGAAAAATGGATAAAGAAGTTGTGGTACTTACGTACAAAGCAATATCACTCAGCAATGAAATCTATGTCATCAGGCCCGTAGCAGCATAATGAGTGGATTCAGGTACGATGATTCTAAGTGAAATAAGTCACACAGAAAAAGAAACATTATAAGATATCACTACTACACGGAATGTAAACTTGGCTACACAGGAACTGAATTACAAAACAGAACAGGGTCTCAAATGTAGAAAACCAACTTATGCTTGCTTAAGGGGAAAGGTGAGTTGGGGTGCTGCATAAAACCAGAGATTGAAATTAGCACAGATACCGTTCCATAAGCCAAATTTGTAATAGACAAGAGCTACTCCTTGCTCAACGAAGTGGACTCAACACCCCATATCAAACGCCTAAGTATATATCTGACTAGTAAGAATCTTAAAACATATGGATTTATATGTCTCCGAAAGAGAATCAAGCATGTGTACAGCGACATAAACGCAGCAGTGATAGGATTGGTGAGGTTCGGTGAGCAAATGCAGACCCTTTGAAGTCATATTGCATGGTACCCATTCCATGGGTCTCAACTCTCCAGGTTTAAGGGATTCATCCTTCAGCTAAAACATGCATGTGGAACCCAGAGTATGATCCACCGTGTGATCGGGAAACGTGTTCAAATGTGTCTCAGTTTTCGTCCCCTGGTACTCGGGTGCTACATTCCAGAAGCTTTACTAACTCTCTCCCCACTTGGAGAATCAGTGCCTTTAAAATTCTGTTTGGCCCAGTTTGCAATTACTGCGGAAAATGAACAGGAATAGGTAGAACCTATGAGAGACTAGCTGGAGGTGTCTGCACGGGCATATTTAACTCTCATTTCCCACCAGGAACAGGAATTAACCAAAGGCTCAGTGTGCCATGCCAGAACCACACTAGGGCCTGAAGCAATCCTGCGGTGTTGCGGCCAGCTCACAAGAAAGCGAGTTGAAGAAAGGAGCTCAGGGGCACTGTCATTCACAAACCTGCAGAGTTATAAATGACAGCTATCGTCCAAAAATATATTGAAGTAAGGCTGCCAAGAGGACTTGAAAGCGGGGCAGAATTGCAGGAAACCGATTTCAGGAGGTAGATTGGAATTGCATGTAAAGCATAGGACAAGAGGCAGAACGTCCACAATGATGCACTTGGCCAAAAAGGGCGTATGCGTTTTTTCCTGAATATATTCAGGGAAAAACGCATACGCCCTTTTTGGCCAACCAAGCAAGCTTGCAAAGGAAATCTGCACTACAATGAAGTCTCACTGCCCCCCCGGTGAAAAGGGCCATCTGATAAAAGTGTAAAATCCAGAAAGGCAGGACAGTCCATAAAGAACTGGGAGCCTTGATATGCTGATGGGCGGGATGTAAATTGCCAACAGCCACTCTGGAGAAGTGTATGGTGTTTCCTGAATCATCTAAGAAACAAAGCAACAGAGCCTAGGGCACTTCCACTTATGGTCCTATAGCTTAGGGAAATTAAAATCAAAAAGACACAGCCACCCCAATGTTTGGGACGGCTCTGTTTACAAGAACCTCGTTTATGGTACAAGTTCAATATCACAGAAAGCGAAAAATGGATAAAGAAGTTGTGGTACTTACGTACAAAGCAATATCACTCAGCAATGAAATCTATGTCATCAGGCCCGTAGCAGCATAATGAGTGGATTCAGGTACGATGATTCTAAGTGAAATAAGTCACACAGAAAAAGAAACATCATAAGATATCACTAATACACAGAATGTAAACTTGGCTACACAGGAACTGAATTAGAAAACAGAACAGGGTCTCAAATGTAGAAAACCAACTTATGCTTGCTTAAGGGGAAAGGTGAGTTGGGGTGCTGCATAAAACCAGAGATGGAAATTAGCACAGATACCCTTCCATAAGCCAAATTTGTAATAGACAAGAGCTACTCCTTGCTCAACGAAGTGGACTCAACACCCCATTTTAAACGCCTAAGAATATACCTGACTAGTAAGAATCTTAAAACCTACAGATTTATATGTCTCCGAAAGAGAATCAAGTGTGTGTACAGAGGCATAAACGCAGCAGTGATAGGATTGGTGAGGTTCGGTGAGCAAATGCAGACCCTTTGAAGTCATATTGCATGGTACCCATTCCATGGGTCTCAAATCTCCAGGTTTAAGGGATTCCTCCTTCAGCTAAAACATGCATGTGGACCCCAGAGTATGATCCACAGTGTGATCGGGAAACGTGTTCAAATGTGTCTCAGTTTTCGTCCCCTGGTACTCGGGTGCAACATTCCAGACGCTTTACTAACACTCTCCCCACTTGGAGAGTCAGTGCCTTTAACCTCCTGTTTTTCCCAGTTTGCAATTTCTGCGGAAAATGAACAGGAATAGGGAAAAACAATGAGAGCCTAGCTGGAGGTGTCTGGACGGGCAAATTTAACTCTCATTTCCCACCAGGCAGAGGAATTAACCAAAGGCTCAGTGTGCCATGCCAGAACCACACTAGGGCCTGAAGCAATCCTGCGGTGTTGCGGCCAGCTCACAAGAAAGCGAGTTGAAGAAAGGAGCTCAGGGGCACTGTCATTCACAAACCTGCAGAGTTATAAATGACAGCTCTCGTCCAAAAATATATTGAAGTAAGCCTGCCAAGAGGACTTGAAAGCGGGGCAGAATTGTAGGAAACCGATTTCAGGAGGTAGACTGGAATTGCATGTAAAGCATAGGAAAATAGGCAGAACGTCCACAATGATGCACTTGGCCAAAAAGTGCGTATGCGTTTTTTCCTGAATATATTCAGGAAAAAACGCATACGCCCTTTTTGACCAACCAAGCAAGCTTGCAAAGGAAATCTGCACT
Source organism: Lagenorhynchus albirostris (assembly GCF_949774975.1). Lineage (NCBI taxonomy): Eukaryota > Metazoa > Chordata > Mammalia > Artiodactyla > Delphinidae > Lagenorhynchus > Lagenorhynchus albirostris. The sequence continues at coordinate 58,174,055 of NC_083098.1, read as the reverse complement.
ACAATGAAGTCTCACTGCCCCTGGTCAAAAGGACCAGCTGAGAAAAGTGTAAAATCCAGAAAGGCAGGACAGGCCATGGAGAACTGGGAGCCTTGTTATGCTGATGGGCGGGATGTAAATTGCCAACAGCCACTCTGGAGAAGTGTATGATGTTTCCTGAATCATCTACAAAACAAAGCAACAGAGTGTAGGCACTTCCACTTATGGTCCTAAAGCTTAGGGAAATTAAAATCAAAAAGACACAGCCACCCCAAAGTTTGGGACGGCTCTGTTTACAAGAACCTCGTTTAAGGTACAAGTTCAATATCACAGAAAGCGAAAAATGGATAAAGAAGTTGTGGTACTTACGTACAATGCAATATCACTCAGCAATGAAATCTATGTCATCAGGCCCGTAGCAGGATAATGAGTGGATTCAGGTACGATGATTCTAAGTGAAATAAGTCACACAGAAAAAGAAACATTATAAGATATCACTACTACACGGAATGTAAACTTGGCTACACAGGAACTGAATTACAAAACAGAACCGGGTCTCAAATGTAGAAAATCAACTTATGCTTGCTTAAGGGGAAAGGTGAGTTGGGGTGCTGCATAAAACCAGAGATGGAAATTAGCACAGATACCCTTCCATAAGCCAAATTTGTAATAGACAAGAGCTACTCCTTGCTCAACGAAGTGGACTCAACACCCCATATCAAACGCCTAAGAATATATCTGACTAGTAAGAATCTTAAAACCTATGGATTTATATGTCTCCGAAAGAGAATCAAGCATGTGTACAGCGGCATAAACGCAGCAGTGATAGGATTGGTGAGGTTCGGTGAGCAAATGCAGACCCTTTGAAGTCATATTGCATGGTACCCATTCCATGCGTCTCAACTCTCCAGGTTTAAGGGATTCATCCTTCAGCTAAAACATGCATGTGGAACCCAGAGTATGATCCACCGTGTGATCGGGAAACGTGTTCAAATGTGTCTCAGTTTTCGTCCCCTGGTACTCGGGTGCAACATTCCAGACGCTTTACTAACACTCTCCCCACTTGGAGAGTCAGTGCCTTTAACCTCCTGTTTTTCCCAGTTTGCAATTTCTGCGGAAAATGAACAGGAATAGGGAAAAACAATGAGAGCCTAGCTGGAGGTGTCTGGACGGGCAAATTTAACTCTCATTTCCCACCAGGCAGAGGAATTAACCAAAGGCTCAGTGTGCCATGCCAGAACCACACTAGGGCCTGAAGCAATCCTGCGGTGTTGCGGCCAGCTCACAAGAAAGCGAGTTGAAGAAAGGAGCTCAGGGGCACTGTCATTCACAAACCTGCAGAGTTATAAATGACAGCTCTCGTCCAAAAATATATTGAAGTAAGGCTGCCAAGAGGACTTGAAAGCGGGGCAGAATTGCAGGAAACCGATTTCAGGAGGTAGACTGGAATTGCATGTAAAGCATAGGAAAATAGGCAGAACGTCCACAATGATGCACTTGGCCAAAAAGGGCGTATGCGTTTTTTCCTGAATATATTCAGGAAAAAATGCATACGCCCTTTTTGGCCAACCAAGCAAGCTTGCAAAGGAAATCTGCACTACAATGAAGTCTCACTGCCCCTGGTCAAAAGGGCCAGCTGAAAATAGTGTAAAATCCAGAAAGGCAGGACAGGCCATGGAGAACTGGGAGCCTTGTTATGCTGATGGGCGGGATGTAAATTGCCAACAGCCACTCTGGAGAAGTGTATGGTGTTTCCTGAATCATCTACAAAACAAAGCAACAGAGCGTAGGGCACTTCCACTTATGGTCCTAAAGCTTAGGGAAATTAAAATCAAAAAGACACAGCCACCCCAAAGTTTGGGACGGCTCTGTTTACAAGAACCTCGTTTAAGGTACAAGTTCATATCACAGAAAGCGAAAAATGGATAAAGAAGTTGTGGTACTTACGTACAAAGCAATATCACTCAGCAATGAAATCTATGTCATCAGGCCCGTAGCAGCATAATGAGTGGATTCAGGTACGATGATTCTAAGTGAAATAAGTCACACAGAAAAAGAAACATTATAAGATATCACTACTACACGGAATGTAAACTTGGCTACACAGGAACTGAATTACAAAACAGAACAGGGTCTCAAATGTAGAAAACCAACTTATGCTTGCTTAAGGGGAAAGGTGAGTTGGGGTGCTGCATAAAACCAGAGATGGAAATTAGCACAGATACCCTTCCATAAGCCAAATTTGTAATAGACAAGAGCTACTCCTTGCTCAACGAAGTGGACTCAACACCCCATATCAAACTCCTAAGTATATATCTGACTAGTAAGAATCTTAAAACCTATGGATTTATATGTCTCCGAAAGAGAATCAAGCATGTGTACAGCGGCATAAACGCAGCAGTGATAGGATTGGTGAGGTTCGGTGAGCAAATGCAGACCCTTTGAAGTCATATTGCATGGTACCCATTCCATGGGTCTCAACTCTCCAGGTTTAAGGGATTCATCCTTCAGCTAAAACATGCATGTGGAACCCAGAGTATGATCCACCGTGTGATTGGGAAACGTGTTCAAATGTGTCTCAGTTTTCGTCCCCTGGTACTCGGGTGCTACATTCCAGAAGCTTTACTAACTCTCTCCCCACTTGGAGAATCAGTGCCTTTAAAATCCTGTTTGGCCCAGTTTGCAATTACTGCGGAAAATGAACAGGAATAGGTAGAACCTATGAGAGACTAGCTGGAGGTGTCTGCACGGGCATATTTAACTCTCATTTCCCACCAGGAACAGGAATTAACCAAAGGCTCAGTGTGCCATGCCAGAACCACACTAGGGCCCGAAGCAATCCTGCGGTGTTGCGGCCAGCTCACAAGAAAGCGAGTTGAAGAAAGGAGCTCAGGGGCACTGTCATTCACAAACCTGCAGAGTTATAAATGACAGCTATTGTCCAAAAATATATTGAAGTAAGGCTGCCAAGAGGACTTGAAAGCGGGGCAGAATTGCAGGAAACCGATTTCAGGAAGTAGACTGGAATTGCATTTAAAGCATAGGAAAAGAGGCAGAACGTCCACAATGATGCACTTGGCCAAAAAGGGCGTATGCGTTTTTTCCTGAATATATTCAGGAAAAAACGCATACGCCCTTTTTGGCCAACCAAGCAAGCTTGCAAAGGAAATCTGCACTACAGTGAAGTCTCACTTCCCCCCGGTCAAAAGGGCCATCTGAAAAAAGTGTAAAATCCAGAAAGGCAGGACAGGCCATGGAGAACTGGGAGCCTTGTTATGCTGATGGGCGGGATGTAAATTGCCAACAGCCACTCAGGAGAAGTGTATGGTGTTTCCTGAAACATCTAAAAAACAAAGCAACAGAGCCTAGGGCACTTCCACTTATGGTCCTATAGCTTAGGGAAATTAAAATCAAAAAGACACAGCCACCCCAAAGGTTGGGACGGCTCTGTTTACAAGAACCTGGTTTACGGTACAAGTTCAATATCGCAGAAAGTGAAAAATGGATAAAGAAGTTGTGGTACTTACGTACAATGCAATATCACTCAGCAATGAAATCTATGTCATCAGGCCCGTAGCAGCATAATGAGTGGATTCAGGTATGATGATTCTAACTGAAATAAGTCACACAGGAAAAGAAACATCATAAGATATCACTAATACACGGAATGTAAACTTGGCTACATAGGAACTGAATTACAAAACAGAACAGGGTCTCAAATTTAGAAAACCAACTTATGCTTGCTTAAGGGGAAAGGTGAGTTGGGGTGCTGCATAAAACTAGAGATTGAAATGAGCACAGATAAACTTCCTTAAGCCAAATATGGAATAGACAAGAGCTACTCCTTGCTCAACGAAATGGATTCAACACCCCATATTAAACACCTAAGAATGTACCTGACTAGGAAGTATCTTAAAACCTATGGATTGCTATGTCTCTGAAAGAGAATCAAGCGTGTGTGCAGGGGCATAATCGCAGCAGTGATAGGATTGGAGAAGTTCAGTGAGCAAATGAAGACCCTTTGAAGTCATATTGCATGGTACCCATTCCACGGGTCTCAACTCTCCAGGTTTAAGGTATTCTTCCTTCAGCTAAAACATGCATGTGGAACCCAGAGTATGATCAACCGTGTGATCAGGAGACGTGTTCCACTATGTCTCAGTTTTCGTCCCCTGGTACTCGGGTGCAACATTCCAGACGCTTTACTAACACTCTCCCGACTTGGAGAGTCAGTGCCTTTAACCTCCTGTTTGGCCCAGTTTGCAATTTCTGCGGAAGATGAACAGGAATAGGGAGAACCAATGAGAGACTAGCTGGAGGTGTCTGGACGGGCAAATTTAACTCTCATTTCCCACCAGGAAGAGGAATTAACCAAAGGCTCAGCGTGCCATGCCGGAACCAGATTAGCGCCTGAAGCCATCCTGCGGTGTTGCGGCCAGCTCACGAGAAAGCGAGTTGAAGAAAGGAGCTCAGGGGCACTGTAATTCACAAACCTGCAGAGTTATAAATACAGCTATCGTCCAAAAATATACTGAAGTAAGGCTGCCAAGAGGACTTGAAAGCGGGGCAGAATTGCAGGAAACCGATTTCAGGAGGTAGACTGGAATTGCATTTAAAGCATAGGAAAAGAGGCAGAACGTCCACAATGATGCACTTGGCCAAAAAGGGCGTATGCGTTTTTTCCTGAATATATTCAGGAAAAAACGCATACGCCCTTTTTGGCCAACCAAGCAAGCTTGCAAAGGAAATCTGCACTACAATGAAGTCTCACTGCCCCCCCGGTGAAAAGGGCCATCTGAAAAAAGTGTAAAATCCAGAAAGGCAGGACAGTCCATAAAGAACGGGGAGCCTTGATATGCTGATGGGCGGGATGTAAATTGCCAACAGCCACTCTGGAGAAGTGTATGGTGTTTCCTGAATCATCTAAGAAACAAAGCAACAGAGCCTAGGGCACTTCCACTTATGGTCCTATAGCTTAGGGAAATTAAAATCAAAAAGACACAGCCACCCCAATGTTTGGGACGGCTCTGTTTACAAGAACCTCGTTTACGGTACAAGTTCAATATCACAGAAAGCGAAAAATGGATAAAGAAATTGTTGTACTTATGTACAATGCAATATCACTCAGCAATGAAATCTATGTCATCAGACCCGTAGCAGCATAATGAGTGGATTCAGGTACGATGATTCTAAGTGAAATAAGTCACACAGAAAAAGAAACATCATAAGATATCACTAATACACAAAATGTAAACTTGGCTACACAGGAACTGAATTAGAAAACAGAACAGGGTCTCAAATGTAGAAAACCAACTTATGCTTGCTTAAGGGGAAAGGTGAGTTGGGGTGCTGCATAAAACCAGAGATGGAAATTAGCACAGATACCCTTCCATAAGCCAAATTTGTAATAGACAAGAGCTACTCCTTGCTCAACGAAGTGGACTCAACACCCCATATTAAACGCCTAAGAATATACCTGACTAGTAAGAATCTTAAAACCTACGGATTTATATGTCTCCGAAAGAGAATCAAGCGTGTGTACAGCGGCATAAACGCAGTAGTGATAGGATTGGTGAGGTTCGGTGAGCAAATGCAGACCCTTTGAAGTCATATTGCATGGTACCCATTCCATGCGTCTCAACTCTCCAGGTTTAAGGGATTCATCCTTCAGCTAAAACATGCATGTGGAACCCAGAGTATGATCCACCGTGTGATCGGGAAACGTGTTCAAATGTGTCTCAGTTTTCGTCCCCTGGTACTCGGGTGCAACATTCCAGACGCTTTACTAACACTCTCCCCACGTGGAGAGTCAGTGCCTTTAACCTCCTGTTTTTCCCAGTTTGCAATTTCTGCGGAAAATGAACAGGAATAGGGAAAAACAATGAGAGCCTAGCTGGAGGTGTCTGGACGGGCAAATTTAACTCTCATTTCCCACCAGGCAGAGGAATTAACCAAAGGCTCAGTGTGCCATGCCAGAACCACACTAGGGCCTGAAGCAATCCTGCGGTGTTGCGGCCAGCTCACAAGAAAGCGAGTTGAAGAAAGGAGCTCAGGGGCACTGTCATTCACAAACCTGCAGAGTTATAAATGACAGCCCTCGTCCAAAAATATATTGAAGTAAGGCTGCCAAGAGGACTTGAAAGCGGGGCAGAATTGCAGGAAACCGATTTCAGGAGTTAGACTGGAATTGCATGTAAAGCATAGGAAAATAGGCAGAACGTCCACAATGATGCACTTGGCCAAAAAGGGCGTATGCATTTTTTCCTGAATATATACAGGAAAAAATGCATACGCCCTTTTTGGCCAACCAAGCAAGCTTGCAAAGGAAATCTGCACTACAATGAAGTCTCACTGCCCCCCGGTCAAAAGGGCCAGCTGAAAAAAGTGTAAAATCCAGAAAGGCAGGACAGGCCATGGAGAACTGGGAGCCTTGTTATGCTGATGGGCGGAATGTAAATTGCCAACAGCCACTCTGGAGAAGTGTATGGTGTTTCCTGAATCATCTACAAAACAAAGCAACAGAGCATAGGGCACTTCCACTTATGGTCCTAAAGCTTAGGGAAATTAAAATCAACAAGACACAGCCACCCCAAAGTTTGGGACGGCTCTGTTTACAAGAACCTCGTTTAAGGTACAAGTTCAATATCACAGAAAGCGAAAAATGGATAAAGAAGTTGTGGTACTTACGTACAAAGCAATATCACTCAGCAATGAAATCTATGTCATCAGGCCCGTAGCAGCATAATGAGTGGATTCAGGTACGATGATTCTAAGTGAAATAAGTCACACAGAAAAAGAAACATTATAAGATATCACTACTACACGGAATGTAAACTTGGCTACACAGGAACTGAATTACAAAACAGAACAGGGTCTCAAATGTAGAAAACCAACTTATGCTTGCTTAAGGGGAAAGGTGAGTTGGGGTGCTGCATAAAACCAGAGATTGAAATTAGCACAGATACCGTTCCATAAGCCAAATTTGTAATAGACAAGAGCTACTCCTTGCTCAACGAAGTGGACTCAACACCCCATATCAAACGCCTAAGTATATATCTGACTAGTAAGAATCTTAAAACATATGGATTTATATGTCTCCGAAAGAGAATCAAGCATGTGTACAGCGACATAAACGCAGCAGTGATAGGATTGGTGAGGTTCGGTGAGCAAATGCAGACCCTTTGAAGTCATATTGCATGGTACCCAATCCATGGGTCTCAACTCTCCAGGTTTAAGGGATTCATCCTTCAGCTAAAACATGCATGTGGAACCCAGAGTATGATCCACCGTGTGATCGGGAAACGTGTTCAAATGTGTCTCAGTTTTCGTCCCCTGGTACTCGGGTGCTACATTCCAGAAGCTTTACTAACTCTCTCCCCACTTGGAGAATCAGTGCCTTTAAAATTCTGTTTGGCCCAGTTTGCAATTACTGCGGAAAATGAACAGGAATAGGTAGAACCTATGAGAGACTAGCTGGAGGTGTCTGCACGGGCATATTTAACTCTCATTTCCCACCAGGAACAGGAATTAACCAAAGGCTCAGTGTGCCATGCCAGAACCACACTAGGGCCTGAAGCAATCCTGCGGTGTTGCGGCCAGCTCACAAGAAAGCGAGTTGAAGAAAGGAGCTCAGGGGCACTGTCATTCACAAACCTGCAGAGTTATAAATGACAGCTATCGTCCAAAAATATATTGAAGTAAGGCTGCCAAGAGGACTTGAAAGCGGGGCAGAATTGCAAGAAACCGATTTCAGGAGGTAGATTGGAATTGCATGTAAAGCATAGGACAAGAGGCAGAACGTCCACAATGATGCACTTGGCCAAAAAGGGCGTATGCGTTTTTTCCTGAATATATTCAGGAAAAAACGCATACGCCCTTTTTGGCCAACCAAGCAAGCTTGCAAAGGAAATCTGCACTACAATGAAGTCTCACTGCCCCCCCGGTGAAAAGGGCCATCTGAAAAAAGTGTAAAATCCAGAAAGGCAGGACAGTCCATAAAGAACTGGGAGCCTTGATATGCTGATGGGCGGGATGTAAATTGCCAACAGCCACTCTGGAGAAGTGTATGGTGTTTCCTGAATCATCTAAGAAACAAAGCAACAGAGCCTAGGGCACTTCCACTTATGGTCCTATAGCTTAGGGAAATTAAAATCAAAAAGACACAGCCACCCCAATGTTTGGGACGGCTCTGTTTACAAGAACCTCGTTTATGGTACAAGTTCAATATCACAGAAAGCGAAAAATGGATAAAGAAGTTGTGGTACTTACGTACAAAGCAATATCACTCAGCAATGAAATCTATGTCATCAGGCCCGTAGCAGCATAATGAGTGGATTCAGGTACGATGATTCTAAGTGAAATAAGTCACACAGAAAAAGAAACATCATAAGATATCACTAATACACAAAATGTAAACTTGGCTACACAGGAACTGAATTACAAAACAGAACAGGGTCTCAAATGTAGAAAACCAACTTATGCTTGCTTAAGGGGAAAGGTGAGTTGGGGTGCTGCATAAAACCAGAGATGGAAATTAGCACAGATACCCTTCCATAAGCCAAATTTGTAATAGACAAGAGCTACTCCTTGCTCAACGAAGTGGACTCAACACCCCATTTTAAACGCCTAAGAATATACCTGACTAGTAAGAATCTTAAAACCTACAGATTTATATGTCTCCGAAAGAGAATCAAGTGTGTGTACAGAGGCATAAACGCAGCAGTGATAGGATTGGTGAGGTTCGGTGAGCAAATGCAGACCCTTTGAAGTCATATTGCATGGTACCCATTCCATGGGTCTCAAATCTCCAGGTTTAAGGGATTCCTCCTTCAGCTAAAACATGCATGTGGACCCCAGAGTATGATCCACAGTGTGATCGGGAAACGTGTTCAAATGTGTCTCAGTTTTCGTCCCCTGGTACTCGGGTGCAACATTCCAGACGCTTTACTAACACTCTCCCCACTTGGAGAGTCAGTGCCTTTAACCTCCTGTTTTTCCCAGTTTGCAATTTCTGCGGAAAATGAACAGGAATAGGGAAAAACAATGAGAGCCTAGCTGGAGGTGTCTGGACGGGCAAATTTAACTCTCATTTCCCACCAGGCAGAGGAATTAACCAAAGGCTCAGTGTGCCATGCCAGAACCACACTAGGGCCTGAAGCAATCCTGCGGTGTTGCGGCCAGCTCACAAGAAAGCGAGTTGAAGAAAGGAGCTCAGGGGCACTGTCATTCACAAACCTGCAGAGTTATAAATGACAGCTCTCGTCCAAAAATATATTGAAGTAAGCCTGCCAAGAGGACTTGAAAGCGGGGCAGAATTGTAGGAAACCGATTTCAGGAGGTAGACTGGAATTGCATGTAAAGCATAGGAAAATAGGCAGAACGTCCACAATGATGCACTTGGCCAAAAAGTGCGTATGCGTTTTTTCCTGAATATATTCAGGAAAAAACGCATACGCCCTTTTTGACCAACCAAGCAAGCTTGCAAAGGAAATCTGCACTACAATGAAGTCTCACTGCCCCTGGTCAAAAGGACCAGCTGAGAAAAGTGTAAAATCCAGAAAGGCAGGACAGGCCATGGAGAACTGGGAGCCTTGTTATGCTGATGGGCGGGATGTAAATTGCCAACAGCCACTCTGGAGAAGTGTATGATGTTTCCTGAATCATCTACAAAACAAAGCAACAGAGTGTAGGCACTTCCACTTATGGTCCTAAAGCTTAGGGAAATTAAAATCAAAAAGACACAGCCACCCCAAAGTTTGGGACGGCTCTGTTTACAAGAACCTCGTTTAAGGTACAAGTTCAATATCACAGAAAGCGAAAAATGGATAAAGATGTTGTGGTACTTACGTACAATGCAATATCACTCAGCAATGAAATCTATGTCATCAGGCCCGTAGCAGGATAATGAGTGGATTCAGGTACGATGATTCTAAGTGAAATAAGTCACACAGAAAAAGAAACATTATAAGATATCACTACTACACGGAATGTAAACTTGGCTACACAGGAACTGAATTACAAAACAGAACAGGGTCTCAAATGTAGAAAATCAACTTATGCTTGCTTAAGGGGAAAGGTGAGTTGGGGTGCTGCATAAAACCAGAGATGGAAATTAGCACAGATACCCTTCCATAAGCCAAATTTGTAATAGACAAGAGCTACTCCTTGCTCAACGAAGTGGACTCAACACCCCATATTAAACGCCTAAGAATATATCTGACTAGTAAGAATCTTAAAACCTATGGATTTATATGTCTCCGAAAGAGAATCAAGCATGTGTACAGTGGCATAAACGCAGCAGTGATAGGATTGGTGAGGTTCGGTGAGCAAATGCAGACCCTTTGAAGTCATATTGCATGGTACCCATTCCATGGGTCTCAACTCTCCAGGTTTAAGGGATTCATCCTTCAGCTAAAACATGCATGTGGAACCCAGAGTATGATCCACCGTGTGATCGGGAAACGTGTTCAAATGTGTCTCAGTTTTCGTCCCCTGGTACTCGGGTGCTACATTCCAGAAGCTTTACTAACTCTCTCCCCACTTGGAGAGTCAGTGCCTTTAAAATCCTGTTTGGCCCAGTTTGCAATTACTGTGGAAAATGAACAGGAATCGGTAGAACCAATGAGAGACTAGCTGGAGGTGTCTGCACGGGCATATTTAACTCTCATTTCCCACCAGGCAGAGGAATTAACCAAAGGCTCAGTGTGCCATGCCAGAACCACACTAGGGCCTGAAGCAATCCTGCGGTGTTGCGGCCAGCTCACAAGAAAGCGAGTTGAAGAAAGGAGCTCAGGGGCACTGTCATTCACAAACCTGCAGAGTTATAAATGACAGCTATCGTCGAAAAATATATTGAAGTAAGGCTGCCAAGAGGACTTGAAAGCGGGGCAGAATTGCAGGAAACCGATTTCAGGAGGTAGACTGGAATTGCATGTAAAGCATAGGAAAATAGGCAGAACGTCCACAATGATGCACTTGGCAAAAAAGGGCGTATGCATTTTTTCCTGAATATATTCAGGAAAAAACGCATACGCCCTTTTTGACCAACCAAGCAAGCTTGCAAAGGAAATCTGCACTACAATGAAGTCTCACTGCCCCCCGGTCAAAAGGGCCAGCTGAAAAAACTGTAAAATCCAGAAAGGCAGGACAGGCCATGGAGAACTGGGAGCCTTGTTATGCTGATGGGCGGGATGTAAATTGCCAACAGCCACTCTGGAGAAGTGTATGGTGTTTCCTGAATCATCTACAAAACAAAGCAACAGAGCGTAGGGCACTTCCACTTATGGTCCTAAAGCTTAGGGAAATTAAAATCAAAAAGACACAGCCACCCCAAAGTTTGGGACGGCTCTGTTTATAAGAACCTCGTTTACGATACAAGTTCAATATCACAGAAAGCGAAAAATGGATAAAGAAGTTGTGGTACTTACGTACAATGCAATATCACTCAGCAATGAAATCTATTTCATCAGGCCCGTAGACGCATAATGAGTGGATTCAGGTACGATGATTCTAAGTGAAATAAGTCACACAGAAAAAGAAACTTCATAAGATATCACTACTACACGGAATGTAAACTTGGCTACAAAGGAATTGAATTACAAAACAGAACAGGGTCTCAAATGTAGAAAACCAACTTATGCTTGCTTAAGGGGAAAGGTGAGTTGGGGTGCTGCATAAAACCAGAGATTGAAATGAGCACAGATACCGTTCCATAAGCCTAATTTGTAATAGACAAGAGCTACACCTTGCTCAATGAAGTGGACTCAACACCCCATAGTAAAGGACTAAGAATATATCTGACTAGTAAGAATGTTAAAACCTATGAATTTATATGTCTCCGAAAGAGAATCAAGCATGTGTACAGCAGCATAAACGCAGCAGTGATAGGATTGGTGAGGTTCGGTGAGCAAATGCAGACCCTTTGAAGTCATATTGCATGGTACCCATTCCATGGGTCTCAACTCTCCAGGTTTAAGGGATTCATCCTTCAGCTAAAACATGCATGTGGAACCCAGAGTGTGATCCACCGTGTGATCAGGAAACCTGTTCAAATGTGTCTCAGTTTTCGAACCCTGTTACTCGGGTGCAACATTCCAGAAGCTTTACTAACACTCTCCCCACTTGGAGAGTCAATGCCTTTAACCTCCTGTTTGGCCCAGTTTGCAATTTCTGCGGAAAAAGAACAGGAATAGGGAGAACCTACGAGAGACTAGCTGGAGGTGTCTGGACGGGCAAATTTAACTCTCATGTCCCACCAGGCAGAGGAATTAACCAAAGGCTCAGCATGCCGTGCCGGAACCACACTAGGGCCTGAAGCTATCCTGCGGTGTTGCGGCCAGCTCACAAGAAAGCGAGTTGAAGAAAGGAGCTCAGGGACACTGTCATTCACAAACCTGCAGAGTTATAAATGACAGCTATCGTCCAAAAATATATTGAAGTAAGGCTGCCAAGAGGACTTGAAAGCGGGGCAGAATTGCAGGAAACCGATTTCAGGAGGTAGACTGGAATTGCATGTAAAGCATAGGAAAAGAGGCAGAACGTCCACAATGATGCACTTGGGCAAGAAGTTCGTATGCGTTTTTTCCTGAATATATTCAGGAAAAAACGCATACGCCCTTTTTGGCCAACCAAGCAAGCTTGCAAAGGAAATCTGCACTACAATGAAGTCTCAATGCCCCCTGGTCAAAAAGGCCATCTGAAAAAAGTGTGAAATCCAGAAAGGCAGAACAGGCCATGGTGAACTGGGAGCCTTGTTATGCTGATGAGAGGGATGTAAATTGCCAACAACCACTCTGGAGAAGTGTATGGTGTTTATTGAAACATCTAAAAAATAAAGCAACAGAGCCTAGGGCACTTCCACTTATGGTCCTATAGCTTAGGAAAATTAAAATCAAAAAGACACAGCCACCCCAAAGTTTGGGACGGCTCTGTTTACAAGAACCTCGTTTACGGTACAAGTTCAATATCACAGAAAGCAAAAAATGGATAAAGATGTTGTGGTACTTACGTACAATGCAATATCACTCAGCAATGAAATCTATGTCATCAGGCCCATAGCAGCATAATGAGTGGATTCAGGTACGATGATTCTAAGTGAAATAAGTCACACAGAAAAAGAAACATCATAAGATATCACTACTACACGGAATGTAAACTTGGCTACACAGGAACTGAATTACAAAACAGAACAGGGTCTCAAATGTAGAAAACCAACTTATGCTTGCTGAAGGGGAAAGGTGAGTTGGGGTGCTGCATACAACCAGATACGGAAATTAGCACAGATACCCTTCCATAAGCCAAATATGTAATAGACAAGAGCTACTCCTTGCTCAACGTAGTGGACTCAACACCCCATATTAAACGCCTAAGAATATACCTGACTAATAAAAATCTTAAAACCTATGGATTTATATGTCTCTGAAAGAGAATCAAGCATGTGTACAGTGGCATAAACGCAGCAGTGATAGGATTGGTGAGGTTTGTTGAGCAAATGCAGACCCTTTGAAGTCATATTGCATGGTACCCATTCCATGGGTCTCAACTCTCCAGGTTTAAGGGATTCTTCCTTCAGCTAAAACATGCATGTAGAACCCAGAGTATGATCCTCCGTGTGATCGGGAAACGTGTTCAAATGTGTCTCAGTTTTCGTCCCCTGGTACTCGGGTGCAACATTCCAGAAGCTTTACTGACACTCTCCCCACTTGGAGAGTCAGTGCCTTTAACCTCCTGTTTGGTCCAGTTTGCAATTTCTGCGGAAAATGAACAGGAATAGGGAAAAACAATGAGAGACTAGCTGGAGGTGTCTCGACGGGCAAATTTAACTCTCATTTCCCACCAGGAAGAGGAGTTAACCAAGGCTCAGTGTGCCGTGCCGGAACCACACTAGGGTCTGAAGCAATCCTGCGGTATTGTGGCCAGCTCACAAGAAAGCGAGTCGAAGAAAGGAGCTCAGGGGCACTGTCATTCACAAACCTGCAGAGTTACAAATGACAGCTGTCCTCCAAAAATATATTGAAGTAAGGCTGCCAAGAGGACTTGAAAGCGGGGCAGAATTGCAGGAAACCGATTTCAGGAGGTAGACTGGAATTGCTTGTAAAGCATAGGAAAAGAGGCAGAACGTCCACAATGATGCACTTGGCCAAAAAGGGCGTATGCGTTTTTTCCTGAATATATTCAGGGAAAAACGCATACGCCCTTTTTGGCCAACCAAGCAAGCTTGCAAAGGAAATCTGCACTACAATGAAGTCTCAATGCCCCCCGGTCAAAAGGGCCAGCTGAAAAAAGTGTAAAATCCAGAAAGGCAGGACAGGCCATGGAGAACTGGGAGCCTTGTTATGCTGATGGGCTGGATGTATATTGCCAACAGCCACTCTGGAGAAGTGTATTGTGTTTCCTGAATCATCTACAAAACAAAGCAACAGAGCGTAGGGCACTTCCACTTATGGTCCTAAAGCTTAGGGAAATTAAAATCAAAAAGACACAGCCACCCCAAAGTTTGGGACGGCTCTGTTTACAAGAACCTCGTTTACGATACAAGTTGAATATCACAGAAAGCGAAAAATAGATAAAGAAGTTGTGGTACTTACGTACAAAGCAATATCACTCAGCAATGAAATCTATGTCATCAGGCCCGTAGCAGCATAATGAGTGGATTCAGGTACGATGATTCTAAGTGAAATAAGTCACACAGAAAAAGAAACATCATAAGATATCACTACTACACGGAATGTAAACTTGGCTACACAGGAACTGAATTACAAAACAGAACAGGGTCTCAAATGTAGAAAACCAACTTATGCTTGCTTAAGGGGAAAGGTGAGTTGGGGTGCTGCATAAAACCAGACATAGAAATTAGCACAGATACCGTTCCATAAGCCAAATTTGTAATAGACAAGAGCTACTCCCTGCTCAACGAAGTGGACTCAACACCCCATATTCAACGCCTAAGAATATATCTGACTAGTAAGAATGTTAAAACCTATGAATTTATATGTCTCCGAAAGAGAATCAAGCATGTGTACAGCGGCATAAACGCAGCAGTGATAGGATTGGTGAGGTTCGGTGAGCAAATGCAGACCCTTTGAAGTCATATTGCATGGTACCCATTCCATGGGTCTCAACTCTCTAGGTTTAAGGGATTCTTCCTTCAGCTAAAACATGCATGTGGAACCCAGAGTATGATCCACCGAGTGATCGGGAAACGTGTTCAAATGTGTCTCAGTTTTCGTGCCCTGGTACTCGGGTGCAACATTCCAGACGCTTTACTAACACTCTCCCCACTTGGAGAGTCAGTGCCTTTAACCTCCTGTTTGGCCCAGTTTGCAATTTCTGCGGAAAATGAACAGGAATAGGGAAAAACAATGAGAGACTAGCTGGAGGTGTCTGGACGGGCAAATTTAACTCTCATTTCCCACCAGGCAGAGGAATTAACCAAAGGCTCAGCGTGCCGTGCCGGAACCACACTAGGGCCTGAAGCAATCCTGCGGTGTTGCGGCCAGCTCACAAGAAAGCGAGTTGAAGAAAGGAGCTCAGGGACACTGTCATTCACAAACCTGCAGAGTTATAAATGACAGCTATGTCCAAAAATATATTGAAGTAAGGCTGCCAAGAGGACTTGAAAGCGGGGCAGAATTGCAGGAAACCGATTTCAGGAGGTAGACTGGAATTGCATGTAAAGCATAGGAAAAGAGGCAGAACGTCCACAATGATGCACTTGGCCAAGAAGTGCGTATGCGTTTTTTCCTGAATATATTCAGGAAAAAACGCATACGCCCTTTTTGGCCAACCAAGCAAGCTTGCAAAGGAAATCTGCACTACAATGAAGTCTCACTGCCCCCCGGTCAAAAAGGCCATCTGAAAAATGTGTAAAATCCACAAAGGCAGAACAGGCCATGGTGAACTGGGAGCCTTGTTTTGCTGATGAGTGGGATGTAAATTGCCAACAGCCACTCTGGAGAAGTGTATGGTGTTTAATCAAACATCTAAAAAATAAAGCAACAGAGCCCAGGGCACTTCCACTTATGGTCCTATAGCTTAGGGAAATTAAAATCAAAAAGACACAGCCACCCCAAACTTTGGGCCGGCTCTTTTTACAAGAATCTCGTTTACTATACAAGTTCAATATCACAGAAAGCGAAAAATGGATAAAGAAGTTGTGGTACTTACGTACAATGCAATATCACTCAGCAATGAAATCTATGTCATCAGGCCCGTAGCAGCATAATGAGTGGATTCAGGTACGATGATTCTAAGTGAAATAAGTCACACAGAAAAAGAAACATCTTAAGATATCACTAATACACGGAATGTAAACTTGGCTACACAGGAACTGAATTACAAAACAGAACAGGGTCTCAAATGTAGAAAACCAACTTATGCTTGCTTAAGGGGAAAGGTGAGTTGGGGTGCTGCATACAACCAGAGATTGAAATTAGCACAGATACCGTTCCATAAGCCAAATACGTAATAGACAAGAGCTACTCCTTGCTCAACGAAGTGGACTCAACACCCCATATTAAACGCCTAAGAATATACCTGACTAGTAAGAATCTTAAAACCTATAGATTTATATAACTCCAAAAGAGAATCAAGCATGTGTACAGCGGCATAAACGCAGCAGTGATAGGATTGGTGAGGTTCGGTGAGCAAATGCAGACCCTTTGAAGTCATATTGCATGGTACCCATTCCATGGGTCTCAACTCTCCAGGTTTAAGGGATTCATCCTTCAGCTAAAACATGCATGTGGAACCCAGAGTATGATCCACCGTGTGATCGGGAAACGTGTTCAAATGTGTCTCAGTTTTCGTCCCCTGGTACTCGGGTGCAACATTCCAGACGCTTTACTAACACTCTCCCCACTTGGAGAGTCATTGCCTTTAAACTCCTGTTTTTCCCAGTTTGCAATTTCTGCGGTAAATGAACAGGAATAGGGAGAACCTATGAGAGACTAGCTGGAGGTGTCTGGACGGGCAAATTTAACTCTCATTTCCCACCAGGCAGAGGAATTAACCAAAGGCTCAGTGTGCCATGCCAAAACCACACTAGGGCCTGAAGCAATCCTGCGGTGTTGCGGCCAGCTCACAAGAAAGCGAGTTGAAGAAAGGAGCTCAGGGGCTCTGTCATTCACAAACCTGCAGAGTTATAAATGACAGCTATCGTCCAAAAATATATTGAAGTAAAGCTGCCAAGAGGACTTGAAAGCGGGGCAGAATTGCAGGAAACCGATTTCAGGAGGTAGACTGGAATTGCATGTAAAGCATAGGAAAAGAGGCAGAACGTCCACAATGATGCACTTGGCCAAAAAGGGCGTATGCGTTTTTTCCTGAATATATTCAGGAAAAAACGCATACGCCCTTTTTGGCCAACCAAGCAAGCTTGCAAAGGAAATCTGCACTACAATGAAGTCTCAATGCCCCCCGGTCAAAAGGGTCATCTGAAAAATGTGTAAAATCCAGAAAGGCAGGACAGGCCATGGAGAACTGGGAGCCTAGTTATGCCGATGGGTGGGATGTAAATTGCCAACAGCCACTCTGGAGAAGTGTATGGTGTTTCCTGAAACATCTAAAAATCAAAGCAAAAGAGCCTAGGGCACTTCCACTTATGGTCCTAAAGCTTAGGGAAATTAAAATCAAAAAGACACAGCCACCCCAAAGTTTGGGCCGGCTCTGTTTACAAGAACCTCATTTACGGTACAAGTTCAATGTCACATAAATCGAAAAATGGATATAGAAGTTGTGGTACTCACGTACAATGCAATATCACTCAGCAATGAAATCTATGTCATCAGGCCCATAGCAGCATAATGAGTGGATTCAGGTACGATGATTCTAAGTGAAATAAGTCACGCAGAAAAAGAAACATCATAAGATATCACTAATAGACGGAATGTAAACTTGGCTACACAGGAACTGAATTACAAAACAGAACAGGGTCTCAAATGTAGAAAACCAACTTATGCTTGCTCAAGGGGAAAGGTGAATTGGGGTGCTGCATACAACCAGAGATTGAAATTAGCACAGATACCATTCCATAAGCCAAATACGTAATAGACAAGAGCTACTCCGTGCTCAACGAAGTGGACTCAACACCCCATATTAAACGCCTAAGAATATACCTGACTAGTAAGAATCTTAAAACCTATAGATTTATATAACTCCTAAAGAGAATCAAGCATGTGTACAGTGGCATAAACGCAGGAGTGATAGGATTGGTGAGGTTCGGTGAGCAAATGCAGACCCTTTGAAATCATATTGCATGGTACCCATTCCATGGGTCTCAACTCTCCAGGTTTAAGGGATTCTTCCTTCAGCTAAAACATGCATGTGGAACCCAGAGTATGATCCACCGTGTGATCGGGAAACGTGTTCAAATGTGTCTCAGTTTTCGTCCCCTGGTACTCGGGTGCAACATTCCAGACGCTTTACTAACACTCTCCCCACTTGGAGAGTCAATGCCTTTAACCTCCTGTTTGGCCCAGTTTGCAATTTCTGCGGAAAATGAACAGGAATAGGGAGAACCTACGAGAGACTAGCTGGAGGTGTCTGGACGGGCAAATTTAACTCTCATTTCCCACCAGGCAGAGGAATTAACCAAAGGCTCAGCGTGCCGTGCCGGAACCACACTAGGGCCTGAAGCAATCCTGCGGTGTTGCGGCCAGCTCACAAGAAAGCGAGTTGAAGAAAGGAGCTCAGGGACACTGTCTTTCACAAACCTGCAGAGTTATAAATGACAGCTATGTCCAAAAATATATTGAAGTAAGGCTGCCAAGAGGACTTGAAAGCGGGGCAGAATTGCAGGAAACCGATTTCAGGAGGTAGACTGGAATTGCATGTAAAGCATAGGAAAAGAGGCAGAACGTCCACAATGATGCACTTGGCCAAGAAGTGCGTATGCGTTTTTTCCTGAATATATTCAGGAAAAAACGCATACACCCTTTTTGGCCAACCAAGCAAGCTTGCAAAGGAAATCTGCACTACAATGAAGTCTCAATGCCCCCTGGTCAAAAAGGCCATCTGAAAAAAGTGTGAAATCCAGAAAGGCAGAACAGGCCATGGTGAACTGGGAGCCTTGTTATGCTGATGAGAGGGATGTAAATTGCCAACAACCACTCTGGAGAAGTGTATGGTGTTTATTGAAACATCTAAAAAATAAAGCAACAGAGCCTAGGGCACTTCCACTTATGGTCCTATAGCTTAGGAAAATTAAAATCAAAAAGACACAGCCACCCCAAAGTTTGGGACGGCTCTGTTTACAAGAACATCGTTTACGGTACAAGTTCAATATCACAGAAAGCGAAAAATGGATAAAGATGTTGTGGTACTTACGTACAATGCAATATCACTCAGCAATGAAATCTATGTCATCAGGCCCATAGCAGCATAATGAGTGGATTCAGGTACGATGATTCTAAGTGAAATAAGTCACACAGAAAAAGAAACATCATAAGATATCACTAATACACGGAATGTAAACTTGGCTACACAGGAACTGAATTACAAAACAGAACAGGGTCTCAAATGTAGAAAACCAACTTATGCTTGCTGAAGGGGAAAGGTGAGTTGGGGTGCTGCATACAACCAGAGATGGAAATTAGCACAGATACCCTTCCATAAGCCAAATATGTAATAGACAAGAGCTACTCCTTGCTCAACGTAGTGGACTCAACACCCCATATTAAACGCCTAAGAATATACCTGACTAATAAAAATCTTAAAACCTATGGATTTATATGTCTCTGAAAGAGAATCAAGCATGTGTACAGTGGCATAAATGCAGCAGTGATAGGATTGGTGAGGTTTGTTGAGCAAATGCAGACCCTTTGAAGTCATATTGCATGGTACCCATTCCATGGGTCTCAACTCTCCAGGTTTAAGGGATTCTTCCTTCAGCTAAAACATGCATGTGGAACCCAGAGTATGATCCACCGTGTGATCGGGAAACGTGTTCAAATGTGTCTCAGTTTTCGTCCCCTGGTACTCGGGTGCAACATTCCAGAAGCTTTACTGACACTCTCCCCACTTGGAGAGTCAGTGCCTTTAACCTCCTGTTTGGTCCAGTTTGCAATTTCTGCGGAAAATGAACAGGAATAGGGAAAAACAATGAGAGACTAGCTGGAGGTGTCTCGACGGGCAAATTTAACTCTCATTTCCCACCAGGAAGAGGACTTAACCAAAGGCTCAGTGTGCCGTGCCGGAACCACACTAGGGTCTGAAGCAATCCTGCGGTGTTGTGGCCAGCTCACAAGAAAGCAAGTCGAAGAAAGGAGCTCAGGGGCACTGTCATTCACAAACCTGCAGAGTTACAAATGACAGCTGTCCTCCAAAAATATATTGAAGTAAGGCTGCCAAGAGGACTTGAAAGCGGGGCAGAATTGCAGGAAACCGATTTCAGGAGGTAGACTGGAATTGCTTGTAAAGCATAGGAAAAGAGGCAGAACGTCCACAATGATGCACTTGGCCAAAAAGGGCGTATGCGTTTTTTCCTGAATATATTCAGGAAAAAACGCATACGCCCTTTTTGGCCAACCAAGCAAGCTTGCAAAGGAAATCTGCACTACAATGAAGTCTCAATGCCCCCCGGTCAAAAGGGCCAGCTGAAAAAAGTGTAAAATCCAGAAAGGCAGGACAGGCCATGGAGAACTGGGAGCCTTGTTATGCTGATGGGCTGGATGTATATTGCCAACAGCCACTCTGGAGAAGTGTATTGTGTTTCCTGAATCATCTACAAAACAAAGCAAAAGAGCGTAGGGCACTTCCACTTATGGTCCTAAAGCTTAGGGAAATTAAAATCAAAAAGACACAGCCACCCCAAAGTTTGGGACGGCTCTGTTTACAAGAACCTCGTTTACGATACAAGTTGAATATCACAGAAAGCGAAAAATGGATAAAGAAGTTGTGGTACTTACGTACAATGCAATATCACTCAGCAATGAAATCTATGTCATCAGGCCCGTAGCAGCATAATGAGTGGATTCAGGTACGATGATTCTAAGTGAAATAAGTCACACAGAAAAAGAAACATCATAAGATATCACTAATACACGGAATGTAAACTTGGCTACACAGGAACTGAATTACAAAACAGAACAGGGTCTCAAATGTAGAAAACCAACTTATGCTTGCTTAAGGGGAAAGGTGAGTTGGGGTGCTGCATAAAAGCAGACATAGAAATTAGCACAGATACCGTTCCATAAGCCAAATTTGTAATAGACAAGAGCTACTCCCTGCTCAACGAAGTGGACTCAACACCCCATATTCAACGCCTAAGAATATATCTGACTAGTAAGAATGTTAAAACCTATGAATTTATATGTCTCCGAAAGAGAATCAAGCATGTGTACAGCAGCATAAACGCAGCAGTCATAGGATTGGTGAGGTTCGGTGAGCAAATGCAGACCCTTTGAAGTCATATTGCATGGTACCCATTCCATGGGTCTCAACTCTCCAGGTTTAAGGGATTCATCCTTCAGCTAAAACATGCATGTGGAACCGAGAGTATGATCCACCGTGTGATCGGGAAACGTGTTCAAATGTGTCTCAGTTTTCGTCCCCTGGTACTCGGGTGCAACATTCCAGAAGCTTTACTAACACTCTCCCCACTTGGAGAGTCAATGCCTTTAACCTCCTGTTTGGCCCAGTTTGCAATTTCTGCGGAAAATGAACAGGAATAGGGAGAACCTACGAGAGACTAGCTGGAGGTGTCTGGACAGGCAAATTTAACTCTCATTTCCCACCAGGCAGAGGAATTAACCAAAGGCTCAGTGTGCCATGACACAACCACACTAGGGCCTGAAGCAATCCTGCGGTGTTGCGGCCAGCTCACAAGAAAGCGAGTTGAAGAAAGGAGCTCAGGGGCACTGTCATTCACAAACCTGCAGAGTTATAAATGACAGCTATCGTCCAAAAATATACTGAAGTAAGGCTGCCAAGAGGACCTGAAAGCGGGGCAGAATTGCAGGAAACCGATTTCAGGAGGTAGACTGGAATTGCATGTAAAGCATAGGAAAAGAGGCAGAACGTCCACAATGATGCACTTGGCCAAAAAGGGCGTATGCGTTTTTTCCTGAATATATTCAGGAAAAAACGCATACGCCCTTTTTGGCCAACCAAGCAAGCTTGCAAAGGAAATCTGCACTACAATGAAGTCTCAATGCCCCCCGGTCAAAAGGGTCATCTGAAAAAAGTGTAAAATCCAGAAAGGCAGGACAGGCCATGGAGAACTGGGAGCCTATATGCCGATGGGTGGGATGTAAATTGCCAACAGCCACTCTGGAGAAGTGTATGGTGTGTCCTGAAACATATAAAAAACAAAGCAAAAGAGCCTAGGGCACTTCCACTTATGGTCCTAAAGCTTAGGGAAATTAAAATCAAAAGACACAGCCACCCCAAAGTTTGGGACAGCTCTGTTTACAAGAACTTCTTTTACGGTACAAGTTCAATGTCACAGAAGTCGAAAAATGGATATAGAAGTTGTGATACTCACGTACAATGCAATATCACTCAGCAATGAAATCTATGTCATCAGGCCCATAGCAGCATAATGAGTGGATTCAGGTACGATGATTCTAAGTGAAATAAGTCACACAGAAAAAGAAACATCATAAGATATCTCTAATACACGGAATGTAAACTTGGCTACACAGGAACTGAATTACAAAACAGAACAGGGTCTCAAATGTAGAAAACCAACTTATGCTTGCTTAAGGGGAAAGGTGAGTTGGGGTGCTGCATAAAACCAGAGATTGAAATTAACACAGATTCCGTTCCATAAGCCAAATATGTAATAGACAAGAGCTACTCCTTGCTCAACGAAGTGGACTCAACACCCCATATTAAACGCTTAAGAATATACCTGACTAGTAAGAATCCTAAAACCTATGGATTTATATGTCTCCGAAAGAGAATCAACTGTGTGTACAGCTGCATAAACGCAGCAGTGATAGGACTGGTGAGGTTCGGTGAGCAAATGCAGACCCTTTGAAGTCATATTGCATGGTACCCATTCCATGGGTCTCAACTCTCTAGGTTTAAGGGATTCTTCCTTCAGCTAAAACATGCATGTGGAACCCAGAGTATGATCCACCGTGTGATCGGGAAACGTGTTCAAATGTGTCTCAGTTTTTGTCCCCTGGTACTCGGGTGCAACATTCCAGACGCTTTACTAACACTCTCCCCACTTGGAGAGTCAGTGCCTTTAACCTCCTGTTTGGCCCAGTTTGCAATTTCTGCGGAAAATGAACAGGAATAGGGAAAAACAATGAGAGCCTAGCTGGAGGTGTCTGGACGGGCAAATTTAACTCTCATTTCCCACCAGGCAGAGGAATTAACCAAAGGCTCAGCGTGCCGTGCCGGAACCACACTAGGGCCTGAAGCAATCCTGCGGTGTTGCGGCCAGCTCACAAGAAAGCGAGTTGAAGAAAGGAGCTCAGGGACACTGTCATTCACAAACCTGCAGAGTTATAAATGACAGCTATGTCCAAAAATATATTGAAGTAAGGCTGCCAAGAGGACTTGAAAGCGGGGCAGAATTGCAGGAAACCGATTTCAGGAGGTAGACTGGAATTGCATGTAAAGCATAGGAATAGAGGCAGAACGTCCACAATGATGCACTTGGCCAAGAAGTGCGTATGCGTTTTTTCCTGAATATATTCAGGAAAAAACGCATACGCCCTTTTTGGCCAACCAAGCAAGCTTGCAAAGGAAATCTGCACTACAATGAAGTCTCAATGCCCCCTGGTCAAAAAGGCCATCTGAAAAAAGTGTGAAATCCAGAAAGGCAGAACAGGCCATGGTGAACTGGGAGCCTTGTTATGCTGATGAGAGGGATGTAAATTGCCAACAACCACTCTGGAGAAGTGTATGGTGTTTATTGAAACATCTAAAAAATAAAGCAACAGAGCCTAGGGCACTTCCACTTATGGTCCTATAGCTTAGGAAAATTAAAATCAAAAAGACACAGCCACCCCAAAGTTTGGGACGGCTCTGTTTACAAGAACCTCGTTTACGGTACAAGTTCAATATCACAGAAAGCGAAAAATGGATAAAGATGTTGTGGTACTTACGTACAATGCAATATCACTCAGCAATGAAATCTATGTCATCAGGCCCATAGCAGCATAATGAGTGGATTCAGGTACGATGATTCTAAGTGAAATAAGTCACACAGAAAAAGAAACATCATAAGATATCACTAATACACGGAATGTAAACTTGGCTACACAGGAACTGAATTACAAAACAGAACAGGGTCTCAAATGTAGAAAACCAACTTATGCTTGCTGAAGGGGAAAGGTGAGTTGGGGTGCTGCATACAACCAGAGATGGAAATTAGCACAGATACCCTTCCATAAGCCAAATATGTAATAGACAAGAGCTACTCCTTGCTCAACGTAGTGGACTCAACACCCCATATTAAACGCCTAAGAATATACCTGACTAATAAAAATCTTAAAACCTATGGATTTATATGTCTCTGAAAGAGAATCAAGCATGTGTACAGTGGCATAAATGCAGCAGTGATAGGATTGGTGAGGTTTGTTGAGCAAATGCAGACCCTTTGAAGTCATATTGCATGGTACCCATTCCATGGGTCTCAACTCTCCAGGTTTAAGGGATTCTTCCTTCAGCTAAAACATGCATGTGGAACCCAGAGTATGATCCACCGTGTGATCGGGAAACGTGTTCAAATGTGTCTCAGTTTTCGTCCCCTGGTACTCGGGTGCAACATTCCAGAAGCTTTACTGACACTCTCCCCACTTGGAGAGTCAGTGCCTTTAACCTCCTGTTTGGTCCAGTTTGCAATTTCTGCGGAAAATGAACAGGAATAGGGAAAAACAATGAGAGACTAGCTGGAGGTGTCTCGACGGGCAAATTTAACTCTCATTTCCCACCAGGAAGAGGACTTAACCAAAGGCTCAGTGTGCCGTGCCGGAACCACACTAGGGTCTGAAGCAATCCTGCGGTGTTGTGGCCAGCTCACAAGAAAGCAAGTCGAAGAAAGGAGCTCAGGGGCACTGTCATTCACAAACCTGCAGAGTTACAAATGACAGCTGTCCTCCAAAAATATATTGAAGTAAGGCTGCCAAGAGGACTTGAAAGCGGGGCAGAATTGCAGGAAACCGATTTCAGGAGGTAGACTGGAATTGCTTGTAAAGCATAGGAAAAGAGGCAGAACGTCCACAATGATGCACTTGGCCAAAAAGGGCGTATGCGTTTTTTCCTGAATATATTCAGGAAAAAACGCATACGCCCTTTTTGGCCAACCAAGCAAGCTTGCAAAGGAAATCTGCACTACAATGAAGTCTCAATGCCCCCCGGTCAAAAGGGCCAGCTGAAAAAAGTGTAAAATCCAGAAAGGCAGGACAGGCCATGGAGAACTGGGAGCCTTGTTATGCTGATGGGCTGGATGTATATTGCCAACAGCCACTCTGGAGAAGTGTATTGTGTTTCCTGAATCATCTACAAAACAAAGCAAAAGAGCGTAGGGCACTTCCACTTATGGTCCTAAAGCTTAGGGAAATTAAAATCAAAAAGACACAGCCACCCCAAAGTTTGGGACGGCTCTGTTTACAAGAACCTCGTTTACGATACAAGTTGAATATCACAGAAAGCGAAAAATGGATAAAGAAGTTGTGGTACTTACGTACAATGCAATATCACTCAGCAATGAAATCTATGTCATCAGGCCCGTAGCAGCATAATGAGTGGATTCAGGTACGATGATTCTAAGTGAAATAAGTCACACAGAAAAAGAAACATCATAAGATATCACTAATACACGGAATGTAAACTTGGCTACACAGGAACTGAATTACAAAACAGAACAGGGTCTCAAATGTAGAAAACCAACTTATGCTTGCTTAAGGGGAAAGGTGAGTTGGGGTGCTGCATAAAAGCAGACATAGAAATTAGCACAGATACCGTTCCATAAGCCAAATTTGTAATAGACAAGAGCTACTCCCTGCTCAACGAAGTGGACTCAACACCCCATATTCAACGCCTAAGAATATATCTGACTAGTAAGAATGTTAAAACCTATGAATTTATATGCCTCCGAAAGAGAATCAAGCATGTGTACAGCAGCATAAACGCAGCAGTCATAGGATTGGTGAGGTTCGGTGAGCAAATGCAGACCCTTTGAAGTCATATTGCATGGTACCCATTCCATGGGTCTCAACTCTCCAGGTTTAAGGGATTCATCCTTCAGCTAAAACATGCATGTGGAACCGAGAGTATGATCCACCGTGTGATCGGGAAACGTGTTCAAATGTGTCTCAGTTTTCGTCCCCTGGTACTCGGGTGCAACATTCCAGAAGCTTTACTAACACTCTCCCCACTTGGAGAGTCAATGCCTTTAACCTCCTGTTTGGCCCAGTTTGCAATTTCTGCGGAAAATGAACAGGAATAGGGAGAACCTACGAGAGACTAGCTGGAGGTGTCTGGACAGGCAAATTTAACTCTCATTTCCCACCAGGCAGAGGAATTAACCAAAGGCTCAGTGTGCCATGACACAACCACACTAGGGCCTGAAGCAATCCTGCGGTGTTGCGGCCAGCTCACAAGAAAGCGAGTTGAAGAAAGGAGCTCAGGGGCACTGTCATTCACAAACCTGCAGAGTTATAAATGACAGCTATCGTCCAAAAATATACTGAAGTAAGGCTGCCAAGAGGACCTGAAAGCGGGGCAGAATTGCAGGAAACCGATTTCAGGAGGTAGACTGGAATTGCATGTAAAGCATAGGAAAAGAGGCAGAACGTCCACAATGATGCACTTGGCCAAAAAGGGCGTATGCGTTTTTTCCTGAATATATTCAGGAAAAAACGCATACGCCCTTTTTGGCCAACCAAGCAAGCTTGCAAAGGAAATCTGCACTACAATGAAGTCTCAATGCCCCCCGGTCAAAAGGGTCATCTGAAAAAAGTGTAAAATCCAGAAAGGCAGGACAGGCCATGGAGAACTGGGAGCCTATATGCCGATGGGTGGGATGTAAATTGCCAACAGCCACTCTGGAGAAGTGTATGGTGTGTCCTGAAACATATAAAAAACAAAGCAAAAGAGCCTAGGGCACTTCCACTTATGGTCCTAAAGCTTAGGGAAATTAAAATCAAAAGACACAGCCACCCCAAAGTTTGGGACAGCTCTGTTTACAAGAACTTCTTTTACGGTACAAGTTCAATGTCACAGAAGTCGAAAAATGGATATAGAAGTTGTGATACTCACGTACAATGCAATATCACTCAGCAATGAAATCTATGTCATCAGGCCCATAGCAGCATAATGAGTGGATTCAGGTACGATGATTCTAAGTGAAATAAGTCACACAGAAAAAGAAACATCATAAGATATCTCTAATACACGGAATGTAAACTTGGCTACACAGGAACTGAATTACAAAACAGAACAGGGTCTCAAATGTAGAAAACCAACTTATGCTTGCTTAAGGGGAAAGGTGAGTTGGGGTGCTGCATAAAACCAGAGATTGAAATTAACACAGATTCCGTTCCATAAGCCAAATATGTAATAGACAAGAGCTACTCCTTGCTCAACGAAGTGGACTCAACACCCCATATTAAACGCTTAAGAATATACCTGACTAGTAAGAATCCTAAAACCTATGGATTTATATGTCTCCGAAAGAGAATCAACTGTGTGTACAGCTGCATAAACGCAGCAGTGATAGGACTGGTGAGGTTCGGTGAGCAAATGCAGACCCTTTGAAGTCATATTGCATGGTACCCATTCCATGGGTCTCAACTCTCTAGGTTTAAGGGATTCTTCCTTCAGCTAAAACATGCATGTGGAACCCAGAGTATGATCCACCGTGTGATCGGGAAACGTGTTCAAATGTGTCTCAGTTTTTGTCCCCTGGTACTCGGGTGCAACATTCCAGACGCTTTACTAACACTCTCCCCACTTGGAGAGTCAGTGCCTTTAACCTCCTGTTTGGCCCAGTTTGCAATTTCTGCGGAAAATGAACAGGAATAGGGAAAAACAATGAGAGCCTAGCTGGAGGTGTCTGGACGGGCAAATTTAACTCTCATTTCCCACCAGGCAGAGGAATTAACCAAAGGCTCAGCGTGCCGTGCCGGAACCACACTAGGGCCTGAAGCAATCCTGCGGTGTTGCGGCCAGCTCACAAGAAAGCGAGTTGAAGAAAGGAGCTCAGGGACACTGTCATTCACAAACCTGCAGAGTTATAAATGACAGCTATGTCCAAAAATATATTGAAGTAAGGCTGCCAAGAGGACTTGAAAGCGGGGCAGAATTGCAGGAAACCGATTTCAGGAGGTAGACTGGAATTGCATGTAAAGCATAGGAATAGAGGCAGAACGTCCACAATGATGCACTTGGCCAAGAAGTGCGTATGCGTTTTTTCCTGAATATATTCAGGAAAAAACGCATACGCCCTTTTTGGCCAACCAAGCAAGCTTGCAAAGGAAATCTGCACTACAATGAAGTCTCAATGCCCCCTGGTCAAAAAGGCCATCTGAAAAAAGTGTGAAATCCAGAAAGGCAGAACAGGCCATGGTGAACTGGGAGCCTTGTTATGCTGATGAGAGGGATGTAAATTGCCAACAACCACTCTGGAGAAGTGTATGGTGTTTATTGAAACATCTAAAAAATAAAGCAACAGAGCCTAGGGCACTTCCACTTATGGTCCTATAGCTTAGGAAAATTAAAATCAAAAAGACACAGCCACCCCAAAGTTTGGGACGGCTCTGTTTACAAGAACCTCGTTTACGGTACAAGTTCAATATCACAGAAAGCGAAAAATGGATAAAGATGTTGTGGTACTTACGTACAATGCAATATCACTCAGCAATGAAATCTATGTCATCAGGCCCATAGCAGCATAATGAGTGGATTCAGGTACGATGATTCTAAGTGAAATAAGTCACACAGAAAAAGAAACATCATAAGATATCACTAATACACGGAATGTAAACTTGGCTACACAGGAACTGAATTACAAAACAGAACAGGGTCTCAAATGTAGAAAACCAACTTATGCTTGCTTAAGGGGAAAGGTGAGTTGGGGTGCTGCATACAACCAGAGATGGAAATTAGCACAG
The DNA here is from genome assembly GCF_949774975.1 of Lagenorhynchus albirostris. Taxonomy (NCBI): domain Eukaryota; kingdom Metazoa; phylum Chordata; class Mammalia; order Artiodactyla; family Delphinidae; genus Lagenorhynchus; species Lagenorhynchus albirostris. The sequence continues at coordinate 58,145,007 of NC_083098.1, read as the reverse complement.
ATACCCTTCCATAAGCCAAATATGTAATAGACAAGAGCTACTCCTTGCTCAACGTAGTGGACTCAACACCCCATATTAAACGCCTAAGAATATACCTGACTAATAAAAATCTTAAAACCTATGGATTTATATGTCTCTGAAAGAGAATCAAGCATGTGTACAGTGGCATAAATGCAGCAGTGATAGGATTGGTGAGGTTTGTTGAGCAAATGCAGACCCTTTGAAGTCATATTGCATGGTACCCATTCCATGGGTCTCAACTCTCCAGGTTTAAGGGATTCTTCCTTCAGCTAAAACATGCATGTGGAACCCAGAGTATGATCCACCGTGTGATCGGGAAACGTGTTCAAATGTGTCTCAGTTTTCGTCCCCTGGTACTCGGGTGCAACATTCCAGAAGCTTTACTGACACTCTCCCCACTTGGAGAGTCAGTGCCTTTAACCTCCTGTTTGGTCCAGTTTGCAATTTCTGCGGAAAATGAACAGGAATAGGGAAAAACAATGAGAGACTAGCTGGAGGTGTCTCGACGGGCAAATTTAACTCTCATTTCCCACCAGGAAGAGGACTTAACCAAAGGCTCAGTGTGCCGTGCCGGAACCACACTAGGGTCTGAAGCAATCCTGCGGTGTTGTGGCCAGCTCACAAGAAAGCAAGTCGAAGAAAGGAGCTCAGGGGCACTGTCATTCACAAACCTGCAGAGTTACAAATGACAGCTGTCCTCCAAAAATATATTGAAGTAAGGCTGCCAAGAGGACTTGAAAGCGGGGCAGAATTGCAGGAAACCGATTTCAGGAGGTAGACTGGAATTGCTTGTAAAGCATAGGAAAAGAGGCAGAACGTCCACAATGATGCACTTGGCCAAAAAGGGCGTATGCGTTTTTTCCTGAATATATTCAGGAAAAAACGCATACGCCCTTTTTGGCCAACCAAGCAAGCTTGCAAAGGAAATCTGCACTACAATGAAGTCTCAATGCCCCCCGGTCAAAAGGGCCAGCTGAAAAAAGTGTAAAATCCAGAAAGGCAGGACAGGCCATGGAGAACTGGGAGCCTTGTTATGCTGATGGGCTGGATGTATATTGCCAACAGCCACTCTGGAGAAGTGTATTGTGTTTCCTGAATCATCTACAAAACAAAGCAAAAGAGCGTAGGGCACTTCCACTTATGGTCCTAAAGCTTAGGGAAATTAAAATCAAAAAGACACAGCCACCCCAAAGTTTGGGACGGCTCTGTTTACAAGAACCTCGTTTACGATACAAGTTGAATATCACAGAAAGCGAAAAATGGATAAAGAAGTTGTGGTACTTACGTACAATGCAATATCACTCAGCAATGAAATCTATGTCATCAGGCCCGTAGCAGCATAATGAGTGGATTCAGGTACGATGATTCTAAGTGAAATAAGTCACACAGAAAAAGAAACATCATAAGATATCACTAATACACGGAATGTAAACTTGGCTACACAGGAACTGAATTACAAAACAGAACAGGGTCTCAAATGTAGAAAACCAACTTATGCTTAAGGGGAAAGGTGAGTTGGGGTGCTGCATAAAAGCAGACATAGAAATTAGCACAGATACCGTTCCATAAGCCAAATTTGTAATAGACAAGAGCTACTCCCTGCTCAACGAAGTGGACTCAACACCCCATATTCAACGCCTAAGAATATATCTGACTAGTAAGAATGTTAAAACCTATGAATTTATATGTCTCCGAAAGAGAATCAAGCATGTGTACAGCAGCATAAACGCAGCAGTCATAGGATTGGTGAGGTTCGGTGAGCAAATGCAGACCCTTTGAAGTCATATTGCATGGTACCCATTCCATGGGTCTCAACTCTCCAGGTTTAAGGGATTCATCCTTCAGCTAAAACATGCAGGTGGAACCGAGAGTATGATCCACCGTGTGATCGGGAAACGTGTTCAAATGTGTCTCAGTTTTCGTCCCCTGGTACTCGGGTGCAACATTCCAGAAGCTTTACTAACACTCTCCCCACTTGGAGAGTCAATGCCTTTAACCTCCTGTTTGGCCCAGTTTGCAATTTCTGCGGAAAATGAACAGGAATAGGGAGAACCTACGAGAGACTAGCTGGAGGTGTCTGGACAGGCAAATTTAACTCTCATTTCCCACCAGGCAGAGGAATTAACCAAAGGCTCAGTGTGCCATGACACAACCACACTAGGGCCTGAAGCAATCCTGCGGTGTTGCGGCCAGCTCACAAGAAAGCGAGTTGAAGAAAGGAGCTCAGGGGCACTGTCATTCACAAACCTGCAGAGTTATAAATGACAGCTATCGTCCAAAAATATACTGAAGTAAGGCTGCCAAGAGGACCTGAAAGCGGGGCAGAATTGCAGGAAACCGATTTCAGGAGGTAGACTGGAATTGCATGTAAAGCATAGGAAAAGAGGCAGAACGTCCACAATGATGCACTTGGCCAAAAAGGGCGTATGCGTTTTTTCCTGAATATATTCAGGAAAAAACGCATACGCCCTTTTTGGCCAACCAAGCAAGCTTGCAAAGGAAATCTGCACTACAATGAAGTCTCAATGCCCCCCGGTCAAAAGGGTCATCTGAAAAAAGTGTAAAATCCAGAAAGGCAGGACAGGCCATGGAGAACTGGGAGCCTATATGCCGATGGGTGGGATGTAAATTGCCAACAGCCACTCTGGAGAAGTGTATGGTGTGTCCTGAAACATATAAAAAACAAAGCAAAAGAGCCTAGGGCACTTCCACTTATGGTCCTATAGCTTAGGGAAATTAAAATCAAAAGACACAGCCACCCCAAAGTTTGGGACAGCTCTGTTTACAAGAACTTCTTTTACGGTACAAGTTCAATGTCACAGAAGTCGAAAAATGGATATAGAAGTTGTGATACTCACGTACAATGCAATATCACTCAGCAATGAAATCTATGTCATCAGGCCCATAGCAGCATAATGAGTGGATTCAGGTACGATGATTCTAAGTGAAATAAGTCACACAGAAAAAGAAACATCATAAGATATCTCTAATACACGGAATGTAAACTTGGCTACACAGGAACTGAATTACAAAACAGAACAGGGTCTCAAATGTAGAAAACCAACTTATGCTTGCTTAAGGGGAAAGGTGAGTTGGGGTGCTGCATAAAACCAGAGATTGAAATTAACACAGATTCCGTTCCATAAGCCAAATATGTAATAGACAAGAGCTACTCCTTGCTCAACGAAGTGGACTCAACACCCCATATTAAACGCTTAAGAATATACCTGACTAGTAAGAATCCTAAAACCTATGGATTTATATGTCTCCGAAAGAGAATCAACTGTGTGTACAGCTGCATAAACGCAGCAGTGATAGGACTGGTGAGGTTCGGTGAGCAAATGCAGACCCTTTGAAGTCATATTGCATGGTACCCATTCCATGGGTCTCAACTCTCTAGGTTTAAGGGATTCTTCCTTCAGCTAAAACATGCATGTGGAACCCAGAGTATGATCCACCGTGTGATCGGGAAACGTGTTCAAATGTGTCTCAGTTTTTGTCCCCTGGTACTCGGGTGCAACATTCCAGACGCTTTACTAACACTCTCCCCACTTGGAGAGTCAGTGCCTTTAACCTCCTGTTTGGCCCAGTTTGCAATTTCTGCGGAAAATGAACAGGAATAGGGAAAAACAATGAGAGCCTAGCTGGAGGTGTCTGGACGGGCAAATTTAACTCTCATTTCCCACCAGGCAGAGGAATTAACCAAAGGCTCAGCGTGCCGTGCCGGAACCACACTAGGGCCTGAAGCAATCCTGCGGTGTTGCGGCCAGCTCACAAGAAAGCGAGTTGAAGAAAGGAGCTCAGGGACACTGTCATTCACAAACCTGCAGAGTTATAAATGACAGCTATGTCCAAAAATATATTGAAGTAAGGCTGCCAAGAGGACTTGAAAGCGGGGCAGAATTGCAGGAAACCGATTTCAGGAGGTAGACTGGAATTGCATGTAAAGCATAGGAATAGAGGCAGAACGTCCACAATGATGCACTTGGCCAAGAAGTGCGTATGCGTTTTTTCCTGAATATATTCAGGAAAAAACGCATACGCCCTTTTTGGCCAACCAAGCAAGCTTGCAAAGGAAATCTGCACTACAATGAAGTCTCAATGCCCCCTGGTCAAAAAGGCCATCTGAAAAAAGTGTGAAATCCAGAAAGGCAGAACAGGCCATGGTGAACTGGGAGCCTTGTTATGCTGATGAGAGGGATGTAAATTGCCAACAACCACTCTGGAGAAGTGTATGGTGTTTATTGAAACATCTAAAAAATAAAGCAACAGAGCCTAGGGCACTTCCACTTATGGTCCTATAGCTTAGGAAAATTAAAATCAAAAAGACACAGCCACCCCAAAGTTTGGGACGGCTCTGTTTACAAGAACCTCGTTTACGGTACAAGTTCAATATCACAGAAAGCGAAAAATGGATAAAGATGTTGTGGTACTTACGTACAATGCAATATCACTCAGCAATGAAATCTATGTCATCAGGCCCATAGCAGCATAATGAGTGGATTCAGGTACGATGATTCTAAGTGAAATAAGTCACACAGAAAAAGAAACATCATAAGATATCACTACTACACGGAATGTAAACTTGGCTACACAGGAACTGAATTACAAAACAGAACAGGGTCTCAAATGTAGAAAACCAACTTATGCTTGCTGAAGGGGAAAGGTGAGTTGGGGTGCTGCATACAACCAGAGATGGAAATTAGCACAGATACCCTTCCATAAGCCAAATATGTAATAGACAAGAGCTACTCCTTGCTCAACGAAGTGGACTGAGCACCGCATATTAAACGCCTAAGAATATACCTGACTAGTAATCATCTTAAAACCTATGAATTTATATGTCTCCGAAAGAGAATCAAGCATGTGTACAGCAGCATAAACGCAGCAGTGATAGGATTGGTGAGGTTCGGTGAGCAAATGCAGACCCTTTGAAGTCATATTGCATGGTACCCATTCCATGGGTCTCAACTCTCCAGGTTTAAGGGATTCATCCTTCAGCTAAAACATGCATGTGGAACCGAGAGTATGATCCACCGTGTGATCGGGAAACGTGTTCAAATGTGTCTCAGTTTTCGTCCCCTGTTACTCGGGTGCAACATTCCAGAAGCTTTACTAACACTCTCCCCACTTGGAGAGTCAATGCCTTTAACCTACTGTTTGGCCCAGTTTGCAATTTCTGCGGAAAATGAACAGGAATAGGGAAAAACAATGAGAGCCTAGCTGGAGGTGTCTGGACGGGCAAATTTAACTCTCATTTCCCACCAGGCAGAGGAATTAACCAAAGGCTCAGCGTGCCGTGCCGGAACCACACTAGGGCCTGAAGCAATCCTGCGGTGTTGCGGCCAGCTCACAAGAAAGCGAGTTGAAGAAAGGAGCTCAGGGACACTGTCATTCACAAACCTGCAGAGTTATAAATGACAGCTATGTCCAAAAATATATTGAAGTAAGGCTGCCAAGAGGACTTGAAAGCGGGGCAGAATTGCAGGAAACCGATTTCAGGAGGTAGACTGGAATTGCATGTAAAGCATAGGAAAAGAGGCAGAACGTCCACAATGATGCACTTGGCCAAGAAGTGCGTATGCGTTTTTTCCTGAATATATTCAGGAAAAAACGCATACGCCCTTTTTGGCCAACCAAGCAAGCTTGCAAAGGAAATCTGCACTACAATGAAGTCTCACTGCCCCCCGGTCAAAAAGGCCATCTGAAAAAAGTGTAAAATCCAGAAAGGCAGGACAGGCCATGGAGAACTGGGAGCCTCGTTATGCTGATGGGTGGGATGTAAATTGCCAACAGCCACTCTGGAGAAGTGTATGGTGTTTCCTGAATCATCTACAAAACAAAGCAACAGAGCCTAGGGTACTTCCACTTATGGTCCAAAAGCTTAGGGAAATTAAAATCAAAAAGACACAGCCACCCAAATATTTGGGACGGCTCTGTTTACAAGAACCTCGTTTACGGTACAAGTTCAATATCACAGAAAGCGAAAAATGAATAAAGATGTTGTGATACTCACGTACAATGCAATAAAACTCAGCAATGAAATCTATGTCATCAGGCCCATAGCAGCATAATGAGTGGATTCAGGTATGATGATTCTAAGTGAAATAAGTCACACAGAAAAAGAAACATCATAAGATATCACTAATACACGGAATGTAAACTTGGCTACACAGGAACTGAATTACAAAACAGAACAGGGTCTCAAATGTAGAAAACCAACTTATGCTTGCTTAAGGGGAAAGGTGAGTTGGGGTGCTGCATACAACCAGAGATGGAAATTAGCACAGATACCGTTCCATAAGCCAAATATGTAATAGACAAGAGCTACTCCTTGCTCAACGAAGTGGACTCAACACCCCATATTAAACGCTTAAGAATATATCTGACTAGTAAGAATCTTAAAACCTATGGATTTATATGTCTCCGAAAGAGAATCAAGCATGTGTACAGCGGCACAAACGCAGCAGTGATAGGATTGGTGAGGTTCGGTGAGCAAATGCAGACCCTTTGAAGTCATATTGCATGGTACCCATTCCATGGGTCTCAAATCTCCAGGTTTAAGGGATTCTTCCTTCAGCTAAAACATGCATGTGGAACCCAGAGTATGATCCACCGTGTGATCGGGAAACGTGTTCAAATGTGTCTCAGTTTTCGTCCCCTGGTACTCGGGTGCAACATTCCAGAAGCTTTACTAACACTCTCCCCACTTGGAAAGTCAGTGCCTTTAACACTCCTGTTTGGCCCAGTTTGCAATTTCTGCGGAAAATGAACAGGAATAGGGAGAACCTACGAGAGACTAGCTGGAGGTGTCTGGACGGGCAAATTTAACTCTCATTTCCCACCAGGCAGAGGAATTAACGAAAGGCTCAGTGTGCCATGTCAGAACCACACTAGGGCCTAAAGCAATCCTGCGGTGTTGCGGCCAGCTCACATGAAAGCGAGTTGAAGAAAGGAGCTCAGGGACACTGTCATTCACAAACCTGCAGAGTTATAAATGACAGCTATCGTCCAAAAATATATTGAAGTAAGGCTGCCAAGAGGTGTTGAAAGCGGGGCAGAATTGCAGGAAACCGAGTTCAGGAGGTAGACTGGAATTGCATGTAAAGCATAGGAAAAGAGGCAGAACGTCCACAATGATGCACTTGGCCAAAAAGGACGTATGCGTTTTTTCCTGAATATATTCAGGAAAAAACGCATACGCCCTTTTTGGCCAACCAAGCAAGCTTGCAAAGGAAATCTGCACTACAATGAAGTCTCAATGCCCCCCGGTCAAAAGGGTCATCTGAAAAAAGTGTAAAATCCAGAAAGGCAGGACAGGCCATGGAGAACTGGGAGACTCGTTATGCTGATGGGTGGGATGTAAATTGCCAACAGCCACTCTGGAGAAGTGTATGGTGTTTAATCAAACATCTAAAAAACAAAGCAACAGAGCCTAGGGCACTTCCACTTATGGTCCTATAGCTTAGGGAAATTAAAATCAAAAATACACAGCCACCCCAAAGATTTGGACGGCTCTGTTGACAAGAATCTCGTTTACGATACAAGTTCAATATCACAGAAAGCGAAAAATGGATAAAGAAGTTGTGGTACTTACGTACAATGCAATATCACTCAGCAATGAAATCTATGTCATCAGGCCCGTAGCAGCATAATGAGTGGATTCAGGTACGATGATTCTAAGTGAAATAAGTCACACGGAATAAGAAACATTATAAGATATCACTACTACACGGAATGTAAACTTGGCTACACAGGAACTGAATTACAAAACAGAACAGGGTCTCAAATGTAGAAAACCAACTTATGCTTGCTTAAGGGGAAAGGTGAGTTGGGGTGCTGCATAAAACCAGAGATTGAAATTAGCACAGATACCGTTCCATAAGCCAAATTTGTAATAGACAAGAGCTACTCCTTGCTCAACGAAGTGGACTCAACACCCCATATTAAACGCCTAAGAATATATCTGACTAGTAAGAATCTTAAAACCTATGGATTTATATGTCTCCAGAAGAGAATCAAGCATGTGTACAGCAGCATAAACCCAGCGGTGATAGGATTGGTGAGGTTCGGTGAGCAAATCCAGACCCTTTGAAGTCATATTGCATGGTACCCATTCCATGGGTCTCAACTCTCCAGGTTTAAGGGATTCATCCTTCAGCTAAAACATGCATGTGGAACCCAGAGTATGATCCACCGTGTGATCGGGAAACGTGTTCAAATGTGTCTCAGTTTTCGTCCCCTGGTACTCGGGTGCAACATTCCAGAAGCTTTACTAACACTCTCCCCACTTGGAGAGTCAATGCCTTTAACCTCCTGTTTGGCCCAGTTTGCAATTTCTGCGGAAAATGAACAGGAATAGGGAAAAACAATGAGAGCCTAGCTGGAGGTGTCTGGACGGGCAAATTTAACTCTCATTTCCCACCAGGCAGAGGAATTAACCAAAGGCTCAGCGTGCCGTGCCGGAACCACACTAGGGCCTGAAGCAATCCTGCGGTGTTGCGGCCAGCTCACAAGAAAGCGAGTTGAAGAAAGGAGGTCAGGGACACTGTCATTCACAAACCTGCAGAGTTATAAATGACAGCTATCGTCCAAAAATATATTGAAGTAAGGCTGCCAAGAGGACTTGAAAGCGGGGCAGAATTGCAGGAAACCGATTTCAGGAGGTAGACTGGAATTGCATGTAAAGCATAGGAAAAGAGGCAGAACGTCCACAATGATGCACTTGGCCAAGAAGTGCGTATGCGTTTTTTCCTGAATATATTCAGGAAAAAACGCATACGCCCTTTTTGGCCAACCAAGCAAGCTTGCAAAGGAAATCTGCACTACAATGAAGTCTCACTGCCCCCCGGTCAAAAAGGCCATCTGAAAAAAGTGTAAAATCCACAAAGGCAGAACAGGCCATGGTGAACTGGGAGCCTTGTTATGCTGATGAGTGGGATGTAAATTGCCAACAGCCACTCTGGAGAAGTGTATGGTGTTTACTGAAACATCTAAAAAATAAAGCAACAGAGCCTAGGGCACTTCCACTTATGGTCCTATAGCTTAGGGAAATTAAAATCAAAAAGACACAGCCACCCCAAAGTTTGGGACGGCTCTGTTTACAAGAACCTGGTTTACGGTACAAGTTCAATATCACAGAAAGCGAAAAATGGATAAAGATGTTGTGGTACTTATGTACAATGCAATATAACTCAGCAATGAAATCTATGTCATCAGGCCCATAGCAGCTAAAGAGTGGATTCAGGTACGATGATTCTAAGTGAAATAACTCACACAGAAAAAGAAACATCATAAGATATCACTAATACACGGAATGTAAACTTGGCTACACAGGAACTGAATTACAAAACAGAACAGGGTCTCAAATGTAGAAAACCAACTTATGCTTGCTTAAGGGGAAAGGTGAGTTGGGGTGCTGCATACAACCAGAGATGGAAATTAGCACAGATACCCTTCCATAAGCCAAATATGTAATAGACAAGAGCTACTCCTTGCTCATCGTAGTGGACTCAACACCCCATATCAAACGCCTAAGAATATATCTGACTAGTAAGAATCTTAAAACCTATGGATTTATATGTCTCCGAAAGAGAATCAAGCATGTGTACAGCGGCATAAACGCAGCAGTGATAGGATTGGAGAGGTTCGGTGAGCAAATGCAGACCCTTTGAAGTCATATTGCATGGTACCCATTCCATGGGTCTCAACTCTCCAGGTTTAAGGGATTCATCCATCAGCTAAAACATGCATGTGGAACCCAGAATATGATCCACCGTGTGATCGGGAAACGTGTTCAAATGTGTCTCAGTTTTCGTCCCCTGGTACTCTGGTGCAACATTCCAGATGCTTTACTAACACTCTCCCCACTTGGAGAGTCAGTGCCTTTAACCTCCTGTTTGGCACAGTTTGCAATTTTTGCGTAAGATGAAAAGGAATACGGAGAACCCATGACAGACTAGCTGGAGGTGTCTGGATGGGCGATTTTAACTCTCATTTCCCACCAGGCAGAGGAATTAACCAAAGGCTCAGCGTGCCGTGCCGGAACCACACTAGGGCCTGAAGCAATCATGTGGTGTTGCGGCCAGCTCACAAGAAAGCAAGTTGAAGAAAGGAGCTCAGGGACACTGTAACTCACAAACCTGCAGAGTTATAAATGACAGCTATCGTCCAAAAATATATTGAAGTAAGGCTGCCAAGAGGACTTGAAAGCGGGGCAGAATTGCAGGAAACCGATTTCAGGAGGTAGACTGGAATTGCATGTAAAGCATAGGAAAAGAGGCAGAACGTGCACAATGATGCACCTGGAGAAAAATGTCGTATGTGTTTTTTCCTGAATATATTCAGGAAAAAACGCATACGCCCTTTTTGGCCAACCAAGCAAGCTTGCAAATGAAATCTGCACTACAATGAAGTCTCACTTCCCACCAGTCAAAAGGGCCATCTGAAAAAAGTGTAAAATCCAGAAAGGCAGGACAGGCCATGGAGAACTGGGAGCCTTGTTATGCTGATGGGCGGGATGTAAATTTCCAACAGCCACTCTGGAGAAGTGTATGGTGTTTCCTGAAACATCTAAGAAACAAAGCAACAGAGCCTAGGGCACTTCCACTTATAGTCCTATAGCTTAGGGAAATTAATGTGAAAAAGACACAGCCACCCCAATGGTTGGGACGGCTCTGTTTACAAGAACCTCGTTTATGGTACAAGTTCAGTATCACAGAAAGCGAAAATGGATAAAGAAGTTGTGGTACTTACGTACAATGCAATATCACTCAGCAATGAAATCTATGTCATCAGGCCCGTAGCAGCATAATGAGTGGATTCAGGTACGATGATTCTAAGTGAAATAAGTCCCACAGAAAAAGAAACATCATAAGATATCACAAATACACGGACTGTAAACTTGGCTACACAGGAACTGAATTACAAAACAGAACAGGGTCTCAAATGTAGAAAACCAACTTATGCTTTCTTAAGGGGAAAGGTGCGTTGCGGTGCTGCATAAAAGCAGAGATTGCAATTGGCACAGGTACCGTTCAATAAGCCAAATATGTAATAGACAAGAGCTACTCCTTGTTCAACGAAGTGCACTCAACACCCCATATTAAACGCCTAAGAATATACCTGACTAGTAAGAATCTTAAAACCTATGGATTTATATGTCTCCGAAAGAGAATCAAGCATGTGTACAGTGGCATAAACGCAGCAGTGATAGGAATGGTGATGATCGGCGAGCAAATGCAGATCCTTTGAAGTCATATTGCATGGTACCCATTCCATGGGTCTCAACTCTCCAGGTTTAAGGGATTCTTCCTTCAGCTAAAACATGCATGTGGAACCCAGAGTATGATCCACAGTGTGTTCGGGAAACGTGTTCAAATGTGTCTCAGTTTTCGTCCCCTGGTACTCGGGTGCAACATTCCAGACGCTTTACTAACACTCTCCCCACTTGGAGAGTCAGTGCCTTTAACCTCCTGTTTGACCCAGTTTTCAATTTCTGTGGAAAATGAACAGGAATAGGGAGAACCAATGAGAGCCTAGCTGGAGGTGTCTGGACGGGCAAATTTAACTCTCATTTCCCACCAGGAAGAGGAATTAACCAAGGGCTCAGCGTGCCATGCCGGAACCAACCTAGGGCCTGAAGCAATCCTGTGGTGTTGCGGCCAGCTCACAAGAGACCGAGTTGAAGATAGGAGCTCAGGGGCACTGTCATTCACAAACTTGCAGAGTTATAAATGACAGCTATCGTCCAAAAATATATTGAAGTAAGGCTGCCAAGAGGACTTGAAAGCGGGGCAGAATTGCAGGAAACCGATTTCAGGAGGTAGACTGGAATTGCATTTAAAGCATAGGAAAAGAGGCAGAACGTCCACAATGATGCACTTGGCCAAAAAGGGCGTATGCGTTTTTTCCTGAATATATTCAGGAAAAAACGCATACGCCCTTTTTGGCCAACCAAGCAAGCTTGCAAAGGAAATCTGCACTACAATGAAGTCTCACTGCCCCCTGGACAAAAGGGCGAGCTGAAAAAAGTGTAAAATCCAGAAAGGCAGGACAGGCCATGGAGAACTGGGAGCCTTGTTATGCTGATAGGCAGGATGTAAATTGGCAAGAGCCAATCTGGAGAAGTGTATGGTGTTTCCTGAATCATCTACAAAACAAAGCAACAGAGCCTAGGGCACTTCCACTTATGGTCCTATAGCTTAGGGAAATTAAATTCAAAAAGACACAGCCACCCCAAAGTTTTGGATGGCTCTGTTTACAAGAACCTCGTTTAAGTTAAAAGTTCAATATCACAGAAAGTGAAAAATGGATAAAGAAGTTGTGGTACTTACGTACAATGCACTATCACTCAGCAATGAAATCTATGTCATCAGGCCCGTAGCAGCATAATGAGTGGATTCAGGTACGATGATTCTAAGTGAAATAATTCACACAGAAAAAGAAACATTATAAGATATCACTAGTACACGGAATGTAAACTTGTCTACACAGGAACTGAATTACAAAACAGAACAGGGTCTCAAATGTAGAAAACCAACTTATGCTTGCTTAAGGGGAAAGGTGAGTTGGGGTGCTGCATAAAACCAGAGATGGAAATTATCACAGATACCCTTCCATAAGCCAAATATGTAATAGACAAGAGCTACTCCTTGCTCAATTAAGTGGACTCAACACCCCATATTAAACCCCTAAGTATATACCTGACTAGTAAGAATCTTAAAACCTATGGATTTATATGTCTCCGAAAGAGAATCAAGTGTGTGTACAGCGGCATAAACGCAGCAATGATAGGATTGGTGAGGTTCGTTGAGCAAATGCAGACCCTTTGAAGTCATATTGCATGGTACCCATTCCATGGGTCTCAACTCTCCAGGTTTAAGGGATTCTTCCTTCAGCTAAAACATGCATGTGGAACCCAGGGTATGATCCGCCGTGTGTTTGGGAAACGTGTTCAAATGTGTCTGAGTTTTCATCCCCTGGTACTCGGGTGCAACATTCCAGACGCTTTACTAACAGTCTCCCAACTTGGAGAGTCAGTGCCTTTAACCTCCTGTTTGGCCCAGTTTGCAATTTCTGCGGAAGATGAACAGGAATTGGGAGAACCAATGAGAGATCAGCTGGAGGTGTCTGGACGGGCAAATTTAACTCTCATTTCCCACCAGGAAGAGGAATTAACCAAAGGCTCATTGTGCCGTGCCGGAACCACACTAGGGCCTGAAGCAATCCTGCGGTGTTGTGGCCAGCTCACAAGAAAGCGAGTTGAAGAAAGGAGCTCAGGGACACTGTAATTCACAAACCTGCAGAGTTATAAATGACAGCTATCGTCCAAAAATATATTGAAGTAAGCCTGCCAAGAAGACGTGAAAGCGGGGCAGAATTGCAGGAAACCGATTTCAGGAGTTAGACTGGAATTGCATGTAAAGCATAGGAAAAGAGGCAGAACGTCCACAATGATGCACTGGACAAAAAGGGCGTATGCGTTTTTTCCTGAATATATTCAGGAAAAAACGCATAAGCCCTTTTTGGCCAACCAAGCAAGCTTGCATAGGAAATCTGCACTACAATGAAATCTCCCTCCCGCCCTGGTCAAAAGGGCCATCTGAAAAAAGTGTAAAATCCAGAAAAGCAGGACAGGCCATGGAGAACTGGGAGCCTTCGTATGCTGATGGGCGGGATGTAAATTGCCAACAGCCACTCTGGAGAAGTGTATGGTGTTTCCTGAAACATCTACAAAACAAAGCAACAGAGCCTAGGGCACTTCCACTTATGGTCCAAAAGCTTAGGGAAATTAAAATAAAAAAGACACAGCCACCCCGAAGTTTGGGACGGCTCTGTTTTCAAGAACCTCATTTACGGTACAAGTTCAATGTCACAGAAAGGGAAAATGGATATAGAAGTTGTGGTACTCACGTACAATGCAATATCACTCAGCAATGAAATCTATGTCATCAGGCCCATAGCAGCATAATGAGTGGATTCCGGTACGATGATTCTAAGTGAAATAAGTCCCACAGAAAAAGAAACATCATAAGATATCACTACTACACGGAATGTAAACTTGGCTACACAGGAACTGAATTACAAAACAGAACAGGGTCTCAAATGTAGAAAACCAACTTATGCTTGCTTAAGGGGAAAGGTGAGTTGGGGTGCTGCATAAAACCAGAGATGGAAATTAGCACAGATTCCGTTCCATAAGCCAAATATGTAATAGAGAAGAGCTACTCCTTGCTCAACGAAGTGGACTCAACACCCCATATTAAATGCCTAAGAATATACCTGACTAGTAAGAATCTTAAAACCTATGGATATATATGTCTCCGAAAGAGAATCAACTGTGTGTACAGCTGCATAAACGCAGCAGTGATAGGATTGGTGAGCTTCGGTGAGCAAATGCAGACCCTTTGAAGTCATATTGCATGGTACCCATTCCATGGGTCTCAACTCTCCAGGTTTAAGGGATTCATCCTTCAGCTAAAACATGCATGTGGAACCCAGAGTATGATCCACCGTGTGATCGGGAAACCTGTTCAAATGTGTCTCAGTTTTCGTCCCCTTGTACTCGGGTGCAACATTCCAGAAGCTTTACTAACACTCTCCCCACTTGGAGAGTCAATGCCTTTAACCTCCTGTTTGGCCCAGTTTGCAATTTCTGCGGAAAATGAACAGGAATAGGGAGAACCTACGAGAGACTAGCTGGAGGTGTCTGGACGGGCAAATTTAATTGTCATTTCCCACCAGGCAGAGGAGTTAACCAAAGGCTCAGTGTGCGATGCCAGAACCACACTAGGGCCTGAAGCAATGCTGTGGTGTTGCGGCCAGCTCACAAGAAAGCGAGTTGAAGAAAGGAGCTCAGGGGCACTGTCATTCACAAACCTCCAGAGTTATAAATGACAGCTATCGTCCAAAAATATATTGAAGTAAGGCTGCCAAGAGGACCTGAAAGCGGGGCAGAATTGCAGGAAACCGATTTCAGGAGGTAGACTGGAATTGCATGTAAAGCATAGGAAAAGAGGCAGAACGTCCACAATGATGCACTTGGCCAAAAAGGGCGTATGCGTTTTTTCCTGAATATATTCAGGAAAAAGCGCATACGCCCTTTTTGGCCAACGAAGCAAGCTTGCAAAGGAAATCTGCACTACAATGAAGTCTCAATGCCCCCAGGTCAAAAGGGTCATCTGAAAAAAGTGTAAAATCCACAAAGGCAGGACAGGCCATGGAGAACTGGGAGCCTCGTTATGCTGATGGGTGGGATGTAAATTGCCAACAGCCACTCTGGAGAAGTGTATGGTGTTTCCTGAAACATCTAAAAAACAAAGCAACAGAGCCTAGGGCACTTCCACTTATGGTCCAAAAGCTTAGGGAAATTAAAATCAAAAAGACACAGCCACCCCAAAGTTTGGGATGGCTCTGTTTACAAGAACCTCATTTACGGTACAAGTTCAATGTCACAGAAAGGGAAAATGGATATAGAAGTTGTGGTACTCACGTACAATGCAATATCACTCAGCAATGAAATCTATGTCATCAGGCCCATAGCAGCATAATGAGTAGATTCTGGTACGATGATTCTAAGTGAAATAAGTCACACAGAAAAAGAAACATCATAAGATATCACTAATACACGGAATGTAAACTTGGCTACACAGGAACTGAATTACAAAAGAGAATAGGGTCTCAAATGTAGAAAACCAACTTATGCTTGCTTAAGGGGAAAGGTGAGTTGGGGTGCTGCATAAAACCAGAGATGGAAATTAGCACAGATTCCGTTCCATAAGCCAAATATGGAATAGACAAGAGCTACTCCTTGCTCAACGAAATGGGCTCAACACCCCATATTAAACGCCTAAGAATGTACCTGACTAGTAAGTATCTTAAAACCTATGGATTGCTATGTCTCCGAAAGAGAATCAAGCGTGTGTACAGGGGCATAAACGCAGCAGTGATAGGATTGGAGAGGTTCGGTGAGCAAATGAAGACCCTTTGAAGTCATATTGCATGGTACCCATTCCACGGGTCTCAACTCTCCAGGTTGAAGGGATTCTTCCTTCAGCTAAAACATGCATGTGGAACCCAGAGTATGATCAACCGTGTGATCGGGACACGTGTTCAAATATGTCTCAGTTTTCGACCCCTGGTACTCGGGTGCAACATTCCAAATGCTTTACTAACACTCTCCCGACTTGGAGAGTCAGTGCCTTTAACCTCCTGTTTGGCCAAGTTTGCAATTTCTGCGGAAGATGAACAGGAATAGGGAGAACCAATGAGAGACTAGCTGGAGGTGTCTGGACAGGCAAATTTTACTCTCATTTCCCACCAGGAACAGGAATTAACCAAAGGCTCAGCATGCCGTGCCAGAACCAGATTAGGGCCTGAAGCAATCCTGCGGTGTTGTGGACAGCTCACAAGAAAGCGAGTTGAAGAATGGAGCTCAGGGGCACTGTAATTCACAAACCTGCAGAGTTATAAATGACAGCTATCGTCCAAAAATATACGGAAGTAATGCTGCCAAGAGGACTTGATAGCGGGGCAGAATTGCAGGAAACCGAGTTCAGGAGGTAGACTGGAATTGCATGTAAAGCATAGGAAAAGAGGCAGAACGTCCACAATGATGCACTTGGCCAAAAAGGGCGTATGCGTTTTTTCCTGAATATATTCAGGAAAAAACGCATACGCCCTTTTTGGCCAACCAAGCAAGCTTGCAAAGGAAATCTGCACTAC
Source organism: Lagenorhynchus albirostris (assembly GCF_949774975.1). Taxonomy (NCBI): domain Eukaryota; kingdom Metazoa; phylum Chordata; class Mammalia; order Artiodactyla; family Delphinidae; genus Lagenorhynchus; species Lagenorhynchus albirostris. The sequence goes on along the minus strand of NC_083098.1, from coordinate 58,128,261 downwards.
AATGAAGTCTCACTTCCCACCGGTCAAAACGCCATCTGAAAAAAGTGTAAAATCCAGAAAGGCAGGACAGGCCATGGAGAACTGGGAGCCTTGTTATGCTGATGGGCGGGATGTAAATTGCCAACAGCCACTCGGGAGAAGTGTATGGTGTTTCCTGAAACATCTAAAAAACAAAGCAACAGAGCCTAGGGCACTGCCACTTATGGTCCTATAGCTTAGGGAAATTAAAATCAAAAAGACACAGCCACCCCAAAGTTTGGGACGGCTCTGTTTACAAGAACCTCGTTTACGGTACAAGTTCAATATCGCAGAAAGCGAAAAATGGATAAAGAAGTTGTGGTACTTACGTACAATACAATATCACTCAGCAATGAAATCTATGTCATCAGGCCCGTAGCAGCATAATGAGTGGATTCAGGTATGATGATTCTAACTGAAATAAGTCACACAGTAAAAGAAACATCATAAGATATCACTAATACACGGAATGAAAACTTGGCTACACAGGAACTGGATTACAAAACAGAACAGGGTCTCAAATTTAGAAAGCCAACTTATGCTTGCTTAACGGGAAAGGTGAGTTGGGGTGCTGCATAAAACCAGAGATTGAAATGAGCACAGATAAAGTTCCTTAAGCCAAATATGTAATAGACAAGAGCTACTCCTTGCTCAACGAAATGGGCTCAACACCCCATATTAAACGCCTAAGAATGTACCTGACTAGTAAGTATCTTAAAACCTATGGATTGCTATGTCTCCGAAAGAGAATCAAGCGTGTGTACAGGGGCATAAACGCAGCAGTGATAGGATTGGAGAGGTTCGGTGAGCAAATGAAGACCCTTTGAAGTCATATTGCATGGTACCCATTCCACGGGTCTCAACTCTCCAGGTTGAAGGGATTCTTCCTTCAGCTAAAACATGCATGTGGAACCCAGAGTATGATCAACCGTGTGATTGGGACACGTGTTCAAATATGTCTCAGTTTTCGACCCCTGGTACTCGGGTGCAACATTCCAGACGCTTTACTAACACTCTCCCGACTTGGAGAGTCAGTGCCTTTAACCTCCTGTTTGGCCCAGTTTGCAATATCTGCGGAAGATGAACAGGAATAGGGAGAACCAATGAGAGACTAGCTGGAGGTGTCTGGACGGGCAAATTTTACTCTCATTTCCCACCAGGAACAGGAATTAACCAAAGGCTCAGCGTGCCGTGCCCGAACCAGATTAGGGCCTGAAGCAATCCTGCGGTGTTGTGGCCAGCTCACAAGAAAGCGAGTTGAAGAATGGAGCTCAGGGGCACTGTAATTCACAAACCTGCAGAGTTATAAATGACAGCTATCGTCCAAAAATATACTGAAGTAAGCCTGCCAAGAGGACTTGAAAGCGGGGCAGAATTGCAGGAAACCGATTTCAGGAGGTAGACTGGAATTGAATTTAAAGCATAGGAAAAGAGGCAGAACGTGGACAATGATGCACTTGGCCAAAAAGGGCGTGTGCGTTTTTTCCTGAATATATTCAGGAAAAAACGCACACGCCCTTTTTGGCCAACCAAGCAAGCTTGCAAAGGAAATCTGCACTACAATGAAGTCTCACTTCCCACCGGTCAAAAGGGCCATCTGAAAAAAGTGTAAAATCCAGAAAGGCAGGACAGGCCATGGAGAACTGGGAGCCTTGTTATGCTGATGGGCGGGATGTAAATTGCCAACAGCCACTGGGGAGAAGTGTATGGTGTTTCCTGAAACATCTAAAAAACAAAGCAACAGAGCCTAGGGCACTGCCACTTATGGTCCTATAGCTTAGGGAAATTAAAATCAAAAAGACACAGCCACCCCAAAGTTTGGGACGGCTCTGTTTACAAGAACCTCGTTTACGGTACAAGTTCAATATCGCAGAAAACGAAAAATGGATAAAGAAGTTGTGGTACTTACGTACAATACAATATCACTCAGCAATGAAATCTATGTCATCAGGTGCGTAGCAGCCTAATGAGTGGATTCAGGTATGATGATTCTAACTGAAATAAGTCACACAGAAAAAGAAACATCATAAGATATCACTAATACACGGAATGAAAACTTGGCTACACAGGAACTGGATTACAAAACAGAACAGGGTCTCAAATTTAGAAAGCCAACTTATGCTTGCTTAACGGGAAAGGTGAGTTGGGGTGCTGCATAAAACCAGAGATTGAAATGAGCACAGATAAAGTTCCTTAAGCCAAATATGTAATAGACAAGAGCTACTCCTTGCTCAACGAAATGGGCTCAACACCCCATATTAAACGCCTAAGAATGTACCTGACTAGTAAGTATCTTAAAACCTATGGATTGCTATGTCTCCGAAAGAGAATCAAGCGTGTGTACAGGGGCATAAACGCAGCAGTGATAGGATTGGAGAGGTTCGGTGAGCAAATGAAGACCCTTTGAAGTCATATTGCATGGTACCCATTCCACGGGTCTCAACTCTCCAGGTTGAAGGGATTCTTCCTTCAGCTAAAACATGCATGTGGAACCCAGAGTATGATCAACCGTGTGATCGGGACACGTGTTCAAATATGTCTCAGTTTTCGACCCCTGGTACTCGGGTGCAACATTCCAGACGCTTTACTAACACTCTCCCGACTTGGAGAGTCAGTGCCTTTAACCTCCTGTTTGGCCCAGTTTGCAATTTCTGCGGAAGATGAACAGGAATAGGGAGAACCAATGAGAGACTAGCTGGAGGTGTCTGGACGGGCAAATTTTACTCTCATTTCCCACCAGGAACAGGAATTAACCAAAGGCTCAGCGTGCCGTGCCCGAACCAGATTAGGGCCTGAAGCAATCCTGCGGTGTTGTGGCCAGCTCACAAGAAAGCGAGTTGAAGAATGGAGCTCAGGGGCACTGTAATTCACAAACCTGCAGAGTTATAAATGACAGCTATCGTCCAAAAATATACTGAAGTAAGGCTGCCAAGAGGACTTGAAAGCGGGGCAGAATTGCAGGAAACCGATTTCAGGAGGTAGACTGGAATTGCATTTAAAGCATAGGAAAAGAGGCAGAACGTGGACAATGATGCACTTGGCCAAAAAGGGCGTATGCGCTTTTTCCTGAATATATTCAGGAAAAAACGCATACGCACTTTTTGGCCAACCAAGCAAGCTTGCAAAGGAAATCTGCACTACAATGAAGTCTCACTTCCCACCGGTCAAACGGGCCATCTGAAAAAAGTGTAAAATCCAGAAAGGCAGGACAGGCCATGGAGAACTGGGAGCCTTGTTATGCTTATGGGCGGGATGTAAATTGCCAACAGCCACTCGGGAGAAGTGTATGGTGTTTCCTGAAACATCTAAAAAACAAAGCAACAGAGCCTAGGGCACTGCCACTTATGGTCCTATAGCTTAGGAAAATTAAGATCAAAAAGACACAGCCACCCCAAAGTTTGGGACGGCTCTGTTTACAAGAACCTCGTTTACGGTACAAGTTCAATATCGCAAAAAGCGAAAAATGGATAAAGAAGTTGTGGTACTTACGTACAATACAATATCACTCAGCAATGAAATCTATGTCATCAGGCCCGTAGCAGCCTAATGAGTGGATTCAGGTACGATGATTCTAACTGAAATAAGTCACACAGAAAAAGAAACATCATAAGATATCACTAATACACGGAATGAAAACTTGGCTACACAGGAACTGGATTACAAAACAGAACAGTGTCTCAAATTTAGAAAGCCAACTTATGCTTGCTTAACGGGAAAGGTGAGTTGGGGTGCTGCATAAAACCAGAGATTGAAATGAGCACAAATAAAGTTCCTTAAGCCAAATATGTAATAGACAAGAGCTACTCCTTGCTCAACGAAATGGGCTCAACACCCCATATTAAACGCCTAAGAATGTACCTGACTAGTAAGTATCTTAAAACCTATGGATTGCTATGTCTCCGAAAGAGAATCAAGCGTGTGTACAGGGGCATAAACGCAGCAGTGATAGGATTGGAGAGGTTCGGTGAGCAAATGAAGACCCTTTGAAGTCATATTGCATGGTACCCATTCCACGGGTCTCAACTCTCCAGGTTGAAGGGATTCTTCCTTCAGCTAAAACATGCATGTGGAACCCAGAGTATGATCAACCGTGTGATCGGGACACGTGTTCAAATATGTCTCAGTTTTCGACCCCTGGTACTCGGTTGCAACATTCCAGACGCTTTACTAACACTCTCCCGACTTGGAGAGTCAGTGCCTTTAACCTCCTGTTTGGCCCAGTTTGCAATTTCTGCGGAAGATGAACAGGAATAGGGAGAACCAATGAGAGACTAGCTGGAGGTGTCTGGACGGGCAAATTTTACTCTCATTTCCCACCAGGAACAGGAATTAACCAAAGGCTCAGCGTGCCGTGCCGGAAACAGATTAGGGCCTGAAGCAATCCTGCGGTGTTGTGGCCAGCTCACAAGAAAGCGAATTGAAGAATGGAGCTCAGGGGCACTGTAATTCACAAACCTGCAGAGTTATAAATGACAGCTATCGTCCAAAAATATACTGAAGTAAGGCTGCCAAGAGGACTTGAAAGCGGGGCAGAATTGCAGGAAACCGATTTCAGGAAGTAGACTGGAATTGCATTTAAAGCATAGGAAAAGAGGCAGAACGTGGACAATGATGCACTTGGCCAAAAAGGGCGTATGCGTTTTTTCCTGAATATATTCAGGAAAAAACGAATACGCCCTTTTTGGCCAACCAAGCAAGCTTGCAAAGGAAATCTGCACTACAATGAAGTCTCACTTCCCCCCGGTCAAAAAGGCCATCTGAAAAAAGTGTAAAATCCAGAAAGGCAGGACAGGCCATGGAGAACTGGGAGCCTTGTTATGCTGATGGGCGGGATGTAAATTGCCAACAGCCACTCGGGAGAAGTGTATGGTGTTTCCTGAAACATCTAAAAAACAAAGCAACAGAGCCTAGGGCACTGCCACTTATGGTCCTATAGCTTAGGGAAATTAAGATCAAAAAGACACAGCCACCCCAAAGTTTGGGACAGCTCTTTTTACAAGAACCTCGTTTACGGTACAAGTTCAATATCGCAGAAAGCGAAAAATGGATAAAGAAGTTGTGGTACTTCCGTACAATACAATATCACTCAGCAATGAAATCTATGTCATCAGGCCCGTAGCAGCATAATGAGTGGATTCAGGTATTATGATTCTAACTGAAATAAGTCACACAGAAAAAGAAACATCATAAGATATCACTAATACACGGAATGAAACCTTGGCTACACAGGAACTGGATTACAAAACAGAACAGGGTCTCAAATTTAGAAAGCCAACTTATGCTTGCTTAACGGGAAAGGTGAGTTGGGGTGCTGCATAAAACCAGAGATTGAAATGAGCACAGATAAAGTTCCTTAAGCCAAATATGTAATAGACAAGAGCTACTCCTTGCTCAACGAAATGGGCTCAACACCCCATATTAAACGCCTAAGAATGTACCTGACTAGTAAGTATCTTAAAACCTATGGATTGCTATGTCTCCGAAAGAGAATCAAGCGTGTGTACAGGGGCATAAACGCAGCAGTGATAGGATTGGAGAGGTTCGGTGAGCAAATGAAGACCCTTTGAAGTCATATTGCATGGTACCCATTCCACGGGTCTCAACTCTCCAGGTTGAAGGGATTCTTCCTTCAGCTAAAACATGCATGTGGAACCCAGAGTATGATCAACCGTGTGATCGGGAGACGCGTTCAAATATGTCTCACTTTTCGACCCCTGGTACTCGGGTGCAACATTCCAGACGCTTAACTAACACTCTCCCGACATGGAGAGTCAGTGCCTTTAACCTCCTGTTTGGCCCAGTTTGCAATTTCTGCGAAAGATTAACAGGAATAGGAGAACCAATGAGAGACTAGCTGGAGGTGTCTGGACGGGCAAATTTAACTCTCATTTCCCACCAGGAAGAGGAATTAACCAAAGGCTCAGCATGCCGTGCCGGAACCAGATTAGGGCCTGAAGCAATCCTGCGGTGTTGCAGCCAGCTCACAAGAAAGCGAGTTGAAGAAAGGAGCTCAGGGGCACTGTAATTCACAAACCTGCAGAGTTATAAATGACAGCTATCGTCCAAAAATATACTGAAGTAAGGCTGCCAAGAGGACTTGAAAGCGGGGCAGAATTGCAGGAAACCGATTTCAGGAGGTAGACTGGAATTGCATTTAAAGCATAGGAAATGAGGCAGAACGTCCACAATGATGCACTTGGCCAAAAAGGGCGTATGCGTTTTTTCCTGAATATATTCAGGAAAAAACGCATACGCCCTTTTTGGCCAACCAAGCAAGCTTGCAAATGAAATCTGCACTACAATGAAGTCTCACCTCCCCCCGGTCAAAAGGGCCATCTGAAAAAAGTGTAAAATCCAGAAATGCAGGACAGGCCATGGAGAACTGGGAGCCTTGTTATGCTGATGGGCGGGATGTAAATTGCCAACAGCCACTGGGGAGAAGTGTATGGTGTTTCCTGAAACATCTAAAAAACAAAGCAACAGAGCCTAGGGCACTGCCACTTATGGTCCTATAGCTTAGGGAAATTAAAATCAAAAAGACACAGCCTCCCCAACGTTTGGGACCGCTCTGGTTACAAGAACCTCGTTTACGGTACAAGTTCAATATCGCAGAAAGTGAAAAATGGATAAAGAAGTTGTGGTACTTATGTACAATACAATATCACTCAGCAATGAAATCTATGTCATCAGGCCCGTAGCAGCCTAATGAGTGGATTCAGGTATGATGATTCTAACTGAAATAAGTCACACAGAAAAAGAAACATCATAAGATATCACTAATACACGGAATGAAAACTTGGCTACACAGGAACTGGATTACAAAACAGAACAGGGTCTCAAATTTAGAAAGCCAACTTATGCTTGCTTAACGGGAAAGGTGAGTTGGGGTGCTGCATTAAACCAGAGATGGAAATTAGCACAGATACCCTTCGATAAGCCAAATATGTAATAGACAAGAGCTACTCCTTGCTCAACCAAGTGGACTCAACACCCCATATTAAACGCCTAAGTATATACCTGACTAGTAAGAATCTTAAAATCTATGGATTTATATATCTCCAAAAGAGAATCAAGCGTGTGTACAGCGGCATAAACACAGCAGTGATAGGATTGGTGCGGTTCGGTGAGCAAATGCAGAGCCTTTGAAGTCATATTGCATGGTACCCATTCCATGGGTCTCAACTCTCCAGGTTTAAGGGATTCTTCCTTCAGCTAAAACATGCATGTGGAACCCAGAGTATGATCCACCGTGTGATCGGAAAACGTGTTCAAATGTGTCTCAGTTTTTGTCCCCTGGTACTCGGGTGCAACATTCCAGACGCTTTACTAACACTCTCCCCGCTTGGAGAGTCAGTGCCTTTAACCTCCTGTTTGGCCCAGTTTGCAATTTCTGCGTAAGATGAAAAGGAATAGGGAGAACAAATGAGAGACTAGCTGGAGGTGTCTGGACGGCCAAATTTAACTCTCATTTCCCACCAGGAACAGGAATTAACCAAAGGCTCAGTGTGCCGTGCTGGAACCACACTAGGGCCTGAAGCAATCCTGCGGTGTTGCGGCCAGCTCACAAGAAAGCGAGTTGAAGAAGGTAACTCAGGGGCACTGTCATTAACAAACCTGCAGAGTTATAAATGACAGCTATCGTCCAAAAATATATTGAAGTAAGGCTGCCAAGAGCAGATGAAAACGGAGCAGAATTGCAGGAAACCGAGTTCAGGAGGTAGACTGGAATTGCATGTAAAGCGTAGGAAAGAGGCAGAACGTCCACAATGATGCACTTGGCCAAAAAGGGCGTATGAGTTTTTTTCTGAATATATTCAGGAAAAAACGCATACGCACTTTTTGGCCAACCAAGCAAGCTTGCAAAGGAAATCTGCACTACAATGAAGTCTCACTGCCCCCCGGTCAAAAGGGCCAGTTGAAAAAAGTGTAAAATCCAGAAAGGCAGGACAGGCCATGGAGAACTGGGAGCCTCGTTATGCAGATGGGCGGGATGTAAATTGCCAACAGCCACTCTGGAGAAGTGTATGGTGTTTCCTGAAACATCCAAAAAACAAAGCAACCGAGACTAGGGCACTTCCACTTATGGTCCTATAGCTTAGGGAAATTAAAATCAAAAAGACACAGCCACCCCAACGTTTGGGACGGCTCTGTTTACAAGAACCTCGTTTACGGTACAAGTTCAATTTCACAGAAAGCGAAAAATGGATAAAGATGTTGTGGTACTCACGTACAATGCAATATCACTTAGCAATGAAATCTATGTCATCAGGCCCATAGCAGCATAATGAGTGGATTCAGGTACGATGATCCTAAGGGAAATAAGTCACACAGAAAAAGAAACTTCATAAGATATCACTAATACATGGAATGTAAACTTGGCTACACAGGAACTGAATTACAAAACAGAACAGGGTCTCAAATGTAGAAAACCAACTTATGCTTGCTTAAGGGGAAAGGTGAGTTGGGGTGCTGCATAAAACCAGAGATAGAAATTAGCACAGATACCCTTCCATAAGCCAAATATGTAACAGACAAGAGCTACTCCTTGCTCAACGTAGTGGACTCAACAGCCCATATTAAACGCCAAAGAATATACCTGACTAGTAAGAATCTTAAAACCTATGGATTTATATGTCTCCGAAAGAGAATCAAGCATGTGAACAGTGGCATAAATGCAGCAGTGATAGGATTGGTGAGGATCGGTGAGCAAATGCAGACCCTTTGAAATCATATTGCATGGTACCCATTCCATGCGTCTCAACTCTCCAGGTTTAAGGGATTCTTCCTTCAGCTAAAACATGCATGTGGAACGCAGAGTATGATCCACCGTGTGATCGAAAAACGTGTTCAAATATGTCTCAGTTTTTGTCCCCTGGTACTCGCGTGCAACATTCCAGATGCTTTACTAACACTCTCCCCACTTGGAGAGTCAGTGCCTTCAACCTCCTGTTTGGCCCATTTTGCAATTTCTGCGTAAGATGAAAAGTAATAGGGAGAACCAATGAGAGACTAGATGGAGGTGTCTGGACGGGCAAATTTAACTCTCATTTTCCACCAGGAACAGGAATTAAAAAAAGGCTCAGCGTGCCGTGCCGGAACCACACTAGGGCCTGAAGCAATCCTGCGGTGTTGCGGCCAGCTCACAAGGAAGCGAGTTGAAGAAGGTAACACAGGGGCACTGTAATTCACAAACATGCATAGTTATAAATGACAGCTATCGTCCAAAAATATATTGAAGTAAGGCTGCCAAGAACACATGAAAATGGGGCAGAATTGCAGGAAACCGAGTTCAGGAGGTAGATTGGAATTGCATGTAAAGCATAGGAAAAGAGGTAGAACGTCTACAATGATGCACTTGGCCAAAAAGGGCGTATGCGTTTTTTCCTGAATATATCCAGGAAAAAACGCATACGCCCTTTTTGGCCAACCAAGCAAGCTTGCAAAGGAAATCTGCACTACAATGAAGTCTCACTGCCCCCCCCCCCCCCCGGTCAAAAGGGCCATCTGAAAAAAGTGTAAAATCCAGAAAGGCAGGACAGGCCATGGAGAACTGGGAGCCTTGTTATGCAGATGGGCGGGATGTAAATTGCCAACAGCCACTCTGAAGAAGTGTATGGTGTTTCCTGAATCATCTACAAAACAAGGCAACAGAGCCTAGGGCACTTCCACTTATGGTCCTAAAGCTTAGGGAAATTAAAATCAAAAAGACACAGCCACCCCAAAGTTTGGGCCAGCTCTGTTTACAAGAACCTCGTTTACGGTACAAGTTCAATATCACAGAAAGCGAAAAATGGATAAAGAAGTTGTGGTACTCACGTACAATGCAATATCACTCAGCAATCAAATCTATGTCATCAGGACCATAGCAGCATAATGAGTGGATTCAGGTACGATGATTCTAAGTGAAATAAGTCACACAGAAAAAGAAACATCATAAGATATAACTACTACACGGAATGTAAACTTGGCTACACAGGAACTGAATTACAAAACAGAACAGGGTCTCAAATGTAGAAAACCAACTTATGCTTGCTTAAGGGGAAAGGTGAGTTGGGGTGCTGCATAAAAGCAGACATAGAAATTAGCACAGATACCGTTCCATAAGCCAAATTTGTAATAGACAAGAGCTACTCCCTGCTCAACGAAGTGGACTCAACACCCCATATTCAACGCCTAAGAATATATCTGACTAGTAAGAATGTTAAAACCTATGAATTTATATGTCTCCGAAAGAGAATCAAGCATGTGTACAGCAGCATAAACGCAGCAGTCATAGGATTGGTGAGGTTCGGTGAGCAAATGCAGACCCTTTGAAGTCATATTGCATGGTACCCATTCCATGGGTCTCAACTCTCCAGGTTTAAGGGATTCATCCTTCAGCTAAAACATGCATGTGGAACCGAGAGTATGATCCACCGTGTGATCGGGAAACGTGTTCAAATGTGTCTCAGTTTTCGTCCCCTGGTACTCGGGTGCAACATTCCAGAAGCTTTACTAACACTCTCCCCACTTGGAGAGTCAATGCCTTTAACCTCCTGTTTGGCCCAGTTTGCAATTTCTGCGGAAAATGAACAGGAATAGGGAGAACCTACGAGAGACTAGCTGGAGGTGTCTGGACAGGCAAATTTAACTCTCATTTCCCACCAGGCAGAGGAATTAACCAAAGGCTCAGTGTGCCATGACACAACCACACTAGGGCCTGAAGCAATCCTGCGGTGTTGCGGCCAGCTCACAAGAAAGCGAGTTGAAGAAAGGAGCTCAGGGGCACTGTCATTCACAAACCTGCAGAGTTATAAATGACAGCTATCGTCCAAAAATATACTGAAGTAAGGCTGCCAAGAGGACCTGAAAGCGGGGCAGAATTGCAGGAAACCGATTTCAGGAGGTAGACTGGAATTGCATGTAAAGCATAGGAAAAGAGGCAGAACGTCCACAATGATGCACTTGGCCAAAAAGGGCGTATGCGTTTTTTCCTGAATATATTCAGGAAAAAACGCATACGCCCTTTTTGGCCAACCAAGCAAGCTTGCAAAGGAAATCTGCACTACAATGAAGTCTCAATGCCCCCCGGTCAAAAGGGTCATCTGAAAAAAGTGTAAAATCCAGAAAGGCAGGACAGGCCATGGAGAACTGGGAGCCTATATGCCGATGGGTGGGATGTAAATTGCCAACAGCCACTCTGGAGAAGTGTATGGTGTGTCCTGAAACATATAAAAAACAAAGCAAAAGAGCCTAGGGCACTTCCACTTATGGTCCTAAAGCTTAGGGAAATTAAAATCAAAAGACACAGCCACCCCAAAGTTTGGGACAGCTCTGTTTACAAGAACTTCTTTTACGGTACAAGTTCAATGTCACAGAAGTCGAAAAATGGATATAGAAGTTGTGATACTCACGTACAATGCAATATCACTCAGCAATGAAATCTATGTCATCAGGCCCATAGCAGCATAATGAGTGGATTCAGGTACGATGATTCTAAGTGAAATAAGTCACACAGAAAAAGAAACATCATAAGATATCTCTAATACACGGAATGTAAACTTGGCTACACAGGAACTGAATTACAAAACAGAACAGGGTCTCAAATGTAGAAAACCAACTTATGCTTGCTTAAGGGGAAAGGTGAGTTGGGGTGCTGCATAAAACCAGAGATTGAAATTAACACAGATTCCGTTCCATAAGCCAAATATGTAATAGACAAGAGCTACTCCTTGCTCAACGAAGTGGACTCAACACCCCATATTAAACGCTTAAGAATATACCTGACTAGTAAGAATCCTAAAACCTATGGATTTATATGTCTCCGAAAGAGAATCAACTGTGTGTACAGCTGCATAAACGCAGCAGTGATAGGACTGGTGAGGTTCGGTGAGCAAATGCAGACCCTTTGAAGTCATATTGCATGGTACCCATTCCATGGGTCTCAACTCTCTAGGTTTAAGGGATTCTTCCTTCAGCTAAAACATGCATGTGGAACCCAGAGTATGATCCACCGTGTGATCGGGAAACGTGTTCAAATGTGTCTCAGTTTTTGTCCCCTGGTACTCGGGTGCAACATTCCAGACGCTTTACTAACACTCTCCCCACTTGGAGAGTCAGTGCCTTTAACCTCCTGTTTGGCCCAGTTTGCAATTTCTGCGGAAAATGAACAGGAATAGGGAAAAACAATGAGAGCCTAGCTGGAGGTGTCTGGACGGGCAAATTTAACTCTCATTTCCCACCAGGCAGAGGAATTAACCAAAGGCTCAGCGTGCCGTGCCGGAACCACACTAGGGCCTGAAGCAATCCTGCGGTGTTGCGGCCAGCTCACAAGAAAGCGAGTTGAAGAAAGGAGCTCAGGGACACTGTCATTCACAAACCTGCAGAGTTATAAATGACAGCTATGTCCAAAAATATATTGAAGTAAGGCTGCCAAGAGGACTTGAAAGCGGGGCAGAATTGCAGGAAACCGATTTCAGGAGGTAGACTGGAATTGCATGTAAAGCATAGGAATAGAGGCAGAACGTCCACAATGATGCACTTGGCCAAGAAGTGCGTATGCGTTTTTTCCTGAATATATTCAGGAAAAAACGCATACGCCCTTTTTGGCCAACCAAGCAAGCTTGCAAAGGAAATCTGCACTACAATGAAGTCTCAATGCCCCCTGGTCAAAAAGGCCATCTGAAAAAAGTGTGAAATCCAGAAAGGCAGAACAGGCCATGGTGAACTGGGAGCCTTGTTATGCTGATGAGAGGGATGTAAATTGCCAACAACCACTCTGGAGAAGTGTATGGTGTTTATTGAAACATCTAAAAAATAAAGCAACAGAGCCTAGGGCACTTCCACTTATGGTCCTATAGCTTAGGAAAATTAAAATCAAAAAGACACAGCCACCCCAAAGTTTGGGACGGCTCTGTTTACAAGAACCTCGTTTACGGTACAAGTTCAATATCACAGAAAGCGAAAAATGGATAAAGATGTTGTGGTACTTACGTACAATGCAATATCACTCAGCAATGAAATCTATGTCATCAGGCCCATAGCAGCATAATGAGTGGATTCAGGTACGATGATTCTAAGTGAAATAAGTCACACAGAAAAAGAAACATCATAAGATATCACTACTACACGGAATGTAAACTTGGCTACACAGGAACTGAATTACAAAACAGAACAGGGTCTCAAATGTAGAAAACCAACTTATGCTTGCTGAAGGGGAAAGGTGAGTTGGGGTGCTGCATACAACCAGAGATGGAAATTAGCACAGATACCCTTCCATAAGCCAAATATGTAATAGACAAGAGCTACTCCTTGCTCAACGTAGTGGACTCAACACCCCATATTAAACGCCTAAGAATATACCTGACTAATAAAAATCTTAAAACCTATGGATTTATATGTCTCTGAAAGAGAATCAAGCATGTGTACAGTGGCATAAATGCAGCAGTGATAGGATTGGTGAGGTTTGTTGAGCAAATGCAGACCCTTTGAAGTCATATTGCATGGTACCCATTCCATGGGTCTCAACTCTCCAGGTTTAAGGGATTCTTCCTTCAGCTAAAACATGCATGTGGAACCCAGAGTATGATCCACCGTGTGATCGGGAAACGTGTTCAAATGTGTCTCAGTTTTCGTCCCCTGGTACTCGGGTGCAACATTCCAGAAGCTTTACTGACACTCTCCCCACTTGGAGAGTCAGTGCCTTTAACCTCCTGTTTGGTCCAGTTTGCAATTTCTGCGGAAAATGAACAGGAATAGGGAAAAACAATGAGAGACTAGCTGGAGGTGTCTCGACGGGCAAATTTAACTCTCATTTCCCACCAGGAAGAGGACTTAACCAAAGGCTCAGTGTGCCGTGCCGGAACCACACTAGGGTCTGAAGCAATCCTGCGGTGTTGTGGCCAGCTCACAAGAAAGCAAGTCGAAGAAAGGAGCTCAGGGGCACTGTCATTCACAAACCTGCAGAGTTACAAATGACAGCTGTCCTCCAAAAATATATTGAAGTAAGGCTGCCAAGAGGACTTGAAAGCGGGGCAGAATTGCAGGAAACCGATTTCAGGAGGTAGACTGGAATTGCTTGTAAAGCATAGGAAAAGAGGCAGAACGTCCACAATGATGCACTTGGCCAAAAAGGGCGTATGCGTTTTTTCCTGAATATATTCAGGAAAAAACGCATACGCCCTTTTTGGCCAACCAAGCAAGCTTGCAAAGGAAATCTGCACTACAATGAAGTCTCAATGCCCCCCGGTCAAAAGGGCCAGCTGAAAAAAGTGTAAAATCCAGAAAGGCAGGACAGGCCATGGAGAACTGGGAGCCTTGTTATGCTGATGGGCTGGATGTATATTGCCAACAGCCACTCTGGAGAAGTGTATTGTGTTTCCTGAATCATCTACAAAACAAAGCAAAAGAGCGTAGGGCACTTCCACTTATGGTCCTAAAGCTTAGGGAAATTAAAATCAAAAAGACACAGCCACCCCAAAGTTTGGGACGGCTCTGTTTACAAGAACCTCGTTTACGATACAAGTTGAATATCACAGAAAGCGAAAAATGGATAAAGAAGTTGTGGTACTTACGTACAATGCAATATCACTCAGCAATGAAATCTATGTCATCAGGCCCGTAGCAGCATAATGAGTGGATTCAGGTACGATGATTCTAAGTGAAATAAGTCACACAGAAAAAGAAACATCATAAGATATCACTAATACACGGAATGTAAACTTGGCTACACAGGAACTGAATTACAAAACAGAACAGGGTCTCAAATGTAGAAAACCAACTTATGCTTAAGGGGAAAGGTGAGTTGGGGTGCTGCATAAAAGCAGACATAGAAATTAGCACAGATACCGTTCCATAAGCCAAATTTGTAATAGACAAGAGCTACTCCCTGCTCAACGAAGTGGACTCAACACCCCATATTCAACGCCTAAGAATATATCTGACTAGTAAGAATGTTAAAACCTATGAATTTATATGTCTCCGAAAGAGAATCAAGCATGTGTACAGCAGCATAAACGCAGCAGTCATAGGATTGGTGAGGTTCGGTGAGCAAATGCAGACCCTTTGAAGTCATATTGCATGGTACCCATTCCATGGGTCTCAACTCTCCAGGTTTAAGGGATTCATCCTTCAGCTAAAACATGCAGGTGGAACCGAGAGTATGATCCACCGTGTGATCGGGAAACGTGTTCAAATGTGTCTCAGTTTTCGTCCCCTGGTACTCGGGTGCAACATTCCAGAAGCTTTACTAACACTCTCCCCACTTGGAGAGTCAATGCCTTTAACCTCCTGTTTGGCCCAGTTTGCAATTTCTGCGGAAAATGAACAGGAATAGGGAGAACCTACGAGAGACTAGCTGGAGGTGTCTGGACAGGCAAATTTAACTCTCATTTCCCACCAGGCAGAGGAATTAACCAAAGGCTCAGTGTGCCATGACACAACCACACTAGGGCCTGAAGCAATCCTGCGGTGTTGCGGCCAGCTCACAAGAAAGCGAGTTGAAGAAAGGAGCTCAGGGGCACTGTCATTCACAAACCTGCAGAGTTATAAATGACAGCTATCGTCCAAAAATATACTGAAGTAAGGCTGCCAAGAGGACCTGAAAGCGGGGCAGAATTGCAGGAAACCGATTTCAGGAGGTAGACTGGAATTGCATGTAAAGCATAGGAAAAGAGGCAGAACGTCCACAATGATGCACTTGGCCAAAAAGGGCGTATGCGTTTTTTCCTGAATATATTCAGGAAAAAACGCATACGCCCTTTTTGGCCAACCAAGCAAGCTTGCAAAGGAAATCTGCACTACAATGAAGTCTCAATGCCCCCCGGTCAAAAGGGTCATCTGAAAAAAGTGTAAAATCCAGAAAGGCAGGACAGGCCATGGAGAACTGGGAGCCTATATGCCGATGGGTGGGATGTAAATTGCCAACAGCCACTCTGGAGAAGTGTATGGTGTGTCCTGAAACATATAAAAAACAAAGCAAAAGAGCCTAGGGCACTTCCACTTATGGTCTTAAAGCTTAGGGAAATTAAAATCAAAAGACACAGCCACCCCAAAGTTTGGGACAGCTCTGTTTACAAGAACTTCTTTTACGGTACAAGTTCAATGTCACAGAAGTCGAAAAATGGATATAGAAGTTGTGATACTCACGTACAATGCAATATCACTCAGCAATGAAATCTATGTCATCAGGCCCATAGCAGCATAATGAGTGGATTCAGGTACGATGATTCTAAGTGAAATAAGTCACACAGAAAAAGAAACATCATAAGATATCTCTAATACACGGAATGTAAACTTGGCTACACAGGAACTGAATTACAAAACAGAACAGGGTCTCAAATGTAGAAAACCAACTTATGCTTGCTTAAGGGGAAAGGTGAGTTGGGGTGCTGCATAAAACCAGAGATTGAAATTAACACAGATTCCGTTCCATAAGCCAAATATGTAATAGACAAGAGCTACTCCTTGCTCAACGAAGTGGACTCAACACCCCATATTAAACGCTTAAGAATATACCTGACTAGTAAGAATCCTAAAACCTATGGATTTATATGTCTCCGAAAGAGAATCAACTGTGTGTACAGCTGCATAAACGCAGCAGTGATAGGACTGGTGAGGTTCGGTGAGCAAATGCAGACCCTTTGAAGTCATATTGCATGGTACCCATTCCATGGGTCTCAACTCTCTAGGTTTAAGGGATTCTTCCTTCAGCTAAAACATGCATGTGGAACCCAGAGTATGATCCACCGTGTGATCGGGAAACGTGTTCAAATGTGTCTCAGTTTTTGTCCCCTGGTACTCGGGTGCAACATTCCAGACGCTTTACTAACACTCTCCCCACTTGGAGAGTCAGTGCCTTTAACCTCCTGTTTGGCCCAGTTTGCAATTTCTGCGGAAAATGAACAGGAATAGGGAAAAACAATGAGAGCCTAGCTGGAGGTGTCTGGACGGGCAAATTTAACTCTCATTTCCCACCAGGCAGAGGAATTAACCAAAGGCTCAGCGTGCCGTGCCGGAACCACACTAGGGCCTGAAGCAATCCTGCGGTGTTGCGGCCAGCTCACAAGAAAGCGAGTTGAAGAAAGGAGCTCAGGGACACTGTCATTCACAAACCTGCAGAGTTATAAATGACAGCTATGTCCAAAAATATATTGAAGTAAGGCTGCCAAGAGGACTTGAAAGCGGGGCAGAATTGCAGGAAACCGATTTCAGGAGGTAGACTGGAATTGCATGTAAAGCATAGGAATAGAGGCAGAACGTCCACAATGATGCACTTGGCCAAGAAGTGCGTATGCGTTTTTTCCTGAATATATTCAGGAAAAAACGCATACGCCCTTTTTGGCCAACCAAGCAAGCTTGCAAAGGAAATCTGCACTAAAATGAAGTCTCAATGCCCCCTGGTCAAAAAGGCCATCTGAAAAAAGTGTGAAATCCAGAAAGGCAGAACAGGCCATGGTGAACTGGGAGCCTTGTTATGCTGATGAGAGGGATGTAAATTGCCAACAACCACTCTGGAGAAGTGTATGGTGTTTATTGAAACATCTAAAAAATAAAGCAACAGAGCCTAGGGCACTTCCACTTATGGTCCTATAGCTTAGGAAAATTAAAATCAAAAAGACACAGCCACCCCAAAGTTTGGGACGGCTCTGTTTACAAGAACCTCGTTTACGGTACAAGTTCAATATCACAGAAAGCGAAAAATGGATAAAGATGTTGTGGTACTTACGTACAATGCAATATCACTCAGCAATGAAATCTATGTCATCAGGCCCATAGCAGCATAATGAGTGGATTCAGGTACGATGATTCTAAGTGAAATAAGTCACACAGAAAAAGAAACATCATAAGATATCACTACTACACGGAATGTAAACTTGGCTACACAGGAACTGAATTACAAAACAGAACAGGGTCTCAAATGTAGAAAACCAACTTATGCTTGCTGAAGGGGAAAGGTGAGTTGGGGTGCTGCATACAACCAGAGATGGAAATTAGCACAGATACCCTTCCATAAGCCAAATATGTAATAGACAAGAGCTACTCCTTGCTCAACGTAGTGGACTCAACACCCCATATTAAACGCCTAAGAATATACCTGACTAATAAAAATCTTAAAACCTATGGATTTATATGTCTCTGAAAGAGAATCAAGCATGTGTACAGTGGCATAAACGCAGCAGTGATAGGATTGGTGAGGTTTGTTGAGCAAATGCAGACCCTTTGAAGTCATATTGCATGGTACCCATTCCATGGGTCTCAACTCTCCAGGTTTAAGGGATTCTTCCTTCAGCTAAAACATGCATGTAGAACCCAGAGTATGATCCTCCGTGTGATCGGGAAACGTGTTCAAATGTGTCTCAGTTTTCGTACCCTGGTACTCGGGTGCAACATTCCAGAAGCTTTACTGACACTCTCCCCACTTGGAGAGTCAGTGCCTTTAACCTCCTGTTTGGTCCAGTTTGCAATTTCTGCGGAAAATGAACAGGAATAGGGAAAAACAATGAGAGACTAGCTGGAGGTGTCTCGACGGGCAAATTTAACTCTCATTTCCCACCAGGAAAAGGACTTAACCAAAGGCTCAGTGTGCCGTGCCGGAACCACACTAGGGTCTGAAGCAATCCTGCGGTGTTGTGGCCAGCTCACAAGAAAGCGAGTCGAAGAAAGGAGCTCAGGGGCACTGTCATTCACAAACCTGCAGAGTTACAAATGACAGCTGTCCTCCAAAAATATATTGAAGTAAGGCTGCCAAGAGGACTTGAAAGCGGGGCAGAATTGCAGGAAACCGATTTCAGGAGGTAGACTGGAATTGCTTGTAAAGCATAGGAAAAGAGGCAGAACGTCCACAATGATGCACTTGGCCAAAAAGGGCGTATGCGTTTTTTCCTGAATATATTCAGGAAAAAACGCATACGCCCTTTTTGGCCAACCAAGCAAGCTTGCAAAGGAAATCTGCACTACAATGAAGTCTCAATGCCCCCTGGTCAACAGGGCCAGCTGAAAAAAGTGTAAAATCCAGAAAGGCAGGACAGGCCATGGAGAACTGGGAGCCTTGTTATGCTGATGGGCTGGATGTATATTGCCAACAGCCACTCTGGAGAAGTGTATTGTGTTTCCTGAATCATCTACAAAACAAAGCAACAGAGCGTAGGGCACTTCCACTTATGGTCCTAAAGCTTAGGGAAATTAAAATCAAAAAGACACAGCCACCCCAAAGTTTGGGACGGCTCTGTTTACAAGAACCTCGTTTACGATACAAGTTGAATATCACAGAAAGCGAAAAATGGATAAAGAAGTTGTGGTACTTACGTACAATGCAATATCACTCAGCAATGAAATCTATATCATCAGGCCCGTAGCAGCATAATGAGTGGATTCAGGTACGATGATTCTAAGTGAAATAAGTCACACAGAAAAAGAAACATCATAAGATATCACTAATACACGGAATGTAAACTTGGCTACACAGGAACTGAATTACAAAACAGAACAGGGTCTCAAATGTAGAAAACCAACTTATGCTTGCTTAAGGGGAAAGGTGAGTTGGGGTGCTGCATAAAACCAGAGATTGAAATTAGCACCGATACCGTTCCATAAGCCAAATTTGTAATAGACAAGAGCTACTGCTTGCTCAACGAAGTGGACTGAGCACCGCATATTAAACGCCTAAGAATATACCTGACTAGTAATCACCTTAAAACCTATGAATTTATATGTCTCCGAAAGAGAATCAAGCATGTGTACAGCAGCATAAACGCAGCAGTGATAGGATTGGTGAGGTTCGGTGAGCAAATGCAGACCCTTTGAAGTCATATTGCATGGTACCCATTCCATGGGTCTCAACTCTCCAGGTTTAAGGGATTCATCCTTCAGCTAAAACATGCATGTGGAACCGAGAGTATGATCCACCGTGTGATCGGGAAACGTGTTCAAATGTGTCTCAGTTTTCGTCCCCTGTTACTCGGGTGCAACATTCCAGAAGCTTTACTAACACTCTCCCCACTTGGAGAGTCAATGCCTTTAACCTACTGTTTGGCCCAGTTTGCAATTTCTGCGGAAAATGAACAGGAATAGGGAAAAACAATGAGAGCCTAGCTGGAGGTGTCTGGACGGGCAAATTTAACTCTCATTTCCCACCAGGCAGAGGAATTAACCAAAGGCTCAGCGTGCCGTGCCGGAACCACACTAGGGCCTGAAGCAATCCTGCGGTGTTGCGGCCAGCTCACAAGAAAGCGAGTTGAAGAAAGGAGCTCAGGGACACTGTCATTCACAAACCTGCAGAGTTATAAATGACAGCTATGTCCAAAAATATATTGAAGTAAGGCTGCCAAGAGGACTTGAAAGCGGGGCAGAATTGCAGGAAACCGATTTCAGGAGGTAGACTGGAATTGCATGTAAAGCATAGGAAAAGAGGCAGAACGTCCACAATGATGCACTTGGCCAAGAAGTGCGTATGCGTTTTTTCCTGAATATATTCAGGAAAAAACGCATACGCCCTTTTTGGCCAACCAAGCAAGCTTGCAAAGGAAATCTGCACTACAATGAAGTCTCACTGCCCCCCGGTCAAAAAGGCCATCTGAAAAAAGTGTAAAATCCAGAAAGGCAGGACAGGCCATGGAGAACTGGGAGCCTCGTTATGCTGATGGGTGGGATGTAAATTGCCAACAGCCACTCTGGAGAAGTGTATGGTGTTTCCTGAATCATCTACAAAACAAAGCAACAGAGCCTAGGGTACTTCCACTTATGGTCCAAAAGCTTAGGGAAATTAAAATCAAAAAGACACAGCCACCCCAATATTTGGGACGGCTCTGTTTACAAGAACCTCGTTTACGGTACAAGTTCAATATCACAGAAAGCGAAAAATGGATAAAGATGTTGTGATACTCACGTACAATGCAATAAAACTCAGCAATGAAATCTATGTCATCAGGCCCATAGCAGCATAATGAGTGGATTCAGGTATGATGATTCTAAGTGAAATAAGTCACACAGAAAAAGAAACATCATAAGATATCACTAATACACGGAATGTAAACTTGGCTACACAGGAACTGAATTACAAAACAGAACAGGGTCTCAAATGTAGAAAACCAACTTATGCTTGCTTAAGGGGAAAGGTGAGTTGGGGTGCTGCATACAACCAGAGATGGAAATTAGCACAGATACCGTTCCATAAGCCAAATATGTAATAGACAAGAGCTACTCCTTGCTCAACGAAGTGGACTCAACACCCCATATTAAACGCTTAAGAATATATCTGACTAGTAAGAATCTTAAAACCTATGGATTTATATGTCTCCGAAAGAGAATCAAGCATGTGTACAGCGGCACAAACGCAGCAGTGATAGGATTGGTGAGGTTCGGTGAGCAAATGCAGACCCTTTGAAGTCATATTGCATGGTACCCATTCCATGGGTCTCAAATCTCCAGGTTTAAGGGATTCTTCCTTCAGCTAAAACATGCATGTGGAACCCAGAGTATGATCCACCGTGTGATCGGGAAACGTGTTCAAATGTGTCTCAGTTTTCGTCCCCTGGTACTCGGGTGCAACATTCCAGAAGCTTTACTAACACTCTCCCCACTTGGAAAGTCAGTGCCTTTAACACTCCTGTTTGGCCCAGTTTGCAATTTCTGCGGAAAATGAACAGGAATAGGGAGAACCTACGAGAGACTAGCTGGAGGTGTCTGGACGGGCAAATTTAACTCTCATTTCCCACCAGGCAGAGGAATTAACGAAAGGCTCAGTGTGCCATGCCAGAACCACACTAGGGCCTAAAGCAATCCTGCGGTGTTGCGGCCAGCTCACATGAAAGCGAGTTGAAGAAAGGAGCTCAGGGACACTGTCATTCACAAACCTGCAGAGTTATAAATGACAGCTATCGTCCAAAAATATATTGAAGTAAGGCTGCCAAGAGGTGTTGAAAGCGGGGCAGAATTGCAGGAAACCGAGTTCAGGAGGTAGACTGGAATTGCATGTAAAGCATAGGAAAAGAGGCAGAACGTCCACAATGATGCACTTGGCCAAAAAGGACGTATGCGTTTTTTCCTGAATATATTCAGGAAAAAACGCATACGCCCTTTTTGGCCAACCAAGCAAGCTTGCAAAGGAAATCTGCACTACAATGAAGTCTCAATGCCCCCCGGTCAAAAGGGTCATCTGAAAAAAGTGTAAAATCCAGAAAGGCAGGACAGGCCATGGAGAACTGGGAGACTCGTTATGCTGATGGGTGGGATGTAAATTGCCAACAGCCACTCTGGAGAAGTGTATGGTGTTTAATCAAACATCTAAAAAACAAAGCAACAGAGCCTAGGGCACTTCCACTTATGGTCCTATAGCTTAGGGAAATTAAAATCAAAAATACACAGCCACCCCAAAGATTTGGACGGCTCTGTTGACAAGAATCTCGTTTACGATACAAGTTCAATATCACAGAAAGCGAAAAATGGATAAAGAAGTTGTGGTACTTACGTACAATGCAATATCACTCAGCAATGAAATCTATGTCATCAGGCCCGTAGCAGCATAATGAGTGGATTCAGGTACGATGATTCTAAGTGAAATAAGTCACACGGAATAAGAAACATTATAAGATATCACTACTACACGGAATGTAAACTTGGCTACACAGGAACTGAATTACAAAACAGAACAGGGTCTCAAATGTAGAAAACCAACTTATGCTTGCTTAAGGGGAAAGGTGAGTTGGGGTGCTGCATAAAACCAGAGATTGAAATTAGCACAGATACCGTTCCATAAGCCAAATTTGTAATAGACAAGAGCTACTCCTTGCTCAACGAAGTGGACTCAACACCCCATATTAAACGCCTAAGAATATATCTGACTAGTAAGAATCTTAAAACCTATGGATTTATATGTCTCCAGAAGAGAATCAAGCATGTGTACAGCAGCATAAACCCAGCGGTGATAGGATTGGTGAGGTTCGGTGAGCAAATCCAGACCCTTTGAAGTCATATTGCATGGTACCCATTCCATGGGTCTCAACTCTCCAGGTTTAAGGGATTCATCCTTCAGCTAAAACATGCATGTGGAACCCAGAGTATGATCCACCGTGTGATCGGGAAACGTGTTCAAATGTGTCTCAGTTTTCGTCCCCTGGTACTCGGGTGCAACATTCCAGAAGCTTTACTAACACTCTCCCCACTTGGAGAGTCAATGCCTTTAACCTCCTGTTTGGCCCAGTTTGCAATTTCTGCGGAAAATGAACAGGAATAGGGAAAAACAATGAGAGCCTAGCTGGAGGTGTCTGGACGGGCAAATTTAACTCTCATTTCCCACCAGGCAGAGGAATTAACCAAAGGCTCAGCGTGCCGTGCCGGAACCACACTAGGGCCTGAAGCAATCCTGCGGTGTTGCGGCCAGCTCACAAGAAAGCGAGTTGAAGAAAGGAGGTCAGGGACACTGTCATTCACAAACCTGCAGAGTTATAAATGACAGCTATCGTCCAAAAATATATTGAAGTAAGGCTGCCAAGAGGACTTGAAAGCGGGGCAGAATTGCAGGAAACCGATTTCAGGAGGTAGACTGGAATTGCATGTAAAGCATAGGAAAAGAGGCAGAACGTCCACAATGATGCACTTGGCCAAGAAGTGCGTATGCGTTTTTTCCTGAATATATTCAGGAAAAAACGCATACGCCCTTTTTGGCCAACCAAGCAAGCTTGCAAAGGAAATCTGCACTACAATGAAGTCTCACTGCCCCCCGGTCAAAAAGGCCATCTGAAAAAAGTGTAAAATCCACAAAGGCAGAACAGGCCATGGTGAACTGGGAGCCTTGTTATGCTGATGAGTGGGATGTAAATTGCCAACAGCCACTCTGGAGAAGTGTATGGTGTTTACTGAAACATCTAAAAAATAAAGCAACAGAGCCTAGGGCACTTCCACTTATGGTCCTATAGCTTAGGGAAATTAAAATCAAAAAGACACAGCCACCCCAAAGTTTGGGACGGCTCTGTTTACAAGAACCTGGTTTACGGTACAAGTTCAATATCACAGAAAGCGAAAAATGGATAAAGATGTTGTGGTACTTATGTACAATGCAATATAACTCAGCAATGAAATCTATGTCATCAGGCCCATAGCAGCTAAAGAGTGGATTCAGGTACGATGATTCTAAGTGAAATAACTCACACAGAAAAAGAAACATCATAAGATATCACTAATACACGGAATGTAAACTTGGCTACACAGGAACTGAATTACAAAACAGAACAGGGTCTCAAATGTAGAAAACCAACTTATGCTTGCTTAAGGGGAAAGGTGAGTTGGGGTGCTGCATACAACCAGAGATGGAAATTAGCACAGATACCCTTCCATAAGCCAAATATGTAATAGACAAGAGCTACTCCTTGCTCATCGTAGTGGACTCAACACCCCATATCAAACGCCTAAGAATATATCTGACTAGTAAGAATCTTAAAACCTATGGATTTATATGTCTCCGAAAGAGAATCAAGCATGTGTACAGCGGCATAAACGCAGCAGTGATAGGATTGGAGAGGTTCGGTGAGCAAATGCAGACCCTTTGAAGTCATATTGCATGGTACCCATTCCATGGGTCTCAACTCTCCAGGTTTAAGGGATTCATCCATCAGCTAAAACATGCATGTGGAACCCAGAATATGATCCACCGTGTGATCGGGAAACGTGTTCAAATGTGTCTCAGTTTTCGTCCCCTGGTACTCTGGTGCAACATTCCAGATGCTTTACTAACACTCTCCCCACTTGGAGAGTCAGTGCCTTTAACCTCCTGTTTGGCACAGTTTGCAATTTTTGCGTAAGATGAAAAGGAATACGGAGAACCCATGACAGACTAGCTGGAGGTGTCTGGATGGGCGATTTTAACTCTCATTTCCCACCAGGCAGAGGAATTAACCAAAGGCTCAGCGTGCCGTGCCGGAACCACACTAGGGCCTGAAGCAATCATGTGGTGTTGCGGCCAGCTCACAAGAAAGCAAGTTGAAGAAAGGAGCTCAGGGACACTGTAACTCACAAACCTGCAGAGTTATAAATGACAGCTATCGTCCAAAAATATATTGAAGTAAGGCTGCCAAGAGGACTTGAAAGCGGGGCAGAATTGCAGGAAACCGATTTCAGGAGGTAGACTGGAATTGCATGTAAAGCATAGGAAAAGAGGCAGAACGTGCACAATGATGCACCTGGAGAAAAATGTCGTATGTGTTTTTTCCTGAATATATTCAGGAAAAAACGCATACGCCCTTTTTGGCCAACCAAGCAAGCTTGCAAATGAAATCTGCACTACAATGAAGTCTCACTTCCCACCAGTCAAAAGGGCCATCTGAAAAAAGTGTAAAATCCAGAAAGGCAGGACAGGCCATGGAGAACTGGGAGCCTTGTTATGCTGATGGGCGGGATGTAAATTTCCAACAGCCACTCTGGAGAAGTGTATGGTGTTTCCTGAAACATCTAAGAAACAAAGCAACAGAGCCTAGGGCACTTCCACTTATAGTCCTATAGCTTAGGGAAATTAATGTGAAAAAGACACAGCCACCCCAATGGTTGGGACGGCTCTGTTTACAAGAACCTCGTTTATGGTACAAGTTCAGTATCACAGAAAGCGAAAATGGATAAAGAAGTTGTGGTACTTACGTACAATGCAATATCACTCAGCAATGAAATCTATGTCATCAGGCCCGTAGCAGCATAATGAGTGGATTCAGGTACGATGATTCTAAGTGAAATAAGTCCCACAGAAAAAGAAACATCATAAGATATCACAAATACACGGACTGTAAACTTGGCTACACAGGAACTGAATTACAAAACAGAACAGGGTCTCAAATGTAGAAAACCAACTTATGCTTTCTTAAGGGGAAAGGTGCGTTGCGGTGCTGCATAAAAGCAGAGATTGCAATTGGCACAGGTACCGTTCAATAAGCCAAATATGTAATAGACAAGAGCTACTCCTTGTTCAACGAAGTGCACTCAACACCCCATATTAAACGCCTAAGAATATACCTGACTAGTAAGAATCTTAAAACCTATGGATTTATATGTCTCCGAAAGAGAATCAAGCATGTGTACAGTGGCATAAACGCAGCAGTGATAGGAATGGTGATGATCGGCGAGCAAATGCAGATCCTTTGAAGTCATATTGCATGGTACCCATTCCATGGGTCTCAACTCTCCAGGTTTAAGGGATTCTTCCTTCAGCTAAAACATGCATGTGGAACCCAGAGTATGATCCACAGTGTGTTCGGGAAACGTGTTCAAATGTGTCTCAGTTTTCGTCCCCTGGTACTCGGGTGCAACATTCCAGACGCTTTACTAACACTCTCCCCACTTGGAGAGTCAGTGCCTTTAACCTCCTGTTTGACCCAGTTTTCAATTTCTGTGGAAAATGAACAGGAATAGGGAGAACCAATGAGAGCCTAGCTGGAGGTGTCTGGACGGGCAAATTTAACTCTCATTTCCCACCAGGAAGAGGAATTAACCAAGGGCTCAGCGTGCCATGCCGGAACCAACCTAGGGCCTGAAGCAATCCTGTGGTGTTGCGGCCAGCTCACAAGAGACCGAGTTGAAGATAGGAGCTCAGGGGCACTGTCATTCACAAACTTGCAGAGTTATAAATGACAGCTATCGTCCAAAAATATATTGAAGTAAGGCTGCCAAGAGGACTTGAAAGCGGGGCAGAATTGCAGGAAACCGATTTCAGGAGGTAGACTGGAATTGCATTTAAAGCATAGGAAAAGAGGCAGAACGTCCACAATGATGCACTTGGCCAAAAAGGGCGTATGCGTTTTTTCCTGAATATATTCAGGAAAAAACGCATACGCCCTTTTTGGCCAACCAAGCAAGCTTGCAAAGGAAATCTGCACTACAATGAAGTCTCACTGCCCCCTGGACAAAAGGGCGAGCTGAAAAAAGTGTAAAATCCAGAAAGGCAGGACAGGCCATGGAGAACTGGGAGCCTTGTTATGCTGATAGGCAGGATGTAAATTGGCAAGAGCCAATCTGGAGAAGTGTATGGTGTTTCCTGAATCATCTACAAAACAAAGCAACAGAGCCTAGGGCACTTCCACTTATGGTCCTATAGCTTAGGGAAATTAAATTCAAAAAGACACAGCCACCCCAAAGTTTTGGATGGCTCTGTTTACAAGAACCTCGTTTAAGTTAAAAGTTCAATATCACAGAAAGTGAAAAATGGATAAAGAAGTTGTGGTACTTACGTACAATGCACTATCACTCAGCAATGAAATCTATGTCATCAGGCCCGTAGCAGCATAATGAGTGGATTCAGGTACGATGATTCTAAGTGAAATAATTCACACAGAAAAAGAAACATTATAAGATATCACTAGTACACGGAATGTAAACTTGTCTACACAGGAACTGAATTACAAAACAGAACAGGGTCTCAAATGTAGAAAACCAACTTATGCTTGCTTAAGGGGAAAGGTGAGTTGGGGTGCTGCATAAAACCAGAGATGGAAATTATCACAGATACCCTTCCATAAGCCAAATATGTAATAGACAAGAGCTACTCCTTGCTCAATTAAGTGGACTCAACACCCCATATTAAACGCCTAAGAATATACCTGACTAGTAAGAATCTTAAAACCTATGGATTTATATGTCTCCGAAAGAGAATCAAGTGTGTGTACAGCGGCATAAACGCAGCAATGATAGGATTGGTGAGGTTCGTTGAGCAAATGCAGACCCTTTGAAGTCATATTGCATGGTACCCATTCCATGGGTCTCAACTCTCCAGGTTTAAGGGATTCTTCCTTCAGCTAAAACATGCATGTGGAACCCAGGGTATGATCCGCCGTGTGTTTGGGAAACGTGTTCAAATGTGTCTGAGTTTTCATCCCCTGGTACTCGGGTGCAACATTCCAGACGCTTTACTAACAGTCTCCCAACTTGGAGAGTCAGTGCCTTTAACCTCCTGTTTGGCCCAGTTTGCAATTTCTGCGGAAGATGAACAGGAATTGGGAGAACCAATGAGAGATCAGCTGGAGGTGTCTGGACGGGCAAATTTAACTCTCATTTCCCACCAGGAAGAGGAATTAACCAAAGGCTCATTGTGCCGTGCCGGAACCACACTAGGGCCTGAAGCAATCCTGCGGTGTTGTGGCCAGCTCACAAGAAAGCGAGTTGAAGAAAGGAGCTCAGGGGCACTGTAATTCACAAACCTGCAGAGTTATAAATGACAGCTATCGTCCAAAAATATATTGAAGTAAGCCTGCCAAGAAGACGTGAAAGCGGGGCAGAATTGCAGGAAACCGATTTCAGGAGTTAGACTGGAATTGCATGTAAAGCATAGGAAAAGAGGCAGAACGTCCACAATGATGCACTGGACAAAAAGGGCGTATGCGTTTTTTCCTGAATATATTCAGGAAAAAACGCATAAGCCCTTTTTGGCCAACCAAGCAAGCTTGCATAGGAAATCTGCACTACAATGAAATCTCCCTCCCGCCCTGGTCAAAAGGGCCATCTGAAAAATGTGTAAAATCCAGAAAAGCAGGACAGGCCATGGAGAACTGGGAGCCTTCGTATGCTGATGGGCGGGATGTAAATTGCCAACAGCCACTCTGGAGAAGTGTATGGTGTTTCCTGAAACATCTACAAAACAAAGCAACAGAGCCTAGGGCACTTCCACTTATGGTCCAAAAGCTTAGGGAAATTAAAATAAAAAAGACACAGCCACCCCGAAGTTTGGGACGGCTCTGTTTTCAAGAACCTCATTTACGGTACAAGTTCAATGTCACAGAAAGGGAAAA
Organism: Lagenorhynchus albirostris; assembly: GCF_949774975.1. Lineage (NCBI taxonomy): Eukaryota > Metazoa > Chordata > Mammalia > Artiodactyla > Delphinidae > Lagenorhynchus > Lagenorhynchus albirostris. The sequence goes on along the minus strand of NC_083098.1, from coordinate 58,099,507 downwards.
TGGATATAGAAGTTGTGGTACTCACGTACAATGCAATATCACTCAGCAATGAAATCTATGTCATCAGGCCCATAGCAGCATAATGAGTGGATTCCGGTACGATGATTCTAAGTGAAATAAGTCCCACAGAAAAAGAAACATCATAAGATATCACTACTACACGGAATGTAAACTTGGCTACACAGGAACTGAATTACAAAACAGAACAGGGTCTCAAATGTAGAAAACCAACTTATGCTTGCTTAAGGGGAAAGGTGAGTTGGGGTGCTGCATAAAACCAGAGATGGAAATTAGCACAGATTCCGTTCCATAAGCCAAATATGTAATAGAGAAGAGCTACTCCTTGCTCAACGAAGTGGACTCAACACCCCATATTAAATGCCTAAGAATATACCTGACTAGTAAGAATCTTAAAACCTATGGATATATATGTCTCCGAAAGAGAATCAACTGTGTGTACAGCTGCATAAACGCAGCAGTGATAGGATTGGTGAGCTTCGGTGAGCAAATGCAGACCCTTTGAAGTCATATTGCATGGTACCCATTCCATGGGTCTCAACTCTCCAGGTTTAAGGGATTCATCCTTCAGCTAAAACATGCATGTGGAACCCAGAGTATGATCCACCGTGTGATCGGGAAACCTGTTCAAATGTGTCTCAGTTTTCGTCCCCTTGTACTCGGGTGCAACATTCCAGAAGCTTTACTAACACTCTCCCCACTTGGAGAGTCAATGCCTTTAACCTCCTGTTTGGCCCAGTTTGCAATTTCTGCGGAAAATGAACAGGAATAGGGAGAACCTACGAGAGACTAGCTGGAGGTGTCTGGACGGGCAAATTTAATTGTCATTTCCCACCAGGCAGAGGAATTAACCAAAGGCTCAGTGTGCGATGCCAGAACCACACTAGGGCCTGAAGCAATGCTGTGGTGTTGCGGCCAGCTCACAAGAAAGCGAGTTGAAGAAAGGAGCTCAGGGGCACTGTCATTCACAAACCTCCAGAGTTATAAATGACAGCTATCGTCCAAAAATATATTGAAGTAAGGCTGCCAAGAGGACCTGAAAGCGGGGCAGAATTGCAGGAAACCGATTTCAGGAGGTAGACTGGAATTGCATGTAAAGCATAGGAAAAGAGGCAGAACGTCCACAATGATGCACTTGGCCAAAAAGGGCGTATGCGTTTTTTCCTGAATATATTCAGGAAAAAGCGCATACGCCCTTTTTGGCCAACCAAGCAAGCTTGCAAAGGAAATCTGCACTACAATGAAGTCTCAATGCCCCCAGGTCAAAAGGGTCATCTGAAAAAAGTGTAAAATCCACAAAGGCAGGACAGGCCATGGAGAACTGGGAGCCTCGTTATGCTGATGGGTGGGATGTAAATTGCCAACAGCCACTCTGGAGAAGTGTATGGTGTTTCCTGAAACATCTAAAAAACAAAGCAACAGAGCCTAGGGCACTTCCACTTATGGTCCAAAAGCTTAGGGAAATTAAAATCAAAAAGACACAGCCACCCCAAAGTTTGGGATGGCTCTGTTTACAAGAACCTCATTTACGGTACAAGTTCAATGTCACAGAAAGGGAAAATGGATATAGAAGTTGTGGTACTCACGTACAATGCAATATCACTCAGCAATGAAATCTATGTCATCAGGCCCATAGCAGCATAATGAGTAGATTCTGGTACGATGATTCTAAGTGAAATAAGTCACACAGAAAAAGAAACATCATAAGATATCACTAATACACGGAATGTAAACTTGGCTACACAGGAACTGAATTACAAAAGAGAATAGGGTCTCAAATGTAGAAAACCAACTTATGCTTGCTTAAGGGGAAAGGTGAGTTGGGGTGCTGCATAAAACCAGAGATGGAAATTAGCACAGATTCCGTTCCATAAGCCAAATATGGAATAGACAAGAGCTACTCCTTGCTCAACGAAATGGGCTCAACACCCCATATTAAACGCCTAAGAATGTACCTGACTAGTAAGTATCTTAAAACCTATGGATTGCTATGTCTCCGAAAGAGAATCAAGCGTGTGTACAGGGGCATAAACGCAGCAGTGATAGGATTGGAGAGGTTCGGTGAGCAAATGAAGACCCTTTGAAGTCATATTGCATGGTACCCATTCCACGGGTCTCAACTCTCCAGGTTGAAGGGATTCTTCCTTCAGCTAAAACATGCATGTGGAACCCAGAGTATGATCAACCGTGTGATCGGGACACGTGTTCAAATATGTCTCAGTTTTCGACCCCTGGTACTCGGGTGCAACATTCCACATGCTTTACTAACACTCTCCCGACTTGGAGAGTCAGTGCCTTTAACCTCCTGTTTGGCCAAGTTTGCAATTTCTGCGGAAGATGAACAGGAATAGGGAGAACCAATGAGAGACTAGCTGGAGGTGTCTGGACAGGCAAATTTTACTCTCATTTCCCACCAGGAACAGGAATTAACCAAAGGCTCAGCGTGCCGTGCCAGAACCAGATTAGGGCCTGAAGCAATCCTGCGGTGTTGTGGACAGCTCACAAGAAAGCGAGTTGAAGAATGGAGCTCAGGGGCACTGTAATTCACAAACCTGCAGAGTTATAAATGACAGCTATCGTCCAAAAATATACGGAAGTAATGCTGCCAAGAGGACTTGATAGCGGGGCAGAATTGCAGGAAACCGAGTTCAGGAGGTAGACTGGAATTGCATGTAAAGCATAGGAAAAGAGGCAGAACGTCCACAATGATGCACTTGGCCAAAAAGGGCGTATGCGTTTTTTCCTGAATATATTCAGGAAAAAACGCATACGCCCTTTTTGGCCAACCAAGCAAGCTTGCAAAGGAAATCTGCACTACAATGAAGTCTCACTTCCCACCGGTCAAAACGCCATCTGAAAAAAGTGTAAAATCCAGAAAGGCAGGACAGGCCATGGAGAACTGGGAGCCTTGTTATGCTGATGGGCGGGATGTAAATTGCCAACAGCCACTCGGTAGAAGTGTATGGTGTTTCCTGAAACATCTAAAAAACAAAGCAACAGAGCCTAGGGCACTGCCACTTATGGTCCTATAGCTTAGGGAAATTAAAATCAAAAAGACACAGCCACCCCAAAGTTTGGGACGGCTCTGTTTACAAGAACCTCGTTTACGGTACAAGTTCAATATCGCAGAAAGCGAAAAATGGATAAAGAAGTTGTGGTACTTACGTACAATGCACTATCACTCAGCAATGAAATCTATGTCATCAGGCCCGTAGCAGCATAATGAGTGGATTCAGGTACGATGATTCTAAGTGAAATAATTCACACAGAAAAAGAAACATTATAAGATATCACTAGTACACGGAATGTAAACTTGTCTACACAGGAACTGAATTACAAAACAGAACAGGGTCTCAAATGTAGAAAACCAACTTATGCTTGCTTAAGGGGAAAGGTGAGTTGGGGTGCTGCATAAAACCAGAGATGAAAATTATCACAGATACCCTTCCATAAGCCAAATATGTAATAGACAAGAGCTACTCCTTGCTCAATTAAGTGGACTCAACACCCCATATTAAACGCCTAAGAATATACCTGACTAGTAAGAATCTTAAAACCTATGGATTTATATGTCTCCGAAAGAGAATCAAGTGTGTGTACAGCGGCATAAACGCAGCAATGATAGGATTGGTGAGGTTCGTTGAGCAAATGCAGACCCTTTGAAGTCATATTGCATGGTACCCATTCCATGGGTCTCAACTCTCCAGGTTTAAGGGATTCTTCCTTCAGCTAAAACATGCATGTGGAACCCAGGGTATGATCCGCCGTGTGTTTGGGAAACGTGTTCAAATGTGTCTGAGTTTTCATCCCCTGGTACTCGGGTGCAACATTCCAGACGCTTTACTAACAGTCTCCCAACTTGGAGAGTCAGTGCCTTTAACCTCCTGTTTGGCCCAGTTTGCAATTTCTGCGGAAGATGAACAGGAATTGGGAGAACCAATGAGAGATCAGCTGGAGGTGTCTGGACGGGCAAATTTAACTCTCATTTCCCACCAGGAAGAGGAATTAACCAAAGGCTCATTGTGCCGTGCCGGAACCACACTAGGGCCTGAAGCAATCCTGCGGTGTTGTGGCCAGCTCACAAGAAAGCGAGTTGAAGAAAGGAGCTCAGGGACACTGTAATTCACAAACCTGCAGAGTTATAAATGACAGCTATCGTCCAAAAATATATTGAAGTAAGCCTGCCAAGAAGACGTGAAAGCGGGGCAGAATTGCAGGAAACCGATTTCAGGAGTTAGACTGGAATTGCATGTAAAGCATAGGAAAAGAGGCAGAACGTCCACAATGATGCACTGGACAAAAAGGGCGTATGCGTTTTTTCCTGAATATATTCAGGAAAAAACGCATAAGCCCTTTTTGGCCAACCAAGCAAGCTTGCATAGGAAATCTGCACTACAATGGAATCTCCCTCCCGCCCTGGTCAAAAGGGCCATCTGAAAAAAGTGTAAAATCCAGAAAAGCAGGACAGGCCATGGAGAACTGGGAGCCTTCGTATGCTGATGGGCGGGATGTAAATTGCCAACAGCCACTCTGGAGAAGTGTATGGTGTTTCCTGAAACATCTACAAAACAAAGCAACAGAGCCTAGGGCACTTCCACTTATGGTCCAAAAGCTTAGGGAAATTAAAATAAAAAAGACACAGCCACCCCGAAGTTTGGGACGGCTCTGTTTTCAAGAACCTCATTTACGGTACAAGTTCAATGTCACAGAAAGGGAAAATGGATATAGAAGTTGTGGTACTCACGTACAATGCAATATCACTCAGCAATGAAATCTATGTCATCAGGCCCATAGCAGCATAATGAGTGGATTCTGGTACGATGATTCTAAGTGAAATAAGTCCCACAGAAAAAGAAACATCATAAGATATCACTACTACACGGAATGTAAACTTGGCTACACAGGAACTGAATTACAAAACAGAACAGGGTCTCAAATGTAGAAAACCAACTTATGCTTGCTTAAGGGGAAAGGTGAGTTGGGGTGCTGCATAAAACCAGAGATGGAAATTAGCACAGATTCCGTTCCATAAGCCAAATATGTAATAGAGAAGAGCTACTCCTTGCTCAACGAAGTGGACTCAACACCCCATATTAAATGCCTAAGAATATACCTGACTAGTAAGAATCTTAAAACCTATGGATATATATGTCTCCGAAAGAGAATCAACTGTGTGTACAGCTGCATAAACGCAGCAGTGATAGGATTGGTGAGCTTCGGTGAGCAAATGCAGACCCTTTGAAGTCATATTGCATGGTACCCATTCCATGGGTCTCAACTCTCCAGGTTTAAGGGATTCATCCTTCAGCTAAAACATGCATGTGGAACCCAGAGTATGATCCACCGTGTGATCGGGAAACCTGTTCAAATGTGTCTCAGTTTTCGTCCCCTTGTACTCGGGTGCAACATTCCAGAAGCTTTACTAACACTCTCCCCACTTGGAGAGTCAATGCCTTTAACCTCCTGTTTGGCCCAGTTTGCAATTTCTGCGGAAAATGAACAGGAATAGGGAGAACCTACGAGAGACTAGCTGGAGGTGTCTGGACGGGCAAATTTAATTGTCATTTCCCACCAGGCAGAGGAATTAACCAAAGGCTCAGTGTGCGATGCCAGAACCACACTAGGGCCTGAAGCAATGCTGTGGTGTTGCGGCCAGCTCACAAGAAAGCGAGTTGAAGAAAGGAGCTCAGGGGCACTGTCATTCACAAACCTCCAGAGTTATAAATGACAGCTATCGTCCAAAAATATATTGAAGTAAGGCTGCCAAGAGGACCTGAAAGCGGGGCAGAATTGCAGGAAACCGATTTCAGGAGGTAGACTGGAATTGCATGTAAAGCATAGGAAAAGAGGCAGAACGTCCACAATGATGCACTTGGCCAAAAAGGGCGTATGCGTTTTTTCCTGAATATATTCAGGAAAAAGCGCATACGCCCTTTTTGGCCAACCAAGCAAGCTTGCAAAGGAAATCTGCACTACAATGAAGTCTCAATGCCCCCAGGTCAAAAGGGTCATCTGAAAAAAGTGTAAAATCCACAAAGGCAGGACAGGCCATGGAGAACTGGGAGCCTCGTTATGCTGATGGGTGGGATGTAAATTGCCAACAGCCACTCTGGAGAAGTGTATGGTGTTTCCTGAAACATCTAAAAAACAAAGCAACAGAGCCTAGGGCACTTCCACTTATGGTCCAAAAGCTTAGGGAAATTAAAATCAAAAAGACACAGCCACCCCAAAGTTTGGGATGGCTCTGTTTACAAGAACCTCATTTACGGTACAAGTTCAATGTCACAGAAAGGGAAAATGGATATAGAAGTTGTGGTACTCACGTACAATGCAATATCACTCAGCAATGAAATCTATGTCATCAGGCCCATAGCAGCATAATGAGTAGATTCTGGTACGATGATTCTAAGTGAAATAAGTCACACAGAAAAAGAAACATCATAAGATATCACTAATACACGGAATGTAAACTTGGCTACACAGGAACTGAATTACAAAAGAGAATAGGGTCTCAAATGTAGAAAACCAACTTATGCTTGCTTAAGGGGAAAGGTGAGTTGGGGTGCTGCATAAAACCAGAGATGGAAATTAGCACAGATTCCGTTCCATAAGCCAAATATGGAATAGACAAGAGCTACTCCTTGCTCAACGAAATGGGCTCAACACCCCATATTAAACGCCTAAGAATGTACCTGACTAGTAAGTATCTTAAAACCTATGGATTGCTATGTCTCCGAAAGAGAATCAAGCGTGTGTACAGGGGCATAAACGCAGCAGTGATAGGATTGGAGAGGTTCGGTGAGCAAATGAAGACCCTTTGAAGTCATATTGCATGGTACCCATTCCACGGGTCTCAACTCTCCAGGTTGAAGGGATTCTTCCTTCAGCTAAAACATGCATGTGGAACCCAGAGTATGATCAACCATGTGATCGGGACACGTGTTCAAATATGTCTCAGTTTTCGACCCCTGGTACTCGGGTGCAACATTCCACATGCTTTACTAACACTCTCCCGACTTGGAGAGTCAGTGCCTTTAACCTCCTGTTTGGCCAAGTTTGCAATTTCTGCGGAAGATGAACAGGAATAGGGAGAACCAATGAGAGACTAGCTGGAGGTGTCTGGACAGGCAAATTTTACTCTCATTTCCCACCAGGAACAGGAATTAACCAAAGGCTCAGCGTGCCGTGCCAGAACCAGATTAGGGCCTGAAGCAATCCTGCGGTGTTGTGGACAGCTCACAAGAAAGCGAGTTGAAGAATGGAGCTCAGGGGCACTGTAATTCACAAACCTGCAGAGTTATAAATGACAGCTATCGTCCAAAAATATACGGAAGTAATGCTGCCAAGAGGACTTGATAGCGGGGCAGAATTGCAGGAAACCGAGTTCAGGAGGTAGACTGGAATTGCATGTAAAGCATAGGAAAAGAGGCAGAACGTCCACAATGATGCACTTGGCCAAAAAGGGCGTATGCGTTTTTTCCTGAATATATTCAGGAAAAAACGCATACGCCCTTTTTGGCCAACCAAGCAAGCTTGCAAAGGAAATCTGCACTACAATGAAGTCTCACTTCCCACCGGTCAAAACGCCATCTGAAAAAAGTGTAAAATCCAGAAAGGCAGGACAGGCCATGGAGAACTGGGAGCCTTGTTATGCTGATGGGCGGGATGTAAATTGCCAACAGCCACTCGGGAGAAGTGTATGGTGTTTCCTGAAACATCTAAAAAACAAAGCAACAGAGCCTAGGGCACTGCCACTTATGGTCCTATAGCTTAGGGAAATTAAAATCAAAAAGACACAGCCACCCCAAAGTTTGGGACGGCTCTGTTTACAAGAACCTCGTTTACGGTACAAGTTCAATATCGCAGAAAGCGAAAAATGGATAAAGAAGTTGTGGTACTTACGTACAATACAATATCACTCAGCAATGAAATCTATGTCATCAGGCCCGTAGCAGCATAATGAGTGGATTCAGGTATGATGATTCTAACTGAAATAAGTCACACAGTAAAAGAAACATCATAAGATATCACTAATACACGGAATGAAAACTTGGCTACACAGGAACTGGATTACAAAACAGAACAGGGTCTCAAATTTAGAAAGCCAACTTATGCTTGCTTAACGGGAAAGGTGAGTTGGGGTGCTGCATAAAACCAGAGATTGAAATGAGCACAGATAAAGTTCCTTAAGCCAAATATGTAATAGACAAGAGCTACTCCTTGCTCAACGAAATGGGCTCAACACCCCATATTAAACGCCTAAGAATGTACCTGACTAGTAAGTATCTTAAAACCTATGGATTGCTATGTCTCCGAAAGAGAATCAAGCGTGTGTACAGGGGCATAAACGCAGCAGTGATAGGATTGGAGAGGTTCGGTGAGCAAATGAAGACCCTTTGAAGTCATATTGCATGGTACCCATTCCACGGGTCTCAACTCTCCAGGTTGAAGGGATTCTTCCTTCAGCTAAAACATGCATGTGGAACCCAGAGTATGATCAACCGTGTGATTGGGACACGTGTTCAAATATGTCTCAGTTTTCGACCCCTGGTACTCGGGTGCAACATTCCAGACGCTTTACTAACACTCTCCCGACTTGGAGAGTCAGTGCCTTTAACCTCCTGTTTGGCCCAGTTTGCAATATCTGCGGAAGATGAACAGGAATAGGGAGAACCAATGAGAGACTAGCTGGAGGTGTCTGGACGGGCAAATTTTACTCTCATTTCCCACCAGGAACAGGAATTAACCAAAGGCTCAGCGTGCCGTGCCCGAACCAGATTAGGGCCTGAAGCAATCCTGCGGTGTTGTGGCCAGCTCACAAGAAAGCGAGTTGAAGAATGGAGCTCAGGGGCACTGTAATTCACAAACCTGCAGAGTTATAAATGACAGCTATCGTCCAAAAATATACTGAAGTAAGCCTGCCAAGAGGACTTGAAAGCGGGGCAGAATTGCAGGAAACCGATTTCAGGAGGTAGACTGGAATTGAATTTAAAGCATAGGAAAAGAGGCAGAACGTGGACAATGATGCACTTGGCCAAAAAGGGCGTGTGCGTTTTTTCCTGAATATATTCAGGAAAAAACGCACACGCCCTTTTTGGCCAACCAAGCAAGCTTGCAAAGGAAATCTGCACTACAATGAAGTCTCACTTCCCACCGGTCAAACGGGCCATCTGAAAAAAGTGTAAAATCCAGAAAGGCAGGACAGGCCATGGAGAACTGGGAGCCTTGTTATGCTTATGGGCGGGATGTAAATTGCCAACAGCCACTCGGGAGAAGTGTATGGTGTTTCCTGAAACATCTAAAAAACAAAGCAACAGAGCCTAGGGCACTGCCACTTATGGTCCTATAGCTTAGGAAAATTAAGATCAAAAAGACACAGCCACCCCAAAGTTTGGGACGGCTCTGTTTACAAGAACCTCGTTTACGGTACAAGTTCAATATCGCAAAAAGCGAAAAATGGATAAAGAAGTTGTGGTACTTACGTACAATACAATATCACTCAGCAATGAAATCTATGTCATCAGGCCCGTAGCAGCCTAATGAGTGGATTCAGGTACGATGATTCTAACTGAAATAAGTCACACAGAAAAAGAAACATCATAAGATATCACTAATACATGGAATGAAAACTTGGCTACACAGGAACTGGATTACAAAACAGAACAGTGTCTCAAATTTAGAAAGCCAACTTATGCTTGCTTAACGGGAAAGGTGAGTTGGGGTGCTGCATAAAACCAGAGATAGAAATGAGCACAAATAAAGTTCCTTAAGCCAAATATGTAATAGACAAGAGCTACTCCTTGCTCAACGAAATGGGCTCAACACCCCATATTAAACGCCTAAGAATGTACCTGACTAGTAAGTATCTTAAAACCTATGGATTGCTATGTCTCCGAAAGAGAATCAAGCGTGTGTACAGGGGCATAAACGCAGCAGTGATAGGATTGGAGAGGTTCGGTGAGCAAATGAAGACCCTTTGAAGTCATATTGCATGGTACCCATTCCACGGGTCTCAACTCTCCAGGTTGAAGGGATTCTTCCTTCAGCTAAAACATGCATGTGGAACCCAGAGTATGATCAACCGTGTGATCGGGACACGTGTTCAAATATGTCTCAGTTTTCGACCCCTGGTACTCGGGTGCAACATTCCAGACGCTTTACTAACACTCTCCCGACTTGGAGAGTCAGTGCCTTTAACCTCCTGTTTGGCCCAGTTTGCAATTTCTGCGGAAGATGAACAGGAATAGGGAGAACCAATGAGAGACTAGCTGGAGGTGTCTGGACGGGCAAATTTTACTCTCATTTCCCACCAGGAACAGGAATTAACCAAAGGCTCAGCGTGCCGTGCCGGAAACAGATTAGGGCCTGAAGCAATCCTGCGGTGTTGTGGCCAGCTCACAAGAAAGCGAATTGAAGAATGGAGCTCAGGGGCACTGTAATTCACAAACCTGCAGAGTTATAAATGACAGCTATCGTCCAAAAATATACTGAAGTAAGGCTGCCAAGAGGACTTGAAAGCGGGGCAGAATTGCAGGAAACCGATTTCAGGAAGTAGACTGGAATTGCATTTAAAGCATAGGAAAAGAGGCAGAACGTGGACAATGATGCACTTGGCCAAAAAGGGCGTATGCGTTTTTTCCTGAATATATTCAGGAAAAAACGAATACGCCCTTTTTGGCCAACCAAGCAAGCTTGCAAAGGAAATCTGCACTACAATGAAGTCTCACTTCCCCCCGGTCAAAAAGGCCATCTGAAAAAAGTGTAAAATCCAGAAAGGCAGGACAGGCCATGGAGAACTGGGAGCCTTGTTATGCTGATGGGCGGGATGTAAATTGCCAACAGCCACTCGGGAGAAGTGTATGGTGTTTCCTGAAACATCTAAAAAACAAAGCAACAGAGCCTAGGGCACTGCCACTTATGGTCCTATAGCTTAGGGAAATTAAGATCAAAAAGACACAGCCACCCCAAAGTTTGGGACGGCTCTTTTTACAAGAACCTCGTTTACGGTACAAGTTCAATATCGCAGAAAGCGAAAAATGGATAAAGAAGTTGTGGTACTTCCGTACAATACAATATCACTCAGCAATGAAATCTATGTCATCAGGCCCGTAGCAGCATAATGAGTGGATTCAGGTATTATGATTCTAACTGAAATAAGTCACACAGAAAAAGAAACATCATAAGATATCACTAATACACGGAATGAAACCTTGGCTACACAGGAACTGGATTACAAAACAGAACAGGGTCTCAAATTTAGAAAGCCAACTTATGCTTGCTTAACGGGAAAGGTGAGTTGGGGTGCTGCATAAAACCAGAGATTGAAATGAGCACAGATAAAGTTCCTTAAGCCAAATATGTAATAGACAAGAGCTACTCCTTGCTCAACGAAATGGGCTCAACACCCCATATTAAACGCCTAAGAATGTACCTGACTAGTAAGTATCTTAAAACCTATGGATTGCTATGTCTCCGAAAGAGAATCAAGCGTGTGTCCAGGGGCATAAACGCAGCAGTGATAGGATTGGAGAGGTTCGGTGAGCAAATGAAGACCCTTTGAAGTCATATTGCATGGTACCCATTCCACGGGTCTCAACTCTCCAGGTTGAAGGGATTCTTCCTTCAGCTAAAACATGCATGTGGAACCCAGAGTATGATCAACCGTGTGATCGGGAGACGCGTTCAAATATGTCTCACTTTTCGACCCCTGGTACTCGGGTGCAACATTCCAGACGCTTAACTAACACTCTCCCGACATGGAGAGTCAGTGCCTTTAACCTCCTGTTTGGCCCAGTTTGCAATTTCTGCGAAAGATTAACAGGAATAGGAGAACCAATGAGAGACTAGCTGGAGGTGTCTGGACGGGCAAATTTAACTCTCATTTCCCACCAGGAAGAGGAATTAACCAAAGGCTCAGCGTGCCGTGCCGGAACCAGATTAGGGCCTGAAGCAATCCTGCGGTGTTGCAGCCAGCTCACAAGAAAGCGAGTTGAAGAAAGGAGCTCAGGGGCACTGTAATTCACAAACCTGCAGAGTTATAAATGACAGCTATCGTCCAAAAATATACTGAAGTAAGGCTGCCAAGAGGACTTGAAAGCGGGGCAGAATTGCAGGAAACCGATTTCAGGAGGTAGACTGGAATTGCATTTAAAGCATAGGAAATGAGGCAGAACGTCCACAATGATGCACTTGGCCAAAAAGGGCGTATGCGTTTTTTCCTGAATATATTCAGGAAAAAACGCATACGCCCTTTTTGGCCAACCAAGCAAGCTTGCAAATGAAATCTGCACTACAATGAAGTCTCACCTCCCCCCGGTCAAAAGGGCCATCTGAAAAAAGTGTAAAATCCAGAAATGCAGGACAGGCCATGGAGAACTGGGAGCCTTGTTATGCTGATGGGCGGGATGTAAATTGCCAACAGCCACTGGGGAGAAGTGTATGGTGTTTCCTGAAACATCTAAAAAACAAAGCAACAGAGCCTAGGGCACTGCCACTTATGGTCCTATAGCTTAGGGAAATTAAAATCAAAAAGACACAGCCTCCCCAACGTTTGGGACCGCTCTGGTTACAAGAACCTCGTTTACGGTACAAGTTCAATATCGCAGAAAGTGAAAAATGGATAAAGAAGTTGTGGTACTTATGTACAATACAATATCACTCAGCAATGAAATCTATGTCATCAGGCCCGTAGCAGCCTAATGAGTGGATTCAGGTATGATGATTCTAACTGAAATAAGTCACACAGAAAAAGAAACATCATAAGATATCACTAATACACGGAATGAAAACTTGGCTACACAGGAACTGGATTACAAAACAGAACAGGGTCTCAAATTTAGAAAGCCAACTTATGCTTGCTTAACGGGAAAGGTGAGTTGGGGTGCTGCATTAAACCAGAGATGGAAATTAGCACAGATACCCTTCGATAAGCCAAATATGTAATAGACAAGAGCTACTCCTTGCTCAACCAAGTGGACTCAACACCCCATATTAAACGCCTAAGTATATACCTGACTAGTAAGAATCTTAAAATCTATGGATTTATATATCTCCAAAAGAGAATCAAGCGTGTGTACAGCGGCATAAACACAGCAGTGATAGGATTGGTGCGGTTCGGTGAGCAAATCCAGAGCCTTTGAAGTCATATTGCATGGTACCCATTCCATGGGTCTCAACTCTCCAGGTTTAAGGGATTCTTCCTTCAGCTAAAACATGCATGTGGAACCCAGAGTATGATCCACCGTGTGATCGGAAAACGTGTTCAAATGTGTCTCAGTTTTTGTCCCCTGGTACTCGGGTGCAACATTCCAGACGCTTTACTAACACTCTCCCCGCTTGGAGAGTCAGTGCCTTTAACCTCCTGTTTGGCCCAGTTTGCAATTTCTGCGTAAGATGAAAAGGAATAGGGAGAACAAATGAGAGACTAGCTGGAGGTGTCTGGACGGCCAAATTTAACTCTCATTTCCCACCAGGAACAGGAATTAACCAAAGGCTCAGTGTGCCGTGCTGGAACCACACTAGGGCCTGAAGCAATCCTGCGGTGTTGCGGCCAGCTCACAAGAAAGCGAGTTGAAGAAGGTAACTCAGGGGCACTGTCATTAACAAACCTGCAGAGTTATAAATGACAGCTATCGTCCAAAAATATATTGAAGTAAGGCTGCCAAGAGCAGATGAAAACGGAGCAGAATTGCAGGAAACCGAGTTCAGGAGGTAGACTGGAATTGCATGTAAAGCGTAGGAAAGAGGCAGAACGTCCACAATGATGCACTTGGCCAAAAAGGGCGTATGAGTTTTTTTCTGAATATATTCAGGAAAAAACGCATACGCACTTTTTGGCCAACCAAGCAAGCTTGCAAAGGAAATCTGCACTACAATGAAGTCTCACTGCCCCCCGGTCAAAAGGGCCAGTTGAAAAAAGTGTAAAATCCAGAAAGGCAGGACAGGCCATGGAGAACTGGGAGCCTCGTTATGCAGATGGGCGGGATGTAAATTGCCAACAGCCACTCTGGAGAAGTGTATGGTGTTTCCTGAAACATCCAAAAAACAAAGCAACCGAGACTAGGGCACTTCCACTTATGGTCCTATAGCTTAGGGAAATTAAAATCAAAAAGACACAGCCACCCCAACGTTTGGGACGGCTCTGTTTACAAGAACCTCGTTTACGGTACAAGTTCAATTTCACAGAAAGCGAAAAATGGATAAAGATGTTGTGGTACTCACGTACAATGCAATATCACTTAGCAATGAAATCTATGTCATCAGGCCCATAGCAGCATAATGAGTGGATTCAGGTACGATGATCCTAAGGGAAATAAGTCACACAGAAAAAGAAACTTCATAAGATATCACTAATACATGGAATGTAAACTTGGCTACACAGGAACTGAATTACAAAACAGAACAGGGTCTCAAATGTAGAAAACCAACTTATGCTTGCTTAAGGGGAAAGGTGAGTTGGGGTGCTGCATAAAACCAGAGATAGAAATTAGCACAGATACCCTTCCATAAGCCAAATATGTAACAGACAAGAGCTACTCCTTGCTCAACGTAGTGGACTCAACAGCCCATATTAAACGCCAAAGAATATACCTGACTAGTAAGAATCTTAAAACCTATGGATTTATATGTCTCCGAAAGAGAATCAAGCATGTGAACAGTGGCATAAATGCAGCAGTGATAGGATTGGTGAGGATCGGTGAGCAAATGCAGACCCTTTGAAATCATATTGCATGGTACCCATTCCATGCGTCTCAACTCTCCAGGTTTAAGGGATTCTTCCTTCAGCTAAAACATGCATGTGGAACGCAGAGTATGATCCACCGTGTGATCGAAAAACGTGTTCAAATATGTCTCAGTTTTTGTCCCCTGGTACTCGCGTGCAACATTCCAGATGCTTTACTAACACTCTCCCCACTTGGAGAGTCAGTGCCTTCAACCTCCTGTTTGGCCCATTTTGCAATTTCTGCGTAAGATGAAAAGTAATAGGGAGAACCAATGAGAGACTAGATGGAGGTGTCTGGACGGGCAAATTTAACTCTCATTTTCCACCAGGAACAGGAATTAAAAAAAGGCTCAGCGTGCCGTGCCGGAACCACACTAGGGCCTGAAGCAATCCTGCGGTGTTGCGGCCAGCTCACAAGGAAGCGAGTTGAAGAAGGTAACACAGGGGCACTGTAATTCACAAACATGCATAGTTATAAATGACAGCTATCGTCCAAAAATATATTGAAGTAAGGCTGCCAAGAACACATGAAAATGGGGCAGAATTGCAGGAAACCGAGTTCAGGAGGTAGATTGGAATTGCATGTAAAGCATAGGAAAAGAGGTAGAACGTCTACAATGATGCACTTGGCCAAAAAGGGCGTATGCGTTTTTTCCTGAATATATCCAGGAAAAAACGCATACGCCCTTTTTGGCCAACCAAGCAAGCTTGCAAAGGAAATCTGCACTACAATGAAGTCTCACTGCCCCCCCCCCCCCCCCCGGTCAAAAGGGCCATCTGAAAAAAGTGTAAAATCCAGAAAGGCAGGACAGGCCATGGAGAACTGGGAGCCTTGTTATGCAGATGGGCGGGATGTAAATTGCCAACAGCCACTCTGAAGAAGTGTATGGTGTTTCCTGAATCATCTACAAAACAAGGCAACAGAGCCTAGGGCACTTCCACTTATGGTCCTAAAGCTTAGGGAAATTAAAATCAAAAAGACACAGCCACCCCAAAGTTTGGGCCAGCTCTGTTTACAAGAACCTCGTTTACGGTACAAGTTCAATATCACAGAAAGCGAAAAATGGATAAAGAAGTTGTGGTACTCACGTACAATGCAATATCACTCAGCAATCAAATCTATGTCATCAGGACCATAGCAGCATAATGAGTGGATTCAGGTACGATGATTCTAAGTGAAATAAGTCACACAGAAAAAGAAACATCATAAGATATAACTACTACACGGAATGTAAACTTGGCTACACAGGAACTGAATTACAAAACAGAATAGGGTGTCATATGCAGAAAACCAACTTATGCTTGCTTAAGGGGAAAGGTGAGTTGGGGTGCTGCATAAAACCACAGATTGAAATTAACACATATACCATTCCATAAGCCAAATATGTAATAGACAAGAGCTACTCCTTGCTCAACGAAGTGCACTCAACACCCCATATTAAACGCCTAAGAATATACCTGACTAGTAAGAATCTTGAAACCTATGGATTTATATGTCTCCGAAAGAGAATCAAGCATGTGTACAGCGGCATAAACGCAGCAGTGATAGGATTGTTGAGGTTCGGTGAGCAAATTCAGACCCTTTGAAGTCATATTGCATGGTACCCATTCCATGGGTCTCAACTCTCCAGGTTTAAGGGATTCTTCCTTCAGCTAAAACATGCATGTGGAACCCAGAGTATGATCCACCATGTGATCGGGAAACGTGTTCAAATGTGTCTCAGTTTTCGTCCCCTGGTACTCGGGTGCAACATTACAGACGCTTTACTAACACTCTCCCCACTTGGAGAGTCAGTGACTTTAACCTCCTGTTTGGCCCAGTTTGCAATTTCTGCGGAAAATGAACAGGAATAGGGAGAAACAATGAGAGACTAGCTGGAGGTGTCTGGACGGGCAAATTTAACTCTCATTTCCCACCAGGCAGAGGAATAACCAAAGGCTCAGTGTGCCATGCAGAACCACACTAGGGCCTGAAGCAATCCTGCGGTGTTGCGGCCAGCTCACAAGAAAGCGAGTTGAAGAAAGGAGCTCAGGGGCACTGTCATTCACAAACCTGCAGAGTTATAAATGACAGCTATCGTCCAAAAATATATTGAAGTAAGGCTGCCAAGAGGACTTGAAAACGGGGCAGAATTGCAGGAAACCGATTTCAGGAGGTAGACTGGAATTGAATTTAAAGCATAGGAAAAGAGGCAGAACGTCCACAATGATGCACTTGGCCAAAAAGGGCCTATGCGTTTTTTCCTGAATATATGCAGGATAAAACGCATAGGCCCTTTTTGGCCAACCAAGCAAGCTTGCAAAGAAATCTGCACTACAATGAAGTCTCACTGCCCCCAGTGAAAAGGGCCATCTGAAAAAAGTGTAAAATCCAGAAAGGCAGGACACGCCATGGAGAACTGGGAGCCTTGTTTTGCTGATGGGCGGGATGTAAATTGCCAACAGCCACTCTGGAGAAGTGTATGGTGTTTCCTGAAATATCTAAAACACAAAGGAACAGAGCCTAGGGCACTTCCACTTATGGTCCTATAGGTTAGGGAAATTAAAATCAAAAAGACACAGCCACCCCAAAGTTTGGGACGGCTCTGTTTACAAGAACCTGTTTTACGGTACAAGTTCAATATCGCAGAAAGTGAAAAATGGATAAAGAAGTTGTCGTACTTACATACAATGCAATATCACTCAGCAATGAAATCTATGTCATCAGGCCCATAGAAGCATAATGAGTGGATTCAGGTACGATGATTCTAAGTGAAATAAGTCACACAGAAAAAGAAACATCATAATGTATCACTAATACACGGAATGTAAACTTGGCTACACAGGAACTGAATTACAAAACAGAACAGGGTCTCAAATGTAGAAAACCAACTTATGCTTGCTTAAGGGGAAAGGTGAGTTGGGGTGCTGCATAAAACCAGAGATTGAAATTAGCACAGATACCGTTCCATAAGCCAAATATGTAATGACAAGAGCTACTCCTTGCTCAACGAAGTGGACTCAACACCCCATATTAAACGCCTAAGAATATACCTGACTAGTAAGAATCTTAAAACCTATGGATTTATGTGTCTCCGAAAGAGAATCAAGCATGTGTACAGTGGCATAAACGCAGCAGTGATAGGATTGGTGAGGTTCGGTGAGCAAATGCAGACCCTTTGAAGTCATATTGCATGGTACCCATTCCATGGGTCTCAACTCTCCAGGTTTAAGGGATTCATCCTTCAGCTAAAACATGCATGTGGAACCCAGAGTATGATCCACCGTGTGATCGGGAAACGTGTCCAAATGTGTCTCAGTTTTCGTCCCTGGTACTCGGGTGCAACATTCCAGATGCTTTACTAACACTCTCCCGACTTGGAGAGTCAGTGCCTTTAACCTCCTGTTTGGCCCGGTTTGCAATTTCTGTGGAAAATGAACAGGAATAGGGAGAGCACATGAGAGACTAGCTGGAGGTGTCTGGACGGGCAAATTTACCTCTCATTTCCCACCAGGCAAAGGAATTAACCAAAGGCTCAGTGTGCCATGCCGGAACCACACTAGGGCCTGAAGCAATCCTGCGGTGTTGCGGCCAGCTCACAAGAAAGTGAGTTGAAGAAAGGAGCTCAGGGGCACTGTCATTCACAAACGTGCAGAGTTCTAAATGACAGCTATCATCCAAAAATATATTGAAGGAAGGCTGCGAAGAGGACTAGAAAGCAGGGCAGAATTGCAGGAAACGGATTTCAGGAGGTATCGGGAGTCGCTCTTAAAGCATAGGAATAGAGACAGAACTTGGAAAATAATGCACTTGGCAAAAACGGGCATATGTGTTTTATCCAGAGCTCTCATTACTGAGGGGAGGAGATTCCCAGCAGCCTCCAACTGCCACCTGAGGGCTCACATTGCCAAGGCAACATGAGCAAGCCAGGCAGGAGTTACCTCACAGCAGAGGTCCCACCTCACAGAAGGGTGAGAAACCCAGCCAACATCAGACTCTCACCAGAGGGCCTACATCACCAAGGGGATGGGAACCAGGCAGGAGTGTCTTCACACCAGTGGGGCCACATCATCGAAAGGTGAGGTACTCAGCACATGTGTCCTCAAACCAGAGGACCCACATCTCCAAGGGCCTTGGAGTGAGGCAGGCAGGAGTAGCCTCACAACACTGGGCCCATAGAATAAAAAAGTGAGGAATCCAGCAGTTGGAACCTCCCAGTAGGCGGCCCAGAGCACCGAGGCTATGGGATCCAGGCCACTCTGAACTCACAGGAGAGGGCCCATGTCATGAAACTGAGCAACCCAGCCATTGGGACCTCAGAGCAGGAGGCCCACATCCCCATGGGGATGGAAATCTGGTAGGAGTGTCCTCGCACCACTGAGAACATATCAGAAAATTTTGGGCGACCAGCAGTTAGGGCCTGACGCCAGAGGACCCTCATCACCAAGGGAAGGAGGCCCCCAGCAGGCTCCAACTGCCACCAGAGGGCTGACGTCGCCAAGGCGATGTGTGCCAACCAGGCACGAATGACCTCACAGCAGAGGGCCCACCTCAGAGAAGTGTGACGAACCCAGTCAGGATCAGACTCACACCAGAGGGCCCACATCACCAAATGGATTGGAACCAGGCAGGAGTGTCCTCACATGAGTAGGGCCACATCATCTAAAGGTGAGGAACCCAGAACATGTGGCTTCAAACCATAGGACACCCATCACCAAGGGGCTGGGAGTGAGGCAGGCAGGAGGAGCCTCATAACAGAGCGCCCAAAAATAAGAAAGGTGAGGAATCCAGCATTTGGAACCTCCCAGCAGGCGGCCCAGAGCACAGAGGCTAGGGGATCCAGGCCGGAGTGAACTAACACCAGACAGCCCACATCATGAAACTGTGAGCAACCCAGACATTGGGACCTCAGAGCAGAAGGCCCACATCCCCATGGTGATGGGAACATGACAGGAGTGTCCTGGCATCACTGGGCTCACATCAGACAACGTGGGGTGCTCAGAAGTTAGGGCCTGACGCTAGAGGGCACTCATCACCGAGAGGAGGAGGCTCCCAGCAGGCTCCAGCTGCCACCAGAGGGCCAACGTCGCCAAGGCGATGTGTGCCAGCCAGGCAGGAGTGACCTCACAGCAGAGGGCCCACCTCACAGAAGGGTGAGGAACACAGCCAGGATCAGACTCTCACCAGAGGGCCCACATCACCAAGGGGATGGGAACCAGGCAGGAGTGTCCCCACACCAGTGGGACATCATCATCGAAAGGTGAGGATCCCAGCACATGTGTCCTCAAACCAGAGGAACCACATCACCAAGGGGTTCAGAATGAGGCTGGCAGGACCGGCCTCACAACACAGGGTCCATAGAATATAAAAGTTGAGGAATCCAGCAGTTGGAACCTCCCAGCAAGCGGCCCAGAGCACCGAGGCTATGGGATCCAGGCCGCAGTGAACTCACAGCAGAGGGCCCACATCATGAACCTGTGAGCAGCCCAGCCGTTGGGACCTCAGAACAGAAGGCCCACATCCCCATGGGAATGGGAACCTGGCTGGAGTGTCCTCGCACCACTGGGCGCACATCAGAAAATGTGGGGAGCCCACCATTTAGGGCCTGATGCCAGAGGGCCGTCATCACCGAGAGGAGGAGGCACCCTGCATGCTCCAACTGCCACCAGAGGGCTCACGTCTCCAAGGTGACGTGTGCCAGCCAGGCAGGAGTGACCTCACAGCAGAGGGCCTACCTCACAGAACGTTGAGGAACCCAGCCAGGATTAGACTCTCGCCAGAGGGCCCACCTCACCAAGGGGATGGGAACCCGGCAGGAGTGTCCTCACACGAGTGGGGCCACATCATCGTAAGGTGAGGAACGCAGCACATGTGGCCTCAAGCCATAGGGCAGTCATCACCAAGGGGCTGGCAGTGAGGCAGGCAGGAGGAGCCTCACAACAGAGGGCACATAGAATAAAAAAGTTGAGGAATCCAGCAGTTGGAACCTCCCAGCAGGTGGCTCAGAGCACCGATGATAAGGGATCCTTGCCGGAGTGAACTCACAGCAGAGGGCCCACATCATGAAACTGTGAGCAACCCAGGCGTTGGGACCTCAGAGCAGAAGGCCCACATCCCAATGGGGAAGGGAACATGGCAAGAGTGTCCTCACTCACTTGGCGCACATCAGAAAATGTGGGGAGCCCATCAGTTATGGCCTAAGGCAAGAGGGCCCTCATCACCGAGGGGAGGAGGATCCCAGCACACTCCAACTGCCACCAGAGGGTCCATGTCACCAAGGTGACGTGTGCAAGACAGGCATGATTGACCTCACAGCAGAGGGCCCACCTCACAGAAGGGTGAGGAACCCAGCCAGGATCAGATTCTCACCTGAGGGCCCACATCAGCAAGGGGATGGGAACCAGTCAGGACAGTCTTCCCTCCAGTGGGGCCACATCATCAAAAGGTGCGGAACCCAGCACATGTGGCCTCAAATCAGAGGACACATATCACAAAGGGAATGGGAGTGAGACAGGCAGGAGTAGCCTAAAAACAGAGGGCCCAAAGAATAAGAAAGGTGAGGAATCCAGCAGTTGGAACCTCCCAGCAGGTGGCCGAGAGCACAGAAGCTATGGGATGCAGGCAGGAGTGAACTAACAGCAGAGAGCCCACATCATGAAACTGTGAGCAACCCAGGCGTTGGGACCTCAGAGCAGAAGGCCCACATCCCAATGGGGATGTGAACCTGGCTGGAGTGTCCTCGCACCACTGGGCGCACATCACAAAATGTGGGGAGCCCAGCAGTTAGGGCCTGACGCCAGAGGGCCCTCATCACCAAGGGGAGGAGGCCCCCAGCAGGCTCCAAGTGCCACCAGAGGGCTCATGTCCACAAGGCGAGGTGAGCAAGCCAGGCAGGAGTGACCTCACAGCGGATGGCCCACCTCACAGATGGGTGAGGAACCCAGCCAGGATCAGACTCTCAACAGAGGGCCCACATCACCAAGGGGATGTGAACCAGGCAGGAGTCTCCTAAGACCATTGGTCCCACATCATCGAAAGGTGAGGAACCCAGCACATGTGGCCTCAAACCAGACGACACACATCACGAAGGGGCTGGGAGTGAGGCAGGCAGGAGGATCCTCACAACAGAGGGCCCAAAAAATTAAAAAAGTGAGGAATCCAGCAGTTGGAACCTCCCAGCAGGCGGCCAAGAGCACAGAGGCTATGGGATCCAGGCCTCTGTGAACTAACACCAGAGAGCCCACATCATGAAAATGTGAACAACCCAGCCGTTGGGACCTCAGAGCAGAAGGCCCACATCCCCATGGAGATGGGATCCTAAGAGGAGTGCCAAAGCATCACTGGGCTCACTAAGAAAAGTTGGTGAGCCCAGCAGTTAGGGCCTGACGCAAGAGGGCCCTCAACACCGGGGGGAGGAGATTCCCAGCACGCTCCAACTGCCACCACACGGCTGACTTCACCAAGGCAATGTGTGCCAGCCATGCAGGAGTGACCTATCAGCAGAGGGTCTCCCTCACAGAAGGGTGAGGAACACAGCCAGGAACAGACTCTCACCAGGGGGTCCACATAACCACGTGGATGAGAACCAGGCAGGAGTCTCCTCACACTAGTGGGGCCACATCATCGAAAGGTGAGGAACCCAGCAAAGGTGGCCACAAACCAGAGGACCCACATCACCAAGGGGTTGAGAGTGAGGTAGGTGTCTGGACGGGCATATTTAACACTCATTTCCCACCAGGAAGAGGAATTAACCAAAGGCTCAGCGTGCCCTGCCAGAAGCAGATTAGGGCCTGAAGCAGTCTTGCAGGTTTGCGGCCAGCTCACAAGAAAGCGAGTTGAAGAAAGGAGCTCAGGGGCACTGTAATTCACAAACCTGCAGAGTTATAAATGACAGATAACGTCCAAAAATATATTGAAGTAAGGCTGCGAAGAGGACTTGAAAGCAGGGCAGAATTTCAGGAAACCGATTTCAGGAGGTAGACTGGATTTGCATTTAAAGCATAGGAAAAGAGGCAGAACATCGACAATGATGCACTTGGCAAAAAAGGGCGTATGAGTTTGTTCCTGAATATATTCAGGAACAAACACATACGCCCTTTTTGGCAAACCAAGCAAGCTTGCAATGGAAATCCGAACTACTATGAAGTGTCACTTCCCCCCGGTCTAAAGGGCCATCTGAAAAAAGTGTAAAATCCAGAAAGGCAAGACAGGCCATGGGGAAAAAGGAGCCTTGTTATGCTGATGGGCTGGATGTAAATTGCCAACAGCCACTCTGGAGAAGTGTATGGTGTTTCCTGATACATCTGGAAAACAAAGCAACAGAGTCTAGGGCATTTCCACTTATGGGCCTATAGCTTAGGGAAATTAAAATCAAAAAGACACAGCCACCCCAAAATTCGGGACGGCTGTGTTTACAGGAACCTCTTCTACAGTTCAAGTTAAATATCCCAGAGAACAAATAATTGATAAAGAAGTTGCGGTACTTACGTACAACAGAATACCACTCAGCAATGAAATCTGTGTCACCAGGCCTGTACCAGCATAATGAGTGGATTGAGGCACGATGATTCTAAGTGAAATAAGTCACACAGAAAAAGAAACATCATAAGGTATCACTAATGCACGGAATGTAAACTTGGCTACACAGGAACTGAATTACAAAACAGAACAGGGTCTCAAGTTTAGAAAACCAACTTATGCTTGCTTAAGGGGAAAGGTGAGTTGGGGTGCTGCATAAAACCAGAGTTTGAAATTAGCACAGATACCGTTCCATAAGCCAAATATGTAATAGACAAGACCTACCCCTTGCTCAACGAAATGGACTCAACAATGAGGTATCACCTCACACCTGTTAGAATGGGCATCATCTGAAAATCTACAAACAACAAATGCTGGAAAGGGTGTGGAGAAAAGGAAGCCTCTTTCACTACTGTTGGGAATATAAATTGATACAGTCACTATGGACAACAATATGGAGTTTCTTAAGAAACTAATAATAGAATTACCCTATGATACAGCAATCCCAGTACTGGACATATACCCAGACAAAACCATAAATCAAAAAGAGACATTCACCGCAATGTTCATTGCATCTCTATTTACAATATCGAGGTAATGGAAGCAACCTAAATGCCCACAGACAGACGAATGCATAAAGATGTGGTACATATATAAAGTGGAATATTACTAAGCCATGAAAGGAATGAAATTGGGTCATTTGTAGAGACGTCGATGGATCTAGAGACTGTCATACAGAGTGAAGTAAGTCAGAAAGAGAAAAACAAATCTTGTATATTCATGCATATATGTGGAACCTAGAAAAACTGTACAGATTAACCATTTTGCAAGGAATAAATAGAGCAACAGATGTAGACAACAAACGTATGGACACAAGGGGGGAAAGCTCTTGAGGGTGTGGTGGTGGGAGGAGTTGAGAGATTGGGATTGGCATGTAAACATTTATATGTATAAAATAGATAACCAATAAGAACCTGCTGTATAAAAATATAAAATAAAATTCAAAATTAAAAAGAAATAAAATTTAAAAAATAAAACAGAAAAGACAATTATTCCCTTCACATACATGTATTTATATGAACAAATTATTTCCATGCTTATATCTGTAAATACAAAAAAGAGGAATAAAATCTACCTTGAACCAAAAATGAAAAAGAGAAAAAAAAACAGAACCCACCAGTTACACAGAGGAAAACTGTATCAGGGCACTTGCTCCAGTTGTAAACAATTCTGAAGTTGGTCAGTGGTGGGGAATCGTCTCCCATTCAGCCAGCAGCCCCCACACAACAAGCGTCCTCATTGCAAAGCTGGGGCACCGTGCCGAGGCATCTGTGAGTAAACGTGAGCTGAGCCCCAGGCCAGTTGCTGCTGAACTGTTCCCACCCTTCCCAGGTAAAACACCTGAATATATACAAGGACTTGAAAGCCTAGAGGAAGGGCCATGGAGCCACACGAGTGACAGCATGCCAGCTGACTTGGTGCCTGCAGGCCAGCCAGGATGGTCCTGGCCCTGGGTGCTCTTCTGGAAGATTTCCATTTCCCCATTTCCCTGCCTGAGATACCCGTCCTGTCCCTGCCCCCACTGCTTTTTTCCTTCCTCACCTCTGCCCAGGGAGAAATTCCAGCAGCAGGTATGGGTGACACATCCTCTTCTTTAGCAGGTGGCAGCCTGGCAACTGCTGCAGAAAGTCCAGCAGAGCCCCACTCACACTGGGCCACCCACAAAGCCGTGGCCTCTCACTCTCTCCCACCAGCCCAGCCCCGAGACTGCTGACAGGGCAGAGAAAATGGCGTCAGGCACAGCTGCAGGGGCTCTTGCTGCCTGGAGTGGTATTTATGTTGATCTCAACCCAGGCACACCTGGGGAGGGCGGGCCGGCACGGTAAGGCTGCCCAGGTCAGCCAATCATCACCCCTCAGGGGCTCACAGTCGAAGAAAATGGAACTTGCTGAACCGGCCAGGTCCAAGGAACAGGTGTGGGCTCCTGAGAGTCAGGATAGACAAGGGGCTGCAGCTTTGGCTTGTTTTCTAATCATTTTATCTGGCCCATGAGTAGGAGACAACTTCAAGAAAACCCTCTCCTAATGAGAGGAACCCAGGAGTCAGGGAGAGGAGGGGTGGGTGGTGGTTGGAGACAGAGGCCTGGTGCCCTGGGTGCAGTGGAAGTGTCTGGAAGACCAGGTGGAGGGAGGCCACACAGAGTGATGCCCAGGGTCACAGACCTGTCGGAGCTGCTGTTTGTTAGTTCAAGTCCTGCTCTGAGGTGCTCTGTGTCAGCTCTGAGCGACAGGTGAGCTGGGGGTGCTCTTCAATGAGGGCTATGTGCACGGTTCCTGTGTGCCCAGCCCTGCCACGGTACCTGCAAGGGTAGCTCTGTATCCTGGGAGGGGCCTGACCACGAGAGCCCCGTGGGCTGGGTTGGGGGTGGGGTACCTGCCCAGGAGAGCTCCATATCCTGGGATTGGCCTGACCACGAGAGCCCCATGGGCTGCTGGGGACCTTGTAAAGGATGTCAGGACAGTCAGTGAAGCCACCGAGGATATACCGCCAGTTGCTCCTGATTCCTACACCATGCTGGTCATTCTACCAACCACCAGGACATGGTATTCTGTATTAGTCTTCAATGATGCCTTCTTTTGTATTCCATTAGTCCCAGAGTCACAAGAAATTTTGGCTTGTGAGTGGCAGGACTCAACATACAACTAAAACAATACTTCCGGGCCGTCTTGCCCCAAGGGTTCAAAAATTCCCACACCATCTTTGGGGAAAGCTTAGCTAAAGACCGAAAAGTTCTACCTCTGGAAAAGGAAACCCTCCTTCAATATGCAGATGACATTCTGATCGCCAGCCCTACTAAGGAGGCCTCTGAGCTACCAAGCCAATAAAGGATAGAAGTTGTCCAAGAAAAAGCTCAAATATCACAGACTGCGGTGACCTGCCTGGGCTTCATTCTCACACAAGGTCGGAGAAGCCCATCCCAGGAAAGGGAAGAAACCATTTGCAGCCTTACCCCTTTCTAAAACTAGAAGACAGCTTAGGGGTTCCTGGGGAGGCTGCTTCTGGATTTGGGGTTTGCTGCTTCTGGATCCCTAACTACAGTCTACTAGCTGGGCCTCTATATGAAACACTGAAAGGAAAAGATGATGATCCTTTTGAACAGAATCCAGAAGTGGCCTTTCAAGAATGGAAAGAGCAGTCAATTCAGACCCTTGCCCTGGAACTCCCTAATTGAGCTAAACCCTTTGACCTTTCCATTCCCGGTGAAAGGTGAATCGCCATTGGAGAATTAGTGCAAAAACTGGGACCACTTGAAATGGAACAACGCAAGAATGCCATCCAGGTAGGATAAACTACAGTCACCAAGGGGCTTGGCCCGCTGCCACATCTGGCCAAGATACTGGCGGTATCTAAAAACCTGGAAATCAGCAGCCCAAAAGGCCACCTCCCTCCTAAGGGAAAAGGACCCCACGTGGTGATCCTAATCACCAACCATGCCCTGAAGTTGCAGGGTTCGCTCCGTGGGCACACCGACCTCGGGTGAGGAGGCCCTCCAACTCCAACATCCAGAGAGATAACCGGGGGCAACAGGGCACCATGACGACTCGTGTGAACATCACTTGACCTGGAGTTTCTCTCATAAAACAACAATAGTGTGTCCCGAAGGAGTAGACTACTGCTTGCAGGACTTACTGCACCCGGAGGGGAGCTAATAATCTTGGCGGGGGAACCGTATATCACACTGTCACCATAGAAAAGCCTACAGACACCGTGATGATGGTGGTCAATAAGACCGGCTGGACTCCTGTTTACTTCAAAAGGCTGTTGACTCAGTGGCCATCATGGTCCTTGATCACCACTGACCCTGGACTGTCTGGGAGTTGAGCGGGCAAGGCTCTGACACCTGGTGCTGTTTTTACGTTAATTCAGGGGCCTAATTGAAGAAAGAGCAGACTACTGGTCAGAGCATCTAGGCTGGCAGAAACGGTCAGCCTAAGGTGGCCGAACAAATGTGGGGCGGGGTGAAATCGGCCCCCACAGCGTCTCTGCACATCTCTTTCCTGGACCCTCAAAGGTCATTAGAATCTATAACACTTCCAATGCTGGTGCTCAGGTGGACGAGCAGGGAGGCAGGGGTCCTGGGGCCAATCAACGTCACCTGGAGGCTGCTGGGGAGAAGTTCTGACCCTCGTCCCCTGGTATGAGGGCTCCCAACTCAGCACTCAGCAGTTACAGAAGAAGGGTCTGCACCCTCAGCACTCCAAGAATGAGGAACGGGACAAAAGGCAGAGGAGGGGTTTGTCCCCAGCAAAGCCCATTAAAAATCCCTGGGAGATAAAAATAGAATCTGGGCAATAAAGTCAAGTCTGACCTTTTTTATCCTTTGTGCTTTGTCTAATTTCACGTGCTCCTAGGGTCCCGCATGCAGAGGTTCCACACCCGGCACTTCAGACCAGATTTCCTAGTGCAGAATGGCTGGGTCGACACCTCAGCTCCTGGGGCCCAGTGCAGACTCCGAGATATAGAGCCTGAGCTGCAGCCAACCCGGCCCTCGAGAGCTCCGCCCCCTCCCTCCCACTGACTCTGACAGGATCTCTACACAGCAGCCCAGCCCACAGCCCACGGGGTAGTGCATGCTCTCACCTCTCCATTCTCTGATCAAAATATAAAGTTTCCTTTGCTTGGGACCCAAACTCAGTCTCGATCTGTTGGCCCCAATGACACTGGGCAGGGGGACACTTGTTGGGGTCCACTCTGGAGGATCAGTAACAGAAATTGAGACTATTGTAACTTCAATGAACAGATGTGTGAGCCAAACTGTAGTTAACATAGAACAGTTTAGAAGGCTCGGGTAAAATAAGATGTTTCTAACACTTCCATTTGATATTTCCATCACTTTATCATAAGCAAGTTCAGTGAAAAGGTTTGTCTTATTTGTCAGGTCAACATTAGAGAAATGAAGTGATTTCTTTCCAAGGATGTACATCTAATAATCTTGGTTAAAGCTTCAATCTTGTTTTAAATGCTTTTCCATTGAAAATGATACCTCTCTTTCAGCTCCCCCATTTCTGAGAAGTATAAAATCTTATAATTTATTATTATCAAAGGGGAAAGGTGGGAGGAGGGATAAATTAACAGTTTGGAATTAACACATACACACTGCTATGTATAAAGTAGATCATCAACAAGGAACTACTGTATAGCACAGGGAACTACACTCAATATTTTGCAATAACCTATAAGGGGAAATAATCGGAAAAAGAATAGATATTTTTATTGACATCATCTATCAATGACAGTTAAAGTGTAACCTAAGGGAAGCCGGTGGTGAGTGCTTCTGACCCTGAAGACTTCAATCATCTAAAGTTTGGACTCTGCCTACTTCCCAAGGCCCTTAATGAACATATGTGTAGCCGTAGCTTAAAAAACTCCCCAGTTTGGGTTTCGGGGAGACACTGATTTTGAAAAAGCCCTGGCGTTCTCCTTACATGAATGGGACTCTTCCTACTGCTAAAACATGTCTGTCACATCCAGAGGATGGTATACCGTCTGATCGGGAAGAGTTTGGAAAAGGCATCTCATCTCCTCATCTCCTGGTGCTCGGGTTTACCCCTCCAGCGTCTTTACTAACAGTCTCCCCACTTGGAGATGTCAGCACTGTCAACATCCTGTTGCGTACAGTTTGGAATTTGTCCAGAGGATGAAGCGGAAGGATGAGGAACAATGAGAGACAAGTGTTCAGACAGGCACATGTCACTCTAATTTCCAATCAGGAAGACGAATTGACCAAAGGCTAGGGTTGCCCATGGAAACAGTATAGGGCTTGAGGAAATCCCACTGCTTTGTGGCCAGTTCCCATAAACACAAGTTGAACAATGGAACTCAGGGGCAGTAAAATTCACGAAACTGCAGAGTTGAAAATATCTATCACTGAAAAATGTCTTGAGGAAAGTCAGAGAAAAGGATTGGTAAGCAAGGGAGAATGGCAGGAAAGGGATTTGAGGAGGTAGAAAGGACTCGCCATTAAGCACAAGAAAAGGGGCTGAACATTGCCAACATTGCAGTTGGCCAAAAAGGCTGTATGCGTTTTTTTCTGTATATATTCAAGAAAAGGGCATACACTTTTCTAGCCAACCAAACAGGTGGGCACTGGAAATCAATACTACAAAAGATATCACTTCGCATCAGTCAGAAGAGCCATCCTCATAAAGTGTAAACACCAGAAATGCAGGACAGGGCAAGGAGAAGAGGGAGCCCTGTGAGGCTTATAGTGGAAATGTATATTGCCAACGGCCATTCTGGAGAAGTGTATTGTGTTTACTAAAGCATCTAAAAAATGAGCTACAGAGCATAGGGCACTTGCACTCATGGGCGTATATCTTGGGAAAAACAAAAATCGAGAGGACACAGGCACCCCAATGTTTACTGCCTCTCTGTTTAAAAGATCCTCGACTAGGATAGAACTTAAATGTCTCTGGAGGGAAAAAATGGATAGAGATGTGGTACTTATGTAGAGTGGAATATTACTCAGCCTGGAAATCAATGAGATATGGCCAGTTGTAACAACTCCGGAGGAGTTACGTATGATCATTCTAAGTGACAGAATTCAAAAAGAAAAAGACACATATCATAAGATATCACTTAAAGGTGGAATCCAAAATGGCTACACATGAAATAAATTACAAAACAAAAACATAGTCAAATATGTAGAAAGCACGCGTAAGGCTGCTGAACGGGAAAGGTGGGGGGGGTGAGGCATCATCCAGGAGGTTGAAATTAGCAAAGATACCATTCCAAATACCAAACTGATAATCAACAAGGCCTACACGGTAGCTAAAAGAACTGCACTCAGCACACTCAAGTCACCGGAAAAGAATATCTATGACTGGTAAGAATCTGAAAAAGAATTTATTGATGTCTCTCTGTACGTGAATCAAGTGGATGTACAGCAGCAAGAAATAGAGCTTTGAAAATCAGCTGTAACCAATATAGTGATAAATTGCAAAAAATAAACGACAGAGAGACAGAGAAAACCTCTTACAACTTTTCCTCAGGGACGGTGATGCAACATGGATTGAACACATCTAGACCCACAGCAGGATGAGACATAAGGCTGGAAACT
The DNA here is from genome assembly GCF_949774975.1 of Lagenorhynchus albirostris. NCBI lineage: Eukaryota > Metazoa > Chordata > Mammalia > Artiodactyla > Delphinidae > Lagenorhynchus > Lagenorhynchus albirostris. The sequence goes on along the minus strand of NC_083098.1, from coordinate 58,069,150 downwards.
GTTCGCGCTAAGAGAAATGTGAGGTTGGGTGAGGAAATGCACACCCTTTAAAGTAATACTACCTGGTACCCATTCAATGGGTCCCAAATCTGCAGGTTCAAGGAATCTTCCTACAGCTAAAACATGCATGGAAAACCCAGAGGACTGTACACCATGTGATCGGGAGATGTGTCTAAAATGCACCTCATTTATCCTCTCCTGGTGCTCCTGTTCATCATTCCAGCCATGTTACTTAGAATCTCCCCACTTAGAGAATCAGCACATTTAAACGTCTGTTTCACACATTTTGCAAATTGTGAGGAGGATGAACGGGAAGAGGGGGAACCAATGAGAGAATAGTTGTAGGGGTTTGGACGGGCACATGTCACTCTAATTTCCCATTAAGAATAAGAATTAAAAAAAGGCTCAGCCCGCCTCGCCGGAGCCAAAATAGGGCCTGAAGCAATCCTGCGGCTTTGAGGCCAGCTCACAAAAGAGCAACTTAAAAAATGGAGCTCAGGGTCACTGCAATTCACAAACCTGCAGAGTTATAAATGAAAACTAACGTCCAAAAATATGTTGAGGTAAGGCAAAGAAGAGGATCTGAATGCAAGACAGAATTGCAAGAAACAGATTTCAAGAGATAGATTGGACTCATCTTTAAAGCACATGAAAAGCGGCAGAATTTCGACAATGATGCAGTTGGCCCAAAAGGGAGTATGCGTTTTTTCCCGAATATATCCAGGAAAAAACACATACGCCCTTTATGGGCAACCAAGCAAGCAAGCAATGCAAATGTGCACAACAAAGAAGTCTCATTTCCCACCGGTCAAAAGGGCCATCCGAAAAAATTGTAAAAACCAGAAATGCAGGACAGGCCATGGAGAACAGGGAGCCTTTATACACTGATGGACAGTGTGTGAACTGCCGAGAGCCACTCTGGAGAAGTGTATGGTGGTTCCTAAATCATCTAAAAAACAGAGCTACAGAGTATAGGGCACTTCCAATCACGGGAGTATATCTAGGGAAGTCTAAAAATCAACAAGACACAAGCACACCACATTTTAGGGCTACTCTGTTTACAAGAACCTCAACTTCAGTACACCTTAAATATCCCAGGAAAGAGAAAAATGGATAAAGAAAATGTGGTACTTATGTACAATGGAATATCTCTTCACCATGAAATCAATGTAATAAGGCTAGTAGAAGGATAAAGAGTGGATTTAGGTCCGATAATACTACTTGAAATAAGTCAAACAGAAAAAGAAACATATCATAAGATATCACTTATAGAGGGAGGATAAATATGGCTGCACAAAAAATGAATTACAAAACAGAACAGTGTCTCACATTTAGAAAACACACTTATGTCAGCTTAAGGGGAAAGGAGAGGTGGGGTGATGCATAAAACCAGAGTTTGAAATAAGCACAGATACCGTTCAATAAACCAAATAGGTATTAGACAAGATCTACACCTTGCTCAATGAACTGGCCTCAATACACCCTATACACCGCAGAGAAATATATCTGAGTAATAAGAATCTTAAAACCCATGTATTGATATATCTCCATAAGGGAATCAAGTGTGTGTAGAGCGGCACAAACACAGCAGTGAAAATGAGCTAAACCCCATTATAGAAATAAATTTTAAAACCAAAACGCAGAAACAATGAAAGAGAGAAAACTTCTTACAAAATTCGCTCAGGGGCTGTGATGCAACCTGGAATGACCACATATAAACCCACAGCTGGATAAGACATAAGGCTGGACACTTGGGGCTGAGAGGATTGGTGAGCTTTGCTGAGCAACTGCCGAAAGTTTAATGCAATACTTCATGCTACTCATTCCAAGGGTCCCAACACTGCAGGTTGAAGGGAATCTTCCTACAGCTAAAACATGCATGTGGAACCCAGAGTATGATCCACTGTGTGATCGGGAAACGTGTTCAAATGTGTCTCAGTTTTCGTCCCCTGGTACTCGGGTGCAACATTCCAGACGCTTTACTAACACTCTCCCCACTTGGAGAGTCAGTGCCTTTAACCTCCTGTTTGGCCCAGTTTGCAATTTCTGCGGAAAATGAACAGGAATAGGGAGAACCCATGAGAGACTAGATGGAGGTGTCTGGACGGGCAAATTTAACTCTCATTTCCCACCAGGAAGAGGAATTAACCAAAGGCTCAGCGTGCCATGCCTGAACCACACTAGCGCCGGAAGCAATCCTGCGGTATTGCGGCCAGCTCACAAGAAAGCGAGTTGAAGAAAGGAGCTCAGGGGCACTGTATTTCACAAACCTGCAGAGTTATAAATGACAGCTATCGTCCAAAAATATATTGAAGTAAGGCTGCCAAGAGGATTTGAAAGCGGGGCGGAATTGCAGGAAACCGATTTCAGGAGGTAGACTGGAATTGCATGTAAAGCATAGGAAAAGAGGCAGAACGTCCACAATGATGCACTTGGCCAAAAAGGGCGTATGCGTTTTTTCCTGAATATATTCAGGAAAAAACGCATACGCCCTTTTTGGCCAACCAAGAAAGCTTGCAAAGGAAATCTGCACTACAATGAAGTCTCACTGCCCCCCGGTCAAAAGGGCCATCTGGAAAAAGTGTAAAATCCAGAAAGGCAGGACAGGCCATGGAGAACTGGGAGCCTTGTTATGCTGATGGGCGGGATGTAAATTGCCAACAGCCACTCTGGAGAAGTGTATGGTGTTTCCTGAAACATCCAAAAAGCAAAGCAACAGAGCCTAGGGCACTTCCACTTATGGTCCTATAGCTTAGGGAAATTAAAATCAAAAAGACACAGCCACCCCAAAGTTTGGGACGGCTCTGTTTACAAGAACCTCGTTTACGGTACAAGTTCAATATCGCAGAAAGCGAAAAATGGATAAAGAAGTTGTGGTACTTACGTACAATACAATATCACTCAGCAATGAAATCTATGTCATCAGGCGCGTAGCAGCCTAATGAGTGGATTCAGGTATGATGATTCTAACTGAAATAAGTCACACAGAAAAAGAAACATCATAAGATATCACTAATACACGGAATGAAAACTTGGCTACACAGGAACTGGATTACAAAACAGAACAGGGTCTCAAATTTAGAAAGCCAACTTATGCTTGCTTAACGGGAAAGGTGAGTTGGGGTGCTGCATAAAACCAGAGATTGAAATGAGCACAGATAAAGTTCCTTAAGCCAAATATGTAATAGACAAGAGGTACTCCTTGCTCAACGAAATGGGCTCAACACCCCATATTAAACGCCTAAGAATGTACCTCACTAGTAAGTATCTTAAAACCTATGGATTGCTATGTCTCCGAAAGAGAATCAAGCGTGTGGCCAGGGGCATAAACGCAGCAGTGATAGGATTGGAGAGGTTCGGTGAGCAAATGAAGACCCTTTGAAGTCATATTGCATGGTACCCATTCCACGGGTCTCCACTCTCCAGGTTGAAGGGATTCTTCCTTCAGCTAAAACATGCATGTGGAACCCAGAGTATGATCAACCGTGTGATTGGGACACGTGTTCAACTATGTCTCAGTTTTCGACCCCTGGTACTCGGGTGCAACATTCCAGACGCTTTACTAACACTCTCCCGACTTGGAGAGTCAGTGCCTTTAACCTCCTGTTTGGCCCAGTTTGCAATTTCTGCGGAAGATGAACAGGAATAGGGAGAACCAATGAGAGCCTAGCTGGAGGTGTCTGGACGGGCAAATTTTACTCTCATTTCCCACCAGGAATTGGAATTAACCAAAGGCTCAGCATGCCGTGCTGGAACCACACTAGGGCCTGAAACAATCCTGCGGTGTTGCGGCCAGCTCACAAGAGAGCGAGTTGAAGAAGGTAACTCAGGGGCACTGTAATTCACAAACCTGCAGAGTTATAAATGACAGCTATCGTCCAAAAATATACTGAAGTAAGGCTGCCAAGAGGACTTGAAAACGGGGCAGAATTGCAGGAAACCGATTTCAGGAGGTAGACTGGAATTGCATGTAAAGCATAGGAAAAGAGGCAGAATGTCCAAAATGATGCACTTGGCCAAAAAGGGCGTATGCGTTTTTTCCTGAATATATTCAGGAAAAAACGCATACACCCTTTTTGGCCAACCAAGCAAGCTTGCAAAGGAAATCTGCACTAAAATGAAGTCTCACTGCCCCTGGGACAAAAGGGCCAGCTGAAAAAAGTGTAAAATCAGGAAAGGCAGGACAGGCCATAGATAACTGGGAGCCTTGTTATGCTGATGGGCGTGATGTAAATTGCCAACAGCCACTCTGGAGTAGTGTATGGTGTTTCCTGAAACATCTAAAAAACAAAGCAACAGAGCCTAGGGCACTTCCACTTATGGTCCTATAGCTTAGGGAAATTAAAATCAAAAAGACACAGCCACCCCAAAATTTGGGATGGCTCTGTTTACAAGAACCTCCTTTATGGTACAAGTTCAATATCACAGAAGCGAAAAATGGATAAAGAATTTGTGGTACTTACGTACAATGCAATATCACTCAGCAATGAAATCTATGTCATCAGGCCCATAGCAGCATAATGAGTGGATTCAGGTATGATGATTCTAAGTGAAATAAGGCACACAGAAAAAGAAACATCATAAGATATAACTAATACACGGAATGTAAACTTGGCTACACAGGAACTGAATTACAAAACAGAACAGGGTCTCAAATGTAGAAAACCAACTTATGCTTGCTTAAGGGGAAAGGTGAGTTGGGGTGCTGCATAAAACCAGAGATTGAAATTAGCACAGATACCGTTCCATAAGCCAAATATGTAATAGACAAGAGCTACTCCTTGCTTAACGAAGTGCACTCAACACCCCATATTAAACGCCTAAGAATATACCTGACTAGTAAGAATCTTAAAACCTTTGGATTTATATGTCTCTGAAAGAGGATCAAGCATGTGTACAGCAGCATAGATGCAGCAGTGATAGGATTGTTGAGGTTCGGTGAGCAAATGCAGACCCTTTGAAGTCATATTTCATGGTACCCATTCCATGGGTCTCAACTCTCCAGGTTTAAGGGATTCTTCCTTCAGCTAAAACATGCATGTAGAACCCAGACTATGATCCACCGTGTGATCGGGAAACGTGTTCAAATGTGTTTGAGTTTTCGTCCCCTGGTACTCAGGGGCAACATTCCAGACGCTTTACTAACACTCTCCCCACTTGGAGAGTCAGTGCCTTAAACCTCCTGTTTGGCTCAGTTTGCAAATTCTGCGGAAAATGAACAGGAATAGGGAGAACCAATGAGAGACTAGCTGGAGGTGTCTGGGCGGGCAAATTTAACTCTCATTTCCCACCAGGAAGAGGAATTAACCAAACGCTCAGTGTGCCATGCGGGAACCACACTAGGTCCTGAAGCAATCCTGCGGTGTTGCGGCCAGCTCACAAGAAAGCGAGTTGAAGAAAGGAGCTCAGGGGCACTGTCATTCACAAACCTGCAGAGTTAAAAATGACAGCTCTCATCCAAAAATATATTGAAGTAAGTCTGCCAAGAGGAGTTGAAAGCGGGGAAGAATTGCAGGAAACCGATTTCAGGAGGTAGACTGGAATTGCATGTAAAGCATAGGAAAAGAGGCAGAACGTCCACAATGATGCACTTGGCCAAAAAGGGCGTATGCGTTTTTTCCTGAATATATTCAGGAAAAAACGCATACACACTTTTTGGCCAACCAAGCAAGCTTGCAAAGGAAATCTGCACTACAATGAAGTCTCACTGCCCCCCAGTCAAAAGGGTCATCTGAAAAATGTGTAACATCCAGAAAGGCAGGACAGGCCATGGAGAACTGGGAGCCTGGTTATGCTGATGGACGGGATGTAAATTGCCAACAGCCACTCTGGAGAAATGTATGGTGTTTCCTGAAACATCTACAAAACAAAGCAACAGAGCCTATGTCACTTCCACTTATAGTCCTATAGCTTATGGAAATTAAAATCAAAAAGACACAGCCACCCCAAAGTTTGGGATGGCTCTGTTTACAAGAACCTGGTTTACGGTACAAGTTCTATATCACAGAAAGCAAAAAATAGATAAAGAAGTTGTGCTACTTACGTACAATGCAATATCACTCAGCAATGAAATCTATGTCATCAGGCCCGTAGCAGCATAATGAGTGGATTCAGGTACGATGATTCTAAGTGAAATAAGTCACACAGAAAAAGAAACATCATAAGATATCACTACTACACGGAATGTAAACTTGGCTACTCAGGAGCTGTATTACAAAACAGAACAGGGTCTCAAATGTAGAAAACCAACTTATGCTTGCTTAAGGGGAAAGGTGAGTTGGGGTGCTGCATAAAAGCAGAGATTGAAGTTGGCCCAGATACCGTTCCATAAGCCAAATATATAATAGACAATAGCTACTCCTTGTTCAACGAAGTGGACTTAACACCACATATTAAACGCCTAAGAATATACCTGACTAGTAAGAATCTTAAAACCTATGGATTTATATGTCTGCGAAAGAGAATCAAGCGTGTGTACAGCGGCATAAATGCAGCAGTGATAGGAATGGTGAGGTTCGGTGAGCAAATGCAGACCCTTTGAAGTCATATTGCATGGTACCCATTCCATGGGTCTCAACTCTCCAGGTTTAAGGGATTCTTCCTTCAGCTAAAACATGCATGTGGAACCCAGAGTATGATCCACCGTGTCATCGGGAAACGTGTTCAAATGTGTCTCAGTTTTCGTCCCCTGGTACTCGGGTGCAACATTCCAGACGCTTTACTGACACTCTCCCCACTTGGAGAGTCAGTGCCTTTAACCTCCTGTTTGGCCCAGTTTGCAATTTCTGCGGAAAATGAACAGGAATAGGGAGAATCAATGAGAGACTAGCTGGAGGTGTCTGGACGGGCAAATTTAACTCACATTTCCCACCAGGAAGAGGAATTAACCAAAGGCTCAGCTTGCCATGCCGGAACCACACTAGGGTCTGAAGCAATCCTGCGGTGTTGCGGCCAGCTCACAAGAAAGCGAGTGAAGAAAGGAGCTCAGGGGCACTGTAATTCACAGACCTGCAGAGTTATAAATGACAGCTATCGTCCAAAAATATATTGAAGTAAGGCTGCCAAGAGGACTTGAAAGCGGGGCAGAATTGAAGGAAACCGATTTCAGGAGGTAGACTGGAATTGCATGTAAAGCATAGGAAAAGAGGCAGAACGTCCACAATGATGCACTTGGCCAAAAAGGGCGTATGCGTTTTTTCCTGAATATATTCAGGAAAACACGCATACGCCCTTTTTGGCCAACCAAGTAAGCTTGCAAAGGAAATCTGCACTACAATGAAATCTCACTGCCTCCCTGGTCAAAAGGGCCATCTGAAAAAAGTGTAAAATCCAGAAAGGAAGGACAGGCCATGGAAAACTGGGAGCCTTGTTATGCTGATGGGCGGGATGTAATTTGCCAACAGCCACTCTGGAGAAGTGTATGGTGTTTCCTGAGACATCTAAAACACAAAGCAACAGAGCCTAGGGCACTTCCACTTATGGTCCTATAGGTTAGGGAAATTAAAATCAAAAAGACACAGCCACCCCAAAATTTGGGACGGCTCTGTTTACAAGAACCTCGTTTACGGTACAAGTTCAAAATCACAGAAAGTGAAAAATGGATAAAGAATTTGTGGTACTTACATACAATGCAATATCACTCAGCAATGAAATCTATGTGATCAGGCCCGTAGCAGCATAATGAGTGGATTCAGGTACGATGATTCTAAGTGAAATAAGTCACACAGAAAAAGAAACATCATAAGATATCACTACTACAAGGAATGTAAACTAAGCTACTCAGGAGCTGTATTACAAAACAGAACAGGGTCTCAAATGTAGAAAACCAACTTATGCTTGCTTAAGGGGAAAGGTGAGTTGGGGTGCTGCATAAAACCAGAGATTGAAATTAGCACAGATACCGTTCCATAAGCCAAATATGTAATAGACAAGAGCTACTCCTTGCTTAACGAAGTGCTCTCAACACCCCATATTAAAAGCCTAAGAATATACCTGACTAGTAAGAATCTTATAACCTTTGGATTTATATGTCTCTGAAAGAGGATCAAGCATGTGTACAGCGGCATAAACGCAGCAGTGATAGGATTGGTGAGGTTCGGTGAGCAAATGCAGACCCTTTGAAGTCATATTGCATGGTACCCATTCCATGGGTCTCAACTCTCCAGGTTTAAGGGATTCTTCCTTCAGCTAAAACATGCATGTGGAACCCAGAGTATGATCCACCGTGTGATCGGGAAACGTGTTCAAATGTGTCTCAGTTTTCGTGCCCTGGTACTCCGGTGCAACATTCCAGACGCTTTACTAACACTCTCCCCACTTGGAGAGTCAGTGCCTTTAACCTCCTGTTTGGCCTAGTTTGCAATTTCTGCGGAAAATGAACAGAAATAGGGAGAACCAATGAGAGACTAGCTGGAGGTGTCTGGACGGGCAAACTTAACTCTCATTTCCCACCAGGAAGAGTAATTAACCAAAGGCTCAGCGTGCCGTGCCGGAACCACACTAGGCCCTGAAACAATCCTGCGGTGTTGCGGCCAGCTCACAAGAAAGCGAGTTGAAGAAAGGAGCTCAGGGACAATGTAACTCACAAACCTGCAGAGTTATAAATGACAGCTATGTCCAAAAATATATTGAAGTAAGGCTGCCAAGTGGACTTGAAAGCGGGGAAGAATTGCAGGAACCCGATTTCAGGAGGAAGACTGGAATTGCATGTAAAGCATAGGAAAAGAGGCAGAACGTCCACAATGATGCACTTGGCCAAAAAGGGCGTATGCGTTTTTTCCTGAATATATTCAGGAAAAAATGCATACGCAATTTTTGGCCAACCAAGCAAGCTTGCAAATGAAATCTTCACTACAATGAAGTCTCACTGCCCCCCAGTCAAAAGGGACATCTGAAAAATGTTTAAAATCCAGAAGGGCAGGACAGGCCATGGAGAACTGGGAGCCTTGTTATGCTGATGGGCGGGATGTAATTTGCCAACAGCCACTCTGGAAAAGTGTATGGTGTTTCCTGAAACAACCAAAAAGCAAAGCAACAGAGCCTAGGGCACTTCCACTTATGGTCCTATAGCTTAGGGAAATTAAAATAAAAAAGACACAGCCACCCCAAAGTTTGGGCCGGCTCTGTTTACAAGAACCTCGTTTAAGGTACAAGTTCAATATCGCAGAAAGCGAAAAATGGATAAAGAAGTTGTGGTACTTACGTACAGTGAAATATCACTCAGCAACGAAATCTGTGTCATCAGGCCCGTAGCAGCATCATGAGTGGATTCAGGTACGATGATTCTAAGTGAAAAAAGTCACACAGAAAAAGAAATATCATAAGATATCTCTAATATACGGAATGTAAACTTGGCTACACAGGAACTGAATTACAAAACAGAACAGGGTCTCAAATGTAGAAAACCAACTTATGCTTGCTTAAGGGGAAAGGTGAGTTGGGGTGCTGCATAAAACCAGAGATTGAAATTAGCACAGATACAATTCCATAAGCCAAATATGTAATAGACAAGAGCTACTCCTTGCTCAATGAAGTGGACTCAACAGCCCATATTAAACGCCTAATAATATACCTGACTAGTAAGAATCTTAAAACCTATGGATTTATATGTGTCCAAAAGAGAATCAAGCTTGTGTACAGCGGCATAAACACAGCAGTGATAGGATTGGTGAGGTTCGGTGAGCAAATGCAGACCCTTTGAAGACATATTGCATGGTACCCATTCCACGGGTCTCAACTCTCCAGGTTTAAGGGATTCTTCCTTCAGCTAAAACATGCATGTGGAACTGAGAGTATGATCCACCATGTGATCGGGAAACGTGTTCAAATGTGTCTCAGTTTTCTTCCCCTGGTACTCGGGTGCAACATTCCAGACGCTTTACTAACACTCTCCCGACTTGGAGAGTCAGTGCCTTTAACCTCCTCTTTTGCCCAGTTTGCAATTTCTGTGTAAGATGAAAAGGAATAGGAGAACCAATGAGAGACTAGCTGGAGGTGTCTGGACGGCCAAATTTAACTCTCATTTCCCACCAGGAACAGGAATTAACCAAAGGCTCAGCGTGCCGAGCCGGAACAACACTAGGCCCTGAAGCAATCCTGCGGTGTTGCGGCCAGCTCACAAGAAAGCGAGTTGAAGAAGGTAACTCAGGGGCACTGTAATTCACAAACCTGCAGAGTTATAAATGACAGCTATCGTCCAAAAATATATTGAAGTAAGGCTGCCAAGAGGAGTTGAAAGCGGGGCAGAATTGCAGGAAACCGAGTTCAGGAGGTAGACTGGAATTGCATGTAAAGCATAGGAAAAGAGGCAGAACGTCCACAATGATGCACTTGGCCAAAAAGGGCGTATGCGTTTTTTCCTGAATATATTCAGGAAAAAACGCATACGCCCTTTTTGGCCAACCAAGCAAGCTTGCAAAGGAAATCTGCACTACAATGAAGTCTCACTGCCCCCAGTCAAAAGGGCCATCTGAAAAAAGTGTAAAATCCAGAAAGGCAGGACAGGCCATGGAGAACTGGGAGCCTTGTTATGCTGATGGGCGGAATGTAAATTGCCAACAGCCACTCTGGAGAAGTGTATGGTATTTCCTGAATCATCTACAAAACAAAGCAACAGAGCCTAGGGCACTTCCACTTATGGTACAATAGCTTAGGGAAATTAAACTCAAAAAGACACAGCCACCCGAAATTTTGGGACGGCTCTGTTTAAAAGGACCTCATTTATGATACAAGTTCAATATCGTAGAAAGCGAAAAATGGATAAAGAAGTTGTGGTACTTACGTACAATGCAATATCACTCAGCAATGAAATCCATGTCATCAGGCCCGTAGCAGCATAATGAGTGGATTCAGGTACGATGATTCTAAGTGAAATAAGTCACACAGAAAAAGAAACATCATAAGATATCACTACTACACGGAATGTAAACTTGGCTACACAGGAACTGAATTACAAAACAGAACAGGGTCTCAAATGTAGAAAACCAACTTATGCTTGCTTAAGGGGAAAGGTGAGTTGGGGTGCTGCATAAAACCAGAGATGGAAATTAGCACAGATACCCTTCCATAAGCCAAATATGTAATAGACAGGAGCTACTCCTTGCTCAACATAGTGGACTCAACACCGCATATTAAATGCCTAAGAATATACCTGACTAGGAAGAATCTTAAAACCTATGGATTTATATGTCTCCAAAAGAGAATCAAGCATGTGTACAGTGGCGTAAATGCAGCAGTGATAGGATTAGTGAGGTTCGGTGAGCAAATGCAGACCCTTTGAAGTCATATTGCATGGTAACCATTCCATGGGTCTCAACTCTCCAAGTTTAAGGGATTCTTCCTTCAGCTAAAACATGCATGCGAAACCCAGAGTATGATCCACCGTGTGATCGGGAAACGTGTTCAAATGTGTCTCAGTTTTAGTCCCCTGGTACTCGGGTGCAACATTCCAGACGCTTTACTAACACTCTCCCCACTTGGAGAGTCAGTGCCTTTAACCTCCTGTTTGGCCCAGTTTGCAATTTCTGCGGAAAATGAACAGGAATAGGGAGAACCAATGAGAGACTAGCTGGAGGTGTCTGCACGGGCATATTTAACTCTCATTTCCCACCAGGCAGAAAAATTAACCAAAGGCTCAGTGTGCCATGCCGGAACCACACTAGAGCCTGAAGCAATCCTGCGGTGTTGCGGACAGCTCACAAGAAAGCGAGTTGAAGAAAGGAGCTCAGGGGCACTGTCATTCACAAACCTGCAGAGTTATAAATGACAGCTATCGTCCAAAAATATATTGAAGTAAGGCTGCCAAGAGGACTTGAAAGCGGGGCAGAATTGCAGGAAACCGATTTCAGGAGGTAGACAGGAATTGCATGTAAAGCATAGGAAAAGGGGCAGAACGTCCACAATGATGCACTTGGCCAAAAAGGGCGTTTGTGTTTTTTCCTGAATATATACAGGAAAAAACGCATACGCCATTTTTGGCCAACCAAGCAAGCTTGCAAAGGAAATCTGCACTAAAATGAAGTCTCACAGCCCCCAGGTCAAAGAGCCATCTGAAAAAAGTGTAAAATCCAGAAAGGCAGGACAGGCCATGGAGAACTGGGAGCCTTGTTATGCTGATGGACGGAATGTAAATTGCCAACAGCCACTCTGGAGAAGTGTATGATGTTTCTTGAATCATCTAAAAAACAAAGCAACAGAGCCTAGGGCACTTCCACTTATGGTCCTATAGCTTAGGGAAATTAAAATAAAAAAGACACAGCCACCCCAAACTTTGGGACGGCTCTGTTTACAAGAACCTCGGTTACGGTACAAGTTCAATATCACAGAGAGCGAAAAATGGATAAAGAAGTTGTGGTACTTACGTACAATGCAATATCACTCAGCAATGAAATCTATGTCATCAGGCCCTTAGCAGCATAATCAGTGGATTCAGGTACGTTGATTCTAAGTGAAATAAGTCACACAGAAAAAGAAACATCATAAGATATCACTAATACACGGAATGTAAACTTGGCTACACAGGAACTGAATTACAAAACAGAACAGGGTCTCAAATGTAGAAAACCAACTTATGCTTGCTTAAGGGGAAAGGTGAGTTGGGGTGCTGCATAAAACCAGAGATTGAAATTAGCACAGATACCGTTCCATAAGCCAAATTTGTAATAGACAAGAGCTACTCGTTTCTCAACGAAGTGGACTCAACACCCCATATTAAACGCCTAAGAATATATCTGACTAGTAAGAATCTTAAAACCTATGGATTTATAAGTCTCCGAAAGAGAATCAAGCATGTGTACAGCAGCATAAACGCAGCAGTGATAGGATTGGTGAGGTTCGGTGAGCAAATGCAGACCCTTTGAAGTCATATTGCATGGTACCCATTCCATGGGTCTCAACTCTTCGGGTTTAAGGGATTCATCCTTCAGCTAAAACATGCATGTGGAACCCAGAGTATGATCCACCATGTGATCGGCAAACATGTTCAAATGTGTCTCAGTTTTCGTCCCCTGGTACTCGGGTGCAACATTCCAAACACTTTACTAACACTCTCCCCACTTGGAGAGTCAGTGGCTTTAACCTCCTGTTTGGCCCAGTTTGCAATTTCTGCGGAAAATGAACAGGAATAGGGAAAAACAATGAGAGACTAGCTGGAGGTGTCTGGACGGGCAAATTTAACTCTCATTTCCCACCAGGAAGAGGAATTAAACAAAGGCTCAGCGTGCCATGCCGGAACCACACTAGGGCCTGAAGCAATCCTGCGGTGTTGCGGCCAGCTCACAAGAAAGCGAGTTGAAAAAAGGAGCTCAGGGGCACTCTCATTCACAAACCTGCAGAGTTATAAATGCCAGCTATCGTCCAAAAATTTATTGAAGTAAGGCTGCCAAGAGCACTTGAAAGCGGGGCAGAATTGCAGGAAACCGATTTCAGGATGTAGATTAGAATGCATGTAAAACATAGGAAAAGAGGCAGAACGTCCACAATGATGCACTTGGCCAAAAAGGGCTTATGCGTTTTTTCCTGATTATATTCAGGAAAAAACGCATACACCCTTTTTGGCCAACCAAGCAAGCTTGCAAAGGAAATCTGCACTACAATGAAGTCTCACTGCCCCCGGGACAAAAGGGCCAGCTGAAAAAAGTGTAAAATCCAGAAAGGCAGGGCAGGCCATAGATAACTGGGAGCCTTGTTATGCTGATGGGCGGGATGTAAATTGCCAACAGCCACTCTGGAGAATTGTATGGTGTTTCCTGAAATATCCAAAATCAAAGCAACAGAGCCTAGGGCAATTCCACTTATGGTCCTATAGCTTAGGGAAATTAAAATCAAAAAGACACAGCCACCCCAAACTTTGGGACGGCTCTGTTTACAAGAACCTCATTTATGGTACAAGTTCAATATCACAGAAAGCGAAAAATGGATAAAGAATTTGTGGTACTTATGTACAATGCAATATCACTCAGCAGTGAAATCTATGTCATCAGGCCCGTAGCAGCATAATGAGTGGATTCAGGTATGATGATTCTAAGTGAAATAAGGCACACAGAAATAGAAACATCATAAGGTATCACTAATACACGGAATGTAACCTTGGCTACACAGGAACTGAATTACAAAACAGAACAGGGTCTCAAATGTAGAAAACCAACTTATGCTTGCTTAAGGGGAAAGGTGAGTTGGGGTGCTGCATAAAACCAGAGATTGAAATTAGCACAGATACCCTTCCATAAGCCAAATTTGTAATAGACAAGAGCTACTCCTTGCTCAACGAAGTGGACTCAACACCCCATATTAAACGCCTAAGAATATACCTGACTAGTAAGAATCTTAAAACCTCTGGATTTATAAGTCTCCGAAAGAGTCAAGCATGTGTACAGCGGCATAAACGCAGCAGTGATAGGATTGGTGAGGTTCGGTGAGCAAATGCAGACCCTTTGAAGTCATATTGCATGGTACCCATTCCATGGGTCTAAACTCTCCAGGTTTAAGGGATTCTTCCTTCAGCTAAAACATGCATGTGGAATCCAGAGTATGATCCACCGTGTGTTCGGGAAACGTGTTCAATTGTGTCTCAGTTTTCGTCCACTGGTACTCGGGTGCAACATTCCAGACGCTTTACTAATACTCTCCCAACTTGGAGAGTTAGTGCCTTTAACCTCCTGTTTGGCCCAGTTTTCAATTTCTGTGGAAAATGAACAGGAATAGGGAGAACACATGAGAGACTAGCTGGAGGTGTCTGGACGGCCAAATTTAACTCTCATTTCCCACCAGGAAGAGGAATTATCCAAAGGCTCAGCGTGCCGTGCCAGAAACACACAAGGGCCTGAAGCAATACTGCGGTGTTGTGGCCAGCTCACAAGAAAGTGAGTTGAAAAGGAGCTCAGGGACACTCTAATTCATAAACCTGCAGAGGTATAAATGACAGCTATCGTCCAAAAATATATTGAAGTAAGGCTGCCAAGAGGACTTGAAAGCGGGGCAGAATTGCAGGAAACCGATTTCAAGAGGTAGACTGGAATTGCACTTAAAGCACAGGAAAAGAGGCAGAACGTCCACAATGATGCACTTGGCCAAAAAGGGCGTATGCGTTTTTTCCTGAATATATTCAGGGAAAAACGCAAACGCCCTTTTTGGCCAACCAAGCAAGCTTGCAAAGGAAATCTGCACTACAATGAAGTCTCACTGCCCCCGGGACAAAAGGGCCATCTGAAAAAAGTGTAAAATCCAGAAAGGCAGGACAGGCCATGGAGAACTGGGAGCCTTGTTATGCTGATGGGCGGGATGTAAATTGCCAACAGCCAGTCTGGAGTATTGTATGGTGTTTCCTGAAACATCTAAAAAACAAGGAACAGAGCCTAGGGCACTTCCACTTATGGTCCTATAGCTTAGGGAAATTAAAATCAAAAAGACACAGCCACCCCAATGGTTGGGATGGCTCTGTTTACAAGAACCTCATTTACGGTACAAGTTCAATATCACAGAAAGCGAAAAATGGATATAGAAGTTGTGGTACTCACGTACAATGCAATATCACTCAGCAATGAAATCTATGTCATCAGGCCCGTAGCAGCATAATGAGTGGATTCAGGTACGATGATTCTAAGTGAAATAAGTCACACAGAAAAAGAAACATCATAAGATATCACTAATACACGGAATGTAAACTTGGCTACACAGGAACTGAATTACAAAACAGAACAGGGTCTCAAATTGAGAAACCCAACTTATGCTTGCTTAAGGGGAAAGGTGAGTTGGGGTGCTGCATAAAACCAGAGATTGAAATTAGCACAGATACCGTTCCATAAGCCAAATATGTATAGACAAGAGCTACTCCTTGCTTAACGAAGTGCACTCAACACCCCATATTAAACGCCTAAGAATATACCTGACTAGTAAGAATCTTAAAACCTTTGGATTTATATGTCTCTGAAAGAGGATCAAGCATGTGTACAGCAGCATAGATGCAGCAGTGATAGGATTGTTGAGGTTCGGTGAGCAAATGCAGACACTTTGAAGTCATATTTCATGGTACCCATTCCATGGGTCTCAACTCTCCAGGTTTAAGGGATTCTTCCTTCAGCTAAAACATGCATGTAGAACCCAGAGTATGATCCACCGTGTGATCGGGAAACGTGTTCAAATGTGTCTGAGTTTTCGTCCCCTGGTACTCAGGTGCAACATTCCAGACGCTTTACTAACACTCTCCCCACTTGGAGAGTCAGTGCCTTAAACCTCCTGTTTGGCTCAGTTTGCAAATTCTGCGGAAAATGAACAGGAATAGGGAGAACCAATGAGAGACTAGCTGGAGGTGTCTGCACGGGCATATTTAACTCTCATTTCCCACCAGGCAGAGGAATTAACCAAAGGCTCAGTGTGCCATGCCGGAACCACACTAGAGACTGAAGCAATCCTGCGGTGTTGCGGCCAGCTCACAAGAAAGCGAGTTGAAGAAAGGAGCTCAGGGGCACTGTCATTCACAAACCTGCAGAGTTATAAATGACAGCTATCGTCCAAAAATATATTGAAGTAAGGCTGCCAAGAGGACTTGAATGCGGGGCAGAATTGCAGGAAACCGATTTCAGGAGGTAGACTGGAATTGCATGTAAAGCATAGGAAAAGAGGCAGAACGTCCACAATGATGCACTTGGCCAAAAAGGGCGTTTGTGTTTTTTCCTGAATATATACAGGAAAAAACGCATACGCCATTTTTGGCCAACCAAGCAAGCTTGCAAAGGTAATCTGCACTACAATGTAGTCTCACTGCCCCACGGTCAAAAGGGCCATCTGAAAAAAGTGTAAAATCCAGAAAGGCAGGACAGGCCATGGAGAACTGGGAGCCTTGTTATGCTGATGGGCGGAATGTAAATTGCCAACAGCCACTCTGGAGAAGTGTATGGTGTTTCCTGAATCTTCTACAAAACAAAGCAACAGAGCCTAGGGCACTTCCATGTATGGTCCTAAAGCTTAGGGAAATTAAAATCAAAAAGACACAGCCACCCCAAAGTTTGGGACGGCTCTGTTTACAAGAACCTCGGTTACGGTACACGTTCAATATCACAGAGAGCGAAAAATGGATAAAGAAGTTGTGGTACTTACGTAGAATGCAATATCACTCAGCAATGAAATCTATGTCATCAGGCCCGTAGCAGCATAATCAGTGGATTCAGGTACGTTGATTCTAAGTGAAATAAGTCACACAGAAAAAGAAACATCATAAGATATCACTAATACACGGAATGTAAACTTGGCTACACAGGAACTGAATTACAAAACAGAACAGGGTCTCAAATGTAGAAAACCAACTTATGCTTGCTTAAGGGGAAAGGTGAGTTGGGGTGCTGCATAAACCAGAGATTGAAATTAGCACAGATACCGTTCCATAAGCCAAATTTGTAATAGACAAGAGCTACTCGTTTCTCAACGAAGTGGACTCAACACCCCATATTAAACGCCTAAGAATATATCTGACTAGTAAGAATCTTAAAACCTATGGATTTATATGTCTCCGAAAGAGAATCAAGCATGTGTACAGCAGCATAAACGCAGCAGTGATAGGATTGGAGAGGTTCGGTGAGCAAATGCAGACCCTTTGAAGTCATATTGCATGGTACCCATTCCATGGGTCTCAACTCTTCAGGTTTAAGGGATTCATCCTTCAGCTAAAACATGCATGTGGAACCCAGAGTATGATCCACCATGTGATCGGCAAACATGTTCAAATGTGTCTCAGTTTTCGTCCCCTGGTACTCGGGTGCAACATTCCAGACACTTTACTAACACTCTCCCCACTTGGAGAGTCAGTGCCTTTAACCTCCTGTATGGCCCAGTTTGCAATTTCTGCGGAAAATGAACAGGAATAGGGAAAAACAATGAGAGACTAGCTGGAGGTGTCTGGACGGGCAAATTTAACTCTCATTTCCCAAGAGGAAGAGGAATTAACCAAAGGCTCAGCGTGCCATGCCGGAACCACACTAGGGCCTGAAGCAATCCTGCGGTGTTGCGGCCAGCTCACAAGAAAGCGAGTTGAAAAAAGGAGCTCAGGGGCACTCTCATTCACAAACCTGCAGAGTTATAAATGCCAGCTATCGTCCAAAAATTTATTGAAGTAAGGCTGCCAAGAGCACTTGAAAGCGGGGCAGAATTGCAGGAAACCGATTTCAGGATGTAGATTAGAATGCATGTAAAACATAGGAAAAGAGGCAGAACGTCCACAATGATGCACTTGGCCAAAAAGGGCTTATGCGTTTTTTCCTGATTATATTCAGGAAAAAACGCATACACCCTTTTTGGCCAACCAAGCAAGCTTGCAAAGGAAATCTGCACTACAATGAAGTCTCACTGCCCCCGGGACAAAAGGGCCAGCTGAAAAAAGTGTAAAATCCAGAAAGGCAGGGCAGGCCATAGATAACTGGGAGCCTTGTTATGCTGATGGGCGGGATGTAAATTGCCAACAGCCACTCTGGAGAATTGTATGGTGTTTCCTGAAATATCCAAAATCAAAGCAACAGAGCCTAGGGCAATTCCACTTATGGTCCTATAGCTTAGGGAAATTAAAATCAAAAAGACACAGCCACCCCAAACTTTGGGACGGCTCTGTTTACAAGAACCTCATTTATGGTACAAGTTCAATATCACAGAAAGCGAAAAATGGATAAAGAATTTGTGGTACTTATGTACAATGCAATATCACTCAGCAGTGAAATCTATGTCATCAGGCCCGTAGCAGCATAATGAGTGGATTCAGGTATGATGATTCTAAGTGAAATAAGGCACACAGAAATAGAAACATCATAAGGTATCACTAATACACGGAATGTAACCTTGGCTACACAGGAACTGAATTACAAAACAGAACAGGGTCTCAAATGTAGAAAACCAACTTATGCTTGCTTAAGGGGAAAGGTGAGTTGGGGTGCTGCATAAAACCAGAGATTGAAATTAGCACAGATACCCTTCCATAAGCCAAATTTGTAATAGACAAGAGCTACTCCTTGCTCAACGAAGTGGACTCAACACCCCATATTAAACGCCTAAGAATATACCTGACTAGTAAGAATCTTAAAACCTCTGGATTTATAAGTCTCCGAAAGAGTCAAGCATGTGTACAGCGGCATAAACGCAGCAGTGATAGGATTGGTGAGGTTCGGTGAGCAAATGCAGACCCTTTGAAGTCATATTGCATGGTACCCATTCCATGGGTCTAAACTCTCCAGGTTTAAGGGATTCTTCCTTCAGCTAAAACATGCATGTGGAATCCAGAGTATGATCCACCGTGTGTTCGGGAAACGTGTTCAATTGTGTCTCAGTTTTCGTCCACTGGTACTCGGGTGCAACATTCCAGACGCTTTACTAATACTCTCCCAACTTGGAGAGTTAGTGCCTTTAACCTCCTGTTTGGCCCAGTTTTCAATTTCTGTGGAAAATGAACAGGAATAGGGAGAACACATGAGAGACTAGCTGGAGGTGTCTGGACGGCCAAATTTAACTCTCATTTCCCACCAGGAAGAGGAATTATCCAAAGGCTCAGCGTGCCGTGCCAGAAACACACAAGGGCCTGAAGCAATACTGCGGTGTTGTGGCCAGCTCACAAGAAAGTGAGTTGAAGAAAGGAGCTCAGGGACACTCTAATTCATAAACCTGCAGAGGTATAAATGACAGCTATCGTCCAAAAATATATTGAAGTAAGGCTGCCAAGAGGACTTGAAAGCGGGGCAGAATTGCAGGAAACCGATTTCAAGAGGTAGACTGGAATTGCACTTAAAGCACAGGAAAAGAGGCAGAACGTCCACAATGATGCACTTGGCCAAAAAGGGCGTATGCGTTTTTTCCTGAATATATTCAGGGAAAAACGCAAACGCCCTTTTTGGCCAACCAAGCAAGCTTGCAAAGGAAATCTGCACTACAATGAAGTCTCACTGCCCCCGGGACAAAAGGGCCATCTGAAAAAAGTGTAAAATCCAGAAAGGCAGGACAGGCCATGGAGAACTGGGAGCCTTGTTATGCTGATGGGCGGGATGTAAATTGCCAACAGCCAGTCTGGAGTATTGTATGGTGTTTCCTGAAACATCTAAAAAACAAGGAACAGAGCCTAGGGCACTTCCACTTATGGTCCTATAGCTTAGGGAAATTAAAATCAAAAAGACACAGCCACCCCAATGGTTGGGATGGCTCTGTTTACAAGAACCTCATTTACGGTACAAGTTCAATATCACAGAAAGCGAAAAATGGATATAGAAGTTGTGGTACTCACGTACAATGCAATATCACTCAGCAATGAAATCTATGTCATCAGGCCCGTAGCAGCATAATGAGTGGATTCAGGTACGATGATTCTAAGTGAAATAAGTCACACAGAAAAAGAAACATCATAAGATATCACTAATACACGGAATGTAAACTTGGCTACACAGGAACTGAATTACAAAACAGAACAGGGTCTCAAATTGAGAAACCCAACTTATGCTTGCTTAAGGGGAAAGGTGAGTTGGGGTGCTGCATAAAACCAGAGATTGAAATTAGCACAGATACCGTTCCATAAGCCAAATATGTATAGACAAGAGCTACTCCTTGCTTAACGAAGTGCACTCAACACCCCATATTAAACGCCTAAGAATATACCTGACTAGTAAGAATCTTAAAACCTTTGGATTTATATGTCTCTGAAAGAGGATCAAGCATGTGTACAGCAGCATAGATGCAGCAGTGATAGGATTGTTGAGGTTCGGTGAGCAAATGCAGACACTTTGAAGTCATATTTCATGGTACCCATTCCATGGGTCTCAACTCTCCAGGTTTAAGGGATTCTTCCTTCAGCTAAAACATGCATGTAGAACCCAGAGTATGATCCACCGTGTGATCGGGAAACGTGTTCAAATGTGTCTGAGTTTTCGTCCCCTGGTACTCAGGTGCAACATTCCAGACGCTTTACTAACACTCTCCCCACTTGGAGAGTCAGTGCCTTAAACCTCCTGTTTGGCTCAGTTTGCAAATTCTGCGGAAAATGAACAGGAATAGGGAGAACCAATGAGAGACTAGCTGGAGGTGTCTGCACGGGCATATTTAACTCTCATTTCCCACCAGGCAGAGGAATTAACCAAAGGCTCAGTGTGCCATGCCGGAACCACACTAGAGACTGAAGCAATCCTGCGGTGTTGCGGCCAGCTCACAAGAAAGCGAGTTGAAGAAAGGAGCTCAGGGGCACTGTCATTCACAAACCTGCAGAGTTATAAATGACAGCTATCGTCCAAAAATATATTGAAGTAAGGCTGCCAAGAGGACTTGAATGCGGGGCAGAATTGCAGGAAACCGATTTCAGGAGGTAGACTGGAATTGCATGTAAAGCATAGGAAAAGAGGCAGAACGTCCACAATGATGCACTTGGCCAAAAAGGGCGTTTGTGTTTTTTCCTGAATATATACAGGAAAAAACGCATACGCCATTTTTGGCCAACCAAGCAAGCTTGCAAAGGTAATCTGCACTACAATGTAGTCTCACTGCCCCACGGTCAAAAGGGCCATCTGAAAAAAGTGTAAAATCCAGAAAGGCAGGACAGGCCATGGAGAACTGGGAGCCTTGTTATGCTGATGGGCGGAATGTAAATTGCCAACAGCCACTCTGGAGAAGTGTATGGTGTTTCCTGAATCTTCTACAAAACAAAGCAACAGAGCCTAGGGCACTTCCATGTATGGTCCTAAAGCTTAGGGAAATTAAAATCAAAAAGACACAGCCACCCCAAAGTTTGGGACGGCTCTGTTTACAAGAACCTCGGTTACGGTACAAGTTCAATATCACAGAGAGCGAAAAATGGATAAAGAAGTTGTGGTACTTACGTAGAATGCAATATCACTCAGCAATGAAATCTATGTCATCAGGCCCGTAGCAGCATAATCAGTGGATTCAGGTACGTTGATTCTAAGTGAAATAAGTCACACAGAAAAAGAAACATCATAAGATATCACTAATACACGGAATGTAAACTTGGCTACACAGGAACTGAATTACAAAACAGAACAGGGTCTCAAATGTAGAAAACCAACTTATGCTTGCTTAAGGGGAAAGGTGAGTTGGGGTGCTGCATAAACCAGAGATTGAAATTAGCACAGATACCGTTCCATAAGCCAAATTTGTAATAGACAAGAGCTACTCGTTTCTCAACGAAGTGGACTCAACACCCCATATTAAACGCCTAAGAATATATCTGACTAGTAAGAATCTTAAAACCTATGGATTTATATGTCTCCGAAAGAGAATCAAGCATGTGTACAGCAGCATAAACGCAGCAGTGATAGGATTGGTGAGGTTCGGTGAGCAAATGCAGACCCTTTGAAGTCATATTGCATGGTACCCATTCCATGGGTCTCAACTCTTCAGGTTTAAGGGATTCATCCTTCAGCTAAAACATGCATGTGGAACCCAGAGTATGATCCACCATGTGATCGGCAAACATGTTCAAATGTGTCTCAGTTTTCGTCCCCTGGTACTCGGGTGCAACATTCCAGACACTTTACTAACACTCTCCCCACTTGGAGAGTCAGTGCCTTTAACCTCCTGTATGGCCCAGTTTGCAATTTCTGCGGAAAATGAACAGGAATAGGGAAAAACAATGAGAGACTAGCTGGAGGTGTCTGGACGGGCAAATTTAACTCTCATTTCCCAAGAGGAAGAGGAATTAACCAAAGGCTCAGCGTGCCATGCCGGAACCACACTAGGGCCTGAAGCAATCCTGCGGTGTTGCGGCCAGCTCACAAGAAAGCGAGTTGAAAAAAGGAGCTCAGGGGCACTCTCATTCACAAACGTGCAGAGTTATAAATGACAGCTATCGTCCAAAAATATATTGAAGTAAGGCTGCCAAGAGCACTTGAAAGCGGGGCAGAATTGCAGGAAACCGATTTCAGGAGGTAGATTAGAATGCATGTAAAACATAGGAAAAGAGGCAGAAGGTCCACAATGATGCACTTGGCCAAAAAGGGCTTATGCGTTTTTTCCTGAATATATTCAGGAAAAAACGCATACGCCCTTTTTGGCCAACCAAGCAAGCTTGCAAAGGAAATCTGCACTACAATGAAGTCTCACTGCCCCTGGGACAAAAGGGCCAGCTGAAAAAAGTGTAAAATCCAGAAAGGCAGGGCAGGCCATAGATAACTGGGAGCCTTGTTATGCTGATGGGCGGGATGTAAATTGCCAACAGCCACTCTGGAGAACTGTATGGTGTTTCCTGAAACATCCAAAAAACAAAGCAACAGAGCCTAGGGCAATTCCACTTATGGTCCTATAGCTTAGGGAAATTAAAATCAGAAAGACACAGCCACCCCAAACTTTGGGATGGCTCTGTTTACAAGAACCTCCTTTATGGTACAAGTTCAATATCACAGAAAGCGAAAAATGGATAAAGAATTTGTGGTACTTATGTACAATGCAATATCACTCAGCAATGAAATCTATGTCATCAGGCCCGTAGCAGCATAATGAGTGGATTCAGGTATGATGATTCTAAGTGAAATAAGGCACACAGAAATAGAAACATCATAAGATATCACTAATACACGGAATGTAAACTTGGCTACACAGGAACTGAATTACAAAACAGAACAGGGTCTCAAATGTAGAAAACCAACTTATGCTTGCTTAAGGGAAAGGTGAGTTGGGGTGCTGCATAAAACCAGAGATTGAAATTAGCACAGATACCATTCCATAAGCCAAATATGAAATAGACAAGAGCTACTCCTTGCTCAACGAAGTGGACTCAACACCCCATATTAAACGCCTAAATATATACCTGACTAGTAATCATCTAAAAACCTATGGATTTATATGTCTCCGAAAGAGAATCAATCGTGTGTACAGCGACATAAACACAGCAGTGATAGGATTGGTGAGGTTCGGTGAGCAAATGCAGACCCTTTGAAGTCATATTGCATGGTACCCATTCCATGGGTCTCAACTCTCCAGGTTTAAGGGATTCTTCCTTCAGCTAAAACATGCATGTGGAACCCAGAGTATGATCCACCGTGTGTTCGGGAAACGTGTTCAATTGTGTCTCAGTTTTCGTCCAATGGTACTCGGGTGCAACATTCCAGACGCTTTACTAACACTCTCCCCACTTGGAGAGTCAGTGCCTTTAACCACCTGTTTGGCCCAGTTTGCAATTTCTGCGGAAAATGAACAGGAAAAGGAGAACCAATGAGAGACTAGGTGGAGGTGTCTGGACGGGCAAATTTAACTCTCTTTTCCCACCAGGAATTGGAATTAACCAAAGGCTCAGCATGCCGTGCCGGAACCGTACTAGTGTCTGAAGCAATCCTGCGGTGTTGCGGCCAGCTCACAAGAAAGCAAGTTGAAGAAAGGAGCTCAGGGGCACTGTCATTCATAAACCTGCAGAGTTATAAATGACAGCTATCATACAAAAATATATTGAAGTAAGGCTGCCAAGAGGACTTGAATGCGGGGCAGAATTGCAGATAACCGATTTCAGGAGGTAGACTGGAATTGCATGTAAAGCATAGGAAAAGAGGCAGAACGTCCACAATGATGCACTTGGCCAAAAGGGCATATGCGTTTTTTCATGAATATATTCAGGAAAAAATGCATACGCCCTTTTTGGCCAACCAAGCAAGCTTGCAAAGGAAATCTGCACTAAAATGAAGTCTCACTGCCCCTGGGACAAAAGGGCCAGCTGAAAAAAGTGTAAAATCAGGAAAGGCAGGACAGGCCATAGATAACTGGGAGCCTTGTTATGCTGATGGGCGTGATGTAAATTGCCAACAGCCACTCTGGAGTAGTGTATGGTGTTTCCTGAAACATCTAAAAAACAAAGCAACAGAGCCTAGGGCACTTCCACTTATGGTCCTATAGCTTAGGGAAATTAAAATCAAAAAGACACAGCCACCCCAAAATTTGGGATGGCTCTGTTTACAAGAACCTCCTTTATGGTACAAGTTCAATATCACAGAAGCAAAAAATGGATAAAGAATTTGTGGTACTTACGTACAATGCAATATCACTCAGCAATGAAATCTATGTCATGAGGCCCATAGCAGCATAATGAGTGGATTCAGGTATGATGATTCTAAGTGAAATAAGGCACACAGAAAAAGAAACATCATAAGATATCACTAATACACGGAATGTAAACTTGGCTACACAGGAACTGAATTACAAAACAGAACAGGGTCTCAAATGTAGAAACCCAACTTATGCTTGCTTAAGGGGAAAGGTGAGTTGGGGTGCTGCATAAAACCAGAGATTGAAATTAGCACAGATACCGTTCCATAAGCCAAATATGTAATAGACAAGAGCTACTCCTTGCTTAACGAAGTGCACTCAACACCCCATATTAAACGCCTAAGAATATACCTGCTAGTAAGAATCTTAAAACCTTTGGATTTATATGTCTTTGAAAGAGGATCAAGCATGTGTACAGCAGCATAGATGCAGCAGTGATAGGATTGTTGAGGTTCGGTGAGCAAATGCAGACCCTTTGAAGTCATATTTCATGGTACCCATTCCATGGGTCTCAACTCTCCAGGTTTAAGGGATTCTTCCTTCAGCTAAAACATGCATGTAGAACCCAGAGTATGATGCACCGTGTGATCGGGAAACGTGTTCCAATGTGTCTGAGGTTTCGTCCCCTGGTACTCAGGTGCAACATTCCAGACGCTTTACTAACACTCTCCCCACTTGGAGAGTCAGTGCCTTAAACCTCCTGTTTGGCTCAGTTTGCAAATTCTGCGGAAAATGAACAGGAATAGGGAGAACCAATGAGAGACTAGCTGGAGGTGTCTGGGCGGGCAAATTTAACTCTCATTTCCCACCAGGAAGAGGAATTAACCAAAGGCTCAGTGTGCCATGCGGGAACCACACTAGGTCCTGAAGCAATCCTGCGGTGTTGCGGCCAGCTCACAAGAAAGCGAGTTGAAGAAAGGAGCTCAGGGGCACTGTCATTCACAAACCTGCAGAGTTAAAAATGACAGCTCTCATCCAAAAATATATTGAAGTAAGGCTGCCAAGAGGAGTTGAAAGCGGGGAAGAATTGCAGGAAACCGATTTCAGGAGGTAGACTGGAATTGCATGTAAAGCATAGGAAAAGAGGCAGAACGTCCACAATGATGCACTTGGCCAAAAAGGGCGTATGCGTTTTTTCCTGAATATATTCAGGAAAAAACGCATACACACTTTTTGGCCAACCAAGTAAGCTTGCAAAGGAAATCTGCACTACATTGAAGTCTCACTGCCCCCCAGTCAAAAGGGTCATCTGAAAAATGTGTAACATCCAGAAAGGCAGGACAGGCCATGGAGAACTGGGAGCCTGGTTATGCTGATGGGCGGGATGTAAATTGCCAACAGCCACTCTGGAGAAATGTATGGTGTTTCCTGAAACATCTACAAAACAAAGCAACAGAGCCTATGCCACTTCCACTTATGGTCCTATAGCTTATGGAAATTAAAATCAAAAAGACACAGCCACCCCAAAGTTTGGGACGGCTCTGTTTACAAGAACCTCGTTTACGGTACAAGTTCTATATCACAGAAAGCAAAAAATAGATAAAGAAGTTGGGCTACTTACGTACAATGCAATATCACTCAGCAATGAAATCTATGTCATCAGGCCCGTAGCAGCATAATGAGTGGATTCAGGTACGATGATTCTAAGTGAAATAAGTAACACAGAAAAAGAAACATCATAAGATATCACTAATACACGGAATGTAAACTTGGCTACACAGGAACTGAATTACAAAACAGAACAGGGTCTCAAATGTAGAAAACCAACTTATGCTTGCTTAAGGGGAAAGGTGAGTTGGGGTGCTGCATAAAACCAGAGATTGAAATTAGCACAGATACCGTTCCATAAGCCAAATTTGTAATAGACAAGAGCTACTCGTTTCTCAACGAAGTGGACTCAACACCCCATATTAAACGCCTAAGAATATATCTGACTAGTAAGAATCTTAAAACCTATGGATTTATATGTCTCCGAAAGAGAATCAAGCATGTGTACAGCAGCATAAACGCAGCAGTGATAGGATTGGTGAGGTTCGGTGAGCAAATGCAGACCCTTTGAAGTCATATTGCATGGTACCCATTCCATGGGTCTCAACTCTTCAGGTTTAAGGGATTCATCCTTCAGCTAAAACATGCATGTGGAACCCAGAGTATGATCCACCATGTGATCGGCAAACATGTTCAAATGTGTCTCAGTTTTCGTCCCCTGGTACTCGGGTGCAACATTCCAGACACTTTACTAACACTCTCCCCACTTGGAGAGTCAGTGCCTTTAACCTCCTGTATGGCCCAGTTTGCAATTTCTGCGGAAAATGAACAGGAATAGGGAAAAACAATGAGAGACTAGCTGGAGGTGTCTGGACGGGCAAATTTAACTCTCATTTCCCAAGAGGAAGAGGAATTAACCAAAGGCTCAGCGTGCCATGCCGGAACCACACTAGGGCCTGAAGCAATCCTGCGGTGTTGCGGCCAGCTCACAAGAAAGCGAGTTGAAAAAAGGAGCTCAGGGGCACTCTCATTCACAAACGTGCAGAGTTATAAATGACAGCTATCGTCCAAAAATATATTGAAGTAAGGCTGCCAAGAGCACTTGAAAGCGGGGCAGAATTGCAGGAAACCGATTTCAGGAGGTAGATTAGAATGCATGTAAAACATAGGAAAAGAGGCAGAAGGTCCACAATGATGCACTTGGCCAAAAAGGGCTTATGCGTTTTTTCCTGAATATATTCAGGAAAAAACGCATACGCCCTTTTTGGCCAACCAAGCAAGCTTGCAAAGGAAATCTGCACTACAATGAAGTCTCACTGCCCCTGGGACAAAAGGGCCAGCTGAAAAAAGTGTAAAATCCAGAAAGGCAGGGCAGGCCATAGATAACTGGGAGCCTTGTTATGCTGATGGGCGGGATGTAAATTGCCAACAGCCACTCTGGAGAACTGTATGGTGTTTCCTGAAACATCCAAAAAACAAAGCAACAGAGCCTAGGGCAATTCCACTTATGGTCCTATAGCTTAGGGAAATTAAAATCAGAAAGACACAGCCACCCCAAACTTTGGGATGGCTCTGTTTACAAGAACCTCCTTTATGGTACAAGTTCAATATCACAGAAAGCGAAAAATGGATAAAGAATTTGTGGTACTTATGTACAATGCAATATCACTCAGCAATGAAATCTATGTCATCAGGCCCGTAGCAGCATAATGAGTGGATTCAGGTATGATGATTCTAAGTGAAATAAGGCACACAGAAATAGAAACATCATAAGATATCACTAATACACGGAATGTAAACTTGGCTACACAGGAACTGAATTACAAAACAGAACAGGGTCTCAAATGTAGAAAACCAACTTATGCTTGCTTAAGGGAAAGGTGAGTTGGGGTGCTGCATAAAACCAGAGATTGAAATTAGCACAGATACCATTCCATAAGCCAAATATGTAATAGACAAGAGCTACTCCTTGCTCAACGAAGTGGACTCAACACCCCATATTAAACGCCTAAATATATACCTGACTAGTAATCATCTAAAAACCTATGGATTTATATGTCTCCGAAAGAGAATCAATCGTGTGTACAGCGACATAAACACAGCAGTGATAGGATTGGTGAGGTTCGGTGAGCAAATGCAGACCCTTTGAAGTCATATTGCATGGTACCCATTCCATGGGTCTCAACTCTCCAGGTTTAAGGGATTCTTCCTTCAGCTAAAACATGCATGTGGAACCCAGAGTATGATCCACCGTGTGTTCGGGAAACGTGTTCAATTGTGTCTCAGTTTTCGTCCAATGGTACTCGGGTGCAACATTCCAGACGCTTTACTAACACTCTCCCCACTTGGAGAGTCAGTGCCTTTAACCACCTGTTTGGCCCAGTTTGCAATTTCTGCGGAAAATGAACAGGAAAAGGAGAACCAATGAGAGACTAGGTGGAGGTGTCTGGACGGGCAAATTTAACTCTCATTTCCCACCAGGAATTGGAATTAACCAAAGGCTCAGCATGCCGTGCCGGAACCGTACTAGTGTCTGAAGCAATCCTGCGGTGTTGCGGCCAGCTCACAAGAAAGCAAGTTGAAGAAAGGAGCTCAGGGGCACTGTCATTCATAAACCTGCAGAGTTATAAATGACAGCTATCATACAAAAATATATTGAAGTAAGGCTGCCAAGAGGACTTGAATGCGGGGCAGAATTGCAGATAACCGATTTCAGGAGGTAGACTGGAATTGCATGTAAAGCATAGGAAAAGAGGCAGAACGTCCACAATGATGCACTTGGCCAAAAGGGCATATGCGTTTTTTCATGAATATATTCAGGAAAAAATGCATACGCCCTTTTTGGCCAACCAAGCAAGCTTGCAAAGGAAATCTGCACTAAAATGAAGTCTCACTGCCCCTGGGACAAAAGGGCCAGCTGAAAAAAGTGTAAAATCAGGAAAGGCAGGACAGGCCATAGATAACTGGGAGCCTTGTTATGCTGATGGGCGTGATGTAAATTGCCAACAGCCACTCTGGAGTAGTGTATGGTGTTTCCTGAAACATCTAAAAAACAAAGCAACAGAGCCTAGGGCACTTCCACTTATGGTCCTATAGCTTAGGGAAATTAAAATCAAAAAGACACAGCCACCCCAAAATTTGGGATGGCTCTGTTTACAAGAACCTCCTTTATGGTACAAGTTCAATATCACAGAAGCAAAAAATGGATAAAGAATTTGTGGTACTTACGTACAATGCAATATCACTCAGCAATGAAATCTATGTCATGAGGCCCATAGCAGCATAATGAGTGGATTCAGGTATGATGATTCTAAGTGAAATAAGGCACACAGAAAAAGAAACATCATAAGATATCACTAATACACGGAATGTAAACTTGGCTACACAGGAACTGAATTACAAAACAGAACAGGGTCTCAAATGTAGAAAACCAACTTATGCTTGCTTAAGGGGAAAGGTGAGTTGGGGTGCTGCATAAAACCAGAGATTGAAATTAGCACAGATACCGTTCCATAAGCCAAATATGTAATAGACAAGAGCTACTCCTTGCTTAACGAAGTGCACTCAACACCCCATATTAAACGCCTAAGAATATACCTGCTAGTAAGAATCTTAAAACCTTTGGATTTATATGTCTCTGAAAGAGGATCAAGCATGTGTACAGCAGCATAGATGCAGCAGTGATAGGATTGTTGAGGTTCGGTGAGCAAATGCAGACCCTTTGAAGTCATATTTCATGGTACCCATTCCATGGGTCTCAACTCTCCAGGTTTAAGGGATTCTTCCTTCAGCTAAAACATGCATGTAGAACCCAGAGTATGATGCACCGTGTGATCGGGAAACGTGTTCCAATGTGTCTGAGGTTTCGTCCCCTGGTACTCAGGTGCAACATTCCAGACGCTTTACTAACACTCTCCCCACTTGGAGAGTCAGTGCCTTAAACCTCCTGTTTGGCTCAGTTTGCAAATTCTGCGGAAAATGAACAGGAATAGGGAGAACCAATGAGAGACTAGCTGGAGGTGTCTGGGCGGGCAAATTTAACTCTCATTTCCCACCAGGAAGAGGAATTAACCAAAGGCTCAGTGTGCCATGCGGGAACCACACTAGGTCCTGAAGCAATCCTGCGGTGTTGCGGCCAGCTCACAAGAAAGCGAGTTGAAGAAAGGAGCTCAGGGGCACTGTCATTCACAAACCTGCAGAGTTAAAAATGACAGCTCTCATCCAAAAATATATTGAAGTAAGGCTGCCAAGAGGAGTTGAAAGCGGGGAAGAATTGCAGGAAACCGATTTCAGGAGGTAGACTGGAATTGCATGTAAAGCATAGGAAAAGAGGCAGAACGTCCACAATGATGCACTTGGCCAAAAAGGGCGTATGCGTTTTTTCCTGAATATATTCAGGAAAAAACGCATACACACTTTTTGGCCAACCAAGCAAGCTTGCAAAGGAAATCTGCACTACATTGAAGTCTCACTGCCCCCCAGTCAAAAGGGTCATCTGAAAAATGTGTAACATCCAGAAAGGCAGGACAGGCCATGGAGAACTGGGAGCCTGGTTATGCTGATGGACGGGATGTAAATTGCCAAAAGCCACTCTGGAGAAATGTATGGTGTTTCCTGAAACATCTACAAAACAAAGCAACAGAGCCTATGCCACTTCCACTTATGGTCCTATAGCTTATGGAAATTAAAATCAAAAAGACACAGCCACCCCAAAGTTTGGGACGGCTCTGTTTACAAGAACCTCGTTTATGGTACAAGTTCTATATCACAGAAAGCAAAAAATAGATAAAGAAGTTGGGCTACTTACGTACAATGCAATATCACTCAGCAATGAAATCTATGTCATCAGGCCCGTAGCAGCATAATGAGTGGATTCAGGTACGATGATTCTAAGTGAAATAAGTCACACAGAAAAAGAAACATCATAAGATATCACTACTACACCCAATGTAAACTTGGCTACTCAGGAGCTGTATTACAAAACAGAACAGGGTCTCAAATGTAGAAAACCAACTTATGCTTGCTTAAGGGGAAAGGTGAGTTGGGGTACTGCATAAAACCAGAGATTGAACTTGGCCCAGATACCGTTCCATAAGCCAAATATGTAATAGACAAGAGCTACTCCTTGCTTAAAGAAGTGGACTTAACACCACATATTAAACGCCTAAGAATATACCTGACTAGTAAAAATCTTAAAACCTATGGATTTATATGTCTGCGAAAGAGAATCAAGCGTGTGTACAGCGGCATAAACGCAGCAGTGATAGGATTGGTGAGGTTCGGTGAGCAAATGCAGACCTTTTGAAGTCATATTGCATGGTACCCATTCCATGGGTCTCAACTCTCCAGGTTTAAGGGATTCTTCCTTCAGCTAAAACATGCATGTGGAACCCAGAGTATGATCCACCGTGTCATCGGGAAACGTGTTCAAATGTGTCTCAGTTTTCGTCCCCTGGTACTCGGGTGCAACATTCCAGACGCTTTACTAACACTCTCCCCACTTGGAGAGTCAGTGCCTTTAACCTCCTGTTTGGCCCAGTTTGCAATTTCTGCGGAAAATGAACAGGAATAGGGAGAACCAATGAGAGACTAGCTGGAGGTGTCTGGACGGGCAAATTTAACTCACATTTCCCACCAGGAAGAGGAATTAACCAAAGGCTCAGCTTGCCATGCCGGAACCACACTAGGGTCTGAAGCAATCCTGCGGTGTTGCGGCCAGCTCACAAGAAAGCGAGTTGAAGAAAGGAGCTCAGGGGCACTGTAATTCACAGACCTGCAGAGTTATAAATGACAGCTATCGTCCAAAAATATATTGAAGTAAGGCTGCCAAGAGGACTTGAAAGCGGGGCAGAATTGCAGGAAACCGATTTCAGGAGGAAGACTGGAATTGCATGTAAAGCATAGGAAAAGAGGCAGAACGTCCACAATGATGCACTTGCCCAAAAAGGGCGTATGCGTTTTTTCCTGAATATATTCAGGAAAAAATGCATACGCAATTTTTGTCCAACCAAGCAAGCTTGCAAATGAAATCTTCACTACAATGAAGTCTCACTGCCCCCCAGTCAAAAGGGACATCTGAAAAATGTTTAAAATCTAGAAGGGCAGGACAGGCCATGGAGAACTGGGAGCCTTGTTATGCTGATGGGCGGGATGTAATTTGCCAACAGCCACTCTGGAAAAGTGTATGGTGTTTCCTGAAACAACCAAAAAGCAAAGCAACAGAGCCTAGGGCACTTCCACTTATGGTCCTATAGCTTAGGGAAATTAAAATCAAAAAGACACAGCCACCCCAAAGTTT
The DNA here is from genome assembly GCF_949774975.1 of Lagenorhynchus albirostris. NCBI lineage: Eukaryota > Metazoa > Chordata > Mammalia > Artiodactyla > Delphinidae > Lagenorhynchus > Lagenorhynchus albirostris. The sequence goes on along the minus strand of NC_083098.1, from coordinate 58,036,368 downwards.
GGGCCGGCTCTGTTTACAAGAACCTCGTTTAAGGTACAAGTTCAATATCGCAGAAAGCGAAAAATGGATAAAGAAGTTGTGGTACTTACGTACAGTGAAATATCACTCAGCAACGAAATCTGTGTCATCAGGCCCGTAGCAGCATCATGAGTGGATTCAGCTACGATGATTCTAAGTGAAAAAAGTCACACAGAAAAAGAAATATCATAAGATATCACTAATATACGAAATGGAAACTTGGCTACACAGGAACTGAATTACAAAACAGAACAGGGTCTCAAATGTAGAAAACCAACTTATGCTTGCTTAAGGGGAAAGGTGAGTTGGGGTGCTGCATAAAACCAGAGATTGAAATTAGCACAGATACCGTTCCATAAGCCAAATATGTAATAGACAAGAGCTACTCCTTGCTCAACGAAGTGGACTCAACAGCCCATATTAAACGCCTAATAATATACCTGACTAGTAAGAATCTTAAAACCTATGGATTTATATGTGTCCAAAAGAGAATCAAGCTTCTGTACAGCGGCATAAACACAGCAGTGATAGGATTGGTGAGGTTCGGTGAGCAAATGCAGACCCTTTGAAGACATATTGCATGGTACCCATTCCATGGGTCTCAACTCTCCAGGTTTAAGGGATTCTTCCTTCAGCTAAAACATGCATGTGGAACCCAGAATATGATCCACCATGTGATCGGGAAACGTGTTCAAATGTGTCTCAGTTTTCTTACCCTGGTACTCGGGTGCAACATTCCAGACGCTTTACTAACACTCTCCCCACTTGGAGAGTCAGTGCCTTTAACCTCCTCTTTTGCTCAGTTTGCAATTTCTGCGTAAGATGAAAAGGAATAGGAGAACCAATGAGAGACTAGCTGGAGGTTTCTGGACGGCCAAATTTAACTCTCATTTCCCACCAGGAAGAGGAATTAACCAAAGGCTCAGCGTGCCGTGCCGGAACCACACTAGGCCCTGAAGCAATCCTGCGGTGTTGCGGCCAGCTCACAAGAAAGCGAGTTGAAGAAAGGAGCTCAGGGGCACTGTCATTCACAAACCTGCAGAGTTATAAATGACAGCTATCGTCCAAAAATATATTGAAGTAAGGCTGCCAAGAGGACTTGAATGCGGGGCAGAATTGCAGGAAACCGATTTCAGGAGGTAGACTGGAATTGCATGTAAAGCATAGGAAAAGAGGCAGAACGTCCACAATGATGCACTTGGCCAAAAAGGGCGTTTGTGTTTTTTCCTGAATATATACAGGAAAAAACGCATACGCCATTTTTGGCCAACCAAGCAAGCTTGCAAAGGTAATCTGCACTACAATGTAGTCTCACTGCCCCACGGTCAAAAGGGCCATCTGAAAAAAGTGTAAAATCCAGAAAGGCAGGACAGGCCATGGAGAACTGGGAGCCTTGTTATGCTGATGGGCGGGATGTAAATTGCCAACAGCCACTCGGGAGAAGTGTATGGTGTTTCCTGAAACATCTAAGAAACAAAGCAACAGAGCCTAGGGCACTTCCACTTATGGTACAATAGCTTAGGGAAATTAAATTCAAAAAGACACAGCCACCCGAAATTTTGGGACGGCTCTGTTTAAAAGGACCTCATTTATGGTAAAAGTTCAATATCGTAGAAAGCGAAAAATGGATAAAGAAGTTGTGGTACTTACGTACAATGCAATATCACTCAGCAATGAAATCCATGTCATCAGGCCCGTAGCAGCATAATGAGTGGATTCAGGTACGATGATTCTAAGTGAAATAAGTCACACAGAAAAAGAAACATCATAAGATATCACTAATACACGGAATGTAAACTTGGCTACACAGGAACTGAATTACAAAACAGAACAGGGTCTCAAATGTAGAAAACCAACTTATGCTTGCTTAAGGGGAAAGGTGAGTTGGGGTGCTGCATAAAACCAGAGATGGAAATTAGCACAGATACACTTCCATAAGCCAAATGTGTAATAGACAAGAGCTACTCCTTGCTCAACGTAGTGGACTCAACTCCGCATATTAAATGCCTAAGAATATACCTGACTAGTAAGAATCTTAAAACCTATGGATTTATATGTCTCCAAAAGAGAATCAAGCATGTGTACAGTGGCATAAATGCAGCAGTGATAGGATTGGTGAGGTTCGGTGAGCAAATGCAGACCCTTTGAAGTCATATTGCATGGTACCCATTCCATGGGTCTCAACTCTCCAGGTTTAAGGGATTCTTCCTTCAGCTAAAACATGCATGTAGAACCCAGAGTATGATGCAACGTGTGATCGGGAAACGTGTTCCAATGTGTCTGAGGTTTCGTCCCCTGGTACTCAGGTGCAACATTCCAGACGCTTTACTAACACTCTCCCCACTTGGAGAGTCAGTGCCTTAAACCTCCTGTTTGGCTCAGTTTGCAAATTCTGCGGAAAATGAACAGGAATAGGGAGAACCAATGAGAGACTAGCTGGAGGTGTCTGGGCGGGCAAATTTAACTCTCATTTCCCACCAGGAAGAGGAATTAACCAAAGGCTCAGTGTGCCATGCGGGAACCACACTAGGTCCTGAAGCAATCCTGCGGTGTTGCGGCCAGCTCACAAGAAAGCGAGTTGAAGAAAGGAGCTCAGGGGCACTGTCATTCACAAACCTGCAGAGTTAAAAATGACAGCTCTCATCCAAAAATATATTGAAGTAAGGCTGCCAAGAGGAGTTGAAAGCGGGGAAGAATTGCAGGAAACCGATTTCAGGAGGTAGACTGGAATTGCATGTAAAGCATAGGAAAAGAGGCAGAACGTCCACAATGATGCACTTGGCCAAAAAGGGCGTATGCGTTTTTTCCTGAATATATTCAGGAAAAAACGCATACACACTTTTTGGCCAACCAAGCAAGCTTGCAAAGGAAATCTGCACTACATTGAAGTCTCACTGCCCCCCAGTCAAAAGGGTCATCTGAAAAATGTGTAACATCCAGAAAGGCAGGACAGGCCATGGAGAACTGGGAGCCTGGTTATGCTGATGGACGGGATGTAAATTGCCAAAAGCCACTCTGGAGAAATGTATGGTGTTTCCTGAAACATCTACAAAACAAAGCAACAGAGCCTATGCCACTTCCACTTATGGTCCTATAGCTTATGGAAATTAAAATCAAAAAGACACAGCCACCCCAAAGTTTGGGACGGCTCTGTTTACAAGAACCTCGTTTACGGTACAAGTTCTATATCACAGAAAGCAAAAAATAGATAAAGAAGTTGGGCTACTTACGTACAATGCAATATCACTCAGCAATGAAATCTATGTCATCAGGCCCGTAGCAGCATAATGAGTGGATTCAGGTACGATGATTCTAAGTGAAATAAGTCACACAGAAAAAGAAACATCATAAGATATCACTACTACACCCAATGTAAACTTGGCTACTCAGGAGCTGTATTACAAAACAGAACAGGGTCTCAAATGTAGAAAACCAACTTATGCTTGCTTAAGGGGAAAGGTGAGTTGGGGTACTGCATAAAACCAGAGATTGAACTTGGCCCAGATACCGTTCCATAAGCCAAATATGTAATAGACAAGAGCTACTCCTTGCTTAAAGAAGTGGACTTAACACCACATATTAAACGCCTAAGAATATACCTGACTAGTAAAAATCTTAAAACCTATGGATTTATATGTCTGCGAAAGAGAATCAAGCGTGTGTACAGCGGCATAAACGCAGCAGTGATAGGATTGGTGAGGTTCGGTGAGCAAATGCAGACCTTTTGAAGTCATATTGCATGGTACCCATTCCATGGGTCTCAACTCTCCAGGTTTAAGGGATTCTTCCTTCAGCTAAAACATGCATGTGGAACCCAGAGTATGATCCACCGTGTCATCGGGAAACGTGTTCAAATGTGTCTCAGTTTTCGTCCCCTGGTACTCGGGTGCAACATTCCAGACGCTTTACTAACACTCTCCCCACTTGGAGAGTCAGTGCCTTTAACCTCCTGTTTGGCCCAGTTTGCAATTTCTGCGGAAAATGAACAGGAATAGGGAGAACCAATGAGAGACTAGCTGGAGGTGTCTGGACGGGCAAATTTAACTCACATTTCCCACCAGGAAGAGGAATTAACCAAAGGCTCAGCTTGCCATGCCGGAACCACACTAGGGTCTGAAGCAATCCTGCGGTGTTGCGGCCAGCTCACAAGAAAGCGAGTTGAAGAAAGGAGCTCAGGGGCACTGTAATTCACAGACCTGCAGAGTTATAAATGACAGCTATCGTCCAAAAATATATTGAAGTAAGGCTGCCAAGAGGACTTGAAAGCGGGGCAGAATTGCAGGAAACCGATTTCAGGAGGAAGACTGGAATTGCATGTAAAGCATAGGAAAAGAGGCAGAACGTCCACAATGATGCACTTGCCCAAAAAGGGCGTATGCGTTTTTTCCTGAATATATTCAGGAAAAAATGCATACGCAATTTTTGGCCAACCAAGCAAGCTTGCAAATGAAATCTTCACTACAATGAAGTCTCACTGCCCCCCAGTCAAAAGGGACATCTGAAAAATGTTTAAAATCTAGAAGGGCAGGACAGGCCATGGAGAACTGGGAGCCTTGTTATGCTGATGGGCGGGATGTAATTTGCCAACAGCCACTCTGGAAAAGTGTATGGTGTTTCCTGAAACAACCAAAAAGCAAAGCAACAGAGCCTAGGGCACTTCCACTTATGGTCCTATAGCTTAGGGAAATTAAAATCAAAAAGACACAGCCACCCCAAAGTTTGGGCCGGCTCTGTTTACAAGAACCTCGTTTAAGGTACAAGTTCAATATCGCAGAAAGCGAAAAATGGATAAAGAAGTTGTGGTACTTACGTACAGTGAAATATCACTCAGCAACGAAATCTGTGTCATCAGGCCCGTAGCAGCATCATGAGTGGATTCAGCTACGATGATTCTAAGTGAAAAAAGTCACACAGAAAAAGAAATATCATAAGATATCACTAATATACGAAATGGAAACTTGGCTACACAGGAACTGAATTACAAAACAGAACAGGGTCTCAAATGTAGAAAACCAACTTATGCTTGCTTAAGGGGAAAGGTGAGTTGGGGTGCTGCATAAAACCAGAGATTGAAATTAGCACAGATACCGTTCCATAAGCCAAATATGTAATAGACAAGAGCTACTCCTTGCTCAACGAAGTGGACTCAACAGCCCATATTAAACGCCTAATAATATACCTGACTAGTAAGAATCTTAAAACCTATGGATTTATATGTGTCCAAAAGAGAATCAAGCTTCTGTACAGCGGCATAAACACAGCAGTGATAGGATTGGTGAGGTTCGGTGAGCAAATGCAGACCCTTTGAAGACATATTGCATGGTACCCATTCCATGGGTCTCAACTCTCCAGGTTTAAGGGATTCTTCCTTCAGCTAAAACATGCATGTGGAACCCAGAATATGATCCACCATGTGATCGGGAAACGTGTTCAAATGTGTCTCAGTTTTCTTACCCTGGTACTCGGGTGCAACATTCCAGACGCTTTACTAACACTCTCCCCACTTGGAGAGTCAGTGCCTTTAACCTCCTCTTTTGCTCAGTTTGCAATTTCTGCGTAAGATGAAAAGGAATAGGAGAACCAATGAGAGACTAGCTGGAGGTTTCTGGACGGCCAAATTTAACTCTCATTTCCCACCAGGAAGAGGAATTAACCAAAGGCTCAGCGTGCCGTGCCGGAACCACACTAGGCCCTGAAGCAATCCTGCGGTGTTGCGGCCAGCTCACAAGAAAGCGAGTTGAAGAAAGGAGCTCAGGGGCACTGTCATTCACAAACCTGCAGAGTTATAAATGACAGCTATCGTCCAAAAATATATTGAAGTAAGGCTGCCAAGAGGACTTGAATGCGGGGCAGAATTGCAGGAAACCGATTTCAGGAGGTAGACTGGAATTGCATGTAAAGCATAGGAAAAGAGGCAGAACGTCCACAATGATGCACTTGGCCAAAAAGGGCGTTTGTGTTTTTTCCTGAATATATACAGGAAAAAACGCATACGCAATTTTTGGCCAACCAAGCAAGCTTGCAAAGGTAATCTGCACTACAATGTAGTCTCACTGCCCCACGGTCAAAAGGGCCATCTGAAAAAAGTGTAAAATCCAGAAAGGCAGGACAGGCCATGGAGAACTGGGAGCCTTGTTATGCTGATGGGCGGGATGTAAATTGCCAACAGCCACTCGGGAGAAGTGTATGGTGTTTCCTGAAACATCTAAGAAACAAAGCAACAGAGCCTAGGGCACTTCCACTTATGGTACAATAGCTTAGGGAAATTAAATTCAAAAAGACACAGCCACCCGAAATTTTGGGACGGCTCTGTTTAAAAGGACCTCATTTATGGTAAAAGTTCAATATCGTAGAAAGCGAAAAATGGATAAAGAAGTTGTGGTACTTACGTACAATGCAATATCACTCAGCAATGAAATCCATGTCATCAGGCCCGTAGCAGCATAATGAGTGGATTCAGGTACGATGATTCTAAGTGAAATAAGTCACACAGAAAAAGAAACATCATAAGATATCACTAATACACGGAATGTAAACTTGGCTACACAGGAACTGAATTACAAAACAGAACAGGGTCTCAAATGTAGAAAACCAACTTATGCTTGCTTAAGGGGAAAGGTGAGTTGGGGTGCTGCATAAAACCAGAGATGGAAATTAGCACAGATACACTTCCATAAGCCAAATGTGTAATAGACAAGAGCTACTCCTTGCTCAACGTAGTGGACTCAACTCCGCATATTAAATGCCTAAGAATATACCTGACTAGTAAGAATCTTAAAACCTATGGATTTATATGTCTCCAAAAGAGAATCAAGCATGTGTACAGTGGCATAAATGCAGCAGTGATAGGATTGGTGAGGTTCGGTGAGCAAATGCAGACCCTTTGAAGTCATATTGCATGGTACCCATTCCATGGGTCTCAACTCTCCAGGTTTAAGGGATTCTTCCTTCAGCTAAAACATGCATGCGGAACCCAGAGTATGATCCACCGTGTGATCGGGAAACGTGTTCAAATGTGTCTCAGTTTTCGACCCCTGGTACTCGGGTGCAACATTCCAGACGCTTTACTAACACTCTCCCCACTTGGAGAGTCAGTGCCTTTAACCTCCTGTTTGGTCCAGTTTGCAATTTCTGCGGAAAATGAACAGGAATAGGGAGAACCAATGACAGATTAGATGGAGGTGTCTGCACGGGCATATTTAACTCTCATTTCCCACCAGGCAGAGGAATTAACCAAAGGCTCAGTGTGCCATGCCGGAACCACACTAGAGCCTGAAGCAATCCTGCGGTGTTGCGGCCAGCTCACAAGAAAGCGAGTTGAAGAAAGGAGCTCAGGGGCACTGTCATTCACAAACCTGCAGAGTTATAAATGACAGCTATCGTCCAAAAATATATTGAAGTAAGGCTGCCAAGAGGACTTGAAAGCGGGACAGAATTGCAGGAAACCGATTTCAGGAGTTAGACTGGAATTGCATGTAAAGCATAGGAAAAGGGGCAGAACGTCCACAATGATGCACTTGGCCAAAAAGGGCGTTTGTGTTTTTTCCTGAATATATACAGGAAAAAACGCATACGGCATTTTTGGCCAACCAAGCAAGCTTGCAAAGGAAATCTGCACTACAATGTAGTCTCACTGCCCCCCGGTCAAAAGGGCCATCTGAAAAAAGTGTAAAATCCAGAAAGGAAGGACAGGCCATGGAGAACTGGGAGCCTTGTTATGCTGATGGGCGGAATGTAAATTGCCAACAGCCACTCTGGAGAAGTGTATGGTGTTTCCTTAATCATCTACAAAACAAAGCAACAGAGCCTAGGGCACTTCCACTTATGGTCCTAAAGCTTAGGGAAATTAAAATCAAACAAACACAGCCACCCCAAAGTTTGGGACGGCTCTGTTTACAAGAACCTCGGTTACAGTACAAGTTCAATATCACAGAGAGCGAAAAATGGATAAAGAAGTTGTTGTACTTACGTACAATGCAATATCACTCAGCAATGAAATCTATGTCATCAGGCCCTTAGCAGCATAATGAGTGGATTCAGGTACGTTGATTCTAAGTGAAATAAGTCACACAGAAAAAGAAACATCATAAGATATCACTAATACACGGAATGTAAACTTGGCTACACAGGAGCTGAATTACAAAACAGAACAGGGTCTCAAATGTAGAAAACCAACTTATACTTGCTTAAGGGGAAAGGTGAGTTGGGGTGCTGCATAAAACCAGAGATTGAAATTAGCACAGATACCGTTCCATAAGCCAAATTTGTAATAGACAAGAGCTACTCGTTTCTCAACGAAGTGGACTCAACACCCCATATTAAACGCCTAAGAATATATCTGACTAGTAAGAATCTTAAAACCTATGGATTTATAAGTCTCCGAAAGAGAATCAAGCATGTGTACAGCAGCATAAACGCAGCAGTGATAGGATTGGTGAGGTTCGGTGAGCAAATGCAGACCCTTTGAAGTCATATTGCATGGTACCCATTCCATGGTTCTCAACTCTTCAGGTTTAAGGGATTCATCCTTCAGCTAAAATATGCATGTGGAACCCAGAGTATGATCCACCATGTGATCGGCAAACATGTTCAAATGTGTCTCAGTTTTCGTCCCCTGGTACTCAGGTGCAACATTCCAGACACTTTACTAACACTCTCCCCACTTGAGAGAGTCAGTGCCTTTAACCTCCTGTTTGGCCCAGTTTGCAATTTCTGCGGAAAATGAACAGGAATAGGGAAAAACAATGAGAGACTAGCTGGAGGTGTCTGGACGGGCAAATTTAACTCTCATTTCCCAAGAGGAAGAGGAATTAACCAAAGGCTCAGCGTGCCATGCCGAAACCACACTAGGGCCTGAAGCAATCCTGCGGTGTTGCGGCCAGCTCACAAGAAAGCGAGTTGAAAAAAGGAGCTCAGGGGCACTCTCATTCACAAACGTGCAGAGTTATAAATGACAGCTATCGTCCAAAAATATATTGAAGTAAGGCTGCCAAGAGCACTTGAAAGCGGGGCAGAATTGCAGGAAACCGATTTCAGGAGGTAGATTAGAATGCATGTAAAACATAGGAAAAGAGGCAGAACGTCCACAATGATGCACTTGGCCAAAAAGGGCTTATGCGTTTTTTCCTGAATATATTCAGGAAAAAACGCATAAGCCCTTTTTGGCCAACCAAGCAAGCTTGCAAAGGAAATCTGCACTACAATGAAGTCTCACTGCCCCCGGGACAAAAGGGCCAGCTGAAAAAAGTGTAAAATCCAGAAAGGCAGGGCAGGCCATAGATAACTGGGAGCCTTGTTATGCTGATGGGCGGGATGTAAATTGCCAACAGCCACTCTGGAGAAGTTTATGGTGTTTCCTGAAACATCCAAAATCAAGGCAACAGAGCCTAGGGCAATTCCACTTATGGTCCTATAGCTTAGGGAAATTAAAATCAAAAAGACACAGCCACCCCAAACTTTGGGACGGCTCTGTTTACAAGAACCTCATTTATGGTACAAGTTCAATATCACAGAAAGCGAAAAATGGATAAAGAATTTGTGGTACTTATGTACAATGCAATATCACTCAGCAATGAAATCTATGTCATCAGGCCCGTAGCAGCATAATGAGTGGATTCAGGTATGATGATTCTAAGTGAAATAAGGCACACAGAAATAGAAACATCATAAGGTATCACTAATACACGGAATGTAACCTTGGCTACACAGGAACTGAATTACAAAACAGAACAGGGTCTCAAATGTAGAAAACCAACTTATGCTTGCTTAAGGGGAAAGGTGAGTTGGGGTGCTGCATAAAACCAGAGATTGAAATTAGCACAGATACCGTTCCATAAGCCAAATATGTAATAGACAAGAGGTACTCCTTGCTCAACGAAGTGGACTCAACACCCCATATTAAACGCCTAAGAATATACCTGACTAGTAAGAATCTTAAAACCTCTGGATTTATAAGTCTCCGAAAGAGTCAAGCATGTGTACAGCGGCATAAACGCAGCAGTGATAGGATTGGTGAGGTTCGGTGAGCAAATGCAGACCCTTTGAAGTCATATTGCATGGTACCCATTCCATGGGTCTCAACTCTCCAGGTTTAAGGGATTCTTCCTTCAGCTAAAACATGCATGCGGAACCCAGAGTATGATCCACCGTGTGATCGGGAAACGTGTTCAAATGTGTCTCAGTTTTCGACCCCTGGTACTCGGGTGCAACATTCCAGACGCTTTACTAACACTCTCCCCACTTGGAGAGTCAGTGCCTTTAACCTCCTGTTTGGTCCAGTTTGCAATTTCTGCGGAAAATGAACAGGAATAGGGAGAACCAATGACAGACTAGATGGAGGTGTCTGCACGGGCATATTTAACTCTCATTTCCCACCAGGCAGAGGAATTAACCAAAGGCTCAGCGTGCCATGCCGGAACCACACTAGAGCCTGAAGCAATCCTGCGGTGTTGCGGCCAGCTCACAAGAAAGCGAGTTGAAGAAAGGAGCTCAGGGGCACTGTCATTCACAAACCTGCAGAGTTATAAATGACAGCTATCGTCCAAAAATATATTGAAGTAAGGCTGCCAAGAGGACTTGAAAGCGGGACAGAATTGCAGGAAACCGATTTCAGGAGTTAGACTGGAATTGCATGTAAAGCACAGGAAAAGAGGCAGAACGTCCACAATGATGCACTTGGCCAAAAAGGGCGTATGCGTTTTTTCCTGAATATATTCAGGGAAAAACGCAAACGCCCTTTTTGGCCAACCAAGCAAGCTTGCAAAGGAAATCTGCACTACAATGAAGTCTCACTGCCCCCGGGACAAAAGGGCCATCTGAAAAAAGTGTAAAATCCAGAAAGGCAGGACAGGCCATGGAGAACTGGGAGCCTTGTTATGCTGATGGGCGGGATGTAAATTGCCAACAGCCACTCTGGAGAAGTGTATGGTGTTTCCTGAAACATCTAAAAAACAAGCAACAGAGCCTAGGCACTTCCACTTATGGTCCTATAGCTTAGGGAAATTAAAATAAAAAAGACACAGCCACCCCAATGGTTGGGATGGCTCTGTTTACAAGAACCTCATTTACGGTACAAGTTCAATATCACAGAAAGCGAAAAATGGATATAGAAGTTGTGGTACTCACGTACAATGCAATATCACTCAGCAATGAAATCTATGTCATCAGGCCCGTAGCAGCATAATGAGTGGATTCAGGTACGATGATTCTAAGTGAAATAAGTCACACAGAAAAAGAAACATCATAAGATATCACTAATACACGGAATGTAAACTTGGCTACACAGGAACTGAATTACAAAACAGAACAGGGTCTCAAATGTAGAAAACCAACTTATGCTTGCTTAAGGGGAAAGGTGAGTTGGGGTGCTGAAAAAAACCAGAGATGGAAATTAGCACAGATACCATTCCATAAGCCAAATATGTAATAGACAAGAGCTAGTGCTTGCTCAACGAAGTGCACTCAACACCCCATATTAAACGACTAAGAATATACCTGACTAGTAATCATCTAAAAACCTATGGATTTATATGTCTCCGAAAGAGAATCAAGCGTGTGTACAGCGACATAAACACAGCAGTGATAGGATTGGTGAGGTTCGGTGAGCAAATGCAGACACTTTGAAGTCATATTGCATGATACCCATTCCATGGGTCTCAACTCTCCAGGTTTAAGGGATTCTTCCTTCAGCTAAAACATGCATGTGGAACCCAGAGTATGATCCACCGTGTGTTCGGGAAACGTGTTCAATTGTGTCTCAGTTTTCGTCCAATGGTACTCGGATGCAACATTCCAGAAGCTTTACTAACACTCTCCCCACTTGGAGAGTCAGTGCCTTTAACCTCCTGTTTGGCCCAGTTTGCGATTTCTGCGGAAAAAGAACAGGAATAGGGAGAACCAATGAGAGACTAGCTGGAGGTGTCTGGACGGGCAAATTTAACTCTCATTTCCCACCAGGAATTGGAATTAACCAAAGGCTCAGCGTGCCGTGCCGGAACCGTACTAGTGTCTGAAGCAATCCTGCGGTGTTGCGGTCAGCTCACAAGAAAGCGAGTTGAAGAATGGAGCTCAGGGGCACTGTCATTCATAAACCTGCAGAGTTATAAATGACAGGTATCATCCAAAAATATATTGAAGTAAGGCTGCCAAGAGGACTTGAATGCGGGGCAGAATTGCAGATAACCGATTTCAGGAGGTAGACTGGAATTGCATGTAAAGCATAGGACAAGAGGCAGAACGTCCACAATGATGCACTTGGCCAAAAAGGGCGTATGCGTTTTTTCCTGAATATATTCAGGAAAAAACGCATACGCCCTTTTTGGCCAACCAAGCAAGCTTGCAAAGGAAATCTGCACTACAATGAAGTCTCACTGCCCCTGGGACAAAAGGGCCAGCTGAAAAAAGTGTAAAATCAGGAAAGGCAGGACAGGCCATAGACAACTGGGAGCCTTGTTATGCTGATGGGCGGGATGTAAATTGCCAACAGCCACTCTGGAGAAGTGTATGGTGTTTCCTGAAACATCTAAAAAACAAAGCAACAGAGCCTAGGGCACTGCCACTTATGGTTCTATAGCTTAGGGAAATTAAAATCAAAAGACACAGCCACCCCAAAGTTTGGGATGGCTCTGTTTACAAGAACCTGGTTTACGGTACAAGTTCAATATCACAGAAAGCGAAAAATGGATATAGAAGTTGTGGTACTTACGTACAATGCAATATCACTCAGCAATGTAATGTATGTCATCAGGCCCGTAGCAGTATAATGAGTGGATTCAGGTAAGATGATTCTAAGTGAAATAAGTCACACAGAAAACGAAATATTTTAAGATATCACTAATAAACGGAATGTAAACTTGGCTACACAGGAACTGAATTACAAAACAGAACAGGGTCTCAAATGTAGAAAACCAACTTATGCTTGCTTAAGGGGAAAGGTGAGTTGGGGTGCTGCATAAAACCAGAGATTGAAATTAGCACAGATACCGTTCCATAAGCCAAATTTGTAATACACAAGAGCTACTCGTTGCTCAACCAAGTGGACTCAACACCCCATATTAAACGCCTAAGAATATATCTGACTAGTAAGAATCTTAAAACCTATGGATTTATATGTCTCCGAAAGAGAATCAAGCATATGTACAGCGGCATAAACGCAGCAGTGATAGGATTGGTGAGGTTCGGTGAGCAAATGCAGACCCTTTGAAGTCATATTGCATGGTACCCATCCATGGGTATCAACTCTCCAGGTTTAAGGGATTCATCCTTCAGCTAAAACATGCATGTGGAACCCAGAGTATGATCCACCGTGTGATCAGGAAACGTGTTCAAATGTGTCTCAGTTTTCGTCCCCTGGTACTCGGGTGCAACATTCCAGACGCTTTACTAACACTCTCCCCACTTGGAGAGTCAGTGCCTTTTACCTACTGTTTGGCCCAGTTTGCCATTTCTGTGGAAAATGAACAGGAATAGGGAAAAACAATGAGAGCCTAGCTGGAGGTGTCTGGACGGGCAAATTTCACTCTCATTTCCCACCAGGAAGAGGAATTAACCAAAGGCTCAGGGTGCCATGCCGGAACCACACTAGGGCCTGAAGCAATCCTGCGGTGTTGCGGCCAGCTCACAAGAAAGCGAGTTGAAGAAAGGAGCTCAGGCGCACTGTCATTCACAAACCTGCAGAGTTATAAATGACAGCTATCGTCCAAAAATATGTTGAAGTAAGGCTGCCAAGAGGACTTGAAAGCGGGGCAGAATTGCAGGAAACCGATTTCAGGAGGTAGACTGGAATTGCATGTAAAGCATAGGAAAAGAGGCAGAACGTGGACAATGATGCACTTGGTCAAAAAGGGCGTATGCGTTTTATCCTGAATATATTCAGGAAAAAATGCATACGCACTTTTTGGCCAACCAAGCAAGCTTGCAAAGGAAATCTGCACTACAATGAAGTCTCACCTCCCCCCAGTCAAAAGGGCCATCTGAAAAAAGTGTAAAATCCAGAAAGGCAGGAGAGGCCATGGAGAACTGGGAGCCTTGTTATGCTGATGGGCAGGATGTAAATTGCCAACAGCCACTCTGGAGAAGTGTATGGTGTTTCCTGAAACATCTAAAAAACAAAGCAACAGAGCCGAGGGCACTGCCACTTATGGTCCTATAGCTTAGGGAAATTAAAATCAAAAAGACACAGCCACCCCAAAGTTTGGGACGGCTCTGTTTACAAGAACCTCGTTTACGGTACAAGTTCAATATCACAGAAAGCGAAAAATGGATAAAGAAGTTGTGGTACTTACGTACAATACAATATCACTCAGCAATGAAATCTATGTCATCAGGCCCGTAGCAGCCTAATGAGTGGATTCAGGTATGATGATTCTAACTGAAATAAGTAACACAGTAAAAGAAACATCATAAGATATCACTAATACACGGAATGAAAACTTGGCTACTCAGGAACTGGATTACAAAACAGAACAGGGTCTCAAATGTAGAAAGCCAACTTATGCTTGCTTAACGGGAAAGGTGAGTTGGGGTGCTGCATAAAACCAGAGATTGAAATGAGCACAGATAAAGTTCCTTAAGCCAAATATGTAATAGACAAGAGCTACTCCTTGCTCAACGAAATGGGCTCAACACCCCATATTAAACGCCTAAGAATGTACCTGACTAGTAAGTATCTTAAAACCTATGGATTGCTATGTCTCCGAAAGAGAATCAAGCGTGTGTACAGGGGCATAAACGCAGCAGTGATAGGATTGGAGAGGTTCGGTGAGCAAATGAAGACCCTTTGAAGTCATATTGCATGGTACCCATTCCACGGGTCTCAACTCTCCAGGTTGAAGGGATTCTTCCTTCAGCTAAAACATGCATGTGGAACCCAGAGTATGATCAACCGTGTGATCGGGACACGTGTTCCAATATGTGTCAGTTTTCGTCCCCTGGTACTCGGGTGCAACATTCCAGACGCTTTACTAACACTCTCCCGACTTGGAGAGTCAGTGCCTTTAACCTCCTGTTTGACCCAGTTTGCAATTTCTGCGGAAGATGAACAGGAAAAGGGAGAACCAATGAGAGACTAGCTGGAGGTGTCTGGACGGGCAAATTTTACTCTCATTTCCCACCAGGAAGAGGAATTAACCAAAGGCTCAGCGTGCCGTGCCCGAACCAGATTAGGGCCTGAAGCAATCCTGTGGTGTTGTGGCCAGCTCACAAGAAAGCGAGTTGAAGAATGGAGCTCAGGGGCACTGTAATTCACAAACCTGCAGAGTTATAAATGACAGCTATCGTCCAAAAATATACTGAAGTAAGGCTGCCAAGAGGACTTGAAAGCGGGGCAGAATTGCAGGAAACCGATTTCAGGAGGTAGACTGGAATTGCATTTAAAGCATAGGAAAAGAGGCAGAACGTCCACAATGATGCACTTGGCCAAAAAGATCGTATGCGTTTTTTCCTGAATATATTCAGGAAAAAACGCATACGCCCTTTTTGGCCAACCAAGCAAGCTTGCAAAGGAAATCTGCACTACAATGAAGTCTCACTTCCCCCCGGTCAAAACGCCATCTGAAAAAAGTGTAAAATCCAGAAAGGCAGGACAGGCCATGGAGAACTGGGAGCCTTGTTATGCTGATGGGCGGGATGTAAATTGCCAACAGCCACTGGGGAGAAGTGTATGGTGTTTCCTGAAACATCTAAAAAACAAAGCAACAGAGCCTAGGGCACTGCCACTTATGGTCCTATAGCTTAGGGAAATTAAAATCAAAAAGACACAGCCACCCCAAAGTTTGGGACGGCTCTGTTTACAAGAACCTCGTTTATGGTACAAGTTCAATATCGCAGAAAGCGGAAAATGGATAAAGAAGTTGTGGTACTTACGTACAATAAAATATCACTCAGCAATGAAATCTATGTCATCAGGCCCATAGCAGCCTAATGAGTGGATTCAGGTATGATGATTCTAACTGAAATAAGTCACACAGAAAAAGAAACATCATAAGATATCACTAATACACGGAATGAAAACTTGGCTACACAGGAACTGGATTACAAAACAGAACAGGGTCTCAAATTTAGAAAGCCAATTTATGCTTGCTTAACGGGAAAGGTGAGTTGGGGTGCTGCATAAAACCAGAGATTGAAATGAGCACAGATAAAGTTCCTTAAGCCAAATATTTAATAGACAAGAGCTACTCCTTGCTCAACGAAATGGGCTCAACACCCCATATTAAACTCCTAAGAATGTACCTGACTAGTAAGTATCTTAAAACCTATGGATTGCTATGTCTCCGAAAGAGAATCAAGCGTGTGTACAGGGGCATAAACGCAGCAGTGATAGGATTGGAGAGGTTCGGTGAGCAAATGCAGACCCTTTGAAGTCATATTGCATGGTACCCATTCCACGGGTCTCAACTCTGCAGGTTGAAGGGATTTTTACTTCAGCTAAAACATGCATGTGAAACCCAGAGTATGATCAACCGTGTGATCGGGACACGTGTTCAAATATGTCTCAGTTTTCGACCCCTGGTACTCGGGTGCAACATTCCAGATGCTTTACTAACACTCTCCCGATTTGGAGAGTCAGTGCCTTTAACCTCCTGTTTGGCCCAGTTTGCAATTTCTGCGGAAGATGAACAGGAATAGGGAGAACCAATGAGAGACTAGCTGGAGGTGTCTGGACGGGCAAATTTTACTCTCATTTCCCACCAGGAAGAGGAATTAACCAAAGGCTCAGTGTGCCGTGCCCGAACCAGATAGGGCCTGAAGCAATACTGCGGTGTTGTGGCCAGCTCACAAGAAAGCGAGTTGAAGAATGGAGCTCAGGGGCACTGTAATTCACAAACCTGCAGAGTTATAAATGACAGCTACCGTCCAAAAATATACTGAAGTAAGGCTGCCAAGAGGACTTGAAAGCGGGGCAGAATTGCAGGAAACCGATTTCAGGAGGTAGACTGGAATTGCATTTAAAGCATAGGAAAAGAGGCAGAACGTGGACAATGATGCACTTGGCCAAAAAGGGCGTATGCGTTTTTTCCTGAATATATTCAGGAAAAAACGCATACGCCCTTTATGGCCAACCAAGCAAGCTTGCAAAGGAAATCTGCACTACAATGAAGTCTCACTTCCCCCCTGTCAAAAGGGCCATCTAAAAAAAGTGTAAAATCCAGAAAGGCAGGACAGGCCATGGAGAACTGGGAGCCTTGTTATGCTGATGGGCGGGATGTAAATTGCCAACAGCCACTCGGGAGAAGTGTATGGTGTTTCCTGAAACATCTAAAAAACAAAGCAACAGAGCCTAGGGCACTTCCACTTATGGTCCTATAGCTTAGGGAAATTAAAATCAAAAAGACACAGCCACCCCAAAAGTTGGGACGGCTCTGTTTACAAGAACCTGGTTTACGGTACAAGTTCAATATCGCAGAAAGTGAGAAATGGATAAAGAAGTTGTGGTACTTACGTACAATGCAGTATCACTCAGCAATGAAATCTATGTCATCAGGCCCGTAGCAGCATAATGAGTGGATTCAGGTATGATGATTCTAACTGAAATAAGTCACACAGAAAACGAAACATCATAAGATATCACTAATACACGGAATGTAAACTTGGCTACACAGGAACTGAATTCCAAAACAGAAGAGGGTCTCAAATTTAGAAACCCAACTTATGCTTGCTTAAGGGGAAAGGTGAGTTGGGGTGCTGCATAAAACCAGAGATTGAAATGAGCACAGATAAAGTTCCTTAAGCCAAATATGGATTAGACAAGAGCTACTCCTTGCTCAACGAAATGGATTCAACACCCCATATTAAACACCTAAGAATGTACCTGACTAGGAAGTATCTTAAAACCTATGGATTGCTATGTCTCCGAAAGAGAATCAAGCGTGTGTTCAGGGGCATAATCGCAGCAGTGATAGGATTGGAGAGGTTCGGTGAGCAAATGAAGACCCTTTGAAGTCATATTGCATGGTACCCATTCCACGGGTCTCAACTCTCCAGGTTGAAGGTATTCTTCCTTCAGCTAAAACATGCATGTGGAACCCAGAGTATGATCAACCGTGTGATCGGGAGACGTGTTCCAATATGTGTCAGTTTTCGTCCCCTGGTACTCGGGTGCAACATTCCAGACGCTTTACTAACACTCTCCCGACTTGGAGAGTCAGTGCCTTTAACCTCCTGTTTGGCCCAGTTTGCAATTTCTGCGGAAGATGAACAGGAATAGGGAGAACCAATGACAGACCAGCTGGAGGTGTCTGGACGGGCAAATTTAACTCTCATTTCCCACCAGGAAGAGGAATTAACCAAAGGCTCAGCGTGCCGTGCCGGAACCAGATTAGGGCCTGAAGCCATCCTGTGGTGTTGCGGCCAGCTCACAAGAAAGCGAGTTGAAGAAAGGAGCTCAGGGGCACTGTAATTCACAAACCTGCAGAGTTATAAATGACAGCTATCGTCCAAAAATATACTGAAGTAAGGCTGCCAAGAGGACTTGAAAGCGGGGCAGAATTGCAGGAAACCGATTTCAGGAGGTAGACTGGAATTGCATTTAAAGCATAGGAAAAGAGGCAGAACGTCCACAATGATGCACTTGGCCAAAAAGGGCGTATGCGTTTTTTCCTGAATATATTCAGGAAAAAACGCATACGCCCTTTTTGGCCAACCAAGCAAGCTTGCAAAGGAAATCTGCACTACAATGAAGTCTCACTGCCCCTGGTCAAAAGGGCCAGCTGAAAAAAGTGTAAAATCCAGAAAGGCAGGACAGGCCATGGAGAACTGGGAGCCTTGTTATGCTGATGGGCGGGATGTAAATTGCCAACAGCCACTCGGGAGAAGTGTATGGTGTTTCCTGAAACATCTAAAAAACAAAGCAACAGAGCCTAGGGCACTTCCACTTATGGTCCTATAGCTTAGGGAAATTAAAATCAAAAGACACAGCCACCCCAAAGTTTGGGACGGCTCTGTTTACAAGAACCTCGTTTACGGTACAAGTTCAATATCAAAGAAAGCGAAAAATGGATAAAGAAGTTGTGGTAATTATGTACAATGCAGTATCACTCAGCAATGAAATCTATGTCATCAGGCCCGTAGCAGCATAATGAGTGGATTCAGGTATGATGATTCTAACTGAAATAAGTCACACAGGAAAAGAAACATCATAAGATATCACTAATACACGGAATGTAAACTTGGATACCTAGGATTGAATTACAAAACAGAACAGGGTCTCAAATTTAGAAAACCAACTTATGCTTGCTTAAGGGGAAAGGTGAGTTGGGGTGCTGCATAAAACCAGAGATTGAAATGAGCACAGATAAAGTTCCTTAAGCCAAATATGGAATAGACAAGAGCTACTCCTTGCTCAACGTAGTGGACTCAACACCCCATATTAAACACCTAAGAATGTACCTGACTAGGAAGTGTCTTAAAACCTATGGATTGCTATGTCTCCGAAAGAGAATCAAGCGTGTGTGCAGGGGCATAATCGCAGCAGTGATAGGATTGGAGAAGTTCGGTGAGCAAATGAAGACCCTTTTAAGTCATATTGCATGGTACCCATTCCACGGGTCTCAACTCTCCAGGTTGAAGGTATTCTTCCTTCAGCTAAAACATGCATGTGGAACCCAGAGTATGATCAACCGTGTGATCGGGAGACGTGTTCCAATATGTGTCAGTTTTCGTCCCCTGGTACTCGGGTGCAACATTCCAGACGCTTTACTAACACTCTCCCGACTTGGAGAGTCAGTGCCTTTAACCTCCTGTTTGGCCCACTTTGCAATTTCTGCGGAAGATGAACAGGAATAGGGAGAACCAATGACAGACTAGCTGGAGGTGTCTGGATGGGAAAATTTAACTCTCATTTCCCACCAGGAAGAGGAATTAACCAAAGGCTCAGCGTGCCGTGCCGGAACCAGATTAGGGCCTGAAGCAATCCTGCGGTGATGCGGCCAGCTCACGAGAAAGCGAGTTGAAGAAAGGAGCTCAGGGGCACTGTCATTCACAAACCTGCAGAGTTATAAATGACAGCTATCGTCCAAAAATATACTGAAGTAAGGCTGCCAAGAGGACTTGAAAGCGGGGCAGAATTGCAGGAAACCGATTTCAGGAGGTAGACTGGAATTGCATTTAAAGCATAGGAAAAGAGGCAGAACGTCCACAATGATGACCTTGGCGAAAAAGGGCGTATGCCTTTTTTCCTGAATATATTCAGGAAAAAACGCATACGCACTTTTTGGCCAACCAAGCAAGCTTGCAAAGGAAATCTGCACTACAGTGAAGTCTCACTTCCCCCCGGTCAAAAGGGCCATCTGAAAAAAGTGTAAAATCCAGAAAGGCAGGACAGGCCATGGAGAACTGGGAGCCTTGTTATGCTGATGGGCGGGATGTAAATTGCCAACAGCCACTCGGGAGAAGTGTATGGTGTTTCCTGAAACATCTAAAAAACAAAGCAACAGAGCCTAGGGCACTTCCACTTATGGTCCTATAGCTTAGGGAAATTAAAATCAAAAGACACAGCCACCCCAAAGTTTGGGACGGCTCTGTTTACAAGAACCTGGTTTACGGTACAAGTTCAATATCGCAGAAAGTGAAAAATGGATAAAGAAGTTGTGGTACTTACGTACAATGCAGTATCACTCAGCAATGAAATCTATGTCATCAGGCCCGTAGCAGCATAATGAGTGGATTCAGGTATGATGATTCTAACTGAAATAAGTCACACAGGAAAAGAAACATCATAAGATATCACTAATACACGGAATGTAAACTTGGCTACATAGGAACTGAATTCCAAAACAGAACAGGGTCTCAAATTTAGAAACCCAACTTATGCTTGCTTAAGGGGAAAGGTGAGTTGGGGTGCTGCATAAAACCAGAGATTGAAATGAGCACAGATAAAGTTCCTTAAGCCAAATATGGAATAGACAAGAGCTACTCCTTGCTCAACGAAATGGATTCAACACCCCATATTAAACACCTAAGAATGTACCTGACTAGGAAGTATCTTAAAACCTATGGATTGCTATGTCTCCGAAAGAGAATCAAGCGTGTGTGCAGGGGCATAATCGCAGCAGTGATAGGATTGGAGAGGTTCGGTGAGCAAATGAAGACCCTTTGAAGTCATATTGCATGGTACCCATTCCACGGGTCTCAACTCTCCAGGTTGAAGGTATTCTTCCTTCAGCTAAAACATGCATGTGGAACCCAGAGTATGATCAACCGTGTGATCGGGAGACGTGTTCCAATATGTGTCAGTTTTCGTCCCCTGGAACTCGGGTGCAACATTCCAGACGCTTTACTAACACTCTCCCGACTTGGAGAGTCAGTGCCTTTAACCTCCTGTTTGGCCCAGTTTGCAATTTCTGCGGAAGATGAACAGAAATAGGGAGAACCAATGACAGACCAGCTGGAGGTGTCTGGACGGGCAAATTTAACTCTCATTTCCCACCAGGAAGAGGAATTAACCAAAGGCTCAGCGTGCCGTGCCGGAACCAGATTAGGGCCTGAAGCAATCCTGCGGTGTTGCGGCCAGCTCACGAGAAAGCGAGTTGAAGAAAGGAGCTCAGGGGCACTGTAATTCACAAACCTGCAGAGTTATAAATGACAGCTATCGTCCAAAAATATACTGAAGTAAGGCTGCCAAGAGGACTTGAAAGCGGGGCAGAATTGCAGGAAACCGATTTCAGGAGGTAGACTGGAATTGCATTTAAAGCATAGGAAAAGAGGCAGAACGTCCACAATGATGCACTTGGTCAAAAAGGGCGTATGCCTTTTTTCCTGAATATATTCAGGAAAAAATGCATACGCCCTTTTTGGCCAACCAAGCAAGCTTGCAAAGGAAATCTGCACTACAGTGAAGTCTCACTTCCCCCCGGTCAAAAGGGCCATCTGAAAAAAGTGTAAAATCCAGAAAGGCAGGACAGGCCATGGAGAACTGGGAGCCTTGTTATGCTGATGGGCGGGATGTAAATTGCCAACAGCCACTCGGGAGAAGTGTATGGTGTTTCCTGAAACATCTAAAAATCAAAGCAACAGAGCCTAGGGCACTTCCACTTATGGTCCTATAGCCTAGGGAAATTAAAATCAAAAAGACACAGCCACCCCAAATGTTGGGACGGCTCTGTTTACAAGAACCTGGTTTACGGTACAAGTTCAATATCGCAGAAAGTGAAAAATGGATAAAGAAGTTGTGGTACTTACGTACAATGCAGTATCACTCAGCAATGAAATCTATGTCATCAGGCCCGTAGCAGCATAATGAGTGGATTCAGGTATGATGATTCTAACTGAAATAAGTCACACAGAAAAAGAAACATCATAAGATATCACTAATACACGGAATGTAAACTTGGCTACACAGGAACTGAATTACAAAACAGAACAGGTTCTCAAATTTAGAAAACCAACTTATGCTTGCTTAAGGGGAAAGGTGAGTTGGGGTGCTGCATAAAACCAGAGATTGAAATGAGCACAGATAAAGTTCCTTAAGCCAAATATGGAATAGACAAGAGCTACTCCTTGCTCAACGAAATGGACTCAACACCCCATATTAAATTCCTAAGAATGTACCTGACTAGGAAGTATCTAAAAACCTATGGATTGCTATGTCTCCGAAAAAGAATCAAGCGTGTGTACAAGGGGCATAAACGCAGCAGTGATAGGATGGAGAAGTTCGGTGAGCAAATGAAGACCCTTTGAAGTCATATTGCATGGTACCCATTCCACGGGTCTCAACTCTCCAGGTTGAAGGTATTCTTCCTTCAGCTAAAACATGCATGTGGAACCCAGAGTATGATCAACCGTGTGATCGGGAGACGTGTTCCAATATGTGTCAGTTTTCGTCCCCTGGTACTCGGGTGCAACATTCCAGACGCTTTACTAACACTCTCCCGACTTGGAGAGTCAGTGCCTTTAACCTCCTGTTTGGCCCACTTTGCAATTTCTGCGGAAGATGAACAGGAATAGGGAGAACCAATGACAGACTAGCTGGAGGTGTCTGGACGGGCAAATTTAACTCTCATTTCCCACCAGGAAGAGGAATTAACCAAAGGCTCAGCGTGCCGTGCCGGAACCAGATTAGGGCCTGAAGCAATCCTGCGGTGATGCGGCCAGCTCACGAGAAAGCGAGTTGAAGAAAGGAGCTCAGGGGCACTGTAATTCACAAACCTGCAGAGTTATAAATGACAGCTATCGTCCAAAAATATACTGAAGTAAGGCTGCCAAGAGGACTTGAAAGCGGGGCAGAATTGCAGGAAACCGATTTCAGGAGGTAGACTGGAATTGCATTTAAAGCATAGGAAAAGAGGCAGAACGTCCACAATGATGACCTTGGCCAAAAAGGGCGTATGCGTTTTTTCCTGAATATATTCAGGAAAAAACGCATACGCACTTTTTGGCCAACCAAGCAAGCTTGCAAAGGAAATCTGCACTACAGTGAAGTCTCACTTCCCCCCGGTCAAAAGGGCCATCTGAAAAAAGTGTAAAATCCAGAAAGGCAGGACAGGCCATGGAGAACTGGGAGCCTTGTTATGCTGATGGGCGGGATGTAAATTGCCAACAGCCACTCGGGAGAAGTGTATGGTGTTTCCTGAAACATCTAAAAAACAAAGCAACAGAGCCTAGGGCACTTCCACTTATGGTCCTATAGCTTAGGGAAATTAAAATCAAAAGACACAGCCACCCCAAAGGTTGGGACGGCTCTGTTTACAAGAACCTGGTTTACGGTACAAGTTCAATATCGCAGAAAGTGAAAAATGGATCAAGAAGTTGTGGTACTTACGTACAATGCAGTATCACTCAGCAATGAAATCTATGTCATCAGGCCCATAGCAGCATAATGAGTGGATTCAGGTATGATGATTCTAACTGAAATAAGTCACACAGGAAAAGAAACATCATAAGATATCACTAATACACGGAATGTAAACTTGGCTACATAGGAACTGAATTCCAAAACAGAACAGGGTCTCAAATTTAGAAACCCAACTTATGCTTGCTTAAGGGGAAAGGTGAGTTGGGGTGCTGCATAAAACCAGAGATTGAAATGAGCACAGATAAATTTCCTTAAGCCAAATATGGAATAGACAAGAGCTACTCCTTGCTCAACGAAATGGATTCAACACCCCATATTAAACACCTAAGAATGTACCTGACTAGGAAGTATCTTAAAACCTATGGATTGCTATGTCTCCGAAAGAGAATCAAGCGTGTGTGCAGGGGCATAATCGCAGCAGTGATAGGATTGGAGAGGTTCGGTGAGCAAATGAAGACCCTTTGAAGTCATATTGCATGGTACCCATTCCACGGGTCTCAACTCTCCAGGTTGAAGGTATTCTTCCTTCAGCTAAAACATGCATGTGGAACCCAGAGTATGATCAACCGTGTGATCGGGAGACATGTTCCAATATGTGTCAGTTTTCGTCCCCTGGTACTCGGGTGCAACATTCCAGACGCTTTACTAACACTCTCCCGACTTGGAGAGTCAGTGCCTTTAACCTCCTGTTTGGCCCAGTTTGCAATTTCTGCGGAAGATGAACAGAAATAGGGAGAACCAATGACAGACCAGCTGGAGGTGTCTGGACGGGCAAATTTAACTCTCATTTCCCACCAGGAAGAGGAATTAACCAAAGGCTCAGCGTGCCGTGCCGGAACCAGATTAGGGCCTGAAGCCATCCTGCGGTGTTGCGGCCAGCTCACAAGAAAGCGAGTTGAAGAAAGGAGCTCAGGGGCACTGTAATTCACAAACCTGCAGAGTTATAAATGACAGCTATCGTCCAAAAATATACTGAAGTAAGGCTGCCAAGAGGACTTGAAAGCGGGGCAGAATTGCAGGAAACCGATTTCAGGAGGTAGACTGGAATTGCATTTAAAGCATAGGAAAAGAGGCAGAACGTCCACAATGATGCACTTGGCCAAAAAGGGCGTATGCCTTTTTTCCTGAATATATTCAGGAAAAAATGCATACGCCCTTTTTGGCCAACCAAGCAAGCTTGCAAAGGAAATCTGCACTACAGTGAAGTCTCACTTCCCCCCGGTCAAAAGGGCCATCTGAAAAAAGTGTAAAATCCAGAAAGGCAGGACAGGCCATGGAGAACTGGGAGCCTTGTTATGCTGATGGGCGGGATGTAAATTGCCAACAGCCACTCGGGAGAAGTGTATGGTGTTTCCTGAAACATCTAAAAATCAAAGCAACAGAGCCTAGGGCACTTCCACTTATGGTCCTATAGCCTAGGGAAATTAAAATCAAAAAGACACAGCCACCCCAAATGTTGGGACGGCTCTGTTTACAAGAACCTGGTTTACGGTACAAGTTCAATATCGCAGAAAGTGAAAAATGGATAAAGAAGTTGTGGTACTTACGTACAATGCAGTATCACTCAGCAATGAAATCTATGTCATCAGGCCCGTAGCAGCATAATGAGTGGATTCAGGTATGATGATTCTAACTGAAATAAGTCACACAGAAAAAGAAACATCATAAGATATCACTAATACACGGAATGTAAACTTGGCTACACAGGAACTGAATTACAAAACAGAACAGGTTCTCAAATTTAGAAAACCAACTTATGCTTGCTTAAGGGGAAAGGTGAGTTGGGGTGCTGCATAAAACCAGAGATTGAAATGAGCACAGATAAAGTTCCTTAAGCCAAATATGGAATAGACAAGAGCTACTCCTTGCTCAACGAAATGGACTCAACACCCCATATTAAATTCCTAAGAATGTACCTGACTAGGAAGTATCTAAAAACCTATGGATTGCTATGTCTCCGAAAAAGAATCAAGCGTGTGTACAGGGGCATAAACGCAGCAGTGATAGGATTGGAGAAGTTCGGTGAGCAAATGAAGACCCTTTGAAGTCATATTGCATGGTACCCATTCCACGGGTCTCAACTCTCCAGGTTGAAGGTATTCTTCCTTCAGCTAAAACATGCATGTGGAACCCAGAGTATGATCAACCGTGTGATCGGGAGACGTGTTCCAATATGTCTCAGTTTTCGTCCCCTGGTACTCGGGTGCAACATTCCAGACGCTTTACTAACACTCTCCCGACTTGGAGAGTCAGTGCCTTTAACCTCCTGTTTGGCCCACTTTGCAATTTCTGCGGAAGATGAACAGGAATAGGGAGAACCAATGACAGACTAGCTGGAGGTGTCTGGACGGGCAAATTTAACTCTCATTTCCCACCAGGAAGAGGAATTAACCAAAGGCTCAGCGTGCCGTGCCGGAACCAGATTAGGGCCTGAAGCAATCCTGCGGTGATGCGGCCAGCTCACGAGAAAGCGAGTTGAAGAAAGGAGCTCAGGGGCACTGTAATTCACAAACCTGCAGAGTTATAAATGACAGCTATCGTCCAAAAATATACTGAAGTAAGGCTGCCAAGAGGACTTGAAAGCGGGGCAGAATTGCAGGAAACCGATTTCAGGAGGTAGACTGGAATTGCATTTAAAGCATAGGAAAAGAGGCAGAACGTCCACAATGATGCACTTGGCGAAAAAGGGCGTATGCCTTTTTTCCTGAATATATTCAGGAAAAAACGCATACGCCCTTTTTGGCCAACCAAGCAAGCTTGCAAAGGAAATCTGCACTACAGTGAAGTCTCACTTCCCCCCGGTCAAAAGGGCCATCTGAAAAAAGTGTAAAATCCAGAAAGGCAGGACAGGCCATGGAGAACTGGGAGCCTTGTTATGCTGATGGGCGGGATGTAAATTGCCAGCAGCCACTGGGGAGAAGTGTATGGTGTTTCCTGAAACATCTAAAAAACAAAGCAACAGAGCCTAGGGCACTTCCACTTATGGTCCTATAGCTTAGGGAAATTAAAATCAAAAGACACAGCCACCCCAAAGGTTGGGACGGCTCTGTTTACAAGAACCTGGTTTACGGTACAAGTTCAATATCGCAGAAAGTGAAAAATGGATCAAGAAGTTGTGGTACTTACGTACAATGCAGTATCACTCAGCAATGAAATCTATGTCATCAGGCCCGTAGCAGCATAATGAGTGGATTCAGGTATGATGATTCTAACTGAAATAAGTCACACAGGAAAAGAAACATCATAAGATATCACTAATACACGGAATGTAAACTTGGCTACATAGGAACTGAATTCCAAAACAGAACAGGGTCTCAAATTTAGAAACCCAACTTATGCTTGCTTAAGGGGAAAGGTGAGTTGGGGTGCTGCATAAAACCAGAGATTGAAATGAGCACAGATAAAGTTCCTTAAGCCAAATATGGAATAGACAAGAGCTACTCCTTGCTCAACGAAATGGATTCAACACCCCATATTAAACACCTAAGAATGTACCTGACTAGGAAGTATCTTAAAACCTATGGATTGCTATGTCTCCGAAAGAGAATCAAGCGTGTGTGCAGGGGCATAATCGCAGCAGTGATAGGATTGGAGAGGTTCGGTGAGCAAATGAAGACCCTTTGAAGTCATATTGCATGGTACCCATTCCACGGGTCTCAACTCTCCAGGTTGAAGGTATTCTTCCTTCAGCTAAAACATGCATGTGGAACCCAGAGTATGATCAACCGTGTGATCGGGAGACGTGTTCCAATATGTGTCAGTTTTCGTCCCCTGGTACTCGGGTGCAACATTCCAGACGCTTTACTAACACTCTCCCGACTTGGAGAGTCAGTGCCTTTAACCTCCTGTTTGGCCCAGTTTGCAATTTCTGCAGAAGATGAACAGAAATAGGGAGAACCAATGACAGACCAGCTGGAGGTGTCTGGACGGGCAAATTTAACTCTCATTTCCCACCAGGAAGAGGAATTAACCAAAGGCTCAGCGTGCCGTGCCGGAACCAGATTAGGGCCTGAAGCCATCCTGCGGTGTTGCGGCCAGCTCACAAGAAAGCGAGTTGAAGAAAGGAGCTCAGGGGCACTGTAATTCACAAACCTGCAGAGTTATAAATGACAGCTATCGTCCAAAAATATACTGAAGTAAGGCTGCCAAGAGGACTTGAAAGCGGGGCAGAATTGCAGGAAACCGATTTCAGGAGGTAGACTGGAATTGCATTTAAAGCATAGGAAAAGAGGCAGAACGTCCACAATGATGCACTTGGCGAAAAAGGGCGTATGCCTTTTTTCCTGAATATATTCAGGAAAAAACGCATACGCCCTTTTTGGCCAACCAAGCAAGCTTGCAAAGGAAATCTGCACTACAGTGAAGTCTCACTTCCCCCCGGTCAAAAGGGCCATCTGAAAAAAGTGTAAAATCCAGAAAGGCAGGACAGGCCATGGAGAACTGGGAGCCTTGTTATGCTGATGGGCGGGATGTAAATTGCCAACAGCCACTGGGGAGAAGTGTATGGTGTTTCCTGAAACATCTAAAAAACAAAGCAACAGAGCCTAGGGCACTTCCACTTATGGTCCTATAGCTTAGGGAAATTAAAATCAAAAGACACAGCCACCCCAAAGTTTGGGACGGCTCTGTTTACAAGAACCTGGTTTACGGTACAAGTTCAATATCGCAGAAAGTGAAAAATGGATAAAGAAGTTGTGGTACTTACGTACAATGCAGTATCACTCAGCAATGAAATCTATGTCATCAGGCCCGTAGCAGCATAATGAGTGGATTCAGGTATGATGATTCTAACTGAAATAAGTCACACAGGAAAAGAAACATCATAAGATATCACTAATACACGGAATGTAAACTTGGCTACATAGGAACTGAATTCCAAAACAGAACAGGGTCTCAAATTTAGAAACCCAACTTATGCTTGCTTAAGGGGAAAGGTGAGTTGGGGTGCTGCATAAAACCAGAGATTGAAATGAGCACAGATAAAGTTCCTTAAGCCAAATATGGAATAGACAAGAGCTACTCCTTGCTCAACGAAATGGATTCAACACCCCATATTAAACACCTAAGAATGTACCTGACTAGGAAGTATCTTAAAACCTATGGATTGCTATGTCTCCGAAAGAGAATCAAGCGTGTGTGCAGGGGCATAATCGCAGCAGTGATAGGATTGGAGAGGTTCGGTGAGCAAATGAAGACCCTTTGAAGTCATATTGCATGGTACCCATTCCACGGGTCTCAACTCTCCAGGTTGAAGGTATTCTTCCTTCAGCTAAAACATGCATGTGGAACCCAGAGTATGATCAACCGTGTGATCGGGAGACGTGTTCCAATATGTGTCAGTTTTCGTCCCCTGGAACTCGGGTGCAACATTCCAGACGCTTTACTAACACTCTCCCGACTTGGAGAGTCAGTGCCTTTAACCTCCTGTTTGGCCCAGTTTGCAATTTCTGCGGAAGATGAACAGAAATAGGGAGAACCAATGACAGACCAGCTGGAGGTGTCTGGACGGGCAAATTTAACTCTCATTTCCCACCAGGAAGAGGAATTAACCAAAGGCTCAGCGTGCCGTGCCGGAACCAGATTAGGGCCTGAAGCCATCCTGCGGTGTTGCGGCCAGCTCACGAGAAAGCGAGTTGAAGAAAGGAGCTCAGGGGCACTGTAATTCACAAACCTGCAGAGTTATAAATGACAGCTATCGTCCAAAAATATACTGAAGTAAGGCTGCCAAGAGGACTTGAAAGCGGGGCAGAATTGCAGGAAACCGATTTCAGGAGGTAGACTGGAATTGCATTTAAAGCATAGGAAAAGAGGCAGAACGTCCACAATGATGCACTTGGCCAAAAAGGGCGTATGCCTTTTTTCCTGAATATATTCAGGAAAAAATGCATACGCCCTTTTTGGCCAACCAAGCAAGCTTGCAAAGGAAATCTGCACTACAGTGAAGTCTCACTTCCCCCCGGTCAAAAGGGCCATCTGAAAAAAGTGTAAAATCCAGAAAGGCAGGACAGGCCATGGAGAACTGGGAGCCTTGTTATGCTGATGGGCGGGATGTAAATTGCCAACAGCCACTCGGGAGAAGTGTATGGTGTTTCCTGAAACATCTAAAAATCAAAGCAACAGAGCCTAGGGCACTTCCACTTATGGTCCTATAGCCTAGGGAAATTAAAATCAAAAAGACACAGCCACCCCAAATGTTGGGACGGCTCTGTTTACAAGAACCTGGTTTACGGTACAAGTTCAATATCGCAGAAAGTGAAAAATGGATAAAGAAGTTGTGGTACTTACGTACAATGCAGTATCACTCAGCAATGAAATCTATGTCATCAGGCCCGTAGCAGCATAATGAGTGGATTCAGGTATGATGATTCTAACTGAAATAAGTCACACAGAAAAAGAAACATCATAAGATATCACTAATACACGGAATGTAAACTTGGCTACACAGGAACTGAATTACAAAACAGAACAGGTTCTCAAATTTAGAAAACCAACTTATGCTTGCTTAAGGGGAAAGGTGAGTTGGGGTGCTGCATAAAACCAGAGATTGAAATGAGCACAGATAAAGTTCCTTAAGCCAAATATGGAATAGACAAGAGCTACTCCTTGCTCAACGAAATGGACTCAACACCCCATATTAAATTCCTAAGAATGTACCTGACTAGGAAGTATCTAAAAACCTATGGATTGCTATGTCTCCGAAAAAGAATCAAGCGTGTGTACAGGGGCATAAACGCAGCAGTGATAGGATTGGAGAAGTTCGGTGAGCAAATGAAGACCCTTTGAAGTCATATTGCATGGTACCCATTCCACGGGTCTCAACTCTCCAGGTTGAAGGTATTCTTCCTTCAGCTAAAACATGCATGTGGAACCCAGAGTATGATCAACCGTGTGATCGGGAGACGTGTTCCAATATGTGTCAGTTTTCGTCCCCTGGTACTCGGGTGCAACATTCCAGACGCTTTACTAACACTCTCCCGACTTGGAGAGTCAGTGCCTTTAACCTCCTGTTTGGCCCACTTTGCAATTTCTGCGGAAGATGAACAGGAATAGGGAGAACCAATGACAGACTAGCTGGAGGTGTCTGGACGGGCAAATTTAACTCTCATTTCCCACCAGGAAGAGGAATTAACCAAAGGCTCAGCGTGCCGTGCCGGAACCAGATTAGGGCCTGAAGCAATCCTGCGGTGATGCGGCCAGCTCACGAGAAAGCGAGTTGAAGAAAGGAGCTCAGGGGCACTGTAATTCACAAACCTGCAGAGTTATAAATGACAGCTATCGTCCAAAAATATACTGAAGTAAGGCTGCCAAGAGGACTTGAAAGCGGGGCAGAATTGCAGGAAACCGATTTCAGGAGGTAGACTGGAATTGCATTTAAAGCATAGGAAAAGAGGCAGAACGTCCACAATGATGCACTTGGCCAAAAAGGGCGTATGCGTTTTTTCCTGAATATATTCAGGAAAAAACGCATACGCCCTTTTTGGCCAACCAAGCAAGCTTGCAAAGGAAATCTGCACTACAGTGAAGTCTCACTTCCCCCCGGTCAAAAGGGCCATCTGAAAAAAGTGTAAAATCCAGAAAGGCAGGACAGGCCATGGAGAACTGGGAGCCTTGTTATGCTGATGGGCGGGATGTAAATTGCCAACAGCCACTCGGGAGAAGTGTATGGTGTTTCCTGAAACATCTAAAAAACAAAGCAACAGAGCCTAGGGCACTTCCACTTATGGTCCTATAGCTTAGGGAAATTAAAATCAAAAGACACAGCCACCCCAAAGGTTGGGACGGCTCTGTTTACAAGAACCTGGTTTACGGTACAAGTTCAATATCGCAGAAAGTGAAAAATGGATCAAGAAGTTGTGGTACTTACGTACAATGCAGTATCACTCAGCAATGAAATCTATGTCATCAGGCCCATAGCAGCATAATGAGTGGATTCAGGTATGATGATTCTAACTGAAATAAGTCACACAGGAAAAGAAACATCATAAGATATCACTAATACACGGAATGTAAACTTGGCTACATAGGAACTGAATTCCAAAACAGAACAGGGTCTCAAATTTAGAAACCCAACTTATGCTTGCTTAAGGGGAAAGGTGAGTTGGGGTGCTGCATAAAACCAGAGATTGAAATGAGCACAGATAAATTTCCTTAAGCCAAATATGGAATAGACAAGAGCTACTCCTTGCTCAACGAAATGGATTCAACACCCCATATTAAACACCTAAGAATGTACCTGACTAGGAAGTATCTTAAAACCTATGGATTGCTATGTCTCCGAAAGAGAATCAAGCGTGTGTGCAGGGGCATAATCGCAGCAGTGATAGGATTGGAGAGGTTCGGTGAGCAAATGAAGACCCTTTGAAGTCATATTGCATGGTACCCATTCCACGGGTCTCAACTCTCCAGGTTGAAGGTATTCTTCCTTCAGCTAAAACATGCATGTGGAACCCAGAGTATGATCAACCGTGTGATCGGGAGACATGTTCCAATATGTGTCAGTTTTCGTCCCCTGGTACTCGGGTGCAACATTCCAGACGCTTTACTAACACTCTCCCGACTTGGAGAGTCAGTGCCTTTAACCTCCTGTTTGGCCCAGTTTGCAATTTCTGCGGAAGATGAACAGAAATAGGGAGAACCAATGACAGACCAGCTGGAGGTGTCTGGACGGGCAAATTTAACTCTCATTTCCCACCAGGAAGAGGAATTAACCAAAGGCTCAGCGTGCCGTGCCGGAACCAGATTAGGGCCTGAAGCCATCCTGCGGTGTTGCGGCCAGCTCACAAGAAAGCGAGTTGAAGAAAGGAGCTCAGGGGCACTGTAATTCACAAACCTGCAGAGTTATAAATGACAGCTATCGTCCAAAAATATACTGAAGTAAGGCTGCCAAGAGGACTTGAAAGCGGGGCAGAATTGCAGGAAACCGATTTCAGGAGGTAGACTGGAATTGCATTGAAAGCATAGGAAAAGAGGCAGAACGTCCACAATGATGCACTTGGCCAAAAAGGGCGTATGCGTTTTTTCCTGAATATATTCAGGAAAAAACGCATACGCCCTTTTTGGCCAACCAAGCAAGCTTGCAAAGGAAATCTGCACTACAGTGAAGTCTCACTTCCCCCCGGTCAAAAGGGCCATCTGAAAAAAGTGTAAAATCCAGAAAGGCAGGACAGGCCATGGAGAACTGGGAGCCTTGTTATGCTGATGGGCGGGATGTAAATTGCCAACAGCCACTCGGGAGAAGTGTATGGTGTTTCCTGAAACATCTAAAAATCAAAGCAACAGAGCCTAGGGCACTTCCACTTATGGTCCTATAGCCTAGGGAAATTAAAATCAAAAAGACACAGCCACCCCAAATGTTGGGACGGCTCTGTTTACAAGAACCTGGTTTACGGTACAAGTTCAATATCGCAGAAAGTGAAAAATGGATAAAGAAGTTGTGGTACTTACGTACAATGCAGTATCACTCAGCAATGAAATCTATGTCATCAGGCCCGTAGCAGCATAATGAGTGGATTCAGGTATGATGATTCTAACTGAAATAAGTCACACAGAAAAAGAAACATCATAAGATATCACTAATACACGGAATGTAAACTTGGCTACACAGGAACTGAATTACAAAACAGAACAGGTTCTCAAATTTAGAAAACCAACTTATGCTTGCTTAAGGGGAAAGGTGAGTTGGGGTGCTGCATAAAACCAGAGATTGAAATGAGCACAGATAAAGTTCCTTAAGCCAAATATGGAATAGACAAGAGCTACTCCTTGCTCAACGAAATGGACTCAACACCCCATATTAAATTCCTAAGAATGTACCTGACTAGGAAGTATCTAAAAACCTATGGATTGCTATGTCTCCGAAAAAGAATCAAGCGTGTGTACAGGGGCATAAACGCAGCAGTGATAGGATTGGAGAAGTTCGGTGAGCAAATGAAGACCCTTTGAAGTCATATTGCATGGTACCCATTCCACGGGTCTCAACTCTCCAGGTTGAAGGTATTCTTCCTTCAGCTAAAACATGCATGTGGAACCCAGAGTATGATCAACCGTGTGATCGGGAGACGTGTTCCAATATGTCTCAGTTTTCGTCCCCTGGTACTCGGGTGCAACATTCCAGACGCTTTACTAACACTCTCCCGACTTGGAGAGTCAGTGCCTTTAACCTCCTGTTTGGCCCACTTTGCAATTTCTGCGGAAGATGAACAGGAATAGGGAGAACCAATGACAGACTAGCTGGAGGTGTCTGGACGGGCAAATTTAACTCTCATTTCCCACCAGGAAGAGGAATTAACCAAAGGCTCAGCGTGCCGTGCCGGAACCAGATTAGGGCCTGAAGCAATCCTGCGGTGTTGCGGCCAGCTCACAAGAAAGCGAGTTGAAGAAAGGAGCTCAGGGGCACTGTAATTCACAAACCTGCAGAGTTATAAATGACAGCTATCGTCCAAAAATATACTGAAGTAAGGCTGCCAAGAGGACTTGAAAGCGGGGCAGAATTGCAGGAAACCGATTTCAGGAGGTAGACTGGAATTGCATTTAAAGCATAGGAAAAGAGGCAGAACGTCCACAATGATGCACTTGGCGAAAAAGGGCGTATGCCTTTTTTCCTGAATATATTCAGGAAAAAACGCATACGCCCTTTTTGGCCAACCAAGCAAGCTTGCAAAGGAAATCTGCACTACAGTGAAGTCTCACTTCCCCCCGGTCAAAAGGGCCATCTGAAAAAAGTGTAAAATCCAGAAAGGCAGGACAGGCCATGGAGAACTGGGAGCCTTGTTATGCTGATGGGCGGGATGTAAATTGCCAGCAGCCACTGGGGAGAAGTGTATGGTGTTTCCTGAAACATCTAAAAAACAAAGCAACAGAGCCTAGGGCACTTCCACTTATGGTCCTATAGCTTAGGGAAATTAAAATCAAAAGACACAGCCACCCCAAAGGTTGGGACGGCTCTGTTTACAAGAACCTGGTTTACGGTACAAGTTCAATATCGCAGAAAGTGAAAAATGGATCAAGAAGTTGTGGTACTTACGTACAATGCAGTATCACTCAGCAATGAAATCTATGTCATCAGGCCCGTAGCAGCATAATGAGTGGATTCAGGTATGATGATTCTAACTGAAATAAGTCACACAGGAAAAGAAACATCATAAGATATCACTAATACACGGAATGTAAACTTGGCTACATAGGAACTGAATTCCAAAACAGAACAGGGTCTCAAATTTAGAAACCCAACTTATGCTTGCTTAAGGGGAAAGGTGAGTTGGGGTGCTGCATAAAACCAGAGATTGAAATGAGCACAGATAAAGTTCCTTAAGCCAAATATGGAATAGACAAGAGCTACTCCTTGCTCAACGAAATGGATTCAACACCCCATATTAAACACCTAAGAATGTACCTGACTAGGAAGTATCTTAAAACCTATGGATTGCTATGTCTCCGAAAGAGAATCAAGCGTGTGTGCAGGGGCATAATCGCAGCAGTGATAGGATTGGAGAGGTTCGGTGAGCAAATGAAGACCCTTTGAAGTCATATTGCATGGTACCCATTCCACGGGTCTCAACTCTCCAGGTTGAAGGTATTCTTCCTTCAGCTAAAACATGCATGTGGAACCCAGAGTATGATCAACCGTGTGATCGGGAGACGTGTTCCAATATGTGTCAGTTTTCGTCCCCTGGTACTCGGGTGCAACATTCCAGACGCTTTACTAACACTCTCCCGACTTGGAGAGTCAGTGCCTTTAACCTCCTGTTTGGCCCAGTTTGCAATTTCTGCAGAAGATGAACAGAAATAGGGAGAACCAATGACAGACCAGCTGGAGGTGTCTGGACGGGCAAATTTAACTCTCATTTCCCACCAGGAAGAGGAATTAACCAAAGGCTCAGCGTGCCGTGCCGGAACCAGATTAGGGCCTGAAGCCATCCTGCGGTGTTGCGGCCAGCTCACAAGAAAGCGAGTTGAAGAAAGGAGCTCAGGGGCACTGTAATTCACAAACCTGCAGAGTTATAAATGACAGCTATCGTCCAAAAATATACTGAAGTAAGGCTGCCAAGAGGACTTGAAAGCGGGGCAGAATTGCAGGAAACCGATTTCAGGAGGTAGACTGGAATTGCATTTAAAGCATAGGAAAAGAGGCAGAACGTCCACAATGATGCACTTGGCGAAAAAGGGCGTATGCCTTTTTTCCTGAATATATTCAGGAAAAAACGCATACGCCCTTTTTGGCCAACCAAGCAAGCTTGCAAAGGAAATCTGCACTACAGTGAAGTCTCACTTCCCCCCGGTCAAAAGGGCCATCTGAAAAAAGTGTAAAATCCAGAAAGGCAGGACAGGCCATGGAGAACTGGGAGCCTTGTTATGCTGATGGGCGGGATGTAAATTGCCAACAGCCACTGGGGAGAAGTGTATGGTGTTTCCTGAAACATCTAAAAAACAAAGCAACAGAGCCTAGGGCACTTCCACTTATGGTCCTATAGCTTAGGGAAATTAAAATCAAAAGACACAGCCACCCCAAAGGTTGGGACGGCTCTGTTTACAAGAACCTGGTTTACGGTACAAGTTCAATATCGCAGAAAGTGAAAAATGGATAAAGAAGTTGTGGTACTTACGTACAATGCAGTATCACTCAGCAATGAAATCTATGTCATCAGGCCCGTAGCAGCATAATGAGTGGATTCAGGTATGATGATTCTAACTGAAATAAGTCACACAGGAAAAGAAACATCATAAGATATCACTAATACACGGAATGTAATCTTGGCTACATAGGAACTGAATTCCAAAACAGAACAGGGTCTCAAATTTAGAAACCCAACTTATGCTTGCTTAGGGGAAAGGTGAGTTGGGGTGCTGCATAAAACCAGAGATTGAAATGAGCACAGATAAATTTCCTTAAGCCAAATATGGAATAGACAAGAGCTACTCCTTGCTCAACGAAATGGATTCAACACCCCATATTAAACACCTAAGAATGTACCTGACTAGGAAGTATCTTAAAACCTATGGATTGCTATGTCTCCGAAAGAGAATCAAGCGTGTGTGCAGGGGCATAATCGCAGCAGTGATAGGATTGGAGAGGTTCGGTGAGCAAATGAAGACCCTTTGAAGTCATATTGCATGGTACCCATTCCACGGGTCTCAACTCTCCAGGTTGAAGGTATTCTTCCTTCAGCTAAAACATGCATGTGGAACCAAGAGTATGATCAACCGTGTGATCGGGAGACGTGTTCCAATATGTGTCAGTTTTCGTCCCCTGGTACTCGGGTGCAACATTCCAGACGCTTTACTAACACTCTCCCGACTTGGAGAGTCAGTGCCTTTAACCTCCTGTTTGGCCCAGTTTGCAATTTCTGCGGAAGATGAACAGAAATAGGGAGAACCAATGACAGACCAGCTGGAGGTGTCTGGACGGGCAAATTTAACTCTCATTTCCCACCAGGAAGAGGAATTAACCAAAGGCTCAGCGTGCCGTGCCAGAACCAGATTAGGGCCTGAAGCCATCCTGCGGTGTTGCGGCCAGCTCACAAGAAAGCGAGTTGAAGAAAGGAGCTCAGGGGCACTGTAATTCACAAACCTGCAGAGTTATAAATGACAGCTATCGTCCAAAAATATACTGAAGTAAGGCTGCCAAGAGGACTTGAAAGCGGGGCAGAATTGCAGGAAACCGATTTCAGGAGGTAGACTGGAATTGCATTTAAAGCATAGGAAAAGAGGCAGAACGTCCACAATGATGCACTTGGCCCAAAAGGGCGTATGCCTTTTTTCCTGAATATATTCAGGAAAAAATGCATACGCCCTTTTTGGCCAACCAAGCAAGCTTGCAAAGGAAATCTGCACTACAGTGAAGTCTCACTTCCCCCCAGTCAAAAGGGCCATCTGAAAAAAGTGTAAAATCCAGAAAGGCAGGACAGGCCATGGAGAACTGGGAGCCTTGTTATGCTGATGGGCGGGATGTAAATTGCCAACAGCCACTCTGGAGAAGTGTATGGTGTTTCCTGAAACATCTAAAAAACAAGCAACAGAGCCTAGGCACTTCCACTTATGGTCCTATAGCTTAGGGAAATTAAAATAAAAAAGACACAGCCACCCCAATGGTTGGGATGGCTCTGTTTACAAGAACCTCATTTACGGTACAAGTTCAATATCACAGAAAGCGAAAAATGGATATAGAAGTTGTGGTACTCACGTACAATGCAATATCACTCAGCAATGAAATCTATGTCATCAGGCCCGTAGCAGCATAATGAGTGGATTCAGGTACGATGATTCTAAGTGAAATAAGTCACACAGAAAAAGAAACATCATAAGATATCACTAATACACGGAATGTAAACTTGGCTACACAGGAACTGAATTACAAAACAGAACAGGGTCTCAAATGTAGAAAACCAACTTATGCTTGCTTAAGGGGAAAGGTGAGTTGGGGTGCTGAAAAAAACCAGAGATGGAAATTAGCACAGATACCATTCCATAAGCCAAATATGTAATAGACAAGAGCTAGTGCTTGCTCAACGAAGTGCACTCAACACCCCATATTAAACGACTAAGAATATACCTGACTAGTAATCATCTAAAAACCTATGGATTTATATGTCTCCGAAAGAGAATCAAGCGTGTGTACAGCGACATAAACACAGCAGTGATAGGATTGGTGAGGTTCGGTGAGCAAATGCAGACACTTTGAAGTCATATTGCATGATACCCATTCCATGGGTCTCAACTCTCCAGGTTTAAGGGATTCTTCCTTCAGCTAAAACATGCATGTGGAACCCAGAGTATGATCCACCGTGTGTTCGGGAAACGTGTTCAATTGTGTCTCAGTTTTCGTCCAATGGTACTCGGATGCAACATTCCAGAAGCTTTACTAACACTCTCCCCACTTGGAGAGTCAGTGCCTTTAACCTCCTGTTTGGCCCAGTTTGCGATTTCTGCGGAAAAAGAACAGGAATAGGGAGAACCAATGAGAGACTAGCTGGAGGTGTCTGGACGGGCAAATTTAACTCTCATTTCCCACCAGGAATTGGAATTAACCAAAGGCTCAGCGTGCCGTGCCGGAACCGTACTAGTGTCTGAAGCAATCCTGCGGTGTTGCGGTCAGCTCACAAGAAAGCGAGTTGAAGAATGGAGCTCAGGGGCACTGTCATTCATAAACCTGCAG
This sequence comes from Lagenorhynchus albirostris, assembly GCF_949774975.1. Taxonomy (NCBI): domain Eukaryota; kingdom Metazoa; phylum Chordata; class Mammalia; order Artiodactyla; family Delphinidae; genus Lagenorhynchus; species Lagenorhynchus albirostris. The sequence continues at coordinate 57,997,411 of NC_083098.1, read as the reverse complement.
AGTTATAAATGACAGCTATCATCCAAAAATATATTGAAGTAAGGCTGCCAAGAGGACTTGAATGCGGGGCAGAATTGCAGATAACCGATTTCAGGAGGTAGACTGGAATTGCATGTAAAGCATAGGACAAGAGGCAGAACGTCCACAATGATGCACTTGGCCAAAAAGGGCGTATGCGTTTTTTCCTGAATATATTCAGGAAAAAACGCATACGCCCTTTTTGGCCAACCAAGCAAGCTTGCAAAGGAAATCTGCACTACAATGAAGTCTCACTGCCCCTGGGACAAAAGGGCCAGCTGAAAAAAGTGTAAAATCAGGAAAGGCAGGACAGGCCATAGACAACTGGGAGCCTTGTTATGCTGATGGGCGGGATGTAAATTGCCAACAGCCACTCTGGAGAAGTGTATGGTGTTTCCTGAAACATCTAAAAAACAAAGCAACAGAGCCTAGGGCACTGCCACTTATGGTTCTATAGCTTAGGGAAATTAAAATCAAAAGACACAGCCACCCCAAAGTTTGGGATGGCTCTGTTTACAAGAACCTGGTTTACGGTACAAGTTCAATATCACAGAAAGCGAAAAATGGATATAGAAGTTGTGGTACTTACGTACAATGCAATATCACTCAGCAATGTAATGTATGTCATCAGGCCCGTAGCAGTATAATGAGTGGATTCAGGTAAGATGATTCTAAGTGAAATAAGTCACACAGAAAACGAAATATTTTAAGATATCACTAATAAACGGAATGTAAACTTGGCTACACAGGAACTGAATTACAAAACAGAACAGGGTCTCAAATGTAGAAAACCAACTTATGCTTGCTTAAGGGGAAAGGTGAGTTGGGGTGCTGCATAAAACCAGAGATTGAAATTAGCACAGATACCGTTCCATAAGCCAAATTTGTAATACACAAGAGCTACTCGTTGCTCAACCAAGTGGACTCAACACCCCATATTAAACGCCTAAGAATATATCTGACTAGTAAGAATCTTAAAACCTATGGATTTATATGTCTCCGAAAGAGAATCAAGCATATGTACAGCGGCATAAACGCAGCAGTGATAGGATTGGTGAGGTTCGGTGAGCAAATGCAGACCCTTTGAAGTCATATTGCATGGTACCCATCCATGGGTATCAACTCTCCAGGTTTAAGGGATTCATCCTTCAGCTAAAACATGCATGTGGAACCCAGAGTATGATCCACCGTGTGATCAGGAAACGTGTTCAAATGTGTCTCAGTTTTCGTCCCCTGGTACTCGGGTGCAACATTCCAGACGCTTTACTAACACTCTCCCCACTTGGAGAGTCAGTGCCTTTTACCTACTGTTTGGCCCAGTTTGCCATTTCTGTGGAAAATGAACAGGAATAGGGAAAAACAATGAGAGCCTAGCTGGAGGTGTCTGGACGGGCAAATTTCACTCTCATTTCCCACCAGGAAGAGGAATTAACCAAAGGCTCAGGGTGCCATGCCGGAACCACACTAGGGCCTGAAGCAATCCTGCGGTGTTGCGGCCAGCTCACAAGAAAGCGAGTTGAAGAAAGGAGCTCAGGCGCACTGTCATTCACAAACCTGCAGAGTTATAAATGACAGCTATCGTCCAAAAATATGTTGAAGTAAGGCTGCCAAGAGGACTTGAAAGCGGGGCAGAATTGCAGGAAACCGATTTCAGGAGGTAGACTGGAATTGCATGTAAAGCATAGGAAAAGAGGCAGAACGTGGACAATGATGCACTTGGCCAAAAAGGGCGTATGCGTTTTATCCTGAATATATTCAGGAAAAAATGCATACGCACTTTTTGGCCAACCAAGCAAGCTTGCAAAGGAAATCTGCACTACAATGAAGTCTCACCTCCCCCCAGTCAAAAGGGCCATCTGAAAAAAGTGTAAAATCCAGAAAGGCAGGAGAGGCCATGGAGAACTGGGAGCCTTGTTATGCTGATGGGCAGGATGTAAATTGCCAACAGCCACTCTGGAGAAGTGTATGGTGTTTCCTGAAACATCTAAAAAACAAAGCAACAGAGCCGAGGGCACTGCCACTTATGGTCCTATAGCTTAGGGAAATTAAAATCAAAAAGACACAGCCACCCCAAAGTTTGGGACGGCTCTGTTTACAAGAACCTCGTTTACGGTACAAGTTCAATATCACAGAAAGCGAAAAATGGATAAAGAAGTTGTGGTACTTACGTACAATACAATATCACTCAGCAATGAAATCTATGTCATCAGGCCCGTAGCAGCCTAATGAGTGGATTCAGGTATGATGATTCTAACTGAAATAAGTAACACAGTAAAAGAAACATCATAAGATATCACTAATACACGGAATGAAAACTTGGCTACTCAGGAACTGGATTACAAAACAGAACAGGGTCTCAAATGTAGAAAGCCAACTTATGCTTGCTTAACGGGAAAGGTGAGTTGGGGTGCTGCATAAAACCAGAGATTGAAATGAGCACAGATAAAGTTCCTTAAGCCAAATATGTAATAGACAAGAGCTACTCCTTGCTCAACGAAATGGGCTCAACACCCCATATTAAACGCCTAAGAATGTACCTGACTAGTAAGTATCTTAAAACCTATGGATTGCTATGTCTCCGAAAGAGAATCAAGCGTGTGTACAGGGGCATAAACGCAGCAGTGATAGGATTGGAGAGGTTCGGTGAGCAAATGAAGACCCTTTGAAGTCATATTGCATGGTACCCATTCCACGGGTCTCAACTCTCCAGGTTGAAGGGATTCTTCCTTCAGCTAAAACATGCATGTGGAACCCAGAGTATGATCAACCGTGTGATCGGGACACGTGTTCCAATATGTGTCAGTTTTCGTCCCCTGGTACTCGGGTGCAACATTCCAGACGCTTTACTAACACTCTCCCGACTTGGAGAGTCAGTGCCTTTAACCTCCTGTTTGACCCAGTTTGCAATTTCTGCGGAAGATGAACAGGAAAAGGGAGAACCAATGAGAGACTAGCTGGAGGTGTCTGGACGGGCAAATTTTACTCTCATTTCCCACCAGGAAGAGGAATTAACCAAAGGCTCAGCGTGCCGTGCCCGAACCAGATTAGGGCCTGAAGCAATCCTGTGGTGTTGTGGCCAGCTCACAAGAAAGCGAGTTGAAGAATGGAGCTCAGGGGCACTGTAATTCACAAACCTGCAGAGTTATAAATGACAGCTATCGTCCAAAAATATACTGAAGTAAGGCTGCCAAGAGGACTTGAAAGCGGGGCAGAATTGCAGGAAACCGATTTCAGGAGGTAGACTGGAATTGCATTTAAAGCATAGGAAAAGAGGCAGAACGTGGACAATGATGCACTTGGCCAAAAAGATCGTATGCGTTTTTTCCTGAATATATTCAGGAAAAAACGCATACGCCCTTTTTGGCCAACCAAGCAAGCTTGCAAAGGAAATCTGCACTACAATGAAGTCTCACTTCCCCCCGGTCAAAACGCCATCTGAAAAAAGTGTAAAATCCAGAAAGGCAGGACAGGCCATGGAGAACTGGGAGCCTTGTTATGCTGATGGGCGGGATGTAAATTGCCAACAGCCACTGGGGAGAAGTGTATGGTGTTTCCTGAAACATCTAAAAAACAAAGCAACAGAGCCTAGGGCACTGCCACTTATGGTCCTATAGCTTAGGGAAATTAAAATCAAAAAGACACAGCCACCCCAAAGTTTGGGACGGCTCTGTTTACAAGAACCTCGTTTATGGTACAAGTTCAATATCGCAGAAAGCGGAAAATGGATAAAGAAGTTGTGGTACTTACGTACAATAAAATATCACTCAGCAATGAAATCTATGTCATCAGGCCCATAGCAGCCTAATGAGTGGATTCAGGTATGATGATTCTAACTGAAATAAGTCACACAGAAAAAGAAACATCATAAGATATCACTAATACACGGAATGAAAACTTGGCTACACAGGAACTGAATTACAAAACAGAACAGGGTCTCAAATTTAGAAAGCCAATTTATGCTTGCTTAACGGGAAAGGTGAGTTGGGGTGCTGCATAAAACCAGAGATTGAAATGAGCACAGATAAAGTTCCTTAAGCCAAATATTTAATAGACAAGAGCTACTCCTTGCTCAACGAAATGGGCTCAACACCCCATATTAAACTCCTAAGAATGTACCTGACTAGTAAGTATCTTAAAACCTATGGATTGCTATGTCTCCGAAAGAGAATCAAGCGTGTGTACAGGGGCATAAACGCAGCAGTGATAGGATTGGAGAGGTTCGGTGAGCAAATGCAGACCCTTTGAAGTCATATTGCATGGTACCCATTCCACGGGTCTCAACTCTGCAGGTTGAAGGGATTTTTACTTCAGCTAAAACATGCATGTGAAACCCAGAGTATGATCAACCGTGTGATCGGGACACGTGTTCAAATATGTCTCAGTTTTCGACCCCTGGTACTCGGGTGCAACATTCCAGATGCTTTACTAACACTCTCCCGATTTGGAGAGTCAGTGCCTTTAACCTCCTGTTTGGCCCAGTTTGCAATTTCTGCGGAAGATGAACAGGAATAGGGAGAACCAATGAGAGACTAGCTGGAGGTGTCTGGACGGGCAAATTTTACTCTCATTTCCCACCAGGAAGAGGAATTAACCAAAGGCTCAGTGTGCCGTGCCCGAACCAGATAGGGCCTGAAGCAATACTGCGGTGTTGTGGCCAGCTCACAAGAAAGCGAGTTGAAGAAAGGAGCTCAGGGGCACTGTAATTCACAAACCTGCAGAGTTATAAATGACAGCTATCGTCCAAAAATATACTGAAGTAAGGCTGCCAAGAGGACTTGAAAGCGGGGCAGAATTGCAGGAAACCGATTTCAGGAGGTAGACTGGAATTGCATTTAAAGCATAGGAAAAGAGGCAGAACGTCCACAATGATGCACTTGGCCAAAAAGGGCGTATGCGTTTTTTCCTGAATATATTCAGGAAAAAACGCATACGCCCTTTTTGGCCAACCAAGCAAGCTTGCAAAGGAAATCTGCACTACAATGAAGTCTCACTGCCCCTGGTCAAAAGGGCCAGCTGAAAAAAGTGTAAAATCCAGAAAGGCAGGACAGGCCATGGAGAACTGGGAGCCTTGTTATGCTGATGGGCGGGATGTAAATTGCCAACAGCCACTCGGGAGAAGTGTATGGTGTTTCCTGAAACATCTAAAAAACAAAGCAACAGAGCCTAGGGCACTTCCACTTATGGTCCTATAGCTTAGGGAAATTAAAATCAAAAGACACAGCCACCCCAAAGTTTCGGACGGCTCTGTTTACAAGAACCTCGTTTACGGTACAAGTTCAATATCAAAGAAAGCGAAAAATGGATAAAGAAGTTGTGGTAATTATGTACAATGCAGTATCACTCAGCAATGAAATCTATGTCATCAGGCCCGTAGCAGCATAATGAGTGGATTCAGGTATGATGATTCTAACTGAAATAAGTCACACAGGAAAAGAAACATCATAAGATATCACTAATACACGGAATGTAAACTTGGATACCTAGGATTGAATTACAAAACAGAACAGGGTCTCAAATTTAGAAAACCAACTTATGCTTGCTTAAGGGGAAAGGTGAGTTGGGGTGCTGCATAAAACCAGAGATTGAAATGAGCACAGATAAAGTTCCTTAAGCCAAATATGGAATAGACAAGAGCTACTCCTTGCTCAACGTAGTGGACTCAACACCCCATATTAAACACCTAAGAATGTACCTGACTAGGAAGTATCTTAAAACCTATGGATTGCTATGTCTCCGAAAGAGAATCAAGCGTGTGTGCAGGGGCATAATCGCAGCAGTGATAGGATTGGAGAAGTTCGGTGAGCAAATGAAGACCCTTTGAAGTCATATTGCATGGTACCCATTCCACGGGTCTCAACTCTCCAGGCTGAAGGTATTCTTCCTTCAGCTAAAACATGCATGTGGAACCCAGAGTATGATCAACCGTGTGATCGGGAGACGTGTTCCAATATGTGTCAGTTTTCGTCCCCTGGTACTCGGGTGCAACATTCCAGACGCTTTACTAACACTCTCCCGACTTGGAGAGTCAGTGCCTTTAACCTCCTGTTTGGCCCACTTTGCAATTTCTGCGGAAGATGAACAGGAATAGGGAGAACCAATGACAGACTAGCTGGAGGTGTCTGGATGGGCAAATTTAACTCTCATTTCCCACCAGGAAGAGGAATTAACCAAAGGCTCAGCGTGCCGTGCCGGAACCAGATTAGGGCCTGAAGCAATCCTGCGGTGATGCGGCCAGCTCACGAGAAAGCGAGTTGAAGAAAGGAGCTCAGGGGCACTGTAATTCACAAACCTGCAGAGTTATAAATGACAGCTATCGTCCAAAAATATACTGAAGTAAGGCTGCCAAGAGGACTTGAAAGCGGGGCAGAATTGCAGGAAACCGATTTCAGGAGGTAGACTGGAATTGCATTTAAAGCATAGGAAAAGAGGCAGAACGTCCACAATGATGACCTTGGCGAAAAAGGGCGTATGCCTTTTTTCCTGAATATATTCAGGAAAAAACGCATACGCACTTTTTGGCCAACCAAGCAAGCTTGCAAAGGAAATCTGCACTACAGTGAAGTCTCACTTCCCCCCGGTCAAAAGGGCCATCTGAAAAAAGTGTAAAATCCAGAAAGGCAGGACAGGCCATGGAAAACTGGGAGCCTTGTTATGCTGATGGGCGGGATGTAAATTGCCAACAGCCACTCGGGAGAAGTGTATGGTGTTTCCTGAAACATCTAAAAAACAAAGCAACAGAGCCTAGGGCACTTTCACTTATGGTCCTATAGCTTAGGGAAATTAAAATCAAAAGACACAGCCACCCCAAAGTTTGGGACGGCTCTGTTTACAAGAACCTGGTTTACGGTACAAGTTCAATATCGCAGAAAGTGAAAAATGGATAAAGAAGTTGTGGTACTTACGTACAATGCAGTATCACTCAGCAATGAAATCTATGTCATCAGGCCCGTAGCAGCATAATGAGTGGATTCAGGTATGATGATTCTAACTGAAATAAGTCACACAGGAAAAGAAACATCATAAGATATCACTAATACACGGAATGTAAACTTGGCTACATAGGAACTGAATTCCAAAACAGAACAGGGTCTCAAATTTAGAAACCCAACTTATGCTTGCTTAAGGGGAAAGGTGAGTTGGGGTGCTGCATAAAACCAGAGATTGAAATGAGCACAGATAAAGTTCCTTAAGCCAAATATGGAATAGACAAGAGCTACTCCTTGCTCAACGAAATGGATTCAACACCCCATATTAAACACCTAAGAATGTACCTGACTAGGAAGTATCTTAAAACCTATGGATTGCTATGTCTCTGAAAGAGAATCAAGCGTGTGTGCAGGGGCATAATCGCAGCAGTGATAGGATTGGAGAGGTTCGGTGAGCAAATGAAGACCCTTTGAAGTCATATTGCATGGTACCCATTCCACGGGTCTCAACTCTCCAGGTTGAAGGTATTCTTCCTTCAGCTAAAACATGCATGTGGAACCCAGAGTATGATCAACCGTGTGATCGGGAGACGTGTTCCAATATGTGTCAGTTTTCGTCCCCTGGAACTCGGGTGCAACATTCCAGACGCTTTACTAACACTCTCCCGACTTGGAGAGTCAGTGCCTTTAACCTCCTGTTTGGCCCAGTTTGCAATTTCTGCGGAAGATGAACAGAAATAGGGAGAACCAATGACAGACCAGCTGGAGGTGTCTGGACGGGCAAATTTAACTCTCATTTCCCACCAGGAAGAGGAATTAACCAAAGGCTCAGCGTGCCGTGCCGGAACCAGATTAGGGCCTGAAGCCATCCTGCGGTGTTGCGGCCAGCTCACGAGAAAGCGAGTTGAAGAAAGGAGCTCAGGGGCACTGTAATTCACAAACCTGCAGAGTTATAAATGACAGCTATCGTCCAAAAATATACTGAAGTAAGGCTGCCAAGAGGACTTGAAAGCGGGGCAGAATTGCAGGAAACCGATTTTAGGAGGTAGACTGGAATTGCATTTAAAGCATAGGAAAAGAGGCAGAACGTCCACAATGATGCACTTGGCCAAAAAGTGCGTATGCCTTTTTTCCTGAATATATTCAGGAAAAAATGCATACGCCCTTTTTGGCCAACCAAGCAAGCTTGCAAAGGAAATCTGCACTACAGTGAAGTCTCACTTCCCCCCGGTCAAAAGGGCCATCTGAAAAAAGTGTAAAATCCAGAAAGGCAGGACAGGCCATGGAGAACTGGGAGCCTTGTTATGCTGATGGGCGGGATGTAAATTGCCAACAGCCACTCGGGAGAAGTGTATGGTGTTTCCTGAAACATCTAAAAATCAAAGCAACAGAGCCTAGGGCACTTCCACTTATGGTCCTATAGCCTAGGGAAATTAAAATCAAAAAGACACAGCCACCCCAAATGTTGGGACGGCTCTGTTTACAAGAACCTGGTTTACGGTACAAGTTCAATATCGCAGAAAGTGAAAAATGGATAAAGAAGTTGTGGTACTTACGTACAATGCAGTATCACTCAGCAATGAAATCTATGTCATCAGGCCCGTAGCAGCATAATGAGTGGATTCAGGTATGATGATTCTAACTGAAATAAGTCACACAGAAAAAGAAACATCATAAGATATCACTAATACACGGAATGTAAACTTGGCTACACAGGAACTGAATTACAAAACAGAACAGGTTCTCAAATTTAGAAAACCAACTTATGCTTGCTTAAGGGGAAAGGTGAGTTGGGGTGCTGCATAAAACCAGAGATTGAAATGAGCACAGATAAATTTCCTTAAGCCAAATATGGAATAGACAAGAGCTACTCCTTGCTCAACGAAATGGACTCAACACCCCATATTAAATTCCTAAGAATGTACCTGACTAGGAAGTATCTAAAAACCTATGGATTGCTATGTCTCCGAAAAAGAATCAAGCGTGTGTACAGGGGCATAAACGCAGCAGTGATAGGATTGGAGAAGTTCGGTGAGCAAATGAAGACCCTTTGAAGTCATATTGCATGGTACCCATTCCACGGGTCTCAACTCTCCAGGTTGAAGGTATTCTTCCTTCAGCTAAAACATGCATGTGGAACCCAGAGTATGATCAACCGTGTGATCGGGAGTCGTGTTCCAATATGTGTCAGTTTTCGTCCCCTGGTACTCGGGTGCAACATTCCAGACGCTTTACTAACACTCTCCCGACTTGGAGAGTCAGTGCCTTTAACCTCCTGTTTGGCCCACTTTGCAATTTCTGCGGAAGATGAACAGGAATAGGGAGAACCAATGACAGACTAGCTGGAGGTGTCTGGACGGGCAAATTTAACTCTCATTTCCCACCAGGAAGAGGAATTAACCAAAGGCTCAGCGTGCCGTGCCGGAACCAGATTAGGGCCTGAAGCAATCCTGCGGTGATGCGGCCAGCTCACGAGAAAGCGAGTTGAAGAAAGGAGCTCAGGGGCACTGTAATTCACAAACCTGCAGAGTTATAAATGACAGCTATCGTCCAAAAATATACTGAAGTAAGGCTGCCAAGAGGACTTGAAAGCGGGGCAGAATTGCAGGAAACCGATTTCAGGAGGTAGACTGGAATTGCATTTAAAGCATAGGAAAAGAGGCAGAACGTCCACAATGATGCACTTGGCCAAAAAGGGCGTATGCGTTTTTTCCTGAATATATTCAGGAAAAAACGCATACGCACTTTTTGGCCAACCAAGCAAGCTTGCAAAGGAAATCTGCACTACAGTGAAGTCTCACTTCCCCCCGGTCAAAAGGGCCATCTGAAAAAAGTGTAAAATCCAGAAAGGCAGGACAGGCCATGGAGAACTGGGAGCCTTGTTATGCTGATGGGCGGGATGTAAATTGCCAACAGCCACTCGGGAGAAGTGTATGGTGTTTCCTGAAACATCTAAAAAACAAAGCAACAGAGCCTAGGGCACTTCCACTTATGGTCCTATAGCTTAGGGAAATTAAAATCAAAAGACACAGCCACCCCAAAGGTTGGGACGGCTCTGTTTACAAGAACCTGGTTTACGGTACAAGTTCAATATCGCAGAAAGTGAAAAATGGATCAAGAAGTTGTGGTACTTACGTACAATGCAGTATCACTCAGCAATGAAATCTATGTCATCAGGCCCATAGCAGCATAATGAGTGGATTCAGGTATGATGATTCTAACTGAAATAAGTCACACAGGAAAAGAAACATCATAAGATATCACTAATACACGGAATGTAAACTTGGCTACATAGGAACTGAATTCCAAAACAGAACAGGGTCTCAAATTTAGAAACCCAACTTATGCTTGCTTAAGGGGAAAGGTGAGTTGGGGTGCTGCATAAAACCAGAGATTGAAATGAGCACAGATAAATTTCCTTAAGCCAAATATGGAATAGACAAGAGCTACTCCTTGCTCAACGAAATGGATTCAACACCCCATATTAAACACCTAAGAATGTACCTGACTAGGAAGTATCTTAAAACCTATGGATTGCTATGTCTCCGAAAGAGAATCAAGCGTGTGTGCAGGGGCATAATCGCAGCAGTGATAGGATTGGAGAGGTTCGGTGAGCAAATGAAGACCCTTTGAAGTCATATTGCATGGTACCCATTCCACGGGTCTCAACTCTCCAGGTTGAAGGTATTCTTCCTTCAGCTAAAACATGCATGTGGAACCCAGAGTATGATCAACCGTGTGATCGGGAGACATGTTCCAATATGTGTCAGTTTTCGTCCCCTGGTACTCGGGTGCAACATTCCAGACGCTTTACTAACACTCTCCCGACTTGGAGAGTCAGTGCCTTTAACCTCCTGTTTGGCCCAGTTTGCAATTTCTGCGGAAGATGAACAGAAATAGGGAGAACCAATGACAGACCAGCTGGAGGTGTCTGGACGGGCAAATTTAACTCTCATTTCCCACCAGGAAGAGGAATTAACCAAAGGCTCAGCGTGCCGTGCCGGAACCAGATTAGGGCCTGAAGCCATCCTGCGGTGTTGCGGCCAGCTCACAAGAAAGCGAGTTGAAGAAAGGAGCTCAGGGGCACTGTAATTCACAAACCTGCAGAGTTATAAATGACAGCTATCGTCCAAAAATATACTGAAGTAAGGCTGCCAAGAGGACTTGAAAGCGGGGCAGAATTGCAGGAAACCGATTTCAGGAGGTAGACTGGAATTGCATTTAAAGCATAGGAAAAGAGGCAGAACGTCCACAATGATGCACTTGGCCAAAAAGGGCGTATGCCTTTTTTCCTGAATATATTCAGGAAAAAATGCATACGCCCTTTTTGGCCAACCAAGCAAGCTTGCAAAGGAAATCTGCACTACAGTGAAGTCTCACTTCCCCCCGGTCAAAAGGGCCATCTGAAAAAAGTGTAAAATCCAGAAAGGCAGGACAGGCCATGGAGAACTGGGAGCCTTGTTATGCTGATGGGCGGGATGTAAATTGCCAACAGCCACTCGGGAGAAGTGTATGGTGTTTCCTGAAACATCTAAAAATCAAAGCAACAGAGCCTAGGGCACTTCCACTTATGGTCCTATAGCCTAGGGAAATTAAAATCAAAAAGACACAGCCACCCCAAATGTTGGGACGGCTCTGTTTACAAGAACCTGGTTTACGGTACAAGTTCAATATCGCAGAAAGTGAAAAATGGATAAAGAAGTTGTGGTACTTACGTACAATGCAGTATCACTCAGCAATGAAATCTATGTCATCAGGCCCGTAGCAGCATAATGAGTGGATTCAGGTATGATGATTCTAACTGAAATAAGTCACACAGAAAAAGAAACATCATAAGATATCACTAATACACGGAATGTAAACTTGGCTACACAGGAACTGAATTACAAAACAGAACAGGTTCTCAAATTTAGAAAACCAACTTATGCTTGCTTAAGGGGAAAGGTGAGTTGGGGTGCTGCATAAAACCAGAGATTGAAATGAGCACAGATAAAGTTCCTTAAGCCAAATATGGAATAGACAAGAGCTACTCCTTGCTCAACGAAATGGACTCAACACCCCATATTAAATTCCTAAGAATGTACCTGACTAGGAAGTATCTAAAAACCTATGGATTGCTATGTCTCCGAAAAAGAATCAAGCGTGTGTACAGGGGCATAAACGCAGCAGTGATAGGATTGGAGAAGTTCGGTGAGCAAATGAAGACCCTTTGAAGTCATATTGCATGGTACCCATTCCACGGGTCTCAACTCTCCAGGTTGAAGGTATTCTTCCTTCAGCTAAAACATGCATGTGGAACCCAGAGTATGATCAACCGTGTGATCGGGAGACGTGTTCCAATATGTCTCAGTTTTCGTCCCCTGGTACTCGGGTGCAACATTCCAGACGCTTTACTAACACTCTCCCGACTTGGAGAGTCAGTGCCTTTAACCTCCTGTTTGGCCCACTTTGCAATTTCTGCGGAAGATGAACAGGAATAGGGAGAACCAATGACAGACTAGCTGGAGGTGTCTGGACGGGCAAATTTAACTCTCATTTCCCACCAGGAAGAGGAATTAACCAAAGGCTCAGCGTGCCGTGCCGGAACCAGATTAGGGCCTGAAGCAATCCTGCGGTGATGCGGCCAGCTCACGAGAAAGCGAGTTGAAGAAAGGAGCTCAGGGGCACTGTAATTCACAAACCTGCAGAGTTATAAATGACAGCTATCGTCCAAAAATATACTGAAGTAAGGCTGCCAAGAGGACTTGAAAGCGGGGCAGAATTGCAGGAAACCGATTTCAGGAGGTAGACTGGAATTGCATTTAAAGCATAGGAAAAGAGGCAGAACGTCCACAATGATGCACTTGGCGAAAAAGGGCGTATGCCTTTTTTCCTGAATATATTCAGGAAAAAACGCATACGCCCTTTTTGGCCAACCAAGCAAGCTTGCAAAGGAAATCTGCACTACAGTGAAGTCTCACTTCCCCCCGGTCAAAAGGGCCATCTGAAAAAAGTGTAAAATCCAGAAAGGCAGGACAGGCCATGGAGAACTGGGAGCCTTGTTATGCTGATGGGCGGGATGTAAATTGCCAGCAGCCACTGGGGAGAAGTGTATGGTGTTTCCTGAAACATCTAAAAAACAAAGCAACAGAGCCTAGGGCACTTCCACTTATGGTCCTATAGCTTAGGGAAATTAAAATCAAAAGACACAGCCACCCCAAAGGTTGGGACGGCTCTGTTTACAAGAACCTGGTTTACGGTACAAGTTCAATATCGCAGAAAGTGAAAAATGGATCAAGAAGTTGTGGTACTTACGTACAATGCAGTATCACTCAGCAATGAAATCTATGTCATCAGGCCCGTAGCAGCATAATGAGTGGATTCAGGTATGATGATTCTAACTGAAATAAGTCACACAGGAAAAGAAACATCATAAGATATCACTAATACACGGAATGTAAACTTGGCTACATAGGAACTGAATTCCAAAACAGAACAGGGTCTCAAATTTAGAAACCCAACTTATGCTTGCTTAAGGGGAAAGGTGAGTTGGGGTGCTGCATAAAACCAGAGATTGAAATGAGCACAGATAAAGTTCCTTAAGCCAAATATGGAATAGACAAGAGCTACTCCTTGCTCAACGAAATGGATTCAACACCCCATATTAAACACCTAAGAATGTACCTGACTAGGAAGTATCTTAAAACCTATGGATTGCTATGTCTCCGAAAGAGAATCAAGCGTGTGTGCAGGGGCATAATCGCAGCAGTGATAGGATTGGAGAGGTTCGGTGAGCAAATGAAGACCCTTTGAAGTCATATTGCATGGTACCCATTCCACGGGTCTCAACTCTCCAGGTTGAAGGTATTCTTCCTTCAGCTAAAACATGCATGTGGAACCCAGAGTATGATCAACCGTGTGATCGGGAGACGTGTTCCAATATGTGTCAGTTTTCGTCCCCTGGTACTCGGGTGCAACATTCCAGACGCTTTACTAACACTCTCCCGACTTGGAGAGTCAGTGCCTTTAACCTCCTGTTTGGCCCAGTTTGCAATTTCTGCAGAAGATGAACAGAAATAGGGAGAACCAATGACAGACCAGCTGGAGGTGTCTGGACGGGCAAATTTAACTCTCATTTCCCACCAGGAAGAGGAATTAACCAAAGGCTCAGCGTGCCGTGCCGGAACCAGATTAGGGCCTGAAGCCATCCTGCGGTGTTGCGGCCAGCTCACAAGAAAGCGAGTTGAAGAAAGGAGCTCAGGGGCACTGTAATTCACAAACCTGCAGAGTTATAAATGACAGCTATCGTCCAAAAATATACTGAAGTAAGGCTGCCAAGAGGACTTGAAAGCGGGGCAGAATTGCAGGAAACCGATTTCAGGAGGTAGACTGGAATTGCATTTAAAGCATAGGAAAAGAGGCAGAACGTCCACAATGATGCACTTGGCGAAAAAGGGCGTATGCCTTTTTTCCTGAATATATTCAGGAAAAAACGCATACGCCCTTTTTGGCCAACCAAGCAAGCTTGCAAAGGAAATCTGCACTACAGTGAAGTCTCACTTCCCCCCGGTCAAAAGGGCCATCTGAAAAAAGTGTAAAATCCAGAAAGGCAGGACAGGCCATGGAGAACTGGGAGCCTTGTTATGCTGATGGGCGGGATGTAAATTGCCAACAGCCACTGGGGAGAAGTGTATGGTGTTTCCTGAAACATCTAAAAAACAAAGCAACAGAGCCTAGGGCACTTCCACTTATGGTCCTATAGCTTAGGGAAATTAAAATCAAAAGACACAGCCACCCCAAAGGTTGGGACGGCTCTGTTTACAAGAACCTGGTTTACGGTACAAGTTCAATATCGCAGAAAGTGAAAAATGGATCAAGAAGTTGTGGTACTTACGTACAATGCAGTATCACTCAGCAATGAAATCTATGTCATCAGGCCCATAGCAGCATAATGAGTGGATTCAGGTATGATGATTCTAACTGAAATAAGTCACACAGGAAAAGAAACATCATAAGATATCACTAATACACGGAATGTAAACTTGGCTACATAGGAACTGAATTCCAAAACAGAACAGGGTCTCAAATTTAGAAACCCAACTTATGCTTGCTTAAGGGGAAAGGTGAGTTGGGGTGCTGCATAAAACCAGAGATTGAAATGAGCACAGATAAATTTCCTTAAGCCAAATATGGAATAGACAAGAGCTACTCCTTGCTCAACGAAATGGATTCAACACCCCATATTAAACACCTAAGAATGTACCTGACTAGGAAGTATCTTAAAACCTATGGATTGCTATGTCTCCGAAAGAGAATCAAGCGTGTGTGCAGGGGCATAATCGCAGCAGTGATAGGATTGGAGAGGTTCGGTGAGCAAATGAAGACCCTTTGAAGTCATATTGCATGGTACCCATTCCACGGGTCTCAACTCTCCAGGTTGAAGGTATTCTTCCTTCAGCTAAAACATGCATGTGGAACCCAGAGTATGATCAACCGTGTGATCGGGAGACATGTTCCAATATGTGTCAGTTTTCGTCCCCTGGTACTCGGGTGCAACATTCCAGACGCTTTACTAACACTCTCCCGACTTGGAGAGTCAGTGCCTTTAACCTCCTGTTTGGCCCAGTTTGCAATTTCTGCGGAAGATGAACAGAAATAGGGAGAACCAATGACAGACCAGCTGGAGGTGTCTGGACGGGCAAATTTAACTCTCATTTCCCACCAGGAAGAGGAATTAACCAAAGGCTCAGCGTGCCGTGCCGGAACCAGATTAGGGCCTGAAGCCATCCTGCGGTGTTGCGGCCAGCTCACAAGAAAGCGAGTTGAAGAAAGGAGCTCAGGGGCACTGTAATTCACAAACCTGCAGAGTTATAAATGACAGCTATCGTCCAAAAATATACTGAAGTAAGGCTGCCAAGAGGACTTGAAAGCGGGGCAGAATTGCAGGAAACCGATTTCAGGAGGTAGACTGGAATTGCATTTAAAGCATAGGAAAAGAGGCAGAACGTCCACAATGATGCACTTGGCCAAAAAGGGCGTATGCCTTTTTTCCTGAATATATTCAGGAAAAAATGCATACGCCCTTTTTGGCCAACCAAGCAAGCTTGCAAAGGAAATCTGCACTACAGTGAAGTCTCACTTCCCCCCGGTCAAAAGGGCCATCTGAAAAAAGTGTAAAATCCAGAAAGGCAGGACAGGCCATGGAGAACTGGGAGCCTTGTTATGCTGATGGGCGGG
The DNA here is from genome assembly GCF_949774975.1 of Lagenorhynchus albirostris. Classification (NCBI taxonomy): domain Eukaryota; kingdom Metazoa; phylum Chordata; class Mammalia; order Artiodactyla; family Delphinidae; genus Lagenorhynchus; species Lagenorhynchus albirostris. The sequence continues at coordinate 57,981,251 of NC_083098.1, read as the reverse complement.
ATGTAAATTGCCAACAGCCACTCGGGAGAAGTGTATGGTGTTTCCTGAAACATCTAAAAATCAAAGCAACAGAGCCTAGGGCACTTCCACTTATGGTCCTATAGCCTAGGGAAATTAAAATCAAAAAGACACAGCCACCCCAAATGTTGGGACGGCTCTGTTTACAAGAACCTGGTTTACGGTACAAGTTCAATATCGCAGAAAGTGAAAAATGGATAAAGAAGTTGTGGTACTTACGTACAATGCAGTATCACTCAGCAATGAAATCTATGTCATCAGGCCCGTAGCAGCATAATGAGTGGATTCAGGTATGATGATTCTAACTGAAATAAGTCACACAGAAAAAGAAACATCATAAGATATCACTAATACACGGAATGTAAACTTGGCTACACAGGAACTGAATTACAAAACAGAACAGGTTCTCAAATTTAGAAAACCAACTTATGCTTGCTTAAGGGGAAAGGTGAGTTGGGGTGCTGCATAAAACCAGAGATTGAAATGAGCACAGATAAAGTTCCTTAAGCCAAATATGGAATAGACAAGAGCTACTCCTTGCTCAACGAAATGGACTCAACACCCCATATTAAATTCCTAAGAATGTACCTGACTAGGAAGTATCTAAAAACCTATGGATTGCTATGTCTCCGAAAAAGAATCAAGCGTGTGTACAGGGGCATAAACGCAGCAGTGATAGGATTGGAGAAGTTCGGTGAGCAAATGAAGACCCTTTGAAGTCATATTGCATGGTACCCATTCCACGGGTCTCAACTCTCCAGGTTGAAGGTATTCTTCCTTCAGCTAAAACATGCATGTGGAACCCAGAGTATGATCAACCGTGTGATCGGGAGACGTGTTCCAATATGTCTCAGTTTTCGTCCCCTGGTACTCGGGTGCAACATTCCAGACGCTTTACTAACACTCTCCCGACTTGGAGAGTCAGTGCCTTTAACCTCCTGTTTGGCCCACTTTGCAATTTCTGCGGAAGATGAACAGGAATAGGGAGAACCAATGACAGACTAGCTGGAGGTGTCTGGACGGGCAAATTTAACTCTCATTTCCCACCAGGAAGAGGAATTAACCAAAGGCTCAGCGTGCCGTGCCGGAACCAGATTAGGGCCTGAAGCAATCCTGCGGTGATGCGGCCAGCTCACGAGAAAGCGAGTTGAAGAAAGGAGCTCAGGGGCACTGTAATTCACAAACCTGCAGAGTTATAAATGACAGCTATCGTCCAAAAATATACTGAAGTAAGGCTGCCAAGAGGACTTGAAAGCGGGGCAGAATTGCAGGAAACCGATTTCAGGAGGTAGACTGGAATTGCATTTAAAGCATAGGAAAAGAGGCAGAACGTCCACAATGATGCACTTGGCGAAAAAGGGCGTATGCCTTTTTTCCTGAATATATTCAGGAAAAAACGCATACGCCCTTTTTGGCCAACCAAGCAAGCTTGCAAAGGAAATCTGCACTACAGTGAAGTCTCACTTCCCCCCGGTCAAAAGGGCCATCTGAAAAAAGTGTAAAATCCAGAAAGGCAGGACAGGCCATGGAGAACTGGGAGCCTTGTTATGCTGATGGGCGGGATGTAAATTGCCAGCAGCCACTGGGGAGAAGTGTATGGTGTTTCCTGAAACATCTAAAAAACAAAGCAACAGAGCCTAGGGCACTTCCACTTATGGTCCTATAGCTTAGGGAAATTAAAATCAAAAGACACAGCCACCCCAAAGGTTGGGACGGCTCTGTTTACAAGAACCTGGTTTACGGTACAAGTTCAATATCGCAGAAAGTGAAAAATGGATCAAGAAGTTGTGGTACTTACGTACAATGCAGTATCACTCAGCAATGAAATCTATGTCATCAGGCCCGTAGCAGCATAATGAGTGGATTCAGGTATGATGATTCTAACTGAAATAAGTCACACAGGAAAAGAAACATCATAAGATATCACTAATACACGGAATGTAAACTTGGCTACATAGGAACTGAATTCCAAAACAGAACAGGGTCTCAAATTTAGAAACCCAACTTATGCTTGCTTAAGGGGAAAGGTGAGTTGGGGTGCTGCATAAAACCAGAGATTGAAATGAGCACAGATAAAGTTCCTTAAGCCAAATATGGAATAGACAAGAGCTACTCCTTGCTCAACGAAATGGATTCAACACCCCATATTAAACACCTAAGAATGTACCTGACTAGGAAGTATCTTAAAACCTATGGATTGCTATGTCTCCGAAAGAGAATCAAGCGTGTGTGCAGGGGCATAATCGCAGCAGTGATAGGATTGGAGAGGTTCGGTGAGCAAATGAAGACCCTTTGAAGTCATATTGCATGGTACCCATTCCACGGGTCTCAACTCTCCAGGTTGAAGGTATTCTTCCTTCAGCTAAAACATGCATGTGGAACCCAGAGTATGATCAACCGTGTGATCGGGAGACGTGTTCCAATATGTGTCAGTTTTCGTCCCCTGGTACTCGGGTGCAACATTCCAGACGCTTTACTAACACTCTCCCGACTTGGAGAGTCAGTGCCTTTAACCTCCTGTTTGGCCCAGTTTGCAATTTCTGCAGAAGATGAACAGAAATAGGGAGAACCAATGACAGACCAGCTGGAGGTGTCTGGACGGGCAAATTTAACTCTCATTTCCCACCAGGAAGAGGAATTAACCAAAGGCTCAGCGTGCCGTGCCGGAACCAGATTAGGGCCTGAAGCCATCCTGCGGTGTTGCGGCCAGCTCACAAGAAAGCGAGTTGAAGAAAGGAGCTCAGGGGCACTGTAATTCACAAACCTGCAGAGTTATAAATGACAGCTATCGTCCAAAAATATACTGAAGTAAGGCTGCCAAGAGGACTTGAAAGCGGGGCAGAATTGCAGGAAACCGATTTCAGGAGGTAGACTGGAATTGCATTTAAAGCATAGGAAAAGAGGCAGAACGTCCACAATGATGCACTTGGCGAAAAAGGGCGTATGCCTTTTTTCCTGAATATATTCAGGAAAAAACGCATACGCCCTTTTTGGCCAACCAAGCAAGCTTGCAAAGGAAATCTGCACTACAGTGAAGTCTCACTTCCCCCCGGTCAAAAGGGCCATCTGAAAAAAGTGTAAAATCCAGAAAGGCAGGACAGGCCATGGAGAACTGGGAGCCTTGTTATGCTGATGGGCGGGATGTAAATTGCCAACAGCCACTGGGGAGAAGTGTATGGTGTTTCCTGAAACATCTAAAAAACAAAGCAACAGAGCCTAGGGCACTTCCACTTATGGTCCTATAGCTTAGGGAAATTAAAATCAAAAGACACAGCCACCCCAAAGGTTGGGACGGCTCTGTTTACAAGAACCTGGTTTACGGTACAAGTTCAATATCGCAGAAAGTGAAAAATGGATAAAGAAGTTGTGGTACTTACGTACAATGCAGTATCACTCAGCAATGAAATCTATGTCATCAGGCCCGTAGCAGCATAATGAGTGGATTCAGGTATGATGATTCTAACTGAAATAAGTCACACAGGAAAAGAAACATCATAAGATATCACTAATACACGGAATGTAAACTTGGCTACATAGGAACTGAATTCCAAAACAGAACAGGGTCTCAAATTTAGAAACCCAACTTATGCTTGCTTAGGGGAAAGGTGAGTTGGGGTGCTGCATAAAACCAGAGATTGAAATGAGCACAGATAAATTTCCTTAAGCCAAATATGGAATAGACAAGAGCTACTCCTTGCTCAACGAAATGGATTCAACACCCCATATTAAACACCTAAGAATGTACCTGACTAGGAAGTATCTTAAAACCTATGGATTGCTATGTCTCCGAAAGAGAATCAAGCGTGTGTGCAGGGGCATAATCGCAGCAGTGATAGGATTGGAGAGGTTCGGTGAGCAAATGAAGACCCTTTGAAGTCATATTGCATGGTACCCATTCCACGGGTCTCAACTCTCCAGGTTGAAGGTATTCTTCCTTCAGCTAAAACATGCATGTGGAACCAAGAGTATGATCAACCGTGTGATCGGGAGACGTGTTCCAATATGTGTCAGTTTTCGTCCCCTGGTACTCGGGTGCAACATTCCAGACGCTTTACTAACACTCTCCCGACTTGGAGAGTCAGTGCCTTTAACCTCCTGTTTGGCCCAGTTTGCAATTTCTGCGGAAGATGAACAGAAATAGGGAGAACCAATGACAGACCAGCTGGAGGTGTCTGGACGGGCAAATTTAACTCTCATTTCCCACCAGGAAGAGGAATTAACCAAAGGCTCAGCGTGCCGTGCCGGAACCAGATTAGGGCCTGAAGCCATCCTGCGGTGTTGCGGCCAGCTCACAAGAAAGCGAGTTGAAGAAAGGAGCTCAGGGGCACTGTAATTCACAAACCTGCAGAGTTATAAATGACAGCTATCGTCCAAAAATATACTGAAGTAAGGCTGCCAAGAGGACTTGAAAGCGGGGCAGAATTGCAGGAAACCGATTTCAGGAGGTAGACTGGAATTGCATTTAAAGCATAGGAAAAGAGGCAGAACGTCCACAATGATGCACTTGGCCCAAAAGGGCGTATGCCTTTTTTCCTGAATATATTCAGGAAAAAATGCATACGCCCTTTTTGGCCAACCAAGCAAGCTTGCAAAGGAAATCTGCACTACAGTGAAGTCTCACTTCCCCCCGGTCAAAAGGGCCATCTGAAAAAAGTGTAAAATCCAGAAAGGCAGGACAGGCCATGGAGAACTGGGAGCCTTGTTATGCTGATGGGCGGGATGTAAATTGCCAACAGCCACTCGGGAGAAGTGTATGGTGTTTCCTGAAACATCTAAAAATCAAAGCAACAGAGCCTAGGGCACTTCCACTTATGGTCCTATAGCTTAGGGAAATTAAAATCAAAAAGACACAGCCACCCCAAATGTTGGGACGGCTCTGTTTACAAGAACCTGGTTTACGGTACAAGTTCAATATCGCAGAAAGTGAAAAATGGATAAAGAAGTTGTGGTACTTACGTACAATGCAGTATCACTCAGCAATGAAATCTATGTCATCAGGCCCGTAGCAGCATAATGAGTGGATTCAGGTATGATGATTCTAACTGAAATAAGTCACACAGGAAAAGAAACATCATAAGATATCACTAATACACGGAATGTAAACTTGGCTACATAGGAACTGAATTCCAAAACAGAACAGGGTCTCAAATTTAGAAACCCAACTTATGCTTGCTTAAGGGGAAAGGTGAGTTGGGGTGCTGCATAAAACCAGAGATTGAAATGAGCACAGATAAAGTTCCTTAAGCCAAATATGGAATAGACAAGAGCTACTCCTTGCTCAACGAAATGGATTCAACACCCCATATTAAACACCTAAGAATGTACCTGACTAGGAAGTATCTTAAAACCTATGGATTGCTATGTCTCCGAAAGAGAATCAAGCGTGTGTGCAGGGGCATAATCGCAGCAGTGATAGGATTGGAGAAGTACGGTGAGCAAATGAAGACCCTTTGAAATCATATTGCATGGTACCCATTCCACGGGTCTCAACTCTCCAGGTTGAAGGTATTCTTCCTTCAGCTAAAACATGCATGTGGAACCCAGAGTATGATCAACCGTGTGATCGGGAGACGTGTTCCAATATGTGTCAGTTTTCGTCCCCTGGTACTCGGGTGCAACATTCCAGACGCTTTACTAACACTCTCCCGACTTGGAGAGTCAGTGCCTTTAACCTCCTGTTTGGCCCACTTTGCAATTTCTGCGGAAGATGAACAGGAATAGGGAGAACCAATGACAGACTAGCTGGAGGTGTCTGGACGGGCAAATTTAACTCTCATTTCCCACCAGGAAGAGGAATTAACCAAAGGCTCAGCGTGCCGTGCCGGAACCAGATTAGGGCCTGAAGCAATCCTGCGGTGATGCGGCCAGCTCACGAGAAAGCGAGTTGAAGAAAGGAGCTCAGGGGCACTGTAATTCACAAACCTGCAGAGTTATAAATGACAGCTATCGTCCAAAAATATACTGAAGTAAGGCTGCCAAGAGGACTTGAAAGCGGGGCAGAATTGCAGGAAACCGATTTCAGGAGGTAGACTGGAATTGCATTTAAAGCATAGGAAAAGAGGCAGAACGTCCACAATGATGCACTTGGCCCAAAAGGGCGTATGCCTTTTTTCCTGAATATATTCAGGAAAAAACGCATACGCCCTTTTTGGCCAACCAAGCAAGCTTGCAAAGGAAATCTGCACTACAGTGAAGTCTCACTTCCCCCCGGTCAAAAGGGCCATCTGAAAAAAGTGTAAAATCCAGAAAGGCAGGACAGGCCATGGAGAACTGGGAGCCTTGTTATGCTGATGGGCGGGATGTAAATTGCCAACAGCCACTCGGGAGAAGTGTATGGTGTTTCCTGAAACATCTAAAAAACAAAGCAACAGAGCCTAGGGCACTTCCACTTATGGTCCTATAGCTTAGGGAAATTAAAATCAAAAGACACAGCCACCCCAAAGGTTGGGACGGCTCTGTTTACAAGAACCTGGTTTACGGTACAAGTTCAATATCGCAGAAAGTGAAAAATGGATAAAGAAGTTGTGGTACTTACGTACAATGCAGTATCACTCAGCAATGAAATCTATGTCATCAGGCCCGTAGCAGCATAATGAGTGGATTCAGGTATGATGATTCTAACTGAAATAAGTCACACAGAAAAAGAAACATCATAAGATATCACTAATACACGGAATGTAAACTTGGCTACATAGGAACTGAATTCCAAAACAGAACAGGGTCTCAAATTTAGAAACCCAACTTATGCTTGCTTAAGGGGAAAGGTGAGTTGGGGTGCTGCATAAAACCAGAGATTGAAATGAGCACAGATAAAGTTCCTTAAGCCAAATATGGAATAGACAAGAGCTACTCCTTGCTCAACGAAATGGATTCAACACCCCATATTAAACACCTAAGAATGTACCTGACTAGGAAGTATCTTAAAACCTATGGATTGCTATGTCTCCGAAAGAGAATCAAGCGTGTGTGCAGGGGCATAATCGCAGCAGTGATAGGATTGGAGAGGTTCGGTGAGCAAATGAAGACCCTTTGAAGTCATATTGCATGGTACCCATTCCACGGGTCTCAACTCTCCAGGTTGAAGGTATTCTTCCTTCAGCTAAAACATGCATGTGGAACCCAGAGTATGATCAACCGTGTGATCGGGAGACGTGTTCCAATATGTGTCAGTTTTCGTCCCCTGGTACTCGGGTGCAACATTCCAGACGCTTTACTAACACTCTCCCGACTTGGAGAGTCAGTGCCTTTAACCTCCTGTTTGGCCCAGTTTGCAATTTCTGCAGAAGATGAACAGAAATAGGGAGAATCAATGACAGACCAGCTGGAGGTGTCTGGACGGGCAAATTTAACTCTCATTTCCCACCAGGAAGAGGAATTAACCAAAGGCTCAGCGTGCCGTGCCGGAACCAGATTAGGGCCTGAAGCCATCCTGCGGTGTTGCGGCCAGCTCACGAGAAAGCGAGTTGAAGAAAGGAGCTCAGGGGCACTGTAATTCACAAACCTGCAGAGTTATAAATGACAGCTATCGTCCAAAAATATACTGAAGTAAGGCTGCCAAGAGGACTTGAAAGCGGGGCAGAATTGCAGGAAACCGATTTCAGGAGGTAGACTGGAATTGCATTTAAAGCATAGGAAAAGAGGCAGAACGTCCACAATGATGCACTTGGCCAAAAAGGGCGTATGCCTGTTTTCCTGAATATATTCAGGAAAAAATGCATACGCCCTTTTTGGCCAACCAAGCAAGCTTGCAAAGGAAATCTGCACTACAATGAAGTCTCACTTCCCCCCGGTCAAAAGGGCCATCTGAAAAAAGTGTAAAATCCAGAAAGGCAGGACAGGCCATGGAGAACTGGGAGCCCTGTTATGCTGATGGGCGGGATGTAAATTGCCAACAGCCACTCGGGAGAAGTGTATGGTGTTTCCTGAAACATCTAAAAATCAAAGCAACAGAGCCTAGGGCACTTCCACTTATGGTCCTATAGCTTAGGGAAATTAAAATCAAAAAGACACAGCCACCCCAAATGTTGGGACGGCTCTGTTTACAAGAACCTGGTTTACGGTACAAGTTCAATATCGCAGAAAGTGAAAAATGGATAAAGAAGTTGTGGTACTTACGTACAATGCAGTATCACTCAGCAATGAAATCTATGTCATCAGGCCCGTAGCAGCATAATGAGTGGATTCAGGTATGATGATTCTAACTGAAATAAGTCACACAGAAAAAGAAACATCATAAGATATCACTAATACACGGAATGTAAACTTGGCTACACAGGAACTGAATTACAAAACAGAACAGGTTCTCAAATTTAGAAAACCAACTTATGCTTGCTTAAGGGGAAAGGTGAGTTGGGGTGCTGCATAAAACCAGAGATTGAAATGAGCACAGATAAAGTTCCTTAAGCCAAATATGGAATAGACAAGAGCTACTCCTTGCTCAACGAAATGGACTCAACACCCCATATTAAATTCCTAAGAATGTACCTGACTAGGAAGTATCTTAAAACCTATGGATTGCTATGTCTCCGAAAAAGAATCAAGCGTGTGTACAGGGGCATAAACGCAGCAGTGATAGGATTGGAGAAGTTCGGTGAGCAAATGAAGACCCTTTGAAGTCATATTGCATGGTACCCATTCCACGGGTCTCAACTCTCCAGGTTGAAGGTATTCTTCCTTCAGCTAAAACATGCATGTGGAACCCAGAGTATGATCAACCGTGTGATCGGGAGACGTGTTCCAATATGTGTCAGTTTTCGTCCCCTGGTACTCGGGTGCAACATTCCAGACGCTTTACTAACACTCTCCCGACTTGGAGAGTCAGTGCCTTTAACCTCCTGTTTGGCCCACTTTGCAATTTCTGCGGAAGATGAACAGGAATAGGGAGAACCAATGACAGACTAGCTGGAGGTGTCTGGACGGGCAAATTTAACTCTCATTTCCCACCAGGAAGAGGAATTAACCAAAGGCTCAGCGTGCCGTGCCGGAACCAGATTAGGGCCTGAAGCAATCCTGCGGTGATGTGGCCAGCTCACGAGAAAGCGACTTGAAGAAAGGAGCTCAGGGGCACTGTAATTCACAAACCTGCAGAGTTATAAATGACAGCTATCATCCAAAAATATACTGAAGTAAGGCTGCCAAGAGGACTTGAAAGCGGGGCAGAATTGCAGGAAACCGATTTCAGGAGGTAGACTGGAATTGCATTTAAAGCATAGGAAAAGAGGCAGAACGTCCACAATGATGCACTTGGCGAAAAAGGGCGTATGCATTTTTTCCTGAATATATTCAGGAAAAAACGCATACGCCCTTTTTGGCCAACCAAGCAAGCTTGCAAAGGAAATCTGCACTACAGTGAAGTCTCACTTCCCCCCGGTCAAAAGGGCCATCTGAAAAAAGTGTAAAATCCAGAAAGGCAGGACAGGCCATGGAGAACTGGGAGCCTTGTTATGCTGATGGGCGGGATGTAAATTGCCAACAGCCACTCGGGAGAAGTGTATGGTGTTTCCTGAAACATCTAAAAAACAAAGCAACAGAGCCTAGGGCACTTCCACTTATGGTCCTATAGCTTAGGGAAATTAAAATCAAAAGACACAGCCACCCCAAAGGTTGGGACGGCTCTGTTTACAAGAACCTGGTTTACGGTACAAGTTCAATATCGCAGAAAGTGAAAAATGGATAAAGAAGTTGTGGTACTTACGTACAATGCAGTATCACTCAGCAATGAAATCTATGTCATCAGGCCCGTAGCAGCATAATGAGTGGATTCAGGTATGATGATTCTAACTGAAATAAGTCACACAGGAAAAGAAACATCATAAGATATCACTAATACACGGAATGTAACCTTGGCTACACAGGAACTGAATTACAAAACAGAACAGGGTCTCAAATTTAGAAACCCAACTTATGCTTGCTTAAGGGGAAAGGTGAGTTGGGGTGCTGCATAAAACCAGAGATTGAAATGAGAACAGATAAAGTTCCTTAAGCCAAATATGGATTAGACAAGAGCTACTCCTTGCTCAACGAAATGGACTCAACACCCCATATTAAATGCCTAAGAGTGTACCTGGCTAGGAAGTATCTTAAAACCTATGGATTGCTATGTCTCTGAAAGAGAATCAAGCATGTGTACAGGGGCCTAAACGCAGCAGTGATAGGATTGGAGAAGTTCGGTGAGCAAATGAAGACCCTTTGAAGTCATATTGCATGGTACCCATTCCACGGGTCTCAACTCTCCAGGTTGAAGGTATTCTTCCTTCAGCTAAAACATGCATGTGGAACCCAGAGTATGATCAACCGTGTGATCGGGAGACGTGTTCCAATATGTGTCAGTTTTCGTCCCCTGGTACTCGGGTGCAACATTCCAGACGCTTTACTAACACTCTCCCGACTTGGAGAGTCAGTGCCTTTAACCTCCTGTTTGGCCCAGTTTGCAATTTCTGCGGAAGATGAACAGGAATAGGGAGAACCAATGACAGACTAGCTGGAGGTGTCTGGATGGGCAAATTTAACTCTCATTTCCCACCAGGAAGAGGAATTAACCAAAGGCTCAGCGTGCCGTGCCGGAACCAGATTAGGGCCTGAAGCAATCCTGCGGTGTTGCGGCCAGCTCACGAGAAAGCGAGTTGAAGAAAGGAGCTCAGGGGCACTGTAATCCACAAACCTGCAGAGTTATAAATGACAGCTATCGTCCAAAAATATACTGAAGTAAGGCTGCCAAGAGGACTTGAAAGCGGGGCAGAATTGCAGGAAACCGATTTCAGGAGGTAGACTGGAATTGCATTTAAAGCATAGGAAAAGAGGCAGAACGTCCACAATGATGCACTTGGCCAAAAAGGGCGTATGCGTTTTTTCATGAATATATTCAGGAAAAAACGCATACGCCCTTTTTGGCCAACCAAGCAAGCTTGCAAAGGAAATCTGCACTACAATGAAGTCTCACTTCCCCCCGGTCAAAAGGGCCATCTGAAAAAAGTGTAAAATCCAGAAAGGCAGGACAGGCCATGGAGAACTGGGAGCCTTGTTATGCTGATGGGCGGGATGTAAATTGCCAACAGCCACTCGGGAGAGGTGTATGGTGTTTCCTGAAACATCTAAAAAACAAAGCAACAGAGCCTAGGGCACTTCCACTTATGGTCCTATAGCTTAGGGAAATTAAAATCAAAACGACACAGCCACCCCAAAGGTTGGGACGGCTCTGTTTACAAGAACCTGGTTTACGGTACAAGTTCAATATCGCAGAAAGTGAAAAATGGATAAAGAAGTTGTGGTACTTACGTACAATGCAATATCACTCAGCAATGAAATCTATGTCATCAGGCCCATAGCAGCATAATGAGTGGATTCAGGTATGATGATTCTAACTGAAATAAGTCACACAGGAAAAGAAACATCATAAGATATCACTAATACACGGAATGTAAACTTGGCTACATAGGAACTGAATTACAAAACAGCACAGGGTCTCAAATGTAGAAAACCAACTTATGCTTGCTTAAGGGGAAAGGTGAGTTGGGGTGCTGCATAAAACCAGAGATTGAAATGAGCACAGATAATATTCCTTAAGCCAAATATGGAATAGACAAGAGCTACTCCTTGCTCAACGAAATGGACTCAACACCCCATATTAAATGCCTAAGAGTGTACCTGACTAGGAAGTATCTTAAAACCTATGGATTGCTATGTCTCTGAAAGAGAATCAGGCGTGTGTACAGGGGCCTAAACGCAGCAGTGATAGGATTGGAGAAGTTCGGTGAGCAAATGAAGACCCTTTGAAGTCATATTGCATGGTACCCATTCCATGGGTCTCAACTCTCCAGGTTTAAGGTATTCTTCCTTCAGCTAAAACATGCATGTGGAACCCAGAGTATGATCAACCGTGTGATCGGGAGACGTGTTCCAATATGTCTCAGTTTTCGTCCCCTGGTACTCGGGTGCAACATTCCAGACACTTTACTAACACTCTCCCGACTTGGAGAGTCATTGCCTTTAACCTCCTGTTTGGCCCAGTTTGCAATTTCTGCGGAAGATGAACAGGAATAGGGAGAACCAATGACAGACTAGCTGGAGGTGTCTGGACGGGCAAATTTAACTCTCATTTCCCACCAGGAAGAGGAATTAACCAAAGGCTCAGCGTGCACTGCCGGAACCAAATTAGGGCCTGAAGCCATCCTGCGGTGTTGTGGCCAGCTCACAAGAAAGCGAGTTGAAGAAAGGAGCTCAGGGGCACTGTAATTCACAAACCTGCAGAGTTATAAATGACAGCTATCGTCCAAAAATATACTGAAGTAAGGCTGCCAAGAGGACTTGAAAGCGGGGCAGAATTGCAGGAAACCGATTTCAGGAGGTAGCCTGGAATTGCATTTAAAGCATAGGAAAAGAGGCAGAACGTCCACAATGATGCACTTGGCCAAAAAGGGCGTATGCGTTTTTTCCTGAATATATTCAGGAAAAAACGCATACGCCCTTTTTGGCCAACCAAGCAAGCTTGCAAAGGAAATCTGCACTACAATGAAGTCTCACTTCCCGCCGGTCAAAAGGGCCATCTGAAAAAAGTGTAAAATCCAGAAAGGCAGGACAGGCCATGGAGAACTGGGAGCCTTGTTATGCTGATGGGCGGGATGTAAATTGCCAACAGCCACTGGGGAGAAGTGTATGGTGTTTCCTGAAACATCTAAAAAACAAAGCAACAGAGCCTAGGGCACTTCCACTTATGGCCCTATAGCTTAGGGAAATTAAAATCAAAAAGACACAGCCACCCCAAAGTTTGGGACGGCTCTGTTTACAAGAACCTGGTTTACGGTACAAGTTCAATATCGCAGAAAGTGAAAAATGGATAAAGAAGTTGTGGTACTTACGTACAATGTAGTATCACTCAGCAATGAAATCTATGTCATCAGGCCCGTAGCAGCATAATGAGTGGATTCAGGTATGATGATTCTAACTGAAATAAGTCACACAGAAAAAGAAACATCATAAGATATCACTAATACACGGAATGTAACCTTGGCTACACAGGAACTGAATTACAAAACAGAACAGGGTCTCAAATTTAGAAACCCAACTTATGCTTGCTTAAGGGGAAAGGTGAGTTGGGGTGCTGCATAAAACCAGAGATTGAAATGAGAACAGATAAAGTTCCTTAAGCCAAATATGGATTAGACAAGAGCTACTCCTTGCTCAACGAAATGGACTCAACACCCCATATTAAATGCCTAAGAGTGTACCTGACTAGGAAGTATCTTAAAACCTATGAATTGCTATGTCTCTGAAAGAGAATCAAGCGTGTGTACAGGGGCATAAACGCAGCAGTGATAGGATTGGAGAAGTTCGGTGAGCAAATGAAGACCCTTTGAAGTCATATTGCATGGTACCCATTCCATGGGTCTCAACTCTCCCGGTTTAAGGTATTCTTCCTTCAGCTAAAACATGCATGTGGAACCCAGAGTATGATCAACCGTGTGATCGGGAGACGTGTTCCAATTTGTGTCAATTTTCGTCCCCTGTTACTCGGGTGCAACATTCCAGACGCTTTACTAACACTCTCCCGACTTGGAGAGTCAGTGCCTTTAACCTCCTGTTTGGCCCAGTTTGCAATTTCTGCGGAAGATGAACAGGAATAGGGAGAACCAATGACAGACTAGCTGGAGGTGTCTGGAATGGCAAATTTAACTCTCATTTCCCACCAGGAAGAGGAATTAACCAAAGGCTCAGCGTGCCGTGCCGGAACCAGATTAGGGCCTGAAGCCATCCTGCGGTGTTGTGGCCAGCTCACAAGAAAGCGACTTGAAGAATGGAGCTCAGGGGCACTGTAATTCACAAACCTGCAGAGTTATAAATGACAGCTATCGTCCAAAAATATACTGAAGTAAGGCTGCCAAGAGGACTTGAAAGCGGGGCAGAATTGCAGGAAACCGATTTCAGGAGGTAGCCTGGAATTGCATTTAAAGCATAGGAAAAGAGGCAGAACGTCCACAATGATGCACTTGGCCAAAAAGGGCGTATGCGTTTTTTCCTGAATATATTCAGGAAAAAACGCATACGCCCTTTTTGGCCAACCAAGCAAGCTTGCAAAGGAAATCTGCACTACAATGAAGTCTCACTTCCCCCCGGTCAAAAGGGCCATCTGAAAAAAGTGTAAAATCCAGAAAGGCAGGACAGGCCATGGAGAACTGGGAGCCTTGTTATGCTGATGGGCGGGATGTAAATTGCCAACAGCCACTCGGGAGAAGTGTATGGTGTTTCCTGAAACATCTAAAAAACAAAGCAACAGAGCCTAGGGCACTTCCACTTATGGTCCTATAGCTTAGGGAAATTAAAATCAAAACGACACAGCCACCCCAAAGGTTGGGACGGCTCTGTTTACAAGAACCTGGTTTACGGTACAAGTTCAATATCGCAGAAAGTGAAAAATGGATAAAGAAGTTGTGGTACTTACGTACAATGCAATATCACTCAGCAATGAAATCTATGTCATCAGGCCCATAGCAGCATAATGAGTGGATTCAGGTATGATGATTCTAACTGAAATAAGTCACACAGGAAAAGAAACATCATAAGATATCACTAATACACGGAATGTAAACTTGGCTACATAGGAACTGAATTACAAAACAGAACAGGGTCTCAAATTTAGAAAACCAACTTATGCTTGCTTAAGGGGAAAGGTGAGTTGGGGTGCTGCATAAAACCAGAGATTGAAATGAGCACAGATAATGTTCCTTAAGCCAAATATGGAATAGACAAGAGCTACTCCTTGCTCAACGAAATGGACTCAACACCCCATATTAAATGCCTAAGAGTGTACCTGACTAGGAAGTATCTTAAAACCTATGGATTGCTATGTCTCTGAAAGAGAATCAGGCGTGTGTACAGGGGCCTAAACGCAGCAGTGATAGGATTGGAGAAGTTCGGTGAGCAAATGAAGACCCTTTGAAGTCATATTGCATGGTACCCATTCCACGGGTCTCAACTCTCCAGGTTGAAGGTATTCTTCTTTCAGCTAAAACATGCATGTGGAACCCAGAGTATGATCAACCGTGTGATCGGGAGACGTGTTCCAATATGTGTCAGTTTTCGTCCCCTGGTACTCGGGTGCAACATTCCAGACGCTTTACTAACACTCTCCCGACTTGGAGAGTCAGTGCCTTTAACCTCCTGTTTGGCCCAGTTTGCAATTTCTGCGGAAGATGAACAGGAATAGGGAGAACCAATGACAGACTAGCTGGAGGTGTCTGGACGGGCAAATTTAACTCTCATTTCCCACCAGGAAGAGGAATTAACCAAAGGCTCAGCGGGCCGTGCCGGAACCAGATTAGGGCCTGAAGCCATCCTGCGGTGTTGTGGCCAGCTCACAAGAAAGCGACTTGAAGAAAGGAGCTCAGGGGCACTGTAATTCACAAACCTGCAGAGTTATAAATGACAGCTATCGTCCAAAAATATACTGAAGTAAGGCTGCCAAGAGGACTTGAAAGCGGGGCAGAATTGCAGGAAACCGATTTCAGGAGGTAGACTGGAATTGCATTGAAAGCATAGGAAAAGAGGCAGAACGTCCACAATGATGCACTTGGCCAAAAAGGGCGTATGCGTTTTTTCCTGAATATATTCAGGAAAAAACGCATACGCCCTGTTTGGCCAACCAAGCAAGCTTGCAAAGGAAATCTGCACTACAGTGAAGTCTCACATCACCCCGGTCAAAAGGGCCATCTGAATAAAGTGTAAAATCCAGAAAGGCAGGACAGGCCATGGAGAACTGGGAGCCTTGTTATGCTGATGGGCGGGATGTAAATTGCCAACAGCCACTCGGGAGAAGTGTATGGTGTTTCCTGAAACATCTAAAAAACAAAGCAACAGAGCCTAGGGCACTTCCACTTATGGTCCTATAGCTTAGGGAAATTAAAATAAAAAGACACAGCCACCCCAAAGGTTGGGACGGCTCTGTTTACAAGAACCTGGTTTACTGTACAAGTTCAATATCGCAGAAAGTGAAAAATGGATAAAGAAGTTGTGGTACTTACGTACAATGCAGTATCACTCAGCAATGAAATCTATGTCATCAGGCCCGTAGCAGCATAATGAGTGGATTCAGGTATGATGATTCTAACTGAAATAAGTCACACAGGAAAAGAAACATCATAAGATATCACTAATACACGGAATGTAAACTTGGCTACACAGGAACTGAATTCCAAAACAGAAGAGGGTCTCAAATTTAGAAACCCAACTTATGCTTGCTTAAGGGGAAAGGTGAGTTGGGGTGCTGCATAAAACCAGAGATTGAAATGAGCACAGATAAAGTTCCTTAAGCCAAATATGGAATAGACAAGAGCTACTCCTTGCTCAACGAAATGGACTCAACACCCCATATTAAATGCCTAAGAGTGTACCTGACTAGGAAGTATCTTAAAACCTATGGATTGCTATGTCTCTGAAAGAGAATCAGGCGTGTGTACAGGGGCCTAAACGCAGCAGTGATAGGATTGGAGAAGTTCGGTGAGCAAATGAAGACCCTTTGAAGTCATATTGCATGGTACCCATTCCATGGGTCTCAACTCTCCAGGTTTAAGGAATTCTTCCTTCAGCTAAAACATGCATGTGGAACCCAGAGTATGATCAACCGTGTGATCGGGAGACGTGTTCCAATATGTCTCAGTTTTCGTCCCCTGGTACTCGGGTGCAACATTCCAGACACTTTACTAACACTCTCCCGACTTGGAGAGTCATTGCCTTTAACCTCCTGTTTGGCTCAGTTTGTAATTTCTGCGGAAGATGAACAGGAATAGGGAGAACCAATGACAGACTAGCTGGAGGTGTCTGGACGGGCAAATTTAACTCTCATTTCCCACCAGGAAGAGGAATTAACCAAAGGCTCAGCGTGCACTGCCGGAACCAGATTAGGGCCTGAAGCCATCCTGCGGTGTTGTGGCCAGCTCACAAGAAAGCGAGTTGAAGAAAGGAGCTCAGGGGCACTGTAATTCACAAACCTGCAGAGTTATAAATGACAGCTATCGTCCAAAAATATACTGAAGTAAGGCTGCCAAGAGGACTTGAAAGCGGGGCAGAATTGCAGGAAACCGATTTCAGGAGGTAGACTGGAATTGCATTTAAAGCATAGGAAAAGAGGCAGAACGTCCACAATGATGACCTTGGCCAAAAAGGGCGTATGCGTTTTTTCCTGAATATATTCAGGAAAAAACGCATACGCCCTTTTTGGCCAACCAAGCAAGCTTGCAAAGGAAATCTGCACTACAATGAAGTCTCACTTCCCGCCGGTCAAAAGGGCCATCTGAAAAAAGTGTAAAATCCAGAAAGGCAGGACAGGCCATGGAGAACTGGGAGCCTTGTTATGCTGACGGGCCGGATGTCAATTGCCAACAGCCACTGGGGAGAAGTGTATGGTGTTTCCTGAAACATCTAAAAAACAAAGCAACAGAGCCTAGGGCACTTCCACTTATGGCCCTATAGCTTAGGGAAATTAAAATCAAAAAGACACAGCCACCCCAAAGGTTGGGACGGCTCTGTTTACAAGAACCTGGTTTACGGTACAAGTTCAATATCGCAGAAAGTGAAAAATGGATAAAGAAGTTGTGGTACTTACGTACAATGCAGTATCACTCAGCAATGAAATCTATGTCATCAGGCCCGTAGCAGCATAATGAGTGGATTCAGGTATGATGATTCTAACTGAAATAAGTCACACAGAAAAAGAAACATCATAAGATATCACTAATACACGGAATGTAAACTTGGCTACACAGGAACTGAATTACAAAACAGAACAGGGTCTCAAATTTAGAAACCCAACTTATGCTTGCTTAAGGGGAAAGGTGAGTTGGGGTGCTGCATAAAACCAGAGATTGAAATGAGAACAGATAAAGTTCCTTAAGCCAAATATGGATTAGACAAGAGCTACTCCTTGCTCAACGAAATGGACTCAACACCCCATATTAAATGCCTAAGTGTGTACCTGACTAGGAAGTATCTTAAAACCTATGAAATGCTATGTCTCTGAAAGAGAATCAAGCGTGTGTACAGGGGCATAAACGCAGCAGTGATAGGATTGGAGAAGTTCGGTGAGCAAATGAAGACCCTTTGAAGTCATATTGCATGGTACCCATTCCATGGGTCTCAACTCTCCCGGTTTAAGGTATTCTTCCTTCAGCTAAAACATGCATGTGGAACCCAGAGTATGATCAAC
This sequence comes from Lagenorhynchus albirostris, assembly GCF_949774975.1. Classification (NCBI taxonomy): domain Eukaryota; kingdom Metazoa; phylum Chordata; class Mammalia; order Artiodactyla; family Delphinidae; genus Lagenorhynchus; species Lagenorhynchus albirostris. The sequence goes on along the minus strand of NC_083098.1, from coordinate 57,963,040 downwards.
CGTGTGATCGGGAGACGTGTTCCAATTTGTGTCAATTTTCGTCCCCTGTTACTCGGGTGCAACATTCCAGACGCTTTACTAACACTCTCCCGACTTGGAGAGTCAGTGCCTTTAACCTCCTGTTTGGCCCAGTTTGCAATTTCTGCGGAAGATGAACAGGAATAGGGAGAACCAATGACAGACTAGCTGGAGGTGTCTGGAATGGCAAATTTAACTCTCATTTCCCACCAGGAAGAGGAATTAACCAAAGGCTCAGCGTGCCGTGCCGGAACCAGATTAGGGCCTGAAGCCATCCTGCGGTGTTGTTGCCAGCTCACAAGAAAGCGACTTGAAGAATGGAGCTCAGGGGCACTGTAATTCACAAACCTGCAGAATTATAAATGACAGCTATCGTCCAAAAATATACTGAAGTAAGGCTGCCAAGAGGACTTGAAAGCGGGGCAGAATTGCAGGAAACCGATTTCAGGAGGTAGACTGGAATTGCATTTAAAGCATAGGAAAAGAGGCAGAACGTCCACAATGATGCACTTGGCCAAAAAGGGCGTATGCGTTTTTTCCTGAATATATTCAGGAAAAAACGCATACGCCCTTTTTGGCCAACCAAGCAAGCTTGCAAAGGAAATCTGCACTACAATGAAGTCTCACTTCCCCCCGGTCAAAAGGGCCATCTGAAAAAAGTGTAAAATCCAGAAAGGCAGGACAGGCCATGGAGAACTGGGAGCCTTGTTATGCTGATGGGCGGGATGTAAATTGCCAACAGCCACTCGGGAGAAGTGTATGGTGTTTCCTGAAACATCTAAAAAACAAAGCAACAGAGCCTAGGGCACTTCCACTTATGGTCCTATAGCTTAGGGAAATTAAAATCAAAACGACACAGCCACCCCAAAGGTTGGGACGGCTCTGTTTACAAGAACCTGGTTTACGGTACAAGTTCAATATCGCAGAAAGTGAAAAATGGATAAAGAAGTTGTGGTACTTACGTACAATGCAATATCACTCAGCAATGAAATCTATGTCATCAGGCCCATAGCAGCATAATGAGTGGATTCAGGTATGATGATTCTAACTGAAATAAGTCACACAGGAAAAGAAACATCATAAGATATCACTAATACACGGAATGTAAACTTGGCTACATAGGAACTGAATTACAAAACAGAACAGGGTCTCAAATTTAGAAAACCAACTTATGCTTGCTTAAGGGGAAAGGTGAGTTGGGGTGCTGCATAAAACCAGAGATTGAAATGAGCACAGATAATGTTCCTTAAGCCAAATATGGAATAGACAAGAGCTACTCCTTGCTCAACGAAATGGACTCAACACCCCATATTAAATGCCTAAGAGTGTACCTGACTAGGAAGTATCTTAAAACCTATGGATTGCTATGTCTCTGAAAGAGAATCAGGCGTGTGTACAGGGGCCTAAACGCAGCAGTGATAGGATTGGAGAAGTTCGGTGAGCAAATGAAGACCCTTTGAAGTCATATTGCATGGTACCCATTCCACGGGTCTCAACTCTCCAGGTTGAAGGTATTCTTCTTTCAGCTAAAACATGCATGTGGAACCCAGAGTATGATCAACCGTGTGATCGGGAGACGTGTTCCAATATGTGTCAGTTTTCGTCCCCTGGTACTCGGGTGCAACATTCCAGACGCTTTACTAACACTCTCCCGACTTGGAGAGTCAGTGCCTTTAACCTCCTGTTTGGCCCAGTTTGCAATTTCTGCGGAAGATGAACAGGAATAGGGAGAACCAATGACAGACTAGCTGGAGGTGTCTGGACGGGCAAATTTAACTCTCATTTCCCACCAGGAAGAGGAATTAACCAAAGGCTCAGCGTGCCATGCCGGAACCAGATTAGGGCCTGAAGCAATCCTGCGGTGATGCGGCAAGCTCACGAGAAAGCGAGTTGAAGAAAGGAGCTCAGGGGCACTGTAATTCACAAACCTGCAGAGTTATAAATGACAGCTATCGTCCAAAAATATACTGAAGTAAGGCTGCCAAGAGGACTTGAAAGCGGGGCAGAATTGCAGGAAACCGATTTCAGGAGGTAGACTGGAATTGCATTTAAAGCATAGGAAAAGAGGCAGAACGTCCACAATGATGCACTTGGCCAAAAAGGGCGTATGCGTTTTTTCCTGAATATATTCAGGAAAAAACGCATACGCCCTGTTTGGCCAACCAAGCAAGCTTGCAAAGGAAATCTGCACTACAGTGAAGTCTCACTTCCCCCCGGTCAAAAGGGCCATCTGAATAAAGTGTAAAATCCAGAAAGGCAGGACAGGCCATGGAGAACTGGGAGCCTTGTTATGCTGATGGGCGGGATGTAAATTGCCAACAGCCACTCGGGAGAAGTGTATGGTGTTTCCTGAAACATCTAAAAAACAAAGCAACAGAGCCTAGGGCACTTCCACTTATGGTCCTATAGCTTAGGGAAATTAAAATCAAAAGACACAGCCACCCCAAAGGTTGGGACGGCTCTGTTTACAAGAACCTGGTTTACGGTACAAGTTCAATATCGCAGAAAGTGAAAAATGGATAAAGAAGTTGTGGTACTTACGTACAATGCAGTATCACTCAGCAATGAAATCTATGTCATCAGGCCCGTAGCAGCATAATGAGTGGATTCAGGTATGATGATTCTAACTGAAATAAGTCACACAGGAAAAGAAACATCATAAGATATCACTAATACACGGAATGTAAACTTGGCTACACAGGAACTGAATTACAAAACAGAAGAGGGTCTCAAATTTAGAAACCCAACTTATGCTTGCTTAAGGGGAAAGGTGAGTTGGGGTGCTGCATAAAACCAGAGATTGAAATGAGCACAGATAAAGTTCCTTAAGCCAAATATGGAATAGACAAGAGCTACTCCTTGCTCAACGAAATGGACTCAACACCCCATATTAAATGCCTAAGAGTGTACCTGACTAGGAAGTATCTTAAAACCTATGGATTGCTATGTCTCCGAAAGAGAATCAAGCGTGTGTACAGGGGCATAAACGCAGCAGTGATAGGACTGGAGAGGTTCGGTGAGCAAATGAAGACCCTTTGAAGTCATATTGCATGGTACCCATTCCACGGGTCTCAACTCTCCAGGTTTAAGGTATTCTTCCTTCAGCTAAAACATGCATGTGGAACCCAGAGTATGATCAACCGTGTGATCGGGAGACGTGTTCCAATATGTGTCAGTTTTCGTCCCCTGGTACTCGGGTGCAACATTCCAGACGCTTTACTAACACTCTCCCGACTTGGAGAGTCAGTGCCTTTAACCTCCTGTTTGGCCCAGTTTGCAATTTCTGCGGAAGATGAACAGGAATAGGGAGAACCAATGACAGACCAGCTGGAGGTGTCTGGATGGGCAAATTTAACTCTCATTTCCCACCAGGAAGAGGAATTAACCAAAGGCTCAGCGTGCCGTGCCGGAACCAGATTAGGGCCTGAAGCCATCCTGCGGTGTTGCGGCCAGCTCACGAGAAAGCGAGTTGAAGAAAGGAGCTCAGGGGCACTGTAATTCACAAACCTGCAGAGTTATAAATGACAGCTATCGTCCAAAAATATACTGAAGTAAGGCTGCCAAGAGGACTTGAAAGCGGGGCAGAATTGCAGGAAACCGATTTCAGGAGGTAGACTGGAATTGCATTGAAAGCATAGGAAAAGAGGCAGAACGTCCACAATGACGCACTTGGCCAAAAAGGGCGTATGCGTTTTTTCCTGAATATATTCAGGAAAAAACGCATACGCCCTTTTTGGCCAACCAAGCAAGCTTGCAAAGGAAATCTGCACTACAGTGAAGTCTCACTTCCCCCCGGTCAAAAGGGCCATCTGAAAAAAGTGTAAAATCCAGAAAGGCAGGACAGGCCATGGAGAACTGGGAGCCTTGTTATGCTGATGGGCGGGATGTAAATTGCCAACAGCCACTCGGGAGAAGTGTATGGTGTTTCCTGAAACATCTAAAAAACAAAGCAACAGAGCCTAGGGCACTTCCACTTATGGTCCTATAGCTTAGGGAAATTAAAATCAAAAGACACAGCCACCCCAAAGGTTGGGACGGCTCTGTTTACAAGAACCTGGTTTACGGTACAAGTTCAATATCGCAGAAAGTGAAAAATGGATAAAGAAGTTGTGGTACTTACGTACAATGCAGTATCACTCAGCAATGAAATCTATGTCATCAGGCCCGTAGCAGCATAATGAGTGGATTCAGGTGTGATGATTCTAACTGAAATAAGTCACACAGGAAAAGAAACATCATAAGATATCACTAATACACGGAATGTAAACTTGGCTACATAGGAACTGAATTACAAAACAGAACAGGGTCTCAAATTTAGAAAACCAACTTATGCTTGCTTAAGGGGAAAGGTGAGTTGGGGTGCTGCATAAAACCAGAGATTGAAATGAGCACAGATAAAGTTCCTTAAGCCAAATATGGAATAGACAAGAGTTACTCCTTGCTCAACGAAATGGATTCAACACCCCATATTAAACACCTAAGAATGTACCTGACTAGGAAGTATCTTAAAACCTATGGATTGCTATGTCTCCGAAAGAGAATCAAGCGTGTGTGCAGGGGCATAATCGCAGCAGTGATAGGATTGGAGAAGTTCGGTGAGCAAATGAAGACCTTTTGAAGTCATATTGCATGGTTCCCATTCCACGGGTCTCAACTCTCCAGGTTGAAGGTATTCTTCCTTCAGCTAAAACATGCATGTGGAACCCAGAGTATGATCAACCGTGTGATCGGGAGACGTGTTCCAATATGTGTCAGTTTTCGTCCCCTGGTACTCGGGTGCAACATTCCAGACGCTTTACTAACACTCTCCCGACTTGGAGAGTCAGTGCCTTTAACCTCCTGTTTGGCCCAGTTTGCAATTTCTGCGGAAGATGAACAGGAATAGGGAGAACCAATGACAGACTAGCTGGAGGTGTCTGGACGGGCAAATTTAACTCTCATTTCCCACCAGGAAGAGGAATTAACCAAAGGCTCAGCGTGCCGTGCCGGAACCAGATTAGGGCCTGAAGCAATCCTGCGGTGATGCGGCCAGCTCACGAGAAAGCGAGTTGAAGAAAGGAGCTCAGGGGCACTGTAATTCACAAACCTGCAGAGTTATAAATGACAGCTATCGTCCAAAAATATACTGAAGTAAGGCTGCCAAGAGGACTTGAAAGCGGGGCAGAATTACAGGAAACCGATTTCAGGAGGTAGACTGGAATTGCATTTAAAGCATAGGAAAAGAGGCAGAACGTCCACAATGATGCACTTGGCCAAAAAGGGCGTATGCCTTTTTTCCTGAATATATTCAGGAAAAAACGCATACGCCCTTTTTGGCCAACCAAGCAAGCTTACAAAGGAAATCTGCACTACAATGAAGTCTCACTTCCCCCCGGTCAAAAGGGCCATCTGAAAAAAGTGTAAAATCCAGAAAGGCAGGACAGGCCATGGAGAACTGGGAGCCTTGTTATGCTGATGGGCGGGATGTAAATTGCCAACAGCCACTCGGGAGAAGTGTATGGTGTTTCCTGAAACATCTAAAAATCAAAGCAACAGAGCCTAGGGCACTTCCACTTATGGTCCTATAGCTTAGGGAAATTAAAATCAAAAAGACACAGCCACCCCAAATGTTGGGACGGCTCTGTTTACAAGAACCTGGTTTACGGTACAAGTTCAATATCGCAGAAAGTGAAAAATGGATAAAGAAGTTGTGGTACTTACGTACAATGCAGTATCACTCAGCAATGAAATCTATGTCATCAGGCCCGTAGCAGCATAATGAGTGGATTCAGGTATGATGATTCTAACTGAAATAAGTCACACAGAAAAAGAAACATCATAAGATATCACTAATACACGGAATGTAAACTTGGCTACACAGGAACTGAATTACAAAACAGAAGAGGGTCTCAAATTTAGAAACCCAACTTATGCTTGCTTAAGGGGAAAGGTGAGTTGGGGTGCTGCATAAAACCAGAGATTGAAATGAGCACAGATAAAGTTCCTTAAGCCAAATATGGATTAGACAAGAGCTACTCCTTGCTCAACGAAATGGACTCAACACCCCATATTAAATGCCTAAGAGTGTACCTGACTAGGAAGTATCTTAAAACCTATGGATTGCTATGTCTCCGAAAAAGAATCAAGCGTGGGTTCAGGGGCATAAACGCAGCAGTGATAGGATTGGAGAAGTTCGGTGAGCAAATGAAGACCCTTTGAAGTCATATTGCATGGTACCCATTCCACGGGTCTCAACTCTCCAGGTTTAAGGTATTCTTCCTTCAGCTAAAACATGCATGTGGAACCCAGAGTATGATCAACCGTGTGATCGGGAGACGTGTTCCAATATGTCTCAGTTTTCGTCCCCTGGTACTCGGGTGCAACATTCCAGACGCTTTACTAACACTCTCCCGACTTGGAGAGTCAGTGCCTTTAACCTCCTGTTTGGCCCAGTTTGCAATTTCTGCGGAAGATGAACAGGAATAGGGAGAACCAATGACAGACTAGCTGGAGGTGTCTGGATGGGCAAATTTAACTCTCATTTCCCACCAGGAAGAGGAATTAACCAAAGGCTCAGCGTGCCGTGCCGGAACCAGATTAGGGCCTGAAGCCATCCTTCGGTGTTGCGGCCAGCTCACGAGAAAGCGAGTTGAAGAAAGGAGCTCAGGGGCACTGTAATTCACAAACCTGCAGAGTTATAAATGACAGCTATCGTCCAAAAATATACTGAAGTAAGCCTGCCAAGAGGACTTGAAAGCGGGGCAGAATTGCAGGAAACCGATTTCAGGAGGTAGACTGGAATTGCATTGAAAGCATAGGAAAAGAGGCAGAACGTCCACAATGACGCACTTGGCCAAAAAGGGTGTATGCGTTTTTTCCTGAATATATTCAGGAAAAAACGCATACGCCCTTTTTGGCCAACCAAGCAAGCTTGCAAAGGAAATCTGCACTACAGTGAAGTCTCACTTCCCCCAGGTCAAAAGGGCCATCTGAAAAAAGTGTAAAATCCAGAAAGGCAGGACAGGCCATGGAGAACTGGGAGCCTTGTTATGCTGATGGGCGGGATGTAAATTTCCAACAGCCACTCGGGAGAAGTGTATGGTGTTTCCTGAAACATCTAAAAAACAAAGCAACAGAGCCTAGGGCACTTCCACTTATGGTCCTATAGCTTAGGGAAATTAAAATCAAAAGACACAGCCACCCCAAAGGTTGGGACGGCTCTGTTTACAAGAACCTGGTTTACGGTACAAGTTCAATATCACAGAAAGTGAAAAATGGATAAAGAAGTTGTGGTACTTACGTACAATGCAGTATCACTCAGCAATGAAATCTATGTCATCAGGCCCGTAGCAGCATAATGAGTGGATTCAGGTGTGATGATTCTAACTGAAATAAGTCACACAGGAAAAGAAACATCATAAGATATCACTAATACACGGAATGTAAACTTGGCTACATAGGAACTGAATTACAAAACAGAACAGGGTCTCAAATTTAGAAAACCAACTTATGCTTGCTTAAGGGGAAAGGTGAGTTGGGGTGCTGCATAAAACCAGAGATTGAAATGAGCACAGATAAAGTTCCTTAAGCCAAATATGGAATAGACAAGAGCTACTCCTTGCTCAACGAAATGGATTCAACACCCCATATTAAACACCTAAGAATGTACCTGACTAGGAAGTATCTTAAAACCTATGGATTGCTATGTCTCCGAAAGAGAATCAAGCGTGTGTGCAGGGGCATAATCGCAGCAGTGATAGGATTGGAGAAGTTCGGTGAGCAAATGAAGACCTTTTGAAGTCATATTGCATGGTTCCCATTCCACGGGTCTCAACTCTCCAGGTTGAAGGTATTCTTCCTTCAGCTAAAACATGCATGTGGAACCCAGAGTATGATCAACCGTGTGATCGGGAGACGTGTTCCAATATGTGTCAGTTTTCGTCCCCTGGTACTCGGGTGCAACATTCCAGACGCTTTACTAACACTCTCCCGACTTGGAGAGTCAGTGCCTTTAACCTCCTGTTTGGCCCAGTTTGCAATTTCTGCGGAAGATGAACAGGAATAGGGAGAACCAATGACAGACTAGCTGGAGGTGTCTGGACGGGCAAATTTAACTCTCATTTCCCACCAGGAAGAGGAATTAACCAAAGGCTCAGCGTGCCGTGCCGGAACCAGATTAGGGCCTGAAGCAATCCTGCGGTGATGCGGCCAGCTCACGAGAAAGCGAGTTGAAGAAAGGAGCTCAGGGGCACTGTAATTCACAAACCTGCAGAGTTATAAATGACAGCTATCGTCCAAAAATATACTGAAGTAAGGCTGCCAAGAGGACTTGAAAGCGGGGCAGAATTGCAGGAAACCGATTTCAGGAGGTAGACTGGAATTGCATTGAAAGCATAGGAAAAGAGGCAGAACGTCCACAATGACGCACTTGGCCAAAAAGGGCGTATGCGTTTTTTCCTGAATATATTCAGGAAAAAACGCATACGCCCTTTTTGGCCAACCAAGCAAGCTTGCAAAGGAAATCTGCACTACAGTGAAGTCTCACTTCCCCCCGGTCAAAAGGGCCATCTGAAAAAAGTGTAAAATCCAGAAAGGCAGGACAGGCCATGGAGAACTGGGAGCCTTGTTATGCTGATGGGCGGGATGTAAATTGCCAACAGCCACTCGGGAGAAGTGTATGGTGTTTCCTGAAACATCTAAAAAACAAAGCAACAGAGCCTAGGGCACTTCCACTTATGGTCCTATAGCTTAGGGAAATTAAAATCAAAAGACACAGCCACCCCAAAGGTTGGGACGGCTCTGTTTACAAGAACCTGGTTTACGGTACAAGTTCAATATCGCAGAAAGTGAAAAATGGATAAAGAAGTTGTGGTACTTACGTACAATGCAGTATCACTCAGCAATGAAATCTATGTCATCAGGCCCGTAGCAGCATAATGAGTGGATTCAGGTATGATGATTCTAACTGAAATAAGTCACACAGGAAAAGAAACATCATAAGATATCACTAATACACGGAATGTAAACTTGGCTACATAGGAAGTGAATTACAAAACAGAACAGGGTCTCAAATTTAGAAAACCAACTTATGCTTGCTTAAGGGGAAAGGTGAGTTGGGGTGCTGCATAAAACCAGAGATTGAAATGAGCACAGATAAAGTTCCTTAAGCCAAATATGGAATAGACAAGAGCTACTCCTTGCTCAACGAAATGGATTCAACACCCCATATTAAACACCTAAGAATGTACCTGACTAGGAAGTATCTTAAAACCTATGGATTGCTATGTCTCCGAAAGAGAATCAAGCGTGTGTGCAGGGGCATAATCGCAGCAGTGATAGGATTGGAGAAGTTCGGTGAGCAAATGAAGACCCTTTGAAATCATATTGCATGGTACCCATTCCACGGGTCTCAACTCTCCAGGTTGAAGGTATTCTTCCTTCAGCTAAAACATGCATGTGGAACCCAGAGTATGATCAACCGTGTGATCGGGAGACGTGTTCCAATATGTGTCAGTTTTCGTCCCCTGGTACTCGGGTGCAACATTCCAGACGCTTTACTAACACTCTCCCGACTTGGAGAGTCAGTGCCTTTAACCTCCTGTTTGGCCCAGTTTGCAATTTCTGCGGAAGATGAACAGGAATAGGGAGAACCAATGACAGACCAGCTGGAGGTGTCTGGACGGGCAAATTTAACTCTCATTTCCCACCAGGAAGAGGAATTAACCAAAGGCTCAGCGTGCCATGCCGGAACCAGATTAGGGCCTGAAGCCATCCTGCGGTGTTGCGGCCAGCTCACAAGAAAGCGAGTTGAAGAAAGGAGCTCAGGGGCACTGTAATTCACAAACCTGCAGAGTTATAAATGACAGCTATCGTCCAAAAATATACTGAAGTAAGGCTGCCAAGAGGACTTGAAAGCGGGGCAGAATTACAGGAAACCGATTTCAGGAGGTAGACTGGAATTGCATTTAAAGCATAGGAAAAGAGGCAGAACGTCCACAATGATGCACTTGGCCAAAAAGGGCGTATGCCTTTTTTCCTGAATATATTCAGGAAAAAACGCATACGCCCTTTTTGGCCAACCAAGCAAGCTTGCAAAGGAAATCTGCACTACAATGAAGTCTCACTTCCCCCCGGTCAAAAGGGCCATCTGAAAAAAGTGTAAAATCCAGAAAGGCAGGACAGGCCATGGAGAACTGGGAGCCTTGTTATGCTGATGGGCGGGATGTAAATTGCCAACAGCCACTCGGGAGAAGTGTATGGTGTTTCCTGAAACATCTAAAAATCAAAGCAACAGAGCCTAGGGCACTTCCACTTATGGTCCTATAGCTTAGGGAAATTAAAATCAAAAAGACACAGCCACCCCAAATGTTGGGACGGCTCTGTTTACAAGAACCTGGTTTACGGTACAAGTTCAATATCGCAGAAAGTGAAAAATGGATAAAGAAGTTGTGGTACTTACGTACAATGCAGTATCACTCAGCAATGAAATCTATGTCATCAGGCCCATAGCAGCATAATGAGTGGATTCAGGTATGATGATTCTAACTGAAATAAGTCACACAGAAAAAGAAACATCATAAGATATCACTAATACACGGAATGTAAACTTGGCTACACAGGAACTGAATTCCAAAACAGAAGAGGGTCTCAAATTTAGAAACCCAACTTATGCTTGCTTAAGGGGAAAGGTGAGTTGGGGTGCTGCATAAAACCAGAGATTGAAATGAGCACAGATAAAGTTCCTTAAGCCAAATATGGATTAGACAAGAGCTATTCCTTGCTCAACGAAATGGACTCAACACCCGATATTAAATGCCTAAGAGTGTACCTGACTAGGAAGTATCTTAAAACCTATGGATTGCTATGTCTCCGAAAAAGAATCAAGCGTGGGTTCAGGGGCATAAACGCAGCAGTGATAGGACTGGAGAGGTTCGGTGAGCAAATGAAGACCCTTTGAAGTCATATTGCATGGTACCCATTCCACGGGTCTCAACTCTCCAGGTTTAAGGTATTCTTCCTTCAGCTAAAACATGCATGTGGAACCCAGAGTATGATCAACCGTGTGATCGGGAGACGTGTTCCAATATGTGTCAGTTTTCGTCCCCTGGTACTCGGGTGCAACATTCCAGACGCTTTACTAACACTCTCCCGACTTGGAGAGTCAGTGCCTTTAACCTCCTGTTTGGCCCAGTTTGCAATTTCTGCGGAAGATGAACAGGAATAGGGAGAACCAATGACAGACCAGCTGGAGGTGTCTGGATGGGCAAATTTAACTCTCATTTCCCACCAGGAAGAGGAATTAACCAAAGGCTCAGCGTGCCGTGCCGGAACCAGATTAGGGCCTGAAGCCATCCTGCGGTGTTGCGGCCAGCTCACGAGAAAGCGAGTTGAAGAAAGGAGCTCAGGGGCACTGTAATTCACAAACCTGCAGAGTTATAAATGACAGCTATCGTCCAAAAATATACTGAAGTAAGGCTGCCAAGAGGACTTGAAAGCGGGGCAGAATTGCAGGAAACCGATTTCAGGAGGTAGACTGGAATTGCATTGAAAGCATAGGAAAAGAGGCAGAACGTCCACAATGACGCACTTGGCCAAAAAGGGCGTATGCGTTTTTTCCTGAATATATTCAGGAAAAAACGCATACGCCCTTTTTGGCCAACCAAGCAAGCTTGCAAAGGAAATCTGCACTACAGTGAAGTCTCACTTCCCCCCGGTCAAAAGGGCCATCTGAAAAAAGTGTAAAATCCAGAAAGGCAGGACAGGCCATGGAGAACTGGGAGCCTTGTTATGCTGATGGGCGGGATGTAAATTGCCAACAGCCACTCGGGAGAAGTGTATGGTGTTTCCTGAAACATCTAAAAAACAAAGCAACAGAGCCTAGGGCACTTCCACTTATGGTCCTATAGCTTAGGGAAATTAAAATCAAAAGACACAGCCACCCCAAAGGTTGGGACGGCTCTGTTTACAAGAACCTGGTTTACGGTACAAGTTCAATATCGCAGAAAGTGAAAAATGGATAAAGAAGTTGTGGTACTTACGTACAATGCAGTATCACTCAGCAATGAAATCTATGTCATCAGGCCCGTAGCAGCATAATGAGTGGATTCAGGTGTGATGATTCTAACTGAAATAAGTCACACAGGAAAAGAAACATCATAAGATATCACTAATACACGGAATGTAAACTTGGCTACATAGGAACTGAATTACAAAACAGAACAGGGTCTCAAATTTAGAAAACCAACTTATGCTTGCTTAAGGGGAAAGGTGAGTTGGGGTGCTGCATAAAACCAGAGATTGAAATGAGCACAGATAAAGTTCCTTAAGCCAAATATGGAATAGACAAGAGTTACTCCTTGCTCAACGAAATGGATTCAACACCCCATATTAAACACCTAAGAATGTACCTGACTAGGAAGTATCTTAAAACCTATGGATTGCTATGTCTCCGAAAGAGAATCAAGCGTGTGTGCAGGGGCATAATCGCAGCAGTGATAGGATTGGAGAAGTTCGGTGAGCAAATGAAGACCTTTTGAAGTCATATTGCATGGTTCCCATTCCACGGGTCTCAACTCTCCAGGTTGAAGGTATTCTTCCTTCAGCTAAAACATGCATGTGGAACCCAGAGTATGATCAACCGTGTGATCGGGAGACGTGTTCCAATATGTGTCAGTTTTCGTCCCCTGGTACTCGGGTGCAACATTCCAGACGCTTTACTAACACTCTCCCGACTTGGAGAGTCAGTGCCTTTAACCTCCTGTTTGGCCCAGTTTGCAATTTCTGCGGAAGATGAACAGGAATAGGGAGAACCAATGACAGACTAGCTGGAGGTGTCTGGACGGGCAAATTTAACTCTCATTTCCCACCAGGAAGAGGAATTAACCAAAGGCTCAGCGTGCCGTGCCGGAACCAGATTAGGGCCTGAAGCAATCCTGCGGTGATGCGGCCAGCTCACGAGAAAGCGAGTTGAAGAAAGGAGCTCAGGGGCACTGTAATTCACAAACCTGCAGAGTTATAAATGACAGCTATCGTCCAAAAATATACTGAAGTAAGGCTGCCAAGAGGACTTGAAAGCGGGGCAGAATTACAGGAAACCGATTTCAGGAGGTAGACTGGAATTGCATTTAAAGCATAGGAAAAGAGGCAGAACGTCCACAATGATGCACTTGGCCAAAAAGGGCGTATGCCTTTTTTCCTGAATATATTCAGGAAAAAACGCATACGCCCTTTTTGGCCAACCAAGCAAGCTTGCAAAGGAAATCTGCACTACAATGAAGTCTCACTTCCCCCCGGTCAAAAGGGCCATCTGAAAAAAGTGTAAAATCCAGAAAGGCAGGACAGGCCATGGAGAACTGGGAGCCTTGTTATGCTGATGGGCGGGATGTAAATTGCCAACAGCCACTCGGGAGAAGTGTATGGTGTTTCCTGAAACATCTAAAAATCAAAGCAACAGAGCCTAGGGCACTTCCACTTATGGTCCTATAGCTTAGGGAAATTAAAATCAAAAAGACACAGCCACCCCAAATGTTGGGACGGCTCTGTTTACAAGAACCTGGTTTACGGTACAAGTTCAATATCGCAGAAAGTGAAAAATGGATAAAGAAGTTGTGGTACTTACGTACAATGCAGTATCACTCAGCAATGAAATCTATGTCATCAGGCCCGTAGCAGCATAATGAGTGGATTCAGGTATGATGATTCTAACTGAAATAAGTCACACAGAAAAAGAAACATCATAAGATATCACTAATACACGGAATGTAAACTTGGCTACACAGGAACTGAATTACAAAACAGAAGAGGGTCTCAAATTTAGAAACCCAACTTATGCTTGCTTAAGGGGAAAGGTGAGTTGGGGTGCTGCATAAAACCAGAGATTGAAATGAGCACAGATAAAGTTCCTTAAGCCAAATATGGATTAGACAAGAGCTACTCCTTGCTCAACGAAATGGACTCAACACCCCATATTAAATGCCTAAGAGTGTACCTGACTAGGAAGTATCTTAAAACCTATGGATTGCTATGTCTCCGAAAAAGAATCAAGCGTGGGTTCAGGGGCATAAACGCAGCAGTGATAGGATTGGAGAAGTTCGGTGAGCAAATGAAGACCCTTTGAAGTCATATTGCATGGTACCCATTCCACGGGTCTCAACTCTCCAGGTTTAAGGTATTCTTCCTTCAGCTAAAACATGCATGTGGAACCCAGAGTATGATCAACCGTGTGATCGGGAGACGTGTTCCAATATGTCTCAGTTTTCGTCCCCTGGTACTCGGGTGCAACATTCCAGACGCTTTACTAACACTCTCCCGACTTGGAGAGTCAGTGCCTTTAACCTCCTGTTTGGCCCAGTTTGCAATTTCTGCGGAAGATGAACAGGAATAGGGAGAACCAATGACAGACTAGCTGGAGGTGTCTGGATGGGCAAATTTAACTCTCATTTCCCACCAGGAAGAGGAATTAACCAAAGGCTCAGCGTGCCGTGCCGGAACCAGATTAGGGCCTGAAGCCATCCTTCGGTGTTGCGGCCAGCTCACGAGAAAGCGAGTTGAAGAAAGGAGCTCAGGGGCACTGTAATTCACAAACCTGCAGAGTTATAAATGACAGCTATCGTCCAAAAATATACTGAAGTAAGCCTGCCAAGAGGACTTGAAAGCGGGGCAGAATTGCAGGAAACCGATTTCAGGAGGTAGACTGGAATTGCATTGAAAGCATAGGAAAAGAGGCAGAACGTCCACAATGACGCACTTGGCCAAAAAGGGTGTATGCGTTTTTTCCTGAATATATTCAGGAAAAAACGCATACGCCCTTTTTGGCCAACCAAGCAAGCTTGCAAAGGAAATCTGCACTACAGTGAAGTCTCACTTCCCCCAGGTCAAAAGGGCCATCTGAAAAAAGTGTAAAATCCAGAAAGGCAGGACAGGCCATGGAGAACTGGGAGCCTTGTTATGCTGATGGGCGGGATGTAAATTTCCAACAGCCACTCGGGAGAAGTGTATGGTGTTTCCTGAAACATCTAAAAAACAAAGCAACAGAGCCTAGGGCACTTCCACTTATGGTCCTATAGCTTAGGGAAATTAAAATCAAAAGACACAGCCACCCCAAAGGTTGGGACGGCTCTGTTTACAAGAACCTGGTTTACGGTACAAGTTCAATATCGCAGAAAGTGAAAAATGGATAAAGAAGTTGTGGTACTTACGTACAATGCAGTATCACTCAGCAATGAAATCTATGTCATCAGGCCCGTAGCAGCATAATGAGTGGATTCAGGTGTGATGATTCTAACTGAAATAAGTCACACAGGAAAAGAAACATCATAAGATATCACTAATACACGGAATGTAAACTTGGCTACATAGGAACTGAATTACAAAACAGAACAGGGTCTCAAATTTAGAAAACCAACTTATGCTTGCTTAAGGGGAAAGGTGAGTTGGGGTGCTGCATAAAACCAGAGATTGAAATGAGCACAGATAAAGTTCCTTAAGCCAAATATGGAATAGACAAGAGCTACTCCTTGCTCAACGAAATGGATTCAACACCCCATATTAAACACCTAAGAATGTACCTGACTAGGAAGTATCTTAAAACCTATGGATTGCTATGTCTCCGAAAGAGAATCAAGCGTGTGTGCAGGGGCATAATCGCAGCAGTGATAGGATTGGAGAAGTTCGGTGAGCAAATGAAGACCTTTTGAAGTCATATTGCATGGTTCCCATTCCACGGGTCTCAACTCTCCAGGTTGAAGGTATTCTTCCTTCAGCTAAAACATGCATGTGGAACCCAGAGTATGATCAACCGTGTGATCGGGAGACGTGTTCCAATATGTGTCAGTTTTCGTCCCCTGGTACTCGGGTGCAACATTCCAGACGCTTTACTAACACTCTCCCGACTTGGAGAGTCAGTGCCTTTAACCTCCTGTTTGGCCCAGTTTGCAATTTCTGCGGAAGATGAACAGGAATAGGGAGAACCAATGACAGACTAGCTGGAGGTGTCTGGACGGGCAAATTTAACTCTCATTTCCCACCAGGAAGAGGAATTAACCAAAGGCTCAGCGTGCCGTGCCGGAACCAGATTAGGGCCTGAAGCAATCCTGCGGTGATGCGGCCAGCTCACGAGAAAGCGAGTTGAAGAAAGGAGCTCAGGGGCACTGTAATTCACAAACCTGCAGAGTTATAAATGACAGCTATCGTCCAAAAATATACTGAAGTAAGGCTGCCAAGAGGACTTGAAAGCGGGGCAGAATTGCAGGAAACCGATTTCAGGAGGTAGACTGGAATTGCATTGAAAGCATAGGAAAAGAGGCAGAACGTCCACAATGACGCACTTGGCCAAAAAGGGCGTATGCGTTTTTTCCTGAATATATTCAGGAAAAAACGCATACGCCCTTTTTGGCCAACCAAGCAAGCTTGCAAAGGAAATCTGCACTACAGTGAAGTCTCACTTCCCCCCGGTCAAAAGGGCCATCTGAAAAAAGTGTAAAATCCAGAAAGGCAGGACAGGCCATGGAGAACTGGGAGCCTTGTTATGCTGATGGGCGGGATGTAAATTGCCAACAGCCACTCGGGAGAAGTGTATGGTGTTTCCTGAAACATCTAAAAAACAAAGCAACAGAGCCTAGGGCACTTCCACTTATGGTCCTATAGCTTAGGGAAATTAAAATCAAAAGACACAGCCACCCCAAAGGTTGGGACGGCTCTGTTTACAAGAACCTGGTTTACGGTACAAGTTCAATATCGCAGAAAGTGAAAAATGGATAAAGAAGTTGTGGTACTTACGTACAATGCAGTATCACTCAGCAATGAAATCTATGTCATCAGGCCCGTAGCAGCATAATGAGTGGATTCAGGTATGATGATTCTAACTGAAATAAGTCACACAGGAAAAGAAACATCATAAGATATCACTAATACACGGAATGTAAACTTGGCTACATAGGAAGTGAATTACAAAACAGAACAGGGTCTCAAATTTAGAAAACCAACTTATGCTTGCTTAAGGGGAAAGGTGAGTTGGGGTGCTGCATAAAACCAGAGATTGAAATGAGCACAGATAAAGTTCCTTAAGCCAAATATGGAATAGACAAGAGCTACTCCTTGCTCAACGAAATGGATTCAACACCCCATATTAAACACCTAAGAATGTACCTGACTAGGAAGTATCTTAAAACCTATGGATTGCTATGTCTCCGAAAGAGAATCAAGCGTGTGTGCAGGGGCATAATCGCAGCAGTGATAGGATTGGAGAAGTTCGGTGAGCAAATGAAGACCCTTTGAAATCATATTGCATGGTACCCATTCCACGGGTCTCAACTCTCCAGGTTGAAGGTATTCTTCCTTCAGCTAAAACATGCATGTGGAACCCAGAGTATGATCAACCGTGTGATCGGGAGACGTGTTCCAATATGTGTCAGTTTTCGTCCCCTGGTACTCGGGTGCAACATTCCAGACGCTTTACTAACACTCTCCCGACTTGGAGAGTCAGTGCCTTTAACCTCCTGTTTGGCCCAGTTTGCAATTTCTGCGGAAGATGAACAGGAATAGGGAGAACCAATGACAGACCAGCTGGAGGTGTCTGGACGGGCAAATTTAACTCTCATTTCCCACCAGGAAGAGGAATTAACCAAAGGCTCAGCGTGCCATGCCGGAACCAGATTAGGGCCTGAAGCCATCCTGCGGTGTTGCGGCCAGCTCACAAGAAAGCGAGTTGAAGAAAGGAGCTCAGGGGCACTGTAATTCACAAACCTGCAGAGTTATAAATGACAGCTATCGTCCAAAAATATACTGAAGTAAGGCTGCCAAGAGGACTTGAAAGCGGGGCAGAATTACAGGAAACCGATTTCAGGAGGTAGACTGGAATTGCATTTAAAGCATAGGAAAAGAGGCAGAACGTCCACAATGATGCACTTGGCCAAAAAGGGCGTATGCCTTTTTTCCTGAATATATTCAGGAAAAAACGCATACGCCCTTTTTGGCCAACCAAGCAAGCTTGCAAAGGAAATCTGCACTACAATGAAGTCTCACTTCCCCCCGGTCAAAAGGGCCATCTGAAAAAAGTGTAAAATCCAGAAAGGCAGGACAGGCCATGGAGAACTGGGAGCCTTGTTATGCTGATGGGCGGGATGTAAATTGCCAACAGCCACTCGGGAGAAGTGTATGGTGTTTCCTGAAACATCTAAAAATCAAAGCAACAGAGCCTAGGGCACTTCCACTTATGGTCCTATAGCTTAGGGAAATTAAAATCAAAAAGACACAGCCACCCCAAATGTTGGGACGGCTCTGTTTACAAGAACCTGGTTTACGGTACAAGTTCAATATCGCAGAAAGTGAAAAATGGATAAAGAAGTTGTGGTACTTACGTACAATGCAGTATCACTCAGCAATGAAATCTATGTCATCAGGCCCATAGCAGCATAATGAGTGGATTCAGGTATGATGATTCTAACTGAAATAAGTCACACAGAAAAAGAAACATCATAAGATATCACTAATACACGGAATGTAAACTTGGCTACACAGGAACTGAATTCCAAAACAGAAGAGGGTCTCAAATTTAGAAACCCAACTTATGCTTGCTTAAGGGGAAAGGTGAGTTGGGGTGCTGCATAAAACCAGAGATTGAAATGAGCACAGATAAAGTTCCTTAAGCCAAATATGGATTAGACAAGAGCTATTCCTTGCTCAACGAAATGGACTCAACACCCGATATTAAATGCCTAAGAGTGTACCTGACTAGGAAGTATCTTAAAACCTATGGATTGCTATGTCTCCGAAAAAGAATCAAGCGTGGGTTCAGGGGCATAAACGCAGCAGTGATAGGATAGGAGAAGTTCGGTGAGCAAATGAAGACCCTTTGAAGTCATATTGCATGGTACCCATTCCACGGGTCTCAACTCTCCAGGTTTAAGGTATTCTTCCTTCAGCTAAAACATGCATGTGGAACCCAGAGTATGATCAACCGTGTGATCGGGAGACGTGTTCCAATATGTCTCAGTTTTCGTCCCCTGGTACTCGGGTGCAACATTCCAGACGCTTTACTAACACTCTCCCGACTTGGAGAGTCAGTGCCTTTAACCTCCTGTTTGGCCCAGTTTGCAATTTCTGCGGAAGATGAACAGGAATAGGGAGAACCAATGACAGACTAGCTGGAGGTGTCTGGATGGGCAAATTTAACTCTCATTTCCCACCAGGAAGAGGAATTAACCAAAGGCTCAGCGTGCCGTGCCGGAACCAGATTAGGGCCTGAAGCCATCCTGCGGTGTTGCGGCCAGCTCACGAGAAAGCGAGTTGAAGAAAGGAGCTCAGGGGCACTGTAATTCACAAACCTGCAGAGTTATAAATGACAGCTATCGTCCAAAAATATACTGAAGTAAGGCTGCCAAGAGGACTTGAAAGCGGGGCAGAATTGCAGGAAACCGATTTCAGGAGGTAGACTGGAATTGCATTGAAAGCATAGGAAAAGAGGCAGAACGTCCACAATGACGCACTTGGCCAAAAAGGGCGTATGCGTTTTTTCCTGAATATATTCAGGAAAAAACGCATACGCCCTTTTTGGCCAACCAAGCAAGCTTGCAAAGGAAATCTGCACTACAGTGAAGTCTCACTTCCCCCCGGTCAAAAGGGCCATCTGAAAAAAGTGTAAAATCCAGAAAGGCAGGACAGGCCATGGAGAACTGGGAGCCTTGTTATGCTGATGGGCGGGATGTAAATTTCCAACAGCCACTCGGGAGAAGTGTATGGTGTTTCCTGAAACATCTAAAAAACAAAGCAACAGAGCCTAGGGCACTTCCACTTATGGTCCTATAGCTTAGGGAAATTAAAATAAAAAGACACAGCCACCCCAAAGGTTGGGACGGCTCTGTTTACAAGAACCTGGTTTACGGTACAAGTTCAATATCGCAGAAAGTGAAAAATGGATAAAGAAGTTGTGGTACTTACGTACAATGCAGTATCACTCAGCAATGAAATCTATGTCATCAGGCCCGTAGCAGCATAATGAGTGGATTCAGGTGTGATGATTCTAACTGAAATAAGTCACACAGAAAAAGAAACATCATAAGATATCACTAATACACGGAATGTAAACTTGGCTACACAGGAACTGAATTACAAAACAGAACAGGGTCTCAAATTTAGAAAACCAACTTATGCTTGCTTAAGGGGAAAGGTGAGTTGGGGTGCTGCATAAAACCAGAGATTGAAATGAGCACAGATAAAGTTCCTTAAGCCAAATATGGAATAGACAAGAGCTACTCCTTGCTCAACGAAATGGATTCAACACCCCATATTAAACACCTAAGAATGTACCTGACTAGGAAGTATCTTAAAACCTATGGATTGCTATGTCTCCGAAAGAGAATCAAGCGTGTGTGCAGGGGCATAATCGCAGCAGTGATAGGATTGGAGAAGTTCGGTGAGCAAATGAAGACCTTTTGAAGTCATATTGCATGGTTCCCATTCCACGGGTCTCAACTCTCCAGGTTGAAGGTATTCTTCCTTCAGCTAAAACATGCATGTGGAACCCAGAGTATGATCAACCGTGTGATCGGGAGACGTGTTCCAATATGTGTCAGTTTTCGTCCCCTGGTACTCGGGTGCAACATTCCAGACGCTTTACTAACACTCTCCCGACTTGGAGAGTCAGTGCCTTTAACCTCCTGTTTGGCCCAGTTTGCAATTTCTGCGGAAGATGAACAGGAATAGGGAGAACCAATGACAGACTAGCTGGAGGTGTCTGGATGGTCAAATTTAACTCTCATTTCCCACCAGGAAGAGGAATTAACCACAGGCTCAGCGTGCCGTGCCGGAACCAGTTTAGGGCCTGAAGCAATCCTGCGGTGATGCGGCCAGCTCACGAGAAAGCGAGTTGAAGAAAGGAGCTCAGGGGCACTGTAATTCACAAACCTGCAGAGTTATAAATGACAGCTATCGTCCAAAAATATACTGAAGTAAGGCTGCCAAGAGGACTTGAAAGCGGGGCAGAATTGCAGGAAACCGATTTCAGGAGGTAGACTGGAATTGCATTGAAAGCATAGGAAAAGAGGCAGAACGTCCACAATGATGCACTTGGCCAAAAAGGGCGTATGCGTTTTTTCCTGAATATATTCAGGAAAAAACGCATACGCCCTTTTTGGCCAACCAAGCAAACTTGCAAAGGAAATCTGCACTACAGTGAAGTCTCACTTCCCCCCGGTCAAAAGGGCCATCTGAAAAAAGTGTAAAATCCAGAAAGGCAGGACAGGCCATGGAGAACTGGGAGCCTTGTTATGCTGATGGGCGGGATGTCAATTGCCAACAGCCACTCGGGAGAAGTGTATGGTGTTTCCTGAAACATCTAAAAAACAAAGCAACAGAGCCTAGGGCACTTCCACTTATGGTCCTATAGCTTAGGGAAATTAAAATCAAAAGACACAGCCACCCCAAAGGTTGGGACGGCTCTGTTTACAAGAACCTGGTTTACGGTACAAGTTCAATATCGCAGAAAGTGAAAAATGGATAAAGAAGTTGTGGTACTTACGTACAATGCAGTATCACTCAGCAATGAAATCTATGTCATCAGGCCCGTAGCAGCATAATGAGTGGATTCAGGTATGATGATTCTAACTGAAATAAGTCACACAGGAAAAGAAACATCATAAGATATCACTAATACACGGAATGTAAACTTGGCTACATAGGAAGTGAATTACAAAACAGAACAGGGTCTCAAATTTAGAAAACCAACTTATGCTTGCTTAAGGGGAAAGGTGAGTTGGGGTGCTGCATAAAACCAGAGATTGAAATGAGCACAGATAAAGTTCCTTAAGCCAAATATGGAATAGACAAGAGCTACTCCTTGCTCAACGAAATGGATTCAACACCCCATATTAAACACCTAAGAATGTACCTGACTAGGAAGTATCTTAAAACCTATGGATTGCTATGTCTCCGAAAGAGAATCAAGCGTGTGTGCAGGGGCATAATCGCAGCAGTGATAGGATTGGAGAAGTACGGTGAGCAAATGAAGACCCTTTGAAATCATATTGCATGGTACCCATTCCACGGGTCTCAAATCTCCAGGTTGAAGGTATTCTTCCTTCAGCTAAAACATGCATGTGGAACCCAGAGTATGATCAACCGTGTGATCGGGAGACGTGTTCCAATATGTCTCAGTTTTCGTCCCCTGGTACTCAGGTGCAACATTCCAGACGCTTTACTAACACTCTCCCGACTTGGAGAGTCAGTGCCTTTAACCTCCTGTTTGGCCCAGTTTGCAATTTCTGCGGAAGATGAACAGGAATAGGGAGAACCAATGACAGACCAGCTGGAGGTGTCTGGACGGGCAAATTTAACTCTCATTTCCCACCAGGAAGAGGAATTAAACAAAGGCTCAGCGTGCCGTGCCGGAACCAGATTAGGGCCTGAAGCAATCCTGCGGTGATGCGGCCAGCTCACGAGAAAGCGAGTTGAAGAAAGGAGCTCAGGGGCACTGTAATTCACAAACCTGCAGAGTTATAAATGACAGCTATCGTCCAAAAATATACTGAAGTAAGGCTGCCAAGAGGACTTGAAAGCGGGGCAGAATTGCAGGAAACCGATTTCAGGAGGTAGACTGGAATTGCATTGAAAGCATAGGAAAAGAGGCAGAACGTCCACAATGATGCACTTGGCCAAAAAGGGCGTATGCGTTTTTTCCTGAATATATTCAGGAAAAAACGCATACGCCCTTTTTGGCCAACCAAGCAAGCTTGCAAAGGAAATCTGCACTACAGTGAAGTCTCACTTCCCCCCGGTCAAAAGGGCCATCTGAAAAAAGTGTAAAATCCAGAAAGGCAGGACAGGCCATGGAGAACTGGGAGCCTTGTTATGCTGATGGGCGGGATGTAAATTGCCAACAGCCACTCGGGAGAAGTGTATGGTGTTTCCTGAAACATCTAAAAAACAAAGCAACAGAGCCTAGGGCACTTCCACTTATGGTCCTATAGCTTAGGGAAATTAAAATCAAAAAGACACAGCCACCCCAAAAGTTGGGACGGCTCTGTTTACAAGAACCTGGTTTACGGTACAAGTTCAATATCGCAGAAAGTGAAAAATGGATAAAGAAGTTGTGGTACTTACGTACAATGCAGTATCACTCAGCAATGAAATCTATGTCATCAGGCCCGTAGCAGCATAATGAGTGGATTCAGGTATGATGATTCTAACTGAAATAAGTCACACAGGAAAAGAAACATCATAAGATATCACTAATACACGGAATGTAAACTTGGCTACACAGGAACTGAATTCCAAAACAGAACAGGGTCTCAAATTTAGAAACCCAACTTATGCTTGCTTAAGGGGAAAGGTGAGTTGGGGTGCTGCATAAAACCAGAGATTGAAATGAGCACAGATAAAGTTCCTTAAGCCAAATATGGATTAGACAAGAGCTACTCCTTGCTCAACGAAATGGACTCAACACCCCATATTAAACACCTAAGAGTGTACCTGACTAGCAAGTATCTTAAAACCTATGGATTGCTATGTCTCTGAAAAAGAATCAAGCGTGTGTTCAGGGGCATAAACGCAGCAGTGATAGGATTGGAGAAGTTCGGTGAGCAAATGAAGACCCTTTGAAGTCATATTGCATGGTACCCATTCCACGGGTCTCAACTCTCCAGGTTGAAGGTATTCTTCCTTCAGCTAAAACATGCATGTGGAACCCAGAGTATGATCAACCGTGTGATCGGGAGACGTGTTCCAATATGTGTCAGTTTTCGTCCCCTGGTACTCGGGTGCAACATTCCAGACGCTTTACTAACACTCTCCCGACTTGGAGAGTCAGTGCCTTTAACCTCCTGTTTGGCCCAGTTTGCAATTTCTGCGGAAGATGAACAGGAATAGGGAGAACCAATGACAGACTAGCTGGAGGTGTCTGGATGGGCAAATTTAACTCTCATTTCCCACCAGGAAGAGGAATTAACCAAAGGCTCAGCGTGCCGTGCCGGAACCAGATTAGGGCCTGAAGCAATCCTGCGGTGATGCGGCCAGCTCACGAGAAAGCGAGTTGAAGAAAGGAGCTCAGGGGCACTGTAATTCACAAACCTGCAGAGTTATAAATGACAGCTATCGTCCAAAAATATACTGAAGTAAGGCTGCCAAGAGGACTTGAAAGCGGGGCAGAATTGCAGGAAACCGATTTCAGGAGGTAGACTGGAATTGCATTTAAAGCATAGGAAAAGAGGCAGAACGTCCACAATGATGCACTTGGCCAAAAAGGGCGTATGCGTTTTTTCCTGAATATATTCAGGAAAAAACGCATACGCCCTTTTTGGCCAACCAAGCAAGCTTGCAAAGGAAATCTGCACTACAGTGAAGTCTCACTTCCCCCCGGTCAAAAGGGCCATCTGAAAAAAGTGTAAACTCCAGAAAGGCAGGACAGGCCATGGAGAACTGGGAGCCTTGTTATGCTGATGGGCGGGATGTCAATTGCCAACAGCCACTCGGGAGAAGTGTATGGTGTTTCCTGAAACATCTAAAAAACAAAGCAACAGAGCCTAGGGCACTTCCACTTATGGTCCTATAGCTTAGGGAAATTAAAATCAAAAGACACAGCCACCCCAAAGGTTGGGACGGCTCTGTTTACAAGAACCTGGTTTACGGTACAAGTTCAATATCGCAGAAAGTGAAAAATGGATAAAGAAGTTGTGGTACTTACGTACAATGCAGTATCACTCAGCAATGAAATCTATGTCATCAGGCCCGTAGCAGCATAATGAGTGGATTCAGGTATGATGATTCTAACTGAAATAAGTCACACAGGAAAAGAAACATCATAAGATATCACTAATACACGGAATGTAAACTTGGCTACATAGGAAGTGAATTACAAAACAGAACAGGGTCTCAAATTTAGAAAACCAACTTATGCTTGCTTAAGGGGAAAGGTGAGTTGGGGTGCTGCATAAAACCAGAGATTGAAATGAGCACAGATAAAGTTCCTTAAGCCAAATATGGAATAGACAAGAGCTACTCCTTGCTCAACGAAATGGATTCAACACCCCATATTAAACACCTAAGAATGTACCTGACTAGGAAGTATCTTAAAACCTATGGATTGCTATGTCTCCGAAAGAGAATCAAGCGTGTGTGCAGGGGCATAATCGCAGCAGTGATAGGATTGGAGAAGTACGGTGAGCAAATGAAGACCCTTTGAAATCATATTGCATGGTACCCATTCCACGGGTCTCAACTCTCCAGGTTGAAGGTATTCTTCCTTCAGCTAAAACATGCATGTGGAACCCAGAGTATGATCAACCATGTGATCGGGAGACGTGTTCCAATATGTGTCAGTTTTCGTCCCCTGGTACTCGGGTGCAACATTCCAGACGCTTTACTAACACTCTCCCGACTTGGAGAGTCAGTGCCTTTAACCTCCTGTTTGGCCCAGTTTGCAATTTCTGCGGAAGATGAACAGGAATAGGGAGAACCAATGACAGACCAGCTGGAGGTGTCTGGACGGGCAAATTTAACTCTCATTTCCCACCAGGAAGAGGAATTAAACAAAGGCTCAGCGTGCCGTGCCGGAACCAGATTAGGGCCTGAAGCAATCCTGCGGTGATGCGGCCAGCTCACGAGAAAGCGAGTTGAAGAAAGGAGCTCAGGGGCACTGTAATTCACAAACCTGCAGAGTTATAAATGACAGCTATCGTCCAAAAATATACTGAAGTAAGGCTGCCAAGAGGACTTGAAAGCGGGGCAGAATTGCAGGAAACCGATTTCAGGAGGTAGACTGGAATTGCATTTAAAGCATAGGAAAAGAGGCAGAACGTCCACAATGATGCACTTGGCCAAAAAGGGCGTATGCGTTTTTTCCTGAATATATTCAGGAAAAAACGCATACGCCCTTTTTGGCCAACCAAGCAAGCTTGCAAAGGAAATCTGCACTACAGTGAAGTCTCACTTCCCCCCGGTCAAAAGGGCCATCTGAAAAAAGTGTAAAATCCAGAAAGGCAGGACAGGCCATGGAGAACTGGGAGCCTTGTTATGCTGATGGGCGGGATGTAAATTGCCAACAGCCACTCGGGAGAAGTGTATGGTGTTTCCTGAAACATCTAAAAAACAAAGCAACAGAGCCTAGGGCACTTCCACTTATGGTCCTATAGCTTAGGGAAATTAAAATCAAAAAGACACAGCCACCCCAAAAGTTGGGACGGCTCTGTTTACAAGAACCTGGTTTACGGTACAAGTTCAATATCACAGAAAGTGAAAAATGGATAAAGAAGTTGTGGTACTTACGTACAATGCAGTATCACTCAGCAATGAAATCTATGTCATCAGGCCCGTAGCAGCATAATGAGTGGATTCAGGTATGATGATTCTAACTGAAATAAGTCACACAGGAAAAGAAACATCATAAGATATCACTAATACACGGAATGTAAACTTGGCTACACAGGAACTGAATTCCAAAACAGAACAGGGTCTCAAATTTAGAAACCCAACTTATGCTTGCTTAAGGGGAAAGGTGAGTTGGGGTGCTGCATAAAACCAGAGATTGAAATGAGCACAGATAAAGTTCCTTAAGCCAAATATGGATTAGACAAGAGCTACTCCTTGCTCAACGAAATGGACTCAACACCCCATATTAAATGCCTAAGAGTGTACCTGACTAGGAAGTATCTTAAAACCTATGGATTGCTATGTCTCCGAAAAAGAATCAAGCGTGTGTTCAGGGGCATAAACGCAGCAGTGATAGGATTGGAGAAGTTCGGTGAGCAAATGAAGACCCTTTGAAGTCATATTGCATGGTACCCATTCCACGGGTCTCAACTCTCCAGGTTGAAGGTATTCTTCCTTCAGCTAAAACATGCATGTGGAACCCAGAGTATGATCAACCGTGTGATCGGGAGACGTGTTCCAATATGTGTCAGTTTTCGTCCCCTGGTACTCGGGTGCAACATTCCAGACGCTTTACTAACACTCTCCCGACTTGGAGAGTCAGTGCCTTTAACCTCCTGTTTGGCCCAGTTTGCAATTTCTGCGGAAGATGAACAGGAATAGGGAGAACCAATGACAGACTAGCTGGAGGTGTCTGGATGGGCAAATTTAACTCTCATTTCCCACCAGGAAGAGGAATTAACCAAAGGCTCAGCGTGCCGTGCCGGAACCAGATTAGGGCCTGAAGCAATCCTGCGGTGATGCGGCCAGCTCACGAGAAAGCGAGTTGAAGAAAGGAGCTCAGGGGCACTGTAATTCACAAACCTGCAGAGTTATAAATGACAGCTATCGTCCAAAAATATACTGAAGTAAGGCTGCCAAGAGGACTTGAAAGCGGGGCAGAATTGCAGGAAACCGATTTCAGGAGGTAGACTGGAATTGCATTGAAAGCATAGGAAAAGAGGCAGAACGTCCACAATGATGCACTTGGCCAAAAAGGGCGTATGCGTTTTTTCCTGAATATATTCAGGAAAAAACGCATACGCCCTTTTTGGCCAACCAAGCAAGCTTGCAAAGGAAATCTGCACTACAGTGAAGTCTCACTTCCCCCCGGTCAAAAGGGCCATCTGAAAAAAGTGTAAAATCCAGAAAGGCAGGACAGGCCATGGAGAACTGGGAGCCTTGTTATGCTGATGGGCGGGATGTAAATTGCCAACAGCCACTCGGGAGAAGTGTATGGTGTTTCCTGAAACATCTAAAAAACAAAGCAACAGAGCCTAGGGCACTTCCACTTATGGTCCTATAGCTTAGGGAAATTAAAATCAAAAAGACACAGCCACCCCAAAGTTGGGACGGCTCTGTTTACAAGAACCTGGTTTACGGTACAAGTTCAATATCACAGAAAGTGAAAAATGGATAAAGAAGTTGTGGTACTTACGTACAATGCAGTATCACTCAGCAATGAAATCTATGTCATCAGGCCCGTAGCAGCATAATGAGTGGATTCAGGTATGATGATTCTAACTGAAATAAGTCACACAGGAAAAGAAACATCATAAGATATCACTAATACACGGAATGTAAACTTGGCTACACAGGAACTGAATTCCAAAACAGAACAGGGTCTCAAATTTAGAAACCCAACTTATGCTTGCTTAAGGGGAAAGGTGAGTTGGGGTGCTGCATAAAACCAGAGATTGAAATGAGCACAGATAAAGTTCCTTAAGCCAAATATGGATTAGACAAGAGCTACTCCTTGCTCAACGAAATGGACTCAACACCCCATATTAAATGCCTAAGAGTGTACCTGACTAGGAAGTATCTTAAAACCTATGGATTGCTATGTCTCCGAAAAAGAATCAAGCGTGTGTTCAGGGGCATAAACGCAGCAGTGATAGGATTGGAGAAGTTCGGTGAGCAAATGAAGACCCTTTGAAGTCATATTGCATGGTACCCATTCCACGGGTCTCAACTCTCCAGGTTGAAGGTATTCTTCCTTCAGCTAAAACATGCATGTGGAACCCAGAGTATGATCAACCGTGTGATCGGGAGACGTGTTCCAATATGTGTCAGTTTTCGTCCCCTGGTACTCGGGTGCAACATTCCAGACGCTTTACTAACACTCTCCCGACTTGGAGAGTCAGTGCCTTTAACCTCCTGTTTGGCCCAGTTTGCAATTTCTGCGGAAGATGAACAGGAATAGGGAGAACCAATGACAGACTAGCTGGAGGTGTCTGGATGGGCAAATTTAACTCTCATTTCCCACCAGGAAGAGGAATTAACCAAAGGCTCAGCGTGCCGTGCCGGAACCAGATTAGGGCCTGAAGCAATCCTGCGGTGATGCGGCCAGCTCACGAGAAAGCGAGTTGAAGAAAGGAGCTCAGGGGCACTGTAATTCACAAACCTGCAGAGTTATAAATGACAGCTATCGTCCAAAAATATACTGAAGTAAGGCTGCCAAGAGGACTTGAAAGCGGGGCAGAATTGCAGGAAACCGATTTCAGGAGGTAGACTGGAATTGCATTTAAAGCATAGGAAAAGAGGCAGACCGTCCACAATGATGCACTTGGCAAAAAAGGGCGTATGCGTTTTTTCCTGAATATATTCAGGAAAAAACGCATACGCCCTTTTTGGCCAACCAAGCAAGCTTGCAAAGGAAATCTGCACTACAGTGAAGTCTCACTTCCCCCCGGTCAAAAGGGCCATCTGAAAAAAGTGTAAAATCCAGAAAGGCAGGACAGGCCATGGAGAACTGGGAGCCTTGTTATGCTGATGGGCGGGATGTAAATTGCCAACAGCCACTCGGGAGAAGTGTATGGTGTTTCCTGAAACATCTAAAAAACAAAGCAACAGAGCCTAGGGCACTTCCACTTATGGTCCTATAGCTTAGGGAAATTAAAATCAAAAGACACAGCCACCCCAAAGGTTGGGACGGCTCTGTTTACAAGAACCTGGTTTACGGTACAAGTTCAATATCGCAGAAAGTGAAAAATGGATAAAGAAGTTGTGGTACTTACGTACAATGCAGTATCACTCAGCAATGAAATCTATGTCATCAGGCCCGTAGCAGCATAATGAGTGGATTCAGGTATGATGATTCTAACTGAAATAAGTCACACAGGAAAAGAAACATCATAAGATATCACTAATACACGGAATGTAAACTTGGCTACATAGGAAGTGAATTACAAAACAGAACAGGGTCTCAAATTTAGAAAACCAACTTATGCTTGCTTAAGGGGAAAGGTGAGTTGGGGTGCTGCATAAAACCAGAGATTGAAATGAGCACAGATAAAGTTCCTTAAGCCAAATATGGAATAGACAAGAGCTACTCCTTGCTCAACGAAATGGATTCAACACCCCATATTAAACACCTAAGAATGTACCTGACTAGGAAGTATCTTAAAACCTATGGATTGCTATGTCTCCGAAAGAGAATCAAGCGTGTGTGCAGGGGCATAATCGCAGCAGTGATAGGATTGGAGAAGTACGGTGAGCAAATGAAGACCCTTTGAAATCATATTGCATGGTACCCATTCCACGGGTCTCAACTCTCCAGGTTGAAGGTATTCTTCCTTCAGCTAAAACATGCATGTGGAACCCAGAGTATGATCAACCGTGTGATCGGGAGACGTGTTCCAATATGTGTCAGTTTTCGTCCCCTGGTACTCGGGTGCAACATTCCAGACGCTTTACTAACACTCTCCCGACTTGGAGAGTCAGTGCCTTTAACCTCCTGTTTGGCCCAGTTTGCAATTTCTGCGGAAGATGAACAGGAATAGGGAGAACCAATGACAGACTAGCTGGAGGTGTCTGGATGGTCAAATTTAACTCTCATTTCCCACCAGGAAGAGGAATTAACCACAGGCTCAGCGTGCCGTGCCGGAACCAGTTTAGGGCCTGAAGCAATCCTGCGGTGATGCGGCCAGCTCACGAGAAAGCGAGTTGAAGAAAGGAGCTCAGGGGCACTGTAATTCACAAACCTGCAGAGTTATAAATGACAGCTATCGTCCAAAAATATACTGAAGTAAGGCTGCCAAGAGGACTTGAAAGCGGGGCAGAATTGCAGGAAACCGATTTCAGGAGGTAGACTGGAATTGCATTGAAAGCATAGGAAAAGAGGCAGAACGTCCACAATGATGCACTTGGCCAAAAAGGGCGTATGCGTTTTTTCCTGAATATATTCAGGAAAAAACGCATACGCCCTTTTTGGCCAACCAAGCAAGCTTGCAAAGGAAATCTGCACTACAGTGAAGTCTCACTTCCCCCCGGTCAAAAGGGCCATCTGAAAAAAGTGTAAACTCCAGAAAGGCAGGACAGGCCATGGAGAACTGGGAGCCTTGTTATGCTGATGGGCGGGATGTCAATTGCCAACAGCCACTCGGGAGAAGTGTATGGTGTTTCCTGAAACATCTAAAAAACAAAGCAACAGAGCCTAGGGCACTTCCACTTATGGTCCTATAGCTTAGGGAAATTAAAATCAAAAGACACAGCCACCCCAAAGGTTGGGACGGCTCTGTTTACAAGAACCTGGTTTACGGTACAAGTTCAATATCGCAGAAAGTGAAAAATGGATAAAGAAGTTGTGGTACTTACGTACAATGCAGTATCACTCAGCAATGAAATCTATGTCATCAGGCCCGTAGCAGCATAATGAGTGGATTCAGGTATGATGATTCTAACTGAAATAAGTCACACAGGAAAAGAAACATCATAAGATATCACTAATACACGGAATGTAAACTTGGCTACATAGGAAGTGAATTACAAAACAGAACAGGGTCTCAAATTTAGAAAACCAACTTATGCTTGCTTAAGGGGAAAGGTGAGTTGGGGTGCTGCATAAAACCAGAGATTGAAATGAGCACAGATAAAGTTCCTTAAGCCAAATATGGAATAGACAAGAGCTACTCCTTGCTCAACGAAATGGATTCAACACCCCATATTAAACACCTAAGAATGTACCTGACTAGGAAGTATCTTAAAACCTATGGATTGCTATGTCTCCGAAAGAGAATCAAGCGTGTGTGCAGGGGCATAATCGCAGCAGTGATAGGATTGGAGAAGTACGGTGAGCAAATGAAGACCCTTTGAAATCATATTGCATGGTACCCATTCCACGGGTCTCAACTCTCCAGGTTGAAGGTATTCTTCCTTCAGCTAAAACATGCATGTGGAACCCAGAGTATGATCAACCATGTGATCGGGAGACGTGTTCCAATATGTGTCAGTTTTCGTCCCCTGGTACTCGGGTGCAACATTCCAGACGCTTTACTAACACTCTCCCGACTTGGAGAGTCAGTGCCTTTAACCTCCTGTTTGGCCCAGTTTGCAATTTCTGCGGAAGATGAACAGGAATAGGGAGAACCAATGACAGACCAGCTGGAGGTGTCTGGACGGGCAAATTTAACTCTCATTTCCCACCAGGAAGAGGAATTAAACAAAGGCTCAGCGTGCCGTGCCGGAACCAGATTAGGGCCTGAAGCAATCCTGCGGTGATGCGGCCAGCTCACGAGAAAGCGAGTTGAAGAAAGGAGCTCAGGGGCACTGTAATTCACAAACCTGCAGAGTTATAAATGACAGCTATCGTCCAAAAATATACTGAAGTAAGGCTGCCAAGAGGACTTGAAAGCGGGGCAGAATTGCAGGAAACCGATTTCAGGAGGTAGACTGGAATTGCATTTAAAGCATAGGAAAAGAGGCAGAACGTCCACAATGATGCACTTGGCCAAAAAGGGCGTATGCGTTTTTTCCTGAATATATTCAGGAAAAAACGCATACGCCCTTTTTGGCCAACCAAGCAAGCTTGCAAAGGAAATCTGCACTACAGTGAAGTCTCACTTCCCCCCGGTCAAAAGGGCCATCTGAAAAAAGTGTAAAATCCAGAAAGGCAGGACAGGCCATGGAGAACTGGGAGCCTTGTTATGCTGATGGGCGGGATGTAAATTGCCAACAGCCACTCGGGAGAAGTGTATGGTGTTTCCTGAAACATCTAAAAAACAAAGCAACAGAGCCTAGGGCACTTCCACTTATGGTCCTATAGCTTAGGGAAATTAAAATCAAAAAGACACAGCCACCCCAAAAGTTGGGACGGCTCTGTTTACAAGAACCTGGTTTACAGTACAAGTTCAATATCACAGAAAGTGAAAAATGGATAAAGAAGTTGTGGTACTTACGTACAATGCAGTATCACTCAGCAATGAAATCTATGTCATCAGGCCCGTAGCAGCATAATGAGTGGATTCAGGTATGATGATTCTAACTGAAATAAGTCACACAGGAAAAGAAACATCATAAGATATCACTAATACACGGAATGTAAACTTGGCTACACAGGAACTGAATTCCAAAACAGAACAGGGTCTCAAATTTAGAAACCCAACTTATGCTTGCTTAAGGGGAAAGGTGAGTTGGGGTGCTGCATAAAACCAGAGATTGAAATGAGCACAGATAAAGTTCCTTAAGCCAAATATGGATTAGACAAGAGCTACTCCTTGCTCAACGAAATGGACTCAACACCCCATATTAAATGCCTAAGAGTGTACCTGACTAGGAAGTATCTTAAAACCTATGGATTGCTATGTCTCCGAAAAAGAATCAAGCGTGTGTTCAGGGGCATAAACGCAGCAGTGATAGGATTGGAGAAGTTCGGTGAGCAAATGAAGACCCTTTGAAGTCATATTGCATGGTACCCATTCCACGGGTCTCAACTCTCCAGGTTGAAGGTATTCTTCCTTCAGCTAAAACATGCATGTGGAACCCAGAGTATGATCAACCGTGTGATCGGGAGACGTGTTCCAATATGTGTCAGTTTTCGTCCCCTGGTACTCGGGTGCAACATTCCAGACGCTTTACTAACACTCTCCCGACTTGGAGAGTCAGTGCCTTTAACCTCCTGTTTGGCCCAGTTTGCAATTTCTGCGGAAGATGAACAGGAATAGGGAGAACCAATGACAGACTAGCTGGAGGTGTCTGGACGGGCAAATTTAACTCTCATTTCCCACCAGGAAGAGGAATTAACCAAAGGCTCAGCGTGCCGTGCCGGAACCAGATTAGGGCCTGAAGCAATCCTGCGGTGATGCGGCCAGCTCACGAGAAAGCGAGTTGAAGAAAGGAGCTCAGGGGCACTGTAATTCACAAACCTGCAGAGTTATAAATGACAGCTATCGTCCAAAAATATACTGAAGTAAGGCTGCCAAGAGGACTTGAAAACGGGGCAGAATTGCAGGAAACCGATTTCAGGAGGTAGACTGGAATTGCATTGAAAGCATAGGAAAAGAGGCAGAACGTCCACAATGATGCACTTGGCCAAAAAGGGCGTATGCGTTTTTTCCTGAATATATTCAGGAAAAAACGCATACGCCCTTTTTGGCCAACCAAGCAAGCTTGCAAAGGAAATCTGCACTACAGTGAAGTCTCACTTCCCCCCGGTCAAAAGGGCCATCTGAAAAAAGTGTAAAATCCAGAAAGGCAGGACAGGCCATGGAGAACTGGGAGCCTTGTTATGCTGATGGGCGGGATGTAAATTGCCAACAGCCACTCGGGAGAAGTGTATGGTGTTTCCTGAAACATCTAAAAAACAAAGCAACAGAGCCTAGGGCACTTCCACTTATGGTCCTATAGCTTAGGGAAATTAAAATCAAAAAGACACAGCCACCCCAAAGTTGGGACGGCTCTGTTTACAAGAACCTGGTTTACGGTACAAGTTCAATATCACAGAAAGTGAAAAATGGATAAAGAAGTTGTGGTACTTACGTACAATGCAGTATCACTCAGCAATGAAATCTATGTCATCAGGCCCGTAGCAGCATAATGAGTGGATTCAGGTATGATGATTCTAACTGAAATAAGTCACACAGGAAAAGAAACATCATAAGATATCACTAATACACGGAATGTAAACTTGGCTACACAGGAACTGAATTCCAAAACAGAACAGGGTCTCAAATTTAGAAACCCAACTTATGCTTGCTTAAGGGGAAAGGTGAGTTGGGGTGCTGCATAAAACCAGAGATTGAAATGAGCACAGATAAAGTTCCTTAAGCCAAATATGGATTAGACAAGAGCTACTCCTTGCTCAACGAAATGGACTCAACACCCCATATTAAATGCCTAAGAGTGTACCTGACTAGGAAGTATCTTAAAACCTATGGATTGCTATGTCTCCGAAAAAGAATCAAGCGTGTGTTCAGGGGCATAAACGCAGCAGTGATAGGATTGGAGAAGTTCGGTGAGCAAATGAAGACCCTTTGAAGTCATATTGCATGGTACCCATTCCACGGGTCTCAACTCTCCAGGTTGAAGGTATTCTTCCTTCAGCTAAAACATGCATGTGGAACCCAGAGTATGATCAACCGTGTGATCGGGAGACGTGTTCCAATATGTGTCAGTTTTCGTCCCCTGGTACTCGGGTGCAACATTCCAGACGCTTTACTAACACTCTCCCGACTTGGAGAGTCAGTGCCTTTAACCTCCTGTTTGGCCCAGTTTGCAATTTCTGCGGAAGATGAACAGGAATAGGGAGAACCAATGACAGACTAGCTGGAGGTGTCTGGATGGGCAAATTTAACTCTCATTTCCCACCAGGAAGAGGAATTAACCAAAGGCTCAGCGTGCCGTGCCGGAACCAGATTAGGGCCTGAAGCAATCCTGCGGTGATGCGGCCAGCTCACGAGAAAGCGAGTTGAAGAAAGGAGCTCAGGGGCACTGTAATTCACAAACCTGCAGAGTTATAAATGACAGCTATCGTCCAAAAATATACTGAAGTAAGGCTGCCAAGAGGACTTGAAAGCGGGGCAGAATTGCAGGAAACCGATTTCAGGAGGTAGACTGGAATTGCATTTAAAGCATAGGAAAAGAGGCAGACCGTCCACAATGATGCACTTGGCAAAAAAGGGCGTATGCGTTTTTTCCTGAATATATTCAGGAAAAAACGCATACGCCCTTTTTGGCCAACCAAGCAAGCTTGCAAAGGAAATCTGCACTACAGTGAAGTCTCACTTCGCCCCGGTCAAAAGGGCCATCTGAAAAAAGTGTAAAATCCAGAAAGGCAGGACAGGCCATGGAGAACTGGGAGCCTTGTTATGCTGATGGGCGGGATGTAAATTGCCAACAGCCACTCTGGAGAAGTGTATGGTGTTTCCTGAAACATCTAAAAAACAAAGCAACAGAGCCTAGGGCACTTCCACTTATGGTCCTACAGCTTAGGGAAATTAAAATCAAAAGACACAGCCACCCCAAAGGTTGGGACGGCTCTGTTTACAAGAACCTGGTTTACGGTACAAGTTCAATATCGCAGAAAGTGAAAAATGGATAAAGAAGTTGTGGTACTTACGTACAATGCAGTATCACTCAGCAATGAAATCTATGTCATCAGGCCCGTAGCAGCATAATGAGTGGATTCAGGTATGATGATTCTAACTGAAATAAGTCACACAGGAAAAGAAACATCATAAGATATCACTAATACACGGAATGTAAACTTGGCTACATAGGAAGTGAATTACAAAACAGAACAGGGTCTCAAATTTAGAAAACCAACTTATGCTTGCTTAAGGGGAAAGGTGAGTTGGGGTGCTGCATAAAACCAGAGATTGAAATGAGCACAGATAAAGTTCCTTAAGCCAAATATGGAATAGACAAGAGCTACTCCTTGCTCAACGAAATGGATTCAACACCCCATATTAAACACCTAAGAATGTACCTGACTAGGAAGTATCTTAAAACCTATGGATTGCTATGTCTCCGAAAGAGAATCAAGCGTGTGTGCAGGGGCATAATCGCAGCAGTGATAGGATTGGAGAAGTACGGTGAGCAAATGAAGACCCTTTGAAATCATATTGCATGGTACCCATTCCACGGGTCTCAACTCTCCAGGTTGAAGGTATTCTTCCTTCAGCTAAAACATGCATGTGGAACCCAGAGTATGATCAACCGTGTGATCGGGAGACGTGTTCCAATATGTGTCAGTTTTCGTCCCCTGGTACTCGGGTGCAACATTCCAGACGCTTTACTAACACTCTCCCGACTTGGAGAGTCAGTGCCTTTAACCTCCTGTTTGGCCCAGTTTGCAATTTCTGCGGAAGATGAACAGGAATAGGGAGAACCAATGACAGACTAGCTGGAGGTGTCTGGATGGTCAAATTTAACTCTCATTTCCCACCAGGAAGAGGAATTAACCACAGGCTCAGCGTGCCGTGCCGGAACCAGTTTAGGGCCTGAAGCAATCCTGCGGTGATGCGGCCAGCTCACGAGAAAGCGAGTTGAAGAAAGGAGCTCAGGGGCACTGTAATTCACAAACCTGCAGAGTTATAAATGACAGCTATCGTCCAAAAATATACTGAAGTAAGGCTGCCAAGAGGACTTGAAAGCGGGGCAGAATTGCAGGAAACCGATTTCAGGAGGTAGACTGGAATTGCATTGAAAGCATAGGAAAAGAGGCAGAACGTCCACAATGATGCACTTGGCCAAAAAGGGCGTATGCGTTTTTTCCTGAATATATTCAGGAAAAAACGCATACGCCCTTTTTGGCCAACCAAGCAAGCTTGCAAAGGAAATCTGCACTACAGTGAAGTCTCACTTCCCCCCGGTCAAAAGGGCCATCTGAAAAAAGTGTAAAATCCAGAAAGGCAGGACAGGCCATGGAGAACTGGGAGCCTTGTTATGCTGATGGGCGGGATGTAAATTGCCAACAGCCACTCGGGAGAAGTGTATGGTGTTTCCTGAAACATCTAAAAAACAAAGCAACAGAGCCTAGGGCACTTCCACTTATGGTCCTATAGCTTAGGGAAATTAAAATCAAAAGACACAGCCACCCCAAAGGTTGGGACGGCTCTGTTTACAAGAACCTGGTTTACGGTACAAGTTCAATATCGCAGAAAGTGAAAAATGGATAAAGAAGTTGTGGTACTTACGTACAATGCAGTATCACTCAGCAATGAAATCTATGTCATCAGGCCCGTAGCAGCATAATGAGTGGATTCAGGTATGATGATTCTAACTGAAATAAGTCACACAGGAAAAGAAACATCATAAGATATCACTAATACACGGAATGTAAACTTGGCTACATAGGAAGTGAATTACAAAACAGAACAGGGTCTCAAATTTAGAAAACCAACTTATGCTTGCTTAAGGGGAAAGGTGAGTTGGGGTGCTGCATAAAACCAGAGATTGAAATGAGCACAGATAAAGTTTCTTAAGCCAAATATGGAATAGACAAGAGCTACTCCTTGCTCAACGAAATGGATTCAACACCCCATATTAAACACCTAAGAATGTACCTGACTAGGAAGTATCTTAAAACCTATGGATTGCTATGTCTCCGAAAGAGAATCAAGCGTGTGTACAGGGGCATAAACGCAGCAGTGATAGGACTGGAGAGGTTTGGTGAGCAAATGAAGACCCTTTGAAATCATATTGCATGATACCCATTCCACGGGTCTCAACTCTCCAGGTTTAAGGTATTCTTCCTTCAGCTAAAACATGCATGTGGAACCCAGAGTATGATCAACCGTGTGATCGGGAGACGTGTTCCAATATGTGTCAGTTTTCGTCCCCTGGTACTCGGGTGCAACATTCCAGACGCTTTACTAACACTCTCCCGACTTGGAGAGTCAGTGCCTTTAACCTCCTGTTTGGCCCACTTTGCAATTTCTGCGGAAGATGAACAGGAATAGGGAGAACCAATGAGAGACTAGCTGGAGGTGTCTGGACGGGCAAATTTAACTCTCATTTCCCACCAGGAAGAGGAATTAACCAAAGGCTCAGCGTGCCGTGCCGGAACCAGATTAGGGCCTGAAGCAATCCTGTGGTGATGCGGCCAGCTCACGAGAAAGAGAGTTGAAGAAAGGAGCTCAGGGGCACTGTAATTCACAAACCTGCAGAGTTATAAATGACAGCTATCGTCCAAAAATATACTGAAGTAAGGCTGCCAAGAGGACTTGAAAGCGGGGCAGAATTGCAGGAAACCGATTTCAGGAGGTAGACTGGAATTGCATTTAAAGCATAGGAAAAGAGGCAGAACGTCCACAATGATGCACTTGGCCAAAAAGGGCGTATGCGTTTTTTCCTGAATATATTCAGGAAAATACGCATACGCCCTTTTTGGCCAACCAAGCAAGCTTGCAAAGGAAATCTGCA
The DNA here is from genome assembly GCF_949774975.1 of Lagenorhynchus albirostris. NCBI lineage: Eukaryota > Metazoa > Chordata > Mammalia > Artiodactyla > Delphinidae > Lagenorhynchus > Lagenorhynchus albirostris. The sequence continues at coordinate 57,924,508 of NC_083098.1, read as the reverse complement.
CTACAGTGAAGTCTCACTTCCCCCCGGTCAAAAGGGCCATCAGAAAAAAGTGTAAAATCCAGAAAGGCAGGACAGGCCATGGAGAACTGGGAGCCTTGTTATGCTGATGGGCGGGATGTCAATTGCCAACAGCCACTCTGGAGAAGTGTATGGTGTTTCCTGAAACATCTAAAAAGCAAAGCAACAGAGCCTAGGGCACTTCCACTTATGGTCCTATAGCTTAGGGAAATTAAAATCAAAAGACACAGCCACCCCAAAGGTTGGGACGGCTCTGTTTACAAGAACCTGGTTTACGGTACAAGTTCAATATCGCAGAAAGTGAAAAATGGATAAAGAAGTTGTGGTACTTACGTACAATGCAGTATCACTCAGCAATGAAATCTATGTCATCAGGCCCGTAGCAGCATAATGAGTGGATTCAGGTATGATGATTCTAACTGAAATAAGTCACACAGGAAAAGAAACATCATAAGATATCACTAATACACGGAATGTAACCTTGGCTACACAGGAACTGAATTACAAAACAGAACAGGGTCTCAAATTTAGAAAACCAACTTATGCTTGCTTAAGGGGAAAGGTGAGTTGGGGTGCTGCATAAAACCAGAGATTGAAATGAGCACAGATAAAGTTCCTTAAGCCAAATATGGAATAGACAAGAGCTACTCCTTGCTCAACGAAATGGACTCAACACCCCATATTTAATGCCTAAGAGTGTACCTGACAAGAAGTATCTTAAAACCTATGGATTGCTATGTCTCCGAAAAAGAATCAAGCGTGTGTTCAGGGGCATAAACGCAGCCGTGATAGGATTGGAGAAGTTCGGTGAGCAAATGAAGACCCTTTGAAGTCATATTGCATGGTACCCATTCCACGGGTCTCAACTCTCCAGGTTTAAGGTATTCTTCCTTCAGCTAAAACATGCATGTGGAACCCAGAGTATGATCAACCGTGTGATCGGGAGACGTGTTCCAATATGTCTCAGTTTTCGTCCCCTGGTACTCGGGTGCAACATTCCAGACGCTTTACTAACACTCTCCCGACCTGGAGAGTCAGTGCCTTTAACCTCCTGTTTGGCCCAGTTTGCAATTTCTGCGGAAGATGAACAGGAATAGGGAGAACCAATGACAGACTAGCTGGAGGTGTCTGGACGGGCAAATTTAACTCTCATTTCCCACCAGGAAGAGGAATTAACCAAAGGCTCAGCGTGCCGTGCCGGATCCAGATTAGGGCCTGAAGCCATCCTGCGGTGTTGCGGCCAGCTCACGAGAAAGCGACTTGAAGAAAGGAGCTCAGGGGCACTGTAATTCACAAACCTGCAGAGTTATAAATGACAGCTATCGTCCAAAAATATACTGAAGTAAGGCTGCCAAGAGGACTTGAAAGCGGGGCAGAATTGCAGGATACCGATTTCAGGAGGTAGACTGGAATTGCATTTAAAGCATAGGAAAAGAGGCAGAACGTCCACAATGATGCACTTGGCCAAAAAGGGCGTATGCCTTTTTTCCTGAATATATTCAGGAAAAAACGCATACGCCCTTTTTGGCCAACCAAGCAAGCTTGCAAAGGAAATCTGCACTACAGTGAAGTCTCACTTCCCCCCGGTCAAAAGGGCCATCTGAAAAAAGTGTAAAATCCAGAAAGGCAGGACAGGCCATGGAGAACTGGGAGCCTTGTTATGCTGATGGGCGGGATGTCAATTGCCAACAGCCACTCGGGAGAAGTGTATGGTGTTTCCTGAAACATCTAAAAAACAAAGCAACAGAGCCTAGGGCACTTCCACTTATGGTCCTATAGCTTAGGGAAATTAAAATCAAAAGACACAGCCACCCCAAAGGTTGGGACGGCTCTGTTTACAAGAACCTGGTTTACGGTACAAGTTCAATATCGCAGAAAGTGAAAAATGGATAAAGAAGTTGTGGTACTTACGTACAATGCAGTATCACTCAGCAATGAAATCTATGTCATCAGGCCCGTAGCAGCATAATGAGTGGATTCAGGTGTGATGATTCTAACTGAAATAAGTCACACAGGAAAAGAAACATCATAAGATATCACTAATACACGGAATGTAAACTTGGCTACATAGGAACTGAATTACAAAACAGAACAGGGTCTCAAATTTAGAAAACCAACTTATGCTTGCTTAAGGGGAAAGGTGAGTTGGGGTGCTGCATAAAACCAGAGATTGAAATGAGCACAGATAAAGTTCCTTAAGCCAAATATGGAATAGACAAGAGCTACTACTTGCTCAACGAAATGGATTAAACACCCCATATTAAACACCTAAGAATGTACCTGACTAAAAAGTATCTTAAAACCTATGGATTGGTATGTCTCCGAAAGAGAATCAAGCGTGTGTGCAGGGGCATAATCGCAGCAGTGATAGGATTGGAGAAGTTCGGTGAGCAAATGAAGACCCTTTGAAGTCATATTGCATGGTACCCATTCCACGGGTCTCAACTCTCCAGGTTGAAGGTATTCTTCCTTCAGCTAAAACATGCATGTGGAACCCAGAGTATGATCAACCGTGTGATCGGGAGACGTGTTCCAATATGTGTCAGTTTTCGTCCCCTGGTACTTGGGTGTAACATTCCAGACGCTTTACTAACACTCTCCCGACTTGGAGAGTCAGTGCCTTTAACCTCCTGTTTGGCCCAGTTTGCAATTTCTGCGGAAGATGAACAGGAATAGGGAGTACCAATGACAGACCAGCTGGAGGTGTCTGGACGGGCAAATTTAACTCTCATTTCCCACCAGGAAGAGGAATTAACCAAAGGCTCAGCGTGCCGTGCCGGAACCAGATTAGGGCCTGAAGCAATCCTGCGGTGATGCGGCCAGCTCACGAGAAAGCGAGTTGAAGAAAGGAGCTCAGGGGCACTGTAATTCACAAACCTGCAGAGTTATAAATGACAGCTATCGTCCAAAAATATACTGAAGTAAGGCTGTCAAGAGGACTTGAAAGCGGGGCAGAATTGCAGGAAACCGATTTCAGGAGGTAGACTGGAATTGCATTTAAAGCATAGGAAAAGAGGCAGAACGTCCACAATGATGCACTTGGCCAAAAAGGGCGTATGCGTTTTTTCCTGAATATATTCAGGAAAAAACGCATACGCCCGTTTTGGCCAACCAAGCAAGCTTGCAAAGGAAATCTGCACTACAGTGAAGTCTCACTTCCCCCCGGTCAAAAGGGCCATCTGAAAAAAGTGTAAAATCCAGAAAGGCAGGACAGGCCATGGAGAACTGGGAGCCTTGTTATGCTGATGGGCGGGATGTAAATTGCCAACAGCCACTCGGGAGAAGTGTATGGTGTTTCCTGAAACATCTAAAAAACAAAGCAACAGAGCCTAGGGCACTTCCACTTATGGTCCTATAGCTTAGGGAAATTAAAATAAAAAAGACACAGCCACCCCAAAAGTTGGGACGGCTCTGTTTACAAGAACCTGGTTTACGGTACAAGTTCAATATCGCAGAAAGTGAAAAATGGATAAAGAAGTTGTGGTACTTACGTACAATGCAGTATCACTCAGCAATGAAATCTATGTCATCAGGCCCGTAGCAGCATAATGAGTGGATTCAGGTATGATGATTCTAACTGAAATAAGTCACACAGAAAAAGAAACATCATAAGATATCACTAATACACGGAATGTAAACTTGGCTACACAGGAACTGAATTCCAAAACAGAACAGGGTCTCAAATTTAGAAACACAACTTATGCTTGCTTAAGGGGAAAGGTGAGTTGGGGTGCTGCATAAAAACAGAGATTGAAATGAGCACAGATAAAGTTCCTTAAGCCAAATATGGATTAGACAAGAGCTACTCCTTGCTCAACGAAATGGACTCAACACCCCATATTAAATGCCTAAGAGTGTACCTGACTAGGAAGTATCTTAAAACCTATGGATTGCTATGTCTCCGAAAAAGAATCAAGCGTGTGTTCAGGGGCATAAACGCAGCAGTGATAGGATTGGAGAAGTTCGGTGAGCAAATGAAGACCCTTTGAAGTCATATTGCATGGTACCCATTCCACGGGTCTCAACTCTCCAGGTTGAAGGTATTCTTCCTTCAGCTAAAACATGCATGTGGAACCCAGAGTATGATCAACTGTGTGATCGGGAGACGTGTTCCAATATGTGTCAGTTTTCGTCCCCTGGTACTCGGGTGCAACATTCCAGACGCTTTACTAACACTCTCCTGACTTGGAGAGTCAGTGCCTTTAACCTCCTGTTTGGCCCAGTTTGCAATTTCTGCGGAAGATGAACAGGAATAGGGAGAACCAATGACAGACTAGCTGGAGGTGTCTGGATGGGCAAATTTAACTCTCATTTCCCACCAGGAAGAGGAATTAACCAAAGGCTCAGCGTGCCGTGCCGGAACCAGATTAGGGCCTGAAGCAGTCCTGCGGTGATGCGGCCAGCTCACAAGAAAGCGAGTTGAAGAAAGGAGCTCAGGGGCACTGTAATTCACAAACCTGCAGAGTTATAAATGACAGCTATCGTCCAAAAATATACTGAAGTAAGGCTGCCAAGAGGACTTGAAAGCGGGGCAGAATTGCAGGAAACCGATTTCAGGAGGTAGACTGGAATTGCATTTAAAGTATAGGAAAAGAGGCAGAACGTCCACAATGATGCACTTGGCCAAAAAGGGCGTATGCGTTTTTTCCTGAATATATTCAGGAAAAAACGCATACGCCCTTTTTGGCCAACCAAGCAAGCTTGCAAAGGAAATCTGCACTACAGTGAAGTCTCACTTCCCCCCGGTCAAAAGGGCCATCTGAAAAAAGTGTAAAATCCAGAAAGGCAGGACAGGCCATGGAGAACTGGGAGCCTTGTTATGCTGATGGGCGGGATGTAAATTGCCAACAGCCACTCTGGAGAAGTGTATGGTGTTTCCTGAAACATCTAAAAAACAAAGCAACAGAGCCTAGGGCACTTCCACTTATGGTCCTATAGCTTAGGGAAATTAAAATCAAAAGACACAGCCACCCCAAAGGTTGGGACGGCTCTGTTTACAAGAACCTGGTTTACGGTACAAGTTCAATATCGCAGAAAGTGAAAAATGGATAAAGAAGTTGTGGTACTTACGTACAATGCAGTATCACTCAGCAATGAAATCTATGTCATCAGGCCCGTAGCAGCATAATGAGTGGATTCAGGTATGATGATTCTAACTGAAATAAGTCACACAGGAAAAGAAACATCATAAGATATCACTAATACACGGAATGTAACCTTGGCTACACAGGAACTGAATTCCAAAACAGAACAGGGTCTCAAATTTAGAACACCAACTTATGCTTGCTTAAGGGGAAAGGTGAGTTGGGGTGCTGCATAAAACCAGAGATTGAAATGAGCACAGATAAAGTTCCTTAAGCCAAATATGGAATAGACAAGAGCTACTCCTTGCTCAACGAAATGGACTCAACACCCCATATTAAATGCCTAAGAGTGTACCTGTCTAGGAAGTATCTTAAAACCTATGGATTGCTATGTCTCCGAAAAAGAATCAAGCGTGTGTTCAGGGGCATAAATGCAGCAGTGATAGGATTGGAGAAGTTCGGTGAGCAAATGAAGACCCTTTGAAGTCATATTGCATGGTACCCATTCCACGGGTCTCAACTCTCCAGGTTGAAGGTATTCTTCCTTCAGCTAAAACATGCATGTGGAACCCAGAGTATGATCAACCGTGTGATCGGGAGACGTGTTCCAATATGTGTCAGTTTTCGTCCCCTGGTACTCGGGTGCAACATTCCAGACGCTTTACTAACACTCTCCTGACTTGGAGAGTCAGTGCCTTTAACCTCCTGTTTGGCCCACTTTGCAATTTCTGCGGAAGATGAACAGGAATAGGGAGAACCAATGACAGACTAGCTGGAGGTGTCTGGACGGGCAAATTTAACTCTCATTTCCCACCAGGAAGAGGAATTAACCAAAGGCTCAGCGTGCCGTGCCGGAACCAGATTAGGGCCTGAAGCAATCCTGCGGTGATGCGGCCAGCTCACGAGAAAGCGAGTTGAAGAAAGGAGCTCAGGGGCACTGTAATTCACAAACCTGCAGAGTTATAAATGACAGCTATCGTCCAAAAATATACTGAAGTAAGGCTGCCAAGAGGACTTGAAAGCGGGGCAGAATTGCAGGAAACCGATTTCAGGAGGTAGACTGGAATTGCATTTAAAGCATAGGAAAAGAGGCAGAACGTCCACAATGATGCACTTGGCCAAAAAGGGCGTATGCGTTTTTTCCTGAATATATTCAGGAAAAAACGCATACGCCCTTTTTGGCCAACCAAGCAAGCTTGCAAAGGAAATCTGCACTACAATGAAGTCTCACTTCCCCCCGGTCAAAAGGGCCATCTGAAAAAAGTGTAAAATCCAGAAAGGCAGGACAGGCCATGGAGAACTGGGAGCCTTGTTATGCTGATGGGCGGGATGTAAATTGCCAACAGCCACTCGGGAGAAGTGTATGGTGTTTCCTGAAACATCTAAAAAACAAAGCAACAGAGCCTAGGGCACTTCCACTTATGGTCCTATAGCTTAGGGAAATTAAAATCAAAAAGACACAGCCCCCCAAAAGTTGGGACAGCTCTGTTTACAAGAACCTGGTTTACGGTACAAGTTCAATATCGCAGAAAGTGAAAAATGGATAAAGAAGTTGTGGTACTTACGTACAATGCAGTATCACTCAGCAAGGAAATCTATGTCATCAGACCCGTAGCACCATAATGAGTGGATTCAGGTATGATGATTCTAACTGAAATAAGTCACACAGAAAAAGAAACATCATAAGATATCACTAATACACGGAATGTAAACTTGGCTACACAGGAAGTGAATTACAAAACAGAACAGGGTCTCAAATTTAGAAAACCAACTTATGCTTGCTTAAGGGGAAAGGTGAGTTGGGGTGCTGCATAAAACCAGAGATTGAAATGAGCACAGATAAAGTTCCTTAAGCCAAATATGGATTAGACAAGAGCTACTCCTTGCTCAACGAAATGGACTCAACACCCCATATTAAATGCCTAAGAGTGTACCTGACTAGGAAGTATCTTAAAACCTATGGATTGCTATGTCTCCGAAAGAGAATCAAGCGTGTGTACAGGGGCATAAACGCAGCAGTGATAGGATTGGAGAAGTTCGGTGAGCAAATGAAGACCCTTTGAAGTCATATTGCATGGTACCCATTCCACGGGTCTCAACTCTCCAGGTTTAAGGTATTCTTCCTTCAGCTAAAACATGCATGTGGAACCCAGAGTATGATCAACCGTGTGATCGGGAGACGTGTTCCAATATGTGTCAGTTTTCGTCCCCTGGTACTCGGGTGCAACATTCCAGACGCTTTACTAACACTCTCCCGACTTGGAGAGTCAGTGCCTTTAACCTCCTGTTTGGCCCAGTTTGCAATTTCTGTGGAAGATGAACAGGATTAGGGAGAACCAATGAGAGACTAGCTGGAGGTGTCTGGACGGGCAAATTTAACTCTCATTTCCCACCAGGAAGAGGAATTAACCAAAGGCTCAGCATGCCGTGCCGGAACCAGATTAGGGCCTGAAGCCATCCTGCGGTGTTGCGGCCAGCTCACGAGAAAGCGAGTTGAAGAAAGGAGCTCAGGGGCACTGTAATTCACAAACCTGCAGAGTTATAAATGACAGCTATCGTCCAAAAATATACTGAAGTAAGGCTGCCAAGAGGACTTGAAAGCGGGGCAGAATTGCAGGAAACCGATTTCAGGAGGTAGACTGGAATTGCATTGAAAGCATAGGAAAAGGGGCAGAACGTCCACAATGATGCACTTGGCCAAAAAGGGCGTATGCGTTTTTTCCTGAATATATTCAGGAAAAAACGCATATGCCCTTTTTGGCCAACCAAGCAAGCTTGCAAAGGAAATCTGCACTACAGTGAAGTCTCACTTCCCCCCGGTCAAAAGGGCCATCTGAAAAAAGTGTAAAATCCAGAAAGGCAGGACAGGCCATGGAGAACTGGGAGCCTTGTTATGCTGATGGGCGGGATGTAAATTGCCAACAGCCACTCGGGAGAAGTGTATGGTGTTTCCTGAAACATCTAAAAAACAAAGCAACAGAGCCTAGGGCACTTCCACTTATGGTCCTATAGCTTAGGGAAATTAAGCTCAAAAAGACACAGCCACCCCAAAGTTTGGCTCGGCTGTGTTTACAAGAACCACGTTTACGGTACAAGTTCAATATCGCAGAAAGTGAAAAATGGATAAAGAAGTTGTGGTACTTACGTACAATGCAATATCACTCAGCAAGGAAATCTATGTCATCAGGCCCGTAGCAGCATAATGAGTGGATTCAGGTATGATGATTCTAACTGAAATAACTCACACAGAAAAAGAAACATCATAAGATATCACTAATACACGGAATGTAAACTTGGCTACACAGGAACTGAATTACAAAGCAGAACAGGGTCTCAAATTGAGAAACCCAACTTATGCTTGCTTAAGGGGAAAGGTGAGTTGGGGTGCTGCATAAAAGCAGACATTGAAATGAGCACAGATAAAGTTCCTTAAGCCAAATATGGAATAGACAAGAGCTACTCCTTGCTCAACGAAATGGACTCAACACCCCATATTAAACACCTAAGAACATACCTGACTAGGAAGAATCTTAAAACCTATGGATTGCTATGTCTCTGAAAGAGAATCAAGCATGTGTGCAGGGGCATAATCGCAGCAGTGATAGGACTGGAGAGGTTCGGTAAGCAAATGAAGACCCTTTGAAGTCATATTGCATGGTACCCATTCCACGGGTCTCAACTCTCCTGGTTGAAGGTATTCTTCCTTCAGCTAAAACATGCATGTGGAACCCAGAGTATGATCAACCGTGTGATCGGGAGACGTGTTCCAATATGTCTTAGTTTTCGTCCCCTGGTACTCGGGTGCAACATTCCAGACGCTTTACTAACACTCTCCCGACTTGGAGAGTCAGTGCCTTTAACCTCCTGTTTGGCTCAGTTTGCAATTTCTGCGGAAGAAGAACAGGATTAGGGAGAACCAATGACAGACTAGATGGAGGTGTCTGGATGGGCAAATTTAACTCTCATTTCGCACCAGGAAGAGGAATTAACCAAAGGCTCAGCGTGCCGTGCCGGAACCAGATTAGGGCCTGAAGCAATCCTGCGGTGTTGCGGCCAGCTCACGAGAAAGCGAGTGAAGAAAGGAGCTCAGGGGCACTGTAATTCACAAACCTGCAGAGTTATAAATGACAGCTATCGTCCAACAATATACTGAAGTAAGGCTGCCAAGAGGACTTGAAAGCGGGGCAGAATTGCAGGAAACCGATTTCAGGAGGTAGACTGGAATTGCATTTAAAGCATAGGAAAAGAGGCAGAACGTCCACAATGATGCACTTGGCCAAAAAGGGCGTATGCGTTTTTTCCTGAATATATTCAGGAAAAAACGCATACGCCCTTTTTGGCCAACCAAGCAAGCTTGCAAAGGAAATCTGCACTACAATGAAGTCTCACTTCCCCCCGGTCAAAAGGGCCATCTGAAAAAAGTGTAAAATCCAGAAAGGCAGGACAGGCCATGGAGAACTGGGAGCCTTGTTATGCTGATGGGCGGGATGTAAATTGCCAACAGCCACTCGGGAGAAGTGTATGGTGTTTCCTGAAACATCTAAAAAACAAAGCAACAGAGCCTAGGGCACTTCCACTTATGGTCCTATAGCTTAGGGAAATTAAAATCAAAAAGACACAGCCACCCCAAAGGTTGGGACGGCTCTGTTTACAAGAACCTGGTTTACGGTACAAGTTCAATATCGCAGAAAGTGAAAAGTGGATAAAGAAGTTGTGGTACTTACGTACAGTGCAATATCACTCAGCAAGGAAATCTATGTCATCAGGCCCGTAGCACCATAATGAGTGGATTCAGGTATGATGATTCTAACTGACATAAGTCACAAAGAAAAAGAAACATCATAAGATATCACTAATACACGGAATGTAAACTTGGCTACACAGGAAGTGAATTACAAAACAGAACAGGGTCTCCAATTTAGAAAACCAACTTATGCTTGCTTAAGGGGAAAGGTGAGTTGGGGTGCTGCATAAAACCAGAGATTGAAATGAGCACAGATAAAGTTCCTTAAGCCAAATATGGAATAGACAAGAGCTACTCCTTGCTCAACGAAATGGACTCAACACCCCATATTAAACGCCTAAGAATGTACCTGACTAGGAAGTATCTTAAAACCTATGGATTGCTATGTCTCCGAAAGAGAATCAAGCGTGTGTACAGGGGCATAAACGCAGCAGTGATAGGACTGGAGAGGTTCGGTGAGCAAATGAAGACCCTTTGAAGTCATATTGCATGGTACCCATTCCACGGGTCTCAACTCTCCAGGTTTAAGGTATTCTTCCTTCAGCTAAAACATGCATGTGGAACCCAGAGTATGATCAACCGTGTGATCGGGAGACGTGTTCCAATATGTGTCAGTTTTCGTCCCGTGGTACTCGGGTGCAACATTCCAGATGCTTTACTAACACTCTCCCGACTTGGAGAGTCAGTGCCTTTAACCTCCTCTTTGGCCCAGTTTGCAATTTCTGCGGAAGATGAACAGGAATAGGGAGAACCAAGGACAGACTAGCTGGAGGTGTCTGGACGGGCAAATTTAACTCTCATTTCCCACCAGGAAGAGGAATTAACCAAAGGCTCAGCGTGCCGTGCCGGAACCAGATTAGGGCCTGAAGCAATCTTGCGGTGTTGCGGCCAGCTCACGAGAAAGCGAGTTGAAGAAAGGAGCTCAGGGGCACTGTAATTCACAAACCTGCAGAGTTATAAATGACAGCTATCGTCCAAAAATATACTGAAGTAAGGCTGCCAAGAGGACTTGAAAGCGGGGCAGAATTGCAGGAAACCGATTTCAGGAGGTAGACTGGAATTGCATTGAAAGCATAGGAAAAGAGGCAGAACGTCCACAATGATGCACTTGGCGAAAAAGGGCGTATGCGTTTTTTCCTGAATATATTCAGGAAAAAACGCATACGCACTTTTTGGCCAACCAAGCAAGCTTGCAAAGGAAATCTGCACTACCATGAACTTTCACTTCCCCCCGGTCAAAAGGGCCATCTGAAAAAGGTGTAAAATCCAGAAAGGCAGGACAGGCCATGGAGAACTGGGAGCCTTGTTATGCTCATGGGCGGGATGTAAATTGCCAACAGCCACTCGGGAGAAGTGTATGCTGTTTCCTGAAACATCTAAAAAACAAAGCAACAGAGCCTAGGGCACTTCCACTTATGGTCCTATAGCTTAGGGAAATTAAAATCAAAAAGACACAGCCACCCCAAAGGTTGGGACGGCTCTGTTTACAAGAACCTGGTTTACGGTACAAGTTCAATATCGCAGAAAGTGAAAAATGGATAAAGAAGTTGTGGTACTTACATACAATGCAGTATTATTCAGCAATGAAATTTATGTCATCAGGCCCGTAGGAGCATAATGAGTGGATTCAGGTATGATGATTCTAACTGAAATAAGTCACACAGAAAAAGAAACATCATAAGATATCACTAATACACGGAATGTAAACATGGCTACACAGGAACTGAATTACAAAACAGAACAGGGTCTCAAATTTAGAAACCCAACTTATGCTTGCTTAAGGGGAAAGGTGAGTTGGGGTGCTGCATAAAACCAGAGATTGAAATGAGCACAGATAATGTTCCTTAAGCCAAATATGGAATAGACAAGAGCTACTCCTTGCTCAACGAAATGGACTCAACACCCCATATTAAACGCCTAAGAATGTACCTGACTAGGAAGTATCTTAAAACCTATGGATTGCTATGTCTCCGAAAGAGAATCAAGCGTGTGTACAGGGGCAGAAACGCAGCAGTGATAGGACTGCAGAAGTTCGGTGAGCAAATGAAGACCCTTTGAAGTCATATTGCATGGTACCCATTCCACGGGTCTCAACTCTCCAGGTTTAAGGTATTCTTCCTTCAGCTAAAACATGCATGTGGAACCCAGAGTATGATCAACCGTGTGATCGGGAGACGTGTTCAAGTATGTGTCAGTTTTCATCCCGTGGTACTCGGGTGCAACATTCCAGACGCTTTACTAACACTCTCCCGACTTGGAGAGTCAGTGCCTTTAACCTCCTGTTTGGCCCAGTTTGCAATTTCTGCAGAAGATGAACAGGAATAGGGAGAACCAATGACAGACTAGCTGGAGGTGTGTGGACGGGCAAATTTAACTCTCATTTCCCACCAGGAAGAGGAATTAACCAAAGGCTCAGCGTGCCGTGCCGGAACCAGATTAGGGCCTGAAGCCATCCTGCGGTGTTGCGGGCAGCTCACAAGAAAGCGACTTGAAGAAAGGAGCTCGGGGCACTGTAATTCACAAACCTGCAGAGTTATAAATGACAGCTATCGTCCAAAAATATACTGAAGTAAGGCTGCCAAGAGGACTTGAATGCGGGGCACAATTGCAGGAAACCGATTTCAGGAGGTAGACTGGAATTGCATGTAAAGCATAGGAAAAGAGGCAGAACGTCCACAATGATGCACTTGGCCAAAAAGGGAGTATGCGTTTTTTCCTGAATATATTCAGGAAAAAACGCATACGCCCTTTTTGGCCAACCAAGCAAGCTTGCAAAGGAAATCTGCACTACAATGAAGTCTCACTTCCCCCCGGTCAAAAGGGCCATCTGAAAAAAGTGTAAAATCCAGAAAGGCAGGACAGGCCATGGAGAACTGGGAGCCTTGTTATGCTGATGGGCAGGATGTCAATTGCCAACAGCCACTCGGGAGAAGTGTATGGTGTTTCCTGAAACATCTAAAAAACAAAGCAACAGAGCCTAGGGCACTTCCACTTATGGTCCTATAGCTTAGGGAAATTAAAATCAAAAGACACAGCCACCCCAAAGGTTGGGACGGCTCTGTTTACAAGAATCTGGTTTATGGTACAAGTTCAATATCGCAGAAAGTGAAAAATGGATAAAGAAGTTGTGGTACTTACGTACAATGCAATATCACTCAGCAATGAAATCTATGTCATCAGGCCCGTAGCAGCATAATGAGTGGATTCAGGTATGATGATTCTAACTGAAATAAGTCACACAGGAAAAGAAACATCATAAGATATCACTAATACACGGAATGTAAACTTGGCTACATAGGAAGTGAATTACAAAACAGAACAGGGTCTCAAATTTAGAAAACCAACTTATGCTTGCTTAAGGGGAAAGGTGAGTTGGGGTGCTGCATAAAACCAGAGATTGAAATGAGCACAGATAAAGTTCCTTAAGCCAAATATGGAATAGACAAGAGCTACTCCTTGCTCAACGAAATGGACTCAACACCCCATATTAAATGCCTAAGAGTGTACCTGACTAGGAAGTATCTTAAAACTTATGGATTGCTATGTCTCCGAAAGAGAATCAAGCGTGTGTACAGGGACATAAACACAGCAGTGATAGGACTGGAGAGGTTCGGTGAGCAAATGAAGACCCTTTGAAGTCATATTGCATGGTATCCATTCCACGGGTCTCAACTCTCCAGGTTTAAGGTATTCTTCCTTCAGCTAAAACATGCATGTGGAACCCAGAGTATGATCAACCGTGTGATCGGGAGACGTGTTCCAATATGTGTCAGTTTTCGTCCCCTGGTACTCGGGTGCAACATTCCAGACGCTTTACTAACACTCTCCCGACTTGGAGAGTCAGTGCCTTTAACCTCCTGTTTGGCCCAGTTTGCAATTTCTGCGGAAGATGAACAGGAATAGGGAGAACCAATGACAGACTAGCTGGAGGTGTCTGGACGGGCAAATTTAACTCTCATTTCCCACCAGGAAGAGGAATTAACCAAAGGCTCAGCGTGCCGTGCCGGAAACAGATTAGGGCCTGAAGCCATCCTGCGGTGTTGTGGCCAGCTCACAAGAAAGCGACTTGAAGAAAGGAGCTCAGGGGCACTGTAATTCACAAAACTGCAGAGTTATAAATGACAGCTATCGTCCAAAAATATACTGAAGTAAGGCTGCCAAGAGGACTTGAAAGCGGGGCAGAATTGCAGGAAACCGATTTCAGGAAGTAGACTGGAATTGCATTTAAAGCATAGGAAAAGAGGCAGAACGTCCACAATGATGCACTTGGCCAAAAAGGGCGTATGCGTTTTTTCCTGAATATATTCAGGAAAAAACGCATACGCCCTTTTTGGCCCACCAAGCAAGCTTGCAAAGGAAATCTGCACTACAGTGGAGTCTCACTTCCCCCCGGTCAAAAGGGCCATCTGAAAAAAGTGTAAAATCCAGAAAGGCAGGACAGGCCATGGAGAACTGGGAGCCTTGTTATGCTGATGGGCGGGATGTAAATTGCCAACAGCCACTCGGGAGAAGTGTATGGTGTTTCCTGAAACATCTAAAAAACAAAGCAACAGAGCCTAGGGCACTTCCACTTATGGTCCTATAGCTTAGGGAAATTAAAATCAAAAGACACAGCCACCCCAAATGTTGGGACGGCTCTGTTTACAAAAACCTGGTTTACGGTACAAGTTCAATATCGCAGAAAGTGAAAAATGGATAAAGAAGTTGTGGTACTTACGTACAATGCAATATCACTCAGCAATGAAATCTATGTCATCAGGCCCGTAGCAGCATAATGAGTGGATTCAGGTATGATGATTCTAACTGAAATAAGTCACACAGGAAAAGAAACATCATAAGATATCACTAATACACGGAATGTAAACTTGGCTACACAGGAACTGAATTACAAAACAGAACAGGGTCTCAAATTTAGAAACCCAACTTATGCTTGCTTAAGGGGAAAGGTGAGTTGGGGTGCTGCATAAAACCAGAGATTGAAATGAGCACAGATAAAGTTCCTTAAGCCAAATATGGAATAGACAAGAGCTACTCCTTGCTCAACGAAATGGATTCAACACCCCATATTAAACGCCTAAAAATATACCTGACTAGGAAGTATCTTAAAACCTACGGATTGCTATGTCTCCGAAAGAGAATCAAGCGTGTGTACAGGGGCATAAACGCAGCAGTGATAGGACTGTAGAGGTTCGGTGAGCAAATGAAGAACCTTTGAAGTCATATTGCATGGTACCCATTCCACGGGTCTCAACTCTCCAGGTTTAAGGTATTCTTCCTTCAGCTAAAACATGTATGTGGAACCCAGAGTATGATCAACCATGTGATCGGGAGACGTGTTCCAATATGTGTCAGATTTCGTCCCCTGGTAGTCAGGTGCAACATTCCAGACGCTTTACTAACACTCTCCCGACTTGGAGAGTCAGTGCCTTTAACCTCCTGTTTGGCCCAGTTTGCAATTTCTGCGGAAGATGAACAGGAATAGGGAGAACCAATGACAGACCAGCTGGAGGTGTCTGGACGGGCAAATTTAACTCTCATTTCCCACCAGGAAGAGGAATTAACCAAAGGCTCAGCGTGCCGTGCCGGAACCAGATTAGGGCCTGAAGCCATCCTGCGGTGTTGTGGCCAGCTCACAAGAAAGCGACTTGAAGAAAGGAGCTCAGGGGCACTGTAATTCACAAACCTGCAGAGTTATAAATGACAGCTATCGTCCAAAAATATACTGAAGTAATGCTGCCAACAGGACTTGAAAGCGGGGCAGAATTGCAGTAAACCGATTTCAGGAGGTAGACTGGAATTGCATTGAAAGCATAGGAAAAGAGGCAGAATGTCCACAATGATGCACTTGGCCAAAAAGGGCGTATGCGTTTTTTCCTGAATATATTCAGGAAAAAACGCATACGCCCTTTTTGGCCAACCAAGCAAGCTTGCAAAGGAAATCTGCACTACAGTGAAGTCTCACTTCCCCCCGGTCAAAAGGGCCATCTGAAAAAAGTGTAAACTCCAGAAAGGCAGGACAGGCCATGGAGAAGTGGGAGCCTTGTTATGCTGATGGGCGGGATGTAAATTTCAACAGCCACTCTGGAGAAGTGTATGGTGTTTCCTGAAACATCTAAAAAACAAAGCAACAGAGCCTAGGGCACTTCCACTTATGGTCCTATAGCTTAGGGAAATTAAAATCAAAAGACACAGCCACCCCAAATGTTGGGACGGCTCTGTTTACAAGAACCTGGTTTACGGTACAAGTTCAATATCGCAGAAAGTGAAAAATGGATAAAGAAGTTCTGGTACTTACGTACAATGCAATATCACTCAGCAATGAAATCTATGTCATCAGGCCCGTAGCAGCATAATGAGTGGATTCAGGTATGATGATTCTAACTGAAATAAGTCACACAGAAAAAGAAACATCATAAGATATCACTAATACACGGAATGTAACCTTGGCTACATAGGAACTGAATTACAAAACAGAACAGGGTCTCAAATTTAGAAAACCAACTTATGCTTGCTTAAGGGGAAAGGTGAGTTGGGGTGCTGCATAAAACCAGAGATTGAAATGAGCACAGATAAAGTTCCTTAAGCCAAATATGGAATAGACAAGAGCTACTCCTTGCTCAACGAAATGGACTCAACACCCCATATTAAATGCCTAAGAGTGTACCTGACTAGGAAGTATCTTAAAACCTATGGATTGCTATGTCTCCGAAAGAGAATCAAGCGTGTGTACAGGGGCATAAACGCAGCAGTGATAGGACTGGAGAGGTTCGGTGAGCAAATGAAGACCCTTTGAAGTCATATTGCATGGTACCCATTCCACGGGTCTCAACTCTCCAGGTTTAAGGTATTCTTCCTTCAGCTAAAACATGTATGTGGAACCCAGATTATGATCAACCGTGTGATCGGGAGACGTGTTCCAATATGTGTCAGTTTTCGTCCCCTGGTACTCGGGTGCAACATTCCAGACGCTTTACTAACACTCTCCCGACTTGGAGAGTCAGTGCCTTTAACCTCCTGTTTGGCCCAGTTTGCAATTTCTGCGGAAGATGAACAGGAATAGGGAGAACCAATGAGAGACTAGCTGGAGGTGTCTGGACGGGCAAATTTAACTCTCATTTCCCACCAGGAAGAGGAATTAACCAAAGGCTCAGCGTGCCGTGCCGGAACCAGATTAGGGCCTGAAGCCATCCTGCGGTGTTGCGGCCAGCTCACAAGAAAGCGACTTGAAGAAAGGAGCTCGGGGCACTGTAATTCACAAACCTGCAGAGTTATAAATGACAGCTATCGTCCAAAAATATACTGAAGTAAGGCTGCCAAGAGGACTTGAAAGCGGGGCAGAATTGCAGGAAACCGATTTCAGGAGGTAGACTGGAATTGCATTGAAAGCATAGGAAAAGAGGCAGAACGTCCACAATGATGCACTTGGCCAAAAAGGGCGTATGCCTTTTTTCCTGAATATATTCAGGAAAAAACGCATACGCCCTTTTTGGCCAACCAAGCAAGCTTGCAAAGGAAATCTGCACTACATTGAAGTCTCACTTCCCCCCGGTCAAAAGGGCCATCTGAAAAAAGTGTAAAATCCAGAAAGGCAGGACAGGCCATGGAGAACTGGGAGCCTTGTTATGCTGATGGGCGGGATGTAAATTGCCAACAGCCACTCGGGAGAAGTGTATGGTGTTTCCTGAAACATCTAAAAATCAAAGCAACAGAGCCTAGGGCACTTCCACTTATGGTCCTATAGCTTAGGGAAATTAAAATCAAAAAGACACAGCCACCCCAAAGGTTGGGACGGCTCTGTTTACAAGAACCTGGTTTACGGTACAAGTTCAATATCGCAGAAAGTGAAAAATGGATAAAGAAGTTGTGGTACTTACGTACAATGCAGTATCACTCAGCAATGAAATCTATGTCATCAGGCCCGTAGCAGCATAATGAGTGGATTCAGGTATGATGATTCTAACTGAAATAAGTCACACAGAAAAAGAAACATCATAAGATATCACTAATACACGGAATGTAAACTTGGCTACACAGGAACTGAATTCCAAAACAGAAGAGGGTCTCAAATTTAGAAACCCAACTTATGCTTGCTTAAGGGGAAAGGTGAGTTGGGGTGCTGCATAAAACCAGAGATTGAAATGAGCACAGATAAAGTTCCTTAAGCCAAATATGGATTAGACAAGAGCTACTCCTTGCTCAACGAAATGGACTCAACACCCCATATTAAATGCCTAAGAGTGTACCTGACTAGGAAGTATCTTAAAACCTATGGATTGCTATGTCTCCGAAAAAGAATCAAGCGTGGGTTCAGGGGCATAAACGCAGCAGTGATAGGATTGGAGAAGTTCGGTGAGCAAATGAAGACCCTTTGAAGTCATATTGCATGGTACCCATTCCACGGGTCTCAACTCTCCAGGTTTAAGGTATTCTTCCTTCAGCTAAAACATGCATGTGGAACCCAGAGTATGATCAACCGTGTGATCGGGAGACGTGTTCCAATATGTGTCAGTTTTCGTCCCCTGGTACTCGGGTGCAACATTCCAGACGCTTTACTAACACTCTCCCGACTTGGAGAGTCAGTGCCTTTAACCTCCTGTTTGGCCCAGTTTGCAATTTCTGCGGAAGATGAACAGGAATAGGGAGAACCAATGACAGACTAGCTGGAGGTGTCTGGACGGGCAAATTTAACTCTCATTTCCCACCAGGAAGAGGAATTAACCAAAGGCTCAGCGTGCCGTGCCGGAACCAGATTAGGGCCTGAAGCCATCCTGCGGTGTTGCGGCCAGCTCACAAGAAAGCGACTTGAAGAAAGGAGCTCGGGGCACTGTAATTCACAAACCTGCAGAGTTATAAATGACAGCTATCGTCCAAAAATATACTGAAGTAAGGCTGCCAAGAGGACTTGAAAGCGGGGCAGAATTGCAGGAAACCGATTTCAGGAGGTAGACTGGAATTGCATTGAAAGCATAGGAAAAGAGGCAGAACGTCCACAATGACGCACTTGGCCAAAAAGGGCGTATGCGTTTTTTCCTGAATATATTCAGGAAAAAACGCATACGCCCTGTTTGGCCAACCAAGCAAGCTTGCAAAGGAAATCTGCACTACAGTGAAGTCTCACTTCCCCCCGGTCAAAAGGGCCATCTGAAAAAAGTGTAAAATCCAGAAAGGCAGGACAGGCCATGGAGAACTGGGAGCCTTGTTATGCTGATGGGCGGGATGTAAATTGCCAACAGCCACTCGGGAGAAGTGTATGGTGTTTCCTGAAACATCTAAAAAACAAAGCAACAGAGCCTAGGGCACTTCCACTTATGGTCCTATAGCTTAGGGAAATTAAAATCAAAAGACACAGCCACCCCAAAGGTTGGGACGGCTCTGTTTACAAGAACCTGGTTTACGGTACAAGTTCAATATCGCAGAAAGTGAAAAATGGATAAAGAAGTTGTGGTACTTACATACAATGCAGTATCACTCAGCAATGAAATCTATGTCATCAGGCCCGTAGCAGCATAATGAGTGGATTCAGGTATGATGATTCTAACTGAAATAAGTCACACAGGAAAAGAAACATCATAAGATATCACTAATACACGGAATGTAAACTTGGCTACATAGGAAGTGAATTACAAAACAGAACAGGGTCTCAAATTTAGAAAACCAACTTATGCTTGCTTAAGGGGAAAGGTGAGTTGGGGTGCTGCATAAAACCAGAGATTGAAATGAGCACAGATAAAGTTCCTTAAGCCAAATATGGAATAGACAAGAGCTACTCCTTGCTCAACGAAATGGATTCAACACCCCATATTAAACACCTAAGAATGTACCTGACTAGGAAGTATCTTAAAACCTATGGATTGCTATGTCTCCGAAAGAGAATCAAGCGTGTGTGCAGGGGCATAATCGCAGCAGTGATAGGATTGGAGAAGTTCGGTGAGCAAATGAAGACCCTTTGAAATCATATTGCATGGTACCCATTCCACGGGTCTCAACTCTCCAGGTTGAAGGTATTCTTCCTTCAGCTAAAACATGCATGTGGAACCCAGAGTATGATCAACCGTGTGATCGGGAGACGTGTTCCAATATGTGTCAGTTTTCGTCCCCTGGTACTCGGGTGCAACATTCCAGACGCTTTACTAACACTCTCCCGACTTGGAGAGTCAGTGCCTTTAACCTCCTGTTTGGCCCAGTTTGCAATTTCTGCGGAAGATGAACAGAAATAGGGAGAACCAATGACAGACCAGCTGGAGGTGTCTGGACGGGCAAATTTAACTCTCATTTCCCACCAGGAAGAGGAATTAACCAAAGGCTCAGCGTGCCGTGCCGGAACCAGATTAGGGCCTGAAGCAATCCTGCGGTGTTGTGGCCAGCTCACAAGAAAGCGACTTGAAGAAAGGAGCTCAGGGGCACTGTAATTCACAAACCTGCAGAGTTATAAATGACAGCTATCGTCCAAAAATATACTGAAGTAATGCTGCCAAGAGGACTTGAAAGCGGGGCAGAATTGCAGGAAACCGATTTCAGGAGGTAGACTGGAATTGCATTGAAAGCATAGGAAAAGAGGCAGAATGTCCACAATGATGCACTTGGCCAAAAAGGACGTATGCGTTTTTTCCTGAATATATTCAGGAAAAAACGCATACGCCCTTTTTGGCCAACCAAGCAAGCTTGCAAAGGAAATCTGCACTACAGTGAAGTCTCACTTCCCCCCGGTCAAAAGGGCCATCTGAAAAAAGTGTAAACTCCAGAAAGGCAGGACAGGCCATGGAGAACTGGGAGCCTTGTTATGCTGATGGGCGGGATGTAAATTTCAACAGCCACTCTGGAGAAGTGTATGGTGTTTCCTGAAACATCTAAAAAACAAAGCAACAGAGCCTAGGGCACTTCCACTTATGGTCCTATAGCTTAGGGAAATTAAAATCAAAAGACACAGCCACCCCAAATGTTGGGACGGCTCTGTTTACAAGAACCTGGTTTACGGTACAAGTTCAATATCGCAGAAAGTGAAAAATGGATAAAGAAGTTCTGGTACTTACGTACAATGCAATATCACTCAGCAATGAAATCTATGTCATCAGGCCCGTAGCAGCATAATGAGTGGATTCAGGTATGATGATTCTAACTGAAATAAGTCACACAGAAAAAGAAACATCATAAGATATCACTAATACACGGAATGTAACCTTGGCTACATAGGAACTGAATTACAAAACAGAACAGGGTCTCAAATTTAGAAAACCAACTTATGCTTGCTTAAGGGGAAAGGTGAGTTGGGGTGCTGCATAAAACCAGAGATTGAAATGAGCACAGATAAAGTTCCTTAAGCCAAATATGGAATAGACAAGAGCTACTCCTTGCTCAACGAAATGGACTCAACACCCCATATTAAATGCCTAAGAGTGTACCTGACTAGGAAGTATCTTAAAACCTATGGATTGCTATGTCTCCGAAAGAGAATCAAGCGTGTGTACAGGGGCATAAACGCAGCAGTGAAAGGACTGGAGAGGTTCGGTGAGCAAATGAAGACCCTTTGAAGTCATATTGCATGGTACCCATTCCACGGGTCTCAACTCTCCAGGTTTAAGGTATTCTTCCTTCAGCTAAAACATGCATGTGGAACCCAGAGTATGATCAACCGTGTGATCGGGAGACGTGTTCCAATATGTCTCAGTTTTCGTCCCCTGGTACTCGGGTGCAACATTCCAGACGCTTTACTAACACTCTCCCGACTTGGAGAGTCAGTGCCTTTAACCTCCTGTTTGGCCCAGTTTGCAATTTCTGCGGAAGATGAACAGGAATAGGGAGAACCAATGAGAGACTAGCTGGAGGTGTCTGGACGGGCAAATTTAACTCTCATTTCCCACCAGGAAGAGGAATTAACCAAAGGCTCAGCGGGCCGTGCCGGAACCAGATTAGGGCCTGAAGCCATCCTGCGGTGTTGCGGCCAGCTCACAAGAAAGCGACTTGAAGAAAGGAGCTCAGGGGCACTGTAATTCACAAACCTGCAGAGTTATAAATGACAGCTATCGTCCAAAAATATACTGAAGTAAGGCTGCCAAGAGGACTTGAAAGCGGGGCAGAATTGCAGGAAACCGATTTCAGGAGGTAGACTGGAATTGCATTTAAAGCATAGGAAAAGAGGCAGAACGTCCACAATGATGCACTTGGCCAAAAAGGGCGTATGCCTTTTTTCCTGAATATATTCAGGAAAAAACGCATACGCCCTTTTTGGCCAACCAAGCAAGCTTGCAAAGGAAATCTGCACTACATTGAAGTCTCACTTCCCCCCGGTCAAAAGGGCCATCTGAAAAAAGTGTAAAATCCAGAAAGGCAGGACAGGCCATGGAGAACTGGGAGCCTTGTTATGCTGATGGGCGGGATGTAAATTGCCAACAGCCACTCGGGAGAAGTGTATGGTGTTTCCTGAAACATCTAAAAATCAAAGCAACAGAGCCTAGGGCACTTCCACTTATGGTCCTATAGCTTAGGGAAATTAAAATAAAAAAGACACAGCCACCCCAAATGTTGGGACGGCTCTGTTTACAAGAACCTGGTTTACGGTACAAGTTCAATATCGCAGAAAGTGAAAAATGGATAAAGAAGTTGTGGTACTTACGTACAATGCAGTATCACTCAGCAATGAAATCTATGTCATCAGGCCCGTAGCAGCATAATGAGTGGATTCAGGTATGATGATTCTAACTGAAATAAGTCACACAGAAAAAGAAACATCATAAGATATCACTAATACACGGAATGTAAACTTGGCTACACAGGAACTGAATTCCAAAACAGAAGAGGGTCTCAAATTTAGAAACCCAACTTATGCTTGCTTAAGGGGAAAGGTGAGTTGGGGTGCTGCATAAAACCAGAGATTGAAATGAGCACAGATAAAGTTCCTTAAGCCAAATATGGATTAGACAAGAGCTACTCCTTGCTCAACGAAATGGACTCAACACCCCATATTAAATGCCTAAGAGTGTACCTGACTAGGAAGTATCTTAAAACCTATGGATTGCTATGTCTCCGAAAAAGAATCAAGCGTGGGTTCAGGGGCATAAACGCAGCAGTGATAGGATTGGAGAAGTTCGGTGAGCAAATGAAGACCCTTTGAAGTCATATTGCATGGTACCCATTCCACGGGTCTCAACTCTCCAGGTTTAAGGTATTCTTCCTTCAGCTAAAACATGCATGTGGAACCCAGAGTATGATCAACCGTGTGATCGGGAGACGTGTTCCAATATGTGTCAGTTTTCGTCCCCTGGTACTCGGGTGCAACATTCCAGACGCTTTACTAACACTCTCCCGACTTGGAGAGTCAGTGCCTTTAACCTCCTGTTTGGCCCAGTTTGCAATTTCTGCGGAAGATGAACAGGAATAGGGAGAACCAATGACAGACTAGCTGGAGGTGTCTGGATGGGCAAATTTAACTCTCATTTCCCACCAGGAAGAGGAATTAACCAAAGGCTCAGTGTGCCGTGCCGGAACCAGATTAGGGCCTGAAGCCATCCTGCGGTGTTGCGGCCAGCTCACGAGAAAGCGAGTTGAAGAAAGGAGCTCAGGGGCACTGTAATTCACAAACCTGCAGAGTTATAAATGACAGCTATCGTCCAAAAATATACTGAAGTAAGGCTGCCAAGAGGACTTGAAAGCGGGGCAGAATTGCAGGAAACCGATTTCAGGAGGTAGACTGGAATTGCATTGAAAGCATAGGAAAAGAGGCAGAACGTCCACAATGACGCACTTGGCCAAAAAGGGCGTATGCGTTTTTTCCTGAATATATTCAGGAAAAAACGCATACGCCCTTTTTGGCCAACCAAGCAAGCTTGCAAAGGAAATCTGCACTACAGTGAAGTCTCACTTCCCCCCGGTCAAAAGGGCCATCTGAAAAAAGTGTAAAATCCAGAAAGGCAGGACAGGCCATGGAGAACTGGGAGCCTTGTTATGCTGATGGGCGGGATGTAAATTGCCAACAGCCACTCGGGAGAAGTGTATGGTGTTTCCTGAAACATCTAAAAAACAAAGCAACAGAGCCTAGGGCACTTCCACTTATGGTCCTATAGCTTAGGGAAATTAAAATCAAAAGACACAGCCACCCCAAAGGTTGGGACGGCTCTGTTTACAAGAACCTGGTTTACGGTACAAGTTCAATATCGCAGAAAGTGAAAAATGGATAAAGAAGTTGTGGTACTTACGTACAATGCAGTATCACTCAGCAATGAAATCTATGTCATCAGGCCCGTAGCAGCATAATGAGTGGATTCAGGTGTGATGATTCTAACTGAAATAAGTCACACAGGAAAAGAAACATCATAAGATATCACTAATACACGGAATGTAAACTTGGCTACATAGGAACTGAATTACAAAACAGAACAGGGTCTCAAATTTAGAAAACCAACTTATGCTTGCTTAAGGGGAAAGGTGAGTTGGGGTGCTGCATAAAACCAGAGATTGAAATGAGCACAGATAAAGTTCCTTAAGCCAAATATGGAATAGACAAGAGCTACTCCTTGCTCAACGAAATGGATTCAACACCCCATATTAAACACCTAAGAATGTACCTGACTAGGAAGTATCTTCAAACCTATGGATTGCTATGTCTCCGAAAGAGAATCAAGCGTGTGTGCAGGGGCATAATCGCAGCATTGATAGGATTGGAGAAGTTCGGTGAGCAAATGAAGACCTTTTGAAGTCATATTGCATGGTTCCCATTCCACGGGTCTCAACTCTCCAGGTTGAAGGTATTCTTCCTTCAGCTAAAACATGCATGTGGAACCCAGAGTATGATCAACCGTGTGATCGGGAGACGTGTTCCAACATGTGTCAGTTTTCGTCCCCTGGTACTCGGGTGCAACATTCCAGACGCTTTACTAACACTCTCCCGACTTGGAGAGTCAGTGCCTTTAACCTCCTGTTTGGCCCAGTTTGCAATTTCTGCGGAAGATGAACAGGAATAGGGAGAACCAATGAGAGACTAGCTGGAGGTGTCTGGACGGGCAAATTTAACTCTCATTTCCCACCAGGAAGAGGAATTAACCAAAGGCTCAGCGTGCCGTGCCGGAACCAGATTAGGGCCTGAAGCAATCCTGTGGTGATGCGGCCAGCTCACGAGAAAGCGAGTTGAAGAAAGGAGCTCAGGGGCACTGTAATTCACAAACCTGCAGAGTTATAAATGACAGCTATCGTCCAAAAATATACTGAAGTAAGGCTGCCAAGAGGACTTGAAAGCGGGGCAGAATTGCAGGAAACCGATTTCAGGAGGTAGACTGGAATTGCATTGAAAGCATAGGAAAAGAGGCAGAACGTCCACAATGACGCACTTGGCCAAAAAGGGCGTATGCGTTTTTTCCTGAATATATTCAGGAAAAAACGCATACGCCCTTTTTGGCCAACCAAGCAAGCTTGCAAAGGAAATCTGCACTACAGTGAAGTCTCACTTCCCCCCGGTCAAAAGGGCCATCTGAAAAAAGTGTAAAATCCAGAAAGGCAGGACAGGCCATGGAGAACTGGGAGCCTTGTTATGCTGATGGGCGGGATGTAAATTGCCAACAGCCACTCGGGAGAAGTGTATGGTGTTTCCTGAAACATCTAAAAAACAAAGCAACAGAGCCTAGGGCACTTCCACTTATGGTCCTATAGCTTAGGGAAATTAAAATCAAAAGACACAGCCACCCCAAAGGTTGGGACGGCTCTGTTTACAAGAACCTGGTTTACGGTACAAGTTCAATATCGCAGAAAGTGAAAAATGGATAAAGAAGTTGTGGTACTTACGTACAATGCAGTATCACTCAGCAATGAAATCTATGTCATCAGGCCCGTAGCAGCATAATGAGTGGATTCAGGTATGATGATTCTAACTGAAATAAGTCACACAGGAAAAGAAACATCATAAGATATCACTAATACACGGAATGTAAACTTGGCTACATAGGAAGTGAATTACAAAACAGAACAGGGTCTCAAATTTAGAAAACCAACTTATGCTTGCTTAAGGGGAAAGGTGAGTTGGGGTGCTGCATAAAACCAGAGATTGAAATGAGCACAGATAAAGTTCCTTAAGCCAAATATGGAATAGACAAGAGCTACTCCTTGCTCAACGAAATGGATTCAACACCCCATATTAAACACCTAAGAATGTACCTGACTAGGAAGTATCTTAAAACCTATGGATTGCTATGTCTCCGAAAGAGAATCAAGCGTGTGTGCAGGGGCATAATCGCAGCAGTGATAGGATTGGAGAAGTTCGGTGAGCAAATGAAGACCCTTTGAAATCATATTGCATGGTACCCATTCCACGGGTCTCAACTCTCCAGGTTGAAGGTATTCTTCCTTCAGCTAAAACATGCATGTGGAACCCAGAGTATGATCAACCGTGTGATCGGGAGACGTGTTCCAATATGTGTCAGTTTTCGTCCCCTGGTACTCGGGTGCAACATTCCAGACGCTTTACTAACACTCTCCCGACTTGGAGAGTCAGTGCCTTTAACCTCCTGTTTGGCCCAGTTTGCAATTTCTGCGGAAGATGAACAGAAATAGGGAGAACCAATGACAGACCAGCTGGAGGTGTCTGGACGGGCAAATTTAACTCTCATTTCCCACCAGGAAGAGGAATTAACCAAAGGCTCAGCGTGCCGTGCCGGAACCAGATTAGGGCCTGAAGCAATCCTGCGGTGTTGTGGCCAGCTCACAAGAAAGCGACTTGAAGAAAGGAGCTCAGGGGCACTGTAATTCACAAACCTGCAGAGTTATAAATGACAGCTATCGTCCAAAAATATACTGAAGTAATGCTGCCAAGAGGACTTGAAAGCGGGGCAGAATTGCAGGAAACCGATTTCAGGAGGTAGACTGGAATTGCATTGAAAGCATAGGAAAAGAGGCAGAATGTCCACAATGATGCACTTGGCCAAAAAGGACGTATGCGTTTTTTCCTGAATATATTCAGGAAAAAACGCATACGCCCTTTTTGGCCAACCAAGCAAGCTTGCAAAGGAAATCTGCACTACAGTGAAGTCTCACTTCCCCCCGGTCAAAAGGGCCATCTGAAAAAAGTGTAAACTCCAGAAAGGCAGGACAGGCCATGGAGAACTGGGAGCCTTGTTATGCTGATGGGCGGGATGTAAATTTCAACAGCCACTCTGGAGAAGTGTATGGTGTTTCCTGAAACATCTAAAAAACAAAGCAACAGAGCCTAGGGCACTTCCACTTATGGTCCTATAGCTTAGGGAAATTAAAATCAAAAGACACAGCCACCCCAAATGTTGGGACGGCTCTGTTTACAAGAACCTGGTTTACGGTACAAGTTCAATATCGCAGAAAGTGAAAAATGGATAAAGAAGTTCTGGTACTTACGTACAATGCAATATCACTCAGCAATGAAATCTATGTCATCAGGCCCGTAGCAGCATAATGAGTGGATTCAGGTATGATGATTCTAACTGAAATAAGTCACACAGAAAAAGAAACATCATAAGATATCACTAATACACGGAATGTAACCTTGGCTACATAGGAACTGAATTACAAAACAGAACAGGGTCTCAAATTTAGAAAACCAACTTATGCTTGCTTAAGGGGAAAGGTGAGTTGGGGTGCTGCATAAAACCAGAGATTGAAATGAGCACAGATAAAGTTCCTTAAGCCAAATATGGAATAGACAAGAGCTACTCCTTGCTCAACGAAATGGACTCAACACCCCATATTAAATGCCTAAGAGTGTACCTGACTAGGAAGTATCTTAAAACCTATGGATTGCTATGTCTCCGAAAGAGAATCAAGCGTGTGTACAGGGGCATAAACGCAGCAGTGAAAGGACTGGAGAGGTTCGGTGAGCAAATGAAGACCCTTTGAAGTCATATTGCATGGTACCCATTCCACGGGTCTCAACTCTCCAGGTTTAAGGTATTCTTCCTTCAGCTAAAACATGCATGTGGAACCCAGAGTATGATCAACCGTGTGATCGGGAGACGTGTTCCAATATGTCTCAGTTTTCGTCCCCTGGTACTCGGGTGCAACATTCCAGACGCTTTACTAACACTCTCCCGACTTGGAGAGTCAGTGCCTTTAACCTCCTGTTTGGCCCAGTTTGCAATTTCTGCGGAAGATGAACAGGAATAGGGAGAACCAATGAGAGACTAGCTGGAGGTGTCTGGACGGGCAAATTTAACTCTCATTTCCCACCAGGAAGAGGAATTAACCAAAGGCTCAGCGGGCCGTGCCGGAACCAGATTAGGGCCTGAAGCCATCCTGCGGTGTTGCGGCCAGCTCACAAGAAAGCGACTTGAAGAAAGGAGCTCAGGGGCACTGTAATTCACAAACCTGCAGAGTTATAAATGACAGCTATCGTCCAAAAATATACTGAAGTAAGGCTGCCAAGAGGACTTGAAAGCGGGGCAGAATTGCAGGAAACCGATTTCAGGAGGTAGACTGGAATTGCATTTAAAGCATAGGAAAAGAGGCAGAACGTCCACAATGATGCACTTGGCCAAAAAGGGCGTATGCCTTTTTTCCTGAATATATTCAGGAAAAAACGCATACGCCCTTTTTGGCCAACCAAGCAAGCTTGCAAAGGAAATCTGCACTACATTGAAGTCTCACTTCCCCCCGGTCAAAAGGGCCATCTGAAAAATGTGTAAAATCCAGAAAGGCAGGACAGGCCATGGAGAACTGGGAGCCTTGTTATGCTGATGGGCGGGATGTAAATTGCCAACAGCCACTCGGGAGAAGTGTATGGTGTTTCCTGAAACATCTAAAAATCAAAGCAACAGAGCCTAGGGCACTTCCACTTATGGTCCTATAGCTTAGGGAAATTAAAATAAAAAAGACACAGCCACCCCAAATGTTGGGACGGCTCTGTTTACAAGAACCTGGTTTACGGTACAAGTTCAATATCGCAGAAAGTGAAAAATGGATAAAGAAGTTGTGGTACTTACGTACAATGCAGTATCACTCAGCAATGAAATCTATGTCATCAGGCCCGTAGCAGCATAATGAGTGGATTCAGGTATGATGATTCTAACTGAAATAAGTCACACAGAAAAAGAAACATCATAAGATATCACTAATACACGGAATGTAAACTTGGCTACACAGGAACTGAATTCCAAAACAGAAGAGGGTCTCAAATTTAGAAACCCAACTTATGCTTGCTTAAGGGGAAAGGTGAGTTGGGGTGCTGCATAAAACCAGAGATTGAAATGAGCACAGATAAAGTTCCTTAAGCCAAATATGGATTAGACAAGAGCTACTCCTTGCTCAACGAAATGGACTCAACACCCCATATTAAATGCCTAAGAGTGTACCTGACTAGGAAGTATCTTAAAACCTATGGATTGCTATGTCTCCGAAAAAGAATCAAGCGTGGGTTCAGGGGCATAAACGCAGCAGTGATAGGATTGGAGAAGTTCGGTGAGCAAATGAAGACCCTTTGAAGTCATATTGCATGGTACCCATTCCACGGGTCTCAACTCTCCAGGTTTAAGGTATTCTTCCTTCAGCTAAAACATGCATGTGGAACCCAGAGTATGATCAACCGTGTGATCGGGAGACGTGTTCCAATATGTCTCAGTTTTCGTCCCCTGGTACTCGGGTGCAACATTCCAGACGCTTTACTAACACTCTCCCGACTTGGAGAGTCAGTGCCTTTAACCTCCTGTTTGGCCCAGTTTGCAATTTCTGCGGAAGATGAACAGGAATAGGGAGAACCAATGACAGACTAGCTGGAGGTGTCTGGATGGGCAAATTTAACTCTCATTTCCCACCAGGAAGAGGAATTAACCAAAGGCTCAGTGTGCCGTGCCGGAACCAGATTAGGGCCTGAAGCCATCCTGCGGTGTTGCGGCCAGCTCACGAGAAAGCGAGTTGAAGAAAGGAGCTCAGGGGCACTGTAATTCACAAACCTGCAGAGTTATAAATGACAGCTATCGTCCAAAAATATACTGAAGTAAGGCTGCCAAGAGGACTTGAAAGCGGGGCAGAATTGCAGGAAACCGATTTCAGGAGGTAGACTGGAATTGCATTGAAAGCATAGGAAAAGAGGCAGAACGTCCACAATGACGCACTTGGCCAAAAAGGGCGTATGCGTTTTTTCCTGAATATATTCAGGAAAAAACGCATACGCCCTTTTTGGCCAACCAAGCAAGCTTGCAAAGGAAATCTGCACTACAGTGAAGTCTCACTTCCCCCCGGTCAAAAGGGCCATCTGAAAAAAGTGTAAAATCCAGAAAGGCAGGACAGGCCATGGAGAACTGGGAGCCTTGTTATGCTGATGGGCGGGATGTAAATTGCCAACAGCCACTCGGGAGAAGTGTATGGTGTTTCCTGAAACATCTAAAAAACAAAGCAACAGAGCCTAGGGCACTTCCACTTATGGTCCTATAGCTTAGGGAAATTAAAATCAAAAGACACAGCCACCCCAAAGGTTGGGACGGCTCTGTTTACAAGAACCTGGTTTACGGTACAAGTTCAATATCGCAGAAAGTGAAAAATGGATAAAGAAGTTGTGGTACTTACGTACAATGCAGTATCACTCAGCAATGAAATCTATGTCATCAGGCCCGTAGCAGCATAATGAGTGGATTCAGGTGTGATGATTCTAACTGAAATAAGTCACACAGGAAAAGAAACATCATAAGATATCACTAATACACGGAATGTAAACTTGGCTACATAGGAACTGAATTACAAAACAGAACAGGGTCTCAAATTTAGAAAACCAACTTATGCTTGCTTAAGGGGAAAGGTGAGTTGGGGTGCTGCATAAAACCAGAGATTGAAATGAGCACAGATAAAGTTCCTTAAGCCAAATATGGAATAGACAAGAGCTACTCCTTGCTCAACGAAATGGATTCAACACCCCATATTAAACACCTAAGAATGTACCTGACTAGGAAGTATCTTCAAACCTATGGATTGCTATGTCTCCGAAAGAGAATCAAGCGTGTGTGCAGGGGCATAATCGCAGCATTGATAGGATTGGAGAAGTTCGGTGAGCAAATGAAGACCTTTTGAAGTCATATTGCATGGTTCCCATTCCACGGGTCTCAACTCTCCAGGTTGAAGGTATTCTTCCTTCAGCTAAAACATGCATGTGGAACCCAGAGTATGATCAACCGTGTGATCGGGAGACGTGTTCCAACATGTGTCAGTTTTCGTCCCCTGGTACTCGGGTGCAACATTCCAGACGCTTTACTAACACTCTCCCGACTTGGAGAGTCAGTGCCTTTAACCTCCTGTTTGGCCCAGTTTGCAATTTCTGCGGAAGATGAACAGGAATAGGGAGAACCAATGAGAGACTAGCTGGAGGTGTCTGGACGGGCAAATTTAACTCTCATTTCCCACCAGGAAGAGGAATTAACCAAAGGCTCAGCGTGCCGTGCCGGAACCAGATTAGGGCCTGAAGCAATCCTGTGGTGATGCGGCCAGCTCACGAGAAAGCGAGTTGAAGAAAGGAGCTCAGGGGCACTGTAATTCACAAACCTGCAGAGTTATAAATGACAGCTATCGTCCAAAAATATACTGAAGTAAGGCTGCCAAGAGGACTTGAAAGCGGGGCAGAATTGCAGGAAACCGATTTCAGGAGGTAGACTGGAATTGCATTGAAAGCATAGGAAAAGAGGCAGAACGTCCACAATGACGCACTTGGCCAAAAAGGGCGTATGCGTTTTTTCCTGAATATATTCAGGAAAAAACGCATACGCCCTTTTTGGCCAACCAAGCAAGCTTGCAAAGGAAATCTGCACTACAGTGAAGTCTCACTTCCCCCCGGTCAAAAGGGCCATCTGAAAAAAGTGTAAAATCCAGAAAGGCAGGACAGGCCATGGAGAACTGGGAGCCTTGTTATGCTGATGGGCGGGATGTAAATTGCCAACAGCCACTCGGGAGAAGTGTATGGTGTTTCCTGAAACATCTAAAAAACAAAGCAACAGAGCCTAGGGCACTTCCACTTATGGTCCTATAGCTTAGGGAAATTAAAATCAAAAGACACAGCCACCCCAAAGGTTGGGACGGCTCTGTTTACAAGAACCTGGTTTACGGTACAAGTTCAATATCGCAGAAAGTGAAAAATGGATAAAGAAGTTGTGGTACTTACGTACAATGCAGTATCACTCAGCAATGAAATCTATGTCATCAGGCCCGTAGCAGCATAATGAGTGGATTCAGGTATGATGATTCTAACTGAAATAAGTCACACAGGAAAAGAAACATCATAAGATATCACTAATACACGGAATGTAAACTTGGCTACATAGGAAGTGAATTACAAAACAGAACAGGGTCTCAAATTTAGAAAACCAACTTATGCTTGCTTAAGGGGAAAGGTGAGTTGGGGTGCTGCATAAAACCAGAGATTGAAATGAGCACAGATAAAGTTCCTTAAGCCAAATATGGAATAGACAAGAGCTACTCCTTGCTCAACGAAATGGATTCAACACCCCATATTAAACACCTAAGAATGTACCTGACTAGGAAGTATCTTAAAACCTATGGATTGCTATGTCTCCGAAAGAGAATCAAGCGTGTGTGCAGGGGCATAATCGCAGCAGTGATAGGATTGGAGAAGTTCGGTGAGCAAATGAAGACCCTTTGAAATCATATTGCATGGTACCCATTCCACGGGTCTCAACTCTCCAGGTTGAAGGTATTCTTCCTTCAGCTAAAACATGCATGTGGAACCCAGAGTATGATCAACCGTGTGATCGGGAGACGTGTTCCAATATGTGTCAGTTTTCGTCCCCTGGTACTCGGGTGCAACATTCCAGACGCTTTACTAACACTCTCCCGACTTGGAGAGTCAGTGCCTTTAACCTCCTGTTTGGCCCAGTTTGCAATTTCTGCGGAAGATGAACAGAAATAGGGAGAACCAATGACAGACCAGCTGGAGGTGTCTGGACGGGCAAATTTAACTCTCATTTCCCACCAGGAAGAGGAATTAACCAAAGGCTCAGCGTGCCATGCCGGAACCAGATTAGGGCCTGAAGCCATCCTGCGGTGTTGCGGCCAGCTAACAAGAAAGCGAGTTGAAGAAAGGAGCTCAGGGGCACTGTAATTCACAAACCTGCAGAGTTATAAATGACAGCTATCGTCCAAAAATATACTGAAGTAAGGCTGCCAAGAGGACTTGAAAGCGGGGCAGAATTACAGGAAACCGATTTCAGGAGGTAGACTGGAATTGCATTTAAAGCATAGGAAAAGAGGCAGAACGTCCACAATGATGCACTTGGCCAAAAAGGGCGTATGCCTTTTTTCCTGAATATATTCAGGAAAAAACGCATACGCCCTTTTTGGCCAACCAAGCAAGCTTGCAAAGGAAATCTGCACTACATTGAAGTCTCACTTCCCCCCGGTCAAAAGGGCCATCTGAAAAAAGTGTAAAATCCAGAAAGGCAGGACAGGCCATGGAGAACTGGGAGCCTTGTTATGCTGATGGGCGGGATGTAAATTGCCAACAGCCACTCGGGAGAAGTGTATGGTGTTTCCTGAAACATCTAAAAATCAAAGCAACAGAGCCTAGGGCACTTCCACTTATGGTCCTATAGCTTAGGGAAATTAAAATCAAAAAGACACAGCCACCCCAAATGTTGGGACGGCTCTGTTTACAAGAACCTGGTTTACGGTACAAGTTCAATATCGCAGAAAGTGAAAAATGGATAAAGAAGTTGTGGTACTTACGTACAATGCAGTATCACTCAGCAATGAAATCTATGTCATCAGGCCCGTAGCAGCATAATGAGTGGATTCAGGTATGATGATTCTAACTGAAATAAGTCACACAGAAATAGAAACATCATAAGATATCACTAATACACGGAATGTAAACTTGGCTACACAGGAACTGAATTCCAAAACAGAAGAGGGTCTCAAATTTAGAAACCCAACTTATGCTTGCTTAAGGGGAAAGGTGAGTTGGGGTGCTGCATAAAACCAGAGATTGAAATGAGCACAGATAAAGTTCCTTAAGCCAAATATGGATTAGACAAGAGCTACTCCTTGCTCAACGAAATGGACTCAACACCCCATATTAAATGCCTAAGAGTGTACCTGACTAGGAAGTATCTTAAAACCTATGGATTGCTATGTCTCCGAAAAAGAATCAAGCGTGGGTTCAGGGGCATAAACGCAGCAGTGATAGGATTGGAGAAGTTCGGTGAGCAAATGAAGACCCTTTGAAGTCATATTGCATGGTACCCATTCCACGGGTCTCAACTCTCCAGGTTTAAGGTATTCTTCCTTCAGCTAAAACATGCATGTGGAACCCAGAGTATGATCAACCGTGTGATCGGGAGACGTGTTCCAATATGTCTCAGTTTTCGTCCCCTGGTACTCGGGTGCAACATTCCA
The DNA here is from genome assembly GCF_949774975.1 of Lagenorhynchus albirostris. Lineage (NCBI taxonomy): Eukaryota > Metazoa > Chordata > Mammalia > Artiodactyla > Delphinidae > Lagenorhynchus > Lagenorhynchus albirostris. The sequence continues at coordinate 57,890,329 of NC_083098.1, read as the reverse complement.
GACGCTTTACTAACACTCTCCCGACTTGGAGAGTCAGTGCCTTTAACCTCCTGTTTGGCCCAGTTTGCAATTTCTGCGGAAGATGAACAGGAATAGGGAGAACCAATGACAGACTAGCTGGAGGTGTCTGGATGGGCAAATTTAACTCTCATTTCCCACCAGGAAGAGGAATTAACCAAAGGCTCAGCGTGCCGTGCCGGAACCAGATTAGGGCCTGAAGCCATCCTGCGGTGTTGCGGCCAGCTCACGAGAAAGCGAGTTGAAGAAAGGAGCTCAGGGGCACTGTAATTCACAAACCTGCAGAGTTATAAATGACAGCTATCGTCCAAAAATATACTGAAGTAAGGCTGCCAAGAGGACTTGAAAGCGGGGCAGAATTGCAGGAAACCGATTTCAGGAGGTAGACTGGAATTGCATTGAAAGCATAGGAAAAGAGACAGAACGTCCACAATGACGCACTTGGCCAAAAAGGGCGTATGCGTTTTTTCCTGAATATATTCAGGAAAAAACGCATACGCCCTTTTTGGCCAACCAAGCAAGCTTGCAAAGGAAATCTGCACTACAGTGAAGTCTCACTTCCCCCCGGTCAAAAGGGCCATCTGAAAAAAGTGTAAAATCCAGAAAGGCAGGACAGGCCATGGAGAACTGGGAGCCTTGTTATGCTGATGGGCGGGATGTAAATTGCCAACAGCCACTCGGGAGAAGTGTATGGTGTTTCCTGAAACATCTAAAAAACAAAGCAACAGAGCCTAGGGCACTTCCACTTATGGTCCTATAGCTTAGGGAAATTAAAATCAAAAGACACAGCCACCCCAAAGGTTGGGACGGCTCTGTTTACAAGAACCTGGTTTACGGTACAAGTTCAATATCGCAGAAAGTGAAAAATGGATAAAGAAGTTGTGGTACTTACGTACAATGCAGTATCACTCAGCAATGAAATCTATGTCATCAGGCCCGTAGCAGCATAATGAGTGGATTCAGGTGTGATGATTCTAACTGAAATAAGTCACACAGAAAAAGAAACATCATAAGATATCACTAATACACGGAATGTAAACTTGGCTACATAGGAACTGAATTACAAAACAGAACAGGGTCTCAAATTTAGAAAACCAACTTATGCTTGCTTAAGGGGAAAGGTGAGTTGGGGTGCTGCATAAAACCAGAGATTGAAATGAGCACAGATAAAGTTCCTTAAGCCAAATATGGAATAGACAAGAGCTACTCCTTGCTCAACGAAATGGATTCAACACCCCATATTAAACACCTAAGAATGTACCTGACTAGGAAGTATCTTAAAACCTATGGATTGCTATGTCTCCGAAAGAGAATCAAGCGTGTGTGCAGGGGCATAATCGCAGCAGTGATAGGATTGGAGAAGTTCGGTGAGCAAATGAAGACCTTTTGAAGTCATATTGCATGGTTCCCATTCCACGGGTCTCAACTCTCCAGGTTGAAGGTATTCTTCCTTCAGCTAAAACATGCATGTGGAACCCAGAGTATGATCAACCGTGTGATCGGGAGACGTGTTCCAATATGTGTCAGTTTTCGTCCCCTGGTACTCGGGTGCAACATTCCAGACGCTTTACTAACACTCTCCCGACTTGGAGAGTCAGTGCCTTTAACCTCCTGTTTGGCCCAGTTTGCAATTTCTGCGGAAGATGAACAGGAATAGGGAGAACCAATGACAGACTAGCTGGAGGTGTCTGGACGGGCAAATTTAACTCTCATTTCCCACCAGGAAGAGGAATTAACCAAAGGCTCAGCGTGCCGTGCCGGAACCAGATTAGGGCCTGAAGCAATCCTGCGGTGATGCGGCCAGCTCACGAGAAAGCGAGTTGAAGAAAGGAGCTCAGGGGCACTGTAATTCACAAACCTGCAGAGTTATAAATGACAGCTATCGTCCAAAAATATACTGAAGTAAGGCTGCCAAGAGGACTTGAAAGCGGGGCAGAATTGCAGGAAACCGATTTCAGGAGGTAGACTGGAATTGCATTGAAAGCATAGGAAAAGAGGCAGAACGTCCACAATGATGCACTTGGCCAAAAAGTGCGTATGCGTTTTTTCCTGAATATATTCAGGAAAAAACGCATACGCCCTTTTTGGCCAACCAAGCAAGCTTGCAAAGGAAATCTGCACTACAGTGAAGTCTCACTTCCCCCCGGTCAAAAGGGCCATCTGAAAAAAGTGTAAAATCCAGAAAGGCAGGACAGGCCATGGAGAACTGGGAGCCTTGTTATGCTGATGGGCGGGATGTAAATTGCCAACAGCCACTCGGGAGAAGTGTATGGTGTTTCCTGAAACATCTAAAAAACAAAGCAACAGAGCCTAGGGCACTTCCACTTATGGTCCTATAGCTTAGGGAAATTAAAATAAAAAGACACAGCCACCCCAAAGGTTGGGACGGCTCTGTTTACAAGAACCTGGTTTATGGTACAAGTTCAATATCGCAGAAAGTGAAAAATGGATAAAGAAGTTGTGGTACTTACGTACAATGCAGTATCACTCAGCAATGAAATCTATGTCATCAGGCCCGTAGCAGCATAATGAGTGGATTCAGGTGTGATGATTCTAACTGAAATAAGTCACACAGAAAAAGAAACATCATAAGATATCACTAATACACGGAATGTAAACTTGGCTACATAGGAAGTGAATTACAAAACAGAACAGGGTCTCAAATTTAGAAAACCAACTTATGCTTGCTTAAGGGGAAAGGTGAGTTGGGGTGCTGCATAAAACCAGAGATTGAAATGAGCACAGATAAAGTTCCTTAAGCCAAATATGGAATAGACAAGAGCTACTCCTTGCTCAACGAAATGGATTCAACACCCCATATTAAACACCTAAGAATGTACCTGACTAGGAAGTATCTTAAAACCTATGGATTGCTATGTCTCCGAAAGAGAATCAAGCGTGTGTGCAGGGGCATAATCGCAGCAGTGATAGGATTGGAGAAGTTCGGTGAGCAAATGAAGACCTTTTGAAGTCATATTGCATGGTTCCCATTCCACGGGTCTCAACTCTCCAGGTTGAAGGTATTCTTCCTTCAGCTAAAACATGCATGTGGAACCCAGAGTATGATCAACCGTGTGATCGGGAGACGTGTTCCAATATGTGTCAGTTTTCGTCCCCTGGTACTCGGGTGCAACATTCCAGACGCTTTACTAACACTCTCCCGACTTGGAGAGTCAGTGCCTTTAACCTCCTGTTTGGCCCAGTTTGCAATTTCTGCGGAAGATGAACAGGAATAGGGAGAACCAATGACAGACTAGCTGGAGGTGTCTGGACGGGCAAATTTAACTCTCATTTCCCACCAGGAAGAGGAATTAACCAAAGGCTCAGCGTGCCGTGCCGGAACCAGATTAGGGCCTGAATCAATCCTGCGGTGATGCGGCCAGCTCACGAGAAAGCGAGTTGAAGAAAGGAGCTCAGGGGCACTGTAATTCACAAACCTGCAGAGTTATAAATGACAGCTATCGTCCAAAAATATACTGAAGTAAGGCTGCCAAGAGGACTTGAAAGCGGGGCAGAATTGCAGGAAACCGATTTCAGGAGGTAGACTGGAATTGCATTGAAAGCATAGGAAAAGAGGCAGAACGTCCACAATGATGCACTTGGCCAAAAAGGGCGTATGCGTTTTTTCCTGAATATATTCAGGAAAAAACGCATACGCCCTTTTTGGCCAACCAAGCAAGCTTGCAAAGGAAATCTGCACTACAGTGAAGTCTCACTTCCCCCCGGTCAAAAGGGCCATCTGAAAAAAGTGTAAAATCCAGAAAGGCAGGACAGGCCATGGAGAACTGGGAGCCTTGTTATGCTGATGGGCGGGATGTAAATTGCCAACAGCCACTCGGGAGAAGTGTATGGTGTTTCCTGAAACATCTAAAAAACAAAGCAACAGAGCCTAGGGCACTTCCACTTATGGTCCTATAGCTTAGGGAAATTAAAATCAAAAGACACAGCCACCCCAAAGGTTGGGACGGCTCTGTTTACAAGAACCTGGTTTACGGTACAAGTTCAATATCGCAGAAAGTGAAAAATGGATAAAGAAGTTGTGGTACTTACGTACAATGCAGTATCACTCAGCAATGAAATCTATGTCATCAGGCCCGTAGCAGCATAATGAGTGGATTCAGGTATGATGATTCTAACTGAAATAAGTCACACAGGAAAAGAAACATCATAAGATATCACTAATACACGGAATGTAAACTTGGCTACATAGGAAGTGAATTACAAAACAGAACAGGGTCTCAAATTTAGAAAACCAACTTATGCTTGCTTAAGGGGAAAGGTGAGTTGGGGTGCTGCATAAAACCAGAGATTGAAATGAGCACAGATAAAGTTCCTTAAGCCAAATATGGAATAGACAAGAGCTACTCCTTGCTCAACGAAATGGATTCAACACCCCATATTAAACACCTAAGAATGTACCTGACTAGGAAGTATCTTAAAACCTATGGATTGCTATGTCTCCGAAAGAGAATCAAGCGTGTGTGCAGGGGCATAATCGCAGCAGTGATAGGATTGGAGAAGTACGGTGAGCAAATGAAGACCCTTTGAAATCATATTGCATGGTACCCATTCCACGGGTCTCAACTCTCCAGGTTGAAGGTATTCTTCCTTCAGCTAAAACATGCATGTGGAACCCAGAGTATGATCAACCGTGTGATCGGGAGACGTGTTCCAATATGTGTCAGTTTTCGTCCCCTGGTACTCGGGTGCAACATTCCAGACGCTTTACTAACACTCTCCCGACTTGGAGAGTCAGTGCCTTTAACCTCCTGTTTGGCCCAGTTTGCAATTTCTGCGGAAGATGAACAGGAATAGGGAGAACCAATGACAGACTAGCTGGAGGTGTCTGGATGGTCAAATTTAACTCTCATTTCCCACCAGGAAGAGGAATTAACCACAGGCTCAGCGTGCCGTGCCGGAACCAGTTTAGGGCCTGAAGCAATCCTGCGGTGATGCGGCCAGCTCACGAGAAAGCGAGTTGAAGAAAGGAGCTCAGGGGCACTGTAATTCACAAACCTGCAGAGTTATAAATGACAGCTATCGTCCAAAAATATACTGAAGTAAGGCTGCCAAGAGGACTTGAAAGCGGGGCAGAATTGCAGGAAACCGATTTCAGGAGGTAGACTGGAATTGCATTGAAAGCATAGGAAAAGAGGCAGAACGTCCACAATGATGCACTTGGCCAAAAAGGGCGTATGCGTTTTTTCCTGAATATATTCAGGAAAAAACGCATACGCCCTTTTTGGCCAACCAAGCAAGCTTGCAAAGGAAATCTGCACTACAGTGAAGTCTCACTTCCCCCCGGTCAAAAGGGCCATCTGAAAAAAGTGTAAAATCCAGAAAGGCAGGACAGGCCATGGAGAACTGGGAGCCTTGTTATGCTGATGGGCGGGATGTAAATTGCCAACAGCCACTCGGGAGAAGTGTATGGTGTTTCCTGAAACATCTAAAAATCAAAGCAACAGAGCCTAGGGCACTTCCACTTATGGTCCTATAGCTTAGGGAAATTAAAATCAAAAGACACAGCCACCCCAAAGGTTGGGACGGCTCTGTTTACAAGAACCTGGTTTACGGTACAAGTTCAATATCGCAGAAAGTGAAAAATGGATAAAGAAGTTGTGGTACTTACGTACAATGCAGTATCACTCAGCAATGAAATCTATGTCATCAGGCCCGTAGCAGCATAATGAGTGGATTCAGGTATGATGATTCTAACTGAAATAAGTCACACAGGAAAAGAAACATCATAAGATATCACTAATACACGGAATGTAAACTTGGCTACATAGGAAGTGAATTACAAAACAGAACAGGGTCTCAAATTTAGAAAACCAACTTATGCTTGCTTAAGGGGAAAGGTGAGTTGGGGTGCTGCATAAAACCAGAGATTGAAATGAGCACAGATAAAGTTTCTTAAGCCAAATATGGAATAGACAAGAGCTACTCCTTGCTCAACGAAATGGATTCAACACCCCATATTAAACACCTAAGAATGTACCTGACTAGGAAGTATCTTAAAACCTATGGATTGCTATGTCTCCGAAAGAGAATCAAGCGTGTGTACAGGGGCATAAACGCAGCAGTGATAGGACTGGAGAGGTTTGGTGAGCAAATGAAGACCCTTTGAAATCATATTGCATGATACCCATTCCACGGGTCTCAACTCTCCAGGTTTAAGGTATTCTTCCTTCAGCTAAAACATGCATGTGGAACCCAGAGTATGATCAACCGTGTGATCGGGAGACGTGTTCCAATATGTGTCAGTTTTCGTCCCCTGGTACTCGGGTGCAACATTCCAGACGCTTTACTAACACTCTCCCGACTTGGAGAGTCAGTGCCTTTAACCTCCTGTTTGGCCCACTTTGCAATTTCTGCGGAAGATGAACAGGAATAGGGAGAACCAATGAGAGACTAGCTGGAGGTGTCTGGACGGGCAAATTTAACTCTCATTTCCCACCAGGAAGAGGAATTAACCAAAGGCTCAGCGTGCCGTGCCGGAACCAGATTAGGGCCTGAAGCAATCCTGTGGTGATGCGGCCAGCTCACGAGAAAGAGAGTTGAAGAAAGGAGCTCAGGGGCACTGTAATTCACAAACCTGCAGAGTTATAAATGACAGCTATCGTCCAAAAATATACTGAAGTAAGGCTGCCAAGAGGACTTGAAAGCGGGGCAGAATTGCAGGAAACCGATTTCAGGAGGTAGACTGGAATTGCATTTAAAGCATAGGAAAAGAGGCAGAACGTCCACAATGATGCACTTGGCCAAAAAGGGCGTATGCGTTTTTTCCTGAATATATTCAGGAAAATACGCATACGCCCTTTTTGGCCAACCAAGCAAGCTTGCAAAGGAAATCTGCACTACAGTGAAGTCTCACTTCCCCCCGGTCAAAAGGGCCATCAGAAAAAAGTGTAAAATCCAGAAAGGCAGGACAGGCCATGGAGAACTGGGAGCCTTGTTATGCTGATGGGCGGGATGTCAATTGCCAACAGCCACTCTGGAGAAGTGTATGGTGTTTCCTGAAACATCTAAAAAGCAAAGCAACAGAGCCTAGGGCACTTCCACTTATGGTCCTATAGCTTAGGGAAATTAAAATCAAAAGACACAGCCACCCCAAAGGTTGGGACGGCTCTGTTTACAAGAACCTGGTTTACGGTACAAGTTCAATATCGCAGAAAGTGAAAAATGGATAAAGAAGTTGTGGTACTTACGTACAATGCAGTATCACTCAGCAATGAAATCTATGTCATCAGGCCCGTAGCAGCATAATGAGTGGATTCAGGTATGATGATTCTAACTGAAATAAGTCACACAGGAAAAGAAACATCATAAGATATCACTAATACACGGAATGTAACCTTGGCTACACAGGAACTGAATTACAAAACAGAACAGGGTCTCAAATTTAGAAAACCAACTTATGCTTGCTTAAGGGGAAAGGTGAGTTGGGGTGCTGCATAAAACCAGAGATTGAAATGAGCACAGATAAAGTTCCTTAAGCCAAATATGGAATAGACAAGAGCTACTCCTTGCTCAACGAAATGGACTCAACACCCCATATTAAATGCCTAAGAGTGTACCTGACTAGGAAGTATCTTAAAACCTATGGATTGCTATGTCTCCGAAAAAGAATCAAGCGTGGGTTCAGGGGCATAAACGCAGCAGTGATAGGATTGGAGAAGTTCGGTGAGCAAATGAAGACCCTTTGAAGTCATATTGCATGGTACCCATTCCACGGGTCTCAACTCTCCAGGTTTAAGGTATTCTTCCTTCAGCTAAAACATGCATGTGGAACCCAGAGTATGATCAACCGTGTGATCGGGAGACGTGTTCCAATATGTCTCAGTTTTCGTCCCCTGGTACTCGGGTGCAACATTCCAGACGCTTTACTAACACTCTCCCGACTTGGAGAGTCAGTGCCTTTAACCTCCTGTTTGGCCCAGTTTGCAATTTCTGCGGAAGATGAACAGGAATAGGGAGAACCAATGACAGACTAGCTGGAGGTGTCTGGATGGGCAAATTTAACTCTCATTTCCCACCAGGAAGAGGAATTAACCAAAGGCTCAGCGTGCCGTGCCGGAACCAGATTAGGGCCTGAAGCCATCCTGCGGTGTTGCGGCCAGCTCACGAGAAAGCGAGTTGAAGAAAGGAGCTCAGGGGCACTGTAATTCACAAACCTGCAGAGTTATAAATGACAGCTATCGTCCAAAAATATACTGAAGTAAGGCTGCCAAGAGGACTTGAAAGCGGGGCAGAATTGCAGGACACCGATTTCAGGAGGTAGACTGGAATTGCATTGAAAGCATAGGAAAAGAGGCAGAACGTCCACAATGACGCACTTGGCCAAAAAGGGCGTATGCGTTTTTTCCTGAATATATTCAGGAAAAAACGCATACGCCCTTTTTGGCCAACCAAGCAAGCTTGCAAAGGAAATCTGCACTACAGTGAAGTCTCACTTCCCCCCGGTCAAAAGGGCCATCTGAAAAAAGTGTAAAATCCAGAAAGGCAGGACAGGCCATGGAGAACTGGGAGCCTTGTTATGCTGATGGGCGGGATGTAAATTGCCAACAGCCACTCGGGAGAAGTGTATGGTGTTTCCTGAAACATCTAAAAAACAAAGCAACAGAGCCTAGGGCACTTCCACTTATGGTCCTATAGCTTAGGGAAATTAAAATAAAAAGACACAGCCACCCCAAAGGTTGGGACGGCTCTGTTTACAAGAACCTGGTTTACGGTACAAGTTCAATATCGCAGAAAGTGAAAAATGGATAAAGAAGTTGTGGTACTTACGTACAATGTAGTATCACTCAGCAATGAAATCTATGTCATCAGGCCCGTAGCAGCATAATGAGTGGATTCAGGTGTGATGATTCTAACTGAAATAAGTCACACAGAAAAAGAAACATCATAAGATATCACTAATACACGGAATGTAAACTTGGCTACATAGGAACTGAATTACAAAACAGAACAGGGTCTCAAATTTAGAAAACCAACTTATGCTTGCTTAAGGGGAAAGGTGAGTTGGGGTGCTGCATAAAACCAGAGATTGAAATGAGCACAGATAAAGTTCCTTAAGCCAAATATGGATTAGACAAGAGCTACTCCTTGCTCAACGAAATGGACTCAACACCCCATATTAAATGCCTAAGAGTGTACCTGACTAGGAAGTATCTTAAAACCTATGGATTGCTATGTCTCCGAAAAAGAATCAAGCGTGTGTTCAGGGGCATAAACGCAGCAGTGATAGGATTGGAGAAGTTCGGTGAGCAAATGAAGACCCTTTGAAGTCATATTGCATGGTACCCATTCCACGGGTCTCAACTCTCCAGGTTGAAGGTATTCTTCCTTCAGCTAAAACATGCATGTGGAACCCAGAGTATGATCAACCGTGTGATCGGGAGACGTGTTCCAATATGTCTCAGTTTTCGTCCCCTGGTACTCGGGTGCAACATTCCAGACGCTTTACTAACACTCTCCCAACTTGGAGAGTCAGTGCCTTTAACCTCCTGTTTGGCCCAGTTTGCAATTTCTGCGGAAGATGAACAGGAATAGGGAGAACCAATGACAGACTAGCTGGAGGTGTCTGGATGGGCAAATTTAACTCTCATTTCCCACCAGGAAGAGGAATTAACCAAAGGCTCAGCGTGCCGTGCCGGAACCAGATTAGGGCCTGAAGCAATCCTGCGGTGATGCGGCCAGCTCACGAGAAAGCGAGTTGAAGAAAGGAGCTCAGGGGCACTGTAATTCACAAACCTGCAGAGTTATAAATGACAGCTATCGTCCAAAAATATACTGAAGTAAGGCTGCCAAGAGGACTTGAAAGCGGGGCAGAATTGCAGGAAACCGATTTCAGGAGGTAGACTGGAATTGCATTTAAAGCATAGGAAAAGAGGCAGAACGTCCACAATGATGCACTTGGCCAAAAAAGGCGTATGCGTTTTTTCCTGAATATATTCAGGAAAAAACGCATACGCCCTTTTTGGCCAACCAAGCAAGCTTGCAAAGGAAATCTGCACTACAGTGAAGTCTCACTTCCCCCCGGTCAAAAGGGCCATCAGAAAAAAGTGTAAAATCCAGAAAGGCAGGACAGGCCATGGAGAACTGGGAGCCTTGTTATGCTGATGGGCGGGATGTCAATTGCCAACAGCCACTCTGGAGAAGTGTATGGTGTTTCCTGAAACATCTAAAAAACAAAGCAACAGAGCCTAGGGCACTTCCACTTATGGTCCTATAGCTTAGGGAAATTAAAATCAAAAGACACAGCCACCCCAAAGGTTGGGACGGCTCTGTTTACAAGAACCTGGTTTACGGTACAAGTTCAATATCGCAGAAAGTGAAAAATGGATAAAGAAGTTGTGGTACTTACGTACAATGCAGTATCACTCAGCAATGAAATCTATGTCATCAGGCCCGTAGCAGCATAATGAGTGGATTCAGGTATGATGATTCTAACTGAAATAAGTCACACAGAAAAAGAAACATCATAAGATATCACTAATACACGGAATGTAAACTTGGCTACACAGGAACTGAATTCCAAAACAGAAGAGGGTCTCAAATTTAGAAACCCAACTTATGCTTGCTTAAGGGGAAAGGTGAGTTGGGGTGCTGCATAAAACCAGAGATTGAAATGAGCACACATAAAGTTCCTTAAGCCAAATATGGATTAGACAAGAGCTACTCCTTGCTCAACGAAATGGACTCAACACCCCATATTAAATGCCTAAGAGTGTACCTGACTAGGAAGTATCTTAAAACCTATGGATTGCTATGTCTCCGAAAAAGAATCAAGCGTGTGTTCAGGGGAATAAACGCAGCAGTGATAGGATTGGTGAAGTTCAGTGAGCAAATGAAGACCCTTTGAAGTCATATTGCATGGTACCCATTCCACGGGTCTCAACTCTCCAGGTTTAAGGTATTCTTCCTTCAGCTAAAACATGCATGTGGAACCCAGAGTATGATCAACCGTGTGATCGGGAGACGTGTTCCAATATGTCTCAGTTTTCGTCCCCTGGTACTCGGGTGCAACATTCCAGACGCTTTACTAACACTCTCCCGACCTGGAGAGTCAGTGCCTTTAACCTCCTGTTTGGCCCAGTTTGCAATTTCTGCGGAAGATGAACAGGAATAGGGAGAACCAATGACAGACTAGCTGGAGGTGTCTGGACGGGCAAATTTAACTCTCATTTCCCACCAGGAAGAGGAATTAACCAAAGGCTCAGCGTGCCGTGCCGGATCCAGATTAGGGCCTGAAGCCATCCTGCGGTGTTGCGGCCAGCTCACGAGAAAGCGAGTTGAAGAAAGGAGCTCAGGGGCACTGTAATTCACAAACCTGCAGAGTTATAAATGACAGCTATCGTCCAAAAATATACTGAAGTAAGGCTGCCAAGAGGACTTGAAAGCGGGGCAGAATTGCAGGAAACCGATTTCAGGAGGTAGACTGGAATTGCATTTAAAGCATAGGAAAAGAGGCAGAACGTCCACAATGATGCACTTGGCCAAAAAGGGCGTATGCCTTTTTTCCTGAATATATTCAGGAAAAAACGCATACGCCCTGTTTGGCCAACCAAGCAAGCTTGCAAAGGAAATCTGCACTACAGTGAAGTCTCACTTCCCCCCGGTCAAAAGGGCCATCTGAAAAAAGTGTAAAATCCAGAAAGGCAGGACAGGCCATGGAGAACTGGGAGCCTTGTTATGCTGATGGGCGGGATGACAATTGCCAACAGCCACTCGGGAGAAGTGTATGGTCTTTCCTGAAACATCTAAAAAACAAAGCAACAGAGCCTAGGGCACTTCCACTTATGGTCCTATAGCTTAGGGAAATTAAAATCAAAAGACACAGCCACCCGAAAGGTTGGGACGGCTCTGTTTACAAGAACCTGGTTTACGGTACAAGTTCAATATCGCAGAAAGTGAAAAATGGATAAAGAAGTTGTGGTACTTACGTACAATGCAGTATCACTCAGCAATGAAATCTATGTCATCAGGCCCGTAGCAGCATAATGAGTGGATTCAGGTGTGATGATTCTAACTGAAATAAGTCACACAGGAAAAGAAACATCATAAGATATCACTAATACACGGAATGTAAACTTGGCTACATAGGAACTGAATTACAAAACAGAACAGGGTCTCAAATTTAGAAACCCAACTTATGCTTGCTTAAGGGGAAAGGTGAGTTGGGGTGCTGCATAAAACCAGAGATTGAAATGAGCACAGATAAAGTTCCTTAAGCCAAATATGGATTAGACAAGAGCTACTCCTTGCTCAACGAAATGGACTCAACACCCCATATTAAATGCCTAAGAGTGTACCTGACTAGGAAGTATCTTAAAACCTATGGATTGCTATGTCTCCGAAAAAGAATCAAGCGTGTGTTCAGGGGAATAAACGCAGCAGTGATAGGATTGGTGAAGTTCAGTGAGCAAATGAAGACCCTTTGAAGTCATATTGCATGGTACCCATTCCACGGGTCTCAACTCTCCAGGTTTAAGGTATTCTTCCTTCAGCTAAAACATGCATGTGGAACCCAGAGTATGATCAACCGTGTGATCGGGAGACATGTTCAAATATGTCTCAGTTTTCGTCCCCTGGTACTCGGGTGCAACATTCCAGACGCTTTACTAACACTCTCCCGACTTGGAGAGTCAGTGCCTTTAACCTCCTGTTTGGCCCAGTTTGCAATTTCTGCGGAAGATGAACAGGAATAGGGAGAACCAATGAGAGACTAGCTGGAGGTGTCTGGACGGGCAAATTTAACTCTCATTTCCCACCAGGAAGAGGAATTAACCAAAGGCTCAGCGTGCCGTGCCGGAACCAGATTAGGGCCTGAAGCAGTCCTGCGGTGATGCGGCCAGCTCACAAGAAAGCGAGTTGAAGAAAGGAGCTCAGGGGCACTGTAATTCACAAACCTGCAGAGTTATAAATGACAGCTATCGTCCAAAAATATACTGAAGTAAGGCTGCCAAGAGGACTTGAAAGCGGGGCAGAATTGCAGGAAACCGATTTCAGGAGGTAGACTGGAATTGCATTTAAAGTATAAGAAAAGAGGCAGAACGTCCACAATGATGCACTTGGCCAAAAAGGGCGTATGCGTTTTTTCCTGAATATATTCAGGAAAAAACGCATACGCCCTTTTTGGCCAACCAAGCAAGCTTGCAAAGGAAATCTGCACTACAGTGAAGTCTCACTTCCCCCCGGTCAAAAGGGCCATCTGAAAAAAGTGTAAAATCCAGAAAGGCAGGACAGGCCATGGAAAACTGGGAGCCTTGTTATGCTGATGGGCGGGATGTAAATTGCCAACAGCCACTCGAAAAAAGTGTATGGTGTTTCCTGAAACATCTAAAAAACAAAGCAACAGAGCCTAGGGCACTTCCACTTATGGTCCTATAGCTTAGGGAAATTAAAATCAAAAGACACAGCCACCCCAAAGGTTGGGACGGCTCTGTTTACAAGAACCTGGTTTACGGTACAAGTTCAATATCGCAGAAAGTGAAAAATGGATAAAGAAGTTGTGGTACTTACGTAAAATGCAATATCACTCAGCAATGAAATCTATGTCATCAGGCCCGTAGCAGCATAATGAGTGGATTCAGGTATGATGATTCTAACTGAAATAAGTCAGACAGAAAAAGAAACATCATAAGATATCACTAATACACGGAATGTAAACTTGGCTACACAGGAACTGAATTCCAAAACAGAACAGGGTCTCAAATTTAGAAACCCAACTTATGCTTGCTTAAGGGAAAAGGTGAGTTGGGGTGCTGCATAAAACCAGAGATTGAAATGAGCACAGATAAATTTCCTTAAGCCAAATATGGAATAGACAAGAGCTACTCCTTGCTCAACGAAATGGATTCAACACCCCATATTAAACACCTAAGAATGTACCTGACTAGGAAGTATCTTAAAACCTATGGATTGCTATGTCTCCGAAAGAGAATCAAGCGTGTGTGCAGGGGCATAATCGCAGCAGTGATAGGATTGGAGAGGTTCGGTGAGCAAATGAAGACCCTTCGAAGTCATATTGCATGGTACCCATTCCACGGGTCACAACTCTCCAGGTTGAAGGTATTCTTCCTTCAGCTAAAACATGCATGTGGAACCCAGAGTATGATCAACCGTGTGATCGGGAGACGTGTTCCAATATGTGTCAGTTTTCGTCCCCTGGTACTCGGGTGCAACATTCCAGACGCTTTACTAACACTCTCCCGACTTGGAGAGTCAGTGCCTTTAACCTCCTGTTTGGCCCAGTTTGCAATTTCTGCGGAAGATGAACAGGAATAGGGAGAACCAATGACAGACCAGCTGGAGGTGTCTGGACGGGCAAATTTAACTCTCATTTCCCACCAGGAAGAGGAATTAACCAAAGGCTCAGCGTGCCGTGCCGGAACCAGATTAGGGCCTGAAGCCATCCGGCGGTGTTGCGGCCAGCTCACGAGAAAGCGACTTGAAGAAAGGAGCTCAGGGGCACTGTAATTCACAAACCTGCAGAGTTATAAATGACAGCTATCGTCCAAAAATATACTGAAGTAAGGCTGCCAAGAGGACTTGAAAGCGGGGCAGAATTGCAGGAAACCGATTTCAGGAGGTAGACTGGAATTGCATTTAAAGCATAGGAAAAGAGGCAGAACGTCCACAATGATGCACTTGGCCAAAAAGGGCGTATGCGTTTTTTCCTGAATATATTCAGGAAAAAACGCATACGCCCTTTTTGGCCAACCAAGCAAGCTTGCAAAGGAAATCTGCACTACAATGAAGTCTCACTTCCCCCCGGTCAAAAGGGCCATCTGAAAAAAGTGTAAAATCCAGAAAGGCAGAACAGGCCATGGAGAACTGGGAGCCTTGTTATGCTGATGGGCGGGATGTAAATTGCCAACAGCCACTCGGAAGAAGTGTATGGTGTTTCCTGAAACATCTAAAAAACAAAGCAACAGAGCCTAGGGCACTTCCACTTATGGTCCTATAGCTTATGGAAATTAAAATCAAAAGACACAGCCACCCCAAAGGTTGGGACGTCTCTGTTTACAAGAACCTGGTTTACGGTACAAGTTCAATATCGCAGAAAGTGAAAAATGGATAAAGAAGTTGTGGTACTTACGTACAATGCAATATCACTCAGCAATGAAATCTATGTCATCAGGCCCGTAGCAGCATAATGAGTGGATTCAGGTATGATGATTCTAACTGAAATAAGTCACACAGGAAAAGAAACATCATAAGATATCACTAATACACGGAATGTAAACTTGGCTACATAGGAACTGAATTACAAAACAGAACAGGGTCTCCAATTTAGAAACCCAACTTATGCTTGCTTAAGGGGAAAGGTGAGTTGGGGTGCTGCATAAAACCAGAGATTGAAATGAGCACAGATAAAGTTCCTTAAACCAAATATGGAATAGACAAGAGCTACTCCTTGCTCAACGAAATGGATTCAACACCCCATATTAAACACCTAAGAATATACCTGACTAGGAAGTATCTTAAAACCTATGGATTGCTATGTCTCCAAAAGAGAATCAAGCGTGTGTACAGGGGCATAAACGCAGCAGTGATAGGACTGGAGAGGTTTGGTGAGCAAATGAAGACCCTTTGAAATCATATTGCATGATACCCATTCCACGGGTCTCAACTCTCCAGGTTTAAGGTATTCTTCCTTCAGCTAAAACATGCATGTGGAACCCAGAGTATGATCAACCATGTGATCGGGAGACGTGTTCCAATATGTGTCAGTTTTCGTCCCCTGGTACTCGGGTGCAACATTCCAGACGCTTTACTAACACTCTCCCGACTTGGAGAGTCAGTGCCTTTAACCTCCTGTTTGGCCCAGTTTGCAATTTCTGCGGAAGATGAACAGGAATAGGGAGAACCAATGAGAGACTAGCTGGAGGTGTCTGGACGGGCAAATTTAACTCTCATTTCCCACCAGGAAGAGGAATTAACCAAAGGCTCAGCGTGCCGTGCCGGAACCAGATTAGGGCCTGAAGCAATCCTGCTGTGATGCGGCCAGCTCACGAGAAAGAGAGTTGAAGAAAGGAGCTCAGGGGCACTGTAATTCACAAACCTGCAGAGTTATAAATGACAGCTATCGTCCAAAAATATACTGAAGTAAGGCTGCCAAGAGGACTTGAAAGCGGGGCAGAATTGCAGGAAACCGATTTCAGGAGGTAGACTGGAATTGCATTTAAAGCATAGGAAAAGAGGCAGAACGTCCACAATGATGCACTTGGCCAAAAAGGGCGTATGCGTTTTTTCCTGAATATATTCAGGAAAATACGCATACGCCCTTTTTGGCCAACCAAGCAAGCTTGCAAAGGAAATCTGCACTACAGTGAAGTCTCACTTCCCCCCGGTCAAAAGGGCCATCAGAAAAAAGTGTAAAATCCAGAAAGGCAGGACAGGCCATGGAGAACTGGGAGCCTTGTTATGCTGATGGGCGGGATGTCAATTGCCAACAGCCAGTCTGGAGAAGTGTATGGTGTTTCCTGAAACATCTAAAAAGCAAAGCAACAGAGCCTAGGGCACTTCCACTTATGGTCCTATAGCTTAGGGAAATTAAAATCAAAAGACACAGCCACCCCAAAGGTTGGGACGGCTCTCTTTACAAGAACCTGGTTTACGGTACAAGTTCAATATCGCAGAAAGTGAAAAATGGATAAAGAAGTTGTGGTACTTACGTACAATGCAGTATCACTCAGCAATGAAATCTATGTCATCAGGCCCGTAGCAGCATAATGAGTGGATTCAGGTATGATGATTCTAACTGAAATAAGTCACACAGGAAAAGAAACATCATAAGATATCACTAATACACGGAATGTAACCTTGGCTACACAGGAACTGAATTACAAAACAGAACAGGGTCTCAAATTTAGAAAACCAACTTATGCTTGCTTAAGGGGAAAGGTGAGTTGGGGTGCTGCATAAAACCAGAGATTGAAATGAGCACAGATAAAGTTCCTTAAGCCAAATATGGATTAGACAAGAGCTACTCCTTGCTCAACGAAATGGACTCAACACCCCATATTAAATGCCTAAGAGTGTACCTGACTAGGAAGTATCTTAAAACCTATGGATTGCTATGTCTCCGAAAAAGAATCAAGCGTGTGTTCAGGGGAATAAACACAGCAGTGATAGGATTGGAGAAGTTCGGTGAGCAAATGAAGACCCTTTGAAGTCATATTGCATGGTACCCATTCCACGGGTCTCAACTCTCCAGGTTGAAGGTATTCTTCCTTCAGCTAAAACATGCATGTGGAACCCAGAGTATGATCAACCGTGTGATCGGGAGACGTGTTCCAATATGTGTCAGTTTTCGTCCCCTGGTACTCGGGTGCAACATTCCAGACGCTTTACTAACACTCTCCCGACTTGGAGAGTCAGTGCCTTTAACCTCCTGTTTGGCCCAGTTTGCAATTTCTGCAGAAGATGAACAGGAATAGGGAGAACCAATGACAGACTAGCTGGAGGTGTCTGGACGGGCAAATTTAACTCTCATTTCGCACCAGGAAGAGGAATTAACCAAAGGCTCAGCGTGCCGTGCCGGAACCAGATTAGGGCCTGAAGCCATCCTGCGGTGTTGCGGCCAGCTCACAAGAAAGCGACTTGAAGAAAGGAGCTCGGGGCACTGTAATTCACAAACCTGCAGAGTTATAAATGACAGCTATCGTCCAAAAATATACTGAAGTAAGGCTGCCAAGAGGACTTGAAAGCGGGGCAGAATTGCAGGAAACCGATTTCAGGAGGTAGACTGGAATTGCATTTAAAGCATAGGAAAAGAGGCAGAACGTCCACAATGATGCACTTGGCCAAAAAGGGCGTATGCCTTTTTTCCTGAATATATTCAGGAAAAAACGCATACGCCCTTTTTGGCCAACCAAGCAAGCTTGCAAAGGAAATCTGCACTACAGTGAAGTCTCACTTCCCCCCGGTCAAAAGGGCCATCTGAAAAAAGTGTAAAATCCAGAAAGGCAGGACAGGCCATGGAGAACTGGGAGCCTTGTTATGCTGATGGGCGGGATGTAAATTGCCAACAGCCACTCGGGAGAAGTGTATGGTGTTTCCTGAAACATCTAAAAAACAAAGCAACAGAGCCTAGGGCACTTCCACTTATGGTCCTATAGCTTAGGGAAATTAAAATCAAAAGACACAGCCACCCCAAAGGTTGGGACGGCTCTGTTTACAAGAACCTGGTTTACGGTACAAGTTCAATATCGCAGAAAGTGAAAAATGGATAAAGAAGTTGTGGTACTTACGTACAATGCAATATCACTCAGCAAGGAAATCTATGTCATCAGGCCCGTAGCAGCATAATGAGTGGATTCAGGTATGATGATTCTAACTGAAATAAGTCACACAGGAAAAGAAACATCATAAGATATCACTAATACACGGAATGTAAACTTGGCTACACAGGAACTGAATTACAAAACAGAACAGGGTCTCAAATTTAGAAAACCAACTTATGCTTGCTTAAGGGGAAAGGTGAGTTGGGGTGCTGCATAAAACCAGAGATTGAAATGAGCACAGATAAAGTTCCTTAAGCCAAATATGGAATAGACAAGAGCTACTCCTTGCTCAACGAAATGGACTCAACACCCCATATTAAATGCCTAAGAGTGTACCTGACTAGGAAGTATCTTAAAACCTATGGATTGCTATGTCTCCGAAAGAGAATCAAGCGTGTGTACAGGGGCATAAACGCAGCAGTGATAGGACTGGAGAGGTTCGGTGAGCAAATGAAGACCCTTTGAAGTCATATTGCATGGTACCCATTCCACGGGTCTCAACTCTCCAGGTTTAAGGTATTCTTCCTTCAGCTAAAACATGCATGTGGAACCCAGAGTATGATCAACCGTGTGATCGGGAGACGTGTTCCAATATGTGTCAGTTTTCGTCCCCATGTGCTCGGGTACAACATTCCAGACGCTTTACTAACACTCTCCCGACTTGGAGAGTCAGTGCCTTTAACCTCCTGTTTGGCCCAGTTTGCAATTTCTGCGGAAGATGAACAGGAATAGGGAGAACCAATGACAGACCAGCTGGAGGTGTCTGGACGGGCAAATTTAACTCTCATTTCCCACCAGGAAGAGGAATTAACCAAAGGCTCAGCATGCCGTGCCGGAACCAGATTAGGGCCTGAAGCCATCCTGCGGTGTTGCGGCCCGCTCACAAGAAAGCGACTTGAAGAAAGGAGCTCGGGGCACTGTAATTCACAAACCTGCAGAGTTATAAATGACAGCTATCGTCCAAAAATATACTGAAGTAAGGCTGCCAAGAGGACTTGAAAGCGGGGCAGAATTGCAGGAAACCGATTTCAGGAGGTAGACTGGAATTGCATTTAAAGCATAGGAAAAGAGGCAGAACGTCCACAATGATGCACTTGGCCAAAAAGGGCGTATGCGTTTTTTCCTGAATATATTCAGGAAAAAACGCATACGCCCTTTTTGGCCAACCAAGCAAGCTTGCAAAGGAAATCTGCACTACAATGAAGTCTCACTTCCCCCCGGTCAAAAGGGCCATCTGAAAAAAGTGTAAAATCCAGAAAGGCAGGACAGGCCATGGAGAACTGGGAGCCTTGTTATGCTGATGGGCGGGATGTCAATTGCCAACAGCCACTCGGGAGAAGTGTATGGTGTTTCCTGAAACATCTAAAAAACAAAGCAACAGAGCCTAGGGCACTTCCACTTATGGTCCTATAGCTTAGGGAAATTAAAATCAAAAGACACAGCCACCCCAAAGGTTGGGACGGCTCTGTTTACAAGAACCTGGTTTACGGTACAAGTTCTATATCGCAGAAAGTGAAAAATGGATAAAGAAGTTGTGGTACTTACGTACAATGCAGTATCACTCAGCAATGAAATCTATGTCATCAGGCCCGTAGCAGCATAATGAGTGGATTCAGGTATGATGATTCTAACTGAAATAAGTCACACAGGAAAAGAAACATCATAAGATATCACTAATACACGGAATGTAACCTTGGCTACACAGGAACTGAATTACAAAACAGAACAGGGTCTCAAATTTAGAAAACCAACTTATGCTTGCTTAAGGGGAAAGGTGAGTTGGGGTGCTGCATAAAACCAGAGATTGAAATGAGCACAGATAAAGTTCCTTAAGCCAAATATGGAATAGACAAGAGCTACTCCTTGCTCAACGAAATGGACTCAACACCCCATATTAAATGCCTAAGAGTGTACCTGACTAGGAAGTATCTTAAAACCTATGGATTGCTATGTCTCCGAAAGAGAATCAAGCGTGTGTACAGGGGCATAAACGCAGCAGTGATAGGACTGGAGAGGTTCGGTGAGCAAATGAAGACCCTTTGAAGTCATATTGCATGGTACCCATTCCACGGGTCTCAACTCTCCAGGTTTAAGGTATTCTTCCTTCAGCTAAAACATGCATGTGGAACCCAGAGTATGATCAACCGTGTGATCGGGAGACGTGTTCCAATATGTGTCAGTTTTCGTCCCCATGTGCTCGGGTACAACATTCCAGACGCTTTACTAACACTCTCCCGACTTGGAGAGTCAGTGCCTTTAACCTCCTGTTTGGCCCAGTTTGCAATTTCTGCGGAAGATGAACAGGAATAGGGAGAACCAATGACAGACTAGCTGGAGGTGTCTGGACGGGCAAATTTAACTCTCATTTCCCACCAGGAAGAGGAATTAACCAAAGGCTCAGCGTGCCGTGCCGGAACCAGATTAGGGCCTGAAGCCATCCTGTGGTGTTGCGGCCAGCTCACGAGAAAGCGAGTTGAAGAAAGGAGCTCAGGGGCACTGTAATTCACAAACCTGCAGAGTTATAAATGACAGCTATCGTCCAAAAATATACTGAAGTAAGGCTGCCAAGAGGACTTGAAAGCGGGGCAGAATTGCAGGAAACCAATTTCAGGAGGTAGACTGGAATTGCATTTAAAGCATAGGAAAAGAGGCAGAACGTCCACAATGATGCACTTGGCCAAAAAGGGCGTATGCGTTTTTTCCTGAATATATTCAGGAAAAAACGCATACGCCCTTTTTGGCCAACCAAGCAAGCTTGCAAAGGAAATTTGCACTACAATGAAGTCTCACTTCCCCCCGGTCAAAAGGGCCATCTGAAAAAAGTGTAAACTCCAGAAAGGCAGGACAGGCCATGGAGAACTGGGAGCCTTGTTATGCTGATGGGCGGGATGTAAATTGCCAACAGCCACTCGGGAGAAGTGTATGGTGTTTCCTGAAACATCTAAAAAACAAAGCAACAGAGCCTAGGGCACTTCCACTTATGGTCCTATAGCTTAGGGAAATTAAAATCAAAAGACACAGCCACCCCAAAAGTTGGGACGGCTCTGTTTACAAAAACCTGGTTTACGGTACAAGTTCAATATCGCAGAAAGTGAAAAATGGATAAAGAAGTTGTGGTATTTACGTACAATGCAGTATCACTCAGCAATGAAATCTATGTCATCAGGCCCGTAGCAGCATAATGAGTGGATTCAGGTATGATGATTCTAACTGAAATAAGTCACACAGGAAAAGAAACATCATAAGATATCACTAATACACGGAATGTAACCTTGGCTACACAGGAACTGAATTACAAAACAGAACAGGGTCTCAAATTTAGAAAACCAACTTATGCTTGCTTAAGGGGAAAGGTGAGTTGGGGTGCTGCATAAAACCAGAGATTGAAATGAGCACAGATAAAGTTCCTTAAGTCAAATATGGAATAGACAAGAGCTACTACTTGCTCAACGAAATGGACTCAACACCGCATATTAAATGCCTAAGGGTGTACCTGACTAGGAAGTATCTTAAAACCTATGGATTGCTATGTCTCCGAAAGAGAATCAAGCGTGTGTACAGGGGCATAAACGCAGCAGTGATAGGACTGGAGAGGTTCGGTGAGCAAATGAAGACCCTTTGAAGTCATATTGCATGGTACCCATTCCACGGGTCTCAACTCTCCAGGTTTAAGGTATTCTTCCTTCAGCTAAAATATGCATGTGGAACCCAGAGTATGATCAACCGTGTGATTGGGAGACGTGTTCCAATATGTGTCAGTTTTGGTCCCCTGGTACTCGGGTGCAACATTCCAGACGCTTTACTAACACTCTCCCGACTTGGAGAGTCAGTGCCTTTAACCTCCTGTTTGGCCCAGTTTGCAATTTCTGCGGAAGATGAACAGGAATAGGGAGAACCAATGACAGACTAGCTGGAGGTGTCTGGACGGGCAAATTTAACTCTCATTTCCCACCAGGAAGAGGAATTAACCAAAGGCTCAGCGTGCCGTGCCGGAACCAGATTAGGGCCTGAAGCCATCCTGCGGTGTTGCGGTCAGCTCACGAGAAAGCGAGTTGAAGAAAGGAGCTCAGGGGCACTGTAATTCACAAACCTGCAGAGTTATAAATGACAGCTATCGTCCAAAAATATACTGAAGTAAGGCTGCCAAGACGACATGAAAGCGGGGCAGAATTGCAGGAAACCGATTTCAGGAGGTAAACTGGAATTGCATTTAAAGCATAGGAAAAGAGGCAGAACGTCCACAATGATGCACTTGGCCAAAAAGGGCGTATGCGTTTTTTCCTGAATATATTCAGGAAAAAACGCATACGCCCTTTTTGGCCAACCAAGCAAGCTTGCAAAGGAAATCTGCACTACAATGAAGTCTCACTTCCCCCCGGTCAAAAGGGCCATCTGAAAAAAGTGTAAAATCCAGAAAGGCAGGACAGGCCATGGAGAACTGGGAGCCTTGTTATGCTGATGGGCGGGATGTAAATTGCCAACAGCCACTCGGGAGAAGTGTATGGTGTTTCCTGAAACATCTAAAAAACAAAGCAACAGAGCCTAGGGCACTTCCACTTATGGTCCTATAGCTTAGAGAAATTAAAATCAAAAAGACACAGCCACCCCAAAGGTTGGGACGGCTCTGTTTACAAGAACCTGGTTTACGGTACAAGTTCAATATTGCAGAAAGTGAAAAATGGATAAAGAAGTTGTGGTACTTACGTACAATGCAGTATCACTCAGCAATGAAATCTATGTCATCAGGCCCGTAGCAGCATAATGAGTGGATTCAGGTATGATGATTCTAACTGAAATAAGTCACACAGGAAAAGAAACATCATAAGATATCACTAATACACGGAATGTAACCTTGACTACACAGGAACTGAATTACAAAACAGAACAGGGTCTCAAATTTAGAAAACCAACTTATGCTTGCTTAAGGGGAAAGGTGAGTTGGGGTGCTGCATAAAACCAGAGATTGAAATGAGCACAGATAAAGTTCCTTAAGCCAAATATGGAATAGACAAGAGCTACTCCTTGCTCAACGAAATGGACTCAACACCCCATATTAAATGCCTAAGAGTGTACCTGACTAGGAAGTATCTTAAAACCTATGGATTGCTATGTCTCTGAAAGAGAATCAAGTGTGTGTACAGGGGCATAAACGCAGCAGTGATAGGATTGGAGAGGTTCGGTGAGCAAATGAAGACCCTTTGAAGTCATATTGCATGGTACCCATTCCAAGGGTCTCAAGTCTCCAGGTTTAAGGTATTCTTCCTTCAGCTAAAACATGCATGTGGAACCCAGAGTATGATCAACCGTGTGATCAGGAGACGTGTTCCACTATGTCTCACTTTTCGTCCCCTGGTACTCGGGTGCAACATTCCAGACGCTTTACTAACACTCTCCCGACTTGGAGAGTCAGTGCCTTTAACCTCCTGTTTGGCCCAGTTTGCAATTTCTGCGGAAGATGAACAGGAATAGGGAGAACCAATGAGAGACTAGCTGGAGGTGTCTGGACGGGCAAATTTAACTCTCATTTCCCACCAGGAAGAGGAATTAACCAAAGGCTCAGCGTGCCGTGCCGGAACCAGATTAGGGCCTGAAGCCATCCTGCGGTGTTGCGGCCAGCTCACGAGAAAGCGAGTTGAAGAAAGGAGCTCAGGGGCACTGTAATTCACAAACCTGCAGAGTTATAAATGACAGCTATCGTCCAAAAATATACTGAAGTAAGGCTGCCAAGAGGACTTGAAAGCGGGGCAGAATTGCAGGAAACCGATTTCAGGAGGTAGACTGGAATTGCATTTAAAGCATAGGAAAAGAGGCAGAACGTCCACAATGATGCACTTGGCCAAAAAGGGCGTATGCGTTTTTTCCTGAATATATTCAGGAAAAAACGCATACGCCCTTTTTGGCCAACCAAGCAAGGTTGCAAAGGAAATCTGCACTACAATGAAGTCTCAATTCCCCCCGGTCAAAAGGGCCATCTGAAAAAAGTGTAAAATCCAGAAAGGCAGGACAGGCCATGGAGAACTGGGAGCCTTGTTATGCTGATGGGCGGGATGTAAATTGCCAACAGCCACTCGGGAGAAGTGTATGGTGTTTCCTGAAACATCTAAAAAGCAAAGCAACAGAGCCTAGGGCACTTCCACTTATGGTCCTATAGCTTAGGGAAATTAAAATCAAAAAGACACAGCCACCCCAAAGGTTGGGACGGCTCTGTTTACAAGAACCTGGTTTACGGTACAAGTTCAATATCGCAGAAAGTGAAAAATGGATAAAGAAGTTGTGGTACTTACGTACAATGCAGTATCACTCAGCAATGAAATCTATGTCATCACGTCCGTAGCATCATAATGAGCGGATTCAGGTACGATGATTCTAACTGAAATAAGTCACACAGGAAAAGAAACATCATAAGATATCACTAATACACGGAATGTAACCTTGGCTACACAGGAACTGAATTACAAAACAGAACAGGGTCTCAAATTTAGAAAACCAACTTATGCTTGCTTAAGGGGAAAGGTGAGTTGGGGTGCTGCATAAACCAGAGATTGAAATGAGCACAGATAAAGTTCCTTAAGCCAAATATGGAATAGACAAGAGCTACTCTTTGCTCAACGAAATGGACTCAACACCCCATATTAAATGCCTAAGAGTGTACCTGACTAGGAAGTATCTTAAAACCTATGGATTGCTATGTCTCTGAAAGAGAATCAAGTGTGTGTACAGGGGCATAAACGCAGCAGTGATAGGATTGGAGAGGTTCGGTGAGCAAATGAAAACCCTTTGAAGTCATATTGCATGGTACCCATTCCACGGGTCTCAACTCTCCAGGTTTAAGGTATTCTTCCTTCAGCTAAAACATGCATGTGGAACCCAGAGTATGATCAACCGTGTGATCGGGAGACGTGTTCCAATATGTCTCAGTTTTCGTCCCCTGGTACTTGGGTGCAACATTCCAGACGCTTTAGTAACACTCTCCTGTCTTGGAGAGACAGTGCCTTTAACCTCCTGTTTGGCCCAGTTTGCAATTTCTGCGGAAGATGAACAGGAATATGGAGAACCAATGAGAGACTAGCTGGAGGTGTCTGGACGGGCAAATTTAACTCTCATTTCCCACCAGGAAGAGGAATTAACCAAAGGCTCAGCGTGCCGTGCCGGAACCAGATTAGGGCCTGAAGCCATCCTGCGGTGTTGCGGCCAGCTCACGAGAAAGCGACTTGAAGAAAGGAGCTCAGGGGCACTGTAATTCACAAACCTGCAGAGTTATAAATGACAGCTATCGTCCAAAAATATACTGAAGTAAGGCTGCCAAGAGGACTTGAAAGCGGGGCAGAATTGCAGGAAACCGATTTCAGGAGGTAGACTGGAATTGCATTGAAAGCATAGGAAAAGAGGCAGAACGTCCACAATGATGCACTTGGCCAAAAAGGGCGTATGCGTTTTTTCCTGAATATATTCAGGAAAAAACGCATACGCCCTTTTTGGCCAACCAAGCAAGGTTGCAAAGGAAATCTGCACTACAATGAAGTCTCACTTCCCCCCGGTCAAAAGGGCCATCTGAAAAAAGTGTAAAATCCAGAAAGGCAGGAGAGGCCATGGAGAACTGGGAGCCTTGTTATGCTGATGGGCGGGATGTAAATTGCCAACAGCCACTCGGGAGAAGTGTATGGTGTTTCCTGAAACATCTAAAAAACAAAGCAACAGAGCCTAGGGCACTTCCACTTATGGTCCTATAGCTTAGGGAAATTAAAATCAAAAGACACAGCCACCCCAAATGTTGGGACGGCTCTGTTTACAAGAACCTGGTTTACGGTACAAGTTCAATATCGCAGAAAGTGAAAAATGGAAAAAGAAGTAGTGGTACTTACGTACAATGCAATATCACTCAGCAATGGAATCTATGTCATCAGGCCCGTAGCAGCATAATGAGTGGATTCAGGTATGATGATTCTAACTGAAATAAGTCACACAGGAAAAGAAACATCATAAGATATCACTAATACACGGAATGTAACCTTGGCTACACAGGAACTGAATTACAAAACAGAACAGGGTCTCAAATTTAGAAAACCAACTTATGCTTGCTTAAGGGGAAAGGTGAGTTGGGGTGCTGCATAAAACCAGAGATTGAAATGAGCACAGATAAAGTTCCTTAAGCCAAATATGGAATAGACAAGAGCTACTCCTTGCTCAACGAAATGGACTCAACACCCCATATTAAATGCCTAAGAGTGTACCTGACTAGGAAGTATCTTAAAACCTATGGATTGCTATGTCTCTGAAAGAGAATCAAGTGTGTGTACAGGGGCATAAACGCAGCAGTGATAGGATTGGAGAGGTTCGGTGAGCAAATGAAGACCCTTTGAAGTCATATTGCATGGTACCCATTCCACGGGTCTCAACTCTCCAGGTTTAAGGTATTCTTCCTTCAGCTAAAACATGCATGTGGAACCCAGAGTATGATCAACCGTGTGATCGGGAGACGTGTTCCACTATGTCTCAGTTTTCGTCCCCTGGTACTCGGGTGCAACATTCCAGACGCTTTACTAACACTCTCCCGACTTGGAGAGTCAGTGCCTTTAACCTCCTGTTTGGCCCAGTTTGCAATTTCTGCGGAAGATGAACAGGAATAGGGAGAACCAATGAGACACTAGCTGGAGGTGTCTGGACGGGCAAATTTAACTCTCATTTCCCACCAGGAAGAGGAATTAACCAAAGGCTCAGCGTGCCGTGCCGGAACCAGATTAGGGCCTGAAGCCATCCTGCGGTGTTGCGGCCAGCTCACGAGAAAGCGAGTTGAAGAAAGGAGCTCAGGGGCACTGTCATTCACAAACCTGCAGAGTTATAAATGACAGCTATCGTCCAAAAATATACTGAAGTAAGGCTGCCAAGAGGACTTGAAAGCGGGGCAGAATTGCAGGAAACCGATTTCAGGAGGTAGACTGGAATTGCATTTAAAGCATAGGAAAAGAGGCAGAACGTCCACAATGATGCACTTGGCCACAAAGAGCGTATGCGTTTTTTCCTGAATATATTCAGGAAAAAACGCATACGCCCTTTTTGGCCAACCAAGCAAGCTTGCAAAGGAAATGTGCACTACAATGAAGTCTCACTTCCCCCCGGTCAAAAGGGCCATCTGAAAAAAGTGTAAAATCCAGAAAGGCAGGACAGGCCATGGAGAACTGGGAGCCTTGTTATGCTGATGGGCGGGATGTAAATTGCCAACAGCCACTCGGGAGAAGTGTATGGTGTTTCCTGAAACATCTAAAAAACAAAGCAACAGAGCCTAGGGCACTTCCACTTATGGTCCTATAGCTTAGGGAAATTAAAATCAAAAAGACACAGCCACCCCAAAGGTTGGGACGGCTCTGTTTACAAGAACCTGGTTTACGGTACAAGTTCAATATCGCAGAAAGTGAAAAATGGATAAAGAAGTTGTGGTACTTACGTACAATGCAGTATCACTCAGCAATGAAATCTATGTCATCACGTCCATAGCATCATAATGAGCGGATTCAGGTACGATGATTCTAACTGAAATAAGTCACACAGGAAAAGAAACATCATAAGATATCACTAATACACGGAATGTAAACTTGGCTACACAGGAACTGAATTCCAAAACAGAACAGGGTCTCAAATTTAGAAAACCAACTTATGCTTGCTTAAGGGGAAAGGTGAGTTGGGGTGCTGCATAAAACCAGAGATTGAAATGAGCACAGATAAAGTTCCTTAAGCCAAATATGGAATAGACAAGAGCTACTCCTTGCTCAACGAAATGGACTCAACACCCCATATTAAATGCCTAAGAGTGTACCAGACTAGGAAGTATCTTAAAACCTATGGATTGCTATGTCTCTGAAAGAGAATCAAGTGTGTGTACAGGGGCATAAACGCAGCAGTGATAGGATTGGAGAGGTTCGGTGAGCAAATGAAGACCCTTTGAAGTCATATTGCACGGTACCCATTCCACGGGTCTCAACTCTCCAGGTTTAAGGTATTCTTCCTTCAGCTAAAACATGCATGTGGAACCCAGAGTATGATCAACCGTGTGATCGGGAGACGTGTTCCAATATGTCTCAGTTTTCGTCCCCTGGTACTTGGGTGCAACATTCCAGACGCTTTAGTAACACTCTCCTGTCTTGGAGAGACAGTGCCTTTAACCTCCTGTTTGGCCCAGTTTGCAATTTCTGCGGAAGATGAACAGGAATATGGAGAACCAATGAGAGACTAGCTGGAGGTGTCTGGACGGGCAAATTTAACTCTCATTTCCCACCAGGAAGAGGAATTAACCAAAGGCTCAGCGTGCCGTGCCGGAACCAGATTAGGGCCTGAAGCCATCCTGCGGTGTTGCGGCCAGCTCACGAGAAAGCGACTTGAAGAAAGGAGCTCAGGGGCACTGTAATTCACAAACCTGCAGAGTTATAAATGACAGCTATCGTCCAAAAATATACTGAAGTAAGGCTGCCAAGAGGACTTGAAAGCGGGGCAGAATTGCAGGAAACCGATTTCAGGAGGTAGACTGGAATTGCATTGAAAGCATAGGAAAAGAGGCAGAACGTCCACAATGATGCACTTGGCCAAAAAGGGCGTATGCGTTTTTTCCTGAATATATTCAGGAAAAAACGCATACGCCCTTTTTGGCCAACCAAGCAAGCTTGCAAAGGAAATCTGCACTACAATGAAGTCTCACTTCCCCCCGGTCAAAAGGGCCATCTGAAAAAAGTGTAAAATCCAGAAAGGCAGGACAGGCCATGGAGAACTGGGAGCCTTGTTATGCTGATGGGCGGGATGTCAATTGCCAACAGCCACTCGGGAGAAGTGTATGGTGTTTCCTGAAACATCTAAAAATCAAAGCAACAGAGCCTAGGGCACTTCCACTTATGGTCCTATAGCTTAGGGAAATTAAAATCAAAAAGACACAGCCACCCCAAAGGTTGGGACAGCTCTGTTTACAAGAACCTGGTTTACGGTACAAGTTCAATATCGCAGAAAGTGAAAAATGGATAAAGAAGTTGTGGTACTTACGTACAATGCAGTATCACTCAGCAATGAAATCTATGTCATCAGGCCCGTAGCAGCATAATGAGTGGATTCAGGTACGATGATTCTAACTGAAATAAGTCACACAGGAAAAGAAACATCATAAGATATCACTAATACACGGAATGTAACCTTGGCTACACAGGAACTGAATTACAAAACAGAACAGGGTCTCAAATTTAGAAAACCAACTTATGCTTGCTTAAGGGGAAAGGTGAGTTGGGGTGCTGCATAAAACCAGAGATTGAAATGAGCACAGATAAAGTTCCTTAAGCCAAATATGGAATAGACAAGAGCTACTCCTTGCTCAACGAAATGGACTCAACACCCCATATTAAATGCCTAAGAGTGTACCTGACTAGGAAGTATCTTAAAACCTATGGATTGCTATGTCTCTGAAAGAGAATCA
This sequence comes from Lagenorhynchus albirostris, assembly GCF_949774975.1. Classification (NCBI taxonomy): domain Eukaryota; kingdom Metazoa; phylum Chordata; class Mammalia; order Artiodactyla; family Delphinidae; genus Lagenorhynchus; species Lagenorhynchus albirostris. The sequence goes on along the minus strand of NC_083098.1, from coordinate 57,860,572 downwards.
AGTGTGTGTACAGGGGCATAAACGCAGCAGTGATAGGATTGGAGAGGTTCGGTGAGCAAATGAAGACCCTTTGAAGTCATATTGCATGGTACCCATTCCACGGGTCTCAACTCTCCAGGTTGAAGGTATTCTTCCTTCAGCTAAAACATGCATGTGGAACCCAGAGTATGATCAACCGTGTGATCGGGAGACGTGTTCCAATATGTCTCAGTTTTCGTCCCCTGGTACTCGGGTGCAACATTCCAGACGCTTTACTAACACTCTCCCGACTTGGAGAGTCAGTGCCTTTAACCTCCTGTTTGGCCCAGTTTGCAATTTCTGCGGAAGATGAACAGGAATAGGGAGAACCAATGACAGACTAGCTGGAGGTGTCTGGACGGGCAAATTTAACTCTCATTTCCCACCAGGAAGAGGAATTAACCAAAGGCTCAGCGTGCCGTGCCGGAACCAGATTAGGGCCTGAAGCCATCCTGCGGTGTTGCGGCCAGCTCACGAGAAAGCGAGTTGAAGAAAGGAGCTCAGGGGCACTGTAATTCACAAACCTGCAGAGTTATAAATGACAGCTATCGTCCAAAAATATACTGAAGTAAGGCTGCCAAGAGGACTTGAAAGCGGGGCAGAATTGCAGGAAACCGATTTCAGGAGGTAGACTGGAATTGCATTTAAAGCATAGGAAAAGAGGCAGAACGTCCACAATGATGCACTTGGCCAAAAAGGGCGTATGCGTTTTTTCCTGAATATATTCAGGAAAAAACGCATACGCCCTTTTTGGCCAACCAAGCAAGCTTGCAAAGGAAATGTGCACTACAATGAAGTCTCACTTCCCCCCGGTCAAAAGGGCCATCTGAAAAAAGTGTAAAATCCAGAAACGCAGGACAGGCCATGGAGAACTGGGAGCCTTGTTATGCTGATGGGCGGGATGTAAATTGCCAACAGCCACTCGGGAGAAGTGTATGGTGTTTCCTGAAACATCTAAAAAACAAAGCAACAGAGCCTAGGGCACTTCCACTTATGGTCCTATAGCTTAGGGAAATTAAAATCAAAAAGACACAGCCACCCCAAAGGTTGGGACGGCTCTGTTTACAAGAACCTGGTTTACGGTACAAGTTCAATATCGCAGAAAGTGAAAAATGGATAAAGAAGTTGTGGTACTTACGTACAATGCAGTATCACTCAGCAATGAAATCTATGTCATCAGGCCCGTAGCAGCATAATGAGTGGATTCAGGTACGATGATTCTAACTGAAATAAGTCACACAGGAAAAGAAACATCATAAGATATCACTAATACACGGAATGTAACCTTGGCTACACAGGAACTGAATTACAAAACAGAACAGGGTCTCAAATGTAGAAAACCAACTTATGCTTGCTTAAGGGGAAAGGTGAGTTGGGGTGCTGCATAAAACCAGAGATTGAAATGAGCACAGATAAAGTTCCTTAAGCCAAATATGGAATAGACAAGAGCTACTCCTTGCTCAACGAAATGGACTCAACACCCCATATTAAATGCCTAAGAGTGTACCTGACTAGCAAGTATCTTAAAACCTATGGATTGCTATGTCTCTGAAAGAGAATCAGGCGTGTGTACAGGGGCCTAAACGCAGCAGTGATAGGATTGGAGAAGTTCGGTGAGCAAATGAAGAACCTTTGAAGTCATATTGCATGGTACCCATTCCACGGGTCTCAACTCTCCAGGTTTAAGGTATTCTTCCTTCAGCTAAAACATGCATGTGGAACCCAGAGTATGATCAACCGTGTGATCGGGAGACGTGTTCCAATATGTGTCAGTTTTCGTCCCCTGGTACTCGGGTGCAACATTCCAGACGCTTTACTAACACTCTCCCGACTTGGAGAGTCAGTGCCTTTAAACTCCTGTTTGGCCCAGTTTGCAATTTCTGCGGAAGATGAACAGGAATAGGGAGAACCAATGAGAGACTAGCTGGAGGTGTCTGGACGGGCAAATTTAACTCTCATTTCCCACCAGGAAGAGGAATTAACCAAAGGCTCAGCATGCCGTGCCAGAACAAGATTAGGGCCTGAAGCCATCCTGCGGTGTTGCGGCCAGCTCACGAGAAAGCGAGTTGAAGAAAGGAGCTCAGGGGCACTGTAATTCACAAACCTGCAGAGTTATAAATGACAGCTATCGTCCAAAAATATACTGAAGTAAGGCTGCCAAGAGGACTTGAAAGCGGGGCAGAATTGCAGGAAACCGATTTCAGGAGGTAGACTGGAATTGCATTGAAAGCATAGGAAAAGAGGCAGAACGTCCACAATGATGCACTTGGCCAAAAAGGGCGTATGCGTTTTTTCCTGAATATATTCAGGAAAAAACGCATACGCCCTTTTTGGCCAACCAAGCAAGCTTGCAAAGGAAATCTGCACTACAATGAAGTCTCACTTCCCCCCGGTCAAAAGGGCCATCTGAAAAAAGTGTAAAATCCAGAAAGGCAGGACAGGCCATGGAGAACTGGGAGCCTTGTTATGCTGATGGGCGGGATGTAAATTGCCAACAGCCACTCGGGAGAAGTGTATGGTGTTTCCTGAAACATCTAAAAAACAAAGCAACAGAGCCTAGGGCACTTCCACTTATGGTCCTATAGCTTAGGGAAATTAAAATCAAAAAGACACAGCCACCCCAAAGGTTGGGACGGCTCTGTTTACAAGAACCTGGTTTACGGTACAAGTTCAATATCGCAGAAAGTGAAAAGTGGATAAAGAAGTTGTGGTACTTACGTACAATGCAGTATCACTCAGCAATGAAATCTATGTCATCAGGCCCGTAGCAGCATAATGAGTGGATTCAGGTACAATGATTCTAACTGAAATAAGTCACACAGGAAAAGAAACATCATAAGATATCACTAATACACGGAATGTAACCTTGGCTACACAGGAACTGAATTACAAAACAGAACAGGGTCTCAAATTTAGAAAACCAACTTATGCTTGCTTAAGGGGAAAGGTGAGTTGGGGTGCTGCATAAAACCAGAGATTGAAATGAGCACAGATAAAGTTCCTTAAGCCAAATATGGAATAGACAAGAGCTACTCCTTGCTCAACGAAATGGACTCAACACCCCATATTAAATGCCTAAGAGTGTACCTGACTAGCAAGTATCTTAAAACCTATGGATTGCTATGTCTCTGAAAGAGAATCAAGTGTGTGTACAGGGGCATAAACGCAGCAGTGATAGGATTGGAGAGGTTCGGTGAGCAAATGAAGACCCTTTGAAGTCATATTGCATGGTACCCATTCCACGGGTCTCAACTCTCCAGGTTGAAGGTATTCTTCCTTCAGCTAAAACATGCATGTGGAACCCAGAGTATGATCAACCGTGTGATCGGGAGACGTGTTCCAATATGTCTCAGTTTTCGTCCCCTGATACTCGGGTGCAACATTCCAGACGCTTTACTAACACTCTCCCGACTTGGAGAGTCAGTGCCTTTAACCTCCTGTTTGGCCCAGTTTGCAATTTCTGCGGAAGATGAACAGGAATAGGGAGAACCAATGACAGACTAGCTGGAGGTGTCTGGACGGGCAAATTTAACTCTCATTTCCCACCAGGAAGAGGAATTAACCAAAGGCTCAGCGTGCCGTGCCGGAACCAGATTAGGGCCTGAAGCCATCCTGCGGTGTTGCGGCCAGCTCACGAGAAAGCGACTTGAAGAAAGGAGCTCAGGGGCACTGTAATTCACAAACCTGCAGAGTTATAAATGACAGCTATCGTCCAAAAATATACTGAAGTAAGGCTGCCAAGAGGACTTGAAAGCGGGACAGAATTGCAGGACACCGATTTCAGGAGGTAGACTGGAATTGCATTGAAAGCATAGGAAAAGAGGCAGAACGTCCACAATGATGCACTTGGCCAAAAAGGGCGTATGCGTTTTTTCCTGAATATATTCAGGAAAAATCGCATACGCCCTTTTTGGCCAACCAAGCAAGCTTGCAAAGGAAATCTGCACTACAATGAAGTCTCACTTCCCCCCGGTCAAAAGGGCCATCTGAAAAAAGTGTAAAATCCAGAAAGGCAGGACAGGCCATGGAGAACTGGGAGCCTTGTTATGCTGATGGGCGGGATGTCAATTGCCAACAGCCACTCGGGAGAAGTGTATGGTGTTTCCTGAAACATCTAAAAAACAAAGCAACAGAGCCTAGGGCACTTCCACTTATGGTCCTATAGCTTAGGGAAATTAAAATCAAAAGACACAGCCACCCCAAAGGTTGGGACGGCTCTGTTTACAAGAACCTGGTTTACGGTACAAGTTCAATATCGCAGAAAGTGAAAAATGGATAAAGAAGTTGTGGTACTTACGTACAATGCAGTATCACTCAGCAATGAAATCTATGTCATCAGGCCCGTAGCAGCATAATGAGTGGATTCAGGTATGATGATTCTAACTGAAATAAGTCACACAGGAAAAGAAACATCATAAGATATCACTAATACACGGAATGTAACCTTGGCTACACAGGAACTGAATTACAAAACAGAACAGGGTCTCAAATTTAGAAAACCAACTTATGCTTGCTTAAGGGGAAAGGTGAGTTGGGGTGCTGCATAAAACCAGAGATTGAAATGAGCACAGATAAAGTTCCTTAAGCCAAATATGGAATAGACAAGAGCTACTCCTTGCTCAACGAAATGGACTCAACACCCCATATTAAATGCCTAAGAGTGTACCTGACTAGGAAGTACCTTAAAACCTATGGATTGCTATGTCTCCGAAAGAGAATCAAGCGTGTGTACAGGGGAATAAACGCAGCAGTGATAGCATTGGAGAAGTTCGGTGAGCAAATGAAGACCCTTTGAAGTCATATTGCATGGTACCCATTCCACGGGTCTCAACTCTCCAGGTTTAAGGTATTCTTCCTTCAGCTAAAACATGCATGTGGAACCCAGAGTATGATCAACCGTGTGATCGGGAGACGTGTTCCAATATGTGTCAGTTTTCGTCCCCTGGTACTCGGGTACAACATTCCAGACGCTTTACTAACACTCTCCCGACTTGGAGAGTCAGTGCCTTTAACCTCCTGTTTGGCCCAGTTTGCAATTTCTGCGGAAGATGAACAGGAATAGGGAGAACCAATGAGAGACTAGCTGGAGGTGTCTGGACGGGCAAATTTAACTCTCATTTCCCACCAGGAAGAGGAATTAACCAAAGGCTCAGCGTGCCGTGCCGGAACCAGATTAGGGCCTGAAGCCATCCTGCGATGTTGCGGCCAGCTCACAAGAAAGCGACTTGAAGAAAGGAGCTCGGGGCACTGTAATTCACAAACCTGCAGAGTTATAAATGACAGCTATCGTCCAAAAATATACTGAAGTAAGGCTGCCAAGAGGACTTGAATGCGGGGCAGAATTGCAGGAAACCGATTTCAGGAGGTAGACTGGAATTGCATTTAAAGCATAGGAAAAGAGGCAGAACGTCCACAATGATGCACTTGGCCAAAAAGGGCGTATGCGTTTTTTCCTGAATATATTCAGGAAAAAACGCATACGCACTTTTTGGCCAACCAAGCAAGCTTGCAAAGGAAATCTGCACTACAATGAAGTCTCACTTCCCCCCGGTCAAAAGGGCCATCTGAAAAAAGTGTAAAATCCAGAAAGGCAGGACAGGCCATGGAGAACTGGGAGCCTTGTTATGCTGATGGGCGGGATGTCAATTGCCAACAGCCACTCGGGAGAAGTGTATGGTGTTTCCTGAAACATCTAAAAAACAAAGCAACAGAGCCTAGGGCACTTCCACTTATGGTCCTATAGCTTAGGGAAATTAAAATCAAAAGACACAGCCACCCCAAAGGTTGGGACGGCTCTGTTTACAAGAACCTGGTTTACGGTACAAGTTCAATATCGCAGAAAGTGAAAAATGGATAAAGAAGTTGTGGTACTTACGTACAATGCAGTATCACTCAGCAATGAAATCTATGTCATCAGGCCCGTAGCAGCATAATGAGTGGATTCAGGTATGATGATTCTAACTGAAATAAGTCACACAGGAAAAGAAACATCATAAGATATCACTAATACACGGAATGTAAACTTGGCTACACAGGAACTGAATTACAAAACAGAACAGGGTCTCAAATTTAGAAAACCAACTTATGCTTGCTTAAGGGGAAAGGTGAGTTGGGGTGCTGCATAAAACCAGAGATTGAAATGAGCACAGATAAAGTTCCTTAAGCCAAATATGGAATAGACAAGAGCTACTCCTTGCTCAACGAAATGGACTCAACACCCCATATTAAATGCCTAAGAGTGTACCTGACTAGGAAGTATCTTAAAACCTATGGATTGCTATGTCTCCGAAAGAGAATCAAGCGTGTGTACAGGGGCATAAACGCAGCAGTGATAGGACTGGAGAGGTTCGGTGAGCAAATGAAGACCCTTTGAAGTCATATTGCATGGTACCCATTCCACGGGTCTCAACTCTCCAGGTTTAAGGTATTCTTCCTTCCGCTAAAACATGTATGTGGAGCCCAGAGTATGATCAACCGTGTGATCGGGAGACGTGTTCCAATATGTGTCAGTTTTCGTCCCCTGGTACTCGGGTGCAACATTCCAGACGCTTTACTAACACTCTCCCGACTTGGAGAGTCAGTGCCTTTAACCTCCTGTTTGGCCCAGTTTGCAATTTCTGCGGAAGATGAACAGGAATAGGGAGAACCAATGACAGACTAGCTGGAGGTGTCTGGACGGGCAAATTTAACTCTCATTTCCCACCAGGAAGAGGAATTAACCAAAGGCTCAGCGTGCCGTGCCGGAACCAGATTAGGGCCTGAAGCCATCCTGCGGTGTTGTGGCCAGCTCACAAGAAAGCGACTTGAAGAAAGGAGCTCAGGGGCACTGTAATTCACAAACCTGCAGAGTTATAAATGACAGCTATCGTCCAAAAATATACTGAAGTAAGGCTGCCAAGAGGACTTGAAAGCGGGGCAGAATTGCAGGAAACCGAGTTCAGGAGGTAGACTGGAATTGCATGGAAAGCATAGGAAAAGAGGCAGAACGTCCACAATGATGCACTTGGCCAAAAAGGGCGTATGCGTTTTTTCCTGAATATATTCAGGAAAAAACGCATACGCCCTTTTTGGCCAACCAAGCAAGCTTGCAAAGGAAATCTGCACTACAGTGAAGTCTCACTTCCCCCCGGTCAAAAGGGCCATCTGAAAAAAGTGTAAAATCCAGAAAGGCAGGACAGGCCATGGAGAACTGGGAGCCTTGTTATGCTGATGGGCGGGATGTAAATTGCCAACAGCCACTCGGGAGAAGTGTATGGTGTTTCCTGAAACATCTAAAAAACAAAGCAACAGAGCCTAGGGCACTTCCACTTATGGTCCTATAGCTTAGGGAAATTAAAATCAAAAGACACAGCCACCCCAAAGGTTGGGACGGCTCTGTTTACAAGAACCTGGTTTACGGTACAAGTTCAATATCGCAGAAAGTGAAAAATGGAAAAAGAAGTAGTGGTACTTATGTACAATGCAATATCACTCAGCAATGAAATCTATGTCATCAGGCCCGTAGCAGCATAATGAGTGGATTCAGGTATGATGATTCTAACTGAAATAAGTCACACAGGAAAAGAAACATCATAAGATATCACTAATACACGGAATGTAAACTTGGCTACATAGGAACTGAATTACAAAACAGAACAGGGTCTCCAATTTAGAAACCCAACTTATGCTTGCTTAAGGGGAAAGGTGAGTTGGGGTGCTGCATAAAACCAGAGATTGAAATGAGCACAGATAAAGTTCCTTAAGCCAAATATGGAATAGACAAGAGCTACTCCTTGCTCAACGAAATGGACTCAACACCCCGTATTAAATGCCTAAGAGTGTACCTGACTAGGAAGTATCTTAAAACCTATGGATTGCTATGTCTCCGAAAGAGAATCAAGCGTGTGTACAGGGGCATAAACGCAGCAGTGATAGGACTGGAGAGGTTCGGTGAGCAAATGAAGACCCTTTGAAGTCATATTGCATGGTACCCATTCCACGGGTCTCAACTCTCCAGGTTTAAGGTATTCTTCCTTCAGCTAAAACATGTATGTGGAGCCCAGAGTATGATCAACCGTGTGATCGGGAGACGTGTTCCAATATGTGTCAGTTTTCGTCCCCTGGTACTCGGGTGCAACATTCCAGACGCTTTACTAACACTCTCCCGACTTGGAGAGTCAGTGCCTTTAACCTCCTGTTTGGCCCAGTTTGCAATTTCTGCGGAAGATGAACAGGAATAGGGAGAACCAATGACAGACTAGCTGGAGGTGTCTGGACGGGCAAATTTAACTCTCATTTCCCACCAGGAAGAGGAATTAACCAAAGGCTCAGCGTGCCGTGCCGGAACCAGATTAGGGCCTGAAGCCATCCTGCAGTGTTGTGGCCAGCTCACAAGAAAGCGACTTGAAGAAAGGAGCTCAGGGGCACTGTAATTCACAAACCTGCAGAGTTATAAATGACAGCTATCGTCCAAAAATATACTGAAGTAAGGCTGCCAAGAGGACTTGAAAGCGGGGCAGAATTGCAGGAAACCGAGTTCAGGAGGTAGACTGGAATTGCATGGAAAGCATAGGAAAAGAGGCAGAACGTCCACAATGATGCACTTGGCCAAAAAGGGCGTATGCGTTTTTTCCTGAATATATTCAGGAAAAAACGCATACGCCCTTTTTGGCCAACCAAGCAAGCTTGCAAAGGAAATCTGCACTACAGTGAAGTCTCACTTCCCCCCGGTCAAAAGGGCCATCTGAAAAAAGTGTAAAATCCAGAAAGGCAGGACAGGCCATGGAGAACTGGGAGCCTTGTTATGCTGATGGGCGGGATGTAAATTGCCAACAGCCACTCGGGAGAAGTGTATGGTGTTTCCTGAAACATCTAAAAAACAAAGCAACAGAGCCTAGGGCACTTCCACTTATGGTCCTATAGCTTAGGGAAATTAAAATCAAAAGACACAGCCACCCCAAAGGTTGGGACGGCTCTGTTTACAAGAACCTGGTTTACGGTACAAGTTCAATATCGCAGAAAGTGAAAAATGGATAAAGAAGTTGTGGTACTTACGTACAATGCAGTATCACTCAGCAATGAAATCTATGTCATCAGGCCCGTAGCAGCATAATGAGTGGATTCAGGTATGATGATTCTAACTGAAATAAGTCACACAGGAAAAGAAACATCATAAGATATCACTAATACACGGAATGTAAACTTGGCTACACAGGAACTGAATTACAAAACAGAACAGGGTCTCAAATTTAGAAAACCAACTTATGCTTGCTTAAGGGGAAAGGTGAGTTGGGGTGCTGCATAAAACCAGAGATTGAAATGAGCACAGATAAAGTTCCTTAAGCCAAATATGGAATAGACAAGAGCTACTCCTTGCTCAACGAAATGGACTCAACACCCCATATAAAATGCCTAAGAGTGTACCTGACTAGGAAGTATCTTAAAACCTATCGATTGCTATGTCTCCGAAAGAGAATCAAGCGTGTGTACAGGGGCATAAACGCAGCAGTGATAGCATTGGAGAAGTTCGGTGAGCAAATGAAGACCCTTTGAAGTCATATTGCATGGTACCCATTCCACGGGTCACAACTCTCCAGGTTTAAGGTATTCTTCCTTCAGCTAAAACATGCATGTGGAACCCAGAGTATGATCAACCATGTGATCGGGAGACGTGTTCCAATATGTGTCAGTTTTCGTCCCCTGGTGCTCGGGTACAACATTCCAGACGCTTTACTAACACTCTCCCGACTTGGAGAGTCAGTGCCTTTAACCTCCCGTTTGGCCCAGTTTGCAATTTCTGCGGAAGATGAACAGGAATAGGGAGAACCAATGAGAGACTAGCTGGAGGTGTCTGGACGGGCAAATTTAGCTCTCATTTCCCACCAGGAAGAGGAATTAACCAAAGGCTCAGCGTGCCGTGCCGGAACCAGATTAGGGCCTGAAGCCATCCTGCGGTGTTGCGGCCAGCTCACAAGAAAGCGACTTGAAGAAAGGAGCTCGGGGCACTGTAATTCACAAACCTGCAGAGTTATAAATGACAGCTATCGTCCAAAAATATACTGAAGTAAGGCTGCCAAGAGGACTTGAAAGCGGGGCAGAATTGCAGGAAACCGATTTCAGGAGGTAGACTGGAATTGCATTGAAAGCATAGGAAAAGAGGCAGAACGTCCACAATGATGCACTTGGCCAAAAAGGGCGTATGCGTTTTTTCCTGAATATATTCAGGAAAAAACGCATACGCCCTTTTTGGCCAACCAAGCAAGCTTGCAAAGGAAATCTGCACTACAGTGAAGTCTCACTTCCCCCTGGTCAAAAGGGCCATCTGAAAAAAGTGTAAACTCCAGAAAGGCAGGACAGGCCATGGAGAACTGGGAGCCTTGTTATGCTGATGGGCGGGATGTCAATTGCCAACAGCCACTCGGGAGAAGTGTATGGTGTTTCCTGAAACATCTAAAAAACAAAGCAACAGAGCCTAGGGCACTTCCACTTATGGTCCTATAGCTTAGGGAAATTAAAATCAAAAGACACAGCCACCCCAAAGGTTGGGACGGCTCTGTTTACAAGAACCTGGTTTACGGTACAAGTTCAATATCGCAGAAAGTGAAAAATGGAAAAAGAAGTAGTGGTACTTATGTACAATGCAATATCACTCAGCAATGAAATCTATGTCATCAGGCCCGTAGCAGCATAATGAGTGGATTCAGGTATGATGATTCTAACTGAAATAAGTCACACAGGAAAAGAAACATCATAAGATATCACTAATACACGGAATGTAAACTTGGCTACATAGGAACTGAATTACAAAACAGAACAGGGTCTCCAATTTAGAAACCCAACTTATGCTTGCTTAAGGGGAAAGGTGAGTTGGGGTGCTGCATAAAACCAGAGATTGAAATGAGCACAGATAAAGTTCCTTAAGCCAAATATGGAATAGACAAGAGCTACTCCTTGCTCAACGAAATGGACTCAACACCCCGTATTAAATGCCTAAGAGTGTACCTGACTAGGAAGTATCTTAAAACCTATGGATTGCTATGTCTCCGAAAGAGAATCAAGCGTGTGTACAGGGGCATAAACGCAGCAGTGATAGGACTGGAGAGGTTCGGTGAGCAAATGAAGACCCTTTGAAGTCATATTGCATGGTACCCATTCCACGGGTCTCAACTCTCCAGGTTTAAGGTATTCTTCCTTCAGCTAAAACATGTATGTGGAGCCCAGAGTATGATCAACCGTGTGATCGGGAGACGTGTTCCAATATGTGTCAGTTTTCGTCCCCTGGTACTCGGGTGCAACATTCCAGACGCTTTACTAACACTCTCCCGACTTGGAGAGTCAGTGCCTTTAACCTCCTGTTTGGCCCAGTTTGCAATTTCTGCGGAAGATGAACAGGAATAGGGAGAACCAATGACAGACTAGCTGGAGGTGTCTGGACGGGCAAATTTAACTCTCATTTCCCACCAGGAAGAGGAATTAACCAAAGGCTCAGCGTGCCGTGCCGGAACCAGATTAGGGCCTGAAGCCATCCTGCAGTGTTGTGGCCAGCTCACAAGAAAGCGACTTGAAGAAAGGAGCTCAGGGGCACTGTAATTCACAAACCTGCAGAGTTATAAATGACAGCTATCGTCCAAAAATATACTGAAGTAAGGCTGCCAAGAGGACTTGAAAGCGGGGCAGAATTGCAGGAAACCGAGTTCAGGAGGTAGACTGGAATTGCATGGAAAGCATAGGAAAAGAGGCAGAACGTCCACAATGATGCACTTGGCCAAAAAGGGCGTATGCGTTTTTTCCTGAATATATTCAGGAAAAAACGCATACGCCCTTTTTGGCCAACCAAGCAAGCTTGCAAAGGAAATCTGCACTACAGTGAAGTCTCACTTCCCCCCGGTCAAAAGGGCCATCTGAAAAAAGTGTAAAATCCAGAAAGGCAGGACAGGCCATGGAGAACTGGGAGCCTTGTTATGCTGATGGGCGGGATGTAAATTGCCAACAGCCACTCGGGAGAAGTGTATGGTGTTTCCTGAAACATCTAAAAAACAAAGCAACAGAGCCTAGGGCACTTCCACTTATGGTCCTATAGCTTAGGGAAATTAAAATCAAAAGACACAGCCACCCCAAAGGTTGGGACGGCTCTGTTTACAAGAACCTGGTTTACGGTACAAGTTCAATATCGCAGAAAGTGAAAAATGGATAAAGAAGTTGTGGTACTTACGTACAATGCAGTATCACTCAGCAATGAAATCTATGTCATCAGGCCCGTAGCAGCATAATGAGTGGATTCAGGTATGATGATTCTAACTGAAATAAGTCACACAGGAAAAGAAACATCATAAGATATCACTAATACACGGAATGTAAACTTGGCTACACAGGAACTGAATTACAAAACAGAACAGGGTCTCAAATTTAGAAAACCAACTTATGCTTGCTTAAGGGGAAAGGTGAGTTGGGGTGCTGCATAAAACCAGAGATTGAAATGAGCACAGATAAAGTTCCTTAAGCCAAATATGGAATAGACAAGAGCTACTCCTTGCTCAACGAAATGGACTCAACACCCCATATAAAATGCCTAAGAGTGTACCTGACTAGGAAGTATCTTAAAACCTATGGATTGCTATGTCTCCGAAAGAGAATCAAGCGTGTGTACAGGGGCATAAACGCAGCAGTGATAGCATTGGAGAAGTTCGGTGAGCAAATGAAGACCCTTTGAAGTCATATTGCATGGTACCCATTCCACGGGTCACAACTCTCCAGGTTTAAGGTATTCTTCCTTCAGCTAAAACATGCATGTGGAACCCAGAGTATGATCAACCATGTGATCGGGAGACGTGTTCCAATATGTGTCAGTTTTCGTCCCCTGGTGCTCGGGTACAACATTCCAGACGCTTTACTAACACTCTCCCGACTTGGAGAGTCAGTGCCTTTAACCTCCCGTTTGGCCCAGTTTGCAATTTCTGCGGAAGATGAACAGGAATAGGGAGAACCAATGAGAGACTAGCTGGAGGTGTCTGGACGGGCAAATTTAGCTCTCATTTCCCACCAGGAAGAGGAATTAACCAAAGGCTCAGCGTGCCGTGCCGGAACCAGATTAGGGCCTGAAGCCATCCTGCGGTGTTGCGGCCAGCTCACAAGAAAGCGACTTGAAGAAAGGAGCTCGGGGCACTGTAATTCACAAACCTGCAGAGTTATAAATGACAGCTATTGTCCAAAAATATACTGAAGTAAGGCTGCCAAGAGGACTTGAAAGCGGGGCAGAATTGCAGGAAACCGATTTCAGGAGGTAGACTGGAATTGCATTGAAAGCATAGGAAAAGAGGCAGAACGTCCACAATGATGCACTTGGCCAAAAAGGGCGTATGCGTTTTTTCCTGAATATATTCAGGAAAAAACGCATACGCCCTTTTTGGCCAACCAAGCAAGCTTGCAAAGGAAATCTGCACTACAGTGAAGTCTCACTTCCCCCTGGTCAAAAGGGCCATCTGAAAAAAGTGTAAACTCCAGAAAGGCAGGACAGGCCATGGAGAACTGGGAGCCTTGTTATGCTGATGGGCGGGATGTAAATTGCCAACAGCCACTCGGGAGAAGTGTATGGTGTTTCCTGAAACATCTAAAAAACAAAGCAACAGAGCCTAGGGCACTTCCACTTATGGTCCTATAGCTTAGGGAAATTAAAATCAAAAGACACAGCCACCCCAAATGTTGGGACGGCTCTGTTTACAAGAACCTGGTTTACGGTACAAGTTCAATATCGCAGAAAGTGAAAAATGGATAAAGAAGTTGTGGTACTTACGTACAATGCAATATCACTCAGCAATGAAATCTATGTCATCAGGCCCGTAGCAGCATAATGAGTGGATTCAGGTATGATGATTCTAACTGAAATAAGTCACACAGGAAAAGAAACATCATAAGATATCACTAATACACGGAATGTAAACTTGGCTACATAGGAACTGAATTACAAAACAGAACAGAGTCTCAAATTTAGGAAACCAACTTATGCTTGCTTAAGGGGAAAGGTGAGTTGGGGTGCTGCATAAAACCAGAGATTGAAATGAGCACAGATAAAGTTCCTTAAGCCAAATATGGAATAGACAAGAGCTACTCCTTGCTCAACGAAATGGACTCAACACCCCGTATTAAATGCCTAAGAGTGTACCTGACTAGGAAGTATCTTAAAACCTATGGATTGCTATGTCTCCGAAAGAGAATCAAGCGTGTGTACAGGGGCATAAACGCAGCAGTGATAGGACTGGAGAGGTTCGGTGAGCAAATGAAGACCCTTTGAAGTCATATTGCATGGTACCCATTCCACGGGTCTCAACTCTCCAGGTTTAAGGTATTCTTCCTTCCGCTAAAACATGTATGTGGAGCCCAGAGTATGATCAACCGTGTGATCGGGAGACGTGTTCCAATATGTGTCAGTTTTCGTCCCCTGGTACTCGGGTGCAACATTCCAGACGCTTTACTAACACTCTCCCGACTTGGAGAGTCAGTGCCTTTAACCTCCTGTTTGGCCCAGTTTGCAATTTCTGCGGAAGATGAACAGGAATAGGGAGAACCAATGACAGACTAGCTGGAGGTGTCTGGACGGGCAAATTTAACTCTCATTTCCCACCAGGAAGAGGAATTAACCAAAGGCTCAGCGTGCCGTGCCGGAACCAGATTAGGGCCTGAAGCCATCCTGCGGTGTTGTGGCCAGCTCACAAGAAAGCGACTTGAAGAAAGGAGCTCAGGGGCACTGTAATTCACAAACCTGCAGAGTTATAAATGACAGCTATCGTCCAAAAATATACTGAAGTAAGGCTGCCAAGAGGACTTGAAAGCGGGGCAGAATTGCAGGAAACCGAGTTCAGGAGGTAGACTGGAATTGCATGGAAAGCATAGGAAAAGAGGCAGAACGTCCACAATGATGCACTTGGCCAAAAAGGGCGTATGCGTTTTTTCCTGAATATATTCAGGAAAAAACGCATACGCCCTTTTTGGCCAACCAAGCAAGCTTGCAAAGGAAATCTGCACTACAGTGAAGTCTCACTTCCCCCCGGTCAAAAGGGCCATCTGAAAAAAGTGTAAAATCCAGAAAGGCAGGACAGGCCATGGAGAACTGGGAGCCTTGTTATGCTGATGGGCGGGATGTAAATTGCCAACAGCCACTCGGGAGAAGTGTATGGTGTTTCCTGAAACATCTAAAAAACAAAGCAACAGAGCCTAGGGCACTTCCACTTATGGTCCTATAGCTTAGGGAAATTAAAATCAAAAGACACAGCCACCCCAAAGGTTGGGACGGCTCTGTTTACAAGAACCTGGTTTACGGTACAAGTTCAATATCGCAGAAAGTGAAAAATGGAAAAAGAAGTAGTGGTACTTATGTACAATGCAATATCACTCAGCAATGAAATCTATGTCATCAGGCCCGTAGCAGCATAATGAGTGGATTCAGGTATGATGATTCTAACTGAAATAAGTCACACAGGAAAAGAAACATCATAAGATATCACTAATACACGGAATGTAAACTTGGCTACATAGGAACTGAATTACAAAACAGAACAGGGTCTCCAATTTAGAAACCCAACTTATGCTTGCTTAAGGGGAAAGGTGAGTTGGGGTGCTGCATAAAACCAGAGATTGAAATGAGCACAGATAAAGTTCCTTAAGCCAAATATGGAATAGACAAGAGCTACTCCTTGCTCAACGAAATGGACTCAACACCCCATATTAAATGCCTAAGAGTGTACCTGACTAGGAAGTATCTTAAAACCTATGGATTGCTATGTCTCCGAAAGAGAATCAAGCGTGTGTACAGGGGCATAAACGCAGCAGTGATAGGACTGGAGAGGTTCGGTGAGCAAATGAAGACCCTTTGAAGTCATATTGCATGGTACCCATTCCACGGGTCTCAACTCTCCAGGTTTAAGGTATTCTTCTTTCAGCTAAAACATGCATGTGGAACCCAGAGTATGATCAACCGTGTGATCGGGAGACGTGTTCCAATATGTCTCAGTTTTCGTCCCCTGGTACTCGGGTGCAACATTCCAGACGCTTTACTAACACTCTCCCGACTTGGAGAGTCAGTGCCTTTAACCTCCTGTTTGGCCCAGTTTGCAATTTCTGCAGAAGATGAACAGGAATAGGGAGAACCAATGACAGACTAGCTGGAGGTGTCTGGACGGGCAAATTTAACTCTCATTTCCCACCAGGAAGAGGAATTAACCAAAGGCTCAGCGTGCCGTGCCGGAACAAGATTAGGGCCTGAAGCCATCCTGCGGTGTTGCGGCCAGCTCACGAGAAAGCGAGTTGAAGAAAGGAGCTCAGGGGCACTGTAATTCACAAACCTGCAGAGTTATAAATGACAGCTATCGTCCAAAAATATACTGAAGTAAGGCTGCCAAGAGGACTTGAAAGCGGGGCAGAATTGCAGGACACCGATTTCAGGAGGTAGACTGGAATTGCATTGAAAGCATAGGAAAAGAGGCAGAACGTCCACAATGATGCACTTGGCCAAAAGGGCGTATGCGTTTTTTCCTGAATATATTCAGGAAAAAACGCATACGCCCTTTTTGGCCAACCAAGCAAGCTTGCAAAGGAAATCTGCACTACAATGAAGTCTCACTTCCCCCCGGTCAAAAGGGCCATCTGAAAACAGTGTAAAATCCAGAAAGGCAGGACAGGCCATGGAGAACTGGGAGCCTTGTTATGCTGATGGGCGGGATGTCAATTGCCAACAGCCACTCGGGAGAAGTGTATGGTGTTTCCTGAAACATCTAAAAAACAAAGCAACAGAGCCTAGGGCACTTCCACTTATGGTCCTATAGCTTAGGGAAATTAAAATCAAAAGACACAGCCACCCCAAAGGTTGGGACGGCTCTGTTTACAAGAACCTGGTTTACGGTACAAGTTCAATATCGCAGAAAGTGAAAAATGGATAAAGAAGTTGTGGTACTTACGTACAATGCAGTATCACTCAGCAATGAAATCTATGTCATCAGGCCCGTAGCAGCATAATGAGTGGATTCAGGTATGATGATTCTAACTGAAATAAGTCACACAGGAAAAGAAACATCATAAGATATCACTAATACACGGAATGTAACCTTGGCTACACAGGAACTGAATTACAAAACAGAACAGGGTCTCAAATTTAGAAAACCAACTTATGCTTGCTTAAGGGGAAAGGTGAGTTGGGGTGCTGCATAAAACCAGAGATTGAAATGAGCACAGATAAAGTTCCTTAAGCCAAATATGGAATAGACAAGAGCTACTCCTTGCTCAACGAAATGGACTCAACACCCCATATTAAATGCCTAAGAGTGTACCTGACTAGGAAGTACCTTAAAACCTATGGATTGCTATGTCTCCGAAAGAGAATCAAGCGTGTGTACAGGGGCATAAACGCAGCAGTGATAGCATTGGAGAAGTTCGGTGAGCAAATGAAGACCCTTTGAAGTCATATTGCATGGTACCCATTCCACGGGTCTCAACTCTCCAGGTTTAAGGTATTCTTCCTTCAGCTAAAACATGCATGTGGAACCCAGAGTATGATCAACCGTGTGATCGGGAGACGTGTTCCAATATGTGTCAGTTTTCGTCCCCTGGTACTCGGGTACAACATTCCAGACGCTTTACTAACACTCTCCCGACTTGGAGAGTCAGTGCCTTTAACCTCCTGTTTGGCCCAGTTTGCAATTTCTGCGGAAGATGAACAGGAATAGGGAGAACCAATGACAGACTAGCTGGAGGTGTCTGGACGGGCAAATTTAGCTCTCATTTCCCACCAGGAAGAGGAATTAACCAAAGGCTCAGCGTGCCGTGCCGGAACCAGATTAGGGCCTGAAGCCATCCTGCGATGTTGCGGCCAGCTCACAAGAAAGCGACTTGAAGAAAGGAGCTCGGGGCACTGTAATTCACAAACCTGCAGAGTTATAAATGACAGCTATCGTCCAAAAATATACTGAAGTAAGGCTGCCAAGAGGACTTGAATGCGGGGCAGAATTGCAGGAAACCGATTTCAGGAGGTAGACTGGAATTGCATTGAAAGCATAGGAAAAGAGGCAGAACGTCCACAATGATGCACTTGGCCAAAAAGGGCGTATGCGTTTTTTCCTGAATATATTCAGGAAAAAACGCATACGCACTTTTTGGCCAACCAAGCAAGCTTGCAAAGGAAATCTGCACTACAATGAAGTCTCACTTCCCCCCGGTCAAAAGGGCCATCTGAAAAAAGTGTAAAATCCAGAAAGGCAGGACAGGCCATGGAGAACTGGGAGCCTTGTTATGCTGATGGGCGGGATGTCAATTGCCAACAGCCACTCGGGAGAAGTGTATGGTGTTTCCTGAAACATCTAAAAAACAAAGCAACAGAGCCTAGGGCACTTCCACTTATGGTCCTATAGCTTAGGGAAATTAAAATCAAAAGACACAGCCACCCCAAAGGTTGGGACGGCTCTGTTTACAAGAACCTGGTTTACGGTACAAGTTCAATATCGCAGAAAGTGAAAAATGGATAAAGAAGTTGTGGTACTTACGTACAATGCAGTATCACTCAGCAATGAAATCTATGTCATCAGGCCCGTAGCAGCATAATGAGTGGATTCAGGTATGATGATTCTAACTGAAATAAGTCACACAGGAAAAGAAACATCATAAGATATCACTAATACACGGAATGTAACCTTGGCTACACAGGAACTGAATTACAAAACAGAACAGGGTCTCAAATTTAGAAAACCAACTTATGCTTGCTTAAGGGGAAAGGTGAGTTGGGGTGCTGCATAAAACCAGAGATTGAAATGAGCACAGATAAAGTTCCTTAAGCCAAATATGGAATAGACAAGAGCTACTCCTTGCTCAACGAAATGGACTCAACACCCCATATAAAATGCCTAAGAGTGTACCTGACTAGGAAGTATCTTAAAACCTATGGATTGCTATGTCTCCGAAAGAGAATCAAGCGTGTGTACAGGGGCATAAACGCAGCAGTGATAGCATTGGAGAAGTTCGGTGAGCAAATGAAGACCCTTTGAAGTCATATTGCATGGTACCCATTCCACGGGTCACAACTCTCCAGGTTTAAGGTATTCTTCCTTCAGCTAAAACATGCATGTGGAACCCAGAGTATGATCAACCATGTGATCGGGAGACGTGTTCCAATATGTGTCAGTTTTCGTCCCCTGGTGCTCGGGTACAACATTCCAGACGCTTTACTAACACTCTCCCGACTTGGAGAGTCAGTGCCTTTAACCTCCTGTTTGGCCCAGTTTGCAATTTCTGCGGAAGATGAACAGGAATAGGGAGAACCAATGAGAGACTAGCTGGAGGTGTCTGGACGGGCAAATTTAGCTCTCATTTCCCACCAGGAAGAGGAATTAACCAAAGGCTCAGCGTGCCGTGCCGGAACCAGATTAGGGCCTGAAGCCATCCTGCGGTGTTGCGGCCAGCTCACAAGAAAGCGACTTGAAGAAAGGAGCTCGGGGCACTGTAATTCACAAACCTGCAGAGTTATAAATGACAGCTATCGTCCAAAAATATACTGAAGTAAGGCTGCCAAGAGGACTTGAAAGCGGGGCAGAATTGCAGGAAACCGATTTCAGGAGGTAGACTGGAATTGCATTTAAAGCATAGGAAAAGAGGCAGAACGTCCACAATGATGCACTTGGCCAAAAAGGGCGTATGCGTTTTTTCCTGAATATATTCAGGAAAAAACGCATACGCCCTTTTTGGCCAACCAAGCAAGCTTGCAAAGGAAATCTGCACTACAGTGAAGTCTCACTTCCCCCCAGTCAAAAGGGCCATCTGAAAAAAGTGTAAACTCCAGAAAGGCAGGACAGGCCATGGAGAACTGGGAGCCTTGTTATGCTGATGGGCGGGATGTAAATTGCCAACAGCCACTCGGGAGAAGTGTATGGTGTTTCCTGAAACATCTAAAAAACAAAGCAACAGAGCCTAGGGCACTTCCACTTATGGTCCTATAGCTTAGGGAAATTAAAATCAAAAGACACAGCCACCCCAAATGTTGGGACGGCTCTGTTTACAAGAACCTGGTTTACGGTACAAGTTCAATATCGCAGAAAGTGAAAAATGGATAAAGAAGTTGTGGTACTTACGTACAATGCAATATCACTCAGCAATGAAATCTATGTCATCAGGCCCGTAGCAGCATAATGAGTGGATTCAGGTATGATGATTCTAACTGAAATAAGTCACACAGGAAAAGAAACATCATAAGATATCACTAATACACGGAATGTAAACTTGGCTACATAGGAACTGAATTACAAAACAGAACAGGGTCTCAAATTTAGGAAACCAACTTATGCTTGCTTAAGGGGAAAGGTGAGTTGGGGTGCTGCATAAAACCAGAGATTGAAATGAGCACAGATAAAGTTCCTTAAGCCAAATATGGAATAGACAAGAGCTACTCCTTGCTCAACGAAATGGACTCAACACCCCATATTAAATGCCTAAGAGTGTACCTGACTAGGAAGTATCTTAAAACCTATGGATTGCTATGTCTCCGAAAGAGAATCAAGCGTGTGTACAGGGGCATAAACGCAGCAGTGATAGGACTGGAGAGGTTCGGTGAGCAAATGAAGACCCTTTGAAGTCATATTGCATGGTACCCATTCCACGGGTCTCAACTCTCCAGGTTTAAGGTATTCTTCTTTCAGCTAAAACATGCATGTGGAACCCAGAGTATGATCAACCGTGTGATCGGGAGACGTGTTCCAATATGTCTCAGTTTTCGTCCCCTGGTACTCGGGTGCAACATTCCAGACGCTTTACTAACACTCTCCCGACTTGGAGAGTCAGTGCCTTTAACCTCCTGTTTGGCCAGGTTTGCAATTTCTGCAGAAGATGAACAGGAATAGGGAGAACCAATGACAGACTAGCTGGAGGTGTCTGGACGGGCAAATTTAACTCTCATTTCCCACCAGGAAGAGGAATTAACCAAAGGCTCAGCGTGCCGTGCCGGAACCAGATTAGTGCCTGAAGCCATCCTGCGGTGTTGCGGCCAGCTCACGAGAAAGCGAGTTGAAGAAAGGAGCTCAGGGGCACTGTAATTCACAAACCTGCAGAGTTATAAATGACAGCTATCGTCCAAAAATATACTGAAGTAAGGCTGCCAAGAGGACTTGAAAGCGGGGCAGAATTGCAGGACACCGATTTCAGGAGGTAGACTGGAATTGCATTGAAAGCATAGGAAAAGAGGCAGAACGTCCACAATGATGCACTTGGCCAAAAGGGCGTATGCGTTTTTTCCTGAATATATTCAGGAAAAAACGCATACGCCCTTTTTGGCCAACCAAGCAAGCTTGCAAAGGAAATCTGCACTACAATGAAGTCTCACTTCCCCCCGGTCAAAAGGGCCATCTGAAAACAGTGTAAAATCCAGAAAGGCAGGACAGGCCATGGAGAACTGGGAGCCTTGTTATGCTGATGGGCGGGATGTCAATTGCCAACAGCCACTCGGGAGAAGTGTATGGTGTTTCCTGAAACATCTAAAAAACAAAGCAACAGAGCCTAGGGCACTTCCACTTATGGTCCTATAGCTTAGGGAAATTAAAATCAAAAGACACAGCCACCCCAAAGGTTGGGACGGCTCTGTTTACAAGAACCTGGTTTACGGTACAAGTTCAATATCGCAGAAAGTGAAAAATGGATAAAGAAGTTGTGGTACTTACGTACAATGCAGTATCACTCAGCAATGAAATCTATGTCATCAGGCCCGTAGCAGCATAATGAGTGGATTCAGGTATGATGATTCTAACTGAAATAAGTCACACAGGAAAAGAAACATCATAAGATATCACTAATACACGGAATGTAACCTTGGCTACACAGGAACTGAATTACAAAACAGAACAGGGTCTCAAATTTAGAAAACCAACTTATGCTTGCTTAAGGGGAAAGGTGAGTTGGGGTGCTGCATAAAACCAGAGATTGAAATGAGCACAGATAAAGTTCCTTAAGCCAAATATGGAATAGACAAGAGCTACTCCTTGCTCAACGAAATGGACTCAACACCCCATATTAAATGCCTAAGAGTGTACCTGACTAGGAAGTATCTTAAAACCTATGGATTGCTATGTCTCCGAAAGAGAATCAAGCGTGTGTACAGGGGCATAAACGCAGCAGTGATAGCATTGGAGAAGTTCGGTGAGCAAATGAAGACCCTTTGAAGTCATATTGCATGGTACCCATTCCACGGGTCTCAACTCTCCAGGTTTAAGGTATTCTTCCTTCAGCTAAAACATGCATGTGGAACCCAGAGTATGATCAACCGTGTGATCGGGAGACGTGTTCCAATATGTGTCAGTTTTCGTCCCCTGGTACTCGGGTACAACATTCCAGACGCTTTACTAACACTCTCCCGACTTGGAGAGTCAGTGCCTTTAACCTCCTGTTTGGCCCAGTTTGCAATTTCTGCGGAAGATGAACAGGAATAGGGAGAACCAATGAGAGACTAGCTGGAGGTGTCTGGACGGGCAAATTTAACTCTCATTTCCCACCAGGAAGAGGAATTAACCAAAGGCTCAGCGTGCCGTGCCGGAACCAGATTAGGGCCTGAAGCCATCCTGCGATGTTGCGGCCAGCTCACAAGAAAGCGACTTGAAGAAAGGAGCTCGGGGCACTGTAATTCACAAACCTGCAGAGTTATAAATGACAGCTATCGTCCAAAAATATACTGAAGTAAGGCTGCCAAGAGGACTTGAATGCGGGGCAGAATTGCAGGAAACCGATTTCAGGAGGTAGACTGGAATTGCATTGAAAGCATAGGAAAAGAGGCAGAACGTCCACAATGATGCACTTGGCCAAAAAGGGCGTATGCGTTTTTTCCTGAATATATTCAGGAAAAAACGCATACGCACTTTTTGGCCAACCAAGCAAGCTTGCAAAGGAAATCTGCACTACAATGAAGTCTCACTTCCCCCCGGTCAAAAGGGCCATCTGAAAAAAGTGTAAAATCCAGAAAGGCAGGACAGGCCATGGAGAACTGGGAGCCTTGTTATGCTGATGGGCGGGATGTCAATTGCCAACAGCCACTCGGGAGAAGTGTATGGTGTTTCCTGAAACATCTAAAAAACAAAGCAACAGAGCCTAGGGCACTTCCACTTATGGTCCTATAGCTTAGGGAAATTAAAATCAAAAGACACAGCCACCCCAAAGGTTGGGACGGCTCTGTTTACAAGAACCTGGTTTACGGTACAAGTTCAATATCGCAGAAAGTGAAAAATGGATAAAGAAGTTGTGGTACTTACGTACAATGCAGTATCACTCAGCAATGAAATCTATGTCATCAGGCCCGTAGCAGCATAATGAGTGGATTCAGGTATGATGATTCTAACTGAAATAAGTCACACAGGAAAAGAAACATCATAAGATATCACTAATACACGGAATGTAAACTTGGCTACACAGGAACTGAATTACAAAACAGAACAGGGTCTCAAATTTAGAAAACCAACTTATGCTTGCTTAAGGGGAAAGGTGAGTTGGGGTGCTGCATAAAACCAGAGATTGAAATGAGCACAGATAAAGTTCCTTAAGCCAAATATGGAATAGACAAGAGCTACTCCTTGCTCAACGAAATGGACTCAACACCCCATATAAAATGCCTAAGAGTGTACCTGACTAGGAAGTATCTTAAAACCTATGGATTGCTATGTCTCCGAAAGAGAATCAAGCGTGTGTACAGGGGCATAAACGCAGCAGTGATAGCATTGGAGAAGTTCGGTGAGCAAATGAAGACCCTTTGAAGTCATATTGCATGGTACCCATTCCACGGGTCTCAACTCTCCAGGTTTAAGGTATTCTTCCTTCAGCTAAAACATGCATGTGGAACCCAGAGTATGATCAACCATGTGATCGGGAGACGTGTTCCAATATGTGTCAGTTTTCGTCCCCTGGTGCTCGGGTACAACATTCCAGACGCTTTACTAACACTCTCCCGACTTGGAGTGTCAGTGCCTTTAACCTCCTGTTTGGCCCAGTTTGCAATTTCTGCGGAAGATGAACAGGAATAGGGAGAACCAATGAGAGACTAGCTGGAGGTGTCTGGACGGGCAAATTTAGCTCTCATTTCCCACCAGGAAGAGGAATTAACCAAAGGCTCAGCGTGCCGTGCCGGAACCAGATTAGGGCCTGAAGCCATCCTGCGGTGTTGCGGCCAGCTCACAAGAAAGCGACTTGAAGAAAGGAGCTCAGGGCACTGTAATTCACAAACCTGCAGAGTTATAAATGACAGCTATCGTCCAAAAATATACTGAAGTAAGGCTGCCAAGAGGACTTGAAAGCGGGGCAGAATTGCAGGAAACCGATTTCAGGAGGTAGACTGGAATTGCATTGAAAGCATAGGAAAAGAGGCAGAACGTCCACAATGATGCACTTGGCCAAAAAGGGCGTATGCGTTTTTTCCTGAATATATTCAGGAAAAAACGCATACGCCCTTTTTGGCCAACCAAGCAAGCTTGCAAAGGAAATCTGCACTACAGTGAAGTCTCACTTCCCCCCGGTCAAAAGGGCCATCTGAAAAATGTGTAAAATCCAGAAAGGCAGGACAGGCCATGGAGAACTGGGAGCCTTGTTATGCTGATGGGCGGGATGTCAATTGCCAACAGCCACTCGGGAGAAGTGTATGGTGTTTCCTGAAACATCTAAAAAACAAAGCAACAGAGCCTAGGGCACTTCCACTTATGGTCCTATAGCTTAGGGAAATTAAAATCAAAAGACACAGCCACCCCAAAGGTTGGGACGGCTCTGTTTACAAGAACCTGGTTTACGGTACAAGTTCAATATCGCAGAAAGTGAAAAATGGATAAAGAAGTTGTGGTACTTACGTACAATGCAATATCACTCAGCAATGAAATCTATGTCATCAGGCCCGTAGCAGCATAATGAGTGGATTCAGGTATGATGATTCTAACTGAAATAAGTCAGACAGAAAAAGAAACATCATAAGATATCACTAATACACGGAATGTAAACTTGGCTACACAGGAACTGAATTCCAAAACAGAACAGGGTCTCAAATTTAGAAAACCAACTTATGCTTGCTTAAGGGGAAAGGTGAGTTGGGGTGCTGCATAAAACCAGAGATTGAAATGAGCACAGATAAAGTTCCTTAAGCCAAATATGGAATAGACAAGAGCTACTCCTTGCTCAACGAAATGGACTCAACACCCCATATTAAATGCCTAAGAGTGTACCTGACTAGGAAGTATCTTAAAACCTATGGATTGCTATGTCTCCGAAAGAGAATCAAGGGTGTGTACAGGGGCATAAACGCAGCAGTGATAGGACTGGAGAGGTTCGGTGAGCAAATGAAGACCCGTTGAAGTCATATTGCATGGTACCCATTCCACGGGTCTCAACTCTCCAGGTTTAAGGTATTCTTCCTTCAGCTAAAACATGTATGTGGAACCCAGAGTATGATCAACCGTGTGATCGGGAGACGTGTTCCAATATGTGTCAGTTTTCGTCCCCTGGTACTCGGGTGCAACATTCCAGATGCTTTACTAACACTCTCCCGACTTGGAGAGTCAGTGCCTTTAACCTCCTGTTTGGCCCAGTTTGCAATTTCTGCGGAAGATGAACAGGAATAGGGAGAACCAATGACAGACTAGCTGGAGGTGTCTGGACGGGCAAATTTAACTCTCATTTCCCACGAGGAAGAGGAATTAACCAAAGGCTCAGCGTGCCGTGCCGGAACCAGATTAGGGACTGAAGCCATCCTGCGGTGTTGCGGCCAGCTCACGAGAAAGCGAGTTGAAGAAAGGAGCTCAGGGGCACTGTAATTCACAAACCTGCAGAGTTATAAATGACAGCAATCGTCCAAAAATATACTGAAGTAAGGCTGCCAAGAGGACTTGAAAGCGGGGCAGAATTGCAGGAAACCGATTTCAGGAGGTAGACTGGAATTGCATTGAAAGCATAGGAAAAGAGGCAGAACGTCCACAATGATGCACTTGGCCAAAAAGGGCGTATGCGTTTTTTCCTGAATATATTCAGGAAAAAACGCATACGCCCTTTTTGGCCAACCAAGCAAGCTTGCAAAGGAAATCTGCACTACAATGAAGTCTCACTTCCCCCCGGTCAAAAGGGCCATCTGAAAAAAGTGTAAAATCCAGAAAGGCAGGACAGGCCATGGAGAACTGGGAGCCTTGTTATGCTGATGGGCGGGATGTAAATTGCCAACAGCCACTCGGGAGAAGTGTATGGTGTTTCCTGAAACATCTAAAAAACAAAGCAACAGAGCCTAGGGCACTTCCACTTATGGTCCTATAGCTTAGGGAAATTAAAATCAAAAAGACACAGCCACCCCAAAGGTTGGGACGGCTCTGTTTACAAGAACCTGGTTTACGGTACAAGTTCAATATCGCAGAAAGTCAAAAATGGATAAAGAAGTTGTGGTACTTACGTACAATGCAGTATCACTCAGCAATGAAATCTATGTCATCAGGCCCGTAGCAGCATAATGAGTGGATTCAGGTACGATGATTCTAACTGAAATAAGTCACACAGGAAAAGAAACATCATAAGATATCACTAATACACGGAATGTAACCTTGGCTACACAGGAACTGAATTACAAAACAGAACAGGGTCTCAAATTTAGAAAACCAACTTATGCTTGCTTAAGGGGAAAGGTGAGTTGGGGTGCTGCATAAAACCAGAGATTGAAATGAGCACAGATAAAGTTCCTTAAGCCAAATATGGAATAGACAAGAGCTACTCCTTGCTCAACGAAATGGACTCAACACCCCATATTAAATGCCTAAGAGTGTACCTGACTAGGAAGTATCTTAAAACCTATGGATTGCTATGTCTCTGAAAGAGAATCAAGTGTGTGTACAGGGGCATAAACGCAGCAGTGATAGGATTGGAGAGGTTCGGTGAGCAAATGAAGACCCTTTGAAGTCATATTGCATGGTACCCATTCCACGGGTCTCAACTCTCCAGGTTTAAGGTATTCTTCCTTCAGCTAAAACATGCATGTGGAACCCAGAGTATGATCAAC
Organism: Lagenorhynchus albirostris; assembly: GCF_949774975.1. Lineage (NCBI taxonomy): Eukaryota > Metazoa > Chordata > Mammalia > Artiodactyla > Delphinidae > Lagenorhynchus > Lagenorhynchus albirostris. The sequence continues at coordinate 57,833,559 of NC_083098.1, read as the reverse complement.
CGTGTGATCGGGAGACGTGTTCCACTATGTCTCAGTTTTCGTCCCCTGGTACTCGGGTGCAACATTCCAGACGCTTTACTAACACTCTCCCGACTTGGAGAGTCAGTGCCTTTAACCTCCTGTTTGGCCCAGTTTGCAATTTCTGCGGAAGATGAACAGGAATAGGGAGAACCAATGAGAGACTAGCTGGAGGTGTCTGGACGGGCAAATTTAACTCTCATTTCCCACCAGGAAGAGGAATTAACCAAAGGCTCAGCGTGCCGTGCCGGAACCAGATTAGCGCCTGAAGCCATCCTGCGGTGTTGCGGCCAGCTCACGAGAAAGCGAGTTGAAGAAAGGAGCTCAGGGGCACTGTAATTCACAAACCTGCAGAGTTATAAATACAGCTATCGTCCAAAAATATACTGAAGTAAGGCTGCCAAGAGGACTTGAAAGCGGGGCAGAATTGCAGGAAACCGATTTCAGGAGGTAGACTGGAATTGCATTTAAAGCATAGGAAAAGAGGCAGAACGTCCACAATGATGCACTTGGCCAAAAAGGGCGTATGCGTTTTTTCCTGAATATATTCAGGAAAAAACGCATACGCCCTTTTTGGCCAACCAAGCAAGCTTGCAAAGGAAATCTGCACTACAATGAAGTCTCACTTCCCCCCGGTCAAAAGGGCCATCTGAAAAAAGTGTAAAATCCAGAAAGGCAGGACAGGCCATGGAGAACTGGGAGCCTTGTTATGCTGATGGGCGGGATGTCAATTGCCAACAGCCACTCGGGAGAAGTGTATGGTGTTTCCTGAAACATCTAAAAAACAAAGCAACAGAGCCTAGGGCACTTCCACTTATGGTCCTATAGCTTAGGGAAATTAAAATCAAAAAGACACAGCCACCCCAAAAGTTGGGACGGCTCTGTTTACAAGAACCTGGTTTACGGTACAAGTTCAATATCGCAGAAAGTGAAAAATGGATAAAGAAGTTGTGGTACTTACGTACAATGCAGTATCACTCAGCAATGAAATCTATGTCATCACGTCCGTAGCATCATAATGAGCGGATTCAGGTACGATGATTCTAACTGAAATAAGTCACACAGGAAAAGAAACATCATAAGATATCACTAATACACGGAATGTAACCTTGGCTACACAGGAACTGAATTACAAAACAGAACAGGGTCTCAAATTTAGAAAACCAACTTATGCTTGCTTAAGGGGAAAGGTGAGTTGGGGTGCTGCATAAAACCAGAGATTGAAATGAGCACAGATAAAGTTCCTTAAGCCAAATATGGAATAGACAAGAGCTACTCCTTGCTCAACGAAATGGACTCAACACCCCATATTAAATGCCTAAGAGTGTACCTGACTAGGAAGTATCTTAAAACCTATGGATTGCTATGTCTCCGAAAGAGAATCAAGCGTGTGTACAGGGGCATAAACGCAGCAGTGATAGCATTGGAGAAGTTCGGTGAGCAAATGAAGACCCTTTGAAGTCATATTGCATGGTACCCATTCCACGGGTCTCAACTCTCCAGGTTTAAGGTATTCTTCCTTCAGCTAAAACATGCATGTGGAACCCAGAGTATGATCAACCGTGTGATCGGGAGACGTGTTCCAATATGTGTCAGTTTTCGTCCCCTGGTACTCGGGTACAACATTCCAGACGCTTTACTAACACTCTCCCGACTTGGAGAGTCAGTGCCTTTAACCTCCTGTTTGGCCCAGTTTGCAATTTCTGCGGAAGATGAACAGGAATAGGGAGAACCAATGAGAGACTAGCTGGAGGTGTCTGGACGGGCAAATTTAACTCTCATTTCCCACCAGGAAGAGGAATTAACCAAAGGCTCAGCGTGCCGTGCCGGAACCAGATTAGGGCCTGAAGCCATCCTGCGATGTTGCGGCCAGCTCACAAGAAAGCGACTTGAAGAAAGGAGCTCGGGGCACTGTAATTCACAAACCTGCAGAGTTATAAATGACAGCTATCGTCCAAAAATATACTGAAGTAAGGCTGCCAAGAGGACTTGAATGCGGGGCAGAATTGCAGGAAACCGATTTCAGGAGGTAGACTGGAATTGCATTGAAAGCATAGGAAAAGAGGCAGAACGTCCACAATGATGCACTTGGCCAAAAAGGGCGTATGCGTTTTTTCCTGAATATATTCAGGAAAAAACGCATACGCACTTTTTGGCCAACCAAGCAAGCTTGCAAAGGAAATCTGCACTACAATGAAGTCTCACTTCCCCCCGGTCAAAAGGGCCATCTGAAAAAAGTGTAAAATCCAGAAAGGCAGGACAGGCCATGGAGAACTGGGAGCCTTGTTATGCTGATGGGCGGGATGTCAATTGCCAACAGCCACTCGGGAGAAGTGTATGGTGTTTCCTGAAACATCTAAAAAACAAAGCAACAGAGCCTAGGGCACTTCCACTTATGGTCCTATAGCTTAGGGAAATTAAAATCAAAAGACACAGCCACCCCAAAGTTTGGGACGGCTCTGTTTACAAGAACCTGGTTTACGGTACAAGTTCAATATCGCAGAAAGTGAAAAATGGATAAAGAAGTTGTGGTACTTACGTACAATGCAGTATCACTCAGCAATGAAATCTATGTCATCAGGCCCGTAGCAGCATAATGAGTGGATTCAGGTATGATGATTCTAACTGAAATAAGTCACACAGGAAAAGAAACATCATAAGATATCACTAATACACGGAATGTAAACTTGGCTACACAGGAACTGAATTACAAAACAGAACAGGGTCTCAAATTTAGAAAACCAACTTATGCTTGCTTAAGGGGAAAGGTGAGTTGGGGTGCTGCATAAAACCAGAGATTGAAATGAGCACAGATAAAGTTCCTTAAGCCAAATATGGAATAGACAAGAGCTACTCCTTGCTCAACGAAATGGACTCAACACCCCATATAAAATGCCTAAGAGTGTACCTGACTAGGAAGTATCTTAAAACCTATGGATTGCTATGTCTCCGAAAGAGAATCAAGCGTGTGTACAGGGGCATAAACGCAGCAGTGATAGCATTGGAGAAGTTCGGTGAGCAAATGAAGACCCTTTGAAGTCATATTGCATGGTACCCATTCCACGGGTCTCAACTCTCCAGGTTTAAGGTATTCTTCCTTCAGCTAAAACATGCATGTGGAACCCAGAGTATGATCAACCATGTGATCGGGAGACGTGTTCCAATATGTGTCAGTTTTCGTCCCCTGGTGCTCGGGTACAACATTCCAGACGCTTTACTAACACTCTCCCGACTTGGAGTGTCAGTGCCTTTAACCTCCTGTTTGGCCCAGTTTGCAATTTCTGCGGAAGATGAACAGGAATAGGGAGAACCAATGAGAGACTAGCTGGAGGTGTCTGGACGGGCAAATTTAGCTCTCATTTCCCACCAGGAAGAGGAATTAACCAAAGGCTCAGCGTGCCGTGCCGGAACCAGATTAGGGCCTGAAGCCATCCTGCGGTGTTGCGGCCAGCTCACAAGAAAGCGACTTGAAGAAAGGAGCTCAGGGCACTGTAATTCACAAACCTGCAGAGTTATAAATGACAGCTATCGTCCAAAAATATACTGAAGTAAGGCTGCCAAGAGGACTTGAAAGCGGGGCAGAATTGCAGGAAACCGATTTCAGGAGGTAGACTGGAATTGCATTGAAAGCATAGGAAAAGAGGCAGAACGTCCACAATGATGCACTTGGCCAAAAAGGGCGTATGCGTTTTTTCCTGAATATATTCAGGAAAAAACGCATACGCCCTTTTTGGCCAACCAAGCAAGCTTGCAAAGGAAATCTGCACTACAGTGAAGTCTCACTTCCCCCCGGTCAAAAGGGCCATCTGAAAAATGTGTAAAATCCAGAAAGGCAGGACAGGCCATGGAGAACTGGGAGCCTTGTTATGCTGATGGGCGGGATGTCAATTGCCAACAGCCACTCGGGAGAAGTGTATGGTGTTTCCTGAAACATCTAAAAAACAAAGCAACAGAGCCTAGGGCACTTCCACTTATGGTCCTATAGCTTAGGGAAATTAAAATCAAAAGACACAGCCACCCCAAAGGTTGGGACGGCTCTGTTTACAAGAACCTGGTTTACGGTACAAGTTCAATATCGCAGAAAGTGAAAAATGGATAAAGAAGTTGTGGTACTTACGTACAATGCAATATCACTCAGCAATGAAATCTATGTCATCAGGCCCGTAGCAGCATAATGAGTGGATTCAGGTATGATGATTCTAACTGAAATAAGTCAGACAGGAAAAGAAACATCATAAGATATCACTAATACACGGAATGTAAACTTGGCTACACAGGAACTGAATTCCAAAACAGAACAGGGTCTCAAATTTAGAAAACCAACTTATGCTTGCTTAAGGGGAAAGGTGAGTTGGGGTGCTGCATAAAACCAGAGATTGAAATGAGCACAGATAAAGTTCCTTAAGCCAAATATGGAATAGACAAGAGCTACTCCTTGCTCAACGAAATGGACTCAACACCCCATATTAAATGCCTAAGAGTGTACCTGACTAGGAAGTATCTTAAAACCTATGGATTGCTATGTCTCCGAAAGAGAATCAAGGGTGTGTACAGGGGCATAAACGCAGCAGTGATAGGACTGGAGAGGTTCGGTGAGCAAATGAAGACCCGTTGAAGTCATATTGCATGGTACCCATTCCACGGGTCTCAACTCTCCAGGTTTAAGGTATTCTTCCTTCAGCTAAAACATGTATGTGGAACCCAGAGTATGATCAACCGTGTGATCGGGAGACGTGTTCCAATATGTGTCAGTTTTCGTCCCCTGGTACTCGGGTGCAACATTCCAGATGCTTTACTAACACTCTCCCGACTTGGAGAGTCAGTGCCTTTAACCTCCTGTTTGGCCCAGTTTGCAATTTCTGCGGAAGATGAACAGGAATAGGGAGAACCAATGAGAGACTAGCTGGAGGTGTCTGGACGGGCAAATTTAGCTCTCATTTCCCACCAGGAAGAGGAATTAACCAAAGGCTCAGCGTGCCGTGCCAGAACCAGATTAGGGCCTGAAGGCATCATGCGGTGTTGTGGCCAGCTCACAAGAAAGCGACTTGAAGAAAGGAGCTCGGGGCACTGTAATTCACAAACCTGCAGAGTTATAAATGACAGCTATCGTCCAAAAATATACTGAAGTAAGGCTGCCAAGAGGACTTGAAAGCGGGGCAGAATTGCAGGAAACCGATTTCAGGAGGTAGACTGGAATTGCATTTAAAGCATAGGAAAAGAGGCAGAACGTCCACAATGATGCACTTGGCCAAAAAGGGCGTATGCGTTTTTTCCTGAATATATTCAGGAAAAAACGCATACGCCCTTTTTGGCCAACCAAGCAAGCTTGCAAAGGAAATCTGCACTACAATGAAGTCTCACTTCCCCCCGGTCAAAAGGGCCATCTGAAAAAAGTGTAAAATCCAGAAAGGCAGGACAGGCCATGGAGAACTGGGAGCCTTGTTATGCTGATGGGCGGGATGTCAATTGCCAACAGCCACTCGGGAGAAGTGTATGGTGTTTCCTGAAACATCTAAAAAGCAAAGCAACAGAGCCTAGGGCACTTCCACTTATGGTCCTATAGCTTAGGGAAATTAAAATCAAAAGACACAGCCACCCCAAAGTTTGGGACGGCTCTGTTTACAAGAACCTGGTTTACTGTACAAGTTCAATATCGCAGAAAGTGAAAAATGGATAAAGAAGTTGTGGTACTTACGTACAATGCAGTATCACTCAGCAATGAAATCTATGTCATCAGGCCCGTAGCAGCATAATGAGTGGATTCAGGTATGATGATTCTAACTGAAATAAGTCACACAGGAAAAGAAACATCATAAGATATCACTAATACACGGAATGTAACCTTGGCTACACAGGAACTGAATTACAAAACAGAACAGGGTCTCAAATTTAGAAAACCAACTTATGCTTGCTTAAGGGGAAAGGTGAGTTGGGGTGCTGCATAAAACCAGAGATTGAAATGAGCACAGATAAAGTTCCTTAAGCCAAATATGGAATAGACAAGAGCTACTCCTTGCTCAACGAAATGGACTCAACACCCCATATTAAATGCCTAAGAGTGTACCTGACTAGGAAGTATCTTAAAACCTATGGATTGCTATGTCTCCGAAAGAGAATCAAGCGTGTGTACAGGGGCATAAACCCAGCAGTGATAGGACTGGAGAGGTTCGGTGAGCAAATGAAGACCCTTTGAAGTCATATTGCATGGTACCCATTCCACGGGTCTCAACTCTCCAGGTTGAAGGTATTCTTCCTTCAGCTAAAACATGTATGTGGAACCCAGAGTATGATCAACCATGTGATCGGGAGACGTGTTCCAATATGTGTCAGATTTCGTCCCCTGGTACTCAGGTGCAACATTCCAGACGCTTTACTAACACTCTCCCGACTTGGAGAGTCAGTGCCTTTAACCTCCTGTTTGGCCCAGTTTGCAATTTCTGCGGAAGATGAACAGGAATAGGGAGAACCAATGACAGACTAGCTGGAGGTGTCTGGACGGGCAAATTTAACTCTCATTTCCCACGAGGAAGAGGAATTAACCAAAGGCTCAGCGTGCCGTGCCGGAACCAGATTAGGGACTGAAGCCATCCTGCGGTGTTGCGGCCAGCTCACGAGAAAGCGAGTTGAAGAAAGGAGCTCAGGGGCACTGTAATTCACAAACCTGCAGAGTTATAAATGACAGCAATCGTCCAAAAATATACTGAAGTAAGGCTGCCAAGAGGACTTGAAAGCGGGGCAGAATTGCAGGAAACCGATTTCAGGAGGTAGACTGGAATTGCATTGAAAGCATAGGAAAAGAGGCAGAACGTCCACAATGATGCACTTGGCCAAAAAGGGCGTATGCGTTTTTTCCTGAATATATTCAGGAAAAAACGCATACGCCCTTTTTGGCCAACCAAGCAAGCTTGCAAAGGAAATCTGCACTACAATGAAGTCTCACTTCCCCCCGGTCAAAAGGGCCATCTGAAAAAAGTGTAAAATCCAGAAAGGCAGGACAGGCCATGGAGAACTGGGAGCCTTGTTATGCTGATGGGCGGGATGTAAATTGCCAACAGCCACTCGGGAGAAGTGTATGGTGTTTCCTGAAACATCTAAAAAACAAAGCAACAGAGCCTAGGGCACTTCCACTTATGGTCCTATAGCTTAGGGAAATTAAAATCAAAAAGACACAGCCACCCCAAAGGTTGGGACGGCTCTGTTTACAAGAACCTGGTTTACGGTACAAGTTCAATATCGCAGAAAGTGAAAAATGGATAAAGAAGTTGTGGTACTTACGTACAATGCAGTATCACTCAGCAATGAAATCTATGTCATCAGGCCCGTAGCAGCATAATGAGTGGATTCAGGTACGATGATTCTAACTGAAATAAGTCACACAGGAAAAGAAACATCATAAGATATCACTAATACACGGAATGTAACCTTGGCTACACAGGAACTGAATTACAAAACAGAACAGGGTCTCAAATTTAGAAAACCAACTTATGCTTGCTTAAGGGGAAAGGTGAGTTGGGGTGCTGCATAAAACCAGAGATTGAAATGAGCACAGATAAAGTTCCTTAAGCCAAATATGGAATAGACAAGAGCTACTCCTTGCTCAACGAAATGGACTCAACACCCCATATTAAATGCCTAAGAGTGTACCTGACTAGGAAGTATCTTAAAACCTATGGATTGCTATGTCTCTGAAAGAGAATCAAGTGTGTGTACAGGGGCATAAACGCAGCAGTGATAGGATTGGAGAGGTTCGGTGAGCAAATGAAGACCCTTTGAAGTCATATTGCATGGTACCCATTCCACGGGTCTCAACTCTCCAGGTTTAAGGTATTCTTCCTTCAGCTAAAACATGCATGTGGAACCCAGAGTATGATCAACCGTGTGATCGGGAGACGTGTTCCACTATGTCTCAGTTTTCGTCCCCTGGTACTCGGGTGCAACATTCCAGACGCTTTACTAACACTCTCCCGACTTGGAGAGTCAGTGCCTTTAACCTCCTGTTTGGCCCAGTTTGCAATTTCTGCGGAAGATGAACAGGAATAGGGAGAACCAATGAGAGACTAGCTGGAGGTGTCTGGACGGGCAAATTTAACTCTCATTTCCCACCAGGAAGAGGAATTAACCAAAGGCTCAGCGTGCCGTGCCGGAACCAGATTAGCGCCTGAAGCCATCCTGCGGTGTTGCGGCCAGCTCACGAGAAAGCGAGTTGAAGAAAGGAGCTCAGGGGCACTGTAATTCACAAACCTGCAGAGTTATAAATACAGCTATCGTCCAAAAATATACTGAAGTAAGGCTGCCAAGAGGACTTGAAAGCGGGGCAGAATTGCAGGAAACCGATTTCAGGAGGTAGACTGGAATTGCATTTAAAGCATAGGAAAAGAGGCAGAACGTCCACAATGATGCACTTGGCCAAAAAGGGCGTATGCGTTTTTTCCTGAATATATTCAGGAAAAAACGCATACGCCCTTTTTGGCCAACCAAGCAAGCTTGCAAAGGAAATCTGCACTACAATGAAGTCTCACTTCCCCCCGGTCAAAAGGGCCATCTGAAAAAAGTGTAAAATCCAGAAAGGCAGGACAGGCCATGGAGAACTGGGAGCCTTGTTATGCTGATGGGCGGGATGTCAATTGCCAACAGCCACTCGGGAGAAGTGTATGGTGTTTCCTGAAACATCTAAAAAACAAAGCAACAGAGCCTAGGGCACTTCCACTTATGGTCCTATAGCTTAGGGAAATTAAAATCAAAAAGACACAGCCACCCCAAAAGTTGGGACGGCTCTGTTTACAAGAACCTGGTTTACGGTACAAGTTCAATATCGCAGAAAGTGAAAAATGGATAAAGAAGTTGTGGTACTTACGTACAATGCAGTATCACTCAGCAATGAAATCTATGTCATCACGTCCGTAGCATCATAATGAGCGGATTCAGGTACGATGATTCTAACTGAAATAAGTCACACAGGAAAAGAAACATCATAAGATATCACTAATACACGGAATGTAACCTTGGCTACACAGGAACTGAATTACAAAACAGAACAGGGTCTCAAATTTAGAAAACCAACTTATGCTTGCTTAAGGGGAAAGGTGAGTTGGGGTGCTGCATAAAACCAGAGATTGAAATGAGCACAGATAAAGTTCCTTAAGCCAAATATGGAATAGACAAGAGCTACTCCTTGCTTAACGAAATGGACTCAACACCCCATATAAAATGCCTAAGAGTGTACCTGACTAGGAAGTATCTTAAAACCTATGGATTGCTATGTCTCCGAAAGAGAATCAAGCGTGTGTACAGGGGCATAAACGCAGCAGTGATAGCATTGGAGAAGTTCGGTGAGCAAATGAAGACCCTTTGAAGTCATATTGCATGGTACCCATTCCACGGGTCTCAACTCTCCAGGTTTAAGGTATTCTTCCTTCAGCTAAAACATGCATGTGGAACCCAGAGTATGATCAACCGTGTGATCGGGAGACGTGTTCCAATATGTGTCAGTTTTCGTCCCCTGGTACTCGGGTACAACATTCCAGACGCTTTACTAACACTCTCCCGACTTGGAGAGTCAGTGCCTTTAACCTCCTGTTTGGCCCAGTTTGCAATTTCTGCGGAAGATGAACAGGAATAGGGAGAACCAATGAGAGACTAGCTGGAGGTGTCTGGACGGGCAAATTTAGCTCTCATTTCCCACCAGGAAGAGGAATTAACCAAAGGCTCAGCGTGCCGTGCCGGAACCAGATTAGGGCCTGAAGCCATCCTGCGATGTTGCGGCCAGCTCACAAGAAAGCGACTTGAAGAAAGGAGCTCGGGGCACTGTAATTCACAAACCTGCAGAGTTATAAATGACAGCTATCGTCCAAAAATATACTGAAGTAAGGCTGCCAAGAGGACTTGAATGCGGGGCAGAATTGCAGGAAACCGATTTCAGGAGGTAGACTGGAATTGCATTGAAAGCATAGGAAAAGAGGCAGAACGTCCACAATGATGCACTTGGCCAAAAAGGGCGTATGCGTTTTTTCCTGAATATATTCAGGAAAAAACGCATACGCACTTTTTGGCCAACCAAGCAAGCTTGCAAAGGAAATCTGCACTACAATGAAGTCTCACTTCCCCCCGGTCAAAAGGGCCATCTGAAAAAAGTGTAAAATCCAGAAAGGCAGGACAGGCCATGGAGAACTGGGAGCCTTGTTATGCTGATGGGCGGGATGTCAATTGCCAACAGCCACTCGGGAGAAGTGTATGGTGTTTCCTGAAACATCTAAAAAACAAAGCAACAGAGCCTAGGGCACTTCCACTTATGGTCCTATAGCTTAGGGAAATTAAAATCAAAAGACACAGCCACCCCAAAGGTTGGGACGGCTCTGTTTACAAGAACCTGGTTTACGGTACAAGTTCAATATCGCAGAAAGTGAAAAATGGATAAAGAAGTTGTGGTACTTACGTACAATGCAGTATCACTCAGCAATGAAATCTATGTCATCAGGCCCGTAGCAGCATAATGAGTGGATTCAGGTATGATGATTCTAACTGAAATAAGTCACACAGGAAAAGAAACATCATAAGATATCACTAATACACGGAATGTAAACTTGGCTACACAGGAACTGAATTACAAAACAGAACAGGGTCTCAAATTTAGAAAACCAACTTATGCTTGCTTAAGGGGAAAGGTGAGTTGGGGTGCTGCATAAAACCAGAGATTGAAATGAGCACAGATAAAGTTCCTTAAGCCAAATATGGAATAGACAAGAGCTACTCCTTGCTCAACGAAATGGACTCAACACCCCATATAAAATGCCTAAGAGTGTACCTGACTAGGAAGTATCTTAAAACCTATGGATTGCTATGTCTCCGAAAGAGAATCAAGCGTGTGTACAGGGGCATAAACGCAGCAGTGATAGCATTGGAGAAGTTCGGTGAGCAAATGAAGACCCTTTGAAGTCATATTGCATGGTACCCATTCCACGGGTCTCAACTCTCCAGGTTTAAGGTATTCTTCCTTCAGCTAAAACATGCATGTGGAACCCAGAGTATGATCAACCATGTGATCGGGAGACGTGTTCCAATATGTGTCAGTTTTCGTCCCCTGGTGCTCGGGTACAACATTCCAGACGCTTTACTAACACTCTCCCGACTTGGAGTGTCAGTGCCTTTAACCTCCTGTTTGGCCCAGTTTGCAATTTCTGCGGAAGATGAACAGGAATAGGGAGAACCAATGAGAGACTAGCTGGAGGTGTCTGGACGGGCAAATTTAGCTCTCATTTCCCACCAGGAAGAGGAATTAACCAAAGGCTCAGCGTGCCGTGCCGGAACCAGATTAGGGCCTGAAGCCATCCTGCGGTGTTGCGGCCAGCTCACAAGAAAGCGACTTGAAGAAAGGAGCTCAGGGCACTGTAATTCACAAACCTGCAGAGTTATAAATGACAGCTATCGTCCAAAAATATACTGAAGTAAGGCTGCCAAGAGGACTTGAAAGCGGGGCAGAATTGCAGGAAACCGATTTCAGGAGGTAGACTGGAATTGCATTTAAAGCATAGGAAAAGAGGCAGAACGTCCACAATGATGCACTTGGCCAAAAAGGGCGTATGCGTTTTTTCCTGAATATATTCAGGAAAAAACGCATACGCCCTTTTTGGCCAACCAAGCAAGCTTGCAAAGGAAATCTGCACTACAGTGAAGTCTCACTTCCCCCCGGTCAAAAGGGCCATCTGAAAAATGTGTAAAATCCAGAAAGGCAGGACAGGCCATGGAGAACTGGGAGCCTTGTTATGCTGATGGGCGGGATGTCAATTGCCAACAGCCACTCGGGAGAAGTGTATGGTGTTTCCTGAAACATCTAAAAAACAAAGCAACAGAGCCTAGGGCACTTCCACTTATGGTCCTATAGCTTAGGGAAATTAAAATCAAAAGACACAGCCACCCCAAAGGTTGGGACGGCTCTGTTTACAAGAACCTGGTTTACGGTACAAGTTCAATATCGCAGAAAGTGAAAAATGGATAAAGAAGTTGTGGTACTTACGTACAATGCAATATCACTCAGCAATGAAATCTATGTCATCAGGCCCGTAGCAGCATAATGAGTGGATTCAGGTATGATGATTCTAACTGAAATAAGTCACACAGAAAAAGAAACATCATAAGATATCACTAATACACGGAATGTAAACTTGGCTACACAGGAACTGAATTCCAAAACAGAACAGGGTCTCAAATTTAGAAAACCAACTTATGCTTGCTTAAGGGGAAAGGTGAGTTGGGGTGCTGCATAAAACCAGAGATTGAAATGAGCACAGATAAAGTTCCTTAAGCCAAATATGGAATAGACAAGAGCTACTCCTTGCTCAACGAAATGGACTCAACACCCCATATTAAATGCCTAAGAGTGTACCTGACTAGGAAGTATCTTAAAACCTATGGATTGCTATGTCTCCGAAAGAGAATCAAGGGTGTGTACAGGGGCATAAACGCAGCAGTGATAGGACTGGAGAGGTTCGGTGAGCAAATGAAGACCCGTTGAAGTCATATTGCATGGTACCCATTCCACGGGTCTCAACTCTCCAGGTTTAAGGTATTCTTCCTTCAGCTAAAACATGTATGTGGAACCCAGAGTATGATCAACCGTGTGATCGGGAGACGTGTTCCAATATGTGTCAGTTTTCGTCCCCTGGTACTCGGGTGCAACATTCCAGATGCTTTACTAACACTCTCCCGACTTGGAGAGTCAGTGCCTTTAACCTCCTGTTTGGCCCAGTTTGCAATTTCTGCGGAAGATGAACAGGAATAGGGAGAACCAATGAGAGACTAGCTGGAGGTGTCTGGACGGGCAAATTTAGCTCTCATTTCCCACCAGGAAGAGGAATTAACCAAAGGCTCAGCGTGCCGTGCCAGAACCAGATTAGGGCCTGAAGCCATCATGCGGTGTTGTGGCCAGCTCACAAGAAAGCGACTTGAAGAAAGGAGCTCAGGGGCACTGTAATTCACAAACCTGCAGAGTTATAAATGACAGCTATCGTCCAAAAATATACTGAAGTAAGGCTGCCAAGAGGACTTGAAAGCGGGGCAGAATTGCAGGAAACCGATTTCAGGAGGTAGACTGGAATTGCATTTAAAGCATAGGAAAAGAGGCAGAACGTCCACAATGATGCACTTGGCCAAAAAGGGCGTATGCGTTTTTTCCTGAATATATTCAGGAAAAAACGCATACGCCCTTTTTGGCCAACCAAGCAAGCTTGCAAAGGAAATCTGCACTACAATGAAGTCTCACTTCCCCCCGGTCAAAAGGGCCATCTGAAAAAAGTGTAAAATCCAGAAAGGCAGGACAGGCCATGGAGAACTGGGAGCCTTGTTATGCTGATGGGCGGGATGTCAATTGCCAACAGCCACTCGGGAGAAGTGTATGGTGTTTCCTGAAACATCTAAAAAGCAAAGCAACAGAGCCTAGGGCACTTCCACTTATGGTCCTATAGCTTAGGGAAATTAAAATCAAAAGACACAGCCACCCCAAAGTTTGGGACGGCTCTGTTTACAAGAACCTGGTTTACTGTACAAGTTCAATATCGCAGAAAGTGAAAAATGGATAAAGAAGTTGTGGTACTTACGTACAATGCAGTATCACTCAGCAATGAAATCTATGTCATCAGGCCCGTAGCAGCATAATGAGTGGATTCAGGTATGATGATTCTAACTGAAATAAGTCACACAGGAAAAGAAACATCATAAGATATCACTAATACACGGAATGTAACCTTGGCTACACAGGAACTGAATTACAAAACAGAACAGGGTCTCAAATTTAGAAAACCAACTTATGCTTGCTTAAGGGGAAAGGTGAGTTGGGGTGCTGCATAAAACCAGAGATTGAAATGAGCACAGATAAAGTTCCTTAAGCCAAATATGGAATAGACAAGAGCTACTCCTTGCTCAACGAAATGGACTCAACACCCCATATTAAATGCCTAAGAGTGTACCTGACTAGGAAGTATCTTAAAACCTATGGATTGCTATGTCTCCGAAAGAGAATCAAGCGTGTGTACAGGGGCATAAACCCAGCAGTGATAGGACTGGAGAGGTTCGGTGAGCAAATGAAGACCCTTTGAAGTCATATTGCATGGTACCCATTCCACGGGTCTCAACTCTCCAGGTTGAAGGTATTCTTCCTTCAGCTAAAACATGCATGTGGAACCCAGAGTATGATCAACCGTGTGATCGGGAGACGTGTTCCACTATGTCTCAGTTTTCGTCCCCTGGTACTCGGGTGCAACATTCCAGACGCTTTACTAACACTCTCCCGACTTGGAGAGTCAGTGCCTTTAACCTCCTGTTTGGCCCAGTTTGCAATTTCTGCGGAAGATGAACAGGAATAGGGAGAACCAATGAGAGACTAGCTGGAGGTGTCTGGACGGGCAAATTTAACTCTCATTTCCCACCAGGAAGAGGAATTAACCAAAGGCTCAGCGTGCCGTGCCGGAACCAGATTAGCGCCTGAAGCCATCCTGCGGTGTTGCGGCCAGCTCACGAGAAAGCGAGTTGAAGAAAGGAGCTCAGGGGCACTGTAATTCACAAACCTGCAGAGTTATAAATACAGCTATCGTCCAAAAATATACTGAAGTAAGGCTGCCAAGAGGACTTGAAAGCGGGGCAGAATTGCAGGAAACCGATTTCAGGAGGTAGACTGGAATTGCATTGAAAGCATAGGAAAAGAGGCAGAACGTCCACAATGATGCACTTGGCCAAAAAGGGCGTATGCGTTTTTTCCTGAATATATTCAGGAAAAAACGCATACGCCCTTTTTGGCCAACCAAGCAAGCTTGCAAAGGAAATCTGCACTACAATGAAGTCTCACTTCCCCCCGGTCAAAAGGGCCATCTGAAAAAAGTGTAAAATCCAGAAAGGCAGGACAGGCCATGGAGAACTGGGAGCCTTGTTATGCTGATGGGCGGGATGTCAATTGCCAACAGCCACTCGGGAGAAGTGTATGGTGTTTCCTGAAACATCTAAAAAACAAAGCAACAGAGCCTAGGGCACTTCCACTTATGGTCCTATAGCTTAGGGAAATTAAAATCAAAAAGACACAGCCACCCCAAAAGTTGGGACGGCTCTGTTTACAAGAACCTGGTTTACGGTACAAGTTCAATATCGCAGAAAGTGAAAAATGGATAAAGAAGTTGTGGTACTTACGTACAATGCAGTATCACTCAGCAATGAAATCTATGTCATCACGTCCGTAGCATCATAATGAGCGGATTCAGGTACGATGATTCTAACTGAAATAAGTCACACAGGAAAAGAAACATCATAAGATATCACTAATACACGGAATGTAACCTTGGCTACACAGGAACTGAATTACAAAACAGAACAGGGTCTCAAATTTAGAAAACCAACTTATGCTTGCTTAAGGGGAAAGGTGAGTTGGGGTGCTGCATAAAACCAGAGATTGAAATGAGCACAGATAAAGTTCCTTAAGCCAAATATGGAATAGACAAGAGCTACTCCTTGCTCAACGAAATGGGCTCAACACCCCATATTAAATGCCTAAGAGTGTACCTGACTAGGAAGTATCTTAAAACCTATGGATTGCTATGTCTCTGAAAGAGAATCAAGTGTGTGTACAGGGGCATAAACGCAGCAGTGATAGGATTGGAGAGGTTCGGTGAGCAAATGAAGACCCTTTGAAGTCATATTGCATGGTACCCATTCCACGGGTCTCAACTCTCCAGGTTTAAGGTATTCTTCCTTCAGCTAAAACATGCATGTGGAACCCAGAGTATGATCAACCGTGTGATCGGGAGACGTGTTCCAATATGTCTCAGTTTTGGTCCCCTGGTACTCGGGTGCAACATTCCAGACGCTTTACTAACACTCTCCCGACTTGGAGAGTCAGTGCCTTTAACCTCCTGTTTGGCCCAGTTTGCAATTTCTGCGGAAGATGAACAGGAATAGGGAGAACCAATGACAGACTAGCTGGAGGTGTCTGGACGGGCAAATTTAACTCTCATTTCCCACCAGGAAGAGGAATTAACCAAAGGCTCAGCATGCCGTGCCGGAACCAGATTAGGGCCTGAAGCCATCCTGCGGTGTTGCGGCCAGCTCACGAGAAAGCGAGTTGAAGAAAGGAGCTCAGGGGCACTGTAATTCACAAACCTGCAGAGTTATAAATGACAGCTATCGTCCAAAAATATACTGAAGTAAGGCTGCCAAGAGGACTTGAAAGCGGGGCAGAATTGCAGGAAACCGATTTCAGGAGGTAGACTGGAATTGCATTTAAAGCATAGGAAAAGAGGCAGAACGTCCACAATGATGCACTTGGCCAAAAAGTGCGTATGCGTTTTTTCCTGAATATATTCAGGAAAAAACGCATACGCCCTTTTTGGCCAACCAAGCAAGCTTGCAAAGGAAATCTGCACTACAATGAAGTCTCACTTCCCCCCGGTCAAAAGGGCCATCTGAAAAAAGTGTAAAATCCAGAAAGGCAGGACAGGCCATGGAGAACTGGGAGCCTTGTTATGCTGATGGGCGGGATGTCAATTGCCAACAGCCACTCGGGAGAAGTGTATGGTGTTTCCTGAAACATCTAAAAAACAAAGCAACAGGGCCTAGGGCACTTCCACTTATGGTCCTATAGCTTAGGGAAATTAAAATCAAAAGACACAGCCACCCCAAATGTTGGGACGGCTCTGTTTACAAGAACCTGGTTTATGGTACAAGTTCAATATCGCAGAAAGTGAAAAATGGATAAAGAAGTTGTGGTACTTACGTACAATGCAATATCACTCAGCAATGAAATCTATGTCATCAGGCCCGTAGCAGCATAATGAGTGGATTCAGGTACGATGATTCTAACTGAAATAAGTCACACAGAAAAAGAAACATCATAAGATATCACTAATACACGGAATATAAACTTGGCTACACAGGAACTGAATTACAAAACAGAACAGGGTCTCAAATTTAGAAAACCAACTTATGCTTGCTTAAGGGGAAAGGTGAGTTGGGGTGCTGCATAAAACCAGAGATTGAAATGAGCACAGATAAAGTTCCTTAAGTCAAATATGGAATAGACAAGAGCTACTCCTTGCTCAACGAAATGGACTCAACACCCCATATTAAATGCCTAAGAGTGTACCTGACTAGGAAATATCTTAAAACCTATGGATTGCTATGTCTCTGAAAGAGAATCAAGTGTGTGTACAGGGGCATAAACGCAGCAGTGATAGGATTGGAGAGGTTCGGTGAGCAAATGAAGACCCTTTGAAGTCATATTGCATGGTACCCATTCCACGGGTCTCAACTCTCCAGGTTTAAGGTATTCTTCCTTCAGCTAAAACATGCATGTGGAACCCAGAGTATGATCAACCGTGTGATCGGGAGACGTGTTCCAATATGTCTCAGTTTTCGTCCCCTGATACTCGGGTGCAACATTCCAGACGCTTTACTAACACTCTCCCGACTTGGAGAGTCAGTGCCTTTAACCTCCTGTTTGGCCCAGTTTGCAATTTCTGCGGAAGATGAACAGGAATAGGGAGAACCAATGACAGACTAGCTGGCGGTGTCTGGACGGGCAAATTTAACTCTCATTTCCCACCAGGAAGAGGAATTAACCAAAGGCTCAGCGTGCCGTGCCGGAACCAGATTAGGGCCTGAAGCCATCCTGCGGTGTTGCGGCCAGCTCACGAGAAAGCGAGTTGAAGAAAGGAGCTCAGGGGCACTGTAATTCACAAACCTGCAGAGTTATAAATGACAGCTATCGTCCAAAAATATACTGAAGTAAGGCTGCCAAGAGGACTTGAAAGCGGGGCAGAATTGCAGGAAACCGATTTCAGGAGGTAGACTGGAATTGCATTTAAAGCATAGGAAAAGAGGCAGAACGTCCACAATGATGCACTTGGCCAAAAAGGGCGTATGCGTTTTTTCCTGAATATATTCAGGAAAAAACGCATACGCCCTTTTTGGCCAACCAAGCAAGTTTGCAAAGGAAATCTGCACTACAATGAAGTCTCACTTCCCCCCGGTCAAAAGGGCCATCTGAAAAAAGTGTAAAATCCAGAAAGGCAGGACAGGCCATGGAGAACTGGGAGCCTTGTTATGCTGATGGGCGGGATGTAAATTGCCAACAGCCACTCGGGAGAAGTGTATGGTGTTTCCTGAAACATCTAAAAAACAAAGCAACAGAGCCTAGGGCACTTCCACTTATGGTCCTATAGCTTAGGGAAATTAAAATCAAAAGACACAGCCACCCCAAAGGTTGGGACGGCTCTGTTTACAAGAACCTGGTTTACGGTACAAGTTCAATATCGCAGAAAGTGAAAAATGGATAAAGAAGTTGTGGTACTTACGTACAATGCAATATCACTCAGCAATGAAATCTATGTCATCAGGCCCGTAGCAGCATAATGAGTGGATTCAGGTACGATGATTCTAACTGAAATAAGTCACACAGAAAAAGAAACATCATAAGATATCACTAATACACGGAATGTAACCTTGGCTACACAGGAACTGAATTACAAAACAGAACAGGGTCTCAAATTTAGAAAACCAACTTATGCTTGCTTAAGGGGAAAGGTGAGTTGGGGTGCTGCATAAAACCAGAGATTGAAATGAGCACAGATAAAGTTCCTTAAGCCAAATATGGAATAGACAAGAGCTACTCCTTGCTCAACGAAATGTACTCAACACCCCATATTAAATGTCTAAGTGTGTACCTGACTAGGAAGTATCTTAAAACCTATGGATTGCTATGTCTCTGAAAGAGAATCAAGTGTGTGTACAGGGGCATAAACGCAGCAGTGATAGGATTGGAGAGGTTCGGTGAGCAAATGAAGACCCTTTGAAGTCATATTGCATGGTACCCATTCCACGGGTCTCAACTCTCCAGGTTTAAGGTATTCTTCCTTCAGCTAAAACATGCATGTGGAACCCAGAGTATGATCAACCGTGTGATCGGGAGACGTGTTCCAATATGTCTCAGTTTTCGTCCCCTGATACTCGGGTGCAATATTCCAGACGCTTTACTAACACTCTCCCGACTTGGAGAGTCAGTGCCTTTAACCTCCTGTTTGGCCCAGTTTGCAATTTCTGCGGAAGATGAACAGGAATAGGGAGAACCAATGAGAGACTAGCTGGAGGTGTCTGGACGGGCAAATTTAACTCTCATTTCCCACCAGGAAGAGGAATTAACCAAAGGCTCAGCGTGCCGTGCCGGAACCAGATTAGGGCCTGAAGCCATCCTGCGGTGTTGCGGCCAGCTCACGAGAAAGCGAGTTGAAGAAAGGAGCTCAGGGGCACTGTAATTCACAAACCTGCAGAGTTATAAATGACAGCTATCGTCCAAAAATATACTGAAGTAAGGCTGCCAAGAGGACTTGAAAGCGGGGCAGAATTGCAGGAAACCGATTTCAGGAGGTAGACTGGAATTGCATTTAAAGCATAGGAAAAGAGGCAGAACGTCCACAATGATGCACTTGGCCAAAAAGGGCGTATGCGTTTTTTCCTGAATATATTCAGGAAAAAACGCATACGCCCTTTTTGGCCAACCAAGCAAGCTTGCAAAGGAAATCTGCACTACAATGAAGTCTCACTTCCCCCCGGTCAAAAGGGCCATCTGAAAAAAGTGTAAAATCCAGAAAGGCAGGACAGGCCATGGAGAACTGGGAGCCTTGTTATGCTGATGGGCGGGATGTCAATTGCCAACAGCCACTCGGGAGAAGTGTATGGTGTTTCCTGAAACATCTAAAAAACAAAGCAACAGAGCCTAGGGCACTTCCACTTATGGTCCTATAGCTTAGGGAAATTAAAATCAAAAGACACAGCCACCCCAAAGGTTGGGACGGCTCTGTTTACAAGAACCTGGTTTACGGTACAAGTTCAATATCGCAGAAAGTGAAAAATGGATAAAGAAGTTGTGGTACTTACGTACAATGCAATATCACTCAGCAATGAAATCTATGTCATCAGGCCCGTAGCAGCATAATGAGTGGATTCAGGTACGATGATTCTAACTGAAATAAGTCACACAGAAAAAGAAACATCATAAGATATCACTAATACACGGAATGTAACCTTGGCTACACAGGAACTGAATTACAAAACAGAACAGGGTCTCAAATTTAGAAACCCAACTTATGCTTGCTTAAGGGGAAAGGTGAGTTGGGGTGCTGCATAAAACCAGAGATTGAAATGAGCACAGATAAAGTTCCTTAAGCCAAATATGGAATAGACAAGAGCTACTCCTTGCTCAACGAAATGGACTCAACACCCCATATTAAATGCCTAAGTGTGTACCTGACTAGGAAGTATCTTAAAACCTATGGATTGCTATGTCTCTGAAAGAGAATCAAGTGTGTGTACAGGGGCATAAACGCAGCAGTGATAGGATTGGAGAGGTTCGGTGAGCAAATGAAGACCCTTTGAAGTCATATTGCATGGTACCCATTCCACGGGTCTCAACTCTCCAGGTTTAAGGTATTCTTCCTTCAGCTAAAACATGCATGTGGAACCCAGAGTATGATCAACCGTGTGATCGGGAGACGTGTTCCAATATGTCTCAGTTTTCGTCCCCTGGTACTCGGGTGCAACATTCCAGACGCTTTACTAACACTCTCCCGACTTGGAGAGTCAGTGCCTTTAACCTCCTGTTTGGCCCAGTTTGCAATTTCTGTGGAAGATGAACAGGAATAGGGAGAACCAATGAGAGACTAGCTGGAGGTGTCTGGACGGGCAAATTTAACTCTCATTTCCCACCAGGAAGAGGAATTAACCAAAGGCTCAGCGTGCCGTGCCGGAACCAGATTAGGGCCTGAAGCCATCCTGCGGTGTTGCGGCCAGCTCACGAGAAAGCGAGTTGAAGAAAGGAGCTCAGGGGCACTGTAATTCACAAACCTGCAGAGTTATAAATGACAGCTATCGTCCAAAAATATACTGAAGTAAGGCTGCCAAGAGGACTTGAAAGCGGGGCAGAATTGCAGGAAACCGATTTCAGGAGGTAGACTGGAATTGCATTGAAAGCATAGGAAAAGAGGCAGAACGTCCACAATGATGCACTTGGCCAAAAAGGGCGTATGCGTTTTTTCCTGAATATATTCAGGAAAAAACGCATACGCCCTTTTTGGCCAACCAAGCAAGCTTGCAAAGGAAATCTGCACTACAATGAAGTCTCACTTCCCCCCGGTCAAAAGGGCCATCTGAAAAAAGTGTAAAATCCAGAAAGGCAGGACAGGCCATGGAGAACTGGGAGCCTTGTTATGCTGATGGGCGGGATGTAAATTGCCAACAGCCACTCGGGAGAAGTGTATGGTGTTTCCTGAAACATCTAAAAAACAAAGCAACAGGGCCTAGGGCATTTCCACTTATGGTCCTATAGCTTAGGGAAATTAAAATCAAAAAGACACAGCCACCCCAAAGGTTGGGACGGCTCTGTTTACAAGAACCTGGTTTACGGTACAAGTTCAATATCGCAGAAAGTGAAAAATGGATAAAGAAGTTGTGGTACTTACGTACAATGCAGTATCACTCAGCAATGAAATCTATGTCATCAGGCCCGTAGCAGCATAATGAGTGGATTCAAGTATGATGATTCTAACTGAAATAAGTCACACAGGAAAAGAAACATCATAAGATATCACTAATACACGGAATGTAACCTTGGCTACACAGGAACTGAATTACAAAACAGAACAGGGTCTCAAATTTAGAAAACCAACTTATGCTTGCTTAAGGGGAAAGGTGAGTTGGGGTGCTGCATAAAACCAGAGATTGAAATGAGCACAGATAAAGTTCCTTAAGCCAAATATGGAATAGACAAGAGCTACTCCTTGCTCAACGAAATGGACTCAACACCCCATATTAAATGCCTAAGAGTGTACCTGACTAGGAAGTATCTTAAAACCTATGGATTGCTATGTCTCTGAAAGAGAATCAAGCGTGTGTACAGGGGCATAAACGCAGCAGTGATAGGATTGGAGAGGTTCGGTGAGCAAATGAAGACCCTTTGAAGTCATATTGCATGGTACCCATTCCACGGGTCTCAACTCTCCAGGTTTAAGGTATTCTTCCTTCAGCTAAAACATGCATGTGGAACCCAGAGTATGATCAACCGTGTGATCGGGAGACGTGTTCCAATATGTCTCAGTTTTCGTCCCCTGGTACTCGGGTGCAACATTCCAGACGCTTTACTAACACTCTCCCGACTTGGAGAGTCAGTGCCTTTAACCTCCTGTTTGGCCCAGTTTGCAATTTCTGCGGAAGATGAACAGGAATAGGGAGAACCAATGAGAGACTAGCTGGAGGTGTCTGGACGGGCAAATTTAACTCTCATTTCCCACCAGGAAGAGGAATTAACCAAAGGCTCAGCGTGCCGTGCCGGAACCAGATTAGGGCCTGAAGCCATCCTGCGGTGTTGCGGCCAGCTCACGAGAAAGCGAGTTGAAGAAAGGAGCTCAGGGGCACTGTAATTCACAAACCTGCAGAGTTATAAATGACAGCTATCGTCCAAAAATATACTGAAGTAAGGCTGCCAAGAGGACTTGAAAGCGGGGCAGAATTGCAGGAAACCGATTTCAGGAGGTAGACTGGAATTGCATTGAAAGCATAGGAAAAGAGGCAGAACGTCCACAATGATGCACTTGGCCAAAAAGGGCGTATGCGTTTTTTCCTGAATATATTCAGGAAAAAACGCATACGCCCTTTTTGGCCAACCAAGCAAGCTTGCAAAGGAAATCTGCACTACAATGAAGTCTCACTTCCCCCCGGTCAAAAGGGCCATCTGAAAAAAGTGTAAAATCCAGAAAGGCAGGACAGGCCATGGAGAACTGGGAGCCTTGTTATGCTGATGGGCGGGATGTCAATTGCCAACAGCCACTCGGGAGAAGTGTATGGTGTTTCCTGAAACATCTAAAAAACAAAGCAACAGAGCCTAGGGCACTTCCACTTATGGTCCTATAGCTTAGGGAAATTAAAATCAAAAGACACAGCCACCCCAAAGGTTGGGACGGCTCTGTTTACAAGAACCTGGTTTACGGTACAAGTTCAATATCGCAGAAAGTGAAAAATGGATAAAGAAGTTGTGGTACTTACGTACAATGCAGTATCACTCAGCAATGAAATCTATGTCATCAGGCCCGTAGCAGCATAATGAGTGGATTCAGGTATGATGATTCTAACTGAAATAAGTCACACAGGAAAAGAAACATCATAAGATATCACTAATACACGGAATGTAAACTTGGCTACACAGGAACTGAATTACAAAACAGAACAGGGTCTCAAATTTAGAAAACCAACTTATGCTTGCTTAAGGGGAAAGGTGAGTTGGGGTGCTGCATAAAACCAGAGATTGAAATGAGCACAGATAAAGTTCCTTAAGCCAAATATGGAATAGACAAGAGCTACTCCTTGCTCAACGAAATGGACTCAACACCCCATATAAAATGCCTAAGAGTGTACCTGACTAGGAAGTATCTTAAAACCTATGGATTGCTATGTCTCCGAAAGAGAATCAAGCGTGTGTACAGGGGCATAAACGCAGCAGTGATAGCATTGGAGAAGTTCGGTGAGCAAATGAAGACCCTTTGAAGTCATATTGCATGGTACCCATTCCACGGGTCTCAACTCTCCAGGTTTAAGGTATTCTTCCTTCAGCTAAAACATGCATGTGGAACCCAGAGTATGATCAACCATGTGATCGGGAGACGTGTTCCAATATGTGTCAGTTTTCGTCCCCTGGTGCTCGGGTACAACATTCCACACGCTTTACTAACACTCTCCCGACTTGGAGTGTCAGTGCCTTTAACCTCCTGTTTGGCCCAGTTTGCAATTTCTGCGGAAGATGAACAGGAATAGGGAGAACCAATGAGAGACTAGCTGGAGGTGTCTGGACGGGCAAATTTAGCTCTCATTTCCCACCAGGAAGAGGAATTAACCAAAGGCTCAGCGTGCCGTGCCGGAACCAGATTAGGGCCTGAAGCCATCCTGCGGTGTTGCGGCCAGCTCACAAGAAAGCGACTTGAAGAAAGGAGCTCAGGGCACTGTAATTCACAAACCTGCAGAGTTATAAATGACAGCTATCGTCCAAAAATATACTGAAGTAAGGCTGCCAAGAGGACTTGAAAGCGGGGCAGAATTGCAGGAAACCGATTTCAGGAGGTAGACTGGAATTGCATTTAAAGCATAGGAAAAGAGGCAGAACGTCCACAATGATGCACTTGGCCAAAAAGGGCGTATGCGTTTTTTCCTGAATATATTCAGGAAAAAACGCATACGCCCTTTTTGGCCAACCAAGCAAGCTTGCAAAGGAAATCTGCACTACAGTGAAGTCTCACTTCCCCCCGGTCAAAAGGGCCATCTGAAAAATGTGTAAAATCCAGAAAGGCAGGACAGGCCATGGAGAACTGGGAGCCTTGTTATGCTGATGGGCGGGATGTCAATTGCCAACAGCCACTCGGGAGAAGTGTATGGTGTTTCCTGAAACATCTAAAAAACAAAGCAACAGAGCCTAGGGCACTTCCACTTATGGTCCTATAGCTTAGGGAAATTAAAATCAAAAGACACAGCCACCCCAAAGGTTGGGACGGCTCTGTTTACAAGAACCTGGTTTACGGTACAAGTTCAATATCGCAGAAAGTGAAAAATGGATAAAGAAGTTGTGGTACTTACGTACAATGCAGTATCACTCAGCAATGAAATCTATGTCATCAGGCCCGTAGCAGCATAATGAGTGGATTCAGGTATGATGATTCTAACTGAAATAAGTCACACAGGAAAAGAAACATCATAAGATATCACTAATACACGGAATGTAAACTTGGCTACACAGGAACTGAATTACAAAACAGAACAGGGTCTCAAATTTAGAAAACCAACTTATGCTTGCTTAAGGGGAAAGGTGAGTTGGGGTGCTGCATAAAACCAGAGATTGAAATGAGCACAGATAAAGTTCCTTAAGCCAAATATGGAATAGACAAGAGCTACTCCTTGCTCAACGAAATGGACTCAACACCCCATATAAAATGCCTAAGAGTGTACCTGACTAGGAAGTATCTTAAAACCTATGGATTGCTATGTCTCCGAAAGAGAATCAAGCGTGTGTACAGGGGCATAAACGCAGCAGTGATAGCATTGGAGAAGTTCGGTGAGCAAATGAAGACCCTTTGAAGTCATATTGCATGGTACCCATTCCACGGGTCTCAACTCTCCAGGTTTAAGGTATTCTTCCTTCAGCTAAAACATGCATGTGGAACCCAGAGTATGATCAACCATGTGATCGGGAGACGTGTTCCAATATGTGTCAGTTTTCGTCCCCTGGTGCTCGGGTACAACATTCCACACGCTTTACTAACACTCTCCCGACTTGGAGTGTCAGTGCCTTTAACCTCCTGTTTGGCCCAGTTTGCAATTTCTGCGGAAGATGAACAGGAATAGGGAGAACCAATGAGAGACTAGCTGGAGGTGTCTGGACGGGCAAATTTAGCTCTCATTTCCCACCAGGAAGAGGAATTAACCAAAGGCTCAGCGTGCCGTGCCGGAACCAGATTAGGGCCTGAAGCCATCCTGCGGTGTTGCGGCCAGCTCACAAGAAAGCGACTTGAAGAAAGGAGCTCAGGGCACTGTAATTCACAAACCTGCAGAGTTATAAATGACAGCTATCGTCCAAAAATATACTGAAGTAAGGCTGCCAAGAGGACTTGAAAGCGGGGCAGAATTGCAGGAAACCGATTTCAGGAGGTAGACTGGAATTGCATTTAAAGCATAGGAAAAGAGGCAGAACGTCCACAATGATGCACTTGGCCAAAAAGGGCGTATGCGTTTTTTCCTGAATATATTCAGGAAAAAACGCATACGCCCTTTTTGGCCAACCAAGCAAGCTTGCAAAGGAAATCTGCACTACAGTGAAGTCTCACTTCCCCCCGGTCAAAAGGGCCATCTGAAAAATGTGTAAAATCCAGAAAGGCAGGACAGGCCATGGAGAACTGGGAGCCTTGTTATGCTGATGGGCGGGATGTCAATTGCCAACAGCCACTCGGGAGAAGTGTATGGTGTTTCCTGAAACATCTAAAAAACAAAGCAACAGAGCCTAGGGCACTTCCACTTATGGTCCTATAGCTTAGGGAAATTAAAATCAAAAGACACAGCCACCCCAAAGGTTGGGACGGCTCTGTTTACAAGAACCTGGTTTACGGTACAAGTTCAATATCGCAGAAAGTGAAAAATGGATAAAGAAGTTGTGGTACTTACGTACAATGCAATATCACTCAGCAATGAAATCTATGTCATCAGGCCCGTAGCAGCATAATGAGTGGATTCAGGTATGATGATTCTAACTGAAATAAGTCACACAGAAAAAGAAACATCATAAGATATCACTAATACACGGAATGTAAACTTGGCTACACAGGAACTGAATTCCAAAACAGAACAGGGTCTCAAATTTAGAAAACCAACTTATGCTTGCTTAAGGGGAAAGGTGAGTTGGGGTGCTGCATAAAACCAGAGATTGAAATGAGCACAGATAAAGTTCCTTAAGCCAAATATGGAATAGACAAGAGCTACTCCTTGCTCAACGAAATGGACTCAACACCCCATATTAAATGCCTAAGAGTGTACCTGACTAGGAAGTATCTTAAAACCTATGGATTGCTATGTCTCCGAAAGAGAATCAAGCGTGTGTACAGGGGCATAAACCCAGCAGTGATAGGACTGGAGAGGTTCGGTGAGCAAATGAAGACCCTTTGAAGTCATATTGCATGGTACCCATTCCACGGGTCTCAACTCTCCAGGTTGAAGGTATTCTTCCTTCAGCTAAAACATGTATGTGGAACCCAGAGTATGATCAACCATGTGATCGGGAGACGTGTTCCAATATGTGTCAGATTTCGTCCCCTGGTACTCAGGTGCAACATTCCAGACGCTTTACTAACACTCTCCCGACTTGGAGAGTCAGTGCCTTTAACCTCCTGTTTGGCCCAGTTTGCAATTTCTGCGGAAGATGAACAGGAATAGGGAGAACCAATGACAGACTAGCTGGAGGTGTCTGGACGGGCAAATTTAACTCTCATTTCCCACGAGGAAGAGGAATTAACCAAAGGCTCAGCGTGCCGTGCCGGAACCAGATTAGGGACTGAAGCCATCCTGCGGTGTTGCGGCCAGCTCACGAGAAAGCGAGTTGAAGAAAGGAGCTCAGGGGCACTGTAATTCACAAACCTGCAGAGTTATAAATGACAGCTATCGTCCAAAAATATACTGAAGTAAGGCTGCCAAGAGGACTTGAAAGCGGGGCAGAATTGCAGGAAACCGATTTCAGGAGGTAGACTGGAATTGCATTGAAAGCATAGGAAAAGAGGCAGAACGTCCACAATGATGCACTTGGCCAAAAAGGGCGTATGCGTTTTTTCCTGAATATATTCAGGAAAAAACGCATACGCCCTTTTTGGCCAACCAAGCAAGCTTGCAAAGGAAATCTGCACTACAATGAAGTCTCACTTCCCCCCGGTCAAAAGGGCCATCTGAAAAAAGTGTAAAATCCAGAAAGGCAGGACAGGCCATGGAGAACTGGGAGCCTTGTTATGCTGATGGGCGGGATGTAAATTGCCAACAGCCACTCGGGAGAAGTGTATGGTGTTTCCTGAAACATCTAAAAAACAAAGCAACAGAGCCTAGGGCACTTCCACTTATGGTCCTATAGCTTAGGGAAATTAAAATCAAAAAGACACAGCCACCCCAAAGGTTGGGACGGCTCTGTTTACAAGAACCTGGTTTACGGTACAAGTTCAATATCGCAGAAAGTGAAAAATGGATAAAGAAGTTGTGGTACTTACGTACAATGCAGTATCACTCAGCAATGAAATCTATGTCATCAGGCCCGTAGCAGCATAATGAGTGGATTCAGGTACGATGATTCTAACTGAAATAAGTCACACAGGAAAAGAAACATCATAAGATATCACTAATACACGGAATGTAACCTTGGTTACACAGGAACTGAATTACAAAACAGAACAGGGTCTCAAATTTAGAAAACCAACTTATGCTTGCTTAAGGGGAAAGGTGAGTTGGGGTGCTGCATAAAACCAGAGATTGAAATGAGCACAGATAAAGTTCCTTAAGCCAAATATGGAATAGACAAGAGCTACTCCTTGCTCAACGAAATGGACTCAACACCCCATATTAAATGCCTAAGAGTGTACCTGACTAGGAAGTATCTTAAAACCTATGGATTGCTATGTCTCTGAAAGAGAATCAAGTGTGTGTACAGGGGCATAAACGCAGCAGTGATAGGATTGGAGAGGTTCGGTGAGCAAATGAAGACCCTTTGAAGTCATATTGCATGGTACCCATTCCACGGGTCTCAACTCTCCAGGTTTAAGGTATTCTTCCTTCAGCTAAAACATGCATGTGGAACCCAGAGTATGATCAACCGTGTGATCGGGAGACGTGTTCCACTATGTCTCAGTTTTCGTCCCCTGGTACTCGGGTGCAACATTCCAGACGCTTTACTAACACTCTCCCGACTTGGAGAGTCAGTGCCTTTAACCTCCTGTTTGGCCCAGTTTGCAATTTCTGCGGAAGATGAACAGGAATAGGGAGAACCAATGAGAGACTAGCTGGAGGTGTCTGGACGGGCAAATTTAACTCTCATTTCCCACCAGGAAGAGGAATTAACCAAAGGCTCAGCGTGCCGTGCCGGAACCAGATTAGCGCCTGAAGCCATCCTGCGGTGTTGCGGCCAGCTCACGAGAAAGCGAGTTGAAGAAAGGAGCTCAGGGGCACTGTAATTCACAAACCTGCAGAGTTATAAATACAGCTATCGTCCAAAAATATACTGAAGTAAGGCTGCCAAGAGGACTTGAAAGCGGGGCAGAATTGCAGGAAACCGATTTCAGGAGGTAGACTGGAATTGCATTGAAAGCATAGGAAAAGAGGCAGAACGTCCACAATGATGCACTTGGCCAAAAAGGGCGTATGCGTTTTTTCCTGAATATATTCAGGAAAAAACGCATACGCCCTTTTTGGCCAACCAAGCAAGCTTGCAAAGGAAATCTGCACTACAATGAAGTCTCACTTCCCCCCGGTCAAAAGGGCCATCTGAAAAAAGTGTAAAATCCAGAAAGGCAGGACAGGCCATGGAGAACTGGGAGCCTTGTTATGCTGATGGGCGGGATGTCAATTGCCAACAGCCACTCGGGAGAAGTGTATGGTGTTTCCTGAAACATCTAAAAAACAAAGCAACAGAGCCTAGGGCACTTCCACTTATGGTCCTATAGCTTAGGGAAATTAAAATCAAAAAGACACAGCCACCCCAAAAGTTGGGACGGCTCTGTTTACAAGAACCTGGTTTACGGTACAAGTTCAATATCGCAGAAAGTGAAAAATGGATAAAGAAGTTGTGGTACTTACGTACAATGCAGTATCACTCAGCAATGAAATCTATGTCATCACGTCCGTAGCATCATAATGAGCGGATTCAGGTACGATGATTCTAACTGAAATAAGTCACACAGGAAAAGAAACATCATAAGATATCACTAATACACGGAATGTAACCTTGGCTACACAGGAACTGAATTACAAAACAGAACAGGGTCTCAAATTTAGAAAACCAACTTATGCTTGCTTAAGGGGAAAGGTGAGTTGGGGTGCTGCATAAAACCAGAGATTGAAATGAGCACAGATAAAGTTCCTTAAGCCAAATATGGAATAGACAAGAGCTACTCCTTGCTCAACGAAATGGGCTCAACACCCCATATTAAATGCCTAAGAGTGTACCTGACTAGGAAGTATCTTAAAACCTATGGATTGCTATGTCTCTGAAAGAGAATCAAGTGTGTGTACAGGGGCATAAACGCAGCAGTGATAGGATTGGAGAGGTTCGGTGAGCAAATGAAGACCCTTTGAAGTCATATTGCATGGTACCCATTCCACGGGTCTCAACTCTCCAGGTTTAAGGTATTCTTCCTTCAGCTAAAACATGCATGTGGAACCCAGAGTATGATCAACCGTGTGATCGGGAGACGTGTTCCAATATGTCTCAGTTTTGGTCCCCTGGTACTCGGGTGCAACATTCCAGACGCTTTACTAACACTCTCCCGACTTGGAGAGTCAGTGCCTTTAACCTCCTGTTTGGCCCAGTTTGCAATTTCTGCGGAAGATGAACAGGAATAGGGAGAACCAATGACAGACTAGCTGGAGGTGTCTGGACGGGCAAATTTAACTCTCATTTCCCACCAGGAAGAGGAATTAACCAAAGGCTCAGCATGCCGTGCCGGAACCAGATTAGGGCCTGAAGCCATCCTGCGGTGTTGCGGCCAGCTCACGAGAAAGCGAGTTGAAGAAAGGAGCTCAGGGGCACTGTAATTCACAAACCTGCAGAGTTATAAATGACAGCTATCGTCCAAAAATATACTGAAGTAAGGCTGCCAAGAGGACTTGAAAGCGGGGCAGAATTGCAGGAAACCGATTTCAGGAGGTAGACTGGAATTGCATTTAAAGCATAGGAAAAGAGGCAGAACGTCCACAATGATGCACTTGGCCAAAAAGTGCGTATGCGTTTTTTCCTGAATATATTCAGGAAAAAACGCATACGCCCTTTTTGGCCAACCAAGCAAGCTTGCAAAGGAAATCTGCACTACAATGAAGTCTCACTTCCCCCCGGTCAAAAGGGCCATCTGAAAAAAGTGTAAAATCCAGAAAGGCAGGACAGGCCATGGAGAACTGGGAGCCTTGTTATGCTGATGGGCGGGATGTCAATTGCCAACAGCCACTCGGGAGAAGTGTATGGTGTTTCCTGAAACATCTAAAAAACAAAGCAACAGGGCCTAGGGCACTTCCACTTATGGTCCTATAGCTTAGGGAAATTAAAATCAAAAGACACAGCCACCCCAAATGTTGGGACGGCTCTGTTTACAAGAACCTGGTTTATGGTACAAGTTCAATATCGCAGAAAGTGAAAAATGGATAAAGAAGTTGTGGTACTTACGTACAATGCAATATCACTCAGCAATGAAATCTATGTCATCAGGCCCGTAGCAGCATAATGAGTGGATTCAGGTACGATGATTCTAACTGAAATAAGTCACACAGAAAAAGAAACATCATAAGATATCACTAATACACGGAATGTAAACTTGGCTACACAGGAACTGAATTACAAAACAGAACAGGGTCTCAAATTTAGAAAACCAACTTATGCTTGCTTAAGGGGAAAGGTGAGTTGGGGTGCTGCATAAAACCAGAGATTGAAATGAGCACAGATAAAGTTCCTTAAGTCAAATATGGAATAGACAAGAGCTACTCCTTGCTCAACGAAATGGACTCAACACCCCATATTAAATGCCTAAGAGTGTACCTGACTAGGAAATATCTTAAAACCTATGGATTGCTATGTCTCTGAAAGAGAATCAAGTGTGTGTACAGGGGCATAAACGCAGCAGTGATAGGATTGGAGAGGTTCGGTGAGCAAATGAAGACCCTTTGAAGTCATATTGCATGGTACCCATTCCACGGGTCTCAACTCTCCAGGTTTAAGGTATTCTTCCTTCAGCTAAAACATGCATGTGGAACCCAGAGTATGATCAACCGTGTGATCGGGAGACGTGTTCCAATATGTCTCAGTTTTCGTCCCCTGATACTCGGGTGCAACATTCCAGACGCTTTACTAACACTCTCCCGACTTGGAGAGTCAGTGCCTTTAACCTCCTGTTTGGCCCAGTTTGCAATTTCTGCGGAAGATGAACAGGAATAGGGAGAACCAATGACAGACTAGCTGGCGGTGTCTGGACGGGCAAATTTAACTCTCATTTCCCACCAGGAAGAGGAATTAACCAAAGGCTCAGCGTGCCGTGCCGGAACCAGATTAGGGCCTGAAGCCATCCTGCGGTGTTGCGGCCAGCTCACGAGAAAGCGAGTTGAAGAAAGGAGCTCAGGGGCACTGTAATTCACAAACCTGCAGAGTTATAAATGACAGCTATCGTCCAAAAATATACTGAAGTAAGGCTGCCAAGAGGACTTGAAAGCGGGGCAGAATTGCAGGAAACCGATTTCAGGAGGTAGACTGGAATTGCATTTAAAGCATAGGAAAAGAGGCAGAACGTCCACAATGATGCACTTGGCCAAAAAGGGCGTATGCGTTTTTTCCTGAATATATTCAGGAAAAAACGCATACGCCCTTTTTGGCCAACCAAGCAAGTTTGCAAAGGAAATCTGCACTACAATGAAGTCTCACTTCCCCCCGGTCAAAAGGGCCATCTGAAAAAAGTGTAAAATCCAGAAAGGCAGGACAGGCCATGGAGAACTGGGAGCCTTGTTATGCTGATGGGCGGGATGTAAATTGCCAACAGCCACTCGGGAGAAGTGTATGGTGTTTCCTGAAACATCTAAAAAACAAAGCAACAGAGCCTAGGGCACTTCCACTTATGGTCCTATAGCTTAGGGAAATTAAAATCAAAAGACACAGCCACCCCAAAGGTTGGGACGGCTCTGTTTACAAGAACCTGGTTTACGGTACAAGTTCAATATCGCAGAAAGTGAAAAATGGATAAAGAAGTTGTGGTACTTACGTACAATGCAATATCACTCAGCAATGAAATCTATGTCATCAGGCCCGTAGCAGCATAATGAGTGGATTCAGGTACGATGATTCTAACTGAAATAAGTCACACAGAAAAAGAAACATCATAAGATATCACTAATACACGGAATGTAACCTTGGCTACACAGGAACTGAATTACAAAACAGAACAGGGTCTCAAATTTAGAAAACCAACTTATGCTTGCTTAAGGGGAAAGGTGAGTTGGGGTGCTGCATAAAACCAGAGATTGAAATGAGCACAGATAAAGTTCCTTAAGCCAAATATGGAATAGACAAGAGCTACTCCTTGCTCAACGAAATGTACTCAACACCCCATATTAAATGTCTAAGTGTGTACCTGACTAGGAAGTATCTTAAAACCTATGGATTGCTATGTCTCTGAAAGAGAATCAAGTGTGTGTACAGGGGCATAAACGCAGCAGTGATAGGATTGGAGAGGTTCGGTGAGCAAATGAAGACCCTTTGAAGTCATATTGCATGGTACCCATTCCACGGGTCTCAACTCTCCAGGTTTAAGGTATTCTTCCTTCAGCTAAAACATGCATGTGGAACCCAGAGTATGATCAACCGTGTGATCGGGAGACGTGTTCCAATATGTCTCAGTTTTCGTCCCCTGATACTCGGGTGCAATATTCCAGACGCTTTACTAACACTCTCCCGACTTGGAGAGTCAGTGCCTTTAACCTCCTGTTTGGCCCAGTTTGCAATTTCTGCGGAAGATGAACAGGAATAGGGAGAACCAATGAGAGACTAGCTGGAGGTGTCTGGACGGGCAAATTTAACTCTCATTTCCCACCAGGAAGAGGAATTAACCAAAGGCTCAGCGTGCCGTGCCGGAACCAGATTAGGGCCTGAAGCCATCCTGCGGTGTTGCGGCCAGCTCACGAGAAAGCGAGTTGAAGAAAGGAGCTCAGGGGCACTGTAATTCACAAACCTGCAGAGTTATAAATGACAGCTATCGTCCAAAAATATACTGAAGTAAGGCTGCCAAGAGGACTTGAAAGCGGGGCAGAATTGCAGGAAACCGATTTCAGGAGGTAGACTGGAATTGCATTTAAAGCATAGGAAAAGAGGCAGAACGTCCACAATGATGCACTTGGCCAAAAAGGGCGTATGCGTTTTTTCCTGAATATATTCAGGAAAAAACGCATACGCCCTTTTTGGCCAACCAAGCAAGCTTGCAAAGGAAATCTGCACTACAATGAAGTCTCACTTCCCCCCGGTCAAAAGGGCCATCTGAAAAAAGTGTAAAATCCAGAAAGGCAGGACAGGCCATGGAGAACTGGGAGCCTTGTTATGCTGATGGGCGGGATGTAAATTGCCAACAGCCACTCGGGAGAAGTGTATGGTGTTTCCTGAAACATCTAAAAAACAAAGCAACAGAGCCTAGGGCACTTCCACTTATGGTCCTATAGCTTAGGGAAATTAAAATCAAAAGACACAGCCACCCCAAAGGTTGGGACGGCTCTGTTTACAAGAACCTGGTTTACGGTACAAGTTCAATATCGCAGAAAGTGAAAAATGGATAAAGAAGTTGTGGTACTTACGTACAATGCAATATCACTCAGCAATGAAATCTATGTCATCAGGCCCGTAGCAGCATAATGAGTGGATTCAGGTACGATGATTCTAACTGAAATAAGTCACACAGGAAAAGAAACATCATAAGATATCACTAATACACGGAATGTAACCTTGGCTACACAGGAACTGAATTACAAAACAGAACAGGGTCTCAAATTTAGAAACCCAACTTATGCTTGCTTAAGGGGAAAGGTGAGTTGGGGTGCTGCATAAAACCAGAGATTGAAATGAGCACAGATAAAGTTCCTTAAGCCAAATATGGAATAGACAAGAGCTACTCCTTGCTCAACGAAATGGACTCAACACCCCATATTAAATGCCTAAGTGTGTACCTGACTAGGAAGTATCTTAAAACCTATGGATTGCTATGTCTCTGAAAGAGAATCAAGTGTGTGTACAGGGGCATAAACGCAGCAGTGATAGGATTGGAGAGGTTCGGTGAGCAAATGAAGACCCTTTGAAGTCATATTGCATGGTACCCATTCCACGGGTCTCAACTCTCCAGGTTTAAGGTATTCTTCCTTCAGCTAAAACATGCATGTGGAACCCAGAGTATGATCAACCGTGTGATCGGGAGACGTGTTCCAATATGTCTCAGTTTTCGTCCCCTGGTACTCGGGTGCAACATTCCAGACGCTTTACTAACACTCTCCCGACTTGGAGAGTCAGTGCCTTTAACCTCCTGTTTGGCCCAGTTTGCAATTTCTGTGGAAGATGAACAGGAATAGGGAGAACCAATGAGAGACTAGCTGGAGGTGTCTGGACGGGCAAATTTAACTCTCATTTCCCACCAGGAAGAGGAATTAACCAAAGGCTCAGCGTGCCGTGCCGGAACCAGATTAGGGCCTGAAGCCATCCTGCGGTGTTGCGGCCAGCTCACGAGAAAGCGAGTTGAAGAAAGGAGCTCAGGGGCACTGTAATTCACAAACCTGCAGAGTTATAAATGACAGCTATCGTCCAAAAATATACTGAAGTAAGCCTGCCAAGAGGACTTGAAAGCGGGGCAGAATTGCAGGAAACCGATTTCAGGAGGTAGACTGGAATTGCATTTAAAGCATAGGAAAAGAGGCAGAACGTCCACAATGATGCACTTGGCCAAAAAGGGCGTATGCGTTTTTTCCTGAATATATTCAGGAAAAAACGCATACGCCCTTTTTGGCCAACCAAGCAAGCTTGCAAAGGAAATCTGCACTACAATGAAGTCTCACTTCCCCCCGGTCAAAAGGGCCATCTGAAAAAAGTGTAAAATCCAGAAAGGCAGGACAGGCCATGGAGAACTGGGAGCCTTGTTATGCTGATGGGCGGGATGTAAATTGCCAACAGCCACTCGGGAGAAGTGTATGGTGTTTCCTGAAACATCTAAAAAACAAAGCAACAGGGCCTAGGGCATTTCCACTTATGGTCCTATAGCTTAGGGAAATTAAAATCAAAAAGACACAGCCACCCCAAAGGTTGGGACGGCTCTGTTTACAAGAACCTGGTTTACGGTACAAGTTCAATATCGCAGAAAGTGAAAAATGGATAAAGAAGTTGTGGTACTTACGTACAATGCAGTATCACTCAGCAATGAAATCTATGTCATCAGGCCCGTAGCAGCATAATGAGTGGATTCAAGTATGATGATTCTAACTGAAATAAGTCACACAGGAAAAGAAACATCATAAGATATCACTAATACACGGAATGTAACCTTGGCTACACAGGAACTGAATTACAAAACAGAACAGGGTCTCAAATTTAGAAAACCAACTTATGCTTGCTTAAGGGGAAAGGTGAGTTGGGGTGCTGCATAAAACCAGAGATTGAAATGAGCACAGATAAAGTTCCTTAAGCCAAATATGGAATAGACAAGAGCTACTCCTTGCTCAACGAAATGGACTCAACACCCCATATTAAATGCCTAAGAGTGTACCTGACTAGGAAGTATCTTAAAACCTATGGATTGCTATGTCTCTGAAAGAGAATCAAGCGTGTGTACAGGGGCATAAACGCAGCAGTGATAGGATTGGAGAGGTTCGGTGAGCAAATGAAGACCCTTTGAAGTCATATTGCATGGTACCCATTCCACGGGTCTCAACTCTCCAGGTTTAAGGTATTCTTCCTTCAGCTAAAACATGCATGTGGAACCCAGAGTATGATCAACCGTGTGATCGGGAGACGTGTTCCAATATGTCTCAGTTTTCGTCCCCTGGTACTCGGGTGCAACATTCCAGACGCTTTACTAACACTCTCCCGACTTGGAGAGTCAGTGCCTTTAACCTCCTGTTTGGCCCAGTTTGCAATTTCTGCGGAAGATGAACAGGAATAGGGAGAACCAATGAGAGACTAGCTGGAGGTGTCTGGACGGGCAAATTTAACTCTCATTTCCCACCAGGAAGAGGAATTAACCAAAGGCTCAGCGTGCCGTGCCGGAACCAGATTAGGGCCTGAAGCCATCCTGCGGTGTTGCGGCCAGCTCACGAGAAAGCGTGTTGAA
The DNA here is from genome assembly GCF_949774975.1 of Lagenorhynchus albirostris. Taxonomy (NCBI): domain Eukaryota; kingdom Metazoa; phylum Chordata; class Mammalia; order Artiodactyla; family Delphinidae; genus Lagenorhynchus; species Lagenorhynchus albirostris. Next base: position 57,796,912 of record NC_083098.1, on the reverse strand, counting down.
GAAAGGAGCTCAGGGGCACTGTAATTCACAAACCTGCAGAGTTATAAATGACAGCTATCGTCCAAAAATATACTGAAGTAAGGCTGCCAAGAGGACTTGAAAGCGGGGCAGAATTGCAGGAAACCGATTTCAGGAGGTAGACTGGAATTGCATTGAAAGCATAGGAAAAGAGGCAGAACGTCCACAATGATGCACTTTTCCAAAAAGGGCGTATGCGTTTTTTCCTGAATATATTCAGGATAAAACGCATACGCCCTTTTTGGCCAACCAAGCAAGCTTGCAAAGGAAATCTGCACTACAATGAAGTCTCACTTCCCCCCGGTCAAAAGGGCCATCTGAAAAAAGTGTAAAATCCAGAAAGGCAGGACAGGCCATGGAGAACTGGGAGCCTTGTTATGCTGATGGGCGGGATGTAAATTGCCAACAGCCACTCGGGAGAAGTGTATGGTGTTTCCTGAAACATCTAAAAAACAAAGCAACAGGGCCTAGGGCATTTCCACTTATGGTCCTATAGCTTAGGGAAATTAAAATCAAAAAGACACAGCCACCCCAAAGGTTGGGACGGCTCTGTTTACAAGAACCTGGTTTACGGTACAAGTTCAATATCGCAGAAAGTGAAAAATGGATAAAGAAGTTGTGGTACTTACGTACAATGCAGTATCACTCAGCAATGAAATCTATGTCATCAGGCCCGTAGCAGCATAATGAGTGGATTCAAGTATGATGATTCTAACTGAAATAAGTCACACAGGAAAAGAAACATCATAAGATATCACTAATACACGGAATGTAACCTTGGCTACACAGGAACTGAATTACAAAACAGAACAGGGTCTCAAATTTAGAAAACCAACTTATGCTTGCTTAAGGGGAAAGGTGAGTTGGGGTGCTGCATAAAACCAGAGATTGAAATGAGCACAGATAAAGTTCCTTAAGCCAAATATGGAATAGACAAGAGCTACTCCTTGCTCAACGAAATGGACTCAACACCCCATATTAAATGCCTAAGAGTGTACCTGACTAGGAAGTATCTTAAAACCTATGGATTGCTATGTCTCTGAAAGAGAATCAAGCGTGTGTACAGGGGCATAAACGCAGCAGTGATAGGATTGGAGAGGTTCGGTGAGCAAATGAAGACCCTTTGAAGTCATATTGCATGGTACCCATTCCACGGGTCTCAACTCTCCAGGTTTAAGGTATTCTTCCTTCAGCTAAAACATGCATGTGGAACCCAGAGTATGATCAACCGTGTGATCGGGAGACGTGTTCCAATATGTCTCAGTTTTCGTCCCCTGGTACTCGGGTGCAACATTCCAGACGCTTTACTAACACTCTCCCGACTTGGAGAGTCAGTGCCTTTAACCTCCTGTTTGGCCCAGTTTGCAATTTCTGCGGAAGATGAACAGGAATAGGGAGAACCAATGAGAGACTAGCTGGAGGTGTCTGGACGGGCAAATTTAACTCTCATTTCCCACCAGGAAGAGGAATTAACCAAAGGCTCAGCGTGCCGTGCCGGAACCAGATTAGGGCCTGAAGCCATCCTGCGGTGTTGCGGCCAGCTCACGAGAAAGCGTGTTGAAGAAAGGAGCTCAGGGGCACTGTAATTCACAAACCTGCAGAGTTATAAATGACAGCTATCGTCCAAAAATATACTGAAGTAAGGCTGCCAAGAGGACTTGAAAGCGGGGCAGAATTGCAGGAAACCGATTTCAGGAGGTAGACTGGAATTGCATTGAAAGCATAGGAAAAGAGGCAGAACGTCCACAATGATGCACTTTTCCAAAAAGGGCGTATGCGTTTTTTCCTGAATATATTCAGGAAAAAACGCATACGCCCTTTTTGGCCAACCAAGCAAGCTTGCAAAGGAAATCTGCACTACAATGAAGTCTCACTTCCCCCCGGTCAAAAGGGCCATCTGAAAAAAGTGTAAAATCCAGAAAGGCAGGACAGGCCATGGAGAACTGGGAGCCTTGTTATGCTGATGGGCGGGATGTAAATTGCCAACAGCCACTCGGGAGAAGTGTATGGTGTTTCCTGAAACATCTAAAAAACAAAGCAACAGGGCCTAGGGCATTTCCACTTATGGTCCTATAGCTTAGGGAAATTAAAATCAAAAAGACACAGCCACCCCAAAGGTTGGGACGGCTCTGTTTACAAGAACCTGGTTTACGGTACAAGTTCAATATCGCAGAAAGTGAAAAATGGATAAAGAAGTTGTGGTACTTACGTACAATGCAGTATCACTCAGCAATGAAATCTATGTCATCAGGCCCGTAGCAGCATAATGAGTGGATTCAAGTATGATGATTCTAACTGAAATAAGTCACACAGGAAAAGAAACATCATAAGATATCACTAATACACGGAATGTAACCTTGGCTACACAGGAACTGAATTACAAAACAGAACAGGGTCTCAAATTTAGAAAACCAACTTATGCTTGCTTAAGGGGAAAGGTGAGTTGGGGTGCTGCATAAAACCAGAGATTGAAATGAGCACAGATAAAGTTCCTTAAGCCAAATATGGAATAGACAAGAGCTACTCCTTGCTCAACGAAATGGACTCAACACCCCATATTAAATGCCTAAGAGTGTACCTGACTAGGAAGTATCTTAAAACCTATGGATTGCTATGTCTCTGAAAGAGAATCAAGCGTGTGTACAGGGGCATAAACGCAGCAGTGATAGGATTGGAGAGGTTCGGTGAGCAAATGAAGACCCTTTGAAGTCATATTGCATGGTACCCATTCCACGGGTCTCAACTCTCCAGGTTTAAGGTATTCTTCCTTCAGCTAAAACATGCATGTGGAACCCAGAGTATGATCAACCGTGTGATCGGGAGACGTGTTCCAATATGTCTCAGTTTTCGTCCCCTGGTACTCGGGTGCAACATTCCAGACGCTTTACTAACACTCTCCCGACTTGGAGAGTCAGTGCCTTTAACCTCCTGTTTGGCCCAGTTTGCAATTTCTGCGGAAGATGAACAGGAATAGGGAGAACCAATGAGAGACTAGCTGGAGGTGTCTGGACGGGCAAATTTAACTCTCATTTCCCACCAGGAAGAGGAATTAACCAAAGGCTCAGCGTGCCGTGCCGGAACCAGATTAGGGCCTGAAGCCATCCTGCGGTGTTGCGGCCAGCTCACGAGAAAGCGTGTTGAAGAAAGGAGCTCAGGGGCACTGTAATTCACAAACCTGCAGAGTTATAAATGACAGCTATCGTCCAAAAATATACTGAAGTAAGGCTGCCAAGAGGACTTGAAAGCGGGGCAGAATTGCAGGAAACCGATTTCAGGAGGTAGACTGGAATTGCATTGAAAGCATAGGAAAAGAGGCAGAACGTCCACAATGATGCACTTTTCCAAAAAGGGCGTATGCGTTTTTTCCTGAATATATTCAGGAAAAAACGCATACGCCCTTTTTGGCCAACCAAGCAAGCTTGCAAAGGAAATCTGCACTACAATGAAGTCTCACTTCCCCCCGGTCAAAAGGGCCATCTGAAAAAAGTGTAAAATCCAGAAAGGCAGGACAGGCCATGGAGAACTGGGAGCCTTGTTATGCTGATGGGCGGGATGTAAATTGCCAACAGCCACTCGGGAGAAGTGTATGGTGTTTCCTGAAACATCTAAAAAACAAAGCAACAGGGCCTAGGGCACTTCCACTTATGGTCCTATAGCTTAGGGAATTTAAAATCAAAAAGACACAGCCACCCCAAAGGTTGGGACGGCTCTGTTTACAAGAACCTGGTTTACGGTACAAGTTCAATATCGCAGAAAGTGAAAAATGGATAAAGAAGTTGTGGTACTTACGTACAATGCAGTATCACTCAGCAATGAAATCTATGTCATCAGGCCCGTAGCAGCATAAAGAGTGGATTCAGGTATGATGATTCTAACTGAAATAAGTCACACAGGAAAAGAAACATCATAAGATATCACTAATACACGGAATGTACCTTGGCTACACAGGAACTGAATTACAAAACAGAACAGGGTCTCAAATTTAGAAACCCAACTTATGCTTGCTTAAGGGGAAAGGTGAGTTGGGGTGCTGCATAAAACCAGAGATTGAAATGAGCACAGATAAAGTTCCTGAAGCCAAATATGGAATAGATAAGAGCTACTCCTTGCTCAACGAAATGGACTCAACACCCCATATTAAATGCCTAAGAGTGTACCTGACTAGGAAGTATCTTAAAACCTATGGATTGCTATGTCTCTGAAAGAGAATCAAGCGTGTGTACAGGGGCATAAACGCAGCAGTGATAGGATTGGAGAGGTTCGGTGAGCAAATGAAGACCCTTTGAAGTCATATTGCATGGTACCCATTCCACGGGTCTCAACTCTCCAGGTTTAAGGTATTCTTCCTTCAGCTAAAACATGCATGTGGAACCCAGAGTATGATCAACCGTGTGACCGGGAGACGTGTTCCAATATGTGTCAGTTTTCGTCCCCTGGTACTCGGGTGCAACATTCCAGACGCTTTACTAACACTCTCCCGACTTGGAGAGTCAGTGCCTTTAACCTCCTGTTTGGCCCAGTTTGCAATTTCTGCGGAAGATGAACAGGAATAGGGAGAACCAATGAGAGACTAGCTGGAGGTGTCTGGACGGGCAAATTTAACTCTCATTTCCCACCAGGAAGAGGAATTAACCAAAGGCTCAGCGTGCCGTGCCGGAACCAGATTAGGGCCTGAAGCCATCCTGCGGTGTTGCGGCCAGCTCACGAGAAAGCGAGTTGAAGAAAGGAGCTCAGGGGCACTGTAATTCACAAACCTGCAGAGTTATAAATGACAGCTATCGTCCAAAAATATACTGAAGTAAGGCTGCCAAGAGGACTTGAAAGCGGGGCAGAATTGCAGGAAACCGATTTCAGGAGGTAGACTGGAATTGCATTGAAAGCATAGGAAAAGAGGCAGAACGTCCACAATGATGCACTTGGCCAAAAAGGGCGTATGCGTTTTTTCCTGAATATATTCAGGAAAAAACGCATACGCCCTTTTTGGCCAACCAAGCAAGCTTGCAAAGGAAATCTGCACTACAATGAAGTCTCACTTCCCCCCGGTCAAAAGGGCCATCTGAAAAAAGTGTAAAATCCAGAAAGGCAGGACAGGCCATGGAGAACTGGGAGCCTTGTTATGCTGATGGGCGGGATGTAAATTGCCAACAGCCACTCGGGAGAAGTGTATGGTGTTTCCTGAAACATCTAAAAAACAAAGCAACAGGGCCTAGGGCATTTCCACTTATGGTCCTATAGCTTAGGGAAATTAAAATCAAAAAGACACAGCCACCCCAAAGGTTGGGACGGCTCTGTTTACAAGAACCTGGTTTACGGTACAAGTTCAATATCGCAGAAAGTGAAAAATGGATAAAGAAGTTGTGGTACTTACGTACAATGCAGTATCACTCAGCAATGAAATCTATGTCATCAGGCCCGTAGCAGCATAATGAGTGGATTCAAGTATGATGATTCTAACTGAAATAAGTCACACAGGAAAAGAAACATCATAAGATATCACTAATACACGGAATGTAACCTTGGCTACACAGGAACTGAATTACAAAACAGAACAGGGTCTCAAATTTAGAAAACCAACTTATGCTTGCTTAAGGGGAAAGGTGAGTTGGGGTGCTGCATAAAACCAGAGATTGAAATGAGCACAGATAAAGTTCCTTAAGCCAAATATGGAATAGACAAGAGCTACTCCTTGCTCAACGAAATGGACTCAACACCCCATATTAAATGCCTAAGAGTGTACCTGACTAGGAAGTATCTTAAAACCTATGGATTGCTATGTCTCTGAAAGAGAATCAAGCGTGTGTACAGGGGCATAAACGCAGCAGTGATAGGATTGGAGAGGTTCGGTGAGCAAATGAAGACCCTTTGAAGTCATATTGCATGGTACCCATTCCACGGGTCTCAACTCTCCAGGTTTAAGGTATTCTTCCTTCAGCTAAAACATGCATGTGGAACCCAGAGTATGATCAACCGTGTGATCGGGAGACGTGTTCCAATATGTCTCAGTTTTCGTCCCCTGGTACTCGGGTGCAACATTCCAGACGCTTTACTAACACTCTCCCGACTTGGAGAGTCAGTGCCTTTAACCTCCTGTTTGGCCCAGTTTGCAATTTCTGCGGAAGATGAACAGGAATAGGGAGAACCAATGAGAGACTAGCTGGAGGTGTCTGGACGGGCAAATTTAACTCTCATTTCCCACCAGGAAGAGGAATTAACCAAAGGCTCAGCGTGCCGTGCCGGAACCAGATTAGGGCCTGAAGCCATCCTGCGGTGTTGCGGCCAGCTCACGAGAAAGCGTGTTGAAGAAAGGAGCTCAGGGGCACTGTAATTCACAAACCTGCAGAGTTATAAATGACAGCTATCGTCCAAAAATATACTGAAGTAAGGCTGCCAAGAGGACTTGAAAGCGGGGCAGAATTGCAGGAAACCGATTTCAGGAGGTAGACTGGAATTGCATTGAAAGCATAGGAAAAGAGGCAGAACGTCCACAATGATGCACTTTTCCAAAAAGGGCGTATGCGTTTTTTCCTGAATATATTCAGGAAAAAACGCATACGCCCTTTTTGGCCAACCAAGCAAGCTTGCAAAGGAAATCTGCACTACAATGAAGTCTCACTTCCCCCCGGTCAAAAGGGCCATCTGAAAAAAGTGTAAAATCCAGAAAGGCAGGACAGGCCATGGAGAACTGGGAGCCTTGTTATGCTGATGGGCGGGATGTAAATTGCCAACAGCCACTCGGGAGAAGTGTATGGTGTTTCCTGAAACATCTAAAAAACAAAGCAACAGGGCCTAGGGCACTTCCACTTATGGTCCTATAGCTTAGGGAATTTAAAATCAAAAAGACACAGCCACCCCAAAGGTTGGGACGGCTCTGTTTACAAGAACCTGGTTTACGGTACAAGTTCAATATCGCAGAAAGTGAAAAATGGATAAAGAAGTTGTGGTACTTACGTACAATGCAGTATCACTCAGCAATGAAATCTATGTCATCAGGCCCGTAGCAGCATAAAGAGTGGATTCAGGTATGATGATTCTAACTGAAATAAGTCACACAGGAAAAGAAACATCATAAGATATCACTAATACACGGAATGTACCTTGGCTACACAGGAACTGAATTACAAAACAGAACAGGGTCTCAAATTTAGAAACCCAACTTATGCTTGCTTAAGGGGAAAGGTGAGTTGGGGTGCTGCATAAAACCAGAGATTGAAATGAGCACAGATAAAGTTCCTGAAGCCAAATATGGAATAGATAAGAGCTACTCCTTGCTCAACGAAATGGACTCAACACCCCATATTAAATGCCTAAGAGTGTACCTGACTAGGAAGTATCTTAAAACCTATGGATTGCTATGTCTCTGAAAGAGAATCAAGCGTGTGTACAGGGGCATAAACGCAGCAGTGATAGGATTGGAGAGGTTCGGTGAGCAAATGAAGACCCTTTGAAGTCATATTGCATGGTACCCATTCCACGGGTCTCAACTCTCCAGGTTTAAGGTATTCTTCCTTCAGCTAAAACATGCATGTGGAACCCAGAGTATGATCAACCGTGTGACCGGGAGACGTGTTCCAATATGTGTCAGTTTTCGTCCCCTGGTACTCGGGTGCAACATTCCAGACGCTTTACTAACACTCTCCCGACTTGGAGAGTCAGTGCCTTTAACCTCCTGTTTGGCCCAGTTTGCAATTTCTGCGGAAGATGAACAGGAATAGGGAGAACCAATGAGAGACTAGCTGGAGGTGTCTGGACGGGCAAATTTAACTCTCATTTCCCACCAGGAAGAGGAATTAACCAAAGGCTCAGCGTGCCGTGCCGGAACCAGATTAGGGCCTGAAGCCATCCTGCGGTGTTGCGGCCAGCTCACGAGAAAGCGAGTTGAAGAAAGGAGCTCAGGGGCACTGTAATTCACAAACCTGCAGAGTTATAAATGACAGCTATCGTCCAAAAATATACTGAAGTAAGGCTGCCAAGAGGACTTGAAAGTGGGGCAGAATTGCAGGAAACCGATTTCAGGAGGTAGACTGGAATTGCATTTAAAGCATAGGAAAAGAGGCAGAACGTCCACAATGATGCACTTGGCCAAAAAGGGCGTATGCCTTTTTTCCTGAATATATTCAGGAAAAAACGCATACGCCCTTTTTGGCCAACCAAGCAAGCTTGCAAAGGAAATCTGCACTACAATGAAGTCTCACTTCCCCCCGGTCAAAAGGGCCATCTGAAAAAAGTGTAAACTCCAGAAAGGCAGGACAGGCCATGGAGAAGTGGGAGCCTTGTTATGCTGATGGGCGGGATGTAAATTGCCAACAGCCACTCGGGAGAAGTGTATGGTGTTTCCTGAAACATCTAAAAAACAAAGCAACAGAGCCTAGGGCACTTCCACTTATGGTCCTATAGCTTAGGGAAATTAAAATCAAAAGACACAGCCACCCCAAAGGTTGGGACGGCTCTGTTTACAAGAACCTGGTTTACGGTACAAGTTCAATATCGCAGAAAGTGAAAAATGGATAAAGAAGTTGTGGTACTTACGTACAATGCAATATCACTCAGCAATGAAATCTATGTCATCAGGCCCGTAGCAGCATAATGAGTGGATTCAGGTACGATGATTCTAACTGAAATAAGTCACACAGAAAAAGAAACATCATAAGATATCACTAATACACGGAATGTAAACTTGGCTACACAGGAACTGAATTACAAAACAGAACAGGGTCTCAAATTTAGAAAACCAACTTATGCTTGCTTAAGGGGAAAGGTGAGTTGGGGTGCTGCATAAAACCAGAGATTGAAATGAGCACAGATAAAGTTCCTTAAGCCAAATATGGAATAGACAAGAGCTACTCCTTGCTCAACGAAATGGACTCAACACCCCATATTAAATGCCTAAGAGTGTACCTGACTAGGAAGTATCTTAAAACCTATGGATTGCTATGTCTCTGAAAGAGAATCAAGTGTGTGTACAGGGGCATAAACGCAGCAGTGATAGGATTGGAGAGGTTCGGTGAGCAAATGAAGACCCTTTGAAGTCATATTGCATGGTACCCATTCCATGGGTCTCAACTCTCCAGGTTTAAGGTATTCTTCCTTCAGCTAAAACATGCATGTGGAACCCAGAGTATGATCAACCGTGTGATCGGGAGACGTGTTCCAATATGTGTCAGTTTTCGTCCCCTGGTACTCGGGTGCAACATTCCAGATGCTTTACTAACACTGTCCCGACTTGGAGAGTCAGTGCCTTTAACCTCCTGTTTGGCCCAGTTTGCAATTTCTGCGGAAGATGAACAGGAATAGGGAGAACCAATAATAGACTAGATGGAGGTGTCTGGACGGGCAAATTTAACTCTCATTTCCCATCAGGAAGAGGAATTAACCAAAGGCTCAGCGTGCCGTGCCGGAACCAGATTAGGGCCTGAAGCCATCCTGCGGTGTTGCGGCCAGCTCACGAGAAAGCGACTTGAAGAAAGGAGCTCAGGGGCACTGTAATTCACAAACCTGCAGAGTTATAAATGACAGCTATCGTCCAAAAATATACTGAAGTAAGGCTGCCAAGAGGACTTGAAAGTGGGGCAGAATTGCAGGAAACCGATTTCAGGAGGTAGACTGGAATTGCATTTAAAGCATAGGAAAAGAGGCAGAACGTCCACAATGATGCACTTGGCCAAAAAGGGCGTATGCATTTTTTCCTGAATATATTCAGGAAAAAACGCATACGCCCTTTTTGGCCAACCAAGCAAGCTTGCAAAGGAAATCTGCACTACAATGAAGTCTCACTTCCCCCCGGTCCAAAGGGCCATCTGAAAAAAGTGTAAAATCCAGAAAGGCAGGACAGGCCATGGAGAAGTGGGAGCCTTGTTATGCTGATGGGCGGGATGTAAATTGCCAACAGCCACTCGGGAGAAGTGTATGGTGTTTCCTGAAACATCTAAAAAACAAAGCAACAGAGCCTAGGGCACTTCCACTTATGGTCCTATAGCTTAGGGAAATTAAAATCAAAAGACACAGCCACCCCAAAGGTTGGGACGGCTCTGTTTACAAGAACCTGGTTTACGGTACAAGTTCAATATCGCAGAAAGTGAAAAATGGATAAAGAAGTTGTGGTACTTACGTACAATGCAATATCACTCAGCAATGAAATCTATGTCATCAGGCCCGTAGCAGCATAATGAGTGGATTCAGGTACGATGATTCTAACTGAAATAAGTCACACAGAAAAAGAAACATCATAAGATATCACTAATACACGGAATGTAAACTTGGCTACACAGGAACTGAATTACAAAACAGAACAGGGTCTCAAATTTAGAAAACCAACTTATGCTTGCTTAAGGGGAAAGGTGAGTTGGGGTGCTGCATAAAACCAGAGATTGAAATGAGCACAGATAAAGTTCCTTAAGCCAAATATGGAATAGACAAGAGCTACTCCTTGCTCAACGAAATGGACTCAACACCCCATATTAAATGCCTAAGAGTGTACCTGACTAGGAAGTATCTTAAAACCTATGGATTGCTATGTCTCTGAAAGAGAATCAAGTGTGTGTACAGGGGCATAAACGCAGCAGTGATAGGATTGGAGAGGTTCGGTGAGCAAATGAAGACCCTTTGAAGTCATATTGCATGGTACCCATTCCATGGGTCTCAACTCTCCAGGTTTAAGGTATTCTTCCTTCAGCTAAAACATGCATGTGGAACCCAGAGTATGATCAACCGTGTGATCGGGAGACGTGTTCCAATATGTGTCAGTTTTCGTCCCCTGGTACTCGGGTGCAACATTCCAGATGCTTTACTAACACTGTCCCGACTTGGAGAGTCAGTGCCTTTAACCTCCTGTTTGGCCCAGTTTGCAATTTCTGCGGAAGATGAACAGGAATAGGGAGAACCAATAATAGACTAGATGGAGGTGTCTGGACGGGCAAATTTAACTCTCATTTCCCATCAGGAAGAGGAATTAACCAAAGGCTCAGCGTGCCGTGCCGGAACCAGATTAGGGCCTGAAGCCATCCTGCGGTGTTGCGGCCAGCTCACGAGAAAGCGACTTGAAGAAAGGAGCTCAGGGGCACTGTAATTCACAAACCTGCAGAGTTATAAATGACAGCTATCGTCCAAAAATATACTGAAGTAAGGCTGCCAAGAGGACTTGAAAGTGGGGCAGAATTGCAGGAAACCGATTTCAGGAGGTAGACTGGAATTGCATTTAAAGCATAGGAAAAGAGGCAGAACGTCCACAATGATGCACTTGGCCAAAAAGGGCGTATGCGTTTTTTCCTGAATATATTCAGGAAAAAACGCATACGCCCTTTTTGGCCAACCAAGCAAGCTTGCAAAGGAAATCTGCACTACAATGAAGTCTCACTTCCCCCCGGTCCAAAGGGCCATCTGAAAAAAGTGTAAAATCCAGAAAGGCAGGACAGGCCATGGAGAAGTGGGAGCCTTGTTATGCTGATGGGCGGGATGTAAATTGCCAACAGCCACTCGGGAGAAGTGTATGGTGTTTCCTGAAACATCTAAAAAACAAAGCAACAGAGCCTAGGGCACTTCCACTTATGGTCCTATAGCTTAGGGAAATTAAAATCAAAAGACACAGCCACCCCAAAGGTTGGGACGGCTCTGTTTACAAGAACCTGGTTTACGGTACAAGTTCAATATCGCAGAAAGTGAAAAATGGATAAAGAAGTTGTGGTACTTACGTACAATGCAATATCACTCAGCAATGAAATCTATGTCATCAGGCCCGTAGCAGCATAATGAGTGGATTCAGGTACGATGATTCTAACTGAAATAAGTCACACAGAAAAAGAAACATCATAAGATATCACTAATACACGGAATGTAAACTTGGCTACACAGGAACTGAATTACAAAACAGAACAGGGTCTCAAATTTAGAAAACCAACTTATGCTTGCTTAAGGGGAAAGGTGAGTTGGGGTGCTGCATAAAACCAGAGATTGAAATGAGCACAGATAAAGTTCCTTAAGCCAAATATGGAATAGACAAGAGCTACTCCTTGCTCAACGAAATGGACTCAACACCCCATATTAAATGCCTAAGAGTGTACCTGACTAGGAAGTATCTTAAAACCTATGGATTGCTATGTCTCTGAAAGAGAATCAAGTGTGTGTACAGGGGCATAAACGCAGCAGTGATAGGATTGGAGAGGTTCGGTGAGCAAATGAAGACCCTTTGAAGTCATATTGCATGGTACCCATTCCATGGGTCTCAACTCTCCAGGTTTAAGGTATTCTTCCTTCAGCTAAAACATGCATGTGGAACCCAGAGTATGATCAACCGTGTGATCGGGAGACGTGTTCCAATATGTGTCAGTTTTCGTCCCCTGGTACTCGGGTGCAACATTCCAGACGCTTTACTAACACTGTCCCGACTTGGAGAGTCAGTGCCTTTAACCTCCTGTTTGGCCCAGTTTGCAATTTCTGCGGAAGATGAACAGGAATAGGGAGAACCAATAATAGACTAGATGGAGGTGTCTGGACGGGCAAATTTAACTCTCATTTCCCATCAGGAAGAGGAATTAACCAAAGGCTCAGCGTGCCGTGCCGGAACCAGATTAGGGCCTGAAGCCATCCTGCGGTGTTGCGGCCAGCTCACGAGAAAGCGACTTGAAGAAAGGAGCTCAGGGGCACTGTAATTCACAAACCTGCAGAGTTATAAATGACAGCTATCGTCCAAAAATATACTGAAGTAAGGCTGCCAAGAGGACTTGAAAGCGGGGCAGAATTGCAGGAAACCGATTTCAGGAGGTAGACTGGAATTGCATTTAAAGCATAGGAAAAGAGGCAGAACGTCCACAATGATGCACTTGGCCAAAAAGGGCGTATGCGTTTTTTCCTGAATATATTCAGGAAAAAACGCATACGCCCTTTTTGGCCAACCAAGCAAGCTTGCAAAGGAAATCTGCACTACAATGAAGTCTCACTTCCCCCGGGTCAAAAGGGCCATCTGAAAAAAGTGTAAAATCCAGAAAGGCAGGACAGGCCATGGAGAACTGGGAGCCTTGTTATGCTGATGGGCGGGATGTAAATTGCCAACAGCCACTCGGGAGAAGTGTATGGTGTTTCCTGAAACATCTAAAAAACAAAGCAACAGAGCCTAGGGCACTTCCACTTATGGTCCTATAGCTTAGGGAAATTAAAATCAAAAGACACAGCCACCCCAAAGGTTGGGACGGCTCTGTTTACAAGAACCTGGTTTACGGTACAAGTTCAATATCGCAGAAAGTGAAAAATGGATAAAGAAGTTGTGGTACTTACGTACAATGCAATATCACTCAGCAATGAAATCTATGTCATCAGGCCCGTAGCAGCATAATGAGTGGATTCAGGTACGATGATTCTAACTGAAATAAGTCACACAGAAAAAGAAACATCATAAGATATCACTAATACACGGAATGTAACCTTGGCTACACAGGAACTGAATTACAAAACAGAACAGGGTCTCAAATTTAGAAACCCAACTTATGCTTGCTTAAGGGGAAAGGTGAGTTGGGGTGCTGCATAAAACCAGAGATTGAAATGAGCACAGATAAAGTTCCTTAAGCCAAATATGGAATAGACAAGAGCTACTCCTTGCTCAACGAAATGGACTCAACACCCCATATTAAATGCCTAAGTGTGTACCTGACTAGGAAGTATCTTAAAACCTATGGATTGCTATGTCTCTGAAAGAGAATCAAGTGTGTGTACAGGGGCATAAACGCAGCAGTGATAGGATTGGAGAGGTTCGGTGAGCAAATGAAGACCCTTTGAAGTCATATTGCATGGTACCCATTCCACGGGTCTCAACTCTCCAGGTTTAAGGTATTCTTCCTTCAGCTAAAACATGCATGTGGAACCCAGAGTATGATCAACCGTGTGATCGGGAGACGTGTTCCAATATGTCTCAGTTTTCGTCCCCTGGTACTCGGGTGCAACATTCCAGACGCTTTACTAACACTCTCCCGACTTGGAGAGTCAGTGCCTTTAACCTCCTGTTTGGCCCAGTTTGCAATTTCTGTGGAAGATGAACAGGAATAGGGAGAACCAATGAGAGACTAGCTGGAGGTGTCTGGACGGGCAAATTTAACTCTCATTTCCCACCAGGAAGAGGAATTAACCAAAGGCTCAGCGTGCCGTGCCGGAACCAGATTAGGGCCTGAAGCCATCCTGCGGTGTTGCGGCCAGCTCACGAGAAAGCGAGTTGAAGAAAGGAGCTCAGGGGCACTGTAATTCACAAACCTGCAGAGTTATAAATGACAGCTATCGTCCAAAAATATACTGAAGTAAGGCTGCCAAGAGGACTTGAAAGCGGGGCAGAATTGCAGGAAACCGATTTCAGGAGGTAGACTGGAATTGCATTTAAAGCATAGGAAAAGAGGCAGAACGTCCACAATGATGCACTTGGCCAAAAAGGGCGTATGCGTTTTTTCCTGAATATATTCAGGAAAAAACGCATACGCCCTTTTTGGCCAACCAAGCAAGCTTGCAAAGGAAATCTGCACTACAATGAAGTCTCACTTCCCCCCGGTCAAAAGGGCCATCTGAAAAAAGTGTAAAATCCAGAAAGGCAGGACAGGCCATGGAGAACTGGGAGCCTTGTTATGCTGATGGGCGGGATGTAAATTGCCAACAGCCACTCGGGAGAAGTGTATGGTGTTTCCTGAAACATCTAAAAAACAAAGCAACAGGGCCTAGGGCATTTCCACTTATGGTCCTATAGCTTAGGGAAATTAAAATCAAAAAGACACAGCCACCCCAAAGGTTGGGACGGCTCTGTTTACAAGAACCTGGTTTACGGTACAAGTTCAATATCGCAGAAAGTGAAAAATGGATAAAGAAGTTGTGGTACTTACGTACAATGCAGTATCACTCAGCAATGAAATCTATGTCATCAGGCCCGTAGCAGCATAATGAGTGGATTCAAGTATGATGATTCTAACTGAAATAAGTCACACAGGAAAAGAAACATCATAAGATATCACTAATACACGGAATGTAACCTTGGCTACACAGGAACTGAATTACAAAACAGAACAGGGTCTCAAATTTAGAAAACCAACTTATGCTTGCTTAAGGGGAAAGGTGAGTTGGGGTGCTGCATAAAACCAGAGATTGAAATGAGCACAGATAAAGTTCCTTAAGCCAAATATGGAATAGACAAGAGCTACTCCTTGCTCAACGAAATGGACTCAACACCCCATATTAAATGCCTAAGAGTGTACCTGACTAGGAAGTATCTTAAAACCTATGGATTGCTATGTCTCTGAAAGAGAATCAAGCGTGTGTACAGGGGCATAAACGCAGCAGTGATAGGATTGGAGAGGTTCGGTGAGCAAATGAAGACCCTTTGAAGTCATATTGCATGGTACCCATTCCACGGGTCTCAACTCTCCAGGTTTAAGGTATTCTTCCTTCAGCTAAAACATGCATGTGGAACCCAGAGGATGATCAACCGTGTGATCGGGAGACGTGTTCCAATATGTCTCAGTTTTCGTCCCCTGGTACTCGGGTGCAACATTCCAGACGCTTTACTAACACTCTCCCGACCTGGAGAGTCAGTGCCTTTAACCTCCTGTTTGGCCCAGTTTGCAATTTCTGCGGAAGATGAACAGGAATAGGGAGAACCAATGACAGACTAGCTGGAGGTGTCTGGACGGGCAAATTTAACTCTCATTTCCCACCAGGAAGAGGAATTAACCAAAGGCTCAGCGTGCCGTGCCGGAACCAGATTAGGGTCTGAAGCCATCCTGCGGTGTTGCGGCCAGCTCACGAGAAAGCGAGTTGAAGAAAGGAGCTCAGGGGCACTGTAATTCACAAACCTGCAGAGTTATAAATGACAGCTATCGTCCAAAAATATACTGAAGTAAGGCTGCCAAGAGGACTTGAAAGCGGGGCAGAATTGCAGGAAACCGATTTCAGGAGGTAGACTGGAATTGCATTTAAAGCATAGGAAAAGAGGCAGAACGTCCACAATGATGCACTTGGCCAAAAAGGGCGTATGCGTTTTTTCCTGAATATATTCAGGAAAAAACGCATACGCCCTTTTTGGCCAACCAAGCAAGCTTGCAAAGGAAATCTGCACTACAATGAAGTCTCACTTCCCCCCGGTCAAAAGGGCCATCTGAAAAAAGTGTAAAATCCAGAAAGGCAGGACAGGCCATGGAGAACTGGGAGCCTTGTTATGCTGATGGGCGGGATGTAAATTGCCAACAGCCACTCAGGAGAAGTGTATGGTGTTTCCTGAAACATCTAAAAAACAAAGCAACAGAGCCTAGGGCACTTCCACTTATGGTCCTATAGCTTAGGGAAATTAAAATCAAAAGACACAGCCACCCCAAAGGTTGGGACGGCTCTGTTTACAAGAACCTGGTTTACGGTACAAGTTCAATATCACAGAAAGTGAAAAATGGATAAAGAAGTTGTGGTACTTACGTACAATGCAGTATCACTCAGCAATGAAATCTATGTCATCAGGCCCGTAGCAGCATAATGAGTGGATCCAGGTACGATGATTCTAACTGAAATAAGTCACACAGAAAAAGAAACATCATAAGATATCACTAATACACGGAATGTAACCTTGGCTACACAGGAACTGAATTACAAAACAGAACAGGGTCTCAAATTTAGAAAACCAACTTATGCTTGCTTAAGGGGAAAGGTGAGTTGGGGTGCTGCATAAAACCAGAGATTGAAATGAGCACAGATAAAGTTCCTTAAGCCAAATATGGAATAGACAAGAGCTACTCCTTGCTCAACGAAATGGACTCAACACCCCATATTAAATGCCTAAGAGTGTACCTGACTAGGAAGTATCTTAAAACCTATGGATTGCTATGTCTCTGAAAGAGAATCAAGTGTGTGTACAGGGGCATAAACGCAGCAGTGATAGGATTGGAGAGGTTCGGTGAGCAAATGAAGACCCTTTGAAGTCATATTGCATGGTACCCATTCCACGGGTCTCAACTCTCCAGGTTTAAGGTATTCTTCCTTCAGCTAAAACATGCATGTGGAACCCAGAGGATGATCAACCGTGTGATCGGGAGACGTGTTCCAATATGTCTCAGTTTTCGTCCCCTGGTACTCGGGTGCAACATTCCAGACGCTTTACTAACACTCTCCCGACCTGGAGAGTCAGTGCCTTTAACCTCCTGTTTGGCCCAGTTTGCAATTTCTGCGGAAGATGAACAGGAATAGGGAGAACCAATGACAGACTAGCTGGAGGTGTCTGGACGGGCAAATTTAACTCTCATTTCCCACCAGGAAGAGGAATTAACCAAAGGCTCAGCGTGCCGTGCCGGAACCAGATTAGGGCCTGAAGCCATCCTGCGGTGTTGCGGCCAGCTCACGAGAAAGCGAGTTGAAGAAAGGAGCTCAGGGGCACTGTAATTCACAAACCTGCAGAGTTATAAATGACAGCTATCGTCCAAAAATATACTGAAGTAAGGCTGCCAAGAGGACTTGAAAGCGGGGCAGAATTGCAGGAAACCGATTTCAGGAGGTAGACTGGAATTGCATTTAAAGCATAGGAAAAGAGGCAGAACGTCCACAATGATGCACTTGGCCAAAAAGGGCGTATGCGTTTTTTCCTGAATATATTCAGGAAAAAACGCATACGCCCTTTTTGGCCAACCAAGCAAGCTTGCAAAGGAAATCTGCACTACAATGAAGTCTCACTTCCCCCCGGTCCAAAGGGCCATCTGAAAAAAGTGTAAACTCCAGAAAGGCAGGACAGGCCATGGAGAAGTGGGAGCCTTGTTATGCTGATGGGCGGGATGTCAATTGCCAACAGCCACTCGGGAGAAGTGTATGGTGTTTCCTGAAACATCTAAAAAACAAAGCAACAGAGCCTAGGGCACTTCCACTTATGGTCCTATAGCTTAGGGAAATTAAAATCAAAAAGACACAGCCACCCCAAAGGTTGGGACGGCTCTGTTTACAAGAACCTGGTTTACGGTACAAGTTCAATATCGCAGAAAGTGAAAAATGGATAAAGAAGTTGTGGTACTTACGTACAATGCAATATCACTCAGCAATGAAATCTATGTCATCAGGCCCGTAGCAGCATAATGAGTGGATTCAGGTACGATGATTCTAACTGAAATAAGTCACACAGAAAAAGAAACATCATAAGATATCACTAATACACGGAATGTAAACTTGGCTACACAGGAACTGAATTACAAAACAGAACAGGGTCTCAAATTTAGAAAACCAACTTATGCTTGCTTAAGGGGAAAGGTGAGTTGGGGTGCTGCATAAAACCAGAGATTGAAATGAGCACAGATAAAGTTCCTTAAGCCAAATATGGAATAGACAAGAGCTACTCCTTGCTCAACGAAATGGACTCAACACCCCATATTAAATGCCTAAGAGTGTACCTGACTAGGAAGTATCTTAAAACCTATGGATTGCTATGTCTCTGAAAGAGAATCAAGTGTGTGTACAGGGGCATAAACGCAGCAGTGATAGGATTGGAGAGGTTCGGTGAGCAAATGAAGACCCTTTGAAGTCATATTGCATGGTACCCATTCCACGGGTCTCAACTCTCCAGGTTTACGGTATTCTTCCTTCAGCTAAAACATGCATGTGGAACCCAGAGTATGATCAACCGTGTGATCGGGAGACGTGTTCCAATATGTCTCAGTTTCCGTCCCCTGGTACTCGGGTGCAACATTCCAGACGCTTTACTAACACTCTCCCGACTTGGAGAGTCAGTGCCTTTAACCTCCTGTTTGGCCCAGTTTGCAATTTCTGCGGAAGATGAACAGGAATAGGGAGAACCAATGACAGACTAGCTGGAGGTGTCTGGACGGGCAAATTTAACTCTCATTTCCCACCAGGAAGAGGAATTAACCAAAGGCTCAGTGTGCCGTGCCGGAACCAGATTAGGGCCTGAAGCCATCCTGCGGTGTTGCGGCCAGCTCACGAGAAAGCGACTTGAAGAAAGGAGCTCAGGGGCACTGTAATTCACAAACCTGCAGAGTTATAAATGACAGCTATCGTCCAAAAATATACTGAAGTAAGGCTGCCAAGAGGACTTGAAAGCGGGGCAGAATTGCAGGAAACCGATTTCAGGAGGTAGAATGGAATTGCATTGAAAGCATAGGAAAAGAGGCAGAACGTCCACAATGATGCACTTGGCCAAAAAGGGCGTATGCGTTTTTTCCTGAATATATTCAGGAAAAAACGCATACGCCCTTTTTGGCCAACCAAGCAAGCTTGCAAAGGAAATCTGCACTACAATGAAGTCTCACTTCTCCCCGGTCAAAAGGGCCATCTGAAAAAAGTGTAAAATCCAGAAAGGCAGGACAGGCCATGGAGAACTGGGAGCCTTGTTATGCTGATGGGCGGGATGTAAATTGCCAACAGCCACTCGGGAGAAGTGTATGGTGTTTCCTGAAACATCTAAAAAACAAAGCAACAGAGCCTAGGGCACTTCCACTTATGGTCCTATAGCTTAGGGAAATTAAAATCAAAAAGACACAGCCACCCCAAAGGTTGGGACGGCTCTGTTTACAAGAACCTGGTTTACGGTACAAGTTCAATATCGCAGAAAGTGAAAAATGGATAAAGAAGTTGTGGTACTTACGTACAATGCAGTATCACTCAGCAATGAAATCTATGTCATCAGGCCCGTAGCAGCATAATGAGTGGATTCAGGTACGATGATTCTAACTGAAATAAGTCACACAGGAAAAGAAACATCATAAGATATCACTAATACACGGAATGTAACCTTGGCTACACAGGAACTGAATTACAAAACAGAACAGGGTCTCAAATTTAGAAAACCAACTTATGCTTGCTTAAGGGGAAAGGTGAGTTGGGGTGCTGCATAAAACCAGAGATTGAAATGAGCACAGATAAAGTTCCTTAAGCCAAATATGGAATAGACAAGAGCTACTCCTTGCTCAACGAAATGGACTCAACACCCCATATTAAATGCCTAAGAGTGTACCTGACTAGGAAGTATCTTAAAACCTATGGATTGCTATGTCTCTGAAAGAGAATCAAGTGTGTGTACAGGGGCAAAAACGCAGCAGTGATAGGATTGGAGAGGTTCGGTGAGCAAATGAAGACCCTTTGAAGTCATATTGCATGGTACCCATTCCACGGGTCTCAACTCTCCAGGTTGAAGGGATTCTTCCTTCAGCTAAAACATGCATGTGGAACCCAGAGTATGATCAACCGTGTGATCGGGAGACGTGTTCCAATATGTGTCAGTTTTCGTCCCCTGGTACTCGGGTGCAACATTCCAGACGCTTTACTAACACTCTCCCGACTTGGAGAGTCAGTGCCTTTAACCTCCTGTTTGGCCCCGTTTGCAATTTCTGCGGAAGATGAACAGGAATAGGGAGAACCAATGACAGACTAGCTGGAGGTGTCTGGACGGGCAAATTTAACTCTCATTTCCCACCAGGAAGAGGAATTAACCAAAGGCTCAGCGTGCCGTGCCGGAACCAGATTAGGGCCTGAAGCCATCCTGCGGTGTTGCGGCCAGCTCACGAGAAAGCGAGTTGAAGAAAGGAGCTCAGGGGCACTGTAATTCACAAACCTGCAGAGTTATAAATGACAGCTATCGTCCAAAAATATACTGAAGTAAGGCTGCCAAGAGGACTTGAAAGCGGGGCAGAATTGCAGGAAACCGATTTCAGGAGGTAGACTGGAATTGCATTGAAAGCATAGGAAAAGAGGCAGAACGTCCACAATGATGCACTTGGCCAAAAAGGGCGTATGCGTTTTTTCCTGAATATATTCAGGAAAAAACGCATACGCCCTTTTTGGCCAAGCAAGCAAGGTTGCAAAGGAAATCTGCACTACAATGAAGTCTCACTTCCCCCCGGTCAAAAGGGCCATCTGAAAAAAGTGTAAAATCCAGAAAGGCAGGACAGGCCATGGAGAACTGGGAGCCTTGTTATGCTGATGGGCGGGATGTAAATTGCCAACAGCCACTCGGGAGAAGTGTATGGTGTTTCCTGAAACATCTAAAAAACAAAGCAACAGAGCCTAGGGCACTTCCACTTATGGTCCTATAGCTTAGGGAAATTAAAATCAAAAAGACACAGCCACCCCAAATGTTGGGACGGCTCTGTTTACAAGAACCTGGTTTACGGTACAAGTTCAATATCGCAGAAAGTGAAAAACGGATAAAGAAGTTGTGGTACTTACGTACAATGCAGTATCACTCAGCAATGAAATCTATGTCATCACGCCCATAGCAGCATAATGAGTGGATTCAGGTACGATGATTCTAACTGAAATAAGTCACACAGAAAAGAAACATCGTAGGATATCACTAATACACGGAATGTAACCTTGGCTACACAGGAACTGCATTACAAAACAGAACAGGGTCTCAAATTTAGAAACCCAACTTATGCTTGCTTAAGGGGAAAGGTGAGTTGGGGTGCTGCATAAAACCAGAGATTGAAATGAGCACAGATAAAGTTCCTTAAGCCAAATATGGAATAGACAAGAGCTACTCCTTGCTCAACGAAATGGACTCAACACCCCATATTAAATGCCTAAGAGTGTACCTGACTAGGAAGTATCTTAAAACCTATGGATTGCTATGTCTCTGAAAGAGAATCAAGTGTGTGTACAGGGGCATAAACGCAGCAGTGATAGGATTGGAGAGGTTCGGTGAGCAAATGAAGACCCTTTGAAGTCATATTGCATGGTACCCATTCCACGGGTCTCAACTCTCCAGGTTTACGGTATTCTTCCTTCAGCTAAAACATGCATGTGGAACCCAGAGTATGATCAACCGTGTGATCGGGAGACGTGTTCCAATATGTCTCAGTTTCCGTCCCCTGGTACTCGGGTGCAACATTCCAGACGCTTTACTAACACTCTCCCGACTTGGAGAGTCAGTGCCTTTAACCTCCTGTTTGGCCCAGTTTGCAATTTCTGCGGAAGATGAACAGGAATAGGGAGAACCAATGACAGACTAGCTGGAGGTGTCTGGACGGGCAAATTTAACTCTCATTTCCCACCAGGAAGAGGAATTAACCAAAGGCTCAGTGTGCCGTGCCGGAACCAGATTAGGGCCTGAAGCCATCCTGCGGTGTTGCGGCCAGCTCACGAGAAAGCGACTTGAAGAAAGGAGCTCAGGGGCACTGTAATTCACAAACCTGCAGAGTTATAAATGACAGCTATCGTCCAAAAATATACTGAAGTAAGGCTGCCAAGAGGACTTGAAAGCGGGGCAGAATTGCAGGAAACCGATTTCAGGAGGTAGACTGGAATTGCATTGAAAGCATAGGAAAAGAGGCAGAACGTCCACAATGATGCACTTGGCCAAAAAGGGCGTATGCGTTTTTTCCTGAATATATTCAGGAAAAAACGCATACGCCCTTTTTGGCCAACCAAGCAAGCTTGCAAAGGAAATCTGCACTACAATGAAGTCTCACTTCTCCCCGGTCAAAAGGGCCATCTGAAAAAAGTGTAAAATCCAGAAAGGCAGGACAGGCCATGGAGAACTGGGAGCCTTGTTATGCTGATGGGCGGGATGTAAATTGCCAACAGCCACTCGGGAGAAGTGTATGGTGTTTCCTGAAACATCTAAAAAACAAAGCAACAGAGCCTAGGGCACTTCCACTTATGGTCCTATAGCTTAGGGAAATTAAAATCAAAAAGACACAGCCACCCCAAAGGTTGGGACGGCTCTGTTTACAAGAACCTGGTTTACGGTACAAGTTCAATATCGCAGAAAGTGAAAAATGGATAAAGAAGTTGTGGTACTTACGTACAATGCAATATCACTCAGCAATGAAATCTATGTCATCAGGCCCGTAGCAGCATGAGTGGATTCAGGTATGATGATTCTAACTGAAATAAGTCACACAGAAAAAGAAACATCATAAGATATCACTAATACACGGAATGTAAACTTGGCTACACAGGAACTGAATTACAAAACAGAACAGGGTCTCAAATTTAGAAAACCAACTTATGCTTGCTTAAGGGGAAAGGTGAGTTGGGGTGCTGCATAAAACCAGAGATTGAAATGAGCACAGATAAAGTTCCTTAAGCCAAATATGGAATAGACAAGAGCTACTCCTTGCTCAACGAAATGGACTCAACACCCCATATTAAATGCCTAAGAGTGTACCTGACTAGGAAGTATCTTAAAACCTATGGATTGCTATGTCTCTGAAAGAGAATCAAGTGTGTGTACAGGGGCATAAACGCAGCAGTGATAGGATTGGAGAGGTTCGGTGAGCAAATGAAGACCCTTTGAAGTCATATTGCATGGTACCCATTCCACGGGTCTCAACTCTCCAGGTTTACGGTATTCTTCCTTCAGCTAAAACATGCATGTGGAACCCAGAGTATGATCAACCGTGTGATCGGGAGACGTGTTCCAATATGTCTCAGTTTCCGTCCCCTGGTACTCGGGTGCAACATTCCAGACGCTTTACTAACACTCTCCCGACTTGGAGAGTCAGTGCCTTTAACCTCCTGTTTGGCCCAGTTTGCAATTTCTGCGGAAGATGAACAGGAATAGGGAGAACCAATGACAGACTAGCTGGAGGTGTCTGGACGGGCAAATTTAACTCTCATTTCCCACCAGGAAGAGGAATTAACCAAAGGCTCAGTGTGCCGTGCCGGAACCAGATTAGGGCCTGAAGCCATCCTGCGGTGTTGCGGCCAGCTCACGAGAAAGCGACTTGAAGAAAGGAGCTCAGGGGCACTGTAATTCACAAACCTGCAGAGTTATAAATGACAGCTATCGTCCAAAAATATACTGAAGTAAGGCTGCCAAGAGGACTTGAAAGCGGGGCAGAATTGCAGGAAACCGATTTCAGGAGGTAGACTGGAATTGCATTGAAAGCATAGGAAAAGAGGCAGAACGTCCACAATGATGCACTTGGCCAAAAAGGGCGTATGCGTTTTTTCCTGAATATATTCAGGAAAAAACGCATACGCCCTTTTTGGCCAACCAAGCAAGCTTGCAAAGGAAATCTGCACTACAATGAAGTCTCACTTCTCCCCGGTCAAAAGGGCCATCTGAAAAAAGTGTAAAATCCAGAAAGGCAGGACAGGCCATGGAGAACTGGGAGCCTTGTTATGCTGATGGGCGGGATGTAAATTGCCAACAGCCACTCGGGAGAAGTGTATGGTGTTTCCTGAAACATCTAAAAAACAAAGCAACAGAGCCTAGGGCACTTCCACTTATGGTCCTATAGCTTAGGGAAATTAAAATCAAAAAGACACAGCCACCCCAAAGGTTGGGACGGCTCTGTTTACAAGAACCTGGTTTACGGTACAAGTTCAATATCGCAGAAAGTGAAAAATGGATAAAGAAGTTGTGGTACTTACGTACAATGCAGTATCACTCAGCAATGAAATCTATGTCATCAGGCCCGTAGCAGCATAATGAGTGGATTCAGGTATGATGATTCTAACTGAAATAAGTCACACAGGAAAAGAAACATCATAAGATATCACTAATACACGGAATGTAACCTTGGCTACACAGGAACTGAATTACAAAACAGAACAGGGTCTCAAATTTAGAAAACCAACTTATGCTTGCTTAAGGGGAAAGGTGAGTTGGGGTGCTGCATAAAACCAGAGATTGAAATGAGCACAGATAAAGTTCCTTAAGCCAAATATGGAATAGACAAGAGCTACTCCTTGCTCAACGAAATGGACTCAACACCCCATATTAAATGCCTAAGAGTGTACCTGACTAGGAAGTATCTTAAAACCTATGGATTGCTATGTCTCTGAAAGAGAATCAAGTGTGTGTACAGGGGCAAAAACGCAGCAGTGATAGGATTGGAGAGGTTCGGTGAGCAAATGAAGACCCTTTGAAGTCATATTGCATGGTACCCATTCCACGGGTCTCAACTCTCCAGGTTGAAGGGATTCTTCCTTCAGCTAAAACATGCATGTGGAACCCAGAGTATGATCAACCGTGTGATCGGGAGACGTGTTCCAATATGTGTCAGTTTTCGTCCCCTGGTACTCGGGTGCAACATTCCAGACGCTTTACTAACACTCTCCCGACTTGGAGAGTCAGTGCCTTTAACCTCCTGTTTGGCCCCGTTTGCAATTTCTGCGGAAGATGAACAGGAATAGGGAGAACCAATGACAGACTAGCTGGAGGTGTCTGGACGGGCAAATTTAACTCTCATTTCCCACCAGGAAGAGGAATTAACCAAAGGCTCAGCGTGCCGTGCCGGAACCAGATTAGGGCCTGAAGCCATCCTGCGGTGTTGCGGCCAGCTCACGAGAAAGCGAGTTGAAGAAAGGAGCTCAGGGGCACTGTAATTCACAAACCTGCAGAGTTATAAATGACAGCTATCGTCCAAAAATATACTGAAGTAAGGCTGCCAAGAGGACTTGAAAGCGGGGCAGAATTGCAGGAAACCGATTTCAGGAGGTAGACTGGAATTGCATTGAAAGCATAGGAAAAGAGGCAGAACGTCCACAATGATGCACTTGGCCAAAAAGGGCGTATGCGTTTTTTCCTGAATATATTCAGGAAAAAACGCATACGCCCTTTTTGGCCAAGCAAGCAAGGTTGCAAAGGAAATCTGCACTACAATGAAGTCTCACTTCCCCCCGGTCAAAAGGGCCATCTGAAAAAAGTGTAAAATCCAGAAAGGCAGGACAGGCCATGGAGAACTGGGAGCCTTGTTATGCTGATGGGCGGGATGTAAATTGCCAACAGCCACTCAGGAGAAGTGTATGGTGTTTCCTGAAACATCTAAAAAACAAAGCAACAGAGCCTAGGGCACTTCCACTTATGGTCCTATAGCTTAGGGAAATTAAAATCAAAAAGACACAGCCACCCCAAATGTTGGGACGGCTCTGTTTACAAGAACCTGGTTTACGGTACAAGTTCAATATCGCAGAAAGTGAAAAACGGATAAAGAAATTGTGGTACTTACGTACAATGCAGTATCACTCAGCAATGAAATCTATGTCATCACGCCCATAGCAGCATAATGAGTGGATTCAGGTACGATGATTCTAACTGAAATAAGTCACACAGAAAAGAAACATCGTAGGATATCACTAATACACGGAATGTAACCTTGGCTACACAGGAACTGCATTACAAAACAGAACAGGGTCTCAAATTTAGAAAACCAACTTATGCTTGCTTAAGGGGAAAGGTGAGTTGGGGTGCTGCATAAAACCAGAGATTGAAATGAGCACAGATAAAGTTCCTTAAGCCAAATATGGAATAGACAAGAGCTACTCCTTGCTCAACGAAATGGACTCAACACCCCATATTAAATGCCTAAGAGTGTACCTGACTAGGAAGTATCTTAAAACCTATGGATTGCTATGTCTCTGAAAGAGAATCAAGTGTGTGTACAGGGGCATAAACGCAGCAGTGATAGGATTGGAGAGGTTCGGTGAGCAAATGAAGACCCTTTGAAGTCATATTGCATGGTACCCATTCCACGGGTCTCAACTCTCCAGGTTTACGGTATTCTTCCTTCAGCTAAAACATGCATGTGGAACCCAGAGTATGATCAACCGTGTGATCGGGAGACGTGTTCCAATATGTCTCAGTTTCCGTCCCCTGGTACTCGGGTGCAACATTCCAGACGCTTTACTAACACTCTCCCGACTTGGAGAGTCAGTGCCTTTAACCTCCTGTTTGGCCCAGTTTGCAATTTCTGCGGAAGATGAACAGGAATAGGGAGAACCAATGACAGACTAGCTGGAGGTGTCTGGACGGGCAAATTTAACTCTCATTTCCCACCAGGAAGAGGAATTAACCAAAGGCTCAGTGTGCCGTGCCGGAACCAGATTAGGGCCTGAAGCCATCCTGCGGTGTTGCGGCCAGCTCACGAGAAAGCGACTTGAAGAAAGGAGCTCAGGGGCACTGTAATTCACAAACCTGCAGAGTTATAAATGACAGCTATCGTCCAAAAATATACTGAAGTAAGGCTGCCAAGAGGACTTGAAAGCGGGGCAGAATTGCAGGAAACCGATTTCAGGAGGTAGACTGGAATTGCATTGAAAGCATAGGAAAAGAGGCAGAACGTCCACAATGATGCACTTGGCCAAAAAGGGCGTATGCGTTTTTTCCTGAATATATTCAGGAAAAAACGCATACGCCCTTTTTGGCCAACCAAGCAAGCTTGCAAAGGAAATCTGCACTACAATGAAGTCTCACTTCTCCCCGGTCAAAAGGGCCATCTGAAAAAAGTGTAAAATCCAGAAAGGCAGGACAGGCCATGGAGAACTGGGAGCCTTGTTATGCTGATGGGCGGGATGTAAATTGCCAACAGCCACTCGGGAGAAGTGTATGGTGTTTCCTGAAACATCTAAAAAACAAAGCAACAGAGCCTAGGGCACTTCCACTTATGGTCCTATAGCTTAGGGAAATTAAAATCAAAAAGACACAGCCACCCCAAAGGTTGGGACGGCTCTGTTTACAAGAACCTGGTTTACGGTACAAGTTCAATATCGCAGAAAGTGAAAAATGGATAAAGAAGTTGTGGTACTTACGTACAATGCAGTATCACTCAGCAATGAAATCTATGTCATCAGGCCCGTAGCAGCATAATGAGTGGATTCAGGTATGATGATTCTAACTGAAATAAGTCACACAGGAAAAGAAACATCATAAGATATCACTAATACACGGAATGTAACCTTGGCTACACAGGAACTGAATTACAAAACAGAACAGGGTCTGAAATTTAGAAAACCAACTTATGCTTGCTTAAGGGGAAAGGTGAGTTGGGGTGCTGCATAAAACCAGAGATTGAAATGAGCACAGATAAAGTTCCTTAAGCCAAATATGGAATAGACAAGAGCTACTCCTTGCTCAACGAAATGGACTCAACACCCCATATTAAATGCCTAAGAGTGTACCTGACTAGGAAGTATCTTAAAACCTATGGATTGCTATGTCTCTGAAAGAGAATCAAGTGTGTGTACAGGGGCAAAAACGCAGCAGTGATAGGATTGGAGAGGTTCGGTGAGCAAATGAAGACCCTTTGAAGTCATATTGCATGGTACCCATTCCACGGGTCTCAACTCTCCAGGTTGAAGGGATTCTTCCTTCAGCTAAAACATGCATGTGGAACCCAGAGTATGATCAACCGTGTGATCGGGAGACGTGTTCCAATATGTGTCAGTTTTCGTCCCCTGGTACTCGGGTGCAACATTCCAGACGCTTTACTAACACTCTCCCGACTTGGAGAGTCAGTGCCTTTAACCTCCTGTTTGGCCCCGTTTGCAATTTCTGCGGAAGATGAACAGGAATAGGGAGAACCAATGACAGACTAGCTGGAGGTGTCTGGACGGGCAAATTTAACTCTCATTTCCCACCAGGAAGAGGAATTAACCAAAGGCTCAGCGTGCCGTGCCGGAACCAGATTAGGGCCTGAAGCCATCCTGCGGTGTTGCGGCCAGCTCACGAGAAAGCGAGTTGAAGAAAGGAGCTCAGGGGCACTGTAATTCACAAACCTGCAGAGTTATAAATGACAGCTATCGTCCAAAAATATACTGAAGTAAGGCTGCCAAGAGGACTTGAAAGCGGGGCAGAATTGCAGGAAACCGATTTCAGGAGGTAGACTGGAATTGCATTGAAAGCATAGGAAAAGAGGCAGAACGTCCACAATGATGCACTTGGCCAAAAAGGGCGTATGCGTTTTTTCCTGAATATATTCAGGAAAAAACGCATACGCCCTTTTTGGCCAAGCAAGCAAGGTTGCAAAGGAAATCTGCACTACAATGAAGTCTCACTTCCCCCCGGTCAAAAGGGCCATCTGAAAAAAGTGTAAAATCCAGAAAGGCAGGACAGGCCATGGAGAACTGGGAGCCTTGTTATGCTGATGGGCGGGATGTAAATTGCCAACAGCCACTCAGGAGAAGTGTATGGTGTTTCCTGAAACATCTAAAAAACAAAGCAACAGAGCCTAGGGCACTTCCACTTATGGTCCTATAGCTTAGGGAAATTAAAATCAAAAAGACACAGCCACCCCAAATGTTGGGACGGCTCTGTTTACAAGAACCTGGTTTACGGTACAAGTTCAATATCGCAGAAAGTGAAAAACGGATAAAGAAGTTGTGGTACTTACGTACAATGCAGTATCACTCAGCAATGAAATCTATGTCATCACGCCCATAGCAGCATAATGAGTGGATTCAGGTACGATGATTCTAACTGAAATAAGTCACACAGAAAAGAAACATCGTAGGATATCACTAATACACGGAATGTAACCTTGGCTACACAGGAACTGCATTACAAAACAGAACAGGGTCTCAAATTTAGAAACCCAACTTATGCTTGCTTAAGGGGAAAGGTGAGTTGGGGTGCTGCATAAAACCAGAGATTGAAATGAGCACAGATAAAGTTCCTTAAGCCAAATATGGAATAGACAAGAGCTACTCCTTGCTCAACGAAATGGACTCAACACCCCATATTAAATGCCTAAGTGTGTACCTGACTAGGAAGTACCTTAAAACCTATGGATTGCTATGTCTCTGAAAGAGAATCAAGTGTGTGTACAGGGGCATAAACGCAGCAGTGATAGGATTGGAGAGGTTCGGTGAGCAAATGAAGACCCTTTGAAGTCATATTGCATGGTACCCATTCCACGGGTCTCAACTCTCCAGGTTTAAGGTATTCTTCCTTCAGCTAAAACATGCATGTGGAACCCAGAGTATGATCAACCATGTGATCGGGAGACGTGTTCCAATATGTGTCAGTTTTCGTCCCCTGGTACTCGGGTGCAACATTCCAGACGCTTTACTAACACTCTCCCGACTTGGAGAGTCAGTGCCTTTAAACTCCTGTTTGGCCCAGTTTGCAATATCTGCGGAAGATGAACAGGAATAGGGAGAACCAATGAGAGACTAGCTGGAGGTTTCTGGACGGGCAAATTTAACTCTCATTTCCCACCAGGAAGAGGAATTAACCAAAGGCTCAGCGTGCCGTGCCGGAACCAGATTAGGGCCTGAAGCCATCCTGCGGTGTTGCGGCCAGCTCACGAGAAAGCGAGTTGAAGAAAGGAGCTCAGGGGCACTGTAATTCACAAACCTGCAGAGTTATAAATGACAGCTATCGTCCAAAAATATACTGAAGTAAGGCTGCCAAGAGGACTTGAAAGCGGGGCAGAATTGCAGGAAACCGATTTCAGGAGGTAGACTGGAATTGCATTTATAGCATAGGAAAAGAGGCAGAACGTCCACAATGATGCACTTGGCCAAAAAGGGCGTATGCGTTTTTTCCTGAATATATTCAGGAAAAAACGCATACGCCCTTTTTGGCCAACCAAGCAAGCTTGCAAAGGAAATCTGTACTACAGTGAAATCTCACTTCCCCCCGGTGAAAAGGGCCATCTGAAAAAAGTGTAAAATCCAGAAAGGCAGGACAGGCCATGGAGAACTGGGAGCCTTGTTATGCTGATGGGCGGGATGTAAATTGCCAACAGCCACTCGGGAGAAGTGTATGGTGTTTCCTGAAACATCTAAAAAACAAAGCAACAGAGCCTAGGGCACTTCCACTTATGCTCCTATAGCTTAGGGAAATTAAAATCAAAAAGACACAGCCACCCGAAAGGTTGGGACGGCTCTGTTTACAAGAACCTGGTTTACGGTACAAGTTCAATATCGCAGAAAGTGAAAAATGAATAAAGAAGTTGTGGTACTTACGTACAATGCAGTATCACTCAGCAATGAAATCTATGTCATCAGGCGTGTAGCAGCATAATGAGTGGATTCAGGTATGATGATTCTAACTGAAATAAGTCACACAGAAAAAGAAACATCATAAGATATCACTAATACACGGAATGTAAACTTGGCTACACAGGAACTGAATTACAAAACAGAAGAGGTTCTCAAATTTAGAAAACAAACTTATGCTTGCTTAAGGGGAAAGGTGAGTTGGGGTGCTGCATAAAACCAGAGATTGAAATGAGCACAGATAAAGTTCCTTAAGCCAAATATGGAATAGACAAGAGCTACTCCTTGCTCAACGAAATGGATTCAACACCCCATATTAAACACCTAAGAATGTACCTGACTAGGAAGTATCTTAAAACCTATGGATTGCTATGTCTCCAAAAGAGAATCAAGCGTGTGTGCAGGGGCATAAACGCAGCAGTGATAGGATTGGAGAGGTTCGGTGAGCAAATGAAGACCCTTTGAAGTCATATTGCATGGTACCCATTCCACGGGTCTCAACTCTCCAGGTTTAAGGTATTCTTCCTTCAGCTAAAACATGCATGTGGAACCCAGAGTATGATCAACCGTGTGATCGGGAGACGTGTTCCAATATGTGTCAGTTTTGGTCCCCTGGTACTCGGGTGCAACATTCCAGACGCTTTACTAACACTCTCCCGACTTGGAGAGTCAGTGCCTTTAACCTCCTGCTTGGCCCAGTTTGCAATTTCTGCGGAAGATGAACAGGAATAGGGAGAACCAATGACAGACCAGATGGAGGTGTCTGGATGGGCAAATTTAACTCTCATTTCGCACCAGGAAGAGGAATTAACCAAAGGCTCAGCATGCCGTGCCGGAACCAGATTAGGGCCTGAAGCCATCCTGCGGTGTTGCGGCCAGCTCACGAGAAAGCGAGTTGAAGAAAGGAGCTCAGGGGCACTGTAATTCACAAACCTGCAGAGTTATAAATGACAGCTATCGTCCAAAAATATACTGAAGTAAGGCTGCCAAGAGGACTTGAAAGCGGGGCAGAATTGCAGGAAACCGATTTCAGGAGGTAGACTGGAATTACATTTAAAGCATAGGAAAAGAGGCAGAACGTCCACAATGATGCACTTGGCCAAAAAGGGCGTATGCGTTTTTTCCTGAATATATTCAGGAAAAAACGCATACGCCCTTTTTGGCCAACCAAGCAAGCTTGCAAAGGAAATCTGCACTACAATGAAGTCTCACTTCCCCCCGGTCAAAAGGACCATCTGAAAAAAGTGTAAAATCCAGAAAGGCAGGACAGGCCATGGAGAACTGGGAGCCTTGTTATGCTGATGGGCGGGATGTCAATTGCCAACAGCCACTCGGGAGAAGTGTATGGTGTTTCCTGAAACATCTAAAAAACTAAGCAACAGAGCCTAGGGCACTTCCACTTATGGTCCTATAGCTTAGGGAAATTAAAATCAAAAGACACAGCCACCCCAAAGGTTGGGACGGCTCTGTTTACAAGAACCTGGTTTACGGTACAAGTTCAATATCGCAGAGAGTGAAAAATGGATAAAGAAGTTGTGGTACTTACGTACAATGCAATATCACTCAGCAATGAAATCTATGTCATCAGGCCCGTAGCAGCATAATGAGTGGATTCAGGTACGATGATTCTAACTGAAATAAGTCACAGAGAAAAAGAAACATCATAAGATATCACTAATACACGGAATGTAAACTTGGCTACACAGGAACTGAATTACAAAACAGAACAGGGTTTCAAATTTAGAAACCCAACTTATGCTTGCTTAAGGGGAAAGGTGAGTTGGGGTGCTGCATAAAACCAGAGATTGAAATGAGCACAGATAAAGTTCCTTAAGCCAAATATGGAATAGACAAGAGCTACTCCTTGCTCAACGAAATGGACTCAACACCCCATATTAAATGCCTAAGTGTGTACCTAACTAGGAAATATCTTAAAACCTATGGATTGCTATGTCTCCGAAAGAGAATCAAGCGTGTGTACAGGGGCATAAACGCAGCAGTGATAGGATTGGAGAAGTTCGGTGAGCAAATGAAGGCCCTTTGAAGTCATATTGCATGGTACCCATTCCACGGGTCTCAACTCTCCAGTTTTAAGGTATTCTTCCTTCAGCTAAAACATGCATGTGGAACCCAGAGTATGATCAACCGTGTGATCGGGAGACGTGTTCCAATATGTCTCAGGTTTCGTCCCCTGGTACTCGGGTGCAACATTCCAGACGCTTTACTAACACTCTCCCGACTTGGAGAGTCAGAGCCTTTAACCTCCTGTTTGGCCCAGTTTGCAATTTCTGCGGAAGATGAACAGGAATAGGGAGAACAAATGAGAGACTAGCTGGAGGTGTCTGGACGGGCAAATTTAACTCTCATTTCCCACCAGGAAGAGGAATTAACCAAAGGCTCAGCGTGCCGTGCCAGAACCAGATTAGGGCCTGAAGCCATCCTGCGGTGTTGTGGCCAGCTCACAAGAAAGCGACTTGAAGAAAGGAGCTCAGGGGCACTGTAATTCACAAACCTGCAGAGTTATAAATGACAGCTATCGTCCAAAAATATACTGAAGTAAGGCTGCCAAGAGGACTTGAAAGCGGGGCAGAATTGCAGGAAACCAATTTCAGGAGGTAGACTGGAATTGCATTGAAAGCATAGGAAAAGAGGCAGAACGTCCACAATGATGCACTTGGCCAAAAAGGGCGTATGCGTTTTTTCCTGAATATATTCAGGAAAAAACGCATACGCCCTTTTTGGCCAACCAAGCAAGCTTGCAAAGGAAATCTGCACTACAGTGAAGTCTCACTTCCCCCCGGTCAAAAGGGCCATCTGAAAAAAGTGTAAAATCCAGAAAGGCAGGACAGGCCATGGAGAACTGGGAGCCTTGTTATGCTGATGGGCGGGATGTAAATTGCCAACAGCCACTCGGGAGAAGTGTATGGTGTTTCCTGAAACATCTAAAAAACAAAGCAACAGAGCCTAGGGCACTTCCACTTATGGTCCTATAGCTTAGGGAAATTAAAATCAAAAGACACAGCCACCCCACAGGTTGGGACGGCTCTGTTTACAAGAACCTGGTTTACGGTACAAGTTCAATATCGCAGAAAGTGAAAAATGGATAAAGAAGTTGTGGTACTTACGTACAATGCAATATCACTCAGCAAGGAAATCTATGTCATCAGGCCCGTAGCAGCATAATGAGTGGATTCAGGTATGATGATTCTAACTGAAATAAGTCACACAGGAAAAGAAACATCATAAGATATCACTAATACACGGAATGTAAACTTGGCTACATAGGAACTGAATTACAAAACAGAACAGGGTCTCAAATTTAGAAAACCAACTTATGCTTGCTTAAGGGGAAAGGTGAGCTGGGGTGCTGCATAAAACCAGAGATTAAAATGAGCACAGATAAAGTTCCTTAAGCCAAATATGGAATAGACAAGAGCTACTCCTTGCTCAACGAAATGGATTCAACACCCCATATTAAACACCTAAGAATGTACCTGACTAGGAAGTATCTTAAAACGTATGGATTGCTATGTCTCCGAAAGAGAATCAAGCGTGTGTACAGGGGCATAAACGCAGCAGTGATAGGATTGGAGAGGTTCAGTGAGCAAATGAAGACCCTTTGAAGTCATATTGCATGGTACCCATTCCACGGGTCTCAACTCTCCAGGTTTAAGGTATTCTTCCTTCAGCTAAAACATGCATTTGGAAGCCAGAGTATGATCAACCGTGTGATCGGGAGACGTGTTCAAATATGTGTCAGTTTTCGTCCCCTGGTACTCGGGTGCAACATTCCAGACGCTTTACTAACACTCTCCCGACTTGGAGAGTCAGTGCCTTTAACCTCCTGTTTGGCCCAGTTTGCAATTTCTGCGGAAGATGAACAGGAATAGGCAGAACCAATGACAGACTAGATGGAGGTGTCTGGATGGGCAAATTTAACTCTCATTTCGCACCAGGAAGAGGAATTAACCAAAGGCTCAGCGTGCCATGCCAGAACCAGATTAGGGCCTGAAGGAATCCTGCGGTGTTGCGGCCAGCTCACGAGAAAGCGACTTGAAGAAAGGAGCTCAGGGGCACTCTAATTCACAAACCTGCAGAGTTATAAATGACAGCTATCGTACAAAAATATACTGAAGTAAGGCTGCCAAGAGGACTTGAAAGCGGTGCAGAATTGCAGGAAACCGATCTCAGGAGGTAGACTGGAATTGCATTGAAAGCATAGGAAAAGAGGCAGAACGTCCACAGTGATGCACTTGGCCAAAAAGGGCATATGCGTTTTTTCCTGAATAGATTCAGGAAAAAACGCATACGCCCTTTTTGGCCAACCAAGCAAGCTTGCAAAGGAAATCTGCACTACAGTGAAGTCTCACATCCCCCCGGTCAAAAGGGCCATCTGAAAAAAGTGTAAAATCCAGAAAGGCAGGACAGGCCATGGAGAACTGGGAGCCTTGTTATGCTGATGGGCGGGATGTAAATTGCCAACAGCCACTCGGGAGAAGTGTATGGTGTTTCCTGAAACATCTAAAAAACAAAGCAACAGAGCCTAGGGCACTTCCACTTATGGTCCTATAGCTTAGGGAAATTAAAATCAAAAAGACACAGCCACCCCAAAGGTTGGGACGGCTCTGTTTACAAGAACCTGGTTTACAGTACAAGTTCAATATCGCAGAAAGTGAAAAATGGATAAAGAAGTTGTGGTACTTACGTACAATGCAGTATCACTCAGCAATGAAATCTATGTCATCAGGCCCGTAGCAGCATAATGAGTGGATTCAGGTATGATGATTCTAACTGAAATAAGTCACACAGGAAAAGAAACATCATAAGATATCACTAATACACGGAATGTAAACTTGGCTACACGGGAACTGAATTACAAAACTGAACAGGTTCTCAAATTTAGAAAACAAACTTATGCTTGCTTAAGGGGAAAGGTGAGTTGGGGTGCTGCATAAAACCAGAGATTGAAATGAGCACAGATAAAGTTCCTTAAGCCAAATATGGAATAGACAAGAGCTACTCCTTGCTCAACGAAATGGACTCAACACCCCATATTAAATGCCTAAGAGTGTACCTGACTAGGAAGTATCTTAAAACCTATGGATTGCTATGTCTCTGAAAGAGAATCAAGTGTGTGTACAGGGGCATAAACGCAGCAGTGATAGGATTGGAGAGGTTCGGTGAGCAAATGAAGACCCTTTGAAGTCATATTGCATGGTACCCATTCCATGGGTCTCAACTCTCCAGGTTTAAGGTATTCTTCCTTCAGCTAAAACATGCATGTGGAACCCAGAGTATGATCAACCGTGTGATCGGGAGACGTGTTCCAATATGTGTCAGTTTTCGTCCCCTGGTACTCGGGTGCAACATTCCAGACGCTTTACTAACACTCTCCCGACTTGGAGAGTCAGTGCCTTTAACCTCCTGTTTGGCCCAGTTTGCAATTTCTGCGGAAGATGAACAGGAATAGGGAGAACCAATGACAGACCAGCTGGAGGTGTCTGGACGGGCAAATTTAACTCTCATTTCCCACCAGGAAGAGGAATTAACCAAAGGCTCAGCGTGCCGTGCCGGAACCAGATTAGGGCCTGAAGCCATCCTGCGGTGTTGCGGCCAGCTCACGAGAAAGCAAGTTGAAGAAAGGAGCTCAGGGGCACTGTAATTCACAAACCTGCAGAGTTATAAATGACAGCTATCGTCCAAAAATATACTGAAGTAAGGCTGCCAAGAGGACTTGAAAGCGGGTCAGAATTGCAGGAAACCGATTTCAGGAGGTAGACTGGAATTGCATTGAAAGCATAGGAAAAGAGTCAGAACGTCCACAATGATGCACTTGGCCAAAAAGGGCGTATGCGTTTTTTCCTGAATATATTCAGGAAAAAACTCATACGCCCTTTTTGGCCAACCAAGCAAGCTTGCAAAGGAAATCTGCACTACAATGAAGTCTCACATCCCCCGGTCAAAAGGGCCATCTGAAAAAAGTGTAAAATCCAGAAAGGCAGGACAGGCCATGGAGAACTGGGAGCCTTGTTATGCTGATGGGCGGGATGTAAATTGCCAACAGCCACTCGGGAGAAGTGTATGGTGTTTCCTGAAACATCTAAAAAACAAAGCAACAGAGCCTAGGGCACTTACACTTATGGTCTTATAGCTTAGGGAAATTAAAATCAAAAGACATAGCCACCCCAAAGGTTGGGACGGCTCTGTTTACAAGAACCTGGTTTACGGTACAAGTTCAATATCGCAGAAAGTGAAAAATGGATAAAGAAGTTGTGGTACTTACGTACAATGCAATATCACTCAGCAATGAAATCTATGTCATCAGGCCCGTAGCAGCATAATGAGTGGATTCAGGTACAATGATTCTAACTGAAATGAGTCACACAGAAAAAGAAACATCATAAGATATCACTAATACACGGAATGTAACCTTGGCTACATAGGAACTGAATTACAAAACAGAACAGGGTCTCAAATTTAGAAAACCAACTTATGCTTGCTTAAGGGGAAAGGTGAGTTGGGGTGCTGCATAAAACCAGAGATTGAAATGAGCACAGATAAAGTTCCTTAAGCCAAATATGGAATAGACAAGAGCTACTCCTTGCTCAACGAAATGGACTCAACACCCCATATTAAATGCCTAAGAGTGTACCTGACTAGGAAGTATCTTAAAACCTATGGATTGCTATGTCTCTGAAAGAGAATCAAGCGTGTGTACAGGGGCATAAACGCAGCAGTGATAGGATTGGAGAGGTTCGGTGAGCAAATGAAGACCCTTTGAAGTCATATTGCATGGTACCCATTCCACGGGTCTCAACTCTCCAGGTTTAAGGTATTCTTCCTTCAGCTAAAACATGCATTTGGAACCCAGAGTATGATCAACCGTGTGATCGGGAGACGTGTTCCAATATGTGTCAGTTTTGGTCCCCTGGTACTCGGGTGCAACATTCCAGACGCTTTACTAACACTCTCCCGACTTGGAGAGTCAGTGCCTTTAACCTCCTGTTTGGCCCAGTTTGCAATTTCTGCGGAAGATGAACAGGAATAGGGAGAACCAATGACAGACTAGATGGAGGTGTCTGGACGGGCAAATTTAACTCTCATTTCCCACCAGGAAGAGGAATTAGCCAAAGGCTCAGCGTGCCGTGCCGGAACCAGATTAGGGCCTGAAGCCATCCTGCAGTGTTGCGGCCAGCTCACGAGAAAGCGAGTTGAAGAAAGGAGCTCAGGGGCACTGTAATTCACAAACCTGCAGAGTTATAAATGACAGCTATCGTCCAAAAATATACTGAAGTAAGGCTGCCAAGAGGACTTGAAAGCGGGGCAGAATTGCAGGAAACCAATTTCAGGAGGTAGACTGGAATTGCATTTAAAGCATAGGAAAAGAGGCAGAACGTCCACAATGATGCACTTGGCCAAAAAGGGTGTATGCGTTTTTTCCTGAATATATTCAGGAAAAAACGCATACGCCCTTTTTGGCCAACCAAGCAAGCTTGCAAAGGAAATCTGCACTACAATGAAGTCTCACTTCCCCCCGGTCAAAAGGGCCATCTGAAAAAAGTGTAAAATGCAGAAAGGCAGGACAGGCCATGGAGAACTGGGAGCCTTGTTATGCTGATGGGCGGGATGTAAATTGCCAACAGCCACTCGGGAGAAGTGTATGGTGTTTCCTGAAACATCTAAAAAACAAAGCAACAGAGCCTAGGGCACTTCCACTTATGGTCCTATAGCTTAGGGAAATTAAAATCAAAAAGACACAGCCACCCCAAAGGTTGGGACGGCTCTGTTTACAAGAACCTGGTTTACGGTACAAGTTCAATATCGCAGAAAGTGAAAAATGGATAAAGAAGTTGTGGTACTTACGTACAATGCAGTATCACTCAGCAATGAAATCTATGTCATCAGGCCCGTAGCAGCATAATGAGTGGATTCAGGTATGATGATTCTAACTGAAATAAGTCACACAGGAAAAGAAACATCATAAGATATCACTAATACACGGAATGTAACCTTGGCTACACAGGAACTGAATTACAAAACAGAACAGGGTCTCAAATTTAGAAAACCAACTTATGCTTGCTTAAGGGGAAAGGTGAGTTGGGGTGCTGCATAAAACCAGAGATTGAAATGAGCACAGATAAAGTTCCTTAAGCCAAATATGGAATAGACAAGAGCTACTCATTGCTCAACGAAATGGATTCAACACCCCATATTAAACACCTAAGAATGTACCTGACTAGGAAGTATCTTAAAACCTATGGATTGCTATGTCTCCGAAAGAGAATCAAGCGTGTGTGCAGGGGCATAATAGCAGCAGTGATAGGATTGGAGAGGTTCCGTGAGCAAATGAAGACCCTTTGAAGTCATATTGCATGGTACCCATTCCACGGGTCTCAACTCTCCAGGTTTAAGGTATTCTTCCTTCAGCTAAAACATGCATTTGGAAGCCAGAGTATGATCAACCGTGTGATCGGGAGACGTGTTCCAATATGTGTCAGTTTTCGTCCCCTGGTACTCGGGTGCAACATTCCAGACGCTTTACTAACACTCTCCCGACTTGGAGAGTCAGTGCCTTTAACCTCCTGTTTGGCCCAGTTTGCAATTTCTGCGGAAGATGAACAGGAATAGGCAGAACCAATGACAGACTAGCTGGAGGTGTCTGGACGGGCAAATTTAACTCTCATTTCCCACCAGGAAGAGGAATTAACCAAAGGCTCAGCGTGCCGTGCCGGAACCAGATTAGGGCCTGAAGCCATCCTGCGGTGTTGCGGCCAGCTCACAAGAAAGCGACTTGAAGAAAGGAGCTCAGGGGCACTGTAATTCACAAACCTGCAGAGTTATAAATGACAGCTATCGTCCAAAAATATACTGAAGTAAGGCTGCCAAGAGGACTTGAAAGCGGGGCAGAATTGCAGGAAACCGATTTCAGGAGGTAGACTGGAATTGCATTTAAAGCATAGGAAAAGAGGCAGAACGTCCACAATGATGCACTTGGCCAAAAAGGGCGTATGCGTTTTTTCCTGAATATATTCAGGAAAAAACGCATACGTCCTTTTTGGCCAACCAAGCAAGCTTGCAAAGGAAATCTGCACTACAATGAAGTCTCACTTCCCCCCGATCCAAAGGGCCATCTGAAAAAAGTGTAAAATCCAGAAAGGCAGGACAGGCCATGGAGAACTGGGAGCCTTGTTATGCTGATGGGCGGGATGTAAATTGCCAACAGCCACTCGGGAGAAGTGTATGGTGTTTCCTGAAACATCTAAAAAACAAAGCAACAGAGCCTAGGGCACTTCCACTTATGGTCCTATAGCTTAGGGAAATTAAAATCAAAAAGACACAGCCACCCCAAAGGTTGGGACGGCTCTGTTTACAAGAACCTGGTTTACGGTACAAGTTCAATATCGCAGAAAGTGAAAAATGGATAAAGAAGTTGTGGTACTTACGTACAATGCAGTATCACTCAGCAATGAAATCTATGTCATCAGGCCCGTAGCAGCATAATGAGTGGATTCAGGTATGATGATTCTAACTGAAATAAGTCACACAGGAAAAGAAACATCATAAGATATCACTAATACACGGAATGTAACCTTGGCTACACAGGAACTGAATTACAAAACAGAACAGGGTCTCAAATTTAGAAAACCAACTTATGCTTGCTTAAGGGGAAAGGTGAGTTGGGGTGCTGCATAAAACCAGAGATTGAAATGAGCACAGATAAAATTCCTTAAGCCAAATATGGAATAGACAAGAGCTACTCCTTGCTCAGCGAAATGGACTCAACACCCCATATTAAACGCCTAAGAGTGTACCTGACTAGGAAGTATCTTAAAACCTATGGATTGCTATGTCTCTGAAAGAGAATCAAGCGTGTGTACAGGGGCATAAACGCAGCAGTGATAGGATTGGAGAAGTTCGATGAGCAAATGAAGACCCTTTGAAGTCATATTGCATGGTACCCATTCCATGGGTCTCAACTCTCCAGGTTTAAGGTATTCTTCCTTCAGCTAAAACATGCATTTGGAAGCCAGAGTATGATCAACCGTGTGATCGGGAGACGTGTTCCAATATGTGTCAGTTTTGGTGCCCTGGTACTCGGGTGCAACATTCCAGACGGTTTACTAACACTCTCCCGACTTGGAGAGTCAGTGCCTTTAACCTCCTGTTTGGCCCTGTTTGCAATTTCTGCGGAAGATGAACAGGAATAGGGAGAACCAATGACAGACTAGCTGGAGGTGTCTGGACGGGCAAATTTAACTCTCATTTCCCACCAGGAAGAGGAATTAACCAAAGGCTCAGCGTGCCGTGCCGGAACCAGATTAGGGCCTGAAGCCATCCTGCGGTGTTGTGGCCAGCTCACGAGAAAGCGAGTTGAAGAAAGGAGCTCAGGGGCACTGTAATTCACAAACCTGCAGAGTTATAAATGACAGCTATCGTCCAAAAATATACTGAAGTAAGGCTGCCAAGAGGACTTGAAAGCGGGGCAGAATTGCAGGAAACCGATTTCAGGAGGTAGCCTGGAATTGCATTTAAAGCATAGGAAAAGAGGCAGAACGTCCACAATGATGCACTTGGCCAAAAAGGGCGTATGCGTTTTTTCCTGAATATATTCAGGAAAAAACGCATACGCCCTTTTTGGCCAACCAAGCAAGCTTGCAAAGGAAATCTGCACTACAATGAAGTCTCACTTCCCCCCGGCCAAAAGGGCCATCTGAAAAAAGTGTAAAATCCAGAAAGGCAGGACAGGCCATGGAGAACTGGGAGCCTTGTTATGCTGATGGGCGGGATGTAAATTGCCAACAGCCACTCGGGAGAAGTGTATGGTGTTTCCTGAAACATCTAAAAAACAAAGCAACAGAGCCTAGGGCACTTCCACTTATGGTCCTATAGCTTAGGGAAATTAAAATCAAAAAGACACAGCCACCCCAAAGGTTGGGACGGCTCTGTTTACAAGAACCTGGTTTACGGTACAAGATCAATATTGCAGAAAGTGAAAAATGGATAAAGAAGTTGTGGTACTTACGTACAATGCAATATCACTCAGCAATGAAATCTATGTCATCAGGCCCGTAGCAGCATAATGAGTGGATTCAGGTATGATGATTCTAACTGAAATAAGTCACACAGGAAAAGAAACATCATAAGATATCACTAATACACGGAATGTAAACTTGGCTACATAGGAACTGAATTACAAAACAGAACAGGGTCTCAAATTTAGAAAACCAACTTATGCTTGCTTAAGGGGAAAGGTGAGTTGGGGTGCTGCATAAAACCAGAGATTGAAATGAGCACAGATAAAGTTCCTTAAGCCAAATATGGAATAGACAAGAGCTACTCCTTGCTCAACGAAATGGATTCAACACCCCATATTAAACACCTAAGAATGTACCTGACTAGGAAGTATCTTAAAACCTATGGATTGCTATGTCTCCGAAAGAGAATCAAGCGTGTGTGCAGGGGCATAAACGCAGCAGTGATAGGATTGGAGAGGTTCGGTGAGCAAATGAAGACCCTTTGAAGTCATATTGCATGGTACCCATTCCACGGGTCTCAACTCTCCAGGTTTAAGGTATTCTTCCTTCAGCTAAAACATGCATGTGGAACCCAGAGTATGATCAACCGTGTGATCGGGAGACGTGTTCCACTATGTCTCAGTTTTCGTCCCCTGGTACTCGGGTGCAACATTCCAGACGCTTTACTAACACTCTCCGGACTTGGAGAGTCAGTGCCTTTAACCTCCTGTTTGGCCCAGTTTGCAATTTCTGCGGAAGATGAACAGGAATAGGGAGAACCAATGACAGACTAGCTGGAGGTGTCTGGACGGGCAAATTTAACTCTCATTTCCCACCAGGAAGAGGAATTAACCAAAGGCTCAGCGTGCCGTGCCGGAACCAGATTAGGGCCTGAAGCCATCCTGCGGTGTTGCGGCCAGCTCACGAGAAAGCGAGTTGAAGAAAGGAGCTCAGGGGCACTGTAATTCACAAACCTGCAGAGTTATAAATGACAGCTATCGTCCAAAAATATACTGAAGTAAGGCTGCCAAGAGGACTTGAAAGCGGGGCAGAATTGCAGGAAACCGATTTCAGGAGGTAGCCTGGAATTGCATTTAAAGCATAGGAAAAGAGGCAGAACGTCCACAATGATGCACTTGGCCAAAAAGGGCATATGCGTTTTTTCCTGAATATATTCAGGAAAAAACGCATACGCCCTTTTTGGCCAACCAAGCAAGCTTGCAAAGGAAATCTGCACTACAATGAAGTCTCACTTCCCCCCGGCCAAAAGGGCCATCTGAAAAAAGTGTAAAATCCAGAAAGGCAGGACAGGCCATGGAGAACTGGGAGCCTTGTTATGCTGATGGGCGGGATGTAAATTGCCAACAGCCACTCGGGAGAAGTGTATGGTGTTTCCTGAAACATCTAAAAAACAAAGCAACAGAGCCTAGGGCACTTCCACTTATGGTCCTATAGCTTAGGGAAATTAAAATCAAAAAGACACAGCCACCCCAAAGGTTGGGACGGCTCTGTTTACAAGAACCTGGTTTACGGTACAAGTTCAATATTGCAGAAAGTGAAAAATGGATAAAGAAGTTGTGGTACTTACGTACAATGCAATATCACTCAGCAATGAAATCTATGTCATCAGGCCCGTAGCAGCATAATGAGTGGATTCAGGTATGATGATTCTAACTGAAATAAGTCACACAGGAAAAGAAACATCATAAGATATCACTAATACACGGAATGTAAACTTGGCTACATAGGAACTGAATTACAAAACAGAACAGGGTCTCAAATTTAGAAAACCAACTTATGCTTGCTTAAGGGGAAAGGTGAGTTGGGGTGCTGCATAAAACCAGAGATTGAAATGAGCACAGATAAAGTTCCTTAAGCCAAATATGGAATAGACAAGAGCTACTCCTTGCTCAACGAAATGGATTCAACACCCCATATTAAACACCTAAGAATGTACCTGACTAGGAAGTATCTTAAAACCTATGGATTGCTATGTCTCCGAAAGAGAATCAAGCGTGTGTGCAGGGGCATAAACGCAGCAGTGATAGGATTGGAGAGGTTCAGTGAGCAAATGAAGACCCTTTGAAGTCATATTGCATGGTACCCATTCCACGGGTCTCAACTCTCCAGGTTTAAGGTATTCTTCCTTCAGCTAAAACATGCATGTGGAACCCAGAGTATGATCAACCGTGTGATCGGGAGACGTGTTCCACTATGTCTCAGTTTTCGTCCCCTGGTACTCGGGTGCAACATTCCAGACGCTTTACTAACACTCTCCCGACTTGGAGAGTCAGTGCCTTTAACCTCCTGTTTGGCCCAGTTTGCAATTTCTGCGGAAGATGAACAGGAATAGGGAGAACCAATGACAGACTAGCTGGAGGTGTCTGGACGGGCAAATTTAACTCTCATTTCCCACCAGGAAGAGGAATTAA
This sequence comes from Lagenorhynchus albirostris, assembly GCF_949774975.1. Taxonomy (NCBI): domain Eukaryota; kingdom Metazoa; phylum Chordata; class Mammalia; order Artiodactyla; family Delphinidae; genus Lagenorhynchus; species Lagenorhynchus albirostris. The sequence continues at coordinate 57,752,778 of NC_083098.1, read as the reverse complement.
CCAAAGGCTCAGCGTGCCGTGCCGGAACCAGATTAGGGCCTGAAGCCATCCTGCGGTGTTGCGGCCAGCTCACGAGAAAGCGAGTTGAAGAAAGGAGCTCAGGGGCACTGTAATTCACAAACCTGCAGAGTTATAAATGACAGCTATCGTCCAAAAATATACTGAAGTAAGGCTGCCAAGAGGACTTGAAAGCGGGGCAGAATTGCAGGAAACCGATTTCAGGAGGTAGACTGGAATTGCATTGAAAGCATAGGAAAAGAGGCAGAACGTCCACAATGATGCACTTGGCCAAAAAGGGCGTATGCGTTTTTTCCTGAATATATTCAGGAAAAAACGCATACGCCCTTTTTGGCCAACCAAGCAAGCTTGCAAAGGAAATCTGCACTACAATGAAGTCTCACTTCCCCCCGGTCAAAAGGGCCATCTGAAAAAAGTGTAAAATCCAGAAAGGCAGGACAGGCCATGGAGAACTGGGAGCCTTGTTATGCTGATGGGCGGGATGTCAATTGCCAACAGCCACTCTGGAGAAGTGTATGGTGTTTCCTGAAACATCTAAAAAACAAAGCAACAGAGCCTAGGGCATTTCCACTTATGGTCCTATAGCTTAGGGAAATTAAAATCAAAAAGACACAGCCACCCCAAAGGTTGGGACGGCTCTGTTTACAAGAACCTGGTTTACGGTACAAGTTCAATATCGCAGAAAGTGAAAAATGGATAAAGAAGTTGTGGTACTTACGTACAATACAGTATCACTCAGCAATGAAATCTATGTCATCAGGCCCGTAGCAGCATAATGAGTGGATTCAGGTATGATGATTCTAACTGAAATAAGTCACACAGGAAAAGAAACATCATAAGATATCACTAATACACGGAATGTAACCTTGGCTACACAGGAACTGAATTACAAAACAGAACAGGGTCTCAAATTTAGAAAACCAACTTATGCTTGCTTAAGGGGAAAGGTGAGTTGGGGTGCTGCATAAAACCAGAGATTGAAATGAGCACAGATAAAGTTCCTTAAGCCAAATATGGAATAGACAAGAGCTACTCCTTGCTCAACGAAATGGACTCAACACCCCATATTAAATGCCTAAGAGTGTACCTGACTAGGAAGTATCTTAAAACCTATGGATTGCTATGTCTCTGAAAGAGAATCAAGCGTGTGTACAGGGGCATAAACGCAGCACTGATAGGATTGGAGAAGTTCGGTGAGCAAATGAAGACCCTTTGAAGTCATATTGCATGGTACCCATTCCATGGGTCTCAACTCTCCAGGTTTAAGGTATTCTTCCTTCAGCTAAAACATGCATGTGGAACCCAGAGTATGATCAACCATGTGATCGGGAGACGTGTTCCAATATGTGTCAGTTTTCGTCCCCTGGTACTCGGGTGCAACATTCCAGACGCTTTACTAACACTCTCCCGACTTGGAGAGTCAGTGCCTTTAACCTCCTGTTTGGCCCAGTTTGCAATTTCTGCAGAAGATGAACAGGAATAGGGAGAACCAATGACAGAGTAGCTGGAGGTGTCTGGACGGGCAAATTTAACTCTCATTTCCCACCAGGAAGAGGAATTAACCAAAGGCTCAGCGTGCCGTGCCGGAACCAGATTAGGGCCTGAAGCCATCCTGCGGTGTTGCGGCCAGCTCACGAGAAAGCGAGTTGAAGAAAGGAGCTCAGGGGCACTGTAATTCACAAACCTGCAGAGTTATAAATGACAGCTATCGTCCAAAAATATACTGAAGTAAGGCTGCCAAGAGGACTTGAAAGCGGGGCAGAATTGCAGGAAACCGATTTCAGGAGGTAGCCTGGAATTGCATTTAAAGCATAGGAAAAGAGGCAGAACGTCCACAATGATGCACTTGGCCAAAAAGGGCGTATGCGTTTTTTCCTGAATATATTCAGGAAAAAACACATACGCCCTTTTTGGCCAACCAAGCAAGCTTGCAAAGGAAATCTGCACTACAATGAAGTCTCACTTCCCCCCGGTCAAAAGGGCCATCTGAAAAAAGTGTAAAATCCAGAAAGGCAGGACAGGCCATGGAGAACTGGGAGCCTTGTTATGCTGATGGGCGGGATGTAAATTGCCAACAGCCACTCGGGAGAAGTGTATGGTGTTTCCTGAAACATCTAAAAAACAAAGCAACAGAGCCTAGGGCACTTCCACTTATGGTCCTATAGCTTAGGGAAATTAAAATCAAAAAGACACAGCCACCCCAAAGGTTGGGACGGCTCTGTTTACAAGAACCTGGTTTACGGTACAAGTTCAATATCGCAGAAAGTGAAAAATGGATAAAGAAGTTGTGGTACTTACGTACAATGCAATATCACTCAGCAATGAAATCTATGTCATCAGGCCCGTAGCAGCATAATGAGTGGATTCAGGTACGATGATTCTAACTGAAATAAGTCACACAGGAAAAGAAACATCATAAGATATCACTAATACACGGAATGTAAACTTGGCTACATAGGAACTGAATTACAAAACAGAACAGGGTCTCAAATTTAGAAAACCAACTTATGCTTGCTTAAGGGGAAAGGTGAGTTGGGGTGCTGCATAAAACCAGAGATTGAAATGAGCACAGATAAAGTTCCTTAAGCCAAATATGGAATAGACAAGAGCTACTCCTTGCTCAACGAAATGGATTCAACACCCCATATTAAACACCTAAGAATGTACCTGACTAGGAAGTATCTTAAAACCTATGGATTGCTATGTCTCCGAAAGAGAATCAAGCGTGTGTGCAGGGGCATAAACGCAGCAGTGATAGGACTGGAGAGGTTCAGTGAGCAAATGAAGACCCTTTGAAATCATATTGCATGGTACCCATTCCACGGGTCTCAACTCTCCAGGTTTAAGGTATTCTTCCTTCAGCTAAAACATGCATTTGGAAGCCAGAGTATGATCAACCGTGTGATCGGGAGACGTGTTCCAATATGTGTCAGTTTTCGTCCCCTGGTACTCGGGTGCAACATTCCAGACGCTTTACTAACACTCTCCCGACTTGGAGAGTCAGTGCCTTTAACCTCCTGTTTGGCCCAGATTGCAATTTCTGCGGAAGATGAACAGGAATAGGGAGAACCAATGACAGACTAGCTGGAGGTGTCTGGACGGGCAAATTTAACTCTCATTTCCCACCAGGAAGAGGAATTAACCAAAGGCTCAGCGTGCCGTGCCGGAACCAGATTAGGGCCTGAAGCCATACTGCGGTGATGTGGCCAGCTCACGAGAAAGCGAGTTGAAGAAAGGAGCTCAGGGGCACTGTAATTCACAAACCTGCAGAGTTATAAATGACAGCTATCGTCCAAAAATATACTGAAGTAAGGCTGCCAAGAGGACTTGAAAGCGGGGCAGAATTGCAGGAAACCGATCTCAGGAGGTAGACTGGAATTGCATTGAAAGCATAGGAAAAGAGGCAGAACGTCCACAATGATGCACTTGGCCAAAAAGGGCGTATGCGTTTTTTCCTGAATATATTCAGGAAAAAACACATACGCCCTTTTTGGCCAACCAAGCAAGCTTGCAAAGGAAATCTGCACTACAATGAAGTCTCACTTCCCCCCGGTCAAAAGGGCCATCTGAAAAAAGTGTAAAATCCAGAAAGGCAGGACAGGCCATGGAGAACTGGGAGCCTTGTTATGCTGATGGGCGGGATGTAAATTGCCAACAGCCACTCGGGAGAAGTGTATGGTGTTTCCTGAAACATCTAAAAAACAAAGCAACAGAGCCTAGGGCACTTCCACTTATGGTCCTATAGCTTAGGGAAATTAAAATCAAAAAGACACAGCCACCCCAAAGGTTGGGACGGCTCTGTTTACAAGAACCTGGTTTACGGTACAAGTTCAATATCGCAGAAAGTGAAAAATGGATAAAGAAGTTGTGGTACTTACGTACAATGCAATATCACTCAGCAATGAAATCTATGTCATCAGGCCCGTAGCTGCATAATGAGTGCATTCAGGTATGATGATTCTAACTGAAATAAGTCACACAGGAAAAGAACCATCATAAGATATCACTAATACACGGAATGTAAACTTGGCTACATAGGAACTGAATTACAAAACAGAACAGGGTCTCAAATTTAGAAAACCAACTTATGCTTGCTTAAGGGGAAAGGTGAGTTGGGGTGCTGCATAAAACCAGAGATTGAAATGAGCACAGATAAAGTTCCTTAAGCCAAATATGGAATAGACAAGAGCTACTCCTTGCTCAACGAAATGGATTCAACACCCCATATTAAACACCTAAGAATGTACCTGACTAGGAAGTATCTTAAAACCTATGGATTGCTATGTCTCCGAAAGAGAATCAAGCGTGTGTGCAGGGGCATAAACGCAGCAGTGATAGGATTGGAGAGGTTCAGTGAGCAAATGAAGACCCTTTGAAGTCATATTGCATGGTACCCATTCCACGGGTCTCAACTCTCCAGGTTTAAGGTATTCTTCCTTCAGCTAAAACATGGATTTGGAAGCCAGAGTATGATCAACCGTGTGATCGGGAGACGTGTTCCAATATGTGTCAGTTTTCGTCCCCTGGTACTCGGGTGCAACATTCCAGACGCTTTACTAACACTCTCCCGACTTGGAGAGTCAGTGCCTTTAACCTCCTGTTTGGCCCAGTTTGCAATTTCTGCGGAAGATGAACAGGAATAGGGAGAACCAATGACAGACTAGATGGAGGTGTCTGGATGGGCAAATTTAACTCTCATTTCACACCAGGAAGAGGAATTAACCAAAGGCTCAGCGTGCCGTGCCGGAACCAGATGAGGGCCTGAAGCCATCCTGCGGTGTTGCAGCCAGCTCACGAGAAAGCGACTTGAAGAAAGGAGCTCAGGGGCACTGTAATTCACAAACCTGCAGAGTTATAAATGACAGCTATCGTCCAAAAATATACTGAAGTAAGGCTGCCAAGAGGACTTGAAAGCGGGGCAGAATTGCAGGAAACCGATCTCAGGAGGTAGACTGGAATTGCATTTAAAGCATAGGAAAAGAGGCAGAACGTCCACAATGATGCACTTGGCCAAAAAGAGAGTATGCGTTTTTTCCTGAATATATTCAGGAAAAAACACATACGCCCTTTTTGGCCAACCAAGCAAGCTTGCAAAGGAAATCTGCACTACAATGAAGTCTCACTTCCCCCCGGTCAAAAGGGCCATCTGAAAAAAGTGTAAAATCCAGAAAGGCAGGACAGGCCATGGAGAACTGGGAGCCTTGTTATGCTGATGGGCGGGATGTAAATTGCCAACAGCCACTCGGGAGAAGTGTATGGTGTTTCCTGAAACATCTAAAAAACAAAGCAACAGAGCCTAGGGCACTTCCACTTATGGTCCTATAGCTTAGGGAAATTAAAATCAAAAAGACACAGCCACCCCAAAGGTTGGGACGGCTCTGTTTACAAGAACCTGGTTTACGGTACAAGTTCAATATCGCAGAAAGTGAAAAATGGATAAAGAAGTTGTGGTACTTACGTACAATGCAATATCACTCAGCAATGAAATCTATGTCATCAGGCCCGTAGCTGCATAATGAGTGCATTCAGGTATGATGATTCTAACTGAAATAAGTCACACAGGAAAAGAAACATCATAAGATATCACTAATACACGGAATGTAAACTTGGCTACAGAGGAACTGAATTACAAAACAGAACAGGGTCTCAAATTTAGAAAACCAACTTATGCTTGCTTAAGGGGAAAGGTGAGTTGGGGTGCTGCATAAAACCAGAGATTGAAATGAGCACAGATAAAGTTCCTTAAGCCAAATATGGAATAGACAAGAGCTACTCCTTGCTCAACGAAATGGATTCAACACCCCATATTAAACACCTAAGAATGTACCTGACTAGGAAGTATCTTAAAACCTATGGATTGCTATGTCTCCGAAAGAGAATCAAGCGTGTGTGCAGGGGCATAAACGCAGCAGTGATAGGATTGGAGAGGTTCAGTGAGCAAATGAAGACCCTTTGAAGTCATATTGCATGGTACCCATTCCACGGGTCTCAACTCTCCAGGTTTAAGGTATTCTTCCTTCAGCTAAAACATGCATTTGGAAGCCAGAGTATGATCAACCGTGTGATCGGGAGACGTGTTCCAATATGTGTCAGTTTTCGTCCCCTGGTACTCGGGTGCAACATTCCAGACGCTTTACTAACACTCTCCCGACTTGGAGAGTCAGTGCCTTTAACCTCCTGTTTGGCCCAGATTGCAATTTCTGCGGAAGATGAACAGGAATAGGGAGAACCAATGACAGACTAGCTGGAGGTGTCTGGACGGGCAAATTTAACTCTCATTTCCCACCAGGAAGAGGAATTAACCAAAGGCTCAGCGTGCCGTGCCGGAACTAGATTAGGGCCTGAAGCCATCCTGCGGTGATGTGGCCAGCTCACGAGAAAGCGAGTTGAAGAAAGGAGCTCAGGGGCACTGTAATTCACAAACCTGCAGAGTTATAAATGACAGCTATCGTCCAAAAATATACTGAAGTAAGGCTGCCAAGAGGACTTGAAAGCGGGGCAGAATTGCAGGAAACCGATCTCAGGAGGTAGACTGGAATTGCATTGAAAGCATAGGAAAAGAGGCAGAACGTCCACAATGATGCACTTGGCCAAAAAGGGCGTATGCGTTTTTTCCTGAATATATTCAGGAAAAAACACATACGCCCTTTTTGGCCAACCAAGCAAGCTTGCAAAGGAAATCTGCACTACAATGAAGTCTCACTTCCCCCCGGTCAAAAGGGCCATCTGAAAAAAGTGTAAAATCCAGAAAGGCAGGACAGGCCATGGAGAACTGGGAGCCTTGTTATGCTGATGGGCGGGATGTAAATTGCCAACAGCCACTCGGGAGAAGTGTATGGTGTTTCCTGAAACATCTAAAAAACAAAGCAACAGAGCCTAGGGCACTTCCACTTATGGTCCTATAGCTTAGGGAAATTAAAATCAAAAAGACACAGCCACCCCAAAGGTTGGGACGGCTCTGTTTACAAGAAACTGGTTTACGGTACAAGTTCAATATCGCAGAAAGTGAAAAATGGATAAAGAAGTTGTGGTACTTACGTACAATGCAGTATCACTCAGCAATGAAATCTATGTCATCAGGCCCGTAGCAGCATAATGAGTGGATTCAGGGATGATGATTCTAACTGAAATAAGTCACACAGAAAAAGAAACATCATAAGATATCACTAATACACGGAATGTAAACTTGGCTACACAGGAACTGAATTACAAAACAGAACAGGGTCTCAAATTTAGAAACCCAACTTATGCTTGCTTAAGGGGAAAGGTGAGTTGGGGTGCTGCATAAAACCAGAGATTGAAATGAGAACAGATAAAGTTCCTTAAGCCAAATATGGAATAGACAAGAGCTACTCCTTGCTCAACGAAATGGATTCAACACCCCATATTACACACCTAAGAATATACCTGACTAGGAAGTATCTTAAAACCTATGGATTGCTATGTCTCCGAAAGAGAATCAAGCGTGTGTACAGGGGCATAAACGCAGCAGTGATAGGATTGGAGAGGTTCGGTGAGCAAATGAAGACCCTTTGAAGACATATTGCATGGTACCCATTCCACGGGTCTCAACTCTCCAGGTTTAAGGTATTCTTCCTTCAACTAAAACATGCATGTGGAACCCAGAGTATGATCAACCGTGTGATCGGGAGACGTGTTCCAATATGTGTCAGTTTTCGTCCCCTGGTACTCGTTTGCAACATTCCAGATGCTTTACTAACACACTCCCGACTTGGAGAGTCAGTGCCTTTAACCTCCTGTTTGGCCCAGTTTGCAATTTCTGCGGAAGATGAACAGGAATAGGGAGAACCAATGACAGACTAGCTGGAGGTGTCTGGACGGGCAAATTTAACTCTCATTTCCCACCAGGAAGAGGAATTAACCAAAGGCTCAGCGTGCCGTGCCGGAACCAGATTAGGGCCTGAAGCCATCCTGCAGTGTTGCGGCCAGCTCACGAGAAAGCGAGTTGAAGAAAGGAGCTCAGGGGCACTGTAATTCACAAACCTGCAGAGTTATAAATGACAGCTATCGTCCAAAAATATACTGAAGTAAGGCTGCCAAGAGGACTTGAAAGCGGGGCAGAATTGCAGGAAACCGATTTCAGGAGGTAGACTGGAATTGCATTGAAAGCATAGGAAAAGAGGCAGAACGTCCACAATGATGCACTTGGCCAAAAAGGGCGTATGCGTTTTTTCCTGAATATATTCAGGAAAAAACGCATACGCCCTTTTTGGCCAACCAAGCAAGCTTGCAAAGGAAATCTGCACTACAATGAAGTCTCACATACCCCCGGTCAAAAGGGCCATCTGAAAAAAGTGTAAAATCCAGAAAGGCAGGACAGGCCATGGAGAACTGGGAGCCTTGTTATGCTGATGGGCGGGATGTCAATTGCCAACAGCCACTCGGGAGAAGTGTATGGTGTTTCCTGAAACATCTAAAAAACAAAGCAACAGAGCCTAGGGCACTTCCACTTATGGTCCTATAGCTTAGGGAAATTAAAATCAAAAAGACACAGCCACCCCAAAGGTTGGGACGGCTCTGTTTACAAGAACCTGGTTTATGGTACAAGTTCAATATCGCAGAAAGTGAAAAATGGATAAAGAAGTTGTGGTACTTACGTACAATGCAATATCACTCAGCAATGAAATCTATGTCATCAGGCCCGTAGCAGCATAATGAGTGGATTCAGGTATGATGATTCTAACTGAAATAAGTCACACAGGAAAAGAAACATCATAAGATATCACTAATACACGGAATGTAAACTTGGCTACATAGGAACTGAATTACAAAACAGAACAGGGTCTCAAATTTAGAAAACCAACTTATGCTTGCTTAAGGGGAAAGGTGAGTTGGGGTGCTGCATAAAACTAGAGATTGAAATGAGCACAGATAAAGTTCCTTAAGCCAAATATGGAATAGACAAGAGCTACTCCTTGCTCAACGAAATGGATTCAACACCCCATATTAAACACCTAAGAATGTACCTGACTAGGAAGTATCTTAAAACCTATGGATTGCTATGTCTCTGAAAGAGAATCAAGCGTGTGTGCAGGGGGATAATCGCAGCAGTGATAGGATTGGAGAGGTTCAGTGAGCAAATGAAGACCCTTTGAAGTCATATTGCATGGTACCCATTCCACGGGTCTCAACGCTCCAGGTTTAAGGTATTCTTCCTTCAGCTAAAACATGCATGTGGAACCCAGAGTATGATCAACCATGTGATCGGGAGACGTGTTCCAATATGTGTCAGTTTTCGTCCCCTGGTGCTCGGGTACAACATTCCAGACGCTTTACTAACACTCTCCCGACTTGGAGAGTCAGTGCCTTTAACCTCCTGTTTGGCCCAGTTTGCAATTTCTGCGGAAGATGAACAGGAATAGGGAGAACCAATGAGAGACTAGCTGGAGGTGTCTGGACGGGCAAATTTAGCTCTCATTTCCCACCAGGAAGAGGAATTAACCAAAGGCTCAGCGTGCCGTGCCGGAACCAGATTAGGGCCTGAAGCCATCCTGCGGTGTTGCGGCCAGCTCACAAGAAAGCGACTTGAAGAAAGGAGCTCGGGGCACTGTAATTCACAAACCTGCAGAGTTATAAATGACAGCTATCGTCTAAAAATATACTGAAGTAAGGCTGCCAAGAGGACTTGAAAGCGGGGCAGAATTGCAGGAAACCGATTTCAGGAGGTAGACTGGAATTGCATTTAAAGCATAGGAAAAGAGGCAGAACGTCCACAATGATGCACTTGGCCAAAAAGGGCGTATGCGTTTTTTCCTGAATATATTCAGGAAAAAATGCATACGCCCTTTTTGGCCAACCAAGCAAGCTTGCAAAGGAAATCTGCACTACAATGAAGTCTCACTTCCCCCCGGTCAAAAGGGCCATCTGAAAAAAGTGTAAACTCCAGAAAGGCAGGACAGGCCATGGAGAACTGGGAGCCTTGTTATGCTGATGGGCGGGATGTAAATTGCCAACAGCCACTCGGGAGAAGTGTATGGTGTTTCCTGAAACATCTAAAAAACAAAGCAACAGAGCCTAGGGCACTTCCACTTATGGTCCTATAGCTTAGGGAAATTAAAATCAAAAAGACACAGCCACCCCAAAGGTTGGGACGGCTCTGTTTACAAGAACCTGGTTTACGGTACAAGTTCAATATCGCAGAAAGTGAAAAATGGATAAAGAAGTTGTGGTACTTACGTACAATACAGTATCACTCAGCAATGAAATCTATGTCATCAGGCCCGTAGCAGCATAATGAGTGGATTCAGGTATGATGATTCTAACTGAAATAAGTCACACAGGAAAAGAAACATCATAAGATATCACTAATACACGGAATGTAACCTTGGCTACACAGGAACTGAATTACAAAACAGAACAGGGTCTCAAATTTAGAAAACCAACTTATGCTTGCTTAAGGGGAAAGGTGAGTTGGGGTGCTGCATAAAACCAGAGATTGAAATGAGCACAGATAAAGTTCCTTAAGCCAAATATGGAATAGACAAGAGCTACTCCTTGCTCAACGAAATGGACTCAACACCCCATATTAAATGCCTAAGAGTGTACCTGACTAGGAAGTATCTTAAAACCTATGGATTGCTATGTCTCTGAAAGAGAATCAAGCGTGTGTACAGGGGCATAAACGCAGCACTGATAGGATTGGAGAAGTTCGGTGAGCAAATGAAGACCCTTTGAAGTCATATTGCATGGTACCCATTCCATGGGTCTCAACTCTCCAGGTTTAAGGTATTCTTCCTTCAGCTAAAACATGCATGTGGAACCCAGAGTATGATCAACCATGTGATCGGGAGACGTGTTCCAATATGTGTCAGTTTTCGTCCCCTGGTACTCGGGTGCAACATTCCAGACGCTTTACTAACACTCTCCCGACTTGGAGAGTCAGTGCCTTTAACCTCCTGTTTGGCCCAGTTTGCAATTTCTGCGGAAGATGAACAGGAATAGGGAGAACCAATGACAGACTAGCTGGAGGTGTCTGGACGGGCAAATTTAACTCTCATTTCCCACCAGGAAGAGGAATTAACCAAAGGCTCAGCGTGCCGTGCCGGAACCAGTTTAGGGCCTGAAGCCATCCTGCGGTGTTGTGGCCAGCTCACGAGAAAGCGACTTGAAGAAAGGAGCTCAGGGGCACTGTAATTCACAAACCTGCAGAGTTATAAATGACAGCTATCGTCCAAAAATATACTGAAGTAAAGCTGCCAAGAGGACTTGAAAGCGGGGCAGAATTGCAGGAAACCGATTTCAGGAGGTAGCCTGGAATTGCATTTAAAGCATAGGAAAAGAGGCAGAACGTCCACAATGATGCACTTGGCTAAAAAGGGCGTATGCGTTTTTTCCTGAATATATTCAGGAAAAAACGCATACGCCCTTTTTGGCCAACCAAGCAAGCTTGCAAAGGAAATCTGCACTACAATGAAGTCTCACTTCCCCCCGGTCAAAAGGGCCATCTGAAAAAAGTGTAAAATCCAGAAAGGCAGGACAGGCCATGGAGAACTGGGAGCCTTGTTATGCTGATGGGCGGGATGTAAATTGCCAACAGCCACTCGGGAGAAGTGTATGGTGTTTCCTGAAACATCTAAAAAACAAAGCAACAGAGCCTAGGGCACTTCCACTTATGGTCCTATAGCTTAGGGAAATTAAAATCAAAAAGACACAGCGACCCCAAAGGTTGGGACGGCTCTGTTTACAAGAACCTGGTTTACGGTACAAGTTCAATATCGCAGAAAGTGAAAAATGGATAAAGAAGTTGTGGTACTTACGTACAATACAGTATCACTCAGCAATGAAATCTATGTCATCAGGCCCGTAGCAGCATAATGAGTGGATTCAGGTATGATGATTCTAACTGAAATAAGTCACACAGGAAAAGAAACATCATAAGATATCACTAATACACGGAATGTAACCTTGGCTACACAGGAACTGAATTACAAAACAGAACAGGGTCTCAAATTTAGAAAACCAACTTATGCTTGCTTAAGGGGAAAGGTGAGTTGGGGTGCTGCATAAAACCAGAGATTGAAATGAGCACAGATAAAGTTCCTTAAGCCAAATATGGAATAGACAAGAGCTACTCCTTGCTCAACGAAATGGACTCAACACCCCATATTAAATGCCTAAGAGTGTACCTGACTAGGAAGTATCTTAAAACCTATGGATTGCTATGTCTCTGAAAGAGAATCAAGCGTGTGTACAGGGGCATAAACGCAGCACTGATAGGATTGGAGAAGTTCGGTGAGCAAATGAAGACCCTTTGAAGTCATATTGCATGGTACCCATTCCATGGGTCTCAACTCTCCAGGTTTAAGGTATTCTTCCTTCAGCTAAAACATGCATGTGGAACCCAGAGTATGATCAACCATGTGATCGGGAGACGTGTTCCAATATGTGTCAGTTTTCGTCCCCTGGTACTCGGGTGCAACATTCCAGACGCTTTACTAACACTCTCCCGACTTGGAGAGTCAGTGCCTTTAACCTCCTGTTTGGCCCAGTTTGCAATTTCTGCGGAAGATGAACAGGAATAGGGAGAACCAATGACAGACTAGCTGGAGGTGTCTGGACGGGCAAATTTAACTCTCATTTCCCACCAGGAAGAGGAATTAACCAAAGGCTCAGCGTGCCGTGCCGGAACCAGTTTAGGGCCTGAAGCCATCCTGCGGTGTTGTGGCCAGCTCACGAGAAAGCGACTTGAAGAAAGGAGCTCAGGGGCACTGTAATTCACAAACCTGCAGAGTTATAAATGACAGCTATCGTCCAAAAATATACTGAAGTAAAGCTGCCAAGAGGACTTGAAAGCGGGGCAGAATTGCAGGAAACCGATTTCAGGAGGTAGCCTGGAATTGCATTTAAAGCATAGGAAAAGAGGCAGAACGTCCACAATGATGCACTTGGCTAAAAAGGGCGTATGCGTTTTTTCCTGAATATATTCAGGAAAAAACGCATACGCCCTTTTTGGCCAACCAAGCAAGCTTGCAAAGGAAATCTGCACTACAATGAAGTCTCACTTCCCCCCGGTCAAAAGGGCCATCTGAAAAAAGTGTAAAATCCAGAAAGGCAGGACAGGCCATGGAGAACTGGGAGCCTTGTTATGCTGATGGGCGGGATGTAAATTGCCAACAGCCACTCGGGAGAAGTGTATGGTGTTTCCTGAAACATCTAAAAAACAAAGCAACAGAGCCTAGGGCACTTCCACTTATGGTCCTATAGCTTAGGGAAATTAAAATCAAAAAGACACAGCGACCCCAAAGGTTGGGACGGCTCTGTTTACAAGAACCTGGTTTACGGTACAAGTTCAATATCGCAGAAAGTGAAAAATGGATAAAGAAGTTGTGGTACTTACGTACAATACAGTATCACTCAGCAATGAAATCTATGTCATCAGGCCCGTAGCAGCATAATGAGTGGATTCAGGTATGATGATTCTAACTGAAATAAGTCACACAGGAAAAGAAACATCATAAGATATCACTAATACACGGAATGTAACCTTGGCTACACAGGAACTGAATTACAAAACAGAACAGGGTCTCAAATTTAGAAAACCAACTTATGCTTGCTTAAGGGGAAAGGTGAGTTGGGGTGCTGCATAAAACCAGAGATTGAAATGAGCACAGATAAAGTTCCTTAAGCCAAATATGGAATAGACAAGAGCTACTCCTTGCTCAACGAAATGGACTCAACACCCCATATTAAATGCCTAAGAGTGTACCTGACTAGGAAGTATCTTAAAACCTATGGATTGCTATGTCTCTGAAAGAGAATCAAGCGTGTGTACAGGGGCATAAACGCAGCACTGATAGGATTGGAGAAGTTCGGTGAGCAAATGAAGACCCTTTGAAGTCATATTGCATGGTACCCATTCCATGGGTCTCAACTCTCCAGGTTTAAGGTATTCTTCCTTCAGCTAAAACATGCATTTGGAAGCCAGAGTATGATCAACCGTGTGATCGGGAGACGTGTTCCAATATGTGTCAGTTTTCGTCCCCTGGTACTCGGGTGCAACATTCCAGACGCTTTACTAACACTCTCCCGACTTGGAGAGTCAGTGCCTTTAACCTCCTGTTTGGCCCAGTTTGCAATTTCTGCGGAAGATGAACAGGAATAGGGAGAACCAATGACAGACTAGATGGAGGTGTCTGGATGGGCAAATTTAACTCTCATTTCACACCAGGAAGAGGAATTAACCAAAGGCTCAGCGTGCCGTGCCGGAACCAGATGAGGGCCTGAAGCCATCCTGCGGTGTTGCGGCCAGCTCACGAGAAAGCGACTTGAAGAAAGGAGCTCAGGGGCACTGTAATTCACAAACCTGCAGAGTTATAAATGACAGCTATCGTCCAAAAATATACTGAAGTAAGGCTGCCAAGAGGACTTGAAAGCGGGGCAGAATTGCAGGAAACTGATCTCAGGAGGTAGACTGGAATTGCATTTAAAGCATAGGAAAAGAGGCAGAACGTCCACAATGATGCACTTGGCCAAAAAGGGAGTATGCGTTTTTTCCTGAATATATTCAGGAAAAAACACATACGCCCTTTTTGGCCAACCAAGCAAGCTTGCAAAGGAAATCTGCACTACAATGAAGTCTCACTTCCCCCCGGTCAAAAGGGCCATCTGAAAAAAGTGTAAAATCCAGAAAGGCAGGACAGGCCATGGAGAACTGGGAGCCTTGTTATGCTGATGGGCGGGATGTAAATTGCCAACAGCCACTCGGGAGAAGTGTATGGTGTTTCCTGAAACATCTAAAAAACAAAGCAACAGAGCCTAGGGCACTTCCACTTATGGTCCTATAGCTTAGGGAAATTAAAATCAAAAAGACACAGCCACCCCAAAGGTTGGGACGGCTCTGTTTACAAGAACCTGGTTTACGGTACAAGTTCAATATCGCAGAAAGTGAAAAATGGATAAAGAAGTTGTGGTACTTACGTACAATGCAATATCACTCAGCAATGAAATCTATGTCATCAGGCCCGTAGCTGCATAATGAGTGGATTCAGGTATGATGATTCTAACTGAAATAAGTCACACAGGAAAAGAAACATCATAAGATATCACTAATACACGGAATGTAAACTTGGCTACATAGGAACTGAATTACAAAACAGAACAGGGTCTCAAATTTAGAAAACCAACTTATGCTTGCTTAAGGGGAAAGGTGAGTTGGGGTGCTGCATAAAACCAGAGATTGAAATGAGCACAGATAAAGTTCCTTAAGCCAAATATGGAATAGACAAGAGCTACTCCTTGCTCCACGAAATGGATTCAACACCCCATATTAAACACCTAAGAATGTACCTGACTAGGAAGTATCTTAAAACCTATGGATTGCTATGTCTCCGAAAGAGAATCAAGCGTGTGTGCAGGGGCATAAACGCAGCAGTGATAGGATTGGAGAGGTTCAGTGAGCAAATGAAGACCCTTTGAAGTCATATTGCATGGTACCCATTCCACGGGTCTCAACTCTCCAGGTTTAAGGTATTCTTCCTTCAGCTAAAACATGCATTTGGAAGCCAGAGTATGATCAACCGTGTGATCGGGAGACGTGTTCCAATATGTGTCAGTTTTCGTCCCCTGGTACTCGGGTGCAACATTCCAGACGCTTTACTAACACTCTCCCGACTTGGAGAGTCAGTGCCTTTAACCTCCTGTTTGGCCCAGATTGCAATTTCTGCGGAAGATGAACAGGAATAGGGAGAACCAATGACAGACTAGCTGGAGGTGTCTGGACGGGCAAATTTAACTCTCATTTCCCACCAGGAAGAGGAATTAACCAAAGGCTCAGCGTGCCGTGCCGGAACCAGATTAGGGCCTGAAGCCATCCTGCGGTGATGTGGCCAACTCACGAGAAAGCGAGTTGAAGAAAGGAGCTCAGGGGCACTGTAATTCACAAAACTGCAGAGTTATAAATGACAGCTATCGTCCAAAAATATACTGAAGTAAGGCTGCCAAGAGGACTTGAAAGCGGGGCAGAATTGCAGGAAACCGATCTCAGGAGGTAGACTGGAATTGCATTGAAAGCATAGGAAAAGAGGCAGAACGTCCACAATGATGCACTTGGCCAAAAAGGGCGTATGCGTTTTTTCCTGAATATATTCAGGAAAAAACACATACGCCCTTTTTGGCCAACCAAGCAAGCTTGCAAAGGAAATCTGCACTACAATGAAGTCTCACTTCCCCCCGGTCAAAAGGGCCATCTGAAAAAAGTGTAAAATCCAGAAAGGCAGGACAGGCCATGGAGAACTGGGAGCCTTGTTATGCTGATGGGCGGGATGTCAATTGCCAACAGCCAGTCTGGAGAAGTGTATGGTGTTTCCTGAAACATCTAAAAAACAAAGCAACAGAGCCTAGGGCACTTCCACTTATGGTCCTATAGCTTAGGGAAATTAAAATCAAAAAGACACAGCCACCCCAAAAGTTGGGACGGCTCTGTTTACAAGAAACTGGTTTACGGTACAAGTTCAATATCGCAGAAAGTGAAAAATGGATAAAGAAGTTGTGGTACTTACGTACAATGCAGTATCACTCAGCAATGAAATCTATGTCATCAGGCCCGTAGCAGCATAATGAGTGGATTCAGGGATGATGATTCTAACTGAAATAAGTCACACAGAAAAAGAAACATCATAAGATATCACTAATACACGGAATGTAAACTTGGCTACACAGGAACTGAATTACAAAACAGAACAGGGTCTCAAATTTAGAAACCCAACTTATGCTTGCTTAAGGGGAAAGGTGAGTTGGGGTGCTGCATAAAACCAGAGATTGAAATGAGAACAGATAAAGTTCCTTAAGCCAAATATGGAATAGACAAGAGCTACTCATTGCTCAACGAAATGGATTCAACACCCCATATTACACACCTAAGAATATACCTGACTAGGAAGTATCTTAAAACCTATGGATTGCTATGTCTCCGAAAGAGAATCAAGCGTGTGTGCAGGGGCATAAACGCAGCAGTGATAGGATTGGAGAGGTTCGGTGAGCAAATGAAGACCCTTTGAAGTCATATTGCATGGTACCCATTCCACGGGTCTCAACTCTCCAGGTTTAAGGTATTCTTCCTTCAGCTAAAACATGCATGTGGAACCCAGAGTATGATCAACCGTGTGATCGGGAGACGTGTTCCAATATGTGTCAGTTTTCGTCCCCTGGTACTCGGGTGCAACATTCCAGATGCTTTACTAACACACTCCCGACTTGGAGAGTCAGTGCCTTTAACCTCCTGTTTGGCCCAGTTTGCAATTTCTGCGGAAGATGAACAGGAATAGGGAGAACCAATGACAGACTACCTGGAGGTGTCTGGACGGGCAAATTTAACTCTCATTTCCCACCAGGAAGAGGAATTAACCAAAGGCTCAGCGTGCCGTGCCGGAACCAGATTAGGGCCTGAAGCCATCCTGCAGTGTTGCGGCCAGCTCACGAGAAAGCGAGTTGAAGAAAGGAGCTCAGGGGCACTGTAATTCACAAACCTGCAGAGTTATAAATGACAGCTATCGTCCAAAAATATACTGAAGTAAGGCTGCCAAGAGGACTTGAAAGCGGGGCAGAATTGCAGGAAACCGATCTCAGGAGGTAGACTGGAATTGCATTTAAAGCATAGGAAAAGAGGCAGAACGTCCACAATGATGCACTTGGCCAAAAAGGGAGTATGCGTTTTTTCTTGAATATATTCAGGAAAAAACACATACGCCCTTTTTGGCCAACCAAGCAAGCTTGCAAAGGAAATCTGCACTACAATGAAGTCTCACTTCCCCCCGGTCAAAAGGGCCATCTGAAAAAATTGTAAAATCCAGAAAGGCAGGACAGGCCATGGAGAACTGGGAGCCTTGTTATGCTGATGGGCGGGATGTCAATTGCCAACAGCCACTCGGGAGAAGTGTATGGTGTTTCCTGAAACATCTAAAAAACAAAGCAACAGAGCCTAGGGCACTTCCACTTATGGTCCTATAGCTTAGGGAAATTAAAATCAAAAAGACACAGCCACCCCAAATGTTGGGACGGCTCTGTTTACAAGAACCTGGTTTACGGTACAAGTTCAATATCGCAGAAAGTGAAAAATGGATAAAGAAGTTGTGGTACTTACGTACAATACAGTATCACTCAGCAATGAAATCTATGTCATCAGGCCCGTAGCAGCATAATGAGTGGATTCAGGTATGATGATTCTAACTGAAATAAGTCACACAGGAAAAGAAACATCATAAGATATCACTAATACACGGAATGTAACCTTGGCTACACAGGAACTGAATTACAAAACAGAACAGGGTCTCAAATTTAGAAAACCAACTTATGCTTGCTTAAGGGGAAAGGTGAGTTGGGGTGCTGCATAAAACCAGAGATTGAAATGAGCACAGATAAAGTTCCTTAAGCCAAATATGGAATAGACAAGAGCTACTCCTTGCTCAACGAAATGGACTCAACACCCCATATTAAATGCCTAAGAGTGTACCTGACTAGGAAGTATCTTAAAACCTATGGATTGCTATGTCTCTGAAAGAGAATCAAGCGTGTGTACAGGGGCATAAACGCAGCACTGATAGGATTGGAGAAGTTCGGTGAGCAAATGAAGACCCTTTGAAGTCATATTGCATGGTACCCATTCCATGGGTCTCAACTCTCCAGGTTTAAGGTATTCTTCCTTCAGCTAAAACATGCATGTGGAACCCAGAGTATGATCAACCATGTGATCGGGAGACGTGTTCCAATATGTGTCAGTTTTCGTCCCCTGGTACTCGGGTGCAACATTCCAGACGCTTTACTAACACTCTCCCGACTTGGAGAGTCAGTGCCTTTAACCTCCTGTTTGGCCCAGTTTGCAATTTCTGCGGAAGATGAACAGGAATAGGGAGAACCAATGACAGACTAGCTGGAGGTGTCTGGACGGGCAAATTTAACTCTCATTTCCCACCAGGAAGAGGAATTAACCAAAGGCTCAGCGTGCCGTGCCGGAACCAGATTAGGGCCTGAAGCCATCCTGCGGTGTTGTGGCCAGCTCACAAGAAAGCGACTTGAAGAAAGGAGCTCAGGGGCACTGTAATTCACAAACCTGCAGAGTTATAAATGACAGCTATCGTCCAAAAATATACTGAAGTAAAGCTGCCAAGAGGACTTGAAAGCGGGGCAGAATTGCAGGAAACCGATTTCAGGAGGTAGCCTGGAATTGCATTTAAAGCATAGGAAAAGAGGCAGAACGTCCACAATGATGCACTTGGCCAAAAAGGGCGTATGCGTTTTTTCCTGAATATATTCAGGAAAAAACGCATACGCCCTTTTTGGCCAACCAAGCAAGCTTGCAAAGGAAATCTGCACTACAATGAAGTCTCACTTCCCCCCGGTCAAAAGGGCCATCTGAAAAAAGTGTAAAATCCAGAAAGGCAGGACAGGCCATGGAGAACTGGGAGCCTTGTTATGCTGATGGGCGGGATGTAAATTGCCAACAGCCACTCGGGAGAAGTGTATGGTGTTTCCTGAAACATCTAAAAAACAAAGCAACAGAGCCTAGGGCACTTCCACTTATGGTCCTATAGCTTAGGGAAATTAAAATCAAAAAGACACAGCCACCCCAAAGGTTGGGACGGCTCTGTTTACAAGAACCTGGTTTACGGTACAAGTTCAATATCGCAGAAAGTGAAAAATGGATAAAGAAGTTGTGGTACTTACGTACAATGCAATATCACTCAGCAATGAAATCTATGTCATCAGGCCCGTAGCAGCATAATGAGTGGATTCAGCTATGATGATTCTAACTGAAATAAGTCACACAGGAAAAGAAACATCATAAGATATCACTAATACACGGAATGTAAACTTGGCTACATAGGAACTGAATTACAAAACAGAACAGGGTCTCAAATTTAGAAAACCAACTTATGCTTGCTTAAGGGGAAAGGTGAGTTGGGGTGCTGCATAAAACCAGAGATTGAAAT
This sequence comes from Lagenorhynchus albirostris, assembly GCF_949774975.1. NCBI lineage: Eukaryota > Metazoa > Chordata > Mammalia > Artiodactyla > Delphinidae > Lagenorhynchus > Lagenorhynchus albirostris. Next base: position 57,732,817 of record NC_083098.1, on the reverse strand, counting down.
GAGCACAGATAAAGTTCCTTAAGCCAAATATGGAATAGACAAGAGCTACTCCTTGCTCCACGAAATGGATTCAACACCCCATATTAAACACCTAAGAATGTACCTGACTAGGAAGTATCTTAAAACCTATGGATTGCTATGTCTCCGAAAGAGAATCAAGCGTGTGTGCAGGGGCATAAACGCAGCAGTGATAGGATTGGAGAGGTTCAGTGAGCAAATGAAGACCCTTTGAAGTCATATTGCATGGTACCCATTCCACGGGTCTCAACTCTCCAGGTTTAAGGTATTCTTCCTTCAGCTAAAACATGCATTTGGAAGCCAGAGTATGATCAACCGTGTGATCGGGAGACGTGTTCCAATATGTGTCAGTTTTCGTCCCCTGGTACTCGGGTGCAACATTCCAGACGCTTTACTAACACTCTCCCGACTTGGAGAGTCAGTGCCTTTAACCTCCTGTTTGGCCCAGTTTGCAATTTCTGCAGAAGATGAACAGGAATAGGGAGAACCAATGACAGACTAGATGGAGGTGTCTGGATGGGCAAATTTAACTCTCATTTCACACCAGGAAGAGGAATTAACCAAAGGCTCAGTGTGCCGTGCCGGAACCAGATGAGGGCCTGAAGCCATCCTGCGGTGTTGCGGCCAGCTCACGAGAAAGCGACTTGAAGAAAGGAGCTCAGGGGCACTGTAATTCACAAACCTGCAGAGTTATAAATGACAGCTATCGTCCAAAAATATACTGAAGTAAGGCTGCCAAGAGGACTTGAAAGCGGGGCAGAATTGCAGGAAACCGATCTCAGGAGGTAGACTGGAATTGCATTTAAAGCATAGGAAAAGAGGCAGAACGTCCACAATGATGCACTTGGCCAAAAAGGGCGTATGCGTTTTTTCCTGAATATATTCAGGAAAAAACACATACGCCCTTTTTGGCCAACCAAGCAAGCTTGCAAAGGAAATCTGCACTACAATGAAGTCTCACTTCCCCCCGGTCAAAAGGGCCATCTGAAAAAAGTGTAAAATCCAGAAAGGCAGGACAGGCCATGGAGAACTGGGAGCCTTGTTATGCTGATGGGCGGGATGTAAATTGCCAACAGCCACTCGGGAGAAGTGTATGGTGTTTCCTGAAACATCTAAAAAACAAAGCAACAGAGCCTAGGGCACTTCCACTTATGGTCCTATAGCTTAGGGAAATTAAAATCAAAAAGACACAGCCACCCCAAAGGTTGGGACGGCTCTGTTTACAAGAACCTGGTTTACGGTACAAGTTCAATATCGCAGAAAGTGAAAAATGGATAAAGAAGTTGTGGTACTTACGTACAATGCAATATCACTCAGCAATGAAATCTATGTCATCAGGCCCGTAGCTGCATAATGAGTGGATTCAGGTATGATGATTCTAACTGAAATAAGTCACACAGGAAAAGAAACATCATAAGATATCACTAATACACGGAATGTAAACTTGGCTACATAGGAACTGAATTACAAAACAGAACAGGGTCTCAAATTTAGAAAACCAACTTATGCTTGCTTAAGGGGAAAGGTGAGTTGGGGTGCTGCATAAAACCAGAGATTGAAATGAGCACAGATAAAGTTCCTTAAGCCAAATATGGAATAGACAAGAGCTACTCCTTGCTCCACGAAATGGATTCAACACCCCATATTAAACACCTAAGAATGTACCTGACTAGGAAGTATCTTAAAACCTATGGATTGCTATGTCTCCGAAAGAGAATCAAGCGTGTGTGCAGGGGCATAAACGCAGCAGTGATAGGATTGGAGAGGTTCAGTGAGCAAATGAAGACCCTTTGAAGTCATATTGCATGGTACCCATTCCACGGGTCTCAACTCTCCAGGTTTAAGGTATTCTTCCTTCAGCTAAAACATGCATTTGGAAGCCAGAGTATGATCAACCGTGTGATCGGGAGACGTGTTCCAATATGTGTCAGTTTTCGTCCCCTGGTACTCGGGTGCAACATTCCAGACGCTTTACTAACACTCTCCCGACTTGGAGAGTCAGTGCCTTTAACCTCCTGTTTGGCCCAGATTGCAATTTCTGCGGAAGATGAACAGGAATAGGGAGAACCAATGACAGACTAGATGGAGGTGTCTGGACGGGCAAATTTAACTCTCATTTCCCACCAGGAAGAGGAATTAACCAAAGGCTCAGCGTGCCGTGCAGGAACCAGATTAGGGCCTGAAGCCATCCTGCGGTGATGTGGCCAGCTCACGAGAAAGCGAGTTGAAGAAAGGAGCTCAGGGCCACTGTAATTCACAAACCTGCAGAGTTATAAATGACAGCTATCGTCCAAAAATATACTGAAGTAAGGCTGCCAAGAGGACTTGAAAGCGGGGCAGAATTGCAGGAAACCGATCTCAGGAGGTAGACTGGAATTGCATTGAAAGCATAGGAAAAGAGGCAGAACGTCCACAATGATGCACTTGGCCAAAAAGGGCGTATGCGTTTTTTCCTGAATATATTCAGGAAAAAACACATACGCCCTTTTTGGCCAACCAAGCAAGCTTGCAAAGGAAATCTGCACTACAATGAAGTCTCACTTCCCCCCGGTCAAAAGGGCCATCTGAAAAAAGTGTAAAATCCAGAAAGGCAGGACAGGCCATGGAGAACTGGGAGCCTTGTTATGCTGATGGGCGGGATGTAAATTGCCAACAGCCACTCGGGAGAAGTGTATGGTGTTTCCTGAAACATCTAAAAAACAAAGCAACAGAGCCTAGGGCACTTCCACTTATGGTCCTATAGCTTAGGGAAATTAAAATCAAAAAGACACAGCCACCCCAAAGGTTGGGACGGCTCTGTTTACAAGAACCTGGTTTACGGTACAAGTTCAATATCGCAGAAAGTGAAAAATGGATAAAGAAGTTGTGGTACTTACGTACAATGCAATATCACTCAGCAATGAAATCTATGTCATCAGGCCCGTAGCTGCATAATGAGTGGATTCAGGTATGATGATTCTAACTGAAATAAGTCACACAGGAAAAGAAACATCATAAGATATCACTAATACACGGAATGTAACCTTGGCTACACAGGAACTGAATTACAAAACAGAACAGGGTCTCAAATTTAGAAAACCAACTTATGCTTGCTTAAGGGGAAAGGTGAGTTGGGGTGCTGCATAAAACCAGAGATTGAAATGAGCACAGATAAAGTTCCTTAAGCCAAATATGGAATAGACAAGAGCTACTCCTTGCTCCACGAAATGGATTCAACACCCCATATTAAACACCTAAGAATGTACCTGACTAGGAAGTATCTTAAAACCTATGGATTGCTATGTCTCCGAAAGAGAATCAAGCGTGTGTGCAGGGGCATAATTGCAGCAGTGATAGGATTGGAGAGGTTCAGTGAGCAAATGAAGACCCTTTGAAGTCATATTGCATGGTACCCATTCCACGGGTCTCAACTCTCCAGGTTTAAGGTATTCTTCCTTCAGCTAAAACATGCATTTGGAAGCCAGAGTATGATCAACCGTGTGATCGGGAGACGTGTTCCAATATGTGTCAGTTTTCGTCCCCTGGTACTCGGGTGCAACATTCCAGACGCTTTACTAACACTCTCCCGACTTGGAGAGTCAGTGCCTTTAACCTCCTGTTTGGCCCAGTTTGCAATTTCTGCGGAAGATGAACAGGAATAGGGAGAACCAATGACAGACTAGATGGAGGTGTCTGGATGGGCAAATTTAACTCTCATTTCACACCAGGAAGAGGAATTAACCAAAGGCTCAGCGTGCCGTGCCGGAACCAGATGAGGGCCTGAAGCCATCCTGCGGTGTTGTGGCCAGCTCACGAGAAAGCGACTTGAAGAAAGGAGCTCAGGGGCACTGTAATTCACAAACCTGCAGAGTTATAAATGACAGCTATCGTCCAAAAATATACTGAAGTAAGGCTGCCAAGAGGACTTGAAAGCGGGGCAGAATTGCAGGAAACCGATTTCAGGAGGTAGACTGGAATTGCATTGAAAGCATAGGAAAAGAGGCAGAACGTCCACAATGATGCACTTGGCCAAAAAGGGAGTATGCGTTTTTTCCTGAATATATTCAGGAAAAAACGCATACGCCCTTTTTGGCCAACCAAGCAAGCTTGCAAAGGAAATCTGCACTACAATGAAGTCTCACTTCCCCCCGGTCAAAAGGGCCATCTGAAAAAAGTGTAAACTCCAGAAAGGCAGGACAGGCCATGGAGAACTGGGAGCCTTGTTATGCTGATGGGCGGGATGTAAATTGCCAACAGCCACTCGGGAGAAGTGTATGGTGTTTCCTGAAACATCTAAAAAACAAAGCAACAGAGCCTAGGGCACTTCCACTTATGGTCCTATAGCTTAGGGAAATTAAAATCAAAAAGACACAGCCACCCCAAAGGTTGGGACGGCTCTGTTTACAAGAACCTGGTTTACGGTACAAGTTCAATATCGCAGAAAGTGAAAAATGGATAAAGAAGTTGTGGTACTTACGTACAATGCAATATCACTCAGCAATGAAATCTATGTCATCAGGCCCGTAGCAGCATAATGAGTGGATTCAGGTATGATGATTCTAACTGAAATAAGTCAAACAGAAAAAGAAACATCATAAGATATCACTAATACACGGAATGTAAACTTGGCTACACAGGAACTGAATTACAAAACAGAACAGGGTCTCAAATTTAGAAACCCAACTTATGCTTGCTTAAGGGGAAAGGTGAGTTGGGGTGCTGCATAAAACCAGAGATTGAAATGAGCACAGATAAAGTTCCTTAAGCCAAATATGGAATAGACAAGAGCTACTCCTTGCTCAACGAGATGGATTCAACACCCCATATTACACACCTAAGAATATACCTGACTAGGAAGTATCTTAAAACCTATGGATTGCTATGTCTCCGAAAGAGAATCAAGCGTGTGTGCAGGGGCATAAACGCAGCAGTGATAGGATTGGAGAGGTTCAGTGAGCAAATGAAGACCCTTTGAAGTCATATTGCATGGTACCCATTCCACGGGTCTCAACTCTCCAGGTTTAAGGTATTCTTCCTTCAGCTAAAACATGCATGTGGAACCCAGAGTATGATCAACCGTGTGATCGGGAGACGTGTTCCAATATGTGTCAGTTTTCGTCCCCTGGTACTCGGGTGCAACATTCCAGATGCTTTACTAACACACTCCCGACTTGGAGAGTCAGTGCCTTTAACCTCCTGTTTGGCCCAGTTTGCAATTTCTGGGGAAGATGAACAGGAATAGGGAGAACCAATGACAGACTAGCTGGAGGTGTTTGGACGGGCAAATTTAACTCTCATTTCCCACCAGGAAGAGGAATTAACCAAAGGCTCAGCGTGCCGTGCCGGAACCAGATTAGGGCCTGAAGCCATCCTGCGGTGTTGCGGCCAGCTCATGAGAAAGCGAGTTGAAGAAAGGAGCTCAGGGGCACGGTAATTCACAAACCTGCAGAGTTATAAATGACAGCTATCGTCCAAAAATATACTGAAGTAAGGCTGCCAAGAGGACTTGAATGCGGGGCAGAATTGCAGGAAACCGATTTCAGGAAGTAGACTGGAATTGCATTTAAAGCATAGGAAAAGAGGCAGAACGTCCACAATGATGCACTTGGCCAAAAAGGGCGTATGCGTTTTTTCCTGAATATATTCAGGAAAAAACGCATACGCCCTTTTTGGCCAACCAAGCAAGCTTGCAAAGGAAATCTGCACTACAATGAAGTCTCACATCCCCCCGGTCAAAAGGGCCATCTGAAAAAAGTGTAAAATCCAGAAAGGCAGGACAGGCCATGGAGAACTGGGAGCCTTGTTATGCTGATGGGCGGGATGTCAATTGCCAACAGCCACTCGGGAGAAGTGTATGGTGTTTCCTGAAACATCTAAAAAACAAAGCAACAGAGCCTAGGGCACTTCCACTTATGGTCCTATAGCTTAGGGAAATTAAAATCAAAAAGACACAGCCACCCCAAAGGTTGGGACGGCTCTGTTTACAAGAACCTGGTTTACGGTACAAGTTCAATATCGCAGAAAGTGAAAAATGGATAAAGAAGTTGTGGTACTTACGTACAATGCAATATCACTCAGCAATGAAATCTATGTCATCAGGCCCGTAGCAGCATAATGAGTGGATTCAGGTATGATGATTCTAACTGAAATAAGTCACACAGGAAAAGAAACATCATAAGATATCACTAATACACGGAATGTAAACTTGGCTACATAGGAACTGAATTACAAAACAGAACAGGGTCTCAAATTTAGAAAACCAACTTATGCTTGCTTAAGGGGAAAGGTGAGTTGGGGTGCTGCATAAAACCAGAGATTGAAATGAGCACAGATAAAGTTCCTTAAGCCAAATATGGAATAGACAAGAGCTACTCCTTGCTCAACGAAATGGATTCAACACCCCATATTAAACACCTAAGAATGTACCTGACTAGGAAGTATCTTAAAACCTATGGATTGCTATGTCTCTGAAAGAGAATCAAGCGTGTGTGCAGGGGCATAATCGCAGCAGTGATAGGATTGGAGAGGTTCAGTGAGCAAATGAAGACCCTTTGAAGTCATATTGCATGGTCCCCATTCCACGGGTCTCAACTCTCCAGGTTTAAGGTATTCTTCCTTCAGCTAAAACATGCATTTGGAAGCCAGAGTATGATCAACCGTGTGATCGGGAGACGTGTTCCAATATGTGTCAGTTTTCGTCCCCTGGTACTCGGGTGCAACATTCCAGACGCTTTACTAACACTCTCCCGACTTGGAGAGTCAGTGCCTTTAACCTCCTGTTTGGCCCAGTTTGCAATTTCTGCGGAAGATGAACAGGAATAGGGAGAACCAATGAGAGACTAGCTGGAGGTGTCTGGACGGGCAAATTTAACTCTCATTTCCCACCAGGAAGAGGAATTAACCAAAGGCTCAGCGTGCCGTGCCGGAACCAGATTAAGGCCTGAAGCCATCCTGCGGTGTTGTGGCCAGCTCACGAGAAAGCGACTTGAAGAAAGGAGCTCAGGGGCACTGTAATTCACAAACCTGCAGAGTTATAAATGACAGCTATCGTCCAAAAATATACTGAAGTAAGGCTGCCAAGAGGACTTGAAAGCGGTGCAGAATTGCAGGAAACCGATTTCAGGAGGTAGACTGGAATTGCATTTAAAGCATAGGAAAAGAGGCAGAACGTCCACAATGATGCACTTGGCCAAAAAGGGCGTATGCGTTTTTTCCTGAATATATTCAGGAAAAAACGCATACGCCCTTTTTGGCCAACCAAGCAAGCTTGCAAAGGAAATCTGCACTACAATGAAGTCTCACTTCCCCCCGGTCAAAAGGGCCATCTGAAAAAAGTGTAAAATCCAGAAAGGCAGGACAGGCCATGGAGAACTGGGAGCCTTGTTATGCTGATGGGCGGGATGTCAATTGCCAACAGCCACTCTGGAGAAGTGTATGGTGTTTCCTGAAACATCTAAAAAACAAAGCAACAGAGCCTAGGGCACTTCCACTTATGGTCCTATAGCTTAGGGAAATTAAAATCAAAAAGACACAGCCACCCCAAAAGTTGGGACGGCTCTGTTTACAAGAACCTGGTTTATGGTACAAGTTCAATATCACAGAAAGTGAAAAATGGATAAAGAAGTTGTGGTACTTACGTACAATGCAATATCACTCAGCAATGAAATCTATGTCATCAGGCCCGTAGCTGCATAATGAGTGGATTCAGGTATGATGATTCTAACTGAAATAAGTCACACAGGAAAAGAAACATCATAAGATATCACTAATACACGGAATGTAAACTTGGCTACATAGGAACTGAATTACAAAACAGAACAGGGTCTCAAATTTAGAAACCCAACTTATGCTTGCTTAAGGGGAAAGGTGAGTTGGGGTGCTGCATAAAACCAGAGATTGAAATGAGCACAGATAAAGTTCCTTAAGCCAAATATGGAATAGACAAGAGCTACTCCTTGCTCCACGAAATGGATTCAACACCCCATATTAAACACCTAAGAATGTACCTGACTAGGAAGTATCTTAAAACCTATGGATTGCTATGTCTCCGAAAGAGAATCAAGCGTGTGTGCAGGGGCATAAACGCAGCAGTGATAGGACTGGAGAGGTTCGGTGAGCAAATGAAGACCCTTTGAAGTCATATTGCATGGTACCCATTCCACGGGTCTCAACTCTCCAGGTTTAAGGTATTCTTCCTTCAGCTAAAACATGCATTTGGAAGCCAGAGTATGATCAACCGTGTGATCGGGAGACGTGTTCCAATATGTGTCAGTTTTCGTCCCCTGGTACTCGGGTGCAACATTCCAGACGCTTTACTAACACTCTCCCGACTTGGAGAGTCAGTGCCTTTAACCTCCTGTTTGGCCCAGATTGCAATTTCTGCGGAAGATGAACAGGAATAGGGAGAACCAATGACAGACTAGCTGGAGGTGTCTGGACGGGCAAATTTAACTCTCATTTCCCACCAGGAAGAGGAATTAACCAAAGGCTCAGCGTGCCGTGCCGGAACCAGATTAGGGCCTGAAGCCATCCTGCGGTGATGTGGCCAGCTCACGAGAAAGCGAGTTGAAGAAAGGAGCTCAGGGCCACTGTAATTCACAAACCTGCAGAGTTATAAATGACAGCTATCGTCCAAAAATATACTGAAGTAAGGCTGCCAAGAGGACTTGAAAACGGGGCAGAATTGCAGGAAACCGATCTCAGGAGGTAGACTGGAATTGCATTGAAAGCATAGGAAAAGAGGCAGAACGTCCACAATGATGCACTTGGCCAAAAAGGGCGTATGCGTTTTTTCCTGAATATATTCAGGAAAAAACACATACGCCCTTTTTGGACAACCAAGCAAGCTTGCAAAGGAAATCTGCACTACAATGAAGTCTCACTTCCCCCCGGTCAAAAGGGCCATCTGAAAAAAGTGTAAAATCCAGAAAGGCAGGACAGGCCATGGAGAACTGGGAGCCTTGTTATGCTGATGGGCGGGATGTAAATTGCCAACAGCCACTCGGGAGAAGTGTATGGTGTTTCCTGAAACATCTAAAAAACAAAGCAACAGAGCCTAGGGCACTTCCACTTATGGTCCTATAGCTTAGGGAAATTAAAATCAAAAAGACACAGCCACCCCAAAGGTTGGGACGGCTCTGTTTACAAGAACCTGGTTTACGGTACAAGTTCAATATCGCAGAAAGTGAAAAATGGATAAAGAAGTTGTGGTACTTACGTACAATGCAATATCACTCAGCAATGAAATCTATGTCATCAGGCCCGTAGCAGCATAATGAGTGGATTCAGGTATGATGATTCTAACTGAAATAAGTCACACAGGAAAAGAAACATCATAAGATATCACTAATACACGGAATGTAAACTTGGCTACATAGGAACTGAATTACAAAACAGAACAGGGTCTCAAATTTAGAAAACCAACTTATGCTTGCTTAAGGGGAAAGGTGAGTTGGGGTGCTGCATAAAACCAGAGATTGAAATGAGCACAGATAAAGTTCCTTAAGCCAAATATGGAATACACAAGAGCTACTCCTTGCTCCACGAAATGGATTCAACACCCCATATTAAACACCTAAGAATGTACCTGACTAGGAAGTATCTTAAAACCTATGGATTGCTATGTCTCCGAAAGAGAATCAAGCGTGTGTGCAGGGGCATAATTGCAGCAGTGATAGGATTGGAGAGGTTCAGTGAGCAAATGAAGACCCTTTGAAGTCATATTGCATGGTACCCATTCCACGGGTCTCAACTCTCCAGGTTTAAGGTATTCTTCCTTCAGCTAAAACATGCATTTGGAAGCCAGAGTATGATCAACCGTGTGATCGGGAGACGTGTTCCAATATGTGTCAGTTTTCGTCCCCTGGTACTCGGGTGCAACATTCCAGACGCTTTACTAACACTCTCCCGACTTGGAGAGTCAGTGCCTTTAACCTCCTGTTTGGCCCAGTTTGCAATTTCTGCGGAAGATGAACAGGAATAGGGAGAACCAATGACAGACTAGATGGAGGTGTCTGGATGGGCCAATTTAACTCTCATTTCACACCAGGAAGAGGAATTAACCAAAGGCTCAGCGTGCCGTGCCGGAACCAGATGAGGGCCTGAAGCCATCCTGCGGTGTTGCGGCCAGCTCACGAGAAAGCGACTTGAAGAAAGGAGCTCAGGGGCACTGTAATTCACAAACCTGCAGAGTTATAAATGACAGCTATCGTCCAAAAATATACTGAAGTAAGGCTGCCAAGAGGACTTGAAAGCGGGGCAGAATTGCAGGAAACCGATCTCAGGAGGTAGACTGGAATTGCATTTAAAGCATAGGAAAAGAGGCAGAACGTCCACAATGATGCACTTGGCCAAAAAGGGAGTATGCGTTTTTTCCTGAATATATTCAGGAAAAAACACATACGCCCTTTTTGGCCAACCAAGCAAGCTTGCAAAGGAAATCTGCACTACAATGAAGTCTCACATCCCCCCGGTCAAAAGGGCCATCTGAAAAAAGTGTAAAATCCAGAAAGGCAGGACAGGCCATGGAGAACTGGGAGCCTTGTTATGCTGATGGGCGGGATGTAAATTGCCAACAGCCACTGGGGAGAAGTGTATGGTGTTTCCTGAAACATCTAAAAAACAAAGCAACAGAGCCTAGGGCACTTCCACTTATGGTCCTATAGCTTAGGGAAATTAAAATCAAAAAGACACAGCCACCCCAAAGGTTGGGACGGCTCTGTTTACAAGAACCTGGTTTACGGTACAAGTTCAATATCGCAGAAAGTGAAAAATGGATAAAGAAGTTGTGGTACTTACGTACAATGCAATATCACTCAGCAATGAAATCTATGTCATCAGGCCCGTAGCTGCATAATGAGTGGATTCAGGTATGATGATTCTAACTGAAATAAGTCACACAGGAAAAGAAACATCATAAGATATCACTAATACACGGAATGTAAACTTGGCTACATAGGAACTGAATTACAAAACAGAACAGGGTCTCAAATTTAGAAAACCAACTTATGCTTGCTTAAGGGGAAAGGTGAGTTGGGGTGCTGCATAAAACCAGAGATTGAAATGAGCACAGATAAAGTTCCTTAAGCCAAATATGGAATAGACAAGAGCTACTCCTTGCTCCACGAAATGGATTCAACACCCCATATTAAACACCTAAGAATGTACCTGACTAGGAAGTATCTTAAAACCTATGGATTGCTATGTCTCCGAAAGAGAATCAAGCGTGTGTGCAGGGGCATAAACGCAGCAGTGATAGGTTTGGAGAGGTTCAGTGAGCAAATGAAGACCCTTTGAAGTCATATTGCATGGTACCCATTCCACGGGTCTCAACTCTCCAGGTTTAAGGTATTCTTCCTTCAGCTAAAACATGCATTTGGAAGCCAGAGTATGATCAACCGTGTGATCGGGAGACGTGTTCCAATATGTGTCAGTTTTCGTCCCCTGGTACTCGGGTGCAACATTCCAGACGCTTTACTAACACTCTCCCGACTTGGAGAGTCAGTGCCTTTAACCTCCTGTTTGGCCCAGATTGCAATTTCTGCGGAAGATGAACAGGAATAGGGAGAACCAATGACAGACTAGCTGGAGGTGTCTGGACGGGCAAATTTAACTCTCATTTCCCACCAGGAAGAGGAATTAACCAAAGGCTCAGCGTGCCGTGCCGGAACCAGATTAGGGCCTGAAGCCATCCTGCGGTGATGTGGCCAGCTCACGAGAAAGCGAGTTGAAGAAAGGAGCTCAGGGGCACTGTAATTCACAAAACTGCAGAGTTATAAATGACAGCTATCGTCCAAAAATATACTGAAGTAAGGCTGCCAAGAGGACTTGAAAGCGGGGCAGAATTGCAGGAAACCGATCTCAGGAGGTAGACTGGAATTGCATTGAAAGCATAGGAAAAGAGGCAGAACGTCCACAATGATGCACTTGGCCAAAAAGGGCGTATGCGTTTTTTCCTGAATATGTTCAGGAAAAAACACATACGCCCTTTTTGGCCAACCAAGCAAGCTTGCAAAGGAAATCTGCACTACAATGAAGTCTCACTTCCCCACGGTCAAAAGGGCCATCTGAAAAAAGTGTAAAATCCAGAAAGGCAGGACAGGCCATGGAGAACTAGGAGCTTTGTTATGCTGATGGGCGGGATGTAAATTGCCAACAGCCACTCGGGAGAAGTGTATGGTGTTTCCTGAAACATCTAAAAAACAAAGCAACAGAGCCTAGGGCACTTCCACTTATGGTCCTATAGCTTAGGGAAATTAAAATCAAAAAGACACAGCCACCCCAAAGGTTGGGACGGCTCTGTTTACAAGAACCTGGTTTACGGTACAAGTTCAATATCGCAGAAAGTGAAAAATGGATAAAGAAGTTGTGGTACTTACGTACAATGCAATATCACTCAGCAATGAAATCTATGTCATCAGGCCCGTAGCAGCATAATGAGTGGATTCAGGTATGATGATTCTAACTGAAATAAGTCAAACAGAAAAAGAAACATCATAAGATATCACTAATACACGGAATGTAAACTTGGCTACACAGGAACTGAATTACAAAACAGAACAGGGTCTCAAATTTAGAAACCCAACTTATGCTTGCTTAAGGGGAAAGGTGAGTTGGGGTGCTGCATAAAACCAGAGATTGAAATGAGCACAGATAAAGTTCCTTAAGCCAAATATGGAATAGACAAGAGCTACTCCTTGCTCAACGAAATGGATTCAACACCCCATATTACACACCTAAGAATATACCTGACTAGGAAGTATCTTAAAACCTATGGATTGCTATGTCTCCAAAAGAGAATCAAGCGTGTGTGCAGGGGCATAATCGCAGCAGTGATAGGATTGGAGAGGTTCAGTGAGCAAATGAAGACCCTTTGAAGTCATATTGCATGGTACCCATTCCACGGGTCTCAACTCTCCAGGTTTAAGGTATTCTTCCTTCAGCTAAAACATGCATGTGGAACCCAGAGTATGATCAACCGTGTGATCGGGAGACGTGTTCCAATATGTGTCAGTTTTCGTCCCCTGGTACTCGGGTGCAACATTCCAGATGCTTTACTAACACACTCCCGACTTGGAGAGTCAGTGCCTTTAACCTCCTGTTTGGCCCAGTTTGCAATTTCTGCGGAAGATGAACAGGAATAGGGAGAACCAATGAGAGACTAGCTGGAGGTGTTTGGACGGGCAAATTTAACTCTCATTTCCCACCAGGAAGAGGAATTAACCAAAGGCTCAGCGTGCCGTGCCGGAACCAGATTAGGGCCTGAAGCCATCCTGCGGTGTTGCGGCCAGCTCATGAGAAAGCGAGTTGAAGAAAGGAGCTCAGGGGCACTGTAATTCACAAACCTGCAGAGTTATAAATGACAGCTATCGTCCAAAAATATACTGAAGTAAGGCTGCCAAGAGGACTTGAAAGCGGGGCAGAATTGCAGGAAACCGATTTCAGGAAGTAGACTGGAATTGCATTTAAAGCATAGGAAAAGAGGCAGAACGTCCACAATGATGCACTTGGCCAAAAAGGGCGTATGCGTTTTTTCCTGAATATATTCAGGAAAAAACGCATACGCCCTTTTTGGCCAACCAAGCAAGCTTGCAAAGGAAATCTGCACTACAATGAAGTCTCACATCCCCCCGGTCAAAAGGGCCATCTGAAAAAAGTGTAAAATCCAGAAAGGCAGGACAGGCCATGGAGAACTGGGAGCCTTGTTATGCTGATGGGCGGGATGTCAATTGCCAACAGCCACTCGGGAGAAGTGTATGGTGTTTCCTGAAACATCTAAAAAACAAAGCAACAGAGCCTAGGGCACTTCCACTTATGGTCCTATAGCTTAGGGAAATTAAAATCAAAAAGACACAGCCACCCCAAAGGTTGGGACGGCTCTGTTTACAAGAACCTGGTTTACGGTACAAGTTCAATATCGCAGAAAGTGAAAAATGGATAAAGAAGTTGTGGTACTTACGTACAATGCAATATCACTCAGCAATGAAATCTATGTCATCAGGCCCGTAGCAGCATAATGAGTGGATTCAGGTATGATGATTCTAACTGAAATAAGTCACACAGGAAAAGAAACATCATAAGATATCACTAATACACGGAATGTAAACTTGGCTACATAGGAACTGAATTACAAAACAGAACAGAGTCTCAAATTTAGAAAACCAACTTATGCTTGCTTAAGGGGAAAGGTGAGTTGGGGTGCTGCATAAAACCAGAGATTGAAATGAGCACAGATAAAGTTCCTTAAGCCAAATATGGAATAGACAAGAGCTACTCCTTGCTCAACGAAATGGATTCAACACCCCATATTAAACACCTAAGAATGTACCTGACTAGGAAGTATCTTAAAACCTATGGATTGCTATGTCTCTGAAAGAGAATCAAGCGTGTGTGCAGGGGCATAATCGCAGCAGTGATAGGATTGGAGAGGTTCAGTGAGCAAATGAAGACCCTTTGAAGTCATATTGCATGGTACCCATTCCACGGGTCTCAACTCTCCAGGTTTAAGGTATTCTTCCTTCAGCTAAAACATGCATTTGGAAGCCAGAGTATGATCAACCGTGTGATCGGGAGACGTGTTCCAATATGTGTCAGTTTTCGTCCCCTGGTACTCGGGTGCAACATTCCACACGCTTTACTAACACTCTCCCGACTTGGAGAGTCAGTGCCTTTAACCTCCTGTTTGGCCCAGTTTGCAATTTCTGCGGAAGATGAACAGGAATAGGGAGAACCAATGACAGAGTAGCTGGAGGTGTCTGGACGGGCAAATTTAACTCTCATTTCCCACCAGGAAGAGGAATTAACCAAAGGCTCAGTGTGCCGTGCCGGAACCAGATTAAGGCCTGAAGCCATCCTGCGGTGTTGTGGCCAGCTCACGAGAAAGCGACTTGAAGAAAGGAGCTCAGGGGCACTGTAATTCACAAACCTGCAGAGTTATAAATGACAGCTATCGTCCAAAAATATACTGAAGTAAGGCTGCCAAGAGGACTTGAAAGCGGTGCAGAATTGCAGGAAACCGATTTCAGGAGGTAGACTGGAATTGCATTTAAAGCATAGGAAAAGAGGCAGAACGTCCACAATGATGCACTTGGCCAAAAAGGGCGTATGCGTTTTTTCCTGAATATATTCAGGAAAAAACGCATACGCCCTTTTTGGCCAACCAAGCAAGCTTGCAAAGGAAATCTGCACTACAATGAAGTCTCACTTCCCCCCGGTCAAAAGGGCCATCTGAAAAAAGTGTAAAATCCAGAAAGGCAGGACAGGCCATGGAGAACTGGGAGCCTTGTTATGCTGATGGGCGGGATGTCAATTGCCAACAGCCACTCTGAAGAAGTGTATGGTGTTTCCTGAAACATCTAAAAAACAAAGCAACAGAGCCTAGGGCACTTCCACTTATGGTCCTATAGCTTAGGGAAATTAAAATCAAAAAGACACAGCCACCCCAAAAGTTGGGACGGCTCTGTTTACAAGAACCTGGTTTACGGTACAAGTTCAATATCACAGAAAGTGAAAAATGGATAAAGAAGTTGTGGTACTTACGTACAATGCAATATCACTCAGCAATGATATCTATGTCATCAGGCCCGTAGCAGCATAATGAGTGGATTCAGGTATGATGATTCTAACTGAAATAAGTCACACAGAAAAAGAATCATCATAAGATATCACTAATACACGGAATGTAACCTTGGCTACACAGGAACTGAATTACAAAACAGAACAGGGTCTCAAATTTAGAAACCCAACTTATGCTTGCTTAAGGGGAAAGGTGAGTTGGGGTGCTGCATAAAACCAGAGATTGAAATGAGAACAGATAAAGTTCCTTAAGCCAAATATGGATTAGACAAGAGCTACTCCTTGCTCAACGAAATGGACTCAAAACCCCATATTAAATGCCTAAGAGTGTACCTGACTAAGAAGTATCTTAAAACCTAAGGATTGCTATGTCTCCGAAAGAGAATCAAGCGTGTGTACAGGGGCATAATCGCAGCAGTGATAGGATTGGAGAGGTTCAGTGAGCAAATGAAGACCCTTTGAAGTCATATTGCATGGTACCCATTCCACGGATCTCAACTCTCCAGGTTTAAGGTATTCTTCCTTCAGCTAAAACATGCATGTGGAACCCAGAGTATGATCAACCGTGTGATCGGGAGACGTGTTCCAATATGTGTCAGTTTTCGTCCCCTGGTACTCGGGTGCAACATTCCAGACGCTTTACTAACACTCTCCCGACTTGGAGAGTCAGTGCCTTTAACCTCCTGTTTGGCCCAGTTTGCAATTTCTGCGGAAGATGAACAGGAATAGGGAGAACCAATGAGAGACTAGCTGGAGGTGTCTGGATGGGCAGATTTAACTCTCATTTCGCACCAGGAAGAGGAATTAACCAAAGGCTCAGCGTGCCGTGCCGGAACCAGATTAGGGCCTGAAGCAATCCTGCGGTGTTGCGGCCAGCTCACGAGAAAGCGAGTTGAAGAAAGGAGCTCAGGGGCACTGTAATTCACAAACCTGCAGAGTTATAAATGACAGCTATCGTCCAAAAATATACTGAAGTAAGGCTGCCAAGAGGACTTGAAAGCGGGGCAGAATTGCAGGAAACCGATTTCAGGAGGTAGACTGGAATTACATTTAAAGCATAGGAAAAGAGGCAGAAAGTCCACAATGATGCACTTGGCCAAAAAGTGTGTATGCCTTTTTTCCTGAATATATTCAGGAAAAAACGCATACGCCCTTTTTGGCCAACCAAGCAAGCTTGCAAAGGAAATGTGCACTACAATGAAGTCTCACTTCCCCCCGGTCAAAAGGGCCATCTGAAAACAGTGTAAAATCCAGAAAGGCAGGACAGGCCATGGAGAACTGGGAGCCTTGTTATGCTGATGGGCGGGATGTCAATTGCCAACGGCCACTCGGGAGAACTGTATGGTGTTTCCTGAAACATCTAAAAATCAAAGCAACAGAGCCTAGGGCACTTCCACTTATGGTCCTATAGCTTAGGGAAATTAAAATCAAAAAGACACAGCCACCCCAAAGGTTGGGACGGCTCTGTTTACAAGAACCTGGTTTACGGTACAAGTTCAATATCGCAGAAAGTGAAAAATGGATAAAGAAGTTGTGGTACTTACGTACAATGCAATATCACTCAGCAATGAAATCTATGTCATCAGGCCCGTAGCAGCATAATGAGTGGATTCAGGTATGATGATTCTAACTGAAATAAGTCACACAGGAAAAGAAACATCATAAGATATCACTAATACACGGAATGTAAACTTGGCTACATAGGAACTGAATTACAAAACAGAACAGGGTCTCAAATTTAGAAAACCAACTTATGCTTGCTTAAGGGGAAAGGTGAGTTGGGGTGCTGCATAAAACCAGAGATTGAAATGAGCACAGATAAAGTTCCTTAAGCCAAATATGGAATAGACAAGAGCTACTCCTTGCTCAACGAAATGGATTCAACACCCCATATTAAACACCTAAGAATGTACCTGACTAGGAAGTATCTTAAAACCTATGGATTGCTATGTCTCTGAAAGAGAATCAAGCGTGTGTGCAGGGGCATAATCGCAGCAGTGATAGGATTGGAGAGGTTCAGTGAGCAAATGAAGACCCTTTGAAGTCATATTGCATGGTACCCATTCCACGGGTCTCAACTCTCCAGGTTTAAGGTATTCTTCCTTCAGCTAAAACATGCATTTGGAAGCCAGAGTATGATCAACCATGTGATCGGGAGACGTGTTCCAATATGTGTCAGTTTTCGTCCCCTGGTACTCGGGTGCAACATTCCACACGCTTTACTAACACTCTCCCGACTTGGAGAGTCAGTGCCTTTAACCTCCTGTTTGGCCCAGTTTGCAATTTCTGCGGAAGATGAACAGGAATAGGGAGAACCAATGACAGAGTAGCTGGAGGTGTCTGGACGGGCAAATTTAACTCTCATTTCCCACCAGGAAGAGGAATTAACCAAAGGCTCAGTGTGCCGTGCCGGAACCAGATTAAGGCCTGAAGCCATCCTGCGGTGTTGTGGCCAGCTCACGAGAAAGCGACTTGAAGAAAGGAGCTCAGGGGCACTGTAATTCACAAACCTGCAGAGTTATAAATGACAGCTATCGTCCAAAAATATACTGAAGTAAGGCTGCCAAGAGGACTTGAAAGCGGTGCAGAATTGCAGGAAACCGATTTCAGGAGGTAGACTGGAATTGCATTTAAAGCATAGGAAAAGAGGCAGAACGTCCACAATGATGCACTTGGCCAAAAAGGGCGTATGCGTTTTTTCCTGAATATATTCAGGAAAAAACGCATACGCCCTTTTTGGCCAACCAAGCAAGCTTGCAAAGGAAATCTGCACTACAATGAAGTCTCACTTCCCCCCGGTCAAAAGGGCCATCTGAAAAAAGTGTAAAATCCAGAAAGGCAGGACAGGCCATGGAGAACTGGGAGCCTTGTTATGCTGATGGGCGGGATGTCAATTGCCAACAGCCACTCTGAAGAAGTGTATGGTGTTTCCTGAAACATCTAAAAAACAAAGCAACAGAGCCTAGGGCACTTCCACTTATGGTCCTATAGCTTAGGGAAATTAAAATCAAAAAGACACAGCCACCCCAAAAGTTGGGACGGCTCTGTTTACAAGAACCTGGTTTACGGTACAAGTTCAATATCACAGAAAGTGAAAAATGGATAAAGAAGTTGTGGTACTTACGTACAATGCAATATCACTCAGCAATGATATCTATGTCATCAGGCCCGTAGCAGCATAATGAGTGGATTCAGGTATGATGATTCTAACTGAAATAAGTCACACAGAAAAAGAATCATCATAAGATATCACTAATACACGGAATGTAACCTTGGCTACACAGGAACTGAATTACAAAACAGAACAGGGTCTCAAATTTAGAAACCCAACTTATGCTTGCTTAAGGGGAAAGGTGAGTTGGGGTGCTGCATAAAACCAGAGATTGAAATGAGAACAGATAAAGTTCCTTAAGCCAAATATGGATTAGACAAGAGCTACTCCTTGCTCAACGAAATGGACTCAACACCCCATATTAAATGCCTAAGAGTGTACCTGACTAAGAAGTATCTTAAAACCTAAGGATTGCTATGTCTCCGAAAGAGAATCAAGCGTGTGTACAGGGGCATAATCGCAGCAGTGATAGGATTGGAGAGGTTCAGTGAGCAAATGAAGACCCTTTGAAGTCATATTGCATGGTACCCATTCCACGGATCTCAACTCTCCAGGTTTAAGGTATTCTTCCTTCAGCTAAAACATGCATGTGGAACCCAGAGTATGATCAACCGTGTGATCGGGAGACGTGTTCCAATATGTGTCAGTTTTCGTCCCCTGGTACTCGGGTGCAACATTCCAGACGCTTTACTAACACTCTCCCGACTTGGAGAGTCAGTGCCTTTAACCTCCTGTTTGGCCCAGTTTGCAATTTCTGCGGAAGATGAACAGGAATAGGGAGAACCAATGAGAGACTAGCTGGAGGTGTCTGGATGGGCAGATTTAACTCTCATTTCGCACCAGGAAGAGGAATTAACCAAAGGCTCAGCGTGCCGTGCCGGAACCAGATTAGGGCGTGAAGCAATCCTGCGGTGTTGCGGCCAGCTCACGAGAAAGCGAGTTGAAGAAAGGAGCTCAGGGGCACTGTAATTCACAAACCTGCAGAGTTATAAATGACAGCTATCGTCCAAAAATATACTGAAGTAAGGCTGCCAAGAGGACTTGAAAGCGGGGCAGAATTGCAGGAAACCGATTTCAGGAGGTAGACTGGAATTACATTTAAAGCATAGGAAAAGAGGCAGAAAGTCCACAATGATGCACTTGGCCAAAAAGTGTGTATGCCTTTTTTCCTGAATATATTCAGGAAAAAACGCATACGCCCTTTTTGGCCAACCAAGCAAGCTTGCAAAGGAAATGTGCACTACAATGAAGTCTCACTTCCCCCCGGTCAAAAGGGCCATCTGAAAACAGTGTAAAATCCAGAAAGGCAGGACAGGCCATGGAGAACTGGGAGCCTTGTTATGCTGATGGGCGGGATGTCAATTGCCAACGGCCACTCGGGAGAACTGTATGGTGTTTCCTGAAACATCTAAAAATCAAAGCAACAGAGCCTAGGGCACTTCCACTTATGGTCCTATAGCTTAGGGAAATTAAAATCAAAAAGACACAGCCACCCCAAAGGTTGGGACGGCTCTGTTTACAAGAACCTGGTTTACGGTACAAGTTCAATATCGCAGAAAGTGAAAAATGGATAAAGAAGTTGTGGTACTTACGTACAATGCAATATCACTCAGCAATGAAATCTATGTCATCAGGCCCGTAGCAGCATAATGAGTGGATTCAGGTGTGATGATTCTAACTGAAATAAGTCACACAGGAAAAGAAACATCATAAGATATCACTAATACACGGAATGTAAACTTGGCTACATAGGAACTGAATTACAAAACAGAACAGGGTCTCAAATTTAGAAAACCAACTTATGCTTGCTTAAGGGGAAAGGTGAGTTGGGGTGCTGCATAAAACCAGAGATTGAAATGAGCACAGATAAAGTTCCTTAAGCCAAATATGGAATAGACAAGAGCTACTCCTTGCTCAACGAAATGGACTCAACACCCCATATTAAATGCCTAAGAGTGTACCTGACTAGGAAGTATCTTAAAACCTATGGATTGCTATGTCTCTGAAAGAGAATCAGGCGTGTGTACAGGGGCCTAAACGCAGCAGTGATAGGATTGGAGAAGTTCGGTGAGCAAATGAAGACCCTTTGAAGTCATATTGCATGGTACCCATTCCATGGGTCTCAACTCTCCAGGTTTAAGGTATTCTTCCTTCAGCTAAAACATGCATGTGGAACCCAGAGTATGATCAACCGTGTGATCGGGAGACGTGTTCCAATATGTGTCAGTTTTCGTCCCCTGGTACTCGGGTGCAACATTCCAGACGCTTTACTAACACTCTCCCGACTTGGAGAGTCAGTGCCTTTAACCTCCTGTTTGGCCCACTTTGCAATTTCTGCGGAAGATGAACAGGAATAGGGAGAACCAATGACAGACTAGCTGGAGGTGTCTGGACGGGCAAATTTAACTCTCATTTCCCACCAGGAAGAGGAATTAACCAAAGGCTCAGCGTGCCGTGCCGGAACCAGATTAGGGCCTGAAGCCATCCTGCGGTGTTGTGGCCAGCTCACAAGAAAGCGACTTGAAGAAAGGAGCTCAGGGGCACTGTAATTCACAAACCTGCAGAGTTATAAATGACAGCTATCGTCCAAAAATATACTGAAGTAAGGCTGCCAAGAGGACTTGAAAGCGGGGCAGAATTGCAGGAAACCGATTTCAGGAAGTAGACTGGAATTGCATTTAAAGCATAGGAAAAGAGGCAGAACGTCCACAATGATGCACTTGGCCAAAAAGGGCGTATGCGTTTTTTCCTGAATATATTCAGGAAAAAACGCATACGCCCTTTTTGGCCAACCAAGCAAGCTTGCAAAGGAAATCTGCACTACAGTGAAGTCTCACTTCCCCCCGGTCAAAAGGGCCATCTAAAAAAAGTGTAAAATCCAGAAAGGCAGGACAGGCCATGGAGAACTGGGAGCCTTGTTATGCTGATGGGCGGGATGTAAATTGCCAACAGCCACTCGGGAGAAGTGTATGGTGTTTCCTGAAACATCTAAAAAACAAAGCAACAGAGCCTAGGGCACTTCCACTTATGGTCCTATAGCTTAGGGAAATTAAAATCAAAAAGACACAGCCACCCCAAAGGTTGGGACGGCTCTGTTTACAAGAACCTGGTTTACGGTACAAGTTCAATATCGCAGAAAGTGAAAAATGGATAAAGAAGTTGTGGTACTTACGTACAATGCAATATCACTCAGCAATGAAATCTATGTCATCAGGCCCGTAGCAGCATAATGAGTGGATTCAGGTATGATGATTCTAACTGAAATAAGTCACACAGAAAAAGAAACATCATAAGATATCACTAATACACGGAATGTAAACTTGGCTACATAGGAACTGAATTACAAAACAGAACAGGGTCTCAAATTTAGGAAACCAACTTATGCTTGCTTAAGGGGAAAGGTGAGTTGGGGTGCTGCATAAAACCAGAGATTGAAATGAGCACAGATAAAGTTCCTTAAGCCAAATATGGAATAGACAAGAGCTACTCCTTGCTCAACGAAATGGACTCAACACCCCATATTAAATGCCTAAGAGTGTACCTGACTAGGAAGTATCTTAAAACCTATGGATTGCTATGTCTCCGAAAGAGAATCAAGCGTGTGTACAGGGGCATAAACGCAGCAGTGATAGGACTGGAGAGGTTCGGTGAGCAAATGAAGACCCTTTGAAGTCATATTGCATGGTACCCATTCCAATGGTCTCAACTCTCCAGGTTTAAGGTATTCTTCCTTCAGCTAAAACATGTATGTGGAACCCAGAGTATGATCAACCGTGTGATCGGGAGACGTGTTCCAATATGTGTCAGTTTTCGTCCCCTGGTACTCGGGTGCAACATTCCAGACGCTTTACTAACACTCTCCCGACTTGGAGAGTCAGTGCCTTTAACCTCCTGTTTGGCCCACTTTGCAATTTCTGCGGAAGATGAACAGGAATAGGGAGAACCAATGACAGACTAGCTGGAGGTGTCTGGACGGGCAAATTTAACTCTCATTTCCCACCAGGAAGAGGAATTAACCAAAGGCTCAGCGTGCCGTGCCGGAACCAGATTAGGGCCTGAAGCCATCCTGCGGTGTTGTGGCCAGTTCACAAGAAAGCGACTTGAAAAAAGGAGCTCAGGGGCACTGTAATTCACAAACCTGCAGAGTTATAAATGACAGCTATCGTCCAAAAATATACTGAAGTAAGGCTGCCAAGAGGACTTGAAAGCGGGGCAGAATTGCAGGAAACCGATTTCAGGAGGTAGACTGGAATTGCATTGAAAGCATAGAAAAAGAGGCAGAACGTCCACAATGATGCACTTGGCCAAAAAGGGCGTATGCGTTTTTTCCTGAATATATTCAGGAAAAAACGCATACGCCCTTTTTGGCCAACCAAGCAAGCTTGCAAAGGAAATCTGCACTACAGTGAAGTCTCACTTCCCCCCGGTCAAAAGGGCCATCTGAAAAAAGTGTAAAATCCAGAAAGGCAGGACAGGCCATGGAGAACTGGGAGCCTTGTTATGCTGATGGGCGGGATGTAAATTGGCAACAGCCACTCGGGAGAAGTGTATGGTGTTTCCTGAAACATCTAAAAAACTAAGCAACAGAGCCTAGGGCACTTCCACTTATGGTCCTATAGCTTAGGGAAATTAAAATCAAAAGACACAGCCACCCCAAAGGTTGGGACGGCTCTGTTTACAAGAACCTGGTTTACGGTACAAGTTCAATATCGCAGAAAGTGAAAAATGGATAAAGAAGTTGTGGTACTTACGTACAATGCAATATCACTCAGCAAGGAAATCTATGTCATCAGGCCCGTAGCAGCATAATGAGTGGATTCAGGTATGATGATTCTAACTGAAATAAGTCACACAGGAAAAGAAACATCATAAGATATCACTAATACACGGAATGTAAACTTGGCTACACAGGAACTGAATTACAAAACAGAACAGGGTCTCAAATTTAGAAACCCAACTTATGCTTGCTTAAGGGGAAAGGTGAGTTGGGGTGCTGCATAAAACCAGAGATTGAAATGAGCACAGATAAAGTTCCTTAAGCCAAATATGGAATAGACAAGAGCTACTCCTTGCTCAACGAAATGGATTCAACACCCCATATTAAACGCCTAAGAATATACCTGACTAGGAAGTATCTTAAAACCTATGGATTGCTATGTCTCCAAAAGAGAATCAAGCGTGTGTACAGGGGCATAAACGCAGCAGTGATAGGATTGGAGAGGTTCAGTGAGCAAATGAAGACACTTTGAAGTCATATTGCATGGTACCCATTCCACGGGTCTCAACTCTCCAGGTTTAAGGTATTCTTCCTTCAGCTAAAACATGCATGTGGAACCCAGAGTATGATCAACCGTGTGATCGGGAGACGTGTTCCAATATGTCTCAGTTTTCGTCCCCTGGTACTCGGGTGCAACATTCCAGACGCTTTACTAACACTCTCCCGACTTGGAGAGTCAGTGCCTTTAACCTCCTGTTTGGCCCAGTTTGCAATTTCTGCGGAAGATGAACAGGAATAGGGAGAACCAATGACAGACTAGTTGGAGGTGTCTGGACGGGCAAATTTAACTCTCATTTCCCACCAGGAAGAGGAATTAACCAAAGGCTCAGCGTGCCGTGCCAGAACCAGATTAGGGCCTGAAGCCATCCTGCGGTGTTGCGGCCAGCTCACGAGAAAGCGAGTTGAAGAAAGGAGATCAGGGGCACTGTAATTCACAAACCTGCAGAGTTATAAATGACAGCTATCGTCCAAAAATATACTGAAGTAAGGCTGCCAAGAGGACTTGAAAGCGGGGCAGAATTGCAGGAAACCGATTTCAGGAGGTAGACTGGAATTGCATTGAAAGAATAGGAAAAGAGGCAGAACGTCCACAATGATGCACTTCGCCAAAAAGGGCGTATGCGTTTTTTCCTGAATATATTCAGGAAAAAACGCATACGCCCTTTTTGGCCAACCAAGCAAGCTTGCAAAGGAAATCTGCACTACAGTGAAGTCTCACTTCCCCCCGGTCAAAAGGGCCATCTGAAAAAAGTGTAAAATCCAGAAAGGCAGGACAGGCCATGGAGAACTGGGAGCCTTGTTATGCTGATGGGCGGGATGTCAATTGCCAACAGCCACTCGGGAGAAGTGTATGGTGTTTCCTGAAACATCTAAAAAACAAAGCAACAGAGCCTAGGGCACTTCCACTTATGGTCCTATAGCTTAGGGAAATTAAAATCAAAAAGACACAGCCACCCCAAAGGTTGGGACGGCTCTGTTTACAAGAACCTGGTTTACGGTACAAGTTCAATATCGCAGAAAGTGAAAAATGGATAAAGAAGTTGTGGTACTTACGTACAATGCAGTATCACTCAGCAATGAAATCTATGTCATCAGGCCCGTAGCAGCATAATGAGTGGATTCAGGTATGATGATTCTAACTGAAATAAGTCACACAGGAAAAGAAACATCATAAGATATCACTAATACACGGAATGTAACCTTGGCTACACAGGAACTGAATTACAAAACAGAACAGGGTCTCAAATTTAGAAACCCAACTTATGCTTGCTTAAGGGGAAAGGTGAGTTGGGGTGCTGCATAAAACCAGAGATTGAAATGAGCACAGATAAAGTTCCTTAAGCCAAATATGGAATAGACAAGAGCTACTCCTTGCTCAACGAAATGGACTCAACACCCCATATTAAATGCCTAAGAGTGTACCTGACTAGGAAGTATCTTAAAACCTATGGATTGCTATGTCTCCGAAAGAGAATCAAGCGTGTGTACAGGGGCATAAACGCAGCAGTGATAGCATTGGAGAAGTTCGGTGAGCAAATGAAGACCCTTTGAAGTCATATTGCATGGTACCCATTCCACGGGTCTCAACTCTCCAGGTTGAAGGTATTCTTCCTTCAGCTAAAACATGCATGTGGAACCCAGAGTATGATCAACCATGTGATCGAGGGACGTGTTCCAATATGTGTCAGTTTTCGTTCCCTGGTGCTCGGGTACAACAATCCAGACGCTTTACTAACACTCTCCCGACTTGGAGAGTCAGTGCCTTTAACCTCCTGTTTGGCCCAGTTTGCAATTTCTGCGGAAGATGAACAGGAATAGGGAGAACCAATGACAGACTAGCTGGAGGTGTCTGGACGGGCAAATTTAGCTCTCATTTCCCACCAGGAAGAGGAATTAACCAAAGGCCCAGCGTGCCGTGCCGGAACCAGATTAGGGCCTGAAGCCATCCTGCGGTGTTGCGGCCAGCTCACAAGAAAGCGACTTGAAGAAAGGAGCTCGGGGCACTGTAATTCACAAACCTGCAGAGTTATAAATGACAGCTATCGTCCAAAAATATACTGAAGTAAGGCTGCCAAGAGGACTTGAAAGCGGGGCAGAATTGCAGGAAACCGATTTCAGGAGGTAGACTGGAATTGCATTGAAAGCATAGGAAAAGAGGCAGAACGTCCACAATGATGCACTTGGCCAAAAAGGGCGTATGCGTTTTTTCCTGAATATATTAAGGAAAAAACGCATACGCCCTTTTTGGCCAACCAAGCAAGCTTGCAAAGGAAATCTGCACTACAATGAAGTCTCACTTCCCCCCGGTCAAAAGGGCCATCTGAAAAAAGTGTAAAATCCAGAAAGGCAGGACAGGCCATGGAGAACTGGGAGCCTTGTTATGCTGATGGGCGGGATGTCAATTGCCAACAGCCACTCGGGAGAAGTGTATGGTGTTTCCTGAAACATCTAAAAAACAAAGCAACAGAGCCTAGGGCACTTCCACTTATGGTCCTATAGCTTAGGGAAATTAAAATCAAAAGACACAGCCACCCCAAAGGTTGGGACGGCTCTGTTTACAAGAACCTGGTTTACGGTACAAGTTCAATATCGCAGAAAGTGAAAAATGGATAAAGAAGTTGTGGTACTTACGTACAATGCAGTGTCACTCAGCAATGAAATCTATGTCATCAGGCCCGTAGCAGCATAATGAGTGGATTCAGGTACGATGATTCTAACTGAAATAAGTCACACAGAAAAAGAAACATCATAAGATATCACTAATACACGGAATGTAAACTTGGCTACATAGGAACTGAATTACAAAACAGAACAGGGTCTCAAATTTAGAAAACCAACTTATGCTTGCTTAAGGGGAAAGGTGAGTTGGGGTGCTGCATAAAACCAGAGATTGAAATGAGCACAGATAAAGTTCCTTAAGCCAAATATGGAATAGACAAGAGCTACTCCTTGCTCAACGAAATGGACTCAACACCCCATATTAAATGCCTAAGAGTGTACCTGACTAGGAAGTATCTTAAAACCTATGGATTGCTATGTCTCCGAAAGAGAATCAAGCGTGTGTACAGGGGCATAAACGCAGCAGTGATAGGACTGGAGAGGTTCGGTGAGCAAATGAAGACCCTTTGAAGTCATATTGCATGGTACCCATTCCACGGGTCTCAACTCTCCAGGTTTAAGGTATTCTTCCTTCAGCTAAAACATGTATGTGGAACCCAGAGTATGATCAACCATGTGATCGGGAGACGTATTCCAATATGTGTCAGATTTCGTCCCCTGGTAGTCAGGTGCAACATTCCAGACGCTTTACTAACACTCTCCCGACTTGGAGAGTCAGTGTCTTTAACCTCCTGTTTGGCCCAGTTTGCAATTTCTGCGGAAGATGAACAGGAATAGGGAGAACCAATGAGAGACTAGCTGGAGGTGTCTGGACGGGCAAATTTAACTCTCATTTCCCACCAGGAAGAGGAATTAACCAAAGGCTCAGCGGGCCGTGCCGGAACCAGATTAGGGCCTGAAGCCATCCTGCGGTGTTGTGGCCAGCTCACAAGAAAGCGACTTGAAGAAAGGAGCTCAGGGGCACTGTAATTCACAAACCTGCAGAGTTATAAATGACAGCTATCGTCCAAAAATATACTGAAGTAAGGCTGCCAAGAGGACTTGAAAGCGGGGCAGAATTGCAGGAAACCGATTTCAGGAGGTAGACTGGAATTGCATTGAAAGCATAGGAAAAGAGGCAGAACGTCCACAATGATGCACTTGGCCAAAAAGGGCGTATGCGTTTTTTCCTGAATATATTCAGGAAAAAACGCATACGCCCTTTTTGGCCAACCAAGCAAGCTTGCAAAGGAAATCTGCACTACAGTGAAGTCTCACTTCCCCCCGGTCAAAAGGGCCATCTGAAAAAAGTGTAAAATCCAGAAAGGCAGGACAGGCCATGGAGAACTGGGAGCCTTGTTATGCTGATGGGCGGGATGTAAATTGCCAACAGCCACTCGGGAGAAGTGTATGGTGTTTCCTGAAACATCTAAAAAACAAAGCAACAGAGCCTAGGGCACTTCCACTTATGGTCCTATAGCTTAGGGAAATTAAAATCAAAAGACACAGCCACCCCAAAGGTTGGGACGGCTCTGTTTACAAGAACCTGGTTTACGGTACAAGTTCAATATCGCAGAAAGTGAAAAATGGAAAAAGAAGTAGTGGTACTTACGTACAATGCAATATCACTCAGCAATGAAATCTATGTCATCAGGCCCATAGCAGCATAATGAGTGGATTCAGGTATGATGATTCTAACTGAAATAAGTCACACAGGAAAAGAAACATCATAAGATATCACTAATACACGGAATGTAACCTTGGCTACACAGGAACTGAATTACAAAACAGAACAGGGTCTCAAATTTAGAAAACCAACTTATGCTTGCTTAAGGGGAAAGGTGAGTTGGGGTGCTGCAAAAAACCAGAGATTGAAATGAGCACAGATAAAGTTCCTTAAGCCAAATATGGAATAGACAAGAGCTACTCCTTGCTCAACGAAATGGATTCAACACCCCATATTAAACGCCTAAGAATATACCTGACTAGGAAGTATCTTAAAACCTATGGATTGCTATGTCTCCGAAAGAGAATCAAGGGTGTGTACAGGGGCATAAACGCAGCAGTGATAGGACTGGAGAGGTTCGGTGAGCAAATGAAGACACTTTGAAGTCATATTGCATGGTACCCATTCCACGGGTCTCAACTCTCCAGGTTGAAGGTATTCTTCCTTCAGCTAAAACATGCATGTGGAACCCAGAGTATGATCAACCGTGTGATCGGGAGACGTGTTCCAATATGTCTCAGTTTTCGTCCCCTGGTACTCGGGTGCAACATTCCAGACGCTTTACTAACATTCTCCCGACTTGGAGAGTCAGTGCCTTAACCTCCTGTTTGGCCCAGTTTGCAATTTCTGCAGAAGATGAACAGGAATAGGGAGAACCAATGAAAGACTAGCTGGAGGTGTCTGGACGGGCAAATTTAACTCTCATTTCCCACCAGGAAGAGGAATTAACCAAAGGCTCAGCGTGCCGTGCCGGAACCAGATTAGGGCCTGAAGCCATCCTGCGGTGTTGCGGCCAGCTCACGAGAAAGCGAGTTGAAGATAGGAGCTCAGGGGCACTGTAATTCACAAACCTGCAGAGTTATAAATGACAGCTATCGTCCAAAAATATACTGAAGTAAGGCTGCCAAGAGGACTTGAAAGCGGGGCAGAATTGCAGGAAACCGATTTCAGGAGGTAGACTGGAATTGCATGTAAAGCATAGGAAAAGAGGCAGAACGTCCACAATGATGCACTTGGCCAAAAAGGGCGTATGCGTTTTTTCCTGAGCTTGCAAAGGAAATCTGCACTACAATGAAGTCTCACTTCCCCCCAGTCAAAAGGGCCATCTGAAAAAAGTGTAAAATGCAGAAAGGCAGGACAGGCCATGGAGAACTGGGAGCCTTGTTATGCTGATGGGCGGGATGTAAATTGCCAACAGCCACTGGGGAGAAGTGTATGGTGTTTCCTGAAACATCTAAAAAACAAAGCAACAGAGCCTAGGGCACTTCCACTTATGGTCCTATAGCTTAGGGAAATTAAAATCAAAAAGACACAGCCACCCCAAAGGTTGGGACGGCTCTGTTTACAAGAACCTGGTTTACGGTACAAGTTCAATATCGCAGAAAGTGAAAAATGGATAAAGAAGTTGTGGTACTTACGTACAATGCAGTATCACTCAGCAATGAAATCTATGTCATCAGGCCCGTAGCAGCATAATGAGTGGATTCAGGTATGATGATTCTAACTGAAATAAGTCACACAGGAAAAGAAACATCATAAGATATCACTAATACACGGAATGTAACCTTGGCTACACAGGAACTGAATTACAAAACAGAACAGGGTCTCAAATTTAGAAACCCAACTTATGCTTGCTTAAGGGGAAAGGTGAGTTGGGGTGCTGCATAAAACCAGAGATTGAAATGAGCACAGATAAAGTTCCTTAAGGCAAATATGGAATAGACAAGAGCTACTCCTTGCTCAACGAAATGGACTCAACACCCCATATTAAATGCCTAAGAGTGTACCTGACTAGGAAGTATCTTAAAACCTATGGATTGCTATGTCTCCGAAAGAGAATCAAGCGTGTGTACAGGGGCATAAACGCAGCAGTGATAGGACTGGAGAGGTTCGGTGAGCAAATGAAGACCCTTTGAAGTCATATTGCATGGTACCCATTCCATGGGTCTCAACTCTCCAGGTTTAAGGTATTCTTCCTTCAGCTAAAACATGCATTTGGAAGCCAGAGTATGATCAACCGTGTGATCGGGAGACGTGTTCCAATATGTGTCAGTTTTCGTCCCCTGGTACTCGGGTGCAACATTCCAGACGCTTTACTAACACTCTCCCGACTTGGAGAGTCAGTGCCTTTAACCTCCTGTTTGGCCCAGTTTGCAATTTCTGCGGAAGATGAACAGGAATAGGGAGAACCAATGACAGACTAGCTGGAGGTGTCTGGACGGGCAAATTTAGCTCTCATTTCCCACCAGGAAGAGGAATTAACCAAAGGCCCAGCGTGCCGTGCCGGAACCAGATTAGGGCCTGAAGCCATCCTGCGGTGTTGCGGCCAGCTCACAAGAAAGCGACTTGAAGAAAGGAGCTCGGGGCACTGTAATTCACAAACCTGCAGAGTTATAAATGACAGCTATCGTCCAAAAATATACTGAAGTAAGGCTGCCAAGAGGACTTGAAAGCGGGGCAGAATTGCAGGAAACCGATTTCAGGAGGTAGACTGGAATTGCATTGAAAGCATAGGAAAAGAGGCAGAACGTCCACAATGATGCACTTGGCCAAAAAGGGCGTATGCGTTTTTTCCTGAATATATTAAGGAAAAAACGCATACGCCCTTTTTGGCCAACCAAGCAAGCTTGCAAAGGAAATCTGCACTACAATGAAGTCTCACTTCCCCCCGGTCAAAAGGGCCATCTGAAAAAAGTGTAAAATCCAGAAAGGCAGGACAGGCCATGGAGAACTGGGAGCCTTGTTATGCTGATGGGCGGGATGTCAATTGCCAACAGCCACTCGGGAGAAGTGTATGGTGTTTCCTGAAACATCTAAAAAACAAAGCAACAGAGCCTAGGGCACTTCCACTTATGGTCCTATAGCTTAGGGAAATTAAAATCAAAAGACACAGCCACCCCAAAGGTTGGGACGGCTCTGTTTACAAGAACCTGGTTTACGGTACAAGTTCAATATCGCAGAAAGTGAAAAATGGATAAAGAAGTTGTGGTACTTACGTACAATGCAGTGTCACTCAGCAATGAAATCTATGTCATCAGGCCCGTAGCAGCATAATGAGTGGATTCAGGTATGATGATTCTAACTGAAATAAGTCACACAGGAAAAGAAACATCATAAGATATCACTAATACACGGAATGTAAACTTGGCTACATAGGAACTGAATTACAAAACAGAACAGGGTCTCAAATTTAGAAAACCAACTTATGCTTGCTTAAGGGGAAAGGTGAGTTGGGGTGCTGCATAAAACCAGAGATTGAAATGAGCACAGATAAAGTTCCTTAAGCCAAATATGGAATAGACAAGAGCTACTCCTTGCTCAACGAAATGGACTCAACACCCCATATTAAATGCCTAAGAGTGTACCTGACTAGGAAGTATCTTAAAACCTATGGATTGCTATGTCTCCGAAAGAGAATCAAGGGTGTGTACAGGGGCATAAACGCAGCAGTGATAGGACTGGAGAGGTTCGGTGAGCAAATGAAGACCCTTTGAAGTCATATTGCATGGTACCCATTCCACGGGTCTCAACTCTCCAGGTTTAAGGTATTCTTCCTTCAGCTAAAACATGTATGTGGAACCCAGAGTATGATCAACCATGTGATCGGGAGACGTGTTCCAATATGTGTCAGATTTCGTCCCCTGGTAGTCAGGTGCAACATTCCAGACGCTTTACTAACACTCTCCCGACTTGGAGAGTCAGTGCCTTTAACCTCCTGTTTGGCCCAGTTTGCAATTTCTGCGGAAGATGAACAGGAATAGGGAGAACCAATGACAGACTAGCTGGAGGTGTCTGGACGGGCAAAATTAACTCTCATTTCCCACCAGGAAGAGGAATTAACCAAAGGCTCAGCGGGCCGTGCCGGAACCAGATTAGGGCCTGAAGCCATCCTGCGGTGTTGTGGCCAGCTCACAAGAAAGCGACTTGAAGAAAGGAGCTCAGGGGCACTGTAATTCACAAACCTGCAGAGTTATAAATGACAGCTATCGTCCAAAAATATACTGAAGTAAGGCTGCCAAGAGGACTTGAAAGCGGGGCAGAATTGCAGGAAACCGATTTCAGGAGGTAGACTGGAATTGCATTGAAAGCATAGGAAAAGAGGCAGAACGTCCACAATGACGCACTTGGCCAAAAAGGGCGTATGTGTTTTTTCCTGAATATATTCAGGAAAAAACGCATACGCCCTTTTTGGCCAACCAAGCAAGCTTGCAAAGGAAATCTGCACTACAGTGAAGTCTCACTTCCCCCCGGTCAAAAGGGCCATCTGAAAAAAGTGTAAAATCCAGAAAGGCAGGACAGGCCATGGAGAACTGGGAGCCTTGTTATGCTGATGGGCGGGATGTAAATTGCCAACAGCCACTCGGGAGAAGTGTATGGTGTTTCCTGAAACATCTAAAAAACAAAGCAACAGAGCCTAGGGCACTTCCACTTATGGTCCTATAGCTTAGGGAAATTAAAATCAAAAAGACACAGCCACCCCAAAGGTTGGGACGGCTCTGTTTACAAGAACCTGGTTTACGGTACAAGTTCAATATCGCAGAAAGTGAAAAATGGATAAAGAAGTTGTGGTACTTACGTACAATGCAGTATCACTCAGCAATGAAATCTATGTCATCAGGCCCGTAGCAGCATAATGAGTGGATTCAGGTATGATGATTCTAACTGAAATAAGTCACACAGGAAAAGAAACATCATAAGATATCACTAATACACGGAATGTGACCTTGGCTACACAGGAACTGAATTACAAAACAGAACAGTGTCTCAAATTTAGAAAACCAACTTATGCTTCCTTAAGGGGAAAGGTGAGTTGGGGTGCTACATAAAACCAGAGATTGAAATGAGCACAGATAAAGTTCCTTAAGCCAAATATGGAATAGACAAGAGCTACTCCTTGCTCAACGAAATGGACTCAACACCCCATATTAAATGCCTAAGAGTGTACCTGACTAGGAAGTATCTTAAAACCTATGGATTGCTATGTCTCCGAAAGAGAATCAAGCGTGTGTACAGGGGCATAAACGCAGCAGTGATAGGACTGGAGAGGTTCGGTGAGCAAATGAAGACCCTTTGAAGTCATATTGCATGGTACCCATTCCACGGGTCTCAACTCTCCAGGTTTAAGGTATTCTTCCTTCAGCTAAAACATGTATGTGGAACCCAGAGTATGATCAACCATGTGATCGGGAGACGTGTTCCAATATGTGTCAGATTTCGTCCCCTGGTAGTCAGGTGCAACATTCCAGACGCTTTACTAACACTCTCCCGACTTGGAGAGTCAGTGCCTTTAACCTCCTGTTTGGCCCAGTTTGCAATTTCTGCGGAAGGTGAACAGGAATAGGGAGAACCAATGACAGACTAGCTGGAGGTGTCTGGACGGGCAAATTTAACTCTCATTTCCCACCAGGAAGAGGAATTAACCAAAGGCTCAGCGTGCCGTGCCGGAACCAGATTAGGGCCTGAAGCCATCCTGCGGTGTTGCGGCCAGCTCACAAGAAAGCGACTTGAAGAAAGGAGCTCGGGGCACTGTAATTCACAAACCTGCAGAGTTATAAATGACAGCTATCGTCCAAAAATATACTGAAGTAAGGCTGCAAGAGGACTTGAAAGCGGGGCAGAATTGCAGGAAACCGATTTCAGGAGGTAGACTGGAATTGCATTGAAAGCATAGGAAAAGAGGCAGAACGTCCACAATGATGCACTTGGCCAAAAAGGGCGTATGCGTTTTTTCCTGAATATATTCAGGAAAAAACGCATACGCCCTTTTTGGCCAACCAAGCAAGCTTGCAAAGGAAATCTGCACTACAATGAAGTCTCACTTCCCCCTGGTCAAAAGGGCCATCTGAAAAAAGTGTAAAATGCAGAAAGGCAGGACAGGCCATGGAGAACTGGGAGCCTTGTTATGCTGATGGGCGGGATGTAAATTGCCAACAGCCACTCGGGAGAAGTGTATGGTGTTTCCTGAAACATCTAAAAAACAAAGCAACAGAGCCTA
This sequence comes from Lagenorhynchus albirostris, assembly GCF_949774975.1. NCBI lineage: Eukaryota > Metazoa > Chordata > Mammalia > Artiodactyla > Delphinidae > Lagenorhynchus > Lagenorhynchus albirostris. The sequence continues at coordinate 57,698,538 of NC_083098.1, read as the reverse complement.
GGGCACTTCCACTTATGGTCCTATAGCTTAGGGAAATTAAAATCAAAAGACACAGCCACCCCAAAGGTTGGGACGGCTCTGTTTACAAGAACCTGGTTTACGGTACAAGTTCAATATCGCAGAAAGTGAAAATTGGATAAAGAAGTTGTGGTACTTACGTACAATGCAGTATCACTCAGCAATGAAATCTATGTCATCAGGCCCGTAGCAGCATAATGAGTGGATTCAGGTATGATGATTCTAACTGAAATAAGTCACACAGGAAAAGAAACATCATAAGATATCACTAATAAACGGAATGTAAACTTGGCTACACAGGAACTGAATTACAAAACAGAACAGGGTCTCAAATTTAGAAAACCAACTTATGCTTGCTTAAGGGGAAAGGTGAGTTGGGGTGCTGCATAAAACCAGAGATTGAAATGAGCACAGATAAAGTTCCTTAAGGCAAATATGGAATAGACAAGAGCTACTCCTTGCTCAACGAAATGGACTCAACAACCCATATTAAATGCCTAAGAGTGTACCTGACTAGGAAGTATCTTAAAACCTATGGATTGCTATGTCTCCGAAAGAGAATCAAGCGTGTGTACAGGGGCATAAACGCAGCAGTGATAGGACTGGAGAGGTTCGGTGAGCAAATGAAGACCCTTTGAAGTCATATTGCATGGTACCCATTCCACGGGTCTCAACTCTCCAGGTTTAAGGTATTCTTCCTTCAGCTAAAACATGTATGTGGAACCCAGAGTATGATCAACCATGTGATCGGGAGACGTGTTCCAATATGTGTCAGATTTCGTCCCCTGGTAGTCAGGTGCAACATTCCAGACGCTTTACTAACACTCTCCCGACTTGGAGAGTCAGTGCCTTTAACCTCCTGTTTGGCCCAGTTTGCAATTTCTGCGGAAGATGAACAGGAATAGGGAGAACCAATGACAGACTAGCTGGAGGTGTCTGGACGGGCAAATTTAACTCTCATTTCCCACCAGGAAGAGGAATTAACCAAAGGCTCAGCGGGCCGTGCCGGAACCAGATTAGGGCCTGAAGCCATCCTGCGGTGTTGTGGCCAGCTCACAAGAAAGCGACTTGAAGAAAGGAGCTCAGGGGCACTGTAATTCACAAACCTGCAGAGTTATAAATGACAGCTATCGTCCAAAAATATACTGAAGTAAGGCTGCCAAGAGGACTTGAAAGCGGGGCAGAATTGCATGAAACCGATTTCAGGAGGTAGACTGGAATTGCATTGAAAGCATAGGAAAAGAGGCAGAACGTCCACAATGATGCACTTGGCCAAAAAGGGCGTATGCGTTTTTTCCTGAATATATTCAGGAAAAAACGCATACGCCCTTTTTGGCCAACCAAGCAAGCTTGCAAAGGAAATCTGCACTACAGTGAAGTCTCACTTCCCCCCGGTCAAAAGGGCCATCTGAAAAAAGTGTAAAATCCAGAAAGGCAGGACAGGCCATGGAGAACTGGGAGCCTTGTTATGCTGATGGGCGGGATATAAATTGCCAACAGCCACTCGGGAGAAGTGTATGGTGTTTCCTGAAACATCTAAAAAACAAAGCAACAGAGCCTAGGGCACTTCCACTTATGGTCCTATAGCTTAGGGAAATTAAAATCAAAAGACACAGCCACCCCAAATGTTGGGACGGCTCTGTTTACAAGAACCTGGTTTACGGTACAAGTTCAATATCGCAGAAAGTGAAAAATGGATAAAGAAGTTGTGGTACTTACGTACAATGCAGTATCACTCAGCAATGAAATCTATGTCATCAGGCCCGTAGCAGCATAATGAGTGGATTCAGGTATGATGATTCTAACTGAAATAAGTCACACAGGAAAAGAAACATCATAAGATATCACTAATACACGGAATGTAAACTTGGCTACATAGGAACTGAATTACAAAACAGAACAGGGTCTCAAATTTAGAAAACCAACTTATGCTTGCTTAAGGGGAAAGGTGAGTTGGGGTGCTGCATAAAACCAGAGATTGAAATGAGCACAGATAAAGTTCCTTAAGGCAAATATGGAATAGACAAGAGCTACTCCTTGCTCAACGAAATGGACTCAACACCCCATATTAAATGCCTAAGAGTGTACCTGACTAGGAAGTATCTTAAAACCTATGGATTGCTATGTCTCCGAAAGAGAATCAAGCGTGTGTACAGGGGCATAAACGCAGCAGTGATAGGACTGGAGAGGTTCGGTGAGCAAATGAAGACCCTTTGAAGTCATATTGCATGGTACCCATTCCACGGGTCTCAACTCTCCAGGTTTAAGGTATTCTTCCTTCAGCTAAAACATGTATGTGGAACCCAGAGTATGATCAACCATGTGATCGGGAGACGTGTTCCAATATGTGTCAGATTTCGTCCCCTGGTAGTCAGGTGCAACATTCCAGACGCTTTACTAACACTTTCCCGACTTGGAGAGTCAGTGCCTTTAACCTCCTGTTTGGCCCAGTTTGCAATTTCTGCGGAAGATGAACAGGAATAGGGAGAACCAATGACAGACTAGCTGGAGGTGTCTGGACGGGCAAATTTAACTCTCATTTCCCACCAGGAAGAGGAATTAACCAAAGGCTCAGCGGGCCGTGCCGGAACCAGATTAGGGCCTGAAGCCATCCTGCGGTGTTGTGGCCAGCTCACAAGAAAGCGACTTGAAGAAAGGAGCTCAGGGGCACTGTAATTCACAAACCTGCAGAGTTATAAATGACAGCTATCGTCCAAAAATATACTGAAGTAAGGCTGCCAAGAGGACTTGAAAGCGGGGCAGAATTGCAGGAAACCGATTTCAGGAGGTAGACTGGAATTGCATTGAAAGCATAGGAAAAGAGGCAGAACGTCCACAATGATGCACTTGGCCAAAAAGGGCGTATGCGTTTTTTCCTGAATATATTCAGGAAAAATCGCATACGCCCTTTTTGGCCAACCAAGCAAGCTTGCAAAGGAAATCTGCACTACAGTGAAGTCTCACTTCCCCCCGGTCAAAAGGGCCATCTGAAAAAAGTGTAAAATCCAGAAAGGCAGGACAGGCCATGGAGAACTGGGAGCCTTGTTATGCTGATGGGCGGGATATAAATTGCCAACAGCCACTCGGGAGAAGTGTATGGTGTTTCCTGAAACATCTAAAAAACAAAGCAACAGAGCCTAGGGCACTTCCACTTATGGTCCTATAGCTTAGGGAAATTAAAATCAAAAGACACAGCCACCCCAAATGTTGGGACGGCTCTGTTTACAAGAACCTGGTTTACGGTACAAGTTCAATATCGCAGAAAGTGAAAAATGGATAAAGAAGTTGTGGTACTTACGTACAATGCAGTATCACTCAGCAATGAAATCTATGTCATCAGGCCCGTAGCAGCATAATGAGTGGATTCAGGTATGATGATTCTAACTGAAATAAGTCACACAGGAAAAGAAACATCATAAGATATCACTAATACACGGAATGTAAACTTGGCTACACAGGAACTGAATTACAAAACAGAACAGGGTCTCAAATTTAGAAAACCAACTTATGCTTGCTTAAGGGGAAAGGTGAGTTGGGGTGCTGCATAAAACCAGAGATTGAAATGAGCACAGATAAAGTTCCTTAAGGCAAATATGGAATAGACAAGAGCTACTCCTTGCTCAACGAAATGGACTCAACACCCCATATTAAATGCCTAAGAGTGTACCTGACTAGGAAGTATCTTAAAACCTATGGATTGCTATGTCTCCGAAAGAGAATCAAGCGTGTGTACAGGGGCATAAACGCAGCAGTGATAGGACTGGAGAGGTTCGGTGAGCAAATGAAGACCCTTTGAAGTCATATTGCATGGTACCCATTCCACGGGTCTCAACTCTCCAGGTTTAAGGTATTCTTCCTTCAGCTAAAACATGTATGTGGAACCCAGAGTATGATCAACCGTGTGATCGGGAGACGTGTTCCAATATGTGTCAGTTTTCGTCCCTTGGTACTCGGGTGCAACATTCCAGACGCTTTACTAACACTCTCCCGACTTGGAGAGTCAGTGCCTTTAACCTCCTGTTTGGCTCAGTTTGCAATTTCTGCGGAAGATGAACAGGAATAGGGAGAACCAATGACAGACTAGCTGGAGGTGTCTGGACGGGCAAATTTAACTCTCATTTCCCACCAGGAAGAGGAATTAACCAAAGGCTCAGCGGGCCGTGCCGGAACCAGATTAGGGCCTGAAGCCATCCTGCGGTGTTGCGGCCAGCTCACAAGAAAGCGACTTGAAGAAAGGAGCTCAGGGGCACTGTAATTCACAAACCTGCAGAGTTATAAATGACAGCTATCGTCCAAAAATATACTGAAGTAAGGCTGCCAAGAGGACTTGAAAGCGGGGCAGAATTGCAGGAAACCGATTTCAGGAGGTAGACTGGAATTGCATTGAAAGCATAGGAAAAGAGGCAGAACGTCCACAATGATGCACTTGGCCAAAAAGGGCGTATGCGTTTTTTCCTGAATATATTCAGGAAAAAACGCATACGCCCTTTTTGGCCAACCAAGCAAGCTTGCAAAGGAAATCTGCACTACAATGAAGTCTCACTTCCCCCCGGTCAAAAGGGCCATCTGAAAAAAGTGTAAAATCCAGAAAGGCAGGACAGGCCATGGAGAACTGGGAGCCTTGTTATGCTGATGGGCGGGATGTAAATTGCCAACAGCCACTCGGGAGAAGTGTATGGTGTTTCCTGAAACATCTAAAAAACAAAGCAACAGAGCCTAGGGCACTTCCACTTATGGTCCTATAGCTTAGGGAAATTAAAATCAAAAAGACACAGCCACCCCAAAGGTTGGGACGGCTCTGTTTACAAGAACCTGGTTTACGGTACAAGTTCAATATCGCAGAAAGTGAAAAGTGGATAAAGAAGTTGTGGTACTTACGTACAATGCAGTATCACTCAGCAATGAAATCTATGTCATCAGGCCCGTAGCAGCATAATGAGTGGATTCAGGTACGATGATTCTAACTGAAATAAGTCACACAGGAAAAGAAACATCATAAGATATCACTAATACACGGAATGTAACCTTGGCTACACAGGAACTGAATTACAAAACAGAACAGGGTCTCAAATTTAGAAAACCAACTTATGCTTGCTTAAGGGGAAAGGTGAGTTGGGGTGCTGCATAAAACCAGAGATTGAAATGAGCACAGATAAAGTTCCTGAAGCCAAATATGGAATAGACAAGAGCTACTCCTTGCTCAACGAAATGGACTCAACACCCCATATTAAATGCCTAAGAGTGTACCTGACTAGGAAGTATCTTAAAACCTATGGATTGCTATGTCTCTGAAAGAGAATCAAGTGTGTGTACAGGGGCATAAACGCAGCAGTGATAGGATTGGAGAGGTTCGGTGAGCAAATGAAGACCCTTTGAAGTCATATTGCATGGTACCCATTCCACGGGTCTCAACTCTCCAGGTTTAAGGTATTCTTCCTTCAGCTAAAACATGCATGTGGAACCCAGAGTATGATCAACCGTGTGATCGGGAGACGTGTTCAAATATGTCTCAGTTTTCGTCCCCTGGTACTCGGGTGCAACATTCCAGACGCTTTACTAACACTCTCCCGACTTGGAGAGTCAGTGCCTTTAACCTCCTGTTTGGCCCAGTTTGCAATTTCTGCGGAAGATGAACAGGAATAGGGAGAACCAATGAGAGACTAGCTGGAGGTGTCTGGACGGGCAAATTTAACTCTCATTTCCCACCAGGAAGAGGAATTAACCAAAGGCTCAGCGTGCCGTGCCGGAACCAGATTAGGGCCTGAAGCCATCCTGCGGTGTTGCGGCCAGCTCATGAGAAAGCGAGTTGAAGAAAGGAGCTCAGGGGCACTGTAATTCACAAACCTGCAGAGTTATAAATGACAGCTATCGTCCAAAAATATACTGAAGTAAGGCTGCCAAGAGGACTTGAAAGCGGGGCAGAATTGCAGGAAACCGATTTCAGGAGGTAGACTGGAATTGCATTGAAAGCATAGGAAAAGAGGCAGAACGTCCACAATGATGCACTTGGCCAAAAAGGGCGTATGCGTTTTTTCCTGAATATATTCAGGAAAAAACGCATACGCCCTTTTTGGCCAACCAAGCAAGCTTGCAAAGGAAATCTGCACTACAATGAAGTCTCACTTCCCCCCGGTCAAAAGGGCCATCTGAAAAAAGTGTAAAATCCAGAAAGGCAGGACAGGCCATGGAGAACTGGGAGCCTTGTTATGCTGATGGGCGGGATGTCAATTGCCAACAGCCACTCGGGAGAAGTGTATGGTGTTTCCTGAAACATCTAAAAAACAAAGCAACAGAGCCTAGGGCACTTCCACTTATGGTCCTATAGCTTAGGGAAATTAAAATCAAAAAGACACAGCCACCCCAAAGGTTGGGACGGCTCTGTTTACAAGAACCTGGTTTACGGTACAAGTTCAATATCGCAGAAAGTGAAAAATGGATAAAGAAGTTGTGGTACTTACGTACAATGCAGTATCACTCAGCAATGAAATCTATGTCATCAGGCCCGTAGCAGCATAATGAGTGGATTCAGGTATGATGATTCTAACTGAAATAAGTCACACAGGAAAAGAAACATCATAAGATATCACTAATACACGGAATGTAACCTTGGCTACACAGGAACTGAATTACAAAACAGAACAGGGTCTCAAATTTAGAAAACCAACTTATGCTTGCTTAAGGGGAAAGGTGAGTTGGGGTGCTGCATAAAACCAGAGATTGAAATGAGCACAGATAAAGTTCCTTAAGCCAAATATGGAATAGACAAGAGCTACTCCTTGCTCAACGAAATGGACTCAACACCCCATATTAAATGCCTAAGAGTGTACCTGACTAGGAAGTATCTTAAAACCTATGGATTGCTATGTCTCCGAAAGAGAATCAAGCGTGTGTACAGGGGCATAAACGCAGCAGTGATAGGACTGGAGAGGTTCGGTGAGCAAATGAAGACCCTTTGAAGTCATATTGCATGGTACCCATTCCACGGGTCTCAACTCTCCAGGTTTAAGGTATTCTTCCTTCAGCTAAAACATGTATGTGGAACCCAGAGTATGATCAACCATGTGATCGGGAGACGTGTTCCAATATGTCTCAGTTTTCGTCCCCTGGTACTCGGGTGCAACATTCCAGACGCTTTACTAACACTCTCCCGACTTGGAGAGTCAGTGCCTTTAACCTCCTGTTTGGCCCAGTTTGCAATTTCTGCAGAAGATGAACAGGAATAGGGAGAACCAATGAGAGACTAGCTGGAGGTGTCTGGACGGGCAAATTTAACTCTCATTTCCCACCAGGAAGAGGAATTAACCAAAGGCTCAGCGTGCCGTGCCGGAACCAGATTAGGGCCTGAAGCCATCCTGCGGTGTTGCGGCCAGCTCACGAGAAAGCGAGTTGAAGAAAGGAGCTCAGGGGCACTGTAATTCACAAACCTGCAGAGTTATAAATGACAGCTATCGTCCAAAAATATACTGAAGTAAGGCTGCCAAGAGGATTTGAAAGCGGGGCAGAATTGCAGGAAACCGATTTCAGGAGGTAGACTGGAATTGCATTTAAAGCATAGGAAAAGAGGCAGAACGTCCACAATGATGCACTTGGCCAAAAAGGGCGTATGCGTTTTTTCCTGAATATATTCAGGAAAAAACGCATACGCCCTTTTTGGCCAACCAAGCAAGCTTGCAAAGGAAATCTGCACTACAATGAAGTCTCACTTCCCCCCGGTCAAAAGGGCCATCTGAAAAAAGTGTAAAATCCAGAAAGGCAGGACAGGCCATGGAGAACTGGGAGCCTTGTTATGCTGATGGGCGGGATGTCAATTGCCAACAGCCACTCGGGAGAAGTGTATGGTGTTTCCTGAAACATCTAAAAAACAAAGCAACAGAGCCTAGGGCACTTCCACTTATGGTCCTATAGCTTAGGGAAATTAAAATCAAAAGACACAGCCACCCCAAAGGTTGGGACGGCTCTGTTTACAAGAACCTGGTTTACGGTACAAGTTCAATATCGCAGAAAGTGAAAAATGGATAAAGAAGTTGTGGTACTTACGTACAATGCAGTATCACTCAGCAATGAAATCTATGTCATCAGGCCCGTAGCAGCATAATGAGTGGATTCAGGTATGATGATTCTAACTGAAATAAGTCACACAGGAAAAGAAACATCATAAGATATCACTAATACACGGAATGTAACCTTGGCTACACAGGAACTGAATTACAAAACAGAACAGGGTCTCAAATTTAGAAAACCAACTTATGCTTGCTTAAGGGGAAAGGTGAGTTGGGGTGCTGCATAAAACCAGAGATTGAAATGAGCACAGATAAAGTTCCTTAAGCCAAATATGGAATAGACAAGAGCTACTCCTTGCTCAACGAAATGGACTCAACACCCCATATTAAATGCCTAAGAGTGTACCTGACTAGGAAGTATCTTAAAACCTATGGATTGCTATGTCTCCGAAAGAGAATCAAGCGTGTGTACAGGGGCATAAACGCAGCAGTGATAGGACTGGAGAGGTTCGGTGAGCAAATGAAGACCCTTTGAAGTCATATTGCATGGTACCCATTCCACGGGTCTCAACTCTCCAGGTTTAAGGTATTCTTCCTTCAGCTAAAACATGTATGTGGAACCCAGAGTATGATCAACCGTGTGATCGGGAGACGTGTTCCAATATGTCTCAGTTTTCGTCCCCTGGTACTCGGGTGCAACATTCCAGACGCTTTACTAACACTCTCCCGACTTGGAGAGTCAGTGCCTTTAACCTCCTGTTTGGCCCAGTTTGCAATTTCTGCAGAAGATGAACAGGAATAGGGAGAACCAATGAGAGACTAGCTGGAGGTGTCTGGACGGGCAAATTTAACTCTCATTTCCCACCAGGAAGAGGAATTAACCAAAGGCTCAGCGTGCCGTGCCGGAACCAGATTAGGGCCTGAAGCCATCCTGCGGTGTTGCGGCCAGCTCACGAGAAAGCGAGTTGAAGAAAGGAGCTCAGGGGCACTGTAATTCACAAACCTGCAGAGTTATAAATGACAGCTATCGTCCAAAAATATACTGAAGTAAGGCTGCCAAGAGGATTTGAAAGCGGGGCAGAATTGCAGGAAACCGATTTCAGGAGGTAGACTGGAATTGCATTTAAAGCATAGGAAAAGAGGCAGAACGTCCACAATGATGCACTTGGCCAAAAAGGGCGTATGCGTTTTTTCCTGAATATATTCAGGAAAAAACGCATACGCCCTTTTTGGCCAACCAAGCAAGCTTGCAAAGGAAATCTGCACTACAATGAAGTCTCACTTCCCCCCGGTCAAAAGGGCCATCTGAAAAAAGTGTAAAATCCAGAAAGGCAGGACAGGCCATGGAGAACTGGGAGCCTTGTTATGCTGATGGGCGGGATGTCAATTGCCAACAGCCACTCGGGAGAAGTGTATGGTGTTTCCTGAAACATCTAAAAAACAAAGCAACAGAGCCTAGGGCACTTCCACTTATGGTCCTATAGCTTAGGGAAATTAAAATCAAAAGACACAGCCACCCCAAAGGTTGGGACGGCTCTGTTTACAAGAACCTGGTTTACGGTACAAGTTCAATATCGCAGAAAGTGAAAAATGGATAAAGAAGTTGTGGTACTTACGTACAATGCAGTATCACTCAGCAATGAAATCTATGTCATCAGGCCCGTAGCAGCATAATGAGTGGATTCAGGTATGATGATTCTAACTGAAATAAGTCACACAGGAAAAGAAACATCATAAGATATCACTAATACACGGAATGTAACCTTGGCTACACAGGAACTGAATTACAAAACAGAACAGGGTCTCAAATTTAGAAAACCAACTTATGCTTGCTTAAGGGGAAAGGTGAGTTGGGGTGCTGCATAAAACCAGAGATTGAAATGAGCACAGATAAAGTTCCTTAAGCCAAATATGGAATAGACAAGAGCTACTCCTTGCTCAACGAAATGGACTCAACACCCCATATTAAATGCCTAAGAGTGTACCTGACTAGGAAGTATCTTAAAACCTATGGATTGCTATGTCTCCGAAAGAGAATCAAGCGTGTGTACAGGGGCATAAACGCAGCAGTGATAGCATTGGAGAAGTTCGGTGAGCAAATGAAGACCCTTTGAAGTCATATTGCATGGTACCCATTCCACGGGTCTCAACTCTCCAGGTTTAAGGTATTCTTCCTTCAGCTAAAACATGCATGTGGAACCCAGAGTATGATCAACCGTGTGATCGGGAGACGTGTTCAAATATGTCTCAGTTTTCGTCCCCTGGTACTCGGGTGCAACATTCCAGACGCTTTACTAACACTCTCCCGACTTGGAGAGTCAGTGCCTTTAACCTCCTGTTTGGCCCAGTTTGCAATTTCTGCGGAAGATGAACAGGAATAGGGAGAACCAATGAGAGACTAGCTGGAGGTGTCTGGACGGGCAAATTTAACTCTCATTTCCCACCAGGAAGAGGAATTAACCAAAGGCTCAGCGTGCCGTGCCGGAACCAGATTAGGGCCTGAAGCCATCCTGCGGTGTTGCGGCCAGCTCATGAGAAAGCGAGTTGAAGAAAGGAGCTCAGGGGCACTGTAATTCACAAACCTGCAGAGTTATAAATGACAGCTATCGTCCAAAAATATACTGAAGTAAGGCTGCCAAGAGGACTTGAAAGCGGGGCAGAATTGCAGGAAACCGATTTCAGGAGGTAGACTGGAATTGCATTGAAAGCATAGGAAAAGAGGCAGAACGTCCACAATGATGCACTTGGCCAAAAAGGGCGTATGCGTTTTTTCCTGAATATATTCAGGAAAAAACGCATACGCCCTTTTTGGCCAACCAAGCAAGCTTGCAAAGGAAATCTGCACTACAATGAAGTCTCACTTCCCCCCGGTCAAAAGGGCCATCTGAAAAAAGTGTAAAATCCAGAAAGGCAGGACAGGCCATGGAGAACTGGGAGCCTTGTTATGCTGATGGGCGGGATGTCAATTGCCAACAGCCACTCGGGAGAAGTGTATGGTGTTTCCTGAAACATCTAAAAAACAAAGCAACAGAGCCTAGGGCACTTCCACTTATGGTCCTATAGCTTAGGGAAATTAAAATCAAAAGACACAGCCACCCCAAAGGTTGGGACGGCTCTGTTTACAAGAACCTGGTTTACGGTACAAGTTCAATATCGCAGAAAGTGAAAAATGGATAAAGAAGTTGTGGTACTTACGTACAATGCAGTATCACTCAGCAATGAAATCTATGTCATCAGGCCCGTAGCAGCATAATGAGTGGATTCAGGTATGATGATTCTAACTGAAATAAGTCACACAGGAAAAGAAACATCATAAGATATCACTAATACACGGAATGTAACCTTGGCTACACAGGAACTGAATTACAAAACAGAACAGGGTCTCAAATTTAGAAAACCAACTTATGCTTGCTTAAGGGGAAAGGTGAGTTGGGGTGCTGCATAAAACCAGAGATTGAAATGAGCACAGATAAAGTTCCTTAAGCCAAATATGGAATAGACAAGAGCTACTCCTTGCTCAACGAAATGGACTCAACACCCCATATTAAATGCCTAAGAGTGTACCTGACTAGGAAGTATCTTAAAACCTATGGATTGCTATGTCTCTGAAAGAGAATCAAGCGTGTGTACAGGGGCATAAACGCAGCAGTGATAGCATTGGAGAAGTTCGGTGAGCAAATGAAGACCCTTTGAAGTCATATTGCATGGTACCCATTCCACGGGTCTCAACTCTCCAGGTTTAAGGTATTCTTCCTTCAGCTAAAACATGCATGTGGAACCCAGAGTATGATCAACCATGTGATCGGGAGACGTGTTCCAATATGTGTCAGTTTTCGTCCCCTGGTGCTCGGGTACAACATTCCAGACGCTTTACTAACACTCTCCCGACTTGGAGAGTCAGTGCCTTTAACCTCCTGTTTGGCCCAGTTTGCAATTTCTGCGGAAGATGAACAGGAATAGGGAGAACCAATGAGAGACTAGCTGGAGGTGTCTGGACGGGCAAATTTAGCTCTCATTTCCCACCAGGAAGAGGAATTAACCAAAGGCTCAGCGTGCCGTGCCGGAACCAGATTAGGGCTGAAGCCATCCTGCGGTGTTGCGGCCAGCTCACAAGAAAGCGACTTGAAGAAGGGAGCTCGGGGCACTGTAATTCACAAACCTGCAGAGTTATAAATGACAGCTATCGTCCAAAAATATACTGAAGTAAGGCTGCCAAGAGGACTTGAAAGCGGGGCAGAATTGCAGGAAACCGATTTCAGGAGGTAGACTGGAATTGCATTTAAAGCATAGGAAAAGAGGCAGAACGTCCACAATGATGCACTTGGCCAAAAAGGGCGTATGCGTTTTTTCCTGAATATATTCAGGAAAAAACGCATACGCCCTCTTGGGCCAACCAAGCAAGCTTGCAAAGGAAATCTGCACTAAAATGAAGTCTCACTTCCCCCCGGTCAAAAGGGCCATCTGAAAAAAGTGTAAAATCCAGAAAGGCAGGACAGGCCATGGAGAACTGGGAGCCTTGTTATGCTGATGGGCGGGATGTAAATTGCCAACAGCCACTCGGGAGAAGTGTATGGTGTTTCCTGAAACATCTAAAAAACAAAGCAACAGAGCCTAGGGCACTTCCACTTATGGTCCTATAGCTTAGGGAAATTAAAATCAAAAGACACAGCCACCCCAAAGGTTGGGACGGCTCTGTTTACAAGAACCTGGTTTACAGTACAAGTTCAATATCGCAGAAAGTGAAAAATGGATAAAGAAGTTGTGGTACTTACGTACAATGCAATATCACTCAGCAATGAAATCTATGTCATCAGGCCCGTAGCAGCATAACGAGTGGATTCAGGTATGATGATTCTAACTGAAATAAGTCACACAGGAAAAGAAACATCATAAGATATCACTAATACACGGAATGTAAACTTGGCTACACAGGAACTGAATTACAAAACAGAACAGGGTCTCAAATTTAGAAAACCAACTTATGCTTGCTTAAGGGGAAAGGTGAGTTGGGGTGCTGCATAAAACCAGAGATTGAAATGAGCACAGATAAAGTTCCTTAAGCCAAATATGGAATAGACAAGAGCTACTCCTTGCTCAACGAAATGGACTCAACACCCCATATTAAATGCCTAAGAGTGTACCTGACTAGGAAGTATCTTAAAACCTATGGATTGCTATGTCTCCGAAAGAGAATCAAGCGTGTGTACAGGGGCATAAACGCAGCAGTGATAGGACTGGAGAGGTTCGGTGAGCAAATGAAGACCCTTTGAAGTCATATTGCATGGTACCCATTCCACGGGTCTCAACTCTCCAGGTTTAAGGTATTCTTCCTTCAGCTAAAACATGCATGTGGAACCCAGAGTATGATCAACCATGTGATCGGGAGACGTGTTCCAATATGTATCAGTTTTCGTCCCCTGGTGCTCGGGTACAACATTCCAGACGCTTTACTAACACTCTCCCGACTTGGAGAGTCAGTGCCTTTAACCTCCTGTTTGGCCCAGTTTGCAATTTCTGCGGAAGATGAACAGGAATAGGGAGAACCAATGAGAGACTAGCTGGAGGTGTCTGGACGGGCAAATTTAGCTCTCATTTCCCACCAGGAAGAGGAATTAACCAAAGGCTCAGCGTGCCGTGCCGGAACCAGATTAGGGCCTGAAGCCATCCTGCGGTGTTGCGGCCAGCTCACGAGAAAGCGAGTTGAAGAAAGGAGCTCAGGGGCACTGTAATTCACAAACCTGCAGAGTTATAAATGACAGCTATCGTCCAAAAATATACTGAAGTAAGGCTGCCAAGAGGACTTGAAAGCGGGGCAGAATTGCAGGAAACCGATTTCAGGAGGTAGACTGGAATTGCATTGAAAGCATAGGAAAAGAGGCAGAACGTCCACAATGATGCACTTGGCCAAAAAGGGCGTATGCGTTTTTTCCTGAATATATTCAGGAAAAAACGCATACGCCCTTTTTGGCCAACCAAGCAAGCTTGCAAAGGAAATCTGCACTACAATGAAGTCTCACTTCCCCCCGGTCAAAAGGGCCATCTGAAAAAAGTGTAAAATCCAGAAAGGCAGGACAGGCCATGGAGAACTGGGAGCCTTGTTATGCTGATGGGCGGGATGTCAATTGCCAACAGCCACTCGGGAGAAGTGTATGGTGTTTCCTGAAACATCTAAAAAACAAAGCAACAGAGCCTAGGGCACTTCCACTTATGGTCCTATAGCTTAGGGAAATTAAAATCAAAAGACACAGCCACCCCAAAGGTTGGGACGGCTCTGTTTACAAGAACCTGGTTTACGGTACAAGTTCAATATCGCAGAAAGTGAAAAATGGATAAAGAAGTTGTGGTACTTACGTACAATGCAGTATCACTCAGCAATGAAATCTATGTCATCAGGCCCGTAGCAGCATAATGAGTGGATTCAGGTATGATGATTCTAACTGAAATAAGTCACACAGGAAAAGAAACATCATAAGATATCACTAATACACGGAATGTAACCTTGGCTACACAGGAACTGAATTACAAAACAGAACAGGGTCTCAAATTTAGAAAACCAACTTATGCTTGCTTAAGGGGAAAGGTGAGTTGGGGTGCTGCATAAAACCAGAGATTGAAATGAGCACAGATAAAGTTCCTTAAGCCAAATATGGAATAGACAAGAGCTACTCCTTGCTCAACGAAATGGACTCAACACCCCATATTAAATGCCTAAGAGTGTACCTGACTAGGAAGTATCTTAAAACCTATGGATTGCTATGTCTCCGAAAGAGAATCAAGCGTGTGTACAGGGGCATAAACGCAGCAGTGATAGGACTGGAGAGGTTCGGTGAGCAAATGAAGACCCTTTGAAGTCATATTGCATGGTACCCATTCCACGGGTCTCAACTCTCCAGGTTTAAGGTATTCTTCCTTCAGCTAAAACATGTATGTGGAACCCAGAGTATGATCAACCGTGTGATCGGGAGACGTGTTCCAATATGTGTCAGTTTTCGTCCCCTGGTACTCGGGTGCAACATTCCAGACGCTTTACTAACACTCTCCCGACTTGGAGAGTCAGTGCCTTTAACCTCCTGTTTGGCCCAGTTTGCAATTTCTGCAGAAGATGAACAGGAATAGGGAGAACCAATGAGAGACTAGCTGGAGGTGTCTGGACGGGCAAATTTAGCTCTCATTTCCCACCAGGAAGAGGAATTAACCAAAGGCTCAGCGTGCCGTGCCGGAACCAGATTAGGGCCTGAAGCCATCCTGCGGTGTTGCGGCCAGCTCACAAGAAAGCGACTTGAAGAAAGGAGCTCAGGGGCACTGTAATTCACAAACCTGCAGAGTTATAAATGACAGCTATCGTCCAAAAATATACTGAAGTAAGGCTGCCAAGAGGACTTGAAAGCGGGGCAGAATTGCAGGAAACCGATTTCAGGAGGTAGACTGGAATTGCATTGAAAGCATAGGAAAAGAGGCAGAACGTCCACAATGATGCACTTGGCCAAAAAGGGCGTATGCGTTTTTTCCTGAATATATTCAGGAAAAAACGCATACGCCCTTTTTGGCCAACCAAGCAAGCTTGCAAAGGAAATCTGCACTACAATGAAGTCTCACTTCCCCCCGGTCAAAAGGGCCATCTGAAAAAAGTGTAAAATCCAGAAAGGCAGGACAGGCCATGGAGAACTGGGAGCCTTGTTATGCTGATGGGCGGGATGTCAATTGCCAACAGCCACTCGGGAGAAGTGTATGGTGTTTCCTGAAACATCTAAAAAACAAAGCAACAGAGCCTAGGGCACTTCCACTTATGGTCCTATAGCTTAGGGAAATTAAAATCAAAAGACACAGCCACCCCAAAGGTTGGGACGGCTCTGTTTACAAGAACCTGGTTTACGGTACAAGTTCAATATCGCAGAAAGTGAAAACTGGATAAAGAAGTTGTGGTACTTACGTACAATGCAGTATCACTCAGCAATGAAATCTATGTCATCAGGCCCGTAGCAGCATAATGAGTGGATTCAGGTATGATGATTCTAACTGAAATAAGTCACACAGGAAAAGAAACATCATAAGATATCACTAATACACGGAATGTAACCTTGGCTACACAGGAACTGAATTACAAAACAGAACAGGGTCTCAAATTTAGAAAACCAACTTATGCTTGCTTAAGGGGAAAGGTGAGCTGGGGTGCTGCATAAAACCAGAGATTGAAATGAGCACAGATAAAGTTCCTTAAGCCAAATATGGAATAGACAAGAGCTACTCCTTGCTCAACGAAATGGACTCAACACCCCATATTAAATGCCTAAGAGTGTACCTGACTAGGAAGTATCTTAAAACCTATGGATTGCTATGTCTCCGAAAGAGAATCAAGCGTGTGTACAGGGGCATAAACGCAGCAGTGATAGGACTGGAGAGGTTCGGTGAGCAAATGAAGACCCTTTGAAGTCATATTGCATGGTACCCATTCCACGGGTCTCAACTCTCCAGGTTTAAGGTATTCTTCCTTCAGCTAAAACATGTATGTGGAACCCAGAGTATGATCAACCGTGTGATCGGGAGACGTGTTCCAATATGTGTCAGTTTTCGTCCCCTGGTACTCGGGTGCAACATTCCAGACGCTTTACTAACACTCTCCCGACTTGGAGAGTCAGTGCCTTTAACCTCCTGTTTGGCCCAGTTTGCAATTTCTGCAGAAGATGAACAGGAATAGGGAGAACCAATGACAGACTAGCTGGAGGTGTCTGGACGGGCAAATTTAACTCTCATTTCCCACCAGGAAGAGGAATTAACCAAAGGCTCAGCGTGCCGTGCCAGAACAAGATTAGGGCCTGAAGCCATCCTGCGGTGTTGCGGCCAGCTCACGAGAAAGCGAGTTGAAGAAAGGAGCTCAGGGGCACTGTAATTCACAAACCTGCAGAGTTATAAATGACAGCTATCGTCCAAAAATATACTGAAGTAAGGCTGCCAAGAGGACTTGAATGCGGGGCAGAATTGCAGGAAACCGATTTCAGGAGGTAGACTGGAATTGCATTGAAAGCATAGGAAAAGAGGCAGAACGTCCACAATGATGCACTTGGCCAAAAAGGGCGTATGCGTTTTTTCCTGAATATATTCAGGAAAAAACGCATACGCCCTTTTTGGCCAACCAAGCAAGCTTGCAAAGGAAATCTGCACTACAATGAAGTCTCACTTCCCCCCGGTCAAAAGGGCCATCTGAAAAAAGTGTAAAATCCAGAAAGGCAGGACAGGCCATGGAGAACTGGGAGCCTTGTTATGCTGATGGGCGGGATGTAAATTGCCAACAGCCACTCGGAAGAAGTGTATGGTGTTTCCTGAAACATCTAAAAAACAAAGCAACAGAGCCTAGGGCACTTCCACTTATGGTCCTATAGCTTAGGGAAATTAAAATCAAAAGACACAGCCACCCCAAAGGTTGGGACGGCTCTGTTTACAAGAACCTGGTTTACGGTACAAGTTCAATATCGCAGAAAGTGAAAAATGGATAAAGAAGTTGTGGTACTTACGTACAATGCAATATCACTCAGCAATGAAATCTATGTCATCAGGCCCGTAGCAGCATAATGAGTGGATTCAGGTATGATGATTCTAACTGAAATAAGTCACACAGGAAAAGAAACATCATAAGATATCACTAATACACGGAATGTAACCTTGGCTACACAGGAACTGAATTACAAAACAGAACAGGGTCTCAAATTTAGAAAACCAACTTATGCTTGCTTAAGGGGAAAGGTGAGTTGGGGTGCTGCATAAAACCAGAGATTGAAATGAGCACAGATAAAGTTCCTTAAGCCAAATATGGAATAGACAAGAGCTACTCCTTGCTCAACGAAATGGATTCAACACCCCATATTAAATGCCTAAGAGTGTACCTGACTAGGAAGTATCTTAAAACCTATGGATTGCTATGTCTCCGAAAGAGAATCAAGCGTGTGTACAGGGGCATAAATACAGCAGTGATAGCATTGGAGAAGTTCGGTGAGCAAATGAAGACCCTTTGAAGTCATATTGCATGGTACCCATTCCACGGGTCTCAACTCTCCAGGTTGAAGGTATTCTTCCTTCAGCTAAAACATGCATGTGGAACCCAGAGTATGATCAACCATGTGATCGGGAGACGTGTTCCAATATGTGTCAGTTTTCGTCCCCTGGTGCTCGGGTACAACATTCCAGACGCTTTACTAACACTCTCCCGACTTGGAGAGTCAGTGCCTTTAACCTCCTGTTTGGCCCAGTTTGCAATTTCTGCGGAAGATGAACAGGAATAGGGAGAACCAATGAGAGACTAGCTGGAGGTGTCTGGACGGGCAAATTTAACTCTCATTTCCCACCAGGAAGAGGAATTAACCAAAGGCTCAGCGTGCCGTGCCGGAACCAGATTAGGGCCTGAAGCCATCCTGCGGTGTTGCGGCCAGCTCACAAGAAAGCGACTTGAAGAAAGGAGCTCGGGGCACTGTAATTCACAAACCTGCAGAGTTATAAATGACAGCTATCGTCCAAAAATATACTGAAGTAAGGCTGCCAAGAGGACTTGAAAGCGGGGCAGAATTGCAGGAAACCGATTTCAGGAGGTAGACTGGAATTGCATTTAAAGCATAGGAAAAGAGGCAGAACGTCCACAATGATGCACTTGGCCAAAAAGGGCGTATGCGTTTTTTCCTGAATATATTCAGGAAAAAACGCATACGCCCTTTTTGGCCAACCAAGCAAGCTTGCAAAGGAAATCTGCACTACAGTGAAGTCTCACTTCCCCCCGGTCAAAAGGGCCATCTGAAAAAAGTGTAAAATCCAGAAAGGCAGGACAGGCCATGGAGAACTGGGAGCCTTGTTATGCTGATGGGCGGGATGTCAATTGCCAACAGCCACTCGGGAGAAGTGTATGGTGTTTCCTGAAACATCTAAAAAACAAAGCAACAGAGCCTAGGGCACTTCCACTTATGGTCCTATAGCTTAGGGAAATTAAAATCAAAAGACACAGCCACCCCAAAGGTTGGGACGGCTCTGTTTACAAGAACCTGGTTTACGGTACAAGTTCAATATCGCAGAAAGTGAAAAATGGATAAAGAAGTTGTGGTACTTACGTACAATGCAGTATCACTCAGCAATGAAATCTATGTCATCAGGCCCGTAGCAGCATAATGAGTGGATTCAGGTATGATGATTCTAACTGAAATAAGTCACACAGGAAAAGAAACATCATAAGATATCACTAATACACGGAATGTAACCTTGGCTACACAGGAACTGAATTACAAAACAGAACAGGGTCTCAAATTTAGAAAACCAACTTATGCTTGCTTAAGGGGAAAGGTGAGTTGGGGTGCTGCATAAAACCAGAGATTGAAATGAGCACAGATAAAGTTCCTTAAGCCAAATATGGAATAGACAAGAGCTACTCCTTGCTCAACGAAATGGACTCAACACCCCATATTAAATGCCTAAGAGTGTACCTGACTAGGAAGTATCTTAAAACCTATGGATTGCTATGTCTCCGAAAGAGAATCAAGCGTGTGTACAGGGGCATAAACGCAGCAGTGATAGGACTGGAGAGGTTCGGTGAGCAAATGAAGACCCTTTGAAGTCATATTGCATGGTACCCATTCCACGGGTCTCAACTCTCCAGGTTTAAGGTATTCTTCCTTCAGCTAAAACATGTATGTGGAACCCAGAGTATGATCAACCGTGTGATCGGGAGACGTGTTCCAATATGTCTCAGTTTTCGTCCCCTGGTACTCGGGTGCAACATTCCAGACGCTTTACTAACACTCTCCCGACTTGGAGAGTCAGTGCCTTTAACCTCCTGTTTGGCCCAGTTTGCAATTTCTGCAGAAGATGAACAGGAATAGGGAGAACCAATGACAGACTAGCTGGAGGTGTCTGGACGGGCAAATTTAACTCTCATTTCCCACCAGGAAGAGGAATTAACCAAAGGCTCAGCGTGCCGTGCCGGAACAAGATTAGGGCCTGAAGCCATCCTGCGGTGTTGCGGCCAGCTCACGAGAAAGCGAGTTGAAGAAAGGAGCTCAGGGGCACTGTAATTCACAAACCTGCAGAGTTATAAATGACAGCTATCGTCCAAAAATATACTGAAGTAAGGCTGCCAAGAGGACTTGAAAGCGGGGCAGAATTGCAGGAAACCGATTTCAGGAGGTAGACTGGAATTGCATTTAAAGCATAGGAAAAGAGGCAGAACGTCCACAATGATGCACTTGGCCAAAAAGGGCGTATGCGTTTTTTCCTGAATATATTAAGGAAAAAACGCATACGCCCTTTTTGGCCAACCAAGCAAGCTTGCAAAGGAAATCTGCACTACAATGAAGTCTCACTTCCCCCCGGTCAAAAGGGCCATCTGAAAAAAGTGTAAAATCCAGAAAGGCAGGACAGGCCATGGAGACCTGGGAGCCTTGTTATGCTGATGGGCGGGATGTCAATTGCCAACAGCCACTCGGGAGAAGTGTATGGTGTTTCCTGAAACATCTAAAAAACAAAGCAACAGAGCCTAGGGCACTTCCACTTATGGTCCTATAGCTTAGGGAAATTAAAATCAAAAGACACAGCCACCCCAAAGGTTGGGACGGCTCTGTTTACAAGAACCTGGTTTACGGTACAAGTTCAATATCGCAGAAAGTGAAAAATGGATAAAGAAGTTGTGGTACTTACGTACAATGCAGTATCACTCAGCAATGAAATCTATGTCATCAGGCCCGTAGCAGCATAATGAGTGGATTCAGGTACGATGATTCTAACTGAAATAAGTCACACAGGAAAAGAAACATCATAAGATATCACTAATACACGGAATGTAACCTTGGCTACACAGGAACTGAATTACAAAACAGAACAGGGTCTCAAATTTAGAAAACCAACTTATGCTTGCTTAAGGGGAAAGGTGAGTTGGGGTGCTGCATAAAACCAGAGATTGAAATGAGCACAGATAAAGTTCCTTAAGCCAAATATGGAATAGACAAGAGCTACTCCTTGCTCAACGAAATGGACTCAACACCCCATATTAAATGCCTAAGAGTGTACCTGACTAGGAAGTATCTTAAAACCTATGGATTGCTATGTCTCCGAAAGAGAATCAAGCGTGTGTACAGGGGCATAAATGCAGCAGTGATAGCATTGGAGAAGTTCGGTGAGCAAATGAAGACCCTTTGAAGTCATATTGCATGGTACCCATTCCACGGGTCTCAACTCTCCAGGTTGAAGGTATTCTTCCTTCAGCTAAAACATGCATGTGGAACCCAGAGTATGATCAACCATGTGATCGGGAGACGTGTTCCAATATGTGTCAGTTTTCGTCCCCTGGTGCTCGGGTACAACATTCCAGACGCTTTACTAACACTCTCCCGACTTGGAGAGTCAGTGCCTTTAACCTCCTGTTTGGCCCAGTTTGCAATTTCTGCGGAAGATGAACAGGAATAGGGAGAACCAATGAGAGACTAGCTGGAGGTGTCTGGACGGGCAAATTTAGCTCTCATTTCCCACCAGGAAGAGGAATTAACCAAAGGCTCAGCGTGCCGTGCCGGAACCAGATTAGGGCCTGAAGCCATCCTGCGGTGTTGCGGCCAGCTCACAAGAAAACGACTTGAAGAAAGGAGCTCGGGGCACTGTAATTCACAAACCTGCAGAGTTATAAATGACAGCTATCGTCCAAAAATATACTGAAGTAAGGCTGCCAAGAGGACTTGAAAGCGGGGCAGAATTGCAGGAAACCGATTTCAGGAGGTAGACTGGAATTGCATTGAAAGCATAGGAAAAGAGGCAGAACGTCCACAATGATGCACTTGGCCAAAAAGGGCGTATGCGTTTTTTCCTGAATATATTCAGGAAAAAACGCATACGCCCTTTTTGGCCAACCAAGCAAGCTTGCAAAGGAAATCTGCACTACAATGAAGTCTCACTTCCCCCCGGTCAAAAGGGCCATCTGAAAAAAGTGTAAAATCCAGAAAGGCAGGACAGGCCATGGAGAACTGGGAGCCTTGTTATGCTGATGGGCGGGATGTCAATTGCCAACAGCCACTCGGGAGAAGTGTATGGTGTTTCCTGAAACATCTAAAAAACAAAGCAACAGAGCCTAGGGCACTTCCACTTATGGTCCTATAGCTTAGGGAAATTAAAATCAAAAGACACAGCCACCCCAAAGGTTGGGACGGCTCTGTTTACAAGAACCTGGTTTACGGTACAAGTTCAATATCACAGAAAGTGAAAAATGGATAAAGAAGTTGTGGTACTTACGTACAATGCAGTATCACTCAGCAATGAAATCTATGTCATCAGGCCCGTAGCAGCATAATGAGTGGATTCAGGTATGATGATTCTAACTGAAATAAGTCACACAGGAAAAGAAACATCATAAGATATCACTAATACACGGAATGTAACCTTGGC
Organism: Lagenorhynchus albirostris; assembly: GCF_949774975.1. NCBI lineage: Eukaryota > Metazoa > Chordata > Mammalia > Artiodactyla > Delphinidae > Lagenorhynchus > Lagenorhynchus albirostris. Next base: position 57,676,123 of record NC_083098.1, on the reverse strand, counting down.
TACACAGGAACTGAATTACAAAACAGAACAGGGTCTCAAATTTAGAAACCCAACTTATGCTTGCTTAAGGGGAAAGGTGAGTTGGGGTGCTGCATAAAACCAGAGATTGAAATGAGCACAGATAAAGTTCCTTAAGCCAAATATGGAATAGACAAGAGCTACTCCTTGCTCAACGAAATGGACTCAACACCCCATATTAAATGCCTAAGAGGGTACCTGACTAGGAAGTATCTTAAAACCTATGGATTGCTATGTCTCCGAAAGAGAATCAAGCGTGTGTACAGGGGCATAAACGCAGCAGTGATAGGACTGTAGAGGTTCAGTGAGCAAATGAAGACCCTTTGAAGTCATATTGCATGGTACCCATTCCACGGGTCTCAACTCTCCAGGTTTACGGTATTCTTCCTTCAGCTAAAACATGTATGTGGAACCCAGAGTATGATCAACCATGTGATCGGGAGACGTGATCCAATATGTCTCAGTTTTCGTCCCCTGGTACTCGGGTGCAACATTCCAGACGCTTTACTAACACTCTCCCGACTTGGAGAGTCAGTGCCTTTAACCTCCTGTTTGGCCCAGTTTGCAATTTCTGCAGAAGATGAACAGGAATAGGGAGAACCAATGACAGACTAGCTGGAGGTGTCTGGACGGGCAAATTTAGCTCTCATTTCCCACCAGGAAGAGGAATTAACCAAAGGCTCAGCGTGCCGTGCCGGAACCAGATTAGGGCCTGAAGCCATCCTGCGGTGTTGCGGCCAGCTCACAAGAAAGCGACTTGAAGAAAGGAGCTCGGGGCACTGTAATTCACAAACCTGCAGAGTTATAAATGACAGCTATCGTCCAAAAATATACTGAAGTAAGGCTGCCAAGAGGACTTGAAAGCGGGGCAGAATTGCAGGAAACCGATTTCAGGAGGTAGACTGGAATTGCATTGAAAGCATAGGAAAAGAGGCAGAACGTCCACAATGATGCACTTGGCCAAAAAGGGCGTATGCGTTTTTTCCTGAATATATTCAGGAAAAAACGCATACGCCCTTTTTGGCCAACCAAGCAAGCTTGCAAAGGAAATCTGCACTACAGTGAAGTCTCACTTCCCCCCGGTCAAAAGGGCCATCTGAAAAAAGTGTAAAATCCAGAAAGGCAGGACAGGCCATGGAGAACTGGGAGCCTTGTTATGCTGATGGGCGGGATGTCAATTGCCAACAGCCACTCGGGAGAAGTGTATGGTGTTTCCTGAAACATCTAAAAAACAAAGCAACAGAGCCTAGGGCACTTCCACTTATGGTCCTATAGCTTAGGGAAATTAAAATCAAAAGACACAGCCACCCCAAAGGTTGGGACGGCTCTGTTTACAAGAACCTGGTTTACGGTACAAGTTCAATATCGCAGAAAGTGAAAAATGGATAAAGAAGTTGTGGTACTTACGTACAATGCAGTATCACTCAGCAATGAAATCTATGTCATCAGGCCCGTAGCAGCATAATGAGTGGATTCAGGTATGATGATTCTAACTGAAATAAGTCACACAGGAAAAGAAACATCATAAGATATCACTAATACACGGAATGTAACCTTGGCTACACAGGAACTGAATTACAAAACAGAACAGGGTCTCAAATTTAGAAAACCAACTTATGCTTGCTTAAGGGGAAAGGTGAGTTGGGGTGCTGCATAAAACCAGAGATTGAAATGAGCACAGATAAAGTTCCTTAAGCCAAATATGGAATAGACAAGAGCTACTCCTTGCTCAACGAAATGGACTCAACACCCCATATTAAATGCCTAAGAGTGTACCTGACTAGGAAGTATCTTAAAACCTATGGATTGCTATGTCTCCGAAAGAGAATCAAGCGTGTGTACAGGGGCATAAATGCAGCAGTGATAGCATTGGAGAAGTTCGGTGAGCAAATGAAGACCCTTTGAAGTCATATTGCATGGTACCCATTCCACGGGTCTCAACTCTCCAGGTTGAAGGTATTCTTCCTTCAGCTAAAACATGCATGTGGAACCCAGAGTATGATCAACCATGTGATCGGGAGACGTGTTCCAATATGTGTCAGTTTTCGTCCCCTGGTGCTCGGGTACAACATTCCAGACGCTTTACTAACACTCTCCCGACTTGGAGAGTCAGTGCCTTTAACCTCCTGTTTGGCCCAGTTTGCAATTTCTGCGGAAGATGAACAGGAATAGGGAGAACCAATGAGAGACTAGCTGGAGGTGTCTGGACGGGCAAATTTAGCTCTCATTTCCCACCAGGAAGAGGAATTAACCAAAGGCTCAGCGTGCCGTGCCGGAACCAGATTAGGGCCTGAAGCCATCCTGCGGTGTTGCGGCCAGCTCACGAGAAAGCGAGTTGAAGAAAGGAGCTCAGGGGCACTGTAATTCACAAACCTGCAGAGTTATAAATGACAGCTATCGTCCAAAAATATACTGAAGTAAGGCTGCCAAGAGGACTTGAAAGCGGGGCAGAATTGCAGGAAACCGATTTCAGGAGGTACACTGGAATTGCATTTAAAGCATAGGAAAAGAGGCAGAACGTCCACAATGATGCACTTGGCCAAAAAGGGCGTATGCGTTTTTTCCTGAATATATTCAGGAAAAAACGCATACGCCCTTTTTGGCCAACCAAGCAAGCTTGCAAAGGAAATCTGCACTACAATGAAGTCTCACTTCCCCCCGGTCAAAAGGGCCATCTGAAAAAAGTGTAAAATCCAGAAAGGCAGGACAGGCCATGGAGAACTGGGAGCCTTGTTATGCTGATGGGCGGGATGTAAATTGCCAACAGCCACTCGGGAGAAGTGTATGGTGTTTCCTGAAACATCTAAAAAACAAAGCAACAGAGCCTAGGGCACTTCCACTTATGGTCCTATAGCTTAGGGAAATTAAAATCAAAAAGACACAGCCACCCCAAAGGTTGGGACGGCTCTGTTTACAAGAACCTGGTTTACGGTACAAGTTCAATATCGCAGAAAGTGAAAAGTGGATAAAGAAGTTGTGGTACTTACGTACAATGCAGTATCACTCAGCAATGAAATCTATGTCATCAGGCCCGTAGCAGCATAATGAGTGGATTCAGGTACAATGATTCTAACTGAAATAAGTCACACAGGAAAAGAAACATCATAAGATATCACTAATACACGGAATGTAACCTTGGCTACACAGGAACTGAATTACAAAACAGAACAGGGTCTCAAATTTAGAAAACCAACTTATGCTTGCTTAAGGGGAAAGGTGAGTTGGGGTGCTGCATAAAACCAGAGATTGAAATGAGCACAGATAAAGTTCCTTAAGCCAAATATGGAATAGACAAGAGCTACTCCTTGCTCAACGAAATGGACTCAACACCCCATATTAAATGCCTAAGAGTGTACCTGACTAGGAAGTATCTTAAAACCTATGGATTGCTATGTCTCTGAAAGAGAATCAAGTGTGTGTACAGGGGCATAAACGCAGCAGTGATAGGATTGGAGAGGTTCGGTGAGCAAATGAAGACCCTTTGAAGTCATATTGCATGGTACCCATTCCACGGGTCTCAACTCTCCAGGTTGAAGGTATTCTTCCTTCAGCTAAAACATGCATGTGGAACCCAGAGTATGATCAACCGTGTGATCGGGAGACGTGTTCCAATATGTGTCAGTTTTCGTCCCCTGGTACTCGGGTGCAACATTCCAGACGCTTTACTAACACTCTCCCGACTTGGAGAGTCAGTGCCTTTAACCTCCTGTTTGGCCCAGTTTGCAATTTCTGCGGAAGATGAACAGGAATAGGGAGAACCAATGACAGACTAGCTGGAGGTGTCTGGACGGGCAAATTTAACTCTCATTTCCCACCAGGAAGAGGAATTAACCAAAGGCTCAGCGTGCCGTGCCGGAACCAGATTAGGGCCTGAAGCCATCCTGCGGTGTTGCGGCCAGCTCACGAGAAAGCGACTTGAAGAAAGGAGCTCAGGGGCACTGTAATTCACAAACCTGCAGAGTTATAAATGACAGCTATCGTCCAAAAATATACTGAAGTAAGGCTGCCAAGAGGACTTGAAAGCGGGGCAGAATTGCAGGAAACCGATTTCAGGAGGTAGACTGGAATTGCATTGAAAGCATAGGAAAAGAGGCAGAACGTCCACAATGATGCACTTGGCCAAAAAGGGCGTATGCGTTTTTTCCTGAATATATTCAGGAAAAAACGCATACGCCCTTTTTGGCCAACCAAGCAAGCTTGCAAAGGAAATCTGCACTACAGTGAAGTCTCACTTCCCCCCGGTCAAAAGGGCCATCTGAAAAAAGTGTAAAATCCAGAAAGGCAGGACAGGCCATGGAGACCTGGGAGCCTTGTTATGCTGATGGGCGGGATGTCAATTGCCAACAGCCACTCGGGAGAAGTGTATGGTGTTTCCTGAAACATCTAAAAAACAAAGCAACAGAGCCTAGGGCACTTCCACTTATGGTCCTATAGCTTAGGGAAATTAAAATCAAAAGACACAGCCACCCCAAAGGTTGGGACGGCTCTGTTTACAAGAACCTGGTTTACGGTACAAGTTCAATATCGCAGAAAGTGAAAAATGGATAAAGAAGTTGTGGTACTTACGTACAATGCAGTATCACTCAGCAATGAAATCTATGTCATCAGGCCCGTAGCAGCATAATGAGTGGATTCAGGTATGATGATTCTAACTGAAATAAGTCACACAGGAAAAGAAACATCATAAGATATCACTAATACACGGAATGTAACCTTGGCTACACAGGAACTGAATTACAAAACAGAACAGGGTCTCAAATTTAGAAAACCAACTTATGCTTGCTTAAGGGGAAAGGTGAGTTGGGGTGCTGCATAAAACCAGAGATTGAAATGAGCACAGATAAAGTTCCTTAAGCCAAATATGGAATAGACAAGAGCTACTCCTTGCTCAACGAAATGGACTCAACACCCCATATTAAATGCCTAAGAGTGTACCTGACTAGGAAGTATCTTAAAACCTATGGATTGCTATGTCTCTGAAAGAGAATCAAGTGTGTGTACAGGGGCATAAACGCAGCAGTGATAGGATTGGAGAGGTTCGGTGAGCAAATGAAGACCCTTTGAAGTCATATTGCATGGTACCCATTCCACGGGTCTCAACTCTCCAGGTTGAAGGTATTCTTCCTTCAGCTAAAACATGCATGTGGAACCCAGAGTATGATCAACCGTGTGATCGGGAGACGTGTTCCAATATGTGTCAGTTTTCGTCCCCTGGTACTCGGGTGCAACATTCCAGACGCTTTACTAACACTCTCCCGACTTGGAGAGTCAGTGCCTTTAACCTCCTGTTTGGCCCAGTTTGCAATTTCTGCGGAAGATGAACAGGAATAGGGAGAACCAATGAGAGACTAGCTGGAGGTGTCTGGACGGGCAAATTTAACTCTCATTTCCCACCAGGAAGAGGAATTAACCAAAGGCTCAGCGTGCCGTGCCGGAACCAGATTAGGGCCTGAAGCCATCCTGCGGTGTTGCGGCCAGCTCACGAGAAAGCGACTTGAAGAAAGGAGCTCAGGGGCACTGTAATTCACAAACCTGCAGAGTTATAAATGACAGCTATCGTCCAAAAATATACTGAAGTAAGGCTGCCAAGAGGACTTGAAAGCGGGGCAGAATTGCAGGAAACCGATTTCAGGAGGTAGACTGGAATTGCATTGAAAGCATAGGAAAAGAGGCAGAACGTCCACAATGATGCACTTGGCCAAAAAGGGCGTATGCGTTTTTTCCTGAATATATTCAGGAAAAAACGCATACGCCCTTTTTGGCCAACCAAGCAAGCTTGCAAAGGAAATCTGCACTACAATGAAGTCTCAATTCCCCACGGTCAAAAGGGCCATCTGAAAAAAGTGTAAAATCCAGAAAGGCAGGACAGGCCATGGAGAACTGGGAGCCTTGTTATGCTGATGGGCGGGATGTCAATTGCCAACAGCCACTCGGGAGAAGTGTATGGTGTTTCCTGAAACATCTAAAAAACAAAGCAACAGAGCCTAGGGCACTTCCACTTATGGTCCTATAGCTTAGGGAAATTAAAATCAAAAGACACAGCCACCCCAAAGGTTGGGACAGCTCTGTTTACAAGAACCTGGTTTACGGTACAAGTTCAATATCGCAGAAAGTGAAAAATGGATAAAGAAGTTGTGGTACTTACGTACAATGCAGTATCACTCAGCAATGAAATCTATGTCATCAGGCCCGTAGCAGCATAATGAGTGGATTCAGGTATGATGATTCTAACTGAAATAAGTCACACAGGAAAAGAAACATCATAAGATATCACTAATACACGGAATGTAACCTTGGCTACACAGGAACTGAATTACAAAACAGAACAGGGTCTCAAATTTAGAAAACCAACTTATGCTTGCTTAAGGGGAAAGGTGAGTTGGGGTGCTGCATAAAACCAGAGATTGAAATGAGCACAGATAAAGTTCCTTAAGCCAAATATGGAATAGAAAAGAGCTACTCCTTGCTCAACGAAATGGACTCAACACCCCATATTAAATGCCTAAGAGTGTACCTGACTAGGAAGTATCTTAAAACCTATGGATTGCTATGTCTCCGAAAGAGAATCAAGCGTGTGTACAGGGGCATAAACGCAGCAGTGATAGGACTGGAGAGGTTCGGTGAGCAAATGAAGACCCTTTGAAGTCATATTGCATGGTACCCATTCCACGGGTCTCAACTCTCCAGGTTTAAGGTATTCTTCCTTCAGCTAAAACATGTATGTGGAACCCAGAGTATGATCAACCGTGTGATCGGGAGACGTGTTCCAATATGTGTCAGTTTTCGTCCCCTGGTACTCGGGTGCAACATTCCAGACGCTTTACTAACACTCTCCCGACTTGGAGAGTCAGTGCCTTTAACCTCCTGTTTGGCCCAGTTTGCAATTTCTGCGGAAGATGAACAGGAATAGGGAGAACCAATGACAGACTAGCTGGAGGTGTCTGGACGGGCAAATTTAACTCTCATTTCCCACCAGGAAGAGGAATTAACCAAAGGCTCAGCGTGCCGTGCCGGAACCAGATTAGGGCCTGAAGCCATCCTGCGGTGTTGTGGCCAGCTCACAAGAAAGCGACTTGAAGAAAGGAGCTCAGGGGCACTGTAATTCACAAACCTGCAGAGTTATAAATGACAGCTATCGTCCAAAAATATACTGAAGTAAGGCTGCCAAGAGGACTTGAAAGCGGGGCAGAATTGCAGGAAACCGATTTCAGGAGGTAGACTGGAATTGCATTGAAAGCATAGGAAAAGAGGCAGAACGTCCACAATGATGCACTTGGCCAAAAAGGGCGTATGCGTTTTTTCCTGAATATATTCAGGAAAAAACGCATACGCCCTTTTTGGCCAACCAAGCAAGCTTGCAAAGGAAATCTGCACTACAGTGAAGTCTCACTTCCCCCCCGGTCAAAAGGGCCATCTGAAAAAAGTGTAAAATCCAGAAAGGCAGGACAGGCCATGGAGAACTGGGAGCCTTGTTATGCTGATGGGCGGGATGTCAATTGCCAACAGCCACTCGGGAGAAGTGTATGGTGTTTCCTGAAACATCTAAAAAACAAAGCAACAGAGCCTAGGGCACTTCCACTTATGGTCCTATAGCTTAGGGAAATTAAAATCAAAAGACACAGCCACCCCAAAGGTTGGGACGGCTCTGTTTACAAGAACCTGGTTTACGGTACAAGTTCAATATCGCAGAAAGTGAAAAATGGATAAAGAAGTTGTGGTACTTACGTACAATGCAGTATCACTCAGCAATGAAATCTATGTCATCAGGCCCGTAGCAGCATAATGAGTGGATTCAGGTATGATGATTCTAACTGAAATAAGTCACACAGGAAAAGAAACATCATAAGATATCACTAATACACGGAATGTAACCTTGGCTACACAGGAACTGAATTACAAAACAGAACAGGGTCTCAAATTTAGAAAACCAACTTATGCTTGCTTAAGGGGAAAGGTGAGTTGGGGTGCTGCATAAAACCAGAGATTGAAATGAGCACAGATAAAGTTCCTTAAGCCAAATATGGAATAGACAAGAGCTACTCCTTGCTCAACGAAATGGATTCAACACCCCATATTAAACGCCTAAGAATATACCTGACTAGGAAGTATCTTAAAACCTATGGATTCCTATGTCTCCGAAAGAGAATCAAGCGTGTGTACAGGGGCATAAACGCAGCAGTGATAGGATTGGAGAGGTTCGGTAAGCAAATGAAGACACTTTGAAGTCACATTGCATGGTACCCATTCCACGGGTCTCAACTCTACAGGTTTAAGGTATTCTTCCTTCAGCTAAAACATGCATGTGGAACCCAGAGTATGATCAACCGTGTGATCGGGAGATGTGTTCCAATATGTCTCAGTTTTCGTCCCCTGGTACTCGGGTAAAACATTCCAGACGCTTTACTAACATTCTCCCGACTTGGAGAGTCAGTGCCTTTAACCTCCTGTTTGGCCCAGTTTGCAATTTCTGCGGAAGATGAACAGGAATAGGGAGAACCAATGAGAGACTAGCTGGAGGTGTCTGGACGGGCAAATTTAACTCTCATTTCCCACCAGGAAGAGGAATTAACCAAAGGCTCAGCGTGCCGTGCCGGAACCAGATTAGGGCCTGAAGCCATCCTGCGGTGTTGCGGCCAGCTCACGAGAAAGCGAGTTGAAGAAAGGAGCTCAGGGGCACTGTAATTCACAAACCTGCAGAGTTATAAATGACAGCTATCGTCCAAAAATATACTGAAGTAAGGCTGCCAAGAGGACTTGAAAGCGGGGCAGAATTGCAGGAAACCGATTTCAGGAGGTACACTGGAATTGCATTTAAAGCATAGGAAAAGAGGCAGAACGTCCACAATGATGCACTTGGCCAAAAAGGGCGTATGCGTTTTTTCCTGAATATATTCAGGAAAAAACGCATACGCCCTTTTTGGCCAACCAAGCAAGCTTGCAAAGGAAATCTGCACTACAATGAAGTCTCACTTCCCCCCGGTCAAAAGGGCCATCTGAAAAAAGTGTAAACTCCAGAAAGGCAGGACAGGCCATGGAGAACTGGGAGCCTTGTTATGCTGATGGGCGGGATGTAAATTGCCAACAGCCACTTAGGAGAAGTGTATGGTGTTTCCTGAAACATCTAAAAAACAAAGCAACAGAGCCTAGGGCACTTCCACTTATGGTCCTATAGCTTAGGGAAATTAAAATCAAAAGACACAGCCACCCCAAAGGTTGGGACGGCTCTGTTTACAAGAACCTGGTTTACGGTACAAGTTCAATATCGCAGAAAGTGAAAAATGGATAAAGAAGTTGTGGTACTTACGTACAATGCAATATCACTCAGCAATGAAATCTATGTCATCAGGCCCGTAGCAGCATAATGAGTGGATTCAGGTATGATGATTCTAACTGAAATAAGTCACACAGGAAAAGAAACATCATAAGATATCACTAATACACGGAATGTAACCTTGGCTACACAGGAACTGAATTACAAAACAGAACAGGGTCTCAAATTTAGAAAACCAACTTATGCTTGCTTAAGGGGAAAGGTGAGTTGGGGTGCTGCATAAAACCAGAGATTGAAATGAGCACAGATAAAGTTCCTTAAGCCAAATATGGAATAGAAAAGAGCTACTCCTTGCTCAACGAAATGGACTCAACACCCCATATTAAATGCCTAAGAGTGTACCTGACTAGGAAGTATCTTAAAACCTATGGATTGCTATGTCTCTGAAAGAGAATCAAGCGTGTGTACAGGGGCATAAACGCAGCAGTGATAGGACTGGAGAGGTTCGGTAAGCAAATGAAGACCCTTTGATGTCATATTGCATGGTACCCATTCCACGGGTCTCAACTCTCCAGGTTTAAGGTATTCTTCCTTCAGCTAAAACATGTATGTGGAACCCAGAGTATGATCAACCGTGTGATCGGGAGACGTGTTCCAATATGTGTCAGTTTTCGTCCCCTGGTACTCGGGTGCAACATTCCAGACGCTTTACTAACACTCTCCCGACTTGGAGAGTCAGTGCCTTTAACCTCCTGTTTGGCCCAGTTTGCAATTTCTGCGGAAGATGAACAGGAATAGGGAGAACCAATGACAGACTAGCTGGAGGTGTCTGGACGGGCAAATTTAACTCTCATTTCCCACCAGGAAGAGGAATTAACCAAAGGCTCAGCGTGCCGTGCCGGAACCAGATTAGGGCCTGAAGCCATCCTGCGGTGTTGTGGCCAGCTCACAAGAAAGCGACTTGAAGAAAGGAGCTCAGGGGCACTGTAATTCACAAACCTGCAGAGTTATAAATGACAGCTATCGTCCAAAAATATACTGAAGTAAGGCTGCCAAGAGGACTTGAAAGCGGGGCAGAATTGCAGGAAACCGATTTCAGGAGGTAGACTGGAATTGCATTGAAAGCATAGGAAAAGAGGCAGAACGTCCACAATGATGCACTTGGCCAAAAAGGGCGTATGCGTTTTTTCCTGAATATATTCAGGAAAAAACGCATACGCCCTTTTTGGCCAACCAAGCAAGCTTGCAAAGGAAATCTGCACTACAGTGAAGTCTCACTTCCCCCCGGTAAAAAGGGCCATCTGAAAAAAGTGTAAAATCCAGAAAGGCAGGACAGGCCATGGAGAACTGGGAGCCTTGTTATGCTGATGGGCGGGATGTAAATTGCCAACAGCCACTTGGGAGAAGTGTATGGTGTTTCCTGAAACATCTAAAAAACAAAGCAACAGAGCCTAGGGCACTTCCACTTATGGTCCTATAGCTTAGGGAAATTAAAATCAAAAGACACAGCCACCCCAAAGGTTGGGACGGCTCTGTTTACAAGAACCTGGTTTACGGTACAAGTTCAATATCGCAGAAAGTGAAAAATGGAAAAAGAAGTAGTGGTACTTACGTACAATGCAATATCACTCAGCAATGAAATCTATGTCATCAGGCCCGTAGCAGCATAATGAGTGGATTCAGGTATGATGATTCTAACTGAAATAAGTCACACAGGAAAAGAAACATCATAAGATATCACTAATACACGGAATGTAAACTTGGCTACACAGGAACTGAATTACAAAACAGAACAGGGTCTCAAATTTAGAAAACCAACTTATGCTTGCTTAAGGGGAAAGGTGAGTTGGGGTGCTGCATAAAACCAGAGATTGAAATGAGCACAGATAAAGTTCCTTAAGCCAAATATGGAATAGACAAGAGCTACTCCTTGCTCAACGAAATGGATTCAACACCCCATATTAAACGCCTAAGAATATACCTGACTAGGAAGTATCTTAAAACCTATGGATTCCTATGTCTCCGAAAGAGAATCAAGCGTGTGTACAGGGGCATAAACGCAGCAGTGATAGGATTGGAGAGGTTCGGTAAGCAAATGAAGACACTTTGAAGTCATATTGCATGGTACCCATTCCACGGGTCTCAACTCTCCAGGTTTAAGGTATTCTTCCTTCAGCTAAAACATGCATGTGGAACCCAGAGTATGATCAACCGTGTGATCGGGAGACGTGTTCCAATATGTGTCAGTTTTCGTCCCCTGGTACTCGGGTGCAACATTCCAGACGCTTTACTAACATTCTCCCGACTTGGAGAGTCAGTGCCTTTAACCTCCTGTTTGGCCCAGTTTGCAATTTCTGCGGAAGATGAACAGGAATAGGGAGAACCAATGAGAGACTAGCTGGAGGTGTCTGGACGGGCAAATTTAACTCTCATTTCCCACCAGGAAGAGGAATTAACCAAAGGCTCAGCGTGCCGTGCCGGAACCAGATTAGGGCCTGAAGCCATCCTGCGGTGTTGCGGCCAGCTCACGAGAAAGCGAGTTGAAGAAAGGAGCTCAGGGGCACTGTAATTCACAAACCTGCAGAGTTATAAATGACAGCTATCGTCCAAAAATATACTGAAGTAAGGCTGCCAAGAGGACTTGAAAGCGGGGCAGAATTGCAGGAAACCGATTTCAGGAGGTAGACAGGAATTGCATTGAAAGCATAGGAAAAGAGGCAGAACGTCCACAATGATGCACTTGGCCAAAAAGGGCGTATGCGTTTTTTCCTGAATATATTCAGGAAAAAACGCATACGCCCTTTTTGGCCAACCAAGCAAGCTTGCAAAGGAAATCTGCACTACAATGAAGTCTCAATTCCCCCCGGTCAAAAGGGCCATCTGAAAAAAGTGTAAAATCCAGAAAGGCAGGACAGGCCATGGAGAACTGGGAGCCTTGTTATGCTGATGGGCGGGATGTCAATTGCCAACAGCCACTCGGGAGAAGTGTATGGTGTTTCCTGAAACATCTAAAAAGCAAAGCAACAGAGCCTAGGGCACTTCCACTTATGGTCCTATAGCTTAGGGAAATTAAAATCAAAAGACACAGCCACCCCAAAGGTTGGGACGGCTCTGTTTACAAGAACCTGGTTTACGGTACAAGTTCAATATCGCAGAAAGTGAAAAATGGATAAAGAAGTTGTGGTACTTACGTACAATGCAGTATCACTCAGCAATGAAATCTATGTCATCAGGCCCGTAGCAGCATAATGAGTGGATTCAGGTATGATGATTCTAACAGAAATAAGTCACACAGGAAAAGAAACATCATAAGATATCACTAATACACGGAATGTAACCTTGGCTACACAGGAACTGAATTACAAAACAGAACAGGGTCTCAAATTTAGAAAACCAACTTATGCTTGCTTAAGGGGAAAGGTGAGTTGGGGTGCTGCATAAAACCAGAGATTGAAATGAGCACAGATAAAGTTCCTTAAGCCAAATATGGAATAGACAAGAGCTACTCCTTGCTCAACGAAATGGACTCAACACCCCATATTAAATGCCTAAGAGTGTACCTGACTAGGAAGTATCTTAAAACCTATGGATTGCTATGTCTCCGAAAGAGAATCAAGCGTGTGTACAGGGGCATAAACGCAGCAGTGATAGGACTGGAGAGGTTCGGTGAGCAAATGAAGACCCTTTGAAGTCATATTGCATGGTACCCATTCCACGGGTCTCAACTCTCCAGGTTTAAGGTATTCTTCCTTCAGCTAAAACATGTATGTGGAACCCAGAGTATGATCAACCGTGTGATCGGGAGACGTGTTCCAATATGTCTCAGTTTTCGTCCCCTGGTACTCGGGTGCAACATTCCAGACGCTTTACTAACACTCTCCCGACTTGGAGAGTCAGTGCCTTTAACCTCCTGTTTGGCCCAGTTTGCAATTTCTGCAGAAGATGAACAGGAATAGGGAGAACCAATGACAGACTAGCTGGAGGTGTCTGGACGGGCAAATTTAACTCTCATTTCCCACCAGGAAGAGGAATTAACCAAAGGCTCAGCGTGCCGTGCCGGAACCAGATTAGGGCCTGAAGCCATCCTGCGGTGTTGCGGCCAGCTCACGAGAAAGCGAGTTGAAGAAAGGAGCTCAGGGGCACTGTAATTCACAAACCTGCAGAGTTATAAATGACAGCTATCGTCCAAAAATATACTGAAGTAAGGCTGCCAAGAGGACTTGAAAGCGGGGCAGAATTGCAGGAAACCGATTTCAGGAGGTAGACTGGAATTGCATTGAAAGCATAGGAAAAGAGGCAGAACGTCCACAATGATGCACTTGGCCAAAAAGGGCGTATGCGTTTTTTCCTGAATATATTCAGGAAAAAACGCATACGCCCTTTTTGGCCAACCAAGCAAGCTTGCAAAGGAAATCTGCACTACAATGAAGTCTCACTTCCCCCCGGTCAAAAGGGCCATCTGAAAAAAGTGTAAAATCCAGAAAGGCAGGACAGGCCATGGAGAACTGGGAGCCTTGTTATGCTGATGGGCGGGATGTCAATTGCCAACAGCCACTCGGGAGAAGTGTATGGTGTTTCCTGAAACATCTAAAAAACAAAGCAACAGAGCCTAGGGCACTTCCACTTATGGTCCTATAGCTTAGGGAAATTAAAATCAAAAGACACAGCCACCCCAAAGGTTGGGACGGCTCTGTTTACAAGAACCTGGTTTACGGTACAAGTTCAATATCGCAGAAAGTGAAAAATGGATAAAGAAGTTGTGGTACTTACGTACAATGCAATATCACTCAGCAATGAAATCTATGTCATCAGGCCCGTAGCAGCATAATGAGTGGATTCAGGTATGATGATTCTAACTGAAATAAGTCACACAGGAAAAGAAACATCATAAGATATCACTAATACACGGAATGTAACCTTGGCTACACAGGAACTGAATTACAAAACAGAACAGGGTCTCAAATTTAGAAAACCAACTTATGCTTGCTTAAGGGGAAAGGTGAGTTGGGGTGCTGCATAAAACCAGAGATTGAAATGAGCACAGATAAAGTTCCTTAAGCCAAATATGGAATAGACAAGAGCTACTCCTTGCTCAACGAAATGGACTCAACACCCCATATTAAATGCCTAAGAGTGTACCTGACTAGGAAGTATCTTAAAACCTATGGATTGCTATGTCTCCGAAAGAGAATCAAGCGTGTGTACAGGGGCATAAATGCAGCAGTGATAGCATTGGAGAAGTTCGGTGAGCAAATGAAGACCCTTTGAAGTCATATTGCATGGTACCCATTCCACGGGTCTCAACTCTCCAGGTTGAAGGTATTCTTCCTTCAGCTAAAACATGCATGTGGAACCCAGAGTATGATCAACCATGTGATCGGGAGACGTGTTCCAATATGTGTCAGTTTTCGTCCCCTGGTGCTCGGGTACAACATTCCAGACGCTTTACTAACACTCTCCCGACTTGGAGAGTCAGTGCCTTTAACCTCCTGTTTGGCCCAGTTTGCAATTTCTGCGGAAGATGAACAGGAATAGGGAGAACCAATGAGAGACTAGCTGGAGGTGTCTGGACGGGCAAATTTAACTCTCATTTCCCACCAGGAAGAGGAATTAACCAAAGGCTCAGCGTGCCGTGCCGGAACCAGATTAGGGCCTGAAGCCATCCTGCGGTGTTGCGGCCAGCTCACAAGAAAGCGACTTGAAGAAAGGAGCTCGGGGCACTGTAATTCACAAACCTGCAGAGTTATAAATGACAGCTATCGTCCAAAAATATACTGAAGTAAGGCTGCCAAGAGGACTTGAAAGCGGGGCAGAATTGCAGGAAACCGATTTCAGGAGGTAGACTGGAATTGCATTTAAAGCATAGGAAAAGAGGCAGAACGTCCACAATGATGCACTTGGCCAAAAAGGGCGTATGCGTTTTTTCCTGAATATATTCAGGAAAAAACGCATACGCCCTTTTTGGCCAACCAAGCAAGCTTGCAAAGGAAATCTGCACTACAATGAAGTCTCACTTCCCCCCGGTCAAAAGGGCCATCTGAAAAAAGTGTAAAATCCAGAAAGGCAGGACAGGCCATGGAGAACTGGGAGCCTTGTTATGCTGATGGGCGGGATGTCAATTGCCAACAGCCACTCGGGAGAAGTGTATGGTGTTTCCTGAAACATCTAAAAAACAAAGCAACAGAGCCTAGGGCACTTCCACTTATGGTCCTATAGCTTAGGGAAATTAAAATCAAAAGACACAGCCACCCCAAATGTTGGGACGGCTCTGTTTACAAGAACCTGGTTTACGGTACAAGTTCAATATCGCAGAAAGTGAAAAATGGATAAAGAAGTTGTGGTACTTACGTACAATGCAGTATCACTCAGCAATGAAATCTATGTCATCAGGCCCGTAGCAGCATAATGAGTGGATTCAGGTATGATGATTCTAACTGAAATAAGTCACACAGGAAAAGAAACATCATAAGATATCACTAATACACGGAATGTAACCTTGGCTACACAGGAACTGAATTACAAAACAGAACAGGGTCTCAAATTTAGAAAACCAACTTATGCTTGCTTAAGGGGAAAGGTGAGTTGGGGTGCTGCATAAAACCAGAGATTGAAATGAGCACAGATAAAGTTCCTTAAGCCAAATATGGAATAGACAAGAGCTACTCCTTGCTCAACGAAATGGACTCAACACCCCATATTAAATGCCTAAGAGTGTACCTGACTAGGAAGTATCTTAAAACCTATGGATTGCTATGTCTCCGAAAGAGAATCAAGCGTGTGTACAGGGGCATAAACGCAGCAGTGTTAGGACTGGAGAGGTTCGGTGAGCAAATGAAGACCCTTTGAAGTCATATTGCATGGTACCCATTCCACGGGTCTCAACTCTCCAGGTTTAAGGTATTCTTCCTTCAGCTAAAACATGTATGTGGAACCCAGAGTATGATCAACCGTGTGATCGGGAGACGTGTTCCAATATGTCTCAGTTTTCGTCCCCTGGTACTCGGGTGCAACATTCCAGACGCTTTACTAACACTCTCCCGACTTGGAGAGTCAGTGCCTTTAACCTCCTGTTTGGCCCAGTTTGCAATTTCTGCGGAAGATGAACAGGAATAGGGAGAACCAATGAGAGACTAGCTGGAGGTGTCTGGACGGGCAAATTTAGCTCTCATTTCCCACCAGGAAGAGGAATTAACCAAAGGCTCAGCGTGCCGTGCCGGAACCAGATTAGGGCCTGAAGCCATCCTGCGGTGTTGCGGCCAGCTCACAAGAAAGCGAGTTGAAGAAAGGAGCTCAGGGGCACTGTAATTCACAAACCTGCAGAGTTATAAATGACAGCTATCGTCCAAAAATTTACTGAAGTAAGGCTGCCAAGAGGACTTGAAAGCGGGGCAGAATTGCAGGAAACCGATTTCAGGAGGTAGACTGGAATTGCATTTAAAGCTTAGGAAAAGAGGCAGAACGTCCACAATGATGCACTTGGCCAAAAAGGGCGTATGCGTTTTTTCCTGAATATATTCAGGAAAAAACGCATACGCCCTTTTTGGCCAACCAAGCAAGCTTGCAAAGGAAATCTGCACTACAATGAAGTCTCACTTCCCCCCGGTCAAAAGGGCCATCTGAAAAAAGTGTAAAATCCAGAAAGGCAGGACAGGCCATGGAGAACTGGGAGCCTTGTTATGCTGATGGGCGGGATGTCAATTGCCAACAGCCACTTGGGAGAAGTGTATGGTGTTTCCTGAAACATCTAAAAAACAAAGCAACAGAGCCTAGGGCACTTCCACTTATGGTCCTATAGCTTAGGGAAATTAAAATCAAAAGACACAGCCACCCCAAAGGTTGGGACGGCTCTGTTTACAAGAACCTGGTTTACGGTACAAGTTCAATATCGCAGAAAGTGAAAAATGGATAAAGAAGTTGTGGTACTTACGTACAATGCAGTATCACTCAGCAATGAAATCTATGTCATCAGGCCCGTAGCAGCATAATGAGTGGATTCAGGTATGATGATTCTAACTGAAATAAGTCACACAGGAAAAGAAACATCATAAGATATCACTAATACACGGAATGTAACCTTGGCTACACAGGAACTGAATTACAAAACAGAACAGGGTCTCAAATTTAGAAAACCAACTTATGCTTGCTTAAGGGGAAAGGTGAGTTGTGGTGCTGCATAAAACCAGAGATTGAAATGAGCACAGATAAAGTTCCTTAAGCCAAATATGGAATAGACAAGAGCTACTCCTTGCTCAACGAAATGGACTCAACACCCCATATTAAATGCCTAAGAGTGTACCTGACTAGGAAGTATCTTAAAACCTATGGATTGCTATGTCTCCGAAAGAGAATCAAGCGTGTGTACAGGGGCATAAATGCAGCAGTGATAGCATTGGAGAAGTTCGGTGAGCAAATGAAGACCCTTTGAAGTCATATTGCATGGTACCCATTCCACGGGTCTCAACTCTCCAGGTTGAAGGTATTCTTCCTTCAGCTAAAACATGCATGTGGAACCCAGAGTATGATCAACCATGTGATCGGGAGACGTGTTCCAATATGTGTCAGTTTTCGTCCCCTGGTGCTCGGGTGCAACATTCCAGACGCTTTACTAACACTCTCCCGACTTGGAGAGTCAGTGCCTTTAACCTCCTGTTTGGCCCAGTTTGCAATTTCTGCGGAAGATGAACAGGAATAGGGAGAACCAATGAGAGACTAGCTGGAGGTGTCTGGACGGGCAAATTTAGCTCTCATTTCCCACCAGGAAGAGGAATTAACCAAAGGCTCAGCGTGCCGTGCCGGAACCAGATTAGGGCCTGAAGCCATCCTGCGGTGTTGCGGCCAGCTCACAAGAAAGCGACTTGAAGAAAGGAGCTCGGGGCACTGTAATTCACAAACCTGCAGAGTTATAAATGACAGCTATCGTCCAAAAATATACTGAAGTAAGGCTGCCAAGAGGACTTGAAAGCGGGGCAGAATTGCAGGAAACCGATTTCAGGAGGTAGACTGGAATTGCATTTAAAGCATAGGAAAAGAGGCAGAACGTCCACAATGATGCACTTGGCCAAAAAGGGCGTATGCGTTTTTTCCTGAATATATTCAGGAAAAAACGCATACGCCCTTTTTGGCCAACCAAGCAAGCTTGCAAAGGAAATCTGCACTACAATGAAGTCTCACTTTCCCCCGGTCAAAAGGGCCATCTGAAAAAAGTGTAAAATCCAGAAAGGCAGGACAGGCCATGGAGACCTGGGAGCCTTGTTATGCTGGTGGGCGGGATGTCAATTGCCAACAGCCACTCGGGAGAAGTGTATGGTGTTTCCTGAAACATCTAAAAAACAAAGCAACAGAGCCTAGGGCACTTCCACTTATGGTCCTATAGCTTAGGGAAATTAAAATCAAAAGACACAGCCACCCCAAAGGTTGGGACGGCTCTGTTTACAAGAACCTGGTTTACGGTACAAGTTCAATATCGCAGAAAGTGAAAAATGGATAAAGAAGTTGTGGTACTTACGTACAATGCAGTATCACTCAGCAATGAAATCTATGTCATCAGGCCCGTAGCAGCATAATGAGTGGATTCAGGTATGATGATTCTAACTGAAATAAGTCACACAGGAAAAGAAACATCATAAGATATCACTAATACACGGAATGTAACCTTGGCTACACAGGAACTGAATTACAAAACAGAACAGGGTCTCAAATTTAGAAAACCAACTTATGCTTGCTTAAGGGGAAAGGTGAGTTGGGGTGCTGCATAAAACCAGAGATTGAAATGAGCACAGATAAAGTTCCTTAAGCCAAATATGGAATAGACAAGAGCTACTCCTTGCTCAACGAAATGGACTCAACACCCCATATTAAATGCCTAAGAGTGTACCTGACTAGGAAGTATCTTAAAACCTATGGATTGCTATGTCTCCGAAAGAGAATCAAGCGTGTGTACAGGGGCATAAACGCAGCAGTGATAGGACTGGAGAGGTTCGGTGAGCAAATGAAGACCCTTTGAAGTCATATTGCATGGTACCCATTCCACGGGTCTCAACTCTCCAGGTTTAAGGTATTCTTCCTTCAGCTAAAACATGTATGTGGAACCCAGAGTATGATCAACCGTGTGATCGGGAGACGTGTTCCAATATGTGTCAGTTTTCGTCCCCTGGTACTCGGGTGCAACATTCCAGACGCTTTACTAACACTCTCCCGACTTGGAGAGTCAGTGCCTTTAACCTCCTGTTTGGCCCAGTTTGCAATTTCTGCGGAAGATGAACAGGAATAGGGAGAACCAATGAGAGACTAGCTGGAGGTGTCTGGACGGGCAAATTTAGCTCTCATTTCCCACCAGGAAGAGGAATTAACCAAAGGCTCAGCGTGCCGTGCCGGAACCAGATTAGGGCCTGAAGCCATCCTGCGGTGTTGCGGCCAGCTCACAAGAAAGCGACTTGAAGAAAGGAGCTCGGGGCACTGTAATTCACAAACCTGCAGAGTTATAAATGACAGCTATCGTCCAAAAATATACTGAAGTAAGGCTGCCAAGAGGACTTGAAAGCGGGGCAGAATTGCAGGAAACCGATTTCAGGAGGTAGACTGGAATTGCATTTAAAGCATAGGAAAAGAGGCAGAACGTCCACAATGATGCACTTGGCCAAAAAGGGCGTATGCGTTTTTTCCTGAATATATTCAGGAAAAAACGCATACGCCCTTTTTGGCCAACCAAGCAAGCTTGCAAAGGAAATCTGCACTACAATGAAGTCTCACTTCCCCCCGGTCAAAAGGGCCATCTGAAAAAAGTGTAAAATCCAGAAAGGCAGGACAGGCCATGGAGAACTGGGAGCCTTGTTATGCTGATGGGCGGGATGTCAATTGCCAACAGCCACTCGGGAGAAGTGTATGGTGTTTCCTGAAACATCTAAAAAACAAAGCAACAGAGCCTAGGGCACTTCCACTTATGGTCCTATAGCTTAGGGAAATTAAAATCAAAAGACACAGCCACCCCAAAGGTTGGGACGGCTCTGTTTACAAGAACCTGGTTTACGGTACAAGTTCAATATCGCAGAAAGTGAAAAATGGATAAAGAAGTTGTGGTACTTACGTACAATGCAGTATCACTCAGCAATGAAATCTATGTCATCAGGCCCGTAGCAGCATAATGAGTGGATTCAGGTATGATGATTCTAACTGAAATAAGTCACACAGGAAAAGAAACATCATAAGATATCACTAATACACGGAATGTAACCTTGGCTACACAGGAACTGAATTACAAAACAGAACAGGGTCTCAAATTTAGAAAACCAACTTATGCTTGCTTAAGGGGAAAGGTGAGTTGGGGTGCTGCATAAAACCAGAGATTGAAATGAGCACAGATAAAGTTCCTTAAGCCAAATATGGAATAGACAAGAGCTACTCCTTGCTCAACGAAATGGACTCAACACCCCATATTAAATGCCTAAGAGTGTACCTGACTAGGAAGTATCTTAAAACCTATGGATTGCTATGTCTCCGAAAGAGAATCAAGCGTGTGTACAGGGGCATAAACGCAGCAGTGATAGGACTGGAGAGGTTCGGTGAGCAAATGAAGACCCTTTGAAGTCATATTGCATGGTACCCATTCCACGGGTCTCAACTCTCCAGGTTGAAGGTATTCTTCCTTCAGCTAAAACATGCATGTGGAACCCAGAGTATGATCAACCGTGTGATCGGGAGACGTGTTCCAATATGTGTCAGTTTTCGTCCCCTGGTGCTCGGGTACAACATTCCAGACGCTTTACTAACACTCTCCCGACTTGGAGAGTCAGTGCCTTTAACCTCCTGTTTGGCCCAGTTTGCAATTTCTGCGGAAGATGAACAGGAATAGGGAGAACCAATGAGAGACTAGCTGGAGGTGTCTGGACGGGCAAATTTAGCTCTCATTTCCCACCAGGAAGAGGAATTAACCAAAGGCTCAGCGTGCCGTGCCGGAACCAGATTAGGGCCTGAAGCCATCCTGCGGTGTTGCGGCCAGCTCACAAGAAAGCGACTTGAAGAAAGGAGCTCGGGGCACTGTAATTCACAAACCTGCAGAGTTATAAATGACAGCTATCGTCCAAAAATATACTGAAGTAAGGCTGCCAAGAGGACTTGAAAGCGGGGCAGAATTGCAGGAAACCGATTTCAGGAGGTAGACTGGAATTGCATTGAAAGCATAGGAAAAGAGGCAGAACGTCCACAATGATGCACTTGGCCAAAAAGGGCGTATGCGTTTTTTCCTGAATATATTCAGGAAAAAACGCATACGCCCTTTTTGGCCAACCAAGCAAGCTTGCAAAGGAAATCTGCACTACAATGAAGTCTCACTTCCCCCCGGTCAAAAGGGCCATCTGAAAAAAGTGTAAAATCCAGAAAGGCAGGACAGGCCATGGAGAACTGGGAGCCTTGTTATGCTGATGGGCGGGATGTCAATTGCCAACAGCCACTCGGGAGAAGTGTATGGTGTTTCCTGAAACATCTAAAAAACAAAGCAACAGAGCCTAGGGCACTTCCACTTATGGTCCTATAGCTTAGGGAAATTAAAATCAAAAGACACAGCCACCCCAAAGGTTGGGACGGCTCTGTTTACAAGAACCTGGTTTACGGTACAAGTTCAATATCGCAGAAAGTGAAAAATGGATAAAGAAGTTGTGGTACTTACGTACAATGCAGTATCACTCAGCAATGAAATCTATGTCATCAGGCCCGTAGCAGCATAATGAGTGGATTCAGGTATGATGATTCTAACTGAAATAAGTCACACAGGAAAAGAAACATCATAAGATATCACTAATACACGGAATGTAACCTTGGCTACACAGGAACTGAATTACAAAACAGAACAGGGTCTCAAATTTAGAAAACCAACTTATGCTTGCTTAAGGGGAAAGGTGAGTTGGGGTGCTGCATAAAACCAGAGATTGAAATGAGCACAGATAAAGTTCCTTAAGCCAAATATGGAATAGACAAGAGCTACTCCTTGCTCAACGAAATGGACTCAACACCCCATATTAAATGCCTAAGAGTGTACCTGACTAGGAAGTATCTTAAAACCTATGGATTGCTATGTCTCCGAAAGAGAATCAAGCGTGTGTACAGGGGCATAAACGCAGCAGTGATAGGACTGGAGAGGTTCGGTGAGCAAATGAAGACCCTTTGAAGTCATATTGCATGGTACCCATTCCACGGGTCTCAACTCTCCAGGTTTAAGGTATTCTTCCTTCAGCTAAAACATGCATGTGGAACCCAGAGTATGATCAACCATGTGATCGGGAGACGTGTTCAAATATGTGTCAGTTTTCGTCCCCTGGTGCTCGGGTACAACATTCCAGACGCTTTACTAACACTCTCCCGACTTGGAGAGTCAGTGCCTTTAACCTCCTGTTTGGCCCAGTTTGCAATTTCTGCGGAAGATGAACACGAATAGGGAGAACCAATGAGAGACTAGCTGGAGGTGTCTGGACGGGCAAATTTAGCTCTCATTTCCCACCAGGAAGAGGAATTAACCAAAGGCTCAGCGTGCCGTGCCGGAACCAGATTAGGGCCTGAAGCAATCCTGCGGTGTTGCGGCCAGCTCACAAGAAAGCGACTTGAAGAAAGGAGCTCGGGGCACTGTAATTCACAAACCTGCAGAGTTATAAATGACAGCTATCGTCCAAAAATATACTGAAGTAAGGCTGCCAAGAGGACTTGAAAGCGGGGCAGAATTGCAGGAAACCGATTTCAGGAGGTAGACTGGAATTGCATTTAAAGCATAGGAAAAGAGGCAGAACGTCCACAATGATGCACTTGGCCAAAAAGGGCGTATGCGTTTTTTCCTGAATATATTCAGGAAAAAACGCATACGCCCTTTTTGGCCAACCAAGCAAGCTTGCAAAGGAAATCTGCACTACAATGAAGTCTCACTTCCCCCCGGTCAAAAGGGCCATCTGAAAAAAGTGTAAAATCCAGAAAGGCAGGACAGGCCATGGAGAACTGGGAGCCTTGTTATGCTGATGGGCGGGATGTCAATTGCCAACAGCCACTCGGGAGAAGTGTATGGTGTTTCCTGAAACATCTAAAAAACAAAGCAACAGAGCCTAGGGCACTTCCACTTATGGTCCTATAGCTTAGGGAAATTAAAATCAAAAGACACAGCCACCCCAAAGGTTGGGACGGCTCTGTTTACAAGAACCTGGTTTACGGTACAAGTTCAATATCGCAGAAAGTGAAAAATGGATAAAGAAGTTGTGGTACTTACGTACAATGCAATATCACTCAGCAATGAAATCTATGTCATCAGGCCCGTAGCAGCATAATGAGTGGATTCAGGTATGATGATTCTAACTGAAATAAGTCACACAGGAAAAGAAACATCATAAGATATCACTAATACACGGAATGTAAACTTGGCTACATAGGAACTGAATTACAAAACAGAACAGGGTCTCAAATTTAGAAAACCAACTTATGCTTGCTTAAGGGGAAAGGTGAGTTGGGGTGCTGCATAAAACCAGAGATTGAAATGAGCACAGATAAAGTTCCTTAAGCCAAATATGGAATAGACAAGAGCTACTCCTTGCTCAACGAAATGGACTCAACACCCCATATTAAATGCCTAAGAGGGTACCTGACTAGGAAGTATCTTAAAACCTATGGATTGCTATGTCTCCGAAAGAGAATCAAGCGTGTGTACAGGGGCATAAACGCAGCAGTGATAGGACTGGAGAGGTTCGGTGAGCAAATGAAGACCCTTTGAAGTCATATTGCATGGTACCCATTCCACGGGTCTCAACTCTCCAGGTTTAAGGTATTCTTCCTTCAGCTAAAACATGTATGTGGAACCCAGAGTATGATCAACCGTGTGATCGGGAGACGTGTTCCAATATGTGTCAGTTTTCGTCCCCTGGTACTCGGTTGCAACATTCCAGACGCTTTACTAACACTCTCCCGACTTGGAGAGTCAGTGCCTTTAACCTCCTGTTTGGCCCAGTTTGCAATTTCTGCGGAAGATGAACAGGAATAGGGAGAACCAATGACAGACTAGCTGGAGGTGTCTGGACGGGCAAATTTAGCTCTCATTTCCCACCAGGAAGAGGAATTAACCAAAGGCTCAGCGTGCCGTGCCGGAACCAGATTAGGGCCTGAAGCCATCCTGCGGTGTTGCGGCCAGCTCACAAGAAAGCGACTTGAAGAAAGGAGCTCGGGGCACTGTAATTCACAAAACTGCAGAGTTATAAATGACAGCTATCGTCCAAAAATATACTGAAGTAAGGCTGCCAAGAGGACTTGAATGCGGGGCAGAATTGCAGGAAACCGATTTCAGGAGGTAGACAGGAATTGCATTTAAAGCATAGGAAAAGAGGCAGAACGTCCACAATGATGCACTTGGCCAAAAAGGGCGTATGCGTTTTTTCCTGAATATATTCAGGAAAAAACGCATACGCCCTTTTTGGCCAACCAAGCAAGCTTGCAAAGGAAATCTGCACTACAATGAAGTCTCAATTCCCCCCGGTCAAAAGGGCCATCTGAAAAAAGTGTAAAATCCAGAAAGGCAGGACAGGCCATGGAGAACTGGGAGCCTTGTTATGCTGATGGGCGGGATGTCAATTGCCAACAGCCACTCGGGAGAAGTGTATGGTGTTTCCTGAAACATCTAAAAAGCAAAGCAACAGAGCCTAGGGCACTTCCACTTATGGTCCTATAGCTTAGGGAAATTAAAATCAAAAGACACAGCCACCCCAAAGGTTGGGACGGCTCTGTTTACAAGAACCTGGTTTACGGTACAAGTTCAATATCGCAGAAAGTGAAAAATGGATAAAGAAGTTGTGGTACTTACGTACAATGCAGTATCACTCAGCAATGAAATCTATGTCATCAGGCCCGTAGCAGCATAATGAGTGGATTCAGGTATGATGATTCTAACTGAAATAAGTCACACAGGAAAAGAAACATCATAAGATATCACTAATACACGGAATGTAACCTTGGCTACACAGGAACTGAATTACAAAACAGAACAGGGTCTCAAATTTAGAAAACCAACTTATGCTTGCTTAAGGGGA
Organism: Lagenorhynchus albirostris; assembly: GCF_949774975.1. Classification (NCBI taxonomy): domain Eukaryota; kingdom Metazoa; phylum Chordata; class Mammalia; order Artiodactyla; family Delphinidae; genus Lagenorhynchus; species Lagenorhynchus albirostris. The sequence continues at coordinate 57,650,791 of NC_083098.1, read as the reverse complement.
AAGGTGAGTTGGGGTGCTGCATAAAACCAGAGATTGAAATGAGCACAGATAAAGTTCCTTAAGCCAAATATGGAATAGACAAGAGCTACTCCTTGCTCAACGAAATGGACTCAACACCCCATATTAAATGCCTAAGAGTGTACCTGACTAGGAAGTATCTTAAAACCTATGGATTGCTATGTCTCCGAAAGAGAATCAAGCGTGTGTACAGGGGCATAAATGCAGCAGTGATAGCATTGGAGAAGTTCGGTGAGCAAATGAAGACCCTTTGAAGTCATATTGCATGGTACCCATTCCACGGGTCTCAACTCTCCAGGTTGAAGGTATTCTTCCTTCAGCTAAAACATGCATGTGGAACCCAGAGTATGATCAACCATGTGATCGGGAGACGTGTTCCAATATGTGTCAGTTTTCGTCCCCTGGTGCTCGGGTACAACATTCCAGACGCTTTACTAACACTCTCCCGACTTGGAGAGTCAGTGCCTTTAACCTCCTGTTTGGCCCAGTTTGCAATTTCTGCGGAAGATGAACAGGAATAGGGAGAACCAATGAGAGACTAGCTGGAGGTGTCTGGACGGGCAAATTTAGCTCTCATTTCCCACCAGGAAGAGGAATTAACCAAAGGCTCAGCGTGCCGTGCCGGAACCAGATTAGGGCCTGAAGCCATCCTGCGGTGTTGCGGCCAGCTCACAAGAAAGCGACTTGAAGAAAGGAGCTCGGGGCACTGTAATTCACAAACCTGCAGAGTTATAAATGACAGCTATCGTCCAAAAATATACTGAAGTAAGGCTGCCAAGAGGACTTGAAAGCGGGGCAGAATTGCAGGAAACCGATTTCAGGAGGTAGACTGGAATTGCATTTAAAGCATAGGAAAAGAGGCAGAACGTCCACAATGATGCACTTGGCCAAAAAGGGCGTATGCGTTTTTTCCTGAATATATTCAGGAAAAAACGCATACGCCCTTTTTGGCCAACCAAGCAAGCTTGCAAAGGAAATCTGCACTACAATGAAGTCTCACTTCCCCCCGGTCAAAAGGGCCATCTGAAAAAAGTGTAAAATCCAGAAAGGCAGGACAGGCCATGGAGACCTGGGAGCCTTGTTATGCTGGTGGGCGGGATGTCAATTGCCAACAGCCACTCGGGAGAAGTGTATGGTGTTTCCTGAAACATCTAAAAAACAAAGCAACAGAGCCTAGGGAACTTCCACTTATGGTCCTATAGCTTAGGGAAATTAAAATCAAAAGACACAGCCACCCCAAAGGTTGGGACGGCTCTGTTTACAAGAACCTGGTTTACGGTACAAGTTCAATATCGCAGAAAGTGAAAAATGGATAAAGAAGTTGTGGTACTTACGTACAATGCAGTATCACTCAGCAATGAAATCTATGTCATCAGGCCCGTAGCAGCATAATGAGTGGATTCAGGTATGATGATTCTAACTGAAATAAGTCACACAGGAAAAGAAACATCATAAGATATCACTAATACACGGAATGTAACCTTGGCTACACAGGAACTGAATTACAAAACAGAACAGGGTCTCAAATTTAGAAAACCAACTTATGCTTGCTTAAGGGGAAAGGTGAGTTGGGGTGCTGCATAAAACCAGAGATTGAAATGAGCACAGATAAAGTTCCTTAAGCCAAATATGGAATAGACAAGAGCTACTCCTTGCTCAACGAAATGGACTCAACACCCCATATTAAATGCCTAAGAGTGTACCTGACTAGGAAGTATCTTAAAACCTATGGATTGCTATGTCTCCGAAAGAGAATCAAGCGTGTGTACAGGGGCATAAACGCAGCAGTGATAGGACTGGAGAGGTTCGGTGAGCAAATGAAGACCCTTTGAAGTCATATTGCATGGTACCCATTCCACGGGTCTCAACTCTCCAGGTTTAAGGTATTCTTCCTTCAGCTAAAACATGTATGTGGAACCCAGAGTATGATCAACCGTGTGATCGGGAGACGTGTTCCAATATGTGTCAGTTTTCGTCCCCTGGTACTCGGGTGCAACATTCCAGACGCTTTACTAACACTCTCCCGACTTGGAGAGTCAGTGCCTTTAACCTCCTGTTTGGCCCAGTTTGCAATTTCTGCGGAAGATGAACAGGAATAGGGAGAACCAATGACAGACTAGCTGGAGGTGTCTGGACGGGCAAATTTAACTCTCATTTCCCACCAGGAAGAGGAATTAACCAAATGCTCAGCGTGCCGTGCCGGAACAAGATTAGGGCCTGAAGCCATCCTGCGGTGTTGCGGCCAGCTCACGAGAAAGCGAGTTGAAGAAAGGAGCTCAGGGGCACTGTAATTCACAAACCTGCAGAGTTATAAATGACAGCTATCGTCCAAAAATATACTGAAGTAAGGCTGCCAAGAGGACTTGAAAGCGGGGCAGAATTGCAGGAAACCGATTTCAGGAGGTAGACTGGAATTGCATTGAAAGCATAGGAAAAGAGGCAGAACGTCCACAATGATGCACTTGGCCAAAAAGGGCGTATGCGTTTTTTCCTGAATATATTCAGGAAAAAACGCATACGCCCTTTTTGGCCAACCAAGCAAGCTTGCAAAGGAAATCTGCACTACAATGAAGTCTCACTTCCCCCCGGTCAAAAGGGCCATCTGAAAAAAGTGTAAAATCCAGAAAGGCAGGACAGGCCATGGAGAACTGGGAGCCTTGTTATGCTGATGGGCGGGATGTCAATTGCCAACAGCCACTCGGGAGAAGTGTATGGTGTTTCCTGAAACATCTAAAAAACAAAGCAACAGAGCCTAGGGCACTTCCACTTATGGTCCTATAGCTTAGGGAAATTAAAATCAAAAGACACAGCCACCCCAAAGGTTGGGACGGCTCTGTTTACAAGAACCTGGTTTATGGTACAAGTTCAATATCGCAGAAAGTGAAAAATGGATAAAGAAGTTGTGGTACTTACGTACAATGCAGTATCACTCAGCAATGAAATCTATGTCATCAGGCCCGTAGCAGCATAATGAGTGGATTCAGGTATGATGATTCTAACTGAAATAAGTCACACAGGAAAAGAAACATCATAAGATATCACTAATACACGGAATGTAACCTTGGCTACACAGGAACTGAATTACAAAACAGAACAGGGTCTCAAATTTAGAAAACCAACTTATGCTTGCTTAAGGGGAAAGGTGAGTTGGGGTGCTGCATAAAACCAGAGATTGAAATGAGCACAGATAAAGTTCCTTAAGCCAAATATGGAATAGACAAGAGCTACTCCTTGCTCAACGAAATGGACTCAACACCCCATATTAAATGCCTAAGAGTGTACCTGACTAGGAAGTATCTTAAAACCTATGGATTGCTATGTCTCCGAAAGAGAATCAAGCGTGTGTACAGGGGCATAAATGCAGCAGTGATAGCATTGGAGAAGTTCGGTGAGCAAATGAAGACCCTTTGAAGTCATATTGCATGGTACCCATTCCACGGGTCTCAACTCTCCAGGTTGAAGGTATTCTTCCTTCAGCTAAAACATGCATGTGGAACCCAGAGTATGATCAACCATGTGATCGGGAGACGTGTTCCAATATGTGTCAGTTTTCGTCCCCTGGTGCTCGGGTACAACATTCCAGACGCTTTACTAACACTCTCCCGACTTGGAGAGTCAGTGCCTTTAACCTCCTGTTTGGCCCAGTTTGCAATTTCTGCGGAAGATGAACAGGAATAGGGAGAACCAATGAGAGACTAGCTGGAGGTGTCTGGACGGGCAAATTTAGCTCTCATTTCCCACCAGGAAGAGGAATTAACCAAAGGCTCAGCGTGCCGTGCCGGAACCAGATTAGGGCCTGAAGCCATCCTGCGGTGTTGCGGCCAGCTCACAAGAAAGCGACTTGAAGAAAGGAGCTCGGGGCACTGTAATTCACAAACCTGCAGAGTTATAAATGACAGCTATCGTCCAAAAATATACTGAAGTAAGGCTGCCAAGAGGACTTGAAAGCGGGGCAGAATTGCAGGAAACCGATTTCAGGAGGTAGACTGGAATTGCATTGAAAGCATAGGAAAAGAGGCAGAACGTCCACAATGATGCACTTGGCCAAAAAGGGCGTATGCGTTTTTTCCTGAATATATTCAGGAAAAAACGCATACGCCCTTTTTGGCCAACCAAGCAAGCTTGCAAAGGAAATCTGCACTACAATGAAGTCTCACTTCCCCCCGGTCAAAAGGGCCATCTGAAAAAAGTGTAAAATCCAGAAAGGCAGGACAGGCCATGGAGAACTGGGAGCCTTGTTATGCTGATGGGCGGGATGTCAATTGCCAACAGCCACTCGGGAGAAGTGTATGGTGTTTCCTGAAACATCTAAAAAACAAAGCAACAGAGCCTAGGGCACTTCCACTTATGGTCCTATAGCTTAGGGAAATTAAAATCAAAAGACACAGCCACCCCAAAGGTTGGGACGGCTCTGTTTACAAGAACCTGGTTTACGGTACAAGTTCAATATCGCAGAAAGTGAAAAATGGATAAAGAAGTTGTGGTACTTACGTACAATGCAGTATCACTCAGCAATGAAATCTATGTCATCAGGCCCGTAGCAGCATAATGAGTGGATTCAGGTATGATGATTCTAACTGAAATAAGTCACACAGGAAAAGAAACATCATAAGATATCACTAATACACGGAATGTAACCTTGGCTACACAGGAACTGAATTACAAAACAGAACAGGGTCTCAAATTTAGAAAACCAACTTATGCTTGCTTAAGGGGAAAGGTGAGTTGGGGTGCTGCATAAAACCAGAGATTGAAATGAGCACAGATAAAGTTCCTTAAGCCAAATATGGAATAGACAAGAGCTACTCCTTGCTCAACGAAATGGACTCAACACCCCATATTAAATGCCTAAGAGTGTACCTGACTAGGAAGTATCTTAAAACCTATGGATTGCTATGTCTCCGAAAGAGAATCAAGCGTGTGTACAGGGGCATAAACGCAGCAGTGATAGGACTGGAGAGGTTCGGTGAGCAAATGAAGACCCTTTGAAGTCATATTGCATGGTACCCATTCCACGGGTCTCAACTCTCCAGGTTTAAGGTATTCTTCCTTCAGCTAAAACATGCATGTGGAACCCAGAGTATGATCAACCATGTGATCGGGAGACGTGTTCAAATATGTGTCAGTTTTCGTCCCCTGGTGCTCGGGTACAACATTCCAGACGCTTTACTAACACTCTCCCGACTTGGAGAGTCAGTGCCTTTAACCTCCTGTTTGGCCCAGTTTGCAATTTCTGCGGAAGATGAACACGAATAGGGAGAACCAATGAGAGACTAGCTGGAGGTGTCTGGACGGGCAAATTTAGCTCTCATTTCCCACCAGGAAGAGGAATTAACCAAAGGCTCAGCGTGCCGTGCCGGAACCAGATTAGGGCCTGAAGCAATCCTGCGGTGTTGCGGCCAGCTCACAAGAAAGCGACTTGAAGAAAGGAGCTCGGGGCACTGTAATTCACAAACCTGCAGAGTTATAAATGACAGCTATCGTCCAAAAATATACTGAAGTAAGGCTGCCAAGAGGACTTGAAAGCGGGGCAGAATTGCAGGAAACCGATTTCAGGAGGTAGACTGGAATTGCATTTAAAGCATAGGAAAAGAGGCAGAACGTCCACAATGATGCACTTGGCCAAAAAGGGCGTATGCGTTTTTTCCTGAATATATTCAGGAAAAAACGCATACGCCCTTTTTGGCCAACCAAGCAAGCTTGCAAAGGAAATCTGCACTACAATGAAGTCTCACTTCCCCCCGGTCAAAAGGGCCATCTGAAAAAAGTGTAAAATCCAGAAAGGCAGGACAGGCCATGGAGAACTGGGAGCCTTGTTATGCTGATGGGCGGGATGTCAATTGCCAACAGCCACTCGGGAGAAGTGTATGGTGTTTCCTGAAACATCTAAAAAACAAAGCAACAGAGCCTAGGGCACTTCCACTTATGGTCCTATAGCTTAGGGAAATTAAAATCAAAAGACACAGCCACCCCAAAGGTTGGGACGGCTCTGTTTACAAGAACCTGGTTTACGGTACAAGTTCAATATCGCAGAAAGTGAAAAATGGATAAAGAAGTTGTGGTACTTACGTACAATGCAATATCACTCAGCAATGAAATCTATGTCATCAGGCCCGTAGCAGCATAATGAGTGGATTCAGGTATGATGATTCTAACTGAAATAAGTCACACAGGAAAAGAAACATCATAAGATATCACTAATACACGGAATGTAAACTTGGCTACATAGGAACTGAATTACAAAACAGAACAGGGTCTCAAATTTAGAAAACCAACTTATGCTTGCTTAAGGGGAAAGGTGAGTTGGGGTGCTGCATAAAACCAGAGATTGAAATGAGCACAGATAAAGTTCCTTAAGCCAAATATGGAATAGACAAGAGCTACTCCTTGCTCAACGAAATGGACTCAACACCCCATATTAAATGCCTAAGAGGGTACCTGACTAGGAAGTATCTTAAAACCTATGGATTGCTATGTCTCCGAAAGAGAATCAAGCGTGTGTACAGGGGCATAAACGCAGCAGTGATAGGACTGGAGAGGTTCGGTGAGCAAATGAAGACCCTTTGAAGTCATATTGCATGGTACCCATTCCACGGGTCTCAACTCTCCAGGTTTAAGGTATTCTTCCTTCAGCTAAAACATGTATGTGGAACCCAGAGTATGATCAACCGTGTGATCGGGAGACGTGTTCCAATATGTGTCAGTTTTCGTCCCCTGGTACTCGGTTGCAACATTCCAGACGCTTTACTAACACTCTCCCGACTTGGAGAGTCAGTGCCTTTAACCTCCTGTTTGGCCCAGTTTGCAATTTCTGCGGAAGATGAACAGGAATAGGGAGAACCAATGACAGACTAGCTGGAGGTGTCTGGACGGGCAAATTTAGCTCTCATTTCCCACCAGGAAGAGGAATTAACCAAAGGCTCAGCGTGCCGTGCCGGAACCAGATTAGGGCCTGAAGCCATCCTGCGGTGTTGCGGCCAGCTCACAAGAAAGCGACTTGAAGAAAGGAGCTCGGGGCACTGTAATTCACAAACCTGCAGAGTTATAAATGACAGCTATCGTCCAAAAATATACTGAAGTAAGGCTGCCAAGAGGACTTGAATGCGGGGCAGAATTGCAGGAAACCGATTTCAGGAGGTAGACAGGAATTGCATTTAAAGCATAGGAAAAGAGGCAGAACGTCCACAATGATGCACTTGGCCAAAAAGGGCGTATGCGTTTTTTCCTGAATATATTCAGGAAAAAACGCATACGCCCTTTTTGGCCAACCAAGCAAGCTTGCAAAGGAAATCTGCACTACAATGAAGTCTCAATTCCCCCCGGTCAAAAGGGCCATCTGAAAAAAGTGTAAAATCCAGAAAGGCAGGACAGGCCATGGAGAACTGGGAGCCTTGTTATGCTGACGGGCGGGATGTAAATTGCCAACAGCCACTCGGGAGAAGTGTATGGTGTTTCCTGAAACATCTAAAAAGCAAAGCAACAGAGCCTAGGGCACTTCCACTTATGGTCCTATAGCTTAGGGAAATTAAAATCAAAAGACACAGCCACCCCAAAGGTTGGGACGGCTCTGTTTACAAGAACCTGGTTTACGGTACAAGTTCAATATCGCAGAAAGTGAAAAATGGATAAAGAAGTTGTGGTACTTACGTACAATGCAATATCACTCAGCAATGAAATCTATGTCATCAGGCCCGTAGCAGCATAATGAGTGGATTCAGGTATGATGATTCTAACTGAAATAAGTCACACAGGAAAAGAAACATCATAAGATATCACTAATACACGGAATGTAAACTTGGCTACATAGGAACTGAATTACAAAACAGAACAGGGTCTCAAATTTAGAAACCCAACTTATGCTTGCTTAAGGGGAAAGGTGAGTTGGGGTGCTGCATAAAACCAGAGATTGAAATGAGCACAGATAAAGTTCCTTAAGCCAAATATGGAATAGACAAGAGCTACTCCTTGCTCAACGAAATGGACTCAACACCCCATATTAAATGCCTAAGAGGGTACCTGACTAGGAAGTATCTTAAAACCTATGGATTGCTATGTCTCCGAAAGAGAATCAAGCGTGTGTACAGGGGCATAAACGCAGCAGTGATAGGACTGGAGAGGTTCGGTGAGCAAATGAAGACCCTTTGAAGTCATATTGCATGGTACCCATTCCACGGGTCTCAACTCTCCAGGTTTAAGGTATTCTTCCTTCAGCTAAAACATGTATGTGGAACCCAGAGTATGATCAACCGTGTGATCGGGAGACGTGTTCCAATATGTCTCAGTTTTCGTCCCCTGGTACTTGGGTGCAACATTCCAGACGCTTTAGTAACACTCTCCTGTCTTGGAGAGACAGTGCCTTTAACCTCCTGTTTGGCCCAGTTTGCAATTTCTGCGGAAGATGAACAGGAATATGGAGAACCAATGAGAGACTAGCTGGAGGTGTCTGGACGGTCAAATTTAACTCTCATTTCCCACCAGGGAGAGGAATTAACCAAAGGCTCAGCGTGCCGTGCCGGAACCAGATTAGGGCCTGAAGCCATCCTGCGGTGTTGCGGCCAGCTCACGAGAAAGCGACTTGAAGAAAGGAGCTCAGGGGCACTGTAATTCACAAACCTGCAGAGTTATAAATGACAGCTATCGTCCAAAAATATACTGAAGTAAGGCTGCCAAGAGGACTTGAAAGCGGGGCAGAATTGCAGGAAACCGATTTCAGGAGGTAGACTGGAATTGCATTGAAAGCATAGGAAAAGAGGCAGAACGTCCACAATGATGCACTTGGCCAAAAAGGGCGTATGCGTTTTTTCCTGAATATATTCAGGAAAAAACGCATACGCCCTTTTTGGCCAACCAAGCAAGCTTGCAAAGGAAATCTGCACTACAATGAAGTCTCACTTCCCCCCGGTCAAAAGGGCCATCTGAAAAAAGTGTAAAATCCAGAAAGGCAGGAGAGGCCATGGAGAACTGGGAGCCTTGTTATGCTGATGGGCGGGATGTAAATTGCCAACAGCCACTCGGGAGAAGTGTATGGTGTTTCCTGAAACATCTAAAAATCAAAGCAACAGAGCCTAGGGCACTTCTACTTATGGTCCTATAGCTTAGGGAAATTAAAATCAAAAAGACACAGCCACCCCAAAGGTTGGGACAGCTCTGTTTACAAGAACCTGGTTTACGGTACAAGTTCAATATCGCAGAAAGTGAAAAATGGATAAAGAAGTTGTGGTACTTACGTACAATGCAGTATCACTCAGCAATGAAATCTATGTCATCAGGCCCGTAGCAGCATAATGAGTGGATTCAGGTACGATGATTCTAACTGAAATAAGTCACACAGGAAAAGAAACATCATAAGATATCACTAATACACGGAATGTAACCTGGCTACACAGGAACTGAATTACAAAACAGAACAGGGTCTCAAATTTAGAAAACCAACTTATGCTTGCTTAAGGGGAAAGGTGAGTTGGGGTGCTGCATAAAACCAGAGATTGAAATGAGCACAGATAAAGTTCCTTAAGCCAAATATGGGATAGACAAGAGCTACTCCTTGCTCAACGAAATGGACTCAACACCCCATATTAAATGCCTAAGAGTGTACCTGACTAGGAAGTATCTTAAAACCTATGGATTGCTATGTCTCTGAAAGAGAATCAAGTGTGTGTACAGGGGCATAAACGCAGCAGTGATAGGATTGGAGAGGTTCGGTGAGCAAATGAAGACCCTTTGAAGTCATATTGCATGGTACCCATTCCACGGGTCTCAACTCTCCAGGTTTAAGGTATTCTTCCTTCAGCTAAAACATGCATGTGGAACCCAGAGTATGATCAACCGTGTGATCGGGAGACGTGTTCCAATATGTCTCAGTTTTCGTCCCCTGGTACTCGGGTGCAACATTCCAGACGCTTTACTAACACTCTCCCGACTTGGAGAGTCAGTGCCTTTAACCTCCTGTTTGGCCCAGTTTGCAATTTCTGCGGAAGATGAACAGGAATAGGGAGAACCAATGAGAGACTAGCTGGAGGTGTCTGGACGGGCAAATTTAACTCTCATTTCCCACCAGGAAGAGGAATTAACCAAAGGCTCAGCGTGCCGTGCCGGAACCAGATTAGGGCCTGAAGCCATCCTGCGGTGTTGCGGCCAGCTCACGAGAAAGCGAGTTGAAGAAAGGAGCTCAGGGGCACTGTAATTCACAAACCTGCAGAGTTATAAATGACAGCTATCGTCCAAAAATATACTGAAGTAAGGCTGCCAAGAGGACTTGAAAGCGGGGCAGAATTGCAGGAAACCGATTTCAGGAGGTAGACTGGAATTGCATTTAAAGCATAGGAAAAGAGGCAGAACGTCCACAATGATGCACTTGGCCAAAAAGGGCGTATGCGTTTTTTCCTGAATATATTCAGGAAAAAACGCATACGCCCTTTTTGGCCAACCAAGCAAGGTTGCAAAGGAAATCTGCACTACAATGAAGTCTCAATTCCCCCCGGTCAAAAGGGCCATCTGAAAAAAGTGTAAAATCCAGAAAGGCAGGACAGGCCATGGAGAACTGGGAGCCTTGTTATGCTGATGGGCGGGATGTAAATTGCCAACAGCCACTCGGGAGAAGTGTATGGTGTTTCCTGAAACATCTAAAAAGCAAAGCAACAGAGCCTAGGGCACTTCCACTTATGGTCCTATAGCTTAGGGAAATTAAAATCAAAAAGACACAGCCACCCCAAAGGTTGGGACGGCTCTGTTTACAAGAACCTGGTTTACGGTACAAGTTCAATATCGCAGAAAGTGAAAAATGGATAAAGAAGTTGTGGTACTTACGTACAATGCAGTATCACTCAGCAATGAAATCTATGTCATCACGTCCGTAGCATCATAATGAGCGGATTCAGGTACGATGATTCTAACTGAAATAAGTCACACAGGAAAAGAAACATCATAAGATATCACTAATACACGGAATGTAACCTTGGCTACACAGGAACTGAATTACAAAACAGAACAGGTTCTCAAATTTAGAAAACCAACTTATGCTTGCTTAAGGGGAAAGGTGAGTTGGGGTGCTGCATAAACCAGAGATTGAAATGAGCACAGATAAAGTTCCTTAAGCCAAATATGGAATAGACAAGAGCTACTCTTTGCTCAACGAAATGGACTCAACACCCCATATTAAATGCCTAAGAGTGTACCTGACTAGGAAGTATCTTAAAACCTATGGATTGCTATGTCTCTGAAAGAGAATCAAGTGTGTGTACAGGGGCATAAACGCAGCAGTGATAGGATTGGAGAGGTTCGGTGAGCAAATGAAAACCCTTTGAAGTCATATTGCATGGTACCCATTCCACGGGTCTCAACTCTCCAGGTTTAAGGTATTCTTCCTTCAGCTAAAACATGCATGTGGAACCCAGAGTATGATCAACCGTGTGATCGGGAGACGTGTTCCAATATGTCTCAGTTTTCGTCCCCTGGTACTTGGGTGCAACATTCCAGACGCTTTAGTAACACTCTCCTGTCTTGGAGAGACAGTGCCTTTAACCTCCTGTTTGGCCCAGTTTGCAATTTCTGCGGAAGATGAACAGGAATATGGAGAACCAATGAGAGACTAGCTGGAGGTGTCTGGACGGTCAAATTTAACTCTCATTTCCCACCAGGAAGAGGAATTAACCAAAGGCTCAGCGTGCCGTGCCGGAACCAGATTAGGGCCTGAAGCCATCCTGCGGTGTTGCGGCCAGCTCACGAGAAAGCGACTTGAAGAAAGGAGCTCAGGGGCACTGTAATTCACAAACCTGCAGAGTTATAAATGACAGCTATCGTCCAAAAATATACTGAAGTAAGGCTGCCAAGAGGACTTGAAAGCGGGGCAGAATTGCAGGAAACCGATTTCAGGAGGTAGACTGGAATTGCATTGAAAGCATAGGAAAAGAGGCAGAACGTCCACAATGATGCACTTGGCCAAAAAGGGCGTATGCGTTTTTTCCTGAATATATTCAGGAAAAAACGCATACGCCCTTTTTGGCCAACCAAGCAAGCTTGCAAAGGAAATCTGCACTACAATGAAGTCTCACTTCCCCCCGGTCAAAAGGGCCATCTGAAAAAAGTGTAAAATCCAGAAAGGCAGGACAGGCCATGGAGAACTGGGAGCCTTGTTATGCTGATGGGCGGGATGTAAATTGCCAACAGCCACTCGGGAGAAGTGTATGGTGTTTCCTGAAACATCTAAAAAACAAAGCAACAGAGCCTAGGGCACTTCCACTTATGGTCCTATAGCTTAGGGAAATTAAAATCAAAAGACACAGCCACCCCAAATGTTGGGACGGCTCTGTTTACAAGAACCTGGTTTACGGTACAAGTTCAATATCGCAGAAAGTGAAAAATGGAAAAAGAAGTAGTGGTACTTACGTACAATGCAATATCACTCAGCAATGGAATCTATGTCATCAGGCCCGTAGCAGCATAATGAGTGGATTCAGGTATGATGATTCTAACTGAAATAAGTCACACAGGAAAAGAAACATCATAAGATATCACTAATACACGGAATGTAACCTTGGCTACACAGGAACTGAATTACAAAACAGAACAGGGTCTCAAATTTAGAAAACCAACTTATGCTTGCTTAAGGGGAAAGGTGAGTTGGGGTGCTGCATAAAACCAGAGATTGAAATGAGCACAGATAAAGTTCCTTAAGCCAAATATGGAATAGACAAGAGCTACTCCTTGCTCAACGAAATGGACTCAACACCCCATATTAAATGCCTAAGAGTGTACCTGACTAGGAAGTATCTTAAAACCTATGGATTGCTATGTCTCTGAAAGAGAATCAAGTGTGTGTACAGGGGCATAAACGCAGCAGTGATAGGATTGGAGAGGTTCGGTGAGCAAATGAAGACCCTTTGAAGTCATATTGCATGGTACCCATTCCACGGGTCTCAACTCTCCAGGTTTAAGGTATTCTTCCTTCAGCTAAAACATGCATGTGGAACCCAGAGTATGATCAACCGTGTGATCGGGAGACGTGTTCCACTATGTCTCAGTTTTCGTCCCCTGGTACTCGGGTGCAACATTCCAGACGCTTTACTAACACTCTCCCGACTTGGAGAGTCAGTGCCTTTAACCTCCTGTTTGGCCCAGTTTGCAATTTCTGCGGAAGATGAACAGGAATAGGGAGAACCAATGAGAGACTAGCTGGAGGTGTCTGGACGGGCAAATTTAACTCTCATTTCCCACCAGGAAGAGGAATTAACCAAAGGCTCAGCGTGCCGTGCCGGAACCAGATTAGGGCCTGAAGCCATCCTGCGGTGTTGCGGCCAGCTCACGAGAAAGCGAGTTGAAGAAAGGAGCTCAGGGGCACTGTAATTCACAAACCTGCAGAGTTATAAATGACAGCTATCGTCCAAAAATATACTGAAGTAAGGCTGCCAAGAGGACTTGAAAGCGGGGCAGAATTGCAGGAAACCAATTTCAGGAGGTAGACTGGAATTGCATTTAAAGCATAGGAAAAGAGGCAGAACGTCCACAATGATGCACTTGGCCAAAAAGGGCGTATGCGTTTTTTCCTGAATATATTCAGGAAAAAACGCATACGCCCTTTTTGGCCAACCAAGCAAGCTTGCAAAGGAAATGTGCACTACAATGAAGTCTCACTTCCCCCCGGTCAAAAGGGCCATCTGAAAAAAGTGTAAAATGCAGAAAGGCAGGACAGGCCATGGAGAACTGGGAGCCTTGTTATGCTGATGGGCGGGATGTCAATTGCCAACAGCCACTCGGGAGAAGTGTATGGTGTTTCCTGAAACATCTAAAAAACAAAGCAACAGAGCCTAGGGCACTTCCACTTATGGTCCTATAGCTTAGGGAAATTAAAATCAAAAAGACACAGCCACCCCAAAGGTTGGGACGGCTCTGTTTACAAGAACCTGGTTTACGGTACAAGTTCAATATCGCAGAAAGTGAAAAATGGATAAAGAAGTTGTGGTACTTACGTACAATGCAGTATCACTCAGCAATGAAATCTATGTCATCACGTCCATAGCATCATAATGAGCGGATTCAGGTACGATGATTCTAACTGAAATAAGTCACACAGGAAAAGAAACATCATAAGATATCACTAATACACGGAATGTAAACTTGGCTACACAGGAACTGAATTACAAAACAGAACAGGGTCTCAAATTTAGAAAACCAACTTATGCTTGCTTAAGGGGAAAGGTGAGTTGGGGTGCTGCATAAAACCAGAGATTGAAATGAGCACAGATAAAGTTCCTTAAGCCAAATATGGAATAGACAAGAGCTACTCCTTGCTCAACGAAATGGACTCAACACCCCATATTAAATGCCTAAGAGTGTACCTGACTAGGAAGTATCTTAAAACCTATGGATTGCTATGTCTCTGAAAGAGAATCAAGTGTGTGTACAGGGGCATAAACGCAGCAGTGATAGGATTGGAGAGGTTCGGTGAGCAAATGAAGACCCTTTGAAGTCATATTGCACGGTACCCATTCCACGGGTCTCAACTCTCCAGGTTTAAGGTATTCTTCCTTCAGCTAAAACATGCATGTGGAACCCAGAGTATGATCAACCGTGTGATCGGGAGACGTGTTCCAATATGTCTCAGTTTTCGTCCCCTGGTACTTGGGTGCAACATTCCAGACGCTTTAGTAACACTCTCCTGTCTTGGAGAGACAGTGCCTTTAACCTCCTGTTTGGCCCAGTTTGCAATTTCTGCGGAAGATGAACAGGAATATGGAGAACCAATGAGAGACTAGCTGGAGGTGTCTGGACGGGCAAATTTAACTCTCATTTCCCACCAGGAAGAGGAATTAACCAAAGGCTCAGCGTGCCGTGCCGGAACCAGATTAGGGCCTGAAGCCATCCTGCGGTGTTGCGGCCAGCTCACGAGAAAGCGACTTGAAGAAAGGAGCTCAGGGGCACTGTAATTCACAAACCTGCAGAGTTATAAATGACAGCTATCGTCCAAAAATATACTGAAGTAAGGCTGCCAAGAGGACTTGAAAGCGGGGCAGAATTGCAGGAAACCGATTTCAGGAGGTAGACTGGAATTGCATTGAAAGCATAGGAAAAGAGGCAGAACGTCCACAATGATGCACTTGGCCAAAAAGGGCGTATGCGTTTTTTCCTGAATATATTCAGGAAAAAACGCATACGCCCTTTTTGGCCAACCAAGCAAGCTTGCAAAGGAAATCTGCACTACAATGAAGTCTCACTTCCCCCCGGTCAAAAGGGCCATCTGAAAAAAGTGTAAAATCCAGAAAGGCAGGACAGGCCATGGAGAACTGGGAGCCTTGTTATGCTGATGGGCGGGATGTAAATTGCCAACAGCCACTCGGGAGAAGTGTATGGTGTTTCCTGAAACATCTAAAAATCAAAGCAACAGAGCCTAGGGCACTTCCACTTATGGTCCTATAGCTTAGGGAAATTAAAATCAAAAAGACACAGCCACCCCAAAGGTTGGGACAGCTCTGTTTACAAGAACCTGGTTTACGGTACAAGTTCAATATCGCAGAAAGTGAAAAATGGATAAAGAAGTTGTGGTACTTACGTACAATGCAGTATCACTCAGCAATGAAATCTATGTCATCAGGCCCGTAGCAGCATAATGAGTGGATTCAGGTACGATGATTCTAACTGAAATAAGTCACACAGGAAAAGAAACATCATAAGATATCACTAATACACGGAATGTAACCTTGGCTACACAGGAACTGAATTACAAAACAGAACAGGGTCTCAAATTTAGAAAACCAACTTATGCTTGCTTAAGGGGAAAGGTGAGTTGGGGTGCTGCATAAAACCAGAGATTGAAATGAGCACAGATAAAGTTCCTTAAGCCAAATATGGAATAGACAAGAGCTACTCCTTGCTCAACGAAATGGACTCAACACCCCATATTAAATGCCTAAGAGTGTACCTGACTAGGAAGTATCTTAAAACCTATGGATTGCTATGTCTCTGAAAGAGAATCAAGTGTGTGTACAGGGGCATAAACGCAGCAGTGATAGGATTGGAGAGGTTCGGTGAGCAAATGAAGACCCTTTGAAGTCATATTGCATGGTACCCATTCCACGGGTCTCAACTCTCCAGGTTGAAGGTATTCTTCCTTCAGCTAAAACATGCATGTGGAACCCAGAGTATGATCAACCGTGTGATCGGGAGACGTGTTCCAATATGTCTCAGTTTTCGTCCCCTGGTACTCGGGTGCAACATTCCAGACGCTTTACTAACACTCTCCCGACTTGGAGAGTCAGTGCCTTTAACCTCCTGTTTGGCCCAGTTTGCAATTTCTGCGGAAGATGAACAGGAATAGGGAGAACCAATGAGAGACTAGCTGGAGGTGTCTGGACGGGCAAATTTAACTCTCATTTCCCACCAGGAAGAGGAATTAACCAAAGGCTCAGCGTGCCGTGCCGGAACCAGATTAGGGCCTGAAGCCATCCTGCGGTGTTGCGGCCAGCTCACGAGAAAGCGAGTTGAAGAAAGGAGCTCAGGGGCACTGTAATTCACAAACCTGCAGAGTTATAAATGACAGCTATCGTCCAAAAATATACTGAAGTAAGGCTGCCAAGAGGACTTGAAAGCGGGGCAGAATTGCAGGAAACCGATTTCAGGAGGTAGACTGGAATTGCATTTAAAGCATAGGAAAAGAGGCAGAACGTCCACAATGATGCACTTGGCCAAAAAGGGCGTATGCGTTTTTTCCTGAATATATTCAGGAAAAAACGCATACGCCCTTTTTGGCCAACCAAGCAAGCTTGCAAAGGAAATCTGCACTACAATGAAGTCTCACTTCCCCCCGGTCAAAAGGGCCATCTGAAAAAAGTGTAAAATCCAGAAACGCAGGACAGGCCATGGAGAACTGGGAGCCTTGTTATGCTGATGGGCGGGATGTAAATTGGCAACAGCCACTCGGGAGAAGTGTATGGTGTTTCCTGAAACATCTAAAAAACAAAGCAACAGAGCCTAGGGCACTTCCACTTATGGTCCTATAGCTTAGGGAAATTAAAATCAAAAAGACACAGCCACCCCAAAGGTTGGGACGGCTCTGTTTACAAGAACCTGGTTTACGGTACAAGTTCAATATCGCAGAAAGTGAAAAATGGATAAAGAATTTGTGGTACTTACGTACAATGCAGTATCACTCAGCAATGAAATCTATGTCATCAGGCCCATAGCAGCATAATGAGTGGATTCAGGTACGATGATTCTAACTGAAATAAGTCACACAGGAAAAGAAACATCATAAGATATCACTAATACACGGAATGTAACCTTGGCTACACAGGAACTGAATTACAAAACAGAACAGGGTCTCAAATGTAGAAAACCAACTTATGCTTGCTTAAGGGGAAAGGTGAGTTGGGGTGCTGCATAAAACCAGAGATTGAAATGAGCACAGATAAAGTTCCTTAAGCCAAATATGGAATAGACAAGAGCTACTCCTTGCTCAACGAAATGGACTCAACACCCCATATTAAATGCCTAAGAGTGTACCTGACTAGGAAGTATCTTAAAACCTATGGATTGCTATGTCTCTGAAAGAGAATCAGGCGTGTGTACAGGGGCCTAAACGCAGCAGTGATAGGATTGGAGAAGTTCGGTGAGCAAATGAAGACCCTTTGAAGTCATATTGCATGGTACCCATTCCACGGGTCTCAACTCTCCAGGTTTAAGGTATTCTTCCTTCAGCTAAAACATGCATGTGGAACCCAGAGTATGATCAACCGTGTGATCGGGAGACGTGTTCCAATATGTGTCAGTTTTCGTCCCCTGGTACTCGGGTGCAACATTCCAGACGCTTTACTAACACTCTCCCGACTTGGAGAGTAAGTGCCTTTAAACTCCTGTTTGGCCCAGTTTGCAATTTCTGCGGAAGATGAACAGGAATAGGGAGAACCAATGAGAGACTAGCTGGAGGTGTCTGGACGGGCAAATTTAACTCTCATTTCCCACCAGGAAGAGGAATTAACCAAAGGCTCAGCGTGCCGTGCCGGAACCAGATTAGGGCCTGAAGCCATCCTGCGGTGTTGCGGCCAGCTCACGAGAAAGCGAGTTGAAGAAAGGAGCTCAGGGGCACTGTAATTCACAAACCTGCAGAGTTATAAATGACAGCTATCGTCCAAAAATATACTGAAGTAAGGCTGCCAAGAGGACTTGAAAGCGGGGCAGAATTGCAGGAAACCGATTTCAGGAGGTAGACTGGAATTGCATTGAAAGCATAGGAAAAGAGGCAGAACGTCCACAATGATGCACTTGGCCAAAAAGGGCGTATGCGTTTTTTCCTGAATATATTCAGGAAAAAACGCATACGCCCTTTTTGGCCAACCAAGCAAGCTTGCAAAGGAAATCTGCACTACAATGAAGTCTCACTTCCCCCCGGTCAAAAGGGCCATCTGAAAAAAGTGTAAAATCCAGAAAGGCAGGACAGGCCATGGAGAACTGGGAGCCTTGTTATGCTGATGGGCGGGATGTAAATTGCCAACAGCCACTCGGGAGAAGTGTATGGTGTTTCCTGAAACATCTAAAAATCAAAGCAACAGAGCCTAGGGCACTTCCACTTATGGTCCTATAGCTTAGGGAAATTAAAATCAAAAAGACACAGCCACCCCAAAGGTTGGGACAGCTCTGTTTACAAGAACCTGGTTTACGGTACAAGTTCAATATCGCAGAAAGTGAAAAATGGATAAAGAAGTTGTGGTACTTACGTACAATGCAGTATCACTCAGCAATGAAATCTATGTCATCAGGCCCGTAGCAGCATAATGAGTGGATTCAGGTACGATGATTCTAACTGAAATAAGTCACACAGGAAAAGAAACATCATAAGATATCACTAATACACGGAATGTAACCTTGGCTACACAGGAACTGAATTACAAAACAGAACAGGGTCTCAAATTTAGAAAACCAACTTATGCTTGCTTAAGGGGAAAGGTGAGTTGGGGTGCTGCATAAAACCAGAGATTGAAATGAGCACAGATAAAGTTCCTTAAGCCAAATATGGAATAGACAAGAGCTACTCCTTGCTCAACGAAATGGACTCAACACCCCATATTAAATGCCTAAGAGTGTACCTGACTAGGAAGTATCTTAAAACCTATGGATTGCTATGTCTCTGAAAGAGAATCAAGTGTGTGTACAGGGGCATAAACGCAGCAGTGATAGGATTGGAGAGGTTCGGTGAGCAAATGAAGACCCTTTGAAGTCATATTGCATGGTACCCATTCCACGGGTCTCAACTCTCCAGGTTTAAGGTATTCTTCCTTCAGCTAAAACATGCATGTGGAACCCAGAGTATGATCAACCGTGTGATCGGGAGACGTGTTCCAATATGTCTCAGTTTTCGTCCCCTGGTACTCGGGTGCAACATTCCAGACGCTTTACTAACACTCTCCCGACTTGGAGAGTCAGTGCCTTTAACCTCCTGTTTGGCCCAGTTTGCAATTTCTGCGGAAGATGAACAGGAATAGGGAGAACCAATGACAGACTAGCTGGAGGTGTCTGGACGGGCAAATTTAACTCTCATTTCCCACCAGGAAGAGGAATTAACCAAAGGCTCAGCGTGCCGTGCCGGAACCAGATTAGGGCCTGAAGCCATCCTGCGGTGTTGCGGCCAGCTCACAAGAAAGCGACTTGAAGAAAGGAGCTCAGGGGCACTGTAATTCACAAACCTGCAGAGTTATAAATGACAGCTATCGTCCAAAAATATACTGAAGTAAGGCTGCCAAGAGGACTTGAAAGCGGGGCAGAATTGCAGGAAACCGATTTCAGGAGGTAGACTGGAATTGCATTGAAAGCATAGGAAAAGAGGCAGAACGTCCACAATGATGCACTTGGCCAAAAAGGGCGTATGCGTTTTTTCCTGAATATATTCAGGAAAAAACGCATACGCCCTTTTTGGCCAACCAAGCAAGCTTGCAAAGGAAATCTGCACTACAATGAAGTCTCACTTCCCCCCGGTCAAAAGGGCCATCTGAAAAAAGTGTAAAATCCAGAAACGCAGGACAGGCCATGGAGAACTGGGAGCCTTGTTATGCTGATGGGCGGGATGTAAATTGCCAACAGCCACTCGGGAGAAGTGTATGGTGTTTCCTGAAACATCTAAAAAACAAAGCAACAGAGCCTAGGGCACTTCCACTTATGGTCCTATAGCTTAGGGAAATTAAAATCAAAAAGACACAGCCACCCCAAAGGTTGGGACGGCTCTGTTTACAAGAACCTGGTTTACGGTACAAGTTCAATATCGCAGAAAGTGAAAAATGGATAAAGAATTTGTGGTACTTACGTACAATGCAGTATCACTCAGCAATGAAATCTATGTCATCAGGCCCGTAGCAGCATAATGAGTGGATTCAGGTACGATGATTCTAACTGAAATAAGTCACACAGGAAAAGAAACATCATAAGATATCACTAATACACGGAATGTAACCTTGGCTACACAGGAACTGAATTACAAAACAGAACAGGGTCTCAAATGTAGAAAACCAACTTATGCTTGCTTAAGGGGAAAGGTGAGTTGGGGTGCTGCATAAAACCAGAGATTGAAATGAGCACAGATAAAGTTCCTTAAGCCAAATATGGAATAGACAAGAGCTACTCCTTGCTCAACGAAATGGACTCAACACCCCATATTAAATGCCTAAGAGTGTACCTGACTAGGAAGTATCTTAAAACCTATGGATTGCTATGTCTCTGAAAGAGAATCAGGCGTGTGTACAGGGGCCTAAACGCAGCAGTGATAGGATTGGAGAAGTTCGGTGAGCAAATGAAGACCCTTTGAAGTCATATTGCATGGTACCCATTCCACGGGTCTCAACTCTCCAGGTTTAAGGTATTCTTCCTTCAGCTAAAACATGCATGTGGAACCCAGAGTATGATCAACCGTGTGATCGGGAGACGTGTTCCAATATGTGTCAGTTTTCGTCCCCTGGTACTCGGGTGCAACATTCCAGACGCTTTACTAACACTCTCCCGACTTGGAGAGTAAGTGCCTTTAAACTCCTGTTTGGCCCAGTTTGCAATTTCTGCGGAAGATGAACAGGAATAGGGAGAACCAATGAGAGACTAGCTGGAGGTGTCTGGACGGGCAAATTTAACTCTCATTTCCCACCAGGAAGAGGAATTAACTAAAGGCTCAGCATGCCGTGCCAGAACAAGATTAGGGCCTGAAGCCATCCTGCGGTGTTGCGGCCAGCTCACGAGAAAGCGAGTTGAAGAAAGGAGCTCAGGGGCACTGTAATTCACAAACCTGCAGAGTTATAAATGACAGCTATCGTCCAAAAATATACTGAAGTAAGGCTGCCAAGAGGACTTGAAAGCGGGGCAGAATTGCAGGAAACCGATTTCAGGAGGTAGACTGGAATTGCATTTAAAGCATAGGAAAAGAGGCAGAACGTCCACAATGATGCACTTGGCCAAAAAGGGCGTATGCGTTTTTTCCTGAATATATTCAGGAAAAAACGCATACGCCCTTTTTGGCCAACCAAGCAAGCTTGCAAAGGAAATCTGCACTACAATGAAGTCTCACTTCCCCCCGGTCAAAAGGGCCATCTGAAAAAAGTGTAAAATCCAGAAAGGCAGGACAGGCCATGGAGAACTGGGAGCCTTGTTATGCTGATGGGCGGGATGTCAATTGCCAACAGCCACTCGGGAGAAGTGTATGGTGTTTCCTGAAACATCTAAAAAACAAAGCAACAGAGCCTAGGGCACTTCCACTTATGGTCCTATAGCTTAGGGAAATTAAAATCAAAAAGACACAGCCACCCCAAAGGTTGGGACGGCTCTGTTTACAAGAACCTGGTTTACGGTACAAGTTCAATATCTCAGAAAGTGAAAAGTGGATAAAGAAGTTGTGGTACTTACGTACAATGCAGTATCACTCAGCAATGAAATCTATGTCATCAGGCCCGTAGCAGCATAATGAGTGGATTCAGGTACAATGATTCTAACTGAAATAAGTCACACAGGAAAAGAAACATCATAAGATATCACTAATACACGGAATGTAACCTTGGCTACACAGGAACTGAATTACAAAACAGAACAGGGTCTCAAATTTAGAAACCCAACTTATGCTTGCTTAAGGGGAAAGGTGAGTTGGGGTGCTGCATAAAACCAGAGATTGAAATGAGCACAGATAAAGTTCCTTAAGCCAAATATGGAATAGACAAGAGCTACTCCTTGCTCAACGAAATGGACTCAACACCCCATATTAAATGCCTAAGAGTGTACCTGACTAGGAAGTATCTTAAAACCTATGGATTGCTATGTCTCTGAAAGAGAATCAAGTGTGTGTACAGGGGCATAAACGCAGCAGTGATAGGATTGGAGAGGTTCGGTGAGCAAATGAAGACCCTTTGAAGTCATATTGCATGGTACCCATTCCACGGGTCTCAACTCTCCAGGTTTAAGGTATTCTTCCTTCAGCTAAAACATGCATGTGGAACCCAGAGTATGATCAACCGTGTGATCGGGAGACGTGTTCCAATATGTCTCAGTTTTCGTCCCCTGATACTCGGGTGCAACATTCCAGACGCTTTACTAACACTCTCCCGACTTGGAGAGTCAGTGCCTTTAACCTCCTGTTTGGCCCAGTTTGCAATTTCTGCGGAAGATGAACAGGAATAGGGAGAACCAATGACAGACTAGCTGGAGGTGTCTGGACGGGCAAATTTAACTCTCATTTCCCACCAGGAAGAGGAATTAACCAAAGGCTCAGCGTGCCGTGCCGGAACCAGATTAGGGCCTGAAGCCATCCTGCGGTGTTGCGGCCAGCTCACGAGAAAGCGAGTTGAAGAAAGGAGCTCAGGGACACTGTAATTCACAAACCTGCAGAGTTATAAATGACAGCTATCGTCCAAAAATATACTGAAGTAAGGCTGCCAAGAGGACTTGAAAGCGGGACAGAATTGCAGGAAACCGATTTCAGGAGGTAGACTGGAATTGCATTTAAAGCATAGGAAAAGAGGCAGAACGTCCACAATGATGCACTTGGCCAAAAAGGGCGTATGCGTTTTTTCCTGAATATATTCAGGAAAAATCGCATACGCCCTTTTTGGCCAACCAAGCAAGCTTGCAAAGGAAATCTGCACTACAGTGAAGTCTCACTTCCCCCCGGTCAAAAGGGCCATCTGAAAAAGTGTAAAATCCAGAAAGGCAGAACAGGCCATGGAGAACTGGGAGCCTTGTTATGCTGATGGGCGGGATGTAAATTGCCAACAGCCACTCGGGAGAAGTGTATGGTGTTTCCTGAAACATCTAAAAAACAAAGCAACATAGCCTAGGGCACTTCCACTTATGGTCCTATAGCTTAGGGAAATTAAAATCAAAAAGACACAGCCACCCCAAAGGTTGGGACGGCTCTGTTTACAAGAACCTGGTTTACGGTACAAGTTCAATATCGCAGAAAGTGAAAAATGGATAAAGAAGTTGTGGTACTTACGTACAATGCAGTATCACTCAGCAATGAAATCTATGTCATCAGGCCCGTAGCAGCATAATGAGTGGATTCAGGTACGATGATTCTAACTGAAATAAGTCACACAGGAAAAGAAACATCATAAGATATCACTAATACACGGAATGTAACCTTGGCTACACAGGAACTGAATTACAAAACAGAACAGGGTCTCAAATTTAGAAAACCAACTTATGCTTGCTTAAGGGGAAAGGTGAGTTGGGGTGCTGCATAAAACCAGAGATTGAAATGAGCACAGATAAAGTTCCTTAAGCCAAATATGGAATAGACAAGAGCTACTCCTTGCTCAACGAAATGGACTCAACACCCCATATTAAATGCCTAAGAGTGTACCTGACTAGGAAGTATCTTAAAACCTATGGATTGCTATGTCTCCGAAAGAGAATCAAGTGTGTGTACAGGGGCATAAACGCAGCAGTGATAGGATTGGAGAGGTTCGGTGAGCAAATGAAGACCCTTTGAAGTCATATTGCATGGTACCCATTCCACGGGTCTCAACTCTCCAGGTTGAAGGTATTCTTCCTTCAGCTAAAACATGCATGTGGAACCCAGAGTATGATCAACCGTGTGATCGGGAGACGTGTTCCAATATGTGTCAGTTTTCGTCCCCTGGTACTCGGGTGCAACATTCCAGACGCTTTACTAACACTCTCCCGACTTGGAGAGTCAGTGCCTTTAACCTCCTGTTTGGCCCAGTTTGCAATTTCTGCGGAAGATGAACAGGAATAGGGAGAACCAATGAGAGACTAGCTGGAGGTGTCTGGACGGGCAAATTTAACTCTCATTTCCCACCAGGAAGAGGAATTAACCAAAGGCTCAGCGTGCCGTGCCGGAACCAGATTAGGGCCTGAAGCCATCCTGCGGTGTTGCGGCCAGCTCACGAGAAAGCGAGTTGAAGAAAGGAGCTCAGGGGCACTGTAATTCACAAACCTGCAGAGTTATAAATGACAGCTATCGTCCAAAAATATACTGAAGTAAGGCTGCCAAGAGGACTTGAAAGCGGGGCAGAATTGCAGGAAACCGATTTCAGGAGGTAGACTGGAATTGCATTGAAAGCATAGGAAAAGAGGCAGAACGTCCACAATGATGCACTTGGCCAAAAAGGGCGTATGCGTTTTTTCCTGAATATATTCAGGAAAAAACGCATACGCCCTTTTTGGCCAACCAAGCAAGCTTGCAAAGGAAATCTGCACTACAATGAAGTCTCACTTCCCCCCGGTCAAAAGGGCCATCTGAAAAAAGTGTAAAATCCAGAAAGGCAGGACAGGCCATGGAGAACTGGGAGCCTTGTTATGCTGATGGGCGGGATGTAAATTGCCAACAGCCACTCGGGAGAAGTGTATGGTGTTTCCTGAAACATCTAAAAAACAAAGCAACAGAGCCTAGGGCACTTCCACTTATGGTCCTATAGCTTAGGGAAATTAAAATCAAAAAGACACAGCCACCCCAAAGGTTGGGACGGCTCTGTTTACAAGAACCTGGTTTACGGTACAAGTTCAATATCGCAGAAAGTGAAAAGTGGATAAAGAAGTTGTGGTACTTACGTACAATGCAGTATCACTCAGCAATGAAATCTATGTCATCAGGCCCGTAGCAGCATAATGAGTGGATTCAGGTACAATGATTCTAACTGAAATAAGTCACACAGGAAAAGAAACATCATAAGATATCACTAATACACGGAATGTAACCTTGGCTACACAGGAACTGAATTACAAAACAGAACAGGGTCTCAAATTTAGAAAACCAACTTATGCTTGCTTAAGGGGAAAGGTGAGTTGGGGTGCTGCATAAAACCAGAGATTGAAATGAGCACAGATAAAGTTCCTTAAGCCAAATATGGAATAGACAAGAGCTACTCCTTGCTCAACGAAATGGACTCAACACCCCATATTAAATGCCTAAGAGTGTACCTGACTAGGAAGTATCTTAAAACCTATGGATTGCTATGTCTCTGAAAGAGAATCAAGTGTGTGTACAGGGGCATAAACGCAGCAGTGATAGGATTGGAGAGGTTCGGTGAGCAAATGAAGACCCTTTGAAGTCATATTGCATGGTACCCATTCCACGGGTCTCAACTCTCCAGGTTTAAGGTATTCTTCCTTCAGCAAAAACATGCATGTGGAACCCAGAGTATGATCAACCGTGTGATCGGGAGACGTGTTCCAATATGTCTCAGTTTTCGTCCCCTGATACTCGGGTGCAACATTCCAGACGCTTTACTAACACTCTCCCGACTTGGAGAGTCAGTGCCTTTAACCTCCTGTTTGGCCCAGTTTGCAATTTCTGCGGAAGATGAACAGGAATAGGGAGAACCAATGACAGACTAGCTGGAGGTGTCTGGACGGGCAAATTTAACTCTCATTTCCCACCAGGAAGAGGAATTAACCAAAGGCTCAGCGTGCCGTGCCGGAACCAGATTAGGGCCTGAAGCCATCCTGCGGTGTTGCGGCCAGCTCACGAGAAAGCGAGTTGAAGAAAGGAGCTCAGGGACACTGTAATTCACAAACCTGCAGAGTTATAAATGACAGCTATCGTCCAAAAATATACTGAAGTAAGGCTGCCAAGAGGACTTGAAAGCGGGACAGAATTGCAGGAAACCGATTTCAGGAGGTAGACTGGAATTGCATTTAAAGCATAGGAAAAGAGGCAGAACGTCCACAATGATGCACTTGGCCAAAAAGGGCGTATGCGTTTTTTCCTGAATATATTCAGGAAAAATCGCATACGCCCTTTTTGGCCAACCAAGCAAGCTTGCAAAGGAAATCTGCACTACAGTGAAGTCTCACTTCCCCCCGGTCAAAAGGGCCATCTGAAAAAGTGTAAAATCCAGAAAGGCAGAACAGGCCATGGAGAACTGGGAGCCTTGTTATGCTGATGGGCGGGATGTAAATTGCCAACAGCCACTCGGGAGAAGTGTATGGTGTTTCCTGAAACATCTAAAAAACAAAGCAACAGAGCCTAGGGCACTTCCACTTATGGTCCTATAGCTTAGGGAAATTAAAATCAAAAAGACACAGCCACCCCAAAGGTTGGGACGGCTCTGTTTACAAGAACCTGGTTTACGGTACAAGTTCAATATCGCAGAAAGTGAAAAATGGATAAAGAAGTTGTGGTACTTACGTACAATGCAGTATCACTCAGCAATGAAATCTATGTCATCAGGCCCGTAGCAGCATAATGAGTGGATTCAGGTACGATGATTCTAACTGAAATAAGTCACACAGGAAAAGAAACATCATAAGATATCACTAATACACGGAATGTAACCTTGGCTACACAGGAACTGAATTACAAAACAGAACAGGGTCTCAAATTTAGAAAACCAACTTATGCTTGCTTAAGGGGAAAGGTGAGTTGGGGTGCTGCATAAAACCAGAGATTGAAATGAGCACAGATAAAGTTCCTTAAGCCAAATATGGAATAGACAAGAGCTACTCCTTGCTCAACGAAATGGACTCAACACCCCATATTAAATGCCTAAGAGTGTACCTGACTAGGAAGTATCTTAAAACCTATGGATTGCTATGTCTCTGAAAGAGAATCAAGTGTGTGTACAGGGGCATAAACGCAGCAGTGATAGGATTGGAGAGGTTCGGTGAGCAAATGAAGACCCTTTGAAGTCATATTGCATGGTACCCATTCCACGGGTCTCAACTCTCCAGGTTGAAGGTATTCTTCCTTCAGCTAAAACATGCATGTGGAACCCAGAGTATGATCAACCGTGTGATCGGGAGACGTGTTCCAATATGTGTCAGTTTTCGTCCCCTGGTACTCGGGTGCAACATTCCAGACGCTTTACTAACACTCTCCCGACTTGGAGAGTCAGTGCCTTTAACCTCCTGTTTGGCCCAGTTTGCAATTTCTGCGGAAGATGAACAGGAATAGGGAGAACCAATGACAGACTAGCTGGAGGTGTCTGGACGGGCAAATTTAACTCTCATTTCCCACCAGGAAGAGGAATTAACCAAAGGCTCAGCGTGCCGTGCCGGAACCAGATTAGGGCCTGAAGCCATCCTGCGGTGTTGCGGCCAGCTCACGAGAAAGCGACTTGAAGAAAGGAGCTCAGGGGCACTGTAATTCACAAACCTGCAGAGTTATAAATGACAGCTATCGTCCAAAAATATACTGAAGTAAGGCTGCCAAGAGGACTTGAAAGCGGGGCAGAATTGCAGGAAACCGATTTCAGGAGGTAGACTGGAATTGCATTGAAAGCATAGGAAAAGAGGCAGAACGTCCACAATGATGCACTTGGCCAAAAAGGGCGTATGCGTTTTTTCCTGAATATATTCAGGAAAAAACGCATACGCCCTTTTTGGCCAACCAAGCAAGCTTGCAAAGGAAATCTGCACTACAATGAAGTCTCACTTCCCCCCGGTCAAAAGGGCCATCTGAAAAAAGTGTAAAATCCAGAAAGGCAGGACAGGCCATGGAGACCTGGGAGCCTTGTTATGCTGATGGGCGGGATGTCAATTGCCAACAGCCACTCGGGAGAAGTGTATGGTGTTTCCTGAAACATCTAAAAAACAAAGCAACAGAGCCTAGGGCACTTCCACTTATGGTCCTATAGCTTAGGGAAATTAAAATCAAAAGACACAGCCACCCCAAAGGTTGGGACGGCTCTGTTTACAAGAACCTGGTTTACGGTACAAGTTCAATATCGCAGAAAGTGAAAAATGGATAAAGAAGTTGTGGTACTTACGTACAATGCAGTATCACTCAGCAATGAAATCTATGTCATCAGGCCCGTAGCAGCATAATGAGTGGATTCAGGTATGATGATTCTAACTGAAATAAGTCACACAGGAAAAGAAACATCATAAGATATCACTAATACACGGAATGTAACCTTGGCTACACAGGAACTGAATTACAAAACAGAACAGGGTCTCAAATTTAGAAAACCAACTTATGCTTGCTTAAGGGGAAAGGTGAGTTGGGGTGCTGCATAAAACCAGAGATTGAAATGAGCACAGATAAAGTTCCTTAAGCCAAATATGGAATAGACAAGAGCTACTCCTTGCTCAACGAAATGGACTCAACACCCCATATTAAATGCCTAAGAGTGTACCTGACTAGGAAGTATCTTAAAACCTATGGATTGCTATGTCTCTGAAAGAGAATCAAGTGTGTGTACAGGGGCATAAACGCAGCAGTGATAGGATTGGAGAGGTTCGGTGAGCAAATGAAGACCCTTTGAAGTCATATTGCATGGTACCCATTCCACGGGTCTCAACTCTCCAGGTTGAAGGTATTCTTCCTTCAGCTAAAACATGCATGTGGAACCCAGAGTATGATCAACCGTGTGATCGGGAGACGTGTTCCAATATGTGTCAGTTTTCGTCCCCTGGTACTCGGGTGCAACATTCCAGACGCTTTACTAACACTCTCCCGACTTGGAGAGTAAGTGCCTTTAAACTCCTGTTTGGCCCAGTTTGCAATTTCTGCGGAAGATGAACAGGAATAGGGAGAACCAATGAGAGACTAGCTGGAGGTGTCTGGACGGGCAAATTTAACTCTCATTTCCCACCAGGAAGAGGAATTAACCAAAGGCTCAGCGTGCCGTGCCGGAACCAGATTAGGGCCTGAAGCCATCCTGCGGTGTTGCGGCCAGCTCACGAGAAAGCGAGTTGAAGAAAGGAGCTCAGGGGCACTGTAATTCACAAACCTGCAGAGTTATAAATGACAGCTATCGTCCAAAAATATACTGAAGTAAGGCTGCCAAGAGGACTTGAAAGCGGGGCAGAATTGCAGGAAACCGATTTCAGGAGGTAGACTGGAATTGCATTGAAAGCATAGGAAAAGAGGCAGAACGTCCACAATGATGCACTTGGCCAAAAAGGGCGTATGCGTTTTTTCCTGAATATATTCAGGAAAAAACGCATACGCCCTTTTTGGCCAACCAAGCAAGCTTGCAAAGGAAATCTGCACTACAATGAAGTCTCACTTCCCCCCGGTCAAAAGGGCCATCTGAAAAAAGTGTAAAATCCAGAAAGGCAGGACAGGCCATGGAGAACTGGGAGCCTTGTTATGCTGATGGGCGGGATGTAAATTGCCAACAGCCACTCGGGAGAAGTGTATGGTGTTTCCTGAAACATCTAAAAATCAAAGCAACAGAGCCTAGGGCACTTCCACTTATGGTCCTATAGCTTAGGGAAATTAAAATCAAAAAGACACAGCCACCCCAAAGGTTGGGACAGCTCTGTTTACAAGAACCTGGTTTACGGTACAAGTTCAATATCGCAGAAAGTGAAAAATGGATAAAGAAGTTGTGGTACTTACGTACAATGCAGTATCACTCAGCAATGAAATCTATGTCATCAGGCCCGTAGCAGCATAATGAGTGGATTCAGGTACGATGATTCTAACTGAAATAAGTCACACAGGAAAAGAAACATCATAAGATATCACTAATACACGGAATGTAACCTTGGCTACACAGGAACTGAATTACAAAACAGAACAGGGTCTCAAATTTAGAAAACCAACTTATGCTTGCTTAAGGGGAAAGGTGAGTTGGGGTGCTGCATAAAACCAGAGATTGAAATGAGCACAGATAAAGTTCCTTAAGCCAAATATGGAATAGACAAGAGCTACTCCTTGCTCAACGAAATGGACTCAACACCCCATATTAAATGCCTAAGAGTGTACCTGACTAGGAAGTATCTTAAAACCTATGGATTGCTATGTCTCTGAAAGAGAATCAAGTGTGTGTACAGGGGCATAAACGCAGCAGTGATAGGATTGGAGAGGTTCGGTGAGCAAATGAAGACCCTTTGAAGTCATATTGCATGGTACCCATTCCACGGGTCTCAACTCTCCAGGTTTAAGGTATTCTTCCTTCAGCTAAAACATGCATGTGGAACCCAGAGTATGATCAACCGTGTGATCGGGAGACGTGTTCCAATATGTCTCAGTTTTCGTCCCCTGGTACTCGGGTGCAACATTCCAGACGCTTTACTAACACTCTCCCGACTTGGAGAGTCAGTGCCTTTAACCTCCTGTTTGGCCCAGTTTGCAATTTCTGCGGAAGATGAACAGGAATAGGGAGAACCAATGACAGACTAGCTGGAGGTGTCTGGACGGGCAAATTTAACTCTCATTTCCCACCAGGAAGAGGAATTAACCAAAGGCTCAGCGTGCCGTGCCGGAACCAGATTAGGGCCTGAAGCCATCCTGCGGTGTTGCGGCCAGCTCACAAGAAAGCGACTTGAAGAAAGGAGCTCAGGGGCACTGTAATTCACAAACCTGCAGAGTTATAAATGACAGCTATCGTCCAAAAATATACTGAAGTAAGGCTGCCAAGAGGACTTGAAAGCGGGGCAGAATTGCAGGAAACCGATTTCAGGAGGTAGACTGGAATTGCATTGAAAGCATAGGAAAAGAGGCAGAACGTCCACAATGATGCACTTGGCCAAAAAGGGCGTATGCGTTTTTTCCTGAATATATTCAGGAAAAAACGCATACGCCCTTTTTGGCCAACCAAGCAAGCTTGCAAAGGAAATCTGCACTACAATGAAGTCTCACTTCCCCCCGGTCAAAAGGGCCATCTGAAAAAAGTGTAAAATCCAGAAACGCAGGACAGGCCATGGAGAACTGGGAGCCTTGTTATGCTGATGGGCGGGATGTAAATTGCCAACAGCCACTCGGGAGAAGTGTATGGTGTTTCCTGAAACATCTAAAAAACAAAGCAACAGAGCCTAGGGCACTTCCACTTATGGTCCTATAGCTTAGGGAAATTAAAATCAAAAAGACACAGCCACCCCAAAGGTTGGGACGGCTCTGTTTACAAGAACCTGGTTTACGGTACAAGTTCAATATCGCAGAAAGTGAAAAATGGATAAAGAATTTGTGGTACTTACGTACAATGCAGTATCACTCAGCAATGAAATCTATGTCATCAGGCCCGTAGCAGCATAATGAGTGGATTCAGGTACGATGATTCTAACTGAAATAAGTCACACAGGAAAAGAAACATCATAAGATATCACTAATACACGGAATGTAACCTTGGCTACACAGGAACTGAATTACAAAACAGAACAGGGTCTCAAATGTAGAAAACCAACTTATGCTTGCTTAAGGGGAAAGGTGAGTTGGGGTGCTGCATAAAACCAGAGATTGAAATGAGCACAGATAAAGTTCCTTAAGCCAAATATGGAATAGACAAGAGCTACTCCTTGCTCAACGAAATGGACTCAACACCCCATATTAAATGCCTAAGAGTGTACCTGACTAGGAAGTATCTTAAAACCTATGGATTGCTATGTCTCTGAAAGAGAATCAGGCGTGTGTACAGGGGCCTAAACGCAGCAGTGATAGGATTGGAGAAGTTCGGTGAGCAAATGAAGACCCTTTGAAGTCATATTGCATGGTACCCATTCCACGGGTCTCAACTCTCCAGGTTTAAGGTATTCTTCCTTCAGCTAAAACATGCATGTGGAACCCAGAGTATGATCAACCGTGTGATCGGGAGACGTGTTCCAATATGTGTCAGTTTTCGTCCCCTGGTACTCGGGTGCAACATTCCAGACGCTTTACTAACACTCTCCCGACTTGGAGAGTAAGTGCCTTTAAACTCCTGTTTGGCCCAGTTTGCAATTTCTGCGGAAGATGAACAGGAATAGGGAGAACCAATGAGAGACTAGCTGGAGGTGTCTGGACGGGCAAATTTAACTCTCATTTCCCACCAGGAAGAGGAATTAACTAAAGGCTCAGCATGCCGTGCCAGAACAAGATTAGGGCCTGAAGCCATCCTGCGGTGTTGCGGCCAGCTCACGAGAAAGCGAGTTGAAGAAAGGAGCTCAGGGGCACTGTAATTCACAAACCTGCAGAGTTATAAATGACAGCTATCGTCCAAAAATATACTGAAGTAAGGCTGCCAAGAGGACTTGAAAGCGGGGCAGAATTGCAGGAAACCGATTTCAGGAGGTAGACTGGAATTGCATTTAAAGCATAGGAAAAGAGGCAGAACGTCCACAATGATGCACTTGGCCAAAAAGGGCGTATGCGTTTTTTCCTGAATATATTCAGGAAAAAACGCATACGCCCTTTTTGGCCAACCAAGCAAGCTTGCAAAGGAAATCTGCACTACAATGAAGTCTCACTTCCCCCCGGTCAAAAGGGCCATCTGAAAAAAGTGTAAAATCCAGAAAGGCAGGACAGGCCATGGAGAACTGGGAGCCTTGTTATGCTGATGGGCGGGATGTCAATTGCCAACAGCCACTCGGGAGAAGTGTATGGTGTTTCCTGAAACATCTAAAAAACAAAGCAACAGAGCCTAGGGCACTTCCACTTATGGTCCTATAGCTTAGGGAAATTAAAATCAAAAAGACACAGCCACCCCAAAGGTTGGGACGGCTCTGTTTACAAGAACCTGGTTTACGGTACAAGTTCAATATCTCAGAAAGTGAAAAGTGGATAAAGAAGTTGTGGTACTTACGTACAATGCAGTATCACTCAGCAATGAAATCTATGTCATCAGGCCCGTAGCAGCATAATGAGTGGATTCAGGTACAATGATTCTAACTGAAATAAGTCACACAGGAAAAGAAACATCATAAGATATCACTAATACACGGAATGTAACCTTGGCTACACAGGAACTGAATTACAAAACAGAACAGGGTCTCAAATTTAGAAACCCAACTTATGCTTGCTTAAGGGGAAAGGTGAGTTGGGGTGCTGCATAAAACCAGAGATTGAAATGAGCACAGATAAAGTTCCTTAAGCCAAATATGGAATAGACAAGAGCTACTCCTTGCTCAACGAAATGGACTCAACACCCCATATTAAATGCCTAAGAGTGTACCTGACTAGGAAGTATCTTAAAACCTATGGATTGCTATGTCTCTGAAAGAGAATCAAGTGTGTGTACAGGGGCATAAACGCAGCAGTGATAGGATTGGAGAGGTTCGGTGAGCAAATGAAGACCCTTTGAAGTCATATTGCATGGTACCCATTCCACGGGTCTCAACTCTCCAGGTTTAAGGTATTCTTCCTTCAGCTAAAACATGCATGTGGAACCCAGAGTATGATCAACCGTGTGATCGGGAGACGTGTTCCAATATGTCTCAGTTTTCGTCCCCTGATACTCGGGTGCAACATTCCAGACGCTTTACTAACACTCTCCCGACTTGGAGAGTCAGTGCCTTTAACCTCCTGTTTGGCCCAGTTTGCAATTTCTGCGGAAGATGAACAGGAATAGGGAGAACCAATGACAGACTAGCTGGAGGTGTCTGGACGGGCAAATTTAACTCTCATTTCCCACCAGGAAGAGGAATTAACCAAAGGCTCAGCGTGCCGTGCCGGAACCAGATTAGGGCCTGAAGCCATCCTGCGGTGTTGCGGCCAGCTCACGAGAAAGCGAGTTGAAGAAAGGAGCTCAGGGACACTGTAATTCACAAACCTGCAGAGTTATAAATGACAGCTATCGTCCAAAAATATACTGAAGTAAGGCTGCCAAGAGGACTTGAAAGCGGGACAGAATTGCAGGAAACCGATTTCAGGAGGTAGACTGGAATTGCATTTAAAGCATAGGAAAAGAGGCAGAACGTCCACAATGATGCACTTGGCCAAAAAGGGCGTATGCGTTTTTTCCTGAATATATTCAGGAAAAATCGCATACGCCCTTTTTGGCCAACCAAGCAAGCTTGCAAAGGAAATCTGCACTACAGTGAAGTCTCACTTCCCCCCGGTCAAAAGGGCCATCTGAAAAAGTGTAAAATCCAGAAAGGCAGAACAGGCCATGGAGAACTGGGAGCCTTGTTATGCTGATGGGCGGGATGTAAATTGCCAACAGCCACTCGGGAGAAGTGTATGGTGTTTCCTGAAACATCTAAAAAACAAAGCAACAGAGCCTAGGGCACTTCCACTTATGGTCCTATAGCTTAGGGAAATTAAAATCAAAAAGACACAGCCACCCCAAAGGTTGGGACGGCTCTGTTTACAAGAACCTGGTTTACGGTACAAGTTCAATATCGCAGAAAGTGAAAAATGGATAAAGAAGTTGTGGTACTTACGTACAATGCAGTATCACTCAGCAATGAAATCTATGTCATCAGGCCCGTAGCAGCATAATGAGTGGATTCAGGTACGATGATTCTAACTGAAATAAGTCACACAGGAAAAGAAACATCATAAGATATCACTAATACACGGAATGTAACCTTGGCTACACAGGAACTGAATTACAAAACAGAACAGGGTCTCAAATTTAGAAAACCAACTTATGCTTGCTTAAGGGGAAAGGTGAGTTGGGGTGCTGCATAAAACCAGAGATTGAAATGAGCACAGATAAAGTTCCTTAAGCCAAATATGGAATAGACAAGAGCTACTCCTTGCTCAACGAAATGGACTCAACACCCCATATTAAATGCCTAAGAGTGTACCTGACTAGGAAGTATCTTAAAACCTATGGATTGCTATGTCTCCGAAAGAGAATCAAGTGTGTGTACAGGGGCATAAACGCAGCAGTGATAGGATTGGAGAGGTTCGGTGAGCAAATGAAGACCCTTTGAAGTCATATTGCATGGTACCCATTCCACGGGTCTCAACTCTCCAGGTTGAAGGTATTCTTCCTTCAGCTAAAACATGCATGTGGAACCCAGAGTATGATCAACCGTGTGATCGGGAGACGTGTTCCAATATGTGTCAGTTTTCGTCCCCTGGTACTCGGGTGCAACATTCCAGACGCTTTACTAACACTCTCCCGACTTGGAGAGTCAGTGCCTTTAACCTCCTGTTTGGCCCAGTTTGCAATTTCTGCGGAAGATGAACAGGAATAGGGAGAACCAATGAGAGACTAGCTGGAGGTGTCTGGACGGGCAAATTTAACTCTCATTTCCCACCAGGAAGAGGAATTAACCAAAGGCTCAGCGTGCCGTGCCGGAACCAGATTAGGGCCTGAAGCCATCCTGCGGTGTTGCGGCCAGCTCACGAGAAAGCGAGTTGAAGAAAGGAGCTCAGGGGCACTGTAATTCACAAACCTGCAGAGTTATAAATGACAGCTATCGTCCAAAAATATACTGAAGTAAGGCTGCCAAGAGGACTTGAAAGCGGGGCAGAATTGCAGGAAACCGATTTCAGGAGGTAGACTGGAATTGCATTGAAAGCATAGGAAAAGAGGCAGAACGTCCACAATGATGCACTTGGCCAAAAAGGGCGTATGCGTTTTTTCCTGAATATATTCAGGAAAAAACGCATACGCCCTTTTTGGCCAACCAAGCAAGCTTGCAAAGGAAATCTGCACTACAATGAAGTCTCACTTCCCCCCGGTCAAAAGGGCCATCTGAAAAAAGTGTAAAATCCAGAAAGGCAGGACAGGCCATGGAGAACTGGGAGCCTTGTTATGCTGATGGGCGGGATGTAAATTGCCAACAGCCACTCGGGAGAAGTGTATGGTGTTTCCTGAAACATCTAAAAAACAAAGCAACAGAGCCTAGGGCACTTCCACTTATGGTCCTATAGCTTAGGGAAATTAAAATCAAAAAGACACAGCCACCCCAAAGGTTGGGACGGCTCTGTTTACAAGAACCTGGTTTACGGTACAAGTTCAATATCGCAGAAAGTGAAAAGTGGATAAAGAAGTTGTGGTACTTACGTACAATGCAGTATCACTCAGCAATGAAATCTATGTCATCAGGCCCGTAGCAGCATAATGAGTGGATTCAGGTACAATGATTCTAACTGAAATAAGTCACACAGGAAAAGAAACATCATAAGATATCACTAATACACGGAATGTAACCTTGGCTACACAGGAACTGAATTACAAAACAGAACAGGGTCTCAAATTTAGAAAACCAACTTATGCTTGCTTAAGGGGAAAGGTGAGTTGGGGTGCTGCATAAAACCAGAGATTGAAATGAGCACAGATAAAGTTCCTTAAGCCAAATATGGAATAGACAAGAGCTACTCCTTGCTCAACGAAATGGACTCAACACCCCATATTAAATGCCTAAGAGTGTACCTGACTAGGAAGTATCTTAAAACCTATGGATTGCTATGTCTCTGAAAGAGAATCAAGTGTGTGTACAGGGGCATAAACGCAGCAGTGATAGGATTGGAGAGGTTCGGTGAGCAAATGAAGACCCTTTGAAGTCATATTGCATGGTACCCATTCCACGGGTCTCAACTCTCCAGGTTTAAGGTATTCTTCCTTCAGCAAAAACATGCATGTGGAACCCAGAGTATGATCAACCGTGTGATCGGGAGACGTGTTCCAATATGTCTCAGTTTTCGTCCCCTGATACTCGGGTGCAACATTCCAGACGCTTTACTAACACTCTCCCGACTTGGAGAGTCAGTGCCTTTAACCTCCTGTTTGGCCCAGTTTGCAATTTCTGCGGAAGATGAACAGGAATAGGGAGAACCAATGACAGACTAGCTGGAGGTGTCTGGACGGGCAAATTTAACTCTCATTTCCCACCAGGAAGAGGAATTAACCAAAGGCTCAGCGTGCCGTGCCGGAACCAGATTAGGGCCTGAAGCCATCCTGCGGTGTTGCGGCCAGCTCACGAGAAAGCGAGTTGAAGAAAGGAGCTCAGGGACACTGTAATTCACAAACCTGCAGAGTTATAAATGACAGCTATCGTCCAAAAATATACTGAAGTAAGGCTGCCAAGAGGACTTGAAAGCGGGACAGAATTGCAGGAAACCGATTTCAGGAGGTAGACTGGAATTGCATTTAAAGCATAGGAAAAGAGGCAGAACGTCCACAATGATGCACTTGGCCAAAAAGGGCGTATGCGTTTTTTCCTGAATATATTCAGGAAAAATCGCATACGCCCTTTTTGGCCAACCAAGCAAGCTTGCAAAGGAAATCTGCACTACAGTGAAGTCTCACTTCCCCCCGGTCAAAAGGGCCATCTGAAAAAGTGTAAAATCCAGAAAGGCAGAACAGGCCATGGAGAACTGGGAGCCTTGTTATGCTGATGGGCGGGATGTAAATTGCCAACAGCCACTCGGGAGAAGTGTATGGTGTTTCCTGAAACATCTAAAAAACAAAGCAACAGAGCCTAGGGCACTTCCACTTATGGTCCTATAGCTTAGGGAAATTAAAATCAAAAAGACACAGCCACCCCAAAGGTTGGGACGGCTCTGTTTACAAGAACCTGGTTTACGGTACAAGTTCAATATCGCAGAAAGTGGAAAATGGATAAAGAAGTTGTGGTACTTACGTACAATGCAGTATCACTCAGCAATGAAATCTATGTCATCAGGCCCGTAGCAGCATAATGAGTGGATTCAGGTACGATGATTCTAACTGAAATAAGTCACACAGGAAAAGAAACATCATAAGATATCACTAATACACGGAATGTAACCTTGGCTACACAGGAACTGAATTACAAAACAGAACAGGGTCTCAAATTTAGAAAACCAACTTATGCTTGCTTAAGGGGAAAGGTGAGTTGGGGTGCTGCATAAAACCAGAGATTGAAATGAGCACAGATAAAGTTCCTTAAGCCAAATATGGAATAGACAAGAGCTACTCCTTGCTCAACGAAATGGACTCAACACCCCATATTAAATGCCTAAGAGTGTACCTGACTAGGAAGTATCTTAAAACCTATGGATTGCTATGTCTCTGAAAGAGAATCAAGTGTGTGTACAGGGGCATAAACGCAGCAGTGATAGGATTGGAGAGGTTCGGTGAGCAAATGAAGACCCGTTGAAGTCATATTGCATGGTACCCATTCCACGGGTCTCAACTCTCCAGGTTGAAGGTATTCTTCCTTCAGCTAAAACATGCATGTGGAACCCAGAGTATGATCAACCGTGTGATCGGGAGACGTGTTCCAATATGTGTCAGTTTTCGTCCCCTGGTACTCGGGTGCAACATTCCAGACGCTTTACTAACACTCTCCCGACTTGGAGAGTCAGTGCCTTTAACCTCCTGTTTGGCCCAGTTTGCAATTTCTGCGGAAGATGAACAGGAATAGGGAGAACCAATGACAGACTAGCTGGAGGTGTCTGGACGGGCAAATTTAACTCTCATTTCCCACCAGGAAGAGGAATTAACCAAAGGCTCAGCGTGCCGTGCCGGAACCAGATTAGGGCCTGAAGCCATCCTGCGGTGTTGCGGCCAGCTCACGAGAAAGCGACTTGAAGAAAGGAGCTCAGGGGCACTGTAATTCACAAACCTGCAGAGTTATAAATGACAGCTATCGTCCAAAAATATACTGAAGTAAGGCTGCCAAGAGGACTTGAAAGCGGGGCAGAATTGCAGGAAACCGATTTCAGGAGGTAGACTGGAATTGCATTGAAAGCATAGGAAAAGAGGCAGAACGTCCACAATGATGCACTTGGCCAAAAAGGGCGTATGCGTTTTTTCCTGAATATATTCAGGAAAAAACGCATACGCCCTTTTTGGCCAACCAAGCAAGCTTGCAAAGGAAATCTGCACTACAATGAAGTCTCACTTCCCCCCGGTCAAAAGGGCCATCTGAAAAAAGTGTAAAATCCAGAAAGGCAGGACAGGCCATGGAGACCTGGGAGCCTTGTTATGCTGATGGGCGGGATGTCAATTGCCAACAGCCACTCGGGAGAAGTGTATGGTGTTTCCTGAAACATCTAAAAAACAAAGCAACAGAGCCTAGGGCACTTCCACTTATGGTCCTATAGCTTAGGGAAATTAAAATCAAAAGACACAGCCACCCCAAAGGTTGGGACGGCTCTGTTTACAAGAACCTGGTTTACGGTACAAGTTCAATATCGCAGAAAGTGAAAAATGGATAAAGAAGTTGTGGTACTTACGTACAATGCAGTATCACTCAGCAATGAAATCTATGTCATCAGGCCCGTAGCAGCATAATGAGTGGATTCAGGTATGATGATTCTAACTGAAATAAGTCACACAGGAAAAGAAACATCATAAGATATCACTAATACACGGAATGTAACCTTGGCTACACAGGAACTGAATTACAAAACAGAACAGGGTCTCAAATTTAGAAAACCAACTTATGCTTGCTTAAGGGGAAAGGTGAGTTGGGGTGCTGCATAAAACCAGAGATTGAAATGAGCACAGATAAAGTTCCTTAAGCCAAATATGGAATAGACAAGAGCTACTCCTTGCTCAACGAAATGGACTCAACACCCCATATTAAATGCCTAAGAGTGTACCTGACTAGGAAGTATCTTAAAACCTATGGATTGCTATGTCTCTGAAAGAGAATCAAGTGTGTGTACAGGGGCATAAACGCAGCAGTGATAGGATTGGAGAGGTTCGGTGAGCAA
The DNA here is from genome assembly GCF_949774975.1 of Lagenorhynchus albirostris. Lineage (NCBI taxonomy): Eukaryota > Metazoa > Chordata > Mammalia > Artiodactyla > Delphinidae > Lagenorhynchus > Lagenorhynchus albirostris. The sequence goes on along the minus strand of NC_083098.1, from coordinate 57,611,052 downwards.
ATGAAGACCCTTTGAAGTCATATTGCATGGTACCCATTCCACGGGTCTCAACTCTCCAGGTTGAAGGTATTCTTCCTTCAGCTAAAACATGCATGTGGAACCCAGAGTATGATCAACCGTGTGATCGGGAGACGTGTTCCAATATGTCTCAGTTTTCGTCCCCTGGTACTCGGGTGCAACATTCCAGACGCTTTACTAACACTCTCCCGACTTGGAGAGTCAGTGCCTTTAACCTCCTGTTTGGCCCAGTTTGCAATTTCTGCGGAAGATGAACAGGAATAGGGAGAACCAATGAGAGACTAGCTGGAGGTGTCTGGACGGGCAAATTTAACTCTCATTTCCCACCAGGAAGAGGAATTAACCAAAGGCTCAGCGTGCCGTGCCGGAACCAGATTAGGGCCTGAAGCCATCCTGCGGTGTTGCGGCCAGCTCACGAGAAAGCGACTTGAAGAAAGGAGCTCAGGGGCACTGTAATTCACAAACCTGCAGAGTTATAAATGACAGCTATCGTCCAAAAATATACTGAAGTAAGGCTGCCAAGAGGACTTGAAAGCGGGGCAGAATTGCAGGAAACCGATTTCAGGAGGTAGACTGGAATTGCATTGAAAGCATAGGAAAAGAGGCAGAACGTCCACAATGATGCACTTGGCCAAAAAGGGCGTATGCGTTTTTTCCTGAATATATTCAGGAAAAAACGCATACGCCCTTTTTGGCCAACCAAGCAAGCTTGCAAAGGAAATCTGCACTACAATGAAGTCTCAATTCCCCACGGTCAAAAGGGCCATCTGAAAAAAGTGTAAAATCCAGAAAGGCAGGACAGGCCATGGAGAACTGGGAGCCTTGTTATGCTGATGGGCGGGATGTAAATTGCCAACAGCCACTCGGGAGAAGTGTATGGTGTTTCCTGAAACATCTAAAAAACAAAGCAACAGAGCCTAGGGCACTTCCACTTATGGTCCTATAGCTTAGGGAAATTAAAATCAAAAGACACAGCCACCCCAAAGGTTGGGACAGCTCTGTTTACAAGAACCTGGTTTACGGTACAAGTTCAATATCGCAGAAAGTGAAAAATGGATAAAGAAGTTGTGGTACTTACGTACAATGCAGTATCACTCAGCAATGAAATCTATGTCATCAGGCCCGTAGCAGCATAATGAGTGGATTCAGGTATGATGATTCTAACTGAAATAAGTCACACAGGAAAAGAAACATCATAAGATATCACTAATACACGGAATGTAACCTTGGCTACACAGGAACTGAATTACAAAACAGAACAGGGTCTCAAATTTAGAAAACCAACTTATGCTTGCTTAAGGGGAAAGGTGAGTTGGGGTGCTGCATAAAACCAGAGATTGAAATGAGCACAGATAAAGTTCCTTAAGCCAAATATGGAATAGAAAAGAGCTACTCCTTGCTCAACGAAATGGACTCAACACCCCATATTAAATGCCTAAGAGTGTACCTGACTAGGAAGTATCTTAAAACCTATGGATTGCTATGTCTCCGAAAGAGAATCAAGCGTGTGTACAGGGGCATAAACGCAGCAGTGATAGGACTGGAGAGGTTCGGTGAGCAAATGAAGACCCTTTGAAGTCATATTGCATGGTACCCATTCCACGGGTCTCAACTCTCCAGGTTTAAGGTATTCTTCCTTCAGCTAAAACATGTATGTGGAACCCAGAGTATGATCAACCGTGTGATCGGGAGACGTGTTCCAATATGTGTCAGTTTTCGTCCCCTGGTACTCGGGTGCAACATTCCAGACGCTTTACTAACACTCTCCCGACTTGGAGAGTCAGTGCCTTTAACCTCCTGTTTGGCCCAGTTTGCAATTTCTGCGGAAGATGAACAGGAATAGGGAGAACCAATGACAGACTAGCTGGAGGTGTCTGGACGGGCAAATTTAACTCTCATTTCCCACCAGGAAGAGGAATTAACCAAAGGCTCAGCGTGCCGTGCCGGAACCAGATTAGGGCCTGAAGCCATCCTGCGGTGTTGTGGCCAGCTCACAAGAAAGCGACTTGAAGAAAGGAGCTCAGGGGCACTGTAATTCACAAACCTGCAGAGTTATAAATGACAGCTATCGTCCAAAAATATACTGAAGTAAGGCTGCCAAGAGGACTTGAAAGCGGGGCAGAATTGCAGGAAACCGATTTCAGGAGGTAGACTGGAATTGCATTGAAAGCATAGGAAAAGAGGCAGAACGTCCACAATGATGCACTTGGCCAAAAAGGGCGTATGCGTTTTTTCCTGAATATATTCAGGAAAAAACGCATACGCCCTTTTTGGCCAACCAAGCAAGCTTGCAAAGGAAATCTGCACTACAGTGAAGTCTCACTTCCCCCCCGGTCAAAAGGGCCATCTGAAAAAAGTGTAAAATCCAGAAAGGCAGGACAGGCCATGGAGAACTGGGAGCCTTGTTATGCTGATGGGCGGGATGTCAATTGCCAACAGCCACTCGGGAGAAGTGTATGGTGTTTCCTGAAACATCTAAAAAACAAAGCAACAGAGCCTAGGGCACTTCCACTTATGGTCCTATAGCTTAGGGAAATTAAAATCAAAAGACACAGCCACCCCAAAGGTTGGGACGGCTCTGTTTACAAGAACCTGGTTTACGGTACAAGTTCAATATCGCAGAAAGTGAAAAATGGATAAAGAAGTTGTGGTACTTACGTACAATGCAGTATCACTCAGCAATGAAATCTATGTCATCAGGCCCGTAGCAGCATAATGAGTGGATTCAGGTATGATGATTCTAACTGAAATAAGTCACACAGGAAAAGAAACATCATAAGATATCACTAATACACGGAATGTAACCTTGGCTACACAGGAACTGAATTACAAAACAGAACAGGGTCTCAAATTTAGAAAACCAACTTATGCTTGCTTAAGGGGAAAGGTGAGTTGGGGTGCTGCATAAAACCAGAGATTGAAATGAGCACAGATAAAGTTCCTTAAGCCAAATATGGAATAGACAAGAGCTACTCCTTGCTCAACGAAATGGATTCAACACCCCATATTAAACGCCTAAGAATATACCTGACTAGGAAGTATCTTAAAACCTATGGATTCCTATGTCTCCGAAAGAGAATCAAGCGTGTGTACAGGGGCATAAACGCAGCAGTGATAGGATTGGAGAGGTTCGGTAAGCAAATGAAGACACTTTGAAGTCACATTGCATGGTACCCATTCCACGGGTCTCAACTCTACAGGTTTAAGGTATTCTTCCTTCAGCTAAAACATGCATGTGGAACCCAGAGTATGATCAACCGTGTGATCGGGAGATGTGTTCCAATATGTCTCAGTTTTCGTCCCCTGGTACTCGGGTAAAACATTCCAGACGCTTTACTAACATTCTCCCGACTTGGAGAGTCAGTGCCTTTAACCTCCTGTTTGGCCCAGTTTGCAATTTCTGCGGAAGATGAACAGGAATAGGGAGAACCAATGAGAGACTAGCTGGAGGTGTCTGGACGGGCAAATTTAACTCTCATTTCCCACCAGGAAGAGGAATTAACCAAAGGCTCAGCGTGCCGTGCCGGAACCAGATTAGGGCCTGAAGCCATCCTGCGGTGTTGCGGCCAGCTCACGAGAAAGCGAGTTGAAGAAAGGAGCTCAGGGGCACTGTAATTCACAAACCTGCAGAGTTATAAATGACAGCTATCGTCCAAAAATATACTGAAGTAAGGCTGCCAAGAGGACTTGAAAGCGGGGCAGAATTGCAGGAAACCGATTTCAGGAGGTACACTGGAATTGCATTTAAAGCATAGGAAAAGAGGCAGAACGTCCACAATGATGCACTTGGCCAAAAAGGGCGTATGCGTTTTTTCCTGAATATATTCAGGAAAAAACGCATACGCCCTTTTTGGCCAACCAAGCAAGCTTGCAAAGGAAATCTGCACTACAATGAAGTCTCACTTCCCCCCGGTCAAAAGGGCCATCTGAAAAAAGTGTAAACTCCAGAAAGGCAGGACAGGCCATGGAGAACTGGGAGCCTTGTTATGCTGATGGGCGGGATGTAAATTGCCAACAGCCACTTAGGAGAAGTGTATGGTGTTTCCTGAAACATCTAAAAAACAAAGCAACAGAGCCTAGGGCACTTCCACTTATGGTCCTATAGCTTAGGGAAATTAAAATCAAAAGACACAGCCACCCCAAAGGTTGGGACGGCTCTGTTTACAAGAACCTGGTTTACGGTACAAGTTCAATATCGCAGAAAGTGAAAAATGGATAAAGAAGTTGTGGTACTTACGTACATGCAGTATCACTCAGCAATGAAATCTATGTCATCAGGCCCGTAGCAGCATAATGAGTGGATTCAGGTATGATGATTCTAACTGAAATAAGTCACACAGGAAAAGAAACATCATAAGATATCACTAATACACGGAATGTAACCTTGGCTACACAGGAACTGAATTACAAAACAGAACAGGGTCTCAAATTTAGAAAACCAACTTATGCTTGCTTAAGGGGAAAGGTGAGTTGGGGTGCTGCATAAAACCAGAGATTGAAATGAGCACAGATAAAGTTCCTTAAGCCAAATATGGAATAGAAAAGAGCTACTCCTTGCTCAACGAAATGGACTCAACACCCCATATTAAATGCCTAAGAGTGTACCTGACTAGGAAGTATCTTAAAACCTATGGATTGCTATGTCTCTGAAAGAGAATCAAGCGTGTGTACAGGGGCATAAACGCAGCAGTGATAGGACTGGAGAGGTTCGGTAAGCAAATGAAGACCCTTTGATGTCATATTGCATGGTACCCATTCCACGGGTCTCAACTCTCCAGGTTTAAGGTATTCTTCCTTCAGCTAAAACATGTATGTGGAACCCAGAGTATGATCAACCGTGTGATCGGGAGACGTGTTCCAATATGTGTCAGTTTTCGTCCCCTGGTACTCGGGTGCAACATTCCAGACGCTTTACTAACACTCTCCCGACTTGGAGAGTCAGTGCCTTTAACCTCCTGTTTGGCCCAGTTTGCAATTTCTGCGGAAGATGAACAGGAATAGGGAGAACCAATGACAGACTAGCTGGAGGTGTCTGGACGGGCAAATTTAACTCTCATTTCCCACCAGGAAGAGGAATTAACCAAAGGCTCAGCGTGCCGTGCCGGAACCAGATTAGGGCCTGAAGCCATCCTGCGGTGTTGTGGCCAGCTCACAAGAAAGCGACTTGAAGAAAGGAGCTCAGGGGCACTGTAATTCACAAACCTGCAGAGTTATAAATGACAGCTATCGTCCAAAAATATACTGAAGTAAGGCTGCCAAGAGGACTTGAAAGCGGGGCAGAATTGCAGGAAACCGATTTCAGGAGGTACACTGGAATTGCATTTAAAGCATAGGAAAAGAGGCAGAACGTCCACAATGATGCACTTGGCCAAAAAGGGCGTATGCGTTTTTTCCTGAATATATTCAGGAAAAAACGCATACGCCCTTTTTGGCCAACCAAGCAAGCTTGCAAAGGAAATCTGCACTACAATGAAGTCTCACTTCCCCCCGGTCAAAAGGGCCATCTGAAAAAAGTGTAAACTCCAGAAAGGCAGGACAGGCCATGGAGAACTGGGAGCCTTGTTATGCTGATGGGCGGGATGTAAATTGCCAACAGCCACTTAGGAGAAGTGTATGGTGTTTCCTGAAACATCTAAAAAACAAAGCAACAGAGCCTAGGGCACTTCCACTTATGGTCCTATAGCTTAGGGAAATTAAAATCAAAAGACACAGCCACCCCAAAGGTTGGGACGGCTCTGTTTACAAGAACCTGGTTTACGGTACAAGTTCAATATCGCAGAAAGTGAAAAATGGATAAAGAAGTTGTGGTACTTACGTACATGCAGTATCACTCAGCAATGAAATCTATGTCATCAGGCCCGTAGCAGCATAATGAGTGGATTCAGGTATGATGATTCTAACTGAAATAAGTCACACAGGAAAAGAAACATCATAAGATATCACTAATACACGGAATGTAACCTTGGCTACACAGGAACTGAATTACAAAACAGAACAGGGTCTCAAATTTAGAAAACCAACTTATGCTTGCTTAAGGGGAAAGGTGAGTTGGGGTGCTGCATAAAACCAGAGATTGAAATGAGCACAGATAAAGTTCCTTAAGCCAAATATGGAATAGAAAAGAGCTACTCCTTGCTCAACGAAATGGACTCAACACCCCATATTAAATGCCTAAGAGTGTACCTGACTAGGAAGTATCTTAAAACCTATGGATTGCTATGTCTCTGAAAGAGAATCAAGCGTGTGTACAGGGGCATAAACGCAGCAGTGATAGGACTGGAGAGGTTCGGTAAGCAAATGAAGACCCTTTGATGTCATATTGCATGGTACCCATTCCACGGGTCTCAACTCTCCAGGTTTAAGGTATTCTTCCTTCAGCTAAAACATGTATGTGGAACCCAGAGTATGATCAACCGTGTGATCGGGAGACGTGTTCCAATATGTGTCAGTTTTCGTCCCCTGGTACTCGGGTGCAACATTCCAGACGCTTTACTAACACTCTCCCGACTTGGAGAGTCAGTGCCTTTAACCTCCTGTTTGGCCCAGTTTGCAATTTCTGCGGAAGATGAACAGGAATAGGGAGAACCAATGACAGACTAGCTGGAGGTGTCTGGACGGGCAAATTTAACTCTCATTTCCCACCAGGAAGAGGAATTAACCAAAGGCTCAGCGTGCCGTGCCGGAACCAGATTAGGGCCTGAAGCCATCCTGCGGTGTTGTGGCCAGCTCACAAGAAAGCGACTTGAAGAAAGGAGCTCAGGGGCACTGTAATTCACAAACCTGCAGAGTTATAAATGACAGCTATCGTCCAAAAATATACTGAAGTAAGGCTGCCAAGAGGACTTGAAAGCGGGGCAGAATTGCAGGAAACCGATTTCAGGAGGTAGACTGGAATTGCATTGAAAGCATAGGAAAAGAGGCAGAACGTCCACAATGATGCACTTGGCCAAAAAGGGCGTATGCGTTTTTTCCTGAATATATTCAGGAAAAAACGCATACGCCCTTTTTGGCCAACCAAGCAAGCTTGCAAAGGAAATCTGCACTACAGTGAAGTCTCACTTCCCCCCGGTAAAAAGGGCCATCTGAAAAAAGTGTAAAATCCAGAAAGGCAGGACAGGCCATGGAGAACTGGGAGCCTTGTTATGCTGATGGGCGGGATGTAAATTGCCAACAGCCACTTGGGAGAAGTGTATGGTGTTTCCTGAAACATCTAAAAAACAAAGCAACAGAGCCTAGGGCACTTCCACTTATGGTCCTATAGCTTAGGGAAATTAAAATCAAAAGACACAGCCACCCCAAAGGTTGGGACGGCTCTGTTTACAAGAACCTGGTTTACGGTACAAGTTCAATATCGCAGAAAGTGAAAAATGGAAAAAGAAGTAGTGGTACTTACGTACAATGCAATATCACTCAGCAATGAAATCTATGTCATCAGGCCCATAGCAGCATAATGAGTGGATTCAGGTATGATGATTCTAACTGAAATAAGTCACACAGGAAAAGAAACATCATAAGATATCACTAATACACGGAATGTAAACTTGGCTACACAGGAACTGAATTACAAAACAGAACAGGGTCTCAAATTTAGAAAACCAACTTATGCTTGCTTAAGGGGAAAGGTGAGTTGGGGTGCTGCATAAAACCAGAGATTGAAATGAGCACAGATAAAGTTCCTTAAGCCAAATATGGAATAGACAAGAGCTACTCCTTGCTCAACGAAATGGATTCAACACCCCATATTAAACGCCTAAGAATATACCTGACTAGGAAGTATCTTAAAACCTATGGATTCCTATGTCTCCGAAAGAGAATCAAGCGTGTGTACAGGGGCATAAACGCAGCAGTGATAGGATTGGAGAGGTTCGGTAAGCAAATGAAGACACTTTGAAGTCATATTGCATGGTACCCATTCCACGGGTCTCAACTCTCCAGGTTTAAGGTATTCTTCCTTCAGCTAAAACATGCATGTGGAACCCAGAGTATGATCAACCGTGTGATCGGGAGACGTGTTCCAATATGTGTCAGTTTTCGTCCCCTGGTACTCGGGTGCAACATTCCAGACGCTTTACTAACATTCTCCCGACTTGGAGAGTCAGTGCCTTTAACCTCCTGTTTGGCCCAGTTTGCAATTTCTGCGGAAGATGAACAGGAATAGGGAGAACCAATGAGAGACTAGCTGGAGGTGTCTGGACGGGCAAATTTAACTCTCATTTCCCACCAGGAAGAGGAATTAACCAAAGGCTCAGCGTGCCGTGCCGGAACCAGATTAGGGCCTGAAGCCATCCTGCGGTGTTGCGGCCAGCTCACGAGAAAGCGAGTTGAAGAAAGGAGCTCAGGGGCACTGTAATTCACAAACCTGCAGAGTTATAAATGACAGCTATCGTCCAAAAATATACTGAAGTAAGGCTGCCAAGAGGACTTGAAAGCGGGGCAGAATTGCAGGAAACCGATTTCAGGAGGTAGACTGGAATTGCATTTAAAGCATAGGAAAAGAGGCAGAACGTCCACAATGATGCACTTGGCCAAAAAGGGCGTATGCGTTTTTTCCTGAATATATTCAGGAAAAAACGCATACGCCCTTTTTGGCCAACCAAGCAAGCTTGCAAAGGAAATCTGCACTACAATGAAGTCTCAATTCCCCACGGTCAAAAGGGCCATCTGAAAAAAGTGTAAAATCCAGAAAGGCAGGACAGGCCATGGAGAACTGGGAGCCTTGTTATGCTGATGGGCGGGATGTCAATTGCCAACAGCCACTCGGGAGAAGTGTATGGTGTTTCCTGAAACATCTAAAAAACAAAGCAACAGAGCCTAGGGCACTTCCACTTATGGTCCTATAGCTTAGGGAAATTAAAATCAAAAGACACAGCCACCCCAAAGGTTGGGACAGCTCTGTTTACAAGAACCTGGTTTACGGTACAAGTTCAATATCGCAGAAAGTGAAAAATGGATAAAGAAGTTGTGGTACTTACGTACAATGCAGTATCACTCAGCAATGAAATCTATGTCATCAGGCCCGTAGCAGCATAATGAGTGGATTCAGGTATGATGATTCTAACTGAAATAAGTCACACAGGAAAAGAAACATCATAAGATATCACTAATACACGGAATGTAACCTTGGCTACACAGGAACTGAATTACAAAACAGAACAGGGTCTCAAATTTAGAAAACCAACTTATGCTTGCTTAAGGGGAAAGGTGAGTTGGGGTGCTGCATAAAACCAGAGATTGAAATGAGCACAGATAAAGTTCCTTAAGCCAAATATGGAATAGAAAAGAGCTACTCCTTGCTCAACGAAATGGACTCAACACCCCATATTAAATGCCTAAGAGTGTACCTGACTAGGAAGTATCTTAAAACCTATGGATTGCTATGTCTCCGAAAGAGAATCAAGCGTGTGTACAGGGGCATAAACGCAGCAGTGATAGGACTGGAGAGGTTCGGTGAGCAAATGAAGACCCTTTGAAGTCATATTGCATGGTACCCATTCCACGGGTCTCAACTCTCCAGGTTTAAGGTATTCTTCCTTCAGCTAAAACATGTATGTGGAACCCAGAGTATGATCAACCGTGTGATCGGGAGACGTGTTCCAATATGTGTCAGTTTTCGTCCCCTGGTACTCGGGTGCAACATTCCAGACGCTTTACTAACACTCTCCCGACTTGGAGAGTCAGTGCCTTTAACCTCCTGTTTGGCCCAGTTTGCAATTTCTGCGGAAGATGAACAGGAATAGGGAGAACCAATGACAGACTAGCTGGAGGTGTCTGGACGGGCAAATTTAACTCTCATTTCCCACCAGGAAGAGGAATTAACCAAAGGCTCAGCGTGCCGTGCCGGAACCAGATTAGGGCCTGAAGCCATCCTGCGGTGTTGTGGCCAGCTCACAAGAAAGCGACTTGAAGAAAGGAGCTCAGGGGCACTGTAATTCACAAACCTGCAGAGTTATAAATGACAGCTATCGTCCAAAAATATACTGAAGTAAGGCTGCCAAGAGGACTTGAAAGCGGGGCAGAATTGCAGGAAACCGATTTCAGGAGGTAGACTGGAATTGCATTGAAAGCATAGGAAAAGAGGCAGAACGTCCACAATGATGCACTTGGCCAAAAAGGGCGTATGCGTTTTTTCCTGAATATATTCAGGAAAAAACGCATACGCCCTTTTTGGCCAACCAAGCAAGCTTGCAAAGGAAATCTGCACTACAGTGAAGTCTCACTTCCCCCCCGGTCAAAAGGGCCATCTGAAAAAAGTGTAAAATCCAGAAAGGCAGGACAGGCCATGGAGAACTGGGAGCCTTGTTATGCTGATGGGCGGGATGTCAATTGCCAACAGCCACTCGGGAGAAGTGTATGGTGTTTCCTGAAACATCTAAAAAACAAAGCAACAGAGCCTAGGGCACTTCCACTTATGGTCCTATAGCTTAGGGAAATTAAAATCAAAAGACACAGCCACCCCAAAGGTTGGGACGGCTCTGTTTACAAGAACCTGGTTTACGGTACAAGTTCAATATCGCAGAAAGTGAAAAATGGATAAAGAAGTTGTGGTACTTACGTACAATGCAGTATCACTCAGCAATGAAATCTATGTCATCAGGCCCGTAGCAGCATAATGAGTGGATTCAGGTATGATGATTCTAACTGAAATAAGTCACACAGGAAAAGAAACATCATAAGATATCACTAATACACGGAATGTAACCTTGGCTACACAGGAACTGAATTACAAAACAGAACAGGGTCTCAAATTTAGAAAACCAACTTATGCTTGCTTAAGGGGAAAGGTGAGTTGGGGTGCTGCATAAAACCAGAGATTGAAATGAGCACAGATAAAGTTCCTTAAGCCAAATATGGAATAGACAAGAGCTACTCCTTGCTCAACGAAATGGATTCAACACCCCATATTAAACGCCTAAGAATATACCTGACTAGGAAGTATCTTAAAACCTATGGATTCCTATGTCTCCGAAAGAGAATCAAGCGTGTGTACAGGGGCATAAACGCAGCAGTGATAGGATTGGAGAGGTTCGGTAAGCAAATGAAGACACTTTGAAGTCACATTGCATGGTACCCATTCCACGGGTCTCAACTCTACAGGTTTAAGGTATTCTTCCTTCAGCTAAAACATGCATGTGGAACCCAGAGTATGATCAACCGTGTGATCGGGAGATGTGTTCCAATATGTCTCAGTTTTCGTCCCCTGGTACTCGGGTAAAACATTCCAGACGCTTTACTAACATTCTCCCGACTTGGAGAGTCAGTGCCTTTAACCTCCTGTTTGGCCCAGTTTGCAATTTCTGCGGAAGATGAACAGGAATAGGGAGAACCAATGAGAGACTAGCTGGAGGTGTCTGGACGGGCAAATTTAACTCTCATTTCCCACCAGGAAGAGGAATTAACCAAAGGCTCAGCGTGCCGTGCCGGAACCAGATTAGGGCCTGAAGCCATCCTGCGGTGTTGCGGCCAGCTCACGAGAAAGCGAGTTGAAGAAAGGAGCTCAGGGGCACTGTAATTCACAAACCTGCAGAGTTATAAATGACAGCTATCGTCCAAAAATATACTGAAGTAAGGCTGCCAAGAGGACTTGAAAGCGGGGCAGAATTGCAGGAAACCGATTTCAGGAGGTACACTGGAATTGCATTTAAAGCATAGGAAAAGAGGCAGAACGTCCACAATGATGCACTTGGCCAAAAAGGGCGTATGCGTTTTTTCCTGAATATATTCAGGAAAAAACGCATACGCCCTTTTTGGCCAACCAAGCAAGCTTGCAAAGGAAATCTGCACTACAATGAAGTCTCACTTCCCCCCGGTCAAAAGGGCCATCTGAAAAAAGTGTAAACTCCAGAAAGGCAGGACAGGCCATGGAGAACTGGGAGCCTTGTTATGCTGATGGGCGGGATGTAAATTGCCAACAGCCACTTAGGAGAAGTGTATGGTGTTTCCTGAAACATCTAAAAAACAAAGCAACAGAGCCTAGGGCACTTCCACTTATGGTCCTATAGCTTAGGGAAATTAAAATCAAAAGACACAGCCACCCCAAAGGTTGGGACGGCTCTGTTTACAAGAACCTGGTTTACGGTACAAGTTCAATATCGCAGAAAGTGAAAAATGGATAAAGAAGTTGTGGTACTTACGTACATGCAGTATCACTCAGCAATGAAATCTATGTCATCAGGCCCGTAGCAGCATAATGAGTGGATTCAGGTATGATGATTCTAACTGAAATAAGTCACACAGGAAAAGAAACATCATAAGATATCACTAATACACGGAATGTAACCTTGGCTACACAGGAACTGAATTACAAAACAGAACAGGGTCTCAAATTTAGAAAACCAACTTATGCTTGCTTAAGGGGAAAGGTGAGTTGGGGTGCTGCATAAAACCAGAGATTGAAATGAGCACAGATAAAGTTCCTTAAGCCAAATATGGAATAGAAAAGAGCTACTCCTTGCTCAACGAAATGGACTCAACACCCCATATTAAATGCCTAAGAGTGTACCTGACTAGGAAGTATCTTAAAACCTATGGATTGCTATGTCTCTGAAAGAGAATCAAGCGTGTGTACAGGGGCATAAACGCAGCAGTGATAGGACTGGAGAGGTTCGGTAAGCAAATGAAGACCCTTTGATGTCATATTGCATGGTACCCATTCCACGGGTCTCAACTCTCCAGGTTTAAGGTATTCTTCCTTCAGCTAAAACATGTATGTGGAACCCAGAGTATGATCAACCGTGTGATCGGGAGACGTGTTCCAATATGTGTCAGTTTTCGTCCCCTGGTACTCGGGTGCAACATTCCAGACGCTTTACTAACACTCTCCCGACTTGGAGAGTCAGTGCCTTTAACCTCCTGTTTGGCCCAGTTTGCAATTTCTGCGGAAGATGAACAGGAATAGGGAGAACCAATGACAGACTAGCTGGAGGTGTCTGGACGGGCAAATTTAACTCTCATTTCCCACCAGGAAGAGGAATTAACCAAAGGCTCAGCGTGCCGTGCCGGAACCAGATTAGGGCCTGAAGCCATCCTGCGGTGTTGCGGCCAGCTCACGAGAAAGCGAGTTGAAGAAAGGAGCTCAGGGGCACTGTAATTCACAAACCTGCAGAGTTATAAATGACAGCTATCGTCCAAAAATATACTGAAGTAAGGCTGCCAAGAGGACTTGAAAGCGGGGCAGAATTGCAGGAAACCGATTTCAGGAGGTACACTGGAATTGCATTTAAAGCATAGGAAAAGAGGCAGAACGTCCACAATGATGCACTTGGCCAAAAAGGGCGTATGCGTTTTTTCCTGAATATATTCAGGAAAAAACGCATACGCCCTTTTTGGCCAACCAAGCAAGCTTGCAAAGGAAATCTGCACTACAATGAAGTCTCACTTCCCCCCGGTCAAAAGGGCCATCTGAAAAAAGTGTAAACTCCAGAAAGGCAGGACAGGCCATGGAGAACTGGGAGCCTTGTTATGCTGATGGGCGGGATGTAAATTGCCAACAGCCACTTAGGAGAAGTGTATGGTGTTTCCTGAAACATCTAAAAAACAAAGCAACAGAGCCTAGGGCACTTCCACTTATGGTCCTATAGCTTAGGGAAATTAAAATCAAAAGACACAGCCACCCCAAAGGTTGGGACGGCTCTGTTTACAAGAACCTGGTTTACGGTACAAGTTCAATATCGCAGAAAGTGAAAAATGGATAAAGAAGTTGTGGTACTTACGTACATGCAGTATCACTCAGCAATGAAATCTATGTCATCAGGCCCGTAGCAGCATAATGAGTGGATTCAGGTATGATGATTCTAACTGAAATAAGTCACACAGGAAAAGAAACATCATAAGATATCACTAATACACGGAATGTAACCTTGGCTACACAGGAACTGAATTACAAAACAGAACAGGGTCTCAAATTTAGAAAACCAACTTATGCTTGCTTAAGGGGAAAGGTGAGTTGGGGTGCTGCATAAAACCAGAGATTGAAATGAGCACAGATAAAGTTCCTTAAGCCAAATATGGAATAGAAAAGAGCTACTCCTTGCTCAACGAAATGGACTCAACACCCCATATTAAATGCCTAAGAGTGTACCTGACTAGGAAGTATCTTAAAACCTATGGATTGCTATGTCTCTGAAAGAGAATCAAGCGTGTGTACAGGGGCATAAACGCAGCAGTGATAGGACTGGAGAGGTTCGGTAAGCAAATGAAGACCCTTTGATGTCATATTGCATGGTACCCATTCCACGGGTCTCAACTCTCCAGGTTTAAGGTATTCTTCCTTCAGCTAAAACATGTATGTGGAACCCAGAGTATGATCAACCGTGTGATCGGGAGACGTGTTCCAATATGTGTCAGTTTTCGTCCCCTGGTACTCGGGTGCAACATTCCAGACGCTTTACTAACACTCTCCCGACTTGGAGAGTCAGTGCCTTTAACCTCCTGTTTGGCCCAGTTTGCAATTTCTGCGGAAGATGAACAGGAATAGGGAGAACCAATGACAGACTAGCTGGAGGTGTCTGGACGGGCAAATTTAACTCTCATTTCCCACCAGGAAGAGGAATTAACCAAAGGCTCAGCGTGCCGTGCCGGAACCAGATTAGGGCCTGAAGCCATCCTGCGGTGTTGTGGCCAGCTCACAAGAAAGCGACTTGAAGAAAGGAGCTCAGGGGCACTGTAATTCACAAACCTGCAGAGTTATAAATGACAGCTATCGTCCAAAAATATACTGAAGTAAGGCTGCCAAGAGGACTTGAAAGCGGGGCAGAATTGCAGGAAACCGATTTCAGGAGGTAGACTGGAATTGCATTGAAAGCATAGGAAAAGAGGCAGAACGTCCACAATGATGCACTTGGCCAAAAAGGGCGTATGCGTTTTTTCCTGAATATATTCAGGAAAAAACGCATACGCCCTTTTTGGCCAACCAAGCAAGCTTGCAAAGGAAATCTGCACTACAGTGAAGTCTCACTTCCCCCCGGTAAAAAGGGCCATCTGAAAAAAGTGTAAAATCCAGAAAGGCAGGACAGGCCATGGAGAACTGGGAGCCTTGTTATGCTGATGGGCGGGATGTAAATTGCCAACAGCCACTTGGGAGAAGTGTATGGTGTTTCCTGAAACATCTAAAAAACAAAGCAACAGAGCCTAGGGCACTTCCACTTATGGTCCTATAGCTTAGGGAAATTAAAATCAAAAGACACAGCCACCCCAAAGGTTGGGACGGCTCTGTTTACAAGAACCTGGTTTACGGTACAAGTTCAATATCGCAGAAAGTGAAAAATGGAAAAAGAAGTAGTGGTACTTACGTACAATGCAATATCACTCAGCAATGAAATCTATGTCATCAGGCCCATAGCAGCATAATGAGTGGATTCAGGTATGATGATTCTAACTGAAATAAGTCACACAGGAAAAGAAACATCATAAGATATCACTAATACACGGAATGTAAACTTGGCTACACAGGAACTGAATTACAAAACAGAACAGGGTCTCAAATTTAGAAAACCAACTTATGCTTGCTTAAGGGGAAAGGTGAGTTGGGGTGCTGCATAAAACCAGAGATTGAAATGAGCACAGATAAAGTTCCTTAAGCCAAATATGGAATAGACAAGAGCTACTCCTTGCTCAACGAAATGGATTCAACACCCCATATTAAACGCCTAAGAATATACCTGACTAGGAAGTATCTTAAAACCTATGGATTCCTATGTCTCCGAAAGAGAATCAAGCGTGTGTACAGGGGCATAAACGCAGCAGTGATAGGATTGGAGAGGTTCGGTAAGCAAATGAAGACCCTTTGAAGTCATATTGCATGGTACCCATTCCACGGGTCTCAACTCTCCAGGTTTAAGGTATTCTTCCTTCAGCTAAAACATGCATGTGGAACCCAGAGTATGATCAACCGTGTGATCGGGAGACGTGTTCCAATATGTGTCAGTTTTCGTCCCCTGGTACTCGGGTGCAACATTCCAGACGCTTTACTAACATTCTCCCGACTTGGAGAGTCAGTGCCTTTAACCTCCTGTTTGGCCCAGTTTGCAATTTCTGCGGAAGATGAACAGGAATAGGGAGAACCAATGAGAGACTAGCTGGAGGTGTCTGGACGGGCAAATTTAACTCTCATTTCCCACCAGGAAGAGGAATTAACCAAAGGCTCAGCGTGCCGTGCCGGAACCAGATTAGGGCCTGAAGCCATCCTGCGGTGTTGCGGCCAGCTCACGAGAAAGCGAGTTGAAGAAAGGAGCTCAGGGGCACTGTAATTCACAAACCTGCAGAGTTATAAATGACAGCTATCGTCCAAAAATATACTGAAGTAAGGCTGCCAAGAGGACTTGAAAGCGGGGCAGAATTGCAGGAAACCGATTTCAGGAGGTAGACTGGAATTGCATTTAAAGCATAGGAAAAGAGGCAGAACGTCCACAATGATGCACTTGGCCAAAAAGGGCGTATGCGTTTTTTCCTGAATATATTCAGGAAAAAACGCATACGCCCTTTTTGGCCAACCAAGCAAGCTTGCAAAGGAAATCTGCACTACAATGAAGTCTCAATTCCCCACGGTCAAAAGGGCCATCTGAAAAAAGTGTAAAATCCAGAAAGGCAGGACAGGCCATGGAGAACTGGGAGCCTTGTTATGCTGATGGGCGGGATGTCAATTGCCAACAGCCACTCGGGAGAAGTGTATGGTGTTTCCTGAAACATCTAAAAAACAAAGCAACAGAGCCTAGGGCACTTCCACTTATGGTCCTATAGCTTAGGGAAATTAAAGTCAAAAGACACAGCCACCCCAAAGGTTGGGACAGCTCTGTTTACAAGAACCTGGTTTACGGTACAAGTTCAATATCGCAGAAAGTGAAAAATGGATAAAGAAGTTGTGGTACTTACGTACAATGCAGTATCACTCAGCAATGAAATCTATGTCATCAGGCCCGTAGCAGCATAATGAGTGGATTCAGGTATGATGATTCTAACTGAAATAAGTCACACAGGAAAAGAAACATCATAAGATATCACTAATACACGGAATGTAACCTTGGCTACACAGGAACTGAATTACAAAACAGAACAGGGTCTCAAATTTAGAAAACCAACTTATGCTTGCTTAAGGGGAAAGGTGAGTTGGGGTGCTGCATAAAACCAGAGATTGAAATGAGCACAGATAAAGTTCCTTAAGCCAAATATGGAATAGAAAAGAGCTACTCCTTGCTCAACGAAATGGACTCAACACCCCATATTAAATGCCTAAGAGTGTACCTGACTAGGAAGTATCTTAAAACCTATGGATTGCTATGTCTCCGAAAGAGAATCAAGCGTGTGTACAGGGGCATAAACGCAGCAGTGATAGGACTGGAGAGGTTCGGTGAGCAAATGAAGACCCTTTGAAGTCATATTGCATGGTACCCATTCCACGGGTCTCAACTCTCCAGGTTTAAGGTATTCTTCCTTCAGCTAAAACATGTATGTGGAACCCAGAGTATGATCAACCGTGTGATCGGGAGACGTGTTCCAATATGTGTCAGTTTTCGTCCCCTGGTACTCGGGTGCAACATTCCAGACGCTTTACTAACACTCTCCCGACTTGGAGAGTCAGTGCCTTTAACCTCCTGTTTGGCCCAGTTTGCAATTTCTGCGGAAGATGAACAGGAATAGGGAGAACCAATGACAGACTAGCTGGAGGTGTCTGGACGGGCAAATTTAACTCTCATTTCCCACCAGGAAGAGGAATTAACCAAAGGCTCAGCGTGCCGTGCCGGAACCAGATTAGGGCCTGAAGCCATCCTGCGGTGTTGCGGCCAGCTCACAAGAAAGCGACTTGAAGAAAGGAGCTCAGGGGCACTGTAATTCACAAACCTGCAGAGTTATAAATGACAGCTATCGTCCAAAAATATACTGAAGTAAGGCTGCCAAGAGGACTTGAAAGCGGGGCAGAATTGCAGGAAACCGATTTCAGGAGGTAGACTGGAATTGCATTGAAAGCATAGGAAAAGAGGCAGAACGTCCACAATGATGCACTTGGCCAAAAAGGGCGTATGCGTTTTTTCCTGAATATATTCAGGAAAAAACGCATACGCCCTTTTTGGCCAACCAAGCAAGCTTGCAAAGGAAATCTGCACTACAGTGAAGTCTCACTTCCCCCCCGGTCAAAAGGGCCATCTGAAAAAAGTGTAAAATCCAGAAAGGCAGGACAGGCCATGGAGAACTGGGAGCCTTGTTATGCTGATGGGCGGGATGTCAATTGCCAACAGCCACTCGGGAGAAGTGTATGGTGTTTCCTGAAACATCTAAAAAACAAAGCAACAGAGCCTAGGGCACTTCCACTTATGGTCCTATAGCTTAGGGAAATTAAAATCAAAAGACACAGCCACCCCAAAGGTTGGGACGGCTCTGTTTACAAGAACCTGGTTTATGGTACAAGTTCAATATCGCAGAAAGTGAAAAATGGATAAAGAAGTTGTGGTACTTACGTACAATGCAGTATCACTCAGCAATGAAATCTATGTCATCAGGCCCGTAGCAGCATAATGAGTGGATTCAGGTATGATGATTCTAACTGAAATAAGTCACACAGGAAAAGAAACATCATAAGATATCACTAATACACGGAATGTAACCTTGGCTACACAGGAACTGAATTACAAAACAGAACAGGGTCTCAAATTTAGAAAACCAACTTATGCTTGCTTAAGGGGAAAGGTGAGTTGGGGTGCTGCATAAAACCAGAGATTGAAATGAGCACAGATAAAGTTCCTTAAGCCAAATATGGAATAGACAAGAGCTACTCCTTGCTCAACGAAATGGATTCAACACCCCATATTAAACGCCTAAGAATATACCTGACTAGGAAGTATCTTAAAACCTATGGATTCCTATGTCTCCGAAAGAGAATCAAGCGTGTGTACAGGGGCATAAACGCAGCAGTGATAGGATTGGAGAGGTTCGGTAAGCAAATGAAGACACTTTGAAGTCACATTGCATGGTACCCATTCCACGGGTCTCAACTCTACAGGTTTAAGGTATTCTTCCTTCAGCTAAAACATGCATGTGGAACCCAGAGTATGATCAACCGTGTGATCGGGAGATGTGTTCCAATATGTCTCAGTTTTCGTCCCCTGGTACTCGGGTAAAACATTCCAGACGCTTTACTAACATTCTCCCGACTTGGAGAGTCAGTGCCTTTAACCTCCTGTTTGGCCCAGTTTGCAATTTCTGCGGAAGATGAACAGGAATAGGGAGAACCAATGAGAGACTAGCTGGAGGTGTCTGGACGGGCAAATTTAACTCTCATTTCCCACCAGGAAGAGGAATTAACCAAAGGCTCAGCGTGCCGTGCCGGAACCAGATTAGGGCCTGAAGCCATCCTGCGGTGTTGCGGCCAGCTCACGAGAAAGCGAGTTGAAGAAAGGAGCTCAGGGGCACTGTAATTCACAAACCTGCAGAGTTATAAATGACAGCTATCGTCCAAAAATATACTGAAGTAAGGCTGCCAAGAGGACTTGAAAGCGGGGCAGAATTGCAGGAAACCGATTTCAGGAGGTACACTGGAATTGCATTTAAAGCATAGGAAAAGAGGCAGAACGTCCACAATGATGCACTTGGCCAAAAAGGGCGTATGCGTTTTTTCCTGAATATATTCAGGAAAAAACGCATACGCCCTTTTTGGCCAACCAAGCAAGCTTGCAAAGGAAATCTGCACTACAATGAAGTCTCACTTCCCCCCGGTCAAAAGGGCCATCTGAAAAAAGTGTAAACTCCAGAAAGGCAGGACAGGCCATGGAGAACTGGGAGCCTTGTTATGCTGATGGGCGGGATGTAAATTGCCAACAGCCACTTAGGAGAAGTGTATGGTGTTTCCTGAAACATCTAAAAAACAAAGCAACAGAGCCTAGGGCACTTCCACTTATGGTCCTATAGCTTAGGGAAATTAAAATCAAAAGACACAGCCACCCCAAAGGTTGGGACGGCTCTGTTTACAAGAACCTGGTTTACGGTACAAGTTCAATATCGCAGAAAGTGAAAAATGGATAAAGAAGTTGTGGTACTTACGTACATGCAGTATCACTCAGCAATGAAATCTATGTCATCAGGCCCGTAGCAGCATAATGAGTGGATTCAGGTATGATGATTCTAACTGAAATAAGTCACACAGGAAAAGAAACATCATAAGATATCACTAATACACGGAATGTAACCTTGGCTACACAGGAACTGAATTACAAAACAGAACAGGGTCTCAAATTTAGAAAACCAACTTATGCTTGCTTAAGGGGAAAGGTGAGTTGGGGTGCTGCATAAAACCAGAGATTGAAATGAGCACAGATAAAGTTCCTTAAGCCAAATATGGAATAGACAAGAGCTACTCCTTGCTCAACGAAATGGATTCAACACCCCATATTAAACGCCTAAGAATATACCTGACTAGGAAGTATCTTAAAACCTATGGATTCCTATGTCTCCGAAAGAGAATCAAGCGTGTGTACAGGGGCATAAACGCAGCAGTGATAGGATTGGAGAGGTTCGGTAAGCAAATGAAGACACTTTGAAGTCACATTGCATGGTACCCATTCCACGGGTCTCAACTCTCCAGGTTTAAGGTATTCTTCCTTCAGCTAAAACATGCATGTGGAACCCAGAGTATGATCAACCGTGTGATCGGGAGATGTGTTCCAATATGTCTCAGTTTTCGTCCCCTGGTACTCGGGTAAAACATTCCAGACGCTTTACTAACATTCTCCCGACTTGGAGAGTCAGTGCCTTTAACCTCCTGTTTGGCCCAGTTTGCAATTTCTGCGGAAGATGAACAGGAATAGGGAGAACCAATGAGAGACTAGCTGGAGGTGTCTGGACGGGCAAATTTAACTCTCATTTCCCACCAGGAAGAGGAATTAACCAAAGGCTCAGCGTGCCGTGCCGGAACCAGATTAGGGCCTGAAGCCATCCTGCGGTGTTGCGGCCAGCTCACGAGAAAGCGAGTTGAAGAAAGGAGCTCAGGGGCACTGTAATTCACAAACCTGCAGAGTTATAAATGACAGCTATCGTCCAAAAATATACTGAAGTAAGGCTGCCAAGAGGACTTGAAAGCGGGGCAGAATTGCAGGAAACCGATTTCAGGAGGTACACTGGAATTGCATTTAAAGCATAGGAAAAGAGGCAGAACGTCCACAATGATGCACTTGGCCAAAAAGGGCGTATGCGTTTTTTCCTGAATATATTCAGGAAAAAACGCATACGCCCTTTTTGGCCAACCAAGCAAGCTTGCAAAGGAAATCTGCACTACAATGAAGTCTCACTTCCCCCCGGTCAAAAGGGCCATCTGAAAAAAGTGTAAACTCCAGAAAGGCAGGACAGGCCATGGAGAACTGGGAGCCTTGTTATGCTGATGGGCGGGATGTAAATTGCCAACAGCCACTTAGGAGAAGTGTATGGTGTTTCCTGAAACATCTAAAAAACAAAGCAACAGAGCCTAGGGCACTTCCACTTATGGTCCTATAGCTTAGGGAAATTAAAATCAAAAGACACAGCCACCCCAAAGGTTGGGACGGCTCTGTTTACAAGAACCTGGTTTACGGTACAAGTTCAATATCGCAGAAAGTGAAAAATGGATAAAGAAGTTGTGGTACTTACGTACATGCAGTATCACTCAGCAATGAAATCTATGTCATCAGGCCCGTAGCAGCATAATGAGTGGATTCAGGTATGATGATTCTAACTGAAATAAGTCACACAGGAAAAGAAACATCATAAGATATCACTAATACACGGAATGTAACCTTGGCTACACAGGAACTGAATTACAAAACAGAACAGGGTCTCAAATTTAGAAAACCAACTTATGCTTGCTTAAGGGGAAAGGTGAGTTGGGGTGCTGCATAAAACCAGAGATTGAAATGAGCACAGATAAAGTTCCTTAAGCCAAATATGGAATAGAAAAGAGCTACTCCTTGCTCAACGAAATGGACTCAACACCCCATATTAAATGCCTAAGAGTGTACCTGACTAGGAAGTATCTTAAAACCTATGGATTGCTATGTCTCTGAAAGAGAATCAAGCGTGTGTACAGGGGCATAAACGCAGCAGTGATAGGACTGGAGAGGTTCGGTAAGCAAATGAAGACCCTTTGATGTCATATTGCATGGTACCCATTCCACGGGTCTCAACTCTCCAGGTTTAAGGTATTCTTCCTTCAGCTAAAACATGTATGTGGAACCCAGAGTATGATCAACCGTGTGATCGGGAGACGTGTTCCAATATGTCTCAGTTTTCGTCCCCTGGTACTCGGGTGCAACATTCCAGACGCTTTACTAACACTCTCCCGACTTGGAGAGTCAGTGCCTTTAACCTCCTGTTTGGCCCAGTTTGCAATTTCTGCGGAAGATGAACAGGAATAGGGAGAACCAATGACAGACTAGCTGGAGGTGTCTGGACGGGCAAATTTAACTCTCATTTCCCACCAGGAAGAGGAATTCACCAAAGGCTCAGCGTGCCGTGCCGGAACCAGATTAGGGCCTGAAGCCATCCTGCGGTGTTGTGGCCAGCTCACAAGAAAGCGACTTGAAGAAAGGAGCTCAGGGGCACTGTAATTCACAAACCTGCAGAGTTATAAATGACAGCTATCGTCCAAAAATATACTGAAGTAAGGCTGCCAAGAGGACTTGAAAGCGGGGCAGAATTGCAGGAAACCGATTTCAGGAGGTAGACTGGAATTGCATTGAAAGCATAGGAAAAGAGGCAGAACGTCCACAATGATGCACTTGGCCAAAAAGGGCGTATGCGTTTTTTCCTGAATATATTCAGGAAAAAACGCATACGCCCTTTTTGGCCAACCAAGCAAGCTTGCAAAGGAAATCTGCACTACAGTGAAGTCTCACTTCCCCCCGGTAAAAAGGGCCATCTGAAAAAAGTGTAAAATCCAGAAAGGCAGGACAGGCCATGGAGAACTGGGAGCCTTGTTATGCTGATGGGCGGGATGTAAATTGCCAACAGCCACTTGGGAGAAGTGTATGGTGTTTCCTGAAACATCTAAAAAACAAAGCAACAGAGCCTAGGGCACTTCCACTTATGGTCCTATAGCTTAGGGAAATTAAAATCAAAAGACACAGCCACCCCAAAGGTTGGGACGGCTCTGTTTACAAGAACCTGGTTTACGGTACAAGTTCAATATCGCAGAAAGTGAAAAATGGAAAAAGAAGTAGTGGTACTTACGTACAATGCAATATCACTCAGCAATGAAATCTATGTCATCAGGCCCATAGCAGCATAATGAGTGGATTCAGGTATGATGATTCTAACTGAAATAAGTCACACAGGAAAAGAAACATCATAAGATATCACTAATACACGGAATGTAAACTTGGCTACACAGGAACTGAATTACAAAACAGAACAGGGTCTCAAATTTAGAAAACCAACTTATGCTTGCTTAAGGGGAAAGGTGAGTTGGGGTGCTGCATAAAACCAGAGATTGAAATGAGCACAGATAAAGTTCCTTAAGCCAAATATGGAATAGACAAGAGCTACTCCTTGCTCAACGAAATGGATTCAACACCCCATATTAAACGCCTAAGAATATACCTGACTAGGAAGTATCTTAAAACCTATGGATTCCTATGTCTCCGAAAGAGAATCAAGCGTGTGTACAGGGGCATAAACGCAGCAGTGATAGGATTGGAGAGGTTCGGTAAGCAAATGAAGACACTTTGAAGTCATATTGCATGGTACCCATTCCACGGGTCTCAACTCTCCAGGTTTAAGGTATTCTTCCTTCAGCTAAAACATGCATGTGGAACCCAGAGTATGATCAACCGTGTGATCGGGAGACGTGTTCCAATATGTGTCAGTTTTCGTCCCCTGGTACTCGGGTGCAACATTCCAGACGCTTTACTAACATTCTCCCGACTTGGAGAGTCAGTGCCTTTAACCTCCTGTTTGGCCCAGTTTGCAATTTCTGCGGAAGATGAACAGGAATAGGGAGAACCAATGAGAGACTAGCTGGAGGTGTCTGGACGGGCAAATTTAACTCTCATTTCCCACCAGGAAGAGGAATTAACCAAAGGCTCAGCGTGCCGTGCCGGAACCAGATTAGGGCCTGAAGCCATCCTGCGGTGTTGCGGCCAGCTCACGAGAAAGCGAGTTGAAGAAAGGAGCTCAGGGGCACTGTAATTCACAAACCTGCAGAGTTATAAATGACAGCTATCGTCCAAAAATATACTGAAGTAAGGCTGCCAAGAGGACTTGAAAGCGGGGCAGAATTGCAGGAAACCGATTTCAGGAGGTAGACTGGAATTGCATTGAAAGCATAGGAAAAGAGGCAGAACGTCCACAATGATGCACTTGGCCAAAAAGGGCGTATGCGTTTTTTCCTGAATATATTCAGGAAAAAACGCATACGCCCTTTTTGGCCAACCAAGCAAGCTTGCAAAGGAAATCTGCACTACAATGAAGTCTCAATTCCCCACGGTCAAAAGGGCCATCTGAAAAAAGTGTAAAATCCAGAAAGGCAGGACAGGCCATGGAGAACTGGGAGCCTTGTTATGCTGATGGGCGGGATGTCAATTGCCAACAGCCACTCGGGAGAAGTGTATGGTGTTTCCTGAAACATCTAAAAAACAAAGCAACAGAGCCTAGGGCACTTCCACTTATGGTCCTATAGCTTAGGGAAATTAAAATCAAAAGACACAGCCACCCCAAAGGTTGGGACAGCTCTGTTTACAAGAACCTGGTTTACGGTACAAGTTCAATATCGCAGAAAGTGAAAAATGGATAAAGAAGTTGTGGTACTTACGTACAATGCAGTATCACTCAGCAATGAAATCTATGTCATCAGGCCCGTAGCAGCATAATGAGTGGATTCAGGTATGATGATTCTAACTGAAATAAGTCACACAGGAAAAGAAACATCATAAGATATCACTAATACACGGAATGTAACCTTGGCTACACAGGAACTGAATTACAAAACAGAACAGGGTCTCAAATTTAGAAAACCAACTTATGCTTGCTTAAGGGGAAAGGTGAGTTGGGGTGCTGCATAAAACCAGAGATTGAAATGAGCACAGATAAAGTTCCTTAAGCCAAATATGGAATAGAAAAGAGCTACTCCTTGCTCAACGAAATGGACTCAACACCCCATATTAAATGCCTAAGAGTGTACCTGACTAGGAAGTATCTTAAAACCTATGGATTGCTATGTCTCCGAAAGAGAATCAAGCGTGTGTACAGGGGCATAAACGCAGCAGTGATAGGACTGGAGAGGTTCGGTGAGCAAATGAAGACCCTTTGAAGTCATATTGCATGGTACCCATTCCACGGGTCTCAACTCTCCAGGTTTAAGGTATTCTTCCTTCAGCTAAAACATGTATGTGGAACCCAGAGTATGATCAACCGTGTGATCGGGAGACGTGTTCCAATATGTGTCAGTTTTCGTCCCCTGGTACTCGGGTGCAACATTCCAGACGCTTTACTAACACTCTCCCGACTTGGAGAGTCAGTGCCTTTAACCTCCTGTTTGGCCCAGTTTGCAATTTCTGCGGAAGATGAACAGGAATAGGGAGAACCAATGACAGACTAGCTGGAGGTGTCTGGACGGGCAAATTTAACTCTCATTTCCCACCAGGAAGAGGAATTAACCAAAGGCTCAGCGTGCCGTGCCGGAACCAGATTAGGGCCTGAAGCCATCCTGCGGTGTTGTGGCCAGCTCACAAGAAAGCGACTTGAAGAAAGGAGCTCAGGGGCACTGTAATTCACAAACCTGCAGAGTTATAAATGACAGCTATCGTCCAAAAATATACTGAAGTAAGGCTGCCAAGAGGACTTGAAAGCGGGGCAGAATTGCAGGAAACCGATTTCAGGAGGTAGACTGGAATTGCATTGAAAGCATAGGAAAAGAGGCAGAACGTCCACAATGATGCACTTGGCCAAAAAGGGCGTATGCGTTTTTTCCTGAATATATTCAGGAAAAAACGCATACGCCCTTTTTGGCCAACCAAGCAAGCTTGCAAAGGAAATCTGCACTACAGTGAAGTCTCACTTCCCCCCCGGTCAAAAGGGCCATCTGAAAAAAGTGTAAAATCCAGAAAGGCAGGACAGGCCATGGAGAACTGGGAGCCTTGTTATGCTGATGGGCGGGATGTCAATTGCCAACAGCCACTCGGGAGAAGTGTATGGTGTTTCCTGAAACATCTAAAAAACAAAGCAACAGAGCCTAGGGCACTTCCACTTATGGTCCTATAGCTTAGGGAAATTAAAATCAAAAGACACAGCCACCCCAAAGGTTGGGACGGCTCTGTTTACAAGAACCTGGTTTACGGTACAAGTTCAATATCGCAGAAAGTGAAAAATGGATAAAGAAGTTGTGGTACTTACGTACAATGCAGTATCACTCAGCAATGAAATCTATGTCATCAGGCCCGTAGCAGCATAATGAGTGGATTCAGGTATGATGATTCTAACTGAAATAAGTCACACAGGAAAAGAAACATCATAAGATATCACTAATACACGGAATGTAACCTTGGCTACACAGGAACTGAATTACAAAACAGAACAGGGTCTCAAATTTAGAAAACCAACTTATGCTTGCTTAAGGGGAAAGGTGAGTTGGGGTGCTGCATAAAACCAGAGATTGAAATGAGCACAGATAAAGTTCCTTAAGCCAAATATGGAATAGACAAGAGCTACTCCTTGCTCAACGAAATGGATTCAACACCCCATATTAAACGCCTAAGAATATACCTGACTAGGAAGTATCTTAAAACCTATGGATTCCTATGTCTCCGAAAGAGAATCAAGCGTGTGTACAGGGGCATAAACGCAGCAGTGATAGGATTGGAGAGGTTCGGTAAGCAAATGAAGACACTTTGAAGTCACATTGCATGGTACCCATTCCACGGGTCTCAACTCTACAGGTTTAAGGTATTCTTCCTTCAGCTAAAACATGCATGTGGAACCCAGAGTATGATCAACCGTGTGATCGGGAGATGTGTTCCAATATGTCTCAGTTTTCGTCCCCTGGTACTCGGGTAAAACATTCCAGACGCTTTACTAACATTCTCCCGACTTGGAGAGTCAGTGCCTTTAACCTCCTGTTTGGCCCAGTTTGCAATTTCTGCGGAAGATGAACAGGAATAGGGAGAACCAATGAGAGACTAGCTGGAGGTGTCTGGACGGGCAAATTTAACTCTCATTTCCCACCAGGAAGAGGAATTAACCAAAGGCTCAGCGTGCCGTGCCGGAACCAGATTAGGGCCTGAAGCCATCCTGCGGTGTTGCGGCCAGCTCACGAGAAAGCGAGTTGAAGAAAGGAGCTCAGGGGCACTGTAATTCACAAACCTGCAGAGTTATAAATGACAGCTATCGTCCAAAAATATACTGAAGTAAGGCTGCCAAGAGGACTTGAAAGCGGGGCAGAATTGCAGGAAACCGATTTCAGGAGGTACACTGGAATTGCATTTAAAGCATAGGAAAAGAGGCAGAACGTCCACAATGATGCACTTGGCCAAAAAGGGCGTATGCGTTTTTTCCTGAATATATTCAGGAAAAAACGCATACGCCCTTTTTGGCCAACCAAGCAAGCTTGCAAAGGAAATCTGCACTACAATGAAGTCTCACTTCCCCCCGGTCAAAAGGGCCATCTGAAAAAAGTGTAAACTCCAGAAAGGCAGGACAGGCCATGGAGAACTGGGAGCCTTGTTATGCTGATGGGCGGGATGTAAATTGCCAACAGCCACTTAGGAGAAGTGTATGGTGTTTCCTGAAACATCTAAAAAACAAAGCAACAGAGCCTAGGGCACTTCCACTTATGGTCCTATAGCTTAGGGAAATTAAAATCAAAAGACACAACCACCCCAAAGGTTGGGACGGCTCTGTTTACAAGAACCTGGTTTACGGTACAAGTTCAATATCGCAGAAAGTGAAAAATGGATAAAGAAGTTGTGGTACTTACGTACATGCAGTATCACTCAGCAATGAAATCTATGTCATCAGGCCCGTAGCAGCATAATGAGTGGATTCAGGTATGATGATTCTAACTGAAATAAGTCACACAGGAAAAGAAACATCATAAGATATCACTAATACACGGAATGTAACCTTGGCTACACAGGAACTGAATTACAAAACAGAACAGGGTCTCAAATTTAGAAAACCAACTTATGCTTGCTTAAGGGGAAAGGTGAGTTGGGGTGCTGCATAAAACCAGAGATTGAAATGAGCACAGATAAAGTTCCTTAAGCCAAATATGGAATAGACAAGAGCTACTCCTTGCTCAACGAAATGGACTCAACACCCCATATTAAATGCCTAAGAGTGTACCTGACTAGGAAGTATCTTAAAACCTATGGATTGCTATGTCTCTGAAAGAGAATCAAGCGTGTGTACAGGGGCATAAACGCAGCAGTGATAGGACTGGAGAGGTTCGGTAAGCAAATGAAGACCCTTTGATGTCATATTGCATGGTACCCATTCCACGGGTCTCAACTCTCCAGGTTTAAGGTATTCTTCCTTCAGCTAAAACATGTATGTGGAACCCAGAGTATGATCAACCGTGTGATCGGGAGACGTGTTCCAATATGTGTCAGTTTTCGTCCCCTGGTACTCGGGTGCAACATTCCAGACGCTTTACTAACACTCTCCCGACTTGGAGAGTCAGTGCCTTTAACCTCCTGTTTGGCCCAGTTTGCAATTTCTGCGGAAGATGAACAGGAATAGGGAGAACCAATGACAGACTAGCTGGAGGTGTCTGGACGGGCAAATTTAACTCTCATTTCCCACCAGGAAGAGGAATTAACCAAAGGCTCAGCGTGCCGTGCCGGAACCAGATTAGGGCCTGAAGCCATCCTGCGGTGTTGTGGCCAGCTCACAAGAAAGCGACTTGAAGAAAGGAGCTCAGGGGCACTGTAATTCACAAACCTGCAGAGTTATAAATGACAGCTATCGTCCAAAAATATACTGAAGTAAGGCTGCCAAGAGGACTTGAAAGCGGGGCAGAATTGCAGGAAACCGATTTCAGGAGGTAGACTGGAATTGCATTGAAAGCATAGGAAAAGAGGCAGAACGTCCACAATGATGCACTTGGCCAAAAAGGGCGTATGCGTTTTTTCCTGAATATATTCAGGAAAAAACGCATACGCCCTTTTTGGCCAACCAAGCAAGCTTGCAAAGGAAATCTGCACTACAGTGAAGTCTCACTTCCCCCCGGTAAAAAGGGCCATCTGAAAAAAGTGTAAAATCCAGAAAGGCAGGACAGGCCATGGAGAACTGGGAGCCTTGTTATGCTGATGGGCGGGATGTAAATTGCCAACAGCCACTTGGGAGAAGTGTATGGTGTTTCCTGAAACATCTAAAAAACAAAGCAACAGAGCCTAGGGCACTTCCACTTATGGTCCTATAGCTTAGGGAAATTAAAATCAAAAGACACAGCCACCCCAAAGGTTGGGACGGCTCTGTTTACAAGAACCTGGTTTACGGTACAAGTTCAATATCGCAGAAAGTGAAAAATGGAAAAAGAAGTAGTGGTACTTACGTACAATGCAATATCACTCAGCAATGAAATCTATGTCATCAGGCCCATAGCAGCATAATGAGTGGATTCAGGTATGATGATTCTAACTGAAATAAGTCACACAGGAAAAGAAACATCATAAGATATCACTAATACACGGAATGTAAACTTGGCTACACAGGAACTGAATTACAAAACAGAACAGGGTCTCAAATTTAGAAAACCAACTTATGCTTGCTTAAGGGGAAAGGTGAGTTGGGGTGCTGCATAAAACCAGAGATTGAAATGAGCACAGATAAAGTTCCTTAAGCCAAATATGGAATAGACAAGAGCTACTCCTTGCTCAACGAAATGGATTCAACACCCCATATTAAACGCCTAAGAATATACCTGACTAGGAAGTATCTTAAAACCTATGGATTCCTATGTCTCCGAAAGAGAATCAAGCGTGTGTACAGGGGCATAAACGCAGCAGTGATAGGATTGGAGAGGTTCGGTAAGCAAATGAAGACACTTTGAAGTCATATTGCATGGTACCCATTCCACGGGTCTCAACTCTCCAGGTTTAAGGTATTCTTCCTTCAGCTAAAACATGCATGTGGAACCCAGAGTATGATCAACCGTGTGATCGGGAGACGTGTTCCAATATGTGTCAGTTTTCGTCCCCTGGTACTCGGGTGCAACATTCCAGACGCTTTACTAACATTCTCCCGACTTGGAGAGTCAGTGCCTTTAACCTCCTGTTTGGCCCAGTTTGCAATTTCTGCGGAAGATGAACAGGAATAGGGAGAACCAATGAGAGACTAGCTGGAGGTGTCTGGACGGGCAAATTTAACTCTCATTTCCCACCAGGAAGAGGAATTAACCAAAGGCTCAGCGTGCCGTGCCGGAACCAGATTAGGGCCTGAAGCCATCCTGCGGTGTTGCGGCCAGCTCACGAGAAAGCGAGTTGAAGAAAGGAGCTCAGGGGCACTGTAATTCACAAACCTGCAGAGTTATAAATGACAGCTATCGTCCAAAAATATACTGAAGTAAGGCTGCCAAGAGGACTTGAAAGCGGGGCAGAATTGCAGGAAACCGATTTCAGGAGGTAGACTGGAATTGCATTTAAAGCATAGGAAAAGAGGCAGAACGTCCACAATGATGCACTTGGCCAAAAAGGGCGTATGCGTTTTTTCCTGAATATATTCAGGAAAAAACGCATACGCCCTTTTTGGCCAACCAAGCAAGCTTGCAAAGGAAATCTGCACTACAATGAAGTCTCAATTCCCCACGGTCAAAAGGGCCATCTGAAAAAAGTGTAAAATCCAGAAAGGCAGGACAGGCCATGGAGAACTGGGAGCCTTGTTATGCTGATGGGCGGGATGTCAATTGCCAACAGCCACTCGGGAGAAGTGTATGGTGTTTCCTGAAACATCTAAAAAACAAAGCAACAGAGCCTAGGGCACTTCCACTTATGGTCCTATAGCTTAGGGAAATTAAAATCAAAAGACACAGCCACCCCAAAGGTTGGGACAGCTCTGTTTACAAGAACCTGGTTTACGGTACAAGTTCAATATCGCAGAAAGTGAAAAATGGATAAAGAAGTTGTGGTACTTACGTACAATGCAGTATCACTCAGCAATGAAATCTATGTCATCAGGCCCGTAGCAGCATAATGAGTGGATTCAGGTATGATGATTCTAACTGAAATAAGTCACACAGGAAAAGAAACATCATAAGATATCACTAATACACGGAATGTAACCTTGGCTACACAGGAACTGAATTACAAAACAGAACAGGGTCTCAAATTTAGAAAACCAACTTATGCTTGCTTAAGGGGAAAGGTGAGTTGGGGTGCTGCATAAAACCAGAGATTGAAATGAGCACAGATAAAGTTCCTTAAGCCAAATATGGAATAGAAAAGAGCTACTCCTTGCTCAACGAAATGGACTCAACACCCAATATTAAATGCCTAAGAGTGTACCTGACTAGGAAGTATCTTAAAACCTATGGATTGCTATGTCTCCGAAAGAGAATCAAGCGTGTGTACAGGGGCATAAACGCAGCAGTGATAGGACTGGAGAGGTTCGGTGAGCAAATGAAGACCCTTTGAAGTCATATTGCATGGTACCCATTCCACGGGTCTCAACTCTCCAGGTTTAAGGTATTCTTCCTTCAGCTAAAACATGTATGTGGAACCCAGAGTATGATCAACCGTGTGATCGGGAGACGTGTTCCAATATGTGTCAGTTTTCGTCCCCTGGTACTCGGGTGCAACATTCCAGACGCTTTACTAACACTCTCCCGACTTGGAGAGTCAGTGCCTTTAACCTCCTGTTTGGCCCAGTTTGCAATTTCTGCGGAAGATGAACAGGAATAGGGAGAACCAATGACAGACTAGCTGGAGGTGTCTGGACGGGCAAATTTAACTCTCATTTCCCACCAGGAAGAGGAATTAACCAAAGGCTCAGCGTGCCGTGCCGGAACCAGATTAGGGCCTGAAGCCATCCTGCGGTGTTGTGGCCAGCTCACAAGAAAGCGACTTGAAGAAAGGAGCTCAGGGGCACTGTAATTCACAAACCTGCAGAGTTATAAATGACAGCTATCGTCCAAAAATATACTGAAGTAAGGCTGCCAAGAGGACTTGAAAGCGGGGCAGAATTGCAGGAAACCGATTTCAGGAGGTAGACTGGAATTGCATTGAAAGCATAGGAAAAGAGGCAGAACGTCCACAATGATGCACTTGGCCAAAAAGGGCGTATGCGTTTTTTCCTGAATATATTCAGGAAAAAACGCATACGCCCTTTTTGGCCAACCAAGCAAGCTTGCAAAGGAAATCTGCACTACAGTGAAGTCTCACTTCCCCCCCGGTCAAAAGGGCCATCTGAAAAAAGTGTAAAATCCAGAAAGGCAGGACAGGCCATGGAGAACTGGGAGCCTTGTTATGCTGATGGGCGGGATGTCAATTGCCAACAGCCACTCGGGAGAAGTGTATGGTGTTTCCTGAAACATCTAAAAAACAAAGCAACAGAGCCTAGGGCACTTCCACTTATGGTCCTATAGCTTAGGGAAATTAAAATCAAAAGACACAGCCACCCCAAAGGTTGGGACGGCTCTGTTTACAAGAACCTGGTTTATGGTACAAGTTCAATATCGCAGAAAGTGAAAAATGGAAAAAGAAGTAGTGGTACTTACGTACAATGCAATATCACTCAGCAATGAAATCTATGTCATCAGGCCCATAGCAGCATAATGAGTGGATTCAGGTATGATGATTCTAACTGAAATAAGTCACACAGGAAAAGAAACATCATAAGATATCACTAATACACGGAATGTAACCTTGGCTACACAGGAACTGAATTACAAAACAGAACAGGGTCTCAAATTTAGAAAACCAACTTATGCTTGCTTAAGGGGAAAGGTGAGTTGGGGTGCTGCATAAAACCAGAGATTGAAATGAGCACAGATAAAGTTCCTTAAGCCAAATATGGAATAGACAAGAGCTACTCCTTGCTCAACGAAATGGATTCAACACCCCATATTAAACGCCTAAGAATATACCTGACTAGGAAGTATCTTAAAACCTATGGATTCCTATGTCTCCGAAAGAGAATCAAGCGTGTGTACAGGGGCATAAACGCAGCAGTGATAGGATTGGAGAGGTTCGGTAAGCAAATGAAGACACTTTGAAGTCATATTGCATGGTACCCATTCCACGGGTCTCAACTCTACAGGTTTAAGGTATTCTTCCTTCAGCTAAAACATGCATGTGGAACCCAGAGTATGATCAACCGTGTGATCGGGAGATGTGTTCCAATATGTCTCAGTTTTCGTCCCCTGGTACTCGGGTAAAACATTCCAGACGCTTTACTAACATTCTCCCGACTTGGAGAGTCAGTGTCTTTAACCTCCTGTTTGGCCCAGTTTGCAATTTCTGCGGAAGATGAACAGGAATAGGGAGAACCAATGAGAGACTAGCTGGAGGTGTCTGGACGGGCAAATTTAACTCTCATTTCCCACCAGGAAGAGGAATTAACCAAAGGCTCAGCGTGCCGTGCTGGAACCAGATTAGGGCCTGAAGCCATCCTGCGGTGTTGCGGCCAGCTCACGAGAAAGCGAGTTGAAGAAAGGAGCTCAGGGGCACTGTAATTCACAAACCTGCAGAGTTATAAATGACAGCTATCGTCCAAAAATATACTGAAGTAAGGCTGCCAAGAGGACTTGAAAGCGGGGCAGAGTTGCAGGAAACCGATTTCAGGAGGTACACTGGAATTGCATTTAAAGCATAGGAAAAGAGGCAGAACGTCCACAATGATGCACTTGGCCAAAAAGGGCGTATGCGTTTTTTCCTGAATATATTCAGGAAAAAACGCATACGCCCTTTTTGGCCAACCAAGCAAGCTTGCAAAGGAAATCTGCACTACAATGAAGTCTCACTTCCCCCCGGTCAAAAGGGCCATCTGAAAAAAGTGTAAACTCCAGAAAGGCAGGACAGGCCATGGAGAACTGGGAGCCTTGTTATGCTGATGGGCGGGATGTAAATTGCCAACAGCCACTCGGGAGAAGTGTATGGTGTTTCCTGAAACATCTAAAAAACAAAGCAACAGGGCCTAGGGCACTTCCACTTATGGTCCTATAGCTTAGGGAAATTAAAATCAAAAAGACACAGCCACCCCAAAGGTTGGGACGGCTCTGTTTACAAGAACCTGGTTTACGGTACAAGTTCAATATCGCAGAAAGTGAAAAATGGATAAAGAAGTTGTGGTACTTACGTACAATGCAGTATCACTCAGCAATGAAATCTATGTCATCAGGCCCGTAGCAGCATAATGAGTGGATTCAGGTATGATGATTCTAACTGAAATAAGTCACACAGGAAAAGAAACATCATAAGATATCACTAATACACGGAATGTAACCTTGGCTACACAGGAACTGAATTACAAAACAGAACAGGGTCTCAAATTTAGAAAACCAACTTATGCTTGCTTAAGGGGAAAGGTGAGTTGGGGTGCTGCATAAAACCAGAGATTGAAATGAGCACAGATAAAGTTCCTTAAGCCAAATATGGAATAGAAAAGAGCTACTCCTTGCTCAACGAAATGGACTCAACACCCCATATTAAATGCCTAAGAGTGTACCTGACTAGGAAGTATCTTAAAACCTATGGATTGCTATGTCTCTGAAAGAGAATCAAGCGTGTGTACAGGGGCATAAACGCAGCAGTGATAGGACTGGAGAGGTTCGGTGAGCAAATGAAGACCCTTTGATGTCATATTGCATGGTACCCATTCCACGGGTCTCAACTCTCCAGGTTTAAGGTATTCTTCCTTCAGCTAAAACATGTATGTGGAACCCAGAGTATGATCAACCGTGTGATCGGGAGACGTGTTCCAATATGTGTCAGTTTTCGTCCCCTGGTACTCGGGTGCAACATTCCAGACGCTTTACTAACACTCTCCCGACTTGGAGAGTCAGTGCCTTTAACCTCCTGTTTGGCCCAGTTTGCAATTTCTGCGGAAGATGAACAGGAATAGGGAGGACCAATGACAGACTAGCTGGAGGTGTCTGGACGGGCAAATTTAACTCTCATTTCCCACCAGGAAGAGGAATTAACCAAAGGCTCAGCGTGCCGTGCCGGAACCAGATTAGGGCCTGAAGCCATCCTGCGGTGTTGTGGCCAGCTCACAAGAAAGCGACTTGAAGAAAGGAGCTCAGGGGCACTGTAATTCACAAACCTGCAGAGTTATAAATGACAGCTATCGTCCAAAAATATACTGAAGTAAGGCTGCCAAGAGGACTTGAAAGCGGGGCAGAATTGCAGGAAACCGATTTCAGGAGGTAGACTGGAATTGCATTGAAAGCATAGGAAAAGAGGCAGAACGTCCACAATGATGCACTTGGCCAAAAAGGGCGTATGCGTTTTTTCCTGAATATATTCAGGAAAAAACGCATACGCCCTTTTTGGCCAACCAAGCAAGCTTGCAAAGGAAATCTGCACTACAGTGAAGTCTCACTTCCCCCCGGTCAAAAGGGCCATCTGAAAAAAGTGTAAAATCCAGAAAGGCAGGACAGGCCATGGAGAACTGGGAGCCTTGTTATGCTGATGGGCGGGATGTCAATTGCCAACAGCCACTCGGGAGAAGTGTATGGTGTTTCCTGAAACATCTAAAAAACAAAGCAACAGAGCCTAGGGCACTTCCACTTATGGTCCTATAGCTTAGGGAAATTAAAATCAAAAGACACAGCCACCCCAAAGGTTGGGACGGCTCTGTTTACAAGAACCTGGTTTACAGTACAAGTTCAATATCGCAGAAAGTGAAAAATGGATAAAGAAGTTGTGGTACTTACGTACAATGCAGTATCACTCAGCAATGAAATCTATGTCATCAGGCCCGTAGCAGCATAATGAGTGGATTCAGGTATGATGATTCTAACTGAAATAAGTCACACAGGAAAAGAAACATCATAAGATATCACTAATACACGGAATGTAACCTTGGCTACACAGGAACTGAATTACAAAACAGAACAGGGTCTCAAATTTAGAAAACCAACTTATGCTTGCTTAAGGGGAAAGGTGAGTTGGGGTGCTGCATAAAATCAGAGATTGAAATGAGCACACATAAAGTTCCTTAAGCCAAATATGGAATAGAAAAGAGCTACTCCTTGCTCAACGAAATGGACTCAACACCCCATATTAAATGCCTAAGAGTGTACCTGACTAGGAAGTATCTTAAAACCTATGGATTGCTATGTCTCCGAAAGAGAATCAAGCGTGTGTACAGGGGCATAAACGCAGCAGTGATAGGACTGGAGAGGTTCGGTGAGCAAATGAAGACCCTTTGAAGTCATATTGCATGGTACCCATTCCACGGGTCTCAACTCTCCAGGTTTAAGGTATTCTTCCTTCAGCTAAAACATGTATGTGGAACCCAGAGTATGATCAACCGTGTGATCGGGAGACGTGTTCCAATATGTGTCAGTTTTCGTCCCCTGGTACTCGGGTGCAACATTCCAGACGCTTTACTAACACTCTCCCGACTTGGAGAGTCAGTGCCTTTAACCTCCTGTTTGGCCCAGTTTGCAATTTCTGCGGAAGATGAACAGGAATAGGGAGAACCAATGACAGACTAGCTGGAGGTGTCTGGACGGGCAAATTTAACTCTCATTTCCCACCAGGAAGAGGAATTAACCAAAGGCTCAGCGTGCCGTGCCGGAACCAGATTAGGGCCTGAAGCCATCCTGCGGTGTTGTGGCCAGCTCACAAGAAAGCGACTTGAAGAAAGGAGCTCAGGGGCACTGTAATTCACAAACCTGCAGAGTTATAAATGACAGCTATCGTCCAAAAATATACTGAAGTAAGGCTGCCAAGAGGACTTGAAAGCGGGGCAGAATTGCAGGAAACCGATTTCAGGAGGTAGACTGGAATTGCATTGAAAGCATAGGAAAAGAGGCAGAACGTCCACAATGATGCACTTGGCCAAAAAGGGCGTATGCGTTTTTTCCTGAATATATTCAGGAAAAAACGCATACGCCCTTTTTGGCCAACCAAGCAAGCTTGCAAAGGAAATCTGCACTACAGTGAAGTCTCACTTCCCCCCGGTCAAAAGGGCCATCTGAAAAAAGTGTAAAATCCAGAAAGGCAGGACAGGCCATGGAGAACTGGGAGCCTTGTTATGCTGATGGGCGGGATGTAAATTGCCAACAGCCACTTGGGAGAAGTGTATGGTGTTTCCTGAAACATCTAAAAAACAAAGCAACAGAGCCTAGGGCACTTCCACTTATGGTCCTATAGCTTAGGGAAATTAAAATCAAAAGACACAGCCACCCCAAAGGTTGGGACGGCTCTGTTTACAAGAACCTGGTTTACGGTACAAGTTCAATATCGCAGAAAGTGAAAAATGGATAAAGAAGTTGTGGTACTTACGTACAATGCAGTATCACTCAGCAATGAAATCTATGTCATCAGGCCCGTAGCAGCATAATGAGTGGATTCAGGTATGATGATTCTAACTGAAATAAGTCACACAGGAAAAGAAACATCATAAGATATCACTAATACACGGAATGTAACCTTGGCTACACAGGAACTGAATTCCAAAACAGAAGAGGGTCTCAAATTTAGAAAACCAACTTATGCTTGCTTAAGGGGAAAGGTGAGTTGGGGTGCTGCATAAAACCAGAGATTGAAATGAGCACAGATAAAGTTCCTTAAGCCAAATATGGAATAGACAAGAGCTACTCCTTGCTCAACGAAATGGACTCAACACCCCATATTAAATGCCTAAGAGTGTACCTGACTAGGAAGTATCTTAAAACCTATGGATTGCTATGTCTCTGAAAGAGAATCAAGAGTGTGTACAGGGGCATAAACGCAGCAGTGAAAGGATTGGAGAGGTTCGGTGAGCAAATGAAGACCCTTTGAAGTCATATTGCATGGTACCCATTCCACGGGTCTCAACTCTCCAGGTTTAAGGTATTCTTCCTTCAGCTAAAACATGCATGTGGAACCCAGAGTATGATCAACCGTGTGATCGGGAGACGTGTTCCAATATGTGTCAGTTTTCGTCCCCTGGTACTCGGGTGCAACATTCCAGACGCTTTACTAACACTCTCCCGACTTGGAGAGTCAGTGCCTTTAACCTCCTGTTTGGCCCAGTTTGCAATTTCTGCGGAAGATGAACAGGAATAGGGAGGACCAATGACAGACTAGCTGGAGGTGTCTGGACGGGCAAATTTAACTCTCATTTCCCACCAGGAAGAGGAATTAACCAAAGGCTCAGCGTGCCGTGCCGGAACCAGATTAGGGCCTGAAGCCATCCTGCGGTGTTGTGGCCAGCTCACAAGAAAGCGACTTGAAGAAAGGAGCTCAGGGGCACTGTAATTCACAAACCTGCAGAGTTATAAATGACAGCTATCGTCCAAAAATATACTGAAGTAAGGCTGCCAAGAGGACTTGAAAGCGGGGCAGAATTGCAGGAAACCGATTTCAGGAGGTAGACTGGAATTGCATTGAAAGCATAGGAAAAGAGGCAGAACGTCCACAATGATGCACTTGGCCAAAAAGGGCGTATGCGTTTTTTCCTGAATATATTAAGGAAAAAACGCATACGCCCTTTTTGGCCAACCAAGCAAGCTTGCAAAGGAAATCTGCACTACAGTGAAGTCTCACTTCCCCCCGGTCAAAAGGGCCATCTGAAAAAGTGTAAAATCCAGAAAGGCAGGACAGGCCATGGAGAACTGGGAGCCTTGTTATGCTGATGGGCGGGATGTAAATTGCCAACAGCCACTCTGGAGAAGTGTATGGTGTTTCCTGAAACATCTAAAAAACAAAGCAACAGAGCCTAGGGCACTTCCACTTATGGTCCTATAGCTTAGGGAAATTAAAATCAAAAGACACAGCCACCCAAAAGGTTGGGACGGCTCTGTTTACAAGAACCTGGTTTACGGTACAAGTTCAATATCGCAGAAAGTGAAAAATGGAAAAAGAAGTAGTGGTACTTACGTACAATGCAATATCACTCAGCAATGAAATCTATGTCATCAGGCCCATAGCAGCATAATGAGTGGATTCAGGTATGATGATTCTAACTGAAATAAGTCACACAGGAAAAGAAACATCATAAGATATCACTAATACACGGAATGTAAACTTGGCTACACAGGAACTGAATTACAAAACAGAACAGGGTCTCAAATTTAGAAAACCAACTTATGCTTGCTTAAGGGGAAAGGTGAGTTGGGGTGCTGCATAAAACCAGAGATTGAAATGAGCACAGATAAAGTTCCTTAAGCCAAATATGGAATAGACAAGAGCTACTCCTTGCTCAACGAAATGGATTCAACACCCCATATTAAACGCCTAAGAATATACCTGACTAGGAAGTATCTTAAAACCTATGGATTCCTATGTCTCCGAAAGAGAATCAAGCGTGTGTACAGGGGCATAAACGCAGCAGTGATAGGACTGGAGAGGTTCGGTGAGCAAATGAAGACCCTTTGAAGTCATATTGCATGGTACCCATTCCACGGGTCTCAACTCTTCAGGTTTAAGGTATTCTTCCTTCAGCTAAAACATGTATGTGGAACCCAGAGTATGATCAACCGTGTGATCGGGAGACGAGTTCCAATATGTGTCAGTTTTCGTCCCCTGGTACTCGGGTGCAACATTCCAGACGCTTTACTAACACTCTCCCGACTTGGAGAGTCAGTGCCTTTAACCTCCTGTTTGGCCCAGTTTGCAATTTCTGCGGAAGATGAACAGGAATAGGGAGAACCAATGACAGACTAGCTGGAGGTGTCTGGACGGGCAAATTTAACTCTCATTTCCCACCAGGAAGAGGAATTAACCAAAGGCTCAGCGTGCCGTGCCGGAACCAGATTAGGGCCTGAAGCCATCCTGCGGTGTTGTGGCCAGCTCACAAGAAAGCGACTTGAAGAAAGGAGCTCAGGGGCACTGTAATTCACAAACCTGCAGAGTTATAAATGACAGCTATCGTCCAAAAATATACTGAAGTAAGGCTGCCAAGAGGACTTGAAAGCGGGGCAGAATTGCAGGAAACCGATTTCAGGAGGTAGACTGGAATTGCATTGAAAGCATAGGAAAAGAGGCAGAACGTCCACAATGATGCACTTGGCCAAAAAGGGCGTATGCGTTTTTTCCTGAATATATTAAGGAAAAAACGCATACGCCCTTTTTGGCCAACCAAGCAAGCTTGCAAAGGAAATCTGCACTACAGTGAAGTCTCACTTCCCCCCGGTCAAAAGGGCCATCTGAAAAAAGTGTAAAATCCAGAAAGGCAGGACAGGCCATGGAGAACTGGGAGCCTTGTTATGCTGATGGGCGGGATGTAAATTGCCAACAGCCACTCGGGAGAAGTGTATGGTGTTTCCTGAAACATCTAAAAAACAAAGCAACAGAGCCTAGGGCACTTCCACTTATGGTCCTATAGCTTAGGGAAATTAAAATCAAAAGACACAGCCACCCCAAAGGTTGGGA
The DNA here is from genome assembly GCF_949774975.1 of Lagenorhynchus albirostris. Taxonomy (NCBI): domain Eukaryota; kingdom Metazoa; phylum Chordata; class Mammalia; order Artiodactyla; family Delphinidae; genus Lagenorhynchus; species Lagenorhynchus albirostris. Next base: position 57,570,568 of record NC_083098.1, on the reverse strand, counting down.
CGGCTCTGTTTACAAGAACCTGGTTTACAGTACAAGTTCAATATCGCAGAAAGTGAAAAATGGATAAAGAAGTTGTGGTACTTACGTACAATGCAGTATCACTCAGCAATGAAATCTATGTCATCAGGCCCGTAGCAGCATAATGAGTGGATTCAGGTATGATGATTCTAACTGAAATAAGTCACACAGGAAAAGAAACATCATAAGATATCACTAATACACGGAATGTAACTTTGGCTACACAGGAACTGAATTACAAAACAGAACAGGGTCTCAAATTTAGAAAACCAACTTATGCTTGCTTAAGGGGAAAGGTGAGTTGGGGTGCTGCATAAAATCAGAGATTGAAATGAGCACACATAAAGTTCCTTAAGCCAAATATGGAATAGAAAAGAGCTACTCCTTGCTCAACGAAATGGACTCAACACCCCATATTAAATGCCTAAGAGTGTACCTGACTAGGAAGTATCTTAAAACCTATGGATTGCTATGTCTCCGAAAGAGAATCAAGCGTGTGTACAGGGGCATAAACGCAGCAGTGATAGGACTGGAGAGGTTCGGTGAGCAAATGAAGACCCTTTGAAGTCATATTGCATGGTACCCATTCCACGGGTCTCAACTCTCCAGGTTGAAGGTATTCTTCCTTCAGCTAAAACATGTATGTGGAACCCAGAGTATGATCAACCGTGTGATCGGGAGACGTGTTCCAATATGTGTCAGTTTTCGTCCCCTGGTACTCGGGTGCAACATTCCAGACGCTTTACTAACACTCTCCCGACTTGGAGAGTCAGTGCCTTTAACCTCCTGTTTGGCCCAGTTTGCAATTTCTGCGGAAGATGAACAGGAATAGGGAGAACCAATGACAGACTAGCTGGAGGTGTCTGGACGGGCAAATTTAACTCTCATTTCCCACCAGGAAGAGGAATTAACCAAAGGCTCAGCGTGCCGTGCCGGAACCAGATTAGGGCCTGAAGCCATCCTGCGGTGTTGTGGCCAGCTCACAAGAAAGCGACTTGAAGAAAGGAGCTCAGGGGCACTGTAATTCACAAACCTGCAGAGTTATAAATGACAGCTATCGTCCAAAAATATACTGAAGTAAGGCTGCCAAGAGGACTTGAAAGCGGGGCAGAATTGCAGGAAACCGATTTCAGGAGGTAGACTGGAATTGCATTGAAAGCATAGGAAAAGAGGCAGAACGTCCACAATGATGCACTTGGCCAAAAAGGGCGTATGCGTTTTTTCCTGAATATATTCAGGAAAAAACGCATACGCCCTTTTTGGCCAACCAAGCAAGCTTGCAAAGGAAATCTGCACTACAGTGAAGTCTCACTTCCCCCCGGTCAAAAGGGCCATCTGAAAAAAGTGTAAAATCCAGAAAGGCAGGACAGGCCATGGAGAACTGGGAGCCTTGTTATGCTGATGGGCGGGATGTAAATTGCCAACAGCCACTTGGGAGAAGTGTATGGTGTTTCCTGAAACATCTAAAAAACAAAGCAACAGAGCCTAGGGCACTTCCACTTATGGTCCTATAGCTTAGGGAAATTAAAATCAAAAGACACAGCCACCCCAAAGGTTGGGACGGCTCTGTTTACAAGAACCTGGTTTACGGTACAAGTTCAATATCGCAGAAAGTGAAAAATGGATAAAGAAGTTGTGGTACTTACGTACAATGCAGTATCACTCAGCAATGAAATCTATGTCATCAGGCCCGTAGCAGCATAATGAGTGGATTCAGGTATGATGATTCTAACTGAAATAAGTCACACAGGAAAAGAAACATCATAAGATATCACTAATACACGGAATGTAACCTTGGCTACACAGGAACTGAATTACAAAACAGAACAGGGTCTCAAATTTAGAAAACCAACTTATGCTTGCTTAAGGGGAAAGGTGAGTTGGGGTGCTGCATAAAACCAGAGATTGAAATGAGCACAGATAAAGTTCCTTAAGCCAAATATGGAATAGACAAGAGCTACTCCTTGCTCAACGAAATGGACTCAACACCCCATATTAAATGCCTAAGAGTGTACCTGACTAGGAAGTATCTTAAAACCTATGGATTGCTATGTCTCTGAAAGAGAATCAAGAGTGTGTACAGGGGCATAAACGCAGCAGTGAAAGGATTGGAGAGGTTCGGTGAGCAAATGAAGACCCTTTGAAGTCATATTGCATGGTACCCATTCCACGGGTCTCAACTCTCCAGGTTTAAGGTATTCTTCCTTCAGCTAAAACATGCATGTGGAACCCAGAGTATGATCAACCGTGTGATCGGGAGACGTGTTCCAATATGTGTCAGTTTTCGTCCCCTGGTACTCGGGTGCAACATTCCAGACGCTTTACTAACACTCTCCCGACTTGGAGAGTCAGTGCCTTTAACCTCCTGTTTGGCCCAGTTTGCAATTTCTGCGGAAGATGAACAGGAATAGGGAGAACCAATGACAGACTAGCTGGAGGTGTCTGGACGGGCAAATTTAACTCTCATTTCCCACCAGGAAGAGGAATTAACCAAAGGCTCAGCGTGCCGTGCCGGAACCAGATTAGGGCCTGAAGCAGTCCTGCGGTGATGCGGCCAGCTCACAAGAAAGCGAGTTGAAGGAAGGAGCTCAGGGGCACTGTAATTCACAAACCTGCAGAGTTATAAATGACAGCTATCGTCCAAAAATATACTGAAGTAAGGCTGCCAAGAGGACTTGAAAGCGGGGCAGAATTGCAGGAAACCGATTTCAGGAGGTAGACTGGAATTGCATTTAAAGCATAGGAAAAGAGGCAGAACGTCCACAATGATGCACTTGGCCAAAAAGGGCGTATGCGTTTTTGCCTGAATATATTCAGGAAAAAACGCATACGCCCTTTTTGGCCAACCAAGCAAGGTTGCAAAGGAAATCTGCACTACAGTGAAGTCTCACTTCCCCCCGGTCAAAAGGGCCATCTGAAAAAAGTGTAAAATCCAGAAAGGCAGGACAGGCCATGGAGAACTGGGAGCCTTGTTATGCTGATGGGCGGGATGTAAATTGCCAACAGCCACTCGGGAGAAGTGTATGGTGTTTCCTGAAACATCTAAAAAACAAAGCAACAGAGCCTAGGGCACTTCCACTTATGGTCCTATAGCTTAGGGAAATTAAAATCAAAAAGACACAGCCACCCCAAAGGTTGGGACGGCTCTGTTTACAAGAACCTGGTTTACGGTACAAGTTCAATATCGCAGAAAGTGAAAAATGGATAAAGAAGTTGTGGTACTTACGTACAATGCAATATCACTCAGCAATGAAATCTATGTCATCAGGCCCGTAGCAGCATAATGAGTGGATTCAGGTACGATGATTCTAACTGAAATAAGTCACACAGGAAAAGAAACATCATAAGATATCACTAATACACGGAATGTAAACTTGGCTACAAAGGAACTGAATTACAAAACAGAAGAGGGTCTCAAATTTAGAAAACCAACTTATGCTTGCTTAAGGGGAAAGGTGAGTTGGGGTGCTGCATAAAATCAGAGATTGAAATGAGCACAGATAAAGTTCCTTAGCCAAATATGGAATAGACAAGATCTACTCCTTGCTCAACGAAATGGACTCAACACCCCATATTAAATGCCTAAGAGTGTACCTGACTAGGAAGTATCTTAAAACCTATGGATTGCTATGTCTCTGAAAGAGAATCAAGTGTGTGTACAGGGGCATAAACGCAGCAGTGAAAGGATTGGAGAGGTTCGGTGAGCAAATGAAGACCCTTTGAAGTCATATTGCATGGTACCCATTCCACGGGTCTCAACTCTCCAGGTTTAAGGTATTCTTCCTTCAGCTAAAACATGCATGTGGAACCCAGAGTATGATCAACCGTGTGATCGGGAGACGTGTTCCAATATGTGTCAGTTTTCGTCCCCTGGTACTCGGGTGCAACATTCCAGACGCTTTACTAACACTCTCCCGACTTGGAGAGTCAGTGCCTTTAACCTCCTGTTTGGCCCAGTTTGCAATTTCTGCGGAAGATGAACAGGAATAGGGAGAACCAATGACAGACTAGCTGGAGGTGTCTGGACGGGCAAATTTAACTCTCATTTCCCACCAGGAAGAGGAATTAACCAAAGGCTCAGCGTGCCGTGCCGGAACCAGATTAGGGCCTGAAGCAGTCCTGCGGTGATGCGGCCAGCTCACAAGAAAGCGAGTTGAAGAAAGGAGCTCAGGGGCACTGTAATTCACAAACCTGCAGAGTTATAAATGACAGCTATCGTCCAAAAATATACTGAAGTAAGGCTGCCAAGAGGACTTGAAAGCGGGGCAGAATTGCAGGAAACCGATTTCAGGAGGTAGACTGGAATTGCATTTAAAGCATAGGAAAAGAGGCAGAACGTCCACAATGATGCACTTGGCCAAAAAGGGCGTATGCGTTTTTTCCGGAATATATTCAGGAAAAAACGCATACGCCCTTTTTGGCCAACCAAGCAAGGTTGCAAAGGAAATCTGCACTACAGTGAAGTCTCACTTCCCCCCGGTCAAAAGGGCCATCTGAAAAAAGTGTAAAATCCAAAAAGGCAGGACAGGCCATGGAGAACTGGGAGCCTTGTTATGCTGATGGGCGGGATGTAAATTGCCAACAGCCACTCGGGAGAAGTGTATGGTGTTTCCTGAAACATCTAAAAAACAAAGCAACAGAGCCTAGGGCACTTCCACTTATGGTCCAATAGCTTAGGGAAATTAAAATCAAAAGACAGAGCCACCCCAAAGGTTGGGACGGCTCTGTTTACAAGAACCTGGTTTACGGTACAAGTTCAATATCGCAGAAAGTGAAAAATGGATAAAGAAGTTGTGGTACTTACGTACAATGCAATATCACTCAGCAATGAAATCTATGTCATCAGGCCCGTAGCAGCATAATGAGTGGATTCAGGTACGATGATTCTAACTGAAATAAGTCACACAGGAAAAGAAACATCATAAGATATCACTAATACACGGAATGTAAACTTGGCTACACAGGAACTGAATTACAAAACAGAACAGGGTCTCAAATTTAGAAAACCAACTTATGCTTGCTTAAGGGGAAAGGTGAGTTGGGGTGCTGCATAAAACCAGAGATTGAAATGAGCACAGATAAAGTTCCTTAAGCCAAATATGGAATAGACAAGAGCTACTCCTTGCTCAACGAAATGGACTCAACACCCCATATTAAATGCCTAAGAGTGTACCTGACTAGGAAGTATCTTAAAACCTATGGATTGCTATGTCTCTGAAAGAGAATCAAGTGTGTGTACAGGGGCATAAACGCAGCAGTGATAGGATTGGAGAGGTTCGGTGAGCAAATGAAGACCCTTTGAAGTCATATTGCATGGTACCCATTCCACGGGTCTCAACTCTCCAGGTTTAAGGTATTCTTCCTTCAGCTAAAACATGCATGTGGAACCCAGAGTATGATCAACCGTGTGATCGGGAGACGTGTTCCAATATGTGTCAGTTTTCGTCCCCTGGTACTCGGGTGCAACATTCCAGACGCTTTACTAACACTCTCCCGACTTGGAGAGTCAGTGCCTTTAACCTCCTGTTTGGCCCAGTTTGCAATTTCTGCGGAAGATGAACAGGAATAGGGAGAACCAATGAGAGACTAGCTGGAGGTGTCTGGACGGGCAAATTTAACTCTCATTTCCCACCAGGAAGAGGAATTAACCAAAGCCTCAGCGTGCCGTGCCAGAACCAGATTAGGGCCTGAAGCCATCCTGCGGTGTTGCGGCCAGCTCACGAGAAAGCGACTTGAAGAAAGGAGCTCAGGGGCACTGTAATTCACAAACCTGCAGAGTTATAAATGACAGCTATCGTCCAAAAATATACTGAAGTAAGGCTGCCAAGAGGACTTGAAAGCGGGGCAGAATTGCAGGAAACCGATTTCAGGAGGTACACTGGAATTGCATTTAAAGCATAGGAAAAGAGGCAGAACGTCCACAATGATGCACTTGGCCAAAAAGGGCGTATGCGTTTTTTCCTGAATATATTCAGGAAAAAACGCATACGCCCTTTTTGGCCAACCAAGCAAGCTTGCAAAGGAAATCTGCACTACAATGAAGTCTCACTTCCCCCCGGTCAAAAGGGCCATCTGAAAAAAGTGTAAAATCCAGAAAGGCAGGACAGGCCATGGAGAACTGGGAGCCTTGTTATGCTGATGGGCGGGATGTAAATTGCCAACAGCCACTCGGGAGAAGTGTATGGTGTTTCCTGAAACATCTAAAAAACAAAGCAACAGAGCCTAGGGCACTTCCACTTATGGTCCTATAGCTTAGGGAAATTAAAATCAAAAAGACACAGCCACCCCAAAGGTTGGGACGGCTCTGTTTACAAGAACCTGGTTTACGGTACAAGTTCAATATCGCAGAAAGTGAAAAATGGATAAAGAAGTTGTGGTACTTACGTACAATGCAGTATCACTCAGCAATGAAATCTATGTCATCAGGCCCGTAGCAGCATAATGAGTGGATTCAGGTATGATGATTCTAACTGAAATAAGTCACACAGGAAAAGAAACATCATAAGATATCACTAATACACGGAATGTAAACTTGGCTACATAGGAACTGAATTACAAAACAGAACAGGGTCTCCAATTTAGAAAACCAACTTATGCTTGCTTAAGGGGAAAGGTGAGTTGGGGTGCTGCATAAAACCAGAGATTGAAATGAGCACAGATAAAGTTCCTTAAGCCAAATATGGAATAGACAAGAGCTACTCCTTGCTCAACGAAATGGACTCAACACCCCATATTAAACACCTAAGAATGTACCTGACTAGGAAGTATCTTAAAACCTATGGATTGCTATGTCTCCGAAAGAGAATCAAGCGTGTGTACAGGGGCATAAACGCAGCAGTGATAGGACTGGAGAGGTTCGGTGAGCAAATGAAGACCCTTTGAAGTCATATTGCATGGTACCCATTCCACGGGTCTCAACTCTCCAGGTTTAAGGTATTCTTCCTTCAGCTAAAACATGCATGTGGAACCCAGAGTATGATCAACCGTGTGATCGGGAGACGTGTTCCAATATGTGTCAGTTTTCGTCCCCTGGTACTCGGGTGCAACATTCCAGACGCTTTACTAACACTCTCCCGACTTGGAGAGTCAGTGCCTTTAACCTCCTGTTTGGCCCAGTTTGCAATTTCTGCGGAAGATGAACAGGAATAGGGAGAACCAATGACAGACTAGCTGGAGGTGTCTGGACGGGCAAATTTAACTCTCATTTCCCACCAGGAAGAGGAATTAACCAAAGGCTCAGCGTGCCGTGCCGGAACCAGATTAGGGCCTGAAGCCATCCTGCGGTGTTGCGGCCAGCTCACGAGAAAGCGAGTTGAAGAAAGGAGCTCAGGGGCACTGTAATTCACAAACCTGCAGAGTTATAAATGACAGCTATCGTCCAAAAATATACTGAAGTAAGGCTGCCAAGAGGACTTGAAAGCGGGGCAGAATTGCAGGAAACCGATTTCAGGAGGTAGACTGGAATTGCATTTAAAGCATAGGAAAAGAGGCAGAACGTCCACAATGATGCACTTGGCCAAAAAGGGCGTATGCGTTTTTTCCTGAATATATTCAGGAAAAAACGCATACGCCCTTTTTGGCCAACCAAGCAAGCTTGCAAAGGAAATCTGCACTACAATGAAGTCTCACTTCCCCCCGGTCAAAAGGGCCATCTGAAAAAAGTGTAAAATCCAGAAAGGCAGGACAGGCCATGGAGAACTGGGAGCCTTGTTATGCTGATGGGCGGGATGTAAATTGCCAACAGCCACTCGGGAGAAGTGTATGGTGTTTCCTGAAACATCTAAAAAACAAAGCAACAGAGCCTAGGGCACTTCCACTTATGGTCCTATAGCTTAGGGAAATTAAAATCAAAAAGACACAGCCACCCCAAAGGTTGGGACGGCTCTGTTTACAAGAACCTGGTTTACGGTACAAGTTCAATATCGCAGAAAGTGAAAAATGGATAAAGAAGTTGTGGTACTTACGTACAATGCAGTATCACTCAGCAATGAAATCTATGTCATGAGGCCCGTAGCAGCATAATGAGTGGATTCAGGTATGATGATTCTAACTGAAATAAGTCACACAGGAAAAGAAACATCATAAGATATCACTAATACACGGAATGTAAACTTGGCTACATAGGAACTGAATTACAAAACAGAACAGGGTCTCCAATTTAGAAAACCAACTTATGCTTGCTTAAGGGGAAAGGTGAGTTGGGGTGCTGCATAAAACCAGAGATTAAAATGAGCACAGATAAAGTTCCTTAAGCCAAATATGGAATAGACAAGAGCTACTCCTTGCTCAACGAAATGGATTCAACACCCCATATTAAACACCTAAGAATGTACCTGACTAGGAAGTATCTTAAAACCTATGGATTGCTATGTCTCCGAAAGAGAATCAAGCGTGTGTACAGGGGCATAAACGCAGCAGTGATAGGACTGGAGAGGTTCGGTGAGCAAATGAAGACCCTTTGAAGTCATATTGCATGGTACCCATTCCACGGGTCTCAACTCTCCAGGTTTAAGGTATTCTTCCTTCAGCTAAAACATGCATGTGGAACCCAGAGTATGATCAACCGTGTGATCGGGAGACGTGTTCCAATATGTGTCAGTTTTCGTCCCCTGGTACTCGGGTGCAACATTCCAGACGCTTTACTAACACTCTCCCGACTTGGAGAGTCAGTGCCTTTAACCTCCTGTTTGGCCCAGTTTGCAATTTCTGCGGAAGATGAACAGGAATTGGGAGAACCAATGACAGACTAGCTGGAGGTGTCTGGACGGGCAAATTTAACTCTCATTTCCCACCAGGAAGAGGAATTAACCAAAGGCTCAGCGTGCCGTGCCAGAACCAGATTAGGGCCTGAAGCCATCCTGCGGTGTTGTGGCCAGCTCACGAGAAAGCGACTTGAAGAAAGGAGCTCAGGGGCACTGTAATTCACAAACCTGCAGAGTTATAAATGACAGCTATCGTCCAAAAATATACTGAAGTAAGGCTGCCAAGAGGACTTGAAAGCGGGGCAGAATTGCAGGAAACCGATTTCAGGAGGTAGACTGGAATTGCATTGAAAGCATAGGAAAAGAGGCAGAACGTCCACAATGATGCACTTGGCCAAATAGGGCGTATGCGTTTTTTCCTGAATAGATTCAGGAAAAAACGCATACGCCCTTTTTGGCCAACCAAGCAAGCTTGCAAAGGAAATCTGCACTACAATGAAGTCTCACTTCCCCCCGGTCAAAAGGGCCATCTGAAAAAAGTGTAAACTCCAGAAAGGCAGGACAGGCCATGGAGAACTGGGAGCCTTGTTATGCTGATGGGCGGGATGTAAATTGCCAACAGCCACTCGGGAGAAGTGTATGGTGTTTCCTGAAACATCTAAAAACAAAGCAACAGAGCCTAGGGCACTTCCACTTATGGTCCTATAGCTTAGGGAAATTAAAATCAAAAGACACAGCCACCCCAAAGGTTGGGACGGCTCTGTTTACAAGAACCTGGTTTACGGTACAAGTTCAATATCGCAGAAAGTGAAAAATGGATAAAGAAGTTGTGGTACTTACGTACAATGCAATATCACTCAGCAATGAAATCTATGTCATCAGGCCCGTAGCAGCATAATGAGTGGATTCAGGTATGATGATTCTAACTGAAATAAGTCACACAGGAAAAGAAACATCATAAGATATCACTAATACACGGAATGTAAACTTGGCTACATAGGAACTGAATTACAAAACAGAACAGGGTCTCAAATTTAGAAAACCAACTTATGCTTGCTTAAGGGGAAAGGTGAGTTGGGGTGCTGCATAAAACCAGAGATTGAAATGAGCACAGATAAAGTTCCTTAAGCCAAATATGGAATAGACAAGAGCTACTCCTTGCTCAACGAAATGGACTCAACACCCCATATTAAATGCCTAAGAATGTACCTGACTAGGAAGTATCTTAAAACCTATGGATTGCTATGTCTCCGAAAGAGAATCAAGCGTGTGTGCAGGGGCATAAAGGCAGCAGTGATAGGATTGGAGAGGTTCGGTGAGCAAATGAAGACCCTTTGAAGTCATATTGCATGGTACCCATTCAACGGGTCTCAACTCTCCAGGTTTAAGGTATTCTTCCTTCAGCTAAAACATGCATGTGGAACCCAGAGTATGATCAACCGTGTGATCGGGAGACGTGTTCCAATATGTGTCAGTTTTCATCCCCTGGTACTCGGGTGCAACATTCCAGATGCTTTACTAACACTCTCCCGACTTGGAGAGTCAGTGCCTTTAACCTCCTGTTTGGCCCAGTTTGCAATTTCTGCGGAAGATGAACAGGAATAGGGAGAACCAATGACAGACCAGATGGAGGTGTCTGGATGGGCAAATTTAACTCTCATTTCGCACCAGGAAGAGGAATTAACCAAAGGCTCAGCGTGCCGTGCCGGAACCAGATTAGGGCCTGAAGCAATCCTGTGGTGTTGCGGCCAGCTCACGAGAAAGCGACTTGAAGAAAGGAGCTCAGGGGCACTGTAATTCACAAACCTGCAGATTTATAAATGACAGCTATCGTCCAAAAATATACTGAAGTAAGGCTGCCAAGAGGACTTGAAAGCGGGGCAGAATTGCAGGAAACCGATTTCAGGAGGTAGACTGGAATTGCATTTAAAGCATAGGAAAAGAGGCAGAACGTCCACAATGATGCACTTGGCCAAAAAGGGCGTATGCGTTTTTTCCTGAATATATTCAGGAAAAAACGCATACGCCCTTTTTGGCCAACCAAGCAAGCTTGCAAAGGATATCTGCACTACAATGAAATCTCACTTCCCCCCGGTGAAAAGGGCCATCTGAAAAAAGTGTAAAATCCAGAAAGGCAGGACAGGCCATGGAGAACTGGGAGCCTTGTTATGCTGATGGGCGGGATGTAAATTGCCAACAGCCACTCGGGAGAAGTGTATGGTGTTTCCTGAAACATCTAAAAAACAAAGCAACAGAGCCTAGGGCACTTCCACTTATGGTTCTATAGCTTAGGGAAATTAAAATCAAAAAGACACAGCCACCCGAAAGGTTGGGACGGCTCTGTTTACAAGAACCTGGTTTACGGTACAAGTTCAATATCGCAGAAAGTGAAAAATGGATAAAGAAGTTGTGGTACTTACGTACAATGCAGTATCACTCAGCAATGAAATCTATGTCATCAGGCCTGTAGCAGCATAATGAGTGGATTCAGGTATGATGATTCTAACTGAAATAAGTCACACAGAAAAGGAAACATCATAAGATATCACTAATACACGGAATGTAAACTTGGCTACACAGGAACTGAATTACAAAACAGAAGAGGTTCTCAAATTTAGAAAACAAACTTATGCTTGCTTAAGGGGAAAGATGAGTTGGGGTGCTGCATAAAACCAGAGATTGAAATGAGCACAGATAAAGTTCCTTAAGCCAAATATGGAATAGACAAGAGCTACTCGTTGCTCAACGAAATGGATTCAACACCCCATATTAAACACCTAAGAATGTACCTGACTAGGAAGTATCTTAAAACCTATGGATTGCTATGTCTCCAAAAGAGAATCAAGCGTGTGTGCAGGGGCATAAACGCAGCAGTGATAGGATTGGAGAGGTTCGGTGAGCAAATGAAGACCCTTTGAAGTCATATTGCATGGTACCCATTCCACGGGTCTCAACTCTCCAGGTTTAAGGTATTCTTCCTTCAGCTAAAACATGCATGTGGAACCCAGAGTATGATCAACCGTGTGATCGGGAGACGTGTTCCAATATGTGTCAGTTTTCGTCCCCTGGTACTCGGGTGCAACATTCCAGACGCTTTACTAACACTCTCCCGACTTGGAGAGTCAGTGCCTTTAACCTCCTGTTTGGCCCAGTTTGCAATTTCTGCGGAAGATGAACAGGAATAGGGAGAACCAATGACAGACCAGATGGAGGTGTCTGGATGGGCAAATTTAACTCTCATTTCGCACCAGGAAGAGGAATTAACCAAAGGCTCAGCGTGCCGTGCCGGAACCAGATTAGGGCCTGAAGCCATCCTGCGGTGTTGCGGCCAGCTCACGAGAAAGCGAGTTGAAGAAAGGAGCTCAGGGGCACTGTAATTCACAAACCTGCAGAGTTATAAATGACAGCTATCGTCCAAAAATGTACTGAAGTAAAGCTGCCAAGAGGACTTGAAAGCGGGGCAGAATTGCAGGAAACCGATTTCAGGAGGTAGACTGGAATTGCATTTAAAGCACAGGAAAAGAGGCAGAACATCCACAATGATGCACTTGGCCAAAAAGGGCGTATGCGTTTTTTCCTGAATATATTCAGGAAAAAACGCATACGCCCTTTTTGGCCAACCAAGCAAGCTTGCAAAGGAAATCTGCACTACAATGAAGTCTCACTTCCCCCCGGTCAAAAGGACCATCTGAAAAAAGTGTAAAATCCAGAAAGGCAGGACAGGCCATGGAGAACTGGGAGCCTTGTTATGCTGATGGGCGGGATGTAAATTGCCAACAGCCACTCGGGAGAAGTGTATGGTGTTTCCTGAAACATCTAAAAAACAAAGCAACAGAGCCTAGGGCACTTCCACTTATGGTCCTATAGCTTAGGGAAATTAAAATCAAAAGACACAGCCACCCCAAAGGTTGGCACGGCTCTGTTTACAAGAACCTGGTTTACGGTACAAGTTCAATATCGCAGAGAGTGAAAAATGGATAAAGAAGTTGTGGTACTTACGTACAATGCAATATCACTCAGCAATGAAATCTATGTCATCAGGCCCGTAGCAGCATAATGAGTGGATTCAGGTACGATGATTCTAACTGAAATAAGTCACACAGAAAAAGAAACATCATAAGATATCACTAATACACGGAATGTAAACTTGGCTACACAGGAACTGAATTACAAAACAGAACAGGGTCTCAAATTTAGAAACCCAACTTATGCTTGCTTAAGGGGAAAGGTGAGTTGGGGTGCTGCATAAAACCAGAGATTGAAATGAGCACAGATAAAGTTCCTTAAGCCAAATATGGAATAGACAAGAGCTACTCCTTGCTCAACGAAATGGACTCAACACCCCATATTAAATGCCTAAGAGTGTACCTGACTAGGAAGTATCTTAAAACCTATGGATTGCTATGTCTCCGAAAGAGAATCAAGCGTGTGTACAGGGGCATAAACGCAGCAGTGATAGGATTGGAGAAGTTCGGTGAGCAAATGAAGGCCCTTTGAAGTCATATTGCATGGTACCCATTCCACGGGTCTCAACTCTCCAGGTTTAAGGTATTCTTCCTTCAGCTAAAACATGCATGTGGAACCCAGAGTATGATCAACCGTGTGATCGGGAGACGTGTTCCAATATGTGTCAGTTTTCGTCCCCTGGTACTCGGGTGCAACATTCCAGACGCTTTACTAACACTCTCCCGACTTGGAGAGTCAGTGCCTTTAACCTCCTGTTTGGCCCAGTTTGCAATTTCTGCGGAAGATGAACAGGAATAGGGAGAACCAATGAGAGACTAGCTGGAGGTGTCTGGACGGGCAAATTTAACTCTCATTTCCCACCAGGAAGAGGAATTAACCAAAGGCTCAGCGTGCCGTGCCAGAACCAGATTAGGGCCTGAAGCCATCCTGCGGTGTTGTGGCCAGCTCACGAGAAAGCGACTTGAAGAAAGGAGCTCAGGGGCACTGTAATTCACAAACCTGCAGAGTTATAAATGACAGCTATCGTCCAAAAATATACTGAAGTAAGGCTGCCAAGAGGACTTGAAAGCGGGGCAGAATTGCAGGAAACCGATTTCAGGAGGTAGACTGGAATTGCATTGAAAGCATAGGAAAAGAGGCAGAACGTCCACAATGATGCACTTGGCCAAAAAGGGCGTATGCGTTTTTTCCTGAATATATTCAGGAAAAAACGCATACGCCCTTTTTGGCCAACCAAGCAAGCTTGCAAAGGAAATCTGCACTACAGTGAAGTCTCACTTCCCCCCAGTCAAAAGGGCCATCTGAAAAAAGTGTAAAATCCAGAAAGGCAGGACAGGCCATGGAGAACTGGGAGCCTTGTTATGCTGATGGGCGGGATGTAAATTGCCAACAGCCACTCGGGAGAAGTGTATGGTGTTTCCTGAAACATCTAAAAACAAAGCAACAGAGCCTAGGGCACTTCCACTTATGGTCCTATAGCTTAGGGAAATTAAAATCAAAAGACACAGCCACCCCAAAGGTTGGGACGGCTCTGTTTACAAGAACCTGGTTTACGGTACAAGTTCAATATCGCAGAAAGTGAAAAATGGATAAAGAAGTTGTGGTACTTACGTACAATGCAATATCACTCAGCAATGAAATCTATGTCATCAGGCCCGTAGCAGCATAATGAGTGGATTCAGGTATGATGATTCTAACTGAAATAAGTCACACAGGAAAAGAAACATCATAAGATATCACTAATACACGGAATGTAAACTTGGCTACATAGGAACTGAATTACAAAACAGAACAGGGTCTCAAATTTAGAAAACCAACTTATGCTTGCTTAAGGGGAAAGGTGAGTTGGGGTGCTGCATAAAACCAGAGATTGAAATGAGCACAGATAAAGTTCCTTAAGCCAAATATGGAATAGACAAGAGCTACTCCTTGCTCAACGAAATGGACTCAACACCCCATATTAAATGCCTAAGAATGTACCTGACTAGGAAGTATCTTAAAACCTATGGATTGCTATGTCTCCGAAAGAGAATCAAGCGTGTGTGCAGGGGCATAAAGGCAGCAGTGATAGGATTGGAGAGGTTCGGTGAGCAAATGAAGACCCTTTGAAGTCATATTGCATGGTACCCATTCAACGGGTCTCAACTCTCCAGGTTTAAGGTATTCTTCCTTCAGCTAAAACATGCATGTGGAACCCAGAGTATGATCAACCGTGTGATCGGGAGACGTGTTCCAATATGTGTCAGTTTTCATCCCCTGGTACTCGGGTGCAACATTCCAGATGCTTTACTAACACTCTCCCGACTTGGAGAGTCAGTGCCTTTAACCTCCTGTTTGGCCCAGTTTGCAATTTCTGCGGAAGATGAACAGGAATAGGGAGAACCAATGACAGACCAGATGGAGGTGTCTGGATGGGCAAATTTAACTCTCATTTCGCACCAGGAAGAGGAATTAACCAAAGGCTCAGCGTGCCGTGCCGGAACCAGATTAGGGCCTGAAGCAATCCTGTGGTGTTGCGGCCAGCTCACGAGAAAGCGACTTGAAGAAAGGAGCTCAGGGGCACTGTAATTCACAAACCTGCAGAGTTATAAATGACAGCTATCGTCCAAAAATATACTGAAGTAAGGCTGCCAAGAGGACTTGAAAGCGGGGCAGAATTGCAGGAAACCGATTTCAGGAGGTAGACTGGAATTGCATTTAAAGCATAGGAAAAGAGGCAGAACGTCCACAATGATGCACTTGGCCAAAAAGGGCGTATGCGTTTTTTCCTGAATATATTCAGGAAAAAACGCATACGCCCTTTTTGGCCAACCAAGCAAGCTTGCAAAGGATATCTGCACTACAATGAAATCTCACTTCCCCCCGGTGAAAAGGGCCATCTGAAAAAAGTGTAAAATCCAGAAAGGCAGGACAGGCCATGGAGAACTGGGAGCCTTGTTATGCTGATGGGCGGGATGTAAATTGCCAACAGCCACTCGGGAGAAGTGTATGGTGTTTCCTGAAACATCTAAAAAACAAAGCAACAGAGCCTAGGGAACTTCCACTTATGGTCCTATAGCTTAGGGAAATTAAAATCAAAAAGACACAGCCACCCGAAAGGTTGGGACGGCTCTGTTTACAAGAACCTGGTTTACGGTACAAGTTCAATATCGCAGAAAGTGAAAAATGGATAAAGAAGTTGTGGTACTTACGTACAATGCAGTATCACTCAGCAATGAAATCTATGTCATCAGGCCTGTAGCAGCATAATGAGTGGATTCAGGTATGATGATTCTAACTGAAATAAGTCACACAGAAAAGGAAACATCATAAGATATCACTAATACACGGAATGTAAACTTGGCTACACAGGAACTGAATTACAAAACAGAAGAGGTTCTCAAATTTAGAAAACAAACTTATGCTTGCTTAAGGGGAAAGATGAGTTGGGGTGCTGCATAAAACCAGAGATTGAAATGAGCACAGATAAAGTTCCTTAAGCCAAATATGGAATAGACAAGAGCTACTCGTTGCTCAACGAAATGGATTCAACACCCCATATTAAACACCTAAGAATGTACCTGACTAGGAAGTATCTTAAAACCTATGGATTGCTATGTCTCCAAAAGAGAATCAAGCGTGTGTGCAGGGGCATAAACGCAGCAGTGATAGGATTGGAGAGGTTCGGTGAGCAAATGAAGACCCTTTGAAGTCATATTGCATGGTACCCATTCCACGGGTCTCAACTCTCCAGGTTTAAGGTATTCTTCCTTCAGCTAAAACATGCATGTGGAACCCAGAGTATGATCAACCGTGTGATCGGGAGACGTGTTCCAATATGTGTCAGTTTTCGTCCCCTGGTACTCGGGTGCAACATTCCAGACGCTTTACTAACACTCTCCCGACTTGGAGAGTCAGTGCCTTTAACCTCCTGTTTGGCCCAGTTTGCAATTTCTGCGGAAGATGAACAGGAATAGGGAGAACCAATGACAGACCAGATGGAGGTGTCTGGATGGGCAAATTTAACTCTCATTTCGCACCAGGAAGAGGAATTAACCAAAGGCTCAGCGTGCCGTGCCGGAACCAGATTAGGGCCTGAAGCCATCCTGCGGTGTTGCGGCCAGCTCACGAGAAAGCGAGTTGAAGAAAGGAGCTCAGGGGCACTGTAATTCACAAACCTGCAGAGTTATAAATGACAGCTATCGTCCAAAAATGTACTGAAGTAAAGCTGCCAAGAGGACTTGAAAGCGGGGCAGAATTGCAGGAAACCGATTTCAGGAGGTAGCCTGGAATTGCATTTAAAGCACAGGAAAAGAGGCAGAACATCCACAATGATGCACTTGGCCAAAAAGGGCGTATGCGTTTTTTCCTGAATATATTCAGGAAAAAACGCATACGCCCTTTTTGGCCAACCAAGCAAGCTTGCAAAGGAAATCTGCACTACAATGAAGTCTCACTTCCCCCCGGTCAAAAGGACCATCTGAAAAAAGTGTAAAATCCAGAAAGGCAGGACAGGCCATGGAGAACTGGGAGCCTTGTTATGCTGATGGGCGGGATGTAAATTGCCAACAGCCACTCGGGAGAAGTGTATGGTGTTTCCTGAAACATCTAAAAAACAAAGCAACAGAGCCTAGGGCACTTCCACTTATGGTCCTATAGCTTAGGGAAATTAAAATCAAAAGACACAGCCACCCCAAAGGTTGGCACGGCTCTGTTTACAAGAACCTGGTTTACGGTACAAGTTCAATATCGCAGAGAGTGAAAAATGGATAAAGAAGTTGTGGTACTTACGTACAATGCAATATCACTCAGCAATGAAATCTATGTCATCAGGCCCGTAGCAGCATAATGAGTGGATTCAGGTACGATGATTCTAACTGAAATAAGTCACACAGAAAAAGAAACATCATAAGATATCACTAATACACGGAATGTAAACTTGGCTACACAGGAACTGAATTACAAAACAGAACAGGGTCTCAAATTTAGAAACCCAACTTATGCTTGCTTAAGGGGAAAGGTGAGTTGGGGTGCTGCATAAAACCAGAGATTGAAATGAGCACAGATAAAGTTCCTTAAGCCAAATATGGAATAGACAAGAGCTACTCCTTGCTCAACGAAATGGACTCAACACCCCATATTAAATGCCTAAGAGTGTACCTGACTAGGAAGTATCTTAAAACCTATGGATTGCTATGTCTCCGAAAGAGAATCAAGCGTGTGTACAGGGGCATAAACGCAGCAGTGATAGGATTGGAGAAGTTCGGTGAGCAAATGAAGGCCCTTTGAAGTCATATTGCATGGTACCCATTCCACGGGTCTCAACTCTCCAGGTTTAAGGTATTCTTCCTTCAGCTAAAACATGCATGTGGAACCCAGAGTATGATCAACCGTGTGATCGGGAGACGTGTTCCAATATGTGTCAGTTTTCGTCCCCTGGTACTCGGGTGCAACATTCCAGACGCTTTACTAACACTCTCCCGACTTGGAGAGTCAGTGCCTTTAACCTCCTGTTTGGCCCAGTTTGCAATTTCTGCGGAAGATGAACAGGAATAGGGAGAACCAATGAGAGACTAGCTGGAGGTGTCTGGACGGGCAAATTTAACTCTCATTTCCCACCAGGAAGAGGAATTAACCAAAGGCTCAGCGTGCCGTGCCAGAACCAGATTAGGGCCTGAAGCCATCCTGCGGTGTTGTGGCCAGCTCACGAGAAAGCGACTTGAAGAAAGGAGCTCAGGGGCACTGTAATTCACAAACCTGCAGAGTTATAAATGACAGCTATCGTCCAAAAATATACTGAAGTAAGGCTGCCAAGAGGACTTGAAAGCGGGGCAGAATTGCAGGAAACCGATTTCAGGAGGTAGACTGGAATTGCATTGAAAGCATAGGAAAAGAGGCAGAACGTCCACAATGATGCACTTGGCCAAAAAGGGCGTATGCCTTTTTTCCTGAATATATTCAGGAAAAAAGGCATACGCCCTTTTTGGCCAACCAAGCAAGCTTGCAAAGGAAATCTTCACTACAATGAAGTCTCACTTCCCCCTGGTCAAAAGGGCCATCTGAAAAAAGTGTAAAATCCAGAAAGACAGGACAGGCCATGGAGAACTGGGAGCCTTGTTATGCTGATGGGCGGGATGTAAATTGCCAACAGCCACTCGGGAGAAGTGTATGGTGTTTCCTGAAACATCTAAAAAACTAAGCAACAGAGCCTAGGGCACTTCCACTTATGGTCCTATAGCTTAGGGAAATTAAAATCAAAAAGACACAGCCACCCCAAAGGTTGGGACGGCTCTGTTTACAAGAACCTGGTTTACGGTACAAGTTCAATATCGCAGAGAGTGAAAAATGGATAAAGAAGTTGTGGTACTTACGTACAATGCAATATCACTCAGCAATGAAATCTATGTCATCAGGCCCGTAGCAGCATAATGAGTGGATTCAGGTACGATGATTCTAACTGAAATAAGTCACACAGAAAAAGAAACATCATAAGATATCACTAATACACGGAATGTAAACTTGGCTACACAGGAACTGAATTACAAAACAGAACAGGGTCTCAAATTTAGAAACCCAACTTATGCTTGCTTAAGGGGAAAGGTGAGTTGGGGTGCTGCATAAAACCAGAGATTGAAATGAGCACAGATAAAGTTCCTTAAGCCAAATATGGAATAGACAAGAGCTACTCCTTGCTCAACGAAATGGACTCAACACCCCATATTAAATGCCTAAGAGTGTACCTGACTAGGAAGTATCTTAAAACCTATGGATTGCTATGTCTCCGAAAGAGAATCAAGCATGTGTACAGGGGCATAAACGCAGCAGTGATAGGATTGGAGAAGTTCGGTGAGCAAATGAAGGCCCTTTGAAGTCATATTGCATGGTACCCATTCCACGGGTCTCAACTCTCCAGGTTTAAGGTATTCTTCCTTCAGCTAAAACATGCATGTGGAACCCAGAGTATGATCAACCGTGTGATCGGGAGACGTGTTCCAATATGTGTCAGTTTTCGTCCCCTGGTACTCGGGTGCAACATTCCAGACGCTTTACTAACACTCTCCCGACTTGGAGAGTCAGTGCCTTTAACCTCCTGTTTGGCCCAGTTTGCAATTTCTGCGGAAGATGAACAGGAATAGGGAGAACCAATGAGAGACTAGCTGGAGGTGTCTGGACGGGCAAATTTAACTCTCATTTCCCACCAGGAAGAGGAATTAACCAAAGGCTCAGCGTGCCGTGCCAGAACCAGATTAGGGCCTGAAGCAATCCTGCGGTGTTGTGGCCAGCTCACGAGAAAGCGAGTTGAAGAAAGGAGCTCAGGGGCACTGTAATTCACAAACCTGCAGAGTTATAAATGACAGCTATCGTCCAAAAATATACTGAAGTAAGGCTGCCAAGAGGACTTGAAAGCGGGGCAGAATTGCAGGAAACCGATTTCAGGAGGTAGACTGGAATTGCATTGAAAGCATAGGAAAAGAGGCAGAACGTCCACAATGATGCACTTGGCCAAAAAGGGCGTATGCGTTTTTTCCTGAATATATTCAGGAAAAAACGCATACGCCCTTTTTGGCCAACCAAGCAAGCTTGCAAAGGAAATCTGCACTACAGTGAAGTCTCACTTCCCCCCGGTCAAAAGGGCCATCTGAAAAAAGTGTAAAATCCAGAAAGGCAGGACAGGCCATGGAGAACTGGGAGCCTTGTTATGCTGATGGGCGGGATGTAAATTGGCAACAGCCACTCGGGAGAAGTGTATGGTGTTTCCTGAAACATCTAAAAAACAAAGCAACAGAGCCTAGGGCACTTCCACTTATGGTCCTATAGCTTAGGGAAATTAAAATCAAAAGACACAGCCACCCCAAAGGTTGGGACGGCTCTGTTTACAAGAACCTGGTTTACGGTACAAGTTCAATATCGCAGAAAGTGAAAAATGGATAAAGAAGTTGTGGTACTTACGTACAATGCAATATCACTCAGCAAGGAAATCTATGTCATCAGGCCCGTAGCAGCATAATGAGTGGATTCAGGTATGATGATTCTAACTGAAATAAGTCACACAGGAAAAGAAACATCATAAGATATCACTAATACACGGAATGTAAACTTGGCTACATAGGAACTGAATTCCAAAACAGAAGAGGGTCTCAAATTTAGAAACCCAACTTATGCTTGCTTAAGGGGAAAGGTGAGTTGGGGTGCTGCATAAAACCAGAGATTGAAATGAGCACAGATAAAGTTCCTTAAGCCAAATATGGAATAGACAAGAGCTACTCCTTGCTCAACGAAATGGATTCAACACCCCATATTAAACACCTAAGAATGTACCTGACTAGGAAGTATCTTAAAACCTATGGATTGCTATGTCTCCGAAAGAGAATCAAGCGTGTGTACAGGGGCATAAACGCAGCAGTGATAGGATTGGAGAAGTTTGGTGAGCAAATGAAGGCCCTTTGAAGTCATATTGCATGGTACCCATTCCACGGGTCTCAACTCTCCAGGTTTAAGGTATTCTTCCTTCAGCTAAAACATGCATGTGGAACCCAGAGTATGATCAACCGTGTGATCGGGAGACGTGTTCCAATATGTGTCAGTTTTCGTCCCCTGGTACTCGGGTGCAACATTCCAGACGCTTTACTAACACTCTCCCAACTTGGAGAGTCAGTGCCTTTAACCTCCTGTTTGGCCCAGTTTGCAATTTCTGCGGAAGATGAACAGGAATAGGCAGAACCAATGACAGACTAGCTGGAGGTGTCTGGACGGGCAAATTTAACTCTCATTTCGCACCAGGAAGAGGAATTAACCAAAGGCTCAGCGTGCCGTGCCGGAACCAGATTAGGGCCTGAAGCCATCCTGCGGTGTTGTGGCCAGCTCACGAGAAAGCGACTTGAAGAAAGGAGCTCAGGGGCACTGTAATTCACAAACCTGCAGAGTTATAAATGACAGCTATCGTCCAAAAATATACTGAAGTAAGGCTGCCAAGAGGACTTGAAAGCGGGGCAGAATTGCAGGAAACCGATTTCAGGAGGTAGACTGGAATTGCATTGAAAGCATAGGAAAAGAGGCAGAACGTCCACAATGATGCACTTGGCCAAAAAGGGCGTATGCGTTTTTTCCTGAATATATTCAGGAAAAAATGCATACGCCCTTTTTGGCCAACCAAGCAAGCTTGCAAAGGAAATCTGCACTACAATGAAGTCTCACTTCCCCCCGGTCAAAAGGGCCATCTGAAAAAAGTGTAAAATCCAGAAAGGCAGGACAGGCCATGGAGAACTGGGAGCCTTGTTATGCTGATGGGCGGGATGTCAATTGCCAACAGCCACTCGGGAGAAGTGTATGGTGTTTCCTGAAACATCTAAAAAACAAAGCAACAGAGCCTAGGGCACTTCCACTTATGGTCCTATAGCTTAGGGAAATTAAAATCAAAAAGACACAGCCACCCCAAAGGTTGGGACGGCTCTGTTTACAAGAACCTGGTTTACGGTACAAGTTCAATATCGCAGAAAGTGAAAAATGGATAAAGAAGTTGTGGTACTTACGTACAATGCAGTATCACTCAGCAATGAAATCTATGTCATCAGGCCCGTAGCAGCATAATGAGTGGATTCAGGTATGATGATTCTAACTGAAATAAGTCACACAGAAAAAGAAACATCATAAGATATCACTAATACACGGAATGTAAACTTGGCTACACAGGAACTGAATTACAAAACAGAACAGGTTCTCAAATTTAGAAAACCAACTTATGCTTGCTTAAGGGCAAAGGTGAGTTGGGGTGCTGCATAAAACCAGAGATTGAAATGAGCACAGATAAAGTTCCTTAAGCCAAATATGGAATAGACAAGAGCTACTCCTTGCTCAACGAAATGGATTCAACACCCCATATTAAACACCTAAGAATGTACCTGACTAGGAAGTATCTTAAAACCTATGGATTGCTATGTCTCTGAAAGAGAATCAAGCGTGTGTGCAGGGGCATAATTGCAGCAGTGATAGGTTTGGAGAGGTTCAGTGAGCAAATGAAGACCCTTTGAAGTCATATTGCATGGTACCCATTCCATGGGTCTCAACTCTCCAGGTTTAAGGTATTCTTCCCTCAGCTAAAACATGCATGTGGAACCCAGAGTATGATCAACCGTGTGATTGGGAGACGTGTTCCTATATGTGTCAGTTTTCGTCCCCTGGTACTCGGGTGCAACATTCCAGACGCTTTACTAACACTCTCCCGACTTGGAGAGTCAGTGCCTTTAACCTCCTGTTTGGCCCAGTTTGCAATTTCTGCGGAAGATGAACAGGAATAGGGAGAACCAATGACAGACTAGCTGGAGGTGTCTGGACGGGCATATTTAACTCTCATTTCCCACCAGGAAGAGGAATTAACCAAAGGCTCAGCGTGCCGTGCCGGAACCAGATTAGGGCCTGAAGCCATCCTGCGGTGTTGCGGCCAGCTCACAAGAAAGCGACTAGTAGAAAGGAGCTCAGGGGCACTGTAATTCACAAACCTGCAGAGTTATAAATGACAGCTATCGTCCAAAAATATACTGAAGTAAGGCTGCCAAGAGGACTTGAAAGCGGGGCAGAATTGCAGGAAACCGATTTCAGGAGGTAGACTGGAATTGCATTGAAAGCATAGGAAAAGAGGCAGAACGTCCACAATGATGCACTTGGCCAAAAAGGGCGTATGCCTTTTTTCCTGAATATATTCAGGAAAAAAGGCATACGCCCTTTTTGGCCAACCAAGCAAGCTTGCAAAGGAAATCTTCACTACAATGAAGTCTCACTTCCCCCTGGTCAAAAGGGCCATCTGAAAAAAGTGTAAAATCCAGAAAGACAGGACAGGCCATGGAGAACTGGGAGCCTTGTTATGCTGATGGGCGGGATGTAAATTGCCAACAGCCACTCGGGAGAAGTGTATGGTGTTTCCTGAAACATCTAAAAAACTAAGCAACAGAGCCTAGGGCACTTCCACTTATGGTCCTATAGCTTAGGGAAATTAAAATCAAAAAGACACAGCCACCCCAAAGGTTGGGACGGCTCTGTTTACAAGAACCTGGTTTACGGTACAAGTTCAATATCGCAGAGAGTGAAAAATGGATAAAGAAGTTGTGGTACTTACGTACAATGCAATATCACTCAGCAATGAAATCTATGTCATCAGGCCCGTAGCAGCATAATGAGTGGATTCAGGTACGATGATTCTAACTGAAATAAGTCACACAGAAAAAGAAACATCATAAGATATCACTAATACACGGAATGTAAACTTGGCTACACAGGAACTGAATTACAAAACAGAACAGGGTCTCAAATTTAGAAACCCAACTTATGCTTGCTTAAGGGGAAAGGTGAGTTGGGGTGCTGCATAAAACCAGAGATTGAAATGAGCACAGATAAAGTTCCTTAAGCCAAATATGGAATAGACAAGAGCTACTCCTTGCTCAACGAAATGGACTCAACACCCCATATTAAATGCCTAAGAGTGTACCTGACTAGGAAGTATCTTAAAACCTATGGATTGCTATGTCTCCGAAAGAGAATCAAGCATGTGTACAGGGGCATAAACGCAGCAGTGATAGGATTGGAGAAGTTCGGTGAGCAAATGAAGGCCCTTTGAAGTCATATTGCATGGTACCCATTCCACGGGTCTCAACTCTCCAGGTTTAAGGTATTCTTCCTTCAGCTAAAACATGCATGTGGAACCCAGAGTATGATCAACCGTGTGATCGGGAGACGTGTTCCAATATGTGTCAGTTTTCGTCCCCTGGTACTCGGGTGCAACATTCCAGACGCTTTACTAACACTCTCCCGACTTGGAGAGTCAGTGCCTTTAACCTCCTGTTTGGCCCAGTTTGCAATTTCTGCGGAAGATGAACAGGAATAGGGAGAACCAATGAGAGACTAGCTGGAGGTGTCTGGACGGGCAAATTTAACTCTCATTTCCCACCAGGAAGAGGAATTAACCAAAGGCTCAGCGTGCCGTGCCAGAACCAGATTAGGGCCTGAAGCAATCCTGCGGTGTTGTGGCCAGCTCACGAGAAAGCCACTTGAAGAAAGGAGCTCAGGGGCACTGTAATTCACAAACCTGCAGAGTTATAAATGACAGCTATCGTCCAAAAATATACTGAAGTAAGGCTGCCAAGAGGACTTGAAAGCGGGGCAGAATTGCAGGAAACCGATTTCAGGAGGTAGACTGGAATTGCATTGAAAGCATAGGAAAAGAGGCAGAACGTCCACAATGATGCACTTGGCCAAAAAGGGCGTATGCGTTTTTTCCTGAATATATTCAGGAAAAAACGCATACGCCCTTTTTGGCCAACCAAGCAAGCTTGCAAAGGAAATCTGCACTACAGTGAAGTCTCACTTCCCCCCGGTCAAAAGGGCCATCTGAAAAAAGTGTAAAATCCAGAAAGGCAGGACAGGCCATGGAGAACTGGGAGCCTTGTTATGCTGATGGGCGGGATGTAAATTGGCAACAGCCACTCGGGAGAAGTGTATGGTGTTTCCTGAAACATCTAAAAAACAAAGCAACAGAGCCTAGGGCACTTCCACTTATGGTCCTATAGCTTAGGGAAATTAAAATCAAAAGACACAGCCACCCCAAAGGTTGGGACGGCTCTGTTTACAAGAACCTGGTTTACGGTACAAGTTCAATATCGCAGAAAGTGAAAAATGGATAAAGAAGTTGTGGTACTTACGTACAATGCAATATCACTCAGCAAGGAAATCTATGTCATCAGGCCCGTAGCAGCATAATGAGTGGATTCAGGTATGATGATTCTAACTGAAATAAGTCACACAGGAAAAGAAACATCATAAGATATCACTAATACACGGAATGTAAACTTGGCTACATAGGAACTGAATTCCAAAACAGAAGAGGGTCTCAAATTTAGAAACCCAACTTATGCTTGCTTAAGGGGAAAGGTGAGTTGGGGTGCTGCATAAAACCAGAGATTGAAATGAGCACAGATAAAGTTCCTTAAGCCAAATATGGAATAGACAAGAGCTACTCCTTGCTCAACGAAATGGATTCAACACCCCATATTAAACACCTAAGAATGTACCTGACTAGGAAGTATCTTAAAACCTATGGATTGCTATGTCTCCGAAAGAGAATCAAGCGTGTGTACAGGGGCATAAACGCAGCAGTGATAGGATTGGAGAAGTTTGGTGAGCAAATGAAGGCCCTTTGAAGTCATATTGCATGGTACCCATTCCACGGGTCTCAACTCTCCAGGTTTAAGGTATTCTTCCTTCAGCTAAAACATGCATGTGGAACCCAGAGTATGATCAACCGTGTGATCGGGAGACGTGTTCCAATATGTGTCAGTTTTCGTCCCCTGGTACTCGGGTGCAACATTCCAGACGCTTTACTAACACTCTCCCAACTTGGAGAGTCAGTGCCTTTAACCTCCTGTTTGGCCCAGTTTGCAATTTCTGCGGAAGATGAACAGGAATAGGCAGAACCAATGACAGACTAGCTGGAGGTGTCTGGACGGGCAAATTTAACTCTCATTTCGCACCAGGAAGAGGAATTAACCAAAGGCTCAGCGTGCCGTGCCGGAACCAGATTAGGGCCTGAAGCCATCCTGCGGTGTTGTGGCCAGCTCACGAGAAAGCGACTTGAAGAAAGGAGCTCAGGGGCACTGTAATTCACAAACCTGCAGAGTTATAAATGACAGCTATCGTCCAAAAATATACTGAAGTAAGGCTGCCAAGAGGACTTGAAAGCGGGGCAGAATTGCAGGAAACCGATTTCAGGAGGTAGACTGGAATTGCATTGAAAGCATAGGAAAAGAGGCAGAACGTCCACAATGATGCACTTGGCCAAAAAGGGCGTATGCGTTTTTTCCTGAATATATTCAGGAAAAAATGCATACGCCCTTTTTGGCCAACCAAGCAAGCTTGCAAAGGAAATCTGCACTACAATGAAGTCTCACTTCCCCCCGGTCAAAAGGGCCATCTGAAAAAAGTGTAAAATCCAGAAAGGCAGGACAGGCCATGGAGAACTGGGAGCCTTGTTATGCTGATGGGCGGGATGTCAATTGCCAACAGCCACTCGGGAGAAGTGTATGGTGTTTCCTGAAACATCTAAAAAACAAAGCAACAGAGCCTAGGGCACTTCCACTTATGGTCCTATAGCTTAGGGAAATTAAAATCAAAAAGACACAGCCACCCCAAAGGTTGGGACGGCTCTGTTTACAAGAACCTGGTTTACGGTACAAGTTCAATATCGCAGAAAGTGAAAAATGGATAAAGAAGTTGTGGTACTTACGTACAATGCAGTATCACTCAGCAATGAAATCTATGTCATCAGGCCCGTAGCAGCATAATGAGTGGATTCAGGTATGATGATTCTAACTGAAATAAGTCACACAGAAAAAGAAACATCATAAGATATCACTAATACACGGAATGTAAACTTGGCTACACAGGAACTGAATTACAAAACAGAACAGGTTCTCAAATTTAGAAAACCAACTTATGCTTGCTTAAGGGCAAAGGTGAGTTGGGGTGCTGCATAAAACCAGAGATTGAAATGAGCACAGATAAAGTTCCTTAAGCCAAATATGGAATAGACAAGAGCTACTCCTTGCTCAACGAAATGGATTCAACACCCCATATTAAACACCTAAGAATGTACCTGACTAGGAAGTATCTTAAAACCTATGGATTGCTATGTCTCTGAAAGAGAATCAAGCGTGTGTGCAGGGGCATAATTGCAGCAGTGATAGGTTTGGAGAGGTTCAGTGAGCAAATGAAGACCCTTTGAAGTCATATTGCATGGTACCCATTCCATGGGTCTCAACTCTCCAGGTTTAAGGTATTCTTCCCTCAGCTAAAACATGCATGTGGAACCCAGAGTATGATCAACCGTGTGATTGGGAGACGTGTTCCTATATGTGTCAGTTTTCGTCCCCTGGTACTCGGGTGCAACATTCCAGACGCTTTACTAACACTCTCCCGACTTGGAGAGTCAGTGCCTTTAACCTCCTGTTTGGCCCAGTTTGCAATTTCTGCGGAAGATGAACAGGAATAGGGAGAACCAATGACAGACTAGCTGGAGGTGTCTGGACGGGCATATTTAACTCTCATTTCCCACCAGGAAGAGGAATTAACCAAAGGCTCAGCGTGCCGTGCCGGAACCAGATTAGGGCCTGAAGCCATCCTGCGGTGTTGCGGCCAGCTCACAAGAAAGCGACTAGTAGAAAGGAGCTCAGGGGCACTGTAATTCACAAACCTGCAGAGTTATAAATGACAGCTATCGTCCAAAAATATACTGAAGTAAGGCTGCCAAGAGGACTTGAAAGCGGGGCAGAATTGCAGGAAACCGATTTCAGGAGGTAGACTGGAATTGCATTGAAAGCATAGGAAAAGAGGCAGAACGTCCACAATGATGCACTTGGCCAAAAAGGGCGTATGCCTTTTTTCCTGAATATATTCAGGAAAAAAGGCATACGCCCTTTTTGGCCAACCAAGCAAGCTTGCAAAGGAAATCTTCACTACAATGAAGTCTCACTTCCCCCTGGTCAAAAGGGCCATCTGAAAAAAGTGTAAAATCCAGAAAGACAGGACAGGCCATGGAGAACTGGGAGCCTTGTTATGCTGATGGGCGGGATGTAAATTGCCAACAGCCACTCGGGAGAAGTGTATGGTGTTTCCTGAAACATCTAAAAAACTAAGCAACAGAGCCTAGGGCACTTCCACTTATGGTCCTATAGCTTAGGGAAATTAAAATCAAAAAGACACAGCCACCCCAAAGGTTGGGACGGCTCTGTTTACAAGAACCTGGTTTACGGTACAAGTTCAATATTGCAGAAAGTGAAAAATGGATAAAGAAGTTGTGGTACTTACGTACAATGCAGTATCACTCAGCAATGAAATCTATGTCATCAGGTCCGTAGCAGCATAATGAGTGGATTCAGGTATGATGATTCTAACTGAAATAAGTCACACAGAAAAAGAAACATCATAAGATATCACTAATACACGGAATATAAACTTGGCTACACAGGAACTGAATTACAAAACAGAACAGGGTCTCAAATTTAGAAACCCAACTTATGCTTGCTTAAGGGGAAAGGTGAGTTGGGGTGCTGCATAAAACCAGAGATTGAAATGAGCACAGATAAAGTTCCTTAAGCCAAATATGGAATAGACAAGAGCTACTCCTTGCTCAACGAAATGGACTCAACACCCCATATTAAATGCCTAAGAGTGTACCTGACTAGGAAGTATCTTAAAACCTATGGATTGCTATGTCTCTGAAAGAGAATCAAGTGTGTGTACAGGGGCATAAACGCAGCAGTGATAGGATTGGAGAGGTTCGGTGAGCAAATGAAGACCCGTTGAAGTCATATTGCATGGTACCCATTCCATGGGTCTCAACTCTCCAGGTTTAAGGTATTCTTCCTTCAGCTAAAACATGCATGTGGAACCCAGAGTATGATCAACCGTGTGATCGGGAGACGTGTTCCAATATGTGTCAGCTTTCGTCCCCTGGTACTCGGGTGCAACATTCCAGACGCTTTACTAACACTCTCCCGACTTGGAGAGTCAGTGCCTTTAACCTCCTGTTTGGCCCAGTTTGCAATTTCTGCGGAAGATGAACAGGAATAGGGAGAACCAATGACAGACTAGCTGGAGGTGTCTGGACGGGCAAATTTAACTCTCATTTCGCACCAGGAAGAGGAATTAACCAAAGGCTCAGCGTGCCGTGCCGGAACCAGATTAGGGCCTGAAGCCATCCTGCGGTGTTGTGGCCAGCTCACGAGAAAGCGACTTGAAGAAAGGAGCTCAGGGGCACTGTAATTCACAAACCTGCAGAGTTATAAATGACAGCTATCGTCCAAAAATATACTGAAGTAAGGCTGCCAAGAGGACTTGAAAGCGGGGCAGAATTGCAGGAAACCGATTTCAGGAGGTAGACTGGAATTGCATTGAAAGCATAGGAAAAGAGGCAGAACGTCCACAATGATGCACTTGGCCAAAAAGGGCGTATGCGTTTTTTCCTGAATATATTCAGGAAAAAACGCATACGCCCTTTTTGGCCAACCAAGCAAGCTTGCAAAGGAAATCTGCACTACAATGAAGTCTCACTTCCCCCCGGTCAAAAGGGCCATCTGAAAAAAGTGTAAAATCCAGAAAGGCAGGACAGGCCATGGAGAACTGGGAGCCTTGTTATGCTGATGGGCGGGATGTCAATTGCCAACAGCCACTCGGGAGAAGTGTATGGTGTTTCCTGAAACATCTAAAAAACAAAGCAACAGAGCCTAGGGCACTTCCACTTATGGTCCTATAGCTTATGGAAATTAAAATCAAAAAGACACAGCCACCCCAAAGGTTGGGACGGCTCTGTTTACAAGAACCTGGTTTACGGTACAAGTTCAATATCGCAGAAAGTGAAAAATGGATAAAGAAGTTGTGGTACTTACGTACAATGCAGTATCACTCAGCAATGAAATCTATGTCATCAGGCCCGTAGCAGCATAATGAGTGGATTCAGGTATGATGATTCTAACTGAAATAAGTCACACAGAAAAAGAAACATCATAAGATATCACTAATACACGGAATGTAAACTTGGCTACACAGGAACTGAATTACAAAACAGAACAGGTTCTCAAATTTAGAAAACCAACTTATGCTTGCTTAAGGGCAAAGGTGAGTTGGGGTGCTGCATAAAACCAGAGATTGAAATGAGCACAGATAAAGTTCCTTAAGCCAAATATGGAATAGACAAGAGCTACTCCTTGCTCAACGAAATGGATTCAACACCCCATATTAAACACCTAAGAATGTACCTGACTAGGAAGTATCTTAAAACCTATGGATTGCTATGTCTCTGAAAGAGAATCAAGCGTGTGTGCAGGGGCATAATTGCAGCAGTGATAGGTTTGGAGAGGTTCAGTGAGCAAATGAAGACCCTTTGAAGTCATATTGCATGGTACCCATTCCATGGGTCTCAACTCTCCAGGTTTAAGGTATTCTTCCCTCAGCTAAAACATGCATGTGGAACCCAGAGTATGATCAACCGTGTGATTGGGAGACGTGTTCCAATATGTGTCAGTTTTCGTCCCCTGGTACTCGGGTGCAACATTCCAGACGCTTTACTAACACTCTCCCGACTTGGAGAGTCAGTGCCTTTAACCTCCTGTTTGGCCCAGTTTGCAATTTCTGCGGAAGATGAACAGGAATAGGGAGAACCAATGACAGACTAGCTGGAGGTGTCTGGACGGGCATATTTAACTCTCATTTCCCACCAGGAAGAGGAATTAACCAAAGGCTCAGCGTGCCGTGCCGGAACCAGATTAGGGCCTGAAGCCATCCTGCGGTGTTGCGGCCAGCTCACAAGAAAGCGACTAGTAGAAAGGAGCTCAGGGGCACTGTAATTCACAAACCTGCAGAGTTATAAATGACAGCTATCGTCCAAAAATATACTGAAGTAAGGCTGCCAAGAGGACTTGAAAGCGGGGCAGAATTGCAGGAAACCGATTTCAGGAGGTAGACTGGAATTGCATTGAAAGCATAGGAAAAGAGGCAGAACGTCCACAATGATGCACTTGGCCAAAAAGGGCGTATGCGTTTTTTCCTGAATATATTCAGGAAAAAACGCATGCGCCCTTTTTGGCCAACCAAGCAAGCTTGCAAAGGAAATCTGCACTACAATGAAGTCTCACATCCCCCCGGTCAAAAGGGCCATCTGAAAAAAGTGTAAAATCCAGAAAGGCAGGACAGGCCATGGAGAACTGGGAGCCTTTTTATGCTGATGGGCGGGATGTAAATTGCCAACAGCCACTCGGGAGAAGTGTATGGTGTTTCCTGAAACATCTAAAAAACAAAGCAACAGAGCCTAGGGCACTTCCACTTATGGTCCTATAGCTTAGGGAAATTAAAATCAAAAGACACAGCCACCCCAAAGGTTGGGACGGCTCTGTTTACAAGAACCTGGTTTACGGTACAAGTTCAATATCGCAGAAAGTGAAAAATGGATAAAGAAGTTGTGGTACTTACGTACAATGCAATATCACTCAGCAATGAAATCTATGTCATCAGGCCCGTAGCAGCATAATGAGTGGATTCAGGTACAATGATTCTAACTGAAATGAGTCACACAGAAAAAGAAACATCATAAGATATCACTAATACACGGAATGTAACCTTGGCTACACAGGAACTGAATTACAAAACAGAACAGGGTCTCAAATTTAGAAAACCAACTTATGCTTGCTTAAGGGGAAAGGTGAGTTGGGGTGCTGCATAAAACCAGAGATTGAAATGAGCACAGATAAAGTTCCTTAAGCCAAATATGGAATAGACAAGAGCTACTCATTGCTCAACGAAATGGATTCAGCACCCCATATTAAACACCTAAGTATATACCTGACTAGGAAGTATCTTAAAACCTATGGATTGCTATGTCTCCGAAAGAGAATCAAGCGTGTGTGCAGGGGCATAAACGCAGCAGTGATAGGATTGGAGAGGTTCGGTGAGCAAGTGAAGACCCTTTGAAATCATATTGCATGGTACCCATTCCACGGGTCTCAACTCTCCAGGTTGAAGGTATTCTTCCTTCAGCTAAAACATGCATGTGGAACCCAGAGTATGATCAACATGTGATCGGGAGACGTGTTCCAATATGTGTCAGTTTTCGTCCCCTGGTACTCGGGTGCAACATTCCAGACGCTTTACTAACACTCTCCCGACTTGGAGAGTCAGTGCCTTTAACCTCCTGTTTGGCCCAGTTTGCAATTTCTGCGGAAGATGAACAGGAATAGGGAGAACCAATGACAGACTAGCTGGAGGTGTCTGGACGGGCAAATTTAACTCTCATTTCCCACCAGGAAGAGGAATTAACCAAAGGCTCAGCGTGCCGTGCCGGAACCAGATTAGGGCCTGAAGCCATCCTGCGGTGTTGCGGCCAGCTCACGAGAAAGCGAGGTGAAGAAAGGAGCTCAGGGGCACTGTAATTCACAAACCTGCAGAGTTATAAATGACAGCTATCGTCCAAAAATATACTGAAGTAAGGCTGCCAAGAGGACTTGAAAGCGGGGCAGAATTGCAGGAAACCGATTTCAGGAGGTAGACTGGAATTGCATTGAAAGCATAGGAAAAGAGGCAGAACGTCCACAATGATGCACTTGGCCAAAAAGGGCGTATGCGTTTTTTCCTGAATATATTCAGGAAAAAACGCATACGCCCTTTTTGGCCAACCAAGCAAGCTTGCAAAGGAAATCTGCACTACAATGAAGTCTCACTTCCCCCCGGTCAAAAGGGCCATCTGAAAAAAGTGTAAAATCCAGAAAGGCAGGACAGGCCATGGAGAACTGGGAGCCTTGTTATGCTGATGGGCGGGATGTAAATTGGCAACAGCCACTCGGGAGAAGTGTATGGTGTTTCCTGAAACATCTAAAAAACTAAGCAACAGAGCCTAGGGCACTTCCACTTATGGTCCTATAGCTTAGGGAAATTAAAATCAAAAAGACACAGCCACCCCAAAGGTTGGGACGGATCTGTTTACAAGAACCTGGTTTACGGTACAAGTTCAATATCGCAGAAAGTGAAAAATGGATAAAGAAGTTGTGGTACTTACCTACAATGCAGTATCACTCAGCAATGAAATCTATGTCATCAGGCCCGTAGCAGCATAATGAGTGGATTCAGGTACAATGATTCTAACTGAAATAAGTCACACAGAAAAAGAAACATCATAAGATATCACTAATACACGGAATGTAAACTTGGCTACATAGGAACTGAATTACAAAACAGAACAGGGTCTCCAATTTAGAAAACCAACTTATGCTTGCTTAAGGGGAAAGGTGAGTTGGGGTGCTGCATAAAACCAGAGATTGAAATGAGCACAGATAAAGTTCCTTAAGCCAAATATGGAATAGACAAGAGCTACTCCTTGCTCAACGAAATGGATTCAACAGCCCATATTAAACACCTAAGAATGTACCTGACTAGGAAGTATCTTAAAACCTATGGATTGCTATGTCTCCAAAAGAGAATCAAGCGTGTGTACAGGGGCATAAACGCAGCAGTGATAGGACTGGAGAGGTTCGGTGAGCAAATGAAGACCCTTTGAAGTCATATTGCATGGTACCCATTCCACGGGTCTCAACTCTCCAGGTTTAAGGTATTCTTCCTTCAGCTAAAACATGCATGTGGAACCCAGAGTATGATCAACCGTGTGATCGGGAGACGTGTTCCAATATGTGTCAGTTTTCGTCCCCTGGTACTCGGGTGCAACATTCCAGACGCTTTACTAACACTCTCCCGACTTGGAGAGTCAGTGCCTTTAACCTCCTGTTTGGCCCAGTTTGCAATTTCTGCGGAAGATGAACAGGAATAGGGAGAACCAATGACAGACTAGCTGGAGGTGTCTGGACGGGCAAATTTAACTCTCATTTCCCACCAGGAAGAGGAATTAACCAAAGGCTCAGCGTGCCGTGCCGGAACCAGATTAGGGCCTGAAGCCATCCTGCGGTGTTGCGGCCAGCTCACAAGAAAGCGACTTGAAGAAAGGAGCTCAGGGGCACTGTAATTCACAAACCTGCAGAGTTATAAATGACAGCTATCGTCCAAAAATATACTGAAGTAAGGCTGCCAAGAGGACTTGAAAGCGGGGCAGAATTGCAGGAAACCGATTTCAGGAGGTAGACTGGAATTGCATTGAAAGCATAGGAAAAGAGGCAGAACGTCCACAATGATGCACTTGGCCAAAAAGGGCGTATGCGTTTTTTCCTGAATATATTCAGGAAAAAACGCATACGCCCTTTTTGGCCAACCAAGCAAGCTTGCAAAGGAAATCTGCACTACAATGAAGTCTCACTTCCCCCCGGTCAAAAGGACCATCTGAAAAAAGTGTAAAATCCAGAAAGGCAGGACAGGCCATGGAGAACTGGGAGCCTTGTTATGCTGATGGGCGGGATGTAAATTGCCAACAGCCACTCGGGAGAAGTGTATGGTGTTTCCTGAAACATCTAAAAAACAAAGCAACAGAGCCTAGGGCACTTCCACTTATGGTCCTATAGCTTAGGGAAATTAAAATCAAAAGACACAGCCACCCCAAAAGTTGGGACGGCTCTGTTTACAAGAACCTGGTTTATGGTACAAGTTCAATATCGCAGAGAGTGAAAAATGGATAAAGAAGTTGTGGTACTTACGTACAATGCAATATCACTCAGCAATGAAATCTATGTCATCAGGCCCGTAGCAGCATAATGAGTGGATTCAGGTACGATGATTCTAACTGAAATAAGTCACACAGGAAAAGAAACATCATAAGATATCACTAATACACGGAATGTAACCTTGGCTACACAGGAACTGAATTACAAAACAGAACAGGGTCTCAAATTTAGAAACCCAACTTATGCTTGCTTAAGGGGAAAGGTGAGTTGGGGTGCTGCATAAAACCAGAGATTGAAATGAGCACAGATAAAGTTCCTTAAGGCAAATATGGAATAGACAAGAGCTACTCCTTGCTCAACGAAATGGATTCAACACCCCATATTAAACACCTAAGAATGTACCTGACTAGGAAGTATCTTAAAACCTATGGATTGCTATGTCTCCGAAAGAGAATCAAGCGTGTGTACAGGGGCATAAACGCAGCAGTGATAGGATTGGAGAGGTTCGGTGAGCAAATGAAGACCCTTTGAAGTCATATTGCATGGTACCCATTCCACGGGTCTCAACTCTCCAGGTTTAAGGTATTCTTCCTTCAGCTAAAACATGTATGTGGAACCCAGAGTATGATCAACCATGTGATCGGGAGACGTGTTCCAATATGTGTCAGATTTCGTCCCCTGGTACTCAGGTGCAACATTCCAGACGCTTTACTAACACTCTCCCGACTTGGAGAGTCAGTGCCTTTAACCTCCTGTTTGGCCCAGTTTGCAATTTCTGCGGAAGATGAACAGGAATAGGGAGAACCAATGACAGACTAGCTGGAGGTGTCTGGACGGGCAAATTTAACTCTCATTTCCCACCAGGAAGAGGAATTAACCAAAGGCTCAGCGTGCCGTGCCGGAACCAGATTAGGGCCTGAAGCAATCCTCCGGTGATGCGGCCAGCTCACGAGAAAGCGAGTTGAAGAAAGGAGCTCAAGGGCACTGTAATTCACAAACCTGCAGAGTTATAAATGACAGCTATCGTCCAAAAATATACTGAAGTAAGGCTGCCAAGAGGACTTGAAAGCGGGGCAGAATTGCAGGAAACCGATTTCAGGAGGTAGACTGGAATTGCATTGAAAGCATAGGAAAAGAGGCAGAACGTCCACAATGATGCACTTGGCCAAAAAGGGCGTATGCGTTTTTTCCTGCATATATTCAGGAAAAAACGCATACGCCCTTTTTGGCCAACCAAGCAAGCTTGCAAAGGAAATCTGCACTACAATGAAGTCTCACTTCCCCCCGGTCAAAAGGGCCATCTGAAAAAATTGTAAAATCCAGAAAGGCAGGACAGGCCATGGAGAACTGGGAGCCTTGTTATGCTGATGGGCTGGATGTAACTTGCCAACAGCCACTCGGGAGAAGTGTATGGTGTTTCCTGAAACATCTAAAAAACTAAGCAACAGAGCCTAGGGCACTTCCACTTATGGTCCTATAGCTTAGGGAAATTAAAATCAAAAAGACACAGCCACCCCAACGGTTGGGACGGCTCTGTTTACAAGAACCTGGTTTACGGTACAAGTTCAATATTGCAGAAAGTGAAAAATGGATAAAGATGTTGTGGTACTTACGTACAATGCAGTATCACTCAGCAATGAAATCTATGTCATCAGGCCCGTAGCAGCATAATGAGTGGATTCAGGTATGATGATTCTAACTGAAATAAGTCACACAGAAAAAGAAACATCATAAGATATCACTAATACACGGAATGTAAACTTGGCTACACAGGAACTGAATTACAAAACAGAACAGGGTCTCAAATTTAGAAACCCAACTTATGCTTGCTTAAGGGGAAAGGTGAGTTGGGGTGCTGCATAAAACCAGAGATTGAAATGAGCACAGATAAAGTTCCTTAAGCCAAATATGGAATAGACAAGAGCTACTCATTGCTCAACGAAATGGATTCAGCACCCCATATTAAACACCTAAGTATATACCTGACTAGGAAGTATCTTAAAACCTATGGATTGCTATGTCTCCGAAAGAGAATCAAGCGTGTGTGCAGGGGCATAAACGCAGCAGTGATAGGATTGGAGAGGTTCGGTGAGCAAGTGAAGACCCTTTGAAATCATATTGCATGGTACCCATTCCACGGGTCTCAACTCTCCAGGTTGAAGGTATTCTTCCTTCAGCTAAAACATGCATGTGTAACCCAGAGTATGATCAACATGTGATCGGGAGACGTGTTCCAATATGTGTCAGTTTTCGTCCCCTGGTACTCGGGTGCAACATTCCAGACGCTTTACTAACACTCTCCCGACTTGGAGAGTCAGTGCCTTTAACCTCCTGTTTGGCCCAGTTTGCAATTTCTGCGGAAGATGAACAGGAATAGGGAGAACCAATGACAGACTAGCTGGAGGTTTCTGGACGGGCAAATTTAACTCTCATTTCCCACCAGGAAGAGGAATTAACCAAAGGCTCAGCGTGCCGTGCCAGAACCAGATTAGGGCCTGAAGCCATCCTGCGGTGTTGCGGCCAGCTCACGAGAAAGCGAGGTGAAGAAAGGAGCTCAGGGGCACTGTAATTCACAAACCTGCAGAGTTATAAATGACAGCTATCGTCCAAAAATATACTGAAGTAAGGCTGCCAAGAGGACTTGAAAGCGGGGCAGAATTGCAGGAAACCGATTTCAGGAGGTAGACTGGAATTGCATTGAAAGCATAGGAAAAGAGGCAGAACGTCCACAATGATGCACTTGGCCAAAAAGGGCGTATGCGTTTTTTCCTGAATATATTCAGGAAAAAACGCATACGCCCTTTTTGGCCAACCAAGCAAGCTTGCAAAGGAAATCTGCACTACAATGAAGTCTCACTTCCCCCCGGTCAAAAGGGCCATCTGAAAAAAGTGTAAAATCCAGAAAGGCAGGACAGGCCATGGAGAACTGGGAGCCTTGTTATGCTGATGGGCGGGATGTAAATTGGCAACAGCCACTCGGGAGAAGTGTATGGTGTTTCCTGAAACATCTAAAAAACTAAGCAACAGAGCCTAGGGCACTTCCACTTATGGTCCTATAGCTTAGGGAAATTAAAATCAAAAAGACACAGCCACCCCAAAGGTTGGGACGGATCTGTTTACAAGAACCTGGTTTACGGTACAAGTTCAATATCGCAGAAAGTGAAAAATGGATAAAGAAGTTGTGGTACTTACGTACAATGCAGTATCACTCAGCAATGAAATCTATGTCATCAGGCCCGTAGCAGCATAATGAGTGGATTCAGGTACAATGATTCTAACTGAAATAAGTCACACAGAAAAAGAAACATCATAAGATATCACTAATACACGGAATGTAAACTTGGCTACATAGGAACTGAATTACAAAACAGAACAGGGTCTCCATTTTAGAAAACCAACTTATGCTTGCTTAAGGGGAAAGGTGAGTTGGGGTGCTGCATAAAACCAGAGATTGAAATGAGCACAGATAAAGTTCCTTAAGCCAAATATGGAATAGACAAGAGCTACTCATTGCTCAACGAAATGGATTCAGCACCCCATATTAAACACCTAAGTATATACCTGACTAGGAAGTATCTTAAAACCTATGGATTGCTATGTCTCCGAAAGAGAATCAAGCGTGTGTGCAGGGGCATAAACGCAGCAGTGATAGGATTGGAGAGGTTCGGTGAGCAAGTGAAGACCCTTTGAAATCATATTGCATGGTACCCATTCCACGGGTCTCAACTCTCCAGGTTGAAGGTATTCTTCCTTCAGCTAAAACATGCATGTGGAACCCAGAGTATGATCAACATGTGATCGGGAGACGTGTTCCAATATGTGTCAGTTTTCGTCCCCTGGTACTCGGGTGCAACATTCCAGACGCTTTACTAACACTCTCCCGACTTGGAGAGTCAGTGCCTTTAACCTCCTGTTTGGCCCAGTTTGCAATTTCTGCGGAAGATGAACAGGAATAGGGAGAACCAATGACAGACTAGCTGGAGGTGTCTGGACGGGCAAATTTAACTCTCATTTCCCACCAGGAAGAGGAATTAACCAAAGGCTCAGCGTGCCGTGCCGGAACCAGATTAGGGCCTGAAGCCATCCTGCGGTGTTGCGGCCAGCTCACGAGAAAGCGAGGTGAAGAAAGGAGCTCAGGGGCACTGTAATTCACAAACCTGCAGAGTTATAAATGACAGCTATCGTCCAAAAATATACTGAAGTAAGGCTGCCAAGAGGACTTGAAAGCGGGGCAGAATTGCAGGAAACCGATTTCAGGAGGTAGACTGGAATTGCATTGAAAGCATAGGAAAAGAGGCAGAACGTCCACAATGATGCACTTGGCCAAAAAGGGCGTATGCGTTTTTTCCTGAATATATTCAGGAAAAAACGCATACGCCCTTTTTGGCCAACCAAGCAAGCTTGCAAAGGAAATCTGCACTACAATGAAGTCTCACTTCCCCCCGGTCAAAAGGGCCATCTGAAAAAAGTGTAAAATCCAGAAAGGCAGGACAGGCCATGGAGAACTGGGAGCCTTGTTATGCTGATGGGCGGGATGTAAATTGGCAACAGCCACTCGGGAGAAGTGTATGGTGTTTCCTGAAACATCTAAAAAACTAAGCAACAGAGCCTAGGGCACTTCCACTTATGGTCCTATAGCTTAGGGAAATTAAAATCAAAAAGACACAGCCACCCCAAAGGTTGGGACGGATCTGTTTACAAGAACCTGGTTTACGGTACAAGTTCAATATCGCAGAAAGTGAAAAATGGATAAAGAAGTTGTGGTACTTACGTACAATGCAGTATCACTCAGCAATGAAATCTATGTCATCAGGCCCGTAGCAGCATAATGAGTGGATTCAGGTACAATGATTCTAACTGAAATAAGTCACACAGAAAAAGAAACATCATAAGATATCACTAATACACGGAATGTAAACTTGGCTACATAGGAACTGAATTACAAAACAGAACAGGGTCTCCATTTTAGAAAACCAACTTATGCTTGCTTAAGGGGAAAGGTGAGTTGGGGTGCTGCATAAAACCAGAGATTGAAATGAGCACAGATAAAGTTCCTTAAGCCAAATATGGAATAGACAAGAGCTACTCATTGCTCAACGAAATGGATTCAGCACCCCATATTAAACACCTAAGTATATACCTGACTAGGAAGTATCTTAAAACCTATGGATTGCTATGTCTCCGAAAGAGAATCAAGCGTGTGTGCAGGGGCATAAACGCAGCAGTGATAGGATTGGAGAGGTTCGGTGAGCAAGTGAAGACCCTTTGAAATCATATTGCATGGTACCCATTCCACGGGTCTCAACTCTCCAGGTTGAAGGTATTCTTCCTTCAGCTAAAACATGCATGTGGAACCCAGAGTATGATCAACATGTGATCGGGAGACGTGTTCCAATATGTGTCAGTTTTCGTCCCCTGGTACTCGGGTGCAACATTCCAGACGCTTTACTAACACTCTCCCGACTTGGAGAGTCAGTGCCTTTAACCTCCTGTTTGGCCCAGTTTGCAATTTCTGCGGAAGATGAACAGGAGTAGGGAGAACCAATGACAGACTAGCTGGAGGTGTCTGGACGGGCAAATTTAACTCTCATTTCCCACCAGGAAGAGGAATTAACCAAAGGCTCAGCGTGCCGTGCCGGAACCAGATTAGGGCCTGAAGCCATCCTGCGGTGTTGCGGCCAGCTCACGAGAAAGCGAGGTGAAGAAAGGAGCTCAGGGGCACTGTAATTCACAAACCTGCAGAGTTATAAATGACAGCTATCGTCCAAAAATATACTGAAGTAAGGCTGCCAAGAGGACTTGAAAGCGGGGCAGAATTGCAGGAAACCGATTTCAGGAGGTAGACTGGAATTGCATTGAAAGCATAGGAAAAGAGGCAGAACGTCCACAATGATGCACTTGGCCAAAAAGGGCGTATGCGTTTTTTCCTGAATATATTCAGGAAAAAACGCATACGCCCTTTTTGGCCAACCAAGCAAGCTTGCAAAGGAAATCTGCACTACAATGAAGTCTCACTTCCCCCCGGTCAAAAGGGCCATCTGAAAAAAGTGTAAAATCCAGAAAGGCAGGACAGGCCATGGAGAACTGGGA
Source organism: Lagenorhynchus albirostris (assembly GCF_949774975.1). Taxonomy (NCBI): domain Eukaryota; kingdom Metazoa; phylum Chordata; class Mammalia; order Artiodactyla; family Delphinidae; genus Lagenorhynchus; species Lagenorhynchus albirostris. The sequence continues at coordinate 57,529,680 of NC_083098.1, read as the reverse complement.
GCCTTGTTATGCTGATGGGCGGGATGTAAATTGGCAACAGCCACTCGGGAGAAGTGTATGGTGTTTCCTGAAACATCTAAAAAACTAAGCAACAGAGCCTAGGGCACTTCCACTTATGGTCCTATAGCTTAGGGAAATTAAAATCAAAAAGACACAGCCACCCCAAAGGTTGGGACGGATCTGTTTACAAGAACCTGGTTTACGGTACAAGTTCAATATCGCAGAAAGTGAAAAATGGATAAAGAAGTTGTGGTACTTACGTACAATGCAGTATCACTCAGCAATGAAATCTATGTCATCAGGCCCGTAGCAGCATAATGAGTGGATTCAGGTACAATGATTCTAACTGAAATAAGTCACACAGAAAAAGAAACATCATAAGATATCACTAATACACGGAATGTAAACTTGGCTACATAGGAACTGAATTACAAAACAGAACAGGGTCTCCATTTTAGAAAACCAACTTATGCTTGCTTAAGGGGAAAGGTGAGTTGGGGTGCTGCATAAAACCAGAGATTGAAATGAGCACAGATAAAGTTCCTTAAGCCAAATATGGAATAGACAAGAGCTACTCATTGCTCAACGAAATGGATTCAGCACCCCATATTAAACACCTAAGTATATACCTGACTAGGAAGTATCTTAAAACCTATGGATTGCTATGTCTCCGAAAGAGAATCAAGCGTGTGTGCAGGGGCATAAACGCAGCAGTGATAGGATTGGAGAGGTTCGGTGAGCAAGTGAAGACCCTTTGAAATCATATTGCATGGTACCCATTCCACGGGTCTCAACTCTCCAGGTTGAAGGTATTCTTCCTTCAGCTAAAACATGCATGTGGAACCCAGAGTATGATCAACATGTGATCGGGAGACGTGTTCCAATATGTGTCAGTTTTCGTCCCCTGGTACTCGGGTGCAACATTCCAGACGCTTTACTAACACTCTCCCGACTTGGAGAGTCAGTGCCTTTAACCTCCTGTTTGGCCCAGTTTGCAATTTCTGCGGAAGATGAACAGGAGTAGGGAGAACCAATGACAGACTAGCTGGAGGTGTCTGGACGGGCAAATTTAACTCTCATTTCCCACCAGGAAGAGGAATTAACCAAAGGCTCAGCGTGCCGTGCCGGAACCAGATTAGGGCCTGAAGCCATCCTGCGGTGTTGCGGCCAGCTCACGAGAAAGCGAGGTGAAGAAAGGAGCTCAGGGGCACTGTAATTCACAAACCTGCAGAGTTATAAATGACAGCTATCGTCCAAAAATATACTGAAGTAAGGCTGCCAAGAGGACTTGAAAGCGGGGCAGAATTGCAGGAAACCGATTTCAGGAGGTAGACTGGAATTGCATTGAAAGCATAGGAAAAGAGGCAGAACGTCCACAATGATGCACTTGGCCAAAAAGGGCGTATGCGTTTTTTCCTGAATATATTCAGGAAAAAACGCATACGCCCTTTTTGGCCAACCAAGCAAGCTTGCAAAGGAAATCTGCACTACAATGAAGTCTCACTTCCCCCCGGTCAAAAGGGCCATCTGAAAAAAGTGTAAAATCCAGAAAGGCAGGACAGGCCATGGAGAACTGGGAGCCTTGTTATGCTGATGGGCGGGATGTAAATTGGCAACAGCCACTCGGGAGAAGTGTATGGTGTTTCCTGAAACATCTAAAAAACTAAGCAACAGAGCCTAGGGCACTTCCACTTATGGTCCTATAGCTTAGGGAAATTAAAATCAAAAAGACACAGCCACCCCAAAGGTTGGGACGGATCTGTTTACAAGAACCTGGTTTACGGTACAAGTTCAATATCGCAGAAAGTGAAAAATGGATAAAGAAGTTGTGGTACTTACGTACAATGCAGTATCACTCAGCAATGAAATCTATGTCATCAGGCCCGTAGCAGCATAATGAGTGGATTCAGGTACAATGATTCTAACTGAAATAAGTCACACAGAAAAAGAAACATCATAAGATATCACTAATACACGGAATGTAAACTTGGCTACATAGGAACTGAATTACAAAACAGAACAGGGTCTCCAATTTAGAAAACCAACTTATGCTTGCTTAAGGGGAAAGGTGAGTTGGGGTGCTGCATAAAACCAGAGATTGAAATGAGCACAGATAAAGTTCCTTAAGCCAAATATGGAATAGACAAGAGCTACTCCTTGCTCAACGAAATGGATTCAACACCCCATATTAAACACCTAAGAATGTACCTGACTAGGAAGTATCTTAAAACCTATGGATTGCTATGTCTCCAAAAGAGAATCAAGCGTGTGTACAGGGGCATAAACGCAGCAGTGATAGGATTGGAGAGGTTCGGTGAGCAAGTGAAGACCCTTTGAAATCATATTGCATGGTACCCATTCCACGGGTCTCAACTCTCCAGGTTGAAGGTATTCTTCCTTCAGCTAAAACATGCATGTGGAACCCAGAGTATGATCAACATGTGATCGGGAGACGTGTTCCAATATGTGTCAGTTTTCGTCCCCTGGTACTCGGGTGCAACATTCCAGACGCTTTACTAACACTCTCCCGACTTGGAGAGTCAGTGCCTTTAACCTCCTGTTTGGCCCAGTTTGCAATTTCTGCGGAAGATGAACAGGAATAGGGAGAACCAATGACAGACTAGCTGGAGGTGTCTGGACGGGCAAATTTAACTCTCATTTCCCACCAGGAAGAGGAATTAACCAAAGGCTCAGCGTGCCGTGCCGGAACCAGATTAGGGCCTGAAGCCATCCTGCGGTGTTGCGGCCAGCTCACGAGAAAGCGAGGTGAAGAAAGGAGCTCAGGGGCACTGTAATTCACAAACCTGCAGAGTTATAAATGACAGCTATCGTCCAAAAATATACTGAAGTAAGGCTGCCAAGAGGACTTGAAAGCGGGGCAGAATTGCAGGAAACCGATTTCAGGAGGTAGACTGGAATTGCATTGAAAGCATAGGAAAAGAGGCAGAACGTCCACAATGATGCACTTGGCCAAAAAGGGCGTATGCGTTTTTTCCTGAATATATTCAGGAAAAAACGCATACGCCCTTTTTGGCCAACCAAGCAAGCTTGCAAAGGAAATCTGCACTACAATGAAGTCTCACTTCCCCCCGGTCAAAAGGGCCATCTGAAAAAAGTGTAAAATCCAGAAAGGCAGGACAGGCCATGGAGAACTGGGAGCCTTGTTATGCTGATGGGCGGGATGTAAATTGGCAACAGCCACTCGGGAGAAGTGTATGGTGTTTCCTGAAACATCTAAAAAACTAAGCAACAGAGCCTAGGGCACTTCCACTTATGGTCCTATAGCTTAGGGAAATTAAAATCAAAAAGACACAGCCACCCCAAAGGTTGGGACGGATCTGTTTACAAGAACCTGGTTTACGGTACAAGTTCAATATCGCAGAAAGTGAAAAATGGATAAAGAAGTTGTGGTACTTACGTACAATGCAGTATCACTCAGCAATGAAATCTATGTCATCAGGCCCGTAGCAGCATAATGAGTGGATTCAGGTACAATGATTCTAACTGAAATAAGTCACACAGAAAAAGAAACATCATAAGATATCACTAATACACGGAATGTAAACTTGGCTACATAGGAACTGAATTACAAAACAGAACAGGGTCTCCATTTTAGAAAACCAACTTATGCTTGCTTAAGGGGAAAGGTGAGTTGGGGTGCTGCATAAAACCAGAGATTGAAATGAGCACAGATAAAGTTCCTTAAGCCAAATATGGAATAGACAAGAGCTACTCATTGCTCAACGAAATGGATTCAGCACCCCATATTAAACACCTAAGTATATACCTGACTAGGAAGTATCTTAAAACCTATGGATTGCTATGTCTCCGAAAGAGAATCAAGCGTGTGTGCAGGGGCATAAACGCAGCAGTGATAGGATTGGAGAGGTTCGGTGAGCAAGTGAAGACCCTTTGAAATCATATTGCATGGTACCCATTCCACGGGTCTCAACTCTCCATGTTGAAGGTATTCTTCCTTCAGCTAAAACATGCATGTGGAACCCAGAGTATGATCAACATGTGATCGGGAGACGTGTTCCAATATGTGTCAGTTTTCGTCCCCTGGTACTCGGGTGCAACATTCCAGACGCTTTACTAACACTCTCCCGACTTGGAGAGTCAGTGCCTTTAACCTCCTGTTTGGCCCAGTTTGCAATTTCTGCGGAAGATGAACAGGAGTAGGGAGAACCAATGACAGACTAGCTGGAGGTGTCTGGACGGGCAAATTTAACTCTCATTTCCCACCAGGAAGAGGAATTAACCAAAGGCTCAGCGTGCCGTGCCGGAACCAGATTAGGGCCTGAAGCCATCCTGCGGTGTTGCAGCCAGCTCACGAGAAAGCGAGGTGAAGAAAGGAGCTCAGGGGCACTGTAATTCACAAACCTGCAGAGTTATAAATGACAGCTATCGTCCAAAAATATACTGAAGTAAGGCTGCCAAGAGGACTTGAAAGCGGGGCAGAATTGCAGGAAACCGATTTCAGGAGGTAGACTGGAATTGCATTGAAAGCATAGGAAAAGAGGCAGAACGTCCACAATGATGCACTTGGCCAAAAAGGGCGTATGCGTTTTTTCCTGAATATATTCAGGAAAAAACGCATACGCCCTTTTTGGCCAACCAAGCAAGCTTGCAAAGGAAATCTGCACTACAATGAAGTCTCACTTCCCCCCGGTCAAAAGGGCCATCTGAAAAAAGTGTAAAATCCAGAAAGGCAGGACAGGCCATGGAGAACTGGGAGCCTTGTTATGCTGATGGGCGGGATGTAAATTGGCAACAGCCACTCGGGAGAAGTGTATGGTGTTTCCTGAAACATCTAAAAAACTAAGCAACAGAGCCTAGGGCACTTCCACTTATGGTCCTATAGCTTAGGGAAATTAAAATCAAAAAGACACAGCCACCCCAAAGGTTGGGACGGATCTGTTTACAAGAACCTGGTTTACGGTACAAGTTCAATATCGCAGAAAGTGAAAAATGGATAAAGAAGTTGTGGTACTTACGTACAATGCAGTATCACTCAGCAATGAAATCTATGTCATCAGGCCCGTAGCAGCATAATGAGTGGATTCAGGTACAATGATTCTAACTGAAATAAGTCACACAGAAAAAGAAACATCATAAGATATCACTAATACACGGAATGTAAACTTGGCTACATAGGAACTGAATTACAAAACAGAACAGGGTCTCCAATTTAGAAAACCAACTTATGCTTGCTTAAGGGGAAAGGTGAGTTGGGGTGCTGCATAAAACCAGAGATTGAAATGAGCACAGATAAAGTTCCTTAAGCCAAATATGGAATAGACAAGAGCTACTCCTTGCTCAACGAAATGGATTCAACACCCCATATTAAACACCTAAGAATGTACCTGACTAGGAAGTATCTTAAAACCTATGGATTGCTATGTCTCCAAAAGAGAATCAAGCGTGTGTACAGGGGCATAAACGCAGCAGTGATAGGACTGGAGAGGTTCGGTGAGCAAATGAAGACCCTTTGAAGTCATATTGCATGGTACCCATTCCACGGGTCTCAACTCTCCAGGTTTAAGGTATTCTTCCTTCAGCTAAAACATGCATGTGGAACCCAGAGTATGATCAACCGTGTGATCGGGAGACGTGTTCCAATATGTGTCAGTTTTCGTCCCCTGGTACTCGGGTGCAACATTCCAGACGCTTTAATAACACTCTCCCGACTTGGAGAGTCAGTGCCTTTAACCTCCTGTTTGGCCCAGTTTGCAATTTCTGCGGAAGATGAACAGGAATAGGGAGAACCAATGACAGACTAGCTGGAGGTGTCTGGACGGGCAAATTTAACTCTCATTTCCCACCAGGAAGAGGAATTAACCAAAGGCTCAGCGTGCCGTGCCGGAACCAGATTAGGGCCTGAAGCCATCCTGCGGTGATGCGGCCAGCTCAAAAGAAAGCGAGTTGAAGAAAGGAGCTCAGGGGCACTGTAATTCACAAACCTGCAGAGTTATAAATGACAGCTATCGTCCAAAAATATACTGAAGTAAGGCTGCCAAGAGGACTTGAAAGCGGGGCAGAATTGCAGGAAACCGATTTCAGGAGGTAGACTGGAATTGCATTGAAAGCATAGGAAAAGAGGCAGAACGTCCACAATGATGCACTTGGCCAAAAAGGGCGTATGCGTTTTTTCCTGCATATATTCAGGAAAAAACGCATACGCCCTTTTTGGCCAACCAAGCAAGCTTGCAAAGGAAATCTGCACTACAATGAAGTCTCACTTCCCCCGGGTCCAAAGGGCCATCTGAAAAAAGTGTAAACTCCAGAAAGGCAGGACAGGCCATGGAGAACTGGGAGCCTTGTTATGCTGATGGGCGGGATGTAAATTGGCAACAGCCACTCGGGAGAAGTGTATGGTGTTTCCTGAAACATCTAAAAAACAAAGCAACAGAGCCTAGGGCACTTCCACTTATGGTCCTATAGCTTAGGGAAATTAAAATCAAAAGACACAGCCACCCCAAAGGTTGGGACGGCTCTGTTTACAAGAACCTGGTTTACGGTACAAGTTCAATATCGCAGAAAGTGAAAAATGGATAAAGAAGTTGTGGTACTTACGTACAATGCAGTATCACTCAGCAATGAAATCTATGTCATCAGGCCCGTAGCAGCATAATGAGTGGATTCAGGTATGATGATTCTAACTGAAATAAGTCACACAGGAAAAGAAACATCATAAGATATCACTAATACACGGAATGTAAACTTGGCTACATAGGAACTGAATTACAAAACAGAACAGGGTCTCAAATTTAGAAAACCAACTTATGCTTGCTTAAGGGGAAAGGTGAGTTGGGGTGCTGCATAAAACCAGAGATTGAAATGAGCACAGATAAAGTTCCTTAAGCCAAATATGGAATAGACAAGAGCTACTCCTTGCTCAACGAAATGGACTCAACACCCCATATTAAATGCCTAAGAATGTACCTGACTAGGAAGTATCTTAAAACCTATGGATTGCTATGTCTCCAAAAGAGAATCAAGCGTGTGTGCAGGGGCATAAAGGCAGCAGTGATAGGATTGGAGAGGTTCGGTGAGCAAATGAAGACCCTTTGAAGTCATATTGCATGGTACCCATTCAACGGGTCTCAACTCTCCAGGTTTAAGGTATTCTTCCTTCAGCTAAAACATGCATGTGGAACCCAGAGTATGATCAACCGTGTGAATGGGAGACGTGTTCCAATATGTGTCAGTTTTCATCCCCTGGTACTCGGGTGCAACATTCCAGATGCTTTACTAACACTCTCCCGACTTGGAGAGTCAGTGCCTTTAACCTCCTGTTTGGCCCAGTTTGCAATTTCTGCGGAAGATGAACAGGAATAGGGAGAACCAATGACAGACCAGATGGAGGTGTCTGGATGGGCAAATTTAACTCTCATTTCGCACCAGGAAGAGGAATTAACCAAAGGCTCAGCGTGCCATGCCGGAACCAGATTAGGGCCTGAAGCAATCCTGCGGTGTTGCGGCCAGCTCACGAGAAAGCGACTTGAAGAAAGGAGCTCAGGGGCACTGTAATTCACAAACCTGCAGAGTTATAAATGACAGCTATCGTCCAAAAATATACTGAAGTAAGGCTGCCAAGAGGACTTGAAAGCGGGGCAGAATTGCAGGAAACCGATTTCAGGAGGTAGACTGGAATTGCATTGAAAGCATAGGAAAAGAGGCAGAACGTCCACAATGATGCACTTGGCCAAAAAGGGCGTATGCGTTTTTTCCTGAATATATTCAGGAAAAAACGCATACGCCCTTTTTGGCCAACCAAGCAAGCTTGCAAAGGATATCTGCACTACAATGAAATCTCACTTCCCCCCGGTGAAAAGGGCCATCTGAAAAAAGTGTAAAATCCAGAAAGGCAGGACAGGCCATGGAGAACTGGGAGCCTTGTTATGCTGATGGGCGGCATGTAAATTGCCAAGAGCCACTCGGGAGAAGTGTATGGTGTTTCCTGAAACATCTAAAAAACAAAGCAACAGAGCCTAGGGCACTTCCACTTATGGTCCTATAGCTTAGGGAAATTAAAATCAAAAAGACACAGCCACCCGAAATGTTGGGACGGCTCTGTTTACAAGAACCTGGTTTACGGTACAAGTTCAATATCGCAGAAAGTGAAAAATGGATAAAGAAGTTGTGGTACTTACGTACAATGCAGTATCACTCAGCAATGAAATCTATGTCATCAGGCCTGTAGCAGCATAATGAGTGGATTCAGGTATGATGATTCTAACTGAAATAAGTCACACAGAAAAAGAAACATCATAAGATATCACTAATACACGGAATGTAAACTTGGCTACACAGGAACTGAATTACAAAACAGAAGAGGTTCTCAAATTTAGAAAACAAACTTATGCTTGCTTAAGGGGAAAGGTGAGTTGGGGTGCTGCATAAAACCAGAGATTGAAATGAGCACAGATAAAGTTCCTTAAGCCAAATATGGAATAGACAAGAGCTACTCCTTGCTCAACGAAATGGATTCAACACCCCATATTAAACACCTAAGAATGTACCTGACTAGGAAGTATCTTAAAACCTATGGATTGCTATGTCTCCAAAAGAGAATCAAGCGTGTGTGCAGGGGCATAAACGCAGCAGTGATAGGATTGGAGAGGTTCGGTGAGCAAATGAAGACCCTTTGAAGTCATATTGCATGGTACCCATTCCACGGGTCTCAACTCTCCAGGTTTAAGGTATTCTTCCTTCAGCTAAAACATGCATGTGGAACCCAGAGTATGATCAACCGTGTGATCGGGAGACGTGTTCCAATATGTGTCAGTTTTGGTCCCCTGGTACTCGGGTGCAACATTCCAGACGCTTTACTAACACTCTCCCGACTTGGAGAGTCAGTGCCTTTAACCTCCTGTTTGGCCCAGTTTACAATTTCTGCGGAAGATGAACAGGAATAGGGAGAACCAATGACAGACCAGATGGAGGTGTCCGGATGGGCAAATTTAACTCTCATTTCGCACCAGGAAGAGGAATTAACCAAAGGCTCAGCGTGCCGTGCCGGAACCAGATTAGGGCCTGAAGCAATCCTGCGGTGATGCGGCCAGCTCACGAGAAAGCGAGTTGAAGAAAGGAGCTCAGGGGCACTGTAATTCACAAACCTGCAGAGTTATAAATGACAGCTATCGTCCAAAAATATACTGAAGTAAGGCTGCCAAGAGGACTTGAAAGCGGGGCAGAATTGCAGGAAACCGATTTCAGGAGGTAGACTGGAATTGCATTGAAAGCATAGGAAAAGAGGCAGAACGTCCACAATGATGCACTTGGCCAAAAAGGGCGTATGCGTTTTTTCCTGAATATATTCAGGAAAAAACGCATACGCCCTTTTTGGCCAACCAAGCAAGCTTGCAAAGGAAATCTGCACTACAATGAAGTCTCACTTCCCCCCGGTCAAAAGGACAATCTGAAAAAAGTGTAAAATCCAGAAAGGCAGGACAGGCCATGGAGAACTGGGAGCCCTGTTATGCTGATGGGCGGGATGTAAATTGGCAACAGCCACTCGGGAGAAGTGTATGGTGTTTCCTGAAACATCTAAAAAACAAAGCAACAGAGCCTAGGGCACTTCCACTTATGGTCCTATAGCTTAGGGAAATTAAAATCAAAAGACACAGCCACCCCAAAAGTTGGGACGGCTCTGTTTACAAGAACCTGGTTTACGGTACAAGTTCAATATCGCAGAGAGTGAAAAATGGATAAAGAAGTTGTGGTACTTACGTACAATGCAATATCACTCAGCAATGAAATCTATGTCATCAGGCCCGTAGCAGCATAATGAGTGGATTCAGGTACGATGATTCTAACTGAAATAAGTCACACAGAAAAAGAAACATCATAAGATATCACTAATACACGGAATGTAAACTTGGCTACACAGGAACTGAATTACAAAACAGAACAGGGTCTCAAATTTAGAAACCCAACTTATGCTTGCTTAAGGGGAAAGGTGAGTTGGGGTGCTGCATAAAACCAGAGATTGAAATGAGCACAGATAAAGTTCCTTAAGCCAAATATGGAATAGACAAGAGCTACTCCTTGCTCAACGAAATGGACTCAACACCCCATATTAAATGCCTAAGAGTGTACCTGACTAGGAAGTATCTTAAAACCTATGGATTGCTATGTCTCCGAAAGAGAATCAAGCGTGTGTACAGGGGCATAAACGCAGCAGTGATAGGATTGGAGAAGTTCGGTGAGCAAATGAAGGCCCTTTGAAGTCATATTGCATGGTACCCATTCCACGGGTCTCAACTCTCCAGGTTGAAGGTATTCTTCCTTCAGCTAAAACATGCATGTGGAACCCAGAGTATGATCAACCGTGTGATCGGGAGACGTGTTCCAATATGTGTCAGTTTTCGTCCCCTGGTACTCGGGTGCAACATTCCAGACGCTTTACTAACACTCTCCCGACTTGGAGAGTCAGTGCCTTTAACCTCCTGTTTGGCCCAGTTTGCAATTTCTGCGGAAGATGAACAGGAATAGGGAGAACCAATGACAGACTAGCTGGAGGTGTCTGGACGGGCAAATTTAACTCTCATTTCCCACCAGGAAGAGGAATTAACCATAGGCTCAGCGTGCCGTGCCAGAACCAGATTAGGGCCTGAAGCCATCCTGCGGTGTTGTGGCCAGCTCACGAGAAAGCGACTTGAAGAAAGGAGCTCAGGGGCACTGTAATTCACAAACCTGCAGAGTTATAAATGACAGCTATCGTCCAAAAATATACTGAAGTAAGGCTGCCAAGAGGACTTGAAAGCGGGGCAGAATTGCAGGAAACCGATTTCAGGAGGTAGACTGGAATTGCATTGAAAGCATAGGAAAAGAGGCAGAACGTCCACAATGATGCACTTGGCCAAAAAGGGCGTATGCGTTTTTTCCTGCATATATTCAGGAAAAAACGCATACGCCCTTTTTGGCCAACCAAGCAAGCTTGCAAAGGAAATCTGCACTACAATGAAGTCTCACTTCCCCCGGGTCCAAAGGGCCATCTGAAAAAAGTGTAAACTCCAGAAAGGCAGGACAGGCCATGGAGAACTGGGAGCCTTGTTATGCTGATGGGCGGGATGTAAATTGGCAACAGCCACTCGGGAGAAGTGTATGGTGTTTCCTGAAACATCTAAAAAACAAAGCAACAGAGCCTAGGGCACTTCCACTTATGGTCCTATAGCTTAGGGAAATTAAAATCAAAAGACACAGCCACCCCAAAGGTTGGGACGGCTCTGTTTACAAGAACCTGGTTTACGGTACAAGTTCAATATCGCAGAAAGTGAAAAATGGATAAAGAAGTTGTGGTACTTACGTACAATGCAGTATCACTCAGCAATGAAATCTATGTCATCAGGCCCGTAGCAGCATAATGAGTGGATTCAGGTATGATGATTCTAACTGAAATAAGTCACACAGGAAAAGAAACATCATAAGATATCACTAATACACGGAATGTAAACTTGGCTACATAGGAACTGAATTACAAAACAGAACAGGGTCTCAAATTTAGAAAACCAACTTATGCTTGCTTAAGGGGAAAGGTGAGTTGGGGTGCTGCATAAAACCAGAGATTGAAATGAGCACAGATAAAGTTCCTTAAGCCAAATATGGAATAGACAAGAGCTACTCCTTGCTCAACGAAATGGACTCAACACCCCATATTAAATGCCTAAGAATGTACCTGACTAGGAAGTATCTTAAAACCTATGGATTGCTATGTCTCCAAAAGAGAATCAAGCGTGTGTGCAGGGGCATAAAGGCAGCAGTGATAGGATTGGAGAGGTTCGGTGAGCAAATGAAGACCCTTTGAAGTCATATTGCATGGTACCCATTCAACGGGTCTCAACTCTCCAGGTTTAAGGTATTCTTCCTTCAGCTAAAACATGCATGTGGAACCCAGAGTATGATCAACCGTGTGAATGGGAGACGTGTTCCAATATGTGTCAGTTTTCATCCCCTGGTACTCGGGTGCAACATTCCAGATGCTTTACTAACACTCTCCCGACTTGGAGAGTCAGTGCCTTTAACCTCCTGTTTGGCCCAGTTTGCAATTTCTGCGGAAGATGAACAGGAATAGGGAGAACCAATGACAGACCAGATGGAGGTGTCTGGATGGGCAAATTTAACTCTCATTTCGCACCAGGAAGAGGAATTAACCAAAGGCTCAGCGTGCCATGCCGGAACCAGATTAGGGCCTGAAGCAATCCTGCGGTGTTGCGGCCAGCTCACGAGAAAGCGACTTGAAGAAAGGAGCTCAGGGGCACTGTAATTCACAAACCTGCAGAGTTATAAATGACAGCTATCGTCCAAAAATATACTGAAGTAAGGCTGCCAAGAGGACTTGAAAGCGGGGCAGAATTGCAGGAAACCGATTTCAGGAGGTAGACTGGAATTGCATTGAAAGCATAGGAAAAGAGGCAGAACGTCCACAATGATGCACTTGGCCAAAAAGGGCGTATGCGTTTTTTCCTGAATATATTCAGGAAAAAACGCATACGCCCTTTTTGGCCAACCAAGCAAGCTTGCAAAGGATATCTGCACTACAATGAAATCTCACTTCCCCCCGGTGAAAAGGGCCATCTGAAAAAAGTGTAAAATCCAGAAAGGCAGGACAGGCCATGGAGAACTGGGAGCCTTGTTATGCTGATGGGCGGCATGTAAATTGCCAAGAGCCACTCGGGAGAAGTGTATGGTGTTTCCTGAAACATCTAAAAAACAAAGCAACAGAGCCTAGGGCACTTCCACTTATGGTCCTATAGCTTAGGGAAATTAAAATCAAAAAGACACAGCCACCCGAAATGTTGGGACGGCTCTGTTTACAAGAACCTGGTTTACGGTACAAGTTCAATATCGCAGAAAGTGAAAAATGGATAAAGAAGTTGTGGTACTTACGTACAATGCAGTATCACTCAGCAATGAAATCTATGTCATCAGGCCTGTAGCAGCATAATGAGTGGATTCAGGTATGATGATTCTAACTGAAATAAGTCACACAGAAAAAGAAACATCATAAGATATCACTAATACACGGAATGTAAACTTGGCTACACAGGAACTGAATTACAAAACAGAAGAGGTTCTCAAATTTAGAAAACAAACTTATGCTTGCTTAAGGGGAAAGGTGAGTTGGGGTGCTGCATAAAACCAGAGATTGAAATGAGCACAGATAAAGTTCCTTAAGCCAAATATGGAATAGACAAGAGCTACTCCTTGCTCAACGAAATGGATTCAACACCCCATATTAAACACCTAAGAATGTACCTGACTAGGAAGTATCTTAAAACCTATGGATTGCTATGTCTCCAAAAGAGAATCAAGCGTGTGTGCAGGGGCATAAACGCAGCAGTGATAGGATTGGAGAGGTTCGGTGAGCAAATGAAGACCCTTTGAAGTCATATTGCATGGTACCCATTCCACGGGTCTCAACTCTCCAGGTTTAAGGTATTCTTCCTTCAGCTAAAACATGCATGTGGAACCCAGAGTATGATCAACCGTGTGATCGGGAGACGTGTTCCAATATGTGTCAGTTTTGGTCCCCTGGTACTCGGGTGCAACATTCCAGACGCTTTACTAACACTCTCCCGACTTGGAGAGTCAGTGCCTTTAACCTCCTGTTTGGCCCAGTTTACAATTTCTGCGGAAGATGAACAGGAATAGGGAGAACCAATGACAGACCAGATGGAGGTGTCCGGATGGGCAAATTTAACTCTCATTTCGCACCAGGAAGAGGAATTAACCAAAGGCTCAGCGTGCCGTGCCGGAACCAGATTAGGGCCTGAAGCAATCCTGCGGTGATGCGGCCAGCTCACGAGAAAGCGAGTTGAAGAAAGGAGCTCAGGGGCACTGTAATTCACAAACCTGCAGAGTTATAAATGACAGCTATCGTCCAAAAATATACTGAAGTAAGGCTGCCAAGAGGACTTGAAAGCGGGGCAGAATTGCAGGAAACCGATTTCAGGAGGTAGACTGGAATTGCATTGAAAGCATAGGAAAAGAGGCAGAACGTCCACAATGATGCACTTGGCCAAAAAGGGCGTATGCGTTTTTTCCTGAATATATTCAGGAAAAAACGCATACGCCCTTTTTGGCCAACCAAGCAAGCTTGCAAAGGAAATCTGCACTACAATGAAGTCTCACTTCCCCCCGGTCAAAAGGACCATCTGAAAAAAGTGTAAAATCCAGAAAGGCAGGACAGGCCATGGAGAACTGGGAGCCCTGTTATGCTGATGGGCGGGATGTAAATTGGCAACAGCCACTCGGGAGAAGTGTATGGTGTTTCCTGAAACATCTAAAAAACAAAGCAACAGAGCCTAGGGCACTTCCACTTATGGTCCTATAGCTTAGGGAAATTAAAATCAAAAGACACAGCCACCCCAAAAGTTGGGACGGCTCTGTTTACAAGAACCTGGTTTACAGTACAAGTTCAATATCGCAGAGAGTGAAAAATGGATAAAGAAGTTGTGGTACTTACGTACAATGCAATATCACTCAGCAATGAAATCTATGTCATCAGGCCCGTAGCAGCATAATGAGTGGATTCAGGTACGATGATTCTAACTGAAATAAGTCACACAGAAAAAGAAACATCATAAGATATCACTAATACACGGAATGTAAACTTGGCTACACAGGAACTGAATTACAAAACAGAACAGGGTCTCAAATTTAGAAACCCAACTTATGCTTGCTTAAGGGGAAAGGTGAGTTGGGGTGCTGCATAAAACCAGAGATTGAAATGAGCACAGATAAAGTTCCTTAAGCCAAATATGGAATAGACAAGAGCTACTCCTTGCTCAACGAAATGGACTCAACACCCCATATTAAATGCCTAAGAGTGTACCTGACTAGGAAGTATCTTAAAACCTATGGATTGCTATGTCTCCGAAAGAGAATCAAGCGTGTGTACAGGGGCATAAACGCAGCAGTGATAGGATTGGAGAAGTTCGGTGAGCAAATGAAGGCCCTTTGAAGTCATATTGCATGGTACCCATTCCACGGGTCTCAACTCTCCAGGTTTAAGGTATTCTTCCTTCAGCTAAAACATGCATGTGGAACCCAGAGTATGATCAACCGTGTGATCGGGAGACGTGTTCCAATATGTGTCAGTTTTCGTCCCCTGGTACTCGGGTGCAACATTCCAGACGCTTTACTAACACTCTCCCGACTTGGAGAGTCAGTGCCTTTAACCTCCTGTTTGGCCCAGTTTGCAATTTCTGCGGAAGATGAACAGGAATAGGGAGAACCAATGACAGACTAGCTGGAGGTGTCTGGACGGGCAAATTTAACTCTCATTTCCCACCAGGAAGAGGAATTAACCATAGGCTCAGCGTGCCGTGCCAGAACCAGATTAGGGCCTGAAGCCATCCTGCGGTGTTGTGGCCAGCTCACGAGAAAGCGACTTGAAGAAAGGAGCTCAGGGGCACTGTAATTCACAAACCTGCAGAGTTATAAATGACAGCTATCGTCCAAAAATATACTGAAGTAAGGCTGCCAAGAGGACTTGAAAGCGGGGCAGAATTGCAGGAAACCGATTTCAGGAGGTAGACTGGAATTGCATTGAAAGCATAGGAAAAGAGGCAGAACGTCCACAATGATGCACTTGGCCAAAAAGGGCGTATGCGTTTTTTCCTGAATATATTCAGGAAAAAACGCATACGCTCTTTTTGGCCAACCAAGCAAGCTTGCAAAGGAAATCTGCACTACAGTGAAGTCTCACTTCCCCCCGGTCAAAAGGGCCATCTGAAAAAAGTGTAAAATCCAGAAAGGCAGCACAGGCCATGGAGAACTGGGAGCCTTGTTATGCTGATGGGCGGGATGTAAATTGGCAACAGCCACTCGGGAGAAGTGTATGGTGTTTCCTGAAACATCTAAAAAACTAAGCAACAGAGCCTAGGGCACTTCCACTTATGGTCCTATAGCTTAGGGAAATTAAAATCAAAAAGACACAGCCACCCCAAAGGTTGGGACGGATCTGTTTACAAGAACCTGGTTTACGGTACAAATTCAATATCGCAGAAAGTGAAAAATGGATAAAGAAGTTGTGGTACTTACGTACAATGCAGTATCACTCAGCAATGAAATCTATGTCATCAGGCCCGTAGCAGCATAATGAGTGGATTCAGGTACAATGATTCTAACTGAAATAAGTCACACAGAAAAAGAAACATCATAAGATATCACTAATACACGGAATGTAAACTTGGCTACATAGGAACTGAATTACAAAACAGAACAGGGTCTCCAATTTAGAAAACCAACTTATGCTTGCTTAAGGGGAAAGGTGAGTTGGGGTGCTGCATAAAACCAGAGATTGAAATGAGCACAGATAAAGTTCCTTAAGCCAAATATGGAATAGACAAGAGCTACTCCTTGTTCAACGAAATGGATTCAGCACCCCATATTAAACACCTAAGTATATACCTGACTAGGAAGTATCTTAAAAGCTATGGATTGCTATGTCTCCGAAAGAGAATCAAGCGTGTGTGCAGGGGCATAAACGCAGCAGTGATAGGATTGGAGAGGTTCGGTGAGCAAGTGAAGACCCTTTGAAGTCATATTGCATGGTACCCATTCCACGGGTCTCAACTCTCCAGGTTGAAGGTATTCTTCCTTCAGCTAAAACATGCATGTGGAACCCAGAGTATGATCAACCGTGTGATCGGGAGACGTGTTCCAATATGTGTCAGTTTTCGTCCCCTGGTACTCGGGTGCAACATTCCAGACGCTTTACTAACACTCTCCCGACTTGGAGAGTCAGTGCCTTTAAACTCCTGTTTGGCCCAGTTTGCAATTTCTGCGGAAGATGAACAGGAATAGGGAGAACCAATGACAGACTAGCTGGAGGTGTCTGGACGGGCAAATTTAACTCTCATTTCCCACCAGGAAGAGGAATTAACCAAAGGCTCAGCGTGCCGTGCCGGAACCAGATTAGGGCCTGAAGCCATCCTGCGGTGTTGCGGCCAGCTCAAAAGAAAGCGAGTTGAAGAAAGGAGCTCAGGGGCACTGTAATTCACAAACCTGCAGAGTTATAAATGACAGCTATCGTCCAAAAATATACTGAAGTAAGGCTGCCAAGAGGACTTGAAAGCGGGGCAGAATTGCAGGAAACCGATTTCAGGAGGTAGACTGGAATTGCATTGAAAGCATAGGAAAAGAGGCAGAACGTCCACAATGATGCACTTGGCCAAAAAGGGCGTATGCGTTTTTTCCTGAATATATTCAGGAAAAAACGCATACGCCCTTTTTGGCCAACCAAGCAAGCTTGCAAAGGAAATCTGCACTACAATGAAGTCTCACTTCCCCCCGGTCAAAAGGGCCATCTGAAAAAAGTGTAAAATCCAGAAAGGCAGGACAGGCCATGGAGAACTGGGAGCCTTGTTATGCTGATGGGCGGGATGTAAATTGGCAACAGCCACTCAGGAGAAGTGTATGGTGTTTCCTGAAACATCTAAAAAACAAAGCAACAGAGCCTAGGGCACTTCCACTTATGGTCCTATAGCTTAGGGAAATTAAAATCAAAAGACACAGCCACCCCAAAGGTTGGGACGGCTCTGTTTACAAGAACCTGGTTTACGGTACAAGTTCAATATCGCAGAAAGTGAAAAATGGATAAAGAAGTTGTGGTACTTACGTACAATGCAGTATCACTCAGCAATGAAATCTATGTCATCAGGCCCGTAGCAGCATAATGAGTGGATTCAGGTATGATGATTCTAACTGAAATAAGTCACACAGGAAAAGAAACATCATAAGATATCACTAATACACGGAATGTAAACTTGGCTACATAGGAACTGAATTACAAAACAGAACAGGGTCTCAAATTTAGAAACCCAACTTATGCTTGCTTAAGGGGAAAGGTGAGTTGGGGTGCTGCATAAAACCAGAGATTGAAATGAGCACAGATAAAGTTCCTTAAGCCAAATATGGAATAGACAAGAGCTACTCCTTGCTCAACGAAATGGACTCAACACCCCATATTAAATGCCTAAGAATGTACCTGACTAGGAAGTATCTTAAAACCTATGGATTGCTATGTCTCCAAAAGAGAATCAAGCGTGTGTGCAGGGGCATAAAGGCAGCAGTGATAGGATTGGAGAGGTTCGGTGAGCAAATGAAGACCCTTTGAAGTCATATTGCATGGTACCCATTCAACGGGTCTCAACTCTCCAGGTTTAAGGTATTCTTCCTTCAGCTAAAACATGCATGTGGAACCCAGAGTATGATCAACCGTGTGAATGGGAGACGTGTTCCAATATGTGTCAGTTTTCATCCCCTGGTACTCGGGTGCAACATTCCAGATGCTTTACTAACACTCTCCCGACTTGGAGAGTCAGTGCCTTTAACCTCCTGTTTGGCCCAGTTTGCAATTTCTGCGGAAGATGAACAGGAATAGGGAGAACCAATGACAGACCAGATGGAGGTGTCTGGATGGGCAAATTTAACTCTCATTTCGCACCAGGAAGAGGAATTAACCAAAGGCTCAGCGTGCCATGCCGGAACCAGATTAGGGCCTGAAGCAATCCTGCGGTGTTGCGGCCAGCTCACGAGAAAGCGACTTGAAGAAAGGAGCTCAGGGGCACTGTAATTCACAAACCTGCAGAGTTATAAATGACAGCTATCGTCCAAAAATATACTGAAGTAAGGCTGCCAAGAGGACTTGAAAGCGGGGCAGAATTGCAGGAAACCGATTTCAGGAGGTAGACTGGAATTGCATTGAAAGCATAGGAAAAGAGGCAGAACGTCCACAATGATGCACTTGGCCAAAAAGGGCGTATGCGTTTTTTCCTGAATATATTCAGGAAAAAACACATACGCCCTTTTTGGCCAACCAAGCAAGCTTGCAAAGGAAATCTGCACTACAATGAAGTCTCACTTCCCCCCGGTCAAAAGGGCCATCTGAAAAAAGTGTAAAATCCAGAAAGGCAGGACAGGCCATGGAGAACTGGGAGCCTTGTTATGCTGATGGGCGGGATGTAAATTGCCAACAGCCACTCGGGAGAAGTGTATGGTGTTTCCTGAAACATCTAAAAAACAAAGCAACAGAGCCTAGGGCACTTCCACTTATGGTCCTATAGCTTAGGGAAATTAAAATCAAAAAGACACAGCCACCCGAAATGTTGGGACGGCTCTGTTTACAAGAACCTGGTTTACGGTACAAGTTCAATATCGCAGAAAGTGAAAAATGGATAAAGAAGTTGTGGTACTTACGTACAATGCAGTATCACTCAGCAATGAAATCTATGTCATCAGGCCTGTAGCAGCATAATGAGTGGATTCAGGTATGATGATTCTAACTGAAATAAGTCACACAGAAAAAGAAACATCATAAGATATCACTAATACACGGAATGTAAACTTGGCTACACAGGAACTGAATTACAAAACAGAAGAGGTTCTCAAATTTAGAAAACCAACTTATGCTTGCTTAAGGGGAAAGGTGAGTTGGGGTGCTGCATAAAACCAGAGATTGAAATGAGCACAGATAAAGTTCCTTAAGCCAAATATGGAATAGACAAGAGCTACTCCTTGCTCAACGAAATGGATTCAACACCCCATATTAAACACCTAAGAATGTACCTGACTAGGAAGTATCTTAAAACCTATGGATTGCTATGTCTCCAAAAGAGAATCAAGCGTGTGTGCAGGGGCATAAACGCAGCAGTGATAGGATTGGAGAGGTTCGGTGAGCAAATGAAGACCCTTTGAAGTCATATTGCATGGTACCCATTCCACGGGTCTCAACTCTCCAGGTTTAAGGTATTCTTCCTTCAGCTAAAACATGCATGTGGAACCCAGAGTATGATCAACTGTGTGATCGGGAGACGTGTTCCAATATGTGTCAGTTTTGGTCCCCTGGTACTCGGGTGCAACATTCCAGACGCTTTACTAACACTCTCCCGACTTGGAGAGTCAGTGCCTTTAACCTCCTGTTTGGCCCAGTTTACAATTTCTGCGGAAGATGAACAGGAATAGGGAGAACCAATGACAGACCAGATGGAGGTGTCTGGATGGGCAAATTTAACTCTCATTTCGCACCAGGAAGAGGAATTAACCAAAGGCTCAGCGTGCCGTGCCGGAACCAGATTAGGGCCTGAAGCAATCCTGCGGTGATGCGGCCAGCTCACGAGAAAGCGAGTTGAAGAAAGGAGCTCAGGGGCACTGTAATTCACAAACCTGCAGAGTTATAAATGACAGCTATCGTCCAAAAATATACTGAAGTAAGGCTGCCAAGAGGACTTGAAAGCGGGGCAGAATTGCAGGAAACCGATTTCAGGAGGTAGACTGGAATTGCATTGAAAGCATAGGAAAAGAGGCAGAACGTCCACAATGATGCACTTGGCCAAAAAGGGCGTATGCGTTTTTTCCTGAATATATTCAGGAAAAAACGCATACGCCCTTTTTGGCCAACCAAGCAAGCTTGCAAAGGAAATCTGCACTACAATGAAGTCTCACTTCCCCCCGGTCAAAAGGACCATCTGAAAAAAGTGTAAAATCCAGAAAGGCAGGACAGGCCATGGAGAACTGGGAGCCTTGTTATGCTGATGGGCGGGATGTAAATTGCCAACAGCCACTCGGGAGAAGTGTATGGTGTTTCCTGAAACATCTAAAAAACAAAGCAACAGAGCCTAGGGCACTTCCACTTATGGTCCTATAGCTTAGGGAAATTAAAATCAAAAGACACAGCCACCCCAAAAGTTGGGACGGCTCTGTTTACAAGAACCTGGTTTACGGTACAAGTTCAATATCGCAGAGAGTGAAAAATGGATAAAGAAATTGTGGTACTTACGTACAATGCAATATCACTCAGCAATGAAATCTATGTCATCAGGCCCGTAGCAGCATAATGAGTGGATTCAGGTACGATGATTCTAACTGAAATAAGTCACACAGAAAAAGAAACATCATAAGATATCACTAATACACGGAATGTAAACTTGGCTACACAGGAACTGAATTACAAAACAGAACAGGGTCTCAAATTTAGAAACCCAACTTATGCTTGCTTAAGGGGAAAGGTGAGTTGGGGTGCTGCATAAAACCAGAGATTGAAATGAGCACAGATAAAGTTCCTTAAGCCAAATATGGAATAGACAAGAGCTACTCCTTGCTCAACGAAATGGACTCAACACCCCATATTAAATGCCTAAGAGTGTACCTGACTAGGAAGTATCTTAAAACCTATGGATTGCTATGTCTCCGAAAGAGAATCAAGCGTGTGTACAGGGGCATAAACGCAGCAGTGATAGGATTGGAGAAGTTCGGTGAGCAAATGAAGGCCCTTTGAAGTCATATTGCATGGTACCCATTCCACGGGTCTCAACTCTCCAGGTTTAAGGTATTCTTCCTTCAGCTAAAACATGCATGTGGAACCCAGAGTATGATCAACCGTGTGATCGGGAGACGTGTTCCAATATGTGTCAGTTTTCGTCCCCTGGTACTCGGGTGCAACATTCCAGACGCTTTACTAACACTCTCCCGACTTGGAGAGTCAGTGCCTTTAACCTCCTGTTTGGCCCAGTTTGCAATTTCTGCGGAAGATGAACAGGAATAGGCAGAACCAATGACAGACTAGATGGAGGTGTCTGGATGGGCAAATTTAACTCTCATTTCGCACCAGGAAGAGGAATTAACCAAAGGCTCAGCGTGCCATGCCGGAACCAGATTAGGGCCTGAAGCAATCCTGCGGTGTTGCGGCCAGCTCAAGAGAAAGCGAGTTGAAGAAAGGAGCTCAGGGGCAATGTAATTCACAAACCTGCAGAGTTATAAATGACAGCTATCGTCCAAAAATATACTGAAGTAAGGCTGCCAAGAGGACTTGAAAGCGGGGCAGAATTGCAGGAAACCGATTTCAGGAGGTAGACTGGAATTGCATTGAAAGCATAGGAAAAGAGGCAGAACGTCCACAATGATGCACTTGGCCAAAAAGGGCGTATGCGTTTTTTCCTGAATAGATTCAGGAAAAAACGCATACGCCCTTTTTGGCCAACCAAGCAAGCTTGCAAAGGAAATCTGCACTACAATGAAGTCTCACTTCCCCCCGGTCCAAAGGGCCATCTGAAAAAAGTGTAAACTCCAGAAAGGCAGGACAGGCCATGGAGAACTGGGAGCCTTGTTATGCTGATGGGCGGGATGTAAATTGCCAACAGCCACTCGGGAGAAGTGTATGGTGTTTCCTGAAACATCTAAAAAACAAAGCAACAGAGCCTAGGGCACTTCCACTTATGGTCCTATAGCTTAGGGAAATTAAAATCAAAAGACACAGCCACCCCAAAGGTTGGGACGGCTCTGTTTACAAGAACCTGGTTTACGGTACAAGTTCAATATCGCAGAAAGTGAAAAATGGATAAAGAAGTTGTGGTACTTACGTACAATGCAATATCACTCAGCAAGGAAATCTATGTCATCAGGCCCGTAGCAGCATAATGAGTGGATTCAGGTATGATGATTCTAACTGAAATAAGTCACACAGGAAAAGAAACATCATAAGATATCACTAATACACGGAATGTAAACTTGGCTACACAGGAACTGAATTACAAAACAGAAGAGGTTCTCAAATTTAGAAAACAAACTTATGCTTGCTTAAGGGGAAAGGTGAGTTGGGGTGCTGCATAAAACCAGAGATTGAAATGAGCACAGATAAAGTTCCTTAAGCCAAATATGGAATAGACAAGAGCTACTCCTTGCTCAACGAAATGGATTCAACACCCCATATTAAACACCTAAGAATGTACCTGACTAGGAAGTATCTTAAAACCTATGGATTGCTATGTCTCCAAAAGAGAATCAAGCGTGTGTGCAGGGGCATAAACGCAGCAGTGATAGGATTGGAGAGGTTCGGTGAGCAAATGAAGACCCTTTGAAGTCATATTGCATGGTACCCATTCCACGGGTCTCAACTCTCCAGGTTTAAGGTATTCTTCCTTCAGCTAAAACATGCATGTGGAACCCAGAGTATGATCAACTGTGTGATCGGGAGACGTGTTCCAATATGTGTCAGTTTTGGTCCCCTGGTACTCGGGTGCAACATTCCAGACGCTTTACTAACACTCTCCCGACTTGGAGAGTCAGTGCCTTTAACCTCCTGTTTGGCCCAGTTTACAATTTCTGCGGAAGATGAACAGGAATAGGGAGAACCAATGACAGACCAGATGGAGGTGTCTGGATGGGCAAATTTAACTCTCATTTCGCACCAGGAAGAGGAATTAACCAAAGGCTCAGCGTGCCGTGCCGGAACCAGATTAGGGCCTGAAGCAATCCTGCGGTGATGCGGCCAGCTCACGAGAAAGCGAGTTGAAGAAAGGAGCTCAGGGGCACTGTAATTCACAAACCTGCAGAGTTATAAATGACAGCTATCGTCCAAAAATATACTGAAGTAAGGCTGCCAAGAGGACTTGAAAGCGGGGCAGAATTGCAGGAAACCGATTTCAGGAGGTAGACTGGAATTGCATTGAAAGCATAGGAAAAGAGGCAGAACGTCCACAATGATGCACTTGGCCAAAAAGGGCGTATGCGTTTTTTCCTGAATATATTCAGGAAAAAACGCATACGCCCTTTTTGGCCAACCAAGCAAGCTTGCAAAGGAAATCTGCACTACAATGAAGTCTCACTTCCCCCCGGTCAAAAGGACCATCTGAAAAAAGTGTAAAATCCAGAAAGGCAGGACAGGCCATGGAGAACTGGGAGCCTTGTTATGCTGATGGGCGGGATGTAAATTGGCAACAGCCACTCGGGAGAAGTGTATGGTGTTTCCTGAAACATCTAAAAAACAAAGCAACAGAGCCTAGGGCACTTCCACTTATGGTCCTATAGCTTAGGGAAATTAAAATCAAAAGACACAGCCACCCCAAAAGTTGGGACGGCTCTGTTTACAAGAACCTGGTTTACGGTACAAGTTCAATATCGCAGAGAGTGAAAAATGGATAAAGAAGTTGTGGTACTTACGTACAATGCAATATCACTCAGCAATGAAATCTATGTCATCAGGCCCGTAGCAGCATAATGAGTGGATTCAGGTACGATGATTCTAACTGAAATAAGTCACACAGAAAAAGAAACATCATAAGATATCACTAATACACGGAATGTAAACTTGGCTACACAGGAACTGAATTACAAAACAGAACAGGGTCTCAAATTTAGAAACCCAACTTATGCTTGCTTAAGGGGAAAGGTGAGTTGGGGTGCTGCATAAAACCAGAGATTGAAATGAGCACAGATAAAGTTCCTTAAGCCAAATATGGAATAGACAAGAGCTACTCCTTGCTCAACGAAATGGACTCAACACCCCATATTAAATGCCTAAGAGTGTACCTGACTAGGAAGTATCTTAAAACCTATGGATTGCTATGTCTCCGAAAGAGAATCAAGCGTGTGTACAGGGGCATAAACGCAGCAGTGATAGGATTGGAGAAGTTCGGTGAGCAAATGAAGGCCCTTTGAAGTCATATTGCATGGTACCCATTCCACGGGTCTCAACTCTCCAGGTTTAAGGTATTCTTCCTTCAGCTAAAACATGCATGTGGAACCCAGAGTATGATCAACCGTGTGATCGGGAGACGTGTTCCAATATGTGTCAGTTTTCGTCCCCTGGTACTCGGGTGCAACATTCCAGACGCTTTACTAACACTCTCCCGACTTGGAGAGTCAGTGCCTTTAACCTCCTGTTTGGCCCAGTTTGCAATTTCTGCGGAAGATGAACAGGAATAGGCAGAACCAATGACAGACTAGATGGAGGTGTCTGGATGGGCAAATTTAACTCTCATTTCGCACCAGGAAGAGGAATTAACCAAAGGCTCAGCGTGCCATGCCGGAACCAGATTAGGGCCTGAAGCAATCCTGCGGTGTTGCGGCCAGCTCAAGAGAAAGCGAGTTGAAGAAAGGAGCTCAGGGGCAATGTAATTCACAAACCTGCAGAGTTATAAATGACAGCTATCGTCCAAAAATATACTGAAGTAAGGCTGCCAAGAGGACTTGAAAGCGGGGCAGAATTGCAGGAAACCGATTTCAGGAGGTAGACTGGAATTGCATTGAAAGCATAGGAAAAGAGGCAGAACGTCCACAATGATGCACTTGGCCAAAAAGGGCGTATCCTTTTTTTCCTGAATAGATTCAGGAAAAAACGCATACGCCCTTTTTGGCCAACCAAGCAAGCTTGCAAAGGAAATCTGCACTACAATGAAGTCTCACTTCCCCCCGGTCCAAAGGGCCATCTGAAAAAAGTGTAAACTCCAGAAAGGCAGGACAGGCCATGGAGAACTGGGAGCCTTGTTATGCTGATGGGCGGGATGTAAATTGCCAACAGCCACTCGGGAGAAGTGTATGGTGTTTCCTGAAACATCTAAAAAACAAAGCAACAGAGCCTAGGGCACTTCCACTTATGGTCCTATAGCTTAGGGAAATTAAAATCAAAAGACACAGCCACCCCAAAGGTTGGGACGGCTCTGTTTACAAGAACCTGGTTTACGGTACAAGTTCAATATCGCAGAAAGTGAAAAATGGATAAAGAAGTTGTGATACTTACGTACAATGCAATATCACTCAGCAAGGAAATCTATGTCATCAGGCCCGTAGCAGCATAATGAGTGGATTCAGGTATGATGATTCTAACTGAAATAAGTCACACAGGAAAAGAAAC
This sequence comes from Lagenorhynchus albirostris, assembly GCF_949774975.1. NCBI lineage: Eukaryota > Metazoa > Chordata > Mammalia > Artiodactyla > Delphinidae > Lagenorhynchus > Lagenorhynchus albirostris. The sequence continues at coordinate 57,504,038 of NC_083098.1, read as the reverse complement.
ATCATAAGATATCACTAATACACGGAATGTAAACTTGGCTACATAGGAACTGAATTACAAAACAGAACAGGGTCTCAAATTTAGAAAACCAACTTATGCTTGCTTAAGGGGAAAGGTGAGTTGGGGTGCTGCATAAAACCAGAGATTGAAATGAGCACAGATAAAGTTCCTTAAGCCAAATATGGAATAGACAAGAGCTACTCCTTGCTCAACGAAATGGACTCAACACCCCATATTAAATGCCTAAGAGTGTACCTGACTAGGAAGTATCTTAAAACCTATGGATTGCTATGTCTCTGAAAGAGAATCAAGTGTGTGTACAGGGGCATAAACGCAGCAGTGATAGGATTGGAGAGATTCGGTGAGCAAATGAAGACCCTTTGAAGTCATATTGCATGGTACCCATTCCACGGGTCTCAACTCTCCAGGTTTAAGGTATTCTTCCTTCAGCTAAAACATGCATGTGGAACCCAGAGTATGATCAACCGTGTGATCGGGAGACGTGTTCCAATATGTGTCAGTTTTCGTCCCCTGGTACTCGGGTGCAACATTCCAGACGCTTTACTAACACTCTCCCGACTTGGAGAGTCAGTACCTTTAACCTCCTGTTTGGCCCAGTTTGCAATTTCTGCGGAAGATGAACAGGAATAGGGAGAACCAATGACAGACTAGCTGGAGGTGTCTGGACGGGCAAATTTAACTCTCATTTCCCACCAGGAAGAGGAATTAACCAAAGGCTCAGCGTGCCGTGCCGGAACCAGATTAGGGCCTGAAGCCATCCTGCGGTGTTGCGGCCAGCTCACGAGAAAGCGACTTGAAGAAAGGAGCTCAGGGGCACTGTAATTCACAAACCTGCAGAGTTATAAATGACAGCTATCGTCCAAAAATATACTGAAGTAAGGCTGCCAAGAGGACTTGAAAGCGGGGCAGAATTGCAGGAAACCGATTTCAGGAGGTAGACTGGAATTGCATTGAAAGCATAGGAAAAGAGGTAGAACGTCCACAATGATGCACTTGGCCAAAAAGGGCGTATGCGTTTTTTCCTGAATATATTCAGGAAAAAACGCATACGCCCTTTTTGGCCAACCAAGCAAGCTTGCAAAGGAAATCTGCACTACAATGAAGTCTCACTTCCCCCCGGTCAAAAGGGCCATCTGAAAAAAGTGTAAAATCCAGAAAGGCAGGACAGGCCATGGAGAACTGGGAGCCTTGTTATGCTGATGGGCGGGATGTCAATTGCCAACAGCCACTCGGGAGAAGTGTATGGTGTTTCCTGAAACATCTAAAAAACAAAGCAACAGAGCCTAGGGCACTTCCAGTTATGGTCCTATAGCTTAGGGAAATTAAAATCAAAAAGACACAGCCACCCCAAAGGTTGGGACGGCTCTGTTTACAAGAACCTGGTTTACGGTACAAGTTCAATATCGCAGAAAGTGAAAAATGGATAAAGAAGTTGTGGTACTTACGTACAATGCAGTATCACTCAGCAATGAAATCTATGTCATCAGGCCCGTAGCAGCATAATGAGTGGATTCAGGTATGATGATTCTAACTGAAATAAGTCACACAGGAAAAGAAACATCATAAGATATCACTAATACACGGAATGTAACCTTGGCTACACAGGAACTGAATTACAAAACAGAACAGGGTCTCAAATTTAGAAAACCAACTTATGCTTGCTTAGGGGGAAAGGTGAGTTGGGGTGCTGCATAAAACCAGAGATTGAAATGAGCACAGATAAAGTTCCTTAAGCCAAATATGGAATAGACAAGAGCTACTCCTTGCTCAACGAAATGGACTCAACACCCCATATTAAACGCCTAAGAATGTACCTGACTAGGAAGTATCTTAAAACCTATGGATTGCTATGTCTCCGAAAGAGAATCAAGCGTGTGTACAGGGACATAAACGCAGCAGTGATAGGATTGGAGAATTTCGGTGAGCAAATGAAGACCCTTTGAAGTCATATTGCATGGTACCCATTCCATGGGTCTCAACTCTCAAGGTTTAAGGTATTCTTCCTTCAGCTAAAACATGCATGTGGAACCCAGAGTATGATCAACCGTGTGATCGGGAGACGTGTTCCAATATGTGTCAGTTTTCGTCCCCTGGTACTCGGGTGCAACATTCCAGACGCTTTACTAACACTCTCCCGACTTGGAGAGTCAGTGCCTTTAACCTCCTGTTTGGCCCAGTTTGCAATTTCTGCGGAAGATGAACAGGAATAGGGAGAACCAATGACAGACTAGCTGGAGGTGTCTGGACGGGCAAATTTAACTCTCATTTCCCACCAGGAAGAGGAATTAACCAAAGGCTCAGCGTGCCGTGCCGGAACCAGATTAGGGCCTGAAGCCATCCTGCGGTGTTGTGGCCAGCTCACAAGAAAGCGACTTGAAGAAAGGAGCTCAGGGGCACTGTAATTCACAAACCTGCAGAGTTATAAATGACAGCTATCGTCCAAAATATACTGAAGTAAGGCTGCCAAGAGGACTTGAAAGCGGGGCAGAATTGCAGGAAACCGATTTCAGGAGGTAGACTGGAATTGCATTTAAAGCATAGGAAAAGAGGCAGAACGTCCACAATGATGCACTTGGCCAAAAAGGGCGTATGCGTTTTTTCCTGAATATATTCAGGAAAAAACGCATACGCACTTTTTGGCCAACCAAGCAAGCTTGCAAAGGAAATCTGCACTACAATGAAGTCTCACTTCCCCCCGCTCCAAAGGGCCATCTGAGAAAAGTGTAAAATCCAGAAAGGCAGGACAGGCCATGGAGAACTGGGAGCCTTGTTATGCTGATGGGCGGGATGTAAATTGCCAACAGCCACTCGGGAGAAGTGTATGGTGTTTCCTGAAACATCTAAAAAACAAAGCAACAGAGCCTAGGGCACTTCCACTTATGGTCCTATAGCTTATGGAAATTAAAATCAAAAAGACACAGCCACCCCAAAGTTTGGGACGGCTCGGTTTACAAGAACCTGGTTTACGGTACAAGTTCAATATTGCAGAAAGTGAAAAATGGATAAAGAAGTTGTGGTACTTACGTACAATGCAGTATCACTCAGCAATGAAATCTATGTCATCAGGTCCGTAGCAGCATAATGAGTGGATTCAGGTATGATGATTCTAACTGAAATAAGTCACACAGAAAAAGAAACATCATAAGATATCACTAATACACGGAATATAAACTTGGCTACACAGGAACTGAATTACAAAACAGAACAGGGTCTCAAATTTAGAAACCCAACTTATGCTTGCTTAAGGGGAAAGGTGAGTTGGGGTGCTGCATAAAACCAGAGATTGAAATGAGCACAGATAAAGTTCCTTAAGCCAAATATGGAATAGACAAGAGCTACTCCTTGCTCAACGAAATGGACTCAACACCCCATATTAAATGCCTAAGAGTGTACCTGACTAGGAAGTATCTTAAAACCTATGGATTGCTATGTCTCTGAAAGAGAATCAAGCGTGTGTACAGGAGCATAAACGCAGCAGTGATAGGATTGGAGAGGTTCGGTGAGCAAATGAAGACCCTTTGAAGTCATATTGCATGGTACCCATTCCACGGGTCTCAACTCTCCAGGTTGAAGGTATTCTTCCTTCAGCTAAAACATGCATGTGGAACCCAGAGTATGATCAACCGTGTGATCGGGAGACGTGTTCCAATATGTGTCAGTTTTGGTCCCCTGGTACTCGGGTGCAACATTCCAGACGCTTTACTAACACTCTCCCGACTTGGAGAGTCAGTGCCTTTAACCTTCTGTTTGGCCCAGTTTGCAATTTCTGCGGAAGATGAACAGGAATAGGGAGAACCAATGACAGACTAGCTGGAGGTGTCTGGACGGGCAAATTTAACTCTCATTTCCCACCAGGAAGAGGAATTAACCAAAGGCTCAGCGTGCCGTGCCGGAACCAGATTAGGGGCTGAAGCAATCCTGCGGTGATGCGGCCAGCTCACGAGAAAGCGAGTTGAAGAAAGGAGCTCAGGGGCACTGTAATTCACAAACCTGCAGAGTTATAAATGACAGCTATCGTCCAAAAATATACTGAAGTAAGGCTGCCAAGAGGACTTGAAAGCGGGGCAGAATTGCAGGAAACCGATCTCAGGAGGTAGACTGGAATTGCATTTAAAGCATAGGAAAAGAGGCAGAACGTCCACAATGATGCACTTGGCCAAAAAGGGAGTATGCGTTTTTTCCTGAATATATTCAGGAAAAAACACATACGCCCTTTTTGGCCAACCAAGCAAGCTTGCAAAGGAAATCTGCACTACAATGAAGTCTCACTTCCCCCCGGTCAAAAGGGCCATCTGAAAAAAGTGTAAAATCCAGAAAGGCAGGACAGGCCATGGAGAACTGGGAGCCTTGTTATGCTGATGGGCGGGATGTAAATTGCCAACAGCCACTCGGGAGAAGTGTATGGTGTTTCCTGAAACATCTAAAAAACTAAGCAACAGAGCCTAGGGCACTTCCACTTATGGTCCTATAGCTTATGGAAATTAAAATCAAAAAGACACAGCCACCCCAAAGGTTGGGACGGCTCTGTTTACAAGAACCTGGTTTACGGTACAAGTTCAATATTGCAGAAAGTGAAAAATGGATAAAGAAATTGTGGTACTTACGTACAATGCAGTATCACTCAGCAATGAAATCTATGTCATCAGGTCCGTAGCAGCATAATGAGTGGATTCAGGTATGATGATTCTAACTGAAATAAGTCACACAGAAAAAGAAACATCATAAGATATCACTAATACACGGAATATAAACTTGGCTACACAGGAACTGAATTACAAAACAGAACAGGGTCTCAAATTTAGAAACCCAACTTATGCTTGCTTAAGGTGAAAGGTGAGTTGGGGTGCTGCATAAAACCAGAGATTGAAATGAGCACAGATAAAGTTCCTTAAGCCAAATATGGAATAGACAAGAGCTACTCCTTGCTCAACGGAATGGACTCAACACCCCATATTAAATGCCTAAGAGTGTACCTGACTAGGAAGTATCTTAAAACCTATGGATTGCTATGTCTCTGAAAGAGAATCAAGGTTGTGTACAGGGGCATAAACGCAGCAGTGATAGGATTGGAGAGGTTCGGTGAGCAAATGAAGACCCTTTGAAGTCATATTGCATGGTACCCATTCCACGGGTCTCAACTCTCCAGGTTGAAGGTATTGTTCCTTCAGCTAAAACATGCATGTGGAACCCAGAGTATGATCAACCGTGTGATCGGGAGACGTGTTCCAATATGTGTCAGTTTTGGTCCCCTGGTACTCGGGTGCAACATTCCAGACGCTTTACTAACACTCTCCCGACTTGGAGAGTCTGTGCCTTTAACCTTCTGTTTGGCCCAGTTTGCAATTTCTGCGGAAGATGAACAGGAATAGGGAGAACCAATGACAGACTAGCTGGAGGTGTCTGGACGGGCAAATTTAACTCTCATTTCCCACCAGGAAGAGGAATTAACCAAAGGCTCAGCGTGCCGTGCCGGAACCAGATTAGGGCCTGAAGCAATCCTGCGGTGATGCGGCCAGCTCACGAGAAAGCGAGTTGAAGAAAGGAGCTCAGGGGCACTGTAATTCACAAACCTGCAGAGTTATAAATGACAGCTATCGTCCAAAAATATACTGAAGTAAGGCTGCCAAGAGGACTTGAAAGCGGGGCAGAATTGCAGGAAACCGATTTCAGGAGGTAGACTGGAATTGCATTGAAAGCATAGGAAAAGAGGCAGAACGTGGACAATGATGCACTTGGCCAAAAAGGGCGTATGCATTTTTTCCTGAATATATTCAGGAAAAAACGCATACGCCCTTTTTGGCCAACCAAGCAAGCTTGCAAAGGAAATCTGCACTACAATGAAGTCTCACTTCCCCCCGGTCAAAAGGGCCATCTGAAAAAATTGTAAAATCCAGAAAGGCAGGACAGGCCATGGAGAACTGGGAGCCTTGTTATGCTGATGGGCTGGATGTAACTTGCCAACAGCCACTCGGGAGAAGTGTATGGTGTTTCCTGAAACATCTAAAAAACTAAGCAACAGAGCCTAGGGCACTTCCACTTATGGTCCTATAGCTTAGGGAAATTAAAATCAAAAAGACACAGCCACCCCAAAGTTTGGGACGGCTCGGTTTACAAGAACCTGGTTTACGGTACAAGTTCAATATTGCAGAAAGTGAAAAATGGATAAAGAAGTTGTGGTACTTACGTACAATGCAGTATCACTCAGCAATGAAATCTATGTCATCAGGTCCGTAGCAGCATAATGAGTGGATTCAGGTATGATGATTCTAACTGAAATAAGTCACACAGAAAAAGAAACATCATAAGATATCACTAATACACGGAATATAAACTTGGCTACACAGGAACTGAATTACAAAACAGAACAGGGTCTCAAATTTAGAAACCCAACTTATGCTTGCTTAAGGGGAAAGGTGAGTTGGGGTGCTGCATAAAACCAGAGATTGAAATGAGCACAGATAAAGTTCCTTAAGCCAAATATGGAATAGACAAGAGCTACTCCTTGCTCAACGAAATGGACTCAACACCCCATATTAAATGCCTAAGAGTGTACCTGACTAGGAAGTATCTTAAAACCTATGGATTGCTATGTCTCTGAAAGAGAATCAAGCGTGTGTACAGGGGCATAAACGCAGCAGTGATAGGATTGGAGAGGTTCGGTGAGCAAATGAAGACCCTTTGAAGTCATATTGCATGGTACCCATTCCACGGGTCTCAACTCTCCAGGTTGAAGGTATTCTTCCTTCAGCTAAAACATGCATGTGGAACCCAGAGTATGATCAACCGTGTGATCGGGAGACGTGTTCCAATATGTGTCAGTTTTGGTCCCCTGGTACTCGGGTGCAACATTCCAGACGCTTTACTAACACTCTCCCGACTTGGAGAGTCAGTGCCTTTAACCTTCTGTTTGGCCCAGTTTGCAATTTCTGCGGAAGATGAACAGGAATAGGGAGAACCAATGACAGACTAGCTGGAGGTGTCTGGACGGGCAAATTTAACTCTCATTTCCCACCAGGAAGAGGAATTAACCAAAGGCTCAGCGTGCCGTGCCGGAACCAGATTAGGGGCTGAAGCAATCCTGCGGTGATGCGGCCAGCTCACGAGAAAGCGAGTTGAAGAAAGGAGCTCAGGGGCACTGTAATTCACAAACCTGCAGAGTTATAAATGACAGCTATCGTCCAAAAATATACTGAAGTAAGGCTGCCAAGAGGACTTGAAAGCGGGGCAGAATTGCAGGAAACCGATCTCAGGAGGTAGACTGGAATTGCATTTAAAGCATAGGAAAAGAGGCAGAACGTCCACAATGATGCACTTGGCCAAAAAGGGAGTATGCGTTTTTTCCTGAATATATTCAGGAAAAAACACATACGCCCTTTTTGGCCAACCAAGCAAGCTTGCAAAGGAAATCTGCACTACAATGAAGTCTCACTTCCCCCCGGTCAAAAGGGCCATCTGAAAAAAGTGTAAAATCCAGAAAGGCAGGACAGGCCATGGAGAACTGGGAGCCTTGTTATGCTGATGGGCGGGATGTAAATTGCCAACAGCCACTCGGGAGAAGTGTATGGTGTTTCCTGAAACATCTAAAAAACTAAGCAACGGAGCCTAGGGCACTTCCACTTATGGTCCTATAGCTTATGGAAATTAAAATCAAAAAGACACAGCCACCCCAAAGGTTGGGACGGCTCTGTTTACAAGAACCTGGTTTACGGTACAAGTTCAATATTGCAGAAAGTGAAAAATGGATAAAGAAATTGTGGTACTTACGTACAATGCAGTATCACTCAGCAATGAAATCTATGTCATCAGGTCCGTAGCAGCATAATGAGTGGATTCAGGTATGATGATTCTAACTGAAATAAGTCACACAGAAAAAGAAACATCATAAGATATCACTAATACACGGAATATAAACTTGGCTACACAGGAACTGAATTACAAAACAGAACAGGGTCTCAAATTTAGAAACCCAACTTATGCTTGCTTAAGGTGAAAGGTGAGTTGGGGTGCTGCATAAAACCAGAGATTGAAATGAGCACAGATAAAGTTCCTTAAGCCAAATATGGAATAGACAAGAGCTACTCCTTGCTCAACGAAATGGACTCAACACCCCATATTAAATGCCTAAGAGTGTACCTGACTAGGAAGTATCTTAAAACCTATGGATTGCTATGTCTCTGAAAGAGAATCAAGGTTGTGTACAGGGGCATAAACGCAGCAGTGATAGGATTGGAGAGGTTCGGTGAGCAAATGAAGACCCTTTGAAGTCATATTGCATGGTACCCATTCCACGGGTCTCAACTCTCCAGGTTGAAGGTATTGTTCCTTCAGCTAAAACATGCATGTGGAACCCAGAGTATGATCAACCGTGTGATCGGGAGACGTGTTCCAATATGTGTCAGTTTTGGTCCCCTGGTACTCGGGTGCAACATTCCAGACGCTTTACTAACACTCTCCCGACTTGGAGAGTCTGTGCCTTTAACCTTCTGTTTGGCCCAGTTTGCAATTTCTGCGGAAGATGAACAGGAATAGGGAGAACCAATGACAGACTAGCTGGAGGTGTCTGGACGGGCAAATTTAACTCTCATTTCCCACCAGGAAGAGGAATTAACCAAAGGCTCAGCGTGCCGTGCCGGAACCAGATTAGGGCCTGAAGCAATCCTGCGGTGATGCGGCCAGCTCACGAGAAAGCGAGTTGAAGAAAGGAGCTCAGGGGCACTGTAATTCACAAACCTGCAGAGTTATAAATGACAGCTATCGTCCAAAAATATACTGAAGTAAGGCTGCCAAGAGGACTTGAAAGCGGGGCAGAATTGCAGGAAACCGATTTCAGGAGGTAGACTGGAATTGCATTGAAAGCATAGGAAAAGAGGCAGAACGTGGACAATGATGCACTTGGCCAAAAAGGGCGTATGCATTTTTTCCTGAATATATTCAGGAAAAAACGCATACGCCCTTTTTGGCCAACCAAGCAAGCTTGCAAAGGAAATCTGCACTACAATGAAGTCTCACTTCCCCCCGGTCAAAAGGGCCATCTGAAAAAATTGTAAAATCCAGAAAGGCAGGACAGGCCATGGAGAACTGGGAGCCTTGTTATGCTGATGGGCTGGATGTAACTTGCCAACAGCCACTCGGGAGAAGTGTATGGTGTTTCCTGAAACATCTAAAAAACTAAGCAACAGAGCCTAGGGCACTTCCACTTATGGTCCTATAGCTTAGGGAAATTAAAATCAAAAAGACACAGCCACCCCAAAGGTTGGGACGGCTCTGTTTACAAGAACCTGGTTTACGGTACAAGTTCAATATCGCAGAAAATGAAAAATGGATAAAGATGTTGTGGTACTTACGTACAATGCAGTATCACTCAGCAATGAAATCTATGTCATCAGGCCCGTAGCAGCATAATGAGTGGATTCAGGTATGATGATTCTAACTGAAATAAGTCACACAGGAAAAGAAACATCATAAGATATCACTAATACACGGAATGTAAACTTGGCTACACAGGAACTGAATTACAAAACAGAACAGGGTCTCAAATTTAGAAACCCAACTTATGCTTGCTTAAGGGGAAAGGTGAGTTGGGGTGCTGCATAAAACCAGAGATTGAAATGAGCACAGATAAAGTTCCTTAAGCCAAATATGGAATAGACAAGAGCTACTCATTGCTCAACGAAATGGATTCAGCACCCCATATTAAACACCTAAGTATATACCTGACTAGGAAGTATCTTAAAACCTATGGATTGCTATGTCTCCGAAAGAGAATCAAGCGTGTGTGCAGGGGCATAAACGCAGCAGTGATAGGATTGGAGAGGTCCGGTGAGCAAGTGAAGACCCTTTGAAATCATATTGCATGGTACCCATTCCACGGGTCTCAACTCTCCAGGTTGAAGGTATTCTTCCTTCAGCTAAAACATGCATGTGGAACCCAGAGTATGATCAACCGTGTGATCGGGAGACGTGTTCCAATATGTCTCAGTTTTCGTCCCCTGGTACTCGGGTGCAACATTCCAGACGCTTTACTAACACTCTCCCGACTTGGAGAGTCAGTGCCTTTAACCTCCTGTTTGGCCCAGTTTGCAATTTCTGCGGAAGATGAACAGGAATAGGGAGAACCAATGACAGACTAGCTGGAGGTGTCTGGACGGGCAAATTTAACTCTCATTTCCCACCAGGAAGAGGAATTAACCAAAGGCTCAGCGTGCCATGCCGGAACCAGATTAGGGCCTGAAGCAATCCTGCGGTGTTGCGGCCAGCTCAAGAGAAAGCGAGTTGAAGAAAGGAGCTCAGGGGCACTGTAATTCACAAACCTGCAGAGTTATAAATGACAGCTATCGTCCAAAAATATACTGAAGTAAGGCTGCCAAGAGGACTTGAAAGCGGGGCAGAATTGCAGGAAACCGATTTCAGGAGGTAGACTGGAATTGCATTGAAAGCATAGGAAAAGAGGCAGAACGTCCACAATGATGCACTTGGCCAAAAAGGGCGTATGCGTTTTTTCCTGAATAGATTCAGGAAAAAACGCATACGCCCTTTTTGGCCAACCAAGCAAGCTTGCAAAGGAAATCTGCACTACAGTGAAGTCTCACTTCCCCCCGGTCCAAAGGGCCATCTGAAAAAAGTGTAAACTCCAGAAAGGCAGGACAGGCCATGGAGAACTGGGAGCCTTGTTATGCTGATGGGCGGGATGTAAATTGCCAACAGCCACTCGGGAGAAGTGTATGGTGTTTCCTGAAACATCTAAAAAACAAAGCAACAGAGCCTAGGGCACTTCCACTTATGGTCCTATAGCTTAGGGAAATTAAAATCAAAAGACACAGCCACCCCAAAGGTTGGGACGGCTCTGTTTACAAGAACCTGGTTTACGGTACAAGTTCAATATCGCAGAAAGTGAAAAATGGATAAAGAAGTTGTGGTACTTACGAACAATGCAATATCACTCAGCAAGGAAATCTATGTCATCAGGCCCGTAGCAGCATAATGAGTGGATTCAGGTATGATGATTCTAACTGAAATAAGTCACACAGGAAAAGAAACATCATAAGATATCACTAATACACGGAATGTAAACTTGGCTACACAGGAACTGAATTACAAAACAGAACAGGGTCTCAAATTTAGAAAACCAACTTATGCTTGCTTAAGGGGAAAGGTGAGTTGGGGTGCTGCATAAAACCAGAGATTGAAATGAGCACAGATAAAGTTCCTTAAGCCAAATATGGAATAGACAAGAGCTACTCCTTGCTCAACGAAATGGACTCAACACCCCATATTAAATGCCTAAGAGTGTACCTGACTAGGAAGTATCTTAAAACCTATGGATTGCTATGTCTCTGAAAGAGAATCAAGCGTGTGTACAGGGGCATAAACGCAGCAGTGATAGGATTGGAGAGATTCGGTGAGCAAATGAAGACCCTTTGAAGTCATATTGCATGGTACCCATTCCACGGGTCTCAACTCTCCAGGTTTAAGGTATTCTTCCTTCAGCTAAAACATGCATGTGGAACCCAGAGTATGATCAACCGTGTGATCGTGAGACGTGTTCCAATATGTGTCAGTTTTGGTCCCCTGGTACTCGGGTGCAACATTCCAGACGCTTTACTAACACTCTCCCGACTTCGAGAGTCAGTACCTTTAACCTCCTGTTTGGCCCAGTTTGCAATTTCTGCGGAAGATGAACAGGAATAGGGAGAACCAATGACAGACTAGCTGGAGGTGTCTGGACGGGCAAATTTAACTCTCATTTCCCACCAGGAAGAGGAATTAACCAAAGGCTCAGCGTGCCGTGCCGGAACCAGATTAGGGCCTGAAGCCATCCTGCGGTGTTGCGGCCAGCTCACGAGAAAGCGACTTGAAGAAAGGAGCTCAGGGGCACTGTAATTCACAAACCTGCAGAGTTATAAATGACAGCTCTCGTCCAAAAATATACTGAAGTAAGGCTGCCAAGAGGACTTGAAAGCGGGGCAGAATTGCAGGAAACCGATTTCAGGAGGTAGACTGGAATTGCATTGAAAGCATAGGAAAAGAGGCAGAACGTCCACAATGATGCACTTGGCCAAAAAGGGCATATGCGTTTTTTCCTGAATATATTCAGGAAAAAACGCATACGCCCTTTTTGGCCAACCAAGCAAGCTTGCAAAGGAAATCTGCACTACAATGAAGTCTCACTTCCCCCCGGTCAAAAGGACCATCTGAAAAAAGTGTAAAATCCAGAAAGGCAGGACAGGCCATGGAGAACTGGGAGCCTTGTTATGCTGATGGGCGGGATGTAAATTGCCAACAGCCACTCGGGAGAAGTGTATGGTGTTTCCTGAAACATCTAAAAAACAAAGCAACAGAGCCTAGGGCACTTCCACTTATGGTCCTATAGCTTAGGGAAATTAAAATCAAAAAGACACAGCCACCCCAAAGGTTGGCACGGCTCTGTTTACAAGAACCTGGTTTACGGTACAAGTTCAATATCGCAGAGAGTGAAAAATGGATAAAGAAGTTGTGGTACTTACGTACAATGCAATATCACTCAGCAATGAAATCTATGTCATCAGGCCCGTAGCAGCATAATGAGTGGATTCAGGTACGATGATTCTAACTGAAATAAGTCACACAGAAAAAGAAACATCATAAGATATCACTAATACACGGAATGTAAACTTGGCTACACAGGAACTGAATTACAAAACAGAACAGGGTCTCAAATTTAGAAACCCAACTTATGCTTGCTTAAGGGGAAAGGTGAGTTGGGGTGCTGCATAAAACCAGAGATTGAAATGAGCACAGATAAAGTTCCTTAAGCCAAATATGGAATAGACAAGAGCTACTCCTTGCTCAACGAAATGGACTCAACACCCCATCTTAAATGCCTAAGAGTGTACCTGACTAGGAAGTATCTTAAAACCTATGGATTGCTATGTCTCCGAAAGAGAATCAAGCGTGTGTACAGGGGCATAAACGCAGCAGTGATAGGATTGGAGAAGTTTGGTGAGCAAATGAAGGCCCTTTGAAGTCATATTGCATGGTACCCATTCCACGGGTCTCAACTCTCCAGGTTTAAGGTATTCTTCCTTCAGCTAAAACATGCATGTGGAACCCAGAGTATGATCAACCGTGTGATCGGGAGACGTGTTCCAATATGTGTCAGTTTTAGTCCCCTGATACTCGGGTGCAACATTCCAGACGCTTTACTAACACTCTCCCGACTTGGAGAGTCAGTGCCTTTAACCTCCTGTTTGGCCCAGTTTGCAATTTCTGCGGAAGATGAACAGGAATAGGGAGAACCAATGACAGACTAGCTGGAGGTGTCTGGACGGGCAAATTTAACTCTCATTTCCCACCAGGAAGAGGAATTAACCAAAGGCTCAGCGTGCCGTGCCGGAACCAGATTAGGGCCTGAAGCCATCCTGCGGTGTTGCGGCCAGCTCACGAGAAAGCGACTTGAAGAAAGGAGCTCAGGGGCACTGTCATTCACAAACCTGCAGAGTTATAAATGACAGCTATCGTCCAAAAATATACTGAAGTAAGGCTGCCAAGAGGACTTGAAAGCGGGGCAGAATTGCAGGAAACCGATTTCAGGAGGTAGACTGGAATTGCATTGAAAGCATAGGAAAAGAGGCAGAACGTCCACAATGATGCACTTGGCCAAAAAGGGCGTATGCGTTTTTTCCTGAATATATTCAGGAAAAAACGCATACGCCCTTTTTGGCCAACCAAGCAAGCTTGCAAAGGAAATCTGCACTACAGTGAAGTCTCACTTCCCCCCGGTCCAAAGGGCCATCTGAAAAAAGTGTAAACTCCAGAAAGGCAGGACAGGCCATGGAGAACTGGGAGCCTTGTTATGCTGATGGGCGGGATGTCAATTGCCAACAGCCACTCGGGAGAAGTGTATGGTGTTTCCTGAAACATCTAAAAAACAAAGCAACAGAGCCTAGGGCACTTCCACTTATGGTCCTATAGCTTAGGGAAATTAAAATCAAAAGACACAGCCACCCCAAAGGTTGGGACGGCTCTGTTTACAAGAACCTGGTTTACGGTACAAGTTCAATATCGCAGAAAGTGAAAAATGGAAAAAGAAGTAGTGGTACTTACGTACAATGCAATATCACTCAGCAATGAAATCTATGTCATCAGGCCCGTAGAAGCATAATGAGTGGATTCAGGTATGATGATTCTAACTGAAATAAGTCACACAGGAAAAGAAACATCATAAGATATCACTAATACACGGAATGTAAACTTGGCTACATAGGAACTGAATTACAAAACAGAACAGGGTCTCAAATTTAGAAAACCAACTTATGCTTGCTTAAGGGCAAAGGTGAGTTGGGGTGCTGCATAAAACCAGAGAATGAAATGAGCACAGATAAAGTTCCTTAAGCCAAATATGGAATAGACAAGAGCTACTCCTTGCTCAACGAAATGGACTCAACACCCCATATTAAATGCCTAAGAGTGTACCTGACTAGGAAGTATCTTAAAACCTATGGATTGCTATGTCTCTGAAAGAGAATCAAGCGTGTGTACAGGGGCATAAACGCAGCAGTGATAGGATTGGAGAGATTCGGTGAGCAAATGAAGACCCTTTGAAGTCATATTGCATGGTACCCATTCCACGGGTCTCAACTCTCCAGGTTTAAGGTATTCTTCCTTCAGCTAAAACATGCATGTGGAACCCAGAGTATGATCAACCGTGTGATCGTGAGACGTGTTCCAATATGTGTCAGTTTTGGTCCCCTGGTACTCGGGTGCAACATTCCAGACGCTTTACTAACACTCTCCCGACTTCGAGAGTCAGTACCTTTAACCTCCTGTTTGGCCCAGTTTGCAATTTCTGCGGAAGATGAACAGGAATAGGGAGAACCAATGACAGACTAGCTGGAGGTGTCTGGACGGGCAAATTTAACTCTCATTTCCCACCAGGAAGAGGAATTAACCAAAGGCTCAGCGTGCCGTGCCGGAACCAGATTAGGGCCTGAAGCCATCCTGCGGTGTTGCGGCCAGCTCACGAGAAAGCGACTTGAAGAAAGGAGCTCAGGGGCACTGTAATTCACAAACCTGCAGAGTTATAAATGACAGCTCTCGTCCAAAAATATACTGAAGTAAGGCTGCCAAGAGGACTTGAAAGCGGGGCAGAATTGCAGGAAACCGATTTCAGGAGGTAGACTGGAATTGCATTGAAAGCATAGGAAAAGAGGCAGAACGTCCACAATGATGCACTTGGCCAAAAAGGGCATATGCGTTTTTTCCTGAATATATTCAGGAAAAAACGCATACGCCCTTTTTGGCCAACCAAGCAAGCTTGCAAAGGAAATCTGCACTACAATGAAGTCTCACTTCCCCCCGGTCAAAAGGACCATCTGAAAAAAGTGTAAAATCCAGAAAGGCAGGACAGGCCATGGAGAACTGGGAGCCTTGTTATGCTGATGGGCGGGATGTAAATTGCCAACAGCCACTCGGGAGAAGTGTATGGTGTTTCCTGAAACATCTAAAAAACAAAGCAACAGAGCCTAGGGCACTTCCACTTATGGTCCTATAGCTTAGGGAAATTAAAATCAAAAAGACACAGCCACCCCAAAGGTTGGCACGGCTCTGTTTACAAGAACCTGGTTTACGGTACAAGTTCAATATCGCAGAGAGTGAAAAATGGATAAAGAAGTTGTGGTACTTACGTACAATGCAATATCACTCAGCAATGAAATCTATGTCATCAGGCCCGTAGCAGCATAATGAGTGGATTCAGGTACGATGATTCTAACTGAAATAAGTCACACAGAAAAAGAAACATCATAAGATATCACTAATACACGGAATGTAAACTTGGCTACACAGGAACTGAATTACAAAACAGAACAGGGTCTCAAATTTAGAAACCCAACTTATGCTTGCTTAAGGGGAAAGGTGAGTTGGGGTGCTGCATAAAACCAGAGATTGAAATGAGCACAGATAAAGTTCCTTAAGCCAAATATGGAATAGACAAGAGCTACTCCTTGCTCAACGAAATGGACTCAACACCCCATCTTAAATGCCTAAGAGTGTACCTGACTAGGAAGTATCTTAAAACCTATGGATTGCTATGTCTCCGAAAGAGAATCAAGCGTGTGTACAGGGGCATAAACGCAGCAGTGATAGGATTGGAGAAGTTTGGTGAGCAAATGAAGGCCCTTTGAAGTCATATTGCATGGTACCCATTCCACGGGTCTCAACTCTCCAGGTTTAAGGTATTCTTCCTTCAGCTAAAACATGCATGTGGAACCCAGAGTATGATCAACCGTGTGATCGGGAGACGTGTTCCAATATGTGTCAGTTTTAGTCCCCTGATACTCGGGTGCAACATTCCAGACGCTTTACTAACACTCTCCCGACTTGGAGAGTCAGTGCCTTTAACCTCCTGTTTGGCCCAGTTTGCAATTTCTGCGGAAGATGAACAGGAATAGGGAGAACCAATGACAGACTAGCTGGAGGTGTCTGGACGGGCAAATTTAACTCTCATTTCCCACCAGGAAGAGGAATTAACCAAAGGCTCAGCGTGCCGTGCCGGAACCAGATTAGGGCCTGAAGCCATCCTGCGGTGTTGCGGCCAGCTCACGAGAAAGCGACTTGAAGAAAGGAGCTCAGGGGCACTGTCATTCACAAACCTGCAGAGTTATAAATGACAGCTATCGTCCAAAAATATACTGAAGTAAGGCTGCCAAGAGGACTTGAAAGCGGGGCAGAATTGCAGGAAACCGATTTCAGGAGGTAGACTGGAATTGCATTGAAAGCATAGGAAAAGAGGCAGAACGTCCACAATGATGCACTTGGCCAAAAAGGGCGTATGCGTTTTTTCCTGAATATATTCAGGAAAAAACGCATACGCCCTTTTTGGCCAACCAAGCAAGCTTGCAAAGGAAATCTGCACTACAGTGAAGTCTCACTTCCCCCCGGTCCAAAGGGCCATCTGAAAAAAGTGTAAACTCCAGAAAGGCAGGACAGGCCATGGAGAACTGGGAGCCTTGTTATGCTGATGGGCGGGATGTCAATTGCCAACAGCCACTCGGGAGAAGTGTATGGTGTTTCCTGAAACATCTAAAAAACAAAGCAACAGAGCCTAGGGCACTTCCACTTATGGTCCTATAGCTTAGGGAAATTAAAATCAAAAGACACAGCCACCCCAAAGGTTGGGACGGCTCTGTTTACAAGAACCTGGTTTACGGTACAAGTTCAATATCGCAGAAAGTGAAAAATGGAAAAAGAAGTAGTGGTACTTACGTACAATGCAATATCACTCAGCAATGAAATCTATGTCATCAGGCCCGTAGAAGCATAATGAGTGGATTCAGGTATGATGATTCTAACTGAAATAAGTCACACAGGAAAAGAAACATCATAAGATATCACTAATACACGGAATGTAAACTTGGCTACATAGGAACTGAATTACAAAACAGAACAGGGTCTCAAATTTAGAAAACCAACTTATGCTTGCTTAAGGGCAAAGGTGAGTTGGGGTGCTGCATAAAACCAGAGAATGAAATGAGCACAGATAAAGTTCCTTAAGCCAAATATGGAATAGACAAGAGCTACTCCTTGCTCAACGAAATGGATTCAACACCCCATATTAAACACCTAAGAATGTACCTGACTAGGAAGTATCTTAAAACCTATGGATTGCTATGTCTCCGAAAGAGAATCAAGCGTGTGTGCAGGGGCATAATTGCAGCAGTGATAGGATTGGAGAGGTTCCGTGAGCAAATGAAGACCCTTTGAAGTCATATTGCATGGTACCCATTCCACGGGTCTCAACTCTCCAGGTTTAAGGTATTCTTCCTTCAGCTAAAACATGCATTTGGAAGCCAGAGTATGATCAACCGTGTGATCGGGAGACGTGTTCCAATATGTGTCAGTTTTCGTCCCCTGGTACTCGGGTGCAACATTCCAGACGCTTTACTAACACTCTCCCGACTTGGAGAGTCAGTGCCTTTAACCTCCTGTTTGGCCCAGTTTGCAATTTCTGCGGAAGATGAACAGGAATAGGGAGAACCAATGACAGACTAGCTGGAGGTGTCTGGACGGGCAAATTTAACTCTCATTTCCCACCAGGAAGAGGAATTAACCATAGGCTCAGCGTGCCGTGCTGGAACCAGATTAGGGCCTGAAGCCATCCTGCGGTGTTGCGGCCAGCTCACGAGAAAGCGACTTGAAGAAAGGAGCTCAGGGGCACTGTAATTCACAAACCTGCAGAGTTATAAATGACAGCTATCGTCCAAAAATATACTGAAGTAAGGCTGCCAAGAGGACTTGAAAGCGGGGCAGAATTGCAGGAAACCGATTTCAGGAGGTAGACTGGAATTGCATTGAAAGCATAGGAAAAGAGGCAGAACGTCCACAATGATGCACTTGGCCAAAAAGGGCGTATGCGTTTTTTCCTGAATATATTCAGGAAAAAACGCATACGCCCTTTTTGGCCAACCAAGCAAGCTTGCAAAGGAAATCTGCACTACAATGAAGTCTCACTTCCCCCCGCTCCAAAGGGCCATCTGAAAAAAGTGTAAAATCCAGAAAGGCAGGACAGGCCATGGAGAACTGGGAGCCTTGTTATGCTGATGGGCGGGATGTAAATTGCCAACAGCCACTCGGGAGAAGTGTATGGTGTTTCCTGAAACATCTAAAAAACAAAGCAACAGAGCCTAGGGCACTTCCACTTATGGTCCTATAGCTTAGGGAAATTAAAATCAAAAAGACACAGCCACCCCAAAGGTTGGGACGGCTCTGTTTACAAGAACCTGGTTTACGGTACAAGTTCAATATCGCAGAAAGTGAAAAATGGATAAAGAAGTTGTGGTACTTACGTACAATGCAGTATCACTCAGCAATGAAATCTATGTCATCAGGCCCGTAGCAGCATAATGAGTGGATTCAGGTATGATGATTCTAACTGAAATAAGTCACACAGAAAAAGAAACATCATAAGATATCACTAATACACGGAATGTAAACTTGGCTACACAGGAACTGAATTACAAAACAGAACAGGTTCTCAAATTTAGAAAACCAACTTATGCTTGCTTAAGGGGAAAGGTGAGTTGGGGTGCTGCATAAAACCAGAGATTGAAATGAGCACAGATAAAGTTCCTTAAGCCAAATATGGAATAGACAAGAGCTACTCCTTGCTCAACGAAATGGACTCAACACCCCATATTAAATGCCTAAGAGTGTACCTGACTAGGAAGTATCTTAAAACCTATGGATTGCTATGTCTCTGAAAGAGAATCAAGCGTGTGTACAGGGGCATAAACGCAGCAGTGATAGGATTGGAGAGGTTCGGTGAGCAAATGAAGACCCTTTGAAGTCATATTGCATGGTACCCATTCCACGGGTCTCAACTCTCCAGGTTTAAGGTATTCTTCCTTCAGCTAAAACATGCATGTGGAACCCAGAGTATGATCAACCGTGTGATCGGGAGACGTGTTCCAATATGTGTCAGTTTTCGTCCCCTGGTACTCGGGTGCAACATTCCAGACGCTTTACTAACACTCTCCCGACTTGGAGAGTCAGTGCCTTTAACCTCCTGTTTGGCCCAGTTTGCAATTTCTGCGGAAGATGAACAGGAATAGGGAGAACCAATGAGAGACTAGCTGGAGGTGTCTGGACGGGCAAATTTAACTCTCATTTCCCACCAGGAAGAGGAATTAACCAAAGGCTCAGTGTGCCGTGCTGGAACCAGATTAGGGCCTGAAGCCATCCTGCAGTGTTGCGGCCAGCTCACGAGAAAGCGAGTTGAAGAAAGGAGCTCAGGGGCACTGTAATTCACAAACCTGCAGAGTTATAAATGACAGCTATCGTCCAAAAATATACTGAAGTAAGGCTGCCAAGAGGACTTGAAAGCGGGGCAGAATTGCAGGAAACCGATTTCAGGAGGTAGACTGGAATTGCATTGAAAGCATAGGAAAAGAGGCAGAACGTCCACAATGATGCACTTGGCCAAAAAGGGCGTATGCGTTTTTTCCTGAATATATTCAGGAAAAAACGCATACGCCCTTTTTGGCCAACCAAGCAAGCTTGCAAAGGAAATCTGCACTACAATGAAGTCTCACTTCCCCCCGGTCCAAAGGGCCATCTGAAAAAAGTGTAAAATCCAGAAAGGCAGGACAGGCCATGGAGAACTGGGAGCCTTGTTATGCTGATGGGCGGGATGTAAATTGCCAACAGCCACTCGGGAGAAGTGTATGGTGTTTCCTGAAACATCTAAAAAACAAAGCAACAGAGCCTAGGGCACTTCCACTTATGGTCCTATAGCTTAGGGAAATTAAAATCAAAAAGACACAGCCACCCCAAAGGTTGGGACGGCTCTGTTTACAAGAACCTGGTTTACAGTACAAGTTCAATATCGCAGAAAGTGAAAAATGGATAAAGAAGTTGTGGTACTTACGTACAATGCAGTATCACTCAGCAATGAAATCTATGCCATCAGGCCCGTAGCAGCATAATGAGTGGATTCAGGTATGATGATTCTAACTGAAATAAGTCACAAAGAAAAAGAAACATCATAAGATATCACTAATACACGGAATGTAAACTTGGCTACACAGGAACTGAATTACAAAACAGAACAGGTTCTCAAATTTAGAAAACCAACTTATGCTTGCTTAAGGGCAAAGGTGAGTTGGGGTGCTGCATAAAACCAGAGATTGAAATGAGCACAGATAAAGTTCCTTAAGCCAAATATGGAATAGACAAGAGCTACTCCTTGCTCAACGAAATGGATTCAACACCCCATATTAAACACCTAAGAATGTACCTGACTAGGAAGTATCTTAAAACCTATGGATTGCTATGTCTCCGAAAGAGAATCAAGCGTGTGTGCAGGGGCATAATTGCAGCAGTGATAGGTTTGGAGAGGTTCAGTGAGCAAATGAAGACCCTTTGAAGTCATATTGCATGGTACCCATTCCACGGGTCTCAACTCTCCAGGTTTAAGGTATTCTTCCTTCAGCTAAAACATGCATTTGGAAGCCAGAGTATGATCAACCGTGTGATCGGGAGACGTGTTCCAATATGTCTCAGTTTTCGTCCCCTATTACTTGGGTGCAACATTCCAGACGCTTTACTAACACTCTCCCGACTTGGAGAGTCAGTGCCTTTAACCTCCTGTTTGGCCCAGTTTGCAATTTCTGCGGAAGATGAACAGGAATAGGCAGAACCAATGACAGACTAGATGGAGGTGTCTGGATGGGCAAATTTAACTCTCATTTCGCACCAGGAAGAGGAATTAACCAAAGGCTCAGCGTTCCATGCCGGAACCAGATTAGGGCCTGAAGACATCCTGCGGTGTTGCGGCCAGCTCACGAGAAAGCGAGTTGAAGAAAGGAGCTCAGGGGCACTGTAATTCACAAACCTGCAGAGTTATAAATGACAGCTATCGTCCAAAAATATACTGAAGTAAGGCTGCCAAGAGGACTTGAAAGCGGGGCAGAATTGCAGGAAACCGATTTCAGGAGGTAGACTGGAATTGCATTGAAAGCATAGGAAAAGAGGCAGAACGTCCACAATGATGCACTTGGCCAAAAAGGGCGTATGCGTTTTTTCCTGAATAGATTCAGGAAAAAACGCATACGCCCTTTTTGGCCAACCAAGCAAGCTTGCAAAGGAAATCTGCACTACAGTGAAGTCTCACTTTCCCCCGGTCAAAAGGGCCATGTGAAAAAAGTGTAAAATCCAGAAAGGCTGGACAGGCCATGGAGAACTGGGAGCCTTGTTATGCTGATGGGCGGGATGTAAATTGCCAACAGCCACTCGGGAGAAGTGTATGGTGTTTCCTGAAACATCTAAAAAACAAAGCAACAGAGCCTAGGGCACTTCCACTTATGGTCCTATAGCTTAGGGAAATTAAAATCAAAAGACACAGCCACCCCAAAGGTTGGGACGGCTCTGTTTACAAGAACCTGGTTTACGGTACAAGTTCAATATCGCAGAAAGTGAAAAATGGATAAAGAAGTTGTGGTACTTACGAACAATGCAATATCACTCAGCAAGGAAATCTATGTCATCAGGCCCGTAGCAGCATAATGAGTGGATTCAGGTATGATGATTCTAACTGAAATAAGTCACACAGGAAAAGAAACATCATAAGATATCACTAATACACGGAATGTAAACTTGGCTACACAGGAACTGAATTACAAAACAGAACAGGGTCTCAAATTTAGAAAACCAACTTATGCTTGCTTAAGGGGAAAGGTGAGTTGGGGTGCTGCATAAAACCAGAGATTGAAATGAGCACAGATAAAGTTCCTTAAGCCAAATATGGAATAGACAAGAGCTACTCCTTGCTCAACGAAATGGACTCAACACCCCATATTAAATGCCTAAGAGTGTACCTGACTAGGAAGTATCTTAAAACCTATGGATTGCTATGTCTCTGAAAGAGAATCAAGCGTGTGTACAGGGGCATAAACGCAGCAGTGATAGGATTGGAGAGATTCGGTGAGCAAATGAAGACCCTTTGAAGTCATATTGCATGGTACCCATTCCACGGGTCTCAACTCTCCAGGTTTAAGGTATTCTTCCTTCAGCTAAAACATGCATGTGGAACCCAGAGTATGATCAACCGTGTGATCGTGAGACGTGTTCCAATATGTGTCAGTTTTGGTCCCCTGGTACTCGGGTGCAACATTCCAGACGCTTTACTAACACTCTCCCGACTTCGAGAGTCAGTACCTTTAACCTCCTGTTTGGCCCAGTTTGCAATTTCTGCGGAAGATGAACAGGAATAGGGAGAACCAATGACAGACTAGCTGGAGGTGTCTGGACGGGCAAATTTAACTCTCATTTCCCACCAGGAAGAGGAATTAACCAAAGGCTCAGCGTGCCGTGCCGGAACCAGATTAGGGCCTGAAGCCATCCTGCGGTGTTGCGGCCAGCTCACGAGAAAGCGACTTGAAGAAAGGAGCTCAGGGGCACTGTAATTCACAAACCTGCAGAGTTATAAATGACAGCTATCGTCCAAAAATATACTGAAGTAAGGCTGCCAAGAGGACTTGAAAGCGGGGCAGAATTGCAGGAAACCGATTTCAGGAGGTAGACTGGAATTGCATTTAAAGCATAGGAAAAGAGGCAGAACGTCCACAATGATGCACTTGGCCAAAAAGGGCGTATGCGTTTTTTCCTGAATATATTCAGGAAAAAACGCATACGCCCTTTTTGGCCAACCAAGCAAGCTTGCAAAGGAAATCTGCACTACAATGAACTCTCACTTCCCCCCGGTCAAAAGGGCCATCTGAAAAAAGTGTAAAATCCAGAAAGGCAGGACAGGCCATGGAGAACTGGGAGCCTTGTTATGCTGATGGGCGGGATGTAAATTGCCAACAGCCACTCGGGAGAAGTGTATGGTGTTTCCTGAAACATCTAAAAAACAAAGCAACAGAGCCTAGGGCACTTCCACTTATGGTCCTATAGCTTAGGGAAATTAAAATCAAAAAGACACAGCCACCCCAAAGGTTGGGATGGCGCTGTTTACAAGAACCTGGTTACGGTACAAGTTCAATATCGCAGAGAGTGAAAAATGGATAAAGAAGTTGTGGTACTTACGTACAATGCAATATCACTCAGCAAGGAAATCTATGTCATCAGGCCCGTAGCAGCATAATGAGTGGATTCAGGTACAATGATTCTAACTGAAATAAGTCACACAGAAAAAGAAACATCATAAGATATCACTAATACACGGAATGTAAACTTGGCTACACAGGAACTGAATTACAAAACAGAACAGGGTCTCAAATTTAGAAAACCAACTTATGCTTGCTTAAGGGGAAAGGTGAGTTGGGGTGCTGCATAAAACCAGAGATTGAAATGAGCACAGATAAAGTTCCTTAAGCCAAATATGGAATAGACAAGAGCTACTCCTTGCTCAACGAAATGGACTCAACACCCCATTTTAAATGCCTAAGAGTGTACCTGACTAGGAAGTATCTTAAAACCTATGGATTGCTATGTCTCCGAAAGAAATCAAGCATGTGTACAGGGGCATAAACGCAGCAGTGATAGGATTGGAGAAGTTTGGTGAGCAAATGAAGGCCCTTTGAAGTCATATTGCATGGTACCCATTCCACGGGTCTCAACTCTCCAGGTTTAAGGTATTCTTCCTTCAGCTAAAACATGCATGTGGAACCCAGAGTATGATCAACCGTGTGAATGGGAGACGTGTTCCAATATGTGTCAGTTTTAGTCCCCTGATACTCGGGTGCAACATTCCAGACGCTTTACTAACACTCTCCCGACTTGGAGAGTCAGTGCCTTTAACCTCCTGTTTGGCCCAGTTTGCAATTTCTGCGGAAGATGAACAGGAATAGGGAGAACCAATGACAGACTAGCTGGAGGTGTCTGGACGGGCAAATTTAACTCTCATTTCCCACCAGGAAGAGGAATTAACCAAAGGCTCAGCGTGCCGTGCCGGAACCAGATTAGGGCCTGAAGCCATCCTGCGGTGTTGCGGCCAGCTCACGAGAAAGCGACTTGAAGAAAGGAGCTCAGGGGCACTGTCATTCACAAACCTGCAGAGTTATAAATGACAGCTATCGTCCAAAAATATACTGAAGTAAGGCTGCCAAGAGGACTTGAAAGCGGGGCAGAATTGCAGGAAACCGATTTCAGGAGGTAGACTGGAATTGCATTGAAAGCATAGGAAAAGAGGCAGAACGT
Source organism: Lagenorhynchus albirostris (assembly GCF_949774975.1). Classification (NCBI taxonomy): domain Eukaryota; kingdom Metazoa; phylum Chordata; class Mammalia; order Artiodactyla; family Delphinidae; genus Lagenorhynchus; species Lagenorhynchus albirostris. The sequence goes on along the minus strand of NC_083098.1, from coordinate 57,479,345 downwards.
CCACAATGATGCACTTGGCCAAAAAGGGCGTATGCGTTTTTTCCTGAATATATTCAGGAAAAAACGCATACGCCCTTTTTGGCCAACCAAGCAAGCTTGCAAAGGAAATCTGCACTACAGTGAAGTCTCACTTCCCCCCGGTCCAAAGGGCCATCTGAAAAAAGTGTAAACTCCAGAAAGGCAGGACAGGCCATGGAGAACTGGGAGCCTTGTTATGCTGATGGGCGGGATGTCAATTGCCAACAGCCACTCGGGAGAAGTGTATGGTGTTTCCTGAAACATCTAAAAAACAAAGCAACAGAGCCTAGGGCACTTCCACTTATGGTCCTATAGCTTAGGGAAATTAAAATCAAAAGACACAGCCACCCCAAAGGTTGGGACGGCTCTGTTTACAAGAACCTGGTTTACGGTACAAGTTCAATATCGCAGAAAGTGAAAAATGGAAAAAGAAGTAGTGGTACTTACGTACAATGCAATATCACTCAGCAATGAAATCTATGTCATCAGGCCCGTAGAAGCATAATGAGTGGATTCAGGTATGATGATTCTAACTGAAATAAGTCACACAGGAAAAGAAACATCATAAGATATCACTAATACACGGAATGTAAACTTGGCTACATAGGAACTGAATTACAAAACAGAACAGGGTCTCAAATTTAGAAAACCAACTTATGCTTGCTTAAGGGCAAAGGTGAGTTGGGGTGCTGCATAAAACCAGAGAATGAAATGAGCACAGATAAAGTTCCTTAAGCCAAATATGGAATAGACAAGAGCTACTCCTTGCTCAACGAAATGGATTCAACACCCCATATTAAACACCTAAGAATGTACCTGACTAGGAAGTATCTTAAAACCTATGGATTGCTATGTCTCCGAAAGAGAATCAAGCGTGTGTGCAGGGGCATAATTGCAGCAGTGATAGGATTGGAGAGGTTCCGTGAGCAAATGAAGACCCTTTGAAGTCATATTGCATGGTACCCATTCCACGGGTCTCAACTCTCCAGGTTTAAGGTATTCTTCCTTCAGCTAAAACATGCATTTGGAAGCCAGAGTATGATCAACCGTGTGATCGGGAGACGTGTTCCAATATGTGTCAGTTTTCGTCCCCTGGTACTCGGGTGCAACATTCCAGAGGCTTTACTAACACTCTCCCGACTTGGAGAGTCAGTGCCTTTAACCTCCTGTTTGGCCCAGTTTGCAATTTCTGCGGAAGATGAACAGGAATAGGGAGAACCAATGACAGACTAGCTGGAGGTGTCTGGACGGGCAAATTTAACTCTCATTTCCCACCAGGAAGAGGAATTAACCAAAGGCTCAGCGTGCCGTGCTGGAACCAGATTAGGGCCTGAAGCCATCCTGCGGTGTTGCGGCCAGCTCACAAGAAAGCGACTTGAAGAAAGGAGCTCAGGGGCACTGTAATTCACAAACCTGCAGAGTTATAAATGACAGCTATCGTCCGAAAATATACTGAAGTAAGGCTGCCAAGAGGACTTGAAAGCGGGGCAGAATTGCAGGAAACCGATTTCAGGAGGTAGACTGGAATTGCATTGAAAGCATAGGAAAAGAGGCAGAACGTCCACAATGATGCACTTGGCCAAAAAGGGCGTATGCGTTTTTTCCTGAATATATTCAGGAAAAAACGCATACGCCCTTTTTGGCCAACCAAGCAAGCTTGCAAAGGAAATCTGCACTACAATGAAGTCTCACTTCCCCCCGGTCCAAAGGGACATCTGAAAAAAGTGTAAAGTCCAGAAAAGCAGGACAGGCCATGGAGAACTGGGAGCCTTGTTATGCTGATGGGCGGGATGTAAATTGCCAACAGCCACTCGGGAGAAGTGTATGGTGTTTCCTGAAACATCTAAAAAACAAAGCAACAGAGCCTAGGGCACTTCCACTTATGGTCCTATAGCTTAGGGAAATTAAAATCAAAAAGACACAGCCACCCCAAAGGTTGGGACGGCTCTGTTTACAAGAACCTGGTTTACGGTAAAAGTTCAATATCGCAGAAAGTGAAAAATGGATAAAGAAGTTGTGGTACTTACGTACAATGCAGTATCACTCAGCAATGAAATCTATGTCATCAGGCCCGTAGCAGCATAATGAGTGGATTCAGGTATGATGATTCTAACTGAAATAAGTCACACAGGAAAAGAAACATCATAAGATATCACTAATACACGGAATGTAAACTTGGCTACACAGGAACTGAATTACAAAACAGAACAGGTTCTCAAATTTAGAAAACAAACTTATGCTTGCTTAAGGGGAAAGGTGAGTTGGGGTGCTGCATAAAACCAGAGATTGAAATGAGCACAGATAAAGTTCCTTAAGCCAAATATGGAATAGACAAGAGCTACTCCTTGCTCAACGAAATGGACTCAACACCCCATATTAAATGCCTAAGAGTGTACCTGACTAGCAAGTATCTTAAAACCTATGGATTGCTATGTCTCCGAAAGAGAATCAAGCGTGTGTACAGGGGCATAAACGCAGCAGTGATAGGATCGGAGAGGTTCGGTGAGCAAATGAAGACCCTTTGAAGTCATATTGCATGGTACCCATTCCATGGGTCTCAACTCTCCAGGTTTAAGGTATTCTTCCTTCAGCTAAAACATGCATGTGGAACCCAGAGTATGATCAACCTTGTGATCGGGAGACGTGTTCCAATATGTGTCAGTTTTCGTCCCCTGGTACTCGGGTGCAACATTCCAGACGCTTTACTAACACTCTCCCGACTTGGAGAGTCAGTGCCTTTAACCTCCTGTTTGGCCCAGTTTGCAATTTCTGCGGAAGATGAACAGGAATAGGGAGAACCAATGACAGACTAGCTGGAGGTGTCTGGACGGGCAAATTTAACTCTCATTTCCCACCAGGAAGAGGAATTAACCAAAGGCTCAGCGTGCCGTGCCGGAACCAGATTAGGGCCTAAAGCCATCCTGCGGTGTTGCGGCCAGCTCACGAGAAAGCGACTTGAAGAAAGGAGCTCAGGGGCACTGTAATTCACAAACCTGCAGAGTTATAAATGACAGCTATCGTCCAAAAATATACTGAAGTAAGGCTGCCAAGAGGACTTGAAAGCGGGGCAGAATTGCAGGAAACCGATTTCAGGAGGTAGACTGGAATTGCATTGAAAGCATAGGAAAAGAGACAGAACGTCCACAATGATGCACTTGGCCAAAAAGGGCGTATGCGTTTTTTCCTGAATATATTCAGGAAAAAATACATACGCCCTTTTTGGCCAACCAAGCAAGCTTGCAAAGGAAATCTGCACTACAATGAAGTCTCACTTCCCCCCGGTCAAAAGGGCCATCTGAAAAACGTGTAAAATCCAGAAAGGCAGGACAGGCCATGGAGAACTGGGAGCCTTGTTATGCTGATGGGCGGGATGTAAATTGGCAACAGCCACTCGGGAGAAGTGTATGGTGTTTCCTGAAACATCTAAAAAACTAAGCAACAGAGCCTAGGGCACTTCCACTTATGGTCCTATAGCTTAGGGAAATTAAAATCAAAAAGACACAGCCACCCCAAAGGTTGGGACGGCTCTGTTTACAAGAACCTGGTTTACGGTACAAGTTCAATATTGCAGAAAGTGAAAAATGGATAAAGAAGTTGTGGTACTTACGTACAATGCAGTATCACTCAGCAATGAAATCTATGTCATCAGGCCCGTAGCAGCATAATGAGTGGATTCAGGTATGATGATTCTAACTGAAATAAGTCACACAGAAAAAGAAACATCATAAGATATCACTAATACACGGAATGTAAACTTGGCTACACAGGAACTGAATTACAAAACAGAACAGGGTCTCAAATTTAGAAAACCAACTTATGCTTGCTTAAGGGGAAAGGTGAGCTGGGGTGCTGCATAAAACCAGAGATTGAAATGAGCACAGATAAAGTTCCTTAAGCCAAATATGGAATAGACAAGAGCTACTCATTGCTCAACGAAATGGATTCAACACCCCATATTACACACCTAAGAATATACCTGACTAGGAAGTATCTTAAAACCTATGGATTGCTATGTCTCCGAAAGAGAATCAAGCGTGTGTGCAGGGGCATAAACGCAGCAGTGATAGGATTGGAGAGGTTCGGTGAGCAAGTGAAGACCCTTTGAAGTCGTATTGCATGGTACCCATTCCACGGGTCTCAACTCTCCAGGTTTAAAGTATTCTTCCTTCAGCTAAAACATGCATGTGGAACCCAGAGTATGATCAACCGTGTGATCGGGAGACGTGTTCCAATATGTGTCAGTTTTCGTCCCCTGGTACTCGGGTGCAACATTCCAGACGCTTTACTAACACTCTCCCGACTTGGAGAGTCAGTGCCTTTAACCTCCTGTTTGGCCCAGTTTGCAATTTCTGCGGAAGATGAACAGGAATAGGGAGAACCAATGACAGACTAGCTGGAGGTGTCTGGACGGGCAAATTTAACTCTCATTTCCCACCAGGAAGAGGAATTAACCAAAGGCTCAGCGTGCCATGCCGGAACCAGATTAGGGCCTGAAGCCATCCTGCGGTGTTGTGGCCAGCTCACAAGAAAGCGACTTGAAGAAAGGAGCTCAGGTGCACTGTAATTCACAAACCTGCAGAGTTATAAATGACAGCTATCGTCCAAAAATATACTGAAGTAAGGCTGCCAAGAGGACTTGAAAGCGGGGCAGAATTGCAGGAAACCGATTTCAGGAGGTAGACTGGAATTGCATTGAAAGCATAGGAAAAGAGGCAGAATGTCCACAATGATGCACTTGGCCAAAAAGGGCGTATGCGTTTTTTCCTGAATATATTCAGGAAAAAACGCATACGCCCTTTTTGGCCAACCAAGCAAGCTTGCAAAGGAAATCTGCACTACAGTGAAGTCTCACTTCCCCCCGGTCAAAAGGGCCATCTGAAAAAAGTGTAAAATCCAGAAAGGCAGGACAGGCCATGGAGAACTGGGAGCCTTGTTATGCTGATGGGCGGGATGTCAATTGCCAACAGCCACTCGGGAGAAGTGTATGGTGTTTCCTGAAACATCTAAAAAACAAAGCAACAGAGCCTAGGGCACTTCCACTTATGGTCCTATAGCTTAGGGAAATTAAAATCAAAAGACACAGCCACCAAAAAGGTTGGGACGGCTCTGTTTACAAGAACCTGGTTTACGGTACAAGTTCAATATCGCAGAAAGTGAAAAATGGATAAAGAAGTTGTGGTACTTACGTACAATGCAATATCACTCAGCAATGAAATCTATGTCATCAGGCCCGTAGCAGCATAATGAGTGGATTCAGGTATGATGATTCTAACTGAAATAAGTCACACAGGAAAAGAAACTTCATAAGATATCACTAATACACGGAATGTAAACTTGGCTACACAGGAACTGAATTACAAAACAGAACAGGTTCTCAAATTTAGAAAACCAACTTATGCTTGCTTAAGGGGAAAGGTGAGTTGGGGTGCTGCATAAAACCAGAGATTGAAATGAGCACAGATAAATTTCCTTAAGCCAAATATGGAATAGACAAGAGCTACTCCTTGCTCAACGAAATGGACTCAACACCCCATATTAAACACCTAAGAATGTACCTGACTAGGAAGTATCTTAAAACCTATGGATTGCTATGTCTCCGAAAGAGAATCAAGCGTGTGTGCAGGGGCATAATCGCAGCAGTGATAGGATTGGAGAGGTTCAGTGAGCAAATGAAGACCCTTTGAAGTCATATTGCATGGTACCCATTCCACGGGTCTCAACTCTCCAGGTTTAAGGTATTCTTCCTTCAGCTAAAACATGCATTTGGAAGCCAGAGTATGATCAACCGTGTGATCGGGAGACGTGTTCCAATATGTGTCAGTTTTCGTCCCCTGGTACTCGGGTGCAACATTCCAGACGCTTTACTAACACTCTCCCGACTTGGAGAGTCAGTGCCTTTAACCTCCTGTTTGGCCCCGTTTGCAATTTCTGCGGAAGATGAACAGGAATAGGGAGAACCAATGACAGACTAGCTGGAGGTGTCTGGACGGGCAAATTTAACTCTCATTTCCCACCAGGAAGAGGAATTAACCAAAGGCTCAGCGTGCCGTGCCGGAACCAGATTAGGGCCTGAAGCCATCTTGCGGTGTTGTGGCCAGCTCACAAGACAGCGACTTGAAGAAAGGAGCTCAGGGGCACTGTAATTCACAAACCTGCAGAGTTATAAATGATAGCTATCGTCCAAAAATATACTGAAGTAAGGCTGCCAAGAGGACTTGAAAGCGGGGCAGAATTGCAGGAAACCGATTTCAGGAGGTAGCCTGGAATTGCATTTAAAGCATAGGAAAAGAGGCAGAACGTCCACAATGATGCACTTGGCCAAAAAGGGCGTATGCGTTTTTTCCTGAATATATTCAGGAAAAAACGCATACGCCCTTTTTGGCCAACCAAGCAAGCTTGCAAAGGAAATCTGCACTACAATGAAGTCTCACTTCCCCCCGGTCAAAAGGGCCATCTGAAAAAAGTGTAAAATCCAGAAAGGCAGGACAGGCCATGGAGAACTGGGAGCCTTGTTATGCTGATGGGCGGGATGTCAATTGCCAACAGCCACTCGGGAGAAGTGTATGGTGTTTCCTGAAACATCTAAAAAACAAAGCAACAGAGCCTAGGGCACTTCCACTTATGGTCCTATAGCTTAGGGAAATTAAAATCAAAAGACACAGCCACCCCAAAGGTTGGGACGGCTCTGTTTACAAGAACCTGGTTTACGGTACAAGTTCAATATCGCAGAAAGTGAAAAATGGATAAAGAAGTTGTGGTACTTACGTACAATGCAGTATCACTCAGCAATGAAATCTATGTCATCAGGCCCATAGCAGCATAATGAGTGGATTCAGGTATGATGATTCTAACTGAAATAAGTCACACAGAAAAAGAAACATCATAAGATATCACTAATACACGGAATGTAAACTTGGCTACACAGGAACTGAATTACAAAACAGAACAGGGTCTCAAATTTAGAAAACCAACTTATGCTTGCTTAAGGGGAAAGGTGAGTTGGGGTGCTGCATAAAACCAGAGATTGAAATGAGCACAGATAAATTTCCTTAAGCCAAATATGGAATAGACAAGAGCTACTCCTTGCTCAACGAAATGGACTCAACACCCCAAATTAAATGCCTAAGAGTGTACCTGACTAGGAAGTATCTTAAAACCTATGGATTGCTATGTCTCCGAAAGAGAATCAAGCGTGTGTGCAGGGGCATAATCGCAGCAGTGATAGGATTGGAGAAGTTCGGTGAGCAAATGAAGACCCTTTGAAGTCATATTGCATGGTACCCATTCCACGGGTCTCAACTCTCCAGGTTGAAGGGATTCTTCCTTCAGCTAAAACATGCATGTGGAACCCAGAGTATGATCAACCGTGTGATCGGGAGACGTGTTCCAATATGTGTCAGTTTTCGTCCCCTGGTACTCGGGTGCAACATTCCAGACGCTTTACTAACACTCTCCCGACTTGGAGAGTCAGTGCCTTTAACCTCCTGTTTGGCCCAGTTTGCAATTTCTGCGGAAGATGAACAGGAATAGGGAGAACCAATGACAGACTAGCTGGAGGTGTCTGGACGGGCAAATTTAACTCTCATTTCCCACCAGGAAGAGGAATTAACCAAAGGCTCAGCGTGCCGTGCCGGAACCAGATTAGGGCCTGAAGCAATCCTGCGGTGATGCGGCCAGCTCACGAGAAAGCGAGTTGAAGAAAGGAGCTCAGGGGCACTGTAATTCACAAACCTGCAGAGTTATAAATGACAGCTATCGTCCAAAAATATACTGAAGTAAGGCTGCCAAGAGGACTTGAAAGCGGGGCAGAATTGCAGGAAACCGATTTCAGGAGGTAGACTGGAATTGCATTTAAAGCATAGGAAAAGAGGCAGAACGTCCACAATGATGCACTTGGCCAAAAAGGGCGTATGCGTTTTTTCCTGAATATATTCAGGAAAAAACGCATACGCCCTTTTTGGCCAACCAAGCAAGCTTGCAAAGGAAATCTGCACTACAATGAAGTCTCACTTCCCCCCGGTCAAAAGGGCCATCTGAAAAAAGTGTAAAATCCAGAAAGGCAGGACAGGCCATGGAGAACTGGGAGCCTTGTTATGCTGATGGGCGGGATGTAAATTGCCAACAGCCACTCGGGAGAAGTGTATGGTGTTTCCTGAAACATCTAAAAAACAAAGCAACAGAGCCTAGGGCACTTCCACTTATGGTCCTATAGCTTAGGGAAATTAAAATCAAAAAGACACAGCCACCCCAAAAGTTGGGACGGCTCTGTTTACAAGAACCTGGTTTACGGTACAAGTTCAATATCGCAGAAAGTGAAAAATGGATAAAGAAGTTGTGGTACTTACGTACAATGCAGTATCACTCAGCAATGAAATCTATGTCATCAGGCCCATAGCAGCATAATGAGTGGATTCAGGTATGATGATTCTAACTGAAATAAGTCACACAGAAAAAGAAACATCATAAGATATCACTAATACACGGAATGTAAACTTGGCTACACAGGAACTGAATTACAAAACAGAACAGGGTCTCAAATTTAGAAAACCAACTTATGCTTGCTTAAGGGGAAAGGTGAGTTGGGGTGCTGCATAAAACCAGAGATTGAAATGAGCACAGATAAATTTCCTTAAGCCAAATATGGAATAGACAAGAGCTACTCCTTGCTCAACGAAATGGACTCAACACCCCAAATTAAACACCTAAGAGTGTACCTGACTAGGAAGTATCTTAAAACCTATGGATTGCTATGTCTCCGAAAGAGAATCAAGCGTGTGTGCAGGGGCATAATCGCAGCAGTGATAGGATTGGAGAAGTTCGGTGAGCAAATGAAGACCCTTTGAAGTCATATTGCATGGTACCCATTCCACGGGTCTCAACTCTCCAGGTTGAAGGGATTCTTCCTTCAGCTAAAACATGCATGTGGAACCCAGAGTATGATCAACCGTGTGATCGGGAGACGTGTTCCAATATGTGTCAGTTTTCGTCCCCTGGTACTCGGGTGCAACATTCCAGACGCTTTACTAACACTCTCCCGACTTGGAGAGTCAGTGCCTTTAACCTCCTGTTTGGCCCAGTTTGCAATTTCTGCGGAAGATGAACAGGAATAGGGAGAACCAATGACAGACTAGCTGGAGGTGTCTGGACGGGCAAATTTAACTCTCATTTCCCACCAGGAAGAGGAATTAACCAAAGGCTCAGCGTGCCGTGCCGGAACCAGATTGGGGCCTGAAGCAATCCTGCGGTGATGCGGCCAGCTCACGAGAAAGCGAGTTGAAGAAAGGAGCTCAGGGGCACTGTAATTCACAAACCTGCAGAGTTATAAATGACAGCTATCGTCCAAAAATATACTGAAGTAAGGCTGCCAAGAGGACTTGAAAGCGGGGCAGAATTGCAGGAAACCGATTTCAGGAGGTAGACTGGAATTGCATTTAAAGCATAGGAAAAGAGGCAGAACGTCCACAATGATGCACTTGGCCAAAAAGGGCGTATGCGTTTTTTCCTGAATATATTCAGGAAAAAACGCATACGCCCTTTTTGGCCAACCAAGCAAGCTTGCAAAGGAAATCTGCACTACAATGAAGTCTCACTTCCCCCCGGTCAAAAGGGCCATCTGAAAAAAGTGTAAAATCCAGAAAGGCAGGACAGGCCATGGAGAACTGGGAGCCTTGTTATGCTGATGGGCGGGATGTCAATTGCCAACAGCCACTCGGGAGAAGTGTATGGTGTTTCCTGAAACATCTAAAAAACAAAGCAACAGAGCCTAGGGCACTTCCACTTATGGTCCTATAGCTTAGGGAAATTAAAATCAAAAAGACACAGCCACCCCAAAAGTTGGGACGGCTCTGTTTACAAGAACCTGGTTTACGGTACAAGTTCAATATCGCAGAAAGTGAAAAATGGATAAAGAAGTTGTGGTACTTACGTACAATGCAGTATCACTCAGCAATGAAATCTATGTCATCAGGCCCGTAGCAGCATAATGAGTGGATTCCGGTATGATGATTCTAACTGAAATAAGTCACACAGGAAAAGAAACATCATAAGATATCACTAATACACGGAATGTAAACTTGGCTACACAGGAACTGAATTACAAAACAGAACAGGGTCTCAAATTTAGAAAACCAACTTATGCTTGCTTAAGGGGAAAGGTGAGTTGGGGTGCTGCATAAAACCAGAGATTGAAATGAGCACAGATAAAGTTCCTTAAGCCAAATATGGAATAGACAAGAGCTACTCCTTGCTCAACGAAATGGATTCAACACCCCATATTAAACACCTAAGAATGTACCTGACTAGGAAGTATCTTAAAACCTATGGATTGCTATGTCTCCGAAAGAGAATCAAGCGTGTGTGCAGGGGCATAATCGCAGCAGTGATAGGATTGGAGAGGTTCGGTGAGCAAATGAAGACCCTTTGAAGTCATATTGCATGGTACGCATTCCACGGGTCTCAACTCTCCAGGTTGAAGGTATTCTTCCTTCAGCTAAAACATGCATGTGGAACCCAGAGTATGATCAACCGTGTGATCGGGAGACGTGTTCCAATATGTGTCAGTTTTCGTCCCCTGGTACTCTGGTGCAACATTCCAGACGCTTTACTAACACTCTCCCGACTTGGAGAGTCAGTGCCTTTAACCTCCTGTTTGGCCCAGTTTGTAATTTCTGCGGAAGATGAACAGGAATAGGGAGAACCAATGACAGAGTAGCTGGAGGTGTCTGGACGGGCAAATTTAACTCTCATTTCCCACCAGGAAGAGGAATTAACCAAAGGCTCAGCGTGCCGTGCCGGAACCAGATTAGGGCCTGAAGCCATCCTGCGGTGTTGCGGCCAGCTCACACGAAAGCGACTAGAAGAAAGGAGCTCAGGGGCACTGTAATTCACAAACCTGCAGAGTTATAAATGAGAGCTATCGTCCAAAAATATACTGAAGTAAGGCTGCCAAGAGGACTTGAAAGCGGGGCAGAATTGCAGGAAACCGATCTCAGGAGGTAGACTGGAATTGCATTTAAAGCATAGGAAAAGAGGCAGAACGTCCACAATGATGCACTTGGCCAAAATGGGCGTATGCGTTTTTTCCTGAATATATTCAGGAAAAAACGCATACGCCCTTTTTGGCCAACCAAGCAAGCTTGCAAAGGAAATCTGCACTACAATGAAGTCTCACTTCCCCCCGGTCAAAAGGGCCATCTGAAAAAAGTGTAAAATCCAGAAAGGCAGGACAGGCCATGGAGAACTGGGAGCCTTGTTATGCTGATGGGCGGGATGTAAATTGCCAACAGCCACTCGGGAGAAGTGTATGGTGTTTCCTGAAACATCTAAAAAACAAAGCAACAGAGCCTAGGGCACTTCCACTTATGGTCCTATAGCTTAGGGAAATTAAAATCAAAAAGACACAGCCACCCCAAAAGTTGGGACGGCTCTGTTTACAAGAACCTGGTTTACGGTACAAGTTCAATATTGCAGAAAGTGAAAAATGGATAAAGAAGTTGTGGTACTTACGTACAATGCAGTATCACTCAGCAATGAAATCTATGTCATCAGGCCCGTAGCAGCATAATGAGTGGATTCAGGTATGATGATTCTAACTGAAATAAGTCACACAGGAAAAGAAACATCATAAGATATCACTAATACACGGAATGTAACCTTGGCTACACAGGAACTGAATTACAAAACAGAACAGGGTCTCAAATTTAGAAAACCAACTTATGCTTGCTTAAGGGGAAAGGTGAGTTGGGGTGCTGCATAAAACCAGAGATTGAAATGAGCACAGATAAAGTTCCTTAAGCCAAATATGGAATAGACAAGAGCTACTCCTTGCTCAACGAAATGGACTCAACACCCCATATTAAATGCCTAAGAGTGTAACTGACTAGCAAGTATCTTAAAACCTATGGATTGCTATGTCTCTGAAAGAGAATCAAGCGTGTGTACAGGGGCATAAACGCAGCAGTGATAGGATTGGAGAAGTTCGGTGAGCAAATGAAGACCCTTTGAAGTCATATTGCATGGTACCCATTCCACGGGTCTCAACTCTTCAGGTTTAAGGTGTTCTTCATTCAGCTAAAATATGCATGTGGAAGCCAGAGTATGATCAACCGTGTGATCGGGAGACGTGTTCCAATATGTGTCAGTTTTCGTCCCCTGGTACTCGGGTGCAACATTCCAGACGCTTTACTAACACTCTCCCGACTTGGAGAGTCAGTGCCTTTAACCTCCTGTTTGGCCCAGTTTGCAATTTCTGCGGAAGATGAACAGGAATAGGGAGAACCAATGACAGACTAGATGGAGGTGTCTGGACGGGCAAATTTAACTCTCATTTCACACCAGGAAGAGGAATTAACCAAAGGCTCAGCGTGCCGTGCCGGAACCAGATGAGGGCCTGAAGCCATCCTGCGGTGTTGCGGCCAGCTCACGAGAAAGCGACTTGAAGAAAGGAGCTCAGGGGCACTGTAATTCACAAACCTGCAGAGTTATAAATGACAGCTATCGTCCAAAAATATACTGAAGTAAGGCTGCCAAGAGGACTTGAAAGCGGGGCAGAATTGCAGGAAACCGATCTCAGGAGGTAGACTGGAATTGCATTTAAAGCATAGGAAAAGAGGCAGAACGTCCACAATGATGCACTTGGCCAAAAAGGGAGTATGCGTTTTTTCCTGAATATATTCAGGAAAAAACACATACTCCCTTTTTGGCCAACCAAGCAAGCTTGCAAAGGAAATCTGCACTACAATGAAGTCTCACTTCCCCCCGGTCAAAAGGGCCATGTGAAAAAAGTGTAAAATCCAGAAAGGCAGGACAGGCCATGGAGAACTGGGAGCCTTGTTATGCTGATGGGCGGGATGTAAATTGCCAACAGCCACTCGGGAGAAGTGTATGGTGTTTCCTGAAACATCTAAAAAACAAAGCAACAGAGCCTAGGGCACTTCCACTTATGGTCCTATAGCTTAGGGAAATTAAAATCAAAAAGACACAGCCACCCCAAAGGTTGGGACGGCTCTGTTTACAAGAACCTGGTTTACGGTACAAGTTCAATATCGCAGAAAGTGAAAAATGGATAAAGAAGTTGTGGTACTTACGTACAATGCAGTATCACTCAGCAATGAAATCTATGTCATCAGGCCCGTAGCAGCATAATGAGTGGATTCAGGTATGATGATTCTAACTGAAATAAGTCACACAGGAAAAGAAACATCATAAGATATCACTAATACACGGAATGTAAACTTGGCTACATAGGAACTGAATTACAAAACAGAACAGGGTCTCAAATTTAGAAAACCAACTTATGCTTGCTTAAGGGGAAAGGTGAGTTGGGGTGCTGCATAAAACCAGAGATTGAAATGAGCACAGATAAAGTTCCTTAAGCCAAATATGGAATAGACAAGAGCTACTCCTTGCTCAACGAAATGGATTCAACACCCCATATTAAACACCTAAGAATGTACCTGACTAGGAAGTATCTTAAAACCTATGGATTGCTATGTCTCCGAAAGAGAATCAAGCGTGTGTGCAGGGGCATAAACGCAGCAGTGATAGGATTGGAGAGGTTCAGTGAGCAAATGAAGACCCTTTGAAGTCATATTGCATGGTACCCATTCCACGGGTCTCAACTCTCCAGGTTTAAGGTATTCTTCCTTCAGCTAAAACATGCATTTGGAAGCCAGAGTATGATCAACCGTGTGATCGGGAGACGTGTTCCAATATGTGTCAGTTTTCGTCCCCTGGTACTCGGGTGCAACATTCCAGACGCTTTACTAACACTCTCCCGACTTGGAGAGTCAGTGCCTTTAACCTCCTGTTTGGCCCAGTTTGCAATTTCTGCGGAAGATGAACAGGAATAGGGAGAACCAATGACAGACTAGCTGGAGGTGTCTGGACGGGCAAATTTAACTCTCATTTCCCACCAGGAAGAGGAATTAACCAAAGGCTCTGCGTGCCGTGCCGGAACCAGATTAGGGCCTGAAGCCATCCTGCGGTGTTGCGGCCAGCTCACGAGAAAGCGAGTTGAAGAAAGGAGCTAGGGGCACTGTAATTCACAAACCTGCAGAGTTATAAATGACAGCTATCGTCCAAAAATATACTGAAGTAAGGCTGCCAAGAGGACTTGAAAGCGGGGCAGAATTGCAGGAAACCGATCTCAGGAGGTAGACTGGAATTGCATTGAAAGCATAGGAAAAGAGGCAGAACGTCCACAATGATGCACTTGGCCAAAAAGGGCGTATGCGTTTTTTCCTGAATATATTCAGGAAAAAACACATACGCCCTTTTTGGCCAACCAAGCAAGCTTGCAAAGGAAATCTGCACTACAATGAAGTCTCACTTCCCCCCGGTCAAAAGGGCCATCTGAAAAAAGTGTAAAATCCAGAAAGGCAGGACAGGCCATGGAGAACTGGGAGCCTTGTTATGCTGATGGGCGGGATGTAAATTGCCAACAGCCACTCGGGAGAAGTGTATGGTGTTTCCTGAAACATCTAAAAAACAAAGCAACAGAGCCTAGGGCACTTCCACTTATGGTCCTATAGCTTAGGGAAATTAAAATCAAAAAGACACAGCCACCCCAAAGGTTGGGACGGCTCTGTTTACAAGAACCTGGTTTACGGTACAAGTTCAATATCGCAGAAAGTGAAAAATGGATAAAGAAGTTGTGGTACTTACGTACAATGCAATATCACTCAGCAATGAAATCTATGTCATCAGGCCCGTAGCAGCATAATGAGTGGATTCAGGTATGATGATTCTAACTGAAATAAGTCACACAGGAAAAGAAACATCATAAGATATCACTAATACACGGAATGTAAACTTGGCTACATAGGAACTGAATTACAAAACAGAACGGGGTCTCAAATTTAGAAACCCAACTTATGCTTGCTTAAGGGGAAAGGTGAGTTGGGGTGCTGCATAAAACCAGAGATTGAAATGAGCACAGATAAAGTTCCTTAAGCCAAATATGGAATAGAGAAGAGCTACTCCTTGCTCAACGAAATGGACTCAACACCCCATATTAAATGCCTAAGAGTGTACCTGACTAGGAAGTATCTTAAAACCTATGGATTGCTATGTCTCTGAAAGAGAATCAGGCGTGTGTACAGGGGCCTAAACGCAGCAGTGATAGGATTGGAGAAGTTCGGTGAGCAAATGAAGACCCTTTGAAGTCATATTGCATGGTACCCATTCCACGGGTCTCAACTCTCCAGGTTTAAGGTATTCTTCCTTCAGCTAAAACATGCATGTGGAACCCAGAGTATGATCAACCGTGTGATCGGGAGACGTGTTCCAATATGTCTCAGTTTTCGTCCCCTGGTACTCGGGTGCAACATTCCAGACGCTTTACTAACACTCTCCCGACTTGGAGAGTCAGTGCCTTTAACCTCCTGTTTGGCCCAGTTTGCAATTTCTGCGGAAGATGAACAGGAATAGGGAGAACCAATGAGAGACTAGCTGGAGGTGTCTGGATGGGCAAATTTAACTCTCATTTCGCACCAGGAAGAGGAATTAACCAAAGGCTCAGCGTGCCGTGCCGGAACCAGATTAGGGCCTGAAGCAATCCTGCGGTGTTGCGGCCAGCTCACGAGAAAGCGAGTTGAAGAAAGGAGCTCAGGGGCACTGTAATTCACAAACCTGCAGAGTTATAAATGACAGCTATCGTCCAAAAATATACTGAAGTAAGGCTGCCAAGAGGACTTGAAAGCGGGGCAGAATTGCAGGAAAACCGATTTCAGGAGGTAGACTGGAATTGCATTGAAAGCATAGGAAAAGAGGCAGAACGTCCACAATGATGCACTTGGCCAAAAAGGGCGTATGCGTTTTTTCCTGAATATATTCAGGAAAAATCGCATACGCCCTTTTTGGCCAACCAAGCAAGCTTGCAAAGGAAATCTGCACTACAGTGAAGTCTCACTTCCCCCCGGGTAAAAGGGCCATCTGAAAAAAGTGTAAAATCCAGAAAGGCAGGACAGGCCATGGAGAACTGGGAGCCTTGTTATGCTGATGGGCGGGATGTAAATTGCCAACAGCCACTCGGGAGAAGTGTATGGTGTTTCCTGAAACATCTAAAAAACAAAGCAACAGAGCCTAGGGCACTTCCACTTATGGTCCTATAGCTTAGGGAAATTAAAATCAAAAAGACACAGCCACCCCAAAGGTTGGGACGGCTCTGTTTACAAGAACCTGGTTTACGGTACAAGTTCAATATCGCAGAAAGTGAAAAATGGATAAAGAAGTTGTGGTACTTACGTACAATGCAATATCACTCAGCAATGAAATCTATGTCATCAGGCCCGTAGCTGCATAATGAGTGGATTCAGGTATGATGATTCTAACTGAAATAAGTCACACAGGAAAAGAAACATCATAAGATATCACTAATACACGGAATGTAACCTTGGCTACACAGGAACTGAATTCCAAAACAGAAGAGGGTCTCAAATTTAGAAACCCAACTTATGCTTGCTTAAGGGGAAAGGTGAGTTGGGGTGCTGCATAAAACCAGAGATTGAAATGAGCACAGATAAAGTTCCTTAAGCCAAATATGGAATAGACAAGAGCTACTCCTTGCTCAACGAAATGGACTCAACACCCCATATTAAATGCCTAAGAGTGTACCTGACTAGGAAGTATCTTAAAACCTATGGATTGCTATGTCTCTGAAAGAGAATCAGGCGTGTGTACAGGGGCCTAAACGCAGCAGTGATAGGATTGGAGAAGTTCGGTGAGCAAATGAAGACCCTTTGAAGTCATATTGCATGGTACCCATTCCATGGGTCTCAACTCTCCAGGTTTAAGGTATTCTTCCTTCAGCTAAAACATGCATTTGGAAGCCAGAGTATGATCAACCGTGTGATCGGGAGACGTGTTCCAATATGTCTCAGTTTTCGTCCCCTGGTACTCGGGTGCAACATTCCAGACGCTTTACTAACACTCTCCCGACTTGGAGAGTCAGTGCCTTTAACCTCCTGTTTGGCCCAGTTTGCAATTTCTGCGGAAGATGAACAGGAATAGGGAGAACCAATGACAGACTAGCTGGAGGTGTCTGGACGGGCAAATTTAACTCTCATTTCCCACCAGGAAGAGGAATTAACCAAAGGCTCTGCGTGCCGTGCCGGAACCAGATTAGGGCCTGAAGCCATCCTGCGGTGTTGCGGCCAGCTCACGAGAAAGCGAGTTGAAGAAAGGAGCTCAGGGGCACTGTAATTCACAAACCTGCAGAGTTATAAATGACAGCTATCGTCCAAAAATATACTGAAGTAAGGCTGCCAAGAGGACTTGAAAGCGGGGCAGAATTGCAGGAAACCGATCTCAGGAGGTAGACTGGAATTGCATTGAAAGCATAGGAAAAGAGGCAGAACGTCCACAATGATGCACTTGGCCAAAAAGGGCGTATGCGTTTTTTCCTGAATATATTCAGGAAAAAACACATACGCCCTTTTTGGCCAACCAAGCAAGCTTGCAAAGGAAATCTGCACTACAATGAAGTCTCACTTCCCCCCGGTCAAAAGGGCCATCTGAAAAAAGTGTAAAATCCAGAAAGGCAGGACAGGCCATGGAGAACTGGGAGCCTTGTTATGCTGATGGGCGGGATGTAAATTGCCAACAGCCACTCGGGAGAAGTGTATGGTGTTTCCTGAAACATCTAAAAAACAAAGCAACAGAGCCTAGGGCACTTCCACTTATGGTCCTATAGCTTAGGGAAATTAAAATCAAAAAGACACAGCCACCCCAAAGGTTGGGACGGCTCTGTTTACAAGAACCTGGTTTACGGTACAAGTTCAATATCGCAGAAAGTGAAAATGGATAAAGAAGTTGTGGTACTTACGTACAATGCAATATCACTCAGCAATGAAATCTATGTCATCAGGCCCGTAGCAGCATAATGAGTGGATTCAGGTATGATGATTCTAACTGAAATAAGTCACACAGGAAAAGAAACATCATAAGATATCACTAATACACGGAATGTAAACTTGGCTACATAGGAACTGAATTACAAAACAGAACGGGGTCTCAAATTTAGAAACCCAACTTATGCTTGCTTAAGGGGAAAGGTGAGTTGGGGTGCTGCATAAAACCAGAGATTGAAATGAGCACAGATAAAGTTCCTTAAGCCAAATATGGATTAGACAAGAGCTACTCCTTGCTCAATGAAATGGACTCAACACCCCATATTAAATGCCTAAGAGTGTACCTGACTAGGAAGTATCTTAAAACCTATGGATTGCTATGTCTCTGAAAGAGAATCAAGCGTGTGTACAGGGGCATAATCGCAGCAGTGATAGGATTGGAGAGGTACAGTGAGCAAATGAAGACCCTTTGAAGTCATATTGCATGGTACCCATTCCACGGGTCTCAACTCTCCAGGTTGAAGGTATTCTTCCTTCAGCTAAAACATGCATGTGGAACCCAGAGTATGATCAACCGTGTGATCGGGAGACGTGTTCCAATATGTGTCAGTTTTCGTCCCCTGGTACTCGTGTGCAACATTCCAGACGCCTTACTAACACTCTCCCGACTTGGAGAGTCAGTGCCTTTAACCTCCTGTTTGGCCCAGTTTGCAATTTCTGCGGAAGATGAACAGGAATAGGGAGAACCAATGACAGACTAGCTGGAGGTGTCTGGACGGGCAAATTTAACTCTCATTTCGCACCAGGAAGAGGAATTAACCAAAGGCTCAGCGTGCCGTGCCGGAACCAGATTAGGGCCTGAAGCAATCCTGCGGTGTTGCGGCCAGCTCACGAGAAAGCGAGTTGAAGAAAGGAGCTCAGGGGCACTGTAATTCACAAACCTGCAGAGTTATAAATGACAGCTATCGTCCAAAAATATACTGAAGTAAGGCTGCCAAGAGGACTTGAAAGCGGGGCAGAATTGCAGGAAACCGATTTCAGGAGGTAGACTGGAATTGCATTGAAAGCATAGGAAAAGAGGCAGAACGTCCACAATGATGCACTTGGCCAAAAAGGGCGTATGCGTTTTTTCCTGAATATATTCAGGAAAAATCGCATACGCCCTTTTTGGCCAACCAAGCAAGCTTGCAAAGGAAATCTGCACTACAGTGAAGTCTCACTTTCCCCCGGTCAAAAGGGCCATGTGAAAAAAGTGTAAAATCCAGAAAGGCTGGACAGGCCATGGAGAACTGGGAGCCTTGTTATGCTGATGGGCGGGATGTAAATTGCCAACAGCCACTCGGGAGAAGTGTATGGTGTTTCCTGAAACATCTAAAAAACAAAGCAACAGAGCCTAGGGCACTTCCACTTATGGTCCTATGGCTTAGGGAAATTAAAATCAAAAAGACACAGCCACCCCAAATGTTGGGACGGCTCTGTTTACAAGAACCTGGTTTACGGTACAAGTTCAATATCGCAGAAAGTGAAAAATGGATAAAGAAGTTGTGGTACTTACGTACAATGCAGTATCACTCAGCAATGAAATCTATGTCATCAGGCCCGTAGCAGCATAATGAGTGGATTCAGGTATGATGATTCTAACTGAAATAAGTCACACAGAAAAAGAAACATCATAAGATATCACTAATACACGGAATGTAAACTTGGCTACACAGGAACTGAATTACAAAACAGAACAGGGTCTCAAATTTAGAAACCCAACTTATGCTTGCTTAAGGGGAAAGGTGAGTTGGGGTGCTGCATAAAACCAGAGATTGAAATGAGCACAGATAAAGTTCCTTAAGCCAAATATGGAATAGACAAGAGCTACTCCTTGCTCAACGAAATGGATTCAACACCCCATATTAAACACCTAAGAATGTACCTGACTAGGAAGTATCTTAAAACCTATGGATTGCTATGTCTCCGAAAGAGAATCAAGCGTGTGTGCAGGGGCATAATCGCAGCAGTGATAGGATTGGAGAGGTTCGGTGAGCAAATGAAGACCCTTTGAAGTCATATTGCATGGTACCCATTCCACGGGTCTCAACTCTCCAGGTTGAAGGTATTCTTCCTTCAGCTAAAACATGCATGTGGAACCCAGAGTATGATCAACCGTGTGATCGGGAGACGTGTTCCAATATGTGTCAGTTTTCGTCCCCTGGTACTCGGGTGCAACATTCCAGACGCTTTACTAACACTCTCCCGACTTGGAGAGTCAGTGCCTTTAACCTCCTGTTTGGCCCAGTTTGCAATTTCTGCGGAAGATGAACAGGAATAGGGAGAACCAATGACAGACTAGCTGGAGGTGTCTGGACGGGCAAATTTAACTCTCATTTCCCACCAGGAAGAGTAATTAACCAAAGGCTCAGCGTGCCGTGCCGGAACCAGATTAGGGCCTGAAGCCATCCTGCGGTGTTGCGGCCAGCTCACGACAAAGCGAGTTGAAGAAAGGAGCTCAGGGGCACTGTAATTCACAAACCTGCAGAGTTATAAATGACAGCTATCGTCCAAAAATATACTGAAGTAAGGCTGCCAAGAGGACTTGAAAGCGGGGCAGAATTGCAGGAAACCGATTTCAGGAGGTAGACTGGAATTGCATTGAAAGCATAGGAAAAGAGGCAGAACGTCCACAATGATGCACTTGGCCAAAAAGGGCGTATGCGTTTTTTCCTGAATATATTCAGGAAAAAACGCATACGCCCTTTTTGGCCAACCAAGCAAGCTTGCAAAGGAAATCTGCACTACAGTGAAGTCTCACTTCCCCCCGGTCAAAAGGGCCATCTGAGAAAAGTGTAAAATCCAGAAAGGCAGGACAGGCCATGGAGAACTGGGAGCCTTGTTATGCTGATGGGCGGGATGTAAATTGGCAACAGCCACGCGGGAGAAGTGTATGGTGTTTCCTGAAACATCTAAAAAACAAAGCAACAGAGCCTAGGGCACTTCCACTTATGGTCCTATAGCTTAGGGAAATTAAAATCAAAAAGACACAGCCACCCCAAAAGTTGGGACGGCTCTGTTTACAAGAACCTGGTTTACGGTACAAGTTCAATATCGCAGAAAGTGAAAAATGGATAAAGAAGTTGTGGTACTTACGTACAATGCAATATCACTCAGCAACGAAATCTATGTCATCAGGCCCGTAGCAGCATAATGAGTGGATTCAGGTATGATGATTCTAACTGAAATAAGTCACACAGAAAAAGAAACATCATAAGATATCACTAATACACGGAATGTAAACTTGGACACACAGGAACTGAATTCAAAACAGAAGAGGGTCTCAAATTTAGAAACCCAACTTATGCTTGCTTAAGGGGAAAGGTGAGTTGGGGTGCTGCATAAAACCAGAGATTGAAATGAGCACAGATAAAGTTCCTTAAGCCAAATATGGAATAGACAAGAGCTACTCCTTGCTCAACGAAATGGATTCAACACCCCATATTAAACACCTAAGAATGTACCTGACTAGGAAGTATCTTAAAACCTATGGATTGCTATGTCTCCGAAAGAGAATCAAGCGTGTGTGCAGGGGCATAATCGCAGCAGTGATAGGATTGGAGAGGTTCGGTGAGCAAATGAAGACCCTTTGAAGTCATATTGCATGGTACCCATTCCACAGGTCTCAACTCTCCAGGTTGAAGGGATTCTTCCTTCAGCTAAAACATGCATGTGGAACCCAGAGTATGATCAACCGTGTGATCGGGAGACGTGTTCCAATATGTGTCAGTTTTCGTCCCCTGGTACTCGGGTGCAACATTCCAGACGCTTTACTAACACTCTCCCGACTTGGAGAGTCAGTGCCTTTAACCTCCTGTTTGGCCCAGTTTGCAATTTCTGCGGAAGATGAACAGGAATAGGGAGAACCAATGACAGACTAGCTGGAGGTGTCTGGACGGGCAAATTTAACTCTCATTTCCCACCAGGAAGAGGAATTAACCAAAGGCTCAGCGTGCCGTGCCGGAACCAGATTAGGGCCTGAAGCCATCCTGCGGTGTTGCGGCCAGCTCACGAGAAAGCGAGTTGAAGAAAGGAGCTCAGGGGCACTGTAATTCACAAACCTGCAGAGTTATAAATGACAGCTATCGTCCAAAAATATACTGAAGTAAGGCTGCCAAGAGGACTTGAAAGCGGGGCAGAATTGCAGGAAACCGATTTCAGGAGGTAGACTGGAATTGCATTTAAAGCATAGGAAAAGAGGCAGAACGTCCACAATGATGCACTTGGCCAAAAAGTGCGTATGCGTTTTTTCCTGAATATATTCAGGAAAAAACGCATACGCCCTTTTTGGCCAACCAAGCAAGCTTGCAAAGGAAATCTGCACTACAGTGAAGTCTCACTTCCCCCCGGTCCAAAGGGCCATCTGAAAAAAGTGTAAAATCCAGAAAGGCAGGACAGGCCATGGAGAACTGGGAGCCTTGTTATGCTGATGGGCGGGATGTAAATTGCCAACAGCCACTCGGGAGAAGTGTATGGTGTTTCCTGAAACATCTAAAAATCAAAGCAACAGAGCCTAGGGCACTTCCACTTATGGTCCTATGGCTTAGGGAAATTAAAATCAAAAAGACACAGCCACCCCAAATGTTGGGACGGCTATGTTTACAAGAACCTGGTTTACGGTACAAGTTCAATATCGCAGAAAGTGAAAAATGGATAAAGAAGTTGTGGTACTTACGTACAATGCAGTATCACTCAGCAATGAAATCTATGTCATCAGGCCCGTAGCAGCATAATGAGTGGATTCAGGTATGATGATTCTAACTGAAATAAGTCACACAGAAAAAGAAACATCATAAGATATCACTAATACACGGAATGTAAACTTGGCTACACAGGAAATGAATTACAAACAGAACAGTTTCTCAAATTTAGAAACCCAACTTATGCTTGCTTAAGGGGAAAGGTGAGTTGGGGTGCTGCATAAAACCAGAGATTGAAATGAGCACAGATAAATTTCCTTAAGCCAAATATGGAATAGACAAGAGCTACTCCTTGCTCAACGAAATGGACTCAACACCCCATATTAAATGTCTAAGAGTGTACCTGACTAGGAAGTATCTTAAAACCTATGGATTGCTATGTCTCCGAAAAAGAATCAAGAGTGTGTTCAGGGGCATAAACGCAGCAGTGATAGGATTGGAGAAGTTCGGTGAGCAAATGAAGACCCTTTGAAGTCATATTGCATGGTACCCATTCCACGGGTCTCAACTCTCCAGGTTTAAGGCATTCTTCCTTCAGCTAAAACATGCATGTGGAACCCAGAGTATGATCAACCGTGTGATCGGGAGACGTGTTCCAATATGTGTCAGTTTTCGTCCCCTGGTACTCGGGTGCAACATTCCAGACGCTTTACTAACACTCTCCCGACTGGAGAGTCAGTGCCTTTAACCTCCTGTTTGGCCCAGTTTGCAATTTCCGTGGAAGATGAACAGGAATAGGGAGAACTAATGACAGACTAGCTGGAGGTGTCTGGACGGGCAAATTTAACTCTCATTTCCCACCAGGAAGAGGAATTAACCAAAGGCTCAGCGTGCCGTGCCGGAACCAGATTAGGGCCTGAAGCCATCCTGTGGTGTTGCGGCCAGCTCACGACAAAGCGAGTTGAAGAAAGGAGCTCAGGGGCACTGTAATTCACAAACCTGCAGAGTTATAAATGACAGCTATCGTCCAAAAATATACTGAAGTAAGGCTGCCAAGAGGACTTGAAAGCGGGGCAGAATTGCAGGAAACCGATTTCAGGAGGTAGACTGGAATTGCATTGAAAGCATAGGAAAAGAGGCAGAACGTCCACAATGATGCACTTGGCCAAAAAGGGCGTATGCGTTTTTTCCTGAATATATTCAGGAAAAAACGCATACGCCCTTTTTGGCCAACCAAGCAAGCTTGCAAAGGAAATCTGCACTACAGTGAAGTCTCACTTTCCCCCGGTCAAAAGGGCCATGTGAAAAAAGTGTAAAATCCAGAAAGGCTGGACAGGCCATGGAGAACTGGGAGCCTTGTTATGCTGATGGGCGGGATGCAAATTGCCAACAGCCACTCGGGAGAAGTGTATGGTGTTTCCTGAAACATCTAAAAAACAAAGCAACAGAGCCTAGGGCACTTCCACTTATGGTCCTATGGCTTAGGGAAATTAAAATCAAAAAGACACAGCCACCCCAAATGTTGGGACGGCTCTGTTTACAAGAACCTGGTTTACGGTACAAGTTCAATATCGCAGAAAGTGAAAAATGGATAAAGAAGTTGTGGTACTTACGTACAATGCAGTATCACTCAGCAATGAAATCTATGTCATCAGGCCCGTAGCAGCATAATGAGTGGATTCAGGTATGATGATTCTAACTGAAATAAGTCACACAGAAAAAGAAACATCATAAGATATCACTAATACACGGAATGTAAACTTGGCTACCCAGGAACTGAATTCCAAAACAGAAGAGGGTCTCAAATTTAGAAACCCAACTTATGCTTGCTTAAGGGGAAAGGTGAGTTGGGGTGCTGCATAAAACCAGAGATTGAAATGAGCACAGATAAAGTTCCTTAAGCCAAATATGGAATAGACAAGAGCTACTCCTTGCTCAACGAAATGGATTCAACACCCCATATTAAACACCTAAGAATGTACCTGACTAGGAAGTATCTTAAAACCTATGGATTGCTATGTCTCCGAAAGAGAATCAAGCGTGTGTGCAGGGGCATAATCGCAGCAGTGATAGGATTGGAGAGGTTCGGTGAGCAAATGAAGACCCTTTGAAGTCATATTGCATGGTACCCATTCCACGGGTCTCAACTCTCCAGGTTGAAGGTATTCTTCCTTCAGCTAAAACATGCATGTGGAACCCAGAGTATGATCAACCATGTGATCGGGAGAGGTGTTCCAATATGTGTCAGTTTTCGTCCCCTGGTACTCGGGTGCAACATTCCAGACGCTTTACTAACACTCTCCCGACTTGGAGAGTCAGTGCCTTTAACCTCCTGTTTGGCCCAGTTTGCAATTTCTGCGGAAGATGAACAGGAATAGGGAGAACCAATGACAGACTAGCTGGAGGTGTCTGGACGGGCAAATTTAACTCTCATTTCCCACCAGGAAGAGGAATTAACCAAAGGCTCAGCGTGCCGTGCCGGAACCAGATTAGGGCCTGAAGCAATCCTGCGGTGATGCGGCCAGCTCACGAGAAAGCGAGTTGAAGAAAGGAGCTCAGGGGCACTGTAATTCACAAACCTGCAGAGTTATAAATGACAGCTATCGTCCAAAAATATACTGAAGTAAGGCTGCCAAGAGGACTTGAAAGCGGGGCAGAATTGCAGGAAACCGATTTCAGGAGGTAGACTGGAATTGCATTGAAAGCATAGGAAAAGAGGCAGAACGTCCACAATGATGCACTTGGCCAAAAAGGGCGTATGCGTTTTTTCCTGAATATATTCAGGAAAAAACGCATACGCCCTTTTTGGCCAACCAAGCAAGCTTGCAAAGGAAATCTGCACTACAATGAAGTCTCACTTCCCCCCGGTCAAAAGGGCTATCTGAAAAAAGTGTAAAATCCAGAAAGGCAGGACAGGCCATGGAGAACTGGGAGCCTTGTTATGCTGATGGGCGGGATGTAAATTGCCAACAGCCACTCGGGAGAAGTGTATGGTGTTTCCTGAAACATCTAAAAAACAAAGCAACAGAGCCTAGGGCACTTCCACTTATGGTCCTATAGCTTAGGGAAATTAAAATCAAAAAGACACAGCCACCCCAAAAGTTGGGACGGCTCTGTTTACAAGAACCTGGTTTACGGTACAAGTTCAATATCGCAGAAAGTGAAAAATGGATAAAGAAGTTGTGGTACTTACGTACAATGCAATATCACTCAGCAATGAAATCTATGTCATCAGGCCCGTAGCAGCATAATGAGTGGATTCAGGTATGATGATTCTAACTGAAATAAGTCACACAGAAAAAGAAACATCATAAGATATCACTAATACACGGAATGTAAACTTGGCCACACAGGAACTGAATTCCAAAACAGAAGAGGGTCTCAAATTTAGAAACCCAACTTATGCTTGCTTAAGGGGAAAGGTGAGTTGGGGTGCTGCATAAAACCAGAGATTGAAATGAGCACAGATAAAGTTCCTTAAGCCAAATATGGAATAGACAAGAGCTACTCCTTGCTCAACGAAATGGATTCAACACCCCATATTAAACACCTAAGAATGTACCTGACTAGGAAGTATCTTAAAACCTATGGATTGCTATGTCTCCGAAAGAGAATCAAGCGTGTGTGCAGGGGCATAATCGCAGCAGTGATAGGATTGGAGAGGTTCGGTGAGCAAATGAAGACCCTTTGAAGTCATATTGCATGGTACCCATTCCACAGGTCTCAACTCTCCAGGTTGAAGGGATTCTTCCTTCAGCTAAAACATGCATGTGGAACCCAGAGTATGATCAACCGTGTGATCGGGAGACGTGTTCCAATATGTGTCAGTTTTCGTCCCCTGGTACTCGGGTGCAACATTCCAGACGCTTTACTAACACTCTCCCGACTTGGAGAGTCAGTGCCTTTAACCTCCTGTTTGGCCCAGTTTGCAATTTCTGCGGAAGATGAACAGGAATAGGGAGAACCAATGACAGACTAGCTGGAGGTGTCTGGGCGGGCAAATTTAACTCTCATTTCCCACCAGGAAGAGGAATTAACCAAAGGCTCAGCGTGCCGTGCCGGAACCAGATTAGGGCCTGAAGCCATCCTGCGGTGTTGCGGCCAGCTCACGAGAAAGCGACTTGAAGAAAGGAGCTCAGGGGCACTGTAATTCACAAACCTGCAGAGTTATAAATGACAGCTATCGTCCAAAAATATACTGAAGTAAGGCTGCCAAGAGGACTTGAAAGCGGGGCAGAATTGCAGGAAACCGATTTCAGGAGGTAGACTGGAATTGCATTTAAAGCATAGGAAAAGAGGCAGAACGTCCACAATGATGCACTTGGCCAAAAAGTGCGTATGCGTTTTTTCCTGAATATATTCAGGAAAAAACGCATACGCCCTTTTTGGCCAACCAAGCAAGCTTGCAAAGGAAATCTGCACTACAATGAAGTCTCACTTCCCCCCGGTCAAAAGGGCCATCTGAAAAAAGTGTAAAATCCAGAAAGGCAGGACAGGCCATGGAGAACTGGGAGCCTTGTTATGCTGATGGGCGGGATGTAAATTGCCAACAGCCACTCGGGAGAAGTGTATGGTGTTTCCTGAAACATCTAAAAATCAAAGCAACAGAGCCTAGGGCACTTCCA
Organism: Lagenorhynchus albirostris; assembly: GCF_949774975.1. Lineage (NCBI taxonomy): Eukaryota > Metazoa > Chordata > Mammalia > Artiodactyla > Delphinidae > Lagenorhynchus > Lagenorhynchus albirostris. The sequence goes on along the minus strand of NC_083098.1, from coordinate 57,452,174 downwards.
CTTATGGTCCTATAGCTTAGGGAAATTAAAATCAAAAAGACACAGCCACCCCAAAAGTTGGGACGGCTCTGTTTACAAGAACCTGGTTTACGGTACAAGTTCAATATCGCAGAAAGTGAAAAATGGATAAAGAAGTTGTGGTACTTACGTACAATGCAGTATCACTCAGCAATGAAATCTATGTCATCAGGCCCGTAGCAGCATAATGAGTGGATTCAGGTATGATGATTCTAACTGAAATAAGTCACACAGAAAAAGAAACATCATAAGATATCACTAATACACGGAATGTAAACTTGGCTACACAGGAACTGAATTACAAACAGAACAGTTTCTCAAATTTAGAAACCCAACTTATGCTTGCTTAAGGGGAAAGGTGAGTTGGGGTGCTGCATAAAACCAGAGATTGAAATGAGCACAGATAAAGTTCCTTAAGCCAAATATGGAATAGACAAGAGCTACTCCTTGCTCAACGAAATGGACTCAACACCCCATATTAAATGTCTAAGAGTGTACCTGACTAGGAAGTATCTTAAAACCTATGGATTGCTATGTCTCCGAAAAAGAATCAAGCGTGTGTTCAGGGGCATAAACGCAGCAGTGATAGGATTGGAGAAGTTCGGTGAGCAAATGAAGACCCTTTGAAGTCATATTGCATGGTACCCATTCCACGGGTCTCAACTCTCCAGGTTTAAGGCATTCTTCCTTCAGCTAAAACATGCATGTGGAACCCAGAGTATGATCAACCGTGTGATCGGGAGACGTGTTCCAATATGTGTCAGTTTTCGTCCCCTGGTACTCGGGTGCAACATTCCAGACGCTTTACTAACACTCTCCCGACTTGGAGAGTCAGTGCCTTTAACCTCCTGTTTGGCCCAGTTTGCAATTTCCGTGGAAGATGAACAGGAATAGGGAGAACTAATGACAGACTAGCTGGAGGTGTCTGGACGGGCAAATTTAACTCTCATTTCCCACCAGGAAGAGGAATTAACCAAAGGCTCAGCGTGCCGTGCCGGAACCAGATTAGGGCCTGAAGCCATCCTGCGGTGTTGCGGCCAGCTCACGACAAAGCGAGTTGAAGAAAGGAGCTCAGGGGCACTGTAATTCACAAACCTGCAGAGTTATAAATGACAGCTATCGTCCAAAAATATACTGAAGTAAGGCTGCCAAGAGGACTTGAAAGCGGGGCAGAATTGCAGGAAACCGATTTCAGGAGGTAGACTGGAATTGCATTGAAAGCATAGGAAAAGAGGCAGAACGTCCACAATGATGCACTTGGCCAAAAAGGGCGTATGCGTTTTTTCCTGAATATATTCAGGAAAAAACGCATACGCCCTTTTTGGCCAACCAAGCAAGCTTGCAAAGGAAATCTGCACTACAGTGAAGTCTCACTTTCCCCCGGTCAAAAGGGCCATGTGAAAAAAGTGTAAAATCCAGAAAGGCTGGACAGGCCATGGAGAACTGGGAGCCTTGTTATGCTGATGGGCGGGATGTAAATTGCCAACAGCCACTCGGGAGAAGTGTATGGTGTTTCCTGAAACATCTAAAAAACAAAGCAACAGAGCCTAGGGCACTTCCACTTATGGTCCTATGGCTTAGGGAAATTAAAATCAAAAAGACACAGCCACCCCAAATGTTGGGACGGCTCTGTTTACAAGAACCTGGTTTACGGTACAAGTTCAATATCGCAGAAAGTGAAAAATGGATAAAGAAGTTGTGGTACTTACGTACAATGCAGTATCACTCAGCAATGAAATCTATGTCATCAGGCCCGTAGCAGCATAATGAGTGGATTCAGGTATGATGATTCTAACTGAAATAAGTCACACAGAAAAAGAAACATCATAAGATATCACTAATACACGGAATGTAAACTTGGCTACACAGGAACTGAATTCCAAAACAGAACAGGGTCTCAAATTTAGAAACCCAACTTATGCTTGCTTAAGGGGAAAGGTGAGTTGGGGTGCTGCATAAAACCAGAGATTGAAATGAGCACAGATAAATTTCCTTAAGCCAAATATGGAATAGACAAGAGCTACTCCTTGCTCAACGAAATGGACTCAACACCCCATATTAAACACCTAAGAATGTACCTGACTAGGAAGTATCTTAAAACCTATGGATTGCTATGTCTCCGAAAGAGAATCAAGCGTGTGTGCAGGGGCATAATCGCAGCAGTGATAGGATTGGAGAGGTTCGGTGAGCAAATGAAGACCCTTTGAAGTCATATTGCATGGTACCCATTCCACGGGTCTCAACTCTCCAGGTTGAAGGTATTCTTCCTTCAGCTAAAACATGCATGTGGAACCCAGAGTATGATCAACCGTGTGATCGGGAGACGTGTTCCAATATGTGTCAGTTTTCGTCCCCTGGTACTCGGGTGCAACATTCCAGACGCTTTACTAACACTCTCCCGACTTGGAGAGTCAGTGCCTTTAACCTCCTGTTTGGCCCAGTTTGCAATTTCTGCGGAAGATGAACAGGAATAGGGAGAACCAATGACAGACTAGCTGGAGGTGTCTGGACGGGCAAATTTAACTCTCATTTCCCACCAGGAAGAGTAATTAACCAAAGGCTCAGCGTGCCGTGCCGGAACCAGATTAGGGCCTGAAGCCATCCTGCGGTGTTGCGGCCAGCTCACGACAAAGCGAGTTGAAGAAAGGAGCTCAGGGGCACTGTAATTCACAAACCTGCAGAGTTATAAATGACAGCTATCGTCCAAAAATATACTGAAGTAAGGCTGCCAAGAGGACTTGAAAGCGGGGCAGAATTGCAGGAAACCGATTTCAGGAGGTAGACTGGAATTGCATTGAAAGCATAGGAAAAGAGGCAGAACGTCCACAATGATGCACTTGGCCAAAAAGGGCGTATGCGTTTTTTCCTGAATATATTCAGGAAAAAACGCATACGCCCTTTTTGGCCAACCAAGCAAGCTTGCAAAGGAAATCTGCACTACAGTGAAGTCTCACTTTCCCCCGGTCAAAAGGGCCATGTGAAAAAAGTGTAAAATCCAGAAAGGCTGGACAGGCCATGGAGAACTGGGAGCCTTGTTATGCTGATGGGCGGGATGTAAATTGCCAACAGCCACTCGGGAGAAGTGTATGGTGTTTCCTGAAACATCTAAAAAACAAAGCAACAGAGCCTAGGGCACTTCCACTTATGGTCCTATGGCTTAGGGAAATTAAAATCAAAAAGACACAGCCACCCCAAATGTTGGGACGGCTCTGTTTACAAGAACCTGGTTTACGGTACAAGTTCAATATCGCAGAAAGTGAAAAATGGATAAAGAAGTTGTGGTACTTACGTACAATGCAGTATCACTCAGCAATGAAATCTATGTCATCAGGCCCGTAGCAGCATAATGAGTGGATTCAGGTATGATGATTCTAACTGAAATAAGTCACACAGAAAAAGAAACATCATAAGATATCACTAATACACGGAATGTAAACTTGGCTACACAGGAACTGAATTCCAAAACAGAACAGGGTCTCAAATTTAGAAACCCAACTTATGCTTGCTTAAGGGGAAAGGTGAGTTGGGGTGCTGCATAAAACCAGAGATTGAAATGAGCACAGATAAATTTCCTTAAGCCAAATATGGAATAGACAAGAGCTACTCCTTGCTCAACGAAATGGATTCAACACCCCATATTAAACACCTAAGAATGTACCTGACTAGGAAGTATCTTAAAACCTATGGATTGCTATGTCTCCGAAAGAGAATCAAGCGTGTGTGCAGGGGCATAATCGCAGCAGTGATAGGATTGGAGAGGTTCGGTGAGCAAATGAAGACCCTTTGAAGTCATATTGCATGGTACCCATTCCACGGGTCTCAACTCTCCAGGTTGAAGGTATTCTTCCTTCAGCTAAAACATGCATGTGGAACCCAGAGTATGATCAACCGTGTGATCGGGAGACGTGTTCCAATATGTGTCAGTTTTCGTCCCCTGGTACTCGGGTGCAACATTCCAGACGCTTTACTAACACTCTCCCGACTTGGAGAGTCAGTGCCTTTAACCTCCTGTTTGGCCCAGTTTGCAATTTCTGCGGAAGATGAACAGGAATAGGGAGAACCAATGACAGACTAGCTGGAGGTGTCTGGACGGGCAAATTTAACTCTCATTTCCCACCAGGAAGAGGAATTAACCAAAGGCTCAGCGTGCCGTGCCGGAACCAGATTAGGGCCTGAAGCCATCCTGCGGTGTTGCGGCCAGCTCACGACAAAGCGAGTTGAAGAAAGGAGCTCAGGGGCACTGTAATTCACAAACCTGCAGAGTTATAAATGACAGCTATCGTCCAAAAATATACTGAAGTAAGGCTGCCAAGAGGACTTGAAAGCGGGGCAGAATTGCAGGAAACCGATTTCAGGAGGTAGACTGGAATTGCATTTAAAGCATAGGAAAAGAGGCAGAACGTCCACAATGATGCACTTGGCCAAAAAGGGCGTATGCGTTTTTTCCTGAATATATTCAGGAAAAAACGCATACGCCCTTTTTGGCCAACCAAGCAAGCTTGCAAAGGAAATCTGCACTACAGTGAAGTCTCACTTCCCCCCGGTCAAAAGGGCCATCTGAGAAAAGTGTAAAATCCAGAAAGGCAGGACAGGCCATGGAGAACTGGGAGCCTTGTTATGCTGATGGGCGGGATGTAAATTGCCAACAGCCACTCGGGAGAAGTGTATGGTGTTTCCTGAAACATCTAAAAAACAAAGCAACAGAGCCTAGGGCACTTCCACTTATGGTCCTATGGCTTAGGGAAATTAAAATCAAAAAGACACAGCCACCCGAAAAGTTGGGACGGCTCTGTTTACAAGAACCTGGTTTACGGTACAAGTTCAATATCGCAGAAAGTGAAAAATGGATAAAGAAGTTGTGGTACTTACGTACAATGCAGTATCACTCAGCAATGAAATCTATGTCATCAGGCCCGTAGCAGCATAATGAGTGGATTCAGGTATGATGATTCTAACTGAAATAAGTCACACAGAAAAAGAAACATCATAAGATATAACTAATACACGGAATGTAAACTTGGCTACCCAGGAACTGAATTCCAAAACAGAAGAGGGTCTCAAATTTAGAAACCCAACTTATGCTTGCTTAAGGGGAAAGGTGAGTTGGGGTGCTGCATAAAACCAGAGATTGAAATGAGCACAGATAAAGTTCCTTAAGCCAAATATGGAATAGACAAGAGCTACTCCTTGCTCAACGAAATGGATTCAACACCCCATATTAAACACCTAAGAATGTACCTGACTAGGAAGTATCTTAAAACCTATGGATTGCTATGTCTCCGAAAGAGAATCAAGCGTGTGTGCAGGGGCATAATCGCAGCAGTGATAGGATTGGAGAGGTTCGGTGAGCAAATGAAGACCCTTTGAAGTCATATTGCATGGTACCCATTCCACGGGTCTCAACTCTCCAGGTTGAAGGTATTCTTCCTTCAGCTAAAACATGCATGTGGAACCCAGAGTATGATCAACCGTGTGATCAGGAGACGTGTTCCAATATGTGTCAGTTTTCGTCCCCTGGTACTCGGGTGCAACATTCCAGACGCTTTACTAACACTCTCCCGACTTGGAGAGTCAGTGCCTTTAACCTCCTGTTTGGCCCAGTTTGCAATTTCTGCGGAAGATGAACAGGAATAGGGAGAACCAATGACAGACTAGCTGGAGGTGTCTGGACGGGCAAATTTAACTCTCATTTCCCACCAGGAAGAGGAATTAACCAAAGGCTCAGCGTGCCGTGCCGGAACCAGATTAGGGACTGAAGCCATCCTGCGGTGTTGCGGCCAGCTCACAAGAAAGCGAGTTGAAGAAAGGAGCTCAGGGGCACTGTAATTCACAAACCTGCAGAGTTATAAATGACAGCTATCGTCCAAAAATATACTGAAGTAAGGCTGCCAAGAGGACTTGAAAGCGGGGCAGAATTGCAGGAAACCGATTTCAGGAGGTAGACTGGAATTGCATTTAAAGCATAGGAAAAGAGGCAGAACGTCCACAATGATGCACTTGGCCAAAAAGGGCGTATGCGTTTTTTCCTGAATATATTCAGGAAAAAACGCATACGCCCTTTTTGGCCAACCAAGCAAGCTTGCAAAGGAAATCTGCACTACAGTGAAGTCTCACTTCCCCCCGGTCAAAAGGGCCATCTGAGAAAAGTGTAAAATCCAGAAAGGCAGGACAGGCCATGGAGAACTGGGAGCCTTGTTATGCTGATGGGCGGGATGTAAATTGCCAACAGCCACTCGGGAGAAGTGTATGGTGTTTCCTGAAACATCTAAAAAACAAAGCAACAGAGCCTAGGGCACTTCCACTTATGGTCCTATGGCTTAGGGAAATTAAAATCAAAAAGACACAGCCACCCCAAAAGTTGGGACGGCTCTGTTTACAAGAACCTGGTTTACGGTACAAGTTCAATATCGCAGAAAGTGAAAAATGGATAAAGAAGTTGTGGTACTTACGTACAATGCAGTATCACTCAGCAATGAAATCTATGTCATCAGGCCCGTAGCAGCATAATGAGTGGATTCAGGTATGATGATTCTAACTGAAATAAGTCACACAGAAAAAGAAACATCATAAGATATCACTAATACACGGAATGTAAACTTGGCTACCCAGGAACTGAATTCCAAAACAGAAGAGGGTCTCAAATTTAGAAACCCAACTTATGCTTGCTTAAGGGGAAAGGTGAGTTGGGGTGCTGCATAAAACCAGAGATTGAAATGAGCACAGATAAAGTTCCTTAAGCCAAATATGGAATAGACAAGAGCTACTCCTTGCTCAACGAAATGGATTCAACACCCCATATTAAACACCTAAGAATGTACCTGACTAGGAAGTATCTTAAAACCTATGGATTGCTATGTCTCCGAAAGAGAATCAAGCGTGTGTGCAGGGGCATAATCGCAGCAGTGATAGGATTGGAGAGGTTCGGTGAGCAAATGAAGACCCTTTGAAGTCATATTGCATGGTACCCATTCCACGGGTCTCAACTCTCCAGGTTGAAGGTATTCTTCCTTCAGCTAAAACATGCATGTGGAACCCAGAGTATGATCAACCGTGTGATCAGGAGACGTGTTCCAATATGTGTCAGTTTTCGTCCCCTGGTACTCGGGTGCAACATTCCAGACGCTTTACTAACACTCTCCCGACTTGGAGAGTCAGTGCCTTTAACCTCCTGTTTGGCCCAGTTTGCAATTTCTGCGGAAGATGAACAGGAATAGGGAGAACCAATGACAGACTAGCTGGAGGTGTCTGGACGGGCAAATTTAACTCTCATTTCCCACCAGGAAGAGGAATTAACCAAAGGCTCAGCGTGCCGTGCCGGAACCAGATTAGGGACTGAAGCCATCCTGCAGTGTTGCGGCCAGCTCACAAGAAAGCGAGTTGAAGAAAGGAGCTCAGGGGCACTGTAATTCACAAACCTGCAGAGTTATAAATGACAGCTATCGTCCAAAAATATACTGAAGTAAGGCTGCCAAGAGGGACTTGAAAGCGGGGCAGAATTGCAGGAAACCGATTTCAGGAGGTAGACTGGAATTGCATTTAAAGCATAGGAAAAGAGGCAGAACGTCCACAATGATGCACTTGGCCAAAAAGGGCGTATGCCTTTTTTCCTGAATATATTCAGGAAAAAACGCATACGCCCTTTTTGGCCAACCAAGCAAGCTTGCAAAGGAAATCTGCACTACAGTGAAGTCTCACTTCCCCCCGGTCAAAAGGGCCATCTGAAAAAAGTGTAAAATCCAGAAAGGCAGGACAGGCCATGGAGAACTGGGAGCCTTGTTATGCTGATGGGCGGGATGTAAATTGCCAACAGCCACTCGGGAGAAGTGTATGGTGTTTCCTGAAACATCTAAAAATCAAAGCAACAGAGCCTAGGGCACTTCCACTTATGGTCCTATAGCTTAGGGAAATTAAAATCAAAAAGACACAGCCACCCCAAATGTTGGGACGGCTCTGTTTACAAGAACCTGGTTTACGGTACAAGTTCAATATCGCAGAAAGTGAAAAATGGATAAAGAAGTTGTGGTACTTACGTACAATGCAGTATCACTCAGCAATGAAATCTATGTCATCAGGCCCGTAGCAGCATAATGAGTGGATTCAGGTATGATGATTCTAACTGAAATAAGTCACACAGAAAAAGAAACATCATAAGATATCACTAATACACGGAATGTAAACTTGGCTACACAGGAACTGAATTACAAACAGAACAGGGTCTCAAATTCAGAAACCCAACTTATGCTTGCTTAAGGTGAAAGGTGAGTTGGGGTGCTGCATAAAACCAGAGATTGAAATGAGCACAGATAAAGTTCCTTAAGCCAAATATGGAATAGAGAAGAGCTACTCCTTGCTCAACGAAATGGACTCAACACCCCATATTAAATGTCTAAGAGTGTACCTGACTAGGAAGTATCTTAAAACCTATGGATTGCTATGTCTCCGAAAAAGAATCAAGCGTGTGTTCAGGGGCATAAACGCAGCAGTGATAGGATTGGAGAAGTTCGGTGAGCAAATGAAGACCCTTTGAAGTCATATTGCATGGTACCCATTCCACGGGTCTCAACTCTCCAGGTTGAAGGCATTCTTCCTTCAGCTAAAACATGCATGTGGAACCCAGAGTATGATCAACCGTGTGATCGGGCGACGTGTTCCAATATGTGTCAGTTTTCGTCCCCTGGTACTCGGGTGCAACATTCCAGACGCTTTACTAACACTCTCCCGACTTGGAGAGTCAGTGCCTTTAACCTCCTGTTTGGCCCAGTTTGCAATTTCTGTGGAAGTTGCACAGGAATAGGGAGAACCAATGACAGACTAGCTGGAGGTGTCTGGACTGGCAAATTTAACTCTCATTTCCCACCAGGAAGAGGAATTAACCAAAGGCTCAGCGTGCCGTGCCGGAACCAGATTAGGGCCTGAAGCCATCCTGCGGTGTTGCGGCCAGCTCACAAGAAAGCGACTTGAAGAAAGGAGCTCAGGGGCACTGTAATTCACAAACCTGCAGAGTTATAAATGACAGCTATCGTCCAAAAATATACTGAAGTAAGGCTGCCAAGAGGACTTGAAAGCGGGGCAGAATTGCAGGAAACCGATTTCAGGAGGTAGACTGGAATTGCATTTAAAGCATAGGAAAAGAGGCAGAACGTCCACAATGATGCACTTGGCCAAAAAGGGCGTATGCGTTTTTTCCTGAATATATTCAGGAAAAAACGCATATGCCCTTTTTGGCCAACCAAGCAAGCTTGCAAAGGAAATCTGCACTACAGTGAAGTCTCACTTCCCCCCGGTCAAAAGGGCCATCTGAAAAAAGTGTAAAATCCAGAAAGGCAGGACAGGCCATGGAGAACTGGGAGCCTTGTTATGCTGATGGGCGGGATGTAAATTGCCAACAGCCACTCGGGAGAAGTGTATGGTGTTTCCTGAAACATCTAAAAAACAAAGCAACAGAGCCTAGGGCACTTCCACTTATGGTCCTATAGCTTAGGGAAATTAAAATCAAAAGACACAGCCACCCCAAAAGTTGGGACGGCTCTGTTTACAAGAACCTGGTTTACGGTACAAGTTCAATATCGCAGAAAGTGAAAAATGGATAAAGAAGTTCTGGTACTTACGTACAATGCAGTATCACTCAGCAATGAAATCTATGTCATCAGGCCCGTAGCAGCATAATGAGTGGATTCAGGTATGATGATTCTAACTGAAATAAGTCACACAGAAAAAGAAACATCATAAGATATCACTAATACACGGAATGTAAACTTGGCTACACAGGAACTGAATTCCAAAACAGAACAGGGTCTCAAATTTAGAAACCCAACTTATGCTTGCTTAAGGGGAAAGGTGAGTTGGGGTGCTGCATAAAACCAGAGATTGAAATGAGCACAGATAAAGTTCCTTAAGCCAAATATGGAATAGACAAGAGCTACTCCTTGCTCAACGAAATGGATTCAACACCCCATATTAAACACCTAAGAATGTACCTGACTAGGAAGTATCTTAAAACCTATGGATTGCTATGTCTCCGAAAGAGAATCAAGCGTGTATGCAGGGGCATAATCGCAGCAGTGATAGGATTGGAGAGGTTGGGTGAGCAAATGAAGACCCTTTGAAGTCATATTGCATGGTACCCATTCCACGGGTCTCAACTCTCCAGGTTGAAGGTATTCTTCCTTCAGCTAAAACATGCATGTGGAACCCAGAGAATGATCAACCGTGTGATCGGGAGACGTGTTCCAATATGTGTCAGTTTTCGTCCCCTGGTACTCGGGTGCAACATTCCAGACGCTTTACTAACATTCTCCCGACTTGGAGAGTCAGTGCCTTTAACCTCCTGTTTGGCCCAGTTTGCAATTTCTGCGGAAGATGAACAGGAATAGGGAGAACCAATGACAGACTAGCTAGAGGTGTCTGGACGGGCAAATTTAACTCTTATTTCCCACCAGGAAGAGGAATTAACCAAAGGCTCAGCGTGCCGTGCCGGAACCAGATTAGGGCCTAAAGCCATCCTGCGGTGTTGCGGCCAGCTCACAAGAAAGCGAGTTGAAGAAAGGAGCTCAGGGGCACTGTAATTCACAAACCTGCAGAGTTATAAATGACAGCTATCGTCCAAAAATATACTGAAGTAAGGCTGCCAAGAGGACTTGAAAGCGGGGCAGAATTGCAGGAAACCGATTTCAGGAGGTAGACTGGAATTGCATTTAAAGCATAGGAAAAGAGGCAGAACGTCCACAATGATGCACTTGGCCAAAAAGGGCGTATGCGTTTTTTCCTGAATATATTCAGGAAAAAACGCATACGCCCTTTTTGGCCAACCAAGCAAGCTTGCAAAGGAAATCTGCTCTACAATGAAGTCTCACTTCCCCCCGGTCAAAAGGGCCATCTGAAAAAAGTGTAAAATCCAGAAAGGCAGGACAGGCCATGGAGAACTGGGAGCCTTGTTATGCTGATGGGCGGGATGTCAATTGCCAACAACCACTCGGGAGAAGTGTATGGTGTTTCCTGAAACATCTAAAAATCAAAGCAACAGAGCCTAGGGCACTTCCACTTATGGTCCTATAGCTTAGGGAAATTAAAATCAAAAAGACACAGCCACCCCAAATGTTGGGACGGCTCTGTTTACAAGAACCTGGTTTACGGTACAAGTTCAATATCGCAGAAAGTGAAAAATGGATAAAGAAGTTGTGGTACTTACGTACAATGCAGTATCACTCAGCAATGAAATCTATGTCATCAGGCCCGTAGCAGCACAATGAGTGGATTCAGGTATGATGATTCTAACTGAAATAAGTCACACAGAAAAAGAAACATCATAAGATATCACTAATACACGGAATGTAAACTTGGCTACACAGGAACTGAATTACAAACAGAACAGGTTATCAAATTTAGAAAACCAACTTATGCTTGCTTAAGGGGAAAGGTGAGTTGGGGTGCTGCATAAAACCAGAGATTGAAATGAGCACAGATAAAGTTCCTTAAGCCAAATATGGAATAGACAAGAGCTACTCCTTGCTCAACGAAATGGACTCAACACCCCATATTAAATGCCTAAGAGTGTACCTGACTAGGAAGTATCTTAAAACCTATGGATTGCTATGTCTCCGAAAAAGAATCAAGCGTGTGTTCAGGGGCATAAACGCAGCAGTGATAGGATTGGAGAAGTTCGGTGAGCAAATGAAGACCCTTTGAAGTCATATTGCATGGTACCCATTCCACGGGTCTCAACTCTCCAGGTTGAAGGTATTCTTCCTTCAGCTAAAACATGCATGTGGAACCCAGAGTATGATCAACCGTGTGATCGGGAGACGTGTTCCAATATGTGTCAGTTTTCGTCCCCTGGTACTCGGGTGCAACATTCCAGACGCTTTACTAACACTCTCCCGACTTGGAGAGTCAGTGCCTTTAACCTCCTGTTTGGCCCAGTTTGCAATTTCTGCGGAAGATGAACAGGAATAGGGAGAACCAATGAGAGACTAGCTGGAGGTGTCTGGACGGGCAAATTTAACTCTCATTTCCCACCAGGAAGAGGAATTAACCAAAGGCTCAGCGTGCCGTGCCGGAACCAGATTAGGGCCTGAAGCCATCCTGCGGTGTTGCGGCCAGCTCACAAGAAAGCGAGTTGAAGAAAGGAGCTCAGGGGCACTGTAATTCACAAACCTGCAGAGTTATAAATGACAGCTATCGTCCAAAAATATACTGAAGTAAGGCTGCCAAGAGGACTTGAAAGCGGGGCAGAATTGCAGGAAACCGATTTCAGGAGGTAGACTGGAATTGCATTGAAAGCATAGGAAAAGAGGCAGAACGTCCACAATGATGCACTTGGCCAAAAAGGGCGTATGCCTTTTTTCCTGAATATATTCAGGAAAAAACGCATACGCCCTTTTTGGCCAACCAAGCAAGCTTGCAAAGGAAATCTGCACTACAATGAAGTCTCACTTCCCCCCGGTCAAAAGGGCCATCTGAAAAAAGTGTAAAATCCAGAAAGGCAGGACAGGCCATGGAGAACTGGGAGCCTTGTTATGCTGATGGGCGGGATGTAAATTGCCAACAGCCACTCGGGAGAAGTGTATGGTGTTTCCTGAAACATCTAAAAATCAAAGCAACAGAGCCTAGGGCACTTCCACTTATGGTCCTATAGCTTAGGGAAATTAAAATCAAAAAGACACAGCCACCCCAAATGTTGGGACGGCTCTGTTTACAAGAACCTGGTTTACGGTACAAGTTCAATATCGCAGAAAGTGAAAAATGGATAAAGAAGTTGTGGTACTTACGTACAATGCAGTATCACTCAGCAATGAAATCTATGTCATCAGGCCCGTAGCAGCATAATGAGTGGATTCAGGTATGATGATTCTAACTGAAATAAGTCACACAGAAAAAGAAACATCATAAGATATCACTAATACACGGAATGTAAACGTGGCTACACAGGAACTGAATTACAAACAGAACAGGTTATCAAATTTAGAAAACCAACTTATGCTTGCTTAAGGGGAAAGGTGAGTTGGGGTGCTGCATAAAACCAGAGATTGAAATGAGCACAGATAAAGTTCCTTAAGCCAAATATGGAATAGACAGGAGCTACTCCTTGCTCAACGAAATGGACTCAACACCCCATATTAAATGCCTAAGAGTGTACCTGACTAGGAAGTATCTTAAAACCTATGGATTGCTATGTCTCCGAAAAAGAATCAAGCGTGTGTACAGGGGCATAAACGCAGCAGTGATAGGATTGGAGAAGTTCGGTGAGCAAATGAAGACCCTTTGAAGTCATATTGCATGGTACCCATTCCACGGGTCTCAACTCTCCAGGTTGAAGGTATTCTTCCTTCAGCTAAAACATGCATGTGGAACCCAGAGTATGATCAACCATGTGATCGGGAGACGTGTTCCAATATGTGTCAGTTTTCGTCCCCTGGTACTCGGGTGCAACATTCCAGACGCTTTACTAACACTCTCCCGACTTGGAGAGTCAGTGCCTTTAACCTCCTGTTTGGCCCAGTTTGCAATTTCTGCGGAAGATGAACAGGAATAGGGAGAACCAATGACAGACTAGCTGGAGGTGTCTGGACGGGCAAATTTAACTCTCATTTCCCACCAGGAAGAGGAATTAACCAAAGGCTCAGCGTGCCGTGCCGGAACCAGATTAGGGCCTGAAGCCATCCTGCGGTGTTGCGGCCAGCTCACAAGAAAGCGAGTTGAAGAAAGGAGCTCAGGGGCACTGTAATTCACAAACCTGCAGAGTTATAAATGACAGCTATCGTCCAAAAATATACTGAAGTAAGGCTGCCAAGAGGACTTGAAAGCGGGGCAGAATTGCAGGAAACCGATTTCAGGAGGTAGACTGGAATTGCATTTAAAGCATAGGAAAAGAGGCAGAACGTCCACAATGATGCACTTGGCCAAAAAGGGCGTATGCGTTTTTTCCTGAATATATTCAGGAAAAAACGCATACGCCCTTTTTGGCCAACCAAGCAAGCTTGCAAAGGAAATCTGCACTACAATGAAGTCTCACTTCCCCCCGGTCAAAAGGGCCATCTGAAAAAAGTGTAAAATCCAGAAAGGCAGGACAGGCCATGGAGAACTGGGAGCCTTGTTATGCTGATGGGCGGGATGTAAATTGCCAACAGCCACTCGGGAGAAGTGTATGGTGTTTCCTGAAACATCTAAAAATCAAAGCAACAGAGCCTAGGGCACTTCCACTTATGGTCCTATAGCTTAGGGAAATTAAAATCAAAAAGACACAGCCACCCCAAATGTTGGGACGGCTCTGTTTACAAGAACCTGGTTTACGGTACAAGTTCAATATCGCAGAAAGTGAAAAATGGATAAAGAAGTTGTGGTACTTACGTACAATGCAGTATCACTCAGCAATGAAATCTATGTCATCAGGCCCGTAGCAGCATAATGAGTGGATTCAGGTATGATGATTCTAACTGAAATAAGTCACACAGAAAAAGAAACATCATAAGATATCACTAATACACGGAATGTAAACGTGGCTACACAGGAACTGAATTACAAACAGAACAGGTTATCAAATTTAGAAAACCAACTTATGCTTGCTTAAGGGGAAAGGTGAGTTGGGGTGCTGCATAAAACCAGAGATTGAAATGAGCACAGATAAAGTTCCTTAAGCCAAATATGGAATAGACAAGAGCTACTCCTTGCTCAACGAAATGGACTCAACACCCCATATTAAATGCCTAAGAGTGTACCTGACTAGGAAGTATCTTAAAACCTATGGATTGCTATGTCTCCGAAAAAGAATCAAGCGTGTGTACAGGGGCATAAACGCAGCAGTGATAGGATTGGAGAAGTTCGGTGAGCAAATGAAGACCCTTTGAAGTCATATTGCATGGTACCCATTCCACGGGTCTCAACTCTCCAGGTTGAAGGTATTCTTCCTTCAGCTAAAACATGCATGTGGAACCCAGAGTATGATCAACCGTGTGATCGGGAGACGTGTTCCAATATGTGTCAGTTTTCGTCCCCTGGTACTCGGGTGCAACATTCCAGACGCTTTACTAACACTCTCCCGACTTGGAGAGTCAGTGCCTTTAACCTCCTGTTTGGCCCAGTTTGCAATTTCTGCGGAAGATGAACAGGAATAGGGAGAACCAATGACAGACTAGCTGGAGGTGTCTGGACGGGCAAATTTAACTCTCATTTCCCACCAGGAAGAGGAATTAACCAAAGGCTCAGCGTGCCGTGCCGGAACCAGATTAGGGCCTGAAGCCATCCTGCGGTGTTGCGGCCAGCTCACAAGAAAGCGAGTTGAAGAAAGGAGCTCAGGGGCACTGTAATTCACAAACCTGCAGAGTTATAAATGACAGCTATCGTCCAAAAATATACTGAAGTAAGGCTGCCAAGAGGACTTGAAAGCGGGGCAGAATTGCAGGAAACCGATTTCAGGAGGTAGACTGGAATTGCATTTAAAGCATAGGAAAAGAGGCAGAACGTCCACAATGATGCACTTGGCCAAAAAGGGCGTATGCGTTTTTTCCTGAATATATTCAGGAAAAAACGCATACGCCCTTTTAGGCCAACCAAGCAAGCTTGCAAAGGAAATCTGCACTACAATGAAGTCTCACTTCCCCCCGGTCAAAAGGGCCATCTGAAAAAAGTGTAAAATCCAGAAAGGCAGGACAGGCCATGGAGAACTGGGAGCCTTGTTATGCTGATGGGCGGGATGTAAATTGCCAACAGCCACTCGGGAGAAGTGTATGGTGTTTCCTGAAACATCTAAAAATCAAAGCAACAGAGCCTAGGGCACTTCCACTTATGGTCCTATAGCTTAGGGAAATTAAAATCAAAAAGACACAGCCACCCCAAATGTTGGGACGGCTCTGTTTACAAGAACCTGGTTTACGGTACAAGTTCAATATCGCAGAAAGTGAAAAATGGATAAAGAAGTTGTGGTACTTACGTACAATGCAGTATCACTCAGCAATGAAATCTATGTCATCAGGCCCGTAGCAGCATAATGAGTGGATTCAGGTATGATGATTCTAACTGAAATAAGTCACACAGAAAAAGAAACATCATAAGATATCACTAATACACGGAATGTAAACGTGGCTACACAGGAACTGAATTACAAACAGAACAGGTTATCAAATTTAGAAAACCAACTTATGCTTGCTTAAGGGGAAAGGTGAGTTGGGGTGCTGCATAAAACCAGAGATTGAAATGAGCACAGATAAAGTTCCTTAAGCCAAATATGGAATAGACAAGAGCTACTCCTTGCTCAACGAAATGGATTCAACACCCCATATTAAATGCCTAAGAGTGTACCTGACTAGGAAGTATCTTAAAACCTATGGATTGCTATGTCTCCGAAAAAGAATCAAGCGTGTGTACAGGGGCATAAACGCAGCAGTGATAGGATTGGAGAAGTTCGGTGAGCAAATGAAGACCCTTTGAAGTCATATTGCATGGTACCCATTCCACGGGTCTCAACTCTCCAGGTTGAAGGTATTCTTCCTTCAGCTAAAACATGCATGTGGAACCCAGAGTATGATCAACCGTGTGATCGGGAGACGTGTTCCAATATGTGTCAGTTTTCGTCCCCTGGTACTCGGGTGCAACATTCCAGACGCTTTACTAACACTCTCCCGACTTGGAGAGTCAGTGCCTTTAACCTCCTGTTTGGCCCAGTTTGCAATTTCTGCGGAAGATGAACAGGAATAGGGAGAACCAATGACAGACTAGCTGGAGGTGTCTGGACGGGCAAATTTAACTCTCATTTCCCACCAGGAAGAGGAATTAACCAAAGGCTCAGCGTGCCGTGCCGGAACCAGATTAGGGCCTGAAGCCATCCTGCGGTGTTGCGGCCAGCTCACAAGAAAGCGAGTTGAAGAAAGGAGCTCAGGGGCACTGTAATTCACAAACCTGCAGAGTTATAAATGACAGCTATCGTCCAAAAATATACTGAAGTAAGGCTGCCAAGAGGACTTGAAAGCGGGGCAGAATTGCAGGAAACCGATTTCAGGAGGTAGACTGGAATTGCATTTAAAGCATAGGAAAAGAGGCAGAACGTCCACAATGATGCACTTGGCCAAAAAGGGCGTATGCGTTTTTTCCTGAATATATTCAGGAAAAAACGCATACGCCCTTTTTGGCCAACCAAGCAAGCTTGCAAAGGAAATCTGCACTACAATGAAGTCTCACTTCCCCCCGGTCAAAAGGGCCATCTGAAAAAAGTGTAAAATCCAGAAAGGCAGGACAGGCCATGGAGAACTGGGAGCCTTGTTATGCTGATGGGCGGGATGTCAATTGCCAACAGCCACTCGGGAGAAGTGTATGGTGTTTCCTGAAACATCTAAAAAACAAAGCAACAGAGCCTAGGGCACTTCCACTTATGGTCCTATAGCTTAGGGAAATTAAAATCAAAAAGACACAGCCACCCCAAAGGTTGGGACGGCTCTGTTTACAAGAACCTGGTTTACGGTACAAGTTCAATATCGCAGAAAGTGAAAAATGGATAAAGAAGTTGTGGTACTTACGTACAATGCAGTATCACTCAGCAATGAAATCTATGTCATCAGGCCCGTAGCAGCATAATGAGTGGATTCAGGTATGATGATTCTAACTGAAATAAGTCACACAGAAAAAGAAACATCATAAGATATCACTAATACACGGAATGTAAACTTGGCTACACAGGAACTGAATTACAAAACAGAACAGGGTCTCAAATTTAGAAAACCAACTTATGCTTGCTTAAGGGGAAAGGTGAGTTGGGGTGCTGCATAAAACCAGAGATTGAAATGAGCACAGATAAAGTTCCTTAAGCCAAATATGGAATAGACAAGAGCTACTCCTTGCTCAACGAAATGGACTCAACACCCCAAATTAAATGCCTAAGAGTGTACCTGACTAGGAAGTATCTTAAAACCTATGGATTGCTATGTCTCCGAAAGAGAATCAAGCGTGTGTGCAGGGCCATAATCGCAGCAGTGATAGGATTCGAGGGGTACGGTGAGCAAATGAAGACCCTTTGAAGTCATATTGCATGGTACCCATTCCACGGGTCTCAACTCTCCAGGTTGAAGGTATTCTTCCTTCAGCTAAAACATGCATGTGGAACCCAGAGTATGATCAACCGTGTGATCGGGAGACGTGTTCCAATATGTGTCAGTTTTCGTCCCCTGGTACTCGGGTGCAACATTCCAGACGCTTAACTAACACTCTCCCGACTTGGAGAGTCAGTGCCTTTAACCTCCTGTTTGGCCCAGTTTGCAATTTCTGCGGAAGATGAACAGGAATAGGGAGAACCAATGACAGACCAGCTGGAGGTGTCTGGACGGGCAAATTTAACTCTCATTTCCCACCAGGAAGAGGAATTAACCAAAGGCTCAGCGTGCCGTGCCGGAACCAGATTAGGGCCTGAAGCCATCCTGCGGTGTTGCGGCCAGCTCACAAGAAAGCGAGTTGAAGAAAGGAGCTCAGGGGCACTGTAATTCACAAACCTGCAGAGTTATAAATGACAGCTATCGTCCAAAAATATACTGAAGTAAGGCTGCCAAGAGGACTTGAAAGCGGGGCAGAATTGGAGGAAACCGATTTCAGGAGGTAGACTGGAATTGCATTTAAAGCATAGGAAAAGAGGCAGAACGTCCACAATGATGCACTTGGCCAAAAAGGGCGTATGCGTTTTTTCCTGAATATATTCAGGAAAAAACGCATACGCCCTTTTTGGCCAACCAAGCAAGCTTGCAAAGGAAATCTGCACTACAATGAAGTCTCACTTCCCCCCGGTCAAAAGGGCCATCTGAAAAAAGTGTAAAATCCAGAAAGGCAGGACAGGCCATGGAGAACTGGGAGCCTTGTTATGCTGATGGGCGGGATGTAAATTGGCAACAGGTCCTCTGGAGAAGTGTATGGTGTTTCCTGAAACATCTAAAAAACTAAGCAACAGAGCCTAGGGCACTTCCACTTATGGTCCTATAGCTTAGGGAAATTAAAATAAAAAAGACACAGCCACCCCAAAGGTTGGGACGGCTCTGTTTACAAGAACCTGGTTTACGGTACAAGTTCAATATCGCAGAAAGTGAAAAATGGATAAAGAAGTTGTGGTACTTACGTACAATGCAGTATCACTCAGCAATGAAATCTATGTCATCAGGCCCGTAGCAGCATAATGAGTGGATTCAGGTATGATGATTCTAACTGAAATAAGTCACACAGAAAAAGAAACATCATAAGATATCACTAATACACGGAATGTAAACTTGGCTACACAGGAACTGAATTACAAAACAGAACAGGGTCTCAAATTTAGAAACCCAACTTATGCTTGCTTAAGGTGAAAGGTGAGTTGGGGTGCTGCATAAAACCAGAGATTGAAATGAGCACAGATAAAGTTCCTTAAGCCAAATATGGAATAGACAAGAGCTACTCCTTGCTAAACGAAATGGACTCAACACCCCATATTAAATGCCTAAGAGTGTACCTGACTAGGAAGTATCTTAAAACCTATGGATTGCTATGTCTCTGAAAGAGAATCAAGTGTGTGTACAGGGCCATAAACGCAGCAGTGATAGGATTGGAGAGGTTCGGTGAGCAAATGAAGACCCTTTGAAGTCATATTGCATGGTACCCATTCCATGGGTCTCAACTCTCCAGGTTGAAGGTATTCTTCCTTCAGCTAAAACATGCATGTGGAAGCCAGAGTATGATCAACCGTGTGATCGGGAGACGTGTTCCAATATGTGTCAGTTTTGGTCCCCTGGTACTCGGGTGCAACATTCCAGACGCTTTACTAACACTCTCCCGACTTGGAGAGTCAGTGCCTTTAACCTCCTGTTTGGCCCAGTTTGCAATTTCTGCAGAAGATGAACAGGAATAGGGAGAACCAATGACAGACTAGCTGGAGGTGTCTGGACGGGCAAATTTAACTCTCATTTCCCACCAGGAAGAGGAATTAACCAAAGGCTCAGCGTGCCGTGCCGGAACCAGATTAGGGCCTGAAGCCATCCTGCAGTGTTGCGGCCAGCTCACGAGAAAGCGAGTTGAAGAAAGGAGCTCAGGGGCACTGTAATTCACAAACCTGCAGAGTTATAAATGACAGCTATCGTCCAAAAATATACTGAAGTAAGGCTGCCAAGAGGACTTGAAAGCGGGGCAGAATTGCAGGAAACCGATTTCAGGAGGTAGACTGGAATTGCATTGAAAGCATAGGAAAAGAGGCAGAACGTCCACAATGATGCACTTGGCCAAAAAGGGCGTATGCGTTTTTTCCTGAATATATTCAGGAAAAAACGCATACGCCCTTTTTGGCCAACCAAGCAAGCTTGCAAAGGAAATCTGCACTACAATGAAGTCTCACTTCCCCCCGGTCAAAAGGGCCATCTGAAAAAAGTGTAAAATCCAGAAAGGCAGGACAGGCCATGGAGAACTGGGAGCCTTGTTATGCTGATGGGCGGGATGTAAATTGGCAACAGCCACTCGGGAGAAGTGTATGGTGTTTCCTGAAACATCTAAAAAACAAAGCAACAGAGCCTAGGGCACTTCCACTTATGGTCCTATAGCTTAGGGAAATTAAATTCAAAAAGACACAGCCACCCCAAAGGTTGGGACGGCTCTGTTTACAAGAACGTGGTTTACGGTACAAGTTCAATATCGCAGAAAGTGAAAAATGGATAAAGAAGTTGTGGTACTTACGTACAATGCAGTATCACTCAGCAATGAAATCTATGTCATCAGGCCCGTAGCAGCATAATGAGTGGATTCAGGTATGATGATTCTAACTGAAATAAGTCACACAGGAAAAGAAACATCATAAGATATCACTAATACACGGAATGTAACCTTGGCTACACAGGAACTGAATTACAAAACAGAACAGGGTCTCAAATTTAGAAAACCAACTTATGCTTGCTTAAGGGGAAAGGTGAGTTGGGGTGCTGCATAAAACCAGAGATTGAAATGAGCACAGATAAAGTTCCTTAAGCCAAATATGGAATAGACAAGAGCTACTCCTTGCTCAACGAAATGGACTCAACACCCCATATTAAATGCCTAAGAGTGTACCTGACTAGGAAGTATCTTAAAACCTATGGATTGCTATGTCTCTGAAAGAGAATCAAGTGTGTGTACAGGGCCATAAACGCAGCAGTGATAGGATTGGAGAGGTTCGGTGAGCAAATGAAGACCCTTTGAAGTCATATTGCATGGTACCCATTCCATGGGTCTCAACTCTCCAGGTTGAAGGTATTCTTCCTTCAGCTAAAACATGCATGTGGAAGCCAGAGTATGATCAACCGTGTGATCGGGAGACGTGTTCCAATATGTCTCAGTTTTCGTCCCCTGGTACTCGGGTGCAACTTTCCAGACGCTTTACTAACACTCTCCCGACTTGGAGAGTCAGTGCCTTTAACCTCCTGTTTGGCCCAGTTTGCAATTTCTGCGGAAGATGAACAGGAATAGGGAGAACCAATGACAGACTAGCTGGAGGTGTCTGGACGGGCAAATTTAACTCTCATTTCCCACCAGGAAGAGGAATTAACCAAAGGCTCAGCGTGCCGTGCCGGAACCAGATTAGGGCCTGAAGCCATCCTGCAGTGTTGCGGCCAGCTCACGAGAAAGCGAGTTGAAGAAAGGAGCTCAGGGGCACTGTAATTCACAAACCTGCAGAGTTATAAATGACAGCTATCGTCCAAAAATATACTGAAGTAAGGCTGCCAAGAGGACTTGAAAGCGGGGCAGAATTGCAGGAAACCGATTTCAGGAGGTAGACTGGAATTGCATTGAAAGCATAGGAAAAGAGGCAGAACGTCCACAATGATGCACTTGGCCAAAAAGGGCGTATGCGTTTTTTCCTGAATATATTCAGGAAAAAACGCATACGCCCTTTTTGGCCAACCAAGCAAGCTTGCAAAGGAAATCTGCACTACAATGAAGTCTCACTTCCCCCCCGGTCAAAAGGGCCATCTGAAAAAAGTGTAAAATCCAGAAAGGCAGGACAGGCCATGGAGAACTGGGAGCCTTGTTATGCTGATGGGCGGGATGTAAATTGCCAACAGCCACTCGGGAGAAGTGTATGGTGTTTCCTGAAACATCTAAAAAACAAAGCAACAGAGCCTAGGGCACTTCCACTTATGGTCCTATAGCTTAGGGAAATTAAAATCAAAAAGACACAGCCACCCCAAAGGTTGGGACGGCTCTGTTTACAAGAACGTGGTTTACGGTACAAGTTCAATATTGCAGAAAGTGAAAAATGGATAAAGAAGTTGTGGTACTTACGTACAATGCAGTATCACTCAGCAATGAAATCTATGTCATCAGGCCCGTAGCAGCATAATGAGTGGATTCAGGTATGATGATTCTAACTGAAATAAGTCACACAGGAAAAGAAACATCATAAGATATCACTAATACACGGAATGTAACCTTGGCTACACAGGAACTGAATTACAAAACAGAACAGGGTCTCAAATTTAGAAAACCAACTTATGCTTGCTTAAGGGGAAAGGTGAGTTGGGGTGCTGCATAAAACCAGAGATTGAAATGAGCACAGATAAAGTTCCTTAAGCCAAATATGGAATAGACAAGAGCTACTCATTGCTCAACGAAATGGATTCAACACCCCATATTAAACACCTAAGAATGTACCTGACTAGGAAGTATCTTAAAACCTATGGATTGCTATGTCTCCGAAAGAGAATCAAGCATGTGTGCAGGGGCATAATTGCAGCAGTGATAGGATTGGAGAGGTTCCGTGAGCAAATGAAGACCCTTTGAAGTCATATTGCATGGTACCCATTCCACGGGTCTCAACTCTCCAGGTTTAAGGTATTCTTCCTTCAGCTAAAACATGCATGTGGAACCCAGAGTATGATCAACCGTGTGATCGGGAGACGTGTTCCAATATGTGTCAGTTTTCGTCCCCTGGTACTCGGGTGCAACATTCCAGACGCTTTACTAACACTCTCCCGACTTGGAGAGTCAGTGCCTTTAACCTCCTGTTTGGCCCAGTTTGCAATTTCTGCGGAAGATGAACAGGAATAGGGAGAACCAATGACAGACTAGCTGGAGGTGTCTGGACGGGCAAATTTAACTCTCATTTCCCACCAGGAAGAGGAATTAACCAAAGGCTCAGCGTGCCGTGCCGGAACCAGATTAGGGCCTGAAGCCATCCTGCGGTGTTGCGGCCAGCTCACGAGAAAGCGAGTTGAAGAAAGGAGCTCAGGGGCACTGTAATTCACAAACCTGCAGAGTTATAAATGACAGCTATCGTCCAAAAATATACTGAAGTAAGGCTGCCAAGAGGACTTGAAAGCGGGGCAGAATTGCAGGAAACCGATTTCAGGAGGTAGACTGGAATTGCATTTAAAGCATAGGAAAAGAGGCAGAACGTCCACAATGATGCACTTGGCCAAAAAGTGCGTATGCGTTTTTTCCTGAATATATTCAGGAAAAAACGCATACGCCCTTTTTGGCCAACCAAGCAAGCTTGCAAAGGAAATCTGCACTACAATGAAGTCTCACTTCCCCCCGGTCAAAAGGGCCATCTGAAAAAAGTGTAAAATCCAGAAAGGCAGGACAGGCCATGGAGAACTGGGAGCCTTGTTATGCTGATGGGCGGGATGTAAATTGCCAACAGCCACTCGGGAGAAGTGTATGGTGTTTCCTGAAACATCTAAAAAACAAAGCAACAGAGCCTAGGGCACTTCCACTTATGGTCCTATAGCTTAGGGAAATTAAAATCAAAAAGACACAGCCACCCCAAAGGTTGGGACGGCTCTGTTTACAAGAACCTGGTTTACGGTACAAGTTCAATATTGCAGAAAGTGAAAAATGGATAAAGAAGTTGTGGTACTTACGTACAATGCAGTATCACTCAGCAATGAAATCTATGTCATCAGGCCCGTAGCAGCATAATGAGTGGATTCAGGTATGATGATTCTAACTGAAATAAGTCACACAGGAAAAGAAACATCATAAGATATCACTAATACACGGAATGTAACCTTGGCTACACAGGAACTGAATTACAAAACAGAACAGGGTCTCAAATTTAGAAAACCAACTTATGCTTGCTTAAGGGGAAAGGTGAGTTGGGGTGCTGCATAAAACCAGAGATTGAAATGAGCACAGATAAAGTTCCTTAAGCCAAATATGGAATAGACAAGAGCTACTCATTGCTCAACGAAATGGATTCAACACCCCATATTAAACACCTAAGAATGTACCTGACTAGGAAGTATCTTAAAACCTATGGATTGCTATGTCTCCGAAAGAGAATCAAGCATGTGTGCAGGGGCATAATTGCAGCAGTGATAGGATTGGAGAGGTTCCGTGAGCAAATGAAGACCCTTTGAAGTCATATTGCATGGTACCCATTCCACGGGTCTCAACTCTCCAGGTTGAAGGTATTCTTCCTTCAGCTAAAACATGCATGTGGAACCCAGAGTATGATCAACCGTGTGATCGGGAGACGTGTTCCAATATGTGTCAGTTTTGGTCCCCTGGTACTCGGGTGCAACATTCCAGACGCTTTACTAACACTCTCCCGACTTGGTGAGTCAGTGCCTTTAACCTCCTGTTTGGCCCAGTTTGCAATTTCTGCGGAAGATGAACAGGAATAGGGAGAACCAATGACAGACTAGCTGGAGGTGTCTGGACGGGCAAATTTAACTCTCATTTCCCACCAGGAAGAGGAATTAACCAAAGGCTCAGTGTGCCGTGCCGGAACCAGATTAGGGCCTGAAGCCATCCTGCAGTGTTGCGGCCAGCTAACGAGAAAGCGAGTTGAAGAAAGGAGCTCAGGGGCACTGTAATTCACAAACCTGCAGAGTTATAAATGACAGCTATCGTCCAAAAATATACTGAAGTAAGGCTGCCAAGAGGACTTGAAAGCGGGGCAGAATTGCAGGAAACCGATTTCAGGAGGTAGACTGGAATTGCATTGAAAGCATAGGAAAAGAGGCAGAACGTCCACAATGATGCACTTGGCCAAAAAGGGCGTATGCGTTTTTTCCTGAATATATTCAGGAAAAAACGCATACGCCCTTTTTGGCCAACCAAGCAAGCTTGCAAAGGAAATCTGCACTACAATGAAGTCTCACTTCCCCCCGGTCAAAAGGGCCATCTGAAAAAAGTGTAAAATCCAGAAAGGCAGGACAGGCCATGGAGAACTGGGAGCCTTGTTATGCTGATGGGCGGGATGTAAATTGCCAACAGCCACTCGGGAGAAGTGTATGGTGTTTCCTGAAACATCTAAAAATCAAAGCAACAGAGCCTAGGGCACTTCCACTTATGGTCCTATAGCTTAGGGAAATTAAAATCAAAAAGACACAGCCACCCCAAATGTTGGGACGGCTCTGTTTACAAGAACCTGGTTTACGGTACAAGTTCAATATCGCAGAAAGTGAAAAATGGATAAAGAAGTTGTGGTACTTACGTACAATGCAGTATCACTCAGCAATGAAATCTATGTCATCAGGCCCGTAGCAGCATAATGAGTGGATTCAGGTATGATGATTCTAACTGAAATAAGTCACACAGAAAAAGAAACATCATAAGATATCACTAATACACGGAATGTAAACGTGGCTACACAGGAACTGAATTACAAACAGAACAGGTTATCCAATTTAGAAAACCAACTTATGCTTGCTTAAGGGGAAAGGTGAGTTGGGGTGCTGCATAAAACCAGAGATTGAAATGAGCACAGATAAAGTTCCTTAAGCCAAATATGGAATAGACAAGAGCTACTCCTTGCTCAACGAAATGGACTCAACACCCCATATTAAATGCCTAAGAGTGTACCTGACTAGGAAGTATCTTAAAACCTATGGATTGCTATGTCTCCGAAAAAGAATCAAGCGTGTGTACAGGGGCATAAACGCAGCAGTGATAGGATTGGAGAAGTTCGGTGAGCAAATGAAGACCCTTTGAAGTCATATTGCATGGTACCCATTCCACGGGTCTCAACTCTCCAGGTTGAAGGTATTCTTCCTTCAGCTAAAACATGCATGTGGAACCCAGAGTATGATCAACCGTGTGATCGGGAGACGTGTTCCAATATGTGTCAGTTTTCGTCCCCTGGTACTCGGGTGCAACATTCCAGACGCTTTACTAACACTCTCCCGACTTGGAGAGTCAGTGCCTTTAACCTCCTGTTTGGCCCAGTTTGCAATTTCTGCGGAAGATGAACAGGAATAGGGAGAACCAATGACAGACTAGCTGGAGGTGTCTGGACGGGCAAATTTAACTCTCATTTCCCACCAGGAAGAGGAATTAACCAAAGGCTCAGCGTGCCGTGCCGGAACCAGATTAGGGCCTGAAGCCATCCTGCGGTGTTGCGGCCAGCTCACAAGAAAGCGAGTTGAAGAAAGGAGCTCAGGGGCACTGTAATTCACAAACCTGCAGAGTTATAAATGACAGCTATCGTCCAAAAATATACTGAAGTAAGGCTGCCAAGAGGACTTGAAAGCGGGGCAGAATTGCAGGAAACCGATTTCAGGAGGTAGACTGGAATTGCATTTAAAGCATAGGAAAAGAGGCAGAACGTCCACAATGATGCACTTGGCCAAAAAGGGCGTATGCGTTTTTTCCTGAATATATTCAGGAAAAAACGCATACGCCCTTTTTGGCCAACCAAGCAAGCTTGCAAAGGAAATCTGCACTACAATGAAGTCTCACTTCCCCCCGGTCAAAAGGGCCATCTGAAAAAAGTGTAAAATCCAGAAAGGCAGGACAGGCCATGGAGAACTGGGAGCCTTGTTATGCTGATGGGCGGGATGTAAATTGCCAACAGCCACTCGGGAGAAGTGTATGGTGTTTCCTGAAACATCTAAAAATCAAAGCAACAGAGCCTAGGGCACTTCCACTTATGGTCCTATAGCTTAGGGAAATTAAAATCAAAAAGACACAGCCACCCCAAATGTTGGGACGGCTCTGTTTACAAGAACCTGGTTTACGGTACAAGTTCAATATCGCAGAAAGTGAAAAATGGATAAAGAAGTTGTGGTACTTACGTACAATGCAGTATCACTCAGCAATGAAATCTATGTCATCAGGCCCGTAGCAGCATAATGAGTGGATTCAGGTATGATGATTCTAACTGAAATAAGTCACACAGAAAAAGAAACATCATAAGATATCACTAATACACGGAATGTAAACGTGGCTACACAGGAACTGAATTACAAACAGAACAGGTTATCAAATTTAGAAAACCAACTTATGCTTGCTTAAGGGGAAAGGTGAGTTGGGGTGCTGCATAAAACCAGAGATTGAAATGAGCACAGATAAAGTTCCTTAAGCCAAATATGGAATAGACAAGAGCTACTCCTTGCTCAACGAAATGGACTCAACACCCCATATTAAATGCCTAAGAGTGTACCTGACTAGGAAGTATCTTAAAACCTATGGATTGCTATGTCTCCGAAAAAGAATCAAGCGTGTGTACAGGGGCATAAACGCAGCAGTGATAGGATTGGAGAAGTTCGGTGAGCAAATGAAGACCCTTTGAAGTCATATTGCATGGTACCCATTCCACGGGTCTCAACTCTCCAGGTTGAAGGTATTCTTCCTTCAGCTAAAACATGCATGTGGAACCCAGAGTATGATCAACCGTGTGATCGGGAGACGTGTTCCAATATGTGTCAGTTTTCGTCCCCTGGTACTCGGGTGCAACATTCCAGACGCTTTACTAACACTCTCCCGACTTGGAGAGTCAGTGCCTTTAACCTCCTGTTTGGCCCAGTTTGCAATTTCTGCGGAAGATGAACAGGAATAGGGAGAACCAATGACAGACTAGCTGGAGGTGTCTGGACGGGCAAATTTAACTCTCATTTCCCACCAGGAAGAGGAATTAACCAAAGGCTCAGCGTGCCGTGCCGGAACCAGATTAGGGCCTGAAGCCATCCTGCGGTGTTGCGGCCAGCTCACGAGAAAGCGAGTTGAAGAAAGGAGCTCAGGGGCACTGTAATTCACAAACCTGCAGAGTTATAAATGACAGCTATCGTCCAAAAATATACTGAAGTAAGGCTGCCAAGAGGACTTGAAAGCGGGGCAGAATTGCAGGAAACCGATTTCAGGAGGTAGACTGGAATTGCATTTAAAGCATAGGAAAAGAGGCAGAACGTCCACAATGATGCACTTGGCCAAAAAGTGCGTATGCGTTTTTTCCTGAATATATTCAGGAAAAAACGCATACGCCCTTTTTGGCCAACCAAGCAAGCTTGCAAAGGAAATCTGCACTACAATGAAGTCTCACTTCCCCCCGGTCAAAAGGGCCATCTGAAAAAAGTGTAAAATCCAGAAAGGCAGGACAGGCCATGGAGAACTGGGAGCCTTGTTATGCTGATGGGTGGGATGTAAATTGCCAACAGCCACTCGGGAGAAGTGTATGGTGTTTCCTGAAACATCTAAAAAACAAAGCAACAGAGCCTAGGGCACTTCCACTTATGGTCCTATAGCTTAGGGAAATTAAAATCAAAAAGACACAGCCACCCCAAAGGTTGGGACGGCTCTGTTTACAAGAACCTGGTTTACGGTACAAGTTCAATATCGCAGAAAGTGAAAAATGGATAAAGAAGTTGTGGTACTTACGTACAATGCAGTATCACTCAGCAATGAAATCTATGTCATCAGGCCCGTAGCAGCATAATGAGTGGATTCAGGTATGATGATTCTAACTGAAATAAGTCACACAGGAAAAGAAACATCATAAGATATCACTAATACACGGAATGTAACCTTGGCTACACAGGAACTGAATTACAAAACAGAACAGGGTCTCAAATTTAGAAAACCAACTTATGCTTGCTTAAGGGGAAAGGTGAGTTGGGGTGCTGCATAAAACCAGAGATTGAAATGAGCACAGATAAAGTTCCTTAAGCCAAATATGGAATAGACAAGAGCTACTCATTGCTCAACGAAATGGATTCAACACCCCATATTAAACACCTAAGAATGTACCTGACTAGGAAGTATCTTAAAACCTATGGATTGCTATGTCTCCGAAAGAGAATCAAGCATGTGTGCAGGGGCATAATTGCAGCAGTGATAGGATTGGAGAGGTTCCGTGAGCAAATGAAGACCCTTTGAAGTCATATTGCATGGTACCCATTCCACGGGTCTCAACTCTCCAGGTTGAAGGTATTCTTCCTTCAGCTAAAACATGCATGTGGAACCCAGAGTATGATCAACCGTGTGATCGGGAGACGTGTTCCAATATGTGTCAGTTTTGGTCCCCTGGTACTCGGGTGCAACATTCCAGACGCTTTACTAACACTCTCCCGACTTGGTGAGTCAGTGCCTTTAACCTCCTGTTTGGCCCAGTTTGCAATTTCTGCGGAAGATGAACAGGAATAGGGAGAACCAATGACAGACTAGCTGGAGGTGTCTGGACGGGCAAATTTAACTCTCATTTCCCACCAGGAAGAGGAATTAACCAAAGGCTCAGTGTGCCGTGCCGGAACCAGATTAGGGCCTGAAGCCATCCTGCAGTGTTGCGGCCAGCTAACGAGAAAGCGAGTTGAAGAAAGGAGCTCAGGGGCACTGTAATTCACAAACCTGCAGAGTTATAAATGACAGCTATCGTCCAAAAATATACTGAAGTAAGGCTGCCAAGAGGACTTGAAAGCGGGGCAGAATTGCAGGAAACCGATTTCAGGAGGTAGACTGGAATTGCATTGAAAGCATAGGAAAAGAGGCAGAACGTCCACAATGATGCACTTGGCCAAAAAGGGCGTATGCGTTTTTTCCTGAATATATTCAGGAAAAAACGCATACGCCCTTTTTGGCCAACCAAGCAAGCTTGCAAAGGAAATCTGCACTACAATGAAGTCTCACTTCCCCCCGGTCAAAAGGGCCATCTGAAAAAAGTGTAAAATCCAGAAAGGCAGGACAGGCCATGGAGAACTGGGAGCCTTGTTATGCTGATGGGCGGGATGTAAATTGCCAACAGCCACTCGGGAGAAGTGTATGGTGTTTCCTGAAACATCTAAAAATCAAAGCAACAGAGCCTAGGGCACTTCCACTTATGGTCCTATAGCTTAGGGAAATTAAAATCAAAAAGACACAGCCACCCCAAATGTTGGGACGGCTCTGTTTACAAGAACCTGGTTTACGGTACAAGTTCAATATCGCAGAAAGTGAAAAATGGATAAAGAAGTTGTGGTACTTACGTACAATGCAGTATCACTCAGCAATGAAATCTATGTCATCAGGCCCGTAGCAGCATAATGAGTGGATTCAGGTATGATGATTCTAACTGAAATAAGTCACACAGAAAAAGAAACATCATAAGATATCACTAATACACGGAATGTAAACGTGGCTACACAGGAACTGAATTACAAACAGAACAGGTTATCAAATTTAGAAAACCAACTTATGCTTGCTTAAGGGGAAAGGTGAGTTGGGGTGCTGCATAAAACCAGAGATTGAAATGAGCACAGATAAAGTTCCTTAAGCCAAATATGGAATAGACAAGAGCTACTCCTTGCTCAACGAAATGGACTCAACACCCCATATTAAATGCCTAAGAGTGTACCTGACTAGGAAGTATCTTAAAACCTATGGATTGCTATGTCTCCGAAAAAGAATCAAGCGTGTGTACAGGGGCATAAACGCAGCAGTGATAGGATTGGAGAAGTTCGGTGAGCAAATGAAGACCCTTTGAAGTCATATTGCATGGTACCCATTCCACGGGTCTCAACTCTCCAGGTTGAAGGTATTCTTCCTTCAGCTAAAACATGCATGTGGAACCCAGAGTATGATCAACCGTGTGATCGGGAGACGTGTTCCAATATGTGTCAGTTTTCGTCCCCTGGTACTCGGGTGCAACATTCCAGACGCTTTACTAACACTCTCCCGACTTGGAGAGTCAGTGCCTTTAACCTCCTGTTTGGCCCAGTTTGCAATTTCTGCGGAAGATGAACAGGAATAGGGAGAACCAATGACAGACTAGCTGGAGGTGTCTGGACGGGCAAATTTAACTCTCATTTCCCACCAGGAAGAGGAATTAACCAAAGGCTCAGCGTGCCGTGCCGGAACCAGATTAGGGCCTGAAGCCATCCTGCGGTGTTGCGGCCAGCTCACGAGAAAGCGAGTTGAAGAAAGGAGCTCAGGGGCACTGTAATTCACAAACCTGCAGAGTTATAAATGACAGCTATCGTCCAAAAATATACTGAAGTAAGGCTGCCAAGAGGACTTGAAAGCGGGGCAGAATTGCAGGAAACCGATTTCAGGAGGTAGACTGGAATTGCATTTAAAGCATAGGAAAAGAGGCAGAACGTCCACAATGATGCACTTGGCCAAAAAGGGCGTATGCGTTTTTTCCTGAATATATTCAGGAAAAAACGCATACGCCCTTTTTGGCCAACCAAGCAAGCTTGCAAAGGAAATCTGCACTACAATGAAGTCTCACTTCCCCCCGGTCAAAAGGGCCATCTGAAAAAAGTGTAAAATCCAGAAAGGCAGGACAGGCCATGGAGAACTGGGAGCCTTGTTATGCTGATGGGCGGGATGTCAATTGCCAACAGCCACTCGGGAGAAGTGTATGGTGTTTCCTGAAACATCTAAAAAACAAAGCAACAGAGCCTAGGGCACTTCCACTTATGGTCCTATAGCTTAGGGAAATTAAAATCAAAAAGACACAGCCACCCCAAAGGTTGGGACGGCTCTGTTTACAAGAACCTGGTTTACGGTACAAGTTCAATATCGCAGAAAGTGAAAAATGGATAAAGAAGTTGTGGTACTTACGTACAATGCAGTATCACTCAGCAATGAAATCTATGTCATCAGGCCCGTAGCAGCATAATGAGTGGATTCAGGTATGATGATTCTAACTGAAATAAGTCACACAGAAAAAGAAACATCATAAGATATCACTAATACACGGAATGTAAACTTGGCTACACAGGAACTGAATTACAAAACAGAACAGGGTCTCAAATTTAGAAAACCAACTTATGCTTGCTTAAGGGGAAAGGTGAGTTGGGGTGCTGCATAAAACCAGAGATTGAAATGAGCACAGATAAAGTTCCTTAAGCCAAATATGGAATAGACAAGAGCTACTCCTTGCTCAACGAAATGGACTCAACACCCCAAATTAAATGCCTAAGAGTGTACCTGACTAGGAAGTATCTTAAAACCTATGGATTGCTATGTCTCCGAAAGAGAATCAAGCGTGTGTGCAGGGGCATAATCGCAGCAGTGATAGGATTCGAGGGGTACGGTGAGCAAATGAAGACCCTTTGAAGTCATATTGCATGGTACCCATTCCACGGGTCTCAACTCTCCAGGTTGAAGGTATTCTTCCTTCAGCTAAAACATGCATGTGGAACCCAGAGTATGATCAACCGTGTGATCGGGAGACGTGTTCCAATATGTGTCAGTTTTCGTCCCCTGGTACTCGGGTGCAACATTCCAGACGCTTAACTAACACTCTCCCGACTTGGAGAGTCAGTGCCTTTAACCTCCTGTTTGGCCCAGTTTGCAATTTCTGCGGAAGATGAACAGGAATAGGGAGAACCAATGACAGACCAGCTGGAGGTGTCTGGACGGGCAAATTTAACTCTCATTTCCCACCAGGAAGAGGAATTAACCAAAGGCTCAGCGTGCCGTGCCGGAACCAGATTAGGGCCTGAAGCCATCCTGCGGTGTTGCGGCCAGCTCACAAGAAAGCGAGTTGAAGAAAGGAGCTCAGGGGCACTGTAATTCACAAACCTGCAGAGTTATAAATGACAGCTATCGTCCAAAAATATACTGAAGTAAGGCTGCCAAGAGGACTTGAAAGCGGGGCAGAATTGGAGGAAACCGATTTCAGGAGGTAGACTGGAATTGCATTTAAAGCATAGGAAAAGAGGCAGAACGTCCACAATGATGCACTTGGCCAAAAAGGGCGTATGCGTTTTTTCCTGAATATATTCAGGAAAAAACGCATACGCCCTTTTTGGCCAACCAAGCAAGCTTGCAAAGGAAATCTGCACTACAATGAAGTCTCACTTCCCCCCGGTCAAAAGGGCCATCTGAAAAAAGTGTAAAATCCAGAAAGGCAGGACAGGCCATGGAGAACTGGGAGCCTTGTTATGCTGATGGGCGGGATGTAAATTGGCAACAGGTCCTCTGGAGAAGTGTATGGTGTTTCCTGAAACATCTAAAAAACTAAGCAACAGAGCCTAGGGCACTTCCACTTATGGTCCTATAGCTTAGGGAAATTAAAATCAAAAAGACACAGCCACCCCAAAGGTTGGGACGGCTCTGTTTACAAGAACCTGGTTTACGGTACAAGTTCAATATCGCAGAAAGTGAAAAATGGATAAAGAAGTTGTGGTACTTACGTACAATGCAGTATCACTCAGCAATGAAATCTATGTCATCAGGCCCGTAGCAGCATAATGAGTGGATTCAGGTATGATGATTCTAACTGAAATAAGTCACACAGAAAAAGAAACATCATAAGATATCACTAATACACGGAATGTAAACTTGGCTACACAGGAACTGAATTACAAAACAGAACAGGGTCTCAAATTTAGAAACCCAACTTATGCTTGCTTAAGGTGAAAGGTGAGTTGGGGTGCTGCATAAAACCAGAGATTGAAATGAGCACAGATAAAGTTCCTTAAGCCAAATATGGAATAGACAAGAGCTACTCCTTGCTAAACGAAATGGACTCAACACCCCATATTAAATGCCTAAGAGTGTACCTGACTAGGAAGTATCTTAAAACCTATGGATTGCTATGTCTCTGAAAGAGAATCAAGTGTGTGTACAGGGCCATAAACGCAGCAGTGATAGGATTGGAGAGGTTCGGTGAGCAAATGAAGACCCTTTGAAGTCATATTGCATGGTACCCATTCCATGGGTCTCAACTCTCCAGGTTGAAGGTATTCTTCCTTCAGCTAAAACATGCATGTGGAAGCCAGAGTATGATCAACCGTGTGATCGGGAGACGTGTTCCAATATGTGTCAGTTTTGGTCCCCTGGTACTCGGGTGCAACATTCCAGACGCTTTACTAACACTCTCCCGACTTGGAGAGTCAGTGCCTTTAACCTCCTGTTTGGCCCAGTTTGCAATTTCTGCAGAAGATGAACAGGAATAGGGAGAACCAATGACAGACTAGCTGGAGGTGTCTGGACGGGCAAATTTAACTCTCATTTCCCACCAGGAAGAGGAATTAACCAAAGGCTCAGCGTGCCGTGCCGGAACCAGATTAGGGCCTGAAGCCATCCTGCAGTGTTGCGGCCAGCTCACGAGAAAGCGAGTTGAAGAAAGGAGCTCAGGGGCACTGTAATTCACAAACCTGCAGAGTTATAAATGACAGCTATCGTCCAAAAATATACTGAAGTAAGGCTGCCAAGAGGACTTGAAAGCGGGGCAGAATTGCAGGAAACCGATTTCAGGAGGTAGACTGGAATTGCATTGAAAGCATAGGAAAAGAGGCAGAACGTCCACAATGATGCACTTGGCCAAAAAGGGCGTATGCGTTTTTTCCTGAATATATTCAGGAAAAAACGCATACGCCCTTTTTGGCCAACCAAGCAAGCTTGCAAAGGAAATCTGCACTACAATGAAGTCTCACTTCCCCCCGGTCAAAAGGGCCATCTGAAAAAAGTGTAAAATCCAGAAAGGCAGGACAGGCCATGGAGAACTGGGAGCCTTGTTATGCTGATGGGCGGGATGTAAATTGGCAACAGCCACTCGGGAGAAGTGTATGGTGTTTCCTGAAACATCTAAAAAACAAAGCAACAGAGCCTAGGGCACTTCCACTTATGGTCCTATAGCTTAGGGAAATTAAATTCAAAAAGACACAGCCACCCCAAAGGTTGGGACGGCTCTGTTTACAAGAACGTGGTTTACGGTACAAGTTCAATATCGCAGAAAGTGAAAAATGGATAAAGAAGTTGTGGTACTTACGTACAATGCAGTATCACTCAGCAATGAAATCTATGTCATCAGGCCCGTAGCAGCATAATGAGTGGATTCAGGTATGATGATTCTAACTGAAATAAGTCACACAGGAAAAGAAACATCATAAGATATCACTAATACACGGAATGTAACCTTGGCTACACAGGAACTGAATTACAAAACAGAACAGGGTCTCAAATTTAGAAAACCAACTTATGCTTGCTTAAGGGGAAAGGTGAGTTGGGGTGCTGCATAAAACCAGAGATTGAAATGAGCACAGATAAAGTTCCTTAAGCCAAATATGGAATAGACAAGAGCTACTCCTTGCTCAACGAAATGGACTCAACACCCCATATTAAATGCCTAAGAGTGTACCTGACTAGGAAGTATCTTAAAACCTATGGATTGCTATGTCTCTGAAAGAGAATCAAGTGTGTGTACAGGGCCATAAACGCAGCAGTGATAGGATTGGAGAGGTTCGGTGAGCAAATGAAGACCCTTTGAAGTCATATTGCATGGTACCCATTCCATGGGTCTCAACTCTCCAGGTTGAAGGTATTCTTCCTTCAGCTAAAACATGCATGTGGAAGCCAGAGTATGATCAACCGTGTGATCGGGAGACGTGTTCCAATATGTCTCAGTTTTCGTCCCCTGGTACTCGGGTGCAACTTTCCAGACGCTTTACTAACACTCTCCCGACTTGGAGAGTCAGTGCCTTTAACCTCCTGTTTGGCCCAGTTTGCAATTTCTGCGGAAGATGAACAGGAATAGGGAGAACCAATGACAGACTAGCTGGAGGTGTCTGGACGGGCAAATTTAACTCTCATTTCCCACCAGGAAGAGGAATTAACCAAAGGCTCAGCGTGCCGTGCCGGAACCAGATTAGGGCCTGAAGCCATCCTGCAGTGTTGCGGCCAGCTCACGAGAAAGCGAGTTGAAGAAAGGAGCTCAGGGGCACTGTAATTCACAAACCTGCAGAGTTATAAATGACAGCTATCGTCCAAAAATATACTGAAGTAAGGCTGCCAAGAGGACTTGAAAGCGGGGCAGAATTGCAGGAAACCGATTTCAGGAGGTAGACTGGAATTGCATTGAAAGCATAGGAAAAGAGGCAGAACGTCCACAATGATGCACTTGGCCAAAAAGGGCGTATGCGTTTTTTCCTGAATATATTCAGGAAAAAACGCATACGCCCTTTTTGGCCAACCAAGCAAGCTTGCAAAGGAAATCTGCACTACAATGAAGTCTCACTTCCCCCCCGGTCAAAAGGGCCATCTGAAAAAAGTGTAAAATCCAGAAAGGCAGGACAGGCCATGGAGAACTGGGAGCCTTGTTATGCTGATGGGCGGGATGTAAATTGCCAACAGCCACTCGGGAGAAGTGTATGGTGTTTCCTGAAACATCTAAAAAACAAAGCAACAGAGCCTAGGGCACTTCCACTTATGGTCCTATAGCTTAGGGAAATTAAAATCAAAAAGACACAGCCACCCCAAAGGTTGGGACGGCTCTGTTTACAAGAACGTGGTTTACGGTACAAGTTCAATATTGCAGAAAGTGAAAAATGGATAAAGAAGTTGTGGTACTTACGTACAATGCAGTATCACTCAGCAATGAAATCTATGTCATCAGGCCCGTAGCAGCATAATGAGTGGATTCAGGTATGATGATTCTAACTGAAATAAGTCACACAGGAAAAGAAACATCATAAGATATCACTAATACACGGAATGTAACCTTGGCTACACAGGAACTGAATTACAAAACAGAACAGGGTCTCAAATTTAGAAAACCAACTTATGCTTGCTTAAGGGGAAAGGTGAGTTGGGGTGCTGCATAAAACCAGAGATTGAAATGAGCACAGATAAAGTTCCTTAAGCCAAATATGGAATAGACAAGAGCTACTCATTGCTCAACGAAATGGATTCAACACCCCATATTAAACACCTAAGAATGTACCTGACTAGGAAGTATCTTAAAACCTATGGATTGCTATGTCTCCGAAAGAGAATCAAGCATGTGTGCAGGGGCATAATTGCAGCAGTGATAGGATTGGAGAGGTTCCGTGAGCAAATGAAGACCCTTTGAAGTCATATTGCATGGTACCCATTCCACGGGTCTCAACTCTCCAGGTTTAAGGTATTCTTCCTTCAGCTAAAACATGCATGTGGAACCCAGAGTATGATCAACCGTGTGATCGGGAGACGTGTTCCAATATGTGTCAGTTTTCGTCCCCTGGTACTCGGGTGCAACATTCCAGACGCTTTACTAACACTCTCCCGACTTGGAGAGTCAGTGCCTTTAACCTCCTGTTTGGCCCAGTTTGCAATTTCTGCGGAAGATGAACAGGAATAGGGAGAACCAATGACAGACTAGCTGGAGGTGTCTGGACGGGCAAATTTAACTCTCATTTCCCACCAGGAAGAGGAATTAACCAAAGGCTCAGCGTGCCGTGCCGGAACCAGATTAGGGCCTGAAGCCATCCTGCGGTGTTGCGGCCAGCTCACGAGAAAGCGAGTTGAAGAAAGGAGCTCAGGGGCAATGTAATTCACAAACCTGCAGAGTTATAAATGACAGCTATCGTCCAAAAATATACTGAAGTAAGGCTGCCAAGAGGACTTGAAAGCGGGGCAGAATTGCAGGAAACCGATTTCAGGAGGTAGACTGGAATTGCATTTAAAGCATAGGAAAAGAGGCAGAACGTCCACAATGATGCACTTGGCCAAAAAGTGCGTATGCGTTTTTTCCTGAATATATTCAGGAAAAAACGCATACGCCCTTTTTGGCCAACCAAGCAAGCTTGCAAAGGAAATCTGCACTACAATGAAGTCTCACTTCCCCCCGGTCAAAAGGGCCATCTGAAAAAAGTGTAAAATCCAGAAAGGCAGGACAGGCCATGGAGAACTGGGAGCCTTGTTATGCTGATGGGCGGGATGTAAATTGCCAACAGCCACTCGGGAGAAGTGTATGGTGTTTCCTGAAACATCTAAAAAACAAAGCAACAGAGCCTAGGGCACTTCCACTTATGGTCCTATAGCTTAGGGAAATTAAAATCAAAAAGACACAGCCACCCCAAAGGTTGGGACGGCTCTGTTTACAAGAACCTGGTTTACGGTACAAGTTCAATATTGCAGAAAGTGAAAAATGGATAAAGAAGTTGTGGTACTTACGTACAATGCAGTATCACTCAGCAATGAAATCTATGTCATCAGGCCCGTAGCAGCATAATGAGTGGATTCAGGTATGATGATTCTAACTGAAATAAGTCACACAGGAAAAGAAACATCATAAGATATCACTAATACACGGAATGTAACCTTGGCTACACAGGAACTGAATTACAAAACAGAACAGGGTCTCAAATTTAGAAAACCAACTTATGCTTGCTTAAGGGGAAAGGTGAGTTGGGGTGCTGCATAAAACCAGAGATTGAAATGAGCACAGATAAAGTTCCTTAAGCCAAATATGGAATAGACAAGAGCTACTCATTGCTCAACGAAATGGATTCAACACCCCATATTAAACACCTAAGAATGTACCTGACTAGGAAGTATCTTAAAACCTATGGATTGCTATGTCTCCGAAAGAGAATCAAGCATGTGTGCAGGGGCATAATTGCAGCAGTGATAGGATTGGAGAGGTTCCGTGAGCAAATGAAGACCCTTTGAAGTCATATTGCATGGTACCCATTCCACGGGTCTCAACTCTCCAGGTTGAAGGTATTCTTCCTTCAGCTAAAACATGCATGTGGAACCCAGAGTATGATCAACCGTGTGATCGGGAGACGTGTTCCAATATGTGTCAGTTTTGGTCCCCTGGTACTCGGGTGCAACATTCCAGACGCTTTACTAACACTCTCCCGACTTGGTGAGTCAGTGCCTTTAACCTCCTGTTTGGCCCAGTTTGCAATTTCTGCGGAAGATGAACAGGAATAGGGAGAACCAATGACAGACTAGCTGGAGGTGTCTGGACGGGCAAATTTAACTCTCATTTCCCACCAGGAAGAGGAATTAACCAAAGGCTCAGTGTGCCGTGCCGGAACCAGATTAGGGCCTGAAGCCATCCTGCAGTGTTGCGGCCAGCTAACGAGAAAGCGAGTTGAAGAAAGGAGCTCAGGGGCACTGTAATTCACAAACCTGCAGAGTTATAAATGACAGCTATCGTCCAAAAATATACTGAAGTAAGGCTGCCAAGAGGACTTGAAAGCGGGGCAGAATTGCAGGAAACCGATTTCAGGAGGTAGACTGGAATTGCATTGAAAGCATAGGAAAAGAGGCAGAACGTCCACAATGATGCACTTGGCCAAAAAGGGCGTATGCGTTTTTTCCTGAATATATTCAGGAAAAAACGCATACGCCCTTTTTGGCCAACCAAGCAAGCTTGCAAAGGAAATCTGCACTACAATGAAGTCTCACTTCCCCCCGGTCAAAAGGGCCATCTGAAAAAAGTGTAAAATCCAGAAAGGCAGGACAGGCCATGGAGAACTGGGAGCCTTGTTATGCTGATGGGCGGGATGTAAATTGCCAACAGCCACTCGGGAGAAGTGTATGGTGTTTCCTGAAACATCTAAAAAACAAAGCAACAGAGCCTAGGGCACTTCCACTTATGGTCCTATAGCTTAGGGAAATTAAAATCAAAAAGACACAGCCACCCCAAAGGTTGGGACGGCTCTGTTTACAAGAACCTGGTTTACGGTACAAGTTCAATATCGCAGAAAGTGAAAAATGGATAAAGAAGTTGTGGTACTTACGTACAATGCAGTATCACTCAGCAATGAAATCTATGTCATCAGGCCCGTAGCAGCACAATGAGTGGATTCAGGTATGATGATTCTAACTGAAATAAGTCACACAGAAAAAGAAACATCATAAGATATCACTAATACACGGAATGTAAACTTGGCTACACAGGAACTGAATTACAAAACAGAACAGGTTCTCAAATTTAGAAAACCAACTTATGCTTGCTTAAGGGGAAAGGTGAGTTGGGGTGCTGCATAAAACCAGAGATTGAAATGAGCACAGATAAAGTTCCTTAAGCCAAATATGGAATAGACAAGAGCTACTCCTTGCTCAACGAAATGGACTCAACACCCCATATTAAATGCCTAAGAGTGTACCTGACTAGGAAGTATCTTAAAACCTATGGATTGCTATGTCTCCGAAAGAGAATCAAGCGTGTGTACAGGGGCATAAACGCAGCAGTGATAGGATTGGAGAAGTTTGGTGAGCAAATGAAGACCCTTTGAAGTCATATTGCATGGTACCCATTCCACGGGTCTCAACTCTCCAGGTTTAAGGTATTCTTCCTTCAGCTAAAACATGCATGTGGAACCCAGAGTATGATCAACCGTGTGATCGGGAGACGTGTTCTAATATGTGTCAGTTTTCGTCCCCTGGTACTCGGGTGCAACATTCCAGACGCTTTACTAACACTCTCCCGACTTGGAGAGTCAGTGCCTTTAACCTCCTGTTTGGCCCAGTTTGCAATT
Organism: Lagenorhynchus albirostris; assembly: GCF_949774975.1. Classification (NCBI taxonomy): domain Eukaryota; kingdom Metazoa; phylum Chordata; class Mammalia; order Artiodactyla; family Delphinidae; genus Lagenorhynchus; species Lagenorhynchus albirostris. Next base: position 57,411,792 of record NC_083098.1, on the reverse strand, counting down.
TCTGCGGAAGATGAACAGGAATAGGGAGAACCAATGACAGACCAGCTGGAGGTGTCTGGACGGGCAAATTTAACTCTCATTTCCCACCAGGAAGAGGAATTAACCAAAGGCTCAGCGTGCCGTGCCGGAACCAGATTAGGGCCTGAAGCCATCCTGCGGTGTTGCGGCCAGCTCACAAGAAAGCGAGTTGAAGAAAGGAGCTCAGGGGCACTGTAATTCACAAACCTGCAGAGTTATAAATGACAGCTATCGTCCAAAAATATACTGAAGTAAGGCTGCCAAGAGGACTTGAAAGCGGGGCAGAATTGCAGGAAACTGATTTCAGGAGGTAGACTGGAATTGCATTGAAAGCATAGGAAAAGAGGCAGAACGTCCACAATGATGCACTTGGCCAAAAAGGGCGTATGCGTTTTTTCCTGAATATATTCAGGAAAAAACGCATACGCCCTTTTTGGCCAACCAAGCAAGCTTGCAAAGGAAATCTTCACTACAATGAAGTCTCACTTCCCCCCGGTCAAAAGGGCCATCTGAAAAAAGTGTAAAATCCAGAAAGGCAGGACAGGCCATGGAGAACTGGGAGCCTTGTTATGCTGATGGGCGGGATGTAAATTGCCAACAGCCACTCGGGAGAAGTGTATGGTGTTTCCTGAAACATCTAAAAAACAAAGCAACAGAGCCTAGGGCACTTCCACTTATGGTCCTATAGCTTAGGGAAATTAAAATCAAAAAGACACAGCCACCCCAAAGGTTGGGACGGCTCTGTTTACAAGAACCTGGTTTACGGTACAAGTTCAATATCGCAGAAAGTGAAAAATGGATAAAGAAGTTGTGGTACTTACGTACAATGCAGTATCACTCAGCAATGAAATCTATGTCATCAGGCCCGTAGCAGCACAATGAGTGGATTCAGGTATGATGATTCTAACTGAAATAAGTCACACAGAAAAAGAAACATCATAAGATATCACTAATACACGGAATGTAAACTTGGCTACACAGGAACTGAATTACAAAACAGAACAGGTTCTCAAATTTAGAAAACCAACTTATGCTTGCTTAAGGGGAAAGGTGAGTTGGGGTGCTGCATAAAACCAGAGATTGAAATGAGCACAGATAAAGTTCCTTAAGCCAAATATGGAATAGACAAGAGCTACTCCTTGCTCAACGAAATGGACTCAACACCCCATATTAAATGCCTAAGAGTGTACCTGACTAGGAAGTATCTTAAAACCTATGGATTGCTATGTCTCCGAAAAAGAATCAAGCGTGTGTACAGGGGCATAAACGCAGCAGTGATAGGATTGGAGAAGTTCGGTGAGCAAATGAAGACCCTTTGAAGTCATATTGCATGGTACCCATTCCACGGGTCTCAACTCTCCAGGTTGAAGGTATTCTTCCTTCAGCTAAAACATGCATGTGGAACCCAGAGTATGATCAACCGTGTGATCGGGAGACGTGTTCTAATATGTGTCAGTTTTCGTCCCCTGGTACTCGGGTGCAACATTCCAGACGCTTTACTAACACTCTCCCGACTTGGAGAGTCAGTGCCTTTAACCTCCTGTTTGGCCCAGTTTGCAATTTCTGCGGAAGATGAACAGGAATAGGGAGAACCAATGACAGACCAGCTGGAGGTGTCTGGACGGGCAAATTTAACTCTCATTTCCCACCAGGAAGAGGAATTAACCAAAGGCTCAGCGTGCCGTGCCGGAACCAGATTAGGGCCTGAAGCCATCCTGCGGTGTTGCGGCCAGCTCACAAGAAAGCGAGTTGAAGAAAGGAGCTCAGGGGCACTGTAATTCACAAACCTGCAGAGTTATAAATGACAGCTATCGTCCAAAAATATACTGAAGTAAGGCTGCCAAGAGGACTTGAAAGCGGGGCAGAATTGCAGGAAACCGATTTCAGGAGGTAGACTGGAATTGCATTGAAAGCATAGGAAAAGAGGCAGAACGTCCACAATGATGCACTTGGCCAAAAAGGGCGTATGCGTTTTTTCCTGAATATATTCAGGAAAAAACGCATACGCCCTTTTTGGCCAACCAAGCAAGCTTGCAAAGGAAATCTGCACTACAATGAAGTCTCACTTCCCCCCGGTCAAAAGGGCCATCTGAAAAAAGTGTAAAATCCAGAAAGGCAGGACAGGCCATGGAGAACTGGGAGCCTTGTTATGCTGATGGGCGGGATGTAAATTGGCAACAGCCACTCGGGAGAAGTGTATGGTGTTTCCTGAAACATCTAAAAAACTAAGCAACAGAGCCTAGGGCACTTCCACTTATGGTCCTATAGCTTAGGGAAATTAAAATAAAAAAGACACAGCCACCCCAAAGGTTGGGACGGCTCTGTTTACAAGAACCTGGTTTACGGTACAAGTTCAATATCGCAGAAAGTGAAAAATGGATAAAGAAGTTGTGGTACTTACGTACAATGCAGTATCACTCAGCAATGAAATCTATGTCATCAGGCCCGTAGCAGCATAATGAGTGGATTCAGGTATGATGATTCTAACTGAAATAAGTCACACAGAAAAAGAAACATCATAAGATATCACTAATACACGGAATGTAAACTTGGCTACACAGGAACTGAATTACAAAACAGAACAGGGTCTCAAATTTAGAAACCCAACTTATGCTTGCTTAAGGTGAAAGGTGAGTTGGGGTGCTGCATAAAACCAGAGATTGAAATGAGCACAGATAAAGTTCCTTAAGCCAAATATGGAATAGACAAGAGCTACTCCTTGCTAAACGAAATGGACTCAACACCCCATATTAAATGCCTAAGAGTGTACCTGACTAGGAAGTATCTTAAAACCTATGGATTGCTATGTCTCTGAAAGAGAATCAAGTGTGTGTACAGGGCCATAAACGCAGCAGTGATAGGATTGGAGAGGTTCGGTGAGCAAATGAAGACCCTTTGAAGTCATATTGCATGGTACCCATTCCATGGGTCTCAACTCTCCAGGTTGAAGGTATTCTTCCTTCAGCTAAAACATGCATGTGGAAGCCAGAGTATGATCAACCGTGTGATCGGGAGACGTGTTCCAATATGTGTCAGTTTTCGTCCCCTGGTACTCGGGTGCAACATTCCAGACGCTTTACTAACACTCTCCCGACTTGGAGAGTCAGTGCCTTTAACCTCCTGTTTGGCCCAGTTTGCAATTTCTGCGGAAGATGAACAGGAATAGGGAGAACCAATGACAGACTAGCTGGAGGTGTCTGGACGGGCAAATTTAACTCTCATTTCCCACCAGGAAGAGGAATTAACCAAAGGCTCAGCGTGCCGTGCCGGAACCAGATTAGGGCCTGAAGCCATCCTGCAGTGTTGCGGCCAGCTCACGAGAAAGCGAGTTGAAGAAAGGAGCTCAGGGGCACTGTAATTCACAAACCTGCAGAGTTATAAATGACAGCTATCGTCCAAAAATATACTGAAGTAAGGCTGCCAAGAGGACTTGAAAGCGGGGCAGAATTGCAGGAAACCGATTTCAGGAGGTAGACTGGAATTGCATTGAAAGCATAGGAAAAGAGGCAGAACGTCCACAATGATGCACTTGGCCAAAAAGTGCGTATGCGTTTTTTCCTGAATATATTCAGGAAAAAACGCATACGCCCTTTTTGGCCAACCAAGCAAGCTTGCAAAGGAAATCTGCACTACAATGAAGTCTCACTTCCCCCCGGTCAAAAGGGCCATCTGAAAAAAGTGTAAAATCCAGAAAGGCAGGACAGGCCATGGAGAACTGGGAGCCTTGTTATGCTGATGGGCGGGATGTCAATTGCCAACAGCCACTCGGGAGAAGTGTATGGTGTTTCCTGAAACATCTAAAAAACAAAGCAACAGAGCCTAGGGCACTTCCACTTATGGTCCTATAGCTTAGGGAAATTAAAATCAAAAAGACACAGCCACCCCAAAGGTTGGGACGGCTCTGTTTACAAGAACCTGGTTTACGGTACAAGTTCAATATCGCAGAAAGTGAAAAATGGATAAAGAAGTTGTGGTACTTACGTACAATGCAGTATCACTCAGCAATGAAATCTATGTCATCAGGCCCGTAGCAGCATAATGAGTGGATTCAGGTATGATGATTCTAACTGAAATAAGTCACACAGGAAAAGAAACATCATAAGATATCACTAATACACGGAATGTAACCTTGGCTACACAGGAACTGAATTACAAAACAGAACAGGGTCTCAAATTTAGAAAACCAACTTATGCTTGCTTAAGGGGAAAGGTGAGTTGGGGTGCTGCATAAAACCAGAGATTGAAATGAGCACAGATAAAGTTCCTTAAGCCAAATATGGAATAGACAAGAGCTACTCATTGCTCAACGAAATGGATTCAACACCCCATATTAAACACCTAAGAATGTACCTGACTAGGAAGTATCTTAAAACCTATGGATTGCTATGTCTCCGAAAGAGAATCAAGCATGTGTGCAGGGGCATAATTGCAGCAGTGATAGGATTGGAGAGGTTCCGTGAGCAAATGAAGACCCTTTGAAGTCATATTGCATGGTACCCATTCCACGGGTCTCAACTCTCCAGGTTGAAGGTATTCTTCCTTCAGCTAAAACATGCATGTGGAACCCAGAGTATGATCAACCGTGTGATCGGGAGACGTGTTCCAATATGTGTCAGTTTTGGTCCCCTGGTACTCGGGTGCAACATTCCAGACGCTTTACTAACACTCTCCCGACTTGGTGAGTCAGTGCCTTTAACCTCCTGTTTGGCCCAGTTTGCAATTTCTGCGGAAGATGAACAGGAATAGGGAGAACCAATGACAGACTAGCTGGAGGTGTCTGGACGGGCAAATTTAACTCTCATTTCCCACCAGGAAGAGGAATTAACCAAAGGCTCAGTGTGCCGTGCCGGAACCAGATTAGGGCCTGAAGCCATCCTGCAGTGTTGCGGCCAGCTCACGAGAAAGCGAGTTGAAGAAAGGAGCTCAGGGGCACTGTAATTCACAAACCTGCAGAGTTATAAATGACAGCTATCGTCCAAAAATATACTGAAGTAAGGCTGCCAAGAGGACTTGAAAGCGGGGCAGAATTGCAGGAAACCGATTTCAGGAGGTAGACTGGAATTGCATTGAAAGCATAGGAAAAGAGGCAGAACGTCCACAATGATGCACTTGGCCAAAAAGGGCGTATGCGTTTTTTCCTGAATATATTCAGGAAAAAACGCATACGCCCTTTTTGGCCAACCAAGCAAGCTTGCAAAGGAAATCTGCACTACAATGAAGTCTCACATCCCCCCGGTCAAAAGGGCCATCTGAAAAAAGTGTAAAATCCAGAAAGGCAGGACAGGCCATGGAGAACTGGGAGCCTTGTTATGCTGATGGGCGGGATGTAAATTGCCAACAGCCACTCGGGAGAAGTGTATGGTGTTTCCTGAAACATCTAAAAAACAAAGCAACAGAGCCTAGGGCACTTCCACTTATGGTCCTATAGCTTAGGGAAATTAAAATCAAAAAGACACAGCCACCCCAAAGGTTGGGACGGCTCTGTTTACAAGAACCTGGTTTACGGTACAAGTTCAATATCGCAGAAAGTGAAAAATGGATAAAGAAGTTGTGGTACTTACGTACAATGCAGTATCACTCAGCAATGAAATCTATGTCATCAGGCCCGTAGCAGCACAATGAGTGGATTCAGGTATGATGATTCTAACTGAAATAAGTCACACAGAAAAAGAAACATCATAAGATATCACTAATACACGGAATGTAAACTTGGCTACACAGGAACTGAATTACAAAACAGAACAGGTTCTCAAATTTAGAAAACCAACTTATGCTTGCTTAAGGGGAAAGGTGAGTTGGGGTGCTGCATAAAACCAGAGATTGAAATGAGCACAGATAAAGTTCCTTAAGCCAAATATGGAATAGACAAGAGCTACTCCTTGCTCAACGAAATGGACTCAACACCCCATATTAAATGCCTAAGAGTGTACCTGACTAGGAAGTATCTTAAAACCTATGGATTGCTATGTCTCCGAAAAAGAATCAAGCGTGTGTACAGGGGCATAAACGCAGCAGTGATAGGATTGGAGAAGTTCGGTGAGCAAATGAAGACCCTTTGAAGTCATATTGCATTGTACCCATTCCACGGGTCTCAACTCTCCAGGTTTAAGGTATTCTTCCTTCAGCTAAAACATGCATGTGGAACCCAGAGTATGATCAACCGTGTGATCGGGAGACGTGTTCTAATATGTGTCAGTTTTCGTCCCCTGGTACTCGGGTGCAACATTCCAGACGCTTTACTAACACTCTCCCGACTTGGAGAGTCAGTGCCTTTAACCTCCTGTTTGGCCCAGTTTGCAATTTCTGCGGAAGATGAACAGGAATAGGGAGAACCAATGACAGACCAGCTGGAGGTGTCTGGACGGGCAAATTTAACTCTCATTTCCCACCAGGAAGAGGAATTAACCAAAGGCTCAGCGTGCCGTGCCGGAACCAGATTAGGGCCTGAAGCCATCCTGCGGTGTTGCGGCCAGCTCACAAGAAAGCGAGTTGAAGAAAGGAGCTCAGGGGCACTGTAATTCACAAACCTGCAGAGTTATAAATGACAGCTATCGTCCAAAAATATACTGAAGTAAGGCTGCCAAGAGGACTTGAAAGCGGGGCAGAATTGCAGGAAACCGATTTCAGGAGGTAGACTGGAATTGCATTGAAAGCATAGGAAAAGAGGCAGAACGTCCACAATGATGCACTTGGCCAAAAAGTGCGTATGCGTTTTTTCCTGAATATATTCAGGAAAAAACGCATACGCCCTTTTTGGCCAACCAAGCAAGCTTGCAAAGGAAATCTTCACTACAATGAAGTCTCACTTCCCCCCGGTCAAAAGGGCCATCTGAAAAAAGTGTAAAATCCAGAAAGGCAGGACAGGCCATGGAGAACTGGGAGCCTTGTTATGCTGATGGGCGGGATGTAAATTGCCAACAGCCACTCGGGAGAAGTGTATGGTGTTTCCTGAAACATCTAAAAAACAAAGCAACAGAGCCTAGGGCACTTCCACTTATGGTCCTATAGCTTAGGGAAATTAAAATCAAAAAGACACAGCCACCGCAAAGGTTGGGACGGCTCTGTTTACAAGAACCTGGTTTACGGTACAAGTTCAATATCGCAGAAAGTGAAAAATGGATAAAGAAGTTGTGGTACTTACGTACAATGCAGTATCACTCAGCAATGAAATCTATGTCATCAGGCCCGTAGCAGCACAATGAGTGGATTCAGGTATGATGATTCTAACTGAAATAAGTCACACAGAAAAAGAAACATCATAAGATATCACTAATACACGGAATGTAAACTTGGCTACACAGGAACTGAATTACAAAACAGAACAGGTTCTCAAATTTAGAAAACCAACTTATGCTTGCTTAAGGGGAAAGGTGAGTTGGGGTGCTGCATAAAACCAGAGATTGAAATGAGCACAGATAAAGTTCCTTAAGCCAAATATGGAATAGACAAGAGCTACTCCTTGCTCAACGAAATGGACTCAACACCCCATATTAAATGCCTAAGAGTGTACCTGACTAGGAAGTATCTTAAAACCTATGGATTGCTATGTCTCCGAAAAAGAATCAAGCGTGTGTACAGGGGCATAAACGCAGCAGTGATAGGATTGGAGAAGTTCGGTGAGCAAATGAAGACCCTTTGAAGTCATATTGCATGGTACCCATTCCACGGGTCTCAACTCTCCAGGTTGAAGGTATTCTTCCTTCAGCTAAAACATGCATGTGGAACCCAGAGTATGATCAACCGTGTGATCGGGAGACGTGTTCTAATATGTGTCAGTTTTCGTCCCCTGGTACTCGGGTGCAACATTCCAGACGCTTTACTAACACTCTCCCGACTTGGAGAGTCAGTGCCTTTAACCTCCTGTTTGGCCCAGTTTGCAATTTCTGCGGAAGATGAACAGGAATAGGGAGAACCAATGACAGACCAGCTGGAGGTGTCTGGACGGGCAAATTTAACTCTCATTTCCCACCAGGAAGAGGAATTAACCAAAGGCTCAGCGTGCCGTGCCGGAACCAGATTAGGGCCTGAAGCCATCCTGCGGTGTTGCGGCCAGCTCACAAGAAAGCGACTTGAAGAAAGGAGCTCAGGGGCACTGTAATTCACAAACCTGCAGAGTTATAAATGACAGCTATCGTCCAAAAATATACTGAAGTAAGGCTGCCAAGAGGACTTGAAAGCGGGGCAGAATTGCAGGAAACCGATTTCAGGAGGTAGACTGGAATTGCATTGAAAGCATAGGAAAAGAGGCAGAACGTCCACAATGATGCACTTGGCCAAAAAGGGCGTATGCGTTTTTTCCTGAATATATTCAGGAAAAAACGCATACGCCCTTTTTGGCCAACCAAGCAAGCTTGCAAAGGAAATCTGCACTACACTGAAGTCTCACTTCCCCCCGGTCAAAAGGGCCATCTGAAAAAAGTGTAAAATCCAGAAAGGCAGGACAGGCCATGGAGAACTGGGAGCCTTGTTATGCTGATGGGCGGGATGTAAATTGGCAACAGCCACTCGGGAGAAGTGTATGGTGTTTCCTGAAACATCTAAAAAACTAAGCAACAGAGCCTAGGGCACTTCCACTTATGGTCCTATAGCTTAGGGAAATTAAAATAAAAAAGACACAGCCACCCCAAAGGTTGGGACGGCTCTGTTTACAAGAACCTGGTTTACGGTACAAGTTCAATATCGCAGAAAGTGAAAAATGGATAAAGAAGTTGTGGTACTTACGTACAATGCAGTATCACTCAGCAATGAAATCTATGTCATCAGGCCCGTAGCAGCATAATGAGTGGATTCAGGTATGATGATTCTAACTGAAATAAGTCACACAGAAAAAGAAACATCATAAGATATCACTAATACACGGAATGTAAACTTGGCTACACAGGAACTGAATTACAAAACAGAACAGGGTCTCAAATTTAGAAACCCAACTTATGCTTGCTTAAGGTGAAAGGTGAGTTGGGGTGCTGCATAAAACCAGAGATTGAAATGAGCACAGATAAAGTTCCTTAAGCCAAATATGGAATAGACAAGAGCTACTCCTTGCTAAACGAAATGGACTCAACACCCCATATTAAATGCCTAAGAGTGTACCTGACTAGGAAGTATCTTAAAACCTATGGATTGCTATGTCTCTGAAAGAGAATCAAGTGTGTGTACAGGGCCATAAACGCAGCAGTGATAGGATTGGAGAGGTTCGGTGAGCAAATGAAGACCCTTTGAAGTCATATTGCATGGTACCCATTCCATGGGTCTCAACTCTCCAGGTTGAAGGTATTCTTCCTTCAGCTAAAACATGCATGTGGAAGCCAGAGTATGATCAACCGTGTGATCGGGAGACGTGTTCCAATATGTGTCAGTTTTCGTCCCCTGGTACTCGGGTGCAACATTCCAGACGCTTTACTAACACTCTCCCGACTTGGAGAGTCAGTGCCTTTAACCTCCTGTTTGGCCCAGTTTGCAATTTCTGCGGAAGATGAACAGGAATAGGGAGAACCAATGACAGACTAGCTGGAGGTGTCTGGACGGGCAAATTTAACTCTCATTTCCCACCAGGAAGAGGAATTAACCAAAGGCTCAGCGTGCCGTGCCGGAACCAGATTAGGGCCTGAAGCCATCCTGCAGTGTTGCGGCCAGCTCACGAGAAAGCGAGTTGAAGAAAGGAGCTCAGGGGCACTGTAATTCACAAACCTGCAGAGTTATAAATGACAGCTATCGTCCAAAAATATACTGAAGTAAGGCTGCCAAGAGGACTTGAAAGTGGGGCAGAATTGCAGGAAACCGATTTCAGGAGGTAGACTGGAATTGCATTGAAAGCATAGGAAAAGAGGCAGAACGTCCACAATGATGCACTTGGCCAAAAAGGGCGTATGCGTTTTTTCCTGAATATATTCAGGAAAAAACGCATACGCCCTTTTTGGCCAACCAAGCAAGCTTGCAAAGGAAATCTGCACTACAATGAAGTCTCACTTCCCCCCGGTCAAAAGGGCCATCTGAAAAAAGTGTAAAATCCAGAAAGGCAGGACAGGCCATGGAGAACTGGGAGCCTTGTTATGCTGATGGGCGGGATGTAAATTGCCAACAGCCACTCGGGAGAAGTGTATGGTGTTTCCTGAAACATCTAAAAAACAAAGCAACAGAGCCTAGGGCACTTCCACTTATGGTCCTATAGCTTAGGGAAATTAAAATCAAAAAGACACAGCCACCCCAAAGGTTGGGACGGCTCTGTTTACAAGAACCTGGTTTACGGTACAAGTTCAATATCGCAGAAAGTGAAAAATGGATAAAGAAGTTGTGGTACTTACGTACAATGCAGTATCACTCAGCAATGAAATCTATGTCATCAGGCCCGTAGCAGCATAATGAGTGGATTCAGGTATGATGATTCTAACTGAAATAAGTCACACAGGAAAAGAAACATCATAAGATATCACTAATACACGGAATGTAACCTTGGCTACACAGGAACTGAATTACAAAACAGAACAGGGTCTCAAATTTAGAAAACCAACTTATGCTTGCTTAAGGGGAAAGGTGAGTTGGGGTGCTGCATAAAACCAGAGATTGAAATGAGCACAGATAAAGTTCCTTAAGCCAAATATGGAATAGACAAGAGCTACTCCTTGCTCAACGAAATGGACTCAACACCCCATATTAAATGCCTAAGAGTGTACCTGACTAGGAAGTATCTTAAAACCTATGGATTGCTATGTCTCTGAAAGAGAATCAAGTGTGTGTACAGGGCCATAAACGCAGCAGTGATAGGATTGGAGAGGTTTGGTGAGCAAATGAAGACCCTTTGAAGTCATATTGCATGGTACCCATTCCATGGGTCTCAACTCTCCAGGTTGAAGGTATTCTTCCTTCAGCTAAAACATGCATGTGGAAGCCAGAGTATGATCAACCGTGTGATCGGGAGACGTGTTCCAATATGTGTCAGTTTTCGTCCCCTGGTACTCGGGTGCAACATTCCAGACGCTTTACTAACACTCTCCCGACTTGGAGAGTCAGTGCCTTTAACCTCCTGTTTGGCCCAGTTTGCAATTTCTGCGGAAGATGAACAGGAATAGGGAGAACCAATGACAGACTAGCTGGAGGTGTCTGGACGGGCAAATTTAACTCTCATTTCCCACCAGGAAGAGGAATTAACCAAAGGCTCAGCGTGCCGTGCCGGAACCAGATTAGGGCCTGAAGCCATCCTGCAGTGTTGCGGCCAGCTCACGAGAAAGCGAGTTGAAGAAAGGAGCTCAGGGGCACTGTAATTCACAAACCTGCAGAGTTATAAATGACAGCTATCGTCCAAAAATATACTGAAGTAAGGCTGCCAAGAGGACTTGAAAGCGGGGCAGAATTGCAGGAAACCGATTTCAGGAGGTAGACTGGAATTGCATTGAAAGCATAGGAAAAGAGGCAGAACGTCCACAATGATGCACTTGGCCAAAAAGGGCGTATGCGTTTTTTCCTGAATATATTCAGGAAAAAACGCATACGCCCTTTTTGGCCAACCAAGCAAGCTTGCAAAGGAAATCTGCACTACAATGAAGTCTCACTTCCCCCCGGTCAAAAGGGCCATCTGAAAAAAGTGTAAAATCCAGAAAGGCAGGACAGGCCATGGAGAACTGGGAGCCTTGTTATGCTGATGGGCGGGATGTAAATTGCCAACAGCCACTCGGGAGAAGTGTATGGTGTTTCCTGAAACATCTAAAAAACAAAGCAACAGAGCCTAGGGCACTTCCACTTATGGTCCTATAGCTTAGGGAAATTAAAATCAAAAAGACACAGCCACCCCAAAGGTTGGGACGGCTCTGTTTACAAGAACCTGGTTTACGGTACAAGTTCAATATCGCAGAAAGTGAAAAATGGATAAAGAAGTTGTGGTACTTACGTACAATGCAGTATCACTCAGCAATGAAATCTATGTCATCAGGCCCGTAGCAGCATAATGAGTGGATTCAGGTATGATGATTCTAACTGAAATAAGTCACACAGGAAAAGAAACATCATAAGATATCACTAATACACGGAATGTAACCTTGGCTACACAGGAACTGAATTACAAAACAGAACAGGGTCTCAAATTTAGAAAACCAACTTATGCTTGCTTAAGGGGAAAGGTGAGTTGGGGTGCTGCATAAAACCAGAGATTGAAATGAGCACAGATAAAGTTCCTTAAGCCAGATATGGAATAGACAAGAGCTACTCCTTGCTCAACGAAATGGACTCAACACCCCATATTAAATGCCTAAGAGTGTACCTGACTAGGAAGTATCTTAAAACCTATGGATTGCTATGTCTCTGAAAGAGAATCAAGTGTGTGTACAGGGCCATAAACGCAGCAGTGATAGGATTGGAGAGGTTCGGTGAGCAAATGAAGACCCTTTGAAGTCATATTGCATGGTACCCATTCCATGGGTCTCAACTCTCCAGGTTGAAGGTATTCTTCCTTCAGCTAAAACATGCATGTGGAAGCCAGAGTATGATCAACCGTGTGATCGGGAGACGTGTTCCAATATGTGTCAGTTTTCGTCCCCTGGTACTCGGGTGCAACATTCCAGACGCTTTACTAACACTCTCCCGACTTGGAGAGTCAGTGCCTTTAACCTCCTGTTTGGCCCAGTTTGCAATTTCTGCGGAAGATGAACAGGAATAGGGAGAACCAATGACAGACTAGCTGGAGGTGTCTGGACGGGCAAATTTAACTCTCATTTCCCACCAGGAAGAGGAATTAACCAAAGGCTCAGCGTGCCGTGCCGGAACCAGATTAGGGCCTGAAGCCATCCTGCAGTGTTGCGGCCAGCTCACGAGAAAGCGAGTTGAAGAAAGGAGCTCAGGGGCACTGTAATTCACAAACCTGCAGAGTTATAAATGACAGCTATCGTCCAAAAATATACTGAAGTAAGGCTGCCAAGAGGACTTGAAAGCGGGGCAGAATTGCAGGAAACCGATTTCAGGAGGTAGACTGGAATTGCATTGAAAGCATAGGAAAAGAGGCAGAACGTCCACAATGATGCACTTGGCCAAAAAGGGCGTATGCGTTTTTTCCTGAATATATTCAGGAAAAAACGCATACGCCCTTTTTGGCCAACCAAGCAAGCTTGCAAAGGAAATCTGCACTACAATGAAGTCTCACTTCCCCCCGGTCAAAAGGGCCATCTGAAAAAAGTGTAAAATCCAGAAAGGCAGGACAGGCCATGGAGAACTGGGAGCCTTGTTATGCTGATGGGCGGGATGTAAATTGCCAACAGCCACTCGGGAGAAGTGTATGGTGTTTCCTGAAACATCTAAAAAACAAAGCAACAGAGCCTAGGGCACTTCCACTTATGATCCTATAGCTTAGGGAAATTAAAATCAAAAAGACACAGCCACCCCAAAGGTTGGGACGGCTCTGTTTACAAGAACGTGGTTTACGGTACAAGTTCAATATTGCAGAAAGTGAAAAATGGATAAAGAAGTTGTGGTACTTACGTACAATGCAGTATCACTCAGCAATGAAATCTATGTCATCAGGCCCGTAGCAGCATAATGAGTGGATTCAGGTATGATGATTCTAACTGAAATAAGTCACACAGGAAAAGAAACATCATAAGATATCACTAATACACGGAATGTAACCTTGGCTACACAGGAACTGAATTACAAAACAGAACAGGGTCTCAAATTTAGAAAACCAACTTATGCTTGCTTAAGGGGAAAGGTGAGTTGGGGTGCTGCATAAAACCAGAGATTGAAATGAGCACAGATAAAGTTCCTTAAGCCAAATATGGAATAGACAAGAGCTACTCATTGCTCAACGAAATGGATTCAACACCCCATATTAAACACCTAAGAATGTACCTGAGTAGGAAGTATCTTAAAACCTATGGATTGCTATGTCTCCGAAAGAGAATCAAGCATGTGTGCAGGGGCATAATTGCAGCAGTGATAGGATTGGAGAGGTTCCGTGAGCAAATGAAGACCCTTTGAAGTCATATTGCATGGTACCCATTCCACGGGTCTCAACTCTCCAGGTTTAAGGTATTCTTCCTTCAGCTAAAACATGCATGTGGAACCCAGAGTATGATCAACCGTGTGATCGGGAGACGTGTTCCAATATGTGTCAGTTTTGGTCCCCTGGTACTCGGGTGCAACATTCCAGACGCTTTACTAACACTCTCCCGACTTGGAGAGTCAGTGCCTTTAACCTCCTGTTTGGCCCAGTTTGCAATTTCTGCGGAAGATGAACAGGAATAGGGAGAACCAATGACAGACTAGCTGGAGGTGTCTGGACGGGCAAATTTAACTCTCATTTCCCACCAGGAAGAGGAATTAACCAAAGGCTCAGCGTGCCGTGCCGGAACCAGATTAGGGCCTGAAGCCATCCTGCGGTGTTGCGGCCAGCTCACGAGAAAGCGAGTTGAAGAAAGGAGCTCAGGGGCACTGTAATTCACAAACCTGCAGAGTTATAAATGACAGCTATCGTCCAAAAATATACTGAAGTAAGGCTGCCAAGAGGACTTGAAAGCGGGGCAGAATTGCAGGAAACCGATTTCAGGAGGTAGACTGGAATTGCATTTAAAGCATAGGAAAAGAGGCAGAACGTCCACAATGATGCACTTGGCCAAAAAGTGCGTATGCGTTTTTTCCTGAATATATTCAGGAAAAAACGCATACGCCCTTTTTGGCCAACCAAGCAAGCTTGCAAAGGAAATCTGCACTACAATGAAGTCTCACTTCCCCCCGGTCAAAAGGGCCATCTGAAAAAAGTGTAAAATCCAGAAAGGCAGGACAGGCCATGGAGAACTGGGAGCCTTGTTATGCTGATGGGCGGGATGTAAATTGCCAACAGCCACTCGGGAGAAGTGTATGGTGTTTCCTGAAACATCTAAAAAACAAAGCAACAGAGCCTAGGGCACTTCCACTTATGGTCCTATAGCTTAGGGAAATTAAAATCAAAAAGACACAGCCACCCCAAAGGTTGGGACGGCTCTGTTTACAAGAACCTGGTTTACGGTACAAGTTCAATATCGCAGAAAGTGAAAAATGGATAAAGAAGTTGTGGTACTTACGTACAATGCAGTATCACTCAGCAATGAAATCTATGTCATCAGGCCCGTAGCAGCACAATGAGTGGATTCAGGTATGATGATTCTAACTGAAATAAGTCACACAGAAAAAGAAACATCATAAGATATCACTAATACACGGAATGTAAACTTGGCTACACAGGAACTGAATTACAAAACAGAACAGGTTCTCAAATTTAGAAAACCAACTTATGCTTGCTTAAGGGGAAAGGTGAGTTGGGGTGCTGCATAAAACCAGAGATTGAAATGAGCACAGATAAAGTTCCTTAAGCCAAATATGGAATAGACAAGAGCTACTCCTTGCTCAACGAAATGGACTCAACACCCCATATTAAATGCCTAAGAGTGTACCTGACTAGGAAGTATCTTAAAACCTATGGATTGCTATGTCTCCGAAAAAGAATCAAGCGTGTGTACAGGGGCATAAACGCAGCAGTGATAGGATTGGAGAAGTTCGGTGAGCAAATGAAGACCCTTTGAAGTCATATTGCATGGTACCCATTCCACGGGTCTCAACTCTCCAGGTTGAAGGTATTCTTCCTTCAGCTAAAACATGCATGTGGAACCCAGAGTATGATCAACCGTGTGATCGGGAGACGTGTTCTAATATGTGTCAGTTTTCGTCCCCTGGTACTCGGGTGCAACATTCCAGACGCTTTACTAACACTCTCCCGACTTGGAGAGTCAGTGCCTTTAACCTCCTGTTTGGCCCAGTTTGCAATTTCTGCGGAAGATGAACAGGAATAGGGAGAACCAATGACAGACCAGCTGGAGGTGTCTGGACGGGCAAATTTAACTCTCATTTCCCACCAGGAAGAGGAATTAACCAAAGGCTCAGCGTGCCGTGCCGGAACCAGATTAGGGCCTGAAGCCATCCTGCGGTGTTGCGGCCAGCTCACAAGAAAGCGAGTTGAAGAAAGGAGCTCAGGGGCACTGTAATTCACAAACCTGCAGAGTTATAAATGACAGCTATCGTCCAAAAATATACTGAAGTAAGGCTGCCAAGAGGACTTGAAAGCGGGGCAGAATTGCAGGAAACCGATTTCAGGAGGTAGACTGGAATTGCATTGAAAGCATAGGAAAAGAGGCAGAACGTCCACAATGATGCACTTGGCCAAAAAGGGCGTATGCGTTTTTTCCTGAATATATTCAGGAAAAAACGCATACGCCCTTTTTGGCCAACCAAGCAAGCTTGCAAAGGAAATCTGCACTACAATGAAGTCTCACTTCCCCCCGGTCAAAAGGGCCATCTGAAAAAAGTGTAAAATCCAGAAAGGCAGGACAGGCCATGGAGAACTGGGAGCCTTGTTATGCTGATGGGCGGGATGTAAATTGGCAACAGCCACTCGGGAGAAGTGTATGGTGTTTCCTGAAACATCTAAAAAACTAAGCAACAGAGCCTAGGGCACTTCCACTTATGGTCCTATAGCTTAGGGAAATTAAAATAAAAAAGACACAGCCACCCCAAAGGTTGGGACGGCTCTGTTTACAAGAACCTGGTTTACGGTACAAGTTCAATATCGCAGAAAGTGAAAAATGGATAAAGAAGTTGTGGTACTTACGTACAATGCAGTATCACTCAGCAATGAAATCTATGTCATCAGGCCCGTAGCAGCATAATGAGTGGATTCAGGTATGATGATTCTAACTGAAATAAGTCACACAGAAAAAGAAACATCATAAGATATCACTAATACACGGAATGTAAACTTGGCTACACAGAAACTGAATTACAAAACAGAACAGGGTCTCAAATTTAGAAACCCAACTTATGCTTGCTTAAGGTGAAAGGTGAGTTGGGGTGCTGCATAAAACCAGAGATTGAAATGAGCACAGATAAAGTTCCTTAAGCCAAATATGGAATAGACAAGAGCTACTCCTTGCTCAACGAAATGGACTCAACACCCCATATTAAATGCCTAAGAGTGTACCTGACTAGGAAGTATCTTAAAACCTATGGATTGCTATGTCTCTGAAAGAGAATCAAGTGTGTGTACAGGGCCATAAACGCAGCAGTGATAGGATTGGAGAGGTTCGGTGAGCAAATGAAGACCCTTTGAAGTCATATTGCATGGTACCCATTCCATGGGTCTCAACTCTCCAGGTTGAAGGTATTCTTCCTTCAGCTAAAACATGCATGTGGAAGCCAGAGTATGATCAACCGTGTGATCGGGAGACGTGTTCCAATATGTGTCAGTTTTCGTCCCCTGGTACTCGGGTGCAACATTCCAGACGCTTTACTAACACTCTCCCGACTTGGAGAGTCAGTGCCTTTAACCTCCTGTTTGGCCCAGTTTGCAATTTCTGCGGAAGATGAACAGGAATAGGGAGAACCAATGACAGACTAGCTGGAGGTGTCTGGACGGGCAAATTTAACTCTCATTTCCCACCAGGAAGAGGAATTAACCAAAGGCTCAGCGTGCCGTGCCGGAACCAGATTAGGGCCTGAAGCCATCCTGCAGTGTTGCGGCCAGCTCACGAGAAAGCGAGTTGAAGAAAGGAGCTCAGGGGCACTGTAATTCACAAACCTGCAGAGTTATAAATGACAGCTATCGTCCAAAAATATACTGAAGTAAGGCTGCCAAGAGGACTTGAAAGCGGGGCAGAATTGCAGGAAACCGATTTCAGGAGGTAGACTGGAATTGCATTTAAAGCATAGGAAAAGAGGCAGAACGTCCACAATGATGCACTTGGCCAAAAAGGGCGTATGCGTTTTTTCCTGAATATATTCAGGAAAAAACGCATACGCACTTTTTGGCCAACCAAGCAAGCTTGCAAAGGAAATCTGCACTACAATGAAGTCTCACTTCCCCCCGGTCAAAAGGGCCATCTGAAAAAAGTGTAAAATCCAGAAAGGCAGGACAGGCCATGGAGAACTGGGAGCCTTGTTATGCTGATGGGCGGGATGTAAATTGCCAACAGCCACTCGGGAGAAGTGTATGGTGTTTCCTGAAACATCTAAAAAACAAAGCAACAGAGCCTAGGGCACTTCCACTTATGGTCCTATAGCTTAGGGAAATTAAAATCAAAAAGACACAGCCACCCCAAAGGTTGGGACGGCTCTGTTTACAAGAACGTGGTTTACGGTACAAGTTCAATATCGCAGAAAGTGAAAAATGGATAAAGAAGTTGTGGTACTTACGTACAATGCAGTATCACTCAGCAATGAAATCTATGTCATCAGGCCCGTAGCAGCATAATGAGTGGATTCAGGTATGATGATTCTAACTGAAATAAGTCACACAGGAAAAGAAACATCATAAGATATCACTAATACACGGAATGTAACCTTGGCTACACAGGAACTGAATTACAAAACAGAAGAGGGTCTCAAATTTAGAAAACCAACTTATGCTTGCTTAAGGGGAAAGGTGAGTTGGGGTGCTGCATAAAACCAGAGATTGAAATGAGCACAGATAAAGTTCCTTAAGCCAAATATGGAATAGACAAGAGCTACTCCTTGCTCAACGAAATGGACTCAACACCCCATATTAAATGCCTAAGAGTGTACCTGACTAGGAAGTATCTTAAAACCTATGGATTGCTATGTCTCTGAAAGAGAATCAAGTGTGTGTACAGGGCCATAAACGCAGCAGTGATAGGATTGGAGAGGTTCGGTGAGCAAATGAAGACCCTTTGAAGTCATATTGCATGGTACCCATTCCATGGGTCTCAACTCTCCAGGTTGAAGGTATTCTTCCTTCAGCTAAAACATGCATGTGGAAGCCAGAGTATGATCAACCGTGTGATCGGGAGACGTGTTCCAATATGTGTCAGTTTTCGTCCCCTGGTACTCGGGTGCAACATTCCAGACGCTTTACTAACACTCTCCCGACTTGGAGAGTCAGTGCCTTTAACCTCCTGTTTGGCCCAGTTTGCAATTTCTGCGGAAGATGAACAGGAATAGGGAGAACCAATGACAGACTAGCTGGAGGTGTCTGGACGGGCAAATTTAACTCTCATTTCCCACCAGGAAGAGGAATTAACCAAAGGCTCAGCGTGCCGTGCCGGAACCAGATTAGGGCCTGAAGCCATCCTGCAGTGTTGCGGCCAGCTCACGAGAAAGCGAGTTGAAGAAAGGAGCTCAGGGGCACTGTAATTCACAAACCTGCAGAGTTATAAATGACAGCTATCGTCCAAAAATATACTGAAGTAAGGCTGCCAAGAGGACTTGAAAGCGGGGCAGAATTGCAGGAAACCGATTTCAGGAGGTAGACTGGAATTGCATTTAAAGCATAGGAAAAGAGGCAGAACGTCCACAATGATGCACTTGGCCAAAAAGGGCGTATGCGTTTTTTCCTGAATATATTCAGGAAAAAACGCATACGCCCTTTTTGGCCAACCAAGCAAGCTTGCAAAGGAAATCTGCACTACAATGAAGTCTCACTTCCCCCCGGTCAAAAGGGCCATCTGAAAAAAGTGTAAAATCCAGAAAGGCAGGACAGGCCATGGAGAACTGGGAGCCTTGTTATGCTGATGGGCGGGATGTAAATTGGCAACAGCCACTCGGGAGAAGTGTATGGTGTTTCCTGAAACATCTAAAAAACAAAGCAACAGAGCCTAGGGCACTTCCACTTATGGTCCTATAGCTTAGGGAAATTAAAATCAAAAAGACACAGCCACCCCAAAGGTTGGGACGGCTCTGTTTACAAGAACGTGGTTTACGGTACAAGTTCAATATCGCAGAAAGTGAAAAATGGATAAAGAAGTTGTGGTACTTACGTACAATGCAGTATCACTCAGCAATGAAATCTATGTCATCAGGCCCGTAGCAGCATAATGAGTGGATTCAGGTATGATGATTCTAACTGAAATAAGTCACACAGGAAAAGAAACATCATAAGATATCACTAATACACGGAATGTAACCTTGGCTACACAGGAACTGAATTACAAAACAGAACAGGGTCTCAAATTTAGAAAACCAACTTATGCTTGCTTAAGGGGAAAGGTGAGTTGGGGTGCTGCATAAAACCAGAGATTGAAATGAGCACAGATAAAGTTCCTTAAGCCAAATATGGAATAGACAAGAGCTACTCCTTGCTCAACGAAATGGACTCAACACCCCATATTAAATGCCTAAGAGTGTACCTGACTAGGAAGTATCTTAAAACCTATGGATTGCTATGTCTCCGAAAAAGAATCAAGCGTGTGTACAGGGGCATAAACGCAGCAGTGATAGGATTGGAGAAGTTCGGTGAGCAAATGAAGACCCTTTGAAGTCATATTGCATGGTACCCATTCCACGGGTCTCAACTCTCCAGGTTGAAGGTATTCTTCCTTCAGCTAAAACATGCATGTGGAACCCAGAGTATGATCAACCGTGTGATCGGGAGACGTGTTCTAATATGTGTCAGTTTTCGTCCCCTGGTACTCGGGTGCAACATTCCAGACGCTTTACTAACACTCTCCCGACTTGGAGAGTCAGTGCCTTTAACCTCCTGTTTGGCCCAGTTTGCAATTTCTGCGGAAGATGAACAGGAATAGGGAGAACCAATGACAGACCAGCTGGAGGTGTCTGGACGGGCAAATTTAACTCTCATTTCCCACCAGGAAGAGGAATTAACCAAAGGCTCAGCGTGCCGTGCCGGAACCAGATTAGGGCCTGAAGCCATCCTGCGGTGTTGCGGCCAGCTCACAAGAAAGCGAGTTGAAGAAAGGAGCTCAGGGGCACTGTAATTCACAAACCTGCAGAGTTATAAATGACAGCTATCGTCCAAAAATATACTGAAGTAAGGCTGCGAAGAGGACTTGAAAGCGGGGCAGAATTGCAGGAAACCGATTTCAGGAGGTAGACTGGAATTGCATTGAAAGCATAGGAAAAGAGGCAGAACGTCCACAATGATGCACTTGGCCAAAAAGGGCGTATGCGTTTTTTCCTGAATATATTCAGGAAAAAACGCATACGCCCTTTTTGGCCAACCAAGCAAGCTTGCAAAGGAAATCTGCACTACAATGAAGTCTCACTTCCCCCCGGTCAAAAGGGCCATCTGAAAAAAGTGTAAAATCCAGAAAGGCAGGACAGGCCATGGAGAACTGGGAGCCTTGTTATGCTGATGGGCGGGATGTAAATTGCCAACAGCCACTCGGGAGAAGTGTATGGTGTTTCCTGAAACATCTAAAAAACAAAGCAACAGAGCCTAGGGCACTTCCACTTATGGTCCTATAGCTTAGGGAAATTAAAATCAAAAAGACACAGCCACCCCAAAGGTTGGGACGGCTCTGTTTACAAGAACCTGGTTTACGGTACAAGTTCAATATCGCAGAAAGTGAAAAATGGATAAAGAAGTTGTGGTACTTACGTACAATGCAGTATCACTCAGCAATGAAATCTATGTCATCAGGCCCGTAGCAGCACAATGAGTGGATTCAGGTATGATGATTCTAACTGAAATAAGTCACACAGAAAAAGAAACATCATAAGATATCACTAATACACGGAATGTAAACTTGGCTACACAGGAACTGAATTACAAAACAGAACAGGTTCTCAAATTTAGAAAACCAACTTATGCTTGCTTAAGGGGAAAGGTGAGTTGGGGTGCTGCATAAAACCAGAGATTGAAATGAGCACAGATAAAGTTCCTTAAGCCAAATATGGAATAGACAAGAGCTACTCCTTGCTCAACGAAATGGACTCAACACCCCATATTAAATGCCTAAGAGTGTACCTGACTAGGAAGTATCTTAAAACCTATGGATTGCTATGTCTCCGAAAAAGAATCAAGCGTGTGTACAGGGGCATAAACGCAGCAGTGATAGGATTGGAGAAGTTCGGTGAGCAAATGAAGACCCTTTGAAGTCATATTGCATGGTACCCATTCCACGGGTCTCAACTCTCCAGGTTGAAGGTATTCTTCCTTCAGCTAAAACATGCATGTGGAACCCAGAGTATGATCAACCGTGTGATCGGGAGACGTGTTCTAATATGTGTCAGTTTTCGTCCCCTGGTACTCGGGTGCAACATTCCAGACGCTTTACTAACACTCTCCCGACTTGGAGAGTCAGTGCCTTTAACCTCCTGTTTGGCCCAGTTTGCAATTTCTGCGGAAGATGAACAGGAATAGGGAGAACCAATGACAGACCAGCTGGAGGTGTCTGGACGGGCAAATTTAACTCTCATTTCCCACCAGGAAGAGGAATTAACCAAAGGCTCAGCGTGCCGTGCCGGAACCAGATTAGGGCCTGAAGCCATCCTGCGGTGTTGCGGCCAGCTCACAAGAAAGCGAGTTGAAGAAAGGAGCTCAGGGGCACTGTAATTCACAAACCTGCAGAGTTATAAATGACAGCTATCGTCCAAAAATATACTGAAGTAAGGCTGCCAAGAGGACTTGAAAGCGGGGCAGAATTGCAGGAAACCGATTTCAGGAGGTAGACTGGAATTGCATTTAAAGCATAGGAAAAGAGGCAGAACGTCCACAATGATGCACTTGGCCAAAAAGGGCGTATGCGTTTTTTCCTGAATATATTCAGGAAAAAACGCATACGCCCTTTTTGGCCAACCAAGCAAGCTTGCAAAGGAAATCTGCACTACAATGAAGTCTCACTTCCCCCCGGTCAAAAGGGCCATCTGAAAAAAGTGTAAAATCCAGAAAGGCAGGACAGGCCATGGAGAACTGGGAGCCTTGTTATGCTGATGGGCGGGATGTCAATTGCCAACAGCCACTCGGGAGAAGTGTATGGTGTTTCCTGAAACATCTAAAAAACAAAGCAACAGAGCCTAGGGCACTTCCACTTATGGTCCTATAGCTTAGGGAAATTAAAATAAAAAAGACACAGCCACCCCAAAGGTTGGGACGGCTCTGTTTACAAGAACCTGGTTTACGGTACAAGTTCAATATCGCAGAAAGTGAAAAATGGATAAAGAAGTTGTGGTACTTACGTACAATGCAGTATCACTCAGCAATGAAATCTATGTCATCAGGCCCGTAGCAGCATAATGAGTGGATTCAGGTATGATGATTCTAACTGAAATAAGTCACACAGAAAAAGAAACATCATAAGATATCACTAATACACGGAATATAAACTTGGCTACACAGGAACTGAATTACAAAACAGAACAGGGTCTCAAATTTAGAAACCCAACTTATGCTTGCTTAAGGTGAAAGGTGAGTTGGGGTGCTGCATAAAACCAGAGATTGAAATGAGCACAGATAAAGTTCCTTAAGCCAAATATGGAATAGACAAGAGCTACTCCTTGCTCAACGAAATGGACTCAACACCCCATATTAAATGCCTAAGAGTGTACCTGACTAGGAAGTATCTTAAAACCTATGGATTGCTATGTCTCTGAAAGAGAATCAAGCGTGTGTACAGGGGCATAAACGCAGCAGTGATAGGATTGGAGAGGTTCGGTGAGCAAATGAAGACCCTTTGAAGTCATATTGCATGGTACCCATTCCACGGGTCTCAACTCTCCAGGTTGAAGGTATTCTTCCTTCAGCTAAAACATGCATGTGGAACCCAGAGTATGATCAACCGTGTGATCGGGAGACGTGTTCCAATATGTGTCAGTTTTGGTCCCCTGGTACTCGGGTGCAACATTCCAGACGCTTTACTAACACTCTCCCGACTTGGAGAGTCAGTGCCTTTAACCTCCTGTTTGGCCCAGTTTGCAATTTCTGCGGAAGATGAACAGGAATAGGGAGAACCAATGACAGACTAGCTGGAGGTGTCTGGACGGGCAAATTTAACTCTCATTTCCCACCAGGAAGAGGAATTAACCAAAGGCTCAGCGTGCCGTGCCGGAACCAGATTAGGGCCTGAAGCCATCCTGCAGTGTTGCGGCCAGCTCACGAGAAAGCGAGTTGAAGAAAGGAGCTCAGGGGCACTGTAATTCACAAACCTGCAGAGTTATAAATGACAGCTATCGTCCAAAAATATACTGAAGTAAGGCTGCCAAGAGGACTTGAAAGCGGGGCAGAATTGCAGGAAACTGATTTCAGGAGGTAGACTGGAATTGCATTGAAAGCATAGGAAAAGAGGCAGAACGTCCACAATGATGCACTTGGCCAAAAAGTGCGTATGCGTTTTTTCCTGAATATATTCAGGAAAAAACGCATACGCCCTTTTTGGCCAACCAAGCAAGCTTGCAAAGGAAATCTGCACTACAATGAAGTCTCACTTCCCCCCGGTCAAAAGGGCCATCTGAAAAAAGTGTAAAATCCAGAAAGGCAGGACAGGCCATGGAGAACTGGGAGCCTTGTTATGCTGATGGGCGGGATGTAAATTGCCAACAGCCACTCGGGAGAAGTGTATGGTGTTTCCTGAAACATCTAAAAAACAAAGCAACAGAGCCTAGGGCACTTCCACTTATGGTCCTATAGCTTAGGGAAATTAAAATCAAAAGACACAGCCACCCCAAATGTTGGGACGGCTCTGTTTACAAGAACCTGGTTTACGGTACAAGTTCAATATCGCAGAAAGTGAAAAATGGATAAAGAAGTTGTGGTACTTACGTACAATGCAGTATCACTCAGCAATGAAATCTATGTCATCAGGCCCGTAGCAGCATAATGAGTGGATTCAGGTACGATGATTCTAACTGAAATAAGTCACACAGGAAAAGAAACATCATAAGATATCACTAATACACGGAATGTAACCTTGGCTACACAGGAACTGAATTACAAAACAGAACAGGGTCTCAAATTTAGAAAACCAACTTATGCTTGCTTAAGGGGAAAGGTGAGTTGGGGTGCTGCATAAAACCAGAGATTGAAATGAGCACAGATAAAGTTCCTTAAGCCAAATATGGAATAGACAAGAGCTACTCATTGCTCAACGAAATGGATTCAAAACCCCATATTAAACACCTAAGAATGTACCTGACTAGGAAGTATCTTAAAACCTATGGATTGCTATGTCTCCGAAAGAGAATCAAGCATGTGTGCAGGGGCATAATTGCAGCAGTGATAGGATTGGAGAGGTTCCGTGAGCAAATGAAGACCCTTTGAAGTCATATTGCATGGTACCCATTCCACGGGTCTCAACTCTCCAGGTTTAAGGTATTCTTCCTTCAGCTAAAACATGCATGTGGAACCCAGAGTATGATCAACCGTGTGATCGGGAGACGTGTTCTAATATGTGTCAGTTTTCGTCCCCTGGTACTCGGGTGCAACATTCCAGACGCTTTACTAACACTCTCCCGACTTGGAGAGTCAGTGCCTTTAACCTCCTGTTTGGCCCAGTTTGCAATTTCTGCGGAAGATGAACAGGAATAGGGAGAACCAATGACAGACCAGCTGGAGGTGTCTGGACGGGCAAATTTAACTCTCATTTCCCACCAGGAAGAGGAATTAACCAAAGGCTCAGCGTGCCGTGCCGGAACCAGATTAGGGCCTGAAGCCATCCTGCGGTGTTGCGGCCAGCTCACAAGAAAGCGAGTTGAAGAAAGGAGCTCAGGGGCACTGTAATTCACAAACCTGCAGAGTTATAAATGACAGCTATCGTCCAAAAATATACTGAAGTAAGGCTGCCAAGAGGACTTGAAAGCGGGGCAGAATTGCAGGAAACCGATTTCAGGAGGTAGACTGGAATTGCATTGAAAGCATAGGAAAAGAGGCAGAACGTCCACAATGATGCACTTGGCCAAAAAGGGCGTATGCGTTTTTTCCTGAATATATTCAGGAAAAAACGCATACGCCCTTTTTGGCCAACCAAGCAAGCTTGCAAAGGAAATCTGCACTACAATGAAGTCTCACTTCCCCCCGGTCAAAAGGGCCATCTGAAAAAAGTGTAAAATCCAGAAAGGCAGGACAGGCCATGGAGAACTGGGAGCCTTGTTATGCTGATGGGCGGGATGTAAATTGCCAACAGCCACTCGGGAGAAGTGTATGGTGTTTCCTGAAACATCTAAAAAACAAAGCAACAGAGCCTAGGGCACTTCCACTTATGGTCCTATAGCTTAGGGAAATTAAAATAAAAAAGACACAGCCACCCCAAAGGTTGGGACGGCTCTGTTTACAAGAACCTGGTTTACGGTACAAGTTCAATATCGCAGAAAGTGAAAAATGGATAAAGAAGTTGTGGTACTTACGTACAATGCAGTATCACTCAGCAATGAAATCTATGTCATCAGGCCCGTAGCAGCACAATGAGTGGATTCAGGTATGATGATTCTAACTGAAATAAGTCACACAGAAAAAGAAACATCATAAGATATCACTAATACACGGAATGTAAACTTGGCTACACAGGAACTGAATTACAAAACAGAACAGGTTCTCAAATTTAGAAAACCAACTTATGCTTGCTTAAGGGGAAAGGTGAGTTGGGGTGCTGCATAAAACCAGAGATTGAAATGAGCACAGATAAAGTTCCTTAAGCCAAATATGGAATAGACAAGAGCTACTCCTTGCTCAACGAAATGGACTCAACACCCCATATTAAATGCCTAAGAGTGTACCTGACTAGGAAGTATCTTAAAACCTATGGATTGCTATGTCTCTGAAAGAGAATCAAGCGTGTGTACAGGGGCATAAACGCAGCAGTGATAGGATTGGAGAAGTTCGGTGAGCAAATGAAGACCCTTTGAAGTCATATTGCATGGTACCCATTCCACGGGTCTCAACTCTCCAGGTTGAAGGTATTCTTCCTTCAGCTAAAACATGCATGTGGAACCCAGAGTATGATCAACCGTGTGATCGGGAGACGTGTTCTAATATGTGTCAGTTTTCGTCCCCTGGTACTCGGGTGCAACATTCCAGACGCTTTACTAACACTCTCCCGACTTGGAGAGTCAGTGCCTTTAACCTCCTGTTTGGCCCAGTTTGCAATTTCTGCGGAAGATGAACAGGAATAGGGAGAACCAATGACAGACCAGCTGGAGGTGTCTGGACGGGCAAATTTAACTCTCATTTCCCACCAGGAAGAGGAATTAACCAAAGGCTCAGCGTGCCGTGCCGGAACCAGATTAGGGCCTGAAGCCATCCTGCGGTGTTGCGGCCAGCTCACAAGAAAGCGAGTTGAAGAAAGGAGCTCAGGGGCACTGTAATTCACAAACCTGCAGAGTTATAAATGACAGCTATCGTCCAAAAATATACTGAAGTAAGGCTGCCAAGAGGACTTGAAAGCGGGGCAGAATTGCAGGAAACCGATTTCAGGAGGTAGACTGGAATTGCATTGAAAGCATAGGAAAAGAGGCAGAACGTCCACAATGATGCACTTGGCCAAAAAGGGCGTATGCGTTTTTTCCTGAATATATTCAGGAAAAAACGCATACGCCCTTTTTGGCCAACCAAGCAAGCTTGCAAAGGAAATCTGCACTACAATGAAGTCTCACTTCCCCCCGGTCAAAAGGGCCATCTGAAAAAAGTGTAAAATCCAGAAAGGCAGGACAGGCCATGGAGAACTGGGAGCCTTGTTATGCTGATGGGCGGGATGTAAATTGCCAACAGCCACTCGGGAGAAGTGTATGGTGTTTCCTGAAACATCTAAAAAACAAAGCAACAGAGCCTAGGGCACTTCCACTTATGGTCCTATAGCTTAGGGAAATTAAAATCAAAAAGACACAGCCACCCCAAAAGTTGGGACGGCTCTGTTTACAAGAACCTGGTTTACGGTACAAGTTCAATATCGCAGAAAGTGAAAAATGGATAAAGAAGTTGTGGTACTTACGTACAATGCAGTATCACTCAGCAATGAAATCTATGTCATTAGGCCCTTAGCAGCATAATGAGTGGATTCAGGTATGATGATTCTAACTGAAATAAGTCACACAGGAAAAGAAACATCATAAGATATCACTAATACACGGAATGTAAACTTGGCTACATAGGAACTGAATTACAAAACAGAATAGGGTCTCAAATTTAGAAACCCAACTTATGCTTGCTTAAGGGGAAAGGTGAGTTGGGGTGCTGCATAAAACCAGAGATTGAAATGAGCACAGATAAAGTTCCTTAAGCCAAATATGGAATAGACAAGAGCTACTCCTTGCTCAACGAAAAGGATTCAGCACCCCATATTAAACACCTAAGAATGTACCTGACTAGGAAGTATCTTAAAACCTATGGATTGCTATGTCTCCGAAAGAGAATCAAGCGTGTGTGCAGGGGCATAATCGCAGCAGTGATAGGATTGGAGAGGTTCAGTGAGCAAATGAAGACCCTTTGAAGTCATATTGCATGGTTCCCATTCCACGGGTCTCAACTCTCCAGGTTTAAGGTATTCTTCCTTCAGCTAAAACATGCATTTGGAAGCCAGAGTATAATCAACCGTGTGATCGGGAGACGTGTTCCAATATGTGTCAGTTTTCGTCCCCTGGTACTCGGGTGCAACATTCCAGACGCTTTACTAACACTCTCCCGACTTGGAGAGTCAGTGCCTTTAACCTCCTGTTTGGCCCAGTTTGCAATTTCTGTGGAAGATGAACAGGAATAGGGAGAACCAATGACAGACTAGCTGGAGGTGTCTGGACGGGCAAATTTAACTCTCATTTCCCACCAGGAAGAGGAATTAACCAAAGGCTCAGCGTGCCGTGCCGGAACCAGATTAGGGCCTGAAGCCATCCTGCGGTGTTGCGGCCAGCTCACGAGAAAGCGAGTTGAAGAAAGGAGCTCAGGGGCACTGTAATTCACAAACCTGCAGAGTTATAAATGACAGCTATCGTCCAAAAATATACTGAAGTAAGGCTGCCAAGAGGACTTGAAAGCGGGGCAGAATTGCAGGAAACCGATTTCAGGAGGTAGACTGGAATTGCATTTAAAGCATAGGAAAAGAGGCAGAACGTCCACAATGATGCACTTGGCCAAAAACGGCATATGCGTTTTTTCCTGAATATATTCAGGAAAAAACACATACGCACTTTTTGGCCAACCAAGCAAGCTTTCAAAGGAAATCTGCACTACAATGAAGTCTCACTTCCCCCCGGTCAAAAGGGCCATCTGAAAAAAGTGTAAAATCCAGAAAGGCAGGACAGGCCATGGAGAACTGGGAGCCTTGTTATGCTGATGGGCGGGATGTCAATTGCCAACAGCCACTCGGGAGAAGTGTATGGTGTTTCCTGAAACATCTAAAAAACAAAGCAACAGAGCCTAGGGCACTTCCACTTATGGTCCTATAGCTTAGGGAAATTAAAATCAAAAAGACACAGCCACCCCAAAGGTTGGGACGGCTCTGTTTACAAGAACCTGGTTTACGGTACAAGTTCAATATCGCAGAAAGTGAAAAATGGATAAAGAAGTTGTGGTACTTACGTACAATGCAGTATCACTCAGCAATGAAATCTATGTCATCAGGCCCGTAGCAGCACAATGAGTGGATTCAGGTATGATGATTCTAACTGAAATAAGTCACACAGAAAAAGAAACATCATAAGATATCACTAATACACGGAATGTAAACTTGGCTACACAGGAACTGAATTACAAAACAGAACAGGTTCTCAAATTTAGAAACCCAACTTATGCTTGCTTAAGGGGAAAGGTGAGTTGGGGTGCTGCATAAAACCAGAGATTGAAATGAGCACAGATAAAGTTCCTTAAGCCAAATATGGAATAGACAAGAGCTACTCCTTGCTCAACGAAATGGACTCAACACCCCATATTAAATGCCTAAGAGTGTACCTGACTAGGAAGTATCTTAAAACCTATGGATTGCTATGTCTCCGAAAAAGAATCAAGCGTGTGTACAGGGGCATAAACGCAGCAGTGATAGGATTGGAGAAGTTCGGTGAGCAAATGAAGACCCTTTGAAGTCATATTGCATGGTACCCATTCCACGGGTCTCAACTCTCCAGGTTGAAGGTATTCTTCCTTCAGCTAAAACATGCATGTGGAACCCAGAGTATGATCAACCGTGTGATCGGGAGACGTGTTCTAATATGTGTCAGTTTTCGTCCCCTGGTACTCGGGTGCAACATTCCAGACGCTTTACTAACACTCTCCCGACTTGGAGAGTCAGTGCCTTTAACCTCCTGTTTGGCCCAGTTTGCAATTTCTGCGGAAGATGAACAGGAATAGGGAGAACCAATGACAGACCAGCTGGAGGTGTCTGGACGGGCAAATTTAACTCTCATTTCCCACCAGGAAGAGGAATTAACCAAAGGCTCAGCGTGCCGTGCCGGAACCAGATTAGGGCCTGAAGCCATCCTGCGGTGTTGCGGCCAGCTCACAAGAAAGCGAGTTGAAGAAAGGAGCTCAGGGGCACTGTAATTCACAAACCTGCAGAGTTATAAATGACAGCTATCGTCCAAAAATATACT
The DNA here is from genome assembly GCF_949774975.1 of Lagenorhynchus albirostris. Classification (NCBI taxonomy): domain Eukaryota; kingdom Metazoa; phylum Chordata; class Mammalia; order Artiodactyla; family Delphinidae; genus Lagenorhynchus; species Lagenorhynchus albirostris. The sequence goes on along the minus strand of NC_083098.1, from coordinate 57,381,507 downwards.
GAAGTAAGGCTGCCAAGAGGACTTGAAAGCGGGGCAGAATTGCAGGAAACCGATTTCAGGAGGTAGACTGGAATTGCATTTAAAGCATAGGAAAAGAGGCAGAACGTCCACAATGATGCACTTGGCCAAAAAGGGCGTATGCGTTTTTTCCTGAATATATTCAGGAAAAAACGCATACGCCCTTTTTGGCCAACCAAGCAAGCTTGCAAAGGAAATCTGCACTACAATGAAGTCTCACTTCCCCCCGGTCAAAAGGGCCATCTGAAAAAAGTGTAAAATCCAGAAAGGCAGGACAGGCCATGGAGAACTGGGAGCCTTGTTATGCTGATGGGCGGGATGTCAATTGCCAACAGCCACTCGGGAGAAGTGTATGGTGTTTCCTGAAACATCTAAAAAACAAAGCAACAGAGCCTAGGGCACTTCCACTTATGGTCCTATAGCTTAGGGAAATTAAAATCAAAAAGACACAGCCACCCCAAAAGTTGGGACGGCTCTGTTTACAAGAACCTGGTTTACGGTACAAGTTCAATATCGCAGAAAGTGAAAAATGGATAAAGAAGTTGTGGTACTTACGTACAATGCAGTATCACTCAGCAATGAAATCTATGTCATTAGGCCCTTAGCAGCATAATGAGTGGATTCAGGTATGATGATTCTAACTGAAATAAGTCACACAGGAAAAGAAACATCATAAGATATCACTAATACACGGAATGTAAACTTGGCTACATAGGAACTGAATTACAAAACAGAATAGGGTCTCAAATTTAGAAACCCAACTTATGCTTGCTTAAGGGGAAAGGTGAGTTGGGGTGCTGCATAAAACCAGAGATTGAAATGAGCACAGATAAAGTTCCTTAAGCCAAATATGGAATAGACAAGAGCTACTCCTTGCTCAACGAAAAGGATTCAGCACCCCATATTAAACACCTAAGAATGTACCTGACTAGGAAGTATCTTAAAACCTATGGATTGCTATGTCTCCGAAAGAGAATCAAGCGTGTGTGCAGGGGCATAATCGCAGCAGTGATAGGATTGGAGAGGTTCAGTGAGCAAATGAAGACCCTTTGAAGTCATATTGCATGGTTCCCATTCCACGGGTCTCAACTCTCCAGGTTTAAGGTATTCTTCCTTCAGCTAAAACATGCATTTGGAAGCCAGAGTATAATCAACCGTGTGATCGGGAGACGTGTTCCAATATGTGTCAGTTTTCGTCCCCTGGTACTCGGGTGCAACATTCCAGACGCTTTACTAACACTCTCCCGACTTGGAGAGTCAGTGCCTTTAACCTCCTGTTTGGCCCAGTTTGCAATTTCTGTGGAAGATGAACAGGAATAGGGAGAACCAATGACAGACTAGCTGGAGGTGTCTGGACGGGCAAATTTAACTCTCATTTCCCACCAGGAAGAGGAATTAACCAAAGGCTCAGCGTGCCGTGCCGGAACCAGATTAGGGCCTGAAGCCATCCTGCGGTGTTGCGGCCAGCTCACGAGAAAGCGAGTTGAAGAAAGGAGCTCAGGGGCACTGTAATTCACAAACCTGCAGAGTTATAAATGACAGCTATCGTCCAAAAATATACTGAAGTAAGGCTGTCAAGAGGACTTGAAAGCGGGGCAGAATTGCAGGAAACCGATTTCAGGAGGTAGACTGGAATTGCATTTAAAGCATAGGAAAAGAGGCAGAACGTCCACAATGATGCACTTGGCCAAAAAGGGCGTATGCGTTTTTTCCTGAATATATTCAGGAAAAAACACATACGCACTTTTTGGCCAACCAAGCAAGCTTTCAAAGGAAATCTGCACTACAATGAAGTCTCACTTCCCCCCGGTCAAAAGGGCCATCTGAAAAAAGTGTAAAATCCAGAAAGGCAGGACAGGCCATGGAGAACTGGGAGCCTTGTTATGCTGATGGGCGGGATGTCAATTGCCAACAGCCACTCGGGAGAATTGTATGGTGTTTCCTGAAACATCTAAAAAACAAAGCAACAGAGCCTAGGGCACTTCCACTTATGGTCTTATAGCTTAGGGAAATTAAAATCAAAAAGACACAGCCACCCCAAAAGTTAGGACAGCTCTGTTTACAAGAACCTGGTTTACGGTACAAGTTCAATATCGCAGAAAGTGAAAAATGGATAAAGAAGTTGTGGTACTTACGTACAATGCAATATCACTCAGCAAGGAAATCTATGTCATCAGGCCCGCAGCAGCATAATGAGTGGATTCAGGTATGATGATTCTAACTGAAATAAGTCACACAGGAAAAGAAACATCATAAGATATCACTAATACACGGAATGTAAACTTGGCTACATAGGAACTGAATTACAAAACAGAACAGGGTCTCAAATTTAGAAAACCAACTTATGCTTGCTTAAGGGGAAAGGTGAGTTGGGGTGCTGCATAAAACCAGAGATTGAAATGAGCACAGATAAAGTTCCTTAAGCCAAATATGGAATAGACAAGAGCTACTCCTTGCTCAACGAAATGGATTCAACACCCCATATTAAACACCTAAGAATGTACCTGACTAGGAAGTATCTTAAAACCTATGGATTGCTATGTCTCCGAAAGAGAATCAAGCGTGTGTGCAGGGGCATAATTGCAGCAGTGATAGGATTGGGGAGGTTCAGTGAGCAAATGAAGACCCTTTGAAGTCATATTGCATGGTACCCATTCCACGGGTCTCAACTCTCCAGGTTGAAGGTATTCTTCCTTCAGCTAAAACATGCATGTGGAACCCAGAGTATGATCAACCGTGTGATCGGGAGACGTGTTCCAATATGTGTCAGTTTTCGTCCCCTGGTACTCGGGTGCAACATTCCAGACGCTTTACTAACACTCTCCCGACTTGGAGAGTCAGTGCCTTTAACCTCCTGTTTGGCCCAGTTTGCAATTTCTGCGGAAGATGAACAGGAATAGGGAGAACCAATGACAGACTAGCTGGAGGTGTCTGGACGGGCAAATTTAACTCTCATTTCCCACCAGGAAGAGGAATTAACCAAAGGCTCAGCGTGCCGTGCCGGAACCAGATTAGGGCCTGAAGCCATCCTGCGGTGTTGTGGCCAGCTCACAAGAAAGCGACTTGAAGAAAGGAGCTCAGGGGCACTGTAATTCACAAACCTGCAGAGTTATAAATGACAGCTATCGTCCAAAAATATACTGAAGTAAGGCTGCCAAGAGGACTTGAAAGCGGGGCAGAATTGCAGGAAACCAATTTCAGGAGGTAGACTGGAATTGCACTGAAAGCATAGGAAAAGAGGCAGAATGTCCACAATGATGCACTTGGCCAAAAAGGGCGTATGCGTTTTTTCCTGAATATATTCAGGAAAAAACGCATACGCCCTTTTTGGCCAACCAAGCAAGCTTGCAAAGGAAATCTGCACTACAATGAAGTCTCGCTTCCCCCCGGTCAAAAGGGCCATCTGAAAAAAGTGTAAAATCCAGAAAGGCAGGACAGGCCATGGAGAACTGGGAGCCTTGTTATGCTGATGGGCGGGATGTAAATTGCCAACAGCCACTCGGGAGAAGTGTATGGTGTTTCCTGAAACATCTAAAAAACAAAGCAACAGAGCCTAGGGCACTTCCACTTATGGTCCTATAGCTTAGGGAAATTAAAATCAAAAAGACACAGCCACCCCAAAGGTTGGGACGGCTCTGTTTACAAGAACCTGGTTTACGGTACAAGTTCAATATCGCAGAAAGTGAAAAATGGATCAAGAAGTTGTGGTACTTACGTACAATGCAATATCACTCAGCAATGAAATCTATGTCATCAGGCCCGCAGCAGCATAATGAGTGGATTCAGGTATGATGATTCTAACTGAAATAAGTCACACAGGAAAAGAAACTTCATAAGATATCACTAATACACGGATTGTAAACTTGGCTACATAGGAACTGAATTACAAAACAGAACAGGGTCTCAAATTTAGAAAACCAACTTATGCTTGCTTAAGGGGAAAGGTGAGTTGGGGTGCTGCATAAAACCAGAGATTGAAATGAGCACAGATAAAGTTCCTTAAGCCAAATATGGAATAGACAAGAGCTACTCCTTGCTCAACGAAATGGATTCAACACCCCATATTAAACACCTAAGAATGTACCTGACTAGGAAGTATCTTAAAACCTATGGATTGCTATGTCTCCGAAAGAGAATCAAGCGTGTGTGCAGGGGCATAATCGCAGCAGTGATAGGATTGGAGAGGTTCAGTGAGCAAATGAAGACCCTTTGAAGTCATATTGCATGGTACCCATTCCACGGGTCTCAACTCTCCAGGTTTAAGGTATTCTTCCTTCAGCTAAAACATGCATTTGGAAGCCAGAGTATGATCAACCGTGTGATCGGGAGACGTGTTCCAATATGTGTCAGTTTTCGTCCCCTGGTACTCGGGTGCAACATTCCAGACGCTTTACTAACACTCTCCCGACTTGGAGAGTCAGTGCCTTTAACCTCCTGTTTGGCCCAGTTTGCAATTTCTGCGGAAGATGAACAGGAATAGGGAGAACCAATGACAGACTAGATGGAGGTGTCTGGATGGGCAAATTTAACTCTCATTTCCCACCAGGAAGAGGAATTAACCAAAGGCTCAGCGTGCCATGCCGGAACCAGATTAGGGCCTGAAGCAATCCTGCGGTGTTGCGGCCAGCTCACGAGAAAGCGAGTTGAAGAAAGGAGCTCAGGTGCACTGTAATTCACAAACCTGCAGAGTTATAAATGACAGCTATCGTCCAAAAATATACTGAAGTAAGGCTGCCAAGAGGACTTGAAAGCGGGGCAGAATTGCAGGAAACCGATTTCAGGAGGTAGACTGGAATTGCATTGAAAGCATAGGAAAAGAGGCAGAATGTCCACAATGATGCACTTGGCCAAAAAGGGTGTATGCGTTTTTTCCTGAATATATTCAGGAAAAAACGCATACGCCCTTTTAGGCCAACCAAGCAAGCTTGCAAAGGAAATCTGCACTACAATGAAGTCTCACTTCCCCCCGGTCAAAAGGGCCATCTGAAAAAAGTGTAAAATCCAGAAAGGCAGGACAGGCCATGGAGAACTGGGAGCCTTGTTATGCTGATGGGCGGGATGTCAATTGCCAACAGCCACTCGGGAGAAGTGTATGGTGTTTCCTGAAACATCTAAAAAACAAAGCAACAGAGCCTAGGGCACTTCCACTTATGGTCCTATAGCTTAGGGAAATTAAAATCAAAAAGACACAGCCACCCCAAAAGTTGGGACGGCTCTGTTTACAAGAACCTGGTTTTCGGTACAAGTTCAATATCGCAGAAAGTGAAAAATGGATAAAGAAGTTGTGGTACTTATGTACAATGCAGTATCACTCAGCAATGAAATCTATGTCATCAGGCCCGTAGCAGCATAATGAGTGGATTCAGGTATGATGATTCTAACTGAAATAAGTCACACAGGAAAAGAAACATCATAAGATATCACTAATACACGGAATGTAACCTTGTCTACACAGGAACTGAATTACAAAACAGAACAGGGTCTCAAATTTAGAAAACCAACTTATGCTTGCTTAAGGGGAAAGGTGAGTTGGGGTGCTGCATAAAACCAGAGATTGAAATGAGCACAGATAAAGTTCCTTAAGCCAAATATGGAATGGACAAGAGCTACTCCTTGCTCAACGAAATGGACTCAACACCCCATATTAAATGCCTAAGAGTGTACCTGACTAGGAAGTATCTTAAAACCTATGGATTGCTATGTCTCTGAAAGAGAATCAGGCGTGTGTACAGGGGCCTAAACGCAGCAGTGATAGGATTGGAGAAGTTCGGTGAGCAAATGAAGACCCTTTGAAGTCATATTGCATGGTTCCCATTCCACGGGTCTCAACTCTCCAGGTTTAAGGTATTCTTCCTTCAGCTAAAACATGCATTTGGAAGCCAGAGTATAATCAACCGTGTGATCGGGAGACGTGTTCCAATATGTGTCAGTTTTCGTCCCCTGGTACTCGGGTGCAACATTCCAGACGCTTTACTAACACTCTCCCGACTTGGAGAGTCAGTGCCTTTAACCTCCTGTTTGGCCCCGTTTGCAATTTCTGCGGAAGATGAACAGGAATAGGGAGAACCAATGACAGACTAGCTGGAGGTGTCTGGACGGGCAAATTTAACTCTCATTTCCCACCAGGAAGAGGAATTAACCAAAGGCTCAGCGTGCCGTGCCGGAACCAGATTAGGGCCTGAAGCCATCTTGCGGTGTTGTGGCCAGCTCACAAGAAAGCGACTTGAAGAAAGGAGCTCAGGGGCACTGTAATTCACAAACCTGCAGAGTTATAAATGATAGCTATTGTCCAAAAATATACTGAAGTAAGGCTGCCAAGAGGACTTGAAAGCGGGGCAGAATTGCAGGAAACCGATTTCAGGAGGTAGCCTGGAATTGCATTTAAAGCATAGGAAAAGAGGCAGAACGTGGACAATGATGCACTTGGCCAAAAAGGGCGTATGCGTTTTTTCCTGAATATATTCAGGAAAAAACGCATACGCCCTTTTTGGCCAACCAAGCAAGCTTGCAAAGGAAATCTGCACTACAATGAAGTCTCACTTCCCCCCGGTCAAAAGGGCCATCTGAAAAAAGTGTAAAATTCAGAAAGGCAGGACAGGCCATGGAGAACTGGGAGCCTTGTTATGCTGATGGGCGGGATGTCAATTGCCAACAGCCACTCGGGAGAAGTGTATGGTGTTTCCTGAAACATCTAAAAAACAAAGCAACAGAGCCTAGGGCACTTCCACTTATGGTCCTATAGCTTAGGGAAATTAAAATCAAAAAGACACAGCCACCCCAAAGGTTGGGACGGCTCTGTTTACAAGAACCTGGTTTACGGTACAAGTTCAATATCGCAGAAAGTGAAAAATGGATAAAGAAGTTGTGGTACTTACGTACAATGCAGTATCACTCAGCAATGAAATCTATGTCATCAGGCCCGTAGCAGCACAATGAGTGGATTCAGGTATGATGATTCTAACTGAAATAAGTCACACAGAAAAAGAAACATCATAAGATATCACTAATACACGGAATGTAAACTTGGCTACACAGGAACTGAATTACAAAACAGAACAGGTTCTCAAATTTAGAAAACCAACTTATGCTTGCTTAAGGGGAAAGGTGAGTTGGGGTGCTGCATAAAACCAGAGATTGAAATGAGCACAGATAAAGTTCCTTAAGCCAAATATGGAATAGACAAGAGCTACTCCTTGCTCAACGAAATGGACTCAACACCACATATTAAATGCCTAAGAGTGTACCTGACTAGGAAGTATCTTAAAACCTATGGATTGCTATGTCTCCGAAAAAGAATCAAGCGTGTGTACAGGGGCATAAACGCAGCAGTGATAGGATTGGAGAAGTTCGGTGAGCAAATGAAGACCCTTTGAAGTCATATTGCATGGTACCCATTCCACGGGTCTCAACTCTCCAGGTTGAAGGTATTCTTCCTTCAGCTAAAACATGCATGTGGAACCCAGAGTATGATCAACCGTGTGATCGGGAGACGTGTTCTAATATGTGTCAGTTTTCGTCCCCTGGTACTCGGGTGCAACATTCCAGACGCTTTACTAACACTCTCCCGACTTGGAGAGTCAGTGCCTTTAACCTCCTGTTTGGCCCAGTTTGCAATTTCTGCGGAAGATGAACAGGAATAGGGAGAACCAATGACAGACCAGCTGGAGGTGTCTGGACGGGCAAATTTAACTCTCATTTCCCACCAGGAAGAGGAATTAACCAAAGGCTCAGCGTGCCGTGCCGGAACCAGATTAGGGCCTGAAGCCATCCTGCGGTGTTGCGGCCAGCTCACAAGAAAGCGAGTTGAAGAAAGGAGCTCAGGGGCACTGTAATTCACAAACCTGCAGAGTTATAAATGACAGCTATCGTCCAAAAATATACTGAAGTAAGGCTGCCAAGAGGACTTGAAAGCGGGGCAGAATTGCAGGAAACCGATTTCAGGAGGTAGACTGGAATTGCATTTAAAGCATAGGAAAAGAGGCAGAACGTCCACAATGATGCACTTGGCCAAAAAGGGCGTATGCGTTTTTTCCTGAATATATTCAGGAAAAAACGCATACGCCCTTTTTGGCCAACCAAGCAAGCTTGCAAAGGAAATCTGCACTACAATGAAGTCTCACTTCCCCCCGGTCAAAAGGGCCATCTGAAAAAAGTGTAAAATCCAGAAAGGCAGGACAGGCCATGGAGAACTGGGAGCCTTGTTATGCTGATGGGCGGGATGTCAATTGCCAACAGCCACTCGGGAGAAGTGTATGGTGTTTCCTGAAACATCTAAAAAACAAAGCAACAGAGCCTAGGGCACTTCCACTTATGGTCCTATAGCTTAGGGAAATTAAAATCAAAAAGACACAGCCACCCCAAAAGTTGGGACGGCTCTGTTTACAAGAACCTGGTTTACGGTACAAGTTCAATATCGCAGAAAGTGAAAAATGGATAAAGAAGTTGTGGTACTTACGTACAATGCAGTATCACTCAGCAATGAAATCTATGTCATTAGGCCCTTAGCAGCATAATGAGTGGATTCAGGTATGATGATTCTAACTGAAATAAGTCACACAGGAAAAGAAACATCATAAGATATCACTAATACACGGAATGTAAACTTGGCTACATAGGAACTGAATTACAAAACAGAATAGGGTCTCAAATTTAGAAACCCAACTTATGCTTGCTTAAGGGGAAAGGTGAGTTGGGGTGCTGCATAAAACCAGAGATTGAAATGAGCACAGATAAAGTTCCTTAAGCCAAATATGGAATAGACAAGAGCTACTCCTTGCTCAACAAAAAGGATTCAGCACCCCATATTAAACACCTAAGAATGTACCTGACTAGGAAGTATCTTAAAACCTATGGATTGCTATGTCTCCGAAAGAGAATCAAGCGTGTGTGCAGGGGCATAATCGCAGCAGTGATAGGATTGGAGAGGTTCAGTGAGCAAATGAAGACCCTTTGAAGTCATATTGCATGGTTCCCATTCCACGGGTCTCAACTCTCCAGGTTTAAGGTATTCTTCCTTCAGCTAAAACATGCATTTGGAAGCCAGAGTATAATCAACCGTGTGATCGGGAGACGTGTTCCAATATGTGTCAGTTTTCGTCCCCTGGTACTCGGGTGCAACATTCCAGACGCTTTACTAACACTCTCCCGACTTGGAGAGTCAGTGCCTTTAACCTCCTGTTTGGCCCAGTTTGCAATTTCTGTGGAAGATGAACAGGAATAGGGAGAACCAATGACAGACTAGCTGGAGGTGTCTGGACGGGCAAATTTAACTCTCATTTCCCACCAGGAAGAGGAATTAACCAAAGGCTCAGCGTGCCGTGCCGGAACCAGATTAGGGCCTGAAGCCATCCTGCGGTGTTGCGGCCAGCTCACGAGAAAGCGAGTTGAAGAAAGGAGCTCAGGGGCACTGTAATTCACAAACCTGCAGAGTTATAAATGACAGCTATCGTCCAAAAATATACTGAAGTAAGGCTGCCAAGAGGACTTGAAAGCGGGGCAGAATTGCAGGAAACCGATTTCAGGAGGTAGACTGGAATTGCATTTAAAGCATAGGAAAAGAGGCAGAACGTCCACAATGATGCACTTGGCCAAAAACGGCATATGCGTTTTTTCCTGAATATATTCAGGAAAAAACACATACGCACTTTTTGGCCAACCAAGCAAGCTTTCAAAGGAAATCTGCACTACAATGAAGTCTCACTTCCCCCCGGTCAAAAGGGCCATCTGAAAAAAGTGTAAAATCCAGAAAGGCAGGACAGGCCATGGAGAACTGGGAGCCTTGTTATGCTGATGGGCGGGATGTCAATTGCCAACAGCCACTCGGGAGAAGTGTATGGTGTTTCCTGAAACATCTAAAAAACAAAGCAACAGAGCCTAGGGCACTTCCACTTATGGTCCTATAGCTTAGGGAAATTAAAATCAAAAAGACACAGCCACCCCAAAGGTTGGGACGGCTCTGTTTACAAGAACCTGGTTTACGGTACAAGTTCAATATCGCAGAAAGTGAAAAATGGATAAAGAAGTTGTGGTACTTACGTACAATGCAGTATCACTCAGCAATGAAATCTATGTCATCAGGCCCGTAGCAGCACAATGAGTGGATTCAGGTATGATGATTCTAACTGAAATAAGTCACACAGAAAAAGAAACATCATAAGATATCACTAATACACGGAATGTAAACTTGGCTACACAGGAACTGAATTACAAAACAGAACAGGTTCTCAAATTTAGAAAACCAACTTATGCTTGCTTAAGGGGAAAGGTGAGTTGGGGTGCTGCATAAAACCAGAGATTGAAATGAGCACAGATAAAGTTCCTTAAGCCAAATATGGAATAGACAAGAGCTACTCCTTGCTCAACGAAATGGACTCAACACCCCATATTAAATGCCTAAGAGTGTACCTGACTAGGAAGTATCTTAAAACCTATGGATTGCTATGTCTCCGAAAAAGAATCAAGCGTGTGTACAGGGGCATAAACGCAGCAGTGATAGGATTGGAGAAGTTCGGTGAGCAAATGAAGACCCTTTGAAGTCATATTGCATGGTACCCATTCCACGGGTCTCAACTCTCCAGGTTGAAGGTATTCTTCCTTCAGCTAAAACATGCATGTGGAACCCAGAGTATGATCAACCGTGTGATCGGGAGACGTGTTCTAATATGTGTCAGTTTTCGTCCCCTGGTACTCGGGTGCAACATTCCAGACGCTTTACTAACACTCTCCCGACTTGGAGAGTCAGTGCCTTTAACCTCCTGTTTGGCCCAGTTTGCAATTTCTGCGGAAGATGAACAGGAATAGGGAGAACCAATGACAGACCAGCTGGAGGTGTCTGGACGGGCAAATTTAACTCTCATTTCCCACCAGGAAGAGGAATTAACCAAAGGCTCAGCGTGCCGTGCCGGAACCAGATTAGGGCCTGAAGCCATCCTGCGGTGTTGCGGCCAGCTCACAAGAAAGCGAGTTGAAGAAAGGAGCTCAGGGGCACTGTAATTCACAAACCTGCAGAGTTATAAATGACAGCTATCGTCCAAAAATATACTGAAGTAAGGCTGCCAAGAGGACTTGAAAGCGGGGCAGAATTGCAGGAAACCGATTTCAGGAGGTAGACTGGAATTGCATTTAAAGCATAGGAAAAGAGGCAGAACGTCCACAATGATGCACTTGGCCAAAAAGGGCGTATGCGTTTTTTCCTGAATATATTCAGGAAAAAACGCATACGCCCTTTTTGGCCAACCAAGCAAGCTTGCAAAGGAAATCTGCACTACAATGAAGTCTCACTTCCCCCCGGTCAAAAGGGCCATCTGAAAAAAGTGTAAAATCCAGAAAGGCAGGACAGGCCATGGAGAACTGGGAGCCTTGTTATGCTGATGGGCGGGATGTAAATTGCCAACAGCCACTCGGGAGAAGTGTATGGTGTTTCCTGAAACATCTAAAAAACAAAGCAACAGAGCCTAGGGCACTTCCACTTATGGTCCTATAGCTTAGGGAAATTAAAATCAAAAAGACACAGCCACCCCAAAGGTTGGGACGGCTCTGTTTACAAGAACCTGGTTTACGGTACAAGTTCAATATCGCAGAAAGTGAAAAATGGATAAAGAAGTTGTGGTACTTACGTACAATGCAATATCACTCAGCAATGAAATCTATGTCATCAGGCCCGCAGCAGCATAATGAGTGGATTCAGGTATGATGATTCTAACTGAAATAAGTCACACAGGAAAAGAAACTTCATAAGATATCACTAATACACGGATTGTAAACTTGGCTACATAGGAACTGAATTACAAAACAGAACAGGGTCTCAAATTTAGAAAACCAACTTATGCTTGCTTAAGGGGAAAGGTGAGTTGGGGTGCTGCATAAAACCAGAGATTGAAATGAGCACAGATAAAGTTCCTTTAGCCAAATATGGAATAGACAAGAGCTACTCCTTGCTCAACGAAATGGATTCAACACCCCATATTAAACACCTAAGAATGTACCTGACTAGGAAGTATCTTAAAACCTATGGATTGCTATGTCTCCGAAAGAGAATCAAGCGTGTGTGCAGGGGCATAATCGCAGCAGTGATAGGATTGGAGAGGTTCAGTGAGCAAATGAAGACCCTTTGAAGTCATATTGCATGGTACCCATTCCACGGGTCTCAACTCTCCAGGTTTAAGGTATTCTTCCTTCAGCTAAAACATGCATTTGGAAGCCAGAGTATGATCAACCGTGTGATCGGGAGACGTGTTCCAATATGTGTCAGTTTTCGTCCCCTGGTACTCGGGTGCAACATTCCAGACGCTTTACTAACACTCTCCCGACTTGGAGAGTCAGTGCCTTTAACCTCCTGTTTGGCCCAGTTTGCAATTTCTGCGGAAGATGAACAGGAATAGGGAGAACCAATGACAGACTAGATGGAGGTGTCTGGATGGGCAAATTTAACTCTCATTTCCCACCAGGAAGAGGAATTAACCAAAGGCTCAGCGTGCCATGCCGGAACCAGATTAGGGCCTGAAGCAATCCTGCGGTGTTGCGGCCAGCTCACGAGAAAGCGAGTTGAAGAAAGGAGCTCAGGTGCACTGTAATTCACAAACCTGCAGAGTTATAAATGACAGCTATCGTCCAAAAATATACTGAAGTAAGGCTGCCAAGAGGACTTGAAAGCGGGGCAGAATTGCAGGAAACCGATTTCAGGAGGTAGACTGGAATTGCATTGAAAGCATAGGAAAAGAGGCAGAATGTCCACAATGATGCACTTGGCCAAAAAGGGTGTATGCGTTTTTTCCTGAATATATTCAGGAAAAAACGCATACGCCCTTTTAGGCCAACCAAGCAAGCTTGCAAAGGAAATCTGCACTACAATGAAGTCTCACTTCCCCCCGGTCAAAAGGGCCATCTGAAAAAAGTGTAAAATCCAGAAAGGCAGGACAGGCCATGGAGAACTGGGAGCCTTGTTATGCTGATGGGCGGGATGTAAATTGCCAACAGCCACTCGGGAGAAGTGTATGGTGTTTCCTGAAACATCTAAAAAACAAAGCAACAGAGCCTAGGGCACTTCCACTTATGGTCCTATAGCTTAGGGAAATTAAAATCAAAAAGACACAGCCACCCCAAAAGTTGGGACGGCTCTGTTTACAAGAACCTGGTTTACGGTACAAGTTCAATATCGCAGAAAGTGAAAAATGGATAAAGAAGTTGTGGTACTTATGTACAATGCTGTATCACTCAGCAATGAAATCTATGTCATCAGGCCCGTAGCAGCATAATGAGTGGATTCAGGTATGATGATTCTAACTGAAATAAGTCACACAGGAAAAGAAACATCATAAGATATCACTAATACACGGAATGTAACCTTGTCTACACAGGAACTGAATTACAAAACAGAACAGGGTCTCAAATTTAGAAAACCAACTTATGCTTGCTTAAGGGGAAAGGTGAGTTGGGGTGCTGCATAAAACCAGAGATTGAAATGAGCACAGATAAAGTTCCTTAAGCCAAATATGGAATGGACAAGAGCTACTCCTTGCTCAACGAAATGGACTCAACACCCCATATTAAATGCCTAAGAGTGTACCTGACTAGGAAGTATCTTAAAACCTATGGATTGCTATGTCTCTGAAAGAGAATCAGGCGTGTGTACAGGGGCCTAAACGCAGCAGTGATAGGATTGGAGAAGTTCGGTGAGCAAATGAAGACCCTTTGAAGTCATATTGCATGGTTCCCATTCCACGGGTCTCAACTCTCCAGGTTTAAGGTATTCTTCCTTCAGCTAAAACATGCATTTGGAAGCCAGAGTATAATCAACCGTGTGATCGGGAGACGTGTTCCAATATGTGTCAGTTTTCGTCCCCTGGTACTCGGGTGCAACATTCCAGACGCTTTACTAACACTCTCCCGACTTGGAGAGTCAGTGCCTTTAACCTCCTGTTTGGCCCCGTTTGCAATTTCTGCGGAAGATGAACAGGAATAGGGAGAACCAATGACAGACTAGCTGGAGGTGTCTGGACGGGCAAATTTAACTCTCATTTCCCACCAGGAAGAGGAATTAACCAAAGGCTCAGCGTGCCGTGCCGGAACCAGATTAGGGCCTGAAGCCATCTTGCGGTGTTGTGGCCAGCTCACAAGAAAGCGACTTGAAGAAAGGAGCTCAGGGGCACTGTAATTCACAAACCTGCAGAGTTATAAATGATAGCTATTGTCCAAAAATATACTGAAGTAAGGCTGCCAAGAGGACTTGAAAGCGGGGCAGAATTGCAGGAAACCGATTTCAGGAGGTAGCCTGGAATTGCATTTAAAGCATAGGAAAAGAGGCAGAACGTGGACAATGATGCACTTGGCCAAAAAGGGCGTATGCGTTTTTTCCTGAATATATTCAGGAAAAAACGCATACGCCCTTTTTGGCCAACCAAGCAAGCTTGCAAAGGAAATCTGCACTACAATGAAGTCTCACTTCCCCCCGGTCAAAAGGGCCATCTGAAAAAAGTGTAAAATTCAGAAAGGCAGGACAGGCCATGGAGAACTGGGAGCCTTGTTATGCTGATGGGCGGGATGTCAATTGCCAACAGCCACTCGGGAGAAGTGTATGGTGTTTCCTGAAACATCTAAAAAACAAAGCAACAGAGCCTAGGGCACTTCCACTTATGGTCCTATAGCTTAGGGAAATTAAAATCAAAAAGACACAGCCACCCCAAAGGTTGGGACGGCTCTGTTTACAAGAACCTGGTTTACGGTACAAGTTCAATATCGCAGAAAGTGAAAAATGGATAAAGAAGTTGTGGTACTTACGTACAATGCAGTATCACTCAGCAATGAAATCTATGTCATCAGGCCCGTAGCAGCATAATGAGTGGATTCAGGTATGATGATTCTAACTGAAATAAGTCACACAGAAAAAGAAACATCATAAGATATCACTAATACACGGAATGTAAACTTGGCTACACAGGAACTGAATTACAAAACAGAACAGGTTCTCAAATTTAGAAAACCAACTTATGCTTGCTTAAGGGGAAAGGTGAGTTGGGGTGCTGCATAAAACCAGAGATTGAAATGAGCACAGATAAAGTTCCTTAAGCCAAATATGGAATAGACAAGAGCTACTCCTTGCTCAACGAAATGGACTCAACACCCCATATTAAATGCCTAAGAGTGTACCTGACTAGGAAGTATCTTAAAACCTATGGATTGCTATGTCTCCGAAAAAGAATCAAGCGTGTGTACAGGGGCATAAACGCAGCAGTGATAGGATTGGAGAAGTTCGGTGAGCAAATGAAGACCCTTTGAAGTCATATTGCATGGTACCCATTCCACGGGTCTCAACTCTCCAGGTTGAAGGTATTCTTCCTTCAGCTAAAACATGCATGTGGAACCCAGAGTATGATCAACCGTGTGATCGGGAGACGTGTTCTAATATGTGTCAGTTTTCGTCCCCTGGTACTCGGGTGCAACATTCCAGACGCTTTACTAACACTCTCCCGACTTGGAGAGTCAGTGCCTTTAACCTCCTGTTTGGCCCAGTTTGCAATTTCTGCGGAAGATGAACAGGAATAGGGAGAACCAATGACAGACCAGCTGGAGGTGTCTGGACGGGCAAATTTAACTCTCATTTCCCACCAGGAAGAGGAATTAACCAAAGGCTCAGCGTGCCGTGCCGGAACCAGATTAGGGCCTGAAGCCATCCTGCGGTGTTGCGGCCAGCTCACAAGAAAGCGAGTTGAAGAAAGGAGCTCAGGGGCACTGTAATTCACAAACCTGCAGAGTTATAAATGACAGCTATCGTCCAAAAATATACTGAAGTAAGGCTGCCAAGAGGACTTGAAAGCGGGGCAGAATTGCAGGAAACCGATTTCAGGAGGTAGACTGGAATTGCATTTAAAGCATAGGAAAAGAGGCAGAACGTCCACAATGATGCACTTGGCCAAAAAGGGCGTATGCGTTTTTTCCTGAATATATTCAGGAAAAAACGCATACGCCCTTTTTGGCCAACCAAGCAAGCTTGCAAAGGAAATCTGCACTACAATGAAGTCTCACTTCCCCCCGGTCAAAAGGGCCATCTGAAAAAAGTGTAAAATCCAGAAAGGCAGGACAGGCCATGGAGAACTGGGAGCCTTGTTATGCTGATGGGCGGGATGTCAATTGCCAACAGCCACTCGGGAGAAGTGTATGGTGTTTCCTGAAACATCTAAAAAACAAAGCAACAGAGCCTAGGGCACTTCCACTTATGGTCCTATAGCTTAGGGAAATTAAAATCAAAAAGACACAGCCACCCCAAAAGTTGGGACGGCTCTGTTTACAAGAACCTGGTTTACGGTACAAGTTCAATATCGCAGAAAGTGAAAAATGGATAAAGAAGTTGTGGTACTTACGTACAATGCAGTATCACTCAGCAATGAAATCTATGTCATTAGGCCCTTAGCAGCATAATGAGTGGATTCAGGTATGATGATTCTAACTGAAATAAGTCACACAGGAAAAGAAACATCATAAGATATCACTAATACACGGAATGTAAACTTGGCTACATAGGAACTGAATTACAAAACAGAATACGGTCTCAAATTTAGAAACCCAACTTATGCTTGCTTAAGGGGAAAGGTGAGTTGGGGTGCTGCATAAAACCAGAGATTGAAATGAGCACAGATAAAGTTCCTTAAGCCAAATATGGAATAGACAAGAGCTACTCCTTGCTCAACGAAAAGGATTCAGCACCCCATATTAAACACCTAAGAATGTACCTGACTAGGAAGTATCTTAAAACCTATGGATTGCTATGTCTCCGAAAGAGAATCAAGCGTGTGTGCAGGGGCATAATCGCAGCAGTGATAGGATTGGAGAGGTTCAGTGAGCAAATGAAGACCCTTTGAAGTCATATTGCATGGTTCCCATTCCACGGGTCTCAACTCTCCAGGTTTAAGGTATTCTTCCTTCAGCTAAAACATGCATTTGGAAGCCAGAGTATAATCAACCGTGTGATCGGGAGACGTGTTCCAATATGTGTCAGTTTTCGTCCCCTGGTACTCGGGTGCAACATTCCAGACGCTTTACTAACACTCTCCCGACTTGGAGAGTCAGTGCCTTTAACCTCCTGTTTGGCCCAGTTTGCAATTTCTGTGGAAGATGAACAGGAATAGGGAGAACCAATGACAGACTAGCTGGAGGTGTCTGGACGGGCAAATTTAACTCTCATTTCCCACCAGGAAGAGGAATTAACCAAAGGCTCAGCGTGCCGTGCCGGAACCAGATTAGGACCTGAAGCCATCCTGCGGTGTTGCGGCCAGCTCACGAGAAAGCGAGTTGAAGAAAGGAGCTCAGGGGCACTGTAATTCACAAACCTGCAGAGTTATAAATGACAGCTATCGTCCAAAAATATACTGAAGTAAGGCTGCCAAGAGGACTTGAAAGCGGGGCAGAATTGCAGGAAACCGATTTCAGGAGGTAGACTGGAATTGCATTTAAAGCATAGGAAAAGAGGCAGAACGTCCACAATGATGCACTTGGCCAAAAACGGCATATGCGTTTTTTCCTGAATATATTCAGGAAAAAACACATACGCACTTTTTGGCCAACCAAGCAAGCTTTCAAAGGAAATCTGCACTACAATGAAGTCTCACTTCCCCCCGGTCAAAAGGGCCATCTGAAAAAAGTGTAAAATCCAGAAAGGCAGGACAGGCCATGGAGAACTGGGAGCCTTGTTATGCTGATGGGCGGGATGTCAATTGCCAACAGCCACTCGGGAGAAGTGTATGGTGTTTCCTGAAACATCTAAAAAACAAAGCAACAGAGCCTAGGGCACTTCCACTTATGGTCCTATAGCTTAGGGAAATTAAAATCAAAAAGACACAGCCACCCCAAAGGTTGGGACGGCTCTGTTTACAAGAACCTGGTTTACGGTACAAGTTCAATATCGCAGAAAGTGAAAAATGGATAAAGAAGTTGTGGTACTTACGTACAATGCAGTATCACTCAGCAATGAAATCTATGTCATCAGGCCCGTAGCAGCACAATGAGTGGATTCAGGTATGATGATTCTAACTGAAATAAGTCACACAGAAAAAGAAACATCATAAGATATCACTAATACACGGAATGTAAACTTGGCTACACAGGAACTGAATTACAAAACAGAACAGGTTCTCAAATTTAGAAAACCAACTTATGCTTGCTTAAGGGGAAAGGTGAGTTGGGGTGCTGCATAAAACCAGAGATTGAAATGAGCACAGATAAAGTTCCTTAAGCCAAATATGGAATAGACAAGAGCTACTCCTTGCTCAACGAAATGGACTCAACACCCCATATTAAATGCCTAAGAGTGTACCTGACTAGGAAGTATCTTAAAACCTATGGATTGCTATGTCTCCGAAAAAGAATCAAGCGTGTGTACAGGGGCATAAACGCAGCAGTGATAGGATTGGAGAAGTTCGGTGAGCAAATGAAGACCCTTTGAAGTCATATTGCATGGTACCCATTCCACGGGTCTCAACTCTCCAGGTTGAAGGGATTCTTCCTTCAGCTAAAACATGCATGTGGAACCCAGAGTATGATCAACCGTGTGATCGGGAGACGTGTTCCAATATGTGTCAGTTTTCGTCCCCTGGTACTCGGGTGCAACATTCCAGACGCTTTACTAACACTCTCCCGACTTGGAGAGTCAGTGCCTTTAACCTCCTGTTTGGCCCAGTTTGCAATTTCTGCGGAAGATGAACAGGAATAGGGAGAACCAATGACAGACTAGCTGGAGGTGTCTGGACGGGCAAATTTAACTCTCATTTCCCACCAGGAAGAGGAATTAACCAAAGGCTCAGCGTGCCGTGCCGGAACCAGATTAGGGCCTGAAGCAATCCTGCGGTGATGCGGCCAGCTCACGAGAAAGCGAGTTGAAGAAAGGAGCTCAGGGGCACTGTAATTCACAAACCTGCAGAGTTATAAATGACAGCTATCGTCCAAAAATATACTGAAGTAAGGCTGCCAAGAGGACTTGAAAGCGGGGCAGAATTGCAGGAAACCGATTTCAGGAGGTAGACTGGAATTGCATTGAAAGCATAGGAAAAGAGGCAGAACGTCCACAATGATGCACTTGGCCAAAAAGGGCGTATGCGTTTTTTCCTGAATATATTCAGGAAAAAACGCATACGCCCTTTTTGGCCAACCAAGCAAGCTTGCAAAGGAAATCTGCACTACAGTGAAGTCTCACTTCCCCCCGGTCAAAAGGGCCATCTGAAAAAAGTGTAAAATCCAGAAAGGCAGGACAGGCCATGGAGAACTGGGAGCCTTGTTATGCTGATGGGCGGGATGTAAATTGCCAACAGCCACTCGGGAGAAGTGTATGGTGTTTCCTGAAACATCTAAAAAACAAAGCAACAGAGCCTAGGGCACTTCCACTTATGGTCCTATAGCTTAGGGAAATTAAAATCAAAAGACACAGCCACCCCAAAGGTTGGGACGGCTCTGTTTACAAGAACCTGGTTTACGGTACAAGTTCAATATTGCAGAAAGTGAAAAATGGATAAAGAAGTTGTGGTACTTACGTACAATGCAGTATCACTCAGCAATGAAATCTATGTCATCAGGCCCGTAGCAGCATAATGAGTGGATTCAGGTATGATGATTCTAACTGAAATAAGTCACACAGGAAAAGAAACATCATAAGATATCACTAATACACGGAATGTAAACTTGGCTACATAGGAACTGAATTACAAAACAGAACAGGGTCTCAAATTTAGAAAACCAACTTATGCTTGCTTAAGGGGAAAGGTGAGTTGGGGTGCTGCATAAAACCAGAGATTGAAATGAGCACAGATAAAGTTCCTTAAGCCAAATATGGAATAGACAAGAGCTACTCCTTGCTCAACGAAATGGATTCAACACCCCATATTAAACACCTAAGAATGTACCTGACTAGGAAGTATCTTAAAACCTATGGATTGCTATGTCTCCGAAAGAGAATCAAGCGTGTGTGCAGGGGCATAATCGCAGCAGTGATAGGATTGGAGAAGTTCGGTGAGCAAATGAAGACCCTTTGAAGTCATATTGCATGGATCCCTTTCCACGGGTCTCAACTCTCCAGGTTTAAGGTATTCTTCCTTCAGCTAAAACATGCATGTGGAACCCAGAGTATGATCAACCATGTGATCGGGAGACGTGTTCCAATATGTGTCAGTTTTCGTCCCCTGGTACTCGGGTGCAACATTCCAGACGCTTTACTAACACTCTCCCGACTTGGAGAGTCAGTGCCTTTAACCTCCTGTTTGGCCCAGTTTGCAATTTCTGCGGAAGATGAACAGGAATAGGGAGAAACAATGACAGACTAGCTAGAGGTGTCTGGACGGGCAAATTTAACTCTCATTTCCCACCAGGAAGAGGAATTAACCAAAGGCTCAGCGTGCCGTGCCGGAACCAGATTAGGGCCTGAAGCAATCCTGCGGTGATGCGGCCAGCTCACGAGAAAGCGAGTTGAAGAAAGGAGCTCAGGGGCACTGTAATTCACAAACCTGCAGAGTTATAAATGACAGCTATCGTCCAAAAATATACTGAAGTAAGGCTGCCAAGAGGACTTGAAAGCGGGGCAGAATTGCAGGAAACCGATTTCAGGAGGTAGACTGGAATTGCATTTAAAGCATAGGAAAAGAGGCAGAACGTCCACAATGATGCACTTGGCCAAAAAGGGCGTATGCCTTTTTTCCTGAATATATTCAGGAAAAAACGCATACGCCCTTTTTGGCCAACCAAGCAAGCTTGCAAAGGAAATCTGCACTACAATGAAGTCTCACTTCCCCCCGGTCAAAAGGGCCATCTGAAAAAAGTGTAAAATCCAGAAAGGCAGGACAGGCCATGGAGAACTGGGAGCCTTGTTATGCTGATGGGCGGGATGTAAATTGCCAACAGCCACTCGGGAGAAGTGTATGGTGTTTCCTGAAACATCTAAAAAACAAAGCAACAGAGCCTAGGGCACTTCCACTTATGATCCTATAGCTTAGGGAAATTAAAATCAAAAAGACACAGCCACCCCAAAAGTTGGGACAGCTCTGTTTACAAGAACCTGGTTTACGGTACAAGTTCAATATCGCAGAAAGTGAAAAATGGATAAAGAAGTTGTGGTACTTACGTACAATGCAGTATCACTCAGCAATGAAATCTATGTCATCAGGCCCGTAGCAGCATAATGAGTGGATTCAGGTATGATGATTCTAACTGAAATAAGTCACACAGAAAAAGAAACATCATAAGATATCACTAATACACGGAATGTAAACTTGGCTACACAGGAACTGAATTACAAAACAGAACAGGGTCTCAAATTTAGAAAACCAACTTATGCTTGCTTAAGGGGAAAGGTGAGTTGGGGTGCTGCATAAAACCAGAGATTGAAATGAGCACAGATAAAGTTCCTTAAGCCAAATATGGAATAGACAAGAGCTACTCCTTGCTCAACGAAATGGACTCAACACCCCAAATTAAATGCCTAAGAGTGTACCTGACTAGGAAGTATCTTAAAACCTATGGATTGCTATGTCTCCGAAAGAGAATCAAGCATGTGTACAGGGGCATAAACGCAGCAGTGATAGGATTGGAGAAGTTCGGTGAGCAAATGAACACCCTTTGAAGTCATATTGCATGGTACCAATTCCACGGGTCTCAACTCTCCAGGTTTAAGGTATTCTTCCTTCAGCTAAAACATGCATGTGGAACCCAGAGTATGATCAACCGTGTGATCGGGAGACGTGTTCCAATATGTGTCAGTTTTCGTCCCCTGGTACTCGGGTGCAACATTCCAGACGCTTTACTAACACTCTCCCGACTTGGAGAGTCAGTGCCTTTAACCTCCTGTTTGGCCCAGTTTGCAATTTCTGCGGAAGATGAACAGGAATAGGGAGAACCAATGACAGACTAGCTGGAGGTGTCTGGACGGGCAAATTTAACTCTCATTTCCCACCAGGAAGAGGAATTAACCAAAGGCTCAGCATGCCGTGCCGGAAACAGATTAGGGCCTGAAGCCATCCTGCGGTGTTGCGGCCAGCTCACGAGAAAGCGAGTTGAAGAAAGGAGCTCAGGGGCACTGTAATTCACAAACCTGCAGAGTTATAAATGACAGCTATCGTCCAAAAATATACTGAAGTAAGGCTGCCAAGAGGACTTGAAAGCGGGGCAGAATTGCAGGAAACCGATTTCAGGAGGTAGACAGGAATTGCATTTAAAGCATAGGAAAAGAGGCAGAACGTCCACAATGATGCACTTGGCCAAAAAGGGCGTATGCGTTTTTTCCTGAATATATTCAGGAAAAAACGCATACGCACTTTTTGGCCAACCAAGCAAGCTTTCAAAGGAAATCTGCACTACAATGAAGTCTCACTTCCCCCCGGTCAAAAGGGCCATCTGAAAAAAGTGTAAAATCCAGAAAGGCAGGACAGGCCATGGAGAACTGGGAGCCTTGTTATGCTGATGGGCGGGATGTCAATTGCCAACAGCCACTCGGGAGAAGTGTATGGTGTTTCCTGAAACATCTAAAAAACAAAGCAACAGAGCCTAGGGCACTTCCACTTATGGTCCTATAGCTTAGGGAAATTAAAATCAAAAAGACACAGCCACCCCAAAGGTTGGGACGGCTCTGTTTACAAGAACCTGGTTTACGGTACAAGTTCAATATCGCAGAAAGTGAAAAATGGATAAAGAAGTTGTGGTACTTACGTACAATGCAGTATCACTCAGCAATGAAATCTATGTCATCAGGCCCGTAGCAGCACAATGAGTGGATTCAGGTATGATGATTCTAACTGAAATAAGTCACACAGAAAAAGAAACATCATAAGATATCACTAATACACGGAATGTAAACTTGGCTACACAGGAACTGAATTACAAAACAGAACAGGTTCTCAAATTTAGAAAACCAACTTATGCTTGCTTAAGGGGAAAGGTGAGTTGGGGTGCTGCATAAAACCAGAGATTGAAATGAGCACAGATAAAGTTCCTTAAGCCAAATATGGAATAGACAAGAGCTACTCCTTGCTCAACGAAATGGACTCAACACCCCATATTAAATGCCTAAGAGTGTACCTGACTAGGAAGTATCTTAAAACCTATGGATTGCTATGTCTCCGAAAAAGAATCAAGCGTGTGTACAGGGGCATAAACGCAGCAGTGATAGGATTGGAGAAGTTCGGTGAGCAAATGAAGACCCTTTGAAGTCATATTGCATGGTACCCATTCCACGGGTCTCAACTCTCCAGGTTGAAGGGATTCTTCCTTCCGCTAAAACATGCATGTGGAACCCAGAGTATGATCAACCGTGTGATCGGGAGACGTGTTCCAATATGTGTCAGTTTTCGTCCCCTGGTACTCGGGTGCAACATTCCAGACGCTTTACTAACACTCTCCCGACTTGGAGAGTCAGTGCCTTTAACCTCCTGTTTGGCCCAGTTTGCAATTTCTGCGGAAGATGAACAGGAATAGGGAGAACCAATGACAGACTAGCTGGAGGTGTCTGGACGGGCAAATTTAACTCTCATTTCCCACCAGGAAGAGGAATTAACCAAAGGCTCAGCGTGCCGTGCCGGAACCAGATTAGGGCCTGAAGCAATCCTGCGGTGATGCGGCCAGCTCACGAGAAAGCGAGTTGAAGAAAGGAGCTCAGGGGCACTGTAATTCACAAACCTGCAGAGTTATAAATGACAGCTATCGTCCAAAAATATACTGAAGTAAGGCTGCCAAGAGGACTTGAAAGCGGGGCAGAATTGCAGGAAACCGATTTCAGGAGGTAGACTGGAATTGCATTGAAAGCATAGGAAAAGAGGCAGAACGTCCACAATGATGCACTTGGCCAAAAAGGGCGTATGCGTTTTTTCCTGAATATATTCAGGAAAAAACGCATACGCCCTTTTTGGCCAACCAAGCAAGCTTGCAAAGGAAATCTGCACTACAGTGAAGTCTCACTTCCCCCCGGTCAAAAGGGCCATCTGAAAAAAGTGTAAAATCCAGAAAGGCAGGACAGGCCATGGAGAACTGGGAGCCTTGTTATGCTGATGGGCGGGATGTAAATTGCCAACAGCCACTCGGGAGAAGTGTATGGTGTTTCCTGAAACATCTAAAAAACAAAGCAACAGAGCCTAGGGCACTTCCACTTATGGTCCTATAGCTTAGGGAAATTAAAATCAAAAGACACAGCCACCCCAAAGGTTGGGACGGCTCTGTTTACAAGAACCTGGTTTACGGTACAAGTTCAATATTGCAGAAAGTGAAAAATGGATAAAGAAGTTGTGGTACTTACGTACAATGCAGTATCACTCAGCAATGAAATCTATGTCATCAGGCCCGTAGCAGCATAATGAGTGGATTCAGGTATGATGATTCTAACTGAAATAAGTCACACAGGAAAAGAAACATCATAAGATATCACTAATACACGGAATGTAAACTTGGCTACATAGGAACTGAATTACAAAACAGAACAGGGTCTCAAATTTAGAAAACCAACTTATGCTTGCTTAAGGGGAAAGGTGAGTTGGGGTGCTGCATAAAACCAGAGATTGAAATGAGCACAGATAAAGTTCCTTAAGCCAAATATGGAATAGACAAGAGCTACTCCTTGCTCAACGAAATGGATTCAACACCCCATATTAAACACCTAAGAATGTACCTGACTAGGAAGTATCTTAAAACCTATGGATTGCTATGTCTCCGAAAGAGAATCAAGCGTGTGTGCAGGGGCATAATCGCAGCAGTGATAGGATTGGAGAAGTTCGGTGAGCAAATGAAGACCCTTTGAAGTCATATTGCATGGATCCCTTTCCACGGGTCTCAACTCTCCAGGTTTAAGGTATTCTTCCTTCAGCTAAAACATGCATGTGGAACCCAGAGTATGATCAACCATGTGATCGGGAGACGTGTTCCAATATGTGTCAGTTTTCGTCCCCTGGTACTCGGGTGCAACATTCCAGACGCTTTACTAACACTCTCCCGACTTGGAGAGTCAGTGCCTTTAACCTCCTGTTTGGCCCAGTTTGCAATTTCTGCGGAAGATGAACAGGAATAGGGAGAAACAATGACAGACTAGCTGGAGGTGTCTGGACGGGCAAATTTAACTCTCATTTCCCACCAGGAAGAGGAATTAACCAAAGGCTCAGCGTGCCGTGCCGGAACCAGATTAGGGCCTGAAGCAATCCTGCGGTGATGCGGCCAGCTCACGAGAAAGCGAGTTGAAGAAAGGAGCTCAGGGGCACTGTAATTCACAAACCTGCAGAGTTATAAATGACAGCTATCGTCCAAAAATATACTGAAGTAAGGCTGCCAAGAGGACTTGAAAGCAGGGCAGAATTGCAGGAAACCGATTTCAGGAGGTAGACTGGAATTGCATTTAAAGCATAGGAAAAGAGGCAGAACGTCCACAATGATGCACTTGGCCAAAAAGGGCGTATGCCTTTTTTCCTGAATATATTCAGGAAAAAACGCATACGCCCTTTTTGGCCAACCAAGCAAGCTTGCAAAGGAAATCTGCACTACAATGAAGTCTCACTTCCCCCCGGTCAAAAGGGCCATCTGAAAAAAGTGTAAAATCCAGAAAGGCAGGACAGGCCATGGAGAACTGGGAGCCTTGTTATGCTGATGGGCGGGATGTCAATTGCCAACAGCCACTCGGGAGAAGTGTATGGTGTTTCCTGAAACATCTAAAAAACAAAGCAACAGAGCCTAGGGCACTTCCACTTATGATCCTATAGCTTAGGGAAATTAAAATCAAAAAGACACAGCCACCCCAAAAGTTGGGACAGCTCTGTTTACAAGAACCTGGTTTACGGTACAAGTTCAATATCGCAGAAAGTGAAAAATGGATAAAGAAGTTGTGGTACTTACGTACAATGCAGTATCACTCAGCAATGAAATCTATGTCATCAGGCCCGTAGCAGCATAATGAGTGGATTCAGGTATGATGATTCTAACTGAAATAAGTCACACAGAAAAAGAAACATCATAAGATATCACTAATACACGGAATGTAAACTTGGCTACACAGGAACTGAATTACAAAACAGAACAGGGTCTCAAATTTAGAAAACCAACTTATGCTTGCTTAAGGGGAAAGGTGAGTTGGGGTGCTGCATAAAACCAGAGATTGAAATGAGCACAGATAAAGTTCCTTAAGCCAAATATGGAATAGACAAGAGCTACTCCTTGCTCAACGAAATGGACTCAACACCCCAAATTAAATGCCTAAGAGTGTACCTGACTAGGAAGTATCTTAAAACCTATGGATTGCTATGTCTCCGAAAGAGAATCAAGCATGTGTACAGGGGCATAAACGCAGCAGTGATAGGATTGGAGAAGTTCGGTGAGCAAATGAAGACCCTTTGAAGTCATATTGCATGGTACCAATTCCACGGGTCTCAACTCTCCAGGTTTAAGGTATTCTTCCTTCAGCTAAAACATGCATGTGGAACCCAGAGTATGATCAACCGTGTGATCGGGAGACGTGTTCCAATATGTGTCAGTTTTCGTCCCCTGGTACTCGGGTGCAACATTCCAGACGCTTTACTAACACTCTCCCGACTTGGAGAGTCAGTGCCTTTAACCTCCTGTTTGGCCCAGTTTGCAATTTCTGCGGAAGATGAACAGGAATAGGGAGAACCAATGACAGACTAGCTGGAGGTGTCTGGACGGGCAAATTTAACTCTCATTTCCCACCAGGAAGAGGAATTAACCAAAGGCTCAGCATGCCGTGCCGGAAACAGATTAGGGCCTGAAGCCATCCTGCGGTGTTGCGGCCAGCTCACGAGAAAGCGAGTTGAAGAAAGGAGCTCAGGGGCACTGTAATTCACAAACCTGCAGAGTTATAAATGACAGCTATCGTCCAAAAATATACTGAAGTAAGGCTGCCAAGAGGACTTGAAAGCGGGGCAGAATTGCAGGAAACCGATTTCAGGAGGTAGACAGGAATTGCATTTAAAGCATAGGAAAAGAGGCAGAACGTCCACAATGATGCACTTGGCCAAAAAGGGCGTATGCGTTTTTTCCTGAATATATTCAGGAAAAAACGCATACGCCCTTTTTGGCCAACCAAGCAAGCTTGCAAAGGAAATCTGCACTACAGTGAAGTCTCACTTCCCCCCGTTTAAAAGGGCCATCTGAAAAATGTGTAAAATCCAAAAAGGCAGGACAGGCCATGGAGAACTGGGAGCCTTGTTATGCTGATGGGCGGGATGTAAATTGCCAACAGCCACTCAGGAGAAGTGTATGGTGTTTCCTGAAACATCTAAAAAACAAAGCAACAGAGCCTAGGGCACTTCCACTTATGGTCCTATAGCTTAGGGAAATTAAAATCAAAAGACACAGCCACCCCAAAGGTTGGGACGGCTCTGTTTACAAGAACCTGGTTTACGGTACAAGTTCAATATCGCAGAAAGTGAAAAATGGATAAAGAAGTTGTGGTACTTACGTACAATGCAATATCACTCAGCAATGAAATCTATGTCATCAGGCCCGTAGCAGCATAATGAGTGGATTCAGGTATGATGATTCTAACTGAAATAAGTCACACAGGAAAAGAAACATCATAAGATATCACTAATACACGGAATGTAAACTTGGCTACATAGGAACTGAATTACAAAACAGAACAGGGTCTCAAATTTAGAAAACCAACTTATGCTTGCTTAAGGGGAAAGGTGAGTTGGGGTGCTGCATAAAACCTGAGATTGAAATGAGCACAGATAAAGTTCCTTAAGCCAAATATGGAATAGACAAGAGCTACTCCTTGCTCAACAAAATGGATTCAACACCCCATATTAAACACCTAAGAATGTACCTGACTAGGAAGTATCTTAAAACCTATGGATTGCTATGTCTCCGAAAGAGAATCAAGCGTGTGTGCAGGGGCATAATCGCAGCAGTGATAGGATTGGAGAAGTTCGGTGAGCAAATGAAGACCCTTTGAAGTCATATTGCATGGTACCCATTCCACGGGTCTCAACTCTCCAGGTTGAAGGTATTCTTCCTTCAGCTAAAACATGCATGTGGAACCCAGAGTATGATCAACCGTGTGATCGGGAGACGTGTTCCAATATGTGTCAGTTTTCGTCCCCTGGTACTCGGGTGCAACATTCCAGACGCTTTACTAACACTCTCCCGACTTGGAGAGTCAGTGCCTTTAACCTCCTGTTTGGCCCAGTTTGCAATTTCTGCGGAAGATGAACAGGAATAGGGAGAACCAATGACAAACTAGCTGGAGGTGTCTGGACGGGCAAATTTAACTCTCATTTCCCACCAGGAAGAGGAATTAACCAAAGGCTCAGCGTGCCGTGCCGGAACCAGATTAGGGCCTGAAGCAATCCTGCGGTGATGCGGCCAGCTCACGAGAAAGCGAGTTGAAGAAAGGAGCTCAGGGGCACTGTAATTCACAAACCTGCAGAGTTATAAATGACAGCTATCGTCCAAAAATATACTGAAGTAAGGCTGCCAAGAGGACTTGAAAGCGGGGCAGAATTGCAGGAAACCGATTTCAGGAGGTAGACTGGAATTGCATTTAAAGCATAGGAAAAGAGGCAGAACGTCCACAATGATGCACTTGGCCAAAAAGGGCGTATGCCTTTTTTCCTGAATATATTCAGGAAAAAAGGCATACGCACTTTTTGGCCAACCAAGCAAGCTTGCAAAGGAAATCTGCACTACAATGAAGTCTCACTTCCCCCCGGTCAAAAGGGCCATCTGAAAAAAGTGTAAAATCCAGAAAGGCAGGACAGGCCATGGAGAACTGGGAGCCTTGTTATGCTGATGGGCGGGATGTAAATTGCCAACAGCCACTCGGGAGAAGTGTATGGTGTTTCCTGAAACATCTAAAAAACAAAGCAACAGAGCCTAGGGCACTTCCACTTATGGTCCTATAGCTTAGGGAAATTAAAATCAAAAAGACACAGCCACCCCAAAAGTTGGGACGGCTCTGTTTACAAGAACCTGGTTTACGGTACAAGTTCAATATCGCAGAAAGTGAAAAATGGATAAAGAAGTTGTGGTACTTACGTACAATGCAGTATCACTCAGCAATGAAATCTATGTCATCAGGCCCGTAGCAGCATAATGAGTGGATTCAGGTATGATGATTCTAACTGAAATAAGTCACACAGAAAAAGAAACATCATAAGATATCACTAATACACGGAATGTAAACTTGGCTACATAGGAACTGAATTACAAAACAGAACAGGGTCTCAAATTTAGAAAACCAACTTATGCTTGCTTAAGGGGAAAGGTGAGTTGGGGTGCTGCATAAAACCAGAGATTGAAATGAGCACAGATAAAGTTCCTTAAGCCAAATATGGAATAGACAAGAGCTACTCCTTGCTCAACGAAATGGACTCAACACCCCATATTAAATGCCTAAGAGTGTACCTGACTAGGAAGTATCTTAAAACCTATGGATTGCTATGTCTCTGAAAGAGAATCAAGCGTATGTACAGGGGCATAAACGCAGCAGTGATAGGATTGGAGAAGTTCGGTGAGCAAATGAAGACCCTTTGAAGTCATATTGCATGGTACCCATTCCACGGGTCTCAACTCTTCAGGTTTAAGGTGTTCTTCCTTCAGCTAAAATATGCATGTGGAAGCCAGAGTATGATCAACCGTGTGATCGGGAGACGTGTTCCAATATGTGTCAGTTTTCGTCCCCTGGTACTCGGGTGCAACATTCCAGACGCTTTACTAACACTCTCCCGACTTGGAGAGTCAGTGCCTTTAACCTCCTGTTTGGCCCAGTTTGCAATTTCTGCGGAAGATGAACAGGAATAGGCAGAACCAATGACAGACTAGATGGAGGTGTCTGGACGGGCAAATTTAACTCTCATTTCCCACCAGGAAGAGGAATTAACCAAAGGCTCAGCGTGCCGTGCCGGAACCAGATTAGGGCCTGAAGCCATCCTGCGGTGTTGCGGCCAGCTCACAAGAAAGCGACTAGAAGAAAGGAGCTCAGGGGCACTGTAATTCACAAACCTGCAGAGTTATAAATGACAGCTATCGTCCAAAAATATACTGAAGTAAGGCTGCCAAGAGGACTTGAAAGCGGGGCAGAATTGCAGGAAACCGATTTCAGGAGGTAGACTGGAATTGCATTTAAAGCATAGGAAAAGAGGCAGAACGTCCACAATGATGCACTTGGCCAAAAAGGGCGTATGCCTTTTTTCCTGAATATATTCAGGAAAAAACGCATACGCCCTTTTTGGCCAACCAAGCAAGCTTGCAAAGGAAATCTGCACTACAATGAAGTCTCACTTCCCCCCGGTCAAAAGGGCCATCTGAAAAAAGTGTAAAATCCAGAAAGGCAGGACAGGCCATGGAGAACTGGGAGCCTTGTTATGCTGATGGGCGGGATGTAAATTGCCAACAGCCACTCGGGAGAAGTGTATGGTGTTTCCTGAAACATCTAAAAAACAAAGCAACAGAGCCTAGGGCACTTCCACTTATGGTCCTATAGGTTAGGGAAATTAAAATCAAAAGACACAGCCACCCCAAAGGTTGGGACGGCTCTGTTTACAAGAACCTGGTTTACGGTACAAGTTCAATATCGGAGAAAGTGAAAAATGGATAAAGAAGTTGTGGTACTTACGTACAATGCAATATCACTCAGCAATGAAATCTATGTCATCAGGCCCGTAGCAGCATAATGAGTGGATTCAGGTACAATGATTCTAACTGAAATGAGTCACACAGAAAAAGAAACATCATAAGATATCACTAATACACGGAATGTAACCTTGGCTACACAGGAACTGA
The DNA here is from genome assembly GCF_949774975.1 of Lagenorhynchus albirostris. Lineage (NCBI taxonomy): Eukaryota > Metazoa > Chordata > Mammalia > Artiodactyla > Delphinidae > Lagenorhynchus > Lagenorhynchus albirostris. The sequence goes on along the minus strand of NC_083098.1, from coordinate 57,350,751 downwards.
ATTACAAAACAGAACAGGGTCTCAAATTTAGAAAACCAACTTATGCTTGCTTAAGGGGAAAGGTGAGTTGGGGTGCTGCATAAAACCAGAGATTGAAATGAGCACAGATAAAGTTCCTTAAGCCAAATATGGAATAGACAAGAGCTACTCCTTGCTCAACGAAATGGACTCAACACCCCATATTAAATGCCTAAGAGTGTACCTGACTAGGAAGTATCTTAAAACCTATGGATTGTTATGTCTCTGAAAGAGAATCAAGCGTGTGTACAGGGGCATAAACGCAGCAGTGATAGGATTGGAGAAGTTCGGTGAGCAAATGAAGACCCTTTGAAGTCATATTGCATGGTACCCATTCCATGGGTCTCAACTCTCCAGTTTTAAGGTATTCTTCCTTCAGCTAAATCATGCATTTGGAAGCCAGAGTATGATCAACCGTGTGATCGGGAGACGTGTTCCAATATGTGTCAGTTTTCGTCCCCTGGTACTCGGGTGCAACATTCCAGACGCTTTACTAACACTCTCCCGACTTGGAGAGTCAGTGCCTTTAACCTCCTGTTTGGCCCAGTTTGCAATTTCTGCGGAAGATGAACAGGAATAGGGAGAACCAATGACAGACTAGCTGGAGGTGTCTGGACGGGCAAATTTAACTCTCATTTCCCACCAGGAAGAGGAATTAACCAAAGGCTCAGCGTGCCGTGCCGGAACCAGATTAGGGCCTGAAGCCATCCTGCGGTGTTGTGGCCAGCTCAAAAGAAAGCGACTTGAAGAAAGGAGCTCAGGGGCACTGTAATTCACAAACCTGCAGAGTTATAAATGACAGCTATCGTCCAAAAATATACTGAAGTAAGGCTGCCAAGAGGACTTGAAAGCGGGGCAGAATTGCAGGAAACCGATTTCAGGAGGTAGCCTGGAATTGCATTTAAAGCATAGGAAAAGAGGCAGAACGTCCACAATGATGCACTTGGCCAAAAAGGACGTATGCGTTTTTTCCTGAATATATTCAGGAAAAAACGCATACACACTTTTTGGCCAACCAAGCAAGCTTGCAAAGGAAATCTGCACTACAATGAAGTCTCACTTCCCCCCGGTCAAAAGGGCCATCTGAAAAAAGTGTAAAATCCAGAAAGGCAGGACAGGCCATGGAGAACTGGGAGCCTTGTTATGCTGATGGGCGGGATGTAAATTGCCAACAGCCACTCGGGAGAAGTGTATGGTGTTTCCTGAAACATCTAAAAAACAAAGCAACAGAGCCTAGGGCACTTCCACTTATGGTCCTATAGCTTAGGGAAATTAAAATCAAAAAGACACAGCCACCCCAAAAGTTGGGACGGCTCTGTTTACAAGAACCTGGTTTACGGTACAAGTTCAATATCGCAGAAAGTGAAAAATGGATAAAGAAGTTGTGGTACTTACGTACAATGCAGTATCACTCAGCAATGAAATCTATGTCGTCAGGCCCGTAGCAGCATAATGAGTGGATTCAGGTATGATGATTCTAACTGAAATAAGTCACACAGGAAAAGAAACATCATAAGATATCACTAATACACGGAATGTAAACTTGGCTACATAGGAACTGAATTACAAAACAGAACAGGGTCTCAAATTTAGAAAACCAACTTATGCTTGCTTAAGGGGAAAGGTGAGTTGGGGTGCTGCATAAAACCAGAGATTGAAATGAGCACAGATAAAGTTCCTTAAGCCAAATATGGAATAGACAAGAGCTACTCCTTGCTCAACGAAATGGATTCAACACCCCATATTAAACACCTAAGAATGTACCTGACTAGGAAGTATCTTAAAACCTATGGATTGCTATGTCTCCGAAAGAGAATCAAGCGTGTGTGCAGGGGCATATACGCAGCAGTGATAGGATTGGAGAGGTTCAGTGAGCAAATGAAGACCCTTTGAAGTCATATTGCATGGTACCCATTCCACGGGTCTCAACTCTCCAGGTTGAAGGTATTCTTCCTTCAGCTAAAACATGCATTTGGAAGCCAGAGTATGATCAACCGTGTGATCGGGAGACGTGTTCCAATATGTGTCAGTTTTCGTCCCCTGGTACTCGGGTGCAACATTCCAGACGCTTTACTAACACTCTCCCGACTTGGAGAGTCAGTGCCTTTAACCTCCTGTTTGGCCCAGTTTGCAATTTCTGCGGAAGATGAACAGGAATAGGGAGAACCAATGAGAGACTAGCTGGAGGTGTCTGGACCGGCAAATTTAACTCTCATTTCCCACCAGGAAGAGGAATTAACCAAAGGCTCAGCGTGCCGTGCCGGAACCAGATTAGGGCCTGAAGCCATCCTGCGGTGTTGCGGCCAGCTCACGAGAAAGCGAGTTGAAGAAAGGAGCTCAGGGGCACTGTAATTCACAAACCTGCAGAGTTATAAATGACAGCTATCGTCCAAAAATATACTGAAGTAAGGCTGCCAAGAGGACTTGAAAGCGGGGCAGAATTGCAGGAAACCGATCTCAGGAGGTAGACTGGAATTGCATTGAAAGCATAGGAAAAGAGGCAGAACGTCCACAATGATGCACTTGGCCAAAAAGGGCGTATGCGTTTTTTCCTGAATATATTCAGGAAAAAACGCATACGCCCTTTTTGGCCAACCAAGCAAGCTTGCAAAGGAAATCTGCACTACAATGAAGTCTCACTTCCCCCCGGTCAAAAGGGCCATCTGAAAAAAGTGTAAAATCCAGAAAGGCAGGACAGGCCATGGAGAACTGGGAGCCTTGTTATGCTGATGGGCGGGATGTCAATTGCCAACAGCCACTCGGGAGAAGTGTATGGTGTTTCCTGAAACATCTAAAAAACAAAGCAACAGAGCCTAGGGCACTTCCACTTATGGTCCTATAGCTTAGGGAAATTAAAATCAAAAAGACACAGCCACCCCAAAGGTTGGGACGGCTCTGTTTACAAGAACGTGGTTTACGGTACAAGTTCAATATCGCAGAAAGTGAAAAATGGATAAAGAAGTTGTGGTACTTACGTACAATGCAGTATCACTCAGCAATGAAATCTATGTCATCAGGCCCGTAGCAGCATAATGAGTGGATTCAGGTATGATGATTCTAACTGAAATAAGTCACACAGGAAAAGAAACATCATAAGATATCACTAATACACGGAATGTAACCTTGGCTACACAGGAACTGAATTACAAAACAGAACAGGGTCTCAAATTTAGAAAACCAACTTATGCTTGCTTAAGGGGAAAGGTGAGTTGGGGTGCTGCATAAAACCAGAGATTGAAATGAGCACAGATAAAGTTCCTTAAGCCAAATATGGAATAGACAAGAGCTACTCCTTGCTCAACGAAATGGACTCAACACCCCATATTAAATGCCTAAGAGTGTACCTGACTAGGAAGTATCTTAAAACCTATGGATTGCTATGTCTCTGAAAGAGAATCAAGCGTGTGTACAGGGGCATAAACGCAGCTGTGATAGGATTGGAGAAGTTCGGTGAGCAAATGAAGACCCTTTGAAGTCATATTGCATGGTACCCATTCCACGGGTCTCAACTCTTCAGGTTTAAGGTGTTCTTCCTTCAGCTAAAATATGCATGTGGAAGCCAGAGTATGATCAACCGTGTGATCGGGAGACGTGTTCCAATATGTGTCAGTTTTCGTCCCCTGGTACTCGGGTGCAACATTCCAGACGCTTTACTAACACTCTCCCGACTTGGAGAGTCAGTGCCTTTAACCTCCTGTTTGGCCCAGTTTGCAATTTCTGCGGAAGATGAACAGGAATAGGCAGAACCAATGACAGACTAGATGGAGGTGTCTGGACGGGCAAATTTAACTCTCATTTCCCACCAGGAAGAGGAATTAACCAAAGGCTCAGCGTGCCGTGCCGGAACCAGATTAGGGCCTGAAGCCATCCTGCGGTGTTGCGGCCAGCTCACAAGAAAGCGACTAGAAGAAAGGAGCTCAGGGGCACTGTAATTCACAAACCTGCAGAGTTATAAATGACAGCTATCGTCCAAAAATATACTGAAGTAAGGCTGCCAAGAGGACTTGAAAGCGGGGCAGAATTGCAGGAAACCGATTTCAGGAGGTAGACTGGAATTGCATTTAAAGCATAGGAAAAGAGGCAGAACGTCCACAATGATGCACTTGGCCAAAAAGGGCGTATGCCTTTTTTCCTGAATATATTCAGGAAAAAACGCATACGCCCTTTTTGGCCAACCAAGCAAGCTTGCAAAGGAAATCTGCACTACAATGAAGTCTCACTTCCCCCCGGTCAAAAGGGCCATCTGAAAAAAGTGTAAAATCCAGAAAGGCAGGACAGGCCATGGAGAACTGGGAGCCTTGTTATGCTGATGGGCGGGATGTAAATTGCCAACAGCCACTCGGGAGAAGTGTATGGTGTTTCCTGAAACATCTAAAAAACAAAGCAACAGAGCCTAGGGCACTTCCACTTATGGTCCTATAGCTTAGGGAAATTAAAATCAAAAAGACACAGCCACCCCAAAGGTTGGGACGGCTCTGTTTACAAGAACCTGGTTTACGGTACAAGTTCAATATCGCAGAAAGTGAAAAATGGATAAAGAAGTTGTGGTACTTACGTACAATGCAATATCACTCAGCAATGAAATCTATGTCATCAGGCCCGTAGCAGCATAATGAGTGGATTCAGGTACAATGATTCTAACTGAAATGAGTCACACAGAAAAAGAAACATCATAAGATATCACTAATACACGGAATGTAACCTTGGCTACACAGGAACTGAATTACAAAACAGAACAGGGTCTCAAATTTAGAAAACCAACTTATGCTTGCTTAAGGGGAAAGGTGAGTTGGGGTGCTGCATAAAACCAGAGATTGAAATGAGCACAGATAAAGTTCCTTAAGCCAAATATGGAATAGACAAGAGCTACTCCTTGCTCAACGAAATGGACTCAACACCCCATATTAAATGCCTAAGAGTGTACCTGACTAGGAAGTATCTTAAAACCTATGGATTGCTATGTCTCCGAAAGAGAATCAAGCGTGTGTGCAGGGGCATATACGCAGCAGTGATAGGATTGGAGAGGTTCAGTGAGCAAATGAAGACCCTTTGAAGTCATATTGCATGGTACCCATTCCACGGGTCTCAACTCTCCAGGTTTAAGGTATTCTTCCTTCAGCTAAAACATGCATGTGGAACCCAGAGTATGATCAACCGTGTGATCGGGAGACGTGTTCCAATATGTGTCAGTTTTCGTCCCCTGGTACTCGGGTGCAACATTCCAGACGCTTTACTAACACTCTCCCGACTTGGAGAGTCAGTGCCTTTAACCTCCTGTTTGGCCCAGTTTGCAATTTCTGCGGAAGATGAACAGGAATAGGGAGAACCAATGAGAGACTAGCTGGAGGTGTCTGGACCGGCAAATTTAACTCTCATTTCCCACCAGGAAGAGGAATTAACCAAAGGCTCAGCGTGCCGTGCCGGAACCAGATTAGGGCCTGAAGCCATCCTGCGGTGTTGCGGCCAGCTCACGAGAAAGCGAGTTGAAGAAAGGAGCTCAGGGGCACTGTAATTCACAAACCTGCAGAGTTATAAATGACAGCTATCGTCCAAAAATATACTGAAGTAAGGCTGCCAAGAGGACTTGAAAGCGGGGCAGAATTGCAGGAAACCGATCTCAGGAGGTAGACTGGAATTGCATTGAAAGCATAGGAAAAGAGGCAGAACGTCCACAATGATGCACTTGGCCAAAAAGGGCGTATGCGTTTTTTCCTGAATATATTCAGGAAAAAACGCATACGCCCTTTTTGGCCAACCAAGCAAGCTTGCAAAGGAAATCTGCACTACAATGAAGTCTCACTTCCCCCCGGTCAAAAGGGCCATCTGAAAAAAGTGTAAAATCCAGAAAGGCAGGACAGGCCATGGAGAACTGGGAGCCTTGTTATGCTGATGGGCGGGATGTCAATTGCCAACAGCCACTCGGGAGAAGTGTATGGTGTTTCCTGAAACATCTAAAAAACAAAGCAACAGAGCCTAGGGCACTTCCACTTATGGTCCTATAGCTTAGGGAAATTAAAATAAAAAAGACACAGCCACCCCAAAGGTTGGGACGGCTCTGTTTACAAGAACCTGGTTTACGGTACAAGTTCAATATCGCAGAAAGTGAAAAATGGATAAAGAAGTTGTGGTACTTACGTACAATGCAGTATCACTCAGCAATGAAATCTATGTCATCAGGCCCGTAGCAGCATAATGAGTGGATTCAGGTATGATGATTCTAACTGAAATAAGTCACACAGGAAAAGAAACATCATAAGATATCACTAATACACGGAATGTAAACTTGGCTACACAGGAACTGAATTACAAAACAGAACAGGGTCTCAAATTTAGAAAACCAACTTATGCTTGCTTAAGGGGAAAGGTGAGTTGGGGTGCTGCATAAAACCAGAGATTGAAATGAGCACAGATAAAGTTCCTTAAGCCAAATATGGAATAGACAAGAGCTACTCCTTGCTCAACGAAATGGACTCAACACCCCAAATTAAATGCCTAAGAGTGTACCTGACTAGGAAGTATCTTAAAACCTATGGATTGCTATGTCTCCGAAAGAGAATCAAGCGTGTGTGCAGGGGCATAATCGCAGCAGTGATAGGATTCGAGAGGTTCGGTGAGCAAATGAAGACCCTTTGAAGTCATATTGCATGGTACCCATTCCACGGGTCTCAACTCTCCAGGTTGAAGGTATTCTTCCTTCAGCTAAAACATGCATGTGGAACCCAGAGTATGATCAACCGTGTGATCGGGAGACGTGTTCCAATATGTGTCAGTTTTCGTCCCCTGGTACTCGGGTGCAACATTCCAGACGCTTTACTAACACTCTCCCGACTTGGAGAGTCAGTGCCTTTAACCTCCTGTTTGGCCCAGTTTGCAATTTCTGCGGAAGATGAACAGGAATAGGGAGAACCAATGAGAGACTAGCTGGAGGTGTCTGGACGGGCAAATTTAACTCTCATTTCCCACCAGGAAGAGGAATTAACCAAAGGCTCAGCGTGCCGTGCCGGAACCAGATTAGGGCCTGAAGCCATCCTGCGGTGTTGCGGCCAGCTCACAAGAAAGCGACTTGAAGAAAGGAGCTCAGGGGCACTGTAATTCACAAACCTGCAGAGTTATAAATGACAGCTATCGTCCAAAAATATACTGAAGTAAGGCTGCCAAGAGGACTTGAAAGCGGGGCAGAATTGCAGGAAACCGATTTCAGGAGGTAGACTGGAATTGCATTTAAAGCATAGGAAAAGAGGCAGAACGTCCACAATGATGCACTTGGACAAAAAGGGCGTATGCCTTTTTTCCTGAATATATTCAGGAAAAAACGCATACGCCCTTTTTGGCCAACCAAGCAAGCTTGCAAAGGAAATCTGCACTACAATGAAGTCTCACTTCCCCCCGGTCAAAAGGGCCATCTGAAAAAAGTGTAAAATCCAGAAAGGCAGGACAGGCCATGGAGAACTGGGAGCCTTGTTATGCTGATGGGCGGGATGTAAATTGCCAACAGCCACTCGGGAGAAGTGTATGGTGTTTCCTGAAACATCTAAAAAACAAAGCAACAGAGCCTAGGGCACTTCCACTTATGGTCCTATAGCTTAGGGAAATTAAAATCAAAAAGACACAGCCACCCCAAAGGTTGGGACGGCTCTGTTTACAAGAACCTGGTTTACGGTACAAGTTCAATATCGCAGAAAGTGAAAAATGGATAAAGAAGTTGTGGTACTTACGTACAATGCAGTATCACTCAGCAATGAAATCTATGTCATCAGGCCCGTAGCAGCATAATGAGTGGATTCAGGTATGATGATTCTAACTGAAATAAGTCACACAGAAAAAGAAACATCATAAGATATCACTAATACACGGAATGTAACCTTGGCTACATAGGAACTGAATTACAAAACAGAACAGGGTCTCAAATTTAGAAAACCAACTTATGCTTGCTTAAGGGGAAAGGTGAGTTGGGGAGCTGCATAAAACCAGAGATTGAAATGAGCACAGATAAAGTTCCTTAAGCCAAATATGGAATAGACAAGAGCTACTCTTGCTCAACGAAATGGATTCAACACCCCATATTAAACACCTAAGAATGTACCTGACTAGGAAGTATCTTAAAACCTATGGATTGCTATGTCTCCGAAAGAGAATCAAGCGTGTGTGCAGGGGCATAATCGCAGCAGTGATAGGATTGGAGAAGTTCGGTGAGCAAATGAAGACCCTTTGAAGTCATATTGCATGGTACGCATTCCACGGGTCTCAACTCTCCAGGTTGAAGGTATTCTTCCTTCAGCTAAAACATGCATGTGGAACCCAGAGTATGATCAACCGTGTGATCGGGAGACGTGTTCCAATATGTGTCAGTTTTCGTCCCCTGGTACTCGGGTGCAACATTCCAGACGCTTTACTAACACTCTCCCGACTTGGAGAGTCAGTGCCTTTAACCTCCTGTTTGGCCCAGTTTGCAATTTCTGCGGAAGATGAACAGGAATAGGGAGAACCAATGACAGACTAGCTGGAGGTGTCTGGACGGGCAAATTTAACTCTCATTTCCCACCAGGAAGAGGAATTAACCAAAGGCTCAGCGTGCCGTGCCGGAACCAGATTAGGGCCTGAAGCCATCATGCGGTGTTGCGGCCAGCTCACAAGAAAGCGACTAGAAGAAAGGAGCTCAGGGGCACTGTAATTCACAAACCTGCAGAGTTATAAATGACAGCTATCGTCCAAAAATATACTGAAGTAAGGCTGCCAAGAGGACTTGAAAGCGGGGCAGAATTGCAGGAAACCGATTTCAGGAGGTAGACTGGAATTGCATTTAAAGCATAGGAAAAGAGGCAGAACGTCCACAATGATGCACTTGGCCAAAAAGGGCGTATGCGTTTTTTCCTGAATATATTCAGGAAAAAACGCATACGCCCTTTTTGGCCAACCAAGCAAGCTTGCAAAGGAAATCTGCACTACAATGAAGTCTCACTTCCCCCCGGTCAAAAGGGCCATCTGAAAAAAGTGTAAAATCCAGAAAGGCAGGACAGGCCATGGAGAACTGGGAGCCTTGTTATGCTGATGGGCGGGATGTAAATTGGCAACAGCCACTCGGGAGAAGTGTATGGTGTTTCCTGAAACATCTAAAAAACTAAGCAACAGAGCCTAGGGCACTTCCACTTATGGTCCTATAGCTTAGGGAAATTAAAATCAAAAAGACACAGCCACCCCAAAGGTTGGGACGGCTCTGTTTACAAGAACCTGGTTTACGGTACAAGTTCAATATTGCAGAAAGTGAAAAATGGATAAAGAAGTTGTGGTACTTACGTACAATGCAGTATCACTCAGCAATGAAATCTATGTCATCAGGCCCGTAGCAGCATAATGAGTGGATTCAGGTATGATGATTCTAACTGAAATAAGTCACACAGGAAAAGAAACATCATAAGATATCACTAATTCACGGAATGTAACCTTGGCTACACAGGAACTGAATTACAAAACAGAACAGGGTCTCAAATTTAGAAAACCAACTTATGCTTGCTTAAGGGGAAAGGTGAGTTGGGGTGCTGCATAAAACCAGAGATTGAAATGAGCACAGATAAAGTTCCTTAAGCCAAATATGGAATAGACAAGAGCTACTCCTTGCTCAACGAAATGGACTCAACACCCCATATTAAATGCCTAAGAGTGTACCTGACTAGGAAGTATCTTAAAACCTATGGATTGCTATGTCTCTGAAAGAGAATCAAGCGTGTGTACAGGGGCATAAACGCAGCAGTGATAGGATTGGAGAAGTTCGGTGAGCAAATGAAGACCCTTTGAAGTCATATTGCATGGTACCCATTCCACGGGTCTCAACTCTTCAGGTTTAAGGTGTTCTTCCTTCAGCTAAAATATGCATGTGGAAGCCAGAGTATGATCAACCGTGTGATCGGGAGACGTGTTCCAATATGTGTCAGTTTTCGTCCCCTGGTACTCGGGTGCAACATTCCAGACGCTTTACTAACACTCTCCCGACTTGGAGAGTCAGTGCCTTTAACCTCCTGTTTGGCCCAGTTTGCAATTTCTGCGGAAGATGAACAGGAATAGGCAGACCAATGACAGACTAGATGGAGGTGTCTGGACGGGCAAATTTAACTCTCATTTCCCACCAGGAAGAGGAATTAACCAAAGGCTCAGCGTGCCGTGCCGGAACCAGATTAGGGCCTGAAACCATCCTGCGGTGTTGCGGCCAGCTCACAAGAAAGCGACTAGAAGAAAGGAGCTCAGGGGCACTGTAATTCACAAACCTGCAGAGTTATAAATGACAGCTATCGTCCAAAAATATACTGAAGTAAGGCTGCCAAGAGGACTTGAAAGCGGGGCAGAATTGCAGGAAACCGATTTCAGGAGGTAGACTGGAATTGCATTTAAAGCATAGGAAAAGAGGCAGAACGTCCACAATGATGCACTTGGACAAAAAGGGCGTATGCCTTTTTTCCTGAATATATTCAGGAAAAAACGCATACGCCCTTTTTGGCCAACCAAGCAAGCTTGCAAAGGAAATCTGCACTACAATGAAGTCTCACTTCCCCCCGGTCAAAAGGGCCATCTGAAAAAAGTGTAAAATCCAGAAAGGCAGGACAGGCCATGGAGAACTGGGAGCCTTGTTATGCTGATGGGCGGGATGTAAATTGCCAACAGCCACTCGGGAGAAGTGTATGGTGTTTCCTGAAACATCTAAAAAACAAAGCAACAGAGCCTAGGGCACTTCCACTTATGGTCCTATAGCTTAGGGAAATTAAAATCAAAAGACACAGCCACCCCAAAGGTTGGGACGGCTCTGTTTACAAGAACCTGGTTTACGGTAAAAGTTCAATATCGGAGAAAGTGAAAAATGGATAAAGAAGTTGTGGTACTTACGTACAATGCAATATCACTCAGCAATGAAATCTATGTCATCAGGCCCGTAGCAGCATAATGAGTGGATTCAGGTATGATGATTCTAACTGAAATAAGTCACACAGAAAAACAAACATCATAAGATATCACTAATACACGGAATGTAAACTTGGCTACACAGGAACTGAATTCCAAAAGAGAACAGGGTCTCAAATTTAGAAACCCAACTTATGCTTGCTTAAGGGGAAAGGTGAGTTGGGGAGCTGCATAAAACCAGAGATTGAAATGAGCACAGATAAAGTTCCTTAAGCCAAATATGGAATAGACAAGAGCTACTCCTTGCTCAACGAAATGGACTCAACACCCCATATTAAATGCCTAAGAGTGTACCTGACTAGGAAGTATCTTAAAACCTATGGATTGTTATGTCTCTGAAAGAGAATCAAGCATGTGTACAGGGGCATAAACGCAGCAGTGATAGGATTGGAGAAGTTCGGTGAGCAAATGAAGACCCTTTGAAGTCATATTGCATGGTACCCATTCCATGGGTCTCAACTCTCCAGTTTTAAGGTATTCTTCCTTCAGCTAAATCATGCATTTGGAAGCCACAGTATGATCAACCGTGTGATCGGGAGACGTGTTCCAATATGTGTCAGTTTTCGTCCCCTGGTACTCGGGTGCAACATTCCAGACGCTTTACTAACACTCTCCCGACTTGGAGAGTCAGTGCCTTTAACCTCCTGTTTGGCCCAGTTTGCAATTTCTGCGGAAGATGAACAGGAATAGGGAGAACCAATGAGAGACTAGCTGGAGGTGTCTGGACGGGCAAATTTAACTCTCATTTCCCACCAGGAAGAGGAATTAACCAAAGGCTCAGCGTGCCGTGCCGGAACCAGATTAGGGCCTGAAGCCATCCTGCGGTGTTGCGGCCAGCTCACAAGAAAGCGACTTGAAGAAAGGAGCTCAGGGGCACTGTAATTCACAAACCTGCAGAGTTATAAATGACAGCAATCGTCCAAAAATATACTGAAGTAAGGCTGCCAAGAGGACTTGAAAGCGGGGCAGAATTGCAGGAAACCGATTTCAGGAGGTAGACTGGAATTGCATTGAAAGCATAGGAAAAGAGGCAGAACGTCCACAATGATGCACTTGGCCAAAAAGGGCGTATGCCTTTTTTCCTGAATATATTCAGGAAAAAAGGCATACGCCCTTTTTGGCCAACCAAGCAAGCTTGCAAAGGAAATCTGCACTACAATGAAGTCTCACTTCCCCCCGGTCAAAAGGGCCATCTGAAAAAAGTGTAAAATCCAGAAAGGCAGGACAGGCCATGGAGAACTGGGAGCCTTGTTATGCTGATGGGCGGGATGTAAATTGCCAACAGCCACTCGGGAGAAGTGTATGGTGTTTCCTGAAACATCTAAAAATCAAAGCAACAGAGCCTAGGGCACTTCCACTTATGGTCCTATAGCTTAGGGAAATTAAAATCAAAAAGACACAGCCACCCCAAATGTTGGGACGGCTCTGTTTACAAGAACCTGGTTTACGGTACAAGTTCAATATCGCAGAAAGTGAAAAATGGATAAAGAAGTTGTGGTACTTACGTACAATGCAGTATCACTCAGCAATGAAATCTATGTCATCAGGCCCGTAGCAGCATAATGAGTGGATTCAGGTATGATGATTCTAACTGAAATAAGTCACACAGAAAAAGAAACATCATAAGATATCACTAATACACGGAATGTAAACTTGGCTACACAGGAACTGAATTACAAAACAGAACAGGTTCTCAAATTTAGAAAACCAACTTACGCTTGCTTAAGGGGAAAGGTGAGTTGGGGTGCTGCATAAAACCAGAGATTGAAATGAGCACAGATAAAGTTCCTTAAGCCAAATATGGAATAGACAAGAGCTACTCCTTGCTCAACGAAATGGACTCAACACCCCATATTAAATGCCTAAGAGTGTACCTGACTAGGAAGTATCTTAAAACCTATGGATTGCTATGTCTCCGAAAAAGAATCAAGCGTGTGTACAGGGGCATAAACGCAGCAGTGATAGGATTGGAGAAGTTCGGTGAGCAAATGAAGACCCTTTGAAGTCATATTGCATGGTACCCATTCCACGGGTCTCAACTCTCCAGGTTTAAGGTATTCTTCCTTCAGCTAAAACATGCATGTGGAACCCAGAGTATGATCAACCGTGTGATCGGGAGACGTGTTCTAATATGTGTCAGTTTTCGTCCCCTGGTACTCGGGTGCAACATTCCAGACGCTTTACTAACACTCTCCCGACTTGGAGAGTCAGTGCCTTTAACCTCCTGTTTGGCCCAGTTTGCAATTTCTGCGGAAGATGAACAGGAATAGGGAGAACCAATGACAGACCAGCTGGAGGTGTCTGGACGGGCAAATTTAACTCTCATTTCCCACCAGGAAGAGGAATTAACCAAAGGCTCAGCGTGCCGTGCCGGAACCAGATTAGGGCCTGAAGCCATCCTGCGGTGTTGCGGCCAGCTCACAAGAAAGCGACTTGAAGAAAGGAGCTCAGGGGCACTGTAATTCACAAACCTGCAGAGTTATAAATGACAGCTATCGTCCAAAAATATACTGAAGTAAGGCTGCCAAGAGGACTTGAAAGCGGGGCAGAATTGCAGGAAACCGATTTCAGGAGGTAGACTAGAATTGCATTTAAAGCATAGGAAAAGAGGCAGAACGTCCACAATGATGCACTTGGCCAAAAAGGGCGTATGCGTTTTTTCCTGAATATATTCAGGAAAAAACGCATACGCCCTTTTTGGCCAACCAAGCAAGCTTGCAAAGGAAATCTGCACTACAATGAAGTCTCACTTCCCCCCGGTCAAAAGGGCCATCTGAAAAAAGTGTAAAATCCAGAAAGGCAGGACAGGCCATGGAGAACTGGGAGCCTTGTTATGCTGATGGGCGGGATGTAAATTGCCAACAGCCACTCGGGAGAAGTGTATGGTGTTTCCTGAAACATCTAAAAATCAAAGCAACAGAGCCTAGGGCACTTCCACTTATGGTCCTATAGCTTAGGGAAATTAAAATCAAAAAGACACAGCCACCCCAAATGTTGGGACGGCTCTGTTTACAAGAACCTGGTTTACGGTACAAGTTCAATATCGCAGAAAGTGAAAAATGGATAAAGAAGTTGTGGTACTTACGTACAATGCAGTATCACTCAGCAATGAAATCTATGTCATCAGGCCCGTAGCAGCATAATGAGTGGATTCAGGTATGATGATTCTAACTGAAATAAGTCACACAGAAAAAGAAACATCATAAGATATCACTAATACACGGAATGTAAACTTGGCTACACAGGAACTGAATTACAAAACAGAACAGGTTCTCAAATTTAGAAAACCAACTTATGCTTGCTTAAGGGGAAAGGTGAGTTGGGGTGCTGCATAAAACCAGAGATTGAAATGAGCACAGATAAAGTTCCTTAAGCCAAATATGGAATAGACAAGAGCTACTCCTTGCTCAACGAAATGGACTCAACACCCCATATTAAATGCCTAAGAGTGTACCTGACTAGGAAGTATCTTAAAACCTATGGATTGCTATGTCTCCGAAAAAGAATCAAGCGTGTGTACAGGGGCATAAACGCAGCAGTGATAGGATTGGAGAAGTTCGGTGAGCAAATGAAGACCCTTTGAAGTCATATTGCATGGTACCCATTCCACGGGTCTCAACTCTCCAGGTTTAAGGTATTCTTCCTTCAGCTAAAACATGCATGTGGAACCCAGAGTATGATCAACCGTGTGATCGGGAGACGTGTTCTAATATGTGTCAGTTTTCGTCCCCTGGTACTCGGGTGCAACATTCCAGACGCTTTACTAACACTCTCCCGACTTGGAGAGTCAGTGCCTTTAACCTCCTGTTTGGCCCAGTTTGCAATTTCTGCGGAAAATGAACAGGAATAGGGAGAACCAATGACAGACCAGCTGGAGGTGTCTGGACGGGCAAATTTAACTCTCATTTCCCACCAGGAAGAGGAATTAACCAAAGGCTCAGCGTGCCGTGCCGGAACCAGATTAGGGCCTGAAGCCATCCTGCGGTGTTGCGGCCAGCTCACAAGAAAGCGAGTTGAAGAAAGGAGCTCAGGGGCACTGTAATTCACAAACCTGCAGAGTTATAAATGACAGCTATCGTCCAAAAATATACTGAAGTAAGGCTGCCAAGAGGACTTGAAAGCGGGGCAGAATTGCAGGAAACCGATTTCAGGAGGTAGACTAGAATTGCATTTAAAGCATAGGAAAAGAGGCAGAACGTCCACAATGATGCACTTGGCCAAAAAGGGCGTATGCGTTTTTTCCTGAATATATTCAGGAAAAAACGCATACGCCCTTTTTGGCCAACCAAGCAAGCTTGCAAAGGAAATCTGCACTACAATGAAGTCTCACTTCCCCCCGGTCAAAAGGGCCATCTGAAAAAAGTGTAAAATCCAGAAAGGCAGGACAGGCCATGGAGAACTGGGAGCCTTGTTATGCTGATGGGCGGGATGTAAATTGCCAACAGCCACTCGGGAGAAGTGTATGGTGTTTCCTGAAACATCTAAAAAACAAAGCAACAGAGCCTAGGGCACTTCCACTTATGGTCCTATAGCTTAGGGAAATTAAAATCAAAAAGACACAGCCACCCCAAAAGTTAGGACGGCTCTGTTTACAAGAACCTGGTTTACGGTACAAGTTCAATATCGCAGAAAGTGAAAAATGGATAAAGAAGTTGTGGTACTTACGTACAATGCAGTATCACTCAGTAATGAAATCTATGTCATCAGGCCCGTAGCAGCATAATGAGTGGATTCAGGTATGATGATTCTAACTGAAATAAGTCACACAGAAAAAGAAACATCATAAGATATCACTAATACACGGAATGTAAACTTGGCTACATAGGAACTGAATTACAAAACAGAACAGGGTCTCAAATTTAGAAAACCAACTTATGCTTGCTTAAGGGGAAAGGTGAGTTGGGGTGCTGCATAAAACCAGAGATTGAAATGAGCACAGATAAAGTTCCTTAAGCCAAATATGGAATAGACAAGAGCTACTCCTTGCTCAACGAAATGGACTCAACACCCCATATTAAATGCCTAAGAGTGTACCTGACTAGGAAGTATCTTAAAACCTATGGATTGCTATGTCTCCGAAAAAGAATCAAGCGTGTGTACAGGGGCATAAACGCAGCAGTGATAGGATTGGAGAAGTTCGGTGAGCAAATGAAGACCCTTTGAAGTCATATTGCATGGTACCCATTCCACGGGTCTCAACTCTCCAGGTTTAAGGTATTCTTCCTTCAGCTAAAACATGCATGTGGAACCCAGAGTATGATCAACCGTGTGATCGGGAGACGTGTTCCAATATGTGTCAGTTTTCGTCCCCTGGTACTCGGGTGCAACATTCCAGACGCTTTACTAACACTCTCCCGACTTGGAGAGTCAGTGCCTTTAACCTCCTGTTTGGCCCAGTTTGCAATTTCTGTGGAAGATGAACAGGAATAGGGAGAACCAATGACAGACTAGCTGGAGGTGTCTGGACGGGCAAATTTAACTCTCATTTCCCACCAGGAAGAGGAATTAACCAAAGGCTCAGCATGCCGTGCCGGAACCAGATTAGGGCCTGAAGCCATCCTGCGGTGTTGCGGCCAGCTCACAAGAAAGCGACTTGAAGAAAGGAGCTCAGGGGCACTGTAATTCACAAACCTGCAGAGTTATAAATGACAGCTATCGTCCAAAAATATACTGAAGTAAGGCTGCCAAGAGGACTTGAAAGCGGGGCAGAATTGCAGGAAACCGATTTCAGGAGGTAGACTGGAATTGCATTTAGCGCATAGGAAAAGAGGCAGAACGTCCACAATGATGCACTTGGCCAAAAAGGGCGTATGCCTTTTTTCCTGAATATATTCAGGAAAAAAGGCATACGCCCTTTTTGGCCAACCAAGCAAGCTTGCAAAGGAAATCTGCACTACAATGAAGTCTCACTTCCCCCCGGTCAAAAGGGCCATCTGAAAAAAGTGTAAAATCCAGAAAGGCAGGACAGGCCATGGAGAACTGGGAGCCTTGTTATGCTGATGGGCGGGATGTAAATTGCCAACAGCCACTCGGGAGAAGTGTATGGTGTTTCCTGAAACATCTAAAAATCAAAGCAACAGAGCCTAGGGCACTTCCACTTATGGTCCTATAGCTTAGGGAAATTAAAATCAAAAAGACACAGCCACCCCAAATGTTGGGACGGCTCTGTTTACAAGAACCTGGTTTACGGTACAAGTTCAATATCGCAGAAAGTGAAAAATGGATAAAGAAGTTGTGGTACTTACGTACAATGCAGTATCACTCAGCAATGAAATCTATGTCATCAGGCCCGTAGCAGCATAATGAGTGGATTCAGGTATGATGATTCTAACTGAAATAAGTCACACAGGAAAAGAAACATCATAAGATATCACTAATACACGGAATGTAAACTTGGCTACACAGGAACTGAATTACAAAACAGAACAGGGTCTCAAATTTAGAAAACCAACTTATGCTTGCTTAAGGGGAAAGGTGAGTTGGGGTGCTGCATAAAACCAGAGATTGAAATGAGCACAGATAAAGTTCCTTAAGCCAAATATGGAATAGACAAGAGCTACTCCTTGCTCAACGAAATGGACTCAACACCCCATATTAAATGCCTAAGAGTGTACCTGACTAGGAAGTATCTTAAAACCTATGGATTGCTATGTCTCCGAAAAAGAATCAAACGTGTGTACAGGGGCATAAACGCAGCAGTGATAGGATTGGAGAAGTTCGGTGAGCAAATGAAGACCCTTTGAAGTCATATTGCATGGTACCCATTCCACGGGTCTCAACTCTCCAGGTTTAAGGTATTCTTCCTTCAGCTAAAACATGCATGTGGAACCCAGAGTATGATCAACCGTGTGATCGGGAGACGTGTTCTAATATGTGTCAGTTTTCGTCCCCTGGTACTCGGGTGCAACATTCCAGACGCTTTACTAACACTCTCCCGACTTGGAGAGTCAGTGCCTTTAACCTCCTGTTTGGCCCAGTTTGCAATTTCTGCGGAAGATGAACAGGAATAGGGAGAACCAATGACAGACCAGCTGGAGGTGTCTGGACGGGCAAATTTAACTCTCATTTCCCACCAGGAAGAGGAATTAACCAAAGGCTCAGCGTGCCGTGCCGGAACCAGATTAGGGCCTGAAGCCATCCTGCGGTGTTGCGGCCAGCTCACAAGAAAGCGAGTTGAAGAAAGGAGCTCAGGGGCACTGTAATTCACAAACCTGCAGAGTTATAAATGACAGCTATCGTCCAAAAATATACTGAAGTAAGGCTGCCAAGAGGACTTGAAAGCGGGGCAGAATTGCAGGAAACCGATTTCAGGAGGTAGACTGGAATTGCATTGAAAGCATAGGAAAAGAGGCAGAACGTCCACAATGATGCACTTGGCCAAAAAGGGCGTATGCGTTTTTTCCTGAATATATTCAGGAAAAAACGCATACGCCCTTTTTGGCCAACCAAGCAAGCTTGCAAAGGAAATCTGCACTACAATGAAGTCTCACTTCCCCCCGGTCAAAAGGGCCATCTGAAAAAAGTGTAAAATCCAGAAAGGCAGGACAGGCCATGGAGAACTGGGAGCCTTGTTATGCTGATGGGCGGGATGTAAATTGCCAACAGCCACTCGGGAGAAGTGTATGGTGTTTCCTGAAACATCTAAAAAACAAAGCAACAGAGCCTAGGGCACTTCCACTTATGGTCCTATAGCTTAGGGAAATTAAAATCAAAAAGACACAGCCACCCCAAAGGTTGGGACGGCTCTGTTTACAAGAACCTGGTTTACGGTACAAGTTCAATATCGCAGAAAGTGAAAAATGGATAAAGAAGTTGTGGTACTTACGTACAATGCAGTATCACTCAGCAATGAAATCTATGTCATCAGGCCCGTAGCAGCATAATGAGTGGATTCAGGTATGATGATTCTAACTGAAATAAGTCACACAGGAAAAGAAACATCATAAGATATCACTAATACACGGAATGTAACCTTGGCTACACAGGAACTGAATTACAAACAGAACAGGGTCTCAAATTTAGAAAACCAACTTATGCTTGCTTAAGGGGAAAGGTGAGTTGGGGTGCTGCATAAAACCAGAGATTGAAATGAGCACAGATAAAGTTCCTTAAGCCAAATATGGAATAGACAAGAGCTACTCCTTGCTCAACGAAATGGACTCAACACCCCATATTAAATGCCTAAGAGTGTACCTGACTAGGAAGTATCTTAAAACCTATGGATTGCTATGTCTCTGAAAGTGAATCAAGTGTGTGTACAGGGGCATAAACGCAGCAGTGATAGGATTGGAGAGGTTCGGTGAGCAAATGAAGACCCTTTGAAGTCATATTGCATGGTACCCATTCCACGGGTCTCAACTCTCCAGGTTGAAGGTATTCTTCCTTCAGCTAAAACATGCATGTGGAACCCAGAGTATGATCAACCGTGTGATCAGGAGACGTGTTCCAATATGTGTCAGTTTTCGTCCCCTGGTACTCGGGTGCAACATTCCAGACGCTTTACTAACACTCTCCCGACTTGGAGAGTCAGTGCCTTTAACCTCCTGTTTGGCCCAGTTTGCAATTTCTGCGGAAGATGAACAGGAATAGGGAGAACCAATGAGAGACTAGCTGGAGGTGTCTGGACGGGCAAATTTAACTCTCATTTCCCACCAGGAAGAGGAATTAACCAAAGGCTCAGCGTGCCGTGCCGGAACCAGATTAGGGCCTGAAGCCATCCTGCGGGGTTGCGGCCAGCTCACGAGAAAGCGAGTTGAAGAAAGGAGCTCAGGGGCACTGTAATTCACAAACCTGCAGAGTTATAAATGACAGCTATCGTCCAAAAATATACTGAAGTAAGGCTGCCAAGAGGACTTGAAAGCGGGGCAGAATTGCAGGAAACCGATTTCAGGAGGTAGACTGGAGTTGCATTGAAAGCATAGGAAAAGAGGCAGAACGTCCACAATGATGCACTTGGCCAAAAAGGGCGTATGCCTTTTTTCCTGAATATATTCAGGAAAAAATGCATACGCCCTTTTTGGCCAACCAAGCAAGCTTGCAAAGGAAATCTGCACTACAGTGAAGTCTCACTTCCCCCCGGTCAAAAGGGCCATCTGAAAAAAGTGTAAAATCCAGAAAGGCAGGACAGGCCATGGAGAACTGGGAGCCTTGTTATGCTGATGGGCGGGATGTAAATTGCCAACAGCCACTCGGGAGAAGTGTATGGTGTTTCCTGAAACATCTAAAAAACAAAGCAACAGAGCCTAGGGCACTTCCACTTATGGTCCTATAGCTTAGGGAAATTAAAATCAAAAAGACACAGCCACCCCAAAGGTTGGGACGGCTCTGTTTACAAGAACCTGGTTTACGGTACAAGTTCAATATCGCAGAAAGTGAAAAATGGATAAAGAAGTTGTGGTACTTACGTACAATGCAGTATCACTCAGCAATGAAATCTATGTCATCAGGCCCGTAGCAGCATAATGAGTGGATTCAGGTATGATGATTCTAACTGAAATAAGTCACACAGGAAAAGAAACATCATAAGATATCACTAATACACGGAATGTAACCTTGGGTACACAGGAACTGAATTACAAAACAGAACAGGGTCTCAAATTTAGAAAACCAACTTACGCTTGCTTAAGGGGAAAGGTGAGTTGGGGTGCTGCATAAAACCAGAGATTGAAATGAGCACAGATAAAGTTCCTTAAGCCAAATATGGAATAGACAAGAGCTACTCCTTGCTCAACGAAATGGACTCAACACCCCATATTAAATGCCTAAGAGTGTACCTGACTAGGAAGTATCTTAAAACCTATGGATTGCTATGTCTCCGAAAAAGAATCAAGCGTGTGTACAGGGGCATAAACGCAGCAGTGATAGGATTGGAGAAGTTCGGTGAGCAAATGAAGACCCTTTGAAGTCATATTGCATGGTACCCATTCCACGGGTCTCAACTCTCCAGGTTTAAGGTATTCTTCCTTCAGCTAAAACATGCATGTGGAACCCAGAGTATGATCAACCGTGTGATCGGGAGACGTGTTCCAATATGTGTCAGTTTTCGTCCCCTGGTACTCGGGTGCAACATTCCAGACGCTTTACTAACACTCTCCCGACTTGGAGAGTCAGTGCCTTTAACCTCCTGTTTGGCCCAGTTTGCAATTTCTGTGGAAGATGAACAGGAATAGGGAGAACCAATGACAGACTAGCTGGAGGTGTCTGGACGGGCAAATTTAACTCTCATTTCCCACCAGGAAGAGGAATTAACCAAAGGCTCAGCATGCCGTGCCGGAACCAGATTAGGGCCTGAAGCCATCCTGCGGTGTTGCGGCCAGCTCACAAGAAAGCGACTTGAAGAAAGGAGCTCAGGGGCACTGTAATTCACAAACCTGCAGAGTTATAAATGACAGCTATCGTCCAAAAATATACTGAAGTAAGGCTGCCAAGAGGACTTGAAAGCGGGGCAGAATTGCAGGAAACCGATTTCAGGAGGTAGACTGGAATTGCATTTAGCGCATAGGAAAAGAGGCAGAACGTCCACAATGATGCACTTGGCCAAAAAGGGCGTATGCCTTTTTTCCTGAATATATTCAGGAAAAAAGGCATACGCCCTTTTTGGCCAACCAAGCAAGCTTGCAAAGGAAATCTGCACTACAATGAAGTCTCACTTCCCCCCGGTCAAAAGGGCCATCTGAAAAAAGTGTAAAATCCAGAAAGGCAGGACAGGCCATGGAGAACTGGGAGCCTTGTTATGCTGATGGGCGGGATGTAAATTGCCAACAGCCACTCGGGAGAAGTGTATGGTGTTTCCTGAAACATCTAAAAATCAAAGCAACAGAGCCTAGGGCACTTCCACTTATGGTCCTATAGCTTAGGGAAATTAAAATCAAAAAGACACAGCCACCCCAAATGTTGGGACGGCTCTGTTTACAAGAACCTGGTTTACGGTACAAGTTCAATATCGCAGAAAGTGAAAAATGGATAAAGAAGTTGTGGTACTTACGTACAATGCAGTATCACTCAGCAATGAAATCTATGTCATCAGGCCCGTAGCAGCATAATGAGTGGATTCAGGTATGATGATTCTAACTGAAATAAGTCACACAGGAAAAGAAACATCATAAGATATCACTAATACACGGAATGTAAACTTGGCTACACAGGAACTGAATTACAAAACAGAACAGGGTCTCAAATTTAGAAAACCAACTTATGCTTGCTTAAGGGGAAAGGTGAGTTGGGGTGCTGCATAAAACCAGAGATTGAAATGAGCACAGATAAAGTTCCTTAAGCCAAATATGGAATAGACAAGAGCTACTCCTTGCTCAACGAAATGGACTCAACACCCCATATTAAATGCCTAAGAGTGTACCTGACTAGGAAGTATCTTAAAACCTATGGATTGCTATGTCTCCGAAAAAGAATCAAACGTGTGTACAGGGGCATAAACGCAGCAGTGATAGGATTGGAGAAGTTCGGTGAGCAAATGAAGACCCTTTGAAGTCATATTGCATGGTACCCATTCCACGGGTCTCAACTCTCCAGGTTTAAGGTATTCTTCCTTCAGCTAAAACATGCATGTGGAACCCAGAGTATGATCAACCGTGTGATCGGGAGACGTGTTCTAATATGTGTCAGTTTTCGTCCCCTGGTACTCGGGTGCAACATTCCAGACGCTTTACTAACACTCTCCCGACTTGGAGAGTCAGTGCCTTTAACCTCCTGTTTGGCCCAGTTTGCAATTTCTGCGGAAGATGAACAGGAATAGGGAGAACCAATGACAGACCAGCTGGAGGTGTCTGGACGGGCAAATTTAACTCTCATTTCCCACCAGGAAGAGGAATTAACCAAAGGCTCAGCGTGCCGTGCCGGAACCAGATTAGGGCCTGAAGCCATCCTGCGGTGTTGCGGCCAGCTCACAAGAAAGCGAGTTGAAGAAAGGAGCTCAGGGGCACTGTAATTCACAAACCTGCAGAGTTATAAATGACAGCTATCGTCCAAAAATATACTGAAGTAAGGCTGCCAAGAGGACTTGAAAGCGGGGCAGAATTGCAGGAAACCGATTTCAGGAGGTAGCCTGGAATTGCATTTAAAGCATAGGAAAAGAGGCAGAACGTCCACAATGATGCACTTGGCCAAAAAGGGCGTATGCGTTTTTTCCTGAATATATTCAGGAAAAAACGCATACGCCCTTTTTGGCCAACCAAGCAAGCTTGCAAAGGAAATCTGCACTACAATGAAGTCTCACTTCCCCCCGGTCAAAAGGGCCATCTGAAAAAAGTGTAAAATCCAGAAAGGCAGGACAGGCCATGGAGAACTGGGAGCCTTGTTATGCTGATGGGCGGGATGTAAATTGCCAACAGCCACTCGGGAGAAGTGTATGGTGTTTCCTGAAACATCTAAAAAACAAAGCAACAGAGCCTAGGGCACTTCCACTTATGGTCCTATAGCTTAGGGAAATTAAAATCAAAAAGACACAGCCACCCCAAAGGTTGGGACGGCTCTGTTTACAAGAACCTGGTTTACGGTACAAGTTCAATATCGCAGAAAGTGAAAAATGGATAAAGAAGTTGTGGTACTTACGTACAATGCAGTATCACTCAGCAATGAAATCTATGTCATCAGGCCCGTAGCAGCATAATGAGTGGATTCAGGTATGATGATTCTAACTGAAATAAGTCACACAGGAAAAGAAACATCATAAGATATCACTAATACACGGAATGTAACCTTGGCTACACAGGAACTGAATTACAAACAGAACAGGGTCTCAAATTTAGAAAACCAACTTATGCTTGCTTAAGGGGAAAGGTGAGTTGGGGTGCTGCATAAAACCAGAGATTGAAATGAGCACAGATAAAGTTCCTTAAGCCAAATATGGAATAGACAAGAGCTACTCCTTGCTCAACGAAATGGACTCAACACCCCATATTAAATGCCTAAGAGTGTACCTGACTAGGAAGTATCTTAAAACCTATGGATTGCTATGTCTCCGAAAAAGAATCAAGCGTGTGTACAGGGGCATAAACGCAGCAGTGATAGGATTGGAGAAGTTCGGTGAGCAAATGAAGACCCTTTGAAGTCATATTGCATGGTACCCATTCCACGGGTCTCAACTCTCCAGGTTTAAGGTATTCTTCCTTCAGCTAAAACATGCATGTGGAACCCAGAGTATGATCAACCGTGTGATCGGGAGACGTGTTCTAATATGTGTCAGTTTTCGTCCCCTGGTACTCGGGTGCAACATTCCAGACGCTTTACTAACACTCTCCCGACTTGGAGAGTCAGTGCCTTTAACCTCCTGTTTGGCCCAGTTTGCAATTTCTGCGGAAAATGAACAGGAATAGGGAGAACCAATGACAGACCAGCTGGAGGTGTCTGGACGGGCAAATTTAACTCTCATTTCCCACCAGGAAGAGGAATTAACCAAAGGCTCAGCGTGCCGTGCCGGAACCAGATTAGGGCCTGAAGCCATCCTGCGGTGTTGCGGCCAGCTCACAAGAAAGCGAGTTGAAGAAAGGAGCTCAGGGGCACTGTAATTCACAAACCTGCAGAGTTATAAATGACAGCTATCGTCCAAAAATATACTGAAGTAAGGCTGCCAAGAGGACTTGAAAGCGGGGCAGAATTGCAGGAAACCGATTTCAGGAGGTAGACTAGAATTGCATTTAAAGCATAGGAAAAGAGGCAGAACGTCCACAATGATGCACTTGGCCAAAAAGGGCGTATGCGTTTTTTCCTGAATATATTCAGGAAAAAACGCATACGCCCTTTTTGGCCAACCAAGCAAGCTTGCAAAGGAAATCTGCACTACAATGAAGTCTCACTTCCCCCCGGTCAAAAGGGCCATCTGAAAAAAGTGTAAAATCCAGAAAGGCAGGACAGGCCATGGAGAACTGGGAGCCTTGTTATGCTGATGGGCGGGATGTAAATTGCCAACAGCCACTCGGGAGAAGTGTATGGTGTTTCCTGAAACATCTAAAAAACAAAGCAACAGAGCCTAGGGCACTTCCACTTATGGTCCTATAGCTTAGGGAAATTAAAATCAAAAAGACACAGCCACCCCAAAAGTTAGGACGGCTCTGTTTACAAGAACCTGGTTTACGGTACAAGTTCAATATCGCAGAAAGTGAAAAATGGATAAAGAAGTTGTGGTACTTACGTACAATGCAGTATCACTCAGTAATGAAATCTATGTCATCAGGCCCGTAGGAGCATAATGAGTGGATTCAGGTATGATGATTCTAACTGAAATAAGTCACACAGAAAAAGAAACATCATAAGATATCACTAATACACGGAATGTAAACTTGGCTACATAGGAACTGAATTACAAAACAGAACAGGGTCTCAAATTTAGAAAACCAACTTATGCTTGCTTAAGGGGAAAGGTGAGTTGGGGTGCTGCATAAAACCAGAGATTGAAATGAGCACAGATAAAGTTCCTTAAGCCAAATATGGAATAGACAAGAGCTACTCCTTGCTCAACGAAATGGACTCAACACCCCATATTAAATGCCTAAGAGTGTACCTGACTAGGAAGTATCTTAAAACCTATGGATTGCTATGTCTCCGAAAAAGAATCAAGCGTGTGTACAGGGGCATAAACGCAGCAGTGATAGGATTGGAGAAGTTCGGTGAGCAAATGAAGACCCTTTGAAGTCATATTGCATGGTACCCATTCCACGGGTCTCAACTCTCCAGGTTTAAGGTATTCTTCCTTCAGCTAAAACATGCATGTGGAACCCAGAGTATGATCAACCGTGTGATCGGGAGACGTGTTCCAATATGTGTCAGTTTTCGTCCCCTGGTACTCGGGTGCAACATTCCAGACGCTTTACTAACACTCTCCCGACTTGGAGAGTCAGTGCCTTTAACCTCCTGTTTGGCCCAGTTTGCAATTTCTGTGGAAGATGAACAGGAATAGGGAGAACCAATGACAGACTAGCTGGAGGTGTCTGGACGGGCAAATTTAACTCTCATTTCCCACCAGGAAGAGGAATTAACCAAAGGCTCAGCATGCCGTGCCGGAACCAGATTAGGGCCTGAAGCCATCCTGCGGTGTTGCGGCCAGCTCACAAGAAAGCGACTTGAAGAAAGGAGCTCAGGGGCACTGTAATTCACAAACCTGCAGAGTTATAAATGACAGCTATCGTCCAAAAATATACTGAAGTAAGGCTGCCAAGAGGACTTGAAAGCGGGGCAGAATTGCAGGAAACCGATTTCAGGAGGTAGACTGGAATTGCATTTAGCGCATAGGAAAAGAGGCAGAACGTCCACAATGATGCACTTGGCCAAAAAGGGCGTATGCCTTTTTTCCTGAATATATTCAGGAAAAAAGGCATACGCCCTTTTTGGCCAACCAAGCAAGCTTGCAAAGGAAATCTGCACTACAATGAAGTCTCACTTCCCCCCGGTCAAAAGGGCCATCTGAAAAAAGTGTAAAATCCAGAAAGGCAGGACAGGCCATGGAGAACTGGGAGCCTTGTTATGCTGATGGGCGGGATGTAAATTGCCAACAGCCACTCGGGAGAAGTGTATGGTGTTTCCTGAAACATCTAAAAATCAAAGCAACAGAGCCTAGGGCACTTCCACTTATGGTCCTATAGCTTAGGGAAATTAAAATCAAAAAGACACAGCCACCCCAAATGTTGGGACGGCTCTGTTTACAAGAACCTGGTTTACGGTACAAGTTCAATATCGCAGAAAGTGAAAAATGGATAAAGAAGTTGTGGTACTTACGTACAATGCAGTATCACTCAGCAATGAAATCTATGTCATCAGGCCCGTAGCAGCATAATGAGTGGATTCAGGTATGATGATTCTAACTGAAATAAGTCACACAGGAAAAGAAACATCATAAGATATCACTAATACACGGAATGTAAACTTGGCTACACAGGAACTGAATTACAAAACAGAACAGGGTCTCAAATTTAGAAAACCAACTTATGCTTGCTTAAGGGGAAAGGTGAGTTGGGGTGCTGCATAAAACCAGAGATTGAAATGAGCACAGATAAAGTTCCTTAAGCCAAATATGGAATAGACAAGAGCTACTCCTTGCTCAACGAAATGGACTCAACACCCCATATTAAATGCCTAAGAGTGTACCTGACTAGGAAGTATCTTAAAACCTATGGATTGCTATGTCTCCGAAAAAGAATCAAACGTGTGTACAGGGGCATAAACGCAGCAGTGATAGGATTGGAGAAGTTCGGTGAGCAAATGAAGACCCTTTGAAGTCATATTGCATGGTACCCATTCCACGGGTCTCAACTCTCCAGGTTTAAGGTATTCTTCCTTCAGCTAAAACATGCATGTGGAACCCAGAGTATGATCAACCGTGTGATCGGGAGACGTGTTCTAATATGTGTCAGTTTTCGTCCCCTGGTACTCGGGTGCAACATTCCAGACGCTTTACTAACACTCTCCCGACTTGGAGAGTCAGTGCCTTTAACCTCCTGTTTGGCCCAGTTTGCAATTTCTGCGGAAGATGAACAGGAATAGGGAGAACCAATGACAGACCAGCTGGAGGTGTCTGGTCGGGCAAATTTAACTCTCATTTCCCACCAGGAAGAGGAATTAACCAAAGGCTCAGCGTGCCGTGCCGGAACCAGATTAGGGCCTGAAGCCATCCTGCGGTGTTGCGGCCAGCTCACAAGAAAGCGAGTTGAAGAAAGGAGCTCAGGGGCACTGTAATTCACAAACCTGCAGAGTTATAAATGACAGCTATCGTCCAAAAATATACTGAAGTAAGGCTGCCAAGAGGACTTGAAAGCGGGGCAGAATTGCAGGAAACCGATTTCAGGAGGTAGCCTGGAATTGCATTTAAAGCATAGGAAAAGAGGCAGAACGTCCACAATGATGCACTTGGCCAAAAAGGGCGTATGCGTTTTTTCCTGAATATATTCAGGAAAAAACGCATACGCCCTTTTTGGCCAACCAAGCAAGCTTGCAAAGGAAATCTGCACTACAATGAAGTCTCACTTCCCCCCGGTCAAAAGGGCCATCTGAAAAAAGTGTAAAATCCAGAAAGGCAGGACAGGCCATGGAGAACTGGGAGCCTTGTTATGCTGATGGGCGGGATGTAAATTGCCAACAGCCACTCGGGAGAAGTGTATGGTGTTTCCTGAAACATCTAAAAAACAAAGCAACAGAGCCTAGGGCACTTCCACTTATGGTCCTATAGCTTAGGGAAATTAAAATCAAAAAGACACAGCCACCCCAAAGGTTGGGACGGCTCTGTTTACAAGAACCTGGTTTACGGTACAAGTTCAATATCGCAGAAAGTGAAAAATGGATAAAGAAGTTGTGGTACTTACGTACAATGCAGTATCACTCAGCAATGAAATCTATGTCATCACGCCCGTAGCAGCATAATGAGTGGATTCAGGTATGATGATTCTAACTGAAATAAGTCACACAGGAAAAGAAACATCATAAGATATCACTAATACACGGAATGTAACCTTGGCTACACAGGAACTGAATTACAAACAGAACAGGGTCTCAAATTTAGAAAACCAACTTATGCTTGCTTAAGGGGAAAGGTGAGTTGGGGTGCTGCATAAAACCAGAGATTGAAATGAGCACAGATAAAGTTCCTTAAGCCAAATATGGAATAGACAAGAGCTACTCCTTGCTCAACGAAATGGACTCAACACCCCATATTAAATGCCTAAGAGTGTACCTGACTAGGAAGTATCTTAAAACCTATGGATTGCTATGTCTCTGAAAGTGAATCAAGTGTGTGTACAGGGGCATAAACGCAGCAGTGATAGGATTGGAGAGGTTCGGTGAGCAAATGAAGACCCTTTGAAGTCATATTGCATGGTACCCATTCCACGGGTCTCAACTCTCCAGGTTTAAGGTATTCTTCCTTCAGCTAAAACATGCATGTGGAACCCAGAGTATGATCAACCGTGTGATCAGGAGACGTGTTCCAATATGTGTCAGTTTTCGTCCCCTGGTACTCGGGTGCAACATTCCAGACGCTTTACTAACACTCTCCCGACTTGGAGAGTCAGTGCCTTTAACCTCCTGTTTGGCCCAGTTTGCAATTTCTGCGGAAGATGAACAGGAATAGGGAGAACCAATGAGAGACTAGCTGGAGGTGTCTGGACGGGCAAATTTAACTCTCATTTCCCACCAGGAAGAGGAATTAACCAAAGGCTCAGCGTGCCGTGCCGGAACCAGATTAGGGCCTGAAGCCATCCTGCGGGGTTGCGGCCAGCTCACGAGAAAGCGAGTTGAAGAAAGGAGCTCAGGGGCACTGTAATTCACAAACCTGCAGAGTTATAAATGACAGCTATCGTCCAAAAATATACTGAAGTAAGGCTGCCAAGAGGACTTGAAAGCGGGGCAGAATTGCAGGAAACCGATTTCAGGAGGTAGACTGGAGTTGCATTGAAAGCATAGGAAAAGAGGCAGAACGTCCACAATGATGCACTTGGCCAAAAAGGGCGTATGCCTTTTTTCCTGAATATATTCAGGAAAAAATGCATACGCCCTTTTTGGCCAACCAAGCAAGCTTGCAAAGGAAATCTGCACTACAGTGAAGTCTCACTTCCCCCCGGTCAAAAGGGCCATCTGAAAAAAGTGTAAAATCCAGAAAGGCAGGACAGGCCATGGAGAACTGGGAGCCTTGTTATGCTGATGGGCGGGATGTAAATTGCCAACAGCCACTCGGGAGAAGTGTATGGTGTTTCCTGAAACATCTAAAAAACAAAGCAACAGAGCCTAGGGCACTTCCACTTATGGTCCTATAGCTTAGGGAAATTAAAATCAAAAAGACACAGCCACCCCAAAGGTTGGGACGGCTCTGTTTACAAGAACCTGGTTTACGGTACAAGTTCAATATCGCAGAAAGTGAAAAATGGATAAAGAAGTTGTGGTACTTACGTACAATGCAGTATCACTCAGCAATGAAATCTATGTCATCAAGCCCGTAGCAGCATAATGAGTGGATTCAGGTATGATGATTCTAACTGAAATAAGTCACACAGGAAAAGAAACATCATAAGATATCACTAATACACGGAATGTAACCTTGGGTACACAGGAACTGAATTACAAAACAGAACAGGGTCTCAAATTTAGAAAACCAACTTACGCTTGCTTAAGGGGAAAGGTGAGTTGGGGTGCTGCATAAAACCAGAGATTGAAATGAGCACAGATAAAGTTCCTTAAGCCAAATATGGAATAGACAAGAGCTACTCCTTGCTCAACGAAATGGACTCAACACCCCATATTAAATGCCTAAGAGTGTACCTGACTAGGAAGTATCTTAAAACCTATGGATTGCTATGTCTCCGAAAGAGAATCAAGCGTGTGTACAGGGGCATAAACGCAGCAGTGATAGGATTGGAGAGGTTCAGTGAGAAAATGAAGACCCTTTGAAGTCATATTGCATGGTACCAATTCCACGGGTCTCAACTCTCCAGGTTTAAGGTATTCTTCCTTCAGGTTAAACATGCATTTGGAAGCCAGAGTATGATCAACCGTGTGATCGGGAGACGTGTTCAAATATGTCTCAGTTTTCGTCCCCTGTTACTTGGGTGCAACATTCCAGACGCTTTACTAACACTCTCCCGACTTGGAGAGTCAGTGCCTTTAACCTCCTGTTTGGCCCAGTTTGCAATTTCTGCGGAAGATGAACAGGAATAGGCAGAACCAATGACAGACTAGATGGAGGTGTCTGGATGGGCAAATTTAACTCTCATTTCCCACCAGGAAGAGGAATTAACCAAAGGCTCAGCGTGCCATGCCGGAACCAGATTAGGGCCTGAAGCCATTATGCGGTGTTGCGGCCAGCTCACGAGGAAGCGATTTGAAGAAAGGACTCAGGGGCACTGTAATTCACAAACCTGCAGAGTTATAAATGACAGCTATCGTCCAAAAATATACTGAAGTAAGGCTGCCAAGAGGACTTGAAAGCGGGGCAGAATTGCAGGAAACCGATTTCAGGAGGTAGACTGGAATTGCATTGAAAGCATAGGAAAAGAGACAGAACGTCCACAATGATGCACTTGGCCAAAAAGGGCGTATGCGTTTTTTCCTGAATATATTCAGGAAAAAACGCATACGCCCTTTTTGGCCAACCAAGCAAGCTTGCAAAGGAAATCTGCACTACAATGAAGTCTCACTTCCCCCCGGTCAAAAGGGCCATCTGAAAAAAGTGTAAAATCCAGAAAGGCAGGACAGGCCATGGAGAACTGGGAGCCTTGTTATGCTGATGGGCGGGATGTCAATTGGCAACAGCCACTCGGGAGAAGTGTATGGTGTTTCCTGAAACATCTAAAAAACAAAGCAACAGAGCCTAGGGCATTTCCACTTATGGTCCTATAGCTTAGGGAAATTAAAATCAAAAGACACAGCCACCCCAAATGTTGGGACGGCTCTGTTTACAAGAACCTGGTTTACGGTACAAGTTCAATATCGCAGAAAGTGAAAAATGGATAAAGAAGTTGTGGTACTTACGTACAATGCAGTATCACTCAGCAATGAAATCTATGTCATCAGGCCCGTAGCAGCATAATGAGTGGATTCAGGTATGATGATTCTAACTGAAATAAGTCACACAGGAAAAGAAACATCATAAGATATCACTAATACACGGAATGTAACCTTGGCTACACAGGAACTGAATTACAAAACAGAACAGGGTCTCAAATTTAGAAAACCAACATATGCTTGCTTAAGGGGAAAGGTGAGTTGGGGTGCTGCATAAAACCAGAGATTGAAATGAGCACAGATAAAGTTCCTTAAGCCAAATATGGAATAGACAAGAGCTACTCCTTGCTCAACGAAATGGACTCAACACCCCATATTAAATGCCAAAGAGTGTACCTGACTAGGAAGTATCTTAAAACCTATGGATTGCTATGTCTCCGAAAGAGAATCAAGCGTGTGTGCAGGGGCATAAACGCAGCAGTGATAGGATTGGAGAGGTTCGGTGAGCAAGTGAAGACCCTTTGAAGTCATATTGCATGGTACCCATTCCACGGGTCTCAACTCTCCAGGTTTAAGGTATTCTTCCTTCAGCTAAAACATGCATGTGGAACCCAGAGTATGATCAACCGTGTGATCGGGAGACGTGTTCCAATATGTGTCAGTTTTCGTCCCCTGGTACTCGGGTGCAACATTCCAGACGCTTTACTAACACTCTCCCGACTTGGAGAGTCAGTGCCTTTAACCTCCTGTTTGGCCCAGTTTGCAATTTCTGCGGAAGATGAACAGAAATAGGGAGAACCAATGAGAGACTAGCTGGAGGTGTCTGGACGGGCAAATTTAACTCTCATTTCCCACCAGGAAGAGGAATTAACCAAAGGCTCAGCGTGCCATGCCGGAACCAGATTAGGGCCTGAAGCCATCCTGCTGTGTTGCGGCCAGCTCACAAGAAAGCGAGTTGAAGAAAGGAGCTCAGGGGCACTGTAATTCACAAACCTGCAGAGTTATAAATGACAGCTATCGTCCAAAAATATACTGAAGTAAGGCTGCCAAGAGGACTTGAAAGCGGGGCAGAATTGCAGGAAACCGATTTCAGGAGGTAGACTGGAATTGCATTTAAAGCATAGGAAAAGAGGCAGAACGTCCACAATGATGCACTTGGCCAAAAAGGGCGTATGCGTTTTTTCCTGAATATATTCAGGAAAAAACGCATACGCCCTTTTTGGCCAACCAAGCAAGCTTGCAAAGGAAATCTGCACTACAATGAAGTCTCACATCCCCCCGGTCAAAAGGGCCATCTGAAAAAA
Organism: Lagenorhynchus albirostris; assembly: GCF_949774975.1. Classification (NCBI taxonomy): domain Eukaryota; kingdom Metazoa; phylum Chordata; class Mammalia; order Artiodactyla; family Delphinidae; genus Lagenorhynchus; species Lagenorhynchus albirostris. Next base: position 57,318,049 of record NC_083098.1, on the reverse strand, counting down.
GTGTAAAATCCAGAAAGGCAGGACAGGCCATGGAGAACTGGGAGCCTTGTTATGCTGATGGGCGGGATGTCAATTGCCAACAGCCACTCGGGAGAAGTGTATGGTGTTTCCTGAAACATCTAAAAAACAAAGCAACAGAGCCTAGGGCACTTCCACTTATGGTCCTATAGCTTAGGGAAATTAAAATCAAAAGACACAGCCACCCCAAAGGTTGGGACGGCTCTGTTTACAAGAACCTGGTTTACGGTACAAGTTCAATATCGCAGAAAGTGAAAAATGGATAAAGAAGTTGTGGTACTTACGTACAATGCAATATCACCCAGCAATGAAATCTATGTCATCAGGCCCGTAGCAGCATAATGAGTGGATTCAGGTATGATGATTCTAACTGAAATAAGTCACACAGGAAAAGAAACATCATAAGATATCACTAATACACGGAATGTAACCTTGGCTACACAGGAACTGAATTACAAAACAGAACAGGGTCTCAAATTTAGAAAACCAACTTATGCTTGCTTAAGGGGAAAGGTGAGTTGGGGTGCTGCATAAAACCAGAGATTGAAATGAGCACAGATAAAGTTCCTTAAGCCAAATATGGAATAGACAAGAGCTACTACTTGCTCAACGAAATGGACTCAACACCCCATATTAAATGCCTAAGAGTGTACCTGACTAGGAAGTATCTTAAAACCTATGGATTGCTATGTCTCTGAAAGAGAATCAAGCGTGTGTACAGGGGCATAAACGCAGCAGTGATAGGATTGGAGAAGTTCGGTGAGCAAATGAAGACCCTTTGAAGTCATATTGCATGGTACCCATTCCATGGGTCTCAACTCTCCAGGTTTAAGGTATTCTTCCTTCAGCTAAAACATGCATTTGGAAGCCAGAGTATGATCAACCGTGTGATCGGGAGACGTGTTCCAATATGTGTCAGTTTTCGTCCCCTGGTACTCGGGTGCAACATTCCAGACGCTTTACTAACACTCTCCCGACTTGGAGAGTCAGTGCCTTTAACCTCCTGTTTGGCCCAGTTTGCAATTTCTGCGGAAGATGAACAGGAATAGGGAGAACCAATGAGAGACTAGCTGGAGGTGTCTGGACGGGCAAATTTAACTCTCATTTCCCACCAGGAAGAGGAATTAACCAAAGGCTCAGCGTGCCGTGCCGGAACCAGATTAGGGCCTGAAGCCATCCTGCGGTGTTGTGGCCAGCTCACAAGAAAGCGACTTGAAGAAAGGAGCTCAGGGGCACTGTAATTCACAAACCTGCAGAGTTATAAATGACAGCTATCGTCCAAAAATATACTGAAGTAAGGCTGCCAAGAGGACTTGAAAGCGGGGCAGAATTGCAGGAAACCGATTTCAGGAGGTAGCCTGGAATTGCATTTAAAGCATAGGAAAAGAGGCAGAACGTCCACAATGATGCACTTGGCCAAAAAGGGCGTATGCGTTTTTTCCTGAATATATTCAGGCTGCCAAGAGGACTTGAAAGCGGGGCAGAATTGCAGGAAACCGATTTCAGGAGGTAGACTGGAATTGCATTTAAAGCATAGGAAAAGAGGCAGAACGTCCACAATGATGCACTTGGCCAAAAAGGGCGTATGCGTTTTTTCCTGAATATATTCAGGAAAAATCGCATACGCCCTTTTTGGCCAACCAAGCAAGCTTGCAAAGGAAATCTGCACTACAATGAAGTCTCACTTCCCCCCGGTCAAAAGGGCCATCTGAAAAAAGTGTAAAATCCAGAAAGGCAGGACAGGCCATGGAGAACTGGGAGCCTTGTTATGCTGATGGGCGGGATGTCAATTGCCAACAGCCACTCGGGAGAAGTGTATGGTGTTTCCTGAAACATCTAAAAAACAAAGCAACAGAGCCTAGGGCACTTCCACTTATGGTCCTATAGCTTAGGGAAATTAAAATCAAAAAGACACAGCCACCCCAAAGGTTGGGACGGCTCTGTTTACAAGAACCTGGTTTTCGGTACAAGTTCAATATCGCAGAAAGTGAAAAATGGATAAAGAAGTTGTGGTACTTACGTACAATGCAATATCACTCAGCAATGAAATCTATGTCATCAGGCCCGTAGCAGCATAATGAGTGGATTCAGGTATGATGATTCTAACTGAAATAAGTCACACAGGAAAAGAAACATCATAAGATATCACTAATACACGGAATGTAACCTTGGCTACATAGGAACTGAATTACAAAACAGAACAGGGTCTCAAATTTAGAAAACCAACTTATGCTTGCTTAAGGGGAAAGGTGAGTTGGGGTGCTGCATAAAACCAGAGATTGAAATGAGCACAGATAAAGTTCCTTAAGCCAAATATGGAATAGACAAGAGCTACTCCTTGCTCAACGAAATGGATTCAACACCCCATATTAAACACCTAAGAATGTACCTGACTAGGAAGTATCTTAAAACCTATGGATTGCTATGTCTCCGAAAGAGAATCAAGCGTGTGTACAGGGGCATAATTGCAAAGTGATAGGATTGGAGAGGTTCAGTGAGCAAATGAAGACCCTTTGAAGTCATATTGCATGGTACCCATTCCACGGGTCTCAACTCTCCAGGTTTAAGGTATTCTTCCTTCAGCTAAAACATGCATTTGGAAGCCAGAGTATGATCAACCGTGTGATCGGGAGACGTGTTCCAATATGTGTCAGTTTTCGTCCCCTGGTACTCGGGTGCAACATTCCAGACGCTTTACTAACACTCTCCCGACTTGGAGAGTCAGTGCCTTTAACCTCCTGTTTGGCCCAGTTTGCAATTTCTGCGGAAGATGAACAGGAATAGGGAGAACCAATGACAGACCAGCTGGAGGTGTCTGGACGGGCAAATTTAACTCTCATTTCCCACCAGGAAGAGGAATTAACCAAAGGCTCAGCGTGCCGTGCCGGAACCAGATTAGGGCCTGAAGCCATCCTGCGGTGTTGCGGCCATATCACGAGAAAGCGAGTTGAAGAAAGGAGCTCAGGGGCACTGTAATTCACAAACCTGCAGAGTTATAAATGACAGCTATCGTCCAAAAATATACTGAAGTAAGGCTGCCAAGAGGACTTGAAAGCGGGGCAGAATTGCAGGAAACCGATTTCAGGAGGTAGACTGGAATTGCATTGAAAGCATAGGAAAAGAGGCAGAACGTCCACAATGATGCACTTGGCCAAAAAGGGCGTATGCGTTTTTTCCTGAATATATTCAGGAAAAAACGCATACGCCCTTTTTGGCCAACCAAGCAAGCTTGCAAAGGAAATCTGCACTACAGTGCAGTCTCACTTCCCCCCGGTCAAAAGGGCCATCTGAAAAAAGTGTAAAATCCAGAAAGGCAGGACAGGCCATGGAGAACTGGGAGCCTTGTTATGCTGATGGGCGGGATGTAAATTGCCAACAGCCACTGGGGAGAAGTGTATGATGTTTCCTGAAACATCTAAAAAACAAAGCAACAGAGCCTAGGGCACTTCCACTTATGGTCCTATAGCTTAGGGAAATTAAAATCAAAAAGACACAGCCACCCCAAAGGTTGGGACGGCTCTGTTTACAAGAACCTGGTTTACGGTACAAGTTCAATATCGCAGAAAGTGAAAAATGGATAAAGAAGTTGTGGTACTTATGTACAATGCAATATCACTCAGCAATGAAATCTATGTCATCAGGCCCGTAGCAGCATAATGAGTGGATTCAGGTATGATGATTCTAACTGAAATAAGTCACACAGGAAAAGAAACATCATAAGATATCACTAATACACGGAATGTAAACTTGGCTACATAGGAACTGAATTACAAAACAGAACAGGGTCTCAAATTTAGAAAACCAACTTATGCTTGCTTAAGGGGAAAGGTGAGTTGGGGTGCTGCATAAAACCAGAGATTGAAATGAGCACAGATAAAGTTCCTTAAGCCAAATATGGAATAGACAAGAGCTACTCCTTGCTCAACGAAATGGACTCAACACCCCATATTAAACACCTAAGAATGTACCTGACTAGGAAGTATCTTAAAACCTATGGATTGCTATGTCTCCGAAAGAGAATCAAGCGTGTGTGCAGGGGCATAATTGCAGCAGTGATAGGATTGGAGAGGTTCAGTGAGCAAATGAAGACCCTTTCAAGTCATATTGCATGGTACCCATTCCACGGGTCTCAACTCTCCAGGTTTAAGGTATTCTTCCTTCAGCTAAAACATGCATTTGGAAGCCAGAGTATGATCAACCGTGTGATCGGGAGACGTGTTCCAATATGTGTCAGTTTTCGTCCCCTGGTACTCGGGTGCAACATTCCAGACGCTTTACTAACACTCTCCCGACTTGGAGAGTCAGTGCCTTTAACCTCCTGTTTGGCCCAGTTTGCAATTTCTGCGGAAGATGAACAGGAATAGGCAGACCAATGACAGACTAGATGGAGGTGTCTGGACGGGCAAATTTAACTCTCATTTCCCACCAGGAAGAGGAATTAACCAAAGGCTCAGTGTGCCGTGCCGGAACCAGATTAGGGCCTGAAGCCATCCTGCGGTGTTGTGGCCAGCTCACAAGAAAGCGACTTGAAGAAAGGAGCTCAGGGGCACTGTAATTCACAAACCTGCAGAGTTATAAATGACAGCTATCGTCCAAAAATATACTGAAGTAAGGCTGCCAAGAGGACTTGAAAGCGGGGCAGAATTGCAGGAAACCGATTTCAGGAGGTAGACTGGAATTGCATTGAAAGCATAGGAAAAGAGGCAGAACGTCCACAATGATGCACTTGGCCAAAAAGGGCGTATGCGTTTTTTCCTGAATATATTCAGGAAAAAACGCATACGCCCTTTTTGGCCAACCAAGCAAGCTTGCAAAGGAAATCTGCACTACAATGAAGTCTCACTTCCCCCTGGTCAAAAGGGCCATCTGAAAAAAGTGTAAAATCCAGAAAAGCAGGACAGGCCATGGAGAAATGGGAGCCTTGTTATGCTGATGGGCGGGATGTCAATTGCCAACAGCCACTCGGGAGAAGTGTATGGTGTTTCCTGAAACATCTAAAAAACAAAGCAACAGAGCCTAGGGCACTTCCACTTATGGTCCTATAGCTTAGGGAAATTAAAATCAAAAAGACACAGCCACCCCAAAGGTTGGGACGGCTCTGTTTACAAGAACCTGGTTTACGGTACAAGTTCAATATCGCAGAAAGTGAAAAATGGATAAAGAAGTTGTGGTACTTACGTACAATGCAATATCACTCAGCAATGATATCTATGTCATCAGGCCCGTAGCAGCATAATGAGTGGATTCAGGTATGATGATTCTAACTGAAATAAGTCACACAGAAAAAGAAACATCATAAGATATCACTAATACACGGAATGTAAACTTGGCTACACAGGAACTGAATTACAAAACAGAACAGGGTCTCAAATTTAGAAACCCAACTTATGCTTGCTTAAGGGGAAAGGTGAGTTGGGGTGCTGCATAAAACCAGAGATTGAAATGAGAACAGATAAAGTTCCTTAAGCCACATATGGATTAGACAAGAGCTACTCCTTGCTCAACGAAATGGACTCAACACCCCATATTAAATGCCTAAGAGTGTACCTGACTAGGAAGTATCTTAAAACCTATGGATTGCTATGTCTCCGAAAGAGAATCAAGCGTGTGTACAGGGGCATAATCGCAGCAGTGATAGGATTGGAGAGGTTCAGTGAGCAAATGAAGACCCTTTGAAGTCATATTGCATGGTACCCATTCCACGGGTCTCAACTCTCCAGGTTTAAGGTATTCTTCCTTCAGCTAAAACATGCATTTGGAAGCCAGAGTATGATCAACCATGTGATCGGGAGACGTGTTCCAATATGTGTCAGTTTTCGTCCCCTGTTACTCGGGTGCAACATTCCAGACGCTTTACTAACACTCTCCCGACTTGGAGAGTCAGTGCCTTTAACCTCCTGTTTGGCCCAGTTTGCAATTTCTGCGGAAGATGAACAGGAATAGGGAGAACCAATGAGAGACTAGCTGGAGGTGTCTGGACGGGCAAATTTAACTCTCATTTCCCACCAGGAAGAGGAATTAACCAAAGGCTCAGCGTGCCGTGCCGGAACCAGATTAGGGCCTGAAGCCATCCTGCGGTGTTGCGGCCAGCTCACGAGAAAGCGACTTGAAGAAAGGAGTTCAGGGGCACTGTAATTCACAAACCTGCAGAGTTATAAATGACAGCTATCGTCCAAAAATATACTGAAGTAAGGCTGCCAAGAGGACTTGAAAGCGGGGCAGAATTGCAGGAAACCGATTTCAGGAGGTAGACTGGAATTGCATTTAAAGCATAGGAAAAGAGGCAGAACGTCCACAATGATGCACTTGGCCAAAAAGTGCGTATGCGTTTTTTCCTGAATATATTCAGGAAAAAACGCATACGCCCTTTTTGGCCAACCAAGCAAGCTTGCAAAGGAAATCTGCACTACAATGAAGTCTCACTTCCCCCCGGTCAAAAGGGCCATCTGAAAAAAGTGTAAAATCCAGAAAGGCAGGACAGGCCATGGAGAACTGGGAGCCTTGTTATGCTGATGGGCGGGATGTAAATTGCCAACAGCCACTCGGGAGAAGTGTATGGTGTTTCCTGAAACATCTAAAAAACAAAGCAACAGAGCCTAGGGCACTTCCACTTATGGTCCTATAGCTTAGGGAAATTAAAATCAAAAAGACACAGCCACCCCAAAGGTTGGGACGGCTCTGTTTACAAGAACCTGGTTTACGGTACAAGTTCAATATCGCAGAAAGTGAAAAATGGATAAAGAAGTTGTGGTACTTACGTACAATGCAATATCACTCAGCAATGAAATCTATGTCATCAGGCCCGTAGCAGCATAATGAGTGGATTCAGGTATGATGATTCTAACTGAAATAAGTCACACAGGAAAAGAAACATCATTAGATATCACTAATACATGGAATGTAAACTTGGCTACATAGGAACTGAATTACAAAACAGAAGAGGGTCTCAAATTTAGAAACCCAACTTATGCTTGCTTAAGGGGAAAGGTGAGTTGGGGTGCTGCATAAAACCAGAGATTGAAATGAGCACAGATAAAGTTCCTTAAGCCAAATATGGAATAGACAAGAGCTACTCCTTGCTCAACGAAATGGATTCAACACCCCATATTAAACACCTAAGAATGTACCTGACTAGGAAGTATCTTAAAACTTATGGATTGCTATGTCTCCGAAAGAGAATCAAGCGTGTGTGCAGGGGCATAAACGCAGCAGTGATAGGATTGGAGAGGTTCAGTGAGCAAATGAAGACCCTTTGAAGTCATATTGCATGGTACCCATTCCATGGGTCTCAACTCTCCAGGTTTAAGGTATTCTTCCTTCAGCTAAAACATGCATGTGGAACCCAGAGTATGATCAACCGTGTGATCGGGAGACGTGTTCCAATTTGTGTCAGTTTTCGTCCTCTGGTACTCGGGTGCAACATTCCAGACACTTTACTATCACTCTCCCGACTAGGAGAGTCAGTGCCTTTAACCTCCTGTTTGGCCCAGTTTGCAATTTCTGTGGAAGATGAACAGGAATAGGGAGAACCAATGACAGACTAGCTGGAGGTGTCTGGACGGGCAAATTTAACTCTCATTTCCCACCAGGAAGAGGAATTAACCAAAGGCTCAGTGTGCCGTGCCGGAACCAGATTAGGGCCTGAAGCCATCCTGCGGTGTTGTGGCCAGCTCACAAGAAAGCGACTTGAAGAAAGGAGCTCAGGGGCACTGTAATTCACAAACCTGCAGAGTTATAAATGACAGCTATCGTCCAAAAATATACTGAAGTAAGGCTGCCAAGAGGACTTGAAAGCGGGGCAGAATTGCAGGAAACCGATTTCAGGAGGTAGACTGGAATTGCATTGAAAGCATAGGAAAAGAGGCAGAACGTCCACAATGATGCACTTGGCCAAAAAGGGCGTATGCGTTTTTTCCTGAATATATTCAGGAAAAAACGCATACGCCCTTTTTGGCCAACCAAGCAAGCTTGCAAAGGAAATCTGCACTACAATGAAGTCTCACTTCCCCCCGGTCAAAAGGGCCATCTGAAAAAAGTGTAAAATCCAGAAAAGCAGGACAGGCCATGGAGAACTGGGAGCCTTGTTATGCTGATGGGCGGGATGTCAATTGCCAACAGCCACTCGGGAGAAGTGTATGGTGTTTCCTGAAACATCTAAAAAACAAAGCAACAGAGCCTAGGGCACTTCCACTTATGGTCCTATAGCTTAGGGAAATTAAAATCAAAAAGACACAGCCACCCCAAAGGTTGGGACGGCTCTGTTTACAAGAACCTGGTTTACGGTACAAGTTCAATATCGCAGAAAGTGAAAAATGGATAAAGAAGTTGTGGTACTTACGTACAATGCAATATCACTCAGCAATGATATCTATGTCATCAGGCCCGTAGCAGCATAATGAGTGGATTCAGGTATGATGATTCTAACTGAAATAAGTCACACAGAAAAAGAAACATCATAAGATATCACTAATACACGGAATGTAAACTTGGCTAAACAGGAACTGAATTACAAAACAGAACAGGGTCTCAAATTTAGAAACCCAACTTATGCTTGCTTAAGGGGAAAGGTGAGTTGGGGTGCTGCATAAAACCAGAGATTGAAATGAGAACAGATAAAGTTCCTTAAGCCAAATATGGATTAGACAAGAGCTACTCCTTGCTCAACGAAATGGACTCAACACCCCATATTAAATGCCTAAGAGTGTACCTGACTAGGAAGTATCTTAAAACCTATGGATTGCTATGTCTCCGAAAGAGAATCAAGCGTGTGTACAGGGGCATAATCGCAGCAGTGATAGGATTGGAGAGGTTCAGTGAGCAAATGAAGACCCTTTGAAGTCATATTGCATGGTACCCATTCCACGGGTCTCAACTCTCCAGGTTTAAGGTATTCTTCCTTCAGCTAAAACATGCATGTGGAACCCAGAGTATGATCAACCGTGTGATCGGGAGACGTGTTCCAATATGTCTCAGTTTTCGTCCCCTGGTACTCGGGTGCAACATTCCAGACGCTTTACTAACACTCTCCCGACTTGGAGAGTCAGTGCCTTTAACCTCCTGTTTGGCCCAGTTTGCAATTTCTGCAGAAGATGAACAGGAATAGGGAGAACCAATGACAGACTAGCTGGAGGTGTCTGGACGGGCAAATTTAACTCTCATTTCCCACCAGGAAGAGGAATTAACCAAAGGCTCAGCGTGCCGTGCCGGAACCAGATTAGGGCCTGAAGCAGTCCTGCGGTGATGCGGCCAGCTCACGAGAAAGCGAGTTGAAGAAAGGAGCTCAGGGGCACTGTAATTCACAAACCTGCAGAGTTATAAATGACAGCTATCGTCCAAAAATATACTGAAGTAAGGCTGCCAAGAGGACTTGAAAGCGGGGCAGAATTGCAGGAAACCGATTTCAGGAGGTAGACTGGAATTGCATTGAAAGCATAGGAAAAGAGGCAGAACGTCCACAATGATGCACTTGGCCAAAAAGGGCGTATGCGTTTTTTCCTGAATATATTCAGGAAAAAACGCATACGCCCTTTTTGGCCAACCAAGCAAGCTTGCAAAGGAAATCTGCACTACAGTGAAGTCTCACTTCCCCCCGGTCAAAAGGGCCATCTGAAAAAAGTGTAAAATCCAGAAAGGCAGGACAGGCCATGGAGAACTGGGAGCCTTGTTATGCTGATGGGCGGGATGTAAATTGCCAACAGCCACTCGGGAGAAGTGTATGGTGTTTCCTGAAACATCTAAAAAACAAAGCAACAGAGCCTAGGGCACTTCCACTTATGGTCCTATAGCTTAGGGAAATTAAAATCAAAAGACACAGCCACCCCAAAGGTTGCGACGGCTCTGTTTACAAGAACCTGGTTTACGGTACAAGTTCAATATCGCAGAAAGTGAAAAATGGATAAAGAAGTTGTGGTACTTACGTACAATGCAGTATCACTCAGCAATGAAATCTATGTCATCAGGCCCGTAGCAGCATAATGAGTGGATTCAGGTATGATGATTCTAACTGAATAAGTCACACAGGAAAAGAAACATCATAAGATATCACTAATACACGGAATGTAAACTTGGCTACATAGGAACTGAATTACAAAACAGAACAGGGTCTCAAATTTAGAAAACCAACTTATGCTTGCTTAAGGGGAAAGGTGAGTTGGGGTGCTGCATAAAACCAGAGATTGAAATGAGCACAGATAAAGTTCCTTAAGCCAAATATGGAATAGACAAGAGCTACTCCTTGCTCAACGAAATGGATTCAACACCCCATATTAAAAACCTAAGAATGTACCTGACTAGGAAGTATCTTAAAACCTATGGATTGCTATGTCTCCGAAAAAGAATCAAGCGTGTGTTCAGGGGCATAAACGCAGCAGTGATAGGATTGGAGAAGTTCGGTGAGCAAATGAAGACCCTTTGAAGTCATATTGCATGGTACCCATTCCACGGGTCTCAACTCTCCAGGTTTAAGGTATTCTTCCTTCAGCTAAAACATGCATGTGGAACCCAGAGTATGATCAACCGTGTGATCGGGAGACGTGTTCCAATATGTGTCAGTTTTCGTCCCCTGGTACTCGGGTGCAACATTCCAGATGCTTTACTAACACTCTCCCGACTTGGAGAGTCAGTGCCTTTAACCTCCTGTTTGGCCCAGTTTGCAATTTCTGCGGAAGATGAACAGGAATAGGGAGAACCAATGACAGACTAGCTGGAGGTGTCTGGACGGGCAAATTTAACTCTCATTTCCCACCAGGAAGAGGAATTAACCAAAGGCTCAGCGTGCCGTGCCGGAACCAGATTAGGGCCTGAAGCAGTCCTGCAGTGATGCGGCCAGCTCACAAGAAAGCGAGTTGAAGAAAGGAGCTCAGGGGCACTGTAATTCACAAACCTGCAGAGTTATAAATGACAGCTATCGTCCAAAAATATACTGAAGTAAGGCTGCCAAGAGGACTTGAAAGCGGGGCAGAATTGCAGGAAACCGATTTCAGGAGGTAGACTGGAATTGCATTTAAAGCATAGGAAAAGAGGCAGAACGTCCACAATGATGCACTTGGCCAAAAAGGGCGTATGCGTTTTTTCCTGAATATATTCAGGAAAAAACGCATACGCCCTTTTTGGCCAACCAAGCAAGCTTGCAAAGGAAATCTGCACTACAGTGAAGTCTCACTTCCCCCTGGTCAAAAGGGCCATCTGAAAAAAGTGTAAAATCCAGAAAGGCAGGACAGGCCATGGAGAACTGGGAGCCTTGTTATGCTGATGGGCGGGATGTAAATTGCCAACAGCCACTCGGGAGAAGTGTATGGTGTTTCCTGAAACATCTAAAAAACAAAGCAACAGAGCCTAGGGCACTTCCACTTATGGTCCTATAGCTTAGGGAAATTAAAATCAAAAGACACAGCCACCCCAAAGGTTGGGACGGCTCTGTTTACAAGAACCTGGTTTACGGTACAAGTTCAATATCGCAGAAAGTGAAAAATGGATAAAGAAGTTGTGGTACTTACGTACAATGCAATATCACTCAGCAATGAAATCTATGTCATCAGGCCCGTAGCAGCATAATGAGTGGATTCAGGTGTGATGATTCTAACTGAAATAAGTCACACAGGAAAAGAAACATCATAAGATATCACTAATACACGGAATGTAAACTTGGCTACACAGGAACTGAATTCCAAAACAGAACAGGGTCTCAAATTTAGAAACCCAACTTATGCTTGCTTAAGGGGAAAGGTGAGTTGGGGTGCTGCATAAAACCAGAGATTGAAATGAGCACAGATAAAGTTCCTTAAGCCAAATATGGAATAGACAAGAGCTACTCCTTGCTCAACGAAATGGATTCAACACCCCATATTAAACACCTAAGAATGTACCTGACTAGGAAGTATCTTAAAACCTATGGATTGCTATGTCTCCGAAAAAGAATCAAGCGTGTGTTCAGGGGCATAAACGCAGCAGTGATAGGATTGGAGAAGTTCGGTGAGCAAATGAAGACCCTTTGAAGTCATATTGCATGGTACCCATTCCACGGGTCTCAACTCTCCAGGTTGAAGGTATTCTTCCTTCAGCTAAAACATGCATGTGGAACCCAGAGTATGATCAACCGTGTGATCGGGAGACGTGTTCCAATATGTGTCAGTTTTCGTCCCCTGGTACTCGGGTGCAAAATTCCAGACGCTTTACTAACACTCTCCCGACTTGGAGAGTCAGTGCCTTTAACCTCCTGTTTGGCCCAGTTTGCAATTTCTGCGGAAGATGAACAGGAATAGGGAGAACCAATGACAGACTAGCTGGAGGTGTCTGGACGGGCAAATTTAACTCTCATTTCCCACCAGGAAGAGGAATTAACCAAAGGCTCAGCGTGCCGTGCCGGAACCAGATTAGGGCCTGAAGCAGTCCTGCAGTGATGCGGCCAGCTCACAAGAAAGCGAGTTGAAGAAAGGAGCTCAGGGGCACTGTAATTCACAAACCTGCAGAGTTATAAATGACAGCTATCGTCCAAAAATATACTGAAGTAAGGCTGCCAAGAGGACTTGAAAGCGGGGCAGAATTGCAGGAAACCGATTTCAGGAGGTAGACTGGAATTGCATTTAAAGCATAGGAAAAGAGGCAGAACGTCCACAATGATGCACTTGGCCAAAAAGGGCGTATGCGTTTTTTCCTGAATATATTCAGGAAAAAACGCATACGCCCTTTTTGGCCAACCAAGCAAGCTTGCAAAGGAAATCTGCACTACAGTGAAGTCTCACTTCCCCCTGGTCAAAAGGGCCATCTGAAAAAAGTGTAAAATCCAGAAAGGCAGGACAGGCCATGGAGAACTGGGAGCCTTGTTATGCTGATGGGCGGGATGTAAATTGCAAACAGCCACTCGGGAGAAGTGTATGGTGTTTCCTGAAACATCTAAAAAACAAAGCAACAGAGCCTAGGGCACTTCCACTTATGGTCCTATAGCTTAGGGAAATTAAAATCAAAAGACACAGCCACCCCAAAGGTTGGGACGGCTCTGTTTACAAGAACCTGGTTTACGGTACAAGTTCAATATCGCAGAAAGTGAAAAATGGATAAAGAAGTTGTGGTACTTACGTACAATGCAATATCACTCAGCAATGAAATCTATGTCATCAGGCCCGTAGCAGCATAATGAGTGGATTCAGGTGTGATGATTCTAACTGAAATAAGTCACACAGGAAAAGAAACATCATAAGATATCACTAATACACGGAATGTAAACTTGGCTACACAGGAACTGAATTCCAAAACAGAACAGGGTCTCAAATTTAGAAACCCAACTTATGCTTGCTTAAGGGGAAAGGTGAGTTGGGGTGCTGCATAAAACCAGAGATTGAAATGAGCACAGATAAAGTTCCTTAAGCCAAATATGGAATAGACAAGAGCTACTCCTTGCTCAACGAAATGGATTCAACACCCCATATTAAACACCTAAGAATGTACCTGACTAGGAAGTATCTTAAAACCTATGGATTGCTATGTCTCCGAAAAAGAATCAAGCGTGTGTTCAGGGGCATAAACGCAGCAGTGATAGGATTGGAGAAGTTCGGTGAGCAAATGAAGACCCTTTGAAGTCATATTGCATGGTACCCATTCCACGGGTCTCAACTCTCCAGGTTGAAGGTATTCTTCCTTCAGCTAAAACATGCATGTGGAACCCAGAGTATGATCAACCGTGTGATCGGGAGACGTGTTCCAATATGTGTCAGTTTTCGTCCCCTGGTACTCGGGTGCAAAATTCCAGACGCTTTACTAACACTCTCCCGACTTGGAGAGTCAGTGCCTTTAACCTCCTGTTTGGCCCAGTTTGCAATTTCTGCGGAAGATGAACAGGAATAGGGAGAACCAATGACAGACTAGCTGGAGGTGTCTGGACGGGCAAATTTAACTCTCATTTCCCACCAGGAAGAGGAATTAACCAAAGGCTCAGCGTGCCGTGCCGGAACCAGATTAGGGCCTGAAGCAGTCCTGCGGTGATGCGGCCAGCTCACGAGAAAGCGAGTTGAAGAAAGGAGCTCAGGGGCACTGTAATTCACAAACCTGCAGAGTTATAAATGACAGCTATCGTCCAAAAATATACTGAAGTAAGGCTGCCAAGAGGACTTGAAAGCGGGGCAGAATTGCAGGAAACCGATTTCAGGAGGTAGACTGGAATTGCATTTAAAGCATAGGAAAAGAGGCAGAACGTCCACAATGATGCACTTGGCCAAAAAGGGCGTATGCGTTTTTTCCTGAATATATTCAGGAAAAAACGCATACGCCCTTTTTGGCCAACCAAGCAAGCTTGCAAAGGAAATCTGCACTACAGTGAAGTCTCACTTCCCCCCGGTCAAAAGGGCCATCTGAAAAAAGTGTAAAATCCAGAAAGGCAGGACAGGCCATGGAGAACTGGGAGCCTTGTTATGCTGATGGGCGGGATGTAAATTGCCAACAGCCACTCGGGAGAAGTGTATGGTGTTTCCTGAAACATCTAAAAAACAAAGCAACAGAGCCTAGGGCACTTCCACTTATGGTCCTATAGCTTAGGGAAATTAAAATCAAAAGACACAGCCACCCCAAAGGTTGGGACGGCTCTGTTTACAAGAACCTGGTTTACGGTACAAGTTCAATATCGCAGAAAGTGAAAAATGGATAAAGAAGTTGTGGTACTTACGTACAATGCAATATCACTCAGCAATGATATCTATGTCATCAGGCCCGTAGCAGCATAATGAGTGGATTCAGGTATGATGATTCTAACTGAAATAAGTCACACAGGAAAAGAAACATCATAAGATATCACTAATACACGGAATGTAAACTTGGCTACACAGGAACTGAATTCCAAAACAGAACAGGGTCTCAAATTTAGAAACCCAACTTATGCTTGCTTAAGGGGAAAGGTGAGTTGGGGTGCTGCATAAAACCAGAGATTGAAATGAGCACAGATAAAGTTCCTTAAGCCAAATATGGAATAGACAAGAGCTACTCCTTGCTCAACGAAATGAATTCAACACCCCATATTAAACACCTAAGAATGTACCTGACTAGGAAGTATCTTAAAACCTATGGATTGCTATGTCTCCGAAAGAGAATCAAGCATCTGTTCAGGGGCATAATCGCAGCAGTGATAGGATTGGAGAGGTTCGGTGAGCAAATGAAGACCCTTTGAAGTCATATTGCATGGTACCCATTCCACGGGTCTCAACTCTCCAGGTTGAAGGTATTCTTCCTTCAGCTAAAACATGCATGTGGAACCCAGAGTATGATCAACCGTGTGATCGGGAGACGTGTTCCAATATGTGTCAGTTTTCGTCCCCTGGTACTCGGGTGCAACATTCCAGACGCTTTAGTAACACTCTCCCGACTTGGAGAGTCAGTGCCTTTAACCTCCTGTTTGGCCCAGTTTGCAATTACTGTGGAAGATGAACAGGAATAGGGAGAACCAATGACAGACTAGCTGGAGGTGTCTGGACGGGCAAATTTAACTCTCATTTCCCACCAGGAAGAGGAATTAACCAAAGGCTCAGCGTGCCGTGCCGGAACCAGATGAGGGCCTGAAGCCATCCTGCGGTGTTGCGGCCAGCTCACGAGAAAGCGAGTTGAAGAAAGGAGCTCAGGGGCACTGTAATTCACAAACCTGCAGAGTTATAAATGACAGCTATCGTCCAAAAATATACTGAAGTAAGGCTGCCAAGAGGACTTGAATGCGGGGCAGAATTGCAGGAAACCGATTTCAGGAGGTAGACTGGAATTGCATTTAAAGCATAGGAAAAGAGGCAGAACGTCCACAATGATGCACTTGGCCAAAAAGGGCGTATGCGTTTTTTCCTGAATATATTCAGGAAAAAACGCATACGCCCTTTTTGGCCAACCAAGCAAGCTTGCAAAGGAAATCTGCACTACAATGAAGTCTCACTTCCCCCCGGTCAAAAGGGCCATCTGAAAAAAGTGTAAAATCCAGAAAGGCAGGACAGGCCATGGAGAACTGGGAGCCTTGTTATGCTGATGGGCGGGATGTAAATTGCCAACAGCCACTCGGGAGAAGTGTATGGTGTTTCCAGAAACATCTAAAAAACAAAGCAACAGAGCCTAGGGCACTTCCACTTATGGTCCTATAGCTTAGGGAAATTAAAATCAAAAAGACACAGCCACCCCAAAAGTTGGGACGGCTCTGTTTACAAGAACCTGGTTTACGGTACAAGTTCAATATCGCAGAAAGTGAAAAATGGATAAAGAAGTTGTGGTACTTACGTACAATGCAGTATCACTCAGCAATGAAATCTATGTCATCAGGCCCGTAGCAGCATAATGAGTGGATTCAGGTATGATGATTCTAACTGAAATAAGTCACACAGAAAAAGAAACATCATAAGATATCACTAATACACGGAATGTAAACTTGGCTACATAGGAACTGAATTACAAAACAGAAGAGGGTCTCAAATTTAGAAAACCAACTTATGCTTGCTTAAGGGGAAAGGTGAGTTGGGGTGCTGCATAAAACCAGAGATTGAAATGAGCACAGATAAAGTTCCTTAAGCCAAATATGGAATAGACAAGAGCTACTCCTTGCTCAACGAAATGGATTCAACACCCCATATTAAACACCTAAGAACATACCTGACTAGGAAGTATCTTAAAACCTATGGATTGCTATGTCTCCGAAAGAGAATCAAGCGTGTGTACAGGGGCATAAACGCAGCAGTGATAGGATTGGAGAGGTTCGGTGAGCAAATGAAGACCCTTTGAAGTCATATTGCATGGTACCCATTCCACGGGTCTCAACTCTCCAGGTTTAAGGTATTCTTCCTTCAGCTAAAACATGCATGTGGAACCCAGAGTATGATCAACCGTGTGATCGGGAGACGTGTTCCAATATGTGTCAGTTTTCGTCCCCTGGTACTCGGGTGCAACATTCCAGACGCTTTACTAACGCCCTCCCGACTTGGAGAGGCAGTGCCTTTAACCTTCTGTTTGGCCCAGTTTGCAATTTCTGCGGAAGATGAACAGGAATAGGGAGAACCAATGACAGACTAGCTGGAGGTGTCTGGACGGGCAAATTTAACTCTCATTTCCCACCAGGAAGAGGAATTAACCAAAGGCTCAGCATGCCGTGCCGGAACCAGATTAGGGCCTGAAGCCATCCTGCGGTGTTGCGGCCAGCTCACAAGAAAGCGAGTTGAAGAAAGGAGCTCAGGGGCACTGTAATTCACAAACCTGCAGAGTTATAAATGACAGCTATCGTCCAAAAATATACTGAAGTAAGGCTGCCAAGAGGACTTGAAAGCGGGGCAGAATTGCAGGAAAGCGATTTCAGGAGGTAGACTGGAATTGCATTGAAAGCATAGGAAAAGAGGCAGAACGTCCACAATGATGCACTTGGCCAAAAAGGGCGTATGCGTTTTTTCCTGAATATATTCAGGAAAAAACGCATACGCCCTTTTTGGCCAACCAAGCAAGCTTGCAAAGGAAATCTGCACTACAATGAAGTCTCACTTCCCCCCGGTCAAAAGGGCCATCTGAAAAAAGTGTAAAATCCAGAAAGGCAGGACAGGCCATGGAGAACTGGGAGCCTTGTTATGCTGATGGGCCGGATGTAAATTGCCAACAGCCACTCTGGAGAAGTGTATGGTGTTTCCTGAAACATCTAAAAAACAAAGGAACAGAGCCTAGGGCACTTCCACTTATGGTACTATAGCTTAGGGAAATTAAACTCAAAAAGACACAGCCACCCCAAATTATGGGAAGGCTCTGTTTACAAGAACCTCATTTATGGTACAAGTTCAATATCTCAGAAAGCGAAAAATGGATAAAGAAGTTGTGGTACTTACGTACAATGCAATATCACTCAGCAATGAAATCTATGTCATCAGGCCCGTAGCAGCATAATGAGTGGATTCAGGTATGATGATTCTAACTGAAAGAAGTCACACAGAAAAAGAAACATCATAAGATATCACTAATACACGGAATGTAAACTTGGCTACACAGGAACTGAATTACAAAACAGAACAGGGTCTCAAATTTAGAAAACCAACTTATGCTTGCTTAAGGGGAAAGGTGAGTTGGGGTGCTGCATAAAACCAGAGATTGAAATGAGCACAGATAAAGTTCCTTAAGCCAAATATGGAATAGACAACAGCTACTCCTTGCTCAACGAAATGGAATCAACACCCCATATTAAACGCCTAAGAATGTACCTGACTATGAAGTATCTTAAAACCTATGGACTGCTATGTCTCCGAAAGAGAATCAAGCGTGTGTACAGGGGCATAAACGCAGCAGTGATAGGATTGGAGAGGTTCGGTGAGCAAATGAAGACCCTTTGAAGTCATATTGCATGGTACCCATTCCACGGGTCTCAACTCTCCAGGTTTAAGGTATTCTTCCTTCAGCTAAAACATGCATGTGGAACCCAGAGTATGATCAACCGTGTGATCGGGAGACGTGTTCCAATATGTGTCAGTTTTCGTCCCCTGGTACTCGGGTGCAACATTCCAGACGCTTTACTAACACTCTCCCGACTTGGAGAGTCAGTGCCTTTAACCTCCTGTTTGGCCCAGATTGCAATTTCTGCGGAAGATGAACAGGGATAGGGAGAACCAATGAGAGACTAGCTGGAGGTGTCTGGACGGGCAAATTTAACTCTCATTTCCCACCAGGAAGAGGAATTAACCAAAGGCTCAGCGTGCCGTGCCGGTACCAGATGAGGGCCTGAAGCCATCCTGCGGTGTTGCGGCCAGCTCACGAGAAAGCGAGTTGAAGAAAGGAGCTCAGGGGCACTGTAATTCACAAACCTGCAGAGTTATAAATGACAGCTATCGTCCAAAAATATACTGAAGTAAGGCTGCCAAGAGGACTTGAAAGTGGGGCAGAATTGCAGGAAACCGATTTCAGGAGGTAGACTGGAATTGCATTTAAAGCATAGGAAAAGAGGCAGAACGTCCACAATGATGCACTTGGCCAAAAAGGGCGTATGCGTTTTTTCCTGAATATATTCAGGAAAAAACGCATACGCCCTTTTTGGCCAACCAAGCAAGCTTGCAAAGGAAATCTGCACTACAATGAAGTCTCACTTCCCTCCGGTCAAAAGTGCCATCTGAAAAATGTGTAAACTCCAGAAAGGCAGGACAGGCCATGGAGAACTGGGAGCCTTGTTATGCTGATGGGCGGGATGTAAATTGCCAACAGCCACTGGGGAGAAGTGTATGGTGTTTCCTGAAACATCTAAAAAACAAAGCAACAGAGCCTAGGGCACTTCCACTTATGGTCCTATAGCTTAGGGAAATTAAAATCCAAAAGACACAGCCACCCCAAAAGTTGGGACGGCTCTGTTTACAAGAACCTGGTTTACGGTACAAGTTCAATATCGCAGAAAGTGAAAAATGGATAAAGAAGTTGTGGTACTTACGTACAATGCAATATCACTCAGCAATGAAATCTATGTCATCAGGCCCGTAGCAGCATAATGAGTGGCTTAAGCTACGATGATTCTAACTGAAATAAGTCACACAGAAAAAGAAACCTCATAAGATATCACTAATACACGGAATGTAAACTTGGCTACACAGGAACTGAATTACAAAACAGAACAGGGTCTCAAATTTAGAAAACCAACTTATGCTTGCTTAAGGGGAAAGGTGAGTTGGGGTGCTGCATAAAACCAGAGATTGAAATGAGCACAGATAAAGTTCCTTAAGCCAAATATGGAATAGACAAGAGCTACTCCTTGCTCAACGAAATGGACTCAACACCCCATATTAAACGCCTAAGAATGTACCTGACTAGGAAGTATCTTAAAACCTATGGACTGCTATGTCTCCGAAAGAGAATCAAGCGTGTGTACAGGGGCATAAACGCAGCAGTGATAGGACTGGAGAGGTTCGGTGAGCAAATGAAGACCCTTTGAAGTCATATTGCATGGTACCCATTCGACGGGTCTCAACTCTCCAGGTTGAAGGTATTCTTCCTTCAGCTAAAACATGCATGTGGAACCCAGAGTATGATCAAACATGTGATCGGGAGACGTGTTCCAATATGTGTCAGTTTTCGTCCCCTGGTACTCGGGTGCAACATTCCAGACGCTTTACTAACACTCTCCCGACTTGGAGAGTCAGTGCCTTTAACCTCCTGTTTGGCCCAGTTTGCAATTTCTGCGGAAGATGAACAGGAATAGGGAGAACCAATGAGAGACTAGCTGGAGGTGTCTGGACGGGCAAATTTAACTCTCATTTCCCACCAGGAAGAGGAATTAACCAAAGGCTCAGCGTGCCGTGCCGGAACCAGATTAGGGCCTGAAGCCATCCTGCGGTGTTGCGGCCAGCTCACAAGAAAGCGAGTTGAAGAAAGGAGCTCAGGGGCACTGTAATTCACAAACCTGCAGAGTTATAAATGACAGCTATCGTCCAAAAATATACTGAAGTAAGGCTGCCAAGAGGACTTGAAAGTGGGGCAGAATTGCAGGAAACCGATTTCAGGAGGTAGACTGGAATTGCATTTAAAGCATAGGAAAAGAGGCAGAACGTCCACAATGATGCACTTGGCCAAAAAGGGCGTATGCGTTTTTTCCTGAATATATTCAGGAAAAAACGCATACGCCCTTTTTGGCCAACCAAGCAAGCTTGCAAAGGAAATCTGCACTACAATGAAGTCTCACTTCCCTCCGGTCAAAAGTGCCATCTGAAAAATGTGTAAACTCCAGAAAGGCAGGACAGGCCATGGAGAACTGGGAGCCTTGTTATGCTGATGGGCGGGATGTAAATTGCCAACAGCCACTCGGGAGAAGTGTATGGTGTTTCCTGAAACATCTAAAAAACAAAGCAACAGAGCCTAGGGCACTTCCACTTATGGTCCTATAGCTTAGGGAAATTAAAATCCAAAAGACACAGCCACCCCAAAAGTTGGGACGGCTCTGTTTACAAGAACCTGGTTTACGGTACAAGTTCAATATCGCAGAAAGTGAAAAATGGATAAAGAAGTTGTGGTACTTACGTACAATGCAATATCACTCAGCAATGAAATCTATGTCATCAGTCCCGTAGCAGCATAATGAGTGGATTCAGGTATGATGATTCTAACTGAAATAAGTCACACAGAAAAAGAAACATCATAAGATATCACTAATACACGGAATGTAAACTTGGCTACACAGGAACTGAATTACAAAACAGAACAGGGTCTCAAATTTAGAAAACCAACTTATGCTTGCTTAAGGGGAAAGGTGAGTTGGGGTGCTGCATAAAACCAGAGATTGAAATGAGCACAGATAAAGTTCCTTAAGCCAAATATGGAATAGACAAGAGCTACTCCTTGCTCAACGAAATGGACTCAACACCCCATATTAAACGCCTAAGAATGTACCTGACTAGGAAGTATCTTAAAACCTATGGACTGCTATGTCTCCGAAAGAGAATCAAGCGTGTGTACAGGGGCATAAACGCAGCAGTGATAGGACTGGAGAGGTTCGGTGAGCAAATGAAGACCCTTTGAAGTCATATTGCATGGTACCCATTCGACGGGTCTCAACTCTCCAGGTTGAAGGTATTCTTCCTTCAGCTAAAACATGCATGTGGAACCCAGAGTATGATCAAACATGTGATCGGGAGACGTGTTCCAATATGTGTCAGTTTTCGTCCCCTGGTACTCGGGTGCAACATTCCAGACGCTTTACTAACACTCTCCCGACTTGGAGAGTCAGTGCCTTTAACCTCCTGTTTGGCCCAGTTTGCAATTTCTGCGGAAGATGAACAGGAATAGGGAGAACCAATGAGAGACTAGCTGGAGGTGTCTGGACGGGCAAATTTAACTCTCATTTCCCACCAGGAAGGGGAATTAACCAAAGGCTCAGCGTGCCGTGCCGGAACCAGATTAGGGCCTGAAGCCATCCTGCGGTGTTGCGGCCAGCTCACAAGAAAGCGAGTTGAAGAAAGGAGCTCAGGGGCACTGTAATTCACAAACCTGCAGAGTTATAAATGACAGCTATCGTCCAAAAATATACTGAAGTAAGGCTGCCAAGAGGACTTGAAAGTGGGGCAGAATTGCAGGAAACCGATTTCAGGAGGTAGACTGGAATTGCATTTAAAGCATAGGAAAAGAGGCAGAACGTCCACAATGATGCACTTGGCCATAAAGGGCGTATGCGTTTTTTCCTGAATATATTCAGGAAAAAACGCATACGCCCTTTTTGGCCAACCAAGCAAGCTTGCAAAGGAAATCTGCACTACAATGAAGTCTCACTGCCCCCAGTCAAAAGGGCCATCTGAAAAATGTGTAAACTCCAGAAAGGCAGGACAGGCCATGGAGAACTGGGAGCCTTGATATGCTGATGGGCGGGATGTAAATTGCCAACAGCCACTTGGGAGAAGTGTATGGTGTTTCCTGAAACATCTAAAAAACAAAGCAACAGAGCCTAGGGCACTTCCACTTATGGTCCTATAGCTTAGGGAAATTAAAATAAAAAAGACACAGCCACCCCAAAGGTTGGGACGGCTCTGTTTACAAGAACCTGGTTTACGGTACAAGTTCAATATCGCAGAAAGTGAAAAATGGATAAAGAAGTTGTGGTACTTACGTACAATGCAATATCACTCAGCAATGAAATCTATGTCATCAGGCCCGTAGCAGCATAATGAGTGGATTCAGGTATGATGATTCTAACTGAAATAAGTCACACAGAAAAAGAAACATCATAAGATATCACTAATACACGGAATGTAAACTTGGCTACACAGGAACTGAATTACAAACAGAACAGGGTCTCAAATTTAGAAAACCAACTTATGCTTGCTTAAGGGGAAAGGTGAGTTGGGGTGCTGCATAAAACCAGAGATTGAAATGAGCACAGATAAAGTTCCTTAAGCCAAATATGGAATAGACAAGAGCTACTCCTTGCTCAACGAAATGGACTCAACACCCCATATTAAACGCCTAAGAATGTACCTGACTAGGAAGTATCTTAAAACCTATGGATTGCTATGTTTCCGAAAGAGAAGCAAGCGTGTGTACAGGGGCATAAACGCAGCAGTGATAGGATTGGAGAAGTTCGGTGAGCAAATGAAGACCCTTTGAAGTCATATTGCATGGTACCCATTCCACGGGTCTCAACTCTCCAGGTTGAAGGCATTCTTCCTTCAGCTAAAACATGCATGTGGAACCCAGAGTATGATCAACCGTGTGATCGGGAGACGTGTTCCAATATGTGTCAGTTTTCGTCCCCTGGTACTCGGGTGCAACATTCCGGACGCTTTACTAACACTCTCCCGACTTGGAGAGTCAGTGCCTTTAACCTCCTGTTTGGCCCAGTTTGCAATTTCTGCGGAAGATGAACAGGAATAGGGAGAACCAATGACAGACTAGCTGGAGGTGTCTGGACGGGCAAATTTAACTCTCATTTCCCACCAGGAAGAGGAATTAACCAAAGGCTCAGCGTGCCGTGCCGGAACCAGATTAGGGCCTGAAGCCATCCTGCGGTGTTGCGGCCAGCTCACGAGAATGCGAGTTGAAGAAAGGAGCTCAGGGGCACTGTAATTCACAAACCTGCAGAGTTATAAATGACAGCTATCGTCCAAAAATATACTGAAGTAAGGCTGCCAAGAGGACTTGAAAGCGGGGCAGAATTGCAGGAAAGCGATTTCAGGAGGTAGACTGGAATTGCATTGAAAGCATAGGAAAAGAGGCAGAACGTCCACAATGATGCACTTGGCCAAAAAGGGCGTATGCGTTTTTTCCTGAATATATTCAGGAAAAAACGCATACGCCCTTTTTGGCCAACCAAGCAAGCTTGCAAAGGAAATCTGCACTACAATGAAGTCTCACTTCCCCCCGGTCAAAAGGGCCATCTGAAAAAAGTGTAAAATCCAGAAAGGCAGGACAGGCCATGGAGAACTGGGAGCCTTGTTATGCTGATGGGCCGGATGTAATTTGCCAACAGCCACTCTGGAGAAGTGTATGGTGTTTCCTGAAACATCTAAAAAACAAAGGAACAGAGCCTAGGGCACTTCCACTTATGGTACTATAGCTTAGGGAAATTAAACTCAAAAAGACACAGCCACCCCAAATTATGGGAAGGCTCTGTTTACAAGAACCTCATTTATGGTACAAGTTCAATATCGCAGAAAGCGAAAAATGGATAAAGAAGTTGTGGTACTTACGTACAATGCAGTATCACTCAGCAATGAAATCTATGTCATCAGGCCCGTAGCAGCATAATGAGTGGATTCAGGTATGATGATTCTAACTGAAATAAGTCACACAGAAAAAGAAACATCATAAGATATCACTAATACACGGAATGTAAACTTGGCTACACAGGAACTGAATTACAAAACAGAACAGGGTCTCAAATTTAGAAAACCAACTTATGCTTGCTTAAGGGGAAAGGTGAGTTGGGGTGCTGCATAAAACCAGAGATTGAAATGAGCACAGATAAAGTTCCTTAAGCCAAATATGGAATAGACAACAGCTACTCCTTGCTCAACGAAATGGACTCAACACCCCATATTAAACGCCTAAGAATGTACCTGACTAGGAAGTATCTTAAAACCTATGGACTGCTATGTCTCCGAAAGAGAATCAAGCGTGTGTACAGGGGCATAAACGCAGCAGTGATAGGATTGGAGAGGTTCGGTGAGCAAATGAAGACCCTTTGAAGTCATATTGCATGGTACCCATTCCACGGGTCTCAACTCTCCAGGTTTAAGGTATTCTTCCTTCAGCTAAAACATGCATGTGGAACCCAGAGTATGATCAACCGTGTGATCGGGAGACGTGTTCCAATATGTGTCAGTTTTCGTCCCCTGGTACTCAGGTGCAACATTCCAGACGCTTTACTAACACTCTCCCGACTTGGAGAGTCAGTGCCTTTAACCTCCTGTTTGGCCCAGATTGCAATTTCTGCGGAAGATGAACAGGGATAGGGAGAACCAATGAGAGACTAGCTGGAGGTGTCTGGACGGGCAAATTTAACTCTCATTTCCCACCAGGAAGAGGAATTAACCAAAGGCTCAGCGTGCCGTGCCGGAACCAGATGAGGGCCTGAAGCCATCCTGCGGTGTTGCGGCCAGCTCACGAGAAAGCGAGTTGAAGAAAGGAGCTCAGGGGCACTGTAATTCACAAACCTGCAGAGTTATAAATGACAGCTATCGTCCTAAAATATACTGAAGTAAGGCTGCCAAGAGGACTTGAAAGTGGGGCAGAATTGCAGGAAACCGATTTCAGGAGGTAGACTGGAATTGCATTTAAAGCATAGGAAAAGAGGCAGAACGTCCACAATGATGCACTTGGCCAAAAAGGGCGTATGCGTTTTTTCCTGAATATATTCAGGAAAAAACGCATACGCCCTTTTTGGCCAACCAAGCAAGCTTGCAAAGGAAATCTGCACTACAATGAAGTCTCACTTCCCTCCGGTCAAAAGTGCCATCTGAAAAATGTGTAAACTCCAGAAAGGCAGGACAGGCCATGGAGAACTGGGAGCCTTGTTATGCTGATGGGCGGGATGTCAATTGCCAACAGCCACTCGGGAGAAGTGTATGGTGTTTCCTGAAACATCTAAAAAACAAAGCAACAGAGCCTAGGGCACTTCCACTTATGGTCCTATAGCTTAGGGAAATTAAAATCCAAAAGACACAGCCACCCCAAAAGTTGGGACGGCTCTGTTTACAAGAACCTGGTTTACGGTACAAGTTCAATATCGCAGAAAGTGAAAAATGGATAAAGAAGTTGTGGTACTTACGTACAATGCAATATCACTCAGCAATGAAATCTATGTCATCAGGCCCGTAGCAGCATAATGAGTGGATTCAGGTATGATGATTCTAACTGAAATAAGTCACACAGGAAAAGAAACATCATAAGATATCACTAATACACGGAATGTAAACTTGGCTACACAGGAACTGAATTACAAAACAGAACAGGGTCTCAAATTTAGAAAACCAACTTATGCTTGCTTAAGGGGAAAGGTGAGTTGGGGTGCTGCATAAAACCAGAGATTGAAATGAGCACAGATAAAGTTCCTTAAGCCAAATATGGAATAGACAAGAGCTACTCCTTGCTCAACGAAATGGACTCAACACCCCATATTAAACGCCTAAGAATGTACCTGACTAGGAAGTATCTTAAAACCTATGGACTGCTATGTCTCCGAAAGAGAATCAAGCGTGTGTACAGGGGCATAAACGCAGCAGTGATAGGACTGGAGAGGTTCGGTGAGCAAATGAAGACCCTTTGAAGTCATATTGCATGGTACCCATTCGACGGGTCTCAACTCTCCAGGTTGAAGGTATTCTTCCTTCAGCTAAAACATGCATGTGGAACCCAGAGTATGATCAAACATGTGATCGGGAGACGTGTTCCAATATGTGTCAGTTTTCGTCCCCTGGTACTCGGGTGCAACATTCCAGACGCTTTACTAACACTCTCCCGACTTGGAGAGTCAGTGCCTTTAACCTCCTGTTTGGCCCAGTTTGCAATTTCTGCGGAAGATGAACAGGAATAGGGAGAACCAATGACAGACTAGCTGGAGGTGTCTGGACGGGCAAATTTAACTCTCATTTCCCACCAGGAAGGGGAATTAACCAAAGGGTCAGCGTGCCGTGCCGGAACCAGATTAGGGCCTGAAGCCATCCTGCGGTGTTGCGGCCAGCTCACAAGAAAGCGAGTTGAAGAAAGGAGCTCAGGGGCACTGTAATTCACAAACCTGCAGAGTTATAAATGACAGCTATCGTCCAAAAATATACTGAAGTAAGGCTGGCAAGAGGATTGAAAGCGGGGCAGAATTGCAGGAAACCAATTTCAGGAGGTAGACTGGAATTGCATTTAAAGCATAGGAAAAGAGGCAGAACGTCCACAATGATGCACTTGGCCATAAAGTGCGTATGCGTTTTTTCCTGAATATATTCAGGAAAAAACGCATACGCCCTTTTTGGCCAACCAAGCAAGCTTGCAAAGGAAATCTGCACTACAATGAAGTCTCACTGCCCCCAGTCAAAAGGGCCATCTGAAAAATGTGTAAACTCCAGAAAGGCAGGACAGGCCATGGAGAACTGGGAGCCTTGATATGCTGATGGGCGGGATGTAAATTGCCAACAGCCACTTGGGAGAAGTGTATGGTGTTTCCTGAAACATCTAAAAAACAAAGCAACAGAGCCTAGGGCACTTCCACTTATGGTCCTATAGCTTAGGGAAATTAAAATAAAAAAGACACAGCCACCCCAAAGGTTGGGACGGCTCTGTTTACAAGAACCTGGTTTACGGTACAAGTTCAATATCGCAGAAAGTGAAAAATGGATAAAGAAGTTGTGGTACTTACGTACAATGCAATATCACTCAGCAATGAAATCTATGTCATCAGGCCCATAGCAGCATAATGAGTGGATTCAGGTATGATGATTCTAACTGAAATAAGTCACACAGAAAAAGAAACATCATAAGATATCACTAATACACGGAATGTAAACTTGGCTACACAGGAACTGAATTACAAAACAGAACAGGGTCTCAAATTTAGAAAACCAACTTATGCTTGCTTAAGGGGAAAGGTGAGTTGGGGTGCTGCATAAAACCAGAGATTGAAATGAGCACAGATAAAGTTCCTTAAGCCAAATATGGAATAGACAAGAGCTACTCCTTGCTCAACGAAATGGACTCAACACCCCATATTAAACGCCTAAGAATGTACCTGACTAGGAAGTATCTTAAAACCTATGGATTGCTATGTTTCCGAAAGAGAAGCAAGCGTGTGTACAGGGGCATAAACGCAGCAGTGATAGGATTGGAGAAGTTCGGTGAGCAAATGAAGACCCTTTGAAGTCATATTGCATGGTACCCATTCCACGGGTCTCAACTCTCCAGGTTGAAGGCATTCTTCCTTCAGCTAAAACATGCATGTGGAACCCAGAGTATGATCAACCGTGTGATCGGGAGACGTGTTCCAATATGTGTCAGTTTTCGTCCCCTGGTACTCGGGTGCAACATTCCGGACGCTTTACTAACACTCTCCCGACTTGGAGAGTCAGTGCCTTTAACCTCCTGTTTGGCCCAGTTTGCAATTTCTGCGGAAGATGAACAGGAATAGGGAGAACCAATGACAGACTAGCTGGAGGTGTCTGGACGGGCAAATTTAACTCTCATTTCCCACCAGGAAGAGGAATTAACCAAAGGCTCAGCGTGCCGTGCCGGAACCAGATTAGGGCCTGAAGCCATCCTGCGGTGTTGCGGCCAGCTCACGAGAATGCGAGTTGAAGAAAGGAGCTCAGGGGCACTGTAATTCACAAACCTGCAGAGTTATAAATGACAGCTATCGTCCAAAAATATACTGAAGTAAGGCTGCCAAGAGGACTTGAAAGCGGGGCAGAATTGCAGGAAACCGATTTCAGGAGGTAGACTGGAATTGCATTTAAAGCACAGGAAAAGAGGCAGAACGTCCACAATGATGCACTTGGCCAAAAATGGCATATGCGTTTTTTCCTGAATATATTCAGGAAAAAACGCATACGCCCTTTTTGGCCAACCAAGCAAGCTTGCAAAGGAAATCTGCACTACAATGAAGTCTCACTTCCCCCCGGTCAAAAGGGCCATCTGAAAAAAGTGTAAAATCCAGAAGGCAGAACAGGCCATGGAGAACTGGGAGCCTTGTTATGCTGATGGGCGGGATGTAAATTGCCAAGAGCCACTCGGGAGAAGTGTATGGTGTTTCCTGAAACATCTATAAAACAAAGCAACAGAGCCTAGGGCACTTCCACTTATGGTCCTATAGCTTAGGGAAATTAAAATCAAAAAGACACAGCCACCCCAAAGGTTGGGACGGCTCTGTTTACAAGAACCTGGTTTACGGTACAAGTTCAATATCGCAGAAAGTGAAAAATGGATAAAGAAGTTGTGGTACTTACGTACAATGCAGTATCACTCAGCAATGAAATCTATGTCATCAGGCCCGTAGCAGCATAATGAGTGGATTCAGGTATGATGATTCTAACTGAAATAAGTCACACAGAAAAACAAACATCATAAGATATCACTAATACACGGAATGTAAACTTGGCTACACAGGAACTGAATTCCAAAACAGAACAGGGTCTCAAATTTAGAAACCCAACTTATGCTTGCTTAAGGGGAAAGGTGAGTTGGGGAGCTGCATAAAACCAGAGATTGAAATGAGCACAGATAAAGTTCCTTAAGCCAAATATGGAATAGACAAGAGCTACTCCTTGCTCAACGAAATGGACTCAACACCCCATATTAAACGCCTAAGAGTGTACCTGACTAGGAAGTATCTTAAAACCTATGGATTGCTATGTCTCCGAAAGAGAATCAAGCGTGTGTACAGGGGCATAAACGCAGCAGTGATAGGATTGGAGAAGTTCGGTGAGCAAATGAAGACCCTTTGAAGTCATATTGCATGGTACCCATTCCACGGGTCTTAACTCTCCAGGTTTAAGGCATTCTTCCTTCAGCTAAAACATGCATGTGGAACCCAGAGTATGATCAACTGTGTGATCGGGAGACGTGTTCCAATATGTGTCAGTTTTGGTCCCCTGGTACTCGGGTGCAACATTCCAGACGCTTTACTAACACTCTCCCGACTTGGAGAGTCAGTGCCTTTAACCTCCTGTTTGGCCCAGTTTGCAATTTCTGCGGAAGATGAACAGGAATAGGGAGAACCAATGACAGACTAGCTGGAGGTGTCTGGATGGGCAAATTTAACTCTCATTTCGCACCAGGAAGAGGAATTAACCAAAGGCTCAGCGTGCCGTGCCGGAACCAGATTAGGGCCTGAAGCCATCCTGCGGTGTTGCGGCCAGCTCACGAGAAAGCGAGTTGAAGAAAGGAGCTCAGGGGCACTGTAATTCACAAACCTGCAGAGTTATAAATGACAGCTATCGTCCAAAAATATACTGAAGTAAGGCTGCCAAGAGGACTTGAAAGCGGGGCAGAATTGCAGGAAACCGATTTCAGGAGGTAGACTGGAATTGCATGTAAAGCATAGGAAAAGAGGCAGAACGTCCACAATGATGCACTTGGCCAGAAAGAGCGTATCCGTTTCTGCCTGAATATATTCAGGAAAAAACGCATACGCCCTTTTTGGCCAACCAAGCAAGCTTGCAAAGGAAATCTGCACTACAATGAAGTCTCACTGCCCCACGCTCAAAAGGGTCATCTGAAAAAAGTGTAAAATCCAGAAAGGCAGGACAGGCCATGGAGAACTGGGAGCCTTGTTATGCTGATGGGCGGGATGTAAATTGCCAACAGCCACTCTGGAGAAGTGTATGGTGTTTCCTGAAACATCTAAGAAACAAAACAACAGAGCCTAGGGCACTTCCACTTATGGTCCTATAGCTTAGGGAAATTAAAATCAAAAAGACACAGCCACCCCAAATTTTGGGACGGTTCTGTTTACAAGAACCTCGTTTATGGTACAAGTTCAATATCACAGAAAGCGAAAAATGGATAAAGAAGTTGTGGTACTTACGTACAATGCAATATCACTCGGCAATGAAATCTATGTCATCAGGCCCGTAGCAGCATAATGAGTGGATTCAGGTACGATGATTCTAAGTGAAATAAGTCACACAGAAAGAGAAACTTCATAAGATATCACTACTACATGGAATGTAAACTTGGCTACACAGGAACTGAATTACAAAACAGAACAGGGTCTCAAATGTAGAAAACCAACTTATGCTTGCTTAAGGGGAAAGGTGAGTTGGGGTGCTGCATAAAACCAGAGATTGAACTTCCACAGATACCGTTCCATAAGCCAAATATATAATAGACAATAGCTACTCCTTGTTCAACGAAGTGAACTCAACACCCCATATAAAACGCTTAAGAATATACCTGACTAGTAAGAATCTTAAAACCTATGGATTTATATGTCTCCGAAAGAGAATCAAGCGTGTGTACAGCGGCATAAACGCAGCAGTCATAGGATTGATGAGGATCGGTGAGCAAATGCAGACCCTTTGAAGTCTTATTGCATGCTACCCATTCCACGGGTCTCAACTCTCCAAGTTTAAGGGATTCTTCCTTCAGCTAAAACATGCATGTGGAACCCAGAGTATGATCCACCGTGTGTTCGGGAAACGTGTTCAAATGTGTCTCAGTTTTCGTCCCCTGGTACTCGGGTGCAACATTCCACAAGCTTTACTAACACTCTCCCCACTAGGAGAGTCAGTGCCTTTAACCTCCTGTTTGGCCCAGTTTGCAATTTCTGCGGAAAATGAACAGGAATAGGGAGAACCAATGAGAGACTAGCTAGAGGTGTCTGGACGGGCAAATTTAACTCTCATTTCCCACCAGGTAGAGGAATGAACCAAAGGCTCAGCGTGCCGTGCCAGAACCACACTAGGGTCTGAAGCAATCCTGCGGTGTTGCGGCCAGCTCACAAGAAAGCGAGTTGAAGAAAGGAGCTCAGGGGCACTGTCATTCACAAACCTGCAGAGTTATAAATGACAGCTATCGTCCAAAAATATATTGAAGGAAGGCTGCCAAGAGGACTAGAAAGCGGGGCAGAATTGCAGGAAACCGATTTCAGGAGGTATCGGGAGTCGGTCTTAAAGCATAGGAAAAGAGACAGAACTTGGAAAATAATGCACTTGGCAAAAAAGGGCATATGTGTTTTATCCAGAGCTCTCATAACTGAGGGGAGGAGATTCCCAGCAGCCTCCAACTGCCACCTGAGGGCTCACATTGCCAAGGCAACATGAGCAAGCCAGGCAGGAGTTACCTCACAGCAGAGGTCCCACCTCACAGAAGGGTGAGAAACCCAGCCAACCTCAGACTCTCACCAGAGGGCCTACATCACCAAGGGGATGGGAACCAGGCAGGAGTGTCTTCACACCAGTGGGGCCACATCATCGAAAGGTGAGGTACTCAGCACATGTGTCCTCAAACCAGAGGACCCACATCTCCAAGGGCCTCGGAGTGAGGCAGGCAGGAGTAGCCTCACAACACTGGGCCCATAGAATAAAAAAGTGAGGAATCCAGCAGTTGGAACCTCCCAGTAGGCGGCCCAGAGCACCGAGGCTATGGGATCCAGGCCACTCTGAACTCACAGAAGAGGGCCCATGTCATGAAACTGAGCAACCCAGCCATTGGGACCTCAGAGCAGGAGGCCCACATCCCCATGGGGATGGAAATCTGGTAGGAGTGTCCTCGCACCACTGAGAACATATCAGAAAATTTTGGGCGACCAGCAGTTAGGGCCTGACGCCAGAGGACCCTCATCACCAATTGAAGGAGGCTCCCAGCAGGCTCCAACTGCCACCAGAGGGCTGACGTCGCCAAGGCGATGTGTGCCAACCAAGCACGAATGACCTCACAGCAGAGGGCCCACCTCAGAGAAGTGTGACGAACCCAGTCAGGATCAGACTCGCACCAGAGGGCCCACATCACCAAATGGATTGGAACCAGGCAGGAGTGTCCTCACATGAGTAGGGCCACATCATCTAAAGGTGAGGAACCCAGAACATGTGGCTTCAAACCATAGGACACCCATCACCAAGGGGCTGGGAGTGAGGCAGGCAGGAGGAGCCTCATAACAGAGCGCCCAAAAATAAGAAAGGTGAGGAATCCAGCATTTGGAACCTCCCAGCAGGCGGCCCAGAGCACAGAGGCTAGGGGATCCAGGCCGGAGTGAACTAACACCAGACAGCCCACATCATGAAACTGTGAGCAACCCAGACATTGGGACCTCAGAGCAGAAGGCCCACATCCCCATAGTGATGGGAACATGACAGGAGTGTCCTGGCATCACTGGGCTCACATCAGAAAACTTGGGGTGCTCAGAAGTTAGGGCCTGACGCTAGAGGGCACTCATCACCGAGAGGAGGAGGCTCCCAGCAGGCTCCAGCTGCCACCAGAGGGCCAACGTCGCCAAGGCGATGTGTGCCAGCCCGGCAGGAGTGACCTCACAGCAGAGGGCCCACCTCACAGAAGGGTGAGGAACACAGCCAGGATCAGACTCTCACCAGAGGGCCCACATCACCAAGGGGATGGGAACCAGGCAGGAGTGTCCCCACACCAGTGGGACATCATCATCGAAAGGTGAGGATCCCAGCACATGTGTCCTCAAACCAGAGGAACCACATCACCAAGGGGTTCAGAATGAGGCTGGCAGGACCGGCCTCACAACACAGGGTCCATAGAATATAAAAGTTGAGGAATCCAGCAGTTGGAACCTCCCAGCAAGCGGCCCAGAGCACCGAGGCTATGGGATCCAGGCCGCAGTGAACTCACAGCAGAGGGCCCACATCATGAACCTGTGAGCAGCCCAGCCGTTGGGACCTCAGAACAGAAGGCCCACATCCCCATGGGAATGGGAACCTGGCTGGAGTGTCCTCGCACCACTGGGCGCACATCAGAAAATGTGGGGAGCCCACCATTTAGGGCCTGATGCCAGAGGGCCGTCATCACCGAGAGGAGGAGGCACCCTGCATGCTCCAACTGCCACCAGAGGGCTCATGTCTCCAAGGTGACGTGTGCCAGCCAGGCAGGAGTGACCTCACAGCAGAGGGCCTACCTCACAGAACGTTGAGGAACCCAGCCAGGATTAGACTCTCGCCAGAGCGCCCACCTCACCAAGGGGATGGGAACCCGGCAGGAGTGTCCTCACACGAGTGGGGCCACATCATCGAAAGGTGAGGAACGCAGCACATGTGGCCTCAAGCCATAGGGCAGTCATCACCAAGGGGCTGGCAGTGAGGCAGGCAGGAGGAGCCTCACAACAGAGGGCACATAGAATAAAAAAGTTGAGGAATCCAGCAGTTGGAACCTCCCAGCAGGTGGCTCAGAGCACCGATGATAAGGGATCCTTGCCGGAGTGAACTCACAGCAGAGGGCCCACATCATGGTACTGTGAGCAAGCCAGCCGTTTTGACCTCAGAGCAGAAGGCCCATATCCCCATGGGGAAGGGAACATGGCAAGAGTGTCCTCACTCACTTGGCGCACATCAGAAAATGTGGGGAGCCCAGCAGTTATGGCCTAAGGCAAGAGGGCCCTCATCACCGAGGGGAGGAGGATCCCAGCACACTCCAACTGCCACCAGAGGGCCCATGTCACCAAGGTGACGTGTGCAAGACAGGCATGATTGACCTCACAGCAGAGGGCCCACCTCACAGAAGGGTGAGGAACCCAGCCAGGATCAGATTCTCACCTGAGGGCCCACATCAGCAAGGGGATGGGAACCAGTCAGGACAGTCTTCCCTCCAGTGGGGCCACATCATCAAAAGGTGCGGAACCCAGCACATGTGGCCTCAAATCAGAGGACACATATCACAAAGGGAATGGGAGTGAAGCAGGCAGGAGTAGCCTAAAAACAGAGGGCCCAAAGAATAAGAAAGGTGAGGAATCCAGCAGTTGGAACCTCCCAGCAGGCGGCCGAGAGCACAGAAGCTATGGGATGCAGGCAGGAGTGAACTAACAGCAGAGAGCCCACATCATGAAACTGTGAGCAACCCAGGCATTGGGACCTCAGAGCAGAAGGCCCACATCCCAATGGGGATGTGAACCTGGCTGGAGTGTCCTCGCACCACTGGGCGCACATCACAAAATGTGGGGAGCCCAGCAGTTAGGGCCTGACGCCAGAGGGCCCTCATCACCAAGGGGAGGAGGCCCCCAGCAGGCTCCAAGTGCCACCAGAGGGCTCATGTCCACAAGGCGAGGTGAGCAAGCCAGGCAGGAGTGACCTCACAGCGGACGGCCCACATCACAGATGGGTGAGGAACCCAGCCAGGATCAGACTCTCAACAGAGGGCCCACATCACCAAGGGGATATGAACCAGGCAGGAGTCTCCTAAGACCATTGGTCCCACATCATCGAAAGGTGAGGAACCCAGCACATGTGGCCTCAAACCAGACGACACACATCACGAAGGGGCTGGGAGTGAGGCAGGCAGGAGGATCCTCACAACAGAGGGCCCAAAAAATTAAAAAAGTGAGGAATCCAGCAGTTGGAACCTCCCAGCAGGCGGCCAAGAGCACAGAGGCTATGGGATCCAGGCCTCTGTGAACTAACACCAGAGAGCCCACATCATGAAAATGTGAACAACCCAGCCGTTGGGACCTCAGAGCAGAAGGCCCACATCCCCATGGAGATGGGATCCTAAGAGGAGTGCCAAAGCATCACTGGGCTCACTAAGAAAAGTTGGTGAGCCCAGCAGTTAGGGCCTGACGCAAGAGGGCCCTCAACACCGGGGGGAGGAGATTCCCAGCACGCTCCAACTGCCACCACACGGCTGACTTCACCAAGGCAATGTGTGCCAGCCATGCAGGAGTGACCTATCAGCAGAGGGTCTCCCTCACAGAAGGGTGAGGAACACAGCCAGGAACAGACTCTCACCAGGGGGTCCACATAACCACGTGGATGAGAACCAGGCAGGAGTGTCCTCACACTAGTGGGGCCACATCATCGAAAGGTGAGACACCCAGCAAAGGTGGCCACAAACCAGAGGACCCACATCACCAAGGGGTTGAGAGTGAGGTAGGTGTCTGGACGGGCATATTTAACACTCATTTCCCACCAGGAAGAGGAATTAACCAAAGACTCAGCGTGCCCTGCCAGAAGCAGATTAGGGCCTGAAGCAGTCTTGCGGGTTTGCGGCCAGCTCACAAGAAAGCGAGTTGAAGAAAGGAGCTCAGGGGCACTGTAATTCACAAACCTGCAGAGTTATAAATGACAGATAACGTCCAAAAATATATTGAAGTAAGGCTGCGAAGAGGGCTTGAAAGCAGGGCAGAATTTCAGGAAACCGATTTCAGGAGGTAGACTGGATTTGCATTTAAAACATAGGAAAAGAGGCAGAACATCGACAATGATGCACTTGGCAAAAAAGGGCGTATGAGTTTGTTCCTGAATATATTCAGGAAAAAACACATACGCCCTTTTTGGCAAACCAAGCAAGCTTGCAATGGAAATCCGAACTACTATGAAGTGTCACTTCCCCCCGGTCTAAAGGGCCATCTGAAAAAAGTGTAAAATCCAGAAAGGCAAGACAGGCCATGGGGAAAAAGGAGTCTTGTTATGCTGATGGGTGGGATGTAAATTGCCAACAGCCACTCTGGAGAAGTGTATGGTGTTTCCTGATACATCTGGAAAACAAAGCAACAGAGTCTAGGGCATTTCCACTTATGGGCCTATAGCTTAGGGAAATTAAAATAAAAAAGACACAGCCACCCCAAAATTCGGGACGGCTGTGTTTACAGGAACCTCTTCTACAGTTCAAGTTAAATATCCCAGAGAACAAATAATTGATAAAGAAGGTGCGGTACTTACGTACAACAGAATACCACTCAGCAATGAAATCTGTGTCACCAGGCCTGTACCAGCATAATGAGTGGATTGAGGCACGATGATTCTAAGTGAAATAAGTCCCACAGAAAAAGAAACATCATAAGGTATCACTAATGCACGGAATGTAAACTTGGCTACACATGAACTGAATTACAAAACAGAACAGGGTCTCAAGTTTAGAAAACCAACTTATGCTTGCTTAAGGGGAAAGGTGAGTTGGGGTGCTGCATAAAACCAGAGTTTGAAATTAGCACAGATACCGTTCCATAAGCCAAATATGTAATAGACAAGACCTACCCCTTGCTCAACGAAATGGACTCAACAATGAGGTATCACCTCACACCTGTTAGAATGGGCATCATCTGAAAATCTACAAACAACAAATGCTGGAAAGGGTGTGGAGAAAAGGAAGCCTCTTTCACTATTGTTGGGAATATAAATTGATACAGTCACTATGGAGAACAATATGGAGTTTCTTAAGAAACTAATAATAGAATTACCCTATGATACAGCAATCCCAGTACTGGACATATACCCAGACAAAACCATAAATCAAAAAGAGACATTCACCGCAATGTTCATTGCATCTCTATTTACAATATCGAGGTAATGGAAGCAACCTAAATGCCCACAGACAGACGAATGCATAAAGATGTGGTACATATATAAAGTGGAATATTACTAAGCCATGAAAGGAATGAAATTGGGTCATTTGTAGAGACGTCGATGGATCTAGAGACTGTCATACAGAGTGAAGTAAGTCAGAAAGAGAAAAACAAATCTTGTATATTCATGCATATATGTGGAACCTAGAAAAACTGTACAGATGAACCATTTTGCAAGGAATAAATAGAGCAACAGATGTAGACAACAATCGTATGGACACAAGGGGGGAAAGCTCTTGAGGGTGTGGTGGTGGGAGGAGTTGAGAGATTGGGATTGGCATGTAAACATTTATATGTATAAAATAGATAACCAATAAGAACCTGCTGTATAAAAATATAAAATAAAATTCAAAATTAAAAAGAAATAAAATTTAAAAAATAAAACAGAAAAAACAATTATTCCCTTCACATACATGTATTTATATGAATAAATTATTTCCATGCTTATATCTGTAAATACAAAAAAGAGGAATAAAATCTACCTTGAACCAAAAATGAAAAAGAGAAAAAAAAAACAGAACCCACCAGTTACACAGAGGAAAACTGTATCAGGGCACTTGCTCCAGTTGTAAACAATTCTGAAGTTGGTCAGTGGTGGGGGATCGTCTCCCATTCAGCCAGCAGCCCCCACACAACAAGCGTCCTCATTGCAAAGCTGGGGCACCGTGCCGAGGCATCTGTGAGTAAACGTGAGCTGAGCCCCAGGCCAGTTGCTGCTGAACTGTTCCCACCCTTCCCAGGTAAGACACCTGAATATATACAAGGACTTGAAAGCATAGAGGAAGGGCCATGGAGCCACACGAGTGACAGCATGCCAGCCGACTTGGTGCCTGCAGGCCAGCCAGGATGGTCCTGGCCCTGGGTGCTCTTCTGGAAGATTTCCATTTCCCTGCCTGAGATACCCGTCCTGTCCCTGCCCCCACTGCTTTTTTCCTTCCTCACCTCTGCCCAGGGAGAAATTCCAGCAGCAGGTATGGGTGACACATCCTCTTCTTTAGCAGGTGGCAGCCTGGCAACTGCTGCAGAAAGTCCAGCAGAGCCCCACTCACACTGGGCCACCCACAAAGCCGTGGCCTCTCACTCCCTCCCACCAGCCCAGCCCCGAGACTGCTGACAGGGCAGAGAAAATGGCGTCAGGCACAGCTGCAGGGGCTCTTGCTGCCTGGAGTGGTATTTATGTTGATCTCAGCCCCGGCACACCTGGGGAGGGCAGGCCGGCACGGTAAGGCTGCCCAGGTCAGCCAATCATCACCCCTCAGGGGCTCACAGTTGAAGAAAATGGAACTTGCTGAACCGGCCAGGTCCAAGGAACAGGTGTGGGCTCCTGAGAGTCAGGATAGACAAGGGGCTGCAGCTTTGGCTTGTTTTCTAATCATTTTATCTGGCCCATGAGTGGGAGACAACTTCAAGAAAACCCTCTCCTAATGAGAGGAACCCAGGAGTCAGGGAGAGGAGGGGTGGGTGGTGGTTGGAGACAGAGGCCTGGTGCCCTGGGTGCAGTGGAAGTGTCTGGAAGACCAGGTGGAGGGAGGCCACACAGAGTGATGCCCAGGGTCACAGACCTGTCGGAGCTGCTGTTTGTTAGTTCAAGTCCTGCTCTGAGGTGCTCTGTGTCAGCTCTGAGCAACAGGTGAGCTGGGGGTGCTCTTCAATGAGGGCTATGTGCACGGTTCCTGTGTGCCCAGCCCTGCCACGGTACCTGCAAGGGTAGCTCTGTATCCTGGGAGGGGCCTGACCATGAGAGCCCCGTGGGCTGGGTTGGGGGTGGGGTACCTGCCCAGGAGAGCTCCATATCCTGGGATTGGCCTGACCACGAGAGCCCCATGGGCTGCTGGGGACCTTGTAAAGGATGTCAGGACAGTCAGTGAAGCCACCGAGGATATACCTCCAGTTGCTCCTGATTCCTACACCCTGCTGGTCATTCTACCAACCACCAGGACGTGGTATTCTGTATTAGTCTTCAATGATGCCTTCTTTTGTATTCCATTAGTCCCAGAGTCACAAGAAATTTTGGCTTGTGAGTGGCAGGACTCAACATACAACTAAAACAATACTTCCGGGCCGTCTTGCCCCAAGGGTTCAAAAATTCCCACACCATCTTTGGGGAAAGCTTAGCTAAAGACCGAAAAGTTCTACCTCTGGAAAAGGAAACCCTCCTTCAATATGCAGATGACATTCTGATCGCCAGCCCTACTAAGGAGGCCTCTGAACTACCAAGCCAATAAAGGATAGAAGTTGTCCAAGAAAAAGCTCAAATATCACAGACTGCGGTGACCTGCCTGGGCTTCATTCTCACACAAGGTCGGAGAAGCCCATCCCAGGAAAGGGAAGAAACCATTTGCAGCCTTACCCCTTTCTAAAACTAGAAGACAGCTTAGGTGTTCCTGGGGAGGCCAGGGTTTGCTGCTTCTGGATCCCTAACTACAGTCTACTAGCTGGGCCTCTATATGAAACACTGAAAGGAAAAGATG
Source organism: Lagenorhynchus albirostris (assembly GCF_949774975.1). NCBI lineage: Eukaryota > Metazoa > Chordata > Mammalia > Artiodactyla > Delphinidae > Lagenorhynchus > Lagenorhynchus albirostris. The sequence goes on along the minus strand of NC_083098.1, from coordinate 57,278,626 downwards.
ATGATCCTTTTGAACAGAATCCAGAAGTGGCCTTTCAAGAATGGAAAGAGCAGTCAATTCAGACCCTTGCCCTGGAACTCCCTAATTGAGCTAAACCCTTTGACCTTTCCATTCCCGGTGAAAGGTGAATCGCCATTGGAGAATTAGTGCAAAAACTGGGACCACTTGAAATGGAACAACGCAAGAATGCCATCCAGGTAGGATAAACTACAGTCACCAAGGGGCTTGGCCCACTGCCACATCTGGCCAAGATACTGGCAGTATCTAAAAACCTGGAAATCAGCAGCCCAAAAGGCCACCTCCCTCCTAAGGGAAAAGGACCCCACGTGGTGATCCTAATCACCAACCATGCCCTGAAGTTGCAGGGTTCGCTCCGTGGGCACACCGACCTCGGGTGAGGAGGCCCTCCAACTCCAACATCCAGAGAGATAACCGGGGGCAACAGGGCACCATGACGACTCGTGTGAACATCACTTGACCTGGAGTTTCTCTCATAAAACAACAATAGTGTGTCCCGAAGGAGTAGACTACTGCTTGCAGGACTTACTGCACCCGGAGGGGAGCTAATAATCTTGGTGGGGGAACCGTATATCACACTGTCACCATAGAAAAGCCTACAGACACCGTGATGATGGTGGCCAATAAGACCGGCTGGACTCCTGTTTACTTCAAAAGGCTGTTGACTCAGTGGCCATCATGGTCCTTGATCACCACTGACCCTGGACTGTCTGGGAGTTGAGCGGGCAAGGCTCTGACACCTGGTGCTGTTTTTACGTTAATTCAGGGGCCTAATTGAAGAAAGAGCAGACTACTGGTCAGAGCATCTAGGCTGGCAGAAACGGTCAGCCTAAGGTGGCCGAACAAATGTGGGGCGGGGTGAAATCGGCCCCCACAGCGTCTCTGCACATCTCTTTCCTGGACCCTCAAAGGTCATTAGAATCTATAACACTTCCAATGCTGGTGCTCAGGCGGACGAGCAGGGAGGCAGGGGTCCTGGGGCCAATCAACGTCACCTGGAGGCTGCTGGGGAGAAGTTCTGACCCTCGTCCCCTGGTATGAGGGCTCCCAACTCAGCACTCAGCAGTTACAGAAGAAGGGTCTGCACCCTCAGCACTCCAAGAATGAGGAACGGGACAAAAGGCAGAGGAGGGGTTTGTCCCCAGCAAAGCCCATTAAAAATCCCTGGGAGATAAAAATAGAATCTGGGCAATAAAGTCAAGTCTGACCTTTTTTATCCTTTGTGCTTTGTCTAATTTCACGTGCTCCTAGGGTCCCGCATGCAGAGGTTCCACACCCGGCACTTCAGACCAGATTTCCTAGTGCAGAATGGCTGGGTCGACACCTCAGCTCCTGGGGCCCAGTGCAGACTCCGAGATATAGAGCCTGAGCTGCAGCCAACCCGGCCCTCGAGAGCTCCGCCCCCTCCCTCCCACTGACTCTGACAGGATCTCTACACAGCAGCCCAGCCCACAGCCCACGGGGTAGTGCATGCTCTCACCTCTCCATTCTCTGATCAAAATATAAAGTTTCCTTTGCTTGGGAACCAAACTCAGTCTCGATCTGTTGGCCCCAATGACACTGGGCAGGGGGACACTTGTTGGGGTCCACTCTGGAGGATCAGTAACAGAAATTGAGACTATTGTAACTTCAATGAACAGATGTGTGAGCCAAACTGTAGTTAACATAGAACAGTTTAGAAGGCTCGGGTAAAATAAGATGTTTCTAACACTTCCATTTGATATTTCCATCACTTTATCATAAGCAAGTTCAGTGAAAAGGTTTGTCTTATTTGTCAGGTCAACATTAGAGAAATAAAGTGATTTCTTTCCAAGGATGTACATCTAATAATCTTGGTTAAAGCTTCAATCTTGTTTTAAATGCTTTTCCATTGAAAATGATACCTCTCTTTCAGCTCCCCCATTTCTGAGAAGTATAAAATCTTATAATTTATTATTATCAAAGGGGAAAGGTGGGAGGAGGGATAAATTAACAGTTTGGAATTAACACATACACACTGCTATGTATAAAGTAGATCATCAACAAGGAACTACTGTATAGCACAGGGAACTACACTCAATATTTTGCAATAACCTATAAGGGGAAATAATCGGAAAAAGAATAGATATTTTTATTGACATCATCTATCAATGACAGTTAAAGTGTAACCTAAGGGAAGCCGGTGGTGAGTGCTTCTGACCCTGAAGACTTCAATCATCTAAAGTTTGGACTCTGCCTACTTCCCAAGGCCCTTAATGAACATATGTGTAGCCGTAGCTTAAAAAACTCCCCAGTTTGGGTTTCGGGGAGACACTGATTTTGAAAAAGCCCTGGTGTTCTCCTTACATGAATGGGACTCTTCCTACTGCTAAAACATGTCTGTCACATCCAGAGGATGGTATACCGTCTGATCGGGAAGAGTTTGGAAAAGGCATCTCATCTCCTCATCTCCTGGTGCTCGGGTTCACCCCTCCAGCGTCTTTACTAACAGTCTCCCCACTTGGAGATGTCAGCACTGTCAACATCCTGTTGCGTACAGTTTGGAATTTGTCCAGAGGATGAAGCGGAAGGATGAGGAACAATGAGAGACAAGTCCTAGGTGTTCAGACAGGCACATGTCACTCTAATTTCCAATCAGGAAGACGAATTGACCAAAGGCTAGGGTTGCCCATAGAAACAGCATAGGGCTTGAGGAAATCCCACTGCTTTGTGGCCAGTTCCCATAAACACAAGTTGAACAATGGAACTCAGGGGCAGTAAAATTCACGAAACTGCAGAGTTGAAAATATCTATCACTGAAAAATGTCTTGAGGAAAGTCAGAGAAAAGGATTGGTAAGCAAGGGAGAATGGCAGGAAAGGGATTTGAGGAGGTAGAAAGGACTCGCCATTAAGCACAAGAAAAGGGGCTGAACATTGCCAACATTGCAGTTGGCCAAAAAGGCTGTATGCGTTTTTTTCTGTATATATTCAAGAAAAGGGCATACACTTTTCTAGCCAACCAAACAGGTGGGCACTGGAAATCAATACTACAAAAGATATCACTTCGCATCAGTCAGAAGAGCCATCCTCATAAAGTGTAAACACCAGAAATGCAGGACAGGGCAAGGAGAAGAGGGAGCCCTGTGAGGCTTATAGTGGAAATGTATATTGCCAACGGCCATTCTGGAGAAGTGTATTGTGTTTACTAAAGCATCTAAAAAATGAGCTACAGAGCATAGGGCACTTGCACTCATGGGCGTATATCTTGGGAAAAACAAAAATCGAGAGGACACAGGCACCCCAATGTTTACTGCCTCTCTGTTTAAAAGATCCTCGACTAGGATAGAACTTAAATGTCTCTGGAGGGAAAAAATGGATAGAGATGTGGTACTTATGTAGAGTGGAATATTACTCAGCCTGGAAATCAATGAAATATGGCCAGTTGTAACAACTCCGGAGGAGTTACGTATGATCATTCTAAGTGACAGAATTCAAAAAGAAAAAGACACATATCATAAGATATCACTTAAAGGTGGAATCCAACATGGCTACACATGAAATAAATTACAAAACAAAAACATAGTCAAATATGTAGAAAACACGCATAAGGCTGCTAAAGGGGAAAGGTGGGGGGCGTGAGGCATCATCCAGGAGGTTGAAATTAGCAAAGATACCATTCCAAATACCAAACTGATAATCAACAAGGCCTACACGGTAGCTAAAAGAACTGCACTCAGCACTCCCAAGTCACCGGAAAAGAATCTCTATGACTGGTAAGAATCTGAAAAAGAATTTATTGATGTCTCTCTGTACGTGAATCAAGTGGATGTACAGCAGCAAGAAACAGAGCTTTGAAAATCAGCTGTAACCAATATAGTAATAAATTGAAAAAAATAAACGACAGAGAGACAGAGAAAACCTCTTACAACTTTCCCTCAGGGACGGTGATGCAACATGGATTGAACACATCTAGACCCACAGCAGGATGAGTCATAAGGCTGGAAACTGTTCACGCTAAGAGAAATGTGAGGTTGGGTGAGGAAATACACACCCTTTAAAGTAATACTACCTGGTACCCATTCAATGGGTCCCAAATCTGCAGGTTCAAGGAATCTTCCTACAGCTAAAACATGCATGGAAAACCCAGAGGACTGTACACTATGTGATCGGGAGATGTGTCTAAAATGCACCTCATTTATCCTCTCCTGGTGCTCCTGTTCATCATTCCAGCCACGTTACTTAGAATCTCCCCACTTAGAGAATCAGCACATTTAAAGTTCTGTTTCACACATTTTGCAAATTGTGAGGAGGATGAACGGGAAGAGGGGGAACCAATGAGAGAATAGTTGTAGGGGTTTGGACGGGCACATGTCACTCTAATTTCCCATTAAGAATAAGAATTAAATAAAGGCTCAGCCCGCCTCGCCAGAGCCAAAATAGGGCCTGAAACAATCCTGCGGGTTTGAGGCCAGCTCACAAAATAGCAACTTAAAAAATGGAGCTCAGGGTCACTGCAATTCACAAACCTGCAGAGTTATAAATGAAAACTAACGTCCAAAATATGTTGAGGTAAGGCAAAGAAGAGGATCTGAATGCAAGACAGAATTGCAAGAAACAGATTTCAAGAGATAGATTGGACTCGTCTTTAAAGCACATGAAAAGCGGCAGAATTTCGACAATGATGCAGTTGGCCCAAAAGGGAGTATGCGTTTTTTCCTGAATATATCCAGGAAAAAACGCATACGCACTTTATGGGCAACCAAGCAAGCAAGCAATGCAAATGTGAACAACAAAGAAGTCTCATTTCCCACCGGTCAAAAGGGCCATCCGAAAAAATTGTAAAAACCAGAAATGCAGGACAGGCCATGGAGAACAGGGAGCCTTTATACGCTGATGGACAGTGTGTGAACTGCCGAGAGCCACTCTGGAGAAGTGTATGGTGGTTCCTAAATCATCTAAAAAACAGAGCTACAGAGCATAGGGCACTTCCAATCACGGGAGTATATCTAGGGAAGTCTAAAAATCAACAAGACACAAGCACACCACATTTTAGGGCTACTCTGTTTACAAGAACCTCAACTTCAGTACACCTTAAATATCCCAGGAAAGAGAACAATGGATAAAGAAAATGTGGTACTTATGTACAATGGAATATCTCTTCACCATGAAATCAATGTAATAAGGCTAGTAGAAGGATAAAGAGTGGATTTAGGTCCGATAATACTACTTGAAATAAGTCAAACAGAAAAAGAAACATATCATAAGATATCACTTATAGAGGGAGGATAAATATGGCTGCACAAAAAATGAATTACAAAACAGAACAGTGTCTCGCGTTTAGAAAACACACTTATGTCAGCTTAAGGGGAAAGGAGAGGTGGGGTGATGCATAAAACCAGAGTTTGAAATTAGCACAGATACCGTTCAATAAACCAAATAGGTATTAGACAAGATCTACACCTTGCTCAATGAACTAGCCTCAACACACCCTATACACCGCAGAGAAATATATCTGAGTAATAAGAATCTTAAAACCCATGTATTGATATATCTCCATAAGGGAATCAAGGGTGTGAAGAGTGGCACAAACACAGCAGTGAAAATGAGCTAAACCCCATTATAGAAATAAATTTTAAAACCAAAACGCAGAAACAATGAAAGAGAGAAAACTTCTTACAAAATTCGCTCAGGGGCTGTGATGCAACCTGGAATGACCACATATAAACCCACAGCTGGATAAGACATAAGGCTGGACACTTGGGGCTGAGAGGATTGGTGAGCTTTGCTGAGCAACTGCCGAAAGTTTAATGCAATACTTCATGCTACTCATTCCAAGGGTCCCAACACTCCAGGTTGAAGGGAATCTTCCTACAGCTAAACCATGCATGGGAAATCCAGCAGATGGTATACCATATGATCGGGAAAGGTTTCTAAAACGCACCTCATTTTCCTCTCCTGGGGCTCCGGATCAACATTCCAGCACCTTTACTAACAACATCCTCACATGGAGAGTCAATGCCTTTAAGTTCCGGTATCGCACAGTCTGCAGTTAGTGCGGAGGATGAATGGGAATAGGAGGAACCAGTGAGAAAATAGCTGTAGCGTTTTCAATGGCCACATGTCACTCTAATTTCACATAGGAAGAAGAATTAACCAAACGCACAGCAAGGCGCCCCAGAAGAAGCATAGGGCCTGAAGATATCCTGTGGATATGAGGCAAGATCACAAAAATAAGAGCTGAAAAAAGGAACTAAGGGCAACTGCAATTCAAAAACCTGCAGAGTTATAAAGGCCAACTATTTTCCAAAAGTATATTGAGGTAAGGCTATGAAGAGGCACTGACAGCAAGGCAGAATTGCAGGAAACCGATTTCAGGAGGTAGACTGGAATTGCATTGAAAACATATGAAAAGACTAAGAACGTCGACAATCATGCACTTGGCCAAAAAGGGCGTATGCGTTTTTCCTGAATATATTCAGGAAGAAACGCATACGCCTTTTCTGGCCAACCAAGCAAGCTTGCAAAGGAAATCTGCACTACAATAAAGTCTCACTGCCCCCAGTCAAAAGGGCCATCTGAACAAAGTGTAAAATCCAGAAAGGCAGGACAGGCCATGGAGAACTGGGAGCCTTGTTATGCTGATGGGCGGGATGTAAATTGCCAACAGCCACTCTGGAGAAGTGTATGGTGTTTCCTGAAACTTCTAAGAAACAAAGCAACAGAGCCTGGGACACTTCCACTTATGGTACTATACATTAGGGAAATTAAACTCAAAAAGACACAGCCACCCCAAATTATGGGAAGGCTCTGTTTACAAGAACCTCATTTATGGTACAAGTTCAATATCGCAGAAAGCAAAAAATGGATAAAGAAGTTGTGGTACTTATGTACAATGCAATATCACTCAGCAATGAAATCTATGTCATCAGGCCCGTAGCAGCATAATGAGTGGCTTAAGCTACGATGATTCTAAGTGAAATAAGTCACACAGAAAAAGAAACATCAAAAGATATCACTACTACACGGAATGTAAACTTGGCTACACAGGAACTGAATTACAAAACAGAACAGGGTCTCAAATGTAGAAAACCAACTTATCCTTGCTTAAGGGGAAAGGTGAGTTGGGGTGCTGCATAAAACCAGAGATTGAACTTGGCACAGATACCGTTCCATAAGCCAAATATATAATAGACAAGAGCTACTCCTTGTTCAACGAAGTGGACTTAACACCCCATATTAAACGCCTAAGAATATACCTGACTAGTAATAATCTTAAAACCTATGGATTTATATGTCTCTGAAACAGAATCAAGCGTGTGTACAGTGGCATAAATGCAGTAGTGATAGGATTGGTGAGGTTCGGTGAGCAAATGCAGACCCTTTTAAGTCATATTGAATGGTACCCATTCCATGGGTCTCAACTCTCCAGGTTGAAGGGATTCTTCCTTCAGCTAAAACATGCATGTGGAACCCAGAGTATGATCCACCGTGTGTTCGGGAAACGTGTTCAAATGTGTCTCAGTTTTCGTCCCCTGGTACTCGGGTGCAACATTCCAGACGCTTTACTAACACTCTCCCCACTTGGAGAGTCAGTGCCTTTAACCTCCTGTTTGGCCCAGTTTGCAATTTCTGCGGAAAATGAACAGGAATAGGGAGAACCAATGAGAGACTAGCTGGAGGTGTCTGGACGGGCATATTTAACTCTCATTCCCCACCAGGAAGAGGAATTAACCAAAGGCTCAGCGTGCCGTGCCAGAACCACACTAGGGCCTGAAGCAATCCTGCGGTGTTGCGGCCAGCTCACAAGAAAGCAAGTTGAAGAAAGGAGCTCAGGGACACTGTAACTCACAAACCTGCAGAGTTATAAATGACAGCTATCGTCCAAAAATATATTGAAGTAAGGCTGCCAAGAGGACTTGAAATCGGGGCAGAATTGCAGGAAACCGATTTCAGGAGGTAGACTGGAACTGCATGTAAAGCATAGGAAAAGAGGCAGAACGTCCACAATGATGCACTTGGCCAAAAAGGGCGTATGCGTTTTTTCCTGAATATATTCAGGAAAAAACGCATACGCCCTTTTTGGCCAACCAAGCAAGCTTGCAAACGAAATCTGCACTACAATGAAGTCTCACTGCCCCCAGTCAAAAGGGCCATCTGAAAAAAGTGTAAAATCCAGAAAGGCAGGACAGGCCATGGAGAACTGGGAGCCTTGTTATGCTGATGGGCCGGATGTAAATTGCCAACAGCCACTCTGGAGAAGTGTATGGTGTTTCCTGAAACATCTAAAAAACAAAGCACCAGAGCCTAGGGCACTTCCACTTATGGTACTATAACTTAGGGAAATTAAAATCAAAAAGACACAGCCACCCCAAATTATGGGAAGGCTCTGTTTACAAGAACCTCATTTATGGTACAAGTTCAATATCGCAGAAAGCGAAAAATGGATAAAGAAGTTGTGGTACTTACGTACAATGCAATATCACTCAGCAATGAAATCTATGTCATCAGGCCCGTAGCAGCATAATGAGTGGATTCAGGTACGATGATTCTAAGTGAAATAAGTCACACAGAAAAAGAAACTTCATAAGATATCACTACTACACGGAATGTAAACTTGGCTACACAGGAACTGAATTACAAAACAGCACAGGGTCTCAAATGTAGAAAACCAACTTATGCTTGCTTAAGGGGAAAGGTGAGTTGGGGTGCTGCATAAAACCACAGATTGAACTTGGCACAGATACCGTTCCATAAGCCAAATATATAATAGACCATAGCTACTCCTTGTTCAATGAAGTGGACTCAACACCACATATTAAACGCCTAAATATATACCTGACTAGTAATCATCTTAAAACCTATGGATTTATATGCCTCCGAAAGACAATCAAGCGTGTGTACAGCGGCATAAACACAGCAGTGATAGTATTGGTGAAGTTCGGTGAGCAAATGCAGACCCTTTGAAGTCATATTGCATGGTACCCATTCCATGGGTCTCAACTCTCCAGGTTTAAGGGATTCTTCCTTCAGCTAAAACATGCATGTGGAACCCAGAGTATGATCCACCGTGTGTTCGGGAAACATGTTCAATTGTGTCTCAGTTTTCGTCCTATGGTACTCGGGTGCAACATTCCAGAAGCTTTACTAACACTCTCCCCACTTGGAGAGTCAGTGCCTTTAACCTCCTGTTTGGCCCAGTTTGCAATTTCTGCGGAAAATGATCAGGAATAGGGAGAACCCATGAGAGACTAGCTGGAGGTTTCTGGACAGGCAAATTTTACTCTCATTTCCCACAAGGAATTGGAATTAACCAAAGGCTCAGCGTGCCGTGCCGGAACAATACTAGGGTCTGAAGCAATCCTGCGGTGTTGCGGTCAGATCATAAGAAAGCGAGTTACAGAAAGGAGCTCAGGGGCACTGTCATTCATAAACCTGCAGAGTTATAAATGACAGCTATCATCCAAAAATATATTGAAGTAAGGCTGCCAAGACGACTTGAATGCGGGGCAGAATTGCAGATAACCGATTTCAGGAGGTAGACTGGAATTGCATGTAAAGCATAGGAAAAGAGGCAGAAAGTCCACAATGATGCACTTGGCCAAAAAGGACGTATGCGTTTTTTCCTGAATATATTCAGGAAAAATCGCATACGCCCTTTTTGGCCAACCAAGCAAGCTTGCAAAGGAAATCTGCACTACAATGAACTCTCACTGCCCCCGGGATACAAGGGCCAGCTGAAAAAAGTATAAAATCCAGAAAGGCAGGACAGGCCATAGATAACTGGGAGCCTTGTTATGCTGATGGGCGGGATGTAAATTGCCTACAGCCACTCGGGAGAAGTGTATGGTGTTTCCTGAAACAACTAAGAAACAAAGCAACAGAGCCTAGGGCACTTCCACTTATGGTCCTATAGCTTAGGGAAATTAAAATTAAAAAGACACAGCCACTCCAAAATTTGGGACGGCTCTGTTTACAAGAACCTCGTTTATGGTACAAGTTCAATATCACAGAAGCGAAAAATGGATAAAGAAGTTGTGGTACTTATGTACAATGCAATATCACTCAGCAATGAAATCTATGTCATCAGGCCCGTAGCAGCATAATGAGTGGATTCAGGTACGATGATTCTAAGTGAAATAAGGCACACAGAAAAAGAAACATCATAAGATATCACTAATACACCGAATGTAAACATGGCTACACTGGAACTGAATTACAAAATAGAACAGGGTCTCAAATGTAGAAAACCAACTTATGCTTGCTTAGGGGAAAGGTGAGTTGGGGTGCTGCATAAAACCAGAGATTGAAATTAGCACAGATACCGTTCCATAAGCCAAATATGTAATAGACAAGAGCTACTCCTTGTTCAACGAAGTGGACTCAACACCCCATATTAAACGCCTAAGAATATACCTGACTAGTAAGAATCTTAAAAGCTATCGATTTATATGTCTCCGAAAGAGAATCAAGCATGTGTACAGCGGCATAAATGCAGCAGTGATAGGATTGGTGAGGATCGGTGAGCAAATGCAGACACTTTGAAGTCATATTACATGGTACCCATTCCATGGGTCTCAACTCTCCAGGTTTAAGGGATTCTTCCTTCAGCTAAAACATGCATGTGGAACCCAGAGTATGATACACCGTGTGATCGGGAAACGTGTTCAATTGTGTCTCAGTTTTCTTCCACTGGTACTCGGGTGCAACATTCCAGACGCTTTACTAACACTCTCCCCACTTGGAGAGACAGTGCCTTTAAACTCGTGTTTGGCCCAGTTTGCAATTTCTGCGGAAAATAAACAGGAATAGGGAAAACACATGAGAGACTAGCTGGAGGTGTCTGGATGGGCAAATTTTACTCTCATTTCCCACCAGGAAGAGGAATTAACCAAAGGCTCAGCATGCCGTGCCGGAACCATACTAGTGTCTGAAGCAATCCTGCGGTGTTGCGGCCAGCTCACAAGAAAGCGAGTTGAAGAAAGGAGCTCAGGGGCACTGGAATTCACAAACATGCAGAGTTATAAATGACAGCTATCGTCCAAAAATATATTGAAGTAAGGCTACCAAGAGGACTTGAAAGCGGGGCAGAATTGCAGGAAACCGATTTCAGGAGGTAGACTGGAATTGCATTTAAAGCATAGGAAAAGAGGCAGAACGTCCACAATGATGCACTTGGCCAAAAAGGGCGTATGCGTTTTTTCCTGAATATATTCAGGAAAAAACGCATACGCCCTTTTTGGGCAACCAAGCAAGATTGCAAAGAAATCTGCACTACAATGAACTCTCACTTCCCGCCGGTCAAAAGGGCCATCTGAAAAAAGTGTAAAGTCCAGAAAGGCAGGACAGGCCATGGAGAACTGGGAGCCTTGTTATGCTGATGGGCCGGATGTAAATTGCCAACAGCCACTCTGGAGAAGAGTATGGTGTTTCTGAAACATCTAAAAAACAAAGCAACAGAGCCTAGGGCACTTCCACTTATGGTCCTATAGCTTAGGGAAATTAAAACCAAAAAGACACAGCCACCCCAAAGTTTGGGCCGACTCTGTTTACAAGAACCTCGTTTACGGTACAAGTTCAATATCACAGAAAGCGAAAAATGGATAAAGAAGTTGTGGTACTTACGTTCAATGCAATATCACTCAGCAATGAAATCTATGTCATCAGGCCCGTAGCAGCATAATGAGTGGATTCAGGTACGATGATTCTAAGTGAAATAAGTCACACAGAAAAAGAAACATCATAAGGTATCACTACTACACGGAATGTAAACTTGGCTACACAGGAACTGAATTACAAAACAGAATAGGGTCTCAAATGTAGAAAACCAACTTATGCTTGCTTAAGGGGAAAGGTGAGTTGGGGTGCTGCATAAAACCAGAGATTGAAATTAGCACAGATACAGTTCCATAAGCCAAATATGTAATAGACAAGAGCTACTCCTTGCTCAACGAAGTGGACTCAACACCCCATATTAAACGCCTAAGTATATACCTGACTAGTAAGCATCTTAAAACCTATGGATTTATATGTCTCCGAAAGAGAATCAAGCGTGTGTACAGCGGCATAAACACGGCAGTGATAGGATTGGTGAGTTTCGGTGGGCAAATGCAGACCCTTTGAAGTCATATTGCATGGTACCCATTCCATGGGTCTCAACTCTCCAGGTTTAAGGGATTCTTCCTTCAGCTAAAATATGCATGTGCAACCCAGAGTATGATCCACCGTGTGATCGGGAAACGTGTTCAAATGTGTCTCAGTTTTCGTCCCCTGGTACTCGGGTGCAACATTCCAGACGCTTTACTAACACTCTCCCCACTTGGAGAGTCAGTGCCTTTAACCTCCTGTTTGGCCCAGTTTGCAATTTCTGCGGAAAATGAACAGGAAAAGGGAGAACCAGTGTGAGACTAGCTGGAGGTGTCTGGACGGGCAAATTTAACTCTCATTTGCCACCAGGAAGAGGAATTAACCAAAGGCTCAGCGTGCCATGCAGGAACCACTCCAATGCCTGCAGCAATCTTGCGGTGTTGCGGACAGCTCACAAGACAGCAAGTTGATGAAAGGAGCTCAGGGGCACTGGAATTCACAAACATGCAGAGTTATAAATGACAGCTATCGTCCAAAAATATATTGAAGTAAGGCTGCCAAGAGGACTTGAAAGCGGGGCAGAATTGCAGGAAACCGATTTCAGGAGGTAGACTGGAATTGCATGTAAAGCATAGGAAAAGAGGCAGAACGTCCACAATGATGCACTTGGCTAAAAAGGGCGTATGCGTTTTTTCCTGAATATATTCAGGAAAAAACGCATACGCCCTTTTTGGCCAACCAAGCAAGCTTGCAAAGGAAATCTGCACTACAATGAAGTCTCACTGCCCCTCGGTCAAAAGGGCCATCTGAAAAAAGTGTAAAGTCCAGAAAGGCAGGACAGGCCATGGAGAACTGGGAGCCTTGTTATGCTGATGGGCGGGATGTAAATTGCCAACAGCCACTCTGGAGAAGTGTATGGTGTTTCTGAAACATCTAAAAAACAAAGCAACAGAGCCTAGGGCACTTCCACTTATGGTCCTATAGCTTAGGGAAATTAAAATCAAAAAGACACAGCCACCGCAAAGTTTGGGGCGGCTCTGTTTACAAGAACCTGGTTTACGGTACAAGTTCAATATCACAGAAAACGAAAAATGGATAAAGAAGTTGTGGTACTTACGTACAATGCAATATCACTCAGCAATGAAATCTATGTCATCAGGCCCGTAGCAGCATAATGAGTGGATTCAGGTACGATGATTCTAAGTGAAATAAGTCACACAGAAAAAGAAACATCATAAGGTATCACTACTACACGGAATGTAAACTTGGCTACACAGGAACTGAATTACAAAACAGAATAGGGTCTCAAATGTAGAAAACCAACTTATGCTTGCTTAAGGGGAAAGGTGAGTTGGGGTGCTGCATAAAACCAGAGATTGAAATTAGCACAGATGCAATTCCATAAGCCAAATATGTAATAGACAAGAGCTACTCCTTGCTCAACGAAGTGGACTCAACACCCCATATTAAATGCCTAAGTATATACCTGACTAGTAAGCATCTTAAAACCTATGGATTTATATGTCTCCGAAAGAGAATCAAGCGTGTGTACAGCGGCATAAACACGGCAGTGATAGGATTGGTGAGTTTCGGTGGGCAAATGCAGACCCTTTGAAGTCATATTGCATGGTACCCATTCCATGGGTCTCAACTCTCCAGGTTTAAGGGATTCTTCCTTCAGCTAAAATATGCATGTGCAACCCAGAGTATGATCCACCGTGTGATCGGGAAACGTGTTCAAATGTGTCTCAGTTTTCGTCCCCTGGTACTCGGGTGCAACATTCCAGACGCTTTACTAACACTCTCCCCACTTGGAGAGTCAGTGCCTTTAACCTCCTGTTTGGCCCAGTTTGCAATTTCTGCGGAAAATGAACAGGAAAAGGGAGAACCAGTGTGAGACTAACTGGAGGTGTCTGGACGGGCAAATTTCACTCTCATTTCCCACCAGGAAGAGGAATTAACCAAAGGCTCAGCGTGCCATGCAGGAACCACTCCAATGCCTGAAGCAATCTTGCGGTGTTGCGGACAGCTCACAAGACAGCAAGTTGATGAAAGGAGCTCAGGGGCACTGGAATTCACAAACATGCAGAGTTATAAATGACAGCTATCGTCCAAAAATATATTGAAGTAAGGCTGCCAAGAGGACTTGAAAGCAGGGCAGAATTGCAGGAAACCTATTTCAGGAGGTAGACTGGAATTGCATGTAAAGCATAGGAAAAGAGGCAGAACGTCCACAGTGATGCACTTGGCCAAAAAGGGCGTATGCGTTTTTTCCTGAATATATTCAGGAAAAAACGCATACGCCCTTTTTGGCAAACCGACCAAGCAAGCTTGCAAAGTAAATCTGCACTATAATGAAGTCTCACTACCCCCCCGGTCAAAAGGGCCATCTGAAAAAAGTGTAAAATCCAGAAAGGCAGGACAGGCCATGGAGAACTGGGAGCCTTGTTATGCTGATGGGCCGGATGTAAATTGCCAAGAGCCACTCTGGAGAAGTGTATGGTGTTTCCTGAAACATCTAAAAAACAAAGCAACAGAGCCTAGGGCACTTCCACTTATGGTCCTATAGGTTAGGGAAATTAAAATCAAAAAGATATAGCCACCCCAAAGTTTGGGATGGCTCTGTTTACGAGAACCTCGTTTATGGTACAAGTTCAATATCACAGCAGGTGAAAAATGGATAAAGAAGTTGTGGTATTTACGTACAATGCAATATCACTCAGCAATGAAATCTATGTCATCAGGCCCGTAGCAGCATAATGAGTGGATTCAGGTACGATGATTCTAAGTGAAATAAGTCACACAGAAAAAGAAACATCATAAGGTATCACTACTACACGGAATGTAAACTTGGCTACACAGGAACTGAATTACAAAACAGAATAGGGTCTCAAATGTAGAAAGCCATCTTATGCTTGCTTAAGGGGAAAGGTGAGTTGGGGTGCTGCATACAACCAGAGATTGAAATTAGCACAGATACCGTTCCATAAGCCAAATATGTAATAGACAAGAGCTACTCCTTGCTCAACGAAGTGCACTCAACACCCCATATTAAACGCCTAAGAATATACCTGACTAGTAAGAATCTTAAAACCTATGGATTTATATGTCTCTGAAAGAGAATCAAGCATGTGTACAGCGGCATAAACGCAGCAGTGATAGGATTGGTGAGGTTCGGTGAGCAAATGCAGACCCTTTGAAGTCATATTGCATGGTACCCATTCCATGGGTCTCAACTCTCCAGGTTGAAGGGATTCTTCCTTCAGCTAAAACATGCATGTGGAACCCAGAGTATGATCCACCGTGTGATTGGGAAACGTGTTCAAATGTGTCTCAGTTTTCGTCCCCTGGTACTCGGGTGCAACATTCCAGATGCTTTACTAACACTCTCCCCACTTGGAGAGTCAGTGCCTTTAACCTCGTGTTTGGCCCAGTTTGCAATTTCTGCGGAAAATGAACAGGAAAAGGGAGAACCAGTGTGAGACTAGCTGGAGGTGTCTGGACGGGCAAATTTAACTCTCATTTGCCACCAGGAAGAGGAATTAACCAAAGGCTCAGCGTGCCATGCAGGAACCACTCCAATGCCTGCAGCAATCTTGCGGTGTTGCGGACAGCTCACAAGACAGCAAGTTGATGAAAGGAGCTCAGGGGCACTGGAATTCACAAACATGCAGAGTTATAAATGACAGCTATCGTCCAAAAATATATTGAAGTAAGGCTGCCAAGAGGACTTGAAAGCGGGGCAGAATTGCAGGAAACCGATTTCAGGAGGTAGCCTGGAATTGCATGTAAAGCATAGGAAAAGAGGCAGAACGTCCACAATGATGCACTTGGCCAAAAAGGGCGTATGCGTTTTTTCCTGAATATATTCAGGAAAAAACGCATACACTCTTTTTCGCCAACCAAGCAAGCTTGCAAAGGAAATCTGCACTACAATGAAGTCTCACTTCCCCCCGGTCCAAAGGACCATCTGAAAAAAGTGTAAAATCCAGAAAGGCAGGACAGGCCATGGAGAACTGGGAGCCTTGTTATGCTGATGGACGGGATGTAAATTGCCAACAGCCACTGGGGAGAAGTGTATGGTGTTTCCTGAAACATCTAAAAAACAAAGCAACAGAGCCTAGGGCACTGCCACTTATGGTCCTATAGCTTAGGGAAATTAAAATCAAAAAGACACAGCCACCCCAAAGTTTGGGACGGCTCTTTTTACAAGAACCTCATTTACGGTAAAAGTTCAATATCACAGAAAACGAAAAATTGATAAAGAAGTTGTGGTACTTACGTACAATGCAATATCACTCAGCAATGAAATCTATGTCATCAGGCCCGAAGCAGCATAATGAGTGGATTCAGGTATGATGATTCTAAGTGAAATAAGTCACACAGAAAAAGAAACATCATAAGATATCACTAATACACGGAATGTAAACATGGCTACACAGGAACTGAATTACAAAACAGAACAGGGTCTCAAATTTAGAAAACCAACTTACGCTTGCTTAAGGGGAAAGGTGAGTTGGGGTGCTGCATAAAACCAGAGATTGAAATGAGCACAGATAAAGTTCCTTAAGCCAAATATATAATAGACAAGAGCTACTCCTTGCTCAATGAAATGGGCTCAACACCCCATATTAAAGGCCTAAGAATGTACCTGACTAGTAAGTATCTTAAAACCTATGGATTGCTATGTCTCCGAAAGAGAATCAAGGGTGTGTACAGGGGCATAAACGCAGCAGTGATAGGATTGGAGAGGTTCGGTGAGCAAATGAAGACCCTTTGAAGTCATATTGCATGGTACCCATTCCACGGGTCTCAACTCTCCAGGTTGAAGGTATTCTTCCTTCAGCTAAAACTTGCATGTGGAACCCAGAGTATGATCAACCGTGTGATCGGGAGACGTGTTCCAATATGTCTCAGGTTTCGTCCCCTGGTACTCGGGTGCAACATTCCAGACGCTTTACTAACACTCTCCCGACTTGGAGAGTCAGTGCCTTTAACCTCCTGTTTGGCCCAGTTTGCAATTTCTGTGGAAGATGAACAGGAATAGGAGAACCAATGAGAGACTAGCTGGAGGTGTCTGGACGGGCAAATTTAACTCTCATTTGCCACCAGGAAGAGGAATTAACCAAAGGCTCAGCGTGCCGTGCCGGAACCAGATTAGGGCCTGAAGCCATCCTGCGGTGTTGCGGCCAGCTCACGAGAAAGCGAGTTGAAGAAAGGAGCTCAGGGGCACTGTAATTCACAAACCTGCAGAGTTATAAATGACAGCTATCGTCCAAAAATATACTGAAGTAAGGCTGCCAAGAGGACTTGAAAGCGGGGCAGAATTGCAGGAAACCGATTTCAGGAGGTAGACTGGAATTGCATTTAAAGCACAGGAAAAGAGGCAGAACGTCCACAATGATGCACTTGGCCAAAAATGGCATATGCGTTTTTTCCTGAATATATTCAGGAAAAAACGCATACGCCCTTTTTGGCCAACCAAGCAAGCTTGCAAAGGAAATCTGCACTACAATGAAGTCTCACTTCCCCCCGGTCAAAAGGGCCATCTGAAAAAAGTGTAAAATCCAGAAAGGCAGGACAGGCCATGGAGAACTGGGAGCCTTGTTATGCTGATGGGCGGGATGTAAATTGCCAACAGCCACTCGGGAGAAGTGTATGGTGTTTCCTGAAACATCTATAAAACAAAGCAACAGAGCCTAGGGCACTTCCACTTATGGTCCTATAGCTTAGGGAAATTAAAATCAAAAAGACACAGCCACCCCAAAGGTTGGGACGGCTCTGTTTACAAGAACCTGGTTTACGGTACAAGTTCAATATCGCAGAAAGTGAAAAATGGATAAAGAAGTTGTGGTACTTACGTACAATGCAGTATCACTCAGCAATGAAATCTATGTCATCAGGCCCGTAGCAGCATAATGAGTGGATTCAGGTATGATGATTCTAACTGAAATAAGTCACACAGAAAAACAAACATCATAAGATATCACTAATACACGGAATGTAAACTTGGCTACACAGGAAGTGAATTACAAAACAGAACAGGGTCTCAAATTTAGAAAACCAACTTATGCTTGCTTAAGGGGAAAGGTGAGTTGGGGTGCTGCATAAAACCAGAGATTGAAATGAGCACAGATAAAGTTCCTTAAGCCAAATATGGAATAGACAAGAGCTACTCCTTGCTCAACGAAATGGACTCAACACCCCATATTAAACGCCTAAGAGTGTACCTGACTAGGAAGTATCTTAAAACCTATGGATTGCTATGTCTCCGAAAGAGAATCAAGCGTGTGTACAGGGGCATAAACGCAGCAGTGATAGGATTGGAGAAGTTCGGTGAGCAAATGAAGACCCTTTGAAGTCATATTGCATGGTACCCATTCCACGGGTCTCAACTCTCCAGGTTTAAGGCATTCTTCCTTCAGCTAAAACATGCATGTGGAACCCAGAGTATGATCAACCGTGTGATTGGGAGACGTGTTCCAATATGTGTCAGTTTTGGTCCCCTGGTACTCGGGTGCAACATTCCAGACGCTTTACTAACACTCTCCCGACTTGGAGAGTCAGTGCCTTTAACCTCCTGTTTGGCCCAGTTTGCAATTTCTGCGGAAGATGAACAGGAATAGGGAGAACCAATGACAGACTAGCTGGAGGTGTCTGGATGGGCAAATTTAACTCTCATTTCGCACCAGGAAGAGGAATTAACCAAAGGCTCAGCGTTCCGTGCCGGAACCAGATTAGGGCCTGAAGCCAAATTGCGGGGTTGCGGCCAGCTCACGAGAAAGCGAGTTGAAGAAAGGAGCTCAGGGGCACTGTAATTCACAAACCTGCAGAGTTATAAATGACAGCTATCGTCCAAAAATATACTGAAGTAAGGCTGCCAAGAGGACTTGAAAGCGGGGCAGAATTGCAGGAAACCGATTTCAGGAGGTAGACTGGAATTGCATGTAAAGTATAGGAAAAGAGGCAGAACGTCCACAATGATGCACTTGGCCAGAAAGAGCGTATGCGTTTTTGCCTGAATATATTCAGGAAAAAACGCATATGCCCTTTTTGGCCAACCAAGCAAGCTTGCAAAGGAAATCTGCACTACAATGAAGTCTCACTGCCCCACGCTCAAAAGGGTCATCTGAAAAAAGTGTAAAATCCAGAAAGGCAGGACAGGCCATGGAGAACTGGGAGCCTTGTTATGCTGATGGGCGGGATGTAAATTGCCAACAGCCACTCGGGAGAAGTGTATGGTGTTTCCTGAAACATCTAAGAAACAAAACAACAGAGCCTAGGGCACTTCCACTTATGGTCCTATAGCTTAGGGAAATTAAAATCAAAAAGACACAGCCACCCCAAATTTTGGGACGGTTCTGTTTACAAGAACCTCGTTTATGGTACAAGTTCAATATCACAGAAAGCGAAAAATGGATAAAGAAGTTGTGGTACTTACGTACAATGCAATATCACTCGGCAATGAAATCTATGTCATCAGGCCCGTAGCAGCATAATGAGTGGATTCAGGTACGATGATTCTAAGTGAAATAAGTCACACAGAAAGAGAAACTTCATAAGATATCACTACTACATGGAATGTAAACTTGGCTACACAGGAACTGAATTACAAAACAGAACAGGGTCTCAAATGTAGAAAACCAACTTATGCTTGCTTAAGGGGAAAGGTGAGTTGGGGTGCTGCATAAAACCAGAGATTGAACTTCCACAGATACCGTTCCATAAGCCAAATATATAATAGACAATAGCTACTCCTTGTTCAACGAAGTGAACTCAACACCCCATATAAAACGCTTAAGAATATACCTGACTAGTAAGAATCTTAAAACCTATGGATTTATATGTCTCCGAAAGAGAATCAAGCGTGTGTACAGCGGCATAAACGCAGCAGTCATAGGATTGATGAGGATCGGTGAGCAAATGCAGACCCTTTGAAGTCTTATTGCATGCTACCCATTCCACGGGTCTCAACTCTCCAAGTTTAAGGGATTCTTCCTTCAGCTAAAACATGCATGTGGAACCCAGAGTATGATCCACCGTGTGTTCGGGAAACGTGTTCAAATGTGTCTCAGTTTTCGTCCCCTGGTACTCGGGTGCAACATTCCAGAAGCTTTACTAACACTCTCCCCACTTGGAGAGTCAGTGCCTTTAACCTCCTGTTTGGCCCAGTTTGCAATTTCTGCGGAAAATGAACAGGAATAGTGAGAACCAATGAGAGACTAGCTAGAGGTGTCTGGACGGGCAAATTTAACTCTCATTTCCCACCAGGTAGAGGAATGAACCAAAGGCTCAGCGTGCCGTGCCAGAACCACACTAGGGTCTGAAGCAATCCTGCGGTGTTGCGGCCAGCTCACAAGAAAGCGAGTTGAAGAAAGGAGCTCAGGGGCACTGTCATTCACAAACCTGCAGAGTTATAAATGACAGCTATCGTCCAAAAATATATTGAAGGAAGGCTGCCAAGAGGACTAGAAAGCGGGGCAGAATTGCAGGAAACCGATTTCAGGAGGTATCGGGAGTCGGTCTTAAAGCATAGGAAAAGAGACAGAACTTGGAAAATAATGCACTTGGCAAAAAAGGGCATATGTGTTTTATCCAGAGCTCTCATAACTGAGGGGAGGAGATTCCCAGCAGCCTCCAACTGCCACCTGAGGTCTCACATTGCCAAGGCAACATGAGCAAGCCAGGCAGGAGTTACCTCACAGCAGAGGTCCCACCTCACAGAAGGGTGAGAAACCCAGCCAACCTCAGACTCTCACCAGAGGGCCTACATCACCAAGGGGATGGGAACCAGGCAGGAGTGTCTTCACACCAGTGGGGCCACATCATCGAAAGGTGAGGTACTCAGCACATGTGTCCTCAAACCAGAGGACCCACATCTCCAAGGGCCTCGGAGTGAGGCAGGCAGGAGTAGCCTCACAACACTGGGCCCATAGAATAAAAAAGTGAGGAATCCAGCAGTTGGAACCTCCCAGTAGGCGGCCCAGAGCACCGAGGCTATGGGATCCAGGCCACTCTGAACTCACAGAAGAGGGCCCATGTCATGAAACTGAGCAACCCAGCCATTGGGACCTCAGAGCAGGAGGCCCACATCCCCATGGGGATGGAAATCTGGTAGGAGTGTCCTCGCACCACTGAGAACATATCAGAAAATTTTGGGCGACCAGCAGTTAGGGCCTGACGCCAGAGGACCCTCATCACCAAGGGAAGGAGGCTCCCAGCAGGCTCCAACTGCCACCAGAGGGCTGACGTCGCCAAGGCGATGTGTGCCAACCAGGCACGAATGACCTCACAGCAGAGGGCCCACCTCAGAGAAGTGTGACGAACCCAGTCAGGATCAGACTCGCACCAGAGGGCCCACATCACCAAATGGATTGGAACCAGGCAGGAGTGTCCTCACATGAGTAGGGCCACATCATCTAAAGGTGAGGAACCCAGAACATGTGGCTTCAAACCATAGGACACCCATCACCAAGGGGCTGGGAGTGAGGCAGGCAGGAGGAGCCTCATAACAGAGCGCCCAAAAATAAGAAAGGTGAGGAATCCAGCATTTGGAACCTCCCAGCAGGCGGCCCAGAGCACAGAGGCTAGGGGATCCAGGCCGGAGTGAACTAACACCAGACAGCCCACATCATGAAACTGTGAGCAACCCAGACATTGGGACCTCAGAGCAGAAGGCCCACATCCCCATAGTGATGGGAACATGACAGGAGTGTCCTGGCATCACTGGGCTCACATCAGAAAACTTGGGGTGCTCAGAAGTTAGGGCCTGACGCTAGAGGGCACTCATCACCGAGAGGAGGAGGCTCCCAGCAGGCTCCAGCTGCCACCAGAGGGCCAACGTCGCCAAGGCGATGTGTGCCAGCCCGGCAGGAGTGACCTCACAGCAGAGGGCCCACCTCACAGAAGGGTGAGGAACACAGCCAGGATCAGACTCTCACCAGAGGGCCCACATCACCAAGGGGATGGGAACCAGGCAGGAGTGTCCCCACACCAGTGGGACATCATCATCGAAAGGTGAGGATCCCAGCACATGTGTCCTCAAACCAGAGGAACCACATCACCAAGGGGTTCAGAATGAGGCTGGCAGGACCGGCCTCACAACACAGGGTCCATAGAATATAAAAGTTGAGGAATCCAGCAGTTGGAACCTCCCAGCAAGCGGCCCAGAGCACCGAGGCTATGGGATCCAGGCCGCAGTGAACTCACAGCAGAGGGCCCACATCATGAACCTGTGAGCAGCCCAGCCGTTGGGACCTCAGAACAGAAGGCCCACATCCCCATGGGAATGGGAACCTGGCTGGAGTGTCCTCGCACCACTGGGCGCACATCAGAAAATGTGGGGAGCCCACCATTTAGGGCCTGATGCCAGAGGGCCGTCATCACCGAGAGGAGGAGGCACCCTGCATGCTCCAACTGCCACCAGAGGGCTCACGTCTCCAAGGTGACGTGTGCCAGCCAGGCAGGAGTGACCTCACAGCAGAGGGCCTACCTCACAGAACGTTGAGGAACCCAGCCAGGATTAGACTCTCGCCAGAGCGCCCACCTCACCAAGGGGATGGGAACCCGGCAGGAGTGTCCTCACACGAGTGGGGCCACATCATCGAAAGGTGAGGAACGCAGCACATGTGGCCTCAAGCCATAGGGCAGTCATCACCAAGGGGCTGGCAGTGAGGCAGGCAGGAGGAGCCTCACAACAGAGGGCACATAGAATAAAAAAGTTGAGGAATCCAGCAGTTGGAACCTTCCAGCAAGTGGCCCAGAGCACCGAGGCTATGGGATCCAGGCCTCAGTGAACTCACAGCAGAGGGCCCACATCATGAACCTGTGAGCAGCCCAGCCGTTGGGACCTCAGAACAGAAGGTCCACATCCCCATTGGGATGGGAACCTGGCAGGAGTGGCTTCGCACCACTTAACACATATCAGAAAATATTAGGAACCCAGCAGTTAGGGCCTGACGCCAGGGGGCCCTCATAAGTGAGGGGAGGAGACTCCCAGTAGGTTCCAACTGCCAACAGAGGGCCCACGTCTACAAGGTGGCATGCGCCAGCCAGGTAGTAGTGACCTCACAGCAGAGGGCATATCTCACAGAAGGGTGAGGAACCGAGGCAGGATGAGACTCTCACCAGAGGGCCCACAACACCAAGGGGATGGGAACCAGTCAGGACTGTCCTCCCACCAGTGGGGCCACATCATCGAAAGGTGAGGAACCCAGCACATGTGGCCTCAAATCAGAGGACACATATCACAAAGGGAATGGGAGTGAGGCAGGCAGGAGTAGCCTAAAAACAGAGGGCCCAAAGAATAAGAAAGGTGAGGAATCCAGCAGTTGGAACCTCCCAGCAGGTGGCCGAGAGCACAGAAGCTATGGGATGCAGGCAGGAGTGAACTAACAGCAGAGAGCCCACATCATGAAACTGTGAGCAACCCAGGCGTTGGGACCTCAGAGCAGAAGGCCCACACCCGAATGGGGATGTGAACCTGGCTGGAGTGTCCTCGCACCACTGGGCGCACATCACAAAATGTGGGGAGCCCAGCAGTTAGGGCCTGACGCCAGAGGGCCCTCATCACTGAGGGGAGGAGGCCCCCAGCAGGCTCCAAGTGCCACCAGAGGGCTCATGTCCACAAGGCGAGGTGAGCAAGCCAGGCAGGAGTGACCTCACAGCGGACGGCCCACCTCACAGATGGGTGAGGAACCCAGCCAGGATCAGACTCTCAACAGAGGGCCCACATCACCAAGGGGATATGAACCAGGCAGGAGTCTCCTAAGACCATTGGTCCCACATCATCGAAAGGTGAGGAACCCAGCACATGTGGCCTCAAACCAGACGACACACATCACGAAGGGGCTGGGAGTGAGGCAGGCAGGAGGATCCTCACAACAGAGGGCCCAAAAAATTAAAAAAGTGAGGAATCCAGCAGTTGGAACCTCCCAGCAGGCGGCCAAGAGCACAGAGGCTATGGGATCCAGGCCTCTGTGAACTAACACCAGAGAGCCCACATCATGAAAATGTGAACAACCCAGCCGTTGGGACCTCAGAGCAGAAGGCCCACATCCCCATGGAGATGGGATCCTAAGAGGAGTGCCAAAGCATCACTGGGCTCACTAAGAAAAGTTGGTGAGCCCAGCAGTTAGGGCCTGACGCAAGAAGGCCCGCATCACCGGGGGGAGGTGATTCCCAGCACACTCCAACTGCCACCACACCGCTGACTTCACCAAGGCAATGTGTGCCAGCCATGCAGGAGTGACCTATCAGCAGAGGGCCTCCCTCACAGAAGGGTGAGGAACACAGCCAGGAACCGACTCTCACCAGGGGGTCCACATAACCACGTGGATGAGAACCAGGCAGGAGTGTCCTCACACTAGTGGGGCCACATCATCGAAAGGTGAGACACCCAGCAAAGGTGGCCACAAACCAGAGGACCCACATCACCAAGGGGTTGAGAGTGAGGTAGGTGTCTGGACGGGCATATTTAACACTCATTTCCCACCAGGAAGAGGAATTAACCAAAGGCTCAGCATGCCCTGCCAGAAGCAGATTAGGGCCTGAAGCAGTTTTGCGGGTTTGCAGCCAGCTCACAAGAAAGCGAGTTGAAGAAAGGAGCTCAGGGGCCCTGCAATTCACAAACCTGCAGAGTTATAAATGACAGATAACGTCGAAAAATATATTGAAGTAAGGCTGCGAAGAGAACTTGAAAGCGGGGCAGAATTTCAGGAAACGGATTTCAGGAGGTAGACTGGATTTGCATTTAAAGCATAGGAAAAGAGGCAGAACATCGACAATGATGCACTTGGCAAAAAAGGGCGTATGAGTTTGTTCCTGAATATATTCAGGAAAACACGCATACGCCCTTTTTGGCAAACCAAGCAAGCTAGCAATGGAAATCCGAACTACTATGAAGTGTCACTTCCCCCTGGTCTAAAGGGCCATCTGAGAAAAGTGTAAAATCCAGAAAGGCAAGACAGGCCATGGGGAAAAAGGAGCCTTGTTATGCTGATGGGCGGGATGTAAATTGCCAACAGCCACTCTGGAGAAGTGTATGGTGTTTCCTGATACATCTGAAAAACAAAGCAACAGAGTCTAGGGCATTTCCACTTATGGTCCTATAGCTTAGGAAAATTAAAATCAAAAAGACACAGCCACCCCAAAATTTGGGACGGCTCTGTTTACAGGAACCTCTTCTACAGTTCAAGTTAAATATCCCAGAGAACAAATAATTGATAAAGATGTTGCGGTACTTACGTACAACAGAATACCACTCAGCAATGAAATCTGTGTCACCAGGCCTGTACCAACATAATGAGTGGATTGAGGCACGATGATTCTAAGTGAAATAAGTCACACAGAAAAAGAAACATCATAAGGTATCACTACTAAACGGAATGTAAACTTGGCTACACAGGAACTGAATTACAAAACAGAACAGGGTCTCAAATGTAGAAAACAAACTTATGCTTGCTTAAGGGGAAAGGTGAGTTGGGGTGCTGCATAAAACCAGAGTTTGAAATTAGCACAGATACCGTTCCATAAGCCAAATATGTAATAGACAAGACCTACCCCTTGCTCAACGAAATGGACTCAACAATGAGGTATCACCTCACACCTGTTAGAATGGGCATCATCTGAAAATCTACAAACAACAAATGCTGGAAAGGGTGTGGAGAAAAGGAAGCCTCTTTCACTATTGTTGGGAATATAAATTGATACAGTCACTATGGAGAACAATATGGAGTTTCTTAAGAAACTAATAATAGAATTACCCTATGATACAGCAATCCCAGTACTGGACATATACCCAGACAATACCATAAATCAAAAAGAGACATTCACCACAATGTTCATTGCATCACTATTTACAATATCGAGGTAATGGAAGCAACCTAAATGCCCACAGACAGACGAATGCATAAAGATGTGGTACATATATAAAATGGAATATTACTAAGCCATGAAAGGAATGAAATTGGGTCATTTGTAGAGACGTCGATGGATCTAGAGACTGTCATACAGAGTGAAGTAAGTCAGAAAGAGAAAAACAAATCTTGTATATTCATGCATCTATGTGGAACCTAGAAAAACTGTACAGATTAACCATTTTGCAAGGCATAAATAGAGCAACAGATGTAGACAACAATCGTATGGACAACAAGGGGGGAAAGCTCTTGAGGGGTGGTGGTGGGAGGAGTTGAGAGATTGGGATTGGCATGTAAACATTTATATGTATAAAATAGATAACCAATAAGAACCTGCTGTATAAAAATATAAAATAAAATTCAAAATTAAAAAGAAATAAAATTTAAAAAACAAAACAGAAAAAACAATTATTCCCTTCACATACATGTATTTATATGAATAAATTATTTCCATGCTTATATCTGTAAATACAAAAAAGAGGAATAAAATCTACCTTGAACCAAAAACGAAAAAGAGAAAAAAAAAAAACAGAAACCACCAGTTACACAGAGGAAAACCGTATCAGGGCACTTGCTCCAGTTGTAAACAATTCTGAAGTTGGTCAGTGGTGGGGAATTGTCTCCCATTCAGCCAGCAGCCCCCACACCACAAGCGTCCTCATTGCAAAGCTGGGACACCGTGCGGAGGCATCTGTGAGTAAACGTGAGCTGAGCCCCAGGCCAGTTGCTGCTGAACTGTTCCCACCCTTCCCAGGTAAAACACCTGAATATATACAAGGACTTGAAAGCCTAGAGGAAGGGCCATGGAGCCACACGAGTGACAGCATGCCAGCTGACTTGGTGCCTGCAGGCCAGTCAGGATGGTCCTGGCCCTGGGTGCTCTTCTGGAAGATTTCCATTTCCCCATTTCCCTGCCTGAGATACCCGTCCTGTCCCTGCCCCCACTGCTTTTTTCCTTCCTCACCTCTGCCCAGGGAGAAATTCCAGCAGCAGGTATGGGTGACACATCCTCTTCTTTAGCAGGTGGCAGCCTGGCAACTGCTGCAGAAAGTCCAGCAGAGCCCCACTCACACTGGGCCACCCACAAAGCCGTGGCCTCTCACTCCCTCCCACCAGCCCAGCCCCGAGACTGCTGACAGGGCAGAGAAAATGGCGTCAGGCACAGCTGCAGGGGCTCTTGCTGCCTGGAGTGGTATTTATGTTGATCTCAGCCCCGGCACACCTGGGGAGGGCAGGCCGGCACGGTAAGGCTGCCCAGGTCAGCCAATCATCACCCCTCAGGGGCTCACAGTTGAAGAAAATGGAACTTGCTGAACCGGCCAGGTCCAAGGAACAGGTGTGGGCTCCTGAGAGTCAGGATAGACAAGGGGCTGCAGCTTTGGCTTGTTTTCTAATCATTTTATCTGGCCCATGAGTGGGAGACAACTTCAAGAAAACCCTCTCCTAATGAGAGGAACCCAGGAGTCAGGGAGAGGAGGGGTGGGTGGTGGTTGGAGACAGAGGCCTGGTGCCCTGGGTGCAGTGGAAGTGTCTGGAAGACCAGGTGGAGGGAGGCCACACAGAGTGATGCCCAGGGTCACAGACCTGTCGGAGCTGCTGTTTGTTAGTTCAAGTCCTGCTCTGAGGTGCTCTGTGTCAGCTCTGAGCGACAGGTGAGCTGGGGGTGCTCTTCAATGAGGGCTATGTGCACGGTTCCTGTGTGCCCAGCCCTGCCACGGTACCTGCAAGGGTAGCTCTGTATCCTGGGAGGGGCCTGACCATGAGAGCCCCGTGGGCTGGGTTGGGGGTGGGGTACCTGCCCAGGAGAGCTCCATATCCTGGGATTGGCCTGACCACGAGAGCCCCATGGGCTGCTGAGGACCTGGTAAAGGATGTCAGGACAGTCAGTGAAGCCACCGAGGATATACCTCCAGTTGCTCCTGATTCCTACACCCTGCTGGTCATTCTACCAACCACCAGGACATGGTATTCTGTATTAGTCTTCAATGATGCCTTCTTTTGTATTCCATTAGTCCCAGAGTCACAAGAAATTTTGGCTTGTGAGTGGCAGGACTCAACATACAACTAAAACAATACTTCCGGGCCGTCTTGCCCCAAGGGTTCAAAAATTCCCACACCATCTTTGGGGAAAGCTTAGCTAAAGACCGAAAAGTTCTACCTCTGGAAAAGGAAACCCTCCTTCAATATGCAGATGACATTCTGATCGCCAGCCCTACTAAGGAGGCCTCTGAACTACCAAGCCAATAAAGGATAGAAGTTGTCCAAGAAAAAGCTCAAATATCACAGACTGCGGTGACCTGCCTGGGCTTCATTCTCACACAAGGTCGGAGAAGCCCATCCCAGGAAAGGGAAGAAACCATTTGCAGCCTTACCCCTTTCTAAAACTAGAAGACAGCTTAGGTGTTCCTGGGGAGGCCAGGGTTTGCTGCTTCTGGATCCCTAACTACAGTCTACTAGCTGGGCCTCTATATGAAACACTGAAAGGAAAAGATGATGATCCTTTTGAACAGAATCCAGAAGTGGCCTTTCAAGAATGGAAAGAGCAGTCAATTCAGACCCTTGCCCTGGAACTCCCTAATTGAGCTAAACCCTTTGACCTTTCCATTCCCGGTGAAAGGTGAATCGCCATTGGAGAATTAGTGCAAAAACTGGGACCACTTGAAATGGAACAACGCAAGAATGCCATCCAGGTAGGATAAACTACAGTCACCAAGGGGCTTGGCCCACTGCCACATCTGGCCAAGATACTGGCGGTATCTAAAAACCTGGAAATCAGCAGCCCAAAAGGCCACCTCCCTCCTAAGGGAAAAGGACCCCACGTGGTGATCCTAATCACCAACCATGCCCTGAAGTTGCAGGGTTCGCTCCGTGGGCACACCGACCTCGGGTGAGGAGGCCCTCCAACTCCAACATCCAGAGAGATAACCGGGGGCAACAGGGCACCATGACGACTCGTGTGAACATCACTTGACCTGGAGTTTCTCTCATAAAACAACAATAGTGTGTCCCGAAGGAGTAGACTACTGCTTGCAGGACTTACTGCACCCGGAGGGGAGCTAATAATCTTGGTGGGGGAACCGTATATCACACTGTCACCATAGAAAAGCCTACAGACACCGTGATGATGGTGGCCAATAAGACCGGCTGGACTCCTGTTTACTTCAAAAGGCTGTTGACTCAGTGGCCATCATGGTCCTTGATCACCACTGACCCTGGACTGTCTGGGAGTTGAGCGGGCAAGGCTCTGACACCTGGTGCTGTTTTTACGTTAATTCAGGGGCCTAATTGAAGAAAGAGCAGACTACTGGTCAGAGCATCTAGGCTGGCAGAAACGGTCAGCCTAAGGTGGCCGAACAAATGTGGGGCGGGGTGAAATCGGCCCCCACAGCGTCTCTGCACATCTCTTTCCTGGACCCTCAAAGGTCATTAGAATCTATAACACTTCCAATGCTGGTGCTCAGGCGGACGAGCAGGGAGGCAGGGGTCCTGGGGCCAATCAACGTCACCTGGAGGCTGCTGGGGAGAAGCTCTGACCCTCGTCCCCTGGTATGAGGGCTCCCAACTCAGCACTCAGCAGTTACAGAAGAAGGGTCTGCACCCTCAGCACTCCAAGAATGAGGAACGGGACAAAAGGCAGAGGAGGGGTTTGTCCTCAGCAAAGCCCATTAAAAATCCCTGGGAGATAAAAATAGAATCTGGGCAATAAAGTCAAGTCTGACCTTTTTTATCCTTTGTGCTTTGTCTAATTTCACGTGCTCCTAGGGTCCCGCATGCAGAGGTTCCACACTCGGCACTTCAGACCAGATTTCCTAGTGCAGAATGGCTGGGTCGACACCTCAGCTCCTGGGGCCCAGTGCAGACTCCGAGATATAGAGCCTGAGCTGCAGCCAACCCGGCCCTCGAGAGCTCCGCCCCCTCCCTCCCACTGACTCTGACAGGATCTCTACACAGCAGCCCAGCCCACAGCCCACGGGGTAGTGCATGCTCTCACCTCTCCATTCTCTGATCAAAATATAAAGTTTCCTTTGCTTGGGAACCAAACTCAGTCTCGATCTGTTGGCCCCAATGACACTGGGCAGGGGGACACTTGTTGGGGTCCACTCTGGAGGATCAGTAACAGAAATTGAGACTATTGTAACTTCAATGAACAGATGTGTGAGCCAAACTGTAGTTAACATAGAACAGTTTAGAAGGCTCGGGTAAAATAAGATGTTTCTAACACTTCCATTTGATATTTCCATCACTTTATCATAAGCAAGTTCAGTGAAAAGGTTTGTCTTATTTGTCAGGTCAATATTAGAGAAATGAAGTGATTTCTTTCCAAGGATGTACATCTAATAATCTTGGTTAAAGCTTCAATCTTGTTTTAAATGCTTTTCCATTGAAAATGATACCTCTCTTTCAGCTCCCCCATTTCTGAGAAGTATAAAATCTTATAATTTATTATTATCAAAGGGGAAAGGTGGGAGGAGGGATAAATTAACAGTTTGGAATTAACATATACACACTGCTATGTATAAAGTAGATCATCAACAAGGAACTACTGGATAGCACAGGGAACTACACTCAATATTTTGCAATAACCTATAAGGGGAAATAATCGGAAAAAGAATAGATATTTTTATTGACATCATCTATCAATGACAGTTAAAGTGTAACCTAAGGGAAGCCGGTGGTGAGTGCTTCTGACCCTGAAGACTTCAATCATCTAAAGTTTGGACTCTGCCTACTTCCCAAGGCCCTTAATGAACATATGTGTAGCCGTAGCTTAAAAAACTCCCCAGTTTGGGTTTCGGGGAGACACTGATTTTGAAAAAGCCCTGGTGTTCTCCTTACATGAATGGGACTCTTCCTACTGCTAAAACATGTCTGTCACATCCAGAGGATGGTATACCGTCTGATCGGGAAGAGTTTGGAAAAGGCATCTCATCTCCTCATCTCCTGGTGCTCGGGTTCACCCCTCCAGCGTCTTTACTAACAGTCTCCCCACTTGGAGATGTCAGCACTGTCAACATCCTGTTGTGTACAGTTTGGAATTTGTCCAGAGGATGAAGCGGAAGGATGAGGAACAATGAGAGACAAGTCCTAGGTGTTCAGACAGGCACATGTCACTCTAATTTCCAATCAGGAAGACGAATTGACCAAAGGCTAGGGTTGCCCATGGAAACAGTATAGGGCTTGAGGAAATCCCACTGCTTTGTGGCCAGTTCCCATAAACACAAGTTGAACAATGGAACTCAGGGGCAGTAAAATTCACGAAACTGCAGAGTTGAAAATATCTATCACTGAAAAATGTCTTGAGGAAAGTCAGAGAAAAGGATTGGTAAGCAAGGGAGAATGGCAGGAAAGGGATTTGAGGAGGTAGAAAGGACTCACCATTAAGCACAAGAAAAGGGGCTGAACATTGGCAACATTGCAGTTGGCCAAAAAGGCTGTATGCGTTTTTTTCTGTACATATTCAAGAAAAGGGCATACATTTTTTAGCCAACCAAACAGGTGGGCACTGGAAATCAATACTACAAAAGATATCACTTCGCATCAGTCAGAAGAGCCATCCTCATAAAGTGTAAACACCAGAAATGCAGGACAGGACAAGGAGAAGAGGGAGCCCTGTGAGGCTTATAGTGGAAATGTATATTGCCAACGGCCATTCTGGAGAAGTGTATTGTGTTTACTAAAGCATCTAAAAAATGAGCTACAGAGCATAGGGCACTTGCACTCATGGGCGTATATCTTGGGAAAAACAAAAATCGAGAGGACACAGGCACCCCAATGTTTACTGCCTCTCTGTTTAAAAGATCCTCGACTAGGATAGAACTTAAATGTCTCTGGAGGGAAAAAATGGATAGAGATGTGGTACTTATGTAGAGTGGAATATTACTCAGCCTGGAAATCAATGAAATATGGCCAGTTGTAACAACTCCAGAGGAGTTACGTATGATCATTCTAAGTGACATAATTCAAAAAGAAAAAGACACATATCATAAGATATCACTTAAAGGTGGAATCCAAAATGGCTACACATGAAATAAATTACAAAACAAAAACATAGTCAAATATGTAGAAATCACGCGTAAGGCTGCTAAACGGGAAAGGTGGGGAGGGGTGAGGCATCATCCAGGAGGTTGAAATTAGCAAAGATACCATTCCAAATACCAAACTGATAATCAACAAGGCCTACACGGTAGCTAAAAGAACTGCACTCAGCACACTCAAGTCACCGGAAAAGAATATCTATGACTGGTAAGAATCTGAAAAAGAATTTATTGATGTCTCTCTGTACGTGAATCAAGTGGATGTACAGCAGCAAGAAACAGAGCTTTGAAAATCAGCTGTAACCAATATAGTAATAAATTGAAAAAAATAAACGACAGAGAGACAGAGAAAACCTCTTACAACTTTTCCTCAGGGACGGTGATGCAACATGGATTGAACACATCTAGACCCACAGCAGGATGAGACATAAGGCTGGAAACTGTTCACGCTAAGAGAAATGTGAGGTTGGTGAGGAAATGCACACCCTTTAAAGTAATACTACCTGGTACCCATTCAATGGGTCCCAAATCTGCAGGTTCAAGGAATCTTCCTACAGCTAAAACATGCATGGAAAACCCAGAGGACTGTACACCATGTGATCGGGAGATGTGTCTAAAATGCACCTCATTTATCCTCTCCTGGTGCTCCTGTTCATCATTCCAGCCACGTTACTTAGAATCTCCCCACTTAGAGAATCAGCACATTTAAACTTCTGTTTCACACATTTTGCAAATTGTGAGGAGAATGAACGGGAAGAGGGGGAACCAATGAGAGAATAGTTGTAGGGGTTTGGACGGGCACATGTCACTCTAATTTCCCATTAAGAATAACAATTAAAAAAAGGCTCAGCCCGCCTCGCCGGAGCCAAAATAGGGCCTGAAGCAATCCTGCGGCTTTGAGGCCAGCTCAGAAAAGAGCAACTTAAAAAATGGAGCTCAGGGTCACTGCAATTCACAAACCTGCAGAGTTATAAATGAAAACTAACGTCCAAAAATATGTTGAGGTAAGGCAAAGAAGAGGATCTGAATGCAAGACAGAATTGCAAGAAACAGATTTCAAGAGATAGATTGGACTCGTCTTTAAAGCACATGAAAAGCAGCAGAATTTCGACAATGATGCAGTTGGCCCAAAAGGGAGTATGCGTTTTTTCCTGAATATATCCAGGAAAAAAGGCATACGCCCTTTATGGGCAACCAAGCAAGCAAGCAATGCAAATGTGCACAACAAAGAAGTCTCATTTCCCAGAGGTCAAAAGGGCCATCTGAAAAAATTGTAAAAACCAGAAATGCAGGATAGGCCATGGAGAACAGGGAGCCTTTATACGCTGATGGACAGTGTGTGAACTGCCGAGAGCTACTCTGGAGAAGTGTATGGTGGTTCCTAAATCATCTAAAAAACAGAGCTACAGAGCATAGGGCACTTCCAATCATGGAAGTATATCTAGGGAAGTCTAAAATCAACAAGACACAAGCACACCACAATTTAGGGCTACTCTGTTTACAAGAACCTCAACTTCAGTACACCTTAAATATCCCAGGAAAGAGAAAAATGGATAAAGAAAATGTGGTACTTATGTACAATGGAATATCTCTTCACCATGAAATCAATGTAATAAGGCTAGTAGAAGGATAAAGAGTGGATTTAGGTCCGATAATACTACTTGAAATAAGTCAAACAGAAAAAGAAACATATCATAAGATATCACTTATAGAGGGAGGATAAATATGGCTGCACAAAAAATGAATTACAAAACAGAACAGTGTCTCACATTTAGAAAACACACTTATGTCACCTTAAGGGGAAAGGAGAGGTGGGGTGATGCATAAAACCAGAGTTTGAAATAAGCACAGATACCGCTCAATAAACCAAATAGGTATTAGACAAGATCTACACCTTGCTCAATGAACTGGCCTCAACACACCCTATACACCGCAGAGAAATATATCTGAGTAATAAGAATCTTAAAGCCCATGTATTGATATATCTCCATAAGGGAATCAAGTGTGTGCAGAGCGGCACAAACACAGCAGTGAAAATGAGCTAAACCCCATTATAGAAATAAATTTTAAAACCAAAACGCAGAAACAATGAAAGAGAGAAAACTTCTTACAAAATTCGCTCAGGGGCTGTGATGCAACCTGGAATGACCACATATAAACCCACAGCTGGATAAGACATAAGGCTGGACACTTGGGGCTGAGAGGATTGGTGAGCTTTGCTGAGCAACTGCCGAAAGTTTAATGCAATACTTCATGCTACTCATTCCAAGGGTCCCAACACTGCAGGTTGAAGGGAATCTTCCTACAGCTAAAACATGCATGGGAAATCCAGCAGATGCTATACCATATGATCGGGAAAGGTTTCTAAAACGCACCTCATTTTCCTCTCCTGGGGCTCCGGATCAACATTCCAGCCACTTTACTAACAACATCCTCACATGGAGAGTCAATGCCTTTAAGTTCCGGTATCGCACAGTCTGCAGTTAGTGCGGAGGATGAATGTGAATAGGGGGAACCAGTGAGAAAATAGCTGTAGCGGTTTCAATGCCCACATGTCACTCTAATTTCACATAGGAAGAAGAATTAACCAAAGGCACAGCAAGGTGCCCCAGAAGAAGAATAGGGCCTGAAGATATCCTGTGGATATGAGGCAAGATCACAAAAATAAGAGCTGAAAAATGGAACTAAGTGCAACTGCAATTCAAAAACCTGCAAAGTTATAAAGGCCAACTATTTTCCAAAAGTATATTGAGGTAAGGCTATGAAGAGGCACTGACAGCAAGGCAGAATTGCAGGAAACCGATTTCAGGAGGTAGACTGGAATTGCATGTAAAGCATAGGAAAAGAGGCAGAATGTCCATAATGATGCACTTGGCCAAAAAGGGCATATGCGTTTTTTCCATTCAGGAAGAAATGCATACGCCCTTTTTGGCCAACCAAGCAAGCTTGCAAATGAAATCTTCACTACAATGAAGTCTCACTGCCCCCTGGTCAAGAGGGCCATCTCAAAATGTGTAAAATCCAGAAAAGCAGGACAGGCCATGGAGAACTGGGAGCCTTGTTATGCTGATGGGCGGGATGTAAATTGCCAACAGCCACTCGGGAGAAGTGTATGGTGTTTCCTGAAACGTCCAAAAAACAAAGCAACAGAGCCTAGGGCACTTCCACTTATGGTCCTATAGCTTAGGGAAATTAAAATCAAAAAGACACAGCCACCCCAAAGTTTGGGAGGGCTCTGTTTATAAGAACCTCGTTTACAGTACAAGTTCAATATCACAGAAAGCGAAAAACGGATAAAGTAGTTGTGGTACTTACATACAATGCAGTATCACTCAGCAATGAAATCTATGTCATCAGGCCCGTAGCATCACAACGTGTGGATTCAGGTACGATGATTCTAAGTGAAATAAGTCACACAGAAAAAGAAACATCATAAGATATCACTAGTACACGGAATGTAAACTTCGCTACACAGGAACTGAATTTCAAAGAAGAAAAGGGTCTCAAATGTAGAAAACCAACTTATGCTTGCTTAAGGGGAAAGGTGAGTTGGGGTGCTGCATAAAACCTGAGATTGAAATTGGCACAGATACAGTTCCATAAGCGAAATATGTAATAGACAAGAGCTACCCCTTCTTCAACGAAGTGGACTCAATACCTCATATTAAACGCCTAAGAATATACCTGACTAGTAAGAATCTTAAAACCTATGGAATTATAGGTCTCCGAAAGTGAATCAAGAGTGTGTACAGCGGCATAAATTCAGCAGTGATAGGATTGGTGAGGTTCGGTGAGCAAATGCAGACCCTTTGAAGTCATATTGCATGGTACCCATTACATGGGTCTCAACTCTCCAGGTTTAAGGGATTCTTCCTTCAAGTAAAAGATGCATGTGGAACCCAGAGTATGATCCACCGTGTGTTCGGGAAACGTGTTCAAATGTGTCTCAGTTTTCGTCCCCTCGTACTTGGGTGCAACATTCCAGACGCTTTACTAACACTCTCCCCACTTGGAGAGTCAGTGCCTTTAACCTCCTGTTTGGCCCAGTTTGCAATTTCTTTGGAAAATGAACAGGAATAGGGAGAACCAATGAGAGACTAGTTGGAGGTGTCTGGACGGGCAAATTTAACTCTCATTTCCCACCAGGAAGAGGAATTAACCAAAGGCTCTGCGTGCCGTGCCGGAACCACACTAGGGCCTGAAGCAATCCTGCGGTGTTGCAGCCAGCTCACAAGAAAGCGAGTTGAAGAAAGGAGCTCAGGGGCACTGTAATTCACAAACCTGCAGAGTTATAAATGACAGCTATCGTCCAAAAATATATTGAACTAAGGCACCCAAGACGACTTGACAGCGGAGCAGAAGTGCAGGAAACCGATTACAAGAGGTAGACTGGAATTGCTTGTAAAGCATAGGAAAAGAGGCAGAACGTCCACAATGATGCACTTGGCCAAAAAGGGCGTATGCGTTTTTTCCTGAATATATTCAGGAAAAAACGCATACACACTTTTTGGCCAACCAAGCAAGCTTACAAAGGAAATCTGCACTACAATGATGTCTCACTGACCCCCAGTCAAAAGGGCCATCTGAAAAAAGTGTAAAATCCAGACAGGCAGGACAGGCCATAAAGAACTGGGAGCCTTGTTATGCTGATGGGCGGGATGTAAATTGCCAACAGCCACTCTGGAAAAGTGTATGGTGTTTCCTGAAACATCTAATAAACAAAGCAGCAGAGCCTAGGGCACTTCCACTTATATTCCTATAGCTTAGGGAAATTAAAATCCAAAAGACACACCACCCCAATGTTTGGGATGGCTCTGTTTACAAGAACCTCATTTACGGTACAAGTTCAATATCACAGAAAGTGAAAAATGGATAAAGAAGTTGTGGTACTTACGTACAATGCAATATCACTCAGCAATGAAATCTATGTCATCAGGCCCATAGCAGCATAATGAGTGGATTCAGGTACGATGATTCTAAGTGAAATAAGTCACACAGAAAAACAAACATCATAAGATATCACTACTATACGGAATGTAAACTTGGCTACACAGGAACTGAATTACAAAACAGAACAGGGTCTCAAATGTAGAAAACCAACTTATGCTTGCTTAAGGGGAAAGGTGAGTTGGGGTGCTGCATAAAACCAGAGATTGAAATTAGCACAGATACCGTTCCATAAGCCAAATACGTAATAGACAAGAGCTACTACTTGCTCATTGAAGTGGACTCAACACCGCATATTAAACGCCTAAGAATATACCTGACTATAAGAATCTTAAAACCTATGGATTTATATGTCTCCGAAAGAGAATCAAGCGTGTGTACAGCTGCATAAACGCAGCAGTGATAGGATTGGTGAGGTTCGGTGAGCAAATGCAGACCCTTTGAAGTCATATTGCATGGTACCCATTCCATGGGTCTCAACTCTCCAGGTTTAAGGGATTCTTCCTTCAGCTAAAACATGCATGTGGAACCCAGAGTATGATCAACCGTGTGATCGGGAAACGTGTTCAAATATGTCTCACTTTTCGACCCCTGGTAGTCGGGGGCAACATTCCAGACGCTTTACTAACACTCTCCCAACTTGTAGAGTCAGTGCCTTTAACCTCCTGTTTGGCCCAGTTTGCAATTTCTGCGGAAGATGAACAGGAATAGGAGAACCAATGAGAGACTAGCTGGAGGTGTCTGGACGGGCAAATTTAACTCTCATTTGCCACCAGGAAGAGGAATTAACCAAAGGCTCAGCGTGCCATGCCGGAACCAGATTAGGGCCTGAAGCAATCCTGCGGTGTTGCGGCCAGCTCACAAGAAAGCGAGTTGAAGAAAGGAGCTCAGGGGCACTGTAATTCACAAACCTGCAGAGTTATGAATGACAGCTATCGTCCAAAAATATACTGAAGTAAGGCTGCCAAGAGGACTTGAAAGCGGGACAGAATTGCAGGAAACCGATTTCAGGAGGTAGACTGGAATTGCATTTAAAGCATAGGAAAAGAGGCAGAACGTCCACAATGATGCACTTGGCCAAAAAGGGCGTATGCGTTTTTTCCTGAATATATTCAGGAAAAAACGCATACGCCCTTTTTGGCCAACCAAGCAAGCTTGCAAAGAAATCTGCACTACAATGAAGTCTCACTTCCCCTGGTCAAAAGGGCCATATGAAAAAAGTGTAAAATCCAGAAAGGCAGGACAGGCCATGGAGAACTGGGAGCCTTGTTATGCTGATGGGCGGGATGTAAATTGCCAAGAGCCACTCAGGAGAAGTGTATGGTGTTTCCTGAAACATCTAAAAAACAAAGCAACAGAGCCTAGGGCACTTCCACTTATGGTCCTATAGCTTAGGGAAATTAAAATCAAAAAGACACAGCCACCGCAAAGTTTGGGATGGCTCTGTTTACAAAAACCTCGTTTAAGGTGCAAGGTCAATATCGCAGAAAGCGAACAATGGATAAAGAAGTTGTGGTACTTACGTACAATGCAATATCACTCAGCAATGAAATCTATGTCATCAGGCCCGTAGCAGCATAATGAGTGGATTCAGGTATGATGATTCTAACTGAAATAAGTCACACAGAAAAAGAAACATCATAAGATATCACTAATACACGGAATGTAAACTTGGCTACACGGGAACTGAATTACAAAACAGAACAGGGTCTCAAATTTAGAAAACCAACTTATGCTTGCTTAAGGGGAAAGGTGAGTTGGGGTGCTGCATAAAACCAGAGATTGAAATGAGCACAGATAAAGTTCCTTAAGCCAAATATGGAATAGACAAGAGCTACTCCTTGCTCAACGAAATGGGCTCAACACCCCATATTAAACGCCTGAGAATGTACCTGACTAGTAAGTATCTTAAAACCTATGGATTGCTATGTCTCCGAAAGAGAATCAAGCGTGTGTACAGGGGCATAAATGCAGTAGTGATAGGATTGGAGAGGTTCGGTGAGCAAATGAAGACCCTTTGAAGTCATATTGCATGGTACCCATTCCACGGGTCTCAAATCTCCAGGTTGAAGGGATTCTTCCTTCAGCTAAAACATGCATGTGGAACCCAGAGTATGATCAACCGTGTGATCGGGAGACGTGTTCAAATATGTCTCAGTTTTCGACCCCTGGTACTCGGGTGCAACATTCCAGACGCTTTACTAACACTCTCCCGACTTGGAGAGTCAGTGCCTTTAACCTCCTGTTTGGCCCAGTTTGCAATTTCTGCGGAAGATGAACAGGAATAGGAGAACCAATGAGAGACTAGCTGGAGGTGTCTGGACGGGCAAATTTAACTCTCATTTGCCACCAGGAAGAGGAATTAACCAAAGGCTCAGCGTGCCGTGCCGGAAAGGGATTAGGGCCTGAAGCAATCCTGCGGTGTTGCGGCCAGCTCACGAGAAAGCGAGTTGAAGAAAGGAGCTCAGGGGCACTGTCATTCACAAACCTGCAGAGTTATGAATGACAGCTATCGTCCAAAAATATACTGAAGTAAGGCTGCCAAGAGGACTTGAAAGCGGGGCAGAATTGCAGGAAACCGATTTCAGGAGGTAGACTGGAATTGCATTTAAAGCATAGGAAAAGAGGCAGAACGTCCACAATGATGCACTTGGCCAAAAAGGGCGTATGCGTTTTTTCCTGAATATATTCAGGAAAAAACGCATACGCCCTTTTTGGCCAACCAAGCAAGCTTGCAAAGAAATCTGCACTACAATGAAGTCTCACTGCCCCCCTGTCAAAAGGGCCATCTGAAAAAAGTGTAAAATCCAGAAAGGCAGGACAGGCCATGGAGAACTGGGAGCCTTGTTATGCTGATGGGCGGGATGTAAATTGCCAAGAGCCACTCGGGAGAAGTGTATGGTGTTTCCTGAAACATCTAAAAAACAAAGCAACAGATCCTAGGGCACTTCCACTTATGGTCCTATAGCTTAGGGAAATTAAAATCAAAAAGACACAGCCACCCCAAAGTTTGGGACGGCTCTGTTTACAAGAACCTCGTTTACAGTGCAAGGTCAATATCGCAGAAAGCGAACAATGGATAAAGAAGTTGTGGTACTTACGTACAATGCAATATCACTCAGCAATGAAATCTATGTCATCAGGCCCGTAGCAGCATAATGAGTGGATTCAGGTATGATGATTCTAACTGAAATAAGTCACACAGAAAAAGAAACATCATAAGATATCACTAATACACGGAATGTAAACTTGGCTACACAGGAACTGAATTACAAAACAGAACAGGGTCTCAAATTTAGAAAACCAACTTATGCTTGCTTAAGGGGAAAGGTGAGTTGGGGTGCTGCATAAAACCAGAGATTGAAATGAGCACAGATAAAGTTCCTTAAGCCAAATATGGAATAGACAAGAGCTACTCCTTGCTCAACGAAATGGGCTCAACACCCCATATTAAACGCCTAAGAATGTACCTGACTAGTAAGTATCTTAAAACCTATGGATTGCTATGTCTCCGAAAGAGAATCAAGCGTGTGTACAGGGTATAAACGCAGCAGTGATAGGATTGGAGAGGTTCGGTGAGCAAATGAAGACCCTTTGAAGTCATATTGCATGGTACCCATTCCACGGGTCTCAACTCTCCAGGTTGAAGGGATTCTTCCTTCAGCTAAAACATGCATGTGGAACCCAGAGTATGATCAACCGTGTGATCGGGAGACGTGTTCAAATATGTCTCAGTTTTCGACCCCTGGTACTCGAGTGCAACATTCCAGACGCTTTACTAACACTCTCCCGAATTGTAGAGTCAGTGCCTTTAACCTCCTGTTTGGCCCAGTTTGCAATTTCTGCGGAAGATGAACAGGAATAGGAGAACCAATGAGAGACTAGCTGGAGGTGTCTGGACGGGCAAATTTAACTCTCATTTGCCACCAGGAAGAGGAATTAACCAAAGGCTCAGCGTGCCGTGCCGGAACCAGATTAGGGCCTGAAGCAATCCTGCGGTGTTGAGGCCAGCTCACAAGAAAGCGAGTTGAAGAAAGGAGCTCAGGGGCACTGTAATTCAAAAACCTGCAGAGTTATGAATGACAGCTATCGTCCAAAAATATACTGAAGTAAGGCTGCCAAGAGGACTTGAAAGCGGGGCAGAATTGCAGGAAACCGATTTCAGGAGGTAGACTGGAATTGCATTTAAAGCATAGGAATAGAGGCAGAACGTGGACAATGATGCAGTTGGCCAAAAAGGGCGTATGCGTTTTTTCCTGAATATATTCAGGAAAAAACGCATACGCCCTTTTTGGCCAACCAAGCAAGCTTGCAAAGAAATCTGCACTACAATGAAGTCTCACTTCCCCCCCGGTCAAAAGGACCATCTGAAAAAAGTGTAAAATCCAGAAAGGCAGGACAGGCCATGGAGAACTGGGAGCCTTGTTATGCTGATGGGCGGGATGTAAATTGCCAAGAGCAACTCGGGAGAAGTGTATGGTGTTTCCTGAAACATCTAAAAAACAAAGCAACAGAGCCTAGGGCACTTCCACTTATGGTCCTATAGCTTAGGGAAATTAAAATCAAAAAGACACAGCCACCCCAAAGTTTGGGACGGCTCTGTTTACAAGAACCTCGTTTACGGTGCAAGGTCAATATCGCAGAAAGCGAACAATGGATAAAGAAGTTGTGGTACTTACGTACAATGCAATATCACTCAGCAATGAAATCTATGTCATCAGGCCCGTAGCAGCATAATGAGTGGATTCAGGTATGATGATTCTAACTGAAATAAGTCACACAGAAAAAGAAACA
Organism: Lagenorhynchus albirostris; assembly: GCF_949774975.1. NCBI lineage: Eukaryota > Metazoa > Chordata > Mammalia > Artiodactyla > Delphinidae > Lagenorhynchus > Lagenorhynchus albirostris. The sequence goes on along the minus strand of NC_083098.1, from coordinate 57,236,873 downwards.
TCATAAGATATCACTAATACACGCAATGTAAACTTGGCTACACAGGAACTGAATTACAAAACAGAACAGGGTCTCAAATTTAGAAAACCAACTTATGCTTGCTTAAGGGGAAAGGTGAGTTGGGGTGCTGCATAAAACCAGAGATTGTAATGAGCACAGATAAAGTTCCTTAAGCCAAATATGGAATAGACAAGAGCTACTCCTTGCTCAACGAAATGGGCTCAACACCGCATATTAAACGCCTAAGAATGTACCTGACTAGTAAGTATCTTAAAACCTATGGATTGCTATGTCTCCGAAAGAGAATCAAGCGTGTGTACAGGGGCATAAACGCAGCAGTGATAGGATTGGAGAGGTTCGGTGAGCAAATGAAGACCCTTTGAAGTCATATTGCATGGTACCCATTCCACGGGTCTCAACTCTCCAGGTTGAAGGGATTCTTCCTTCAGCTAAAACATGCATGTGGAACCCAGAGTATGATCAACCGTGTGATCGGGAGACGTGTTCAAATATGTCTCAGTTTTCGACCCCTGGTACTCGGGTGCAACATTCCAGACGCTTTACTAACACTCTCCCGACTTGGAGAGTCAGTGCCTTTAACCTCCTGTTTGGCCCAGTTTGCAATTTCTGCGGAAGATGAACAGGAATAGGAGAACCAATGAGAGACTAGCTGGAGGTGTCTGGACGGGCAAATTTAACTCTCATTTGCCACCAGGAAGAGGAATTAACCAAAGGCTCAGCGTGCCGTGCCGGAAAGGGATTAGGGCCTGAAGCAATCCTGCGGTGTTGCGGCCAGCTCACGAGAAAGCGAGTTGAAGAAAGGAGCTCAGGGGCACTGTCATTCACAAACCTGCAGAGTTATGAATGACAGCTATCGTCCAAAAATATACTGAAGTAAGGCTGCCAAGAGGACTTGAAAGCGGGGCAGAATTGCAGGAAACCGATTTCAGGAGGTAGACTGGAATTGCATTTAAAGCATAGGAAAAGAGGCAGAACGTCCACAATGATGCACTTGGCCAAAAAGGGCGTATGCGTTTTTTCCTGAATATATTCAGGAAAAAACGCATACGCCCTTTTTGGCCAACCAAGCAAGCTTGCAAAGAAATCTGCACTACAATGAAGTCTCACTGCCCCCCTGTCAAAAGGGCCATCTGAAAAAAGTGTAAAATCCAGAAAGGCAGGACAGGCCATGGAGAACTGGGAGCCTTGTTATGCTGATGGGCCGGATGTAAATTGCCAAGAGCCACTCTGGAGAAGTGTATGGTGTTTCCTGAAACATCTAAAAAACAAAGCAACAGATCCTAGGGCACTTCCACTTATGGTCCTATAGCTTAGGGAAATTAAAATCAAAAAGACACAGCCACCCCAAAGTTTGGGACGGCTCTGTTTACAAGAACCTCGTTTACAGTGCAAGGTCAATATCGCAGAAAGCGAACAATGGATAAAGAAGTTGTGGTACTTACGTACAATGCAATATCACTCAGCAATGAAATCTATGTCATCAGGCCCGTAGCAGCATAATGAGTGGATTCAGGTATGATGATTCTAACTGAAATAAGTCACACAGAAAAAGAAACATCATAAGATATCACTAATACACGGAATGTAAACTTGGCTACACAGGAACTGAATTACAAAACAGAACAGGGTCTCAAATTTAGAAAACCAACTTATGCTTGCTTAAGGGGAAAGGTGAGTTGGGGTGCTGCATAAAACCAGAGATTGAAATGAGCACAGATAAAGTTCCTTAAGCCAAATATGGAATAGACAAGAGCTACTCCTTGCTCAACGAAATGGGCTCAACACCCCATATTAAACGCCTAAGAATGTACCTGACTAGTAAGTATCTTAAAACCTATGGATTGCTATGTCTCCGAAAGAGAATCAAGCGTGTGTACAGGGTATAAACGCAGCAGTGATAGGATTGGAGAGGTTCGGTGAGCAAATGAAGACCCTTTGAAGTCATATTGCATGGTACCCATTCCACGGGTCTCAACTCTCCAGGTTGAAGGGATTCTTCCTTCAGCTAAAACATGCATGTGGAACCCAGAGTATGATCAACCGTGTGATCGGGAGACGTGTTCAAATATGTCTCAGTTTTCGACCCCTGGTACTCGGGTGCAACATTCCAGACGCTTTACTAACACTCTCCCGAATTGTAGAGTCAGTGCCTTTAACCTCCTGTTTGGCCCAGTTTGCAATTTCTGCGGAAGATGAACAGGAATAGGAGAACCAATGAGAGACTAGCTGGAGGTGTCTGGACGGGCAAATTTAACTCTCATTTGCCACCAGGAAGAGGAATTAACCAAAGGCTCAGCGTGCCGTGCCGGAACCAGATTAGGGCCTGAAGCAATCCTGCGGTGTTGAGGCCAGCTCACAAGAAAGCGAGTTGAAGAAAGGAGCTCAGGGGCACTGTAATTCAAAAACCTGCAGAGTTATGAATGACAGCTATCGTCCAAAAATATACTGAAGTAAGGCTGCCAAGAGGACTTGAAAGCGGGGCAGAATTGCAGGAAACCGATTTCAGGAGGTAGACTGGAATTGCATTTAAAGCATAGGAAAAGAGGCAGAACGTGGACAATGATGCAGTTGGCCAAAAAGGGCGTATGCGTTTTTTCCTGAATATATTCAGGAAAAAACGCATACGCCCTTTTTGGCCAACCAAGCAAGCTTGCAAAGAAATCTGCACTACAATGAAGTCTCACTTCCCCCCCGGTCAAAAGGACCATCTGAAAAAAGTGTAAAATCCAGAAAGGCAGGACAGGCCATGGAGAACTGGGAGCCTTGTTATGCTGATGGGCGGGATGTAAATTGCCAAGAGCAACTCGGGAGAAGTGTATGGTGTTTCCTGAAACATCTAAAAAACAAAGCAACAGAGCCTAGGGCACTTCCACTTATGGTCCTATAGCTTAGGGAAATTAAAATCAAAAAGACACAGCCACCCCAAAGTTTGGGACGGCTCTGTTTACAAGAACCTCGTTTACGGTGCAAGGTCAATATCGCAGAAAGCGAACAATGGATAAAGAAGTTGTGGTACTTACGTACAATGCAATATCACTCAGCAATGAAATCTATGTCATCAGGCCCGTAGCAGCATAATGAGTGGATTCAGGTATGATGATTCTAACTGAAATAAGTCACACAGAAAAAGAAACATCATAAGATATCACTAATACACGCAATGTAAACTTGGCTACACAGGAACTGAATTACAAAACAGAACAGGGTCTCAAATTTAGAAAACCAACTTATGCTTGCTTAAGGGGAAAGGTGAGTTGGGGTGCTGCATAAAACCAGAGATTGTAATGAGCACAGATAAAGTTCCTTAAGCCAAATATGGAATAGACAAGAGCTACTCCTTGCTCAACGAAATGGGCTCAACACCGCATATTAAACGCCTAAGAATGTACCTGACTAGTAAGTATCTTAAAACCTATGGATTGCTATGTCTCCGAAAGAGAATCAAGCGTGTGTACAGGGGCATAAACGCAGCAGTGATAGGATTGGAGAGGTTCGGTGAGCAAATGAAGACCCTTTGAAGTCATATTGCATGGTACCCATTCCACGGGTCTCAACTCTCCAGGTTGAAGGGATTCTTCCTTCAGCTAAAACATGCATGTGGAACCCAGAGTATGATCAACCGTGTGATCGGGAGACGTGTTCAAATATGTCTCAGTTTTCGACCCCTGGTACTCGGGTGCAACATTCCAGACGCTTTACTAACACTCTCCCGACTTGGAGAGTCAGTGCCTTTAACCTCCTGTTTGGCCCAGTTTGCAATTTCTGCGGAAAATGAACAGTAATAGGGAGAACCAATGAGAGACTAGCTGGAGGTGTCTGGACGGGCAAATTTAACTCTCATTTCCCACCAGGTAGAGGAATTAAGCAAAGGCTCAACGTGCCAGGCCAGAACCACACTAGGGCCTGAAGCAATCCTGCGGTGTTGTGGCCAGCTCACAAGAAAGCGATTTGATGAAAGGAGCTCAGGGACACTGTCATTCACAAACCTGCAGAGTTATGAATGACAGCTATCGTCCAAAAATATACTGAAGTAAGGCTGCCAAGAGGACTTGAAAGCGGGGCAGAATTGCAGGAAACCGATTTCAGGAGGTAGACTGGAATTGCATTTAAAGCATAGGAAAAGAGGCAGAACGTCCACAATGATGCACTTGGCCAAAAAGGGCGTATGCGTTTTTTCCTGAATATATTCAGGAAAAAACGCATACGCCCTTTTTGGCCAACCAAGCAAGCTTGCAAAGAAATCTGCACTACAATGAAGTCTCACTGCCCCCCTGTCAAAAGGGCCATCTGAAAAAAGTGTAAAATCCAGAAAGGCAGGACAGGCCATGGAGAACTGGGAGCCTTGTTATGCTGATGGGCGGGATGTAAATTGCCAAGAGCCACTCGGGAGAAGTGTATGGTGTTTCCTGAAACATCTAAAAAACAAAGCAACAGATCCTAGGGCACTTCCACTTATGGTCCTATAGCTTAGGGAAATTAAAATCAAAAAGACACAGCCACCCCAAAGTTTGGGACGGCTCTGTTTACAAGAACCTCGTTTACAGTGCAAGGTCAATATCGCAGAAAGCGAACAATGGATAAAGAAGTTGTGGTACTTACGTACAATGCAATATCACTCAGCAATGAAATCTATGTCATCAGGCCCGTAGCAGCATAATGAGTGGATTCAGGTATGATGATTCTAACTGAAATAAGTCACACAGAAAAAGAAACATCATAAGATATCACTAATACACGGAATGTAACCTTGGCTACACAGGAACTGAATTACAAAACAGAACAGGGTCTCAAATTTAGAAAACCAACTTATGCTTGCTTAAGGGGAAAGGTGAGTTGGGGTGCTGCATAAAACCAGAGATTGAAATGAGCACAGATAAAGTTCCTTAAGCCAAATATGGAATAGACAAGAGCTACTCCTTGCTCAACGAAATGGATTCAACACCCCATATTAAACACCTAAGAATGTACCTGACTAGGAAGTATCTTAAAACCTATGGATTGCTATGTCTCCGAAAGAGAATCAAGCGTGTGTGCAGGGGCATAATCGCAGCAGTGATAGGATTGGAGAGGTTCGGTGAGCAAATGAAGACCCTTTGAAGTCATATTGCATGGTACCCATTCCACGGGTCTCAACTCTCCAGGTTTAAGGTATTCTTCCTTCAGCTAAAACATGCATGTGGAACCCAGAGTATGATCAACCGTGTGATCGGGAGACGTGTTCCAATATGTCTCAGTTTTCGTCCCCTGGTACTCGGGTGCAACATTCCAGACGCTTTACTAACACTCTCCCGACTTGGAGAGTCAGTGCCTTTAACCTCCTGTTTGGCCCAGTTTGCAATTTCTGCGGAAGATGAACAGGAATAGGGAGAACCAATGAGAGACTAGTGGAGGTGTCTGGACGGGCAAATTTAACTCTCATTTCGCACCAGGAAGAGGAATTAACCAAAGGCTCAGCGTGCCGTGCCGGAACCAGATTAGGGCCTGAAGCCATCCTGCGGTGTTGCGGCCAGCTCACGAGAAAGCGAGTTGAAGAAAGGAGCTCAGGGGCACTGTAATTCACAAACCTGCAGAGTTATAAATGACAGCTATCGTCCAAAAATATACTGAAGTAAGGCTGCCAAGAGGACTTGAAAGCGGGGCAGAATTGCAGGAAACCGATTTCAGGAGGTAGACTGGAATTGCATTTAAAGCATAGGAAAAGAGGCAGAACGTCCACAATGATGCACTTGGCCAAAAAGGGCGTATGCCTTTTTTCCTGAATATATTCAGGAAAAAAGGCATACGCCCTTTTTGGCCAACCAAGCAAGCTTGCAAAGGAAATCTGCACTACAGTGAAGTCTCACTTCCCCCCGGTCAAAAGGGCCATCTGAAAAAAGTGTAAAATCCAGAAAGGCAGGACAGGCCATGGAGAACTGGGAGCCTTGTTATGCTGATGGGCGGGATGTAAATTGCCAACAGCCACTCGGGAGAAGTGTATGGTGTTTCCTGAAACATCTAAAAAACAAAGCAACAGAGCCTAGGGCACTTCCACTTATGGTCCTATGGCTTAGGGAAATTAAAATCAAAAAGACACAGCCACCCCAAATGTTGGGACGGCTCTGTTTACAAGAACCTGGTTTACGGTACAAGTTCAATATCGCAGAAAGTGAAAAATGGATAAAGAAGTTCTGGTACTTACGTACAATGCAGTATCACTCAGCAATGAAATCTATGTCATCAGGCCCGTAGCAGCATAATGAGTGGATTCAGGTATGATGATTCTAACTGAAATAAGTCACACAGAAAAAGAAACATCATAAGATATCACTAATACACGGAATGTAAACTTGGCTACACAGGAACTGAATTCCAAAACAGAAGAGGGTCTCAAATTTAGAAACCCAACTTATGCTTGCTTAAGGGGAAAGGTGAGTTGGGGTGCTGCATAAAACCAGAGATTGAAATGAGCACAGATAAAGTTCCTTAAGCCAAATATGGAATAGACAAGAGCTACTCCTTGCTCAACGAAATGGATTCAACACCCCATATTAAACACCTAAGAATGTACCTGACTAGGAAGTATCTTAAAACCTATGGATTGCTATGTCTCCGAAAGAGAATCAAGCGTGTGTGCAGGGGCATAATCGCAGCAGTGATAGGATTGGAGAGGTTCGGTGAGCAAATGCAGACCCTTTGAAGTCATATTGCATGGTACCCATTCCACGGGTCTCAACTCTCCAGGTTTAAGGCATTCTTCCTTCAGCTAAAACATGCATGTGGAACCCAGAGTATGATCAACCGTGTGATCGGGCGACGTGTTCCAATATGTGTCAGTTTTCGTCCCCTGGTACTCGGGTGCAACATTCCAGACGCTTTACTAACACTCTCCCGACTTGGAGAGTCAGTGCCTTTAACCTCCTGTTTGGCCCAGTTTGCAATTTCTGTGGAAGTTGAACAGGAATAGGGAGAACCAATGACAGACTAGCTGGAGGTGTCTGGACGGGCAAATTTAACTCTCATTTCCCACCAGGAAGAGGAATTAACCAAAGGCTCAGCGTGCCGTGCCGGAACCAGATTAGGGCCTGAAGCCATCCTGCGGTTTTGCGGCCAGCTCACAAGAAAGCGAGTTGAAGAAAGGAGCTCAGGGGCACTGTAATTCACAAACCTGCAGAGTTATAAATGACAGCTATCGTCCAAAAATATACTGAAGTAAGGCTGCCAAGAGGACTTGAAAGCGGGGCAGAATTGCAGGAAACCGATTTCAGGAGGTAGACTGGAATTGCATTGAAAGCATAGGAAAAGAGGCAGAACGTCCACAATGATGCACTTGGCCAAAAAGGGCGTATGCGTTTTTTCCTGAATATATTCAGGAAAAAACACATACGCACTTTTTGGCCAACCAAGCAAGCTTGCAAAGGAAATCTGCACTACAATGAAGTCTCACTTCCCCCCGGTCAAAAGGGCCATCTGAAAAAAGTGTAAAATCCAGAAAGGCAGGACAGGCCATGGAGAACTGGGAGCCTTTTTATGCTGATGGGCGGGATGTAAATTGCCAACAGCCACTCGGGAGAAGTGTATGGTGTTTCCTGAAACATCTAAAAAACAAAGCAACAGAGCCTAGGGCACTTCCACTTATGGTCCTATAGCTTAGGGAAATTAAAATCAAAAGACACATCCACCCCAAAGGTTGGGACGGCTCTGTTTACAAGAACCTGGTTTACGGTACAAGTTCAATATCGCAGAAAGTGAAAAATGGATAAAGAAGTTGTGGTACTTACGTACAATGCGGTATCACTCAGCAATGAAATCTATGTCATCAGTCCTGTAGCAGCATAATGAGTGGATTCAGGTATGATGATTCTAACTGAAATAAGTCACACAGAAAAAGAAAGATCATAAGATATCACTAATACACGGAATGTAAACTTGGCTACACAGGAACTGAATTACAAAACAGAACAGGGTCTCAAGTTTAGAAAACAAACTTATGCTTGCTTAAGGGGAAAGGTGAGTTGGGGTGCTGCATAAAACCAGAGATTGAAATGAGCACAGATAAAGTTCCTTAAGCCAAATATGGAATAGACAAGAGCTACTCCTTGCTCAACGAAATGGATTCAACACCCCATATTAAACACCTAAGAATGTACCTGACTAGGAAGTATCTTAAAACCTATGGATTGCTATGTCTCCAAAAGAGAATCAAGTGTGTGTGCAGGGGCATAAACGCAGCAGTGATAGGATTGGAGAGGTTCGGTGAGCAAATGAAGACCCTTTGAAGTCATATTTCATGGTACCCATTCCACGGGTCTCAACTCTCCAGGTTTAAGGTATTCTTCCTTCAGCTAAAACATGCATGTGGAACCCAGAGTATGATCAACCGTGTGATCGGGAGACGTGTTCCAATATGTGTCAGTTTTGGTCCCCTGGTACTCGGGTGCAACATTCCAGACGCTTTACTAACACTCTCCCGACTTGGAGAGTCAGTGCCTTTAACCTCCTGTTTGGCCCAGTTTACAATTTCTGCGGAAGATGAACAGGAATAGGGAGAACCAATGACAGACCAGATGGAGGTGTCTGGATGGGCAAATTTAACTCTCATTTCCCACCAGGAAGAGGAATTAACCAAAGGCTCAGCGTGCCGTGCCGGAACCAGATTAGGGCCTGAAGCCATCCTGCGGTGTTGCGGCCAGCTCACGAGAAAGCGAGTTGAAGAAAGGAGCTCAGGGGCACTGTAATTCACAAACCTGCAGAGTTATAAATGACAGCTATCGTCCAAAAATATACTGAAGTAAGGCTGCCAAGAGGACTTGAAAGCGGGGCAGAATTGCAGGAAACCGATTTCAGGAGGTAGACTGGAATTGCATTGAAAGCATAGGAAAAGAGGCAGAACGTCCACAATGATGCACTTGGCCAAAAAGGGCGTATGCGTTTTTTCCTGAATATATTCAGGAAAAAACGCATACGCCCTTTTTGGCCAACCAAGCAAGCTTGCAAAGGAAATCTGCACTACAATGAAGTCTCACTTCCCCCCGGTCAAAAGGACCATCTGAAAAAAGTGTAAAATCCAGAAAGGCAGGACAGGCCATGGAGAACTGGGAGCCTTGTTATGCTGATGGGCGGGATGTAAATTGCCAACAGCCACTCGGGAGAAGTGTATGGTGTTTCCTGAAACATCTAAAAAACAAAGCAACAGAGCCTAGGGCACTTCCACTTATGGTCCTATAGCTTAGGGAAATTAAAATCAAAAGACACAGCCACCCCAAAGGTTGGGACGGCTCTGTTTACAAGAACCTGGTTTACAGTACAAGTTCAATATCGCAGAGAGTGAAAAATGGATAAAGAAGTTGTGGTACTTACGTACAATGCAATATCACTCAGCAATGAAATCTATGTCATCAGGCCCGTAGCAGCATAATGAGTGGATTCAGGTACGATGATTCTAACTGAAATAAGTCACACAGGAAAAGAAACATCATAAGATATCACTAATACACGGAATGTAAACTTGGCTACACAGGAACTGAATTACAAAACAGAACAGGGTCTCAAATTTAGAAACCCAACTTATGCTTGCTTAAGGGGAAAGGTGAGTTGGGGTGCTGCATAAAACCAGAGATTGAAATGAGCACAGATAAAGTTCCTTAAGCCAAATATGGAATAGACAAGAGCTACTCCTTGCTCAACGAAATGGACTCAACACCCCATATTAAATGCCTAAGAGTGTACCTGACTAGGAAGTATCTTAAAACCTATGGATTGCTATGTCTCCGAAAGAGAATCAAGCGTGTGTACAGGGGCATAAACGCAGCAGTGATAGGATTGGAGAAGTTCGGTGAGCAAATGAAGACCCTTTGAAGTCATATTGCATGGTACCCATTCCACGGGTCTCAACTCTCCAGGTTTAAGGTATTCTTCCTTCAGCTAAAACATGCATGTGGAACCCAGAGTATGATCAACCGTGTGATCGGGAGACGTGTTCCAATATGTGTCAGTTTTCGTCCCCTGGTACTCGGGTGCAACATTCCAGACGCTTTACTAACACTCTCCCGACTTGGAGAGTCAGTGCCTTTAACCTCCTGTTTGGCCCAGTTTGCAATTTCTGCGGAAGATGAACAGGAATAGGGAGAACCAATGAGAGACTAGCTGGAGGTGACTGGACGGGCAAATTTAACTCTCATTTCCCACCAGGAAGAGGAATTAACCATAGGCTCAGCGTGCCGTGCCAGAACCAGATTAGGGCCTGAAGCCATCCTGCGGTGTTGTGGCCAGCTCACGAGAAAGCGACTTGAAGAAAGGAGCTCAGGGGCACTGTAATTCACAAACCTGCAGAGTTATAAATGACAGCTATCGTCCAAAAATATACTGAAGTAAGGCTGCCAAGAGGACTTGAAAGCGGGGCAGAATTGCAGGAAACCGATTTCAGGAGGTAGACTGGAATTGCATTGAAAGCATAGGAAAAGAGGCAGAACGTCCACAATGATGCACTTGGCCAAAAAGGGCGTATGCGTTTTTTCTTGAATATATTCAGGAAAAAACGCATACGCCCTTTTTGGCCAACCAAGCAAGCTTGCAAAGGAAATCTGCACTACAATGAAGTCTCACTTCCCCCCGGTCAAAAGGGCCATCTGAAAAAAGTGTAAAATCCAGAAAGGCAGGACAGGCCATGGAGAACTGGGAGCCTTGTTATGCTAATGGGCGGGATGTAAATTGCCAACAGCCACTCGGGAGAAGTGTATGGTGTTTCCTGAAACATCTAAAAAACAAAGCAACAGAGCCTAGGGCACTTCCACTTATGGTCCTATAGCTTAGGGAAATTAAAATCAAAAGACACAGCCACCCCAAAGGTTGGGACGGCTCTGTTTACAAGAACCTGGTTTACGGTACAAGTTCAATATCGCAGAAAGTGAAAAATGGATAAAGAAGTTGTGGTACTTACGTACAATGCAGTATCACTCAGCAAGGAAATCTATGTCATCAGGCCCGTAGCAGCATAATGAGTGGATTCAGGTATGATGATTCTAACTGAAATAAGTCACACAGGAAAAGAAACATCATAAGATATCACTAATACACGGAATGTAAACTTGGCTACATAGGAACTGAATTACAAAACAGAACAGGGTCTCAAATTTAGAAAACCAACTTATGCTTGCTTAAGGGGAAAGGTGAGCTGGGGTGCTGCATAAAACCAGAGATTGAAATGAGCACAGATAAAGTTCCTTAAGCCAAATATGGAATAGACAAGAGCTACTCCTTGCTCAACGAAATGGATTCAACACCCCATATTAAACACCTAAGAATGTACCTGACTAGGAAGTATCTTAAAACCTATGGATTGCTATGTCTCTGAAAGAGAATCAAGCGTGTGTACAGGGGCATAATTGCAGCAGTGATAGGATTGGAGAGGTTCAGTGAGCAAATGAAGACCCTTTGAAGTCATATTGCATGGTACCCATTCCACGGGTCTCAACTCTCCAGGTTTAAGGTATTCTTCCTTCAGCTAAAACATGCATGTGGAACCCAGAGTATGATCAACCGTGTGATCGGGAGACGTGTTCAAATATGTCTCAGTTTTCGTCCCCTGTTACTCGGGTGCAACATTCCAGATGCTTTACTAACACTCTCCCGACTTGGAGAGTCAGTGCCTTTAACCTCCTGTTTGGCCCAGTTTGCAATTTCTGCGGAAGATGAACAGGAATAGGCAGAACCAATGACAGACTAGATGGAGGTGTCTGGATGGGCAAATTTAACTCTCATTTCGCACCAGGAAGAGGAATTAACCAAAGGCTCAGCGTGCCATGCCAGAACCAGATTAGGGCCTGAAGCAATCCTGCGGTGTTGCGGCCAGCTCACGAGAAAGCGAGTTGAAGAAAGGAGCTCAGGGGCACTGTAATTCACAAACCTGCAGAGTTATAAATGACAGCTATCGTCCAAAAATATACTGAAGTAAGGCTGCCTAGAGGACTTGAAAGCGGGGCAGAATTGCAGGAAACCGATTTCAGGAGGTAGACTTGAATTGCATTGAAAGCATAGGAAAAGAGGCAGAACGTCCACAATGATGCACTTGGCCAAAAAGGGCGTATGCGTTTTTTCCTGAATATATTCAGGAAAAAACGCATACGCCCTTTTTGGCCAACCAAGCAAGCTTGCAAAGGAAATCTGCACTACAATGAAGTCTCACTTCCCCCCGGTCAAAAGGGCCATCTGAGAAAAGTGTAAAATCCAGAAAGGCAGGACAGGCCATGGAGAACTGGGAGCCTTGTTATGCTGATGGGCGGGATGTAAATTGCCAACAGCCACTCGGGAGAAGTGTATGGTGTTTCCTGAAACATCTAAAAAACAAAGCAACAGAGCCTAGGGCACTTCCACTTATGGTCCTATAGCTTAGGGAAATTAAAATCAAAAAGACACAGCCACCCCAAAGGTTGGGACGGCTCTGTTTACAAGAACCTGGTTTACAGTACAAGTTCAATATCGCAGAAAGTGAAAAATGGATAAAGAAGTTGTGGTACTTACGTACAATGCAGTATCACTCAGCAATGAAATCTATGTCATCAGGCCCGTAGCAGCATAATGAGTGGATTCAGGTATGATGATTCTAACTGAAATAAGTCACACAGAAAAAGAAACATCATAAGATATCACTAATACACGGAATGTAAACTTGGCTACACAGGAACTGAATTACAAAACAGAACAGGTTCTCAAATTTAGAAAACCAACTTATGCTTGCTTAAGGGCAAAGGTGAGTTGGGGTGCTGCATAAAACCAGAGATTGAAATGAGCACAGATAAAGTTCCTTAAGCCAAATATGGAATAGACAAGAGCTACTCCTTGCTCAACGAAATGGACTCAACACCCCATATTAAATGCCTAAGAGTGTACCTGACTAGGAAGTATCTTAAAACCTATGGATTGCTATGTCTCTGAAAGAGAATCAAGCGTGTGTACAGGGACATAAACGCAGCAGTGATAGGATTGGAGAAGTTCGGTGAGCAAATGAAGACCCTTTGAAGTCATATTGCATGGTACCCATTCCACGGGTCTCAACTCTCCAGGTTTAAGGTATTCTTCCTTCAGCTAAAACATGCATGTGGAACCCAGAGTATGATCAACCGTGTGATCGGGAGACGTGTTCCAATATGTGTCAGTTTTCGTCCCCTGGTACTCGGGTGCAACATTCCAGATGCTTTACTAACACTCTCCCGACTTGGAGAGTCAGTGCCTTTAACCTCCTGTTTGGCCCAGTTTGCAATTTCTGCGGAAGATGAACAGGAATAGGGAGAACCAATGACAGACTAGCTGGAGGTGTCTGGACGGGCAAATTTAACTCTCATTTCCCACCAGGAAGAGGAATTAACCAAAGGCTCAGCGTGCTGTGCCGGAACCAGATTAGGGCCTGAAGCCATCCTGCGGTGTTGTGGCCAGCTCACAAGAAAGCGACTTGAAGAAAGGAGCTCAGGGGCACTGTAATTCACAAACCTGCAGAGTTATAAATGACAGCTATCGTCCAAAAATATACTGAAGTAAGGCTGCCAAGAGGACTTGAAAGCGGGGCAGAATTGCAGGAAACCGATTTCAGGAGGTAGCCTGTAATTGCATTTAAAGCATAGGAAAAGAGGCAGAACGTCCACAATGATGCACTTGGCCAAAAAGGGCGTATGCGTTTTTTCCTGAATATATTCAGGAAAAAACGCATACGCCCTTTTTGGCCAACCAAGCAAGCTTGCAAAGGAAATCTGCACTACAATGAAGTCTCACTTCCCCCGGGTCAAAAGGGCCATCTGAAAAAAGTGTAAAATCCAGAAAGGCAGGACAGGCCATGGAGAACTGGGAGCCTTGTTATGCTGATGGGCGGGATGTAAATTGCCAACAGCCACTCGGGAGAAGTGTATGGTGTTTCCTGAAACATCTAAAAAACAAAGCAACAGAGCCTAGGGCACTTCCACTTATGGTCCTATAGCTTAGGGAAATGAAAATCAAAAAGACACAGCCACCCCAAAGGTTGGGACGGCTCTGTTTACAAGAACCTGGTTTACGGTACAAGTTCAATATCGCAGAAAGTGAAAAATGGATAAAGAAGTTGTGGTACTTACGTACAATGCAGTATCACTCAGCAATGAAATCTATGTCATCAGGCCCGTAGCAGCATAATGAGTGGATTCAGGTATGATGATTCTAACTGAAATAAGTCACACAGGAAAAGAAACATCATAAGATATCACTAATACACGGAATGTAAACTTGGCTACATAGGATCTGAATTACAAAACAGAACAGGGTCTCAAATTTAGAAAGCCAACTTATGCTTGCTTAAGGGGAAAGGTGAGTTGGGGTGCTGCATAAAAGCAGAGATTGAAATGAGCACAGATAAAGTTCCTTAAGCCAAATATGGAATAGACAAGAGCTACTCCTTGCTCAACGAAATGGATTCAACACCCCATATTAAACACCTAAGAGTGTACCTGACTAGGAAGTATCTTAAAACCTATGGATTGCTATGTCTCCGAAAGAGAATCAAGCGTGTGTGCAGGGGCATAATTGCAGCAGTGATAGGATTGGAGAGGTTCAGTGAGCAAATGAAGACCCTTTGAAGTCATATTGCATGGTACCCATTCCACGGGTCTCAACTCTTTAGGTTTAAGGTGTTCTTCCTTCAGCTAAAATATGCATTTGGAAGCCAGAGTATGATCAACCGTGTGATCGGGAGCCGTGTTCCAATATGTGTTAGTTTTCGTCCCCTGGTACTCGGGTGCAACATTCCAGACGCTTTACTAACACTCTCCCGACTTGGAGAGTCAGTGCCTTTAACCTACTGATTGGCCCAGTTTGCAATTTCTGCGGAAGATGAACAGGAATAGGCAGAACCAATGACAGACTAGATGGAGGTGTCTGGACGGGCAAATTTAACTCTCATTTCCCACCAGGAAGAGGAATTAACCAAAGGCTCAGCGTGCCGTGCCGGAACCAGATTAGGGCCTGAAGCCATCCTGCGGTGTTGCGGCCAGCTCACGAGAAAGCGACTTGAAGAAAGGAGCTCAGGGGCACTGTAATTCACAAACCTGCAGAGTTATAAATGACAGCTATCGTCCAAAAATATACTGAAGTAAGGCTGCCAAGAGGACTTGAAAGCGGGGCAGAATTGCAGGAAACCGTTTTCAGGAGGTAGACTGGAATTGCATTTAAAGCATAGGAAAAGAGGCAGAACGTCCACAATGATGCACTTGGCCAAAAAGGGCGTATGCGTTTTTTCCTGAATATATTCAGGAAAAAACACATACGCCCTTTTTGGCCAACCAAGCAAGCTTGCAAAGGAAATCTGCACTACAATGAAGTCTCACTTCCCCCCGGTCAAAAGGGCCATCTGAAAAAAGTGTAAAATCCAGAAAGGCAGGACAGGCCATGGAGAACTGGGAGCCTTGTTATGCTGATGGGCGGGATGTAAATTGCCAACAGCCACTCGGGAGAAGTGTATGGTGTTTCCTGAAACATCTAAAAAACTAAGCAACAGAGCCTAGGGCACTTCCACTTATGGTCCTATAGCTTAGGGAAATTAAAATCAAAAAGACACAGCCACCCCAAACGTTGGGACGGCTCTGTTTACAAGAACCTGGTTTACGGTACAAGTTCAATATTGCAGAAAGTGAAAAATGGATAAAGAAGTTGTGGTACTTACGTACAATGCAGTATCACTCAGCAATGAAATCTATGTCATCAGGCCCGTAGCAGCATAATGAGTGGATTCAGGTATGATGATTCTAACTGAAATAAGTCACACAGAAAAAGAAACATCATAAGATATCACTAATACACGGAATGTAAACTTGGATACACAGGAACTGAATTACAAAACAGAACAGGGTCTCAAATTTAGAAAACCAACTTATGCTTGCTTAAGGGGAAAGGTGAGTTGGGGTGCTGCATAAAACCAGAGATTGAAATGAGCACAGATAAAGTTCCTTAAGCCAAATATGGAATAGACAAGAGCTACTCATTGCTCAACGAAATGGATTCAACACCCCATATTACACACCTAAGAATATACCTGACTAGGAAGTATCTTAAAACCTATGGATTGCTATGTCTCCGAAAGAGAATCAAGCGTGTGTGCAGGGGCATAAACGCAGCAGTGATAGGATTGGAGAGGTTCGGTGAGCAAGTGAAGACCCTTTGAAGTCATATTGCATGGTACCCATTCCACGGGTCTCAACTCTCCAGGTTTAAGGTATTCTTCCTTCAGCTAAAACATGCATGTGGAACCCAGAGTATGATCAACCGTGTGATCGGGAGACGTGTTCCAATATGTGTCAGTTTTCGTCCCCTGGTACTCGGGTGCAACATTCCAGACGCTTTACTAACACTCTCCCGACTTGGAGAGTCAGTGCCTTTAACCTCCTGTTTGGCCCAGTTTGCAATTTCTGCGGAAGATGAACAGGAATAGGGAGAACCAATGACAGACTAGCTGGAGGTGTCTGGACGGGCAAATTTGACTCTCATTTCCCACCAGGAAGAGGAATTAACCAAAGGCTCAGCGTGCCGTGCCGGAACCAGATTAGGGCCTGAAGCCATCCTGCGGTGTTGCGGCCAGCTCACGAGAAAGCGACTTGAAGAAAGGAGCTCAGGGGCACTGTAATTCACAAACCTGCAGAGTTATAAATGACAGCTATCGTCCAAAAATATACTGAAGTAAGGCTGCCAAGAGGACTTGAAAGCGGGGCAGAATTGCAGGAAACCGATTTCAGGACGTAGACTGGAATTGCATTTAAAGCATAGGAAAAGAGGCAGAACGTCCACAATGATGCACTTGGCCAAAAAGGGCGTATGCGTTTTTTCCTGAATAGATTCAGGAAAAAACGCATACGCACTTTTTGGCCAACCAAGCAAGCTTGCAAAGGAAATCTGCACTACAATGAAGTCTCACTTCCCCCCGGTCAAAAGGGCCATCTGAAAAAAGTGTAAAATCCAGAAAGGCAGGACAGGCCATGGAGAACTGGGAGCCTTGTTATGCTGATGGGCGGGATGTAAATTGCCAACAGCCACTCGGGAGAAGTGTATGGTGTTTCCTGAAACATCTAAAAAACAAAGCAACAGAGCCTAGGGCACTTCCACTTATGGTCCTATAGCTTAGGGAAATTAAAATCAAAAAGACACAGCCACCCCAAAGGTTGGGACGGCTCTGTTTACAAGAACCTGGTTTACGGTACAAGTTCAATATCGCAGAAAGTGAAAAATGGATAAAGAAGTTGTGGTACTTACGTACAATGCAATATCACTCAGCAATGAAATCTATGTCATCAGGCCCGTAGCTGCATAATGAGTGGATTCAGGTATGATGATTCTAACTGAAATAAGTCACACAGGAAAAGAAACATCATAAGATATCACTAATACACGGAATGTAAACTTGGCTACATAGGAACTGAATTACAAAACAGAACAGGGTCTCAAATTTAGAAAACCAACTTATGCTTGCTTAAGGGGAAAGGTGAGTTGGGGTGCTGCATAAAACCAGAGATTGAAATGAGCACAGATAAAGTTCCTTAAGCCAAATATGGAATAGACAAGAGCTACTCCTTGCTCAACGAAATGGATTCAACACCCCATATTAAACACCTAAGAATGTACCTGACTAGGAAGTATCTTAAAACCTATGGATTGCTATGTCTCCGAAAGAGAATCAAGCTTGTGTGCAGGGGCATAAACGCAGCAGTGATAGGATTGGAGAGGTTCAGTGAGCAAATGAAGACCCTTTGAAGTCATATTGCATGGTACCCATTCCACGGGTCTCAACTCTCCAGGTTTAAGGTATTCTTCCTTCAGCTAAAACATGCATTTGGAAGCCAGAGTATGATCAACCGTGTGATCGGGAGACGTGTTCCAATATGTGTCAGTTTTCGTCCCCTGGTACTCGGGTGCAACATTCCAGACGCTTTACTAACACTCTCCCGACTTGGAGAGTCAGTGCCTTTAACCTCCTGTTTGGCCCAGATTGCAATTTCTGCGGAAGATGAACAGGAATAGGGAGAACCAATGACAGACTAGCTGGAGGTGTCTGGACGGGCAAATTTAACTCTCATTTCCCACCAGGAAGAGGAATTAACCAAAGGCTCAGCGTGCCGTGCCGGAACCAGATTAGGGCCTGAAGCCATCCTGCGTTGATGCGGCCAGCTCACGAGAAAGCGAGTTGAAGAAAGGAGCTCAGGGGCACTGTAATTCACAAACCTGCAGAGTTATAAATGACAGCTATCGTCCAAAAATATACTGAAGTAAGGCTGCCAAGAGGACTTGAAAGCGGGGCAGAATTTCAGGAAACCGATCTCAGGAGGTAGACTGGAATTGCATTTAAAGCATAGGAAAAGAGGCAGAACGTCCACAATGATGCACTTGGCCAAAAAGGGCGTATGCGTTTTTTCCTGAATATATTCAGGAAAAAACGCATACGCCCTTTTTGGCCAACCAAGCAAGCTTGCAAAGGAAATCTGCACTACAATGAAGTCTCACTTCCCCCCGGTCAAAAGGGCCATCTGAAAAAAGTGTAAAATCCAGAAAGGCAGGACAGGCCATGGAGAACTGGGAGCCTTGTTATGCTGATGGGCGGGATGTAAATTGCCAACAGCCACTCGGGAGAAGTGTATGGTGTTTCCTGAAACATCTAAAAAACAAAGCAACAGAGCCTAGGGCACTTCCACTTATGGTCCTATAGCTTAGGGAAATTAAAATCAAAAAGACACAGCCACCCCAAAGGTTGGGACGGCTCTGTTTACAAGAACCGGGTTCACGGTACAAGTTCAATATCGCAGAAAGTGAAAAATGGTTAAAGAAGCTGTGGTACTTACGTACAATGCAATATCACTCAGCAATGAAATCTATGTCATCAGGCCCGTAGCTGCATAATGAGTGGATTCAGGTATGATGATTCTAACTGAAATAAGTCACACAGGAAAAGAAACATCATAAGATATCACTAATACACGGAATGTAAACTTGGCTACATAGGAACTGAATTACAAAACAGAATAGGGTCTCAAATTTAGAAAACCAACTTATGCTTGCTTAAGGGGAAAGGTGAGTTGGGGTGCTGCATAAAACCAGAGATTGAAATGAGCACAGATAAAGTTCCTTAAGCCAAATATGGAATAGACAAGAGCTACTCCTTGCTCAACGAAATGGATTCAACACCCCATATTAAACACCTAAGAATGTACCTGACTAGGAAGTATCTTAAAACCTATGGATTGCTATGTCTCCGAAAGAGAATCAAGCGTGTGTGCAGGGGCATAAACGCAGCAGTGATAGGATTGGAGAGGTTCAGTGAGCAAATGAAGACCCTTTGAAGTCATATTGCATGGTACCCATTCCACGGGTCTCAACTCTCCAGGTTTAAGGTATTCTTCCTTCAGCTAAAACATGCATTTGGAAGCCAGAGTATGATCAACCGTGTGATCGGGAGACATGTTCCAATATGTGTCAGTTTTCGTCCCCTGGTACTCGGGTGCAACATTCCAGACGCTTTACTAACACTCTCCCGACTTGGAGAGTCAGTGCCTTTAACCTCCTGTTTGGCCCAGTTTGCAATTTCTGCGGAAGATGAACAGGAATAGGGAGAACCAATGACAGACTAGCTGGAGGTGTCTGGACGGGCAAATTTAACTCTCATTTCCCACCAGGAAGAGGAATTAACCAAAGGCTCAGCGTGCCGTGCCGGAACCAGATTAGGGCCAGAAGCCATCCTGCGGTGTTGCGGCCAGCTCACGAGAAAGCGAGTTGAAGAAAGGAGCTCAGGGGCACTGTAATTCACAAACCTGCAGAGTTATAAATGACAGCTATCGTCCAAAAATATACTGAAGTAAGGCTGCCAAGAGGACTTGAAAGCGGGGCAGAATTGCAGGAAACCGATCTCAGGAGGTAGACTGGAATTGCATTTAAAGCATAGGAAAAGAGGCAGAATGTCCACAATGATGCACTTGGCCAAAAAGGGCATATGCGTTTTTTCCTGAATATATTCAGGAAAAAACACATACGCACTTTTTGGCCAACCAAGCAAGCTTGCAAAGGAAATCTGCACTACAATGAAGTCTCACTTCCCCCTGGTCAAAAGGGCCATCTGTAAAAAGTGTAAAATAGAGAAAGGCAGGACAGGCCATGGAGAACTGGGAGCCTTGTTATGCTGATGGGCGGGATGTAAATTGCCAACAGCCACTCGGGAGAAGTGTATGGTGTTTCCTGAAACATCTAAAAAACAAAGCAACAGAGCCTAGGGCACTTCCACTTATGGTCGTATAGCTTAGGGAAATTAAAATCAAAAAGACACAGCCACCCCAAAGGTTGGGACGGCTCTGTTTACAAGAACCTGGTTTACGGTACAAGTTCAATATCGCAGAAAGTGAAAAATGGATAAAGAAGTTGTGGTACTTACGTACAATGCAATATCACTCAGCAAGGAAATCTATGTCATCAGGCCCGCAGCAGCATAATGAGTGGATTCAGGTATGATGATTCTAACTGAAATAAGTCACACAGGAAAAGAAACATCATAAGATATCACTAATACACGGAATGTAAACTTGGCTACATAGGAACTGAATTACAAAACAGAACAGGGTCTCAAATTTAGAAAACCAACTTATGCTTGCTTAAGGGGAAAGGTGAGTTGGGGTGCTGCATAAAACCAGAGATTGAAATGAGCACAGATAAAGTTCCTTAAGCCAAATATGGAATAGACAAGAGCTACTCCTTGCTCAACGAAATGGATTCAACACCCCATATTAAACACCTAAGAATGTACCTGACTAGGAAGTATCTTAAAACCTATGGATTGCTATGTCTCCGAAAGAGAATCAAGCGTGTGTGCAGGGGCATAATTGCAGCAGTGATAGGATTGGAGAGGTTCAGTGAGCAAATGAAGACCCTTTGAAGTCATATTGCATGGTACCCATTCCACGGGTCTCAACTCTCCAGGTTTAAGGTATTCTTCCTTCAGCTAAAACATGCATTTGGAAGCCAGAGTATGATCAACCGTGTGATCGGGAGACGTGTTCCAATATGACTCAGGTTTCGTCCCCTGGTACTCGGGTGCAACATTCCAGATGCTTTACTAACACTCTCCGACTTGGAGAGTCAGTGCCTTTAACCTCCTGTTTGGCCCAGTTTGCAATTTCTGCGGAAGATGAACAGGAATAGGGAGAACCAATGAGAGACTAGCTGGAGGTGTCTGGACGGGCAAATTTAACTCTCATTTCCCACCAGGAAGAGGAATTAACCAAAGGCTCAGCGTGCCGTGCCGGAACCAGATTAGGGCCTGAAGCCATCCTGCGGGGTTGCGGCCAGCTCACGAGAAAGCGAGTTGAAGAAAGGAGCTCAGGGGCACTGTAATTCACAAACCTGCAGAGTTATAAATGACAGCTATCGTCCAAAAATATACTGAAGTAAGGCTGCCAAGAGGACTTGAAAGCGGGGCAGAATTGCAGGAAACCGATTTCAGGAGGTAGCCTGGAATTGCATTTAAAGCATAGGAAAAGAGGCAGAACGTCCACAATGATGCACTTGGCCAAAAAGGGCGTATGCGTTTTTTCCTGAATATATTCAGGAAAAAACGCATACGCCCTTTTTGGCCAACCAAGCAAGCTTGCAAAGGAAATCTGCACTACAATGAAGTCTCACTTCCCCCCGGTCAAAAGGGCCATCTGAAAAAAGTGTAAAATCCAGAAAGGCAGGACAGGCCATGGAGAACTGGGAGCCTTGTTATGCTGATGGGCGGGATGTAAATTGCCAACAGCCACTCGGGAGAAGTGTATGGTGTTTCCTGAAACATCTAAAAAGCAAAGCAACAGAGCCTAGGGCACTTCCACTTATGGTCCTATAGCTTAGGTAAATTAAAATCCAAAAGACACAGCCACCCCAAAGGTTGGGACGGCTCTGTTTACAAGAACCTGGTTTACGGTACAAGTTCAATATCGCAGAAAGTGAAAAATGGATAAAGAAGTTGTGGTACTTACGTACAATGCAGTATCACTCAGCAATGAAATCTATGTCATCAGGCCCGTAGCAGCATAATGAGTGGATTCAGGTATGATGATTCTAACTGAAATAAGTCACACAGAAAAAGAAACATCATAAGATATCACTAATACACGGAATATAAACTTGGCAACACAGGAACTGAATTACAAAACAGAACAGGGTCTCAAATTTAGAAAACCAACTTATGCTTGCTTAAGGGGAAAGGTGAGTTGGGGTGCTGCATAAAACCAGAGATTGAAATGAGCACAGATAAAGTTCCTTAAGCCAAATATGGAATAGACAAGAGCTACTCCTTGCTCAACGAAATGGATTCAACACCCCATATTAAACACCTAAGAATGTACCTGACTAGGAAGTATCTTAAAACCTATGGATTGCTATGTCTCCGAAAGAGAATCAAGCGTGTGTGCAGGGGCATAATCGCAGCAGTGATAGGATTGGAGAAGTTCGGTGAGCAAATGAAGACCCTTTGAAGTCATATTGCATGGTACGCATTCCACGGGTCTCAACTCTCCAGGTTGAAGGTATTCTTCCTTCAGCTAAAACATGCATGTGGAACCCAGAGTATGATCAACCGTGTGATCGGGAGACGTGTTCCAATATGTGTCAGTTTTCGTCCCCTGGTACTCGGGTGCAACATTCCAGACGCTTTACTAACACTCTCCCGACTTGGAGAGTCAGTGCCTTTAACCTCCTGTTTGGCCCAGTTTGCAATTTCTGCGGAAGATGAACAGGAATAGGGAGAACCAATGACAGACTAGCTGGAGGTGTCTGGACGGGCAAATTTAACTCTCATTTCCCACCAGGAAGAGGAATTAACCAAAGGCTCAGCGTGCCGTGCCGGAACCAGATTAGGGCCTGAAGCCATCCTGCGGTGTTGCGGCCAGCTCACAAGAAAGCGACTAGAAGAAAGGAGCTCAGGGGCACTGTAATTCACAAACCTGCAGAGTTATAAATGACAGCTATCGTCCAAAAATATACTGAAGTAAGGCTGCCAAGAGGACTTGAAAGCGGGGCAGAATTGCAGGAAACCGATTTCAGGAGGTAGACTGGAATTGCATTGAAAGCATAGGAAAAGAGGCAGAACGTCCACAATGATGCACTTGGCCAAAAAGGGCGTATGCGTTTTTTCCTGAATATATTCAGGAAAAAACGCATACGCCCTTTTTGGCCAACCAAGCAAGCTTGCAAAGGAAATCTGCACTACAATGAAGTCTCACTTCCCCCCGGTCAAAAGGGCCATCTGAAAAAAGTGTAAAATCCAGAAAGGCAGGACAGGCCATGGAGAACTGGGAGCCTTGTTATGCTGATGGGCGGGATGTAAATTGCCAACAGCCACTCGGGAGAAGTGTATGGTGTTTCCTGAAACATCTAAAAAACTAAGCAACAGAGCCTAGGGCACTTCCACTTATGGTCCTATAGCTTAGGGAAATTAAAATCAAAAAGACACAGCCACCCCAAAAGTTGGGACGGCTCTGTTTACAAGAACCTGGTTTACGGTACAAGTTCAATATTGCAGAAAGTGAAAAATGGATAAAGAAGTTGTGGTACTTACGTACAATGCAGTATCACTCAGCAATGAAATCTATGTCATCAGGCCCGTAGCAGCATAATGAGTGGATTCAGGTATGATGATTCTAACTGAAATAAGTCACACAGGAAAAGAAACATCATAAGATATCACTAATACACGGAATGTAACCTTGGCTACACAGGAACTGAATTACAAAACAGAACAGGGTCTCAAATTTAGAAAACCAACTTATGCTTGCTTAAGGGGAAAGGTGAGTTGGGGTGCTGCATAAAACCAGAGATTGAAATGAGCACAGATAAAGTTCCTTAAGCCAAATATGGAATAGACAAGAGCTACTCCTTGCTCAACGAAATGGACTCAACACCCCATATTAAATGCCTAAGAGTGTACCTGACTAGGAAGTATCTTAAAACCTATGGATTGCTATGTCTCTGAAAGAGAATCAAGCGTGTGTACAGGGGCATAAACGCAGCAGTGATAGGATTGGAGAAGTTCGGTGAGCAAATGAATACCCTTTGAAGTCATATTGCATGGTACCCATTCCACGGGTCTCAACTCTTCAGGTTTAAGGTGTTCTTCCTTCAGCTAAAATATGCATGTGGAAGCCAGAGTATGATCAACCGTGTGATCGGGAGACGTGTTCCAATATGTGTCAGTTTTCGTCCCCTGGTACTCGGGTGCAACATTCCAGACGCTTTACTAACACTCTCCCGACTTGGAGAGTCAGTGCCTTTAACCTCCTGTTTGGCCCAGTTTGCAATTTCTGCGGAAGATGAACAGGAATAGGCAGAACCAATGACAGACTAGCTGGAGGTGTCTGGACGGGCAAATTTAACTCTCATTTCCCACCAGGAAGAGGAATTAACCAAAGGCTCAGCGTGCCGTGCCGGAACCAGATTAGGGCCTGAAGCCATCCTGCGGTGTTGCGGCCAGCTCACGAGAAAGCGACTTGAAGAAAGGAGCTCAGGGGCACTGTAATTCACAAACCTGCAGAGTTATAAATGACAGCTATCGTCCAAAAATATACTGAAGTAAGGCTGCCAAGAGGACTTGAAAGCGGGGCAGAATTGCAGGAAACCGATTTCAGGAGGTAGACTGGAATTGCATTTAAAGCATAGGAAAAGAGGCAGAACGTCCACAATGATGCACTTGGCCAAAAAGTGCGTATGCGTTTTTTCCTGAATATATTCAGGAAAAAACGCATACGCCCTTTTTGGCCAACCAAGCAAGCTTGCAAAGGAAATCTGCACTACAATGAAGTCTCACTTCCCCCCGGTCAAAAGGGCCATCTGAAAAAAGTGTAAAATCCAGAAAGGCAGGACAGGCCATGGAGAACTGGGAGCCTTGTTATGCTGATGGGCGGGATGTAAATTGCCAACAGCCACTCGGGAGAAGTGTATGGTGTTTCCTGAAACATCTAAAAAACAAAGCAACAGAGCCTAGGGCACTTCCACTTATGGTCCTATAGCTTAGGGAAATTAAAATCAAAAAGACACAGCCACCCCAAAGGTTGGGACGGCTCTGTTTACAAGAACCTGGTTTACGGTACAAGTTCAATATCGCAGAAAGTGAAAAATGGATAAAGAAGTTGTGGTACTTACGTACAATGCAATATCACTCAGCAATGAAATCTATGTCATCAGGCCCGTAGCTGCATAATGAGTGGATTCAGGTATGATGATTCTAACTGAAATAAGTCACACAGGAAAAGAAACATCATAAGATATCACTAATACACGGAATGTAAACTTGGCTACATAGGAACTGAATTACAAAACAGAATAGGGTCTCAAATTTAGAAAACCAACTTATGCTTGCTTAAGGGGAAAGGTGAGTTGGGGTGCTGCATAAAACCAGAGATTGAAATGAGCACAGATAAAGTTCCTTAAGCCAAATATGGAATAGACAAGAGCTACTCCTTGCTCAACGAAATGGATTCAACACCCCATATTAAACACCTAAGAATGTACCTGACTAGGAAGTATCTTAAAACCTATGGATTGCTATGTCTCCGAAAGAGAATCAAGCGTGTGTGCAGGGGCATAATCGCAGCAGTGATAGGATTGGAGAAGTTCGGTGAGCAAATGAAGACCCTTTGAAGTCATATTGCATGGTACGCATTCCACGGGTCTCAACTCTCCAGGTTGAAGGTATTCTTCCTTCAGCTAAAACATGCATGTGGAACCCAGAGTATGATCAACCGTGTGATCGGGAGACGTGTTCCAATATGTGTCAGTTTTCGTCCCCTGGTACTCGGGTGCAACATTCCAGACGCTTTACTAACACTCTCCCGACTTGGAGAGTCAGTGCCTTTAACCTCCTGTTTGGCCCAGTTTGCAATTTCTGCGGAAGATGAACAGGAATAGGGAGAACCAATGACAGACTAGCTGGAGGTGTCTGGACGGGCAAATTTAACTCTCATTTCCCACCAGGAAGAGGAATTAACCAAAGGCTCAGCGTGCCGTGCCGGAACCAGATTAGGGCCTGAAGCCATCCTGCGGTGTTGCGGCCAGCTCACAAGAAAGCGACTTGAAGAAAGGAGCTCAGGGGCACTGTAATTCACAAACCTGCAGAGTTATAAATGACAGCTATCGTCCAAAAATATACTGAAGTAAGGCTGCCAAGAGGACTTGAAAGCGGGGCAGAATTGCAGGAAACCGATTTCAGGAGGTAGACTGGAATTGCATTGAAAGCATAGGAAAAGAGGCAGAACGTCCACAATGATGCACTTGGCCAAAAAGGGCGTATGCGTTTTTTCCTGAATATATTCAGGAAAAAACGCATACGCCCTTTTTGGCCAACCAAGCAAGCTTGCAAAGGAAATCTGCACTACAATGAAGTCTCACTTCCCCCCGGTCAAAAGGGCCATCTGAAAAAAGTGTAAAATCCAGAAAGGCAGGACAGGCCATGGAGAACTGGGAGCCTTGTTATGCTGATGGGCGGGATGTAAATTGCCAACAGCCACTCGGGAGAAGTGTATGGTGTTTCCTGAAACATCTAAAAAACTAAGCAACAGAGCCTAGGGCACTTCCACTTATGGTCCTATAGCTTAGGGAAATTAAAATCAAAAAGACACAGCCACCCCAAAAGTTGGGACGGCTCTGTTTACAAGAACCTGGTTTACGGTACAAGTTCAATATTGCAGAAAGTGAAAAATGGATAAAGAAGTTGTGGTACTTACGTACAATGCAGTATCACTCAGCAATGAAATCTATGTCATCAGGCCCGTAGCAGCATAATGAGTGGATTCAGGTATGATGATTCTAACTGAAATAAGTCACACAGGAAAAGAAACATCATAAGATATCACTAATACACGGAATGTAACCTTGGCTACACAGGAACTGAATTACAAAACAGAAGAGGGTCTCAAATTTAGAAAACCAACTTATGCTTGCTTAAGGGGAAAGGTGAGTTGGGGTGCTGCATAAAACCAGAGATTGAAATGAGCACAGATAAAGTTCCTTAAGCCAAATATGGAATAGACAAGAGCTACTCCCTGCTCAACGAAATGGACTCAACACCCCATATTAAATGCCTAAGAGTGTACCTGACTAGGAAGTATCTTAAAACCTATGGATTGCTATGTCTCTGAAAGAGAATCAAGCGTGTGTACAGGGGCATAAACGCAGCAGTGATAGGATTGGAGAAGTTCGGTGAGCAAATGAATACCCTTTGAAGTCATATTGCATGGTACCCATTCCACGGGTCTCAACTCTTCAGGTTTAAGGTGTTCTTCCTTCAGCTAAAATATGCATGTGGAAGCCAGAGTATGATCAACCGTGTGATCGGGAGACGTGTTCCAATATGTGTCAGTTTTCGTCCCCTGGTACTCGGGTGCAACATTCCAGACGCTTTACTAACACTCTCCCGACTTGGAGAGTCAGTGCCTTTAACCTCCTGTTTGGCCCAGTTTGCAATTTCTGCGGAAGATGAACAGGAATAGGCAGAACCAATGACAGACTAGATGGAGGTGTCTGGACGGGCAAATTTAACTCTAATTTCCACCAGGAAGAGGAATTAACCAAAGGCTCAGCGTGCCGTGCCGGAACCAGATTAGGGCCTGAAGCCATCCTGCGGTGTTGCGGCCAGCTCACGAGAAAGCGAGTTGAAGAAAGGAGCTCAGGGGCACTGTAATTCACAAACCTGCAGAGTTATAAATGACAGCTATCGTCCAAAAATATACTGAAGTAAGGCTGCCAAGAGGACTTGAAAGCGGGGCAGAATTGCAGGAAACCGATTTCAGGAGGTAGACTGGAATTGCATTGAAAGCATAGGAAAAGAGGCAGAACGTCCACAATGATGCACTTGGCCAAAAAGGGCGTATGCGTTTTTTCCTGAATATATTCAGGAAAAAACGCATACGCCCTTTTTGGCCAACCAAGCAAGCTTGCAAAGGAAATGTGCACTACAATGAAGTCTCACTTCCCCCCGGTCAAAAGGGCCATCTGAAAAAAGTGTAAAATCCAGAAAGGCAGGACAGGCCATGGAGAACTGGGAGCCTTGTTATGCTGATGGGCGGGATGTAAATTGCCAACAGCCACTCGGGAGAAGTGTATGGTGTTTCCTGAAACATCTAAAAAACAAAGCAACAGAGCCTAGGGCACTTCCACTTATGGTCCTATAGCTTAGGGAAATTAAAATCAAAAGACACAGCCACCCCAAAGGTTGGGACGGCTCTGTTTACAAGAACCTGGTTTACGGTACAAGTTCAATATCGCAGAAAGTGAAAAATGGATAAAGAAGTTGTGGTACTTACGTACAATGCAGTATCACTCAGCAATGAAATCTATGTCATCAGGCCCGTAGCAGCATAATGAGTGGATTCAGGTATGATGATTCTAACTGAAATAAGTCACACAGGAAAAGAAACATCATAAGATATCACTAATACACGGAATGTAAACTTGGCTACATAGGAACTGAATTACAAAACAGAACAGGGTCTCAAATTTAGAAAACCAACTTATGCTTGCTTAAGGGGAAAGGTGAGTTGGGGTGCTGCATAAAACCAGAGATTGAAATGAGCACAGATAAAGTTCCTTAAGCCAAATATGGAATAGACAAGAGCTACTCCTTGCTCAACGAAATGGATTCAACACCCCATATTAAACACCTAAGAATGTACCTGACTAGGAAGTATCTTAAAACCTATGGATTGCTATGTCTCTGAAAGAGAATCAGGCGTGTGTACAGGGGCCTAAACGCAGCAGTGATAGGATTGGAGAAGTTCGGTGAGCAAATGAAGACCCTTTGAAGTCATATTGCATGGTACCCATTCCACGGGTCTCAACTCTCCAGGTTTAAGGTATTCTTCCTTCAGCTAAAACATGCATGTGGAACCCAGAGTATGATCAACCGTGTGATCGGGAGACGTGTTCCAATATGTCTCAGTTTTCGTCCCCTGGTACTCGGGTGCAACATTCCAGACGCTTTACTAACACTCTCCCGACTTGGAGAGTCAGTGCCTTTAACCTCCTGTTTGGCCCAGTTTGCAATTTCTGCGGAAGATGAACAGGAATAGGGAGAACAAATGAGAGACTAGCTGGAGGTGTCTGGACGGGCAAATTTAACTCTCATTTCGCACCAGGAAGAGGAATTAACCAAAGGCTCAGCGTGCCGTGCCGGAACCAGATTAGGGCCTGAAGCAATCTTGCGGTGTTGCGGCCAGCTCACGAGAAAGCGAGTTGAAGAAAGGAGCTCAGGGGCACTGTAATTCACAAACCTGCAGAGTTATAAATGACAGCTATCGTCCAAAAATATACTGAAGTAAGGCTGCCAAGAGGACTTGAAAGCGGGGCAGAATTGCAGGAAACCGATTTCAGGAGGTAGACTGGAATTGCATTGAAAGCATAGGAAAAGAGGCAGAACGTCCAAAATGATGCACTTGGCCAAAAAGGGCGTATGCGTTTTTTCCTGAATATATTCAGGAAAAATCGCATACGCCCTTTTTGGCCAACCAAGCAAGCTTGCAAAGAAATCTGCACTACAGTGAAGTCTCACTTCCCCCCGGTCAAAAGGGCCATCTGAAAAAAGTGTAAAATCCAGAAAGGCAGGAGAGGCCATGGAGAACTGGGAGCCTTTTTATGCTGATGGGCGGGATGTAAATTGCCAACAGCCACTCGGGAGAAGTGTATGGTGTTTCCTGAAACATCTAAAAAACAAAGCAACAGAGCCTAGGGCACTTCCACTTATGGTCCTATAGCTTAGGGAAATTAAAATCAAAAAGACACAGCCACCCCAAAGGTTGGGACGGCTCTGTTTACAAGAACCTGGTTTACGGTACAAGTTCAATATCGCAGAAAGTGAAAAATGGATAAAGAAGTTGTGGTACTTACGTACAATGCAGTATCACTCAGCAATGAAATCTATGTCATCAGGCCCGTAGCAGCATAATGAGTGGATTCAGGTATGATGATTCTAACTGAAATAAGTCACACAGGAAAAGAAACATCATAAGATATCACTAATACACGGAATGTAACCTTGGCTACACAGGAACTGAATTACAAAACAGAACAGGGTCTCAAATTTAGAAACCCAACTTATGCTTGCTTAAGGGGAAAGGTAGGTTGGGGTGCTGCATAAAACCAGAGATTGAAATGAGCACAGATAAAGTTCCTTAAGCCAAATATGGAATAGACAAGAGCTACTCCTTGCTCAACGAAATGGACTCAACACCCCATATTAAATGCCTAAGAGTGTACCTGACTAGGAAGTATCTTAAAACCTATGGATTGCTATGTCTCTGAAAGAGAATCAGGCGTGTGTACAGGGGCCTAAACGCAGCAGTGATAGGATTGGAGAAATTCGGTGAGCAAATGAAGACCCTTTGAAGTCATATTGCATGGTACCCATTCCATGGGTCTCAACTCTCCAGGTTTAAGGTATTCTTCCTTCAGCTAAAACATGCATTTGGAAGCCAGAGTATGATCAACCGTGTGATCGGGAGACGTGTTCCAATATGTGTCAGTTTTCGTCCCCTGGTACTCGGGTGCAACATTCCAGACGCTTTACTAACACTCTCCCGACTTGGAGAGTCAGTGCCTTTAACCTCCTGTTTGGCCCAGTTTGCAATTTCTGCGGAAGATGAACAGGAATAGGGAGAACCAATGACAGACTAGCTGGAGGTGTCTGGACGGGCAAATTTAACTCTTATTTCCCACCAGGAAGAGGAATTAACCAAAGGCTCAGTGTGCCGTGCCGGAACCAGATTAGGGCATGAAACCATCCTGCGGTGTTGTGGCCAGCTCACAAGAAATCGAGTTGAAGAAAGGAGCTCAGGGGCACTGTAATTCACAAACCTGCAGAGTTATAAATGACAGCTATCGTCCAAAAATATACTGAAGTAAGGCTGCCAAGAGGACTTGAAAGCGGGGCAGAATTGCAGGAAACCGATTTCAGGAGGTAGACTGGAATTGCATTTAAAGCATAGGAAAAGAGGCAGAACGTCCACAATGATGCACTTGGCCAAAAAGGGCGTATGCGTTTTTTCCTGAATATATTCAGGAAAAAACGCATACGCCCTTTTTGGCCAACCAAGCAAGCTTGCAAAGGAAATCTGCACTACAATGAAGTCTCACTTCCCCCCGGTCAAAAGGGCCATCTGAAAAAAGTGTAAAATCCAGAAAGGCAGGACAGGCCATGGAGAACTGGGAGCCTTGTTATGCTGATGGGCGGGATGTAAATTGCCAACAGCCACTCGGGAGAAGTGTATGGTGTTTCCTGAAACATCTAAAAAACAAAGCAACAGAGCCTAGGGCACTTCCACTTATGGTCCTATAGCTTAGGGAAATTAAAATCAAAAAGACACAGCCACCCCAAAGGTTGGGACGGCTCTGTTTACAAGAACCTGGTTTACGGTACAAGTTCAATATCGCAGAAAGTGAAAAATGGATAAAGAAGTTGTGGTACTTACGTACAATGCAGTATCACTCAGCAATGAAATCTATGTCATCAGGCCCATAGCAGCATAATGAGTGGATTCAGGTATGATGATTCTAACTGAAATAAGTCACACAGAAAAAGAAACATCATAAGATATCACTAATACACGGAATGTAAACTTGGCTACACAGGAACTGAATTACAAAACAGAACAGGGTCTCAAATTTAGAAAACCAACTTATGCTTGCTTAAGGGGAAAGGTGAGTTGGGGTGCTGCATAAAACCAGAGATTGAAATGAGCACAGATAAAGTTCCTTAAGCCAAATATGGAATAGACAAGAGCTACTCCTTGCTCAACGAAATGGATTCAACACCCCATATTAAACACCTAAGAATGTACCTGACTAGGAAGTATCTTAAAACCTATGGATTGCTATGTCTCCGAAAGAGAATCAAGCGTGTGTGCAGGGGCATAATCGCAGCAGTGATAGGATTGGAGAAGTTCGGTGAGCAAATGAAGACCCTTTGAAGTCATATTGCATGGTACCCATTCCACGGGTCTCAACTCTCCAGGTTTAAGACATTCTTCCTTCAGCTAAAACATGCATTTGGAAGCCAGAGTATGATCAACCGTGTGATCGGGAGACGTGTTCCAATATGTGTCAGTTTTCGTCCCCTGGTACTCGGGTGCAACATTCCAGACGCTTTACTAACACTCTCCCGACTTGGAGAGTCAGTGCCTTTAACCTCCTGTTTGGCCCAGTTTGCAATTTCTGTGGAAGATGAACAGGAATAGGGAGAACCAATGACAGACTAGCTGGAGGTGTCTGGACGGGCAAATTTAACTCTCATTTCCCACCAGGAAGAGGAATTAACCAAAGGCTCAGCGTGCCGTGCCGGAACCAGATTAGGGCCTGAAGCCATCCTGCGGTGTTGCGGCCAGCTCACGACAAAGCGAGTTGAAGAAAGGAGCTCAGGGGCACTGTAATTCACAAACCTGCAGAGTTATAAATGACAGCTATCGTCCAAAAATATACTGAAGTAAGGCTGCCAAGAGGACTTGAAAGCGGGGCAGAATTGCAGGAAACCGATTTCAGGAGGTAGACTGGAATTGCATTGAAAGCATAGGAAAAGAGGCAGAACGTCCACAATGATGCACTTGGCCAAAAAGGGCGTATGCGTTTTTTCCTGAATATATTCAGGAAAATACGCATACGCCCTTTTTGGCCAACCAAGCAAGCTTGCAAAGGAAATCTGCACTACAATGAAGTCTCACTTCCCCCCGGTCAAAAGGGCCATCTGAAAAAAGTGTAAAATCCAGAAAGGCAGGACAGGCCATGGAGAACTGGGAGCCTTGTTATGCTGATGGGCGGGATGTAAATTGCCAACAGCCACTCGGGAGAAGTGTATGGTGTTTCCTGAAACATCTAAAAATCAAAGCAACAGAGCCTAGGGCACTTCCACTTATGGTCCTATAGCTTAGGGAAATTAAAATCAAAAAGACACAGCCACCCCAAAGGTTGGGACGGCTCTGTTTACAAGAACCTGGTTTACGGTAAAAGTTCAATATCGCAGAAAGTGAAAAATGGATAAAGAAGTTGTGGTACTTACGTACAATGCAATATCACTCAGCAATGAAATCTATGTCATCAGGCCCGTAGCAGCATAATGAGTGGATTCAGGTACGATGATTGTAACTGAAATAAGTCACACAGGAAAAGAAACATCATAAGATATCACTAATACACGGAATGTAACCTTGGCTACACAGGAACTGAATTACAAAACAGAACAGGGTCTCAAATTTAGAAACCCAACTTATGCTTGCTTAAGGGGAAAGGTGAGTTGGGGTGCTGCATAAAACCAGAGATTGAAATGAGCACAGATAAAGTTCCTTAAGCCAAATATGGAATAGACAAGAGCTACTCCCTGCTCAACGAAATGGACTCAACACCCCATATTAAATGCCTAAGAGTGTACCTGACTAGGAAGTATCTTAAAACCTATGGATTGCTATGTCTCTGAAAGAGAATCAAGCGTGTGTACAGGGGCATAAACGCAGCAGTGATAGGATTGGAGAAGTTCGGTGAGCAAATGAATACCCTTTGAAGTCATATTGCATGGTACCCATTCCACGGGTCTCAACTCTTCAGGTTTAAGGTGTTCTTCCTTCAGCTAAAATATGCATGTGGAAGCCAGAGTATGATCAACCGTGTGATCGGGAGACGTGTTCCAATATGTGTCAGTTTTCGTCCCCTGGTACTCGGGTGCAACATTCCAGACGCTTTACTAACACTCTCCCGACTTGGAGAGTCAGTGCCTTTAACCTCCTGTTTGGCCCAGTTTGCAATTTCTGCGGAAGATGAACAGGAATAGGCAGAACCAATGACAGACTAGATGGAGGTGTCTGGACGGGCAAATTTAACTCTAATTTCCACCAGGAAGAGGAATTAACCAAAGGCTCAGCGTGCCGTGCCGGAACCAGATTAGGGCCTGAAGCCATCCTGCGGTGTTGCGGCCAGCTCACGAGAAAGCGAGTTGAAGAAAGGAGCTCAGGGGCACTGTAATTCACAAACCTGCAGAGTTATAAATGACAGCTATCGTCCAAAAATATACTGAAGTAAGGCTGCCAAGAGGACTTGAAAGCGGGGCAGAATTGCAGGAAACCGATTTCAGGAGGTAGACTGGAATTGCATTGAAAGCATAGGAAAAGAGGCAGAACGTCCACAATGATGCACTTGGCCAAAAAGGGCGTATGCGTTTTTTCCTGAATATATTCAGGAAAAAACGCATACACCCTTTTTGGCCAACCAAGCAAGCTTGCAAAGGAAATGTGCACTACAATGAAGTCTCACTTCCCCCCGGTCAAAAGGGCCATCTGAAAAAAGTGTAAAATCCAGAAAGGCAGGACAGGCCATGGAGAACTGGGAGCCTTGTTATGCTGATGGGCGGGATGTAAATTGCCAACAGCCACTCGGGAGAAGTGTATGGTGTTTCCTGAAACATCTAAAAAACAAAGCAACAGAGCCTAGGGCACTTCCACTTATGGTCCTATAGCTTAGGGAAATTAAAATCAAAAGACACAGCCACCCCAAAGGTTGGGACGGCTCTGTTTACAAGAACCTGGTTTACGGTACAAGTTCAATATCGCAGAAAGTGAAAAATGGATAAAGAAGTTGTGGTACTTACGTACAATGCAGTATCACTCAGCAATGAAATCTATGTCATCAGGCCCGTAGCAGCATAATGAGTGGATTCAGGTATGATGATTCTAACTGAAATAAGTCACACAGGAAAAGAAACATCATAAGATATCACTAATACACGGAATGTAAACTTGGCTACATAGGAACTGAATTACAAAACAGAACAGGGTCTCAAATTTAGAAAACCAACTTATGCTTGCTTAAGGGGAAAGGTGAGTTGGGGTGCTGCATAAAACCAGAGATTGAAATGAGCACAGATAAAGTTCCTTAAGCCAAATATGGAATAGACAAGAGCTACTCCTTGCTCAACGAAATGGATTCAACACCCCATATTAAACACCTAAGAATGTACCTGACTAGGAAGTATCTTAAAACCTATGGATTGCTATGTCTCTGAAAGAGAATCAGGCGTGTGTACAGGGGCCTAAACGCAGCAGTGATAGGATTGGAGAAGTTCGGTGAGCAAATGAAGACCCTTTGAAGTCATATTGCATGGTACCCATTCCACGGGTCTCAACTCTCCAGGTTTAAGGTATTCTTCCTTCAGCTAAAACATGCATGTGGAACCCAGAGTATGATCAACCGTGTGATCGGGAGACGTGTTCCAATATGTCTCAGTTTTCGTCCCCTGGTACTCGGGTGCAACATTCCAGACGCTTTACTAACACTCTCCCGACTTGGAGAGTCAGTGCCTTTAACCTCCTGTTTGGCCCAGTTTGCAATTTCTGCGGAAGATGAACAGGAATAGGGAGAACAAATGAGAGACTAGCTGGAGGTGTCTGGACGGGCAAATTTAACTCTCATTTCGCACCAGGAAGAGGAATTAACCAAAGGCTCAGCGTGCCGTGCCGGAACCAGATTAGGGCCTGAAGCAATCCTGCGGTGTTGCGGCCAGCTCACGAGAAAGCGACTTGAAGAAAGGAGCTCAGGGGCACTGTAATTCACAAACCTGCAGAGTTATAAATGACAGCTATCGTCCAAAAATATACTGAAGTAAGGCTGCCAAGAGGACTTGAAAGCGGGGCAGAATTGCAGGAATCCGATCTCAGGAGGTAGACTGGAATTGCATTGAAAGCATAGGAAAAGAGGCAGAACGTCCAAAATGATGCACTTGGCCAAAAAGGGCGTATGCGTTTTTTCCTGAATATATTCAGGAAAAATCGCATACGCCCTTTTTGGCCAACCAAGCAAGCTTGCAAAGAAATCTGCACTACAGTGAAGTCTCACTTCCCCCCGGTCAAAAGGGCCATCTGAAAAAAGTGTAAAATCCAGAAAGGCAGGAGAGGCCATGGAGAACTGGGAGCCTTTTTATGCTGATGGGCGGGATGTAAATTGCCAACAGCCACTCGGGAGAAGTGTATGGTGTTTCCTGAAACATCTAAAAAACAAAGCAACAGAGCCTAGGGCACTTCCACTTATGGTCCTATAGCTTAGGGAAATTAAAATCAAAAAGACACAGCCACCCCAAAGGTTGGGACGGCTCTGTTTACAAGAACCTGGTTTACGGTACAAGTTCAATATCGCAGAAAGTGAAAAATGGATAAAGAAGTTGTGGTACTTACGTACAATGCAGTATCACTCAGCAATGAAATCTATGTCATCAGGCCCGTAGCAGCATAATGAGTGGATTCAGGTATGATGATTCTAACTGAAATAAGTCACACAGGAAAAGAAACATCATAAGATATCACTAATACACGGAATGTAACCTTGGCTACACAGGAACTGAATTACAAAACAGAACAGGGTCTCAAATTTAGAAACCCAACTTATGCTTGCTTAAGGGGAAAGGTGAGTTGGGGTGCTGCATAAAACCAGAGATTGAAATGAGCACAGATAAAGTTCCTTAAGCCAAATATGGAATAGACAAGAGCTACTCCTTGCTCAACGAAATGGACTCAACACCCCATATTAAATGCCTAAGAGTGTACCTGACTAGGAAGTATCTTAAAACCTATGGATTGCTATGTCTCTGAAAGAGAATCAGGCGTGTGTACAGGGGCCTAAACGCAGCAGTGATAGGATTGGAGAAATTCGGTGAGCAAATGAAGACCCTTTGAAGTCATATTGCATGGTACCCATTCCATGGGTCTCAACTCTCCAGGTTTAAGGTATTCTTCCTTCAGCTAAAACATGCATTTGGAAGCCAGAGTATGATCAACCGTGTGATCGGGAGACGTGTTCCAATATGTGTCAGTTTTCGTCCCCTGGTACTCGGGTGCAACATTCCAGACGCTTTACTAACACTCTCCCGACTTGGAGAGTCAGTGCCTTTAACCTCCTGTTTGGCCCAGTTTGCAATTTCTGCGGAAGATGAACAGGAATAGGGAGAACCAATGACAGACTAGCTGGAGGTGTCTGGACGGGCAAATTTAACTCTTATTTCCCACCAGGAAGAGGAATTAACCAAAGGCTCAGTGTGCCGTGCCGGAACCAGATTAGGGCATGAAACCATCCTGCGGTGTTGTGGCCAGCTCACAAGAAATCGAGTTGAAGAAAGGAGCTCAGGGGCACTGTAATTCACAAACCTGCAGAGTTATAAATGACAGCTATCGTCCAAAAATATACTGAAGTAAGGCTGCCAAGAGGACTTGAAAGCGGGGCAGAATTGCAGGAAACCGATTTCAGGAGGTAGACTGGAATTGCATTTAAAGCATAGGAAAAGAGGCAGAACGTCCACAATGATGCACTTGGCCAAAAAGGGCGTATGCGTTTTTTCCTGAATATATTCAGGAAAAAACGCATACGCCCTTTTTGGCCAACCAAGCAAGCTTGCAAAAGAAATCTGCACTACAATGAAGTCTCACTTCCCCCCGGTCAAAAGGGCCATCTGAAAAAAGTGTAAAATCCAGAAAGGCAGGACAGGCCATGGAGAACTGGGAGCCTTGTTATGCTGATGGGCGGGATGTAAATTGCCAACAGCCACTTGGGAGAAGTGTATGGTGTTTCCTGAAACATCTAAAAAACAAAGCAACAGAGCCTAGGGCACTTCCACTTATGGTCCTATAGCTTAGGGAAATTAAAATCAAAAAGACACAGCCACCCCAAAGGTTGGGACGGCTCTGTTTACAAGAACCTGGTTTACGGTACAAGTTCAATATCGCAGAAAGTGAAAAATGGATAAAGAAGTTGTGGTACTTACGTACAATGCAGTATCACTCAGCAATGAAATCTATGTCATCAGGCCCATAGCAGCATAATGAGTGGATTCAGGTATGATGATTCTAACTGAAATAAGTCACACAGAAAAAGAAACATCATAAGATATCACTAATACACGGAATGTAAACTTGGCTACACAGGAACTGAATTACAAAACAGAACAGGGTCTCAAATTTAGAAAACCAACTTATGCTTGCTTAAGGGGAAAGGTGAGTTGGGGTGCTGCATAAAACCAGAGATTGAAATGAGCACAGATAAAGTTCCTTAAGCCAAATATGGAATAGACAAGAGCTACTCCTTGCTCAACGAAATGGATTCAACACCCCATATTAAACACCTAAGAATGTACCTGACTAGGAAGTATCTTAAAACCTATGGATTGCTATGTCTCCGAAAGAGAATCAAGCGTGTGTGCAGGGGCATAATCGCAGCAGTGATAGGATTGGAGAAGTTCGGTGAGCAAATGAAGACCCTTTGAAGTCATATTGCATGGTACCCATTCCACGGGTCTCAACTCTCCAGGTTTAAGACATTCTTCCTTCAGCTAAAACATGCATTTGGAAGCCAGAGTATGATCAACCGTGGGATCGGGAGACGTGTTCCAATATGTGTCAGTTTTCGTCCCCTGGTACTCGGGTGCAACATTCCAGACGCTTTACTAACACTCTCCCGACTTGGAGAGTCAGTGCCTTTAACCTCCTGTTTGGCCCAGTTTGCAATTTCTGTGGAAGATGAACAGGAATAGGGAGAACCAATGACAGACTAGCTGGAGGTGTCTGGACGGGCAAATTTAACTCTCATTTCCCACCAGGAAGAGGAATTAACCAAAGGCTCAGCGTGCCGTGCCGGAACCAGATTAGGGCCTGAAGCCATCCTGCGGTGTTGCGGCCAGCTCACGACAAAGCGAGTTGAAGAAAGGAGCTCAGGGGCACTGTAATTCACAAACCTGCAGAGTTATAAATGACAGCTATCGTCCAAAAATATACTGAAGTAAGGCTGCCAAGAGGACTTGAAAGCGGGGCAGAATTGCAGGAAACCGATTTCAGGAGGTAGACTGGAATTGCATTTAAAGCATAGGAAAAGAGGCAGAACGTCCACAATGATGCACTTGGCCAAAAAGGGCGTATGCGTTTTTTCCTGAATATATTCAGGAAAAAACGCATACGCCCTTTTTGGCCAACCAAGCAAGCTTGCAAAGGAAATCTGCACTACAGTGAAGTCTCACTTCCCCCCGGTCAAAAGGGCCATCTGAAAAAAGTGTAAAATCCAGAAAGGCAGGACAGGCCATGGAGAACTGGGAGCCTTGTTATGCTGATGGGCGGGATGTAAATTGCCAACAGCCACTCGGGAGAAGTGTATGGTGTTTCCTGAAACATCTAAAAAACAAAGCAACAGAGCCTAGGGCACTTCCACTTATGGTCCTATAGCTTAGGGAAATTAAAATCAAAAAGACACAGCCACCCCAAAGGTTGGGACGGCTCTGTTTACAAGAACCTGGTTTACGGTACAAGTTCAATATCGCAGAAAGTGAAAAATGGATAAAGAAGTTGTGGTACTTACGTACAATGCAATATCACTCAGCAATGAAATCTATGTCATCAGGCCCGTAGCTGCATAATGAGTGGATTCAGGTATGATGATTCTAACTGAAATAAGTCACACAGGAAAAGAAACATCATAAGATATCACTAATACACGGAATGTAAACTTGGCTACATAGGAACTGAATTACAAAACAGAACAGGGTCTCAAATTTAGAAAACCAACTTATGCTTGCTTAAGGGGAAAGGTGAGTTGGGGTGCTGCATAAAACCAGAGATTGAAATGAGCACAGATAAAGTTCCTTAAGCCAAATATGGAATAGACAAGAGCTACTCCTTGCTCAACGAAATGGATTCAACACCCCATATTAAACACCTAAGAATGTACCTGACTAGGAAGTATCTTAAAACCTATGGATTGCTATGTCTCCGAAAGAGAATCAAGCTTGTGTGCAGGGGCATAAACGCAGCAGTGATAGGATTGGAGAGGTTCAGTGAGCAAATGAAGACCCTTTGAAGTCATATTGCATGGTACCCATTCCACGGGTCTCAACTCTCCAGGTTTAAGGTATTCTT
This sequence comes from Lagenorhynchus albirostris, assembly GCF_949774975.1. Classification (NCBI taxonomy): domain Eukaryota; kingdom Metazoa; phylum Chordata; class Mammalia; order Artiodactyla; family Delphinidae; genus Lagenorhynchus; species Lagenorhynchus albirostris. Next base: position 57,196,947 of record NC_083098.1, on the reverse strand, counting down.
CCTTCAGCTAAAACATGCATTTGGAAGCCAGAGTATGATCAACCGTGTGATCGGGAGACGTGTTCCAATATGTGTCAGTTTTCGTCCCCTGGTACTCGGGTGCAACATTCCAGACGCTTTACTAACACTCTCCCGACTTGGAGAGTCAGTGCCTTTAACCTCCTGTTTGGCCCAGATTGCAATTTCTGCGGAAGATGAACAGGAATAGGGAGAACCAATGACAGACTAGCTGGAGGTGTCTGGACGGGCAAATTTAACTCTCATTTCCCACCAGGAAGAGGAATTAACCAAAGGCTCAGCGTGCCGTGCCGGAACCAGATTAGGGCCTGAAGCCATCCTGCGTTGATGCGGCCAGCTCACGAGAAAGCGAGTTGAAGAAAGGAGCTCAGGGGCACTGTAATTCACAAACCTGCAGAGTTATAAATGACAGCTATCGTCCAAAAATATACTGAAGTAAGGCTGCCAAGAGGACTTGAAAGCGGGGCAGAATTTCAGGAAACCGATCTCAGGAGGTAGACTGGAATTGCATTTAAAGCATAGGAAAAGAGGCAGAACGTCCACAATGATGCACTTGGCCAAAAAGGGCGTATGCGTTTTTTCCTGAATATATTCAGGAAAAAACGCATACGCCCTTTTTGGCCAACCAAGCAAGCTTGCAAAGGAAATCTGCACTACAATGAAGTCTCACTTCCCCCCGGTCAAAAGGGCCATCTGAAAAAAGTGTAAAATCCAGAAAGGCAGGACAGGCCATGGAGAACTGGGAGCCTTGTTATGCTGATGGGCGGGATGTAAATTGCCAACAGCCACTCGGGAGAAGTGTATGGTGTTTCCTGAAACATCTAAAAAACAAAGCAACAGAGCCTAGGGCACTTCCACTTATGGTCCTATAGCTTAGGGAAATTAAAATCAAAAAGACACAGCCACCCCAAAGGTTGGGACGGCTCTGTTTACAAGAACCGGGTTCACGGTACAAGTTCAATATCGCAGAAAGTGAAAAATGGTTAAAGAAGCTGTGGTACTTACGTACAATGCAATATCACTCAGCAATGAAATCTATGTCATCAGGCCCGTAGCTGCATAATGAGTGGATTCAGGTATGATGATTCTAACTGAAATAAGTCACACAGGAAAAGAAACATCATAAGATATCACTAATACACGGAATGTAAACTTGGCTACATAGGAACTGAATTACAAAACAGAATAGGGTCTCAAATTTAGAAAACCAACTTATGCTTGCTTAAGGGGAAAGGTGAGTTGGGGTGCTGCATAAAACCAGAGATTGAAATGAGCACAGATAAAGTTCCTTAAGCCAAATATGGAATAGACAAGAGCTACTCCTTGCTCAACGAAATGGATTCAACACCCCATATTAAACACCTAAGAATGTACCTGACTAGGAAGTATCTTAAAACCTATGGATTGCTATGTCTCCGAAAGAGAATCAAGCGTGTGTGCAGGGGCATAAACGCAGCAGTGATAGGATTGGAGAGGTTCAGTGAGCAAATGAAGACCCTTTGAAGTCATATTGCATGGTACCCATTCCACGGGTCTCAACTCTCCAGGTTTAAGGTATTCTTCCTTCAGCTAAAACATGCATTTGGAAGCCAGAGTATGATCAACCGTGTGATCGGGAGACATGTTCCAATATGTGTCAGTTTTCGTCCCCTGGTACTCGGGTGCAACATTCCAGACGCTTTACTAACACTCTCCCGACTTGGAGAGTCAGTGCCTTTAACCTCCTGTTTGGCCCAGTTTGCAATTTCTGCGGAAGATGAACAGGAATAGGGAGAACCAATGACAGACTAGCTGGAGGTGTCTGGACGGGCAAATTTAACTCTCATTTCCCACCAGGAAGAGGAATTAACCAAAGGCTCAGCGTGCCGTGCCGGAACCAGATTAGGGCCAGAAGCCATCCTGCGGTGTTGCGGCCAGCTCACGAGAAAGCGAGTTGAAGAAAGGAGCTCAGGGGCACTGTAATTCACAAACCTGCAGAGTTATAAATGACAGCTATCGTCCAAAAATATACTGAAGTAAGGCTGCCAAGAGGACTTGAAAGCGGGGCAGAATTGCAGGAAACCGATCTCAGGAGGTAGACTGGAATTGCATTTAAAGCATAGGAAAAGAGGCAGAATGTCCACAATGATGCACTTGGCCAAAAAGGGCATATGCGTTTTTTCCTGAATATATTCAGGAAAAAACACATACGCACTTTTTGGCCAACCAAGCAAGCTTGCAAAGGAAATCTGCACTACAATGAAGTCTCACTTCCCCCTGGTCAAAAGGGCCATCTGTAAAAAGTGTAAAATAGAGAAAGGCAGGACAGGCCATGGAGAACTGGGAGCCTTGTTATGCTGATGGGCGGGATGTAAATTGCCAACAGCCACTCGGGAGAAGTGTATGGTGTTTCCTGAAACATCTAAAAAACAAAGCAACAGAGCCTAGGGCACTTCCACTTATGGTCGTATAGCTTAGGGAAATTAAAATCAAAAAGACACAGCCACCCCAAAGGTTGGGACGGCTCTGTTTACAAGAACCTGGTTTACGGTACAAGTTCAATATCGCAGAAAGTGAAAAATGGATAAAGAAGTTGTGGTACTTACGTACAATGCAATATCACTCAGCAAGGAAATCTATGTCATCAGGCCCGCAGCAGCATAATGAGTGGATTCAGGTATGATGATTCTAACTGAAATAAGTCACACAGGAAAAGAAACATCATAAGATATCACTAATACACGGAATGTAAACTTGGCTACATAGGAACTGAATTACAAAACAGAACAGGGTCTCAAATTTAGAAAACCAACTTATGCTTGCTTAAGGGGAAAGGTGAGTTGGGGTGCTGCATAAAACCAGAGATTGAAATGAGCACAGATAAAGTTCCTTAAGCCAAATATGGAATAGACAAGAGCTACTCCTTGCTCAACGAAATGGATTCAACACCCCATATTAAACACCTAAGAATGTACCTGACTAGGAAGTATCTTAAAACCTATGGATTGCTATGTCTCCGAAAGAGAATCAAGCGTGTGTGCAGGGGCATAATTGCAGCAGTGATAGGATTGGAGAGGTTCAGTGAGCAAATGAAGACCCTTTGAAGTCATATTGCATGGTACCCATTCCACGGGTCTCAACTCTCCAGGTTTAAGGTATTCTTCCTTCAGCTAAAACATGCATTTGGAAGCCAGAGTATGATCAACCGTGTGATCGGGAGACGTGTTCCAATATGACTCAGGTTTCGTCCCCTGGTACTCGGGTGCAACATTCCAGATGCTTTACTAACACTCTCCGACTTGGAGAGTCAGTGCCTTTAACCTCCTGTTTGGCCCAGTTTGCAATTTCTGCGGAAGATGAACAGGAATAGGGAGAACCAATGAGAGACTAGCTGGAGGTGTCTGGACGGGCAAATTTAACTCTCATTTCCCACCAGGAAGAGGAATTAACCAAAGGCTCAGCGTGCCGTGCCGGAACCAGATTAGGGCCTGAAGCCATCCTGCGGGGTTGCGGCCAGCTCACGAGAAAGCGAGTTGAAGAAAGGAGCTCAGGGGCACTGTAATTCACAAACCTGCAGAGTTATAAATGACAGCTATCGTCCAAAAATATACTGAAGTAAGGCTGCCAAGAGGACTTGAAAGCGGGGCAGAATTGCAGGAAACCGATTTCAGGAGGTAGCCTGGAATTGCATTTAAAGCATAGGAAAAGAGGCAGAACGTCCACAATGATGCACTTGGCCAAAAAGGGCGTATGCGTTTTTTCCTGAATATATTCAGGAAAAAACGCATACGCCCTTTTTGGCCAACCAAGCAAGCTTGCAAAGGAAATCTGCACTACAATGAAGTCTCACTTCCCCCCGGTCAAAAGGGCCATCTGAAAAAAGTGTAAAATCCAGAAAGGCAGGACAGGCCATGGAGAACTGGGAGCCTTGTTATGCTGATGGGCGGGATGTAAATTGCCAACAGCCACTCGGGAGAAGTGTATGGTGTTTCCTGAAACATCTAAAAAGCAAAGCAACAGAGCCTAGGGCACTTCCACTTATGGTCCTATAGCTTAGGTAAATTAAAATCCAAAAGACACAGCCACCCCAAAGGTTGGGACGGCTCTGTTTACAAGAACCTGGTTTACGGTACAAGTTCAATATCGCAGAAAGTGAAAAATGGATAAAGAAGTTGTGGTACTTACGTACAATGCAGTATCACTCAGCAATGAAATCTATGTCATCAGGCCCGTAGCAGCATAATGAGTGGATTCAGGTATGATGATTCTAACTGAAATAAGTCACACAGAAAAAGAAACATCATAAGATATCACTAATACACGGAATATAAACTTGGCAACACAGGAACTGAATTACAAAACAGAACAGGGTCTCAAATTTAGAAAACCAACTTATGCTTGCTTAAGGGGAAAGGTGAGTTGGGGTGCTGCATAAAACCAGAGATTGAAATGAGCACAGATAAAGTTCCTTAAGCCAAATATGGAATAGACAAGAGCTACTCCTTGCTCAACGAAATGGATTCAACACCCCATATTAAACACCTAAGAATGTACCTGACTAGGAAGTATCTTAAAACCTATGGATTGCTATGTCTCCGAAAGAGAATCAAGCGTGTGTGCAGGGGCATAATCGCAGCAGTGATAGGATTGGAGAAGTTCGGTGAGCAAATGAAGACCCTTTGAAGTCATATTGCATGGTACGCATTCCACGGGTCTCAACTCTCCAGGTTGAAGGTATTCTTCCTTCAGCTAAAACATGCATGTGGAACCCAGAGTATGATCAACCGTGTGATCGGGAGACGTGTTCCAATATGTGTCAGTTTTCGTCCCCTGGTACTCGGGTGCAACATTCCAGACGCTTTACTAACACTCTCCCGACTTGGAGAGTCAGTGCCTTTAACCTCCTGTTTGGCCCAGTTTGCAATTTCTGCGGAAGATGAACAGGAATAGGGAGAACCAATGACAGACTAGCTGGAGGTGTCTGGACGGGCAAATTTAACTCTCATTTCCCACCAGGAAGAGGAATTAACCAAAGGCTCAGCGTGCCGTGCCGGAACCAGATTAGGGCCTGAAGCCATCCTGCGGTGTTGCGGCCAGCTCACAAGAAAGCGACTAGAAGAAAGGAGCTCAGGGGCACTGTAATTCACAAACCTGCAGAGTTATAAATGACAGCTATCGTCCAAAAATATACTGAAGTAAGGCTGCCAAGAGGACTTGAAAGCGGGGCAGAATTGCAGGAAACCGATTTCAGGAGGTAGACTGGAATTGCATTGAAAGCATAGGAAAAGAGGCAGAACGTCCACAATGATGCACTTGGCCAAAAAGGGCGTATGCGTTTTTTCCTGAATATATTCAGGAAAAAACGCATACGCCCTTTTTGGCCAACCAAGCAAGCTTGCAAAGGAAATCTGCACTACAATGAAGTCTCACTTCCCCCCGGTCAAAAGGGCCATCTGAAAAAAGTGTAAAATCCAGAAAGGCAGGACAGGCCATGGAGAACTGGGAGCCTTGTTATGCTGATGGGCGGGATGTAAATTGCCAACAGCCACTCGGGAGAAGTGTATGGTGTTTCCTGAAACATCTAAAAAACTAAGCAACAGAGCCTAGGGCACTTCCACTTATGGTCCTATAGCTTAGGGAAATTAAAATCAAAAAGACACAGCCACCCCAAAAGTTGGGACGGCTCTGTTTACAAGAACCTGGTTTACGGTACAAGTTCAATATTGCAGAAAGTGAAAAATGGATAAAGAAGTTGTGGTACTTACGTACAATGCAGTATCACTCAGCAATGAAATCTATGTCATCAGGCCCGTAGCAGCATAATGAGTGGATTCAGGTATGATGATTCTAACTGAAATAAGTCACACAGGAAAAGAAACATCATAAGATATCACTAATACACGGAATGTAACCTTGGCTACACAGGAACTGAATTACAAAACAGAACAGGGTCTCAAATTTAGAAAACCAACTTATGCTTGCTTAAGGGGAAAGGTGAGTTGGGGTGCTGCATAAAACCAGAGATTGAAATGAGCACAGATAAAGTTCCTTAAGCCAAATATGGAATAGACAAGAGCTACTCCTTGCTCAACGAAATGGACTCAACACCCCATATTAAATGCCTAAGAGTGTACCTGACTAGGAAGTATCTTAAAACCTATGGATTGCTATGTCTCTGAAAGAGAATCAAGCGTGTGTACAGGGGCATAAACGCAGCAGTGATAGGATTGGAGAAGTTCGGTGAGCAAATGAATACCCTTTGAAGTCATATTGCATGGTACCCATTCCACGGGTCTCAACTCTTCAGGTTTAAGGTGTTCTTCCTTCAGCTAAAATATGCATGTGGAAGCCAGAGTATGATCAACCGTGTGATCGGGAGACGTGTTCCAATATGTGTCAGTTTTCGTCCCCTGGTACTCGGGTGCAACATTCCAGACGCTTTACTAACACTCTCCCGACTTGGAGAGTCAGTGCCTTTAACCTCCTGTTTGGCCCAGTTTGCAATTTCTGCGGAAGATGAACAGGAATAGGCAGAACCAATGACAGACTAGCTGGAGGTGTCTGGACGGGCAAATTTAACTCTCATTTCCCACCAGGAAGAGGAATTAACCAAAGGCTCAGCGTGCCGTGCCGGAACCAGATTAGGGCCTGAAGCCATCCTGCGGTGTTGCGGCCAGCTCACGAGAAAGCGACTTGAAGAAAGGAGCTCAGGGGCACTGTAATTCACAAACCTGCAGAGTTATAAATGACAGCTATCGTCCAAAAATATACTGAAGTAAGGCTGCCAAGAGGACTTGAAAGCGGGGCAGAATTGCAGGAAACCGATTTCAGGAGGTAGACTGGAATTGCATTTAAAGCATAGGAAAAGAGGCAGAACGTCCACAATGATGCACTTGGCCAAAAAGTGCGTATGCGTTTTTTCCTGAATATATTCAGGAAAAAACGCATACGCCCTTTTTGGCCAACCAAGCAAGCTTGCAAAGGAAATCTGCACTACAATGAAGTCTCACTTCCCCCCGGTCAAAAGGGCCATCTGAAAAAAGTGTAAAATCCAGAAAGGCAGGACAGGCCATGGAGAACTGGGAGCCTTGTTATGCTGATGGGCGGGATGTAAATTGCCAACAGCCACTCGGGAGAAGTGTATGGTGTTTCCTGAAACATCTAAAAAACAAAGCAACAGAGCCTAGGGCACTTCCACTTATGGTCCTATAGCTTAGGGAAATTAAAATCAAAAAGACACAGCCACCCCAAAGGTTGGGACGGCTCTGTTTACAAGAACCTGGTTTACGGTACAAGTTCAATATCGCAGAAAGTGAAAAATGGATAAAGAAGTTGTGGTACTTACGTACAATGCAATATCACTCAGCAATGAAATCTATGTCATCAGGCCCGTAGCTGCATAATGAGTGGATTCAGGTATGATGATTCTAACTGAAATAAGTCACACAGGAAAAGAAACATCATAAGATATCACTAATACACGGAATGTAAACTTGGCTACATAGGAACTGAATTACAAAACAGAATAGGGTCTCAAATTTAGAAAACCAACTTATGCTTGCTTAAGGGGAAAGGTGAGTTGGGGTGCTGCATAAAACCAGAGATTGAAATGAGCACAGATAAAGTTCCTTAAGCCAAATATGGAATAGACAAGAGCTACTCCTTGCTCAACGAAATGGATTCAACACCCCATATTAAACACCTAAGAATGTACCTGACTAGGAAGTATCTTAAAACCTATGGATTGCTATGTCTCCGAAAGAGAATCAAGCGTGTGTGCAGGGGCATAATCGCAGCAGTGATAGGATTGGAGAAGTTCGGTGAGCAAATGAAGACCCTTTGAAGTCATATTGCATGGTACGCATTCCACGGGTCTCAACTCTCCAGGTTGAAGGTATTCTTCCTTCAGCTAAAACATGCATGTGGAACCCAGAGTATGATCAACCGTGTGATCGGGAGACGTGTTCCAATATGTGTCAGTTTTCGTCCCCTGGTACTCGGGTGCAACATTCCAGACGCTTTACTAACACTCTCCCGACTTGGAGAGTCAGTGCCTTTAACCTCCTGTTTGGCCCAGTTTGCAATTTCTGCGGAAGATGAACAGGAATAGGGAGAACCAATGACAGACTAGCTGGAGGTGTCTGGACGGGCAAATTTAACTCTCATTTCCCACCAGGAAGAGGAATTAACCAAAGGCTCAGCGTGCCGTGCCGGAACCAGATTAGGGCCTGAAGCCATCCTGCGGTGTTGCGGCCAGCTCACAAGAAAGCGACTTGAAGAAAGGAGCTCAGGGGCACTGTAATTCACAAACCTGCAGAGTTATAAATGACAGCTATCGTCCAAAAATATACTGAAGTAAGGCTGCCAAGAGGACTTGAAAGCGGGGCAGAATTGCAGGAAACCGATTTCAGGAGGTAGACTGGAATTGCATTGAAAGCATAGGAAAAGAGGCAGAACGTCCACAATGATGCACTTGGCCAAAAAGGGCGTATGCGTTTTTTCCTGAATATATTCAGGAAAAAACGCATACGCCCTTTTTGGCCAACCAAGCAAGCTTGCAAAGGAAATCTGCACTACAATGAAGTCTCACTTCCCCCCGGTCAAAAGGGCCATCTGAAAAAAGTGTAAAATCCAGAAAGGCAGGACAGGCCATGGAGAACTGGGAGCCTTGTTATGCTGATGGGCGGGATGTAAATTGCCAACAGCCACTCGGGAGAAGTGTATGGTGTTTCCTGAAACATCTAAAAAACTAAGCAACAGAGCCTAGGGCACTTCCACTTATGGTCCTATAGCTTAGGGAAATTAAAATCAAAAAGACACAGCCACCCCAAAAGTTGGGACGGCTCTGTTTACAAGAACCTGGTTTACGGTACAAGTTCAATATTGCAGAAAGTGAAAAATGGATAAAGAAGTTGTGGTACTTACGTACAATGCAGTATCACTCAGCAATGAAATCTATGTCATCAGGCCCGTAGCAGCATAATGAGTGGATTCAGGTATGATGATTCTAACTGAAATAAGTCACACAGGAAAAGAAACATCATAAGATATCACTAATACACGGAATGTAACCTTGGCTACACAGGAACTGAATTACAAAACAGAAGAGGGTCTCAAATTTAGAAAACCAACTTATGCTTGCTTAAGGGGAAAGGTGAGTTGGGGTGCTGCATAAAACCAGAGATTGAAATGAGCACAGATAAAGTTCCTTAAGCCAAATATGGAATAGACAAGAGCTACTCCCTGCTCAACGAAATGGACTCAACACCCCATATTAAATGCCTAAGAGTGTACCTGACTAGGAAGTATCTTAAAACCTATGGATTGCTATGTCTCTGAAAGAGAATCAAGCGTGTGTACAGGGGCATAAACGCAGCAGTGATAGGATTGGAGAAGTTCGGTGAGCAAATGAATACCCTTTGAAGTCATATTGCATGGTACCCATTCCACGGGTCTCAACTCTTCAGGTTTAAGGTGTTCTTCCTTCAGCTAAAATATGCATGTGGAAGCCAGAGTATGATCAACCGTGTGATCGGGAGACGTGTTCCAATATGTGTCAGTTTTCGTCCCCTGGTACTCGGGTGCAACATTCCAGACGCTTTACTAACACTCTCCCGACTTGGAGAGTCAGTGCCTTTAACCTCCTGTTTGGCCCAGTTTGCAATTTCTGCGGAAGATGAACAGGAATAGGCAGAACCAATGACAGACTAGATGGAGGTGTCTGGACGGGCAAATTTAACTCTAATTTCCACCAGGAAGAGGAATTAACCAAAGGCTCAGCGTGCCGTGCCGGAACCAGATTAGGGCCTGAAGCCATCCTGCGGTGTTGCGGCCAGCTCACGAGAAAGCGAGTTGAAGAAAGGAGCTCAGGGGCACTGTAATTCACAAACCTGCAGAGTTATAAATGACAGCTATCGTCCAAAAATATACTGAAGTAAGGCTGCCAAGAGGACTTGAAAGCGGGGCAGAATTGCAGGAAACCGATTTCAGGAGGTAGACTGGAATTGCATTGAAAGCATAGGAAAAGAGGCAGAACGTCCACAATGATGCACTTGGCCAAAAAGGGCGTATGCGTTTTTTCCTGAATATATTCAGGAAAAAACGCATACGCCCTTTTTGGCCAACCAAGCAAGCTTGCAAAGGAAATGTGCACTACAATGAAGTCTCACTTCCCCCCGGTCAAAAGGGCCATCTGAAAAAAGTGTAAAATCCAGAAAGGCAGGACAGGCCATGGAGAACTGGGAGCCTTGTTATGCTGATGGGCGGGATGTAAATTGCCAACAGCCACTCGGGAGAAGTGTATGGTGTTTCCTGAAACATCTAAAAAACAAAGCAACAGAGCCTAGGGCACTTCCACTTATGGTCCTATAGCTTAGGGAAATTAAAATCAAAAGACACAGCCACCCCAAAGGTTGGGACGGCTCTGTTTACAAGAACCTGGTTTACGGTACAAGTTCAATATCGCAGAAAGTGAAAAATGGATAAAGAAGTTGTGGTACTTACGTACAATGCAGTATCACTCAGCAATGAAATCTATGTCATCAGGCCCGTAGCAGCATAATGAGTGGATTCAGGTATGATGATTCTAACTGAAATAAGTCACACAGGAAAAGAAACATCATAAGATATCACTAATACACGGAATGTAAACTTGGCTACATAGGAACTGAATTACAAAACAGAACAGGGTCTCAAATTTAGAAAACCAACTTATGCTTGCTTAAGGGGAAAGGTGAGTTGGGGTGCTGCATAAAACCAGAGATTGAAATGAGCACAGATAAAGTTCCTTAAGCCAAATATGGAATAGACAAGAGCTACTCCTTGCTCAACGAAATGGATTCAACACCCCATATTAAACACCTAAGAATGTACCTGACTAGGAAGTATCTTAAAACCTATGGATTGCTATGTCTCTGAAAGAGAATCAGGCGTGTGTACAGGGGCCTAAACGCAGCAGTGATAGGATTGGAGAAGTTCGGTGAGCAAATGAAGACCCTTTGAAGTCATATTGCATGGTACCCATTCCACGGGTCTCAACTCTCCAGGTTTAAGGTATTCTTCCTTCAGCTAAAACATGCATGTGGAACCCAGAGTATGATCAACCGTGTGATCGGGAGACGTGTTCCAATATGTCTCAGTTTTCGTCCCCTGGTACTCGGGTGCAACATTCCAGACGCTTTACTAACACTCTCCCGACTTGGAGAGTCAGTGCCTTTAACCTCCTGTTTGGCCCAGTTTGCAATTTCTGCGGAAGATGAACAGGAATAGGGAGAACAAATGAGAGACTAGCTGGAGGTGTCTGGACGGGCAAATTTAACTCTCATTTCGCACCAGGAAGAGGAATTAACCAAAGGCTCAGCGTGCCGTGCCGGAACCAGATTAGGGCCTGAAGCAATCTTGCGGTGTTGCGGCCAGCTCACGAGAAAGCGAGTTGAAGAAAGGAGCTCAGGGGCACTGTAATTCACAAACCTGCAGAGTTATAAATGACAGCTATCGTCCAAAAATATACTGAAGTAAGGCTGCCAAGAGGACTTGAAAGCGGGGCAGAATTGCAGGAAACCGATTTCAGGAGGTAGACTGGAATTGCATTGAAAGCATAGGAAAAGAGGCAGAACGTCCACAATGATGCACTTGGCCAAAAAGGGCGTATGCGTTTTTTCCTGAATATATTCAGGAAAAATCGCATACGCCCTTTTTGGCCAACCAAGCAAGCTTGCAAAGAAATCTGCACTACAGTGAAGTCTCACTTCCCCCCGGTCAAAAGGGCCATCTGAAAAAAGTGTAAAATCCAGAAAGGCAGGAGAGGCCATGGAGAACTGGGAGCCTTTTTATGCTGATGGGCGGGATGTAAATTGCCAACAGCCACTCGGGAGAAGTGTATGGTGTTTCCTGAAACATCTAAAAAACAAAGCAACAGAGCCTAGGGCACTTCCACTTATGGTCCTATAGCTTAGGGAAATTAAAATCAAAAAGACACAGCCACCCCAAAGGTTGGGACGGCTCTGTTTACAAGAACCTGGTTTACGGTACAAGTTCAATATCGCAGAAAGTGAAAAATGGATAAAGAAGTTGTGGTACTTACGTACAATGCAGTATCACTCAGCAATGAAATCTATGTCATCAGGCCCGTAGCAGCATAATGAGTGGATTCAGGTATGATGATTCTAACTGAAATAAGTCACACAGGAAAAGAAACATCATAAGATATCACTAATACACGGAATGTAACCTTGGCTACACAGGAACTGAATTACAAAACAGAACAGGGTCTCAAATTTAGAAACCCAACTTATGCTTGCTTAAGGGGAAAGGTAGGTTGGGGTGCTGCATAAAACCAGAGATTGAAATGAGCACAGATAAAGTTCCTTAAGCCAAATATGGAATAGACAAGAGCTACTCCTTGCTCAACGAAATGGACTCAACACCCCATATTAAATGCCTAAGAGTGTACCTGACTAGGAAGTATCTTAAAACCTATGGATTGCTATGTCTCTGAAAGAGAATCAGGCGTGTGTACAGGGGCCTAAACGCAGCAGTGATAGGATTGGAGAAATTCGGTGAGCAAATGAAGACCCTTTGAAGTCATATTGCATGGTACCCATTCCATGGGTCTCAACTCTCCAGGTTTAAGGTATTCTTCCTTCAGCTAAAACATGCATTTGGAAGCCAGAGTATGATCAACCGTGTGATCGGGAGACGTGTTCCAATATGTGTCAGTTTTCGTCCCCTGGTACTCGGGTGCAACATTCCAGACGCTTTACTAACACTCTCCCGACTTGGAGAGTCAGTGCCTTTAACCTCCTGTTTGGCCCAGTTTGCAATTTCTGCGGAAGATGAACAGGAATAGGGAGAACCAATGACAGACTAGCTGGAGGTGTCTGGACGGGCAAATTTAACTCTTATTTCCCACCAGGAAGAGGAATTAACCAAAGGCTCAGTGTGCCGTGCCGGAACCAGATTAGGGCATGAAACCATCCTGCGGTGTTGTGGCCAGCTCACAAGAAATCGAGTTGAAGAAAGGAGCTCAGGGGCACTGTAATTCACAAACCTGCAGAGTTATAAATGACAGCTATCGTCCAAAAATATACTGAAGTAAGGCTGCCAAGAGGACTTGAAAGCGGGGCAGAATTGCAGGAAACCGATTTCAGGAGGTAGACTGGAATTGCATTTAAAGCATAGGAAAAGAGGCAGAACGTCCACAATGATGCACTTGGCCAAAAAGGGCGTATGCGTTTTTTCCTGAATATATTCAGGAAAAAACGCATACGCCCTTTTTGGCCAACCAAGCAAGCTTGCAAAGGAAATCTGCACTACAATGAAGTCTCACTTCCCCCCGGTCAAAAGGGCCATCTGAAAAAAGTGTAAAATCCAGAAAGGCAGGACAGGCCATGGAGAACTGGGAGCCTTGTTATGCTGATGGGCGGGATGTAAATTGCCAACAGCCACTCGGGAGAAGTGTATGGTGTTTCCTGAAACATCTAAAAAACAAAGCAACAGAGCCTAGGGCACTTCCACTTATGGTCCTATAGCTTAGGGAAATTAAAATCAAAAAGACACAGCCACCCCAAAGGTTGGGACGGCTCTGTTTACAAGAACCTGGTTTACGGTACAAGTTCAATATCGCAGAAAGTGAAAAATGGATAAAGAAGTTGTGGTACTTACGTACAATGCAGTATCACTCAGCAATGAAATCTATGTCATCAGGCCCATAGCAGCATAATGAGTGGATTCAGGTATGATGATTCTAACTGAAATAAGTCACACAGAAAAAGAAACATCATAAGATATCACTAATACACGGAATGTAAACTTGGCTACACAGGAACTGAATTACAAAACAGAACAGGGTCTCAAATTTAGAAAACCAACTTATGCTTGCTTAAGGGGAAAGGTGAGTTGGGGTGCTGCATAAAACCAGAGATTGAAATGAGCACAGATAAAGTTCCTTAAGCCAAATATGGAATAGACAAGAGCTACTCCTTGCTCAACGAAATGGATTCAACACCCCATATTAAACACCTAAGAATGTACCTGACTAGGAAGTATCTTAAAACCTATGGATTGCTATGTCTCCGAAAGAGAATCAAGCGTGTGTGCAGGGGCATAATCGCAGCAGTGATAGGATTGGAGAAGTTCGGTGAGCAAATGAAGACCCTTTGAAGTCATATTGCATGGTACCCATTCCACGGGTCTCAACTCTCCAGGTTTAAGACATTCTTCCTTCAGCTAAAACATGCATTTGGAAGCCAGAGTATGATCAACCGTGTGATCGGGAGACGTGTTCCAATATGTGTCAGTTTTCGTCCCCTGGTACTCGGGTGCAACATTCCAGACGCTTTACTAACACTCTCCCGACTTGGAGAGTCAGTGCCTTTAACCTCCTGTTTGGCCCAGTTTGCAATTTCTGTGGAAGATGAACAGGAATAGGGAGAACCAATGACAGACTAGCTGGAGGTGTCTGGACGGGCAAATTTAACTCTCATTTCCCACCAGGAAGAGGAATTAACCAAAGGCTCAGCGTGCCGTGCCGGAACCAGATTAGGGCCTGAAGCCATCCTGCGGTGTTGCGGCCAGCTCACGACAAAGCGAGTTGAAGAAAGGAGCTCAGGGGCACTGTAATTCACAAACCTGCAGAGTTATAAATGACAGCTATCGTCCAAAAATATACTGAAGTAAGGCTGCCAAGAGGACTTGAAAGCGGGGCAGAATTGCAGGAAACCGATTTCAGGAGGTAGACTGGAATTGCATTGAAAGCATAGGAAAAGAGGCAGAACGTCCACAATGATGCACTTGGCCAAAAAGGGCGTATGCGTTTTTTCCTGAATATATTCAGGAAAATACGCATACGCCCTTTTTGGCCAACCAAGCAAGCTTGCAAAGGAAATCTGCACTACAATGAAGTCTCACTTCCCCCCGGTCAAAAGGGCCATCTGAAAAAAGTGTAAAATCCAGAAAGGCAGGACAGGCCATGGAGAACTGGGAGCCTTGTTATGCTGATGGGCGGGATGTAAATTGCCAACAGCCACTCGGGAGAAGTGTATGGTGTTTCCTGAAACATCTAAAAATCAAAGCAACAGAGCCTAGGGCACTTCCACTTATGGTCCTATAGCTTAGGGAAATTAAAATCAAAAAGACACAGCCACCCCAAAGGTTGGGACGGCTCTGTTTACAAGAACCTGGTTTACGGTAAAAGTTCAATATCGCAGAAAGTGAAAAATGGATAAAGAAGTTGTGGTACTTACGTACAATGCAATATCACTCAGCAATGAAATCTATGTCATCAGGCCCGTAGCAGCATAATGAGTGGATTCAGGTACGATGATTGTAACTGAAATAAGTCACACAGGAAAAGAAACATCATAAGATATCACTAATACACGGAATGTAACCTTGGCTACACAGGAACTGAATTACAAAACAGAACAGGGTCTCAAATTTAGAAACCCAACTTATGCTTGCTTAAGGGGAAAGGTGAGTTGGGGTGCTGCATAAAACCAGAGATTGAAATGAGCACAGATAAAGTTCCTTAAGCCAAATATGGAATAGACAAGAGCTACTCCCTGCTCAACGAAATGGACTCAACACCCCATATTAAATGCCTAAGAGTGTACCTGACTAGGAAGTATCTTAAAACCTATGGATTGCTATGTCTCTGAAAGAGAATCAAGCGTGTGTACAGGGGCATAAACGCAGCAGTGATAGGATTGGAGAAGTTCGGTGAGCAAATGAATACCCTTTGAAGTCATATTGCATGGTACCCATTCCACGGGTCTCAACTCTTCAGGTTTAAGGTGTTCTTCCTTCAGCTAAAATATGCATGTGGAAGCCAGAGTATGATCAACCGTGTGATCGGGAGACGTGTTCCAATATGTGTCAGTTTTCGTCCCCTGGTACTCGGGTGCAACATTCCAGACGCTTTACTAACACTCTCCCGACTTGGAGAGTCAGTGCCTTTAACCTCCTGTTTGGCCCAGTTTGCAATTTCTGCGGAAGATGAACAGGAATAGGCAGAACCAATGACAGACTAGATGGAGGTGTCTGGACGGGCAAATTTAACTCTAATTTCCACCAGGAAGAGGAATTAACCAAAGGCTCAGCGTGCCGTGCCGGAACCAGATTAGGGCCTGAAGCCATCCTGCGGTGTTGCGGCCAGCTCACGAGAAAGCGAGTTGAAGAAAGGAGCTCAGGGGCACTGTAATTCACAAACCTGCAGAGTTATAAATGACAGCTATCGTCCAAAAATATACTGAAGTAAGGCTGCCAAGAGGACTTGAAAGCGGGGCAGAATTGCAGGAAACCGATTTCAGGAGGTAGACTGGAATTGCATTGAAAGCATAGGAAAAGAGGCAGAACGTCCACAATGATGCACTTGGCCAAAAAGGGCGTATGCGTTTTTTCCTGAATATATTCAGGAAAAAACGCATACACCCTTTTTGGCCAACCAAGCAAGCTTGCAAAGGAAATGTGCACTACAATGAAGTCTCACTTCCCCCCGGTCAAAAGGGCCATCTGAAAAAAGTGTAAAATCCAGAAAGGCAGGACAGGCCATGGAGAACTGGGAGCCTTGTTATGCTGATGGGCGGGATGTAAATTGCCAACAGCCACTCGGGAGAAGTGTATGGTGTTTCCTGAAACATCTAAAAAACAAAGCAACAGAGCCTAGGGCACTTCCACTTATGGTCCTATAGCTTAGGGAAATTAAAATCAAAAGACACAGCCACCCCAAAGGTTGGGACGGCTCTGTTTACAAGAACCTGGTTTACGGTACAAGTTCAATATCGCAGAAAGTGAAAAATGGATAAAGAAGTTGTGGTACTTACGTACAATGCAGTATCACTCAGCAATGAAATCTATGTCATCAGGCCCGTAGCAGCATAATGAGTGGATTCAGGTATGATGATTCTAACTGAAATAAGTCACACAGGAAAAGAAACATCATAAGATATCACTAATACACGGAATGTAAACTTGGCTACATAGGAACTGAATTACAAAACAGAACAGGGTCTCAAATTTAGAAAACCAACTTATGCTTGCTTAAGGGGAAAGGTGAGTTGGGGTGCTGCATAAAACCAGAGATTGAAATGAGCACAGATAAAGTTCCTTAAGCCAAATATGGAATAGACAAGAGCTACTCCTTGCTCAACGAAATGGATTCAACACCCCATATTAAACACCTAAGAATGTACCTGACTAGGAAGTATCTTAAAACCTATGGATTGCTATGTCTCTGAAAGAGAATCAGGCGTGTGTACAGGGGCCTAAACGCAGCAGTGATAGGATTGGAGAAGTTCGGTGAGCAAATGAAGACCCTTTGAAGTCATATTGCATGGTACCCATTCCACGGGTCTCAACTCTCCAGGTTTAAGGTATTCTTCCTTCAGCTAAAACATGCATGTGGAACCCAGAGTATGATCAACCGTGTGATCGGGAGACGTGTTCCAATATGTCTCAGTTTTCGTCCCCTGGTACTCGGGTGCAACATTCCAGACGCTTTACTAACACTCTCCCGACTTGGAGAGTCAGTGCCTTTAACCTCCTGTTTGGCCCAGTTTGCAATTTCTGCGGAAGATGAACAGGAATAGGGAGAACAAATGAGAGACTAGCTGGAGGTGTCTGGACGGGCAAATTTAACTCTCATTTCGCACCAGGAAGAGGAATTAACCAAAGGCTCAGCGTGCCGTGCCGGAACCAGATTAGGGCCTGAAGCAATCCTGCGGTGTTGCGGCCAGCTCACGAGAAAGCGACTTGAAGAAAGGAGCTCAGGGGCACTGTAATTCACAAACCTGCAGAGTTATAAATGACAGCTATCGTCCAAAAATATACTGAAGTAAGGCTGCCAAGAGGACTTGAAAGCGGGGCAGAATTGCAGGAATCCGATCTCAGGAGGTAGACTGGAATTGCATTGAAAGCATAGGAAAAGAGGCAGAACGTCCAAAATGATGCACTTGGCCAAAAAGGGCGTATGCGTTTTTTCCTGAATATATTCAGGAAAAATCGCATACGCCCTTTTTGGCCAACCAAGCAAGCTTGCAAAGAAATCTGCACTACAGTGAAGTCTCACTTCCCCCCGGTCAAAAGGGCCATCTGAAAAAAGTGTAAAATCCAGAAAGGCAGGAGAGGCCATGGAGAACTGGGAGCCTTTTTATGCTGATGGGCGGGATGTAAATTGCCAACAGCCACTCGGGAGAAGTGTATGGTGTTTCCTGAAACATCTAAAAAACAAAGCAACAGAGCCTAGGGCACTTCCACTTATGGTCCTATAGCTTAGGGAAATTAAAATCAAAAAGACACAGCCACCCCAAAGGTTGGGACGGCTCTGTTTACAAGAACCTGGTTTACGGTACAAGTTCAATATCGCAGAAAGTGAAAAATGGATAAAGAAGTTGTGGTACTTACGTACAATGCAGTATCACTCAGCAATGAAATCTATGTCATCAGGCCCGTAGCAGCATAATGAGTGGATTCAGGTATGATGATTCTAACTGAAATAAGTCACACAGGAAAAGAAACATCATAAGATATCACTAATACACGGAATGTAACCTTGGCTACACAGGAACTGAATTACAAAACAGAACAGGGTCTCAAATTTAGAAACCCAACTTATGCTTGCTTAAGGGGAAAGGTGAGTTGGGGTGCTGCATAAAACCAGAGATTGAAATGAGCACAGATAAAGTTCCTTAAGCCAAATATGGAATAGACAAGAGCTACTCCTTGCTCAACGAAATGGACTCAACACCCCATATTAAATGCCTAAGAGTGTACCTGACTAGGAAGTATCTTAAAACCTATGGATTGCTATGTCTCTGAAAGAGAATCAGGCGTGTGTACAGGGGCCTAAACGCAGCAGTGATAGGATTGGAGAAATTCGGTGAGCAAATGAAGACCCTTTGAAGTCATATTGCATGGTACCCATTCCATGGGTCTCAACTCTCCAGGTTTAAGGTATTCTTCCTTCAGCTAAAACATGCATTTGGAAGCCAGAGTATGATCAACCGTGTGATCGGGAGACGTGTTCCAATATGTGTCAGTTTTCGTCCCCTGGTACTCGGGTGCAACATTCCAGACGCTTTACTAACACTCTCCCGACTTGGAGAGTCAGTGCCTTTAACCTCCTGTTTGGCCCAGTTTGCAATTTCTGCGGAAGATGAACAGGAATAGGGAGAACCAATGACAGACTAGCTGGAGGTGTCTGGACGGGCAAATTTAACTCTTATTTCCCACCAGGAAGAGGAATTAACCAAAGGCTCAGTGTGCCGTGCCGGAACCAGATTAGGGCATGAAACCATCCTGCGGTGTTGTGGCCAGCTCACAAGAAATCGAGTTGAAGAAAGGAGCTCAGGGGCACTGTAATTCACAAACCTGCAGAGTTATAAATGACAGCTATCGTCCAAAAATATACTGAAGTAAGGCTGCCAAGAGGACTTGAAAGCGGGGCAGAATTGCAGGAAACCGATTTCAGGAGGTAGACTGGAATTGCATTTAAAGCATAGGAAAAGAGGCAGAACGTCCACAATGATGCACTTGGCCAAAAAGGGCGTATGCGTTTTTTCCTGAATATATTCAGGAAAAAACGCATACGCCCTTTTTGGCCAACCAAGCAAGCTTGCAAAAGAAATCTGCACTACAATGAAGTCTCACTTCCCCCCGGTCAAAAGGGCCATCTGAAAAAAGTGTAAAATCCAGAAAGGCAGGACAGGCCATGGAGAACTGGGAGCCTTGTTATGCTGATGGGCGGGATGTAAATTGCCAACAGCCACTTGGGAGAAGTGTATGGTGTTTCCTGAAACATCTAAAAAACAAAGCAACAGAGCCTAGGGCACTTCCACTTATGGTCCTATAGCTTAGGGAAATTAAAATCAAAAAGACACAGCCACCCCAAAGGTTGGGACGGCTCTGTTTACAAGAACCTGGTTTACGGTACAAGTTCAATATCGCAGAAAGTGAAAAATGGATAAAGAAGTTGTGGTACTTACGTACAATGCAGTATCACTCAGCAATGAAATCTATGTCATCAGGCCCATAGCAGCATAATGAGTGGATTCAGGTATGATGATTCTAACTGAAATAAGTCACACAGAAAAAGAAACATCATAAGATATCACTAATACACGGAATGTAAACTTGGCTACACAGGAACTGAATTACAAAACAGAACAGGGTCTCAAATTTAGAAAACCAACTTATGCTTGCTTAAGGGGAAAGGTGAGTTGGGGTGCTGCATAAAACCAGAGATTGAAATGAGCACAGATAAAGTTCCTTAAGCCAAATATGGAATAGACAAGAGCTACTCCTTGCTCAACGAAATGGATTCAACACCCCATATTAAACACCTAAGAATGTACCTGACTAGGAAGTATCTTAAAACCTATGGATTGCTATGTCTCCGAAAGAGAATCAAGCGTGTGTGCAGGGGCATAATCGCAGCAGTGATAGGATTGGAGAAGTTCGGTGAGCAAATGAAGACCCTTTGAAGTCATATTGCATGGTACCCATTCCACGGGTCTCAACTCTCCAGGTTTAAGACATTCTTCCTTCAGCTAAAACATGCATTTGGAAGCCAGAGTATGATCAACCGTGGGATCGGGAGACGTGTTCCAATATGTGTCAGTTTTCGTCCCCTGGTACTCGGGTGCAACATTCCAGACGCTTTACTAACACTCTCCCGACTTGGAGAGTCAGTGCCTTTAACCTCCTGTTTGGCCCAGTTTGCAATTTCTGTGGAAGATGAACAGGAATAGGGAGAACCAATGACAGACTAGCTGGAGGTGTCTGGACGGGCAAATTTAACTCTCATTTCCCACCAGGAAGAGGAATTAACCAAAGGCTCAGCGTGCCGTGCCGGAACCAGATTAGGGCCTGAAGCCATCCTGCGGTGTTGCGGCCAGCTCACGACAAAGCGAGTTGAAGAAAGGAGCTCAGGGGCACTGTAATTCACAAACCTGCAGAGTTATAAATGACAGCTATCGTCCAAAAATATACTGAAGTAAGGCTGCCAAGAGGACTTGAAAGCGGGGCAGAATTGCAGGAAACCGATTTCAGGAGGTAGACTGGAATTGCATTTAAAGCATAGGAAAAGAGGCAGAACGTCCACAATGATGCACTTGGCCAAAAAGGGCGTATGCGTTTTTTCCTGAATATATTCAGGAAAAAACGCATACGCCCTTTTTGGCCAACCAAGCAAGCTTGCAAAGGAAATCTGCACTACAGTGAAGTCTCACTTCCCCCCGGTCAAAAGGGCCATCTGAAAAAAGTGTAAAATCCAGAAAGGCAGGACAGGCCATGGAGAACTGGGAGCCTTGTTATGCTGATGGGCGGGATGTAAATTGCCAACAGCCACTCGGGAGAAGTGTATGGTGTTTCCTGAAACATCTAAAAAACAAAGCAACAGAGCCTAGGGCACTTCCACTTATGGTCCTATGGCTTAGGGAAATTAAAATCAAAAAGACACAGCCACCCCAAAGGTTGGGACGGCTCTGTTTACAAGAACCTGGTTTACGGTACAAGTTCAATATCGCAGAAAGTGAAAAATGGATAAAGAAGTTGTGGTACTTACGTACAATGCAGTATCACTCAGCAATGAAATCTATGTCATCAGGCCCGTAGCAGCATAATGAGTGGATTCAGGTATGATGATTCTAACTGAAATAAGTCACACAGAAAAAGAAACATCATAAGATATCACTAATACACGGAATGTAAACTTGGCTACACAGGAACTGATTTCCAAAACAGAAGAGGGTCTCAAATTTAGAAACCCAACTTATGCTTGATTAAGGGGAAAGGTGAGTTGGGGTGCTGCATAAAACCAGAGATTGAAATGAGCACAGATAAAGTTCCTTAAGCCAAATATGGAATAGACAAGAGCTACTCCTTGCTCAACGAAATGGATTCAGCACCCCATATTAAACACCTAAGAATGTACCTGACTAGGAAGTATCTTAAAACCTATGGATTGCTATGTCTCCGAAAGAGAATCAAGCGTGTGTGCAGGGGCATAATCGCAGCAGTGATAGGATTGGAGAGGTTCGGTGAGCAAATGAAGACCCTTTGAAGTCATATTGCATGGTACCCATTCCACGGGTCTCAACTCTCCAGGTTGAAGGTATTCTTCCTTCAGCTAAAACATGCATGTGGAACCCAGAGTATGATCAACCGTGTGATCGGGAGACGTGTTCCAATATGTGTCAGTTTTCGTCCCCTGGTACTCGGGTGCAACATTCCAGACGCTTTACTAACACTCTCCCGACTTGGAGAGTCAGTGCCTTTAACCTCCTGTTTGGCCCAGTTTGCAATTTCTGCGGAAGATGAACAGGAATAGGGAGAACCAATGACAGACTAGCTGGAGGTGTCTGGACGGGCAAATTTAACTCTCATTTCCCACCAGGAAGAGGAATTAACCAAAGGCTCAGCGTGCCGTGCCGGAACCAGATTAGGGCCTGAAGCCATCCTGCGGTGTTGCGGCCAGCTCACGAGAAAGCGACTTGAAGAAAGGAGCTCAGGGGCACTGTAATTCACAAACCTGCAGAGTTATAAATGACAGCTATCGTCCAAAAATATACTGAAGTAAGGCTGCCAAGAGGACTTGAAAGCGGGGCAGAATTGCAGGAAACCGATTTCAGGAGGTAGACTGGAATTGCATTTAAAGCATAGGAAAAGAGGCAGAACGTCCACAATGATGCACTTGGCCAAAAAGGGCGTATGCGTTTTTTCCTGAATATATTCAGGAAAAAACGCATACGCCCTTTTTGGCCAACCAAGCAAGCTTGCAAAGGAAATCTGCACTACAATGAAGTCTCACTTCCCCCCGGTCCAAAGGGCCATCTGAAAAAAGTGTAAAATCCAGAAAGGCAGGACAGGCCATGGAGAACTGGGAGCCTTGTTATGCTGATGGGCGGGATGTAAATTGCCAACAGCCACTCGGGAGAAGTGTATGGTGTTTCCTGAAACATCTAAAAAACAAAGCAACAGAGCCTAGGGCACTTCCACTTATGGTCCTATAGCTTAGGGAAATTAAAATCAAAAAGACACAGCCACCCCAAAGGTTGGGACGGCTCTGTTTACAAGAACCTGGTTTACGGTACAAGTTCAATATCGCAGAAAGTGAAAAATGGATAAAGAAGTTGTGGTACTTACGTACAATGCAGTATCACTCAGCAATGAAATCTATGTCATCAGGCCCGTAGCAGCATAATGAGTGGATTCAGGTATGATGATTCTAACTGAAATAAGTCACACAGAAAAAGAAACATCATAAGATATCACTAATACACGGAATGTAAACTTGGCTACACAGGAACTGAATTACGAAACAGAACAGGTTCTCAAATTTAGAAAACCAACTTATGCTTGCTTAAGGGCAAAGGTGAGTTGGGGTGCTGCATAAAACCAGAGATTGAAATGAGCACAGATAAAGTTCCTTAAGCCAAATATGGAATAGACAAGAGCTACTCCTTGCTCAACGAAATGGATTCAACACCCCATATTAAACACCTAAGAATGTACCTGACTAGGAAGTATCTTAAAACCTATGGATTGCTATGTCTCCAAAAGAGAATCAAGCGTGTGTGCAGGGGCATAATTGCAGCAGTGATAGGTTTGGAGAGGTTCAGTGAGCAAATGAAGACCCTTTGAAGTCATATTGCATGGTACCCATTCCACGGGTCTCAACTCTCCAGGTTTAAGGTATTCTTCCTTCAGCTAAAACATGCATTTGGAAGCCAGAGTATGATCAACCATGTGATCGGGAGACGTGTTCCAATATGTCTCAGTTTTCGTCCCCTATTACTTGGGTGCAACATTCCAGACGCTTTACTAACACTCTCCCGACTTGGAGAGTCAGTGCCTTTAACCTCCTGTTTGGCCCAGTTTGCAATTTCTGTGGAAGAAGAACAGGAATAGGCAGAACCAATGACAGACTAGATGGAGGTGTCTGGATGGGCAAATTTAACTCTCATTTCGCACCAGGAAGAGGAATTAACCAAAGGCTCAGCGTTCCATGCCGGAACCAGATTAGGGCCTGAAGCCATCCTGCGGTGTTGCGGCCAGCTCACGAGAAAGCGAGTTGAAGAAAGGAGCTCAGGGGCACTGTAATTCACAAACCTGCAGAGTTATAAATGACAGCTATCGTCCAAAAATATACTGAAGTAAGGCTGCCAAGAGGACTTGAAAGCGGGGCAGAATTGCAGGAAACCGATTTCAGGAGGTAGACTGGAATTGCATTTAAAGCATAGGAAAAGAGGCAGAACGTCCACAATGATGCACTTGGCCAAAAAGGGCGTATGCGTTTTTTCCTGAATATATTCAGGAAAAAACGCATACGCCCTTTTTGGCCAACCAAGCAAGCTTGCAAAGGAAATCTGCACTACAATGAAGTCTCACTTCCCCCCGGTCAAAAGGGCCATCTGAAAAAAGTGTAAAGTCCAGAAAAGCAGGACAGGCCATGGAGAACTGGGAGCCTTGTTATGCTGATGGGCGGGATGTAAATTGCCAACAGCCACTCTGGAGAAGTGTATGGTGTTTCCTGAAACATCTAAAAAACAAAGCAACAGAGCCTAGGGCACTTCCACTTATGGTCCTATAGCTTAGGGAAATTAAAATCAAAAAGACACAGCCACCCCAAAGGTTGGGACGGCTCTGTTTACAAGAACCTGGTTTACAGTACAAGTTCAATATCGCAGAAAGTGAAAAATGGATAAAGAAGTTGTGGTACTTACGTACAATGCAGTATCACTCAGCAATGAAATCTATGTCATCAGGCCCGTAGCAGCATAATGAGTGGATTCAGGTATGATGATTCTAACTGAAATAAGTCACACAGGAAAAGAAACATCATAAGATATCACTAATACACGGAATGTAAACTTGGCTACACAGGAACTGAATTACAAAACAGAACAGGTTCTCAAATTTAGAAAACAAACTTATGCTTGCTTAAGGGGAAAGGTGAGTTGGGGTGCTGCATAAAACCAGAGATTGAAATGAGCACAGATAAAGTTCCTTAAGCCAAATATGGAATAGACAAGAGCTACTCCTTGCTCAACGAAATGGACTCAACACCCCATATTAAATGCCTAAGAGTGTACCTGACTAGCAAGTATCTTAAAACCTATGGATTGCTATGTCTCTGAAAGAGAATCAAGTGTGTGTACAGGGGCATAAACGCAGCAGTGATAGGACTGGAGAGTTTCGGTGAGCAAATGAAGACCCTTTGAAGTCATATTGCATGGTACCCATTCCATGGGTCTCAACTCTCCAGGTTTAAGGTATTCTTCCTTCAGCTAAAACATGCATGTGGAACCCAGAGTATGATCAACCGTGTGATCGGGAGACGTGTTCCAATATGTGTCAGTTTTCGTCCCCTGGTACTCGGGTGCAACATTCCAGACGCTTTACTAACACTCTCCCGACTTGGAGAGTCAGTGCCTTTAACCTCCTGTTTGGCCCAGTTTGCAATTTCTGCGGAAGATGAACAGGAATAGGGAGAACCAATGACAGACTAGCTGGAGGTGTCTGGACGGGCAAATTTAACTCTCATTTCCCACCAGGAAGAGGAATTAACCAAAGGCTCAGCGTGCCGTGCCGGAACAAGATTAGGGCCTGAAGCCATCCTGCAGTGTTGCGGCCAGCTCACGAGAAAGCGAGTTGAAGAAAGGAGCTCAGGGGCACTGTAATTCACAAACCTGCAGAGTTATAAATGACAGCTATCGTCCAAAAATATACTGAAGTAAGGCTGCCAAGAGGACTTGAAAGCGGGGCAGAATTGCAGGCAACCGATTTCAGGAGGTAGACTGGAATTGCATTGAAAGCATAGGAAAAGAGGCAGAACGTCCACAATGATGCACTTGGCCAAAAAGTGTGTATGCGTTTTTTCCTGAATATATTCAGGAAAAAACGCATACGCCCTTTTTGGCCAACCAAGCAAGCTTGCAAAGGAAATCTGCACTACAATGAAGTCTCACTTCCCCCCGGTCAAAAGGGCCATCTGAAAAAAGTGTAAAATCCAGAAAGGCAGGACAGGCCATGGAGAACTGGGAGCCTTGTTATGCTGATGGGCTGGAGGTAACTTGCCAACAGCCACTCGGGAGAAGTGTATGGTGTTTCCTGAAACATCTAAAAAACTAAGCAACAGAGCCTAGGGCACTTCCACTTATGGTCCTATAGCTTAGGGAAATTAAAATCAAAAAGACACAGCCACCCCAAAGGTTGGGACGGCTCTGTTTACAAGAACCTGGTTTACGGTACAAGTTCAATATCGCAGAAAGTGAAAAATGGATAAAGAAGTTGTGGTACTTACGTACAATGCAGTATCACTCAGCAATGAAATCTATGTCATCAGGCCCGTAGCAGCATAATGAGTGGATTCAGGTATGATGATTCTAACTGAAATAAGTCACACAGGAAAAGAAACATCATAAGATATCACTAATACACGGAATGTAACCTTGGCTACACAGGAACTGAATTACAAAACAGAACAGGGTCTCAAATGTAGAAAACCAACTTATGCTTGCTTAAGGGGAAAGGTGAGTTGGGGTGCTGCATAAAACCAGAGATTGAAATGAGCACAGATAAAGTTCCTTAAGCCAAATATGGAATAGACAAGAGCTACTCATTGCTCAATGTAATGGATTCAACACCCCATATTAAACACCTAAGAATGTACCTGACTAGGAAGTATCTTAAAACCTATGGATTGCTATGTCTCCGAAAGAGAATCAAGCATGTGTGCAGGGGCATAATTGCAGCAGTGATAGGATTGGAGAGGTTCCGTGAGCAAATGAAGACCCTTTGAAGTCATATTGCATGGTACCCATTCCACGGGTCTCAACTCTCCAGGTTGAAGGTATTCTTCCTTCAGCTAAAACATGCATGTGGAACCCAGAGTATGATCAACCGTGTGATCGGGAGACGTGTTCCAATATGTCTCAGTTTTCGTCCCCTGGTACTCGGGTGCAACATTCCAGACGCTTTACTAACACTCTCCCGACTTGGAGAGTCAGTGCCTTTAACCTCCTGTTTGGCCCAGTTTGCAATTTCTGCGGAAGATGAACAGGAATAGGGAGAACCAATGACAGACTAGCTGGAGGTGTCTGGACGGGCAAATTTAACTCTCATTTCCCACCAGGAAGAGGAATTAACCAAAGGCTCAGCGTGCCGTGCCGGAACCAGATTAGGGCCTGAAGCCATCCTGCGGTGTTGCGGCCAGCTCACGAGAAAGCGAGTTGAAGAAAGGAGCTCAGGGGCACTGTAATTCACAAACCTGCAGAGTTATAAATGACAGCTATCGTCCAAAAATATACTGAAGTAAGGCTGCCAAGAGGACTTGAAAGCGGGGCAGAATTGCAGGAATCCGATCTCAGGAGGTAGACTGGAATTGCATTTAAAGCATAGGAAAAGAGGCAGAACGTCCACAATGATGCACTTGGCCAAAAAGGGCGTATGCGTTTTTTCCTGAATATATTCAGGAAAAAACGCATACGCCCTTTTTGGCCAACCAAGCAAGCTTGCAAAGGAAATCTGCACTACAATGAAGTCTCACTTCCCCCCGGTCAAAAGGGCCATCTGAAAAAAGTGTAAAATCCAGAAAGGCAGGACAGGCCATGGAGAACTGGGAGCCTTGTTATGCTGATGGGTGGGATGTAAATTGCCAACAGCCACTCGGGAGAAGTGTATGGTGTTTCCTGAAACATCTAAAAAACAAAGCAACAGAGCCTAGGGCACTTCCACTTATGGTCCTATAGCTTAGGGAAATTAAAATCAAAAAGACACAGCCACCCCAAAGGTTGGGACGGCTCTGTTTACAAGAACCTGGTTTACGGTACAAGTTCAATATTGCAGAAAGTGAAAAATGGATAAAGAATTTGTGGTACTTACGTACAATGCAGTATCACTCAGCAATGAAATCTATGTCATCAGGCCCGTAGCAGCATAATGAGTGGATTCAGGTATGATGATTCTAACTGAAATAAGTCACACAGAAAAAGAAACATCATAAGATATCACTAATACACGGAATGTAAACTTGGCTACACAGGAACTGAATTACAAAACAGAACAGGTTCTCAAATTTAGAAAACCAACTTATGCTTGGTTAAGGGCAAAGGTGAGTTGGGGTGCTGCATAAAACCAGAGATTGAAATGAGCACAGATAAAGTTCCTTAAGCCAAATATGGAATAGACAAGAGCTACTCCTTGCTCAACGAAATGGATTCAACACCCCATATTAAACACCTAAGAATGTACCTGACTAGGAAGTATCTTAAAACCTATGGATTGCTATGTCTCCAAAAGAGAATCAAGCGTGTGTGCAGGGGCATAATTGCAGCAGTGATAGGTTTGGAGAGGTTCAGTGAGCAAATGAAGACCCTTTGAAGTCATATTGCATGGTACCCATTCCACGGGTCTCAACTCTCCAGGTTTAAGGTATTCTTCCTTCAGCTAAAACATGCATGTGGAACCCAGAGTATGATCAACCGTGTGATCGGGAGACGTGTTCCAATATGTGTCAGTTTTCGTCCCCTGGTACTCGGGTGCAACATTCCAGACGCTTTACTAACACTCTCCCGACTTGGAGAGTCAGTGCCTTTAACCTCCTGTTTGGCCCAGTTTGCAATTTCTGCGGAAGATGAACAGGAATAGGGAGAACCAATGACAGACTAGCTGGAGGTGTCTGGACGGGCAAATTTAACTCTCATTTCCCACCAGGAAGAGGAATTAACCAAAGGCTCAGCGTGCCGTGCCGGAACAAGATTAGGGCCTGAAGCCATCCTGCAGTGTTGCGGCCAGCTCACGAGAAAGCGAGTTGAAGAAAGGAGCTCAGGGGCACTGTAATTCACAAACCTGCAGAGTTATAAATGACAGCTATCGTCCAAAAATATACTGAAGTAAGGCTGCCAAGAGGACTTGAAAGCGGGGCAGAATTGCAGGCAACCGATTTCAGGAGGTAGACTGGAATTGCATTGAAAGCATAGGAAAAGAGGCAGAACGTCCACAATGATGCACTTGGCCAAAAAGTGTGTATGCGTTTTTTCCTGAATATATTCAGGAAAAAACGCATACGCCCTTTTTGGCCAACCAAGCAAGCTTGCAAAGGAAATCTGCACTACAATGAAGTCTCACTTCCCCCCGGTCAAAAGGGCCATCTGAAAAAAGTGTAAAATCCAGAAAGGCAGGACAGGCCATGGAGAACTGGGAGCCTTGTTATGCTGATGGGCTGGAGGTAACTTGCCAACAGCCACTCGGGAGAAGTGTATGGTGTTTCCTGAAACATCTAAAAAACTAAGCAACAGAGCCTAGGGCACTTCCACTTATGGTCCTATAGCTTAGGGAAATTAAAATCAAAAAGACACAGCCACCCCAAAGGTTGGGACGGCTCTGTTTACAAGAACCTGGTTTACGGTACAAGTTCAATATCGCAGAAAGTGAAAAATGGATAAAGAAGTTGTGGTACTTACGTACAATGCAGTATCACTCAGCAATGAAATCTATGTCATCAGGCCCGTAGCAGCATAATGAGTGGATTCAGGTATGATGATTCTAACTGAAATAAGTCACACAGGAAAAGAAACATCATAAGATATCACTAATACACGGAATGTAACCTTGGCTACACAGGAACTGAATTACAAAACAGAACAGGGTCTCAAATGTAGAAAACCAACTTATGCTTGCTTAAGGGGAAAGGTGAGTTGGGGTGCTGCATAAAACCAGAGATTGAAATGAGCACAGATAAAGTTCCTTAAGCCAAATATGGAATAGACAAGAGCTACTCATTGCTCAATGTAATGGATTCAACACCCCATATTAAACACCTAAGAATGTACCTGACTAGGAAGTATCTTAAAACCTATGGATTGCTATGTCTCCGAAAGAGAATCAAGCATGTGTGCAGGGGCATAATTGCAGCAGTGATAGGATTGGAGAGGTTCCGTGAGCAAATGAAGACCCTTTGAAGTCATATTGCATGGTACCCATTCCACGGGTCTCAACTCTCCAGGTTGAAGGTATTCTTCCTTCAGCTAAAACATGCATGTGGAACCCAGAGTATGATCAACCGTGTGATCGGGAGACGTGTTCCAATATGTCTCAGTTTTCGTCCCCTGGTACTCGGGTGCAACATTCCAGACGCTTTACTAACACTCTCCCGACTTGGAGAGTCAGTGCCTTTAACCTCCTGTTTGGCCCAGTTTGCAATTTCTGCGGAAGATGAACAGGAATAGGGAGAACCAATGACAGACTAGCTGGAGGTGTCTGGACGGGCAAATTTAACTCTCATTTCCCACCAGGAAGAGGAATTAACCAAAGGCTCAGCGTGCCGTGCCGGAACCAGATTAGGGCCTGAAGCCATCCTGCGGTGTTGCGGCCAGCTCACGAGAAAGCGACTTGAAGAAAGGAGCTCAGGGGCACTGTAATTCACAAACCTGCAGAGTTATAAATGACAGCTATCGTCCAAAAATATACTGAAGTAAGGCTGCCAAGAGGACTTGAAAGCGGGGCAGAATTGCAGGAATCCGATCTCAGGAGGTAGACTGGAATTGCATTTAAAGCATAGGAAAAGAGGCAGAACGTCCACAATGATGCACTTGGCCAAAAAGGGCGTATGCGTTTTTTCCTGAATATATTCAGGAAAAAACGCATACGCCCTTTTTGGCCAACCAAGCAAGCTTGCAAAGGAAATCTGCACTACAATGAAGTCTCACTTCCCCCCGGTCAAAAGGGCCATCTGAAAAAAGTGTAAAATCCAGAAAGGCAGGACAGGCCATGGAGAACTGGGAGCCTTGTTATGCTGATGGGTGGGATGTAAATTGCCAACAGCCACTCGGGAGAAGTGTATGGTGTTTCCTGAAACATCTAAAAAACAAAGCAACAGAGCCTAGGGCACTTCCACTTATGGTCCTATAGCTTAGGGAAATTAAAATCAAAAAGACACAGCCACCCCAAAGGTTGGGACGGCTCTGTTTACAAGAACCTGGTTTACGGTACAAG
Source organism: Lagenorhynchus albirostris (assembly GCF_949774975.1). Lineage (NCBI taxonomy): Eukaryota > Metazoa > Chordata > Mammalia > Artiodactyla > Delphinidae > Lagenorhynchus > Lagenorhynchus albirostris. The sequence continues at coordinate 57,165,960 of NC_083098.1, read as the reverse complement.
TTCAATATTGCAGAAAGTGAAAAATGGATAAAGAATTTGTGGTACTTACGTACAATGCAGTATCACTCAGCAATGAAATCTATGTCATCAGGCCCGTAGCAGCATAATGAGTGGATTCAGGTATGATGATTCTAACTGAAATAAGTCACACAGAAAAAGAAACATCATAAGATATCACTAATACACGGAATGTAAACTTGGCTACACAGGAACTGAATTACAAAACAGAACAGGTTCTCAAATTTAGAAAACCAACTTATGCTTGGTTAAGGGCAAAGGTGAGTTGGGGTGCTGCATAAAACCAGAGATTGAAATGAGCACAGATAAAGTTCCTTAAGCCAAATATGGAATAGACAAGAGCTACTCCTTGCTCAACGAAATGGATTCAACACCCCATATTAAACACCTAAGAATGTACCTGACTAGGAAGTATCTTAAAACCTATGGATTGCTATGTCTCCAAAAGAGAATCAAGCGTGTGTGCAGGGGCATAATTGCAGCAGTGATAGGTTTGGAGAGGTTCAGTGAGCAAATGAAGACCCTTTGAAGTCATATTGCATGGTACCCATTCCACGGGTCTCAACTCTCCAGGTTTAAGGTATTCTTCCTTCAGCTAAAACATGCATTTGGAAGCCAGAGTATGATCAACCATGTGATCGGGAGACGTGTTCCAATATGTCTCAGTTTTCGTCCCCTATTACTTGGGTGCAACATTCCAGACGCTTTACTAACACTCTCCCGACTTGGAGAGTCAGTGCCTTTAACCTCCTGTTTGGCCCAGTTTGCAATTTCTGTGGAAGATGAACAGGAATAGGCAGAACCAATGACAGACTAGATGGAGGTGTCTGGATGGGCAAATTTAACTCTCATTTCGCACCAGGAAGAGGAATTAACCAAAGGCTCAGCGTTCCATGCCGGAACCAGATTAGGGCCTGAAGCCATCTTGCGGTGTTGCGGCCAGCTCACGATAAAGCGAGTTGAAGAAAGGAGCTCAGGGGCACTGTAATTCACAAACCTGCAGAGTTATAAATGACAGCTATCGTCCAAAAATATACTGAAGTAAGGCTGCCAAGAGGACTTGAAAGCGGGGCAGAATTGCAGGAAACCGATTTCAGGAGGTAGCCTGGAATTGCATTTAAAGCATAGGAAAAGAGGCAGAACGTCCACAATGATGCACTTGGCCAAAAAGGGCGTATGCGTTTTTTCCTGAATATATTCAGGAAAAAACGCATACGCCCTTTTTGGCCAACCAAGCAAGCTTGCAAAGGAAATCTGCACTACAATGAAGTCTCACTTCCCCCCGGTCCAAAGGGCCATCTGTAAAAAGTGTAAAGTCCAGAAAAGCAGGACAGGCCATGGAGAACTGGGAGCCTTGTTATGCTGATGGGCGGGATGTAAATTGCCAACAGCCACTCTGGAGAAGTGTATGGTGTTTCCTGAAACATCTAAAAAACAAAGCAACAGAGCCTAGGGCACTTCCACTTATGGTCCTATAGCTTAGGGAAATTAAAATAAAAAAGACACAGCCACCCCAAAGGTTGGGACGGCTCTGTTTACAAGAACCTGGTTTACAGTACAAGTTCAATATCGCAGAAAGTGAAAAATGGATAAAGAAGTTGTGGTACTTACGTACAATGCAGTATCACTCAGCAATGAAATCTATGTCATCAGGCCCGTAGCAGCATAATGAGTGGATTCAGGTATGATGATTCTAACTGAAATAAGTCACACAGGAAAAGAAACATCATAAGATATCACTAATACACGGAATGTAACCTTGGCTACACAGGAACTGAATTACAAAACAGAACAGGTTCTCAAATTTAGAAAACCAACTTATGCTTGCTTAAGGGGAAAGGTGAGTTGGGGTGCTGCATAAAACCAGAGATTGAAATGAGCACAGATAAAGTTCCTTAAGCCAAATATGGAATAGACAAGAGCTACTCCTTGCTCAACGAAATGGACTCAACACCCCATATTAAATGCCTAAGAGTGTACCTGACTAGGAAGTATCTTAAAACCTATGGATTGCTATGTCTCTGAAAGAGAATCAAGCGTATGTACAGGGGCATAAACGCAGCAGTGATAGGATTGGAGAAGTTCGGTGAGCAAATGAAGACCCTTTGAAGTCATATTGCATGGTACCCATTACACGGGTCTCAACTCTTCAGGTTTAAGGTGTTCTTCCTTCAGCTAAAATATGCATGTGGAAGCCAGAGTATGATCAACCGTGTGATCGGGAGACGTGTTCCAATATGTGTCAGTTTTCGTCCCCTGGTACTCGGGTGCAACATTCCAGACGCTTTACTAACACTCTCCCGACTTGGAGAGTCAGTGCCTTTAACCTCCTGTTTGGCCCAGTTTGCAATTTCTGCGGAAGATGAACAGGAATAGGGAGAACCAATGACAGACTAGCTGGAGGTGTCTGGACGGGCAAATTTAACTCTCATTTCCCACCAGGAAGAGGAATTAACCAAAGGCTCAGCGTGCCGTGCCGGAACCAGATTAGGGCCTGAAGCCATCCTGCGGTGTTGCGGCCAGCTCACGAGAAAGCGAGTTGAAGAAAGGAGCTCAGGGGCACTGTAATTCACAAACCTGCAGAGTTATAAATGACAGCTATCGTCCAAAAATATACTGAAGTAAGGCTGCCAAGAGGACTTGAAAGCGGGGCAGAATTGCAGGAAACCGATTTCAGGAGGTAGACTGGAATTGCATTGAAAGCATAGGAAAAGAGGCAGAACGTCCACAATGATGCACTTGGCCAAAAAGGGCGTATGCGTTTTTTCCTGAATATATTCAGGAAAAAACGCATACGCCCTTTTTGGCCAACCAAGAAAGCTTGCAAAGGAAATCTGCACTACAATGAAGTCTCACATCCCCCCGGTCAAAAGGGCCATCTGAAAAAAGTGTAAAATCCAGAAAGGCAGGACAGGCCATGGAGAACTGGGAGCCTTGTTATGCTGATGGGCGGGATGTAAATTGCCAAGAGCAACTCGGGAGAAGTGTATGGTGTTTCCTGAAACATCTAAAAAACAAAGCAACAGAGCCTAGGGCACTTCCACTTATGGTCCTATAGCTTAGGGAAATTAAAATCAAAAGACACAGCCACCCCAAAGGTTGGGACGGCTCTGTTTACAAGAACCTGGTTTACGGTACAAGTTCAATATTGCAGAAAGTGAAAAATGGATAAAGAAGTTGTGGTACTTACGTACAATGCAATATCACTCAGCAATGAAATCTATGTCATCAGGCCCGTAGCAGCATAATGAGTGGATTCAGGTACGATGATTCTAACTGAAATGAGTCACACAGAAAAAGAAACATCATAAGATATCACTAATACACGGAATGTAACCTTGGCTACACAGGAACTGAATTACAAAACAGAACAGGGTCTCAAATTTAGAAAACCAACTTATGCTTGCTTAAGGGGAAAGGTGAGTTGGGGTGCTGCATAAAACCAGAGATTGAAATGAGCACAGATAAAGTTCCTTAAGCCAAATATGGAATAGACAAGAGCTACTCCTTGCTCAACGAAATGGACTCAACACCCCATATTAAATGCCTAAGAGTGTACCTGACTAGGAAGTATCTTAAAACCTATGGATTGCTATGTCTCTGAAAGAGAATCAAGCGTGTGTACAGGGGCATAAACGCAGCAGTGATAGGATTGGAGAGGTTCGGTGAGCAAATGAAGACCCTTTGAAGTCATATTGCATGGTACCCATTCCACGGGTCTCAACTCTCCAGGTTTAAGGTATTCTTCCTTCAGCTAAAACATGCATGTGGAACCCAGAGTATGATCAACCGTGTGATCGGGAGACGTGTTCCAATATGTGTCAGTTTTGGTCCCCTGGTACTCGGGTGCAACATTCCAGACGCTTTACTAACACTCTCCCGACTTGGAGAGTCAGTGCCTTTAACCTCCTGTTTGGCCCAGTTTGCAATTTCTGCGGAAGATGAACAGGAATAGGGAGAACCAATGACAGACTAGCTGGAGGTGTCTGGACGGGCAAATTTAACTCTCATTTCCCACCAGGAAGAGGAATTAACCAAAGGCTCAGCGTGCCGTGCCGGAACAAGATTAGGGCCTGAAGCCATCCTGCAGTGTTGCGGCCAGCTCACGAGAAAGCGAGTTGAAGAAAGGAGCTCAGGGGCACTGTAATTCACAAACCTGCAGAGTTATAAATGATAGCTATCGTCCAAAAATATACTGAAGTAAGGCTGCCAAGAGGACTTGAAAGCGGGGCAGAATTGCAGGAAACCGATTTCAGGAGGTAGACTGGAATTGCATTTAAAGCATAGGAAAAGAGGCAGAACGTCCACAATGATGCACTTGGCCAAAAAGGGCGTATGCGTTTTTTCCTGAATATATTCAGGAAAAAACGCATACGCCCTTTTTGGCCAACCAAGCAAGCTTGCAAAGGAAATCTGCACTACAATGAAGTCTCACTTCCCCCCGGTCCAAAGGGCCATCTGTAAAAAGTGTAAAGTCCAGAAAAGCAGGACAGGCCATGGAGAACTGGGAGCCTTGTTATGCTGATGGGCGGGATGTAAATTGCCAACAGCCACTCTGGAGAAGTGTATGGTGTTTCCTGAAACATCTAAAAAACAAAGCAACAGAGCCTAGGGCACTTCCACTTATGGTCCTATAGCTTAGGGAAATTAAAATAAAAAAGACACAGCCACCCCAAAGGTTGGGACGGCTCTGTTTACAAGAACCTGGTTTACAGTACAAGTTCAATATCGCAGAAAGTGAAAAATGGATAAAGAAGTTGTGGTACTTACGTACAATGCAGTATCACTCAGCAATGAAATCTATGTCATCAGGCCCGTAGCAGCATAATGAGTGGATTCAGGTATGATGATTCTAACTGAAATAAGTCACACAGGAAAAGAAACATCATAAGATATCACTAATACACGGAATGTAACCTTGGCTACACAGGAACTGAATTACAAAACAGAACAGGTTCTCAAATTTAGAAAACCAACTTATGCTTGCTTAAGGGGAAAGGTGAGTTGGGGTGCTGCATAAAACCAGAGATTGAAATGAGCACAGATAAAGTTCCTTAAGCCAAATATGGAATAGACAAGAGCTACTCCTTGCTCAACGAAATGGACTCAACACCCCATATTAAATGCCTAAGAGTGTACCTGACTAGGAAGTATCTTAAAACCTATGGATTGCTATGTCTCTGAAAGAGAATCAAGCGTATGTACAGGGGCATAAACGCAGCAGTGATAGGATTGGAGAAGTTCGGTGAGCAAATGAAGACCCTTTGAAGTCATATTGCATGGTACCCATTCCACGGGTCTCAACTCTTCAGGTTTAAGGTGTTCTTCCTTCAGCTAAAATATGCATGTGGAAGCCAGAGTATGATCAACCGTGTGATCGGGAGACGTGTTCCAATATGTGTCAGTTTTCGTCCCCTGGTACTCGGGTGCAACATTCCAGACGCTTTACTAACACTCTCCCGACTTGGAGAGTCAGTGCCTTTAACCTCCTGTTTGGCCCAGTTTGCAATTTCTGCGGAAGATGAACAGGAATAGGGAGAACCAATGACAGACTAGCTGGAGGTGTCTGGACGGGCAAATTTAACTCTCATTTCCCACCAGGAAGAGGAATTAACCAAAGGCTCAGCGTGCCGTGCCGGAACCAGATTAGGGCCTGAAGCCATCCTGCGGTGTTGCGGCCAGCTCACGAGAAAGCGAGTTGAAGAAAGGAGCTCAGGGGCACTGTAATTCACAAACCTGCAGAGTTATAAATGACAGCTATCGTCCAAAAATATACTGAAGTAAGGCTGCCAAGAGGACTTGAAAGCGGGGCAGAATTGCAGGAAACCGATTTCAGGAGGTAGACTGGAATTGCATTGAAAGCATAGGAAAAGAGGCAGAACGTCCACAATGATGCACTTGGCCAAAAAGGGCGTATGCGTTTTTTCCTGAATATATTCAGGAAAAAACGCATACGCCCTTTTTGGCCAACCAAGAAAGCTTGCAAAGGAAATCTGCACTACAATGAAGTCTCACATCCCCCCGGTCAAAAGGGCCATCTGAAAAAAGTGTAAAATCCAGAAAGGCAGGACAGGCCATGGAGAACTGGGAGCCTTGTTATGCTGATGGGCGGGATGTAAATTGCCAAGAGCAACTCGGGAGAAGTGTATGGTGTTTCCTGAAACATCTAAAAAACAAAGCAACAGAGCCTAGGGCACTTCCACTTATGGTCCTATAGCTTAGGGAAATTAAAATCAAAAGACACAGCCACCCCAAAGGTTGGGACGGCTCTGTTTACAAGAACCTGGTTTACGGTACAAGTTCAATATTGCAGAAAGTGAAAAATGGATAAAGAAGTTGTGGTACTTACGTACAATGCAATATCACTCAGCAATGAAATCTATGTCATCAGGCCCGTAGCAGCATAATGAGTGGATTCAGGTACGATGATTCTAACTGAAATGAGTCACACAGAAAAAGAAACATCATAAGATATCACTAATACACGGAATGTAACCTTGGCTACACAGGAACTGAATTACAAAACAGAACAGGGTCTCAAATTTAGAAAACCAACTTATGCTTGCTTAAGGGGAAAGGTGAGTTGGGGTGCTGCATAAAACCAGAGATTGAAATGAGCACAGATAAAGTTCCTTAAGCCAAATATGGAATAGACAAGAGCTACTCCTTGCTCAACGAAATGGACTCAACACCCCATATTAAATGCCTAAGAGTGTACCTGACTAGGAAGTATCTTAAAACCTATGGATTGCTATGTCTCTGAAAGAGAATCAAGCGTGTGTACAGGGGCATAAACGCAGCAGTGATAGGATTGGAGAGGTTCGGTGAGCAAATGAAGACCCTTTGAAGTCATATTGCATGGTACCCATTCCACGGGTCTCAACTCTCCAGGTTTAAGGTATTCTTCCTTCAGCTAAAACATGCATGTGGAACCCAGAGTATGATCAACCGTGTGATCGGGAGACGTGTTCCAATATGTGTCAGTTTTGGTCCCCTGGTACTCGGGTGCAACATTCCAGACGCTTTACTAACACTCTCCCGACTTGGAGAGTCAGTGCCTTTAACCTCCTGTTTGGCCCAGTTTGCAATTTCTGCGGAAGATGAACAGGAATAGGGAGAACCAATGACAGACTAGCTGGAGGTGTCTGGACGGGCAAATTTAACTCTCATTTCCCACCAGGAAGAGGAATTAACCAAAGGCTCAGCGTGCCGTGCCGGAACAAGATTAGGGCCTGAAGCCATCCTGCAGTGTTGCGGCCAGCTCACGAGAAAGCGAGTTGAAGAAAGGAGCTCAGGGGCACTGTAATTCACAAACCTGCAGAGTTATAAATGACAGCTATCGTCCAAAAATATACTGAAGTAAGGCTGCCAAGAGGACTTGAAAGCAGGGCAGAATTGCAGGAAACCGATTTCAGGAGGTAGACTGGAATTGCATTGAAAGCATAGGAAAAGAGGCAGAACGTCCACAATGATGCACTTGGCCAAAAAGTGCGTATGCGTTTTTTCCTGAATATATTCAGGAAAAAACCCATACGCCTTTTTTGGCCAACCAAGCAAGCTTGCAAAGGAAATCTGCACTACAATGAAGTCTCACTTCCCCCCGGTCAAAAGGGCCATCTGAAAAAAGTGTAAAATCCAGAAAGGCAGGACAGGCCATGGAGAACTGGGAGCCTTGTTATGCTGATGGGCTGGATGTAACTTGCCAACAGCCACTCGGGAGAAGTGTATGGTGTTTCCTGAAACATCTAAAAAACTAAGCAACAGAGCCTAGGGCACTTCCACTTATGGTCCTATAGCTTAGGGAAATTAAAATCAAAAAGACACAGCCACCCCAAAGGTTGGGACGGCTCTGTTTACAAGAACCTGGTTTACGGTACAAGTTCAATATCGCAGAAAGTGAAAAATGGATAAAGAAGTTGTGGTACTTACGTACAATGCAGTATCACTCAGCAATGAAATCTATGTCATCAGGCCCGTAGCAGCATAATGAGTGGATTCAGGTATGATGATTCTAACTGAAATAAGTCACACAGGAAAAGAAACATCATAAGATATCACTAATACACGGAATGTAACCTTGGCTACACAGGAACTGAATTACAAAACAGAACAGGGTCTCAAATTTAGAAAACCAACTTATGCTTGCTTAAGGGGAAAGGTGAGTTGGGGTGCTGCATAAAACCAGAGATTGAAATGAGCACAGATAAAGTTCCTTAAGCCAAATATGGAATAGACAAGAGCTACTCCTTGCTCAACGAAATGGACTCAACACCCCATATTAAATGCCTAAGAGTGTACCTGACTAGCAAGTATCTTAAAACCTATGGATTGCTATGTCTCTGAAAGAGAATCAAGCGTGTGTACAGGGGCATAAACGCAGCAGTGATAGGATTGGAGAAGTTCGGTGAGCAAATGAAGACCCTTTGAAGTCATGTTGCATGGTACCCATTCCATGGGTCTCAACTCTCCAGGTTTAAGGTATTCTTCCTTCAGCTAAAACATGCATGTGGAAGCCAGAGTATGATCAACCGTGTGATCGGGAGACGTGTTCCAATATGTGTCAGTTTTCGTCCCCTGGTACTCGGGTGCAACATTCCAGACGCTTTACTAACACTCTCCCGACTTGGAGAGTCAGTGCCTTTAACCTCCTGTTTGGCCCAGTTTGCAATTTCTGCGGAAGATGAACAGGAATAGGGAGAACCAATGAGAGACTAGCTGGAGGTGTCTGGACGGGCAAATTTAACTCTCATTTCCCACCAGGAAGAGGAATTAACCAAAGGCTCAGCGTGCCGTGCCGGAACCAGATTAGGGCCTGAAGCCATCCTGCGGTGTTGCGGCCAGCTCACAAGAAAGCGACTTGAAGAAAGGAGCTCAGGGGCACTGTAATTCACAAACCTGCAGAGTTATAAATGACAGCTATCGTCCAAAAATATACTGAAGTAAGGCTGCCAAGAGGACTTGAAAGCGGGGCAGAATTGCAGGAAACCGATTTCAGGAGGTAGACTGGAATTGCATTTAAAGCATAGGAAAAGAGGCAGAACGTCCACAATGATGCACTTGGCCAAAAAGGGCGTATGCGTTTTTTCCTGAATATATTCAGGAAAAAACGCATACGCCCTTTTTGGCCAACCAAGAAAGCTTGCAAAGGAAATCTGCACTACAATGAAGTCTCACATCCCCCCGGTCAAAAGGGCCATCTGAAAAAAGTGTAAACTCCAGAAAGGCAGGACAGGCCATGGAGAACTGGGAGCCTTGTTATGCTGATGGGCGGGATGTAAATTGCCAACAGCCACTCGGGAGAAGTGTATGGTGTTTCCTGAAACATCTAAAAAACAAAGCAACAGAGCCTAGGGCACTTCCACTTATGGTCCTATAGCTTAGGGAAATTAAAATCAAAAGACACAGCCACCCCAAAGGTTGGGACGGCTCTGTTTACAAGAACCTGGTTTACGGTACAAGTTCAATATTGCAGAAAGTGAAAAATGGATAAAGAAGTTGTGGTACTTACGTACAATGCAATATCACTCAGCAATGAAATCTATGTCATCAGGCCCGTAGCAGCATAATGAGTGGATTCAGGTACGATGATTCTAACTGAAATGAGTCACACAGAAAAAGAAACATCATAAGATATCACTAATACACGGAATGTAACCTTGGCTACACAGGAACTGAATTACAAAACAGAACAGGGTCTCAAATTTAGAAAACCAACTTATACTTGCTTAAGGGGAAAGGTGAGTTGGGGTGCTGCATAAAACCAGAGATTGAAATGAGCACAGATAAAGTTCCTTAAGCCAAATATGGAATAGACAAGAGCTACTCCTTGCTCAACGAAATGGACTCAACACCCCATATTAAATGCCTAAGAGTGTACCTGACTAGGAAGTATCTTAAAACCTATGGATTGCTATGTCTCTGAAAGAGAATCAAGCGTGTGTACAGGGGCATAAACGCAGCAGTGATAGGATTGGAGAGGTTCGGTGAGCAAATGAAGACCCTTTGAAGTCATATTGCATGGTACCCATTCCACGGGTCTCAACTCTCCAGGTTTAAGGTATTCTTCCTTCAGCTAAAACATGCATGTGGAACCCAGAGTATGATCAACCGTGTGATCGGGAGACGTGTTCCAATATGTGTCAGTTTTGGTCCCCTGGTACTCGGGTGCAACATTCCAGACGCTTTACTAACACTCTCCCGACTTGGAGAGTCAGTGCCTTTAACCTCCTGTTTGGCCCAGTTTGCAATTTCTGCGGAAGATGAACAGGAATAGGGAGAACCAATGAGAGACTAGCTGGAGGTGTCTGGACGGGCAAATTTAACTCTCATTTCCCACCAGGAAGAGGAATTAACCAAAGGCTCAGCATGCCGTGCCGGAACCAGATTAGGGCCTGAAGCCATCCTGCGGTGTTGCGGCCAGCTCACGAGAAAGCGAGTTGAAGAAAGGAGCTCAGGGGCACTGTAATTCACAAACCTGCAGAGTTATAAATGACAGCTATCGTCCAAAAATATACTGAAGTAAGGCTGCCAAGAGGACTTGAAAGCGGGGCAGAATTGCAGGAAACCGATTTCAGGAGGTAGACTGGAATTGCATTTAAAGCATAGGAAAAGAGGCAGAACGTCCACAATGATGCACTTGGCCAAAAAGGGCGTATGCGTTTTTTCCTGAATATATTCAGGAAAAAACGCATACGCCCTTTTTGGCCAACCAAGAAAGCTTGCAAAGGAAATCTGCACTACAATGAAGTCTCACATCCCCCCGGTCAAAAGGGCCATCTGAAAAAAGTGTAAAATCCAGAAAGGCAGGACAGGCCATGGAGAACTGGGAGCCTTGTTATGCTGATGGGCGGGATGTAAATTGCCAACAGCCACTCGGGAGAAGTGTATGATGTTTCCTGAAACATCTAAAAAACAAAGCAACAGAGCCTAGGGCACTTCCACTTATGGTCCTATAGCTTAGGGAAATTAAAATCAAAAGACACAGCCACCCCAAAGGTTGGGACGGCTCTGTTTACAAGAACCTGGTTTACGGTACAAGTTCAATATCGCAGAAAGTGAAAAATGGATAAAGAAGTTGTGGTACTTACGTACAATGCAGTATCACTCAGCAATGAAATCTATGTCATCAGGCCCGTAGCAGCATAATGAGTGGATTCAGGTATGATGATTCTAACTGAAATAAGTCACACAGGAAAAGAAACATCATAAGATATCACTAATACACGGAATGTAAACTTGGCTACACAGGAACTGAATTACAAAACAGAACAGGTTCTCAAATTTAGAAAACCAACTTATGCTTGCTTAAGGGGAAAGGTGAGTTGGGGTGCTGCATAAAACCAGAGATTGAAATGAGCACAGATAAAGTTCCTTAAGCCAAATATGGAATAGACAAGAGCTACTCCTTGCTCAACGAAATGGACTCAACACCCCATATTAAATGCCTAAGAGTGTACCTGACTAGCAAGTATCTTAAAACCTATGGATTGCTATGTCTCTGAAAGAGAATCAAGTGTGTGTACAGGGGCATAAACGCAGCAGTGATAGGACTGGAGAGTTTCGGTGAGCAAATGAAGACCCTTTGAAGTCATATTGCATGGTACCCAATCCATGGGTCTCAACTCTCCAGGTTTAAGGTATTCTTCCTTCAGCTAAAACATGCATGTGGAACCCAGAGTATGATCAACCGTGTGATCGGGAGACGTGTTCCAATATGTGTCAGTTTTCGTCCCCTGGTACTCGGGTGCAACATTCCAGACGCTTTACTAACACTCTCCCGACTTGGAGAGTCAGTGCCTTTAACCTCCTGTTTGGCCCAGTTTGCAATTTCTGCGGAAGATGAACAGGAATAGGGAGAACCAATGACAGACTAGCTGGAGGTGTCTGGACGGGCAAATTTAACTCTCATTTCCCACCAGGAAGAGGAATTAACCAAAGGCTCAGCGTGCCGTGCCGGAACCAGATTAGGGCCTGAAGCCATCCTGCGGTGTTGCGGCCAGCTCACAAGAAAGCGAGTTGAAGAAAGGAGCTCAGGGGCACTGTAATTCACAAACCTGCAGAGTTATAAATGACAGCTATCGTCCAAAAATATACTGAAGTAAGGCTGCCAAGAGGACTTGAAAGCGGGGCAGAATTGCAGGAAACCGATTTCAGGAGGTAGACTGGAATTGCATTTAAAGCATAGGAAAAGAGGCAGAACGTCCACAATGATGCACTTGGCCAAAAAGGGCGTATGCGTTTTTTCCTGAATATATTCAGGAAAAAACGCATACGCCCTTTTTGGCCAACCAAGAAAGCTTGCAAAGGAAATCTGCACTACAATGAAGTCTCACATCCCCCCGGTCAAAAGGGCCATCTGAAAAAAGTGTAAAATCCAGAAAGGCAGGACAGGCCATGGAGAACTGGGAGCCTTGTTATGCTGATGGGCGGGATGTAAATTGCCAACAGCCACTCGGGAGAAGTGTATGGTGTTTCCTGAAACATCTAAAAAACAAAGCAACAGAGCCTAGGGCACTTCCACTTATGGTCCTATAGCTTAGGGAAATTAAAATCAAAAGACACAGCCACCCCAAAGGTTGGGACGGCTCTGTTTACAAGAACCTGGTTTACGGTACAAGTTCAATATTGCAGAAAGTGAAAAATGGATAAAGAAGTTGTGGTACTTACGTACAATGCAATATCACTCAGCAATGAAATCTATGTCATCAGGCCCGTAGCAGCATAATGAGTGGATTCAGGTACGATGATTCTAACTGAAATGAGTCACACAGAAAAAGAAACATCATAAGATATCACTAATACACGGAATGTAACCTTGGCTACACAGGAACTGAATTACAAAACAGAACAGGGTCTCAAATTTAGAAAACCAACTTATGCTTGCTTAAGGGGAAAGGTGAGTTGGGGTGCTGCATAAAACCAGAGATTGAAATGAGCACAGATAAAGTTCCTTAAGCCAAATATGGAATAGACAAGAGCTACTCCTTGCTCAACGAAATGGACTCAACACCCCATATTAAATGCCTAAGAGTGTACCTGACTAGGAAGTATCTTAAAACCTATGGATTGCTATGTCTCTGAAAGAGAATCAAGCGTGTGTACAGGGGCATAAACGCAGCAGTGATAGGATTGGAGAGGTTCGGTGAGCAAATGAAGACCCTTTGAAGTCATATTGCATGGTACCCATTCCACGGGTCTCAACTCTCCAGGTTTAAGGTATTCTTCCTTCAGCTAAAACATGCATGTGGAACCCAGAGTATGATCAACCATGTGATCGGGAGACGTGTTCCAATATGTGTCAGATTTGGTCCCCTGGTACTCGGGTGCAACATTCCAGACGCTTTACTAACACTCTCCCGACTTGGAGAGTCAGTGCCTTTAACCTCCTGTTTGGCCCAGTTTGCAATTTCTGCGGAAGATGAACAGGAATAGGGAGAACCAATGACAGACTAGCTGGAGGTGTCTGGACGGGCAAATTTAACTCTCATTTCCCACCAGGAAGAGGAATTAACCAAAGGCTCAGCGTGCCGTGCCGGAACAAGATTAGGGCCTGAAGCCATCCTGCAGTGTTGCGGCCAGCTCACGAGAAAGCGAGTTGAAGAAAGGAGCTCAGGGGCACTGTAATTCACAAACCTGCAGAGTTATAAATGATAGCTATCGTCCAAAAATATACTGAAGTAAGGCTGCCAAGAGGACTTGAAAGCGGGGCAGAATTGCAGGAAACCGATTTCAGGAGGTAGACTGGAATTGCATTTAAAGCATAGGAAAAGAGGCAGAACGTCCACAATGATGCACTTGGCCAAAAAGGGCGTATGCGTTTTTTCCTGAATATATTCAGGAAAAAACGCATACGCCCTTTTTGGCCAACCAAGCAAGCTTGCAAAGGAAATCTGCACTACAATGAAGTCTCACTTCCCCCCGGTCCAAAGGGCCATCTGTAAAAAGTGTAAAGTCCAGAAAAGCAGGACAGGCCATGGAGAACTGGGAGCCTTGTTATGCTGATGGGCGGGATGTAAATTGCCAACAGCCACTCTGGAGAAGTGTATGGTGTTTCCTGAAACATCTAAAAAACAAAGCAACAGAGCCTAGGGCACTTCCACTTATGGTCCTATAGCTTAGGGAAATTAAAATAAAAAAGACACAGCCACCCCAAAGGTTGGGACGGCTCTGTTTACAAGAACCTGGTTTACAGTACAAGTTCAATATCGCAGAAAGTGAAAAATGGATAAAGAAGTTGTGGTACTTACGTACAATGCAGTATCACTCAGCAATGAAATCTATGTCATCAGGCCCGTAGCAGCATAATGAGTGGATTCAGGTATGATGATTCTAACTGAAATAAGTCACACAGGAAAAGAAACATCATAAGATATCACTAATACACGGAATGTAACCTTGGCTACACAGGAACTGAATTACAAAACAGAACAGGTTCTCAAATTTAGAAAACCAACTTATGCTTGCTTAAGGGGAAAGGTGAGTTGGGGTGCTGCATAAAACCAGAGATTGAAATGAGCACAGATAAAGTTCCTTAAGCCAAATATGGAATAGACAAGAGCTACTCCTTGCTCAACGAAATGGACTCAACACCCCATATTAAATGCCTAAGAGTGTACCTGACTAGGAAGTATCTTAAAACCTATGGATTGCTATGTCTCTGAAAGAGAATCAAGCGTGTGTACAGGGGCATAAACGCAGCAGTGATAGGATTGGAGAAGTTCGGTGAGCAAATGAAGAACCTTTGAAGTCATATTGCATGGTACCCATTCCACGGGTCTCAACTCTTCAGGTTTAAGGTGTTCTTCCTTCAGCTAAAATATGCATGTGGAAGCCAGAGTATGATCAACCGTGTGATCGGGAGACGTGTTCCAATATGTGTCAGTTTTCGTCCCCTGGTACTCGGGTGCAACATTCCAGACGCTTTACTAACACTCTCCCGACTTGGAGAGTCAGTGCCTTTAACCTCCTGTTTGGCCCAGTTTGCAATTTCTGCGGAAGATGAACAGGAATAGGGAGAACCAATGACAGACTAGCTGGAGGTGTCTGGACGGGCAAATTTAACTCTCATTTCCCACCAGGAAGAGGAATTAACCAAAGGCTCAGCGTGCCGTGCCGGAACCAGATTAGGGCCTGAAGCCATCCTGCGGTGTTGCGGCCAGCTCACGAGAAAGCGAGTTGAAGAAAGGAGCTCAGGGGCACTGTAATTCACAAACCTGCAGAGTTATAAATGACAGCTATCGTCCAAAAATATACTGAAGTAAGGCTGCCAAGAGGACTTGAAAGCGGGGCAGAATTGCAGGAAACCGATTTCAGGAGGTAGACTGGAATTGCATTGAAAGCATAGGAAAAGAGGCAGAACGTCCACAATGATGCACTTGGCCAAAAAGGGCGTATGCGTTTTTTCCTGAATATATTCAGGAAAAAACGCATACGCCCTTTTTGGCCAACCAAGAAAGCTTGCAAAGGAAATCTGCACTACAATGAAGTCTCACATCCCCCCGGTCAAAAGGGCCATCTGAAAAAAGTGTAAAATCCAGAAAGGCAGGACAGGCCATGGAGAACTGGGAGCCTTGTTATGCTGATGGGCGGGATGTAAATTGCCAAGAGCAACTCGGGAGAAGTGTATGGTGTTTCCTGAAACATCTAAAAAACAAAGCAACAGAGCCTAGGGCACTTCCACTTATGGTCCTATAGCTTAGGGAAATTAAAATCAAAAGACACAGCCACCCCAAAGGTTGGGACGGCTCTGTTTACAAGAACCTGGTTTACGGTACAAGTTCAATATTGCAGAAAGTGAAAAATGGATAAAGAAGTTGTGGTACTTACGTACAATGCAATATCACTCAGCAATGAAATCTATGTCATCAGGCCCGTAGCAGCATAATGAGTGGATTCAGGTACGATGATTCTAACTGAAATGAGTCACACAGAAAAAGAAACATCATAAGATATCACTAATACACGGAATGTAACCTTGGCTACACAGGAACTGAATTACAAAACAGAACAGGGTCTCAAATTTAGAAAACCAACTTATGCTTGCTTAAGGGGAAAGGTGAGTTGGGGTGCTGCATAAAACCAGAGATTGAAATGAGCACAGATAAAGTTCCTTAAGCCAAATATGGAATAGACAAGAGCTACTCCTTGCTCAACGAAATGGACTCAACACCCCATATTAAATGCCTAAGAGTGTACCTGACTAGGAAGTATCTTAAAACCTATGGATTGCTATGTCTCTGAAAGAGAATCAAGCGTGTGTACAGGGGCATAAACGCAGCAGTGATAGGATTGGAGAGGTTCGGTGAGCAAATGAAGACCCTTTGAAGTCATATTGCATGGTACCCATTCCACGGGTCTCAACTCTCCAGGTTTAAGGTATTCTTCCTTCAGCTAAAACATGCATGTGGAACCCAGAGTATGATCAACCGTGTGATCGGGAGACGTGTTCCAATATGTGTCAGTTTTGGTCCCCTGGTACTCGGGTGCAACATTCCAGACGCTTTACTAACACTCTCCCGACTTGGAGAGTCAGTGCCTTTAACCTCCTGTTTGGCCCAGTTTGCAATTTCTGCGGAAGATGAACAGGAATAGGGAGAACCAATGACAGACTAGCTGGAGGTGTCTGGACGGGCAAATTTAACTCTCATTTCCCACCAGGAAGAGGAATTAACCAAAGGCTCAGCGTGCCGTGCCGGAACAAGATTAGGGCCTGAAGCCATCCTGCAGTGTTGCGGCCAGCTCACGAGAAAGCGAGTTGAAGAAAGGAGCTCAGGGGCACTGTAATTCACAAACCTGCAGAGTTATAAATGACAGCTATCGTCCAAAAATATACTGAAGTAAGGCTGCCAAGAGGACTTGAAAGCAGGGCAGAATTGCAGGAAACCGATTTCAGGAGGTAGACTGGAATTGCATTGAAAGCATAGGAAAAGAGGCAGAACGTCCACAATGATGCACTTGGCCAAAAAGTGCGTATGCGTTTTTTCCTGAATATATTCAGGAAAAAACCCATACGCCTTTTTTGGCCAACCAAGCAAGCTTGCAAAGGAAATCTGCACTACAATGAAGTCTCACTTCCCCCCGGTCAAAAGGGCCATCTGAAAAAAGTGTAAAATCCAGAAAGGCAGGACAGGCCATGGAGAACTGGGAGCCTTGTTATGCTGATGGGCTGGATGTAACTTGCCAACAGCCACTCGGGAGAAGTGTATGGTGTTTCCTGAAACATCTAAAAAACTAAGCAACAGAGCCTAGGGCACTTCCACTTATGGTCCTATAGCTTAGGGAAATTAAAATCAAAAAGACACAGCCACCCCAAAGGTTGGGACGGCTCTGTTTACAAGAACCTGGTTTACGGTACAAGTTCAATATCGCAGAAAGTGAAAAATGGATAAAGAAGTTGTGGTACTTACGTACAATGCAGTATCACTCAGCAATGAAATCTATGTCATCAGGCCCGTAGCAGCATAATGAGTGGATTCAGGTATGATGATTCTAACTGAAATAAGTCACACAGGAAAAGAAACATCATAAGATATCACTAATACACGGAATGTAACCTTGGCTACACAGGAACTGAATTACAAAACAGAACAGGGTCTCAAATTTAGAAAACCAACTTATGCTTGCTTAAGGGGAAAGGTGAGTTGGGGTGCTGCATAAAACCAGAGATTGAAATGAGCACAGATAAAGTTCCTTAAGCCAAATATGGAATAGACAAGAGCTACTCCTTGCTCAACGAAATGGACTCAACACCCCATATTAAATGCCTAAGAGTGTACCTGACTAGCAAGTATCTTAAAACCTATGGATTGCTATGTCTCTGAAAGAGAATCAAGCGTGTGTACAGGGGCATAAACGCAGCAGTGATAGGATTGGAGAAGTTCGGTGAGCAAATGAAGACCCTTTGAAGTCATGTTGCATGGTACCCATTCCATGGGTCTCAACTCTCCAGGTTTAAGGTATTCTTCCTTCAGCTAAAACATGCATGTGGAAGCCAGAGTATGATCAACCGTGTGATCGGGAGACGTGTTCCAATATGTGTCAGTTTTCGTCCCCTGGTACTCGGGTGCAACATTCCAGACGCTTTACTAACACTCTCCCGACTTGGAGAGTCAGTGCCTTTAACCTCCTGTTTGGCCCAGTTTGCAATTTCTGCGGAAGATGAACAGGAATAGGGAGAACCAATGAGAGACTAGCTGGAGGTGTCTGGACGGGCAAATTTAACTCTCATTTCCCACCAGGAAGAGGAATTAACCAAAGGCTCAGCGTGCCGTGCCGGAACCAGATTAGGGCCTGAAGCCATCCTGCGGTGTTGCGGCCAGCTCACAAGAAAGCGACTTGAAGAAAGGAGCTCAGGGGCACTGTAATTCACAAACCTGCAGAGTTATAAATGACAGCTATCGTCCAAAAATATACTGAAGTAAGGCTGCCAAGAGGACTTGAAAGCGGGGCAGAATTGCAGGAAACCGATTTCAGGAGGTAGACTGGAATTGCATTTAAAGCATAGGAAAAGAGGCAGAACGTCCACAATGATGCACTTGGCCAAAAAGGGCGTATGCGTTTTTTCCTGAATATATTCAGGAAAAAACGCATACGCCCTTTTTGGCCAACCAAGAAAGCTTGCAAAGGAAATCTGCACTACAATGAAGTCTCACATCCCCCCGGTCAAAAGGGCCATCTGAAAAAAGTGTAAAATCCAGAAAGGCAGGACAGGCCATGGAGAACTGGGAGCCTTGTTATGCTGATGGGCGGGATGTAAATTGCCAACAGCCACTCGGGAGAAGTGTATGGTGTTTCCTGAAACATCTAAAAAACAAAGCAACAGAGCCTAGGGCACTTCCACTTATGGTCCTATAGCTTAGGGAAATTAAAATCAAAAGACACAGCCACCCCAAAGGTTGGGACGGCTCTGTTTACAAGAACCTGGTTTACGGTACAAGTTCAATATCGCAGAAAGTGAAAAATGGATAAAGAAGTTGTGGTACTTACGTACAATGCAGTATCACTCAGCAATGAAATCTATGTCATCAGGCCCGTAGCAGCATAATGAGTGGATTCAGGTATGATGATTCTAACTGAAATAAGTCACACAGGAAAAGAAACATCATAAGATATCACTAATACACGGAATGTAAACTTGGCTACACAGGAACTGAATTACAAAACAGAACAGGTTCTCAAATTTAGAAAACCAACTTATGCTTGCTTAAGGGGAAAGGTGAGTTGGGGTGCTGCATAAAACCAGAGATTGAAATGAGCACAGATAAAGTTCCTTAAGCCAAATATGGAATAGACAAGAGCTACTCCTTGCTCAACGAAATGGACTCAACACCCCATATTAAATGCCTAAGAGTGTACCTGACTAGCAAGTATCTTAAAACCTATGGATTGCTATGTCTCTGAAAGAGAATCAAGTGTGTGTACAGGGGCATAAACGCAGCAGTGATAGGACTGGAGAGTTTCGGTGAGCAAATGAAGACCCTTTGAAGTCATATTGCATGGTACCCATTCCATGGGTCTCAACTCTCCAGGTTTAAGGTATTCTTCCTTCAGCTAAAACATGCATGTGGAACCCAGAGTATGATCAACCGTGTGATCGGGAGACGTGTTCCAATATGTGTCAGTTTTCGTCCCCTGGTACTCGGGTGCAACATTCCAGACGCTTTACTAACACTCTCCCGACTTGGAGAGTCAGTGCCTTTAACCTCCTGTTTGGCCCAGTTTGCAATTTCTGCGGAAGATGAACAGGAATAGGGAGAACCAATGACAGACTAGCTGGAGGTGTCTGGACGGGCAAATTTAACTCTCATTTCCCACCAGGAAGAGGAATTAACCAAAGGCTCAGCGTGCCGTGCCGGAACCAGAT
The DNA here is from genome assembly GCF_949774975.1 of Lagenorhynchus albirostris. Taxonomy (NCBI): domain Eukaryota; kingdom Metazoa; phylum Chordata; class Mammalia; order Artiodactyla; family Delphinidae; genus Lagenorhynchus; species Lagenorhynchus albirostris. The sequence continues at coordinate 57,146,081 of NC_083098.1, read as the reverse complement.
TAGGGCCTGAAGCCATCCTGCGGTGTTGCGGCCAGCTCACAAGAAAGCGAGTTGAAGAAAGGAGCTCAGGGGCACTGTAATTCACAAACCTGCAGAGTTATGAATGACAGCTATCGTCCAAAAATATACTGAAGTAAGGCTGCCAAGAGGACTTGAAAGCGGGGCAGAATTGCAGGAAACCGATTTCAGGAGGTAGACTGGAATTGCATTTAAAGCATAGGAAAAGAGGCAGAACGTCCACAATGATGCACTTGGCCAAAAAGGGCGTATGCGTTTTTTCCTGAATATATTCAGGAAAAAACGCATACGCCCTTTTTGGCCAACCAAGAAAGCTTGCAAAGGAAATCTGCACTACAATGAAGTCTCACATCCCCCCGGTCAAAAGGGCCATCTGAAAAAAGTGTAAACTCCAGAAAGGCAGGACAGGCCATGGAGAACTGGGAGCCTTGTTATGCTGATGGGCGGGATGTAAATTGCCAACAGCCACTCGGGAGAAGTGTATGGTGTTTCCTGAAACATCTAAAAAACAAAGCAACAGAGCCTAGGGCACTTCCACTTATGGTCCTATAGCTTAGGGAAATTAAAATCAAAAGACACAGCCACCCCAAAGGTTGGGACGGCTCTGTTTACAAGAACCTGGTTTACGGTACAAGTTCAATATTGCAGAAAGTGAAAAATGGATAAAGAAGTTGTGGTACTTACGTACAATGCAATATCACTCAGCAATGAAATCTATGTCATCAGGCCCGTAGCAGCATAATGAGTGGATTCAGGTACGATGATTCTAACTGAAATGAGTCACACAGAAAAAGAAACATCATAAGATATCACTAATACACGGAATGTAACCTTGGCTACACAGGAACTGAATTACAAAACAGAACAGGGTCTCAAATTTAGAAAACCAACTTATGCTTGCTTAAGGGGAAAGGTGAGTTGGGGTGCTGCATAAAACCAGAGATTGAAATGAGCACAGATAAAGTTCCTTAAGCCAAATATGGAATAGACAAGAGCTACTCCTTGCTCAACGAAATGGACTCAACACCCCATATTAAATGCCTAAGAGTGTACCTGACTAGGAAGTATCTTAAAACCTATGGATTGCTATGTCTCTGAAAGAGAATCAAGCGTGTGTACAGGGGCATAAACGCAGCAGTGATAGGATTGGAGAGGTTCGGTGAGCAAATGAAGACCCTTTGAAGTCATATTGCATGGTACCCATTCCACGGGTCTCAACTCTCCAGGTTTAAGGTATTCTTCCTTCAGCTAAAACATGCATGTGGAACCCAGAGTATGATCAACCGTGTGATCGGGAGACGTGTTCCAATATGTGTCAGTTTTGGTCCCCTGGTACTCGGGTGCAACATTCCAGACGCTTTACTAACACTCTCCCGACTTGGAGAGTCAGTGCCTTTAACCTCCTGTTTGGCCCAGTTTGCAATTTCTGCGGAAGATGAACAGGAATAGGGAGAACCAATGAGAGACTAGCTGGAGGTGTCTGGACGGGCAAATTTAACTCTCATTTCCCACCAGGAAGAGGAATTAACCAAAGGCTCAGCATGCCGTGCCGGAACCAGATTAGGGCCTGAAGCCATCCTGCGGTGTTGCGGCCAGCTCACGAGAAAGCGAGTTGAAGAAAGGAGCTCAGGGGCACTGTAATTCACAAACCTGCAGAGTTATAAATGACAGCTATCGTCCAAAAATATACTGAAGTAAGGCTGCCAAGAGGACTTGAAAGCGGGGCAGAATTGCAGGAAACCGATTTCAGGAGGTAGACTGGAATTGCATTTAAAGCATAGGAAAAGAGGCAGAACGTCCACAATGATGCACTTGGCCAAAAAGGGCGTATGCGTTTTTTCCTGAATATATTCAGGAAAAAACGCATACGCCCTTTTTGGCCAACCAAGAAAGCTTGCAAAGGAAATCTGCACTACAATGAAGTCTCACATCCCCCCGGTCAAAAGGGCCATCTGAAAAAAGTGTAAAATCCAGAAAGGCAGGACAGGCCATGGAGAACTGGGAGCCTTGTTATGCTGATGGGCGGGATGTAAATTGCCAACAGCCACTCGGGAGAAGTGTATGATGTTTCCTGAAACATCTAAAAAACAAAGCAACAGAGCCTAGGGCACTTCCACTTATGGTCCTATAGCTTAGGGAAATTAAAATCAAAAGACACAGCCACCCCAAAGGTTGGGACGGCTCTGTTTACAAGAACCTGGTTTACGGTACAAGTTCAATATCGCAGAAAGTGAAAAATGGATAAAGAAGTTGTGGTACTTACGTACAATGCAGTATCACTCAGCAATGAAATCTATGTCATCAGGCCCGTAGCAGCATAATGAGTGGATTCAGGTATGATGATTCTAACTGAAATAAGTCACACAGGAAAAGAAACATCATAAGATATCACTAATACACGGAATGTAAACTTGGCTACACAGGAACTGAATTACAAAACAGAACAGGTTCTCAAATTTAGAAAACCAACTTATGCTTGCTTAAGGGGAAAGGTGAGTTGGGGTGCTGCATAAAACCAGAGATTGAAATGAGCACAGATAAAGTTCCTTAAGCCAAATATGGAATAGACAAGAGCTACTCCTTGCTCAACGAAATGGACTCAACACCCCATATTAAATGCCTAAGAGTGTACCTGACTAGCAAGTATCTTAAAACCTATGGATTGCTATGTCTCTGAAAGAGAATCAAGTGTGTGTACAGGGGCATAAACGCAGCAGTGATAGGACTGGAGAGTTTCGGTGAGCAAATGAAGACCCTTTGAAGTCATATTGCATGGTACCCAATCCATGGGTCTCAACTCTCCAGGTTTAAGGTATTCTTCCTTCAGCTAAAACATGCATGTGGAACCCAGAGTATGATCAACCGTGTGATCGGGAGACGTGTTCCAATATGTGTCAGTTTTCGTCCCCTGGTACTCGGGTGCAACATTCCAGACGCTTTACTAACACTCTCCCGACTTGGAGAGTCAGTGCCTTTAACCTCCTGTTTGGCCCAGTTTGCAATTTCTGCGGAAGATGAACAGGAATAGGGAGAACCAATGACAGACTAGCTGGAGGTGTCTGGACGGGCAAATTTAACTCTCATTTCCCACCAGGAAGAGGAATTAACCAAAGGCTCAGCGTGCCGTGCCGGAACCAGATTAGGGCCTGAAGCCATCCTGCGGTGTTGCGGCCAGCTCACAAGAAAGCGAGTTGAAGAAAGGAGCTCAGGGGCACTGTAATTCACAAACCTGCAGAGTTATAAATGACAGCTATCGTCCAAAAATATACTGAAGTAAGGCTGCCAAGAGGACTTGAAAGCGGGGCAGAATTGCAGGAAACCGATTTCAGGAGGTAGACTGGAATTGCATTTAAAGCATAGGAAAAGAGGCAGAACGTCCACAATGATGCACTTGGCCAAAAAGGGCGTATGCGTTTTTTCCTGAATATATTCAGGAAAAAACGCATACGCCCTTTTTGGCCAACCAAGAAAGCTTGCAAAGGAAATCTGCACTACAATGAAGTCTCACATCCCCCCGGTCAAAAGGGCCATCTGAAAAAAGTGTAAAATCCAGAAAGGCAGGACAGGCCATGGAGAACTGGGAGCCTTGTTATGCTGATGGGCGGGATGTAAATTGCCAACAGCCACTCGGGAGAAGTGTATGGTGTTTCCTGAAACATCTAAAAAACAAAGCAACAGAGCCTAGGGCACTTCCACTTATGGTCCTATAGCTTAGGGAAATTAAAATCAAAAGACACAGCCACCCCAAAGGTTGGGACGGCTCTGTTTACAAGAACCTGGTTTACGGTACAAGTTCAATATTGCAGAAAGTGAAAAATGGATAAAGAAGTTGTGGTACTTACGTACAATGCAATATCACTCAGCAATGAAATCTATGTCATCAGGCCCGTAGCAGCATAATGAGTGGATTCAGGTACGATGATTCTAACTGAAATGAGTCACACAGAAAAAGAAACATCATAAGATATCACTAATACACGGAATGTAACCTTGGCTACACAGGAACTGAATTACAAAACAGAACAGGGTCTCAAATTTAGAAAACCAACTTATGCTTGCTTAAGGGGAAAGGTGAGTTGGGGTGCTGCATAAAACCAGAGATTGAAATGAGCACAGATAAAGTTCCTTAAGCCAAATATGGAATAGACAAGAGCTACTCCTTGCTCAACGAAATGGACTCAACACCCCATATTAAATGCCTAAGAGTGTACCTGACTAGGAAGTATCTTAAAACCTATGGATTGCTATGTCTCTGAAAGAGAATCAAGCGTGTGTACAGGGGCATAAACGCAGCAGTGATAGGATTGGAGAGGTTCGGTGAGCAAATGAAGACCCTTTGAAGTCATATTGCATGGTACCCATTCCACGGGTCTCAACTCTCCAGGTTTAAGGTATTCTTCCTTCAGCTAAAACATGCATGTGGAACCCAGAGTATGATCAACCATGTGATCGGGAGACGTGTTCCAATATGTGTCAGATTTGGTCCCCTGGTACTCGGGTGCAACATTCCAGACGCTTTACTAACACTCTCCCGACTTGGAGAGTCAGTGCCTTTAACCTCCTGTTTGGCCCAGTTTGCAATTTCTGCGGAAGATGAACAGGAATAGGGAGAACCAATGACAGACTAGCTGGAGGTGTCTGGACGGGCAAATTTAACTCTCATTTCCCACCAGGAAGAGGAATTAACCAAAGGCTCAGCGTGCCGTGCCGGAACAAGATTAGGGCCTGAAGCCATCCTGCAGTGTTGCGGCCAGCTCACGAGAAAGCGAGTTGAAGAAAGGAGCTCAGGGGCACTGTAATTCACAAACCTGCAGAGTTATAAATGACAGCTATCGTCCAAAAATATACTGAAGTAAGGCTGCCAAGAGGACTTGAAAGCGGGGCAGAATTGCAGGAAACCGATTTCAGGAGGTAGACTGGAATTGCATTGAAAGCATAGGAAAAGAGGCAGAACGTCCACAATGATGCACTTGGCCAAAAAGTGCGTATGCGTTTTTTCCTGAATATATTCAGGAAAAAACGCATACGCACTTTTTGGCCAACCAAGCAAGCTTGCAAAGGAAATCTGCACTACAATGAAGTCTCACTTCCCCCCGGTCAAAAGGGCCATCTGAAAAAAGTGTAAAATCCAGAAAGGCAGGACAGGCCATGGAGAACCGGGAGCCTTGTTATGCTGATGGGCTGGAGGTAACTTGCCAACAGCCACTCGGGAGAAGTGTATGGTGTTTCCTGAAACATCTAAAAAACAAAGCAACAGAGCCTAGGGCACTTCCACTTATGGTCCTATAGCTTAGGGAAATTAAAATCAAAAAGACACAGCCACCCCAAAGGTTGGGACGGCTCTGTTTACAAGAACCTGGTTTACGGTACAAGTTCAATATCGCAGAAAGTGAAAAATGGATAAAGAAGTTGTGGTACTTACGTACAATGCAGTATCACTCAGCAATGAAATCTATGTCATCAGGCCCGTAGCAGCATAATGAGTGGATTCAGGTATGATGATTCTAACTGAAATAAGTCACACAGGAAAAGAAACATCATAAGATATCACTAATACACGGAATGTAACCTTGGCTACACAGGAACTGAATTACAAAACAGAACAGGGTCTCAAATTTAGAAAACCAACTTATGCTTGCTTAAGGGGAAAGGTGAGTTGGGGTGCTGCATAAAACCAGAGATTGAAATGAGCACAGATAAAGTTCCTTAAGCCAAATATGGAATAGACAAGAGCTACTCCTTGCTCAACGAAATGGACTCAACACCCCATATTAAATGCCTAAGAGTGTACCTGACTAGGAAGTATCTTAAAACCTATGGATTGCTATGTCTCTGAAAGAGAATCAAGCGTGTGTACAGGGGCATAAACGCAGCAGTGATAGGATTGGAGAAGTTCGGTGAGCAAATGAAGACCCTTTGAAGTCATGTTGCATGGTACCCATTCCATGGGTCTCAACTCTCCAGGTTTAAGGTATTCTTCCTTCAGCTAAAACATGCATTTGGAAGCCAGAGTATGATCAACCATGTGATCGGGAGACGTGTTCCAATATGTGTCAGTTTTCGTCCCCTGGTACTCGGGTGCAACATTCCAGACGCTTTACTAACACTCTCCCGACTTGGAGAGTCAGTGCCTTTAACCTCCTGTTTGGCCCAGTTTGCAATTTCTGCGGAAGATGAACAGGAATAGGGAGAACCAATGACAGACTAGCTGGAGGTGTCTGGACGGGCAAATTTAACTCTCATTTCCCACCAGGAAGAGGAATTAACCAAAGGCTCAGCGTGCCGTGCCGGAACCAGATTAGGGCCTGAAGCCATCCTGCGGTGTTGTGGCCAGCTCACAAGAAAGCGACTTGAAGAAAGGAGCTCAGGGGCACTGTAATTCACAAACCTGCAGAGTTATAAATGACAGCTATCGTCCAAAAATATACTGAAGTAAGGCTGCCAAGAGGACTTGAAAGCGGGGCAGAATTGCAGGAAACCGATTTCAGGAGGTAGCCTGGAATTGCATTGAAAGCATAAGAAAAGAGGCAGAACGTCCACAATGATGCACTTGGCCAAAAAGGGCGTATGCGTTTTTTCCTGAATATATTCAGGAAAAAACGCATACGCCCTTTTTGGCCAACCAAGCAAGCTTGCAAAGGAAATCTGCACTACAATGAAGTCTCACTTCCCCCCGGTCAAAAGGGCCATCTGAAAAAAGTGTAAAATCCAGAAAGGCAGGACAGGCCATGGAGAACTGGGAGCCTTGTTATGCTGATGGGCGGGATGTAAATTGCCAACAGCCACTCGGGAGAAGTGTATGGTGTTTCCTGAAACATCTAAAAAACAAAGCAACAGAGCCTAGGGCACTTCCACTTATGGTCCTATAGCTTAGGGAAATTAAAATCAAAAAGACACAGCCACCCCAAAGGTTGGGACGGCTCTGTTTACAAGAACCTGGTTTACGGTACAAGTTCAATATCGCAGAAAGTGAAAAATGGATAAAGAAGTTGTGGTACTTACGTAAAATGCAGTATCACTCAGCAATGAAATCTATGTCATCAGGCCCGTAGCAGCATAATGAGTGGATTCAGGTATGATGTTTCTAACTGAAATAAGTCACACAGGAAAAGAAACATCATAAGATATCACTAATACACGGAATGTAACCTTGGCTACACAGGAACTGAATTACAAAACAGAACAGGGTCTCAAATTTAGAAAACCAACTTATGCTTGCTTAAGGGGAAAGGTGAGTTGGGGTGCTGCATAAAACCAGAGATTGAAATGAGCACAGATAAAGTTCCTTAAGCCAAATATGGAATAGACAAGAGCTACTCCTTGCTCAACGAAATGGACTCAACACCCCATATTAAATGCCTAAGAGTGTACCTGACTAGGAAGTATCTTAAAACCTATGGATTGCTATGTCTCCGAAAGAGAATCAAGCGTGTGTGCAGGGGCATAATCGCAGCAGTGATAGGATTGGAGAGGTTCAGTGAGCAAATGAAGACCCTTTGAAGTCATACTGCATGGTACCCATTCCACGGGTCTCAACTCTCCAGGTTTAAGGTGTTCTTCCTTCAGCTAAAATATGCATGTGGAAGCCAGAGTATGATCAACTGTGTGATCGGGAGACGTGTTCCAATATGTGTCAGTTTTCGTCCCCTGGTACTCGGGTGCAACATTCCAGACGCTTTACTAACACTCTCCCGACTTGGAGAGTCAGTGCCTTTAACCTCCTGTTTGGCCCAGTTTGCAATTTCTGCGGAAGATGAACAGGAATAGGCAGAACCAATGACAGACTAGATGGAGGTGTCTGGACGGGCAAATTTAACTCTCATTTCCCACCAGGAAGAGGAATTAACCAAAGGCTCAGCGTGCCGTGCCGGAACAAGATTAGGGCCTGAAGCCATCCTGCAGTGTTGCGGCCAGCTCACGAGAAAGCGAGTTGAAGAAAGGAGCTCAGGGGCACTGTAATTCACAAACCTGCAGAGTTATAAATGACAGCTATCGTCCAAAAATATACTGAAGTAAGGCTGCCAAGAGGACTTGAAAGCGGGGCAGAATTGCAGGAAACCGATTTCAGGAGGTAGACTGGAATTGCATTTAAAGCATAGGAAAAGAGGCAGAACGTCCACAATGATGCACTTGGCCAAAAAGGGCGTATGCGTTTTTTCCTGAATATATTCAGGAAAAAACACATACGCCCTTTTTGGCCAACCAAGCAAGGTTGCAAAGGAAATCTGCACTACAATGAAGTCTCACTTCCCCCCGGTCAAAAGGGCCATCTGAAAAAAGTGTAAAATCCAGAAAGGCAGGACAGGCCATGGAGAACTGGGAGCCTTGTTATGCTGATGGGCGGGATGTAAATTGCCAACAGCCACTCGGGAGAAGTGTATGGTGTTTCCTGAAACATCTAAAAAACTAAGCAACAGAGCCTAGGGCACTTCCACTTATGGTCCTATAGCTTAGGGAAATTAAAATCAAAAAGACACAGCCACCCCAAAGGTTGGGACGGCTCTGTTTACAAGAACCTGGTTTACGGTACAAGTTCAATATTGCAGAAAGTGAAAAATGGATAAAGAAGTTGTGGTACTTACGTACAATGCAGTATCACTCAGCAATGAAATCTATGTCATCAGGCCCGTAGCAGCATAATGAGTGGATTCAGGTATGATGATTCTAACTGAAATAAGTCACACAGAAAAAGAAACATCATAAGATATCACTAATACACGGAATGTAAACTTGGCTACACAGGAACTGAATTACAAAACAGAACAGGGTCTCAAATTTAGAAAACCAACTTATGCTTGCTTAAGGGGAAAGGTGAGTTGGGGTGCTGCATAAAACCAGAGATTGAAATAAGCACAGATAAAGTTCCTTAAGCCAAATATGGAATAGACAAGAGCTACTCATTGCTCAACGAAATGGATTCAACACCCCATATTACACACCTAAGAATATACCTGACTAGGAAATATCTTAAAACCTATGGATTGCTATGTCTCCGAAAGAGAATCAAGCGTGTGTGCAGGGGCATAAAAGCAGCAGTGATAGGATTGGAGAGGTTCGGTGAGCAAATGAAGACCCTTTGAAGTCATATTGCATGGTACCCATTCCACGGGTCTCAACTCTCCAGGTTTTAGGTATTCTTCCTTCAGCTAAAACATGCATGTGGAACCCAGAGTATGATCAACCGTGTGATCGGGAGACGTGTTTCAATATGTGTCAGTTATCGTCCCCTGGTACTCGGGTGCAACATTCCAGACGCTTTACTAACACTCTCCCGACTTGGAGAGTCAGTGCCTTTAACCTCCTGTTTGGCCCAGTTTGCAATTTCTGCGGAAGATGAACAGGAATAGGGAGAACCAATGACAGACTAGCTGGAGGTGTCTGGACGGGCAAATTTAACTCTCATTTCCCACCAGGAAGAGGAATTAACCAAAGGCTCAGCGTGCCGTGCCGGAACCAGATTAGGGCCTGAAGCCATCCTGCGGTGATGCGGCCAGCTCACGAGAAAGCGAGTTGAAGAAAGGAGCTCAGGGGCACTGTAATTCACAAACCTGCAGAGTTATAAATGACAGGTATCGTCCAAAAATATACTGAAGTAAGGCTGCCAAGAGGACTTGAAAGCGGGGCAGAATTGCAGGAAACCGATCTCAGGAGGTAGACTGGAATTGCATTTAAAGCATAGGAAAAGAGGCAGAACGTCCACAATGATGCACTTGGCCAAAAAGGGCGTATGCGTTTTTTCCTGAATATATTCAGGAAAAAACACATACGCCCTTTTTGGCCAACCAAGCAAGCTTGCAAAGGAAATCTGCACTACAATGAAGTCTCACTTCCCCCCGGTCAAAAGGGCCATCTGAAAAAAGTGTAAAATCCAGAAAGGCAGGACAGGCCATGGAGAACTGGGAGCCTTGTTATGCTGATGGGCGGGATGTCAATTGCCAACAGCCACTCGGGAGAAGTGTATGGTGTTTCCTGAAACATCTAAAAAACAAAGCAACAGAGCCTAGGGCACTTCCACTTATGGTCCTATAGCTTAGGGAAATTAAAATCAAAAAGACACAGCCACCCCAAAGGTTGGGACGGCTCTGTTTACAAGAACCTGGTTTACGGTACAAGTTCAATATCGCAGAAAGTGAAAAATGGATAAAGAAGTTGTGGTACTTACGTACAATGCAATATCACTCAGCAATGAAATCTATGTCATCAGGCCCGTAGCTGCATAATGAGTGGATTCAGGTATGATGATTCTAACTGAAATAAGTCACACAGGAAAAGAAACATCATAAGATATCACTAATACACGGAATGTAAACTTGGCTACATAGGAACTGAATTACAAAACAGAACAGGGTCTCAAATTTAGAAAACCAACTTATGCTTGCTTAAGGGGAAAGGTGAGTTGGAGTGCTGCATAAAACCAGAGATTGAAATGAGCACAGATAAAGTTCCTTAAGCCAAATATGGAATAGACAAGAGCTACTCCTTGCTCAACGAAATGGATTCAACACCCCATATTAAACACCTAAGAATGTACCTGACTAGGAAATATCTTAAAACCTATGGATTGCTATGTCTCCGAAAGAGAATCAAGCGTGTGTGCAGGGGCATAAACGCAGCAGTGATAGGATTGGAGAGGTTCAGTGAGCAAATGAAGACCCTTTGAAGTCATATTGCATGGTACCCATTCCACGGGTCTCAACTCTCCAGGTTTAAGGTATTCTTCCTTCAGCTAAAACATGCATTTGGAAGCCAGAGTGTGATCAACCGTGTGATCGGGAGACATGTTCCAATATGTGTCAGTTTTCGTCCCCTGGTACTCGGGTGCAACATTCCAGACGCTTTACTAACACTCTCCCGACTTGGAGAGTCAGTGCCTTTAACCTCCTGTTTGGCCCAGTTTGCAATTTCTGCGGAAGATGAACAGGAATAGGGAGAACCAATGACAGACTAGCTGGAGGTGTCTGGACGGGCAAATTTAACTCTCATTTCCCACCAGGAAGAGGAATTAACCAAAGGCTCAGCGTGCCGTGCCGGAACCAGATTAGGGCCTGAAGCCATCCTGCGGTGTTGCGGCCAGCTCACGAGAAAGCGAGTTGAAGAAAGGAGCTCAGGGGCACTGTAATTCACAAACCTGCAGAGTTATAAATGACAGCTATCGTCCAAAAATATACTGAAGTAAGGCTGCCAAGAGGACTTGAAAGCGGGGCAGAATTGCAGGAAACCGATCTCAGGAGGTAGACTGGAATTGCATTTAAAGCATAGGAAAAGAGGCAGAACGTCCACAATGATGCACTTGGCCAAAAAGGGCGTATGCGTTTTTTCCTGAATATATTCAGGAAAAAACGCATACGCCCTTTTTGGCCAACCAAGCAAGCTTGCAAAGGAAATCTGCACTACAATGAAGTCTCACTTCCCCCCGGTCAAAAGGGCCATCTGAAAAAAGTGTAAAATCCAGAAAGGCAGGACAGGCCATGGAGAACTGGGAGCCTTGTTATGCTGATGGGCGGGATGTAAATTGCCAACAGCCACTCGGGAGAAGTGTATGGTGTTTCCTGAAACATCTAAAAAACAAAGCAACAGAGCCTAGGGCACTTCCACTTATGGTCCTATAGCTTAGGGAAATTAAAATCAAAAAGACACAGCCACCCCAAAGGTTGGGACGGCTCTGTTTACAAGAACCTGGTTTACGGTACAAGTTCAATATCGCAGAAAGTGAAAAATGGATAAAGAAGTTGTGGTACTTACGTACAATGCAGTATCACTCAGCAATGAAATCTATGTCATCAGGCCCGTAGCAGCATAATGAGTGGATTCAGGTATGATGATTCTAACTGAAATAAGTCACACAGGAAAAGAAACATCATAAGATATCACTAATACACGGAATGTAAACTTGGCTACACAGGAACTGAATTACAAAACAGAACAGGTTCTCAAATTTAGAAAACCAACTTATGCTTGCTTAAGGGGAAAGGTGAGTTGGGGTGCTGCATAAAACCAGAGATTGAAATGAGCACAGATAAAGTTCCTTAAGCCAAATATGGAATAGACAAGAGCTACTCCTTGCTCAACGAAATGGACTCAACACCCCATATTAAATGCCTAAGAGTGTACCTGACTAGCAAGTATCTTAAAACCTATGGATTGCTATGTCTCTGAAAGAGAAACAAGTGTGTGTACAGGGGCATAAACGCAGCAGTGATAGGACTGGAGAGTTTCGGTGAGCAAATGAAGACCCTTTGAAGTCATATTGCATGGTACCCATTCCATGGGTCTCAACTCTCCAGGTTTAAGGTATTCTTCCTTCAGCTAAAACATGCATGTGGAACCCAGAGTATGATCAACCGTGTGATCGGGAGACGTGTTCCAATATGTGTCAGTTTTCGTCCCCTGGTACTCGGGTGCAACATTCCAGACGCTTTACTAACACTCTCCCGACTTGGAGAGTCAGTGCCTTTAACCTCCTGTTTGGCCCAGTTTGCAATTTCTGCGGAAGATGAACAGGAATAGGGAGAACCAATGACAGACTAGCTGGAGGTGTCTGGACGGGCAAATTTAACTCTCATTTCCCACCAGGAAGAGGAATTAACCAAAGGCTCAGCGTGCCGTGCCGGAACCAGATTAGGGCCTGAAGCCATCCTGCGGTGATGCGGCCAGCTCACGAGAAAGCGAGTTGAAGAAAGGAGCTCAGGGGCACTGTAATTCACAAACCTGCAGAGTTATAAATGACAGGTATCGTCCAAAAATATACTGAAGTAAGGCTGCCAAGAGGACTTGAAAGCGGGGCAGAATTGCAGGAAACCGATTTCAGGAGGTAGACTGGAATTGCATTTAAAGCATAGGAAAAGAGGCAGAACGTCCACAATGATGCACTTGGCCAAAAAGGGCGTATGCGTTTTTTCCTGAATATATTCAGGAAAAAACGCATACGCCCTTTTTGGCCAACCAAGAAAGCTTGCAAAGGAAATCTGCACTACAATGAAGTCTCACATCCCCCCGGTCAAAAGGGCCATCTGAAAAAAGTGTAAACTCCAGAAAGGCAGGACAGGCCATGGAGAACTGGGAGCCTTGTTATGCTGATGGGCGGGATGTAAATTGCCAACAGCCACTCGGGAGAAGTGTATGGTGTTTCCTGAAACATCTAAAAAACAAAGCAACAGAGCCTAGGGCACTTCCACTTATGGTCCTATAGCTTAGGGAAATTAAAATCAAAAGACACAGCCACCCCAAAGGTTGGGACGGCTCTGTTTACAAGAACCTGGTTTACGGTACAAGTTCAATATTGCAGAAAGTGAAAAATGGATAAAGAAGTTGTGGTACTTACGTACAATGCAATATCACTCAGCAATGAAATCTATGTCATCAGGCCCGTAGCAGCATAATGAGTGGATTCAGGTACGATGATTCTAACTGAAATGAGTCACACAGAAAAAGAAACATCATAAGATATCACTAATACACGGAATGTAACCTTGGCTACACAGGAACTGAATTACAAAACAGAACAGGGTCTCAAATTTAGAAAACCAACTTATGCTTGCTTAAGGGGAAAGGTGAGTTGGGGTGCTGCATAAAACCAGAGATTGAAATGAGCACAGATAAAGTTCCTTAAGCCAAATATGGAATAGACAAGAGCTACTCCTTGCTCAACGAAATGGACTCAACACCCCATATTAAATGCCTAAGAGTGTACCTGACTAGGAATTATCTTAAAACCTATGGATTGCTATGTCTCTGAAAGAGAATCAAGCGTGTGTACAGGGGCATAAACGCAGCAGTGATAGGATTGGAGAGGTTCGGTGAGCAAATGAAGACCCTTTGAAGTCATATTGCATGGTACCCATTCCACGGGTCTCAACTCTCCAGGTTTAAGGTATTCTTCCTTCAGCTAAAACATGCATGTGGAACCCAGAGTATGATCAACCGTGTGATCGGGAGACGTGTTCCAATATGTGTCAGTTTTGGTCCCCTGGTACTCGGGTGCAACATTCCAGACGCTTTACTAACACTCTCCCGACTTGGAGAGTCAGTGCCTTTAACCTCCTGTTTGGCCCAGTTTGCAATTTCTGCGGAAGATGAACAGGAATAGGGAGAACCAATGACAGACTAGCTGGAGGTGTCTGGACGGGCAAATTTAACTCTCATTTCCCACCAGGAAGAGGAATTAACCAAAGGCTCAGCGTGCCGTGCCGGAACAAGATTAGGGCCTGAAGCCATCCTGCAGTGTTGCGGCCAGCTCACGAGAAAGCGAGTTGAAGAAAGGAGCTCAGGGGCACTGTAATTCACAAACCTGCAGAGTTATAAATGACAGCTATCGTCCAAAAATATACTGAAGTAAGGCTGCCAAGAGGACTTGAAAGCGGGGCAGAATTGCAGGAAACCGATTTCAGGAGGTAGACTGGAATTGCATTGAAAGCATAGGAAAAGAGGCAGAACGTCCACAATGATGCACTTGGCCAAAAAGTGCGTATGCGTTTTTTCCTGAATATATTCAGGAAAAAACGCATACGCACTTTTTGGCCAACCAAGCAAGCTTGCAAAGGAAATCTGCACTACAATGAAGTCTCACTTCCCCCCGGTCAAAAGGGCCATCTGAAAAAAGTGTAAAATCCAGAAAGGCAGGACAGGCCATGGAGAACTGGGAGCCTTGTTATGCTGATGGGCTGGAGGTAACTTGCCAACAGCCACTCGGGAGAAGTGTATGGTGTTTCCTGAAACATCTAAAAAACTAAGCAACAGAGCCTAGGGCACTTCCACTTATGGTCCTATAGCTTAGGGAAATTAAAATCAAAAAGACACAGCCACCCCAAAGGTTGGGACGGCTCTGTTTACAAGAACCTGGTTTACGGTACAAGTTCAATATCGCAGAAAGTGAAAAATGGATAAAGAAGTTGTGGTACTTACGTACAATGCAGTATCACTCAGCAATGAAATCTATATCATCAGGCCCGTAGCAGCATAATGAGTGGATTCAGGTATGATGATTCTAACTGAAATAAGTCACACAGGAAAAGAAACATCATAAGATATCACTAATACACGGAATGTAACCTTGGCTACACAGGAACTGAATTACAAAACAGAACAGGGTCTCAAATTTAGAAAACCAACTTATGCTTGCTTAAGGGGAAAGGTGAGTTGGGGTGCTGCATAAAACCAGAGATTGAAATGAGCACAGATAAAGTTCCTTAAGCCAAATATGGAATAGACAAGAGCTACTCCTTGCTCAACGAAATGGACTCAACACCCCATATTAAATGCCTAAGAGTGTACCTGACTAGGAAGTATCTTAAAACCTATGGATTGCTATGTCTCTGAAAGAGAATCAAGCGTGTGTACAGGGGCATAAACGCAGCAGTGATAGGATTGGAGAAGTTCGGTGAGCAAATGAAGACCCTTTGAAGTCATGTTGCATGGTACCCATTCCATGGGTCTCAACTCTCCAGGTTTAAGGTATTCTTCCTTCAGCTAAAACATGCATTTGGAAGCCAGAGTATGATCAACCATGTGATCGGGAGACGTGTTCCAATATGTGTCAGTTTTCGTCCCCTGGTACTCGGGTGCAACATTCCAGACGCTTTACTAACACTCTCCCGACTTGGAGAGTCAGTGCCTTTAACCTCCTGTTTGGCCCAGTTTGCAATTTCTGCGGAAGATGAACAGGAATAGGGAGAACCAATGACAGACTAGCTGGAGGTGTCTGGACGGGCAAATTTAACTCTCATTTCCCACCAGGAAGAGGAATTAACCAAAGGCTCAGCGTGCCGTGCCGGAACCAGATTAGGGCCTGAAGCCATCCTGCGGTGTTGTGGCCAGCTCACAAGAAAGCGACTTGAAGAAAGGAGCTCAGGGGCACTGTAATTCACAAACCTGCAGAGTTATAAATGACAGCTATCGTCCAAAAATATACTGAAGTAAGGCTGCCAAGAGGACTTGAAAGCGGGGCAGAATTGCAGGAAACCGATTTCAGGAGGTAGCCTGGAATTGCATTGAAAGCATAGGAAAAGAGGCAGAACGTCCACAATGATGCACTTGGCCAAAAAGGGCGTACGCGTTTTTTCCTGAATATATTCAGGAAAAAACGCATACGCCCTTTTTGGCCAACCAAGCAAGCTTGCAAAGGAAATCTGCACTACAATGAAGTCTCACTTCCCCCCGGTCAAAAGGGCCATCTGAAAAAAGTGTAAAATCCAGAAAGGCAGGACAGGCCATGGAGAACTGGGAGCCTTGTTATGCTGATGGGCGGGATGTAAATTGCCAACAGCCACTCGGGAGAAGTGTATGGTGTTTCCTGAAACATCTAAAAAACAAAGCAACAGAGCCTAGGGCACTTCCACTTATGGTCCTATAGCTTAGGGAAATTAAAATCAAAAAGACACAGCCACCCCAAAGGTTGGGACGGCTCTGTTTACAAGAACCTGGTTTACGGTACAAGTTCAATATCGCAGAAAGTGAAAAATGGATAAAGAAGTTGTGGTACTTACGTACAATGCAGTATCACTCAGCAATGAAATCTATGTCATCAGGCCCGTAGCAGCATAATGAGTGGATTCAGGTATGATGTTTCTAACTGAAATAAGTCACACAGGAAAAGAAACATCATAAGATATCACTAATACACGGAATGTAACCTTGGCTACACAGGAACTGAATTACAAAACAGAACAGGGTCTCAAATTTAGAAAACCAACTTATGCTTGCTTAAGGGGAAAGGTGAGTTGGGGTGCTGCATAAAACCAGAGATTGAAATGAGCACAGATAAAGTTCCTTAAGCCAAATATGGAATAGACAAGAGCTACTCCTTGCTCAACGAAATGGACTCAACACCCCATATTAAATGCCTAAGAGTGTACCTGACTAGGAAGTATCTTAAAACCTATGGATTGCTATGTCTCTGAAAGAGAATCAAGCGTGTGTACAGGGGCATAAACGCAGCAGTGATAGGATTGGAGAAGTTCGGTGAGCAAATGAAGAACCTTTGAAGTCATATTGCATGGTACCCATTCCATGGGTCTCAACTCTCCAGGTTTAAGGTATTCTTCCTTCAGCTAAAACATGCATTTGGAAGCCAGAGTATGATCAACCGTGTGATCGGGAGACGTGTTCCAATATGTGTCAGTTTTCGTCCCCTGGTACTCGGGTGCAACATTCCAGACGCTTTACTAACACTCTCCCGACTTGGAGAGTCAGTGCCTTTAACCTCCTGTTTGGCCCAGTTTGCAATTTCTGCGGAAGATGAACAGGAATAGGGAGAACCAATGACAGACTAGCTGGAGGTGTCTGGACGGGCAAATTTAACTCTCATTTCCCACCAGGAAGAGGAATTAACCAAAGGCTCAGCGTGCCGTGCCGGAACCAGATTAGGGCCTGAAGCCATCCTGCGGTGTTGCGGCCAGCTCACGAGAAAGCGAGTTGAAGAAAGGAGCTCAGGGGCACTGTAATTCACAAACCTGCAGAGTTATAAATGACAGCTATCGTCCAAAAATATACTGAAGTAAGGCTGCCAAGAGGACTTGAAAGCGGGGCAGAATTGCAGGAAACCGATTTCAGGAGGTAGACTGGAATTGCATTTAAAGCATAGGAAAAGAGGCAGAACGTCCACAATGATGCACTTGGCCAAAAAGGGCGTATGCGTTTTTTCCTGAATATATTCAGGAAAAAACGCATACGCCCTTTTTGGCCAACCAAGAAAGCTTGCAAAGGAAATCTGCACTACAATGAAGTCTCACATCCCCCCGGTCAAAAGGGCCATCTGAAAAAAGTGTAAAATCCAGAAAGGCAGGACAGGCCATGGAGAACTGGGAGCCTTGTTATGCTGATGGGCGGGATGTAAATTGCCAACAGCCACTCGGGAGAAGTGTATGGTGTTTCCTGAAACATCTAAAAAACAAAGCAACAGAGCCTAGGGCACTTCCACTTATGGTCCTATAGCTTAGGGAAATTAAAATCAAAAGACACAGCCACCCCAAAGGTTGGGACGGCTCTGTTTACAAGAACCTGGTTTACGGTACAAGTTCAATATTGCAGAAAGTGAAAAATGGATAAAGAAGTTGTGGTACTTACGTACAATGCAATATCACTCAGCAATGAAATCTATGTCATCAGGCCCGTAGCAGCATAATGAGTGGATTCAGGTACAATGATTCTAACTGAAATGAGTCACACAGAAAAAGAAACATCATAAGATATCACTAATACACGGAATGTAACCTTGGCTACACAGGAACTGAATTACAAAACAGAACAGGGTCTCAAATTTAGAAAACCAACTTATGCTTGCTTAAGGGGAAAGGTGAGTTGGGGTGCTGCATAAAACCAGAGATTGAAATGAGCACAGATAAAGTTCCTTAAGCCAAATATGGAATAGACAAGAGCTACTCCTTGCTCAACGAAATGGACTCAACACCCCATATTAAATGCCTAAGAGTGTACCTGACTAGGAAGTATCTTAAAACCTATGGATTGCTATGTCTCTGAAAGAGAATCAAGCGTGTGTACAGGGGCATAAACGCAGCAGTGATAGGATTGGAGAGGTTCGGTGAGCAAATGAAGACCCTTTGAAGTCATATTGCATGGTACCCATTCCACGGGTCTCAACTCTCCAGGTTTAAGGTATTCTTCCTTCAGCTAAAACATGCATGTGGAACCCAGAGTATGATCAACCATGTGATCGGGAGACGTGTTCCAATATGTGTCAGTTTTGGTCCCCTGGTACTCGGGTGCAACATTCCAGACGCTTTACTAACACTCTCCCGACTTGGAGAGTCACTGCCTTTAACCTCCTGTTTGGCCCAGTTTGCAATTTCTGCGGAAGATGAACAGGAATAGGGAGAACCAATGACAGACTAGCTGGAGGTGTCTGGACGGGCAAATTTAACTCTCATTTCCCACCAGGAAGAGGAATTAACCAAAGGCTCAGCGTGCCGTGCCGGAACCAGATTAGGGCCTGAAGCCATCCTGCGGTGTTGTGGCCAGCTCACAAGAAAGCGACTTGAAGAAAGGAGCTCAGGGGCACTGTAATTCACAAACCTGCAGAGTTATAAATGACAGCTATCGTCCAAAAATATACTGAAGTAAGGCTGCCAAGAGGACTTGAAAGCGGGGCAGAATTGCAGGAAACCGATCTCAGGAGGTAGACTGGAATTGCATTGAAAGCATAGGAAAAGAGGCAGAACGTCCACAATGATGCACTTGGCCAAAAAGGGCGTATGCGTTTTTTCCTGAATATATTCAGGAAAAAACGCATACGCCCTTTTTGGCCAACCAAGCAAGCTTGCAAAGGAAATCTGCACTACAATGAAGTCTCACTTCCCCCCGGTCAAAAGGGCCATCTGAAAAAAGTGTAAAATCCAGAAAGGCAGGACAGGCCATGGAGAACTGGGAGCCTTGTTATGCTGATGGGCGGGATGTAAATTGCCAACAGCCACTCGGGAGAAGTGTATGGTGATTCCTGAAACATCTAAAAAACAAAGCAACAGAGCCTAGGGCACTTCCACTTATGGTCCTATAGCTTAGGGAAATTAAAATCAAAAAGACACAGCCACCCCAAAGGTTGGGACGGCTCTGTTTACAAGAACCTGGTTTACGGTACAAGTTCAATATCGCAGAAAGTGAAAAATGGATAAAGAAGTTGTGGTACTTACGTACAATGCAGTATCACTCAGCAATGAAATCTATGTCATCAGGCCCGTAGCAGCATAATGAGTGGATTCAGGTATGATGTTTCTAACTGAAATAAGTCACACAGGAAAAGAAACATCATAAGATATCACTAATACACGGAATGTAACCTTGGCTACACAGGAACTGAATTACAAAACAGAACAGGGTCTCAAATTTAGAAAACCAACTTATGCTTGCTTAAGGGGAAAGGTGAGTTGGGGTGCTGCATAAAACCAGAGATTGAAATGAGCACAGATAAAGTTCCTTAAGCCAAATATGGAATAGACAAGAGCTACTCCTTGCTCAACGAAATGGACTCAACACCCCATATTAAATGCCTAAGAGTGTACCTGACTAGGAAGTATCTTAAAACCTATGGATTGCTATGTCTCTGAAAGAGAATCAAGCGTGTGTACAGGGGCATAAACGCAGCAGTGATAGGATTGGAGAAGTTCGGTGAGCAAATGAAGAACCTTTGAAGTCATATTGCATGGTACCCATTCCATGGGTCTCAACTCTCCAGGTTTAAGGTATTCTTCCTTCAGCTAAAACATGCATTTGGAAGCCAGAGTATGATCAACCGTGTGATCGGGAGACGTGTTCCAATATGTGTCAGTTTTCGTCCCCTGGTACTCGGGTGCAACATTCCAGATGCTTTACTAACACTCTCCCGACTTGGAGAGTCAGTGCCTTTAACCTCCTGTTTGGCCCAGTTTGCAATTTCTGCGGAAGATGAACAGGAATAGGGAGAACCAATGACAGACTAGCTGGAGGTGTCTGGACGGGCAAATTTAACTCTCATTTCCCACCAGGAAGAGGAATTAACCAAAGGCTCAGCGTGCCGTGCCGGAACAAGATTAGGGCCTGAAGCCATCCTGCGGTGTTGTGGCCAGCTCACAAGAAAGCGACTTGAAGAAAGGAGCTCAGGGGCACTGTAATTCACAAACCTGCAGAGTTATAAATGACAGCTATCGTCCAAAAATATACTGAAGTAAGGCTGCCAAGAGGACTTGAAAGCGGGGCAGAATTGCAGGAAACCGATTTCAGGAGGTAGACTGGAATTGCATTGAAAGCATAGGAAAAGAGGCAGAACGTCCACAATGATGCACTTGGCCAAAAAGGGCGTATGCGTTTTTTCCTGAATATATTCAGGAAAAAACACATACGCCCTTTTTGGCCAACCAAGCAAGGTTGCAAAGGAAATCTGCACTACAATGAAGTCTCACTTCCCCCCGGTCAAAAGGGCCATCTGAAAAAAGTGTAAAATCCAGAAAGGCAGGACAGGCCATGGAGAACTGGGAGCCTTGTTATGCTGATGGGCGGGATGTAAATTGCCAACAGCCACTCGGGAGAAGTGTATGGTGTTTCCTGAAACATCTAAAAAACTAAGCAACAGAGCCTAGGGCACTTCCACTTATGGTCCTATAGCTTAGGGAAATTAAAATCAAAAAGACACAGCCACCCCAAAGGTTGGGACGGCTCTGTTTACAAGAACCTGGTTTACGGTACAAGTTCAATATTGCAGAAAGTGAAAAATGGATAAAGAAGTTGTGGTACTTACGTACAATGCAGTATCACTCAGCAATGAAATCTATGTCATCAGGCCCGTAGCAGCATAATGAGTGGATTCAGGTATGATGATTCTAACTGAAATAAGTCACACAGAAAAAGAAACATCATAAGATATCACTAATACACGGAATGTAACCTTGGCTACACAGGAACTGAATTACAAAACAGAACAGGGTCTCAAATTTAGAAAACCAACTTATGCTTGCTTAAGGGGAAAGGTGAGTTGGGGTGCTGCATAAAACCAGAGATTGAAATAAGCACAGATAAAGTTCCTTAAGCCAAATATGGAATAGACAAGAGCTACTCATTGCTCAACGAAATGGATTCAACACCCCATATTACACACCTAAGAATATACCTGACTAGGAAATATCTTAAAACCTATGGATTGCTATGTCTCCGAAAGAGAATCAAGCGTGTGTGCAGGGGCATAAAAGCAGCAGTGATAGGATTGGAGAGGTTCGGTGAGCAAATGAAGACCCTTTGAAGTCATATTGCATGGTACCCATTCCACGGGTCTCAACTCTCCAGGTTTTAGGTATTCTTCCTTCAGCTAAAACATGCATGTGGAACCCAGAGTATGATCAACCGTGTGATCGGGAGACGTGTTCCAATATGTGTCAGTTTTCGTCCCCTGGTACTCGGGTGCAACATTCCAGATGCTTTACTAACACTCTCCCGACTTGGAGAGTCAGTGCCTTTAACCTCCTGTTTGGCCCAGTTTGCAATTTCTGCGGAAGATGAACAGGAATAGGGAGAACCAATGACAGACTAGCTGGAGGTGTCTGGACGGGCAAATTTAACTCTCATTTCCCACCAGGAAGAGGAATTAACCAAAGGCTCAGCGTGCCGTGCCGGAACCAGATTAGGGCCTGAAGCCATCCTGTGGTGTGGCGGCCAGCTCACGAGAAAGCGAGTTAAAGAAAGGAGCTCAGGGGCACTGTAATTCACAAACCTGCAGAGTTATAAATGACAGCTATCGTCCAAAAATATACTGAAGTAAGGCTGCCAAGAGGACTTGAAAGCGGGGCAGAATTGCAGGAAACCGATCTCAGGAGGTAGACAGGAATTGGATTTAAAGCATAGGAAAAGAGGCAGAACGTCCACAATGATGCACTTGGCCAAAAAGGGCGTATGCGTTTTTTCCTGAATATATTCAGGAAAAAACACATACGCCCTTTTTGGCCAACCAAGCAAGCTTGCAAAGGAAATCTGCACTACAATGAAGTCTCACTTCCCCCCGGTCAAAAGGGCCATCTGAAAAAAGTGTAAAATCCAGAAAGGCAGGACAGGCCATGGAGAACTGGGAGCCTTGTTATGCTGATGGGCGGGATGTAAATTGCCAACAGCCACTCGGGAGAAGTGTATGGTGTTTCCTGAAACATCTAAAAAACAAAGCAACAGAGCCTAGAGCACTTCCACTTATGGTCCTATAGCTTAGGGAAATTAAAATCAAAAAGACACAGCCACCCCAAAGGTTGGGACGGCTCTGTTTACAAGAACCTGGTTTACGGTACAAGTTCAATATCGCAGAAAGTGAAAAATGGATAAAGAAGTTGTGGTACTTACGTACAATGCAATATCACTCAGCAATGAAATCTATGTCATCAGGCCCGTAGCTGCATAATGAGTGGATTCAGGTATGATGATTCTAACTGAAATAAGTCACACAGGAAAAGAAACATCATAAGATATCACTAATACACGGAATGTAAACTTGGCTACATAGGAACTGAATTACAAAACAGAACAGGGTCTCAAATTTAGAAAACCAACTTATGCTTGCTTAAGGGGAAAGGTGAGTTGGGGTGCTGCATAAAACCAGAGATTGAAATGAGCACAGATAAAGTTCCTTAAGCCAAATATGGAATAGACAAGAGCTACTCCTTGCTCAACGAAATGGATTCAACACCCCATATTAAACACCTAAGAATGTACCTGACTAGGAAGTATCTTAAAACCTATGGATTGCTATGTCTCCGAAAGAGAATCAAGCGTGTGTACAGGGGCATAAACGCAGCAGGGATAGGATTGGAGAGGTTCAGTGAGCAAATGAAGACCCTTTGAAGTCATATTGCATGGTACCCATTCCACGGGTCTCAACTCTCCAGGTTTAAGGTATTCTTCCTTCAGCTAAAACATGCATTTGGAAGCCAGAGTATGATCAACCGTGTGATCGGGAGACGTGTTCCAATATGTGTCAGTTTTCGTCCCCTGGTACTCGGGTGCAACATTCCAGACGCTTTACTAACACTCTCCCGACTTGGAGAGTCAGTGCCTTTAACCTCCTGTTTGGCCCAGTTTGCAATTTCTGCGGAAGATGAACAGGAATAGGGAGAACCAATGACAGACTAGCTGGAGGTGTCTGGACGGGCAAATTTAACTCTCATTTCCCACCAGGAAGAGGAATTAACCAAAGGCTCAGCGTGCCGTGCCGGAACCAGATTAGGGCCTGAAGCCATCCTGCGGTGATGCGGCCAGCTCACGAGAAAGCGAGTTGAAGAAAGGAGCTCAGGGGCACTGTAATTCACAAACCTGCAGAGTTATAAATGACAGGTATCGTCCAAAAATATACTGAAGTAAGGCTGCCAAGAGGACTTGAAAGCGGGGCAGAATTGCAGGAAACCGATCTCAGGAGGTAGACTGGAATTGCATTTAAAGCATAGGAAAAGAGGCAGAACGTCCACAATGATGCACTTGGCCAAAAAGGGCGTATGCGTTTTTTCCTGAATATATTCAGGAAAAAACGCATACGCCCTTTTTGGCCAACCAAGCAAGCTTGCAAAGGAAATCTGCACTACAATGAAGTCTCACTTCCCCCCGGTCAAAAGGGCCATCTGAAAAAAGTGTAAAATCCAGAAAGGCAGGACAGGCCATGGAGAACCGGGAGCCTTGTTATGCTGATGGGCGGGATGTAAATTGCCAACAGCCACTCGGGAGAAGTGTATGGTGTTTCCTGAAACAACTAAAAAACAAAGCAACAGAGCCTAGGGCACTTCCACTTATGGTCCTATAGCTTAGGGAAATTAAAATCAAAAGACACAGCCACCCCAAAGGTTGGGACGGCTCTGTTTACAAGAACCTGGTTTACGGTACAAGTTCAATATCGCAGAAAGTGAAAAATGGATAAAGAAGTTGTGGTACTTACGTACAATGCAGTATCACTCAGCAATGAAATCTATGTCATCAGGCCCGTAGCAGCATAATGAGTGGATTCAGGTATGATGATTCTAACTGAAATAAGTCACACAGGAAAAGAAACATCATAAGATATCACTAATACACGGAATGTAAACTTGGCTACACAGGAACTGAATTACAAAACAGAACAGGTTCTCAAATTTAGAAAACCAACTTATGCTTGCTTAAGGGGAAAGGTGAGTTGGGGTGCTGCATAAAACCAGAGATTGAAATGAGCACAGATAAAGTTCCTTAAGCCAAATATGGAATAGACAAGAGCTACTCCTTGCTCAACGAAATGGACTCAACACCCCATATTAAATGCCTAAGAGTGTACCTGACTAGCAAGTATCTTAAAACCTATGGATTGCTATGTCTCTGAAAGAGAATCAAGTGTGTGTACAGGGGCATAAACGCAGCAGTGATAGGACTGGAGAGTTTCGGTGAGCAAATGAAGACCCTTTGAAGTCATATTGCATGGTACCCAATCCATGGGTCTCAACTCTCCAGGTTTAAGGTATTCTTCCTTCAGCTAAAACATGCATGTGGAACCCAGAGTATGATCAACCGTGTGATCGGGAGACGTGTTCCAATATGTGTCAGTTTTCGTCCCCTGGTACTCGGGTGCAACATTCCAGACGCTTTACTAACACTCTCCCGACTTGGAGAGTCAGTGCCTTTAACCTCCTGTTTGGCCCAGTTTGCAATTTCTGCGGAAGATGAACAGGAATAGGGAGAACCAATGACAGACTAGCTGGAGGTGTCTGGACGGGCAAATTTAACTCTCATTTCCCACCAGGAAGAGGAATTAACCAAAGGCTCAGCGTGCCGTGCCGGAACCAGATTAGGGCCTGAAGCCATCCTGCGGTGTTGCGGCCAGCTCACAAGAAAGCGAGTTGAAGAAAGGAGCTCAGGGGCACTGTAATTCACAAACCTGCAGAGTTATGAATGACAGCTATCGTCCAAAAATATACTGAAGTAAGGCTGCCAAGAGGACTTGAAAGCGGGGCAGAATTGCAGGAAACCGATTTCAGGAGGTAGACTGGAATTGCATTTAAAGCATAGGAAAAGAGGCAGAACGTCCACAATGATGCACTTGGCCAAAAAGGGCGTATGCGTTTTTTCCTGAATATATTCAGGAAAAAACGCATACGCCCTTTTTGGCCAACCAAGAAAGCTTGCAAAGGAAATCTGCACTACAATGAAGTCTCACATCCCCCCGGTCAAAAGGGCCATCTGAAAAAAGTGTAAAATCCAGAAAGGCAGGACAGGCCATGGAGAACTGGGAGCCTTGTTATGCTGATGGGCGGGATGTAAATTGCCAACAGCCACTCGGGAGAAGTGTATGGTGTTTCCTGAAACATCTAAAAAACAAAGCAACAGAGCCTAGGGCACTTCC
Organism: Lagenorhynchus albirostris; assembly: GCF_949774975.1. Classification (NCBI taxonomy): domain Eukaryota; kingdom Metazoa; phylum Chordata; class Mammalia; order Artiodactyla; family Delphinidae; genus Lagenorhynchus; species Lagenorhynchus albirostris. The sequence goes on along the minus strand of NC_083098.1, from coordinate 57,120,253 downwards.
ACTTATGGTCCTATAGCTTAGGGAAATTAAAATCAAAAGACACAGCCACCCCAAAGGTTGGGACGGCTCTGTTTACAAGAACCTGGTTTACGGTACAAGTTCAATATTGCAGAAAGTGAAAAATGGATAAAGAAGTTGTGGTACTTACGTACAATGCAATATCACTCAGCAATGAAATCTATGTCATCAGGCCCGTAGCTGCATAATGAGTGGATTCAGGTACGATGATTCTAACTGAAATGAGTCACACAGAAAAAGAAACATCATAAGATATCACTAATACACGGAATGTAACCTTGGCTACACAGGAACTGAATTACAAAACAGAACAGGGTCTCAAATTTAGAAAACCAACTTATGCTTGCTTAAGGGGAAAGGTGAGTTGGGGTGCTGCATAAAACCAGAGATTGAAATGAGCACAGATAAAGTTCCTTAAGCCAAATATGGAATAGACAAGAGCTACTCCTTGCTCAACGAAATGGACTCAACACCCCATATTAAATGCCTAAGAGTGTACCTGACTAGGAAGTATCTTAAAACCTATGGATTGCTATGTCTCTGAAAGAGAATCAAGCGTGTGTACAGGGGCATAAACGCAGCAGTGATAGGATTGGAGAGGTTCGGTGAGCAAATGAAGACCCTTTGAAGTCATATTGCATGGTACCCATTCCACGGGTCTCAACTCTCCAGGTTTAAGGTATTCTTCCTTCAGCTAAAACATGCATGTGGAACCCAGAGTATGATCAACCATGTGATCGGGAGACGTGTTCCAATATGTGTCAGATTTGGTCCCCTGGTACTCGGGTGCAACATTCCAGACGCTTTACTAACACTCTCCCGACTTGGAGAGTCAGTGCCTTTAACCTCCTGTTTGGCCCAGTTTGCAATTTCTGCGGAAGATGAACAGGAATAGGGAGAACCAATGACAGACTAGCTGGAGGTGTCTGGACGGGCAAATTTAACTCTCATTTCCCACCAGGAAGAGGAATTAACCAAAGGCTCAGCGTGCCGTGCCGGAACAAGATTAGGGCCTGAAGCCATCCTGCAGTGTTGCGGCCAGCTCACGAGAAAGCGAGTTGAAGAAAGGAGCTCAGGGGCACTGTAATTCACAAACCTGCAGAGTTATAAATGACAGCTATCGTCCAAAAATATACTGAAGTAAGGCTGCCAAGAGGACTTGAAAGCGGGGCAGAATTGCAGGAAACCGATTTCAGGAGGTAGACTGGAATTGCATTGAAAGCATAGGAAAAGAGGCAGAACGTCCACAATGATGCACTTGGCCAAAAAGTGCGTATGCGTTTTTTCCTGAATATATTCAGGAAAAAACGCATACGCACTTTTTGGCCAACCAAGCAAGCTTGCAAAGGAAATCTGCACTACAATGAAGTCTCACTTCCCCCCGGTCAAAAGGGCCATCTGAAAAAAGTGTAAAATCCAGAAAGGCAGGACAGGCCATGGAGAACCGGGAGCCTTGTTATGCTGATGGGCTGGAGGTAACTTGCCAACAGCCACTCGGGAGAAGTGTATGGTGTTTCCTGAAACATCTAAAAAACAAAGCAACAGAGCCTAGGGCACTTCCACTTATGGTCCTATAGCTTAGGGAAATTAAAATCAAAAAGACACAGCCACCCCAAAGGTTGGGACGGCTCTGTTTACAAGAACCTGGTTTACGGTACAAGTTCAATATCGCAGAAAGTGAAAAATGGATAAAGAAGTTGTGGTACTTACGTACAATGCAGTATCACTCAGCAATGAAATCTATGTCATCAGGCCCGTAGCAGCATAATGAGTGGATTCAGGTATGATGATTCTAACTGAAATAAGTCACACAGGAAAAGAAACATCATAAGATATCACTAATACACGGAATGTAACCTTGGCTACACAGGAACTGAATTACAAAACAGAACAGGGTCTCAAATTTAGAAAACCAACTTATGCTTGCTTAAGGGGAAAGGTGAGTTGGGGTGCTGCATAAAACCAGAGATTGAAATGAGCACAGATAAAGTTCCTTAAGCCAAATATGGAATAGACAAGAGCTACTCCTTGTTCAACGAAATGGACTCAACACCCCATATTAAATGCCTAAGAGTGTACCTGACTAGGAAGTATCTTAAAACCTATGGATTGCTATGTCTCTGAAAGAGAATCAAGCGTGTGTACAGGGGCATAAACGCAGCAGTGATAGGATTGGAGAAGTTCGGTGAGCAAATGAAGACCCTTTGAAGTCATGTTGCATGGTACCCATTCCATGGGTCTCAACTCTCCAGGTTTAAGGTATTCTTCCTTCAGCTAAAACATGCATTTGGAAGCCAGAGTATGATCAACCATGTGATCGGGAGACGTGTTCCAATATGTGTCAGTTTTCGTCCCCTGGTACTCGGGTGCAACATTCCAGACGCTTTACTAACACTCTCCCGACTTGGAGAGTCAGTGCCTTTAACCTCCTGTTTGGCCCAGTTTGCAATTTCTGCGGAAGATGAACAGGAATAGGGAGAACCAATGACAGACTAGCTGGAGGTGTCTGGACGGGCAAATTTAACTCTCATTTCCCACCAGGAAGAGGAATTAACCAAAGGTTCAGCGTGCCGTGCCGGAACCAGATTAGGGCCTGAAGCCATCCTGCGGTGTTGTGGCCAGCTCACAAGAAAGCGACTTGAAGAAAGGAGCTCAGGGGCACTGTAATTCACAAACCTGCAGAGTTATAAATGACAGCTATCGTCCAAAAATATACTGAAGTAAGGCTGCCAAGAGGACTTGAAAGCGGGGCAGAATTGCAGGAAACCGATTTCAGGAGGTAGCCTGGAATTGCATTGAAAGCATAAGAAAAGAGGCAGAACGTCCACAATGATGCACTTGGCCAAAAAGGGCGTATGCGTTTTTTCCTGAATATATTCAGGAAAAAACGCATACGCCCTTTTTGGCCAACCAAGCAAGCTTGCAAAGGAAATCTGCACTACAATGAAGTCTCACTTCCCCCCGGTCAAAAGGGCCATCTGAAAAAAGTGTAAAATCCAGAAAGGCAGGACAGGCCATGGAGAACTGGGAGCCTTGTTATGCTGATGGGCGGGATGTAAATTGCCAACAGCCACTCGGGAGAAGTGTATGGTGTTTCCTGAAACATCTAAAAAACAAAGCAACAGAGCCTAGGGCACTTCCACTTATGGTCCTATAGCTTAGGGAAATTAAAATCAAAAAGACACAGCCACCCCAAAGGTTGGGACGGCTCTGTTTACAAGAACCTGGTTTACGGTACAAGTTCAATATCGCAGAAAGTGAAAAATGGATAAAGAAGTTGTGGTACTTACGTAAAATGCAGTATCACTCAGCAATGAAATCTATGTCATCAGGCCCGTAGCAGCATAATGAGTGGATTCAGGTATGATGTTTCTAACTGAAATAAGTCACACAGGAAAAGAAACATCATAAGATATCACTAATACACGGAATGTAACCTTGGCTACACAGGAACTGAATTACAAAACAGAACAGGGTCTCAAATTTAGAAAACCAACTTATGCTTGCTTAAGGGGAAAGGTGAGTTGGGGTGCTGCATAAAACCAGAGATTGAAATGAGCACAGATAAAGTTCCTTAAGCCAAATATGGAATAGACAAGAGCTACTCCTTGCTCAACGAAATGGACTCAACACCCCATATTAAATGCCTAAGAGTGTACCTGACTAGGAAGTATCTTAAAACCTATGGATTGCTATGTCTCCGAAAGAGAATCAAGCGTGTGTGCAGGGGCATAATCGCAGCAGTGATAGGATTGGAGAGGTTCAGTGAGCAAATGAAGACCCTTTGAAGTCATACTGCATGGTACCCATTCCACGGGTCTCAACTCTCCAGGTTTAAGGTGTTCTTCCTTCAGCTAAAATATGCATGTGGAAGCCAGAGTATGATCAACTGTGTGATCGGGAGACGTGTTCCAATATGTGTCAGTTTTCGTCCCCTGGTACTCGGGTGCAACATTCCAGACGCTTTACTAACACTCTCCCGACTTAGAGAGTCAGTGCCTTTAACCTCCTGTTTGGCCCAGTTTGCAATTTCTGCGGAAGATGAACAGGAATAGGCAGAACCAATGACAGACTAGATGGAGGTGTCTGGACGGGCAAATTTAACTCTCATTTCCCACCAGGAAGAGGAATTAACCAAAGGCTCAGCGTGCCGTGCCGGAACAAGATTAGGGCCTGAAGCCATCCTGCAGTGTTGCGGCCAGCTCACGAGAAAGCGAGTTGAAGAAAGGAGCTCAGGGGCACTGTAATTCACAAACCTGCAGAGTTATAAATGACAGCTATCGTCCAAAAATATACTGAAGTAAGGCTGCCAAGAGGACTTGAAAGCGGGGCAGAATTGCAGGAAACCGATTTCAGGAGGTAGACTGGAATTGCATTTAAAGCATAGGAAAAGAGGCAGAACGTCCACAATGATGCACTTGGCCAAAAAGGGCGTATGCGTTTTTTCCTGAATATATTCAGGAAAAAACACATACGCCCTTTTTGGCCAACCAAGCAAGGTTGCAAAGGAAATCTGCACTACAATGAAGTCTCACTTCCCCCCGGTCAAAAGGGCCATCTGAAAAAAGTGTAAAATCCAGAAAGGCAGGACAGGCCATGGAGAACTGGGAGCCTTGTTATGCTGATGGGCTGGAGGTAACTTGCCAACAGCCACTCGGGAGAAGTGTATGGTGTTTCCTGAAACATCTAAAAAACTAAGCAACAGAGCCTAGGGCACTTCCACTTATGGTCCTATAGCTTAGGGAAATTAAAATCAAAAAGACACAGCCACCCCAAAGGTTGGGACGGCTCTGTTTACAAGAACCTGGTTTACGGTACAAGTTCAATATCGCAGAAAGTGAAAAATGGATAAAGAAGTTGTGGTACTTACGTACAATGCAGTATCACTCAGCAATGAAATCTATATCATCAGGCCCGTAGCAGCATAATGAGTGGATTCAGGTATGATGATTCTAACTGAAATAAGTCACACAGGAAAAGAAACATCATAAGATATCACTAATACACGGAATGTAACCTTGGCTACACAGGAACTGAATTACAAAACAGAACAGGGTCTCAAATTTAGAAAACCAACTTATGCTTGCTTAAGGGGAAAGGTGAGTTGGGGTGCTGCATAAAACCAGAGATTGAAATGAGCACAGATAAAGTTCCTTAAGCCAAATATGGAATAGACAAGAGCTACTCCTTGCTCAACGAAATGGACTCAACACCCCATATTAAATGCCTAAGAGTGTACCTGACTAGGAAGTATCTTAAAACCTATGGATTGCTATGTCTCTGAAAGAGAATCAAGCGTGTGTACAGGGGCATAAACGCAGCAGTGATAGGATTGGAGAAGTTCGGTGAGCAAATGAAGACCCTTTGAAGTCATGTTGCATGGTACCCATTCCATGGGTCTCAACTCTCCAGGTTTAAGGTATTCTTCCTTCAGCTAAAACATGCATTTGGAAGCCAGAGTATGATCAACCATGTGATCGGGAGACGTGTTCCAATATGTGTCAGTTTTCGTCCCCTGGTACTCGGGTGCAACATTCCAGACGCTTTACTAACACTCTCCCGACTTGGAGAGTCAGTGCCTTTAACCTCCTGTTTGGCCCAGTTTGCAATTTCTGCGGAAGATGAACAGGAATAGGGAGAACCAATGACAGACTAGCTGGAGGTGTCTGGACGGGCAAATTTAACTCTCATTTCCCACCAGGAAGAGGAATTAACCAAAGGCTCAGCGTGCCGTGCCGGAACCAGATTAGGGCCTGAAGCCATCCTGCGGTGTTGTGGCCAGCTCACAAGAAAGCGACTTGAAGAAAGGAGCTCAGGGGCACTGTAATTCACAAACCTGCAGAGTTATAAATGACAGCTATCGTCCAAAAATATACTGAAGTAAGGCTGCCAAGAGGACTTGAAAGCGGGGCAGAATTGCAGGAAACCGATTTCAGGAGGTAGCCTGGAATTGCATTGAAAGCATAGGAAAAGAGGCAGAACGTCCACAATGATGCACTTGGCCAAAAAGGGCGTACGCGTTTTTTCCTGAATATATTCAGGAAAAAACGCATACGCCCTTTTTGGCCAACCAAGCAAGCTTGCAAAGGAAATCTGCACTACAATGAAGTCTCACTTCCCCCCGGTCAAAAGGGCCATCTGAAAAAAGTGTAAAATCCAGAAATGCAGGACAGGCCATGGAGAACTGGGAGCCTTGTTATGCTGATGGGCGGGATGTAAATTGCCAACAGCCACTCGGGAGAAGTGTATGGTGTTTCCTGAAACATCTAAAAAACAAAGCAACAGAGCCTAGGGCACTTCCACTTATGGTCCTATAGCTTAGGGAAATTAAAATCAAAAAGACACAGCCACCCCAAAGGTTGGGACGGCTCTGTTTACAAGAACCTGGTTTACGGTACAAGTTCAATATCGCAGAAAGTGAAAAATGGATAAAGAAGTTGTGGTACTTACGTACAATGCAGTATCACTCAGCAATGAAATCTATGTCATCAGGCCCGTAGCAGCATAATGAGTGGATTCAGGTATGATGTTTCTAACTGAAATAAGTCACACAGGAAAAGAAACATCATAAGATATCACTAATACACGGAATGTAACCTTGGCTACACAGGAACTGAATTACAAAACAGAACAGGGTCTCAAATTTAGAAAACCAACTTATGCTTGCTTAAGGGGAAAGGTGAGTTGGGGTGCTGCATAAAACCAGAGATTGAAATGAGCACAGATAAAGTTCCTTAAGCCAAATATGGAATAGACAAGAGCTACTCCTTGCTCAACGAAATGGACTCAACACCCCATATTAAATGCCTAAGAGTGTACCTGACTAGGAAGTATCTTAAAACCTATGGATTGCTATGTCTCTGAAAGAGAATCAAGCGTGTGTACAGGGGCATAAACGCAGCAGTGATAGGATTGGAGAAGTTCGGTGAGCAAATGAAGAACCTTTGAAGTCATATTGCATGGTACCCATTCCATGGGTCTCAACTCTCCAGGTTTAAGGTATTCTTCCTTCAGCTAAAACATGCATTTGGAAGCCAGAGTATGATCAACCGTGTGATCGGGAGACGTGTTCCAATATGTGTCAGTTTTCGTCCCCTGGTACTCGGGTGCAACATTCCAGACGCTTTACTAACACTCTCCCGACTTGGAGAGTCAGTGCCTTTAACCTCCTGTTTGGCCCAGTTTGCAATTTCTGCGGAAGATGAACAGGAATAGGGAGAACCAATGACAGACTAGCTGGAGGTGTCTGGACGGGCAAATTTAACTCTCATTTCCCACCAGGAAGAGGAATTAACCAAAGGCTCAGCGTGCCGTGCCGGAACCAGATTAGGGCCTGAAGCCATCCTGCGGTGTTGCGGCCAGCTCACGAGAAAGCGAGTTGAAGAAAGGAGCTCAGGGGCACTGTAATTCACAAACCTGCAGAGTTATAAATGACAGCTATCGTCCAAAAATATACTGAAGTAAGGCTGCCAAGAGGACTTGAAAGCGGGGCAGAATTGCAGGAAACCGATTTCAGGAGGTAGACTGGAATTGCATTTAAAGCATAGGAAAAGAGGCAGAACGTCCACAATGATGCACTTGGCCAAAAAGGGCGTATGCGTTTTTTCCTGAATATATTCAGGAAAAAACGCATACGCCCTTTTTGGCCAACCAAGAAAGCTTGCAAAGGAAATCTGCACTACAATGAAGTCTCACATCCCCCCGGTCAAAAGGGCCATCTGAAAAAAGTGTAAAATCCAGAAAGGCAGGACAGGCCATGGAGAACTGGGAGCCTTGTTATGCTGATGGGCGGGATGTAAATTGCCAACAGCCACTCGGGAGAAGTGTATGGTGTTTCCTGAAACATCTAAAAAACAAAGCAACAGAGCCTAGGGCACTTCCACTTATGGTCCTATAGCTTAGGGAAATTAAAATCAAAAGACACAGCCACCCCAAAGGTTGGGACGGCTCTGTTTACAAGAACCTGGTTTACGGTACAAGTTCAATATTGCAGAAAGTGAAAAATGGATAAAGAAGTTGTGGTACTTACGTACAATGCAATATCACTCAGCAATGAAATCTATGTCATCAGGCCCGTAGCAGCATAATGAGTGGATTCAGGTACAATGATTCTAACTGAAATGAGTCACACAGAAAAAGAAACATCATAAGATATCACTAATACACGGAATGTAACCTTGGCTACACAGGAACTGAATTACAAAACAGAACAGGGTCTCAAATTTAGAAAACCAACTTATGCTTGCTTAAGGGGAAAGGTGAGTTGGGGTGCTGCATAAAACCAGAGATTGAAATGAGCACAGATAAAGTTCCTTAAGCCAAATATGGAATAGACAAGAGCTACTCCTTGCTCAACGAAATGGACTCAACACCCCATATTAAATGCCTAAGAGTGTACCTGACTAGGAAGTATCTTAAAACCTATGGATTGCTATGTCTCTGAAAGAGAATCAAGCGTGTGTACAGGGGCATAAACGCAGCAGTGATAGGATTGGAGAGGTTCGGTGAGCAAATGAAGACCCTTTGAAGTCATATTGCATGGTACCCATTCCACGGGTCTCAACTCTCCAGGTTTAAGGTATTCTTCCTTCAGCTAAAACATGCATGTGGAACCCAGAGTATGATCAACCGTGTGATCGGGAGACGTGTTCCAATATGTGTCAGTTTTGGTCCCCTGGTACTCGGGTGCAACATTCCAGACGCTTTACTAACACTCTCCCGACTTGGAGAGTCAGTGCCTTTAACCTCCTGTTTGGCCCAGTTTGCAATTTCTGCGGAAGATGAACAGGAATAGGGAGAACCAATGACAGACTAGCTGGAGGTGTCTGGACGGGCAAATTTAACTCTCATTTCCCACCAGGAAGAGGAATTAACCAAAGGCTCAGCGTGCCGTGCCGGAACAAGATTAGGGCCTGAAGCCATCCTGCAGTGTTGCGGCCAGCTCACGAGAAAGCGAGTTGAAGAAAGGAGCTCAGGGGCACTGTAATTCACAAACCTGCAGAGTTATAAATGACAGCTATCGTCCAAAAATATACTGAAGTAAGGCTGCCAAGAGGACTTGAAAGCGGGGCAGAATTGCAGGAAACCGATTTCAGGAGGTAGACTGGAATTGCATTGAAAGCATAGGAAAAGAGGCAGAACGTCCACAATGATGCACTTGGCCAAAAAGTGCGTATGCGTTTTTTCCTGAATATATTCAGGAAAAAACGCATACGCACTTTTTGGCCAACCAAGCAAGCTTGCAAAGGAAATCTGCACTACAATGAAGTCTCACTTCCCCCCGGTCAAAAGGGCCATCTGAAAAAAGTGTAAAATCCAGAAAGGCAGGACAGGCCATGGAGAACTGGGAGCCTTGTTATGCTGATGGGCTGGAGGTAACTTGCCAACAGCCACTCGGGAGAAGTGTATGGTGTTTCCTGAAACATCTAAAAAACAAAGCAACAGAGCCTAGGGCACTTCCACTTATGGTCCTATAGCTTAGGGAAATTAAAATCAAAAAGACACAGCCACCCCAAAGGTTGGGACGGCTCTGTTTACAAGAACCTGGTTTACGGTACAAGTTCAATATCGCAGAAAGTGAAAAATGGATAAAGAAGTTGTGGTACTTACGTACAATGCAGTATCACTCAGCAATGAAATCTATGTCATCAGGCCCGTAGCAGCATAATGAGTGGATTCAGGTATGATGATTCTAACTGAAATAAGTCACACAGGAAAAGAAACATCATAAGATATCACTAATACACGGAATGTAACCTTGGCTACACAGGAACTGAATTACAAAACAGAACAGGGTCTCAAATTTAGAAAACCAACTTATGCTTGCTTAAGGGGAAAGGTGAGTTGGGGTGCTGCATAAAACCAGAGATTGAAATGAGCACAGATAAAGTTCCTTAAGCCAAATATGGAATAGACAAGAGCTACTCCTTGCTCAACGAAATGGACTCAACACCCCATATTAAATGCCTAAGAGTGTACCTGACTAGGAAGTATCTTAAAACCTATGGATTGCTATGTCTCTGAAAGAGAATCAAGCGTGTGTACAGGGGCATAAACGCAGCAGTGATAGGATTGGAGAAGTTCGGTGAGCAAATGAAGACCCTTTGAAGTCATGTTGCATGGTACCCATTCCATGGGTCTCAACTCTCCAGGTTTAAGGTATTCTTCCTTCAGCTAAAACATGCATTTGGAAGCCAGAGTATGATCAACCATGTGATCGGGAGACGTGTTCCAATATGTGTCAGTTTTCGTCCCCTGGTACTCGGGTGCAACATTCCAGACGCTTTACTAACACTCTCCCGACTTGGAGAGTCACTGCCTTTAACCTCCTGTTTGGCCCAGTTTGCAATTTCTGCGGAAGATGAACAGGAATAGGGAGAACCAATGACAGACTAGCTGGAGGTGTCTGGACGGGCAAATTTAACTCTCATTTCCCACCAGGAAGAGGAATTAACCAAAGGCTCAGCGTGCCGTGCCGGAACCAGATTAGGGCCTGAAGCCATCCTGCGGTGTTGTGGCCAGCTCACAAGAAAGCGACTTGAAGAAAGGAGCTCAGGGGCACTGTAATTCACAAACCTGCAGAGTTATAAATGACAGCTATCGTCCAAAAATATACTGAAGTAAGGCTGCCAAGAGGACTTGAAAGCGGGGCAGAATTGCAGGAAACCGATCTCAGGAGGTAGACTGGAATTGCATTGAAAGCATAGGAAAAGAGGCAGAACGTCCACAATGATGCACTTGGCCAAAAAGGGCGTATGCGTTTTTTCCTGAATATATTCAGGAAAAAACGCATACGCCCTTTTTGGCCAACCAAGCAAGCTTGCAAAGGAAATCTGCACTACAATGAAGTCTCACTTCCCCCCGGTCAAAAGGGCCATCTGAAAAAAGTGTAAAATCCAGAAAGGCAGGACAGGCCATGGAGAACTGGGAGCCTTGTTATGCTGATGGGCGGGATGTAAATTGCCAACAGCCACTCGGGAGAAGTGTATGGTGTTTCCTGAAACATCTAAAAAACAAAGCAACAGAGCCTAGGGCACTTCCACTTATGGTCCTATAGCTTAGGGAAATTAAAATCAAAAAGACACAGCCACCCCAAAGGTTGGGACGGCTCTGTTTACAAGAACCTGGTTTACGGTACAAGTTCAATATCGCAGAAAGTGAAAAATGGATAAAGAAGTTGTGGTACTTACGTACAATGCAGTATCACTCAGCAATGAAATCTATGTCATCAGGCCCGTAGCAGCATAATGAGTGGATTCAGGTATGATGTTTCTAACTGAAATAAGTCACACAGGAAAAGAAACATCATAAGATATCACTAATACACGGAATGTAACCTTGGCTACACAGGAACTGAATTACAAAACAGAACAGGGTCTCAAATTTAGAAAACCAACTTATGCTTGCTTAAGGGGAAAGGTGAGTTGGGGTGCTGCATAAAACCAGAGATTGAAATGAGCACAGATAAAGTTCCTTAAGCCAAATATGGAATAGACAAGAGCTACTCCTTGCTCAACGAAATGGACTCAACACCCCATATTAAATGCCTAAGAGTGTACCTGACTAGGAAGTATCTTAAAACCTATGGATTGCTATGTCTCTGAAAGAGAATCAAGCGTGTGTACAGGGGCATAAACGCAGCAGTGATAGGATTGGAGAAGTTCGGTGAGCAAATGAAGAACCTTTGAAGTCATATTGCATGGTACCCATTCCACGGGTCTCAACTCTCCAGGTTTTAGGTATTCTTCCTTCAGCTAAAACATGCATGTGGAACCCAGAGTATGATCAACCGTGTGATCGGGAGACGTGTTCCAATATGTGTCAGTTTTCGTCCCCTGGTACTCGGGTGCAACATTCCAGACGCTTTACTAACACTCTCCCGACTTGGAGAGTCAGTGCCTTTAACCTCCTGTTTGGCCCAGTTTGCAATTTCTGCGGAAGATGAACAGGAATAGGGAGAACCAATGACAGACTAGCTGGAGGTGTCTGGACGGGCAAATTTAACTCTCATTTCCCACCAGGAAGAGGAATTAACCAAAGGCTCAGCGTGCCGTGCCGGAACCAGATTAGGGCCTGAAGCCATCCTGTGGTGTGGCGGCCAGCTCACGAGAAAGCGAGTTAAAGAAAGGAGCTCAGGGGCACTGTAATTCACAAACCTGCAGAGTTATAAATGACAGCTATCGTCCAAAAATATACTGAAGTAAGGCTGCCAAGAGGACTTGAAAGCGGGGCAGAATTGCAGGAAACCGATCTCAGGAGGTAGACAGGAATTGGATTTAAAGCATAGGAAAAGAGGCAGAACGTCCACAATGATGCACTTGGCCAAAAAGGGCGTATGCGTTTTTTCCTGAATATATTCAGGAAAAAACACATACGCCCTTTTTGGCCAACCAAGCAAGCTTGCAAAGGAAATCTGCACTACAATGAAGTCTCACTTCCCCCCGGTCAAAAGGGCCATCTGAAAAAAGTGTAAAATCCAGAAAGGCAGGACAGGCCATGGAGAACTGGGAGCCTTGTTATGCTGATGGGCGGGATGTAAATTGCCAACAGCCACTCGGGAGAAGTGTATGGTGTTTCCTGAAACATCTAAAAAACAAAGCAACAGAGCCTAGAGCACTTCCACTTATGGTCCTATAGCTTAGGGAAATTAAAATCAAAAAGACACAGCCACCCCAAAGGTTGGGACGGCTCTGTTTACAAGAACCTGGTTTACGGTACAAGTTCAATATCGCAGAAAGTGAAAAATGGATAAAGAAGTTGTGGTACTTACGTACAATGCAGTATCACTCAGCAATGAAATCTATGTCATCAGGCCCGTAGCTGCATAATGAGTGGATTCAGGTATGATGATTCTAACTGAAATAAGTCACACAGGAAAAGAAACATCATAAGATATCACTAATACACGGAATGTAAACTTGGCTACATAGGAACTGAATTACAAAACAGAACAGGGTCTCAAATTTAGAAAACCAACTTATGCTTGCTTAAGGGGAAAGGTGAGTTGGGGTGCTGCATAAAACCAGAGATTGAAATGAGCACAGATAAAGTTCCTTAAGCCAAATATGGAATAGACAAGAGCTACTCCTTGCTCAACGAAATGGATTCAACACCCCATATTAAACACCTAAGAATGTACCTGACTAGGAAGTATCTTAAAACCTATGGATTGCTATGTCTCCGAAAGAGAATCAAGCGTGTGTACAGGGGCATAAACGCAGCAGTGATAGGATTGGAGAGGTTCAGTGAGCAAATGAAGACCCTTTGAAGTCATATTGCATGGTACCCATTCCACGGGTCTCAACTCTCCAGGTTTAAGGTATTCTTCCTTCAGCTAAAACATGCATTTGGAAGCCAGAGTATGATCAACCGTGTGATCGGGAGACGTGTTCCAATATGTGTCAGTTTTCGTCCCCTGGTACTCGGGTGCAACATTCCAGACGCTTTACTAACACTCTCCCGACTTGGAGAGTCAGTGCCTTTAACCTCCTGTTTGGCCCAGTTTGCAATTTCTGCGGAAGATGAACAGGAATAGGGAGAACCAATGACAGACTAGCTGGAGGTGTCTGGACGGGCAAATTTAACTCTCATTTCCCACCAGGAAGAGGAATTAACCAAAGGCTCAGCGTGCCGTGCCGGAACCAGATTAGGGCCTGAAGCCATCCTGCGGTGATGCGGCCAGCTCACGAGAAAGCGAGTTGAAGAAAGGAGCTCAGGGGCACTGTAATTCACAAACCTGCAGAGTTATAAATGACAGGTATCGTCCAAAAATATACTGAAGTAAGGCTGCCAAGAGGACTTGAAAGCGGGGCAGAATTGCAGGAAACCGATCTCAGGAGGTAGACTGGAATTGCATTTAAAGCATAGGAAAAGAGGCAGAACGTCCACAATGATGCACTTGGCCAAAAAGGGCGTATGCGTTTTTTCCTGAATATATTCAGGAAAAAACGCATACGCCCTTTTTGGCCAACCAAGCAAGCTTGCAAAGGAAATCTGCACTACAATGAAGTCTCACTTCCCCCCGGTCAAAAGGGCCATCTGAAAAAAGTGTAAAATCCAGAAAGGCAGGACAGGCCATGGAGAACCGGGAGCCTTGTTATGCTGATGGGCGGGATGTAAATTGCCAACAGCCACTCGGGAGAAGTGTATGGTGTTTTCTGAAACAACTAAAAAACAAAGCAACAGAGCCTAGGGCACTTCCACTTATGGTCCTATAGCTTAGGGAAATTAAAATCAAAAAGACACAGCCACCCCAAAGGTTGGGACGGCTCTGTTTACAAGAACCTGGTTTACGGTACAAGTTCAATATCGCAGAAAGTGAAAAATGGATAAAGAAGTTGTGGTACTTACGTACAATGCAATATCACTCAGCAATGAAATCTATGTCATCAGGCCCGTAGCTGCATAATGAGTGGATTCAGGTATGATGATTCTAACTGAAATAAGTCACACAGGAAAAGAAACATCATAAGATATCACTAATACACGGAATGTAAACTTGGCTACATAGGAACTGAATTACAAAACAGAACAGGGTCTCAAATTTAGAAAACCAACTTATGCTTGCTTAAGGGGAAAGGTGAGTTGGAGTGCTGCATAAAACCAGAGATTGAAATGAGCACAGATAAAGTTCCTTAAGCCAAATATGGAATAGACAAGAGCTACTCCTTGCTCAACGAAATGGATTCAACACCCCATATTAAACACCTAAGAATGTACCTGACTAGGAAGTATCTTAAAACCTATGGATTGCTATGTCTCCGAAAGAGAATCAAGCGTGTGTGCAGGGGCATAAACGCAGCAGTGATAGGATTGGAGAGGTTCAGTGAGCAAATGAAGACCCTTTGAAGTCATATTGCATGGTACCCATTCCACGGGTCTCAACTCTCCAGGTTTAAGGTATTCTTCCTTCAGCTAAAACATGCATTTGGAAGCCAGAGTGTGATCAACCGTGTGATCGGGAGACATGTTCCAATATGTGTCAGTTTTCGTCCCCTGGTACTCGGGTGCAACATTCCAGACGCTTTACTAACACTCTCCCGACTTGGAGAGTCAGTGCCTTTAACCTCCTGTTTGGCCCAGTTTGCAATTTCTGCGGAAGATGAACAGGAATAGGGAGAACCAATGACAGACTAGCTGGAGGTGTCTGGACGGGCAAATTTAACTCTCATTTCCCACCAGGAAGAGGAATTAACCAAAGGCTCAGCGTGCCGTGCCGGAACCAGATTAGGGCCTGAAGCCATCCTGCGGTGTTGCGGCCAGCTCACGAGAAAGCGAGTTGAAGAAAGGAGCTCAGGGGCACTGTAATTCACAAACCTGCAGAGTTATAAATGACAGCTATCGTCCAAAAATATACTGAAGTAAGGCTGCCAAGAGGACTTGAAAGCGGGGCAGAATTGCAGGAAACCGATCTCAGGAGGTAGACTGGAATTGCATTTAAAGCATAGGAAAAGAGGCAGAACGTCCACAATGATGCACTTGGCCAAAAAGGGCGTATGCGTTTTTTCCTGAATATATTCAGGAAAAAACGCATACGCCCTTTTTGGCCAACCAAGCAAGCTTGCAAAGGAAATCTGCACTACAGTGAAGTCTCACTTCCCCCCGGTCAAAAGGGCCATCTGAAAAAAGTGTAAAATCCAGAAAGGCAGGACAGGCCATGGAGAACTGGGAGCCTTGTTATGCTGATGGGCGGGATGTAAATTGCCAACAGCCACTCGGGAGAAGTGTATGGTGTTTCCTGAAACATCTAAAAAACAAAGCAACAGAGCCTAGGGCACTTCCACTTATGGTCCTATAGCTTAGGGAAATTAAAATCAAAAAGACACAGCCACCCCAAAGGTTGGGACGGCTCTGTTTACAAGAACCTGGTTTACAGTACAAGTTCAATATCGCAGAAAGTGAAAAATGGATAAAGAAGTTGTGGTACTTACGTACAATGCAGTATCACTCAGCAATGAAATCTATGTCATCAGGCCCGTAGCAGCATAATGAGTGGATTCAGGTATGATGATTCTAACTGAAATAAGTCACACAGAAAAAGAAACATCATAAGATATCACTAATACACGGAATGTAAACTTGGCTACATAGGAACTGAATTACAAAACAGAACAGGTTCTAAAATTTAGAAAACCAACTTATGCTTGCTTAAGGGCAAAGGTGAGTTGGGGTGCTGCATAAAACCAGAGATTGAAATGAGCACAGATAAAGTTCCTTAAGCCAAATATGGAATAGACAAGAGCTACTCCTTGCTCAACGAAATGGATTCAACACCCCATATTAAACACCTAAGAATGTACCTGACTAGGAAGTATCTTAAAACCTATGGATTGCTATGTCTCCAAAAGAGAATCAAGCGTGTGTGCAGGGGCATAATTGCAGCAGTGATAGGTTTGGAGAGGTTCAGTGAGCAAATGAAGACCCTTTGAAGTCATATTGCATGGTACCCATTCCACGGGTCTCAACTCTCCAGGTTTAAGGTATTCTTCCTTCAGCTAAAACATGCATTTGGAAGCCAGAGTATGATCAACCATGTGATCGGGAGACGTGTTCCAATATGTCTCAGTTTTCGTCCCCTATTACTTGGGTGCAACATTCCAGACGCTTTACTAACACTCTCCCGACTTGGAGAGTCAGTGCCTTTAACCTCCTGTTTGGCCCAGTTTGCAATTTCTGTGGAAGATGAACAGGAATAGGCAGAACCAATGACAGACTAGATGGAGGTGTCTGGATGGGCAAATTTAACTCTCATTTCGCACCAGGAAGAGGAATTAACCAAAGGCTCAGCGTTCCATGCCGGAACCAGATTAGGGCCTGAAGCCATCCTGCGGTGTTGCGGCCAGCTCACGAGAAAGCGAGTTGAAGAAAGGAGCTCAGGGGCACTGTAATTCACAAACCTGCAGAGTTATAAATGACAGCTATCGTCCAAAAATATACTGAAGTAAGGCTGCCAAGAGGACTTGAAAGCAGGGCAGAATTGCAGGAAACCGATTTCAGGAGGTAGACTGGAATTGCATTTAAAGCATAGGAAAAGAGGCAGAACGTCCACAATGATGCACTTGGCCAAAAAGGGCGTATGCGTTTTTTCCTGAATATATTCAGGAAAAAACGCATACGCCCTTTTTGGCCAACCAAGCAAGCTTGCAAAGGAAATCTGCACTACAATGAAGTCTCACTTCCCCCCGGTCAAAAGGGCCATCTGAAAAAAGTGTAAAATCCAGAAAGGCAGGACAGGCCATGGAGAACTGGGAGCCTTGTTATGCTGATGGGCTGGAGGTAACTTGCCAACAGCCACTCGGGAGAAGTGTATGGTGTTTCCTGAAACATCTAAAAAACTAAGCAACAGAGCCTAGGGCACTTCCACTTATGGTCCTATAGCTTAGGGAAATTAAAATCAAAAAGACACAGCCACCCCAAAGGTTGGGACGGCTCTGTTTACAAGAACCTGGTTTACGGTACAAGTTCAATATCGCAGAAAGTGAAAAATGGATAAAGAAGTTGTGGTACTTACGTACAATGCAGTATCACTCAGCAATGAAATCTATGTCATCAGGCCCGTAGCAGCATAATGAGTGGATTCAGGTATGATGATTCTAACTGAAATAAGTCACACAGGAAAAGAAACATCATAAGATATCACTAATACACGGAATGTAACCTTGGCTACACAGGAACTGAATTACAAAACAGAACAGGGTCTCAAATTTAGAAAACCAACTTATGCTTGCTTAAGGGGAAAGGTGAGTTGGGGTGCTGCATAAAACCAGAGATTGAAATGAGCACAGATAAAGTTCCTTAAGCCAAATATGGAATAGACAAGAGCTACTCCTTGCTCAACGAAATGGACTCAACACCCCATATTAAATGCCTAAGAGTGTACCTGACTAGGAAGTATCTTAAAACCTATGGATTGCTATGTCTCTGAAAGAGAATCAAGCGTGTGTACAGGGGCATAAACGCAGCAGTGATAGGATTGGAGAAGTTCGGTGAGCAAATGAAGACCCTTTGAAGTCATGTTGCATGGTACCCATTCCATGGGTCTCAACTCTCCAGGTTTAAGGTATTCTTCCTTCAGCTAAAACATGCATTTGGAAGCCAGAGTATGATCAACCATGTGATCGGGAGACGTGTTCCAATATGTGTCAGTTTTCGTCCCCTGGTACTCGGGTGCAACATTCCAGACGCTTTACTAACACTCTCCCGACTTGGAGAGTCAGTGCCTTTAACCTCCTGTTTGGCCCAGTTTGCAATTTCTGCGGAAGATGAACAGGAATAGGGAGAACCAATGACAGACTAGCTGGAGGTGTCTGGACGGGCAAATTTAACTCTCATTTCCCACCAGGAAGAGGAATTAACCAAAGGCTCAGCGTGCCGTGCCGGAACCAGATTAGGGCCTGAAGCCATCCTGCGGTGTTGTGGCCAGCTCACAAGAAAGCGACTTGAAAAAAGGAGCTCAGGGGCACTGTAATTCACAAACCTGCAGAGTTATAAATGACAGCTATCGTCCAAAAATATACTGAAGTAAGGCTGCCAAGAGGACTTGAAAGCGGGGCAGAATTGCAGGAAACCGATTTCAGGAGGTAGCCTGGAATTGCATTGAAAGCATAGGAAAAGAGGCAGAACGTCCACAATGATGCACTTGGCCAAAAAGGGCGTACGCGTTTTTTCCTGAATATATTCAGGAAAAAACGCATACGCCCTTTTTGGCCAACCAAGCAAGCTTGCAAAGGAAATCTGCACTACAATGAAGTCTCACTTCCCCCCGGTCAAAAGGGCCATCTGAAAAAAGTGTAAAATCCAGAAAGGCAGGACAGGCCATGGAGAACTGGGAGCCTTGTTATGCTGATGGGCGGGATGTAAATTGCCAACAGCCACTCGGGAGAAGTGTATGGTGTTTCCTGAAACATCTAAAAAACAAAGCAACAGAGCCTAGGGCACTTCCACTTATGGTCCTATAGCTTAGGGAAATTAAAATCAAAAAGACACAGCCACCCCAAAGGTTGGGACGGCTCTGTTTACAAGAACCTGGTTTACGGTACAAGTTCAATATCGCAGAAAGTGAAAAATGGATAAAGAAGTTGTGGTACTTACGTACAATGCAGTATCACTCAGCAATGAAATCTATGTCATCAGGCCCGTAGCAGCATAATGAGTGGATTCAGGTATGATGTTTCTAACTGAAATAAGTCACACAGGAAAAGAAACATCATAAGATATCACTAATACACGGAATGTAACCTTGGCTACACAGGAACTGAATTACAAAACAGAACAGGGTCTCAAATTTAGAAAACCAACTTATGCTTGCTTAAGGGGAAAGGTGAGTTGGGGTGCTGCATAAAACCAGAGATTGAAATGAGCACAGATAAAGTTCCTTAAGCCAAATATGGAATAGACAAGAGCTACTCCTTGCTCAACGAAATGGACTCAACACCCCATATTAAATGCCTAAGAGTGTACCTGACTAGGAAGTATCTTAAAACCTATGGATTGCTATGTCTCTGAAAGAGAATCAAGCGTGTGTACAGGGGCATAAACGCAGCAGTGATAGGATTGGAGAAGTTCGGTGAGCAAATGAAGAACCTTTGAAGTCATATTGCATGGTACCCATTCCATGGGTCTCAACTCTCCAGGTTTAAGGTATTCTTCCTTCAGCTAAAACATGCATTTGGAAGCCAGAGTATGATCAACCGTGTGATCGGGAGACGTGTTCCAATATGTGTCAGTTTTCGTCCCCTGGTACTCGGGTGCAACATTCCAGACGCTTTACTAACACTCTCCCGACTTGGAGAGTCAGTGCCTTTAACCTCCTGTTTGGCCCAGTTTGCAATTTCTGCGGAAGATGAACAGGAATAGGGAGAACCAATGACAGACTAGCTGGAGGTGTCTGGACGGGCAAATTTAACTCTCATTTCCCACCAGGAAGAGGAATTAACCAAAGGCTCAGCGTGCCGTGCCGGAACCAGATTAGGGCCTGAAGCCATCCTGCGGTGTTGCGGCCAGCTCACGAGAAAGCGACTTGAAGAAAGGAGCTCAGGGGCACTGTAATTCACAAACCTGCAGAGTTATAAATGACAGCTATCGTCCAAAAATATACTGAAGTAAGGCTGCCAAGAGGACTTGAAAGCGGGGCAGAATTGCAGGAAACCGATTTCAGGAGGTAGACTGGAATTGCATTTAAAGCATAGGAAAAGAGGCAGAACGTCCACAATGATGCACTTGGCCAAAAAGGGCGTATGCGTTTTTTCCTGAATATATTCAGGAAAAAACGCATACGCCCTTTTTGGCCAACCAAGAAAGCTTGCAAAGGAAATCTGCACTACAATGAAGTCTCACATCCCCCCGGTCAAAAGGGCCATCTGAAAAAAGTGTAAAATCCAGAAAGGCAGGACAGGCCATGGAGAACTGGGAGCCTTGTTATGCTGATGGGCGGGATGTAAATTGCCAACAGCCACTCGGGAGAAGTGTATGGTGTTTCCTGAAACATCTAAAAAACAAAGCAACAGAGCCTAGGGCACTTCCACTTATGGTCCTATAGCTTAGGGAAATTAAAATCAAAAGACACAGCCACCCCAAAGGTTGGGACGGCTCTGTTTACAAGAACCTGGTTTACGGTACAAGTTCAATATTGCAGAAAGTGAAAAATGGATAAAGAAGTTGTGGTACTTACGTACAATGCAATATCACTCAGCAATGAAATCTATGTCATCAGGCCCGTAGCAGCATAATGAGTGGATTCAGGTACGATGATTCTAACTGAAATGAGTCACACAGAAAAAGAAACATCATAAGATATCACTAATACACGGAATGTAACCTTGGCTACACAGGAACTGAATTACAAAACAGAACAGGGTCTCAAATTTAGAAAACCAACTTATGCTTGCTTAAGGGGAAAGGTGAGTTGGGGTGCTGCATAAAACCAGAGATTGAAATGAGCACAGATAAAGTTCCTTAAGCCAAATATGGAATAGACAAGAGCTACTCCTTGCTCAACGAAATGGACTCAACACCCCATATTAAATGCCTAAGAGTGTACCTGACTAGGAAGTATCTTAAAACCTATGGATTGCTATGTCTCTGAAAGAGAATCAAGCGTGTGTACAGGGGCATAAACGCAGCAGTGATAGGATTGGAGAAGTTCGGTGAGCAAATGAAGAACCTTTGAAGTCATATTGCATGGTACCCATTCCATGGGTCTCAACTCTCCAGGTTTAAGGTATTCTTCCTTCAGCTAAAACATGCATTTGGAAGCCAGAGTATGATCAACCGTGTGATCGGGAGACGTGTTCCAATATGTGTCAGTTTTCGTCCCCTGGTACTCGGGTGCAACATTCCAGACGCTTTACTAACACTCTCCCGACTTGGAGAGTCAGTGCCTTTAACCTCCTGTTTGGCCCAGTTTGCAATTTCTGCGGAAGATGAACAGGAATAGGGAGAACCAATGACAGACTAGCTGGAGGTGTCTGGACGGGCAAATTTAACTCTCATTTCCCACCAGGAAGAGGAATTAACCAAAGGCTCAGCGTGCCGTGCCGGAACCAGATTAGGGCCTGAAGCCATCCTGCGGTGTTGCGGCCAGCTCACGAGAAAGCGACTTGAAGAAAGGAGCTCAGGGGCACTGTAATTCACAAACCTGCAGAGTTATAAATGACAGCTATCGTCCAAAAATATACTGAAGTAAGGCTGCCAAGAGGACTTGAAAGCGGGGCAGAATTGCAGGAAACCGATTTCAGGAGGTAGACTGGAATTGCATTTAAAGCATAGGAAAAGAGGCAGAACGTCCACAATGATGCACTTGGCCAAAAAGGGCGTATGCGTTTTTTCCTGAATATATTCAGGAAAAAACGCATACGCCCTTTTTGGCCAACCAAGAAAGCTTGCAAAGGAAATCTGCACTACAATGAAGTCTCACATCCCCCCGGTCAAAAGGGCCATCTGAAAAAAGTGTAAAATCCAGAAAGGCAGGACAGGCCATGGAGAACTGGGAGCCTTGTTATGCTGATGGGCGGGATGTAAATTGCCAACAGCCACTCGGGAGAAGTGTATGGTGTTTCCTGAAACATCTAAAAAACAAAGCAACAGAGCCTAGGGCACTTCCACTTATGGTCCTATAGCTTAGGGAAATTAAAATCAAAAGACACAGCCACCCCAAAGGTTGGGACGGCTCTGTTTACAAGAACCTGGTTTACGGTACAAGTTCAATATTGCAGAAAGTGAAAAATGGATAAAGAAGTTGTGGTACTTACGTACAATGCAATATCACTCAGCAATGAAATCTATGTCATCAGGCCCGTAGCAGCATAATGAGTGGATTCAGGTACGATGATTCTAACTGAAATGAGTCACACAGAAAAAGAAACATCATAAGATATCACTAATACACGGAATGTAACCTTGGCTACACAGGAACTGAATTACAAAACAGAACAGGGTCTCAAATTTAGAAAACCAACTTATGCTTGCTTAAGGGGAAAGGTGAGTTGGGGTGCTGCATAAAACCAGAGATTGAAATGAGCACAGATAAAGTTCCTTAAGCCAAATATGGAATAGACAAGAGCTACTCCTTGCTCAACGAAATGGACTCAACACCCCATATTAAATGCCTAAGAGTGTACCTGACTAGGAAGTATCTTAAAACCTATGGATTGCTATGTCTCTGAAAGAGAATCAAGCGTGTGTACAGGGGCATAAACGCAGCAGTGATAGGATTGGAGAGGTTCGGTGAGCAAATGAAGACCCTTTGAAGTCATATTGCATGGTACCCATTCCACGGGTCTCAACTCTCCAGGTTTAAGGTATTCTTCCTTCAGCTAAAACATGCATGTGGAACCCAGAGTATGATCAACCGTGTGATCGGGAGACGTGTTCCAATATGTGTCAGTTTTGGTCCCCTGGTACTCGGGTGCAACATTCCAGACGCTTTACTAACACTCTCCCGACTTGGAGAGTCAGTGCCTTTAACCTCCTGTTTGGCCCAGTTTGCAATTTCTGCGGAAGATGAACAGGAATAGGGAGAACCAATGACAGACTAGCTGGAGGTGTCTGGACGGGCAAATTTAACTCTCATTTCCCACCAGGAAGAGGAATTAACCAAAGGCTCAGCGTGCCGTGCCGGAACAAGATTAGGGCCTGAAGCCATCCTGCAGTGTTGCGGCCAGCTCACGAGAAAGCGAGTTGAAGAAAGGAGCTCAGGGGCACTGTAATTCACAAACCTGCAGAGTTATAAATGACAGCTATCGTCCAAAAATATACTGAAGTAAGGCTGCCAAGAGGACTTGAAAGCGGGGCAGAATTGCAGGAAACCGATTTCAGGAGGTAGACTGGAATTGCATTGAAAGCATAGGAAAAGAGGCAGAACGTCCACAATGATGCACTTGGCCAAAAAGTGCGTATGCGTTTTTTCCTGAATATATTCAGGAAAAAACGCATACGCACTTTTTGGCCAACCAAGCAAGCTTGCAAAGGAAATCTGCACTACAATGAAGTCTCACTTCCCCCCGGTCAAAAGGGCCATCTGAAAAAAGTGTAAAATCCAGAAAGGCAGGACAGGCCATGGAGAACTGGGAGCCTTGTTATGCTGATGGGCTGGAGGTAACTTGCCAACAGCCACTCGGGAGAAGTGTATGGTGTTTCCTGAAACATCTAAAAAACAAAGCAACAGAGCCTAGGGCACTTCCACTTATGGTCCTATAGCTTAGGGAAATTAAAATCAAAAAGACACAGCCACCCCAAAGGTTGGGACGGCTCTGTTTACAAGAACCTGGTTTACGGTACAAGTTCAATATCGCAGAAAGTGAAAAATGGATAAAGAAGTTGTGGTACTTACGTACAATGCAGTATCACTCAGCAATGAAATCTATGTCATCAGGCCCGTAGCAGCATAATGAGTGGATTCAGGTATGATGATTCTAACTGAAATAAGTCACACAGGAAAAGAAACATCATAAGATATCACTAATACACGGAATGTAACCTTGGCTACACAGGAACTGAATTACAAAACAGAACAGGGTCTCAAATTTAGAAAACCAACTTATGCTTGCTTAAGGGGAAAGGTGAGTTGGGGTGCTGCATAAAACCAGAGATTGAAATGAGCACAGATAAAGTTCCTTAAGCCAAATATGGAATAGACAAGAGCTACTCCTTGCTCAACGAAATGGACTCAACACCCCATATTAAATGCCTAAGAGTGTACCTGACTAGGAAGTATCTTAAAACCTATGGATTGCTATGTCTCTGAAAGAGAATCAAGCGTGTGTACAGGGGCATAAACGCAGCAGTGATAGGATTGGAGAAGTTCGGTGAGCAAATGAAGACCCTTTGAAGTCATGTTGCATGGTACCCATTCCATGGGTCTCAACTCTCCAGGTTTAAGGTATTCTTCCTTCAGCTAAAACATGCATTTGGAAGCCAGAGTATGATCAACCATGTGATCGGGAGACGTGTTCCAATATGTGTCAGTTTTCGTCCCCTGGTACTCGGGTGCAACATTCCAGACGCTTTACTAACACTCTCCCGACTTGGAGAGTCACTGCCTTTAACCTCCTGTTTGGCCCAGTTTGCAATTTCTGCGGAAGATGAACAGGAATAGGGAGAACCAATGACAGACTAGCTGGAGGTGTCTGGACGGGCAAATTTAACTCTCATTTCCCACCAGGAAGAGGAATTAACCAAAGGCTCAGCGTGCCGTGCCGGAACCAGATTAGGGCCTGAAGCCATCCTGCGGTGTTGTGGCCAGCTCACAAGAAAGCGACTTGAAGAAAGGAGCTCAGGGGCACTGTAATTCACAAACCTGCAGAGTTATAAATGACAGCTATCGTCCAAAAATATACTGAAGTAAGGCTGCCAAGAGGACTTGAAAGCGGGGCAGAATTGCAGGAAACCGATCTCAGGAGGTAGACTGGAATTGCATTGAAAGCATAGGAAAAGAGGCAGAACGTCCACAATGATGCACTTGGCCAAAAAGGGCGTATGCGTTTTTTCCTGAATATATTCAGGAAAAAACGCATACGCCCTTTTTGGCCAACCAAGCAAGCTTGCAAAGGAAATCTGCACTACAATGAAGTCTCACTTCCCCCCGGTCAAAAGGGCCATCTGAAAAAAGTGTAAAATCCAGAAAGGCAGGACAGGCCATGGAGAACTGGGAGCCTTGTTATGCTGATGGGCGGGATGTAAATTGCCAACAGCCACTCGGGAGAAGTGTATGGTGTTTCCTGAAACATCTAAAAAACAAAGCAACAGAGCCTAGGGCACTTCCACTTATGGTCCTATAGCTTAGGGAAATTAAAATCAAAAAGACACAGCCACCCCAAAGGTTGGGACGGCTCTGTTTACAAGAACCTGGTTTACGGTACAAGTTCAATATCGCAGAAAGTGAAAAATGGATAAAGAAGTTGTGGTACTTACGTACAATGCAGTATCACTCAGCAATGAAATCTATGTCATCAGGCCCGTAGCAGCATAATGAGTGGATTCAGGTATGATGTTTCTAACTGAAATAAGTCACACAGGAAAAGAAACATCATAAGATATCACTAATACACGGAATGTAACCTTGGCTACACAGGAACTGAATTACAAAACAGAACAGGGTCTCAAATTTAGAAAACCAACTTATGCTTGCTTAAGGGGAAAGGTGAGTTGGGGTGCTGCATAAAACCAGAGATTGAAATGAGCACAGATAAAGTTCCTTAAGCCAAATATGGAATAGACAAGAGCTACTCCTTGCTCAACGAAATGGACTCAACACCCCATATTAAATGCCTAAGAGTGTACCTGACTAGGAAGTATCTTAAAACCTATGGATTGCTATGTCTCTGAAAGAGAATCAAGCGTGTGTACAGGGGCATAAACGCAGCAGTGATAGGATTGGAGAAGTTCGGTGAGCAAATGAAGAACCTTTGAAGTCATATTGCATGGTACCCATTCCATGGGTCTCAACTCTCCAGGTTTAAGGTATTCTTCCTTCAGCTAAAACATGCATTTGGAAGCCAGAGTATGATCAACCGTGTGATCGGGAGACGTGTTCCAATATGTGTCAGTTTTCGTCCCCTGGTACTCGGGTGCAACATTCCAGATGCTTTACTAACACTCTCCCGACTTGGAGAGTCAGTGCCTTTAACCTCCTGTTTGGCCCAGTTTGCAATTTCTGCGGAAGATGAACAGGAATAGGGAGAACCAATGACAGACTAGCTGGAGGTGTCTGGACGGGCAAATTTAACTCTCATTTCCCACCAGGAAGAGGAATTAACCAAAGGCTCAGCGTGCCGTGCCGGAACCAGATTAGGGCCTGAAGCCATCCTGCGGTGTTGTGGCCAGCTCACAAGAAAGCGACTTGAAGAAAGGAGCTCAGGGGCACTGTAATTCACAAACCTGCAGAGTTATAAATGACAGCTATCGTCCAAAAATATACTGAAGTAAGGCTGCCAAGAGGACTTGAAAGCGGGGCAGAATTGCAGGAAACCGATTTCAGGAGGTAGACTGGAATTGCATTGAAAGCATAGGAAAAGAGGCAGAACGTCCACAATGATGCACTTGGCCAAAAAGGGCGTATGCGTTTTTTCCTGAATATATTCAGGAAAAAACGCATACGCCCTTTTTGGCCAACCAAGCAAGGTTGCAAAGGAAATCTGCACTACAATGAAGTCTCACTTCCCCCCGGTCAAAAGGGCCATCTGAAAAAAGTGTAAAATCCAGAAAGGCAGGACAGGCCATGGAGAACTGGGAGCCTTGTTATGCTGATGGGCGGGATGTAAATTGCCAACAGCCACTCGGGAGAAGTGTATGGTGTTTCCTGAAACATCTAAAAAACAAAGCAACAGAGCCTAGGGCACTTCCACTTATGGTCCTATAGCTTAGGGAAATTAAAATCAAAAAGACACAGCCACCCCAAAGGTTGGGACGGCTCTGTTTACAAGAACCTGGTTTACGGTACAAGTTCAATATCGCAGAAAGTGAAAAATGGATAAAGAAGTTGTGGTACTTACGTACAATGCAATATCACTCAGCAATGAAATCTATGTCATCAGGCCCGTAGCTGCATAATGAGTGGATTCAGGTATGATGATTCTAACTGAAATAAGTCACACAGGAAAAGAAACATCATAAGATATCACTAATACACGGAATGTAAACTTGGCTACATAGGAACTGAATTACAAAACAGAACAGGGTCTCAAATTTAGAAAACCAACTTATGCTTGCTTAAGGGGAAAGGTGAGTTGGGGTGCTGCATAAAACCAGAGATTGAAATGAGCACAGATAAAGTTCCTTAAGCCAAATATGGAATAGACAAGAGCTACTCCTTGCTCAACGAAATGGATTCAACACCCCATATTAAACACCTAAGAATGTACCTGACTAGGAAGTATCTTAAAACCTATGGATTGCTATGTCTCCGAAAGAGAATCAAGCGTGTGTACAGGGGCATAAACGCAGCAGTGATAGGATTGGAGAGGTTCAGTGAGCAAATGAAGACCCTTTGAAGTCATATTGCATGGTACCCATTCCACGGGTCTCAACTCTCCAGGTTTAAGGTATTCTTCCTTCAGCTAAAACATGCATTTGGAAGCCAGAGTATGATCAACCGTGTGATCGGGAGACGTGTTCCAATATGTGTCAGTTTTCGTCCCCTGGTACTCGGGTGCAACATTCCAGACGCTTTACTAACACTCTCCCGACTTGGAGAGTCAGTGCCTTTAACCTCCTGTTTGGCCCAGTTTGCAATTTCTGCGGAAGATGAACAGGAATAGGGAGAACCAATGACAGACTAGCTGGAGGTGTCTGGACGGGCAAATTTAACTCTCATTTCCCACCAGGAAGAGGAATTAACCAAAGGCTCAGCGTGCCGTGCCGGAACCAGATTAGGGCCTGAAGCCATCCTGCGGTGATGCGGCCAGCTCACGAGAAAGCGAGTTGAAGAAAGGAGCTCAGGGGCACTGTAATTCACAAACCTGCAGAGTTATAAATGACAGGTATCGTCCAAAAATATACTGAAGTAAGGCTGCCAAGAGGACTTGAAAGCGGGGCAGAATTGCAGGAAACCGATCTCAGGAGGTAGACTGGAATTGCATTTAAAGCATAGGAAAAGAGGCAGAACGTCCACAATGATGCACTTGGCCAAAAAGGGCGTATGCGTTTTTTCCTGAATATATTCAGGAAAAAACGCATACGCCCTTTTTGGCCAACCAAGCAAGCTTGCAAAGGAAATCTGCACTACAATGAAGTCTCACTTCCCCCCGGTCAAAAGGGCCATCTGAAAAAAGTGTAAAATCCAGAAAGGCAGGACAGGCCATGGAGAACCGGGAGCCTTGTTATGCTGATGGGCGGGATGTAAATTGCCAACAGCCACTCGGGAGAAGTGTATGGTGTTTCCTGAAACAACTAAAAAACAAAGCAACAGAGCCTAGGGCACTTCCACTTATGGTCCTATAGCTTAGGGAAATTAAAATCAAAAAGACACAGCCACCCCAAAGGTTGGGACGGCTCTGTTTACAAGAACCTGGTTTACGGTACAAGTTCAATATCGCAGAAAGTGAAAAATGGATAAAGAAGTTGTGGTACTTACGTACAATGCAATATCACTCAGCAATGAAATCTATGTCATCAGGCCCGTAGCTGCATAATGAGTGGATTCAGGTATGATGATTCTAACTGAAATAAGTCACACAGGAAAAGAAACATCATAAGATATCACTAATACACGGAATGTAAACTTGGCTACATAGGAACTGAATTACAAAACAGAACAGGGTCTCAAATTTAGAAAACCAACTTATGCTTGCTTAAGGGGAAAGGTGAGTTGGAGTGCTGCATAAAACCAGAGATTGAAATGAGCACAGATAAAGTTCCTTAAGCCAAATATGGAATAGACAAGAGCTACTCCTTGCTCAACGAAATGGATTCAACACCCCATATTAAACACCTAAGAATGTACCTGACTAGGAAGTATCTTAAAACCTATGGATTGCTATGTCTCCGAAAGAGAATCAAGCGTGTGTGCAGGGGCATAAACGCAGCAGTGATAGGATTGGAGAGGTTCAGTGAGCAAATGAAGACCCTTTGAAGTCATACTGCATGGTACCCATTCCACGGGTCTCAACTCTCCAGGTTTAAGGTATTCTTCCTTCAGCTAAAACATGCATTTGGAAGCCAGAGTGTGATCAACCGTGTGATCGGGAGACATGTTCCAATATGTGTCAGTTTTCGTCCCCTGGTACTCGGGTGCAACATTCCAGACGCTTTACTAACACTCTCCCGACTTGGAGAGTCAGTGCCTTTAACCTCCTGTTTGGCCCAGTTTGCAATTTCTGCGGAAGATGAACAGGAATAGGGAGAACCAATGACAGACTAGCTGGAGGTGTCTGGACGGGCAAATTTAACTCTCATTTCCCACCAGGAAGAGGAATTAACCAAAGGCTCAGCGTGCCGTGCCGGAACCAGATTAGGGCCTGAAGCCATCCTGCGGTGTTGCGGCCAGCTCACGAGAAAGCGAGTTGAAGAAAGGAGCTCAGGGGCACTGTAATTCACAAACCTGCAGAGTTATAAATGACAGCTATCGTCCAAAAATATACTGAAGTAAGGCTGCCAAGAGGACTTGAAAGCGGGGCAGAATTGCAGGAAACCGATCTCAGGAGGTAGACTGGAATTGCATTTAAAGCATAGGAAAAGAGGCAGAACGTCCACAATGATGCACTTGGCCAAAAAGGGCGTATGCGTTTTTTCCTGAATATATTCAGGAAAAAACGCATACGCCCTTTTTGGCCAACCAAGCAAGCTTGCAAAGGAAATCTGCACTACAGTGAAGTCTCACTTCCCCCCGGTCAAAAGGGCCATCTGAAAAAAGTGTAAAATCCAGAAAGGCAGGACAGGCCATGGAGAACTGGGAGCCTTGTTATGCTGATGGGCGGGATGTAAATTGCCAACAGCCACTCGGGAGAAGTGTATGGTGTTTCCTGAAACATCTAAAAAACAAAGCAACAGAGCCTAGGGCACTTCCACTTATGGTCCTATAGCTTAGGGAAATTAAAATCAAAAAGACACAGCCACCCCAAAGGTTGGGACGGCTCTGTTTACAAGAACCTGGTTTACAGTACAAGTTCAATATCGCAGAAAGTGAAAAATGGATAAAGAAGTTGTGGTACTTACGTACAATGCAGTATCACTCAGCAATGAAATCTATGTCATCAGGCCCGTAGCAGCATAATGAGTGGATTCAGGTATGATGATTCTAACTGAAATAAGTCACACAGAAAAAGAAACATCATAAGATATCACTAATACACGGAATGTAAACTTGGCTACACAGGAACTGAATTACAAAACAGAACAGGTTCTCAAATTTAGAAAACCAACTTATGCTTGCTTAAGGGCAAAGGTGAGTTGGGGTGCTGCATAAAACCAGAGATTGAAATGAGCACAGATAAAGTTCCTTAAGCCAAATATGGAATAGACAAGAGCTACTCCTTGCTCAACGAAATGGATTCAACACCCCATATTAAACACCTAAGAATGTACCTGACTAGGAAGTATCTTAAAACCTATGGATTGCTATGTCTCCAAAAGAGAATCAAGCGTGTGTGCAGGGGCATAATTGCAGCAGTGATAGGTTTGGAGAGGTTCAGTGAGCAAATGAAGACCCTTTGAAGTCATATTGCATGGTACCCATTCCACGGGTCTCAACTCTCCAGGTTTAAGGTATTCTTCCTTCAGCTAAAACATGCATTTGGAAGCCAGAGTATGATCAACCATGTGATCGGGAGACGTGTTCCAATATGTCTCAGTTTTCGTCCCCTATTACTTGGGTGCAACATTCCAGACGCTTTACTAACACTCTCCCGACTTGGAGAGTCAGTGCCTTTAACCTCCTGTTTGGCCCAGTTTGCAATTTCTGTGGAAGATGAACAGGAATAGGCAGAACCAATGACAGACTAGATGGAGGTGTCTGGATGGGCAAATTTAACTCTCATTTCGCACCAGGAAGAGGAATTAACCAAAGGCTCAGCGTTCCATGCCGGAACCAGATTAGGGCCTGAAGCCATCCTGCGGTGTTGCGGCCAGCTCACGAGAAAGCGAGTTGAAGAAAGGAGCTCAGGGGCACTGTAATTCACAAACCTGCAGAGTTATAAATGACAGCTATCGTCCAAAAATATACTGAAGTAAGGCTGCCAAGAGGACTTGAAAGCAGGGCAGAATTGCAGGAAACCGATTTCAGGAGGTAGACTGGAATTGCATTTAAAGCATAGGAAAAGAGGCAGAACGTCCACAATGATGCACTTGGCCAAAAAGGGCGTATGCGTTTTTTCCTGAATATATTCAGGAAAAAACGCATACGCCCTTTTTGGCCAACCAAGCAAGCTTGCAAAGGAAATCTGCACTACAATGAAGTCTCACTTCCCCCCGGTCAAAAGGGCCATCTGAAAAAAGTGTAAAGTCCAGAAAAGCAGGACAGGCCATGGAGAACTGGGAGCCTTGTTATGCTGATGGGCGGGATGTAAATTGCCAACAGCCACTCGGGAGAAGTGTATGGTGTTTCCTGAAACATCTAAAAAACAAAGCAACAGAGCCTAGGGCACTTCCACTTATGGTCGTATAGCTTAGGGAAATTAAAATCAAAAAGACACAGCCACCCCAAAGGTTGGGACGGCTCTGTTTACAAGAACCTGGTTTACGGTACAAGTTCAATATCGCAGAAAGTGAAAAATGGATAAAGAAGTTGTGGTACTTACGTACAATGCAATATCACTCAGCAATGAAATCTATGTCATCAGGCCCGTAGCAGCATAATGAGTGGATTCAGGTATGATGATTCTAACTGAAATAAGTCACACAGGAAAAGAAACATCATAAGATATCACTAATACACGGAATGTAACCTTGGCTACACAGGAACTGAATTACAAAACAGAACAGGGTCTCAAATTTAGAAAACCAACTTATGCTTGCTTAAGGGGAAAGGTGAGTTGGGGTGCTGCATAAAACCAGAGATTGAAATGAGCACAGATAAAGTTCCTTAAGCCAAATATGGAATAGACAAGAGCTACTCCTTGCTCAACGAAATGGACTCAACACCCCATATTAAATGCCTAATAGTGTACCTGACTAGCAAGTATCTTAAAACCTATGGATTGCTATGTCTCTGAAAGAGAATCAAGTGTGTGTACAGGGGCATAAACGCAGCAGTGATAGGACTGGAGAGTTTCGGTGAGCAAATGAAGACCCTTTGAAGTCATATTGCATGGTACCCATTCCATGGGTCTCAACTCTCCAGGTTTAAGGTATTCTTCCTTCAGCTAAAACATGCATGTGGAACCCAGAGTATGATCAACCGTGTGATCGGGAGACGTGTTCCAATATGTGTCAGTTTTCGTCCCCTGGTACTCGGGTGCAACATTCCAGACGCTTTACTAACACTCTCCCGACTTGGAGAGTCAGTGCCTTTAACCTCCTGTTTGGCCCAGTTTGCAATTTCTGCGGAAGATGAACAGGAATAGGGAGAACCAATGACAGACTAGCTGGAGGTGTCTGGACGGGCAAATTTAACTCTCATTTCCCACCAGGAAGAGGAATTAACCAAAGGCTCAGCGTGCCGTGCCGGAACCAGATTAGGGCCTGAAGCCATCCTGCGGTGTTGCGGCCAGCTCACGAGAAAGCGACTTGAAGAAAGGAGCTCAGGGGCACTGTAATTCACAAACCTGCAGAGTTATAAATGACAGCTATCGTCCAAAAATATACTGAAGTAAGGCTGCCAAGAGGACTTGAAAGCGGGGCAGAATTGCAGGAAACTGATTTCAGGAGGTAGACTGGAATTGCATTTAAAGCATAGGAAAAGAGGCAGAACGTCCACAATGATGCACTTGGCCAAAAAGGGCGTATGCCTTTTTTGCTGAATATATTCAGGAAAAAAGGCATACGCCCTTTTTGGCCAACCAAGCAAGCTTGCAAAGGAAATCTGCACTACAATGAAGTCTCACATCCCCCCGGTCAAAAGGGCCATCTGAAAAAAGTGTAAAATCCAGAAAGGCAGGACAGGCCATGGAGAACTGGGAGCCTTGTTATGCTGATGGGCGGGATGTAAATTGCCAACAGCCACTCGGGAGAAGTGTATGGTGTTTCCTGAAACATCTAAAAAACAAAGCAACAGAGCCTAGGGCACTTCCACTTATGGTCCTATAGCTTAGGGAAATTAAAATCAAAAAGACACAGCCACCCCAAAGGTTGGGACGGCTCTATTTACAAGAACCTGGTTTACGGTACAAGTTCAATATCGCAGAAAGTGAAAAATGGATAAAGAAGTTGTGGTACTTACGTACAATGCAATATCACTCAGCAATGAAATCTATGTCATCAGGCCCGTAGCAGCATAATGAGTGGATTCAGGTATGATGATTCTAACTGAAATAAGTCACACAGGAAAAGAAACATCATAAGATATCACTAATACACGGAATGTAACCTTGGCTACACAGGAACTGAATTACAAAACAGAACAGGGTCTCAAATTTAGAAAACCAACTTATGCTTGCTTAAGGGGAAAGGTGAGTTGGGGTGCTGCATAAAACCAGAGATTGAAATGAGCACAGATAAAGTTCCTTAAGCCAAATATGGAATAGACAAGAGCTACTCCTTGCTCAACGAAATGGACTCAACACCCCATATTAAATGCCTAAGAGTGTACCTGACTAGCAAGTATCTTAAAACCTATGGATTGCTATGTCTCTGAAAGAGAATCAAGTGTGTGTACAGGGGCATAAACGCAGCAGTGATAGGACTGGAGAGTTTCGGTGAGCAAATGAAGACCCTTTGAAGTCATATTGCATGGTACCCATTCCATGGGTCTCAACTCTCCAGGTTTAAGGTATTCTTCCTTCAGCTAAAACATGCATGTGGAACCCAGAGTATGATCAACCGTGTGATCGGGAGACGTGTTCCAATATGTGTCAGTTTTCGTCCCCTGGTACTCGGGTGCAACATTCCAGACGCTTTACTAACACTCTCCCGACTTGGAGAGTCAGTGCCTTTAACCTCCTGTTTGGCCCAGTTTGCAATTTCTGCGGAAGATGAACAGGAATAGGGAGAACCAATGAGAGACTAGCTGGAGGTGTCTGGACGGGCAAATTTAACTCTCATTTCCCACCAGGAAGAGGAATTAACCAAAGGCTCAGCGTGCCGTGCCGGAACCAGATTAGGGCCTGAAGCCATCCTGCGGTGTTGCGGCCAGCTCACGAGAAAGCGAGTTGAAGAAAGGAGCTCAGGGGCACTGTAATTCACAAACCTGCAGAGTTATAAATGACAGCTATCGTCCAAAAATATACTGAAGTAAGGCTGCCAAGAGGACTTGAAAGCGGGGCAGAATTGCAGGAAACCGATTTCAGGAGGTAGACTGGAATTGCATTTAAAGCATAGGAAAAGAGGCAGAACGTCCACAATGATGCACTTGGCCAAAAAGGGCGTATGCGTTTTTTCCTGAATATATTCAGGAAAAAACGCATACGCCCTTTTTGGCCAACCAAGAAAGCTTGCAAAGGAAATCTGCACTACAATGAAGTCTCACATCCCCCCGGTCAAAAGGGCCATCTGAAAAAAGTGTAAAATCCAGAAAGGCAGGACAGGCCATGGAGAACTGGGAGCCTTGTTATGCTGATGGGCGGGATGTAAATTGCCAAGAGCAACTCGGGAGAAGTGTATGGTGTTTCCTGAAACATCTAAAAAACAAAGCAACAGAGCCTAGGGCACTTCCACTTATGGTCCTATAGCTTAGGGAAATTAAAATCAAAAAGACACAGCCACCCCAAAGGTTGGGACGGCTCTGTTTACAAGAACCTGGTTTACGGTACAAGTTCAATATTGCAGAAAGTGAAAAATGGATAAAGAAGTTGTGGTACTTACGTACAATGCAATATCACTCAGCAATGAAATCTATGTCATCAGGCCCGTAGCAGCATAATGAGTGGATTCAGGTACGATGATTCTAACTGAAATGAGTCACACAGAAAAAGAAACATCATAAGATATCACTAATACACGGAATGTAACCTTGGCTACACAGGAACTGAATTACAAAACAGAACAGGGTCTCAAATTTAGAAAACCAACTTATGCTTGCTTAAGGGGAAAGGTGAGTTGGGGTGCTGCATAAAACCAGAGATTGAAATGAGCACAGATAAAGTTCCTTAAGCCAAATATGGAATAGACAAGAGCTACTCCTTGCTCAACGAAATGGACTCAACACCCCATATTAAATGCCTAAGAGTGTACCTGACTAGGAAGTATCTTAAAACCTATGGATTGCTATGTCTCTGAAAGAGAATCAAGCGTGTGTACAGGGGCATAAACGCAGCAGTGATAGGATTGGAGAGGTTCGGTGAGCAAATGAAGACCCTTTGAAGTCATATTGCATGGTACCCATTCCACGGGTCTCAACTCTCCAGGTTTAAGGTATTCTTCCTTCAGCTAAAACATGCATGTGGAACCCAGAGTATGATCAACCGTGTGATCGGGAGACGTGTTCCAATATGTGTCAGTTTTGGTCCCCTGGTACTCGGGTGCAACATTCCAGACGCTTTACTAACACTCTCCCGACTTGGAGAGTCAGTGCCTTTAACCTCCTGTTTGGCCCAGTTTGCAATTTCTGCGGAAGATGAACAGGAATAGGGAGAACCAATGACAGACTAGCTGGAGGTGTCTGGACGGGCAAATTTAACTCTCATTTCCCACCAGGAAGAGGAATTAACCAAAGGCTCAGCGTGCCGTGCCGGAACCAGATTAGGGCCTGAAGCCATCCTGCGGTGTTGCGGCCAGCTCACGAGAAAGCGACTTGAAGAAAGGAGCTCAGGGGCACTGTAATTCACAAACCTGCAGAGTTATAAATGACAGCTATCGTCCAAAAATATACTGAAGTAAGGCTGCCAAGAGGACTTGAAAGCGGGGCAGAATTGCAGGAAACCGATTTCAGGAGGTAGACTGGAATTGCATTTAAAGCATAGGAAAAGAGGCAGAACGTCCACAATGATGCACTTGGCCAAAAAGGGCGTATGCCTTTTTTGCTGAATATATTCAGGAAAAAAGGCATACGCCCTTTTTGGCCAACCAAGCAAGCTTGCAAAGGAAATCTGCACTACAATGAAGTCTCACTTCCCCCCGGTCAAAAGGGCCATCTGAAAAAAGTGTAAA
Source organism: Lagenorhynchus albirostris (assembly GCF_949774975.1). Taxonomy (NCBI): domain Eukaryota; kingdom Metazoa; phylum Chordata; class Mammalia; order Artiodactyla; family Delphinidae; genus Lagenorhynchus; species Lagenorhynchus albirostris. Next base: position 57,084,064 of record NC_083098.1, on the reverse strand, counting down.
ATCCAGAAAGGCAGGACAGGCCATGGAGAACTGGGAGCCTTGTTATGCTGATGGGCGGGATGTAAATTGCCAACAGCCACTCGGGAGAAGTGTATGGTGTTTCCTGAAACATCTAAAAATCAAAGCAACAGAGCCTAGGGCACTTCCACTTATGGTCCTATAGCTTAGGGAAATTAAAATCAAAAAGACACAGCCACCCCAAATGTTGGGACGGCTCTGTTTACAAGAACCTGGTTTACGGTACAAGTTCAATATCGCAGAAAGTGAAAAATGGATAAAGAAGTTGTGGTACTTACGTACAATGCAGTATCACTCAGCAATGAAATCTATGTCATCAGGCCCGTAGCAGCATAATGAGTGGATTCAGGTATGATGATTCTAACTGAAATAAGTCACACAGAAAAAGAAACATCATAAGATATCACTAATACACGGAATGTAAACTTGGCTACACAGGAACTGAATTACAAAACAGAACAGGTTCTCAAATTTAAAAAACCAACTTATGCTTGCTTAAGGGGAAAGGTGAGTTGGGGTGCTGCATAAAACCAGAGATTGAAATGAGCACAGATAAAGTTCCTTAAGCCAAATATGGAATAGACAAGAGCTACTCCTTGCTCAACGAAATGGACTCAACACCCCATATTAAATGCCTAAGAGTGTACCTGACTAGGAAGTATCTTAAAACCTATGGATTGCTATGTCTCTGAAAGAGAATCAAGCGTGTGTACAGGGGCATAAACGCAGCAGTGATAGGATTGGAGAAGTTCGGTGAGCAAATGAAGACCCTTTGAAGTCATGTTGCCTGGTACCCATTCCATGGGTCTCAACTCTCCAGGTTTAAGGTATTCTTCCTTCAGCTAAAACAAGCATTTGGAAGCCAGAGTATGATCAACCGTGTGATCGGGAGACGTGTTCCAATATGTGTCAGTTTTGGTCCCCTGGTACTCGGGTGCAACATTCCAGACGCTTTACTAACACTCTCCCGACTTGGAGAGTCAGTGCCTTTAACCTCCTGTTTGGCCCAGTTTGCAATTTCTGCGGAAGATGAACAGGAATAGGGAGAACCAATGACAGACTAGCTGGAGGTGTCTGGACGGGCAAATTTAACTCTCATTTCCCACCAGGAAGAGGAATTAACCAAAGGCTCAGCGTGCCGTGCCGGAACCAGATTAGGGCCTGAAGCCATCCTGCGGTGTTGTGGCCAGCTCACAAGAAAGCGACTTGAAGAAAGGAGCTCAGGGGCACTGTAATTCACAAACCTGCAGAGTTATAAATGACAGCTATCGTCCAAAAATATACTGAAGTAAGGCTGCCAAGAGGACTTGAAAGCGGGGCAGAATTGCAGGAAACCGATTTCAGGAGGTAGCCTGGAATTGCATTGAAAGCATAGGAAAAGAGGCAGAACGTCCACAATGATGCACTTGGCCAAAAAGGGCGTATGCGTTTTTTCCTGAATATATTCAGGAAAAAACGCATACGCACTTTTTGGCCAACCAAGCAAGCTTGCAAAGGAAATCTGCACTACAATGAAGTCTCACTTCCCCCCGGTCAAAAGGGCCATCTGAAAAAAGTGTAAAATCCAGAAAGGCAGGACAGGCCATGGAGAACTGGGAGCCTTGTTATGCTGATGGGCGGGATGTAAATTGCCAACAGCCACTCGGGAGAAGTGTATGGTGTTTCCTGAAACATCTAAAAAACAAAGCAACAGAGCCTAGGGCACTTCCACTTATGGTCCTATAGCTTAGGGAAATTAAAATCAAAAAGACACAGCCACCCCAAAGGTTGGGACGGCTCTGTTTACAAGAACCTGGTTTACGGTACAAGTTCAATATCGCAGAAAGTGAAAAATGGATAAAGAAGTTGTGGTACTTACGTACAATGCAATATCACTCAGCAATGAAATCTATGTCATCAGGCCCGTAGCAGCATAATGAGTGGATTCAGGTATGATGATTCTAACTGAAATAAGTCACACAGGAAAAGAAACATCATAAGATATCACTAATACACGGAATGTAACCTTGGCTACACAGGAACTGAATTACAAAACAGAACAGGGTCTCAAATTTAGAAAACCAACTTATGCTTGCTTAAGGGGAAAGGTGAGTTGGGGTGCTGCATAAAACCAGAGATTGAAATGAGCACAGATAAAGTTCCTTAAGCCAAATATGGAATAGACAAGAGCTACTCCTTGCTCAACGAAATGGACTCAACACCCCATATTAAATGCCTAAGAGTGTACCTGACTAGCAAGTATCTTAAAACCTATGGATTGCTATGTCTCTGAAAGAGAATCAAGTGTGTGTACAGGGGCATAAACGCAGCAGTGATAGGACTGGAGAGTTTCGGTGAGCAAATGAAGACCCTTTGAAGTCATATTGCATGGTACCCATTCCATGGGTCTCAACTCTCCAGGTTTAAGGTATTCTTCCTTCAGCTAAAACATGCATGTGGAACCCAGAGTATGATCAACCGTGTGATCGGGAGACGTGTTCCAATATGTGTCAGTTTTCGTCCCCTGGTACTCGGGTGCAACATTCCAGACGCTTTACTAACACTCTCCCGACTTGGAGAGTCAGTGCCTTTAACCTCCTGTTTGGCCCAGTTTGCAATTTCTGCGGAAGATGAACAGGAATAGGGAGAACCAATGACAGACTAGCTGGAGGTGTCTGGACGGGCAAATTTAACTCTCATTTCCCACCAGGAAGAGGAATTAACCAAAGGCTCAGCGTGCCGTGCCGGAACCAGATTAGGGCCTGAAGCCATCCTGCGGTGTTGCGGCCAGCTCACGAGAAAGCGACTTGAAGAAAGGAGCTCAGGGGCACTGTAATTCACAAACCTGCAGAGTTATAAATGACAGCTATCGTCCAAAAATATACTGAAGTAAGGCTGCCAAGAGGACTTGAAAGCGGGGCAGAATTGCAGGAAACTGATTTCAGGAGGTAGACTGGAATTGCATTTAAAGCATAGGAAAAGAGGCAGAACGTCCACAATGATGCACTTGGCCAAAAAGGGCGTATGCCTTTTTTGCTGAATATATTCAGGAAAAAAGGCATACGCCCTTTTTGGCCAACCAAGCAAGCTTGCAAAGGAAATCTGCACTACAATGAAGTCTCACATCCCCCCGGTCAAAAGGGCCATCTGAAAAAAGTGTAAAATCCAGAAAGGCAGGACAGGCCATGGAGAACTGGGAGCCTTGTTATGCTGATGGGCGGGATGTAAATTGCCAACAGCCACTCGGGAGAAGTGTATGGTGTTTCCTGAAACATCTAAAAAACAAAGCAACAGAGCCTAGGGCACTTCCACTTATGGTCCTATAGCTTAGGGAAATTAAAATCAAAAAGACACAGCCACCCCAAAGGTTGGGACGGCTCTGTTTACAAGAACCTGGTTTACGGTACAAGTTCAATATCGCAGAAAGTGAAAAATGGATAAAGAAGTTGTGGTACTTACGTACAATGCAATATCACTCAGCAATGAAATCTATGTCATCAGGCCCGTAGCAGCATAATGAGTGGATTCAGGTATGATGATTCTAACTGAAATAAGTCACACAGGAAAAGAAACATCATAAGATATCACTAATACACGGAATGTAACCTTGGCTACACAGGAACTGAATTACAAAACAGAACAGGGTCTCAAATTTAGAAAACCAACTTATGCTTGCTTAAGGGGAAAGGTGAGTTGGGGTGCTGCATAAAACCAGAGATTGAAATGAGCACAGATAAAGTTCCTTAAGCCAAATATGGAATAGACAAGAGCTACTCCTTGCTCAACGAAATGGACTCAACACCCCATATTAAATGCCTAAGAGTGTACCTGACTAGCAAGTATCTTAAAACCTATGGATTGCTATGTCTCTGAAAGAGAATCAAGTGTGTGTACAGGGGCATAAACGCAGCAGTGATAGGACTGGAGAGTTTCGGTGAGCAAATGAAGACCCTTTGAAGTCATATTGCATGGTACCCATTCCATGGGTCTCAACTCTCCAGGTTTAAGGTATTCTTCCTTCAGCTAAAACATGCATGTGGAACCCAGAGTATGATCAACCGTGTGATCGGGAGACGTGTTCCAATATGTGTCAGTTTTCGTCCCCTGGTACTCGGGTGCAACATTCCAGACGCTTTACTAACACTCTCCCGACTTGGAGAGTCAGTGCCTTTAACCTCCTGTTTGGCCCAGTTTGCAATTTCTGCGGAAGATGAACAGGAATAGGGAGAACCAATGACAGACTAGCTGGAGGTGTCTGGACGGGCAAATTTAACTCTCATTTCCCACCAGGAAGAGGAATTAACCAAAGGCTCAGCGTGCCGTGCCGGAACCAGATTAGGGCCTGAAGCCATCCTGCGGTGTTGCGGCCAGCTCACGAGAAAGCGACTTGAAGAAAGGAGCTCAGGGGCACTGTAATTCACAAACCTGCAGAGTTATAAATGACAGCTATCGTCCAAAAATATACTGAAGTAAGGCTGCCAAGAGGACTTGAAAGCGGGGCAGAATTGCAGGAAACTGATTTCAGGAGGTAGACTGGAATTGCATTTAAAGCATAGGAAAAGAGGCAGAACGTCCACAATGATGCACTTGGCCAAAAAGGGCGTATGCCTTTTTTGCTGAATATATTCAGGAAAAAAGGCATACGCCCTTTTTGGCCAACCAAGCAAGCTTGCAAAGGAAATCTGCACTACAATGAAGTCTCACATCCCCCCGGTCAAAAGGGCCATCTGAAAAAAGTGTAAAATCCAGAAAGGCAGGACAGGCCATGGAGAACTGGGAGCCTTGTTATGCTGATGGGCGGGATGTAAATTGCCAACAGCCACTCGGGAGAAGTGTATGGTGTTTCCTGAAACATCTAAAAAACAAAGCAACAGAGCCTAGGGCACTTCCACTTATGGTCCTATAGCTTAGGGAAATTAAAATCAAAAGACACAGCCACCCCAAAGGTTGGGACGGCTCTGTTTACAAGAACCTGGTTTACGGTACAAGTTCAATATTGCAGAAAGTGAAAAATGGATAAAGAAGTTGTGGTACTTACGTACAATGCAATATCACTCAGCAATGAAATCTATGTCATCAGGCCCGTAGCAGCATAATGAGTGGATTCAGGTACGATGATTCTAACTGAAATGAGTCACACAGAAAAAGAAACATCATAAGATATCACTAATACACGGAATGTAACCTTGGCTACACAGGAACTGAATTACAAAACAGAACAGGGTCTCAAATTTAGAAAACCAACTTATGCTTGCTTAAGGGGAAAGGTGAGTTGGGGTGCTGCATAAAACCAGAGATTGAAATGAGCACAGATAAAGTTCCTTAAGCCAAATATGGAATAGACAAGAGCTACTCCTTGCTCAACGAAATGGACTCAACACCCCATATTAAATGCCTAAGAGTGTACCTGACTAGGAAGTATCTTAAAACCTATGGATTGCTATGTCTCTGAAAGAGAATCAAGCGTGTGTACAGGGGCATAAACGCAGCAGTGATAGGATTGGAGAGGTTCGGTGAGCAAATGAAGACCCTTTGAAGTCATATTGCATGGTACCCATTCCACGGGTCTCAACTCTCCAGGTTTAAGGTATTCTTCCTTCAGCTAAAACATGCATGTGGAACCCAGAGTATGATCAACCGTGTGATCGGGAGACGTGTTCCAATATGTGTCAGTTTTGGTCCCCTGGTACTCGGGTGCAACATTCCAGACGCTTTACTAACACTCTCCCGACTTGGAGAGTCAGTGCCTTTAACCTCCTGTTTGGCCCAGTTTGCAATTTCTGCGGAAGATGAACAGGAATAGGGAGAACCAATGACAGACTAGCTGGAGGTGTCTGGACGGGCAAATTTAACTCTCATTTCCCACCAGGAAGAGGAATTAACCAAAGGCTCAGCGTGCCGTGCCAGAACAAGATTAGGGCCTGAAGCCATCCTGTAGTGTTGCGGCCAGCTCACGAGAAAGCGAGTTGAAGAAAGGAGCTCAGGGGCACTGTAATTCACAAACCTGCAGAGTTATAAATGACAGCTATCGTCCAAAAATATACTGAAGTAAGGCTGCCAAGAGGACTTGAAAGCGGGGCAGAATTGCAGGAAACCGATCTCAGGAGGTAGACTGGAATTGCATTGAAAGCATAGGAAAAGAGGCAGAACGTCCACAATGATGCACTTGGCCAAAAAGTGCGTATGCGTTTTTTCCTGAATATATTCAGGAAAAAACACATACGCACTCTTTGGCCAACCAAGCAAGCTTGCAAAGGAAATCTGCACTACAATGAAGTCTCACTTCCCCCAGGTCAAAAGGGCCATCTGAAAAAAGTGTAAAATCCAGAAAGGCAGGACAGGCCATGGAGAACTGGGAGCCTTGTTATGCTGATGGGCTGGAGGTAACTTGCCAACAGCCACTCGGGAGAAGTGTATGGTGTTTCCTGAAACATCTAAAAAACTAAGCAACAGAGCCTAGGGCACTTCCACTTATGGTCCTATAGCTTAGGGAAATTAAAATCAAAAAGACACAGCCACCCCAAAGGTTGGGACGGCTCTGTTTACAAGAACCTGGTTTACGGTACAAGTTCAATATCGCAGAAAGTGAAAAATGGATAAAGAAGTTGTGGTACTTACGTACAATGCAGTATCACTCAGCAATGAAATCTATGTCATCAGGCCCGTAGCAGCATAATGAGTGGATTCAGGTATGATGATTCTAACTGAAATAAGTCACACAGGAAAAGAAACATCATAAGATATCACTAATACACGGAATGTAACCTTGGCTACACAGGAACTGAATTACAAAACAGAACAGGGTCTCAAATTTAGAAAACCAACTTATGCTTGCTTAAGGGGAAAGGTGAGTTGGGGTGCTGCATAAAACCAGAGATTGAAATGAGCACAGATAAAGTTCCTTAAGCCAAATATGGAATAGACAAGAGCTACTCCTTGCTCAACGAAATGGACTCAACACCCCATATTAAATGCCTAAGAGTGTACCTGACTAGGAAGTATCTTAAAACCTATGGATTGCTATGTCTCTGAAAGAGAATCAAGCGTGTGTACAGGGGCATAAACGCAGCAGTGATAGGATTGGAGAAGTTCGGTGAGCAAATGAAGACCCTTTGAAGTCATGTTGCATGGTACCCATTCCATGGGTCTCAACTCTCCAGGTTTAAGGTATTCTTCCTTCAGCTAAAACATGCATTTGGAAGCCAGAGTATAATCAACCATGTGATCGGGAGACGTGTTCCAATATGTGTCAGTTTTCGTCCCCTGGTACTCGGGTGCAACATTCCAGACGCTTTACTAACACTCTCCCGACTTGGAGAGTCAGTGCCTTTAACCTCCTGTTTGGCCCAGTTTGCAATTTCTGCGGAAGATGAACAGGAATAGGGAGAACCAATGACAGACTAGCTGGAGGTGTCTGGACGGGCAAATTTAACTCTCATTTCCCACCAGGAAGAGGAATTAACCAAAGGCTCAGCGTGCCGTGCCGGAACCAGATTAGGGCCTGAAGCCATCCTGCGGTGTTGTGGCCAGCTCACAAGAAAGCGACTTGAAGAAAGGAGCTCAGGGGCACTGTAATTCACAAACCTGCAGAGTTATAAATGACAGCTATCGTCCAAAAATATACTGAAGTAAGGCTGCCAAGAGGACTTGAAAGCGGGGCAGAATTGCAGGAAACCGATTTCAGGAGGTAGCCTGGAATTGCATTTAAAGCATAGGAAAAGAGGCAGAACGTCCACAATGATGCACTTGGCCAAAAAGGGCGTATGCGTTTTTTCCTGAATATATTCAGGAAAAAACGCATACGCCCTTTTTGGCCTACCAAGCAAGCTTGCAAAGGAAATCTGCACTACAATGAAGTCTCACTTCCCCCCGGTCAAAAGGGCCATCTGAAAAAAGTGTAAAATCCAGAAAGGCAGGACAGGCCATGGAGAACTGGGAGCCTTGTTATGCTGATGGGCGGGATGTCAATTGCCAACAGCCACTCGGGAGAAGTGTATGGTGTTTCCTGAAACATCTAAAAAACAAAGCAACAGAGCCTAGGGCACTTCCACTTATGGTCCTATAGCTTAGGGAAATTAAAATCAAAAAGACACAGCCACCCCAAAGGTTGGGACGGCTCTGTTTACAAGAACCTGGTTTACGGTACAAGTTCAATATCGCAGAAAGTGAAAAATGGATAAAGAAGTTGTGGTACTTACGTACAATGCAGTATCACTCAGCAATGAAATCTATGTCATCAGGCCCGTAGCAGCATAATGAGTGGATTCAGGTATGATGATTCTAACTGAAATAAGTCACACAGGAAAAGAAACATCATAAGATATCACTAATACACGGAATGTAAACTTGGCTACATAGGAACTGAATTACAAAACAGAACAGGGTCTCAAATTTAGAAAACCAACTTATGCTTGCTTAAGGGGAAAGGTGAGTTGGGGTGCTGCATAAAACCAGAGATTGAAATGAGCACAGATAAAGTTCCTTAAGCCAAATATGGAATAGACAAGAGCTACTCCTTGCTCAACGAAATGGATTCAACACCCCATATTAAACACCTAAGAATGTACCTGACTAGGAAGTATCTTAAAACCTATGGATTGCTATGTCTCCGAAAGAGAATCAAGCGTGTGTGCAGGGGCATAATTGCAGCAGTGATAGGATTGGAGAGGTTCAGTGAGCAAATGAAGACCCTTTGAAGTCATATTGCATGGTACCCATTCCACGGGTCTCAATTCTTCAGGTTTAAGGTGTTCTTCCTTCAGCTAAAATATGCATGTGGAAGCCAGAGTATGATCAACTGTGTGATCGGGAGACGTGTTCCAATATGTGTCAGTTTTCGTCCCCTGGTACTCGGGTGCAACATTCCAGACGCTTTACTAACACTCTCCCGACTTGGAGAGTCAGTGCCTTTAACCTCCTGTTTGGCCCAGTTTGCAATTTCTGCGGAAGATGAACAGGAATAGGCAGAACCAATGACAGACTAGATGGAGGTGTCTGGACGGGCAAATTTAACTCTCATTTCCCACCAGGAAGAGGAATTAACCAAAGGCTCAGCGTGCCGTGCCGGAACCAGATTAGGGCCTGAAGCCATCCTGCGGTGTTGCGGCCAGCTCACGAGAAAGCGAGTTGAAGAAAGGAGCTCAGGGGCACTGTAATTCACAAACCTGCAGAGTTATAAATGACAGCTATCGTCCAAAAATATACTGAAGTAAGGCTGCCAAGAGGACTTGAAAGCGGGGCAGAATTGCAGGAAACCGATTTCAGGAGGTAGCCTGGAATTGCATTTAAAACATAGGAAAAGAGGCAGAACGTCCACAATGATGCACTTGGCCAAAAAGGGCGTATGCGTTTTTTCCTGAATATATTCAGGAAAAACGCATACGCACTTTTTGGCCAACCAAGCAAGCTTGCAAAGGAAATCTGCACTACAATGAAGTCTCACTTCCCCCCGGTCAAAAGGGCCATCTGAAAAAAGTGTAAAATCCAGAAAGGCAGGACAGGCCATGGAGAACTGGGAGCCTTGTTATGCTGATGGGCGGGATGTAAATTGCCAACAGCCACTCGGGAGAAGTGTATGGTGTTTCCTGAAACATCTAAAAAACAAAGCAACAGAGCCTAGGGCACTTCCACTTATGGTCCTATAGCTTAGGGAAATTAAAATCAAAAAGACACAGCCACCCCAAAAGTTGGGACGGCTCTGTTTACAAGAACCTGGTTTACGGTACAAGTTCAATATCGCAGAAAGTGAAAAATGGATAAAGAAGTTGTGGTACTTATGTACAATGCAGTATCACTCAGCAATGAAATCTATGTCATCAGGCCCGTAGCAGCATAATGAGTGGATTCAGGTATGATGATTCTAACTGAAATAAGTCACACAGGAAAAGAAACATCATAAGATATCACTAATACACGGAATGTAACCTTGGGTACACAGGAACTGAATTACAAAACAGAACAGGGTCTCAAATTTAGAAAACCAACTTACGCTTGCTTAAGGGGAAAGGTGAGTTGGGGTGCTGCATAAAACCAGAGATTGAAATGAGCACAGATAAAGTTCCTTAAGCCAAATATGGAATGGACAAGAGCTACTCCTTGCTGAACGAAATGGACTCAACACCCCATATTAAATGCCTAAGAGTGTACCTGACTAGGAAGTATCTTAAAACCTATGGATTGCTATGTCTCCGAAAGAGAATCAAGCGTGTGTGCAGGGGCATAATCGCAGCAGTGATAGGATTGGAGAAGTTCGGTGAGCAAATGAAGACCCTTTGAAGTCATATTGCATGGTACCCATTCCACGGGTCTCAACTCTCCAGGTTGAAGGGATTCTTCCTTCAGCTAAAACATGCATGTGGAAGCCAGAGTATGATCAACCGTGTGATCGGGAGACGTGTTCCAATATGTGTCAGTTTTCGTCCCCTGGTACTCGGGTGCAACATTCCAGACGCTTTACTAACACTCTCCCGACTTGGAGAGTCAGTGCCTTTAACCTCCTGTTTGGCCCAGTTTGCAATTTCTGCGGAAGATGAACAGGAATAGGGAGAACCAATGACAGACTGGCTGGAGGTGTCTGGACGGGCAAATTTAACTCTCATTTCCCACCAGGAAGAGGAATTAACCAAAGGCTCAGCGTGCCGTGCCGGAACCAGATTAGGGCCTGAAGCCATCCTGCGTTGTTGCGGCCAGCTCACAAGAAAGCGACTAGAAGAAAGGAGCTCAGGGGCACTGTAATTCACAAACCTGCAGAGTTATAAATGACAGCTATCGTCCAAAAATATACTGAAGTAAGGCTGCCAAGAGGACTTGAAAGCGGGGCAGAATTGCAGGAAACCGATTTCAGGAGGTAGACTGGAATTGCATTTAAAGCATAGGAAAAGAGGCAGAACGTCCACAATGATGCACTTGGCCAAAAAGGGCGTATGCGTTTTTTCCTGAATATATTCAGGAAAAAACGCATACGCCCTTTTTGGCCAACCAAGCAAGCTTGCAAAGGAAATCTGCACTACAATGAAGTCTCACTTCCCCCCGGTCAAAAGGGCCATCTGAAAAAAGTGTAAAATCCAGAAAGGCAGGACAGGCCATGGAGAACTGGGAGCCTTGTTATGCTGATGGGCGGGATGTAAATTGCCAACAGCCACTCGGGAGAAGTGTATGGTGTTTCCTGAAACATCTAAAAAACAAAGCAACAGAGCCTAGGGCACTTCCACTTATGGTCCTATAGCTTAGGGAAATTAAAATCAAAAAGACACAGCCACCCCAAAGGTTGGGACGGCTCTGTTTACAAGAACCTGGTTTACGGTACAAGTTCAATATCGCAGAAAGTGAAAAATGGATAAAGAAGTTGTGGTACTTACGTACAATGCAGTATCACTCAGCAATGAAATCTATGTCATCAGGCCCGTAGCAGCATAATGAGTGGATTCAGGTATGATGATTCTAACTGAAATAAGTCACACAGAAAAAGAAACATCATAAGATATCACTAATACACGGAATGTAAACTTGGCTACACAGGAACTGAATTACAAAACAGAACAGGGTCTCAAATTTAGAAACCCAACTTATGCTTGCTTAAGGGGAAAGGTGAGTTGGGGTGCTGCATAAAACCAGAGATTGAAATGAGCACAGATAAAGTTCCTTAAGCCAAATATGGAATAGACAAGAGCTACTCCTTGCTCAACGAAATGGATTCAACACCCCATATTAAACACCTAAGAATGTACCTGACTAGGAAGTATCTTAAAACCTATGGATTGCTATGTCTCCGAAAGAGAATCAAGCGTGTGTGCAGGGGCATAATCGCAGCAGTGATAGGATTGGAGAAGTTCGGTGAGCAAATGAAGACCCTTTGAAGTCATATTGCATGGTACCCATTCCACGGGTCTCAACTCTCCAGGTTGAAGGGATTCTTCCTTCAGCTAAAATATGCATGTGGAAGCCAGAGTATGATCAACCGTGTGATCGGGAGACGTGTTCCAATATGTGTCAGTTTTCGTCCCCTGGTACTCGGGTGCAACATTCCAGATGCTTTACTAACACTCTCCCGACTTGGAGAGTCAGTGCCTTTAACCTCCTGTTTGGCCCAGTTTGCAATTTCTGCGGAAGATGAACAAGAATAGGCAGAACAAATGACAGACTAGATGGAGGTGTCTGGACGGGCAAATTTAACTCTCATTTCCCACCAGGAAGAGGAATTAACCAAAGGCTCAGCGTGCCGTGCCGGAACCAGATTAGGGCCTGAAGCCATCCTGCGGTGTTGCAGCCAGCTCACGAGAAAGCGAGTTGAAGAAAGGAGCTCAGGGGCACTGTAATTCACAAACCTGCAGAGTTATAAATGACAGCTATCGTCCAAAAATATACTGAAGTAAGGCTGCCAAGAGGACTTGAAAGCGGGGCAGAATTGCAGGAAACCGATTTCAGGAGGTAGACTGGAATTGCATTTAAAGCATAGGAAAAGAGGCAGAACGTCCACAATGATGCACTTGGCCAAAAAGGGCGTATGCCTTTTTTCCTGAATATATTCAGGAAAAAACGCATACGCCCTTTTTGGCCAACCAAGCAAGCTTGCAAAGGAAATCTGCACTACAATGAAGTCTCACTTCCCCCCGGTCAAAAGGGCCATCTGAAAAAAGTGTAAAATCCAGAAAGGCAGGACAGGCCATGGAGAACTGGGAGCCTTGTTATGCTGATGGGCGGGATGTAAACTGCCAACAGCCACTCGGGAGAAGTGTATGGTGTTTCCTGAAACATCTAAAAAACAAAGCAACAGAGCCTAGGGCACTTCCACTTATGGTCCTATAGCTTACGGAAATTAAAATCAAAAAGACAGAGCCACCCCAAAGGTTGGGACGGCTCTGTTTACAAGAACCTGGTTTACGGTACAAGTTCAATATCGGAGAAAGTGAAAAATGGATAAAGAAGTTGTGGTACTTACGTACAATGCAGTATCACTCAGCAATGAAATCTATGTCATCAGGCCCGTAGCAGCATAATGAGTGGATTCAGGTATGATGATTCTAACTGAAATAAGTCACACAGGAAAAGAAACATCATAAGATATCACTAATACACGGAATGTAACCTTGGCTACACAGGAACTGAATTACAAAACAGAACAGGGTCTCAAATTTAGAAAACCAACTTATGCTTGCTTAAGGGGAAAGGTGAGTTGGGGTGCTGCATAAAACCAGAGATTGAAATGAGCACAGATAAAGTTCCTTAAGCCAAATATGGAATAGACAAGAGCTACTCCTTGCTCAACGAAATGGACTCAACACCCCATATTAAACACCTAAGAATATACCTGACTAGGAAGTATCTTAAAACCTATGGATTGCTATGTCTCCGAAAGAGAATCAAGCGTGTGTACAGGGGCATAAACGCAGCAGTGATAGGATTGGAGAAGTTCGGTGAGCAAATGAAGACCCTTTGAAGTCATATTGCATGGTACCCATTCCACGGGTCTCAACTCTCCAGGTTGAAGGGATTCTTCCTTCAGCTAAAACATGCATGTGGAACCCAGAGTATGATCAACCGTGTGATCGGGAGACGTGTTCCAATATGTGTCAGTTTTCGTCCCCTGGTACTCGGGTGCAACATTCCAGACGCTTTACTAACACTCTCCCGACTTGGAGAGTCAGTGCCTTTAACCTCCTGTTTGGCCCAGTTTGCAATTTCTGCGGAAGATGAACAGGAATAGGGAGAACCAATGACAGACCAGATGGAGGTGTCTGGATGGGCAAATTTAACTCTCATTTCGCAGCAGGAAGAGGAATTAACCAAAGGCTCAGCGTGCCATGCCGGAACCAGATTAGGGCCTGAAGCCATCCTGCGGTGTTGCGGCCAGCTCACGAGAAAGCGAGTTGAAGAAAGGAGCTCAGGGGCACTGTAATTCACAAACCTGCAGAGTTATAAATGACAGCTATCGTCCAAAAATATACTGAAGTAAGGCTGCCAAGAGGACTTGAAAGCGGGGCAGAATTGCAGGAAACCGATTTCAGGAGGTAGACTGGAATTGCATTTAAAGCATAGGAAAAGAGGCAGAACGTCCACAATGATGCACTTGGCCAAAAAGGGCGTATGCGTTTTTTCCTGAATATATTCAGGAAAAAACGCATACGCCCTTTTTGGCCAACCAAGCAAGCTTGCAAAGGAAATCTGCACTACAATGAAGTCTCACTTCCCCCCGGTCAAAAGGGCCATCTGAAAAAAGTGTAAAATCCAGAAAGGCAGGACAGGCCATGGAGAACTGGGAGCCTTGTTATGCTGATGGGCGGGATGTAAATTGCCAACAGCCACTCCGGAGAAGTGTATGGTGTTTCCTGAAACATCTAAAAACAAAGCAACAGAGCCTAGGGCACTTCCACTTATCGTCCTATAGCTTAGGGAAATTAAAATCAAAAAGACACAGCCACCCAAAAGGTTGGGACGGCTCTGTTTACAAGAACCTGGTTTACGGTACAAGTTCAATATCGCAGAAAGTGAAAAATGGATAAAGAAGTTGTGGTACTTACGTACAATGCAGTATCACTCAGCAATGAAATCTATGTCAACAGGCCCGTAGCAGCATAATGAGTGGATTCAGGTATGATGATTCTAACTGAAATAAGTCACACAGAAAAAGAAACATCATAAGATATCACTAATACACGGAATGTAAACTTGGCTACACAGGAACTGAATTACAAAACAGAACAGGTTCTCAAATTTAGAAAACCAACTTATGCTTCCTTAAGGGGAAAGGTGAGTTGGGGTGCTGCATAAAACCAGAGATTGAAATGAGCACAGATAAAGTTCCTTAAGCCAAATATGGAATAGACAAGAGCTACTCCTTGCTCAACGAAATGGACTCAACACCCCAAATTAAATGCCTAAGAGTGTACCTGACTAGGAAGTATCTTAAAACCTATGGATTGCTATGTCTCCGAAAGAGAATCAAGCGTGTGTGCAGGGGCATAATCGCAGCAGTGATAGGATTCGAGAGGTTCGGTGAGCAAATGAAGACCCTTTGAAGTCATATTGCATGGTACCCATTCCATGGGTCTCAACTCTCCAGGTTTAAGGTATTCTTCCTTCAGCTAAAACATGCATGTGGAACCCAGAGTATGATCAACCGTGTGATCGGGAGACGTGTTCCAATATGTGTCAGTTTTCGTCCCCTGGTACTCGGGTGCAACATTCCAGACGCTTTACTAACACTCTCCCGACTTGGAGAGTCAGTGCCTTTAACCTCCTGTTTGGCCCAGTTTGCAATTTCTGCGGAAGATGAACAGGAATAGGGAGAACCAATGACAGACTAGCTGGAGGTGTCTGGACGGGCAAATTTAACTCTCATTTCCCACCAGGAAGAGGAATTAACGAAAGGCTCAGCGTGCCGTGCCGGAACCAGATTAGGGCCTGAAGCCATCCTGCGGTGTTGCGGCCAGCTCACAAGAAAGCGAGTTGAAGAAAGGAGCTCAGGGGCACTGTAATTCACAAACCTGCAGAGTTATAAATGACAGCTATCGTCCAAAAATATACTGAAGTAAGGCTGCCAAGAGGACTTGAAAGCGGGGCAGAATTGCAGGAAACCGATTTCAGGAGGTAGACTGGAATTGCATTTAAAGCATAGGAAAAGAGGCAGAACGTCCACAATGATGCACTTGGCCAAAAAGGGCGTATGCCTTTTTTGCTGAATATATTCAGGAAAAAAGGCATACGCCCTTTTTGGCCAACCAAGCAAGCTTGCAAAGGAAATCTGCACTACAATGAAGTCTCACTTCCCCCCGGTCAAAAGGGCCATCTGAAAAAAGTGTAAAATCCAGAAAGGCAGGACAGGCCATGGAGAACTGGGAGCCTTGTTATGCTGATGGGCGGGATGTAAATTGCCAACAGCCACTCGGGAGAAGTGTATGGTGTTTCCTGAAACATCTAAAAATCAAAGCAACAGAGCCTAGGGCACTTCCACTTATGGTCCTATAGCTTAGGGAAATTAAAATCAAAAAGACACAGCCACCCCAAATGTTGGGACGGCTCTGTTTACAAGAACCTGGTTTACGGTACAAGTTCAATATCGCAGAAAGTGAAAAATGGATAAAGAAGTTGTGGTACTTACGTACAATGCAGTATCACTCAGCAATGAAATCTATGTCATCAGGCCCGTAGCAGCATAATGAGTGGATTCAGGTATGATGATTCTAACTGAAATAAGTCACACAGAAAAAGAAACCTCATAAGATATCACTAATACACGGAATGTAAACTTGGCTACAGAGGAACTGAATTACAAAACAGAACAGGTTCTCAAATTTAAAAAACCAACTTATGCTTGCTTAAGGGGAAAGGTGAGTTGGGGTGCTGCATAAAACCAGAGATTGAAATGAGCACAGATAAAGTTCCTTAAGCCAAATATGGAATAGACAAGAGCTACTCCTTGCTCAACGAAATGGACTCAACACCCCATATTAAATGCCTAAGAGTGTAGCTGACTAGGAAGTATCTTAAAACCTATGGATTGCTATGTCTCCGAAAGAGAATCAAGCGTGTGTACAGGGGAATTAACGCAGCAGTGATAGGATTGGAGAGGTTCGGTGAGCAAATGAAGACCCTTTGAAATCATATTGCATGGTACCCATTCCACGGGTCTCAACTCTCCAGGTTGAAGGGATTCTTCCTTCAGCTAAAACATGCATGTGGAACCCAGAATATGATCAACCGTGTGATCGGGAGACGTGTTCCAATATGTCTCAGGTTTCGTCCCCTGGTACTCGGGTGCAACATTCCAGACGCTTTACTAACACTCTCCCGACTTGGAGAGTCAGTGCCTTTAACCTCCTGTTTGGCCCAGTTTGCAATTTCTGCGGAAGATGAACAGGAATAGGGAGAACCAATGACAGACTAGCTGGAGGTGTCTGGACGGGCAAATTTAACTCTCATTTCCCACCAGGAAGAGGAATTAACCAAAGGCTCAGCGTGCCGTGCCGGAACCAGATTAGGGCCTGAAGCCATCCTGCGGGGTTGCGGCCAGCTCACGAGAAAGCGAGTTGAAGAAAGGAGCTCAGGGGCACTGTAATTCACAAACCTGCAGAGTTATAAATGACAGCTATCGTCCAAAAATATACTGAAGTAAGGCTGCCAAGAGGACTTGAAAGCGGGGCAGAATTGCAGGAAACCGATTTCTGGAGGTAGCCTGGAATTGCATTTAAAGCATAGGAAAAGAGGCAGAACGTCCACAATGATGCACTTGGCCAAAAAGGGCGTATGCGTTTTTTCCTGAATATATTCAGGAAAAAACGCATACGCACTTTTTGGCCTACCAAGCAAGCTTGCAAAGGAAATCTGCACTACAATGAAGTCTCACTTCCCCCCGGTCAAAAGGGCCATCTGAAAAAAGTGTAAAATCCAGAAAGGCAGGACAGGCCATGGAGAACTGGGAGCCTTGTTATGCTGATGGGCGGGATGTAAATTGCCAACAGCCACTCAGGAGAAGTGTATGGTGTTTCCTGAAACATCTAAAAAACTAAGCAACAGAGCCTAGGGCACTTCCACTTATGGTCCTATAGCTTAGGGAAATTAAAATCAAAAAGACACAGCCACCCCAAAGGTTGGGACGGCTCTGTTTACAAGAACCTGGTTTACGGTACAAGTTCAATATCGCAGAATGTGAAAAATGGATAAAGAAGTTGTGGTACTTACGTACAATGCAGTATCACTCAGCAATGAAATCTATGTCATCACGCCCGTAGCAGCATAATGAGTGGATTCAGGTATGATGATTCTAACTGAAATAAGTCACACAGGAAAAGAAACATCATAAGATATCACTAATACACGGAATGTAACCTTGGCTACACAGGAACTGAATTACAAAACAGAACAGGGTCTCAAATTTAGAAAACCAACTTACGCTTGCTTAAGGGGAAAGGTGAGTTGGGGTGCTGCATAAAACCAGAGATTGAAATGAGCACAGATAAAGTTCCTTAAGCCAAATATGGAATAGACAAGAGCTACTCCTTGCTCAACGAAATGGACTCAACACCCCATATTAAATGCCTAAGAGTGTACCTGACTAGGAAGTATCTTAAAACCTATGGATTGCTATGTCTCTGAAAGAGAATCAAGTGTGTGTACAGGGGCATAAACGCAGCAGTGATAGGATTGGAGAGGTTCGGTGAGCAAATGAAGACCCTTTGAAGTCATATTGCATGGTACCCATTCCACGGGTCTCAACTCTCCAGGTTTAAGGTATTCTTCCTTCAGCTAAAACATGCATGTGGAACCCAGAGTATGATCAACCGTGTGATCGGGAGACGTGTTCCAATATGTGTCAGTTTTGGTCCCCTGGTACTCGGGTGCAACATTCCAGACGCTTTACTAACACTCTCCCGAATTGGAGAGTCAGTGCCTTTAACCTCCTGTTTGGCCCAGTTTGCAATTTCTGCCGAAGATGAACAGGAATAGGGAGAACCAATTACAGACAAGATGGAGGTGTCTGGATGGGCAAATTTAACTCTCATTTCGCACCAGGAAGAGGAATTAACCAAAGGCTCAGCGTGCCATGCCGGAACCAGATTAGGGCCTGAAGCCATCCTGCGGTGTTGCGGCCAGCTCACGAGAAAGCGAGTTGAAGAAAGGAGCTCAGGGGCACTGTAATTCACAAACCTGCAGAGTTATAAATGACAGCTATCGTCCAAAAATATACTGAAGTAAGGCTGCCAAGAGGACTTGAAAGCGGGACAGAATTGCAGGAAACCGATTTCAGGAGGTAGACTGGAATTGCATTGAAAGCATAGGAAAAGAGGCAGAACGTCCACAATGATGCACTTGGCCAAAAAGGGCGTATGCGTTTTTTCCTGAATATATTCAGGAAAAAACGCATACGCCCTTTTTGGCCAACCAAGCAAGCTTGCAAAGGAAATCTGCACTACAATGAAGTCTCACTTCCCCCCGGTCAAAAGGGCCATCTGAAAAAAGTGTAAAATCCAGAAAGGCAGGACAGGCCATGGAGAACTGGGAGCCTTGTTATGCTGATGGGCGGGATGTCAATTGCCAACAGCCACTCGGGAGAAGTGTATGGTGTTTCCTGAAACATCTAAAAAACAAAGCAACAGAGCCTAGGGCACTTCCACTTATCGTCCTATAGCTTAGGGAAATTAAAATCAAAAAGACACAGCCACCCCAAAGGTTGGGACGGCTCTGTTTACAAGAACCTGGTTTACGGTACAAGTTCAATATCGCAGAAAGTGAAAAATGGATAAAGAAGTTGTGGTACTTACGTACAATGCAGTATCACTCAGCAATGAAATCTATGTCATCAGGCCCGTAGCAGCATAATGAGTGGATTCAGGTATGATGATTCTAACTGAAATAAGTCACACAGGAAAAGAAACATCATAAGATATCACTAATACACGGAATGTAACCTTGGCTACACAGGAACTGAATTACAAAACAGAACAGGGTCTCAAATTTAGAAACCCAACTTACGCTTGCTTAAGGGGAAAGGTGAGTTGGGGTGCTGCATAAAACCAGAGATTGAAATGAGCACAGATAAAGTTCCTTAAGCCAAATATGGAATAGACAAGAGCTACTCCTTGCTCAACGAAATGGACTCAACACCCCATATTAAATGCCTAAGAGTGTACCTGACTAGGAAGTATCTTAAAACCTATGGATTGCTATGTCTCCGAAAGAGAATCAAGCGTGTGTACAGGGGAATTAACGCAGCAGTGATAGGATTGGAGAGGTTCGGTGAGCAAATGAAGACCCTTTGAAGTCATATTGCATGGTACCCATTCCACGGGTCTCAACTCTCCAGGTTGAAGGTATTCTTCCTTCAGCTAAAACATGCATGTGGAACCCAGAGTATGATCAACCGTGTGATCGGGAGACGTGTTCCAATATGTGTCAGTTTTGGTCCCCTGGTACTCGGGTGCAACATTCCAGACGCTTTACTAACACTCTCCCGACTTGGAGAGTCAGTGCCTTTAACCTCCTGTTTGGCCCAGTTTGCAATTTCTGCGGAAGATGAACAGGAATAGGGAGAACCAATGACAGACTAGCTGGAGGTGTCTGGACGGGCAAATTTAACTCTCATTTCCCACCAGGAAGAGGAATTAACCAAAGGCTCAGCGTGCCGTGCCGGAACCAGATTAGGGCCTGAAGCCATCCTGCGGGGTTGCGGCCAGCTCACGAGAAAGCGAGTTGAAAAAAGGAGCTCAGGGGCACTGTAATTCACAAACCTGCAGAGTTATAAATGACAGCTATCGTCCAAAAATATACTGAAGTAAGGCTGCCAAGAGGACTTGAAAGCGGGGCAGAATTGCAGGAAACCGATTTCAGGAGGTAGCCTGGAATTGCATTTAAAGCATAGGAAAAGAGGCAGAACGTCCACAATGATGCACTTGGCCAAAAAGGGCGTATGCGTTTTTTCCTGAATATATTCAGGAAAAAACGCATACGCCCTTTTTGGCCAACCAAGCAAGCTTGCAAAGGAAATCTGCACTACAATGAAGTCTCACTTCCCCCCGGTCAAAAGGGCCATCTGAAAAAAGTGTAAAATCCAGAAAGGCAGGACAGGCCATGGAGAACTGGGAGCCTTGTTATGCTGATGGGCGGGATGTCAATTGCCAACAGCCACTCGGGAGAAGTGTATGGTGTTTCCTGAAACATCTAAAAAACAAAGCAACAGAGCCTAGGGCACTTCCACTTATGGTCCTATAGCTTAGGGAAATTAAAATCAAAAAGACACAGCCACCCCAAAGGTTGGGACGGCTCTGTTTACAAGAACCTGGTTTACGGTACAAGTTCAATATCGCAGAAAGTGAAAAATGGATAAAGAAGATGTGGTACTTACGTACAATGCAGTATCACTCAGCAATGAAATCTATGTCATCACGCCCGTAGCAGCATAATGAGTGGATTCAGGTATGATGATTCTAACTGAAATAAGTCACACAGGAAAAGAAACATCATAAGATATCACTAATACACGGAATGTAACCTTGGGTACACAGGAACTGAATTACAAAACAGAACAGGGTCTCAAATTTAGAAAACCAACTTACGCTTGCTTAAGGGGAAAGGTGAGTTGGGGTGCTGCATAAAACCAGAGATTGAAATGAGCACAGATAAAGTTCCTTAAGCCAAATATGGAATAGACAAGAGCTACTCCTTGCTCAACGAAATGGACTCAACACCCCATATTAAATGCCTAAGAGTGTACCTGACTAGGAAGTATCTTAAAACCTATGGATTGCTATGTCTCTGAAAGAGAATCAAGTGTGTGTACAGGGGCATAAACGCAGCAGTGATAGGATTGGAGAGGTTCGGTGAGCAAATGAAGACCCTTTGAAGTCATATTGCATGGTACCCATTCCACGGGTCTCAACTCTCCAGGTTGAAGGTATTCTTCCTTCAGCTAAAACATGCATGTGGAACCCAGAGTATGATCAACCATGTGATCGGGAGACGTGTTCCAATATGTGTCAGTTTTCGTCCCCTGGTACTCGGGTGCAACATTCCAGACGCTTTACTAACACTCTCCCGACTTGGAGAGTCAGTGCCTTTAACCTCCTGTTTGGCCCAGTTTGCAATTTCTGCGGAAGATGAACAGGAATAGGGAGAACCAATGACAGACTAGCTGGAGGTGTCTGGACGGGCAAATTTAACTCTCATTTCCCACCAGGAAGAGGAATTAACCAAAGGCTCAGCGTGCCGTGCCGGAACCAGATTAGGGCCTGAAGCCATCCTGCGGGGTTGCGGCCAGCTCACGAGAAAGCGAGTTGAAGAAAGGAGCTCAGGGCCACTGTAATTCACAAACCTGCAGAGTTATAAATGACAGCTATCGTCCAAAAATATACTGAAGTAAGGCTGCCAAGAGGACTTGAAAGCGGGGCAGAATTGCAGGAAACCGATTTCAGGAGGTAGCCTGGAATTGCATTTAAAGCATAGGAAAAGAGGCAGAACGTCCACAATGATGCACTTGGCCAAAAAGGGCGTATGCGTTTTTTCCTGAATATATTCAGGAAAAAACGCATACGCACTTTTTGGCCAACCAAGCAAGCTTGCAAAGGAAATCTGCACTACAATGAAGTCTCACTTCCCCCCGGTCAAAAGGGCCATCTGAAAAAAGTGTAAAATCCAGAAAGGCAGGAGAGGCCATGGAGAACTGGGAGCCTTGTTATGCTGATGGGCGGGATGTAAATTGCCAACAGCCACTCGGGAGAAGTGTATGGTGTTTCCTGAAACATCTAAAAAACAAAGCAACAGAGCCTAGGGCACTTCCACTTATGGTCCTATAGCTTAGGGAAATTAAAATCAAAAAGACACAGCCACCCCAAAGGTTGGGACGGCTCTGTTTACAAGAACCTGGTTTACGGTACAAGTTCAATATCGCAGAAAGTGAAAAATGGATAAAGAAGTTGTGGTACTTACGTACAATGCAGTATCACTCAGCAATGAAATCTATGTCATCAGGCCCGTAGCAGCATAATGAGTGGATTCAGGTATGATGATTCTAACTGAAATAAGTCACACAGGAAAAGAAACATCATAAGATATCACTAATACACGGAATGTAACCTTGGGTACACAGGAACTGAATTACAAAACAGAACAGGGTCTCAAATTTAGAAAACCAACTTACGCTTGCTTAAGGGGAAAGGTGAGTTGGGGTGCTGCATAAAACCAGAGATTGAAATGAGCACAGATAAAGTTCCTTAAGCCAAATATGGAATAGACAAGAGCTACTCCTTGCTCAACGAAATGGACTCAACACCCCATATTAAATGCCTAAGAGTGTACCTGACTAGGAAGTATCTTAAAACCTATGGATTGCTATGTCTCTGAAAGAGAATCAAGTGTGTGTACAGGGGCATAAACGCAGCAGTGATAGGATTGGAGAGGTTCGGTGAGCAAATGAAGACCCTTTGAAGTCATATTGCATGGTACCCATTCCACGGGTCTCAACTCTCCAGGTTGAAGATATTCTTCCTTCAGCTAAAACATGCATGTGGAACCCAGAGTATGATCAACCGTGTGATCGGGAGACGTGTTCCAATATGTCTCAGGTTTCGTCCCCTGGTACTCGGGTGCAACATTCCAGACGCTTTACTAACACTCTCCCGACTTGGAGAGTCAGTGCCTTTAACCTCCTGTTTGGCCCAGTTTGCAATTTCTGCGGAAGATGAACAGGAATAGGGAGAACCAATGACAGACTAGCTGGAGGTGTCTGGACGGGCAAATTTAACTCTCATTTCCCACCAGGAAGAGGAATTAACCAAAGGCTCAGCGTGCCGTGCCGGAACCAGATTAGGGCCTGAAGCCATCCTGCGGGGTTGCGGCCAGCTCACGAGAAAGCGAGTTGAAGAAAGGAGCTCAGGGGCACTGTAATTCACAAACCTGCAGAGTTATAAATGACAGCTATCGTCCAAAAATATACTGAAGTAAGGCTGCCAAGAGGACTTGAAAGCGGGGCAGAATTGCAGGAAACAGATTTCAGGAGGTAGCCTGGAATTGCATTTAAAGCATAGGAAAAGAGGCAGAACGTCCACAATGATGCACTTGGCCAAAAAGGGCGTATGCGTTTTTTCCTGAATATATTCAGGAAAAAACGCATACGCCCTTTTTGGCCAACCAAGCAAGCTTGCAAAGGAAATCTGCACTACAATGAAGTCTCACTTCCCCCCGGTCAAAAGGGCCATCTGAAAAAAGTGTAAAATCCAGAAAGGCAGGACAGGCCATGGAGAACTGGGAGCCTTGTTATGCTGATGGGCGGGATGTAAATTGCCAACAGCCACTCGGGAGAAGTGTATGGTGTTTCCTGAAACATCTAAAAAACAAAGCAACAGAGCCTAGGGCACTTCCACTTATGGTCCTATAGCTTAGGGAAATTAAAATCAAAAAGACACAGCCACCCCAAAGGTTGGGACGGCTCTGTTTACAAGAACCTGGTTTACGGTACAAGTTCAATATCGCAGAAAGTGAAAAATGGATAAAGAAGTTGTGGTACTTACGTACAATGCAGTATCACTCAGCAATGAAATCTATGTCATCACGCCCGTAGCAGCATAATGAGTGGATTCAGGTACGATGATTCTAACTGAAATAAGTCACACAGGAAAAGAAACATCATAAGATATCACTAATACACGGAATGTAACCTTGGGTACACAGGAACTGAATTACAAAACAGAACAGGGTCTCAAATTTAGAAAACCAACTTACGCTTGCTTAAGGGGAAAGGTGAGTTGGGGTGCTGCATAAAACCAGAGATTGAAATGAGCACAGATAAAGTTCCTTAAGCCAAATATGGAATAGACAAGAGCTACTCCTTGCTCAACGAAATGGACTCAACACCCCATATTAAATGCCTAAGAGTGTACCTGACTAGGAAGTATCTTAAAACCTATGGATTGCTATGTCTCTGAAAGAGAATCAAGTGTGTGTACAGGGGCATAAACGCAGCAGTGATAGGATTGGAGAGGTTCGGTGAGCAAATGAAGACCCTTTGAAGTCATATTGCATGGTACCCATTCCACGGGTCTCAACTCTCCAGGTTGAAGGTATTCTTCCTTCAGCTAAAACATGCATGTGGAACCCAGAGTATGATCAACCGTGTGATCGGGAGACGTGTTCCAATATGTCTCAGGTTTCGTCCCCTGGTACTCGGGTGCAACATTCCAGACGCTTTACTAACACTCTCCCGACTTGGAGAGTCAGTGCCTTTAACCTCCTGTTTGGCCCAGTTTGCAATTTCTGCAGAAGATGAACAGGAATAGGGAGAACCAATGACAGACTAGCTGGAGGTGTCTGGACGGGCAAATTTAACTCTCATTTCCCACCAGGAAGAGGAATTAACCAAAGGCTCAGCGTGCCGTGCCGGAACCAGATTAGGGCCTGAAGCCATCCTGCGGGGTTGCGGCCAGCTCACGAGAAAGCGAGTTGAAGAAAGGAGCTCAGGGGCACTGTAATTCACAAACCTGCAGAGTTATAAATGACAGCTATCGTCCAAAAATATACTGAAGTAAGGCTGCCAAGAGGACTTGAAAGCGGGGCAGAATTGCAGGAAACCGATTTCAGGAGGTAGCCTGGAATTGCATTGAAAGCATAGGAAAAGAGGCAGAACGTCCACAATGATGCACTTGGCCAAAAAGGGCGTATGCGTTTTTTCCTGAATATATTCAGGAAAAAACGCATACGCCCTTTTTGGCCAACCAAGCAAGCTTGCAAAGGAAATCTGCACTACAATGAAGTCTCACTTCCCCCCGGTCAAAAGGGCCATCTGAAAAAAGTGTAAAATCCAGAAAGGCAGGACAGGCCATGGAGAACTGGGAGCCTTGTTATGCTGATGGGCGGGATGTAAATTGCCAACAGCCACTCGGGAGAAGTGTATGGTGTTTCCTGAAACATCTAAAAAACAAAGCAACAGAGCCTAGGGCACTTCCACTTATGGTCCTATAGCTTAGGGAAATTAAAATCAAAAAGACACAGCCACCCCAAAGGTTGGGACGGCTCTGTTTACAAGAACCTGGTTTACGGTACAAGTTCAATATCGCAGAAAGTGAAAAATGGATAAAGAAGATGTGGTACTTACGTACAATGCAGTATCACTCAGCAATGAAATCTATGTCATCACGCCCGTAGCAGCATAATGAGTGGATTCAGGTATGATGATTCTAACTGAAATAAGTCACACAGAAAAAGAAACATCATAAGATATCACTAATACACGGAATGTAACCTTGGCTACACAGGAACTGAATTACAAAACAGAACAGGGTCTCAAATTTAGAAAACCAACTTACGCTTGCTTAAGGGGAAAGGTGAGTTGGGGTGCTGCATAAAACCAGAGATTGAAATGAGCACAGATAAAGTTCCTTAAGCCAAATATGGAATAGACAAGAGCTACTCCTTGCTCAACGAAATGGACTCAACACCCCATATTAAATGCCTAAGAGTGTACCTGACTAGGAAGTATCTTAAAACCTATGGATTGCTATGTCTCTGAAAGAGAATCAAGCGTGTGTACAGGGGCATAAACGCAGCAGTGATAGGATTGGAGAGGTTCGGTGAGCAAATGAAGACCCTTTGAAGTCATATTGCATGGTACCCATTCCACGGGTCTCAACTCTCCAGGTTGAAGGTATTCTTCCTTCAGCTAAAACATGCATGTGGAACCCAGAGTGTGATCAACCGTGTGATCGGGAGACGTGTTCCAATATGTGTCAGTTTTGGTCCCCTGGTACTCGGGTGCAACATTCCAGACGCTTTACTAACACTCTCCCGACTTGGAGAGTCAGTGCCTTTAACCTCCTGTTTGGCCCAGTTTGCAATTTCTGCGGAAGATGAACAGGAATAGGGAGAACCAATGACAGACTAGCTGGAGGTGTCTGGACGGGCAAATTTAACTCTCATTTCCCACCAGGAAGAGGAATTAACCAAAGGCTCAGCGTGCCGTGCCGGAACCAGATTAGGGCCTGAAGCCATCCTGCGGGGTTGCGGCCAGCTCACGAGAAAGCGAGTTGAAGAAAGGAGCTCAGGGGCACTGTAATTCACAAACCTGCAGAGTTATAAATGACAGCTATCGTCCAAAAATATACTGAAGTAAGGCTGCCAAGAGGACTTGAAAGCGGGGCAGAATTGCAGGAAACCGATTTCAGGAGGTAGCCTGGAATTGCATTTAAAGCATAGGAAAAGAGGCAGAACGTCCACAATGATGCACTTGGCCAAAAAGGGCGTATGCGTTTTTTCCTGAATATATTCAGGAAAAAACGCATACGCACTTTTTGGCCAACCAAGCAAGCTTGCAAAGGAAATCTGCACTACAATGAAGTCTCACTTCCCCCCGGTCAAAAGGGCCATCTGAAAAAAGTGTAAAATCCAGAAAGGCAGGACAGGCCATGGAGAACTGGGAGCCTTGTTATGCTGATGGGCGGGATGTAAATTGCCAACAGCCACTCGGGAGAAGTGTATGGTGTTTCCTGAAACATCTAAAAAACAAAGCAACAGAGCCTAGGGCACTTCCACTTATGGTCCTATAGCTTAGGGAAATTAAAATCAAAAAGACACAGCCACCCCAAAGGTTGGGACGGCTCTGTTTACAAGAACCTGGTTTACGGTACAAGTTCAATATCGCAGAAAGTGAAAAATGGATAAAGAAGTTGTGGTACTTACGTACAATGCAGTATCACTCAGCAATGAAATCTATGTCATCACGCCCGTAGCAGCATAATGAGTGGATTCAGGTATGATGATTCTAACTGAAATAAGTCACACAGGAAAAGAAACATCATAAGATATCACTAATACACGGAATGTAACCTTGGGTACACAGGAACTGAATTACAAAACAGAACAGGGTCTCAAATTTAGAAAACCAACTTACGCTTGCTTAAGGGGAAAGGTGAGTTGGGGTGCTGCATAAAACCAGAGATTGAAATGAGCACAGATAAAGTTCCTTAAGCCAAATATGGAATAGACAAGAGCTACTCCTTGCTCAACGAAATGGACTCAACACCCCATATTAAATGCCTAAGAGTGTACCTGACTAGGAAGTATCTTAAAACCTATGGATTGCTATGTCTCTGAAAGAGAATCAAGTGTGTGTACAGGGGCATAAACGCAGCAGTGATAGGATTGGAGAGGTTCGGTGAGCAAATGAAGACCCTTTGAAGTCATATTGCATGGTACCCATTCCACGGGTCTCAACTCTCCAGGTTGAAGATATTCTTCCTTCAGCTAAAACATGCATGTGGAACCCAGAGTATGATCAACCGTGTGATCGGGAGACGTGTTCCAATATGTCTCAGGTTTCGTCCCCTGGTACTCGGGTGCAACTTTCCAGACGCTTTACTAACACTCTCCCGACTTGGAGAGTCAGTGCCTTTAACCTCCTGTTTGGCCCAGTTTGCAATTTCTGCGGAAGATGAACAGGAATAGGGAGAACCAATGACAGACTAGCTGGAGGTGTCTGGACGGGCAAATTTAACTCTCATTTCCCACCAGGAAGAGGAATTAACCAAAGGCTCAGCGTGCCGTGCCGGAACCAGATTAGGGCCTGAAGCCATCCTGCGGGGTTGCGGCCAGCTCACGAAAAAGCGAGTTGAAGAAAGGAGCTCAGGGGCACTGTAATTCACAAACCTGCAGAGTTATAAATGACAGCTATCGTCCAAAAATATACTGAAGTAAGGCTGCCAAGAGGACTTGAAAGCGGGGCAGAATTGCAGGAAACCGATTTCAGGAGGTAGCCTGGAATTGCATTTAAAGCATAGGAAAAGAGGCAGAACGTCCACAATGATGCACTTGGCCAAAAAGGGCGTATGCGTTTTTTCCTGAATATATTCAGGAAAAAACGCATACGCCCTTTTTGGCCAACCAAGCAAGCTTGCAAAGGAAATCTGCACTACAATGAAGTCTCACTTCCCCCCGGTCAAAAGGGCCATCTGAAAAAAGTGTAAAATCCAGAAAGGCAGGACAGGCCATGGAGAACTGGGAGCCTTGTTATGCTGATGGGCGGGATGTAAATTGCCAACAGCCACTCGGGAGAAGTGTATGGTGTTTCCTGAAACATCTAAAAAACAAAGCAACAGAGCCTAGGGCACTTCCACTTATGGTCCTATAGCTTAGGGAAATTAAAATCAAAAAGACACAGCCACCCCAAAGGTTGGGACGGCTCTGTTTACAAGAACCTGGTTTACGGTACAAGTTCAATATCGCAGAAAGTGAAAAATGGATAAAGAAGTTGTGGTACTTACGTACAATGCAGTATCACTCAGCAATGAAATCTATGTCATCATGCCCGTAGCAGCATAATGAGTGGATTCAGGTACGATGATTCTAACTGAAATAAGTCACACAGGAAAAGAAACATCATAAGATATCACTAATACACGGAATGTAACCTTGGGTACACAGGAACTGAATTACAAAACAGAACAGGGTCTCAAATTTAGAAAACCAACTTACGCTTGCTTAAGGGGAAAGGTGAGTTGGGGTGCTGCATAAAACCAGAGATTGAAATGAGCACAGATAAAGTTCCTTAAGCCAAATATGGAATAGACAAGAGCTACTCCTTGCTCAACGAAATGGACTCAACACCCCATATTAAATGCCTAAGAGTGTACCTGACTAGGAAGTATCTTAAAACCTATGGATTGCTATGTCTCTGAAAGAGAATCAAGTGTGTGTACAGGGGCATAAACGCAGCAGTGATAGGATTGGAGAGGTTCGGTGAGCAAATGAAGACCCTTTGAAGTCATATTGCATGGTACCCATTCCACGGGTCTCAACTCTCCAGGTTGAAGGTATTCTTCCTTCAGCTAAAACATGCATGTGGAACCCAGAGTATGATCAACCGTGTGATCGGGAGACGTGTTCCAATATGTCTCAGGTTTCGTCCCCTGGTACTCGGGTGCAACATTCCAGACGCTTTACTAACACTCTCCCGACTTGGAGAGTCAGTGCCTTTAACCTCCTGTTTGGCCCAGTTTGCAATTTCTGCGGAAGATGAACAGGAATAGGGAGAACCAATGACAGACTAGCTGGAGGTGTCTGGACGGGCAAATTTAACTCTAATTTCCACCAGGAAGAGGAATTAACCAAAGGCTCAGCGTGCCGTGCCGGAACCAGATTAGGGCCTGAAGCCATCCTGCGGTGTTGCGGCCAGCTCACGAGAAAGCGAGTTGAAGAAAGGAGCTCAGGGGCACTGTAATTCACAAACCTGCAGAGTTATAAATGACAGCTATCGTCCAAAAATATACTGAAGTAAGGCTGCCAAGAGGACTTGAAAGCGGGGCAGAATTGCAGGAAACCGATTTCAGGAGGTAGACTGGAATTGCATTTAAAGCATAGGAAAAGAGGCAGAACGTCCACAATGATGCACTTGGCCAAAAAGGGCGTATGCGTTTTTTCCTGAATATATTCAGGAAAAAACGCATACGCCCTTTTTGGCCAACCAAGCAAGCTTGCAAAGGAAATCTGCACTACAATGAAGTCTCACTTCCCCCCGGTCAAAAGGGCCATCTGAAAAAAGTGTAAAATCCAGAAAGGCAGGACAGGCCATGGAGAACTGGGAGCCTTGTTATGCTGATGGGCGGGATGTCAATTGCCAACAGCCACTCGGGAGAAGTGTATGGTGTTTCCTGAAACATCTAAAAAACAAAGCAACAGAGCCTAGGGCACTTCCACTTATGGTCCTGTAGCTTAGGGAAATTAAAATCAAAAGACACAGCCACCCCAAAGGTTGGGACGGCTCTGTTTACAAGAACCTGGTTTACGGTACAAGTTCAATATCGCAGAAAGTGAAAAATGGATAAAGAAGTTGTGGTACTTACGTACAATGCAATATCACTCAGCAATGAAATCTATGTCATCAGGCCCGTAGCAGCATAATGAGTGGATTCAGGTACAATGATTCTAACTGAAATGAGTCACACAGAAAAAGAAACATCATAAGATATCACTAATACACGGAATGTAACCTTGGGTACACAGGAACTGAATTACAAAACAGAACAGGGTCTCAAATTTAGAAAACCAACTTATGCTTGCTTAAGGGGAAAGGTGAGTTGGGGTGCTGCATAAAACCAGAGATTGAAATGAGCACAGATAAAGTTCCTTAAGCCAAATATGGAATAGACAAGAGCTACTCCTTGCTCAACGAAATGGACTCAACACCCCATATTAAATGCCTAAGAGTGTACCTGACTAGGAAGTATCTTAAAACCTATGGATTGCTATGTCTCTGAAAGAGAATCAAGCGTGTGTACAGGGGCATAAACGCAGCAGTGATAGGATTGGAGAAGTTCGGTGAGCAAATGAAGACCCTTTGAAGTCATATTGCATGGTACCCATTCCATGGGTCTCAACTCTCCAGTTTTAAGGTATTCTTCCTTCAGCTAAATCATGCATTTGGAAGCCAGAGTATGATCAACCGTGTGATCGGGAGACGTGTTCCAATATGTGTCAGTTTTCGTCCCCTGGTACTCGGGTGCAACATTCCAGACGCTTTACTAACACTCTCCCGACTTGGAGAGTCAGTGCCTTTAACCTCCTGTTTGGCACAGTTTGCAATTTCTGCGGAAGATGAACAGGAATAGGGAGAACCAATGACAGACTAGCTGGAGGTGTCTGGACGGGCAAATTTAACTCTCATTTCCCACCAGGAAGAGGAATTAACCAAAGGCTCAGCGTGCCGTGCCGGAACCAGATTAGGGCCTGAAGCCATCCTGCGGTGTTGTGGCCAGCTCACAAGAAAGCGACTTGAAGAAAGGAGCTCAGGGGCACTGTAATTCACAAACCTGCAGAGTTATAAATGACAGCTATCGTCCAAAAATATACTGAAGTAAGGCTGCCAAGAGGACTTGAAAGCGGGGCAGAATTGCAGGAAACCGATTTCTGGAGGTAGCCTGGAATTGCATTTAAAGCATAGGAAAAGAGGCAGAACGTCCACAATGATGCACTTGGCCAAAAAGGGCGTATGCGTTTTTTCCTGAATATATTCAGGAAAAAACGCATACGCCCTTTTTGGCCAACCAAGCAAGCTAGCAAAGGAAATCTGCACTACAATGAAGTCTCACTTCCCCCCGGTCAAAAGGGCCATCTGAAAAAAGTGTAAAATCCAGAAAGGCAGGACAGGCCATGGAGAACTGGGAGCCTTGTTATGCTGATGGGCGGGATGTAAATTGCCAACAGCCACTCGGGAGAAGTGTATGGTGTTTCCTGAAACATCTAAAAAACAAAGCAACAGAGCCTAGGGCACTTCCACTTATGGTCCTATAGCTTAGGGAAATTAAAATCAAAAAGACACAGCCACCCCAAAGGTTGGGACGGCTCTGTTTACAAGAACCTGGTTTACGGTACAAGTTCAATATCGCAGAAAGTGAAAAATGGATAAAGAAGTTGTGGTACTTACGTACAATGCAGTATCACTCAGCAATGAAATCTATGTCATCAGGCCCGTAGCAGCATAATGAGTGGATTCAGGTATGATGATTCTAACTGAAATAAGTCACACAGGAAAAGAAACATCATAAGATATCACTAATACACGGAATGTAAACTTGGCTACATAGGAACTGAATTACAAAACAGAACAGGGTCTCAAATTTAGAAAACCAACTTATGCTTGCTTAAGGGGAAAGGTGAGTTGGGGTGCTGCATAAAACCAGAGATTGAAATGAGCACAGATAAAGTTCCTTAAGCCAAATATGGAATAGACAAGAGCTACTCCTTGCTCAACGAAATGGATTCAACACCCCATATTAAACACCTAAGAATGTACCTGACTAGGAAGTATCTTAAAACCTATGGATTGCTATGTCTCCAAAAGAGAATCAAGCGTGTGTGCAGGGGCATAAACGCAGCAGTGATAGGATTGGAGAGGTTCAGTGAGCAAATGAAGACCCTTTGAAGTCATATTGCATGGTACCCATTCCACGGGTCTCAACTCTCCAGGTTGAAGGTATTCTTCCTTCAGCTAAAACATGCATTTGGAAGCCAGAGTATGATCAACCGTGTGATCGGGAGACGTGTTCCAATATGTGTCAGTTTTCGTCCCCTGGTACTCGGGTGCAACATTCCAGACGCTTTACTAACACTCTCCCGACTTGGAGAGTCAGTGCCTTTAACCTCCTGTTTGGCCCAGTTTGCAATTTCTGCGGAAGATGAACAGGAATAGGGAGAACCAATGAGAGACTAGCTGGAGGTGTCTGGACGGGCAAATTTAACTCTCATTTCCCACCAGGAAGAGGAATTAACCAAAGGCTCAGCGTGCCGTGCCGGAACCAGATTAGGGCCTGAAGCCATCCTGCGGTGTTGCGGCCAGCTCACGAGAAAGCGAGTTGAAGAAAGGAGCTCAGGGGCACTGTAATTCACAAACCTGCAGAGTTATAAATGACAGCTATCGTCCAAAAATATACTGAAGTAAGGCTGCCAAGAGGACTTGAAAGCGGGGCAGAATTGCAGGAAACCGATCTCATGAGGTAGACTGGAATTGCATTGAAAGCATAGGAAAAGAGGCAGAACGTCCACAATGATGCACTTGGCCAAAAAGGGCGTATGCGTTTTTTCCTGAATATATTCAGGAAAAAACACATACGCCCTTTTTGGCCAACCAAGCAAGCTTGCAAAGGAAATCTGCACTACAATGAAGTCTCACTTCCCCCCGTCAAAAGGGCCATCTGAAAAAAGTGTAAAATCCAGAAAGGCAGGACAGGCCATGGAGAACTGCGAGCCTTGTTATGCTGATGGGCGGGATGTAAATTGCCAACAGCCACTCGGGAGAAGTGTATGGTGTTTCCTGAAACATCTAAAAAACAAAGCAACAGAGCCTAGGGCACTTCCACTTATGGTCCTATAGCTTAGGGAAATTAAAATCAAAAAGACACAGCCACCCCAAAGGTTGGGACGGCTCTGTTTACAAGAACCTGGTTTACGGTACAAGTTCAATATCGCAGAAAGTGAAAAATGGATAAAGAAGTTGTGGTACTTACGTACAATGCAGTATCACTCAGCAATGAAATCTATGTCATCAGGCCCGTAGCAGCATAATGAGTGAATTCAGGTATGATGATTCTAACTGAAATAAGTCACACAGGAAAAGAAACATCATAAGATATCACTAATACACGGAATGTAAACTTGGCTACATAGGAACTGAATTACAAAACAGAACAGGGTCTCAAATTTAGAAAACCAACTTATGCTTGCTTAAGGGGAAAGGTGAGTTGGGGTGCTGCATAAAACCAGAGATTGAAATGAGCACAGATAAAGTTCCTTAAGCCAAATATGGAATAGACAAGAGCTACTCCTTGCTCAACGAAATGGATTCAACACCCCATATTAAACACCTAAGAATGTACCTGACTAGGAAGTATCTTAAAACCTATGGATTGCTATGTCTCCGAAAGAGAATCAAGCGTGTGTGCAGGGGCATAAACGCAGCAGTGATAGGATTGGAGAGGTTCAGTGAGCAAATGAAGACCCTTTGAAGTCATATTGCATGGTACCCATTCCACGGGTCTCAACTCTCCAGGTTGAAGGTATTCTTCCTTCAGCTAAAACATGCATTTGGAAGCCAGAGTATGATCAACCGTGTGATCGGGAGACGTGTTCCAATATGTGTCAGTTTTCGTCCCCTGGTACTCGGGTGCAACATTCCAGACGCTTTACTAACACTCTCCCGACTTGGAGAGTCAGTGCCTTTAACCTCCTGTTTGGCCCAGTTTGCAATTTCTGCGGAAGATGAACAGGAATAGGGAGAACCAATGAGAGACTAGCTGGAGGTGTCTGGACGGGCAAATTTAACTCTCATTTCCCACCAGGAAGAGGAATTAACCAAAGGCTCAGCGTGCCGTGCCGGAACCAGATTAGGGCCTGAAGCCATCCTGCGGTGTTGCGGCCAGCTCACGAGAAAGCGAGTTGAAGAAAGGAGCTCAGGGGCACTGTAATTCACAAACCTGCAGAGTTATAAATGACAGCTATCGTCCAAAAATATACTGAAGTAAGGCTGCCAAGAGGACTTGAAAGCGGGGCAGAATTGCAGGAAACCGATCTCAGGAGGTAGACTGGAATTGCATTGAAAGCATAGGAAAAGAGGCAGAACGTCCACAATGATGCACTTGGCCAAAAAGGGCGTATGCGTTTTTTCCTGAATATATTCAGGAAAAAACACATACGCCCTTTTTGGCCAACCAAGCAAGCTTGCAAAGGAAATCTGCACTACAATGAAGTCTCACTTCCCCCCGTCAAAAGGGCCATCTGAAAAAAGTGTAAAATCCAGAAAGGCAGGACAGGCCATGGAGAACTGCGAGCCTTGTTATGCTGATGGGCGGGATGTAAATTGCCAACAGCCACTCGGGAGAAGTGTATGGTGTTTCCTGAAACATCTAAAAAACAAAGCAACAGAGCCTAGGGCACTTCCACTTATGGTCCTATAGCTTAGGGAAATTAAAATCAAAAAGACACAGCCACCCCAAAGGTTGGGACGGCTCTGTTTACAAGAACCTGGTTTACGGTACAAGTTCAATATCGCAGAAAGTGAAAAATGGATAAAGAAGTTGTGGTACTTACGTACAATGCAATATCACTCAGCAATGAAATCTATGTCATCAGGCCCGTAGCAGCATAATGAGTGGATTCAGGTACAATGATTCTAACTGAAATGAGTCACACAGAAAAAGAAACATCATAAGATATCACTAATACACGGAATGTAACCTTGGCTACACAGGAACTGAATTACAAAACAGAACAGGGTCTCAAATTTAGAAAACCAACTTATGCTTGCTTAAGGGGAAAGGTGAGTTGGGGTGCTGCATAAAACCAGAGATTGAAATGAGCACAGATAAAGTTCCTTAAGCCAAATATGGATTAGACAAGAGCTACTCCTTGCTCAACGAAATGGACTCAACACCCCATATTAAATGCCTAAGAGTGTACCTGACTAGGAAGTATCTTAAAACCTATGGATTGCTATGTCTCTGAAAGAGAATCAAGCGTGTGTACAGGGGCATAATCGCAGCAGTGATAGGATTGGAGAGGTTCAGTGAGCAAATGAAGACCCTTTGAAGTCATATTGCATGGTACCCATTCCACGGGTCTCAACTCTCCAGGTTGAAGGTATTCTTCCTTCAGCTAAAACATGCATGTGGAACCCAGAGTATGATCAACCGTGTGATCGGGAGACGTGTTCCAATATGTGTCAGTTTTCGTCCCCTGGTACTCGGGTGCAACATTCCAGACGCTTTACTAACACTCTCCCGACTTGGAGAGTCAGTGCCTTTAACCTCCTGTTTGGCCCAGTTTGCAATTTCTGCGGAAGATGAACAGGAATAGGGAGAACCAATGACAGACTAGCTGGAGGTGTCTGGACGGGCAAATTTAACTCTCATTTCCCACCAGGAAGAGGAATTAACCAAAGGCTCAGCGTGCCGTGCCGGAACCAGATTAGGGCCTGAAGCAATCCTGCGGTGATGCGGCCAGCTCACGAGAAAGCGAGTTGAAGAAAGGAGCTCAGGGGCACTGTAATTCACAAACCTGCAGAGTTATAAATGACAGCTATCGTCCAAAAATATACTGAAGTAAGGCTGCCAAGAGGACTTGAAAGCGGGGCAGAATTGCAGGAAACCGATTTCAGGAGGTAGACTGGAATTGTATTTAAAGCATAGGAAATGAGGCAGAACGTCCACAATGATGCACTTGGCCAAAAAGGGCGTATGCGTTTTTTCCTGAATATATTCAGGAAAAAACGCATACGCCCTTTTTGGCCAACCAAGCAAGCTAGCAAAGGAAATCTGCACTACAATGAAGTCTCACTTCCCCCCGGTCAAAAGGGCCATCTGAAAAAAGTGTAAAATCCAGAAAGGCAGGACAGGCCATGGAGAACTGGGAGCCTTGTTATGCTGATGGGCGGGATGTAAATTGCCAACAGCCACTCGGGAGAAGTGTATGGTGTTTCCTGAAACATCTAAAAAACAAAGCAACAGAGCCTAGGGCACTTCCACTTATGGTCCTATAGCTTAGGGAAATTAAAATCAAAAAGACACAGCCACCCCAAAGGTTGGGACGGCTCTGTTTACAAGAACCTGGTTTACGGTACAAGTTCAATATCGCAGAAAGTGAAAAATGGATAAAGAAGTTGTGGTACTTACGTACAATGCAGTATCACTCAGCAATGAAATCTATGTAATCAGGCCCATAGCAGCATAATGAGTGGATTCAGGTATGATGATTCTAACTGAAATAAGTCACACAGAAAAAGAAACATCATAAGATATCACTAATACACGGAATGTAAACTTGGCTACACAGGAACTGAATTACAAAACAGAACAGGGTCTCAAATTTAGAAAACCAACTTATGCTTGCTTAAGGGGAAAGGTGAGTTGGGGTGCTGCATAAAACCAGAGATTGAAATGAGCACAGATAAAGTTCCTTAAGCCAAATATGGAATAGACAAGAGCTACTCCTTGCTCAACGAAATGGATTCAACACCCCATATTAAACACCTAAGAATGTACCTGACTAGGAAGTATCTTAAAACCTATGGATTGCTATGTCTCCGAAAGAGAATCAAGCGTGTGTGCAGGGGCATAAACGCAGCAGTGATAGGATTGGAGAGGTTCAGTGAGCAAATGAAGACCCTTTGAAGTCATATTGCATGGTACCCATTCCACGGGTCTCAACTCTCCAGGTTGAAGGTATTCTTCCTTCAGCTAAAACATGCATTTGGAAGCCAGAGTATGATCAACCGTGTGATCGGGAGACGTGTTCCAATATGTGTCAGTTTTCGTCCCCTGGTACTCGGGTGCAACATTCCAGACGCTTTACTAACACTCTCCCGACTTGGAGAGTCAGTGCCTTTAACCTCCTGTTTGGCCCAGTTTGCAATTTCTGCGGAAGATGAACAGGAATAGGGAGAACCAATGACAGACTAGCTGGAGGTGTCTGGACGGGCAAATTTAACTCTCATTTCCCACCAGGAAGAGGAATTAACCAAAGGCTCAGCGTGCCGTGCCGGAACCAGATTAGGGCCTGAAGCCATCCTGCGGTGTTGCGGCCAGCTCACGAGAAAGCGAGTTGAAGAAAGGAGCTCAGGGGCACTGTAATTCACAAACCTGCAGAGTTATAAATGACAGCTATCGTCCAAAAATATACTGAAGTAAGGCTGCCAAGAGGACTTGAAAGCGGGGCAGAATTGCAGGAAACCGATCTCAGGAGGTAGACTGGAATTGCATTGAAAGCATAGGAAAAGAGGCAGAACGTCCACAATGATGCACTTGGCCAAAAAGGGCGTATGCGTTTTTTCCTGAATATATTCAGGAAAAAACACATACGCCCTTTTTGGCCAACCAAGCAAGCTTGCAAAGGAAATCTGCACTACAATGAAGTCTCACTTCCCCCCGTCAAAAGGGCCATCTGAAAAAAGTGTAAAATCCAGAAAGGCAGGACAGGCCATGGAGAACTGGGAGCCTTGTTATGCTGATGGGCGGGATGTAAATTGCCAACAGCCACTCGGGAGAAGTGTATGGTGTTTCCTGAAACATCTAAAAAACAAAGCAACAGAGCCTAGGGCACTTCCACTTATGGTCCTATAGCTTAGGGAAATTAAAATCAAAAAGACACAGCCACCCCAAAGGTTGGGACGGCTCTGTTTACAAGAACCTGGTTTACGGTACAAGTTCAATATCGCAGAAAGTGAAAAATGGATAAAGAAGTTGTGGTACTTACGTACAATGCAGTATCACTCAGCAATGAAATCTATGTCATCAGGCCCGTAGCAGCATAATGAGTGGATTCAGGTATGATGATTCTAACTGAAATAAGTCACACAGGAAAAGAAACATCATAAGATATCACTAATACACGGAATGTAAACTTGGCTACATAGGAACTGAATTACAAAACAGAACGGGGTCTCAAATTTAGAAACCCAACTTATGCTTGCTTAAGGGGAAAGGTGAGTTGGGGTGCTGCATAAAACCAGAGATTGAAATGAGCACAGATAAAGTTCCTTAAGCCAAATATGGAATAGACAAGAGCTACTCCTTGCTCAACGAAATGGACTCAACACCCCATATTAAATGCCTAAGAGTGTACCTGACTAGGAAGTATCTTAAAACCTATGGATTGCTATGTCTCTGAAAGAGAATCAGGCGTGTGTACAGGGGCCTAAACGCAGCAGTGATAGGATTGGAGAAGTTCGGTGAGCAAATGAAGACCCTTTGAAGTCATATTGCATGGTACCCATTCCACGGGTCTCAACTCTCCAGGTTTAAGGTATTCTTCCTTCAGCTAAAACATGCATGTGGAACCCAGAGTATGATCAACCGTGTGATCGGGAGACGTGTTCCAATATGTCTCAGTTTTCGTCCCCTGGTACTCGGGTGCAACATTCCAGACGCTTTACTAACACTCTCCCGACTTGGAGAGTCAGTGCCTTTAACCTCCTGTTTGGCCCAGTTTGCAATTTCTGCGGAAGATGAACAGGAATAGGGAGAACCAATGAGAGACTAGTGGAGGTGTCTGGACGGGCAAATTTAACTCTCATTTCGCACCAGGAAGAGGAATTAACCAAAGGCTCAGCGTGCCGTGCCGGAACCAGATTAGGGCCTGAAGCCATCCTGCGGTGTTGCGGCCAGCTCACGACAAAGCGAGTTGAAGAAAGGAGCTCAGGGGCACTGTAATTCACAAACCTGCAGAGTTATAAATGACAGCTATCGTCCAAAAATATACTGAAGTAAGGCTGCCAAGAGGACTTGAAAGCGGGGCAGAATTGCAGGAAACCGATTTCAGGAGGTAGACTGGAATTGCATTTAAAGCATAGGAAAAGAGGCAGAACGTCCACAATGATGCACTTGGCCAAAAAGGGCGTATGCGTTTTTTCCTGAATATATTCAGGAAAAAACGCATACGCCCTTTTTGGCCAACCAAGCAAGCTTGCAAAGGAAATCTGCACTACAGTGAAGTCTCACTTCCCCCCGGTCAAAAGGGCCATCTGAAAAAAGTGTAAAATCCAGAAAGGCAGGACAGGCCATGGAGAACTGGGAGCCTTTTTATGCTGATGGGCGGGATGTAAATTGCCAACAGCCACTCGGGAGAAGTGTATGGTGTTTCCTGAAACATCTAAAAAACAAAGCAACAGAGCCTAGGGCACTTCCACTTATGGTCCTATAGCTTAGGGAAATTAAAATCAAAAGACACATCCACCCCAAAGGTTGGGACGGCTCTGTTTACAAGAACCTGGTTTACGGTACAAGTTCAATATCGCAGAAAGTGAAAAATGGATAAAGAAGTTCTGGTACTTACGTACAATGCAGTATCACTCAGCAATGAAATCTATGTCATCAGGCCCGTAGCAGCATAATGAGTGGATTCAGGTATGATGATTCTAACTGAAATAAGTCACACAGGAAAAGAAACATCATAAGATATCACTAATACACGGAATGTAAACTTGGCTACACAGGAACTGAATTACAAAACAGAACAGGGTCTCAAATTTAGAAAACCAACTTATGCTTGCTTAAGGGGAAAGGTGAGTTGGGGTGCTGCATAAAACCAGAGATTGAAATGAGCACAGATAAAGTTCCTTAAGCCAAATATGGATTAGACAAGAGCTACTCCTTGCTCAACGAAATGGACTCAACACCCCATATTAAATGCCTAAGAGTGTACCTGACTAGGAAGTATCTTAAAACCTATGGATTGCTATGTCTCTGAAAGAGAATCAAGCGTGTGTACAGGGGCATAATCGCAGCAGTGATAGGATTGGAGAGGTTCAGTGAGCAAATGAAGACCCTTTGAAGTCATATTGCATGGTACCCATTCCACGGGTCTCAACTCTCCAGGTTGAAGGTATTCTTCCTTCAGCTAAAACATGCATGTGGAACCCAGAGTATGATCAACCGTGTGATCGGGAGACGTGTTCCAATATGTGTCAGTTTTCGTCCCCTGGTACTCGGGTGCAACATTCCAGACGCTTTACTAACACTCTCCCGACTTGGAGAGTCAGTGCCTTTAACCTCCTGTTTGGCCCAGTTTGCAATTTCTGCGGAAGATGAACAGGAATAGGGAGAACCAATGACAGACTAGCTGGAGGTGTCTGGACGGGCAAATTTAACTCTCATTTCCCACCAGGAAGAAGAATTAACCAAAGGCTCAGCGTGCCGTGCCGGAACCAGATTAGGGCCTGAAGCAATCCTGCGGTGATGCGGCCAGCTCACGAGAAAGCGAGTTGAAGAAAGGAGCTCAGGGGCACTGTAATTCACAAACCTGCAGAGTTATAAATGACAGCTATCGTCCAAAAATATACTGAAGTAAGGCTGCCAAGAGGACTTGAAAGCGGGGCAGAATTGCAGGAAACCGATTTCAGGAGGTAGACTGGAATTGTATTTAAAGCATAGGAAATGAGGCAGAACGTCCACAATGATGCACTTGGCCAAAAAGGGCGTATGCGTTTTTTCCTGAATATATTCAGGAAAAAACGCATACGCCCTTTTTGGCCAACCAAGCAAGCTAGCAAAGGAAATCTGCACTACAATGAAGTCTCACTTCCCCCCGGTCAAAAGGGCCATCTGAAAAAAGTGTAAAATCCAGAAAGGCAGGACAGGCCATGGAGAACTGGGAGCCTTGTTATGCTGATGGGCGGGATGTAAATTGCCAACAGCCACTCGGGAGAAGTGTATGGTGTTTCCTGAAACATCTAAAAAACAAAGCAACAGAGCCTAGGGCACTTCCACTTATGGTCCTATAGCTTAGGGAAATTAAAATCAAAAAGACACAGCCACCCCAAAGGTTGGGACGGCTCTGTTTACAAGAACCTGGTTTACGGTACAAGTTCAATATCGCAGAAAGTGAAAAATGGATAAAGAAGTTCTGGTACTTACGTACAATGCAGTATCACTCAGCAATGAAATCTATGTCATCAGGCCCATAGCAGCATAATGAGTGGATTCAGGTATGATGATTCTAACTGAAATAAGTCACACAGAAAAAGAAACATCATAAGATATCACTAATACACGGAATGTAAACTTGGCTACACAGGAACTGAATTACAAAACAGAACAGGGTCTCAAATTTAGAAAACCAACTTATGCTTGCTTAAGGGGAAAGGTGAGTTGGGGTGCTGCATAAAACCAGAGATTGAAATGAGCACAGATAAAGTTCCTTAAGCCAAATATGGAATAGACAAGAGCTACTCCTTGCTCAACGAAATGGATTCAACACCCCATATTAAACACCTAAGAATGTACCTGACTAGGAAGTATCTTAAAACCTATGGATTGCTATGTCTCCGAAAGAGAATCAAGCGTGTGTGCAGGGGCATAATCGCAGCAGTGATAGGATTGGAGAGGTTCGGTGAGCAAATGAAGACCCTTTGAAGTCATATTGCATGGTACCCATTCCACGGGTCTCAACTCTCCAGGTTGAAGGTATTCTTCCTTCAGCTAAAACATGCATGTGGAACCCAGAGTATGATCAACCGTGTGATCGGGAGACGTGTTCCAATATGTGTCAGTTTTCGTCCCCTGGTACTCGGGTGCAACATTCCAGACGCTTTACTAACACTCTCCCGACTTGGAGAGTCAGTGCCTTTAACCTCCTGTTTGGCCCAGTTTGCAATTTCTGCGGAAGATGAACAGGAATAGGGAGAACCAATGACAGACTAGCTGGAGGTGTCTGGACGGGCAAATTTAACTCTCATTTCCCACCAGGAAGAGGAATTAACCAAAGGCTCAGCGTGCCGTGCCGGAACCAGATTAGGGCCTGAAGCCATCCTGCGGTGTTGCAGCCAGCTCACGAGAAAGCGACTTGAAGAAAGGAGCTCAGGGGCACTGTAATTCACAAACCTGCAGAGTTATAAATGACAGCTATCGTCCAAAAATATACTGAAGTAAGGCTGCCAAGAGGACTTGAAAGCAGGGCAGAATTGCAGGAAACCGATTTCAGGAGGTAGCCTGGAATTGCATTTAAAGCATAGGAAAAGAGGCAGAACGTCCACAATGATGCACTTGGCCAAAAAGGGCGTATGCGTTTTTTCCTGAATATATTCAGGAAAAAACGCATACGCCCTTTTTGGCCAACCAAGCAAGCTTGCAAAGGAAATCTGCACTACAATGAAGTCTCACTTCCCCCCGGTCAAAAGGGCCATCTGAAAAAAGTGTAAAATCCAGAAAGGCAGGACAGGCCATGGAGAACTGGGAGCCTTGTTATGCTGATGGGCGGGATGTAAATTGCCAACAGCCACTCGGGAGAAGTGTATGGTGTTTCCTGAAACATCTAAAAATCAAAGCAACAGAGCCTAGGGCACTTCCACTTATGGTCCTATAGCTTAGGGAAATTAAAATCAAAAAGACACAGCCACCCCAAATGTTGGGACGGCTCTGTTTACAAGAACCTGGTTTACGGTACAAGTTCAATATCGCAGAAAGTGAAAAATGGATAAAGAAGTTGTGGTACTTACGTACAATGCAGTATCACTCAGCAATGAAATCTATGTCATCAGGCCCGTAGCAGCATAATGAGTGGATTCAGGTATGATGATTCTAACTGAAATAAGTCACACAGAAAAAGAAACATCATAAGATATCACTAATACACGGAATGTAAACTTGGCTACACAGGAACTGAATTACAAACAGAACAGGTTCTCAAATTTAGAAACCCAACTTATGCTTGCTTAAGGGGAAAGGTGAGTTGGGGTGCTGCATAAAACCAGAGATTGAAATGAGCACAGATAAAGTTCCTTAAGCCAAATATGGAATAGACAAGAGCTACTCCTTGCTTAACGAAATGGACTCAACACCCCATATTAAATGTCTAAGAGTGTACCTGACTAGGAAGTATCTTAAAACCTATGGATTGCTATGTCTCCGAAAAAGAATCAAGCGTGTGTTCAGGGGCATAAACGCAGCAGTGATAGGATTGGAGAAGTTCGGTGAGCAAATGAAGACCCTTTGAAGTCATATTGCATGGTACCCATTCCACGGGTCTCAACTCTCCAGGTTGAAGGCATTCTTCCTTCAGCTAAAACATGCATGTGGAACCCAGAGTATGATCAACCGTGTGATCGGGAGACGTGTTCCAATATGTGTCAGTTTTCGTCCCCTGGTACTCGGGTGCAACATTCCAGACGCTTTACTAACACTCTCCCGACTTGGAGAGTCAGTGCCTTTAACCTCCTGTTTGGCCCAGTTTGCAATTTCTGTGGAAGATGAACAGGAATAGGGAGAACCAATGACAGACTAGCTGGAGGTGTCTGGACGGGCA
Organism: Lagenorhynchus albirostris; assembly: GCF_949774975.1. Classification (NCBI taxonomy): domain Eukaryota; kingdom Metazoa; phylum Chordata; class Mammalia; order Artiodactyla; family Delphinidae; genus Lagenorhynchus; species Lagenorhynchus albirostris. The sequence continues at coordinate 57,040,312 of NC_083098.1, read as the reverse complement.
AATTTAACTCTCATTTCCCACCAGGAAGAGGAATTAACCAAAGGCTCAGCGTGCCGTGCCGGAACCAGATTAGGGCCTGAAGCCATCCTGCGGTGTTGCGGCCAGCTCACGAGAAAGCGAGTTGAAGAAAGGAGCTCAGGGGCACTGTAATTCACAAACCTGCAGAGTTATAAATGACAGCTATCGTCCAAAAATATACTGAAGTAAGGCTGCCAAGAGGACTTGAAAGCGGGGCAGAATTGCAGGAAACCGATTTCAGGAGGTAGACTGGAATTGCATTTAAAGCATAGGAAAAGAGGCAGAACGTCCACAATGATGCACTTGGCCAAAAAGGGCGTATGCGTTTTTTCCTGAATATATTCAGGAAAAAACGCATACGCCCTTTTTGGCCAACCAAGCAAGCTTGCAAAGGAAATCTGCACTACAGTGAAGTCTCACTTTCCCCCGGTCAAAAGGGCCATCTGAAAAAAGTGTAAAATCCAGAAAGGCAGGACAGGCCATGGAGAACTGGGAGCCTTGTTATGCTGATGGGCGGGATGTAAATTGCCAACAGCCACTCGGGAGAAGTGTATGGTGTTTCCTGAAACATCTAAAAAACAAAGCAACAGAGCCTAGGGCACTTCCACTTATGGTCCTATGGCTTAGGGAAATTAAAATCAAAAAGACACAGCCACCCCAAATGTTGGGACGGCTCTGTTTACAAGAACCTGGTTTACGGTACAAGTTCAATATCGCAGAAAGTGAAAAATGGATAAAGAAGTTGTGGTACTTACGTACAATGCAGTATCACTCAGCAATGAAATCTATGTCATCAGGCCCGTAGCAGCATAATGAGTGGATTCAGGTATGATGATTCTAACTGAAATAAGTCACACAGAAAAAGAAACATCATAAGATATCACTAATACACGGAATGTAAACTTGGCTACACAGGAACTGAATTCCAAAACAGAAGAGGGTCTCAAATTTAGAAACCCAACTTATGCTTGCTTAAGGGGAAAGGTGAGTTGGGGTGCTGCATAAAACCAGAGATTGAAATGAGCACAGATAAAATTCCTTAAGCCAAATATGGAATAGACAAGAGCTACTCCTTGCTCAACGAAATGGATTCAACACCCCATATTAAACACCTAAGAATGTACCTGACTAGGAAGTATCTTAAAACCTATGGATTGCTATGTCTCCGAAAGAGAATCAAGCGTGTGTACAGGGGCATAAACGCAGCAGTGATAGGATTGGAGAGGTTCGGTGAGCAAATGAAGACCCTTTGAAGTCATATTGCATGGTACCCATTCCACGGGTCTCAACTCTCCAGGTTGAAGGTATTCTTCCTTCAGCTAAAACATGCATGTGGAACCCAGAGTATGATCAACCGTGTGATCGGGAGACGTGTTCCAATATGTGTCAGTTTTCGTCCCCTGGTACTCGGGTGCAACATTCCAGACGCTTTACTAACACTCTCCCGACTTGGAGAGTCAGTGCCTTTAACCTCCTGTTTGGCCCAGTTTGCAATTTCTGCGGAAGATGAACAGGAATAGGGAGAACCAATGACAGACTAGCTGGAGGTGTCTGGACGGGCAAATTTAACTCTCATTTCCCACCAGGAAGAGGAATTAACCAAAGGCTCAGCGTGCCGTGCCGGAACCAGATTAGGGCCTGAAGCCATCCTGCGGTGTTGCGGCCAGCTCACGAGAAAGCGAGTTGAAGAAAGGAGCTCAGGGGCACTGTAATTCACAAACCTGCAGAGTTATAAATGACAGTTATCGTCCAAAAATATACTGAAGTAAGGCTGCCAAGAGGACTTGAAAGCGGGGCAGAATTGCAGGAAACCGATTTCAGGAGGTAGACTGGAATTGCATTTAAAGCATAGGAAAAGAGGCAGAACGTCCACAATGATGCACTTGGCCAAAAAGGGCGTATGCGTTTTTTCCTGAATATATTCAGGAAAAAACGCATACGCCCTTTTTGGCCAACCAAGCAAGCTTGCAAAGGAAATCTGCACTACAGTGAAGTCTCACTTCCCCCCGGTCAAAAGGGCCATCTGATAAAAGTGTAAAATCCAGAAAGGCAGGACAGGCCATGGAGAACTGGGAGCCTTGTTATGCTGATGGGCGGGATGTAAATTGCCAACAGCCACTCGGGAGAAGTGTATGCTGTTTCCTGAAACATCTAAAAAACAAAGCAACAGAGCCTAGGGCACTTCCACTTATGGTCCTATGGCTTAGGGATATTAAAATCAAAAAGACACAGCCACCCCAAAGGTTGGGACGGCTCTGTTTACAAGAACCTGGTTTACGGTACAAGTTCAATATCGAAGAAAGTGAAAAATGGATAAAGAAGTTCTGGTACTTACGTACAATGCAGTATCACTCAGCAATGAAATCTATGTCATCAGGCCCGTAGCAGCATAATGAGTGGATTCAGGTATGATGATTCTAACTGAAATAAGTCACACAGGAAAAGAAACATCATAAGATATCACTAATACACGGAATGTAACCTTGGCTACACAGGAACTGAATTACAAAACAGAACAGGGTCTCAAATTTAGAAAACCAACTTATGCTTGCTTAAGGGGAAAGGTGAGTTGGGGTGCTGCATAAAACCAGAGATTGAAATGAGCACAGATAAAGTTCCTTAAGCCAAATATGGAATAGACAAGAGCTACTCCTTGCTCAACGAAATGGATTCAACACCCCATATTAAACACCTAAGAATGTACCTGACTAGGAAGTATCTTAAAACCTATGGATTGCTATGTCTCCGAAAGAGAATCAAGCGTGTGTACAGGGGCATAATCGCAGCAGTGATAGGATTGGAGAGGTTCGGTGAGCAAATGAAGACCCTTTGAAGTCATATTGCATGGTACCCATTCCACGGGTCTCAACTCTCCAGGTTGAAGGTATTCTTCCTTCAGCTAAAACATGCATGTGGAACCCAGAGTATGATCAACCGTGTGATCGGGAGACGTGTTCCAATATGTGTCAGTTTTCGTCCCCTGGTACTCGGGTGCAACATTCCAGACGCTTTACTAACACTCTCCCGACTTGGAGAGTCAGTGCCTTTAACCTCCTGTTTGGCCCAGTTTGCAATTTCTGCGGAAGATGAACAGGAATAGGGAGAACCAATGACAGACTAGCTGGAGGTGTCTGGACGGGCAAATTTAACTCTCATTTCCCACCAGGAAGAGGAATTAACCAAAGGCTCAGCGTGCCGTGCCGGAGCCAGATTAGGGCCTGAAGCCATCCTGCGGTGTTGCGGCCAGCTCACAAGAAAGCGAGTTGAAGAAAGGAGGTCTGGGGCACTGTAATTCACAAACCTGCAGAGTTATAAATGACAGCTATCGTCCAAAAATATACTGAAGTAAGGCTGCCAAGAGGACTTGAAAGCGGGGCAGAATTGCAGAAAACCGATTTCAGGAGGTAGACTGGAATTGCATTTAAAGCATAGGAAAAGAGGCAGAACGTCCACAATGATGCACTTGGCCAAAAAGGGCGTATGCGTTTTTTCCTGAATATATTCAGGAAAAAACGCATACGCCCTTTTTGGCCAACCAAGCAAGCTTGCAAAGGAAATCTGCACTACAGTGAAGTCTCACTTTCCCCCGGTCAAAAGGGCCATCTGAAAAAAGTGTAAAATCCAGAAAGGCAGGACAGGCCATGGAGAACTGGGAGCCTTGTTATGCTGATGGGCGGGATGTAAATTGCCAACAGCCACTCGGGAGAAGTGTATGGTGTTTCCTGAAACATCTAAAAAACAAAGCAACAGAGCCTAGGGCACTTCCACTTATGGTCCTATGGCTTAGGGAAATTAAAATCAAAAAGACACAGCCACCCCAAATGTTGGGACGGCTCTGTTTACAAGAACCTGGTTTACGGTACAAGTTCAATATCGAAGAAAGTGAAAAATGGATAAAGAAGTTCTGGTACTTACGTACAATGCAGTATCACTCAGCAATGAAATCTATGTCATCAGGCCCATAGCAGCATAATGAGTGGATTCAGGTATGATGATTCTAACTGAAATAAGTCACACAGAAAAAGAAACATCATAAGATATCACTAATACACGGAATGTAAACTTGGCTACACAGGAACTGAATTCCAAAACAGAAGAGGGTCTCAAATTTAGAAACCCAACTTATGCTTGCTTAAGGGGAAAGGTGAGTTGGGGTGCTGCATAAAACCAGAGATTGAAATGAGCACAGATAAAGTTCCTTAAGCCAAATATGGAATAGACAAGAGCTACTCCTTGCTCAACGAAATGGATTCAACACCCCATATTAAACACCTAAGAATGTACCTGACTAGGAAGTATCTTAAAACCTATGGATTGCTATGTCTCCGAAAGAGAATCAAGCGTGTGTGCAGGGGCATAATCGCAGCAGTGATAGGATTGGAGAGGTTCGGTGAGCAAATGAAGACCCTTTGAAGTCATATTGCATGGTACCCATTCCACGGGTCTCAACTCTCCAGGTTGAAGGTATTCTTCCTTCAGCTAAAACATGCATGTGGAACCCAGAGTATGATCAACCGTGTGATCGGGAGACGTGTTCCAATATGTGTCAGTTTTCGTCCCCTGGTACTCGGGTGCAACATTCCAGACGCTTTACTAACACTCTCCCGACTTGGAGAGTCAGTGCCTTTAACCTCCTGTTTGGCCCAGTTTGCAATTTCTGCGGAAGATGAACAGGAATAGGGAGAACCAATGACAGACTAGCTGGAGGTGTCTGGACGGGCAAATTTAACTCTCATTTCCCACCAGGAAGAGGAATTAACCAAAGGCTCAGCGTGCCGTGCCGGAACCAGATTAGGGCCTGAAGCCATCCTGCGGTGTTGCGGCCAGCTCACGACAAAGCGAGTTGAAGAAAGGAGCTCAGGGGCACTGTAATTCACAAACCTGCAGAGTTATAAATGACAGCTATCGTCCAAAAATATACTGAAGTAAGGCTGCCAAGAGGACTTGAAAGCGGGGCAGAATTGCAGGAAACCGATTTCAGGAGGTAGACTGGAATTGCATTTAAAGCATAGGAAAAGAGGCAGAACGTCCACAATGATGCACTTGGCCAAAAAGGGCGTATGCGTTTTTTCCTGAATATATTCAGGAAAAAACGCATACGCCCTTTTTGGCCAACCAAGCAAGCTTGCAAAGGAAATCTGCACTACAGTGAAGTCTCACTTCCCCCCGGTCAAAAGGGCCATCTGAAAAAAGTGTAAAATCCAGAAAGGCAGGACAGGCCATGGAGAACTGGGAGCCTTGTTATGCTGATGGGCGGGATGTAAATTGCCAACAGCCACTCGGGAGAAGTGTATGGTGTTTCCTGAAACATCTAAAAAACAAAGCAACAGAGCCTAGGGCACTTCCACTTATGGTCCTATGGCTTAGGGAAATTAAAATCAAAAAGACACAGCCACCCCAAAGGTTGGGACGGCTCTGTTTACAAGAACCTGGTTTACGGTACAAGTTCAATATCGAAGAAAGTGAAAAATGGATAAAGAAGTTCTGGTACTTACGTACAATGCAGTATCACTCAGCAATGAAATCTATGTCATCAGGCCCATAGCAGCATAATGAGTGGATTCAGGTATGATGATTCTAACTGAAATAAGTCACACAGAAAAAGAAACATCATAAGATATCACTAATACACGGAATGTAAACTTGGCTACACAGGAACTGAATTCCAAAACAGAAGAGGGTCTCAAATTTAGAAACCCAACTTATGCTTGCTTAAGGGGAAAGGTGAGTTGGGGTGCTGCATAAAACCAGAGATTGAAATGAGCACAGATAAAGTTCCTTAAGCCAAATATGGAATAGACAAGAGCTACTCCTTGCTCAACGAAATGGATTCAACACCCCATATTAAACACCTAAGAATGTACCTGACTAGGAAGTATCTTAAAACCTATGGATTGCTATGTCTCCGAAAGAGAATCAAGCGTGTGTGCAGGGGCATAATCGCAGCAGTGATAGGATTGGAGAGGTTCGGTGAGCAAATGAAGACCCTTTGAAGTCATATTGCATGGTACCCATTCCACGGGTCTCAACTCTCCAGGTTGAAGGTATTCTTCCTTCAGCTAAAACATGCATGTGGAACCCAGAGTATGATCAACCGTGTGATCGGGAGACGTGTTCCAATATGTGTCAGTTTTCGTCCCCTGGTACTCGGGTGCAACATTCCAGACGCTTTACTAACACTCTCCCGACTTGGAGAGTCAGTGCCTTTAACCTCCTGTTTGGCCCAGTTTGCAATTTCTGCGGAAGATGAACAGGAATAGGGAGAACCAATGACAGTCTAGCTGGAGGTGTCTGGACGGGCAAATTTAACTCTCATTTCCCACCAGGAAGAGGAATTAACCAAAGGCTCAGCGTGCCGTGCCGGAACCAGATTAGGGCCTGAAGCCATCCTGCGGTGTTGCGGCCAGCTCACGACAAAGCGAGTTGAAGAAAGGAGCTCAGGGGCACTGTAATTCACAAACCTGCAGAGTTATAAATGACAGCTATCGTCCAAAAATATACTGAAGTAAGGCTGCCAAGAGGACTTGAAAGCGGGGCAGAATTGCAGGAAACCGATTTCAGGAGGTAGACTGGAATTGCATTTAAAGCATAGGAAAAGAGGCAGAACGTCCACAATGATGCCCTTGGCCAAAAAGGGCGTATGCCTTTTTTCCTGAATATATTCAGGAAAAAACGCATACGCCCTTTTTGGCCAACCAAGCAAGCTTGCAAAGGAAATCTGCACTACAATGAAGTCTCACTTCCCCCCGGTCAAAAGGGCCATCTGAAAAAAGTGTAAAATCCAGAAAGGCAGGACAGGCCATGGAGAACTGGGAGCCTTGTTATGCTGATGGGCGGGATGTAAATTGCCAACAGCCACTCGGGAGAAGTGTATGGTGTTTCCTGAAACATCTAAAAATCAAAGCAACAGAGCCTAGGGCACTTCCACTTATGGTCCTATAGCTTAGGGAAATTAAAATCAAAAAGACACAGCCACCCCAAATGTTGGGATGGCTCTGTTTACAAGAACCTGGTTTACGGTACAAGTTCAATATCGCAGAAAGTGAAAAATGGATAAAGAAGTTGTGGTACTTACGTACAATGCAGTATCACTCAGCAATGAAATCTATGTCATCAGGCCCGTAGCAGCATAATGAGTGGATTCAGGTATGATGATTCTAACTGAAATAAGTCACACAGAAAAAGAAACATCATAAGATATCACTAATACACGGAATGTAAACTTGGCTCCACAGGAACTGAATTACAAACAGAACAGGTTCTCAAATTTAGAAACCCAACTTATGCTTGCTTAAGGGGAAGGGTGAGTTGGGGTGCTGCATAAAACCAGAGATTGAAATGAGCACAGATAAAGTTCCTTAAGCCAAATATGGAATAGACAAGAGCTACTCCTTGCTCAACGAAATGGACTCAACACCCCATATTAAATGTCTAAGAGTGTACCTGACTAGGAAGTATCTTAAAACCTATGGATTGCTATGTCTCCGAAAAAGAATCAAGCGTGTGTTCAGGGGCATAAACGCAGCAGTGATAGGATTGGAGAAGTTCGGTGAGCAAATGAAGACCCTTTGAAGTCATATTGCATGGTACCCATTCCACGGGTCTCAACTCTCCAGGTTTAAGGCATTCTTCCTTCAGCTAAAACATGCATGTGGAACCCAGAGTATGATCAACCGTGTGATCGGGCGACGTGTTCCAATATGTGTCAGTTTTCGTCCCCTGGTACTCGGGTGCAACATTCCAGACGCTTTACTAACACTCTCCCGACTTGGAGAGTCAGTGCCTTTAACCTCCTGTTTGGCCCAGTTTGCAATTTCTGTGGAAGTTGAACAGGAATAGGGAGAACCAATGACAGACTAGCTGGAGGTGTCTGGACGGGCAAATTTAACTCTCATTTCCCACCAGGAAGAGGAATTAACCAAAGGCTCAGCGTGCCGTGCCGGAACCAGATTAGGGCCTAAAGCCATCCTGCGGTGTTGCGGCCAGCTCACGACAAAGCGAGTTGAAGAAAGGAGCTCAGGGGCACTGTAATTCACAAACCTGCAGAGTTATAAATGACAGCTATCGTCCAAAAATATACTGAAGTAAGGCTGCCAAGAGGACTTGAAAGCGGGGCAGAATTGCAGGAAACCGATTTCAGGAGGTAGACTGGAATTGCATTTAAAGCATAGGAAAAGAGGCAGAACGTCCACAATGATGCACTTGGCCAAAAAGGGCGTATGCCTTTTTTCCTGAATATATTCAGGAAAAAAGGCATACGCCCTTTTTGGCCAACCAAGCAAGCTTGCAAAGGAAATCTGCACTACAGTGAAGTCTCCCTTCCCCCCGGTCAAAAGGGCCATCTGAAAAAAGTGTAAAATCCAGAAAGGCAGGACAGGCCATGGAGAACTGGGAGCCTTGTTATGCTGATGGGCGGGATGTCAATTGCCAACAGCCACTCGGGAGAAGTGTATGCTGTTTCCTGAAACATCTAAAAAACAAAGCAACAGAGCCTAGGGCACTTCCACTTATGGTCCTATAGCTTAGGGAAATTAAAATCAAAAGACACAGCCACCCCAAATGTTGGGACGGCTCTGTTTACAAGAACCTGGTTTACGGTACAAGTTCAATATCGCAGAAAGTGAAAAATGGATAAAGAAGTTGTGGTACTTACGTACAATGCAGTATCACTCAGCAATGAAATCTATGTCATCAGGCCCGTAGCAGCATAATGAGTGGATTCAGGTATGATGATTCTAACTGAAATAAGTCACACAGAAAAAGAAACATCATAAGATATCACTAATACACGGAATGTAAACTTGGCTACACAGGAACTGAATTCCAAAACAGAAGAGGGTCTCAAATTTAGAAACCCAACTTATGCTTGCTTAAGGGGAAAGGTGAGTTGGGGTGCTGCATAAAACCAGAGATTGAAATGAGCACAGATAAAGTTCCTTAAGCCAAATATGGAATAGACAAGAGCTACTCCTTGCTCAACGAAATGGATTCAACACCCCATATTAAACACCTAAGAATGTACCTGACTAGGAAGTATCTTAAAACCTATGGATTGCTATGTCTCCGAAAGAGAATCAAGCGTGTATGCAGGGGCATAATCGCAGCAGTGATAGGATTGGAGAGGTTCGGTGAGCAAATGAAGACCCTTTGAAGTCATATTGCATGGTACCCATTCCACGGGTCTCAACTCTCCAGGTTGAAGGTATTCTTCCTTCAGCTAAAACATGCATGTGGAACCCAGAGAATGATCAACCATGTGATCGGGAGACGTGTTCCAATATGTGTCAGTTTTCGTCCCCTGGTACTCGGGTGCAACATTCCAGACGCTTTACTAACATTCTCCCGACTTGGAGAGTCAGTGCCTTTAACCTCCTGTTTGGCCCAGTTTGCAATTTCTGCGGAAGATGAACAGGAATAGGGAGAACCAATGACAGACTAGCTAGAGGTGTCTGGACGGGCAAATTTAACTCTCATTTCCCACCAGGAAGAGGAATTAACCAAAGGCTCAGCGTGCCGTGCCGGAACCAGATTAGGGCCTGAAGCCATCCTGCGGTTTTGCGGCCAGCTCACAAGAAAGCGAGTTGAAGAAAGGAGCTCAGGGGCACTGTAATTCACAAACCTGCAGAGTTATAAATGACAGCTATCGTCCAAAAATATACTGAAGTAAGGCTGCCAAGAGGACTTGAAAGCGGGGCAGAATTGCAGGAAACCGATTTCAGGAGGTAGACTGGAATTGCATTTAAAGCATAGGAAAAGAGGCAGAACGTCCACAATGATGCACTTGGCCAAAAAGGGCATATGCGTTTTTTCCTGAATATATTCAGGAAAAAACGCATACGCCCTTTTTGGCCAACCAAGCAAGCTTGCAAAGGAAATCTGCACTACAGTGAAGTCTCACTTTCCCCCGGTCAAAAGGGCCATCTGAAAAAAGTGTAAAATCCAGAAAGGCAGGACAGGCCATGGAGAACTGGGAGCCTTGTTATGCTGATGGGCGGGATGTAAATTGCCAACAGCCACTCGGGAGAAGTGTATGGTGTTTCCTGAAACATCTAAAAAACAAAGCAACAGAGCCTAGGGCACTTCCACTTATGGTCCTATGGCTTAGGGAAATTAAAATCAAAAAGACACAGCCACCCCAAATGTTGGGACGGCTCTGTTTACAAGAACCTGGTTTACGGTACAAGTTCAATATCGCAGAAAGTGAAAAATGGATAAAGAAGTTCTGGTACTTACGTACAATGCAGTATCACTCAGCAATGAAATCTATGTCATCAGGCCCATAGCAGCATAATGAGTGGATTCAGGTATGATGATTCTAACTGAAATAAGTCACACAGAAAAAGAAACATCATAAGATATCACTAATACACGGAATGTAAACTTGGCTACACAGGAACTGAATTCCAAAACAGAAGAGGGTCTCAAATTTAGAAACCCAACTTATGCTTGCTTAAGGGGAAAGGTGAGTTGGGGTGCTGCATAAAACCAGAGATTGAAATGAGCACAGATAAAGTTCCTTAAGCCAAATATGGAATAGACAAGAGCTACTCCTTGCTCAACGAAATGGATTCAACACCCCATATTAAACACCTAAGAATGTACCTGACTAGGAAGTATCTTAAAACCTATGGATTGCTATGTCTCCGAAAGAGAATCAAGCGTGTGTGCAGGGGCATAATCGCAGCAGTGATAGGATTGGAGAGGTTCGGTGAGCAAATGAAGACCCTTTGAAGTCATATTGCATGGTACCCATTCCACGGGTCTCAACTCTCCAGGTTGAAGGTATTCTTCCTTCAGCTAAAACATGCATGTGGAACCCAGAGTATGATCAACCATGTGATCGGGAGACGTGTTCCAATATGTGTCAGTTTTCGTCCCCTGGTACTCGGGTGCAACATTCCAGACGCTTTACTAACACTCTCCCGACTTGGAGAGTCAGTGCCTTTAACCTCCTGTTTGGCCCAGTTTGCAATTTCTGCGGAAGATGAACAGGAATAGGGAGAACCAATGACAGACTAGCTGGAGGTGTCTGGACGGGCAAATTTAACTCTCATTTCCCACCAGGAAGAGGAATTAACCAAAGGCTCAGCGTGCCGTGTCGGAACCAGATTAGGGCCTGAAGCCATCCTGCGGTGTTGCGGCCAGCTCACGACAAAGCGAGTTGAAGAAAGGAGCTCAGGGGCACTGTAATTCACAAACCTGCAGAGTTATAAATGACAGCTATCGTCCAAAAATATACTGAAGTAAGGCTGCCAAGAGGACTTGAAAGCGGGGCAGAATTGCAGGAAACCGATTTCAGGAGGTAGACTGGAATTGCATTTAAAGCATAGGAAAAGAGGCAGAACGTCCACAATGATGCACTTGGCCAAAAAGGGCGTATGCCTTTTTTCCTGAATATATTCAGGAAAAAAGGCATACGCCCTTTTTGGCCAACCAAGCAAGCTTGCAAAGGAAATCTGCACTACAGTGAAGTCTCCCTTCCCCCCGGTCAAAAGGGCCATCTGAAAAAAGTGTAAAATCCAGAAAGGCAGGACAGGCCATGGAGAACTGGGAGCCTTGTTATGCTGATGGGCGGGATGTCAATTGCCAACAGCCACTCGGGAGAAGTGTATGCTGTTTCCTGAAACATCTAAAAAACAAAGCAACAGAGCCTAGGGCACTTCCACTTATGGTCCTATAGCTTAGGGAAATTAAAATCAAAAGACACAGCCACCCCAAATGTTGGGACGGCTCTGTTTACAAGAACCTGGTTTACGGTACAAGTTCAATATCGCAGAAAGTGAAAAATGGATAAAGAAGTTGTGGTATTACGTACAATGCAGTATCACTCAGCAATGAAATCTATGTCATCAGGCCCGTAGCAGCATAATGAGTGGATTCAGGTATGATGATTCTAACTGAAATAAGTCACACAGAAAAAGAAACATCATAAGATATCACTAATACACGGAATGTAAACTTGGCTACACAGGAACTGAATTCCAAAACAGAAGAGGGTCTCAAATTTAGAAAACCAACTTATGCTTGCTTAAGGGGAAAGGTGAGTTGGGGTGCTGCATAAAACCAGAGATTGAAATGAGCACAGATAAAGTTCCTTAAGCCAAATATGGAATAGACAAGAGCTACTCCTTGCTCAACGAAATGGACTCAACACCCCATATTAAATGCCTAAGAGTGTACCTGACTAGGAAGTATCTTAAAACCTATGGATTGCTATGTCTCCGAAAAAGAATCAAGCGTGTGTTCAGGGGCATAAACGCAGCAGTGATAGGATTGGAGAAGTTCGGTGAGCAAATGAAGACCCTTTGAAGTCATATTGCATGGTACCCATTCCACGGGTCTCAACTCTCCAGGTTGAAGGTATTCTTCCTTCAGCTAAAACATGCATGTGGAACCCAGAGTATGATCAACCGTGTGATCGGGAGACGTGTTCCAATAGGTGTCAGTTTTTGTCCCCTGGTACTCGGGTGCAACATTCCAGACGCTTTACTAACACTCTCCCGACTTGGAGAGTCAGTGCCTTTAACCTCCTGTTTGGCCCAGTTTGCAATTTCTGCGGAAGATGAACAGGAATAGGGAGAACCAATGACAGACTAGCTGGAGGTGTCTGGACGGGCAAATTTAACTCTCATTTCCCACCAGGAAGAGGAATTAACCAAAGGCTCAGCGTGCCGTGCCGGAACCAGATTAGGGCCTGAAGCAATCCTGCGGTGATGCGGCCAGCTCACGAGAAAGCGAGTAGAAGAAAGGAGCTCAGGGGCACTGTAATTCACAAACCTGCAGAGTTATAAATGACAGCTATCGTCCAAAAATATACTGAAGTAAGGCTGCCAAGAGGACTTGAAAGCGGGGCAGAATTGCAGGAAACCGATTTCAGGAGGTAGACTGGAATTGCATTTAAAGCATAGGAAAAGAGGCAGAACGTCCACAATGATGCACTTGGCCAAAAAGGGCGTATGCGTTTTTTCCTGAATATATTCAGGAAAAAACGCATACGCCCTTTTTGGCCAACCAAGCAAGCTTGCAAAGGAAATCTGCACTACAATGAAGTCTCACTTCCCCCCGGTCAAAAGGGCCATCTGAAAAAAGTGTAAAATCCAGAAAGGCAGGACAGGCCATGGAGAACTGGGAACCTTGTTATGCTGATGGGCGGGATGTCAATTGCCAACAGCCACTCGGGAGAAGTGTATGGTGTTTCCTGAAACATCTAAAAAACAAAGCAACAGAGCCTAGGGCACTTCCACTTATGGTCCTATAGCTTAGGGAAATTAAAATCAAAAAGACACAGCCACCCCAAAGGTTGGGACGGCTCTGTTTACAAGAACCTGGTTTACGGTACAAGTTCAATATCGCAGAAAGTGAAAAATGGATAAAGAAGTTGTGGTACTTACGTACAATGCAATATCACTCAGCAATGAAATCTATGTCATCAGGCCCGTAGCAGCATAATGAGTGGATTCAGGTATGATGATTCTAACTGAAATAAGTCACACAGGAAAAGAAACATCATAAGATATCACTAATACACGGAATGTAAACTTGGCTACATAGGAACTGAATTACAAAACAGAACAGGGTCTCAAATTTAGAAACACAACTTATGCTTGCTTAAGGGGAAAGGTGAGTTGGGGTGCTGCATAAAACCAGAGATTGAAATGAGCACAGATAAAGTTCCTTAAGCCAAATATGGAATAGACAAGAGCTACTCCTTGCTCAACGAAATGGATTCAACACCCCATATTAAACACCTAAGAATGTACCTGACTAGGAAGTATCTTAAAACCTATGGATTGCTATGTCTCCGAAAGAGAATCAAGCGTGTGTGCAGGGGCATAATCGCAGCAGTGATAGGATTGGAGAAGTTCGGTGAGCAAATGAAGACCCTTTGAAGTCATATTGCATGGTACCCATTCCACGGGTCTCAACTCTCCAGGTTGAAGGTATTCTTCCTTCAGCTAAAACATGCATGTGGAACCCAGAGTATGATCAACCGTGTGATCGGGAGACGTGTTCCAATATGTGTCAGTTTTCGTCCCCTGGTACTCGGGTGCAACATTCCAGACGCTTTACTAACACTCTCCCGACTTGGAGAGTCAGTGCCTTTAACCTCCTGTTTGGCCCAGTTTGCAATTTCTGCGGAAGATGAACAGGAATAGGGAGAACCAATGACAGACTAGCTGGAGGTGTCTGGACGGGCAAATTTAACTCTCATTTCCCACCAGGAAGAGGAATTAACCAAAGGCTCAGCGTGCCGTGCCGGAACCAGATTAGGGCCTGAAGCAATCCTGCGGTGATGCGGCCAGCTCACGAGAAAGCGAGTTGAAGAAAGGAGCTCAGGGGCACTGTAATTCACAAACCTGCAGAGTTATAAATGACAGCTATCGTCCAAAAATATACTGAAGTAAGGCTGCCAAGAGGACTTGAAAGCGGGGCAGAATTGCAGGAAACCGATTTCAGGAGGTAGACTGGAATTGCATTTAAAGCATAGGAAAAGAGGCAGAACGTCCACAATGATGCACTTGGCCAAAAAGGGCGTATGCGTTTTTTCCTGAATATATTCAGGAAAAAACGCATACACCCTTTTTGGCCAACCAAGCAAGCTTGCAAAGGAAATCTGCACTACAATGAAGTCTCACTTCCCCCCGGTCAAAAGGGCCATCTGAAAAAAGTGTAAAATCCAGAAAGGCAGGACAGGCCATGGAGAACTGGGAGCCTTGTTATGCTGATGGGCGGGATGTCAATTGCCAACAGCCACTCGGGAGAAGTGTATGGTGTTTCCTGAAACATCTAAAAAACAAAGCAACAGAGCCTAGGGCACTTCCACTTATGGTCCTATAGCTTAGGGAAATTAAAATCAAAAGACACAGCCACCCCAAAAGTTGGGACGGCTCTGTTTACAAGAACCTGGTTTACGGTACAAGTTCAATATCGCAGAAAGTGAAAAATGGATAAAGAAGTTGTGGTACTTACGTACAATGCAATATCACTCAGCAATGAAATCTATGTCATCAGGCCCGTAGCAGCATAATGAGTGGATTCAGGTACAATGATTCTAACTGAAATGAGTCACACAGAAAAAGAAACATCATAAGATATCACTAATACACGGAATGTAACCTTGGCTACACAGGAACTGAATTACAAAACAGAACAGGGTCTCAAATTTAGAAAACCAACTTATGCTTGCTTAAGGGGAAAGGTGAGTTGGGGTGCTGCATAAAACCAGAGATTGAAATGAGCACAGATAAAGTTCCTTAAGCCAAATATGGAATAGACAAGAGCTACTCCTTGCTCAACGAAATGGACTCAACACCCCATATTAAATGCCTAAGAGTGTACCTGACTAGGAAGTATCTTAAAACCTATGGATTGCTATGTCTCTGAAAGAGAATCAAGTGTGTGTACAGGGGCATAAACGCAGCAGTGATAGGATTGGAGAAGTTCGGTGAGCAAATGAAGACCCTTTGAAGTCATATTGCATGGTACCCATTCCACGGGTCTCAACTCTCCAGTTTTAAGGTATTCTTCCTTCAGCTAAAACATGCATGTGGAACCCAGAGTATGATCAACCGTGTGATCGGGAGACGTGTTCCAATATGTGTCAGTTTTCGTCCCCTGGTACTCGGGTGCAACATTCCAGACGCTTTACTAACACTCTCCCGACTTGGAGAGTCAGTGCCTTTAACCTCCTGTTTGGCCCAGTTTGCAATTTCTGCGGAAGATGAACAGGAATAGGGAGAACCAATGACAGACTAGCTGGAGGTGTCTGGACGGGCAAATTTAACTCTCATTTCCCACCAGGAAGAGGAATTAACCAAAGGCTCAGCATGCCGTGCCGGAACCAGATTAGGGCCTGAAGCCATCCTGCGGTGTTGTGGCCAGCTCACAAGAAAGCGACTTGAAGAAAGGAGCTCAGGGGCACTGTAATTCACAAACCTGCAGAGTTATAAATGACAGCTATCGTCCAAAAATATACTGAAGTAAGGCTGCCAAGAGGACTTGAAAGCGGGGCAGAATTGCAGGAAACCGATTTCAGGAGGTAGCCTGGAATTGCATTTAAAGCATAGGAAAAGAGGCAGAACGTCCACAATGATGCACTTGGCCAAAAAGGGCGTATGCCTTTTTTCCTGAATATATTCAGGAAAAAACGCATACGCACTTTTTGGCCAACCAAGCAAGCTTGCAAAGGAAATCTGCACTACAATGAAGTCTCACTTCCCCCCGGTCAAAAGGGCCATCTGAAAAAAGTGTAAAATCCAGAAAGGCAGGACAGGCCATGGAGAACTGGGAGCCTTGTTATGCTGATGGGCGGGATGTCAATTGCCAACAGCCACTCGGGAGAAATGTATGGTGTTTCCTGAAACATCTAAAAAACAAAGCAACAGAGCCTAGGGCACTTCCACTTATGGTCCTATAGCTTAGGGAAATTAAAATCAAAAAGACACAGCCACCCCAAAGGTTGGGACGGCTCTGTTTACAAGAACCTGGTTTACGGTACAAGTTCAATATCGCAGAAAGTGAAAAATGGATAAAGAAGTTGTGGTACTTACGTACAATGCAGTATCACTCAGCAATGAAATCTATGTCATCAGGCCCGTAGCAGCATAATGAGTGGATTCAGGTATGATGATTCTAACTGAAATAAGTCACACAGGAAAAGAAACATCATAAGATATCACTAATACACGGAATGTAAACTTGGCTACATAGGAACTGATTTACAAAACAGAACAGGGTCTCAAATTTAGAAAACCAACTTATGCTTGCTTAAGGGGAAAGGTGAGTTGGGGTGCTGCATAAAACCAGAGATTGAAATGAGCACAGATAAAGTTCCTTAAGCCAAATATGGAATAGACAAGAGCTACTCCTTGCTCAATGAAATGGATTCAACACCCCATATTAAACACCTAAGAATGTACCTGACTAGGAAGTATCTTAAAACCTATGGATTGCTATGTCTCCGAAAGAGAATCAAGCGTGTGTGCAGGGGCATAATCGCAGCAGTGATAGGATTGGAGAAGTTCGGTGAGCAAATGAAGACCCTTTGAAGTCATATTGCATGGTACCCATTCCACGGGTCTCAACTCTCCAGGTTGAAGGGATTCTTCCTTCAGCTAAAACATGCATGTGGAACGCAGAGTATGATCAACCGTGTGATCGGGAGACGTGTTCCAATATGTGTCAGTTTTCGTCCCCTGGTACTCGGGTGAAATTCCAGACGCTTTTCTAACACTCTCCCGACTTGGAGAGTCAGTGCCTTTAACCTCCTGTTTGGCCCAGTTTGCAATTTCTGCGGAAGATGAACAGGAATAGGGAGAACCAATGACAGACTAGCTGGAGGTGTCTGGACGGGCAAATTTAACTCTCATTTCCCACCAGGAAGAGGAATTAACCAAAGGCTCAGCATGCCGTGCCGGAACCAGATTAGGGCCTGAAGCCATCCTGCGGTGTTGTGGCCAGCTCACAAGAAAGCGACTTGAAGAAAGGAGCTCAGGGGCACTGTAATTCACAAACCTGCAGAGTTATAAATGACAGCTATCGTCCAAAAATATACTGAAGTAAGGCTGCCAAGAGGACTTGAAAGCGGGGCAGAATTGCAGGAAACCGATTTCAGGAGGTAGCCTGGAATTGCATTTAAAGCATAGGAAAAGAGGCAGAACGTCCACAATGATGCACTTGGCCAAAAAGGGCGTATGCGTTTTTTCCTGAATATATTCAGGAAAAAACGCATACGCCCTTTTTGGCCAACCAAGCAAGCTTGCAAAGGAAATCTGCACTACAATGAAGTCTCACTTCCCCCCGGTCAAAAGGGCCATCTGAAAAAAGTGTAAAATCCAGAAAGGCAGGACAGGCCATGGAGAACTGGGAGCCTTGTTATGTTGATGGGCGGGATGTCAATTGCCAACAGCCACTCCGGAGAAGTGTATGGTGTTTCCTGAAACATCTAAAAAACAAAGCAACAGAGCCTAGGGCACTTCCACTTATGGTCCTATAGCTTAGGGAAATTAAAATCAAAAAGACACAGCCACCCCAAAGGTTGGGACGGCTCTGTTTACAAGAACCTGGTTTACGGTACAAGTTCAATATCGCAGAAAGTGAAAAATGGATAAAGAAGTTGTTGTACTTACGTACAATGCAATATCACTCAGCAATGAAATCTATGTCATCAGGCCCGTAGCAGCATAATGAGTGGATTCAGGTATGATGATTCTAACTGAAATAAGTCACACAGGAAAAGAAACATCATAAGATATCACTAATACACGGAATGTAACCTTGGCTACACAGGAACTGAATTACAAAACAGAACAGGGTCTCAAATTTAGAAACCCAACTTATGCTTGCTTAAGGGGAAAGGTGAGTTGGGGTGCTGCATAAAACCAGAGATTGAAATGAGCACAGATAAAGTTCCTTAAGCCAAATATGGAATAGACAAGAGCTACTCCTTGCTCAACGAAATGGACTCAACACCCCATATTAAATGCCTAAGAGTGTACCTGACTAGGAAGTATCTTAAAACCTATGGATTGCTATGTCTCTGAAAGAGAATCAGGCGTGTGTACAGGGGCATAAACGCAGCAGTGATAGGATTGGAGAAGTTCGGTGAGCAAATGAAGACCCTTTGAAGTCATATTGCATGGTACCCATTCCATGGGTCTCAACTCTCCAGGTTTAAGGTATTCTTCCTTCAGCTAAAACATGCATTTGGAAGCCAGAGTATGATCAACCGTGTGATCGGGAGACGTGTTCCAATATGTGTCAGTTTTCGTCCCCTGGTACTCGGGTGCAACATTCCAGACGCTTTACTAACACTCTCCTGACTTGGAGAGTCAGTGCCTTTAACCTCCTGTTTGGCCCAGTTTGCAATTTCTGCGGAAGATGAACAGGAATAGGGAGAACCAATGACAGACTAGCTGGAGGTGTCTGGACGGGCAAATTTAACTCTTATTTCCCACCAGGAAGAGGAATTAACCAAAGGCTCAGTGTGCCGTGCCGGAAACAGATTAGGGCATGAAACCATCCTGCGGTGTTGCGGCCAGCTCACAAGAAAGCGAGTTGAAGAAAGGAGCTCAGGGGCACTGTAATTCACAAACCTGCAGAGTTATAAATGACAGCTATCGTCCAAAAATATACTGAAGTAAGGCTGCCAAGAGGACTTGAAAGCGGGGCAGAATTGCAGGAAACCGATTTCAGGAGGTAGACTGGAATTGCATTTAAAGCATAGGAAAAGAGGCAGAACGTCCACAATGATGCACTTGGCCAAAAAGGGCGTATGCGTTTTTTCCTGAATATATTCAGGAAAAAACGCATACGCCCTTTTTGGCCAACCAAGCAAGCTTGCAAAGGAAATCTGCACTACAATGAAGTCTCACTTCCCCCCGGTCAAAAGGGCCATCTGAAAAAAGTGTAAAATCCAGAAAGGCAGGACAGGCCATGGAGAACTGGGAGCCTTGTTATGCTGATGGGCGGGATGTAAATTGCCAACAGCCACTCGGGAGAAGTGTATGGTGTTTCCTGAAACATCTAAAAATCAAAGCAACAGAGCGTAGGGCACTTCCACTTATGGTCCTATAGCTTAGGGAAATTAAAATCAAAAAGACACAGCCACCCCAAAGTTTGGGACGGCTCTGTTTACAAGAACCTGGTTTACGGTACAAGTTCAATATCGCAGAAAGTGAAAAATGGATAAAGAAGTTGTGGTACTTACGTACAATGCAGTATGACTCAGCAATGAAATCTATGTCATCAGGCCCGTAGCAGCATAATGAGTGGATTCAGGTATGATGATTCTAACTGAAATAAGTCACACAGAAAAAGAAACATCATAAGATATCACTAATACACGGAATGTAAACTTGGCTACACAGGAACTGAATTACAAACAGAACAGGTTATCAAATTTAGAAAACCAACTTATGCTTGCTTAAGGGGAAAGGTGAGTTGGGGTGCTGCATAAAACCAGAGATTGAAATGAGCACAGATAAAGTTCCTTAAGCCAAATATGGAATAGACAAGAGCTACTCCTTGCTCAACGAAATGGACTCAACACCCCATATTAAATGCCTAAGAGTGTACCTGACTAGGAAGTATCTTAAAACCTATGGATTGCTATGTCTCCGAAAAAGAATCAAGCGTGTGTTCAGGGGCATAAACGCAGCAGTGATAGGATTGGAGAAGTTCGGTGAGCAAATGAAGACCCTTTGAAGTCATATTGCATGGTACCCATTCCACGGGTCTCAACTCTCCAGGTTGAAGGTATTCTTCCTTCAGCTAAAACATGCATGTGGAACCCAGAGTATGATCAACCGTGTGATCGGGAGACGTGTTCCAATATGTGTCAGGTTTCGTCCCCTGGTACTCGGGTGCAACATTCCAGACGCTTTACTAACACTCTCCTGACTTGGAGAGTCAGTGCCTTTAACCTCCTGTTTGGCCCAGTTTGCAATTTCTGCGGAAGATGAACAGGAATAGGGAGAACCAATGACAGACTAGCTGGAGGTGTCTGGACGGGCAAATTTAACTCTCATTTCCCACCAGGAAGAGGAATTAACCAAAGGCTCAGCGTGCCGTGCCGGAACCAGATTAGGGCCTGAAGCAATCCTGCGTTAATGCGGCCAGCTCACGAGAAAGCGAGTTGAAGAAAGGAGCTCAGGGGCACTGTAATTCACAAACCTGCAGAGTTATAAATGACAGCTATCGTCCAAAAATATACTGAAGTAAGGCTGCCAAGAGGACTTGAAAACGGGGCAGAATTGCAGGAAACCGATTTCAGGAGGTAGACTGGCATTGTATTTAAAGCATAGGAAAAGAGGCAGAACGTCCACAATGATGCACTTGGCCAAAAAGGGCGTATGCGTTTTTTCCTGAATATATTCAGGAAAAAACGCATACGCCCTTTTTGGCCAACCAAGCAAGCTTGCAAAGGAAATCTGCACTACAATGATGTCTCACTTCCCCCCGGTCAAAAGGGCCATCTGAAAAAAGTGTAAAATCCAGAAAGGCAGGACAGGCCATGGAGAACTGGGAGCCTTGTTATGCTGATGGGCGGGATGTCAATTGCCAACAGCCACTCGGGAGAAGTGTATGGTGTTTCCTGAAACATCTAAAAAACAAAGCAACAGAGCCTAGGGCACTTCCACTTATGGTCCTATAGCTTAGGGAAATTAAAATCAAAAGACACAGCCACCCCAAAGGTTGGGACGGCTCTGTTTACAAGAACCTGGTTTACGGTACAAGTTCAATATCGCAGAAAGTGAAAAATGGATAAAGAAGTTGTGGTACTTACGTACAATGCAGTATCACTCAGCAATGAAATCTATGTCATCAGGCCCGTAGCAGCATAATGAGTGGATTCAGGTATGATGATTCTAACTGAAATAAGTCACACAGAAAAAGAAACATCATAAGATATCACTAATACACGGAATGTAAACTTGGCTACACAGGAACTGAATTACAAACAGAACAGGTTATCAAATTTAGAAAACCAACTTATGCTTGCTTAAGGGGAAAGGTGAGTTGGGGTGCTGCATAAAACCAGAGATTGAAATGAGCACAGATAAAGTTCCTTAAGCCAAATATGGAATAGACAAGAGCTACTCCTTGCTCAACGAAATGGAGTCAACACCCCATATTAAATGCCTAAGAGTGTACCTGACTAGGAAGTATCTTAAAACCTATGGATTGCTATGTCTCCGAAAAAGAATCAAGCGTGTGTTCAGGGGCATAAACGCAGCAGTGATAGGATTGGAGAAGTTCGGTGAGCAAATGAAGACCCTTTGAAGTCATATTGCATGGTACCCATTCCACGGGTCTCAACTCTCCAGGTTGAAGGGATTCTTCCTTCAGCTAAAACATGCATGTGGAACCCAGAGTATGATCAACCATGTGATCGGGAGACGTGTTCCAATATGTGTCAGTTTTCGTCCCCTGGTACTCGGGTGCAACATTCCAGACGCTTTACTAACACTCTCCCGACTTGGAGAGTCAGTGCCTTTAACCTCCTGTTTGGCCCAGTTTGCAATTTCTGTGGAAGATGAACAGGAATAGGGAGAACCAATGACAGACTAGCTGGAGGTGTCTGGACGGGCAAATTTAACTCTCATTTCCCACCAGGAAGAGGAATTAACCAAAGGCTCAGCGTGCCGTGCCGGAACCAGATTAGGGCCTGAAGCAATCCTGCGGTGATGCGGCCAGCTCACGAGAAAGCGAGTTGAAGAAAGGAGCTCAGGGGCACTGTAATTCACAAACCTGCAGAGTTATAAATGACAGCTATCGTCCAAAAATATACTGAAGTAAGGCTGCCAAGAGGACTTGAAAGCGGGGCAGAATTGCAGGAAACCGATTTCAGGAGGTAGACTGGAATTGCATTTAAAGCATAGGAAAAGAGGCAGAACGTCCACAATGATGCACTTGGCCAAAAAGGGCGTATGCGTTTTTTCCTGAATATATTCAGGAAAAAACGCATACGCCCTTTTTGGCCAACCAAGCAAGCTTGCAAAGGAAATCTGCACTACAATGAAGTCTCACTTCCCCCCGGTCAAAAGGGCCATCTGAAAAAAGTGTAAAATCCAGAAAGGCAGGACAGGCCATGGAGAACTGGGAGCCTTGTTATGCTGATGGGCGGGATGTAAATTGCCAACAGCCACTCGGGAGAAGTGTATGGTGTTTACTGAAACATCTAAAAATCAAAGCAACAGAGCCTAGGGCACTTCCACTTATGGTCCTATAGCTTAGGGAAATTCAAATCAAAAAGACACAGCCACCCCAAATGTTGGGACGGCTCTGTTTACAAGAACCTGGTTTACGGTACAAGTTCAATATCGCAGAAAGTGAAAAATGGATAAAGAAGTTGTGGTACTTACGTACAATGCAGTATCACTCAGCAATGAAATCTATGTCATCAGGCCCGTAGCAGCATAATGAGTGGATTCAGGTATGATGATTCTAACTGAAATAAGTCACACAGAAAAAGAAACATCATAAGATATCACTAATACACGGAATGTAAACTTGGCTACACAGGAACTGAATTACAAACAGAACAGGTTATCAAATTTAGAAAACCAACTTATGCTTGCTTAAGGGGAAAGGTGAGTTGGGGTGCTGCATAAAACCAGAGATTGAAATGAGCACAGATAAAGTTCCTTAAGCCAAATATGGAATAGACAAGAGCTACTCCTTGCTCAACGAAATGGAGTCAACACCCCATATTAAATGCCTAAGAGTGTACCTGACTAGGAAGTATCTTAAAACCTATGGATTGCTATGTCTCCGAAAAAGAATCAAGCGTGTGTTCAGGGGCATAAACGCAGCAGTGATAGGATTGGAGAAGTTCGGTGAGCAAATGAAGACCCTTTGAAGTCATATTGCATGGTACCCATTCCACGGGTCTCAACTCTCCAGGTTGAAGGGATTCTTCCTTCAGCTAAAACATGCATGTGGAACCCAGAGTATGATCAACCATGTGATCGGGAGACGTGTTCCAATATGTGTCAGTTTTCGTCCCCTGGTACTCGGGTGCAACATTCCAGACGCTTTACTAACACTCTCCCGACTTGGAGAGTCAGTGCCTTTAACCTCCTGTTTGGCCCAGTTTGCAATTTCTGCGGAAGATGAACAGGAATAGGGAGAACCAATGACAGACTAGCTGGAGGTGTCTGGACGGGCAAATTTAACTCTCATTTCCCACCAGGAAGAGGAATTAACCAAAGGCTCAGCGTGCCGTGCCGGAACCAGATTAGGGCCTGAAGCAATCCTGCGGTGATGCGGCCAGCTCACGAGAAAGCGAGTTGAAGAAAGGAGCTCAGGGGCACTGTAATTCACAAACCTGCAGAGTTATAAATGACAGCTATCGTCCAAAAATATACTGAAGTAAGGCTGCCAAGAGGACTTGAAAGCGGGGCAGAATTGCAGGAAACCGATTTCAGGAGGTAGACTGGAATTGCATTTAAAGCATAGGAAAAGAGGCAGAACGTCCACAATGATGCACTTGGCCAAAAAGGGCGTATGCGTTTTTTCCTGAATATATTCAGGAAAAAACGCATACGCCCTTTTTGGCCAACCAAGCAAGCTTGCAAAGGAAATCTGCACTACAATGAAGTCTCACTTCCCCCCGGTCAAAAGGGCCATCTGAAAAAAGTGTAAAATCCAGAAAGGCAGGACAGGCCATGGAGAACTGGGAGCCTTGTTATGCTGATGGGCGGGATGTAAATTGCCAACAGCCACTCGGGAGAAGTGTATGGTGTTTACTGAAACATCTAAAAATCAAAGCAACAGAGCCTAGGGCACTTCCACTTATGGTCCTATAGCTTAGGGAAATTCAAATCAAAAAGACACAGCCACCCCAAATGTTGGGACGGCTCTGTTTACAAGAACCTGGTTTACGGTACAAGTTCAATATCGCAGAAAGTGAAAAATGGATAAAGAAGTTGTGGTACTTACGTACAATGCAGTATCACTCAGCAATGAAATCTATGTCATCAGGCCCGTAGCAGCATAATGAGTGGATTCAGGTATGATGATTCTAACTGAAATAAGTCACACAGAAAAAGAAACATCATAAGATATCACTAATACACGGAATGTAAACTTGGCTACACAGGAACTGAATTACAAAACAGAACAGGTTCTCAAATTTAGAAAACCAACTTATGCTTGCTTAAGGGGAAAGGTGAGTTGGGGTGCTGCATAAAACCAGAGATTGAAATGAGCACAGATAAAGTTCCTTAAGCCAAATATGGAATAGACAAGAGCTACTCCTTGCTCAACGAAATGGACTCAACACCCCATATTAAATGCCTAAGAGTGTACCTGACTAGGAAGTATCTTAAAACCTATGGATTGCTATGTCTCCGAAAAAGAATCAAGCGTGTGTACAGGGGCATAAAAGCAGCAGTGATAGGATTGGAGAAGTTCGGTGAGCAAATGAAGACCCTTTGAAGTCATATTGCATGGTACCCATTCCACGGGTCTCAACTCTCCAGGTTTAAGGTATTCTTCCTTCAGCTAAAACATGCATGTGGAACCCAGAGTATGATCAACCGTGTGATCGGGAGACGTGTTCTAATATGTGTCAGTTTTCGTCCCCTGGTACTCGGGTGCAACATTCCAGACGCTTTACTAACACTCTCCCGACTTGGAGAGTCAGTGCCTTTAACCTCCTGTTTGGCCCAGTTTGCAATTTCTGCGGAAGATGAACAGGAATAGGGAGAACCAATGACAGACCAGCTGGAGGTGTCTGGACGGGCAAATTTAACTCTCATTTCCCACCAGGAAGAGGAATTAACCAAAGGCTCAGCGTGCCGTGCCGGAACCAGATTAGGGCCTGAAGCCATCCTGCGGTGTTGCGGCCAGCTCACGACAAAGCGAGTTGAAGAAAGGAGCTCAGGGGCACTGTAATTCACAAACCTGCAGAGTTATAAATGACAGCTATCGTCCAAAAATATACTGAAGTAAGGCTGCCAAGAGGACTTGAAAGTGGGGCAGAATTGCAGGAAACCGATTTCAGGAGGTAGACTGGAATTGCATTTAAAGCATAGGAAAAGAGGCAGAACGTCCACAATGATGCACTTGGCCAAAAAGGGCGTATGCGTTTTTTCCTGAATATATTCAGGAAAAAACGCATACGCCCTTTTTGGCCAACCAAGCAAGCTTGCAAAGGAAATCTGCACTACAATGAAGATTCACTTCCCCCCGGTCAAAAGGGCCATCTGAAAAAAGTGTAAAATCCAGAAAGGCAGGACAGGCCATGGAGAACTGGGAGCCTTGTTATGCTGATGGGCGGGATGTAAATTGGCAACAGCCACTGGGGAGAAGTGTATGGTGTTTCCTGAAACATCTAAAAAACTAAGCAACAGAGCCTAGGGCACTTCCACTTATGGTCCTATAGCTTAGGGAAATTAAAATCAAAAAGACACAGCCACCCCAAAGGTTGGGACGGCTCTGTTTACAAGAACCTGGTTTACGGTACAAGTTCAATATCGCAGAAAGTGAAAAATGGATAAAGAAGTTGTGGTACTTACGTACAATGCAGTATCACTCAGCAATGAAATCTATGTCATCAGGCCCGTAGCAGCATAATGAGTGGATTCAGGTATGATGATTCTAACTGAAATAAGTCACACAGGAAAAGAAACATCATAAGATATCACTAATACACGGAATGTAAACTTGGCTACACAGGAACTGAATTACAAAACAGAACAGGTTCTCAAATTTAGAAAACCAACTTATGCTTGCTTAAGGGGAAAGGTGAGTTGGGGTGCTGCATAAAACCAGAGATTGAAATGAGCACAGATAAAGTTCCTTAAGCCAAATATGGAATAGACAAGAGCTACTCCTTGCTCAACGAAATGGACTCAACACCCCATATTAAATGCCTAAGAGTGTACCTGACTAGGAAGTATCTTAAAACCTATGGATTGCTATGTCTCTGAAAGAGAATCAAGTGTGTGTACAGGGGCATAAACGCAGCAGTGATAGGATTGGAGAGGTTCGGTGAGCAAATGAAGACCTTTTGAAGTCATATTGCATGGTACCCATTCCATGGGTCTCAACTCTCCAGGTTTAAGGTATTCTTCCTACAGCTAAAACATGCATGTGGAACCCAGAGTATGATCAACCGTGTGATCGGGAGACGTGTTCAAATATGTCTCAGTTTTCGACCCCTGGTACTCGGGTGCAACATTCCAGACGCTTTACTAACACTCTCCCGACTTGGAGAGTCAGTGCCTTTAACCTCCTGTTTGGCCCAGTTTGCAATTTCTGCGGAAGATGAACAGGAATAGGAGAACCAATGAGAGACTAGCTGGAGGTGTCTGGACGGGCAAATTTAACTCTCATTTGCCACCAGGAAGAGGAATTAACCAAAGGCTCAGCATGCCGTGCCGGAACCATTTAAGGCCTGAAGCAATCCTGCGGTGTTGCGGCCAGCTCACAAGAAAGCGAGTTGAAGAAAGGAGCTCAGGGGCACTGTCATTCACAAACCTGCAGAGTTATGAATGACAGCTATCGTCCAAAAATATAATGAAGTAAGGCTGCCAAGAGGACTTGAAAGCGGGGCAGAATTGCAGGAAACCGATTTCAGGAGGTAGACTGGAATTGCATTTAAAGCATAGGAAAAGAGGCAGAACGTCCACAATGATGCACTTGGCCAAAAAGGGCGTATGCGTTTTTTCCTGAATATATTCAGGAAAAAACGCATACGCCCTTTTTGGCCAACCAAGCAAGCTTGCAAAGAAATCTGCACTACAATGAAGTCTCACTTCCGCCCGGTCAAAAGGGCCATCTGAAAAAAGTGTAAAATCCAGAAAGGCAGGACAGGCCATGGAGAACTGGGAGCCTTGTTATGCTGATGGGCGGGATGTAAATTGCCAAGAGCCACTCTGGAGAAGTGTATGGTGTTTCCTGAAACATCTAAAAAACAAAGCAACAGATCCTAGGGCACTTCCACTTATGGTCCTATAGCTTAGGGAAATTAAAATCAAAAAGACACAGCCACCCCAAAGTTTGGGACGGCTCTGTTTACAAGAACCTCGTTTACAGTGCAAGGTCAATATCGCAGAAAGCGAACAATGGATAAAGAAGTTGTGGTAATAACGTACAATGCAATATCACTCAGCAATGAAATCTATGTCATCAGGCCCGTAGCAGCATAATGAGTGGATTCAGGTATGATGATTCTAACTGACATAACTCACACAGAAAAAGAAACATCATAAGATATCACTAATACACGGAATGTAAACTTGGCTACACAGGAACTGAATTACAAAACAGAACAGGGTCTCAAATGTAGAAAACCAACTTATGCTTGCTTAAGGGGAAAGGTGAGTTGGGGTGTTGCATAAAAGCAGAGATTGAAATGAGCACAGATAAAGTTCCTTAAGCCAAATATGGAATACACAAGAGCTACTCCTTGCTCAACGAAATGGGCTCAACACCCCATATTAAACGCCTAAGAATGTACCTGACTAGTAAGTATCTTAAAACCTATGGATTGCTATGTCTCCGAAAGAGAATCAAGCGTGTGTACAGGGGCATAAACGCAGCAGTGATAGGATTGGAGAGGTTCGGTGAGCAAATGAAGACCCTTTGAAGTCATATTGCATGGTACCCATTCCACGGGTCTCAACTCTCCAGGTTTAAGGGATTCTTCCTTCAGCTAAAACATGCATGTGGAACCCAGAGTATGATCAACCGTGTGATCGGGAGACGTGTTCAAATATGTCTCACTTTTCGACCCCTGGTAGTCGGGGGCAACATTCCAGACGCTTTACTAACACTCTCCCAACTTGTAGAGTCAGTGCCTTTAACCTCCTGTTTGGCCCAGTTTGCAATTTCTGCGGAAGATGAACAGGAATAGGAGAACCAATGAGAGACTAGCTGGAGGTGTCTGGACGGGCAAATTTAACTCTCATTTGCCACCAGGAAGAGGAATTAACCAAAGGCTCAGCGTGCCGTGCCGGACCGGAATAGGGCCTGAAGCAATCCTGCGGTGTTGCGGCCAGCTCACAAGAAAGCGAGTTGAAGAAAGGAGCTCAGGGGCACTGTAATTCACAAACCTGCAGAGTTATGAATGACAGCTATCGTCCAAAAATATACTGAAGTAAGGCTGCCAAGAGGACTTGAAAGCGGGGCAGAATTGCAGGAAACCGATTTCAGGAGGTAGACTGGAATTGCTTGTAAAGCATAGGAAAAGAGGCAGAACGTCCACAATGATGCACTTGGCCAAAAAGGGCGTATGCGTTTTTTCCTGAATATATTCAGGAAAAAACGCATACGCCCTTTTTGGCCAACCAAGCAAGCTTGCAAAGGAAATCTGCACTACAATGATGTCTCACGGCCTCCCCGGTCAAAAGGGCCATCTGAAAAAAGTGTAAAATCCAGAAAGGAAGGACAGGCCATGGAGAACTGGGAGCCTTGTTATGCTGATGGGCGGGATGTAAATTGCCAAGAGCCACTCTGGAGAAGTGTATGGTGTTTCCTGAAACATCTAAAAAACAAAGCAACAGATCCTAGGGCACTTCCACTTATGGTCCTATAGCTTAGGGAAATTAAAATCAAAAAGACACAGCCACCCCAAAGTTTGGGACGGCTCTGTTTACAAGAACCTCGTTTACAGTGCAAGGTCAATATCGCAGAAAGCGAACAATGGATAAAGAAGTTGTGGTAATAACGTACAATGCAATATCACTCAGCAATGAAATCTATGTCATCAGGCCCGTAGCAGCATAATGAGTGGATTCAGGTATGATGATTCTAAGTGAAATAAGTCACACAGAAAAAGAAACATCATAAGCTATCACTAATATACGGAATGTAAACTTGGCTACACAGGAACTGATTTACAAAACAGCACAGGGTCTCAAATGTAGAAAACCAACTTATGCATGCTTAAGGGGAAAGGTGAGTTGGGGCGCTGCATAAAACCAGAGATTGAAATTACAACAAATACCGTTCCATAAGCCAAATATATAATAGAAAAGAGCTATTCCTTGTTCAATGAAGTGGACTCAACACCACATATTAAACGCCTAAGAATATACCTGACTAGTAAGAATCTTAAAACCTATGGATTTATATGTCTCCAAAAGAGAATCAAGTGTGTGTACAGCGGCATAAACACAGCAGTGATAGGATTGGTGAGGATCGGTGAGCAAATGCAGACCCTTTGAAGTCATATTGCATGGTACCCATTCCATGGGTCTCAACTCTCCAGGTTTAAGAGATTCTTCCTTCAGCTAAAACATGCATGTGGAACCCAGAGTATAATCCACTGTGTGATCGGGAAACGTGTTCAAATGTGTCTCAGTTTTTGTCCCCTGTTACTTGGGTTCAACATTCCAGACGCTTTACTAACACTCTCCCGACTTGGAGAGTCAGTGCCTTTAACCTCCTGTTTGGCCCAGTTTGCAATTTCTGCGGAAAATGTACTGGAATAGGGAGAGCCAATGAGAGACTAGCTGGAGGTGTCTGGACGGCCAAATTTAACTCTCATTTCCCACCATAAAGAGGAATTATCCAAAGGCTCAGCATGCCGTGCTGGAAACACACAAGGGCCTGAAGCAATCCTGCGGTGTTGTGGCCAGCTCACAAGAAAGCGAGTTGAAGAAAGGAGCTCAGGAACACTCTAATTCACAAACCTGCAGAGTTATAAATGACAGCTATCGTCCAAAAATATATTGAAGTAAGGCTGCCAAGAGGACCTGAAAGCGCGGCAGAATTGCAGGAAACCAATTTCAGGAGGTAGACTGGAATTAAATGTAAAGAATAGGAAAAGAGGCAGAACGTCTACAATGATGCACTTGGCCAAAAAGGGGCTATGCGTTTTTTCCTGAATATATTCAGGAAAAAATGCATAAGCTCTTTTTGGCCAACCAAGCAAGCTTGCAAAGGAAATCTGCACTACAATGAAGTCTCACTGCCCCCTGGTCAAAAGGGCCAGCTGAAAAAAGTGTAAAATCCAGAAAGCCAGGACAGGCCATGGAGAACTGGGAGCCTTGTTATGCTGATGGGCGGGATGTAAATTGCCAACAGCCACTCTGGAGAAGTGTATGGTGTTTCCTGAAACATCTAAGAAACAAAGCAACAGAGCCTAGGGCACTTCCACTTATGGTCATATAGCTTAGGGAAATTAAAATCAAAAAGACACAGACACCCCAAACTTTGTGACGGCTCTGTTTACAAGAACCTCGTTTACGGTACAAGTTCAATATCACAGAAAGTGAAAAATGGATAAACAATTTGTGGTAATTACGTACAATGCAATATCACTCAGCAATGAAATCTATGTCATCAGGCCCATAGCAGCATAATGAGTGGATTCAGGTATGATGATTCTAAGTGAAATAAGTCATAAAGAAAAACAAACATCATAAGATATCAGTACTACACGGAATGTAAACTTGGCTACACAGGAACTGAATTACAAAACAGAACAGGGTCTCAAATGTAGAAAACCAACTTATGCTTGCTTAAGGGGAAAGGTGAGTTGGGGTGCTGCATAAAAGCAGAGATAGAAATGAGCACAGATACCATTCCATAAGCCAAATATGGAATAGACAAGAGCTACTCCTTGCTCAACGAAGTGGACTCAACACCCCATATTAAAAGCCTAAGTATATACCTGACTAGTAAGCATCTTAAAACCTATGGATTTATATGTCTCCGAAAGAGAATCAAGCATGTGTACAGCGGCATAAACACAGCAGTGATAGGATTGTTGTGGTTCGGTGAGCAAATGCAGACCCTTTGAAGTCATATTGCATGGTACCCATTCCATGGGTCTCAAATCTCCAGGTTTAAGGGATTCTTCCTTCAGCTAAAACATGCATGTGGAACCCAGAGTATGATCCACCGTGTGTTCGGGAAACGTGTTAAAATGTGTCTCAGTTTTCGTCCCCTGGTACTCGGGTGCAACATTCCAGACACTTTACTAACACTCTCCCCACTTGGAGAGTCAGTGCCTTTAACCTCCTGTTTGGCCCAGTTTGCAATTTCTGCGGAAAATGAACAGGAATAGGGAGAACCATTGAGAGACTAGCTGGAGGTGTCTGGACGGGCAAATTTAACTCTCATTTCCCACCAGGAAGAGGAATTAACCAAAGGCTCAGCTTGCCATGCCGGAACCACACCAGGGTCTGAAGCAATCCTGCGGTGTTGCGGCCAGCTCACAAGAAAGCGAGTTGAAGAAAGGAGCTCAGGGGCACTGTCATTCACAAACCTGCAGAGTTATAAATGACAGCTATCGTCCAAAAATATATTGAAGTAAGGCTGCCAAGAGGACTTGAAAGCGGGGCAGAATTGCAGGAAACCGATTTCAGGAGGTAGACTGGAATTGCATGTAAAGCATAGGAAAAGAGGCAGAACGTCCACAATGATGCACTTGGCCAAAAAGGGCGTATGCGTTTTTTCCTGAATATATTCAGGAAAAAATGCATACGCCCTTTTTGGCCAACCAAGCAAGCTTGCAAAGGAAATCTGCACTACAATGAAGTCTCACTGCCCCCCGCTCAAAAGGGCCAGCTGAAAAATGTGTAAAATCCAGAAAGGCAGGACAGGCCATGGAGAACTGGGAGCCTTGTTATGCTGATGGTCGGGATGTAAATTGCCAACAGCCACTCTGGAGTAGTGTATGGTGTTTCCTGAATCATCTACAAAACAAAGCAACAGAGCCTAGGGCACTTCCACTTATGGTCCTATAGCTTAGGGAAATTAAAATCAAAAAGACACAGCCACCCCAAAGTTTGGGACGGCTCTGTTTACAAGAACCTCGTTTACGGTACAAGTTCAATATCACAGAAAGCGAAAAATGGATAAAGAACTTGTGGTACTTACGTACAATGCAATATCACTCAGCAATGAAATCTATGTCATCAGGCCCGTAGCAGCATAATGAGTGGATTCAGGTACGATGATTCTAAGTGAAATAAGTCACACAGAAAAAGAAACATTATAAGATATCACTACTACACGGAATGTAAACTTGGCTACACAGGAACTGAATTACAAACAGAACAGGGTCTCAAATGTAGAAAACCAACTTATGCTTGCTTAAGGGGAAAGGTGAGTTGGGGTGCTGCATAAAACCAGAGATTGAAATTAGCACAGATACCGTTCCATAAGCCAAATTTGTAATAGACAAGAGCTACTCCTTGCTCAAAGAAGTGGACTCAACACCCCATATTAAACGCCTAAGAATATATCTGACTAGTAAGAATCTTAAAACCTATGGATTTATATGTCTCCGAAAGAGAATCAAGCATGTGTACAGCGGCATAAACGCAGCAGTGATAGGATTGGTGAGGTTCGGTGAGCAAATGCAGACCCTTTGAAGTCATATTGCATGGTACCCATTCCATGGGTCTCAACTCTCCAGGTTTAAGGGATTCATCCTTCAGCTAAAACATGCATGTGGAACCCAGAATATGATCCACCGTGTGATCGGGAAACGTGTTCAAATGTGTCTCAGTTTTGTCCCCTGGTACTCGGGTGCAACATTCCAGAAGCTTTACTAACACTCTCCCCACTTGGAGAGTCAATGCCTTTAACCTCCTGTTTGGCCCAGTTTGCAATTTCTGTGGAAAATGAACAGGAATAGGGAGAACCAATGACAGACTAGCTGGAGGTGTCTGGACGGGCAAATTTAACTCTCATTTAACCCCAGGAAGAGGAATTAACCAAAGGCTCAGCGTGTCGTGCCAGAACCACACTAGAGCCTGAAGCAATCCTGCGGTGTTGCAGGCAGCTCACAAGAAAGCGAGTTGAAGAAAGGAGCTCAGGGGCACTGTCATTCACAAACATGTAGAGTTATAAATGACAGCTATCATCCAAAAATATATTGAAGTAAGGCTGCCAAGAGGACTTGAAAGCGGGGCAGAATTGCAGGAAACCGATTTCAGGAGGTAGACTGGAATTGCATGTAAAGCATAGGAAAAGAGGCAGAACGTCCACAATGATGCACTTGGCCAAAAAGGGCGTATGCGTTTTTTCCTGAATATATTCAGGAAAAAACGCATACGCCGTTTTTGGACAACCAAGCAAGCTTGCAAAGCAAATCTGCACTACAATGAAGTCTCACTGCCCCCAGTCAAAAGGGCCATCTGAAAAAAGTGTAAAATCCAGAAAGCAGGACAGGCCATGGAGAACTGGGAGCCTTGTTATGCTGATGGGCGGGATGTAAATTGCCAACAGCCACTCTGGAGAAGTGTATGGTGTTTCCTGAAACATCTAAGAAACAAAGCAAAAGAGCCTAGGGCACTTCCACTTATGGTACAATAGCTTAGGGAAATTAAACTCAAAAAGACACAGCCACCCCAAATTTTGGGACGGCTCTGTTTAAAAGGACCTCATTTATGGTACAAGTTCAATATCGCAGAAAGCGAAAAATGGATAAAGAAGTTGTGGTACTTACGTACAATGCAATATCACTCAGCAATGAAATCTATGTCATCAGGCCCGTAGCAGCATAATGAGTGGATTCAGGTACGATGATTCTAAGTGAAATAAGTCACACAGAAAAAGAAACATCATAGGATATCACTACTACACGGAATGTAAACTTGGTTACACAGGAACTGAATTACAAAACAGAACAGGGTCTGAAATGTAGAAAACCAACTTATGCTTGCTTAAGGGGAAAGGTGAGTTGGGGTGCTGCAGAAAACCAGAGATTGAACTTGGCACAGATACCGTTCCATAAGCCAAATATATAATAGACAATAGCTACTCCTTGTTCAACGAAGTGGACTCAACACCCCATATTAAACGCCTAAGAATACACCTGACAAGTAAGAATCTTAAAACCTATGGATTTATATGTCTCCGAAAGAGAATCAAGCGTGTGTACAGCGGCATAAATGCAGTAGTGATAGGATTGTTGTGGTTCGGTGAGCAAATGCAGACCCTTTGAAGTCATCTTTCATGGTACCCATTCCATGGGTCTCAACTCTCCAGGTTTAAGGGATTCTTCCTTCAGCTAAAACATGCATGTGGAACCCAGAGTATGATCCACCGTGTGTTCGGGAAACGTATTCAAATGTGTCTCAGTTTTCGTCCCCTGGTACTCGGGTGCAACATTCCAGACGCTTTACTAACACTCTCCCCACTTGGAGAGTCAGTGCCTTTAACCTCCTGTTTGGCCCAGTTTGCAATTTCTGCGGAAAATGAACAGAAATAGGGAGAACCAATGAGAGACTAGCTGGAGGTGTCTGGACGGGCAAATTTAACTCTCATTTGCCACCAGGAAGAGGAATTAACCAAAGGCTCAGCGTGCAGTGCCGGAACCACACTAGGCCCTGAAGCAATCCTGCGGTGTTGCGGCCAGCTCACAAGAAAGCGAGTTGAAGAAAGGAGCTCAGGGACACTGTAACTCACAAACCTGCAGAGTTATAAATGACAGCTATGTCCAAAAATATATTGAAGTAAGGCTGCCAAGAGGAGTTGAAAGCGGGGCAGAATTGCAGGAAACCGATTTCAGGAGGAAGACTGGAATTGCATGTAAAGCATAGGAAAAGAGGCAGAAAGTCCACAATGATGCACTTGGCCAAAAAGAGCGTATGCGATTTTTCCTGAATATATTCAGGAAAAAACGCATATGCCCTTTTTAGCCAACCAAGCAAGCTTGCAAAGAAATCTGCACTACAATGAAGTCTCACTGCCCCCCGGTCAAAAGGGTCATCTGAAAAAAGTGTAAAATCCAGAAATGCAGGGCAGGCCATGGAGAATTGGGAGCCTTGTTATGCTGATGGGCGGGATGTAAATTGCCAACAGCCACTCTGGAGAAGTGTATGGTGTTTCCTGAAACATCTAAAAAACAAAGAAACAGAGCCTAGGGCACTTCCACTTATGGTCCTATAGCTTAGGGAAATTAAAATCAAAAAGACACAGCCAACCCAAATGTTGTGACGGCTCTGTTTACAAGAACCTGGTTTACGGTACAAGTTCAATATCGCAGAAAGTGAAAAATGGATAAAGAAGTTGTGGTACTTACGTACAATGCAGTATCACTCAGCAATGAAATCTATGTCATCAGGCCCGTAGCAGCATAATCAGTGGATTCAGGTATGATGATTCTAACTGAAATAAGTCACACAGAAAAAGAAACATCATAAGATATCACTAATACACGGAATGTAAACTTGGCTACACAGGAACTGAATTACAAAACAGAACAGGTTCTCAAATTTAGAAAACAAACTTATGCTTGCGTAAGGGGAAAGGTGAGTTGGGGTGCTGCATAAAACCAGAGATTGAAATGAGCACAGATAAAGTTCCTTAAGCCAAATATGGAATAGACAAGAGCTACTCCTTGCTCAACGAAATGGACTCAACACCCCATATTAAATGCCTAAGAGTGTACCTGACTAGGAAGTACCTTAAAACCTATGGATTGCTATGTCTCTGAAAGAGAATCAAGTGTGTGTACAGGGGCATAAACGCAGCAGTGATAGGATTGGAGAGGTTCGGTGAGCAAATGAAGACCCTTTGAAGTCATATTGCATGGTACCCATTCCACGGGTCTCAACTCTCCAGGTTTAAGGTATTCTTCCTTCAGCTAAAACATGCATGTGGAACCCAGAGTATGATCAACCGTGTGATCGGGAGACGTGTTCCAATATGTCTCAGTTTTCGTCCCTTGTTACTCGGGTGCAACATTCCAGACGCTTTACTAACACTCTCCCGACTTGGAGAGTCAGTGCCTTTAACCTCCTGTTTGGCCCAGTTTCCAATTTCTGCGGAAGATGAACAGGAATAGGGAGAACCAATGAGAGACTAGCTGGAGGTGTCTGGACGGGCAAATTTTACTCTCATTTCCCACCAGGAAGAGGAATTAACCAAAGGCTCAGCGTGCCGTTCCGGAACCAGATTAGGGCCTGAAGCCATCCTGTGGTGTTGCGGCCAGCTCACGAGAAAGCGAGTTGAAGAAAGGAGCTCAGGGGCACTGTAATTCACAAACCTGCAGAGTTATAAATGACAGCTATCGTCCAAAAATATACTGAAGTAAGGCTGCCAAGAGGTCTTGAAAGCGGGGCACAATTGCAGGAAACCGATTTCAGGAGGTAGACTGGAATTGCATTTAAAGCATAGGAAAAGAGGCAGAACGTCCACAATGATGCACTTGGCCAAAAAGGGCGTATGCGTTTTTTCCTGAATATATTCAGGAAAAAACGCATACGCCCTTTTTGGCCAACCAAGCAAGCTTGCAAAGGAAATCTGCACTACAATGTAGTCTCACTTCCCCCCGGTCAAAAGGGCCATCTGAAAAAAGTGTAAAATCCAGAAAGGCAGGACAGGCCATGGAGAACTGGGAGCCTTGTTATGCTGATGGGCGGGATGTAAATTGCCAACAGCCACTCGGGAGAAGTGTATGGTGTTTCCTGAAACATCTAAAAAACAAAGAAACAGAGCCTAGGGCACTTCCACTTATGGTCCTATAGCTTAGGGAAATTAAAATCAAAAGACACAGCCACCCCAAAGTTTCGAACGGCTCTGTTTACAAGAACCTGGTTTACGGTACAAGTTCAATATCGCAGATAGTGAAAAATGGATAAAGAAGTTGTGGTACTTACGTACAATGCAATATCACTCAGCAAGGAAATCTATGTCATCAGGCCCATAGCAGCATAATGAGTGGATTCAGGTACGATGATCTAACTGAAATAAGTCACACAGGAAAAGAAACATCATAAGATATCACTAATACACGGAATGTAAACTTGGCTACACAGGAACTGAATTACAAAACAGAACAGGGTCTCAAATTTAGAAACCCAACTATGCTTGCTTAAGGGGAAAGGTGAGTTGGGGTGCTGCATAAAACCAGAGATTGAAATGAGCATAGATAAAGTTCCTTAAGCCAAATATGGAATAGACAAGAGCTACTCCTTGCTCAACGAAATGGACTCAACACCCCATATTAAATGCCTAAGAGTGTACCTGACTAGGAAGTATCTTAAAACGTATGGATTGCTATGTCTCTGAAAGAGAATCAAGTGTGTGTACAGGGGCATAAACGCAGCAGTGATAGGATTGGAGAGGTTCGGTGAGCAAATGAAGACCCTTTGAAGTCATATTGCATGGTACCCATTCCACGGGTCTCAACTCTCCAGGTTTAAGGTATTCTTCCTTCAGCTAAAACATGCATGTGGAACCCAGAGTATGATCAACCGTGTGATCGGGAGACGTGTTCCAATATGTCTCAGTTTTCGTCCCCTGGTACTCGGGTGCAACATTCCAGATGCTTTACTAACACTCTCCCGACTTGGAGAGTCAGTGCCTTTAACCTCCTGTTTGGCCCAGTTTGCAATTTCTGCGGAAGATGAACAGGAATAGGGAGAACCAATGAGAGACTAGCTGGAGGTGTCTGGACGGGCAAATTTAACTCTCATTTGCCACCAGGAAGAGGAATTAACCAAAGGCTCAGCGTGCCGTGCCGGAACCAGATTAGGGCCTGAAGCCATCCTGCGGTGTTGCGGCCAGCTCACGAGAAAGCGACTTGAAGAAAGGAGCTCAGGGGCACTGTAATTCACAAACCTGCAGAGTTATAAATGACAGCTATCGTCCAAAAATATACTGAAGTAAGGCTGCCAAGAGGACTTGAAAGCGGGGCAGAATTGCAGGAAACCGATTTCAGGAGGTAGACTGGAATTGCATTTAAAGCATAGGAAAAGAGGCAGAACGTCCACAATGATGCACTTGGCCAAAAAGGGCGTATGCGTTTTTTCCTGAATATATTCAGGAAAAAACGCATACGCCCTTTTTGGCCAACCAAGCAAGCTTGCAAAGGAAATCTGCACTACAATGAAGTCTCACTTCCCCCCGGTCAAAAGGGCCATCTGAAAAAAGTGTAAAATCCA
This sequence comes from Lagenorhynchus albirostris, assembly GCF_949774975.1. Taxonomy (NCBI): domain Eukaryota; kingdom Metazoa; phylum Chordata; class Mammalia; order Artiodactyla; family Delphinidae; genus Lagenorhynchus; species Lagenorhynchus albirostris. The sequence continues at coordinate 57,001,934 of NC_083098.1, read as the reverse complement.
GAAAGGCAGGACAGGCCATGGAGAACTGGGAGCCTTGTTATGCTGATGGGCGGGATGTAAATTGCCAACAGCCACTCGGGAGAAGTGTATGGTGTTTCCTGAAACATCTAAAAAACAAAGCAACAGAGCCTAGGGCACTACCACTTATGGTCCTATAGCTTAGGGAAATTAAAATCAAAAGACACAGCCACCCCAAAGGTTGGGACGGCTCTGTTTACAAGAACCTGGTTTACGGTACAAGTTCAATATCGCAGAAAGTGAAAAATGGATAAAGAAGTTGTGGTACTTACGTACAATGCAGTATCACTCAGCAATGAAATCTATGTCATCAGGCCCGTAGCAGCATAATGAGTGGATTCAGGTACGATGATCTAACTGAAATAAGTCACACAGGAAAAGAAACATCATAAGATATCACTAATACACGGAATGTAACCTTGGCTACACAGGAACTGAATTACAAAACAGAACAGGGTCTCAGATTTAGAAAACCAACTTATGCTTGCTTAAGGGGAAAGGTGAGTTGGGGTGCTGCATAAAACCAGAGATTGAAATGAGCACAGATAAAGTTCCTTAAGCCAAATATGGAATAGACAAGAGCTACTCCTTGCTCAACGAAATGGACTCAACACCCCATATTAAATGCCTAAGAGTGTACCTGACTAGGAAGTATCTTAAAACCTATGGATTGCTATGTCTCTGAAAGAGAATCAAGTGTGTGTACAGGGGCATAAACGCAGCAGTGATAGGATTGGAGAGGTTCGGTGAGCAAATGAAGACCCTTTGAAGTCATATTGCATGGTACCCATTCCACGGGTCTCAACTCTCCAGGTTTAAGGTATTCTTCCTTCAGCTAAAACATGCATGTGGAACCCAGAGTATGATCAACCGTGTGATCGGGAGACGTGTTCCAATATGTCTCAGTTTTCGTCCCCTGGTACTCGGGTGCAACATTCCAGACGCTTTACTAACACTCTCCCGACTTGGAGAGTCAGTGCCTTTAACCTCCTGTTTGGCCCAGTTTGCAATTTCTGCGGAAGATGAACAGGAATAGGGAGAACCAATGAGAGACTAGCTGGAGGTGTCTGGACGGGCAAATTTAACTCTCATTTCCCACCAGGAAGAGGAATTAACCAAAGGCTCACCGTGCCGTGCCGGAACCAGATTAGGGCCTGAAGCCATCCTGCGGTGTTGCGGCCAGCTCACGAGAAAGCGACTTGAAGAAAGGAGCTCAGGGGCACTGTAATTCACAAACCTGCAGAGTTATAAATGACAGCTATCGTCCAAAAATATACTGAAGTAAGGCTGCCAAGAGGACTTGAAAGCGGGGCAGAATTGCAGGAAACCAATTTCAGGAGGTAGACTGGAATTGCATTGAAAGCATAGGAAAAGAGGCAGAACGTCCACAATGATGCACTTGGCCAAAAAGGGCGTATGCGTTTTTTCCTGAATATATTCAGGAAAAAACGCATACGCCCTTTTTGGCCAACCAAGCAAGGTTGCAAAGGAAATCTGCACTACAATGAAGTCTCACTTCCCCACGGTCAAAAGGGACATCTGAAAAAAGTGTAAAATCCAGAAAGGCAGGACAGGCCATGGAGAACTGGGAGCCTTGTTATGCTGATGGGCTGATGTAAATTGCCAACAGCCACTCGGGAGAAGTGTATGGTGTTTCCTGAAACATCTAAAAAACAAAGCAACAGAGCCTAGGGCACTTCCACTTATGGTCCTATAGCTTAGGGAAATTAAAATCAAAAAGACACAGCCACCCCAAAGGTTGGGACGGCTCTGTTTACAAGAACCTGGTTTACGGTACAAGTTCAATATCGCAGAAAGTGAAAAATGGATAAAGAAGTTGTGGTACTTACGTACAATGCAGTATCACTCAGCAATGAAATCTATGTCATCAGGCCCGTAGCAGCATAATGAGTGGATTCAGGTACGATGATTCTAACTGAAATAAGTCACACAGGAAAAGAAACATCATAAGATATCACTAATACACGGAATGTAACCTTGGCTACACAGGAACTGAATTACAAAACAGAACAGGGTCTCAAATTTAGAAAACCAACTTATGCTTGCTTAAGGGGAAAGGTGAGTTGGGGTGCTGCATAAAACCAGAGATTGAAATGAGCCCAGATAAAGTTCCTTAAGCCAAATATGGAATAGACAAGAGCTACTCCTTGCTCAACGAAATGGACTCAACACCCCATATTAAATGCCTAAGAGTGTACCTGACTACGAAGTATCTTAAAACCTATGGATTTATATGTCTCCGAAAGAGAATCAAGCATGTGTACAGCAGCATAAACGCAGCAGTGTTAGGATTGGTGAGGTTCGGTGAGCAAATGAAGACCCTTTGAAGTCATATTGCATGGTACCCATTCCATGGGTCTCAACTCTCCAGGTTTAAGGGATTCATCCTTCAGCTAAAACATGCATGTGGAACCCAGAGTATGATCCACTGTGTGATCGGGAAACGTGTTCAAATGGGTCTCAGCTTTCGTCCCCTGCTACTCGGGTGCAACATTCCAGACGCTTTACTATCACTCTCCCCACTTGCAGAGTCAGTGCCTTTAACCTCCTGTTTGGCCCAAATTGCAATTTCTGCGGAAAATGAAGAGGAATAGGGAAAAACAATGAGAGACTAGCTGGAGGTGTCTGGACGGGCAAATTTAACTCTCATTTCCCAACAGGCAGAGGAATTAACCAAAGGCTCAGCGTGCCGTGCCGGAACCATACTAGGGTCTGAAGCAATCCTGCGGTGTTGCGGCCAGCTCACTAGAAAGCGAGTTGGAGAAAGGAGCTAAGGGGCACTGTCATTCACAAACCTGCAGAGTTATAAATGACAGATATCGTCCAAAAATATATTGAAGTAAGGCTCCCAAGAGGACTTGAAAGCGGGGCAGAATTGCAGGAAACCGATTTCAGGAGGTAGACTGGAATTGCATTGAAAGCATAGGAAAAGAGGCAGAACGTCCACAATGATGCACTTGGCCAAAAAGGGCGTATGCGTTTTTTCCTGAATATATTCAGGAAAAAACGCATACGCCCTTTTTGCCCAACCAAGCAAGCTTGCAAAGGATATGTGCACTAAAATGAAGTCTCACTGCACCCCAATCAAAAGGGCCATCTGGAAAAAGTGTAAAATCCAGAAAGGCAGGACAGGCCATTGAGGACTGGGAGCATTGTTATGCTGATGGGCGGGATGTAAATTGCCAACAGCAACTCTGGAGAAGTGTATGGTGTTTCCTGAATCATCTACAAAACAAAGCAACAGAGCCTAGGGCACTTCCACTTATGGTCCTAAAGTTTAGGGAAATTAAAATGAAAAAGACACAGCCACCCCAATGTTTGGGACGGCTCTGTTTACAGGAACCTCATTTATGGTACAAGTTCAATATCACAGAAAGCGAAAATGGATAAAGAAGTTGTGCTACTGATGTACAATGCAATATCACTCAGCAATGAAATCTATGTCATCAGGCCCATAGCAGCATAATGAGTGGATTCAGGTACTCTGATTCTAAGTGAAATAAGACACACAGAAAAAGAAACATCATAAGATATCACTACTACACGGAATGTAAACTTGGCTACACAGGATCTGAATTACAAACAGAACAGGGTCTCAAATGTAGAAAACCAACTTATACTTGCTTAAGGGGAAAGGTGAGTTGGGGGGCTGCATAAAACCAGAGATTGAAATTAGCACAGATACCGTTCCATAAGCCAAATATGTAATAGACAAGAGCTACTCCTTGCTCAACGAAGTGGACTCAACACCCCATATTAAACGCCTAAGAATATACCTGACTAGTAAGAATCTTAAAACCTATGGATTTATGTCGCCGAAAGAGAATCAAGCGTGTGTACAGCGGCATAAACGCAGCAGTGATAGGATTGGTGAGGTTCGGTGAGCAAATGCAGACCCTTTGAAGTCATATTGCATGGTACCAATTCCATGGGTATCAACTCTCCAGGTTTAAGGGATTCTTCCTTCAGCTAAAACATGCATGTGGAACCCAGAGTATGATCCGCCGTGTGTTCGGGAAACGTGTTCAAATGTGCCTCAGTTTTCGTCCCCTGGTACTCGGGTGCAACGTTCCAGACGCTTTACTAACACTCTCCCCACTTGGAGAGTCAGTGCCTTTAACCTCCTGTTTGGCCCAGTTTCCAATTTCTGCGGAAAATGAACAGGATTAGGGAGAACCCATGAGAGACTAGCTGGAGGTGTCTGGACGGGCAAACTTAACTCTCACTCCCCACCAGGAAGAGGAATTAACCAAAGGCACAGTGTGCCATGCCAGAACCACACTAGGGCCTGAAGCAATCCTGCGGTGTTGCGGGCAGCTCACAAGAAAGTGAGTTGAAGAAAGGAGCTCAGGGGCACTGTAATTCACAAACATGCAGAGTTATAAATGACAGCTATCGTCCAAAAATATATTGAAGTAAGGCTGCCAAGAGGACTTGAAAGCGGGGCAGAATTGCAGGAAACCGATTTCAGGAGGTAGACTGGAATTGCATGTAAAGCACAGGAAAAGAGGCAGAATGTCCACAATGATGCACTTGGCCAAAAAGGGCATATGCGTTTTTTCCTGAATATATTCAGGGAAAAACGCAAACGCCCTTTTTGGCCAAACAAGCAAGCTTGCAAAGGAAATCTGCACTACAATGAAGTCTCACTGCCCTCGGGAAAAAAGGGCCATCTGAAAAAAGTGTAAAATCCAGAAAGGCAGGACAGGCCATGGAGAACTGGGAGCCTTGTTATGCTGATGGGCGGGATGTAAATTGCCAACAGCCACTCTGGAGTAGTGTATGGTGTTTCCTGAAACATCTAAAAAACAAGCAACAGAGCCTAGGACACTTCCACTTATGGTCCTATCGCTTAGGGAAATTAAACTCAAAAAGACACAGCCACCCCAATGGTTGGGACGGCTCTGTTTACAAGAACCTCATTTACGGTACAAGTTCAATATCACAGAAAGCGAAAAGTGGATATAGAAGTTGTGGTACTCACGTACAATACAATATCACTCAGCAATGAAATCTATGTCATCAGGCCCATAGCAGCATAATGAGTGGATTCAGGTACGATGATTCTAAGTGAAATAAGTCACACAGAAAAAGAAACATCATAAGGTATCACTAATACACGGAATGTAAACTTGGCTACAGAGGAACTGAGTTACAAAACAGAACAGGGTCTCAAATGTAGAAAATCAACTTATGCTTGCTTAAGGGGAAAGGTGAGTTGGGGTGCTGCATAAAACCAGAGATTGAAATTAGCCCAGATACCATTCCATAAGCCAAATATGTAATAGACAAGAGCTACTCCTTGTTCAATGAAGTGGACTCAACACCCCATATTAAACGCCTAAGAATATACCTGACTAGTAAGAATCTTTAAACCTATGGATTTATATGTCTCCGAAACAGAATCAAGCGTGTGTACAGCGGCATAAACGCAGCAGTGATAGGATTGGTGAGGATCGGTGAGCAAATGCAGACCCTTTGAAGTCGTATTGCATGGTACCCATTCCATGGGTCTCAACTCTCCAGGTTTAAGGGATTGTTCCTTCAGCTAAAACATGCATGTGGAACCCAGAGTATGTTCCACCGTGTGTTCGGGAAACGTGTTCAATTGTGTCTCACTTTTCGTCCAATGGTACTCGGGTGCAACATTCCAGAAGCTTTACTAACACTCTCTCCACTTGGAGAGTCAGTGCCTTTAACCTCCTGTTTGGCCCAGTTTGCAATTTCTGCGGAAAATGAACAGGAATAGGGAGAACCAATGAGAGACTAGCTGGAGGTGTCTGGACAGGCAAATTTTACTCTCATTTCCCACAAGGAATTGGAGTTAACCAAAGGCTCAGCGTGCCGTGCCAGAACCGTACTAGGGTCTGAAGCAATCCTACGGTGTTGCGGCCAGCTCACAAGAAAGCGAGTTGAAGAAAGGAGCTCAGGGGCACTGTCATTCACAAACGTGCAGAGTTCTAAATGACAGCTATCATCCAAAAATATATTGAAGTAAGGCTGCCAAGAGGACTTGAATGCGGGGCAGAATTGCAGATAACCGATTTCAGGAGGTAGACTGGAATTGCATGTAAAGCATAGGAAAAGAGGCAGAACGTCCACAATGATGCACTTGGCCAAAAATTGCGTATGCATTTTTTCCTGAATATATTCAGGAAAAAACGCATACGCACTTTTTGGCCAACCAAGCAAGCTTGCAAATGAAATCTGCACTACAATGAAGTCTCACTGTCCCTGGGACAAAAGGGCCAGCTGAAAAAAGTGTAAAATCCAGAAAGGCAGGACAGGCCATGGAGAACTGGGAGCCTTGTTATGCTGATGGGCGGGATGTAAATTGCCAACAGCCACTCTGGAGTAGTGTATGGTGTTTCCTGAAACATCTAAAAAACAAAGCAACAGAGCCTAGGGCACTTCCACTTATGGTCCTATAGCTTAGGGAAATTAAAATCAAAAAGACACAGCCACCCCAAAATTTGGGATGGCTCTGTTTACAAGAACCTCGTTTAAGGTACAAGTTCAATATCACAGAAGCGAAAAATGGATAAAGAATTTGTGGTACTTATGTACAATGCAATATCACTCAGCAATGTAATCTATGTCATCAGGCCCGTAGCAGCATAATGAGTGGATTCAGGTATGATGATTCTAAGTGAAATAAGGCACACAGAAAAAGAAACATCATAAGATATCACTAATACACGGAATGTAAACTTGGCTACACAGGAACTGAATTACAAAACAGAACAGGGTCTCAAATGTAGAAAACCAACTTATGCTTGCTTAAGGGGAAAGGTGAGTTGGGGTGCTGCATAAAACCAGAGATTGAAATTATCACAGATACCGTTCCATAAGCCAAATATGTAATAGACTAGAGCTACTCCTTGTTCAACGAAGTGGACTCAACACCCCATATTAAACGCCTAAGAATATACCTGACTAGTAAGAATCTTAAAACCTATGGATTTATATGTCTCCGAAAGAGAATCAAGCATGTGTACAGCGGCATAAACGCAGCAGTGATAGGATTGGTGAGGATCGGTGAGCAAATGCAGACCCTTTGAAGTCGTATTGCATGGTACCCATTCCATGGGTCTCAACTCTCCAGGTTTAAGGGATTCTTCCTTCAGCTAAAACATGCATGTGGAACCCAGAGTATGATCCACCGTGTGATCGGGAAACGTGTTCAAATGTGTCTCAGTTTTCGTCCCCTGGTACTCGGGTGCAACATTCCAGACGCTTTACTAACACTTTCCCCACTTGGAGAGTCAGTGCCTTTAACCTCCTGTTTGGCCCAGTTTGCAATTTCTGCGGAAAATGAACAGGAATAGGGAGAACACATGAGAGACTAGGTGGAGGTGTCTGGACGGGCAAATTTTACTCTCATTTCCCACCAGGAAGAGGAATTACCAAAGGCTCAGCGTGCCATTCAGGAACCACACTAGTGCCTGAAGCAATTCTGCGGTGTTGCGGCCAGCTCACAAGAAAGCGAGTTGAAGAAAGGAGCTCAGGGGCACTGTCATTCACAAACCTGCAGAGTTATAAATGACAGCTATCGTCCAGAAATATATTGAAGTAAGGCTGCCAAGAGGACTTGAAAGCGGGGCAGAACTGCAGGAAACCGATTTCAGGATGTAGACTGGAATTGCATGTAAAGCATAGGAAAAGAGGCAGAACGTCCACAATGATGCACTTGGCCAAGAAGTGCATATGCGTTTTTTCCTGAATACATTCAGGAAAAAACGCATACGCACTTTTTGGCCAACCAAGAAAGCTTGCAAAGGAAATCTGTACTACAATGAAGTCTCACTGCCCCAGGGTCAAAAGGGCCATCTGAAAAAAGTGTAAAATGCAGAAAGGCAGGACAGACCATGGAGAACTGGGAGCATTGTTATGCTGATGGGCGGGATGTAAATTGCCAACAGCCACTCTGGAGAAGTGTATGGTGTTTCCTGACACATCTAAAAAACAAGCAACAAAGCCTAGGGCACTACCACTTATGGTCCTATAGCTTAGGGAAATTAAACTCAAAAAGACACAGCCACCCCAATGGTTGGGACGGCTTTGTTTACAAGATCCTCATTTACGGTACAAGTTCAATATCACAGAAAGCGAAAAATGGATATAGAAGTTGTGGTACTCACGTACAATGCAATATCACTCAGCAATGAAATCTATGTCATCAGGCCCATAGCAGCATAATGAGTGGATTCAGGTACGATGATTCTAAGTGAAATAAGTCACACAGAAAAAGAAACATCATAAGATATCACTAATACACGGAATGTAAACTTGGCTACACAGGAACTGAATTACAAAACAGAACAGGGTCTCAAATGTAGAAAACCAACTTATGCTTCCTTAAGGGGAAAGGTGAGTTGGGGTGCTGCATAAAACCAGAGATTGAAATGAGCACAGATACCGTTCCATAAGCCAAATATGTAATGACAAGAGCTACTCCTTGCTCAACGAAGTGGACTCAACACCCCATATTAAACGCCTAAGAATATACCTGACTAGTAAGAATCTTAAAACCTATGGATTTATGTGTCTCCGAAAGAGAATCAAGCATGTGTACAGTGGCATAAACGCAGCAGTGATAGGATTGGTGAGGTTCGGTGAGCAAATGCAGACCATTTGAAGTCATATTGCATGGTACCCATTCCACGGGTCTCAACTCTCCAGGTTTAAGGGATTCATCCTTCAGCTAAAACATGCATGTGGAACCCAGAGTATGATCCACCGTGTGATCGGGAAACGTGTCCAAATGTGTCTCAGTTTTCGTCCCTGGTACTCGGGTGCAACATTCCAGATGCTTTACTAACACTCTCCCCACTTGGAGAGTCAGTGCCTTTAACCTCCTGTTTGGCCCAGTTTGCAATTTCTGTGGAAAATGAACAGGAATAGGGAGAGCACATGAGAGACTAGCTGGAGGTGTCTGGACGGGCAAATTTAACTCTCATTTCCCACCAGGCAGAGGAATTAACCAAAGGCTCAGCGTGCCATGCCGGAACCACACTAGGGCCTGAAGCAATCCTGCGGTGTTGCGGCCAGCTCACAAGAAAGTGAGTTGAAGAAAGGAGCTCAGGGGCACTGTCATTCACAAACGTGCAGAGTTCTAAATGACAGCTATCATCCAAAAATATATTGAAGGAAGGCTGCGAAGAGGACTAGAAAGCAGGGCAGAATTGCAGGAAACCTATTTCAGGAGGTATCGGGAGTCACTCTTAAAGCATAGGAAAAGAGACAGAACTTGGAAAATAATGCACTTGGCAAAAACGGGCATATGTGTTTTATCCAGAGCTCTCATTACTGAGGGGAGGAGATTCCCAGCAGCCTCCAACTGCCACCTGAGGGCTCACATTGCCAAGGCAACATGAGCAGGCCAGGCAGGAGTTACCTCACAGCAGAGGTCCCACCTCACAGAAGGGTGAGAAACCCAGCCAACATCAGACTCTCACCAGAGGCCCTACATCACCAAGGGGATGGGAACCAGGCAGGAGTGTCTTCACACCAGTGGGGCCACATCATCGAAAGGTGAGGTACTCAGCACATGTGTCCTCAAACCAGAGGACCCACATCTCCAAGGGCCTCGGAGTGAGGCAGGCAGGAGTAGCCTCACAACACTGGGCCCATAGAATAAAAAAGTGAGGAATCCAGCAGTTGGAACCTCCCAGTAGGCGGCCCAGAGCACCGAGGCTATGGGATCCAGGCCACTCTGAACTCACAGAAGAGGGCCCATGTCATGAAACTGAGCAACCCAGCCATTGGGACCTCAGAGCAGGAGGCCCACATCCCCATGGGGATGGAAATCTGGTAGGAGTGTCCTCGCACCACTGAGAACATATCAGAAAATTTTGGGCGACCAGCAGTTAGGGCCTGACGCCAGAGGACCCTCATCACCAAGGGAAGGAGGCTCCCAGCAGGCTCCAACTGCCACCAGAGGGCTGACGTCACCAAGGCGATGTGTGCCAACCAGGCACGAATGACCTCACAGCAGAGGGCCCACCTCAGAGAAGTGTGACGAACCCAGTCAGGATCAGACTCGCACCAGAGGGCCCACATCACCAAATGGATTGGAACCAGGCAGGAGTGTCCTCACATGAGTAGGGCCACATCATCTAAAGGTGAGGAACCCAGAACATGTGGCTTCAAACCATAGGACACCCATCACCAAGGGGCTGGGAGTGAGGCAGGCAGGAGGAGCCTCATAACAGAGCGCCCAAAAATAAGAAAGGTGAGGAATCCAGCATTTGGAACCTCCCAGCAGGTGGCCCAGAGCACAGAGGCTAGGGGATCCAGGCCGGAGTGAACTAACACCAGACAGCCCACATCATGAAACTGTGAGCAACCCAGACATTGGGACCTCAGAGCAGAAGGCCCACATCCCCATGGTAATGGGAACATGACAGGAGTGTCCTGGTATCACTGGGCTCACATCAGACAACGTGGGGTGCTCAGAAGTTAGGGCCTGACGCTAGAGGGCACTCATCACCGAGAGGAGGAGGCTCCCAGCAGGCTCCAGCTGCCACCAGAGGGCCAACGTCGCCAAGGCGATGTGTGCCAGCCCGGCAGGAGTGACCTCACAGCAGAGGGCCCACCTCACAGAAGGGTGAGGAACACAGCCAGGATCAGACTCTCACCAGAGGGCCCACATCACCAAGGGGATGGGAACCAGGCAGGAGTGTCCCCACCCCAGTGGGACATCATCATCGAAAGGTGAGGATCCCAGCACATGTGTCCTCAAACCAGAGGAACCACATCACCAAGGGGTTCAGAATGAGGCTGGCAGGACCGGCCTCACAACACAGGGTCCATAGAATATAAAAGTTGAGGAATCCAGCAGTTGGAACCTCCCAGCAAGCGGCCCAGAGCACCGAGGCTATGGGATCCAGGCCGCAGTGAACTCACAGCAGAGGGCCCACATCATGAACCTGTGAGCAGCCCAGCCGTTGGGACCTCAGAACAGAAGGCCCACATCCCCATGGGAATGGGAACCTGGCTGGAGTGTCCTCGCACCACTGGGCGCACATCAGAAAATGTGGGGAGCCCACCATTTAGGGCCTGATGCCAGAGGGCCGTCATCACCGAGAGGAGGAGGCACCCTGCATGCTCCAACTGCCACCAGAGGGCTCACGTCTCCAAGGTGACGTGTGCCAGGCAGGAGTGACCTCACACCAGAGGGCCTACCTCACAGAACGTTGAGGAACCCAGCCAGGATTAGACTCTCGCCAGAGGGCCCACCTCACCAAGGGGATGGGAACCCGGCAGGAGTGTCCTCACACGAGTGGGGCCACATCATCAAAAGGTGAGGAACGCAGCACATGTGGCCTCAAGCCATAGAGCAGTCATCACCAAGGGGCTGGCAGTGAGGCAGGCAGGAGGAGCCTCACAACAGAGGGCACATAGAATAAAAAAGTTGAGGAATCCAGCAGTTGGAACCTCCCAGCAGGCGGCTCAGAGCACCGATGATAAGGGATCCTTGCCGGAGTGAACTCACAGCAGAGGGCCCACATCATGAAACTGTGAGCAACCCAGGTGTTGGGACCTCAGAGCAGAAGGCCCACATCCCAATGGGGAAGGGAACATGGCAAGAGTGTCCTCACTCACTTGGCGCACATCAGAAAATGTGGGGAGCCCAGCAGTTATGGCCTAAGGCAAGAGGGCCCTCATCACCGAGGGGAGGAGGATCCCAGCACACTCCAACTGCCACCAGAGGGCCCATGTCACCAAGGTGACGTGTGCAAGACAGGCATGATTGACCTCACAGCAGAGGGCCCACCTCACAGAAGGGTGAGGAACCCAGCCAGGATCAGATTCTCACCTGAGGGCCCACATCAGCAAGGGGATGGGAACCAGTCAGGACAGTCTTCCCTCCAGTGGGGCCACATCATCAAAAGGTGCGGAACCCAGCACATGTGGCCTCAAATCAGAGGACACATATCACAAAGGGAATGGGAGTGAGGCAGGCAGGAGTAGCCTAAAAACAGAGGGCCCAAAGAATAAGAAAGGTGAGGAATCCAGCAGTTGGAACCTCCCAGCAGGCGGCCGAGAGCACAGAAGCTATGGGATGCAGGCAGGAGTGAACTAACAGCAGAGAGCCCACATCATGAAAGTGTGAGCAACCCAGGCGTTGGGACCTCAGAGCAGAAGGCCCACATCCCAATGGGGATGTGAACCTGGCTGGAGTGTCCTCGCACCACTGGGCGCACATCACAAAATGTGGGGAGCCCAGCAGTTAGGGCCTGACGCCAGAGGGCCCTCATCACCAAGGGGAGGAGGCCCCCAGCAGGCTCCAAGTGCCACCAGAGGGCTCATGTCCACAAGGCGAGGTGAGCAAGCCAGGCAGGAGTGACCTCACAGCAGACGGCCCACCTCACAGATGGGTGAGGAACCCAGCCAGGATCAGACTCTCAACAGAGGGCCCACATCACCAAGGGGATGTGAACCAGGCAGGAGTCTCCTAAGACCATTGGTCCCACATCATCGAAAGGTGAGGAACCCAGCACATGTGGCCTCAAACCAGACGACACACATCACGAAGGGGCTGGGAGTGAGGCAGGCAGGAGGATCCTCACAACAGAGGGCCCAAAAAATTAAAAAAGTGAGGAATCCAGCAGTTGGAACCTCCCAGCAGGCGGCCAAGAGCACAGAGGCTATGAGATCCAGGCCTCTGTGAACTAACACCAGAGAGCCCACATCATGAAAATGTGAACAACCCAGCCGTTGGGACCTCAGAGCAGAAGGCCCACATCCCCATGGAGATGGGATCCTAAGAGGAGTGCCAAAGCATCACTGGGCTCACTAAGAAAAGTTGGTGAGCCCAGCAGTTAGGGCCTGACGCAAGAGGGCCCTCAACACCGGGGGGAGGAGATTCCCAGCACGCTCCAACTGCCACCACATGGCTGACTTCACCAAGGCAATGTGTGCCAGCCATGCAGGAGTGACCTATCAGCAGAGGGTCTCCCTCACAGAAAGGTGAGGAACACAGCCAGGAACAGACTCTCACCAGGGGGTCCACATAACCACGTGGATGAGAACCAGGCAGGAGTGTCCTCACACTAGTGGGGCCACATCATCGAAAGGTGAGGAACCCAGCAAAGGTGGCCACAAACCAGAGGACCCACATCACCAAGGGGTTGAGAGTGAGGTAGGTGTCTGGACGGGCATATTTAACACTCATTTCCCACCAGGAAGAGGAATTAACCAAAGGCTCAGCGTGCCCTGCCAGAAGCAGATTAGGGCCTGAAGCAGTCTTGCAGGTTTGCGGCCAGCTCACAAGAAAGCGAGTTGAAGAAAGGAGCTCAGGGGCACTGTAATTCACAAACCTGCAGAGTTATAAATGACAGATAACGTCCAAAAATATATTGAAGTAAGGCTGCGAAGAGGACTTGAAAGCAGGGCAGAATTTCAGGAAACCGATTTGAGGAGGTAGACTGGATTTGCATTTAAAGCACAGGAAAAGAGGCAGAACATCGACAATGATGCACTTGGCAAAAAAGGGCGTATGAGTTTGTTCCTGAATATATTCAGGAAAAAACACATACACCCTTTTTGGCAAACCAAGCAAGCTTGCAATGGAAATCCGAACTACTATGAAGTGTCACTTCCCCCCGGTCTAAAGGGCCATCTGAAAAAAGTGTAAAATCCAGAAAGGCAAGACAGGCCATGGGGAAAAAGGAGCCTTGTTATGCTGATGGGTGGGATGTAAATTGCCAACAGCCACTCTGGAGAAGTGTATGGTGTTTCCTGATACATCTGGAAAACAAAGCAACAGAGTCTAGGGCATTTCCACTTATGGGCCTATAGCTTAGGGAAATTAAAATCAAAAAGACACAGCCACCCCAAAATTCGGGACGGCTGTGTTTACAGGAACCTCTTCTACAGTTCAAGTTAAATATCCCAGAGAACAAATAATTGATAAAGAAGTTGCGGTACTTACGTTCAACAGAATACCACTCAGCAATGAAATCTGTGTCACCAGGCCTGTACCAGCATAATGAGTGGATTGAGGCACGATGATTCTAAGTGAAATAAGTCACACAGAAAAAGAAACATCATAAGGTATCACTAATGCACGGAATGTAAACTTGGCTACACAGGAACTGAATTACAAAACAAAACAGGGTCTCAAGTTTAGAAAACCAACTTATGCTTGCTTAAGGGGAAAGGTGAGTTGGGGTGCTGCATAAAACCAGAGTTTGAAATTAGCACAGATACCGTTCCATAAGCCAAATATGTAATAGACAAGACCTACCCCTTGCTCAACGAAATGGACTCAACAATGAGGTATCACCTCACACCTGTTAGAATGGGCATCATCTGAAAATCTACAAACAACAAATGCTGGAAAGGGTGTGGAGAAAAGGAAGCCTCTTTCACTATTGTTGGGAATATAAATTGATACAGTCACTATGGAGAACAATATGGAGTTTCTTAAGAAACTAATAATAGAATTACCCTAGGATACAGCAATCCCAGTACTGGACATATACCCAGACAAAACCATAAATCAAAAAGAGACATTCACCGCAATGTTCATTGCATCTCTATTTACAATATCGAGGTAATGGAAGCAACCTAAATGCCCACAGACAGACGAATGCATAAAGATGTGGTACATATATAAAGTGGAATATTACTAAGCCATGAAAGGAATGAAATTGGGTCATTTGTAGAGACGTCGATGGATCTAGAGACTGTCATACAGAGTGAAGTAAGTCAGAAAGAGAAAAACAAATCTTGTATATTCATGCATATATGTGGAACCTAGAAAAACTGTACAGATTAACCATTTTGCAAGGAATAAATAGAGCAACAGATGTAGACAACAATCGTATAGACACAAGGGGGGAAAGCTCTTGAGGGTGTGGTGGTGGGAGGAGTTGAGAGATTGGGATTGGCATGTAAACATTTATATGTATAAAATAGATAACCAATAAGAACCTGCTGTATAAAAATATAAAATAAAATTCAAAATTAAAAAGAAATAAAATTTAAAAAATAAAACAGAAAAAACAATTATTCCCTTCACATACATGTATTTATATGAATAAATTATTTCCATGCTTATATCTGTAAATACAAAAAAGAGGAATAAAATCTACCTTGAACCAAAAATGAAAAAGAGAAAAAAAAAACAGAACCCACCAGTTACACAGAGGAAAACTGTATCAGGGCACTTGCTCCAGTTGTAAACAATTCTGAAGTTGGTCGGTGGTGGGGAATCGTCTCCCATTCAGCCAGCAGCCCCCACACAACAAGCGTCCTCATTGCAAAGCTGGGGCACCGTGCCGAGGCATCTGTGAGTAAACGTGAGCTGAGCCCCAGGCCAGTTGCTGCTGAACTGTTCCCACCCTTCCCAGGTAAAACACCTGAATATATACAAGGACTTGAAAGCCTAGAGGAAGGGCCATGGAGCCACACGAGTGACAGCATGCCAGCTGACTTGGTGCCTGCAGGCCAGCCAGGATGGTCCTGGCCCTGGGTGCTCTTCTGGAAGATTTCCATTTCCCCATTTCCCTGCCTGAGATACCCGTCCTGTCCCTGCCCCCACTGCTTTTTTCCTTCCTCACCTCTGCCCAGGGAGAAATTCCAGCAGCAGGTATGGGTGACACATCCTCTTCTTTAGCAGGTGGCAGCCTGGCAACTGCTGCAGAAAGTCCAGCAGAGCCCCACTCACACTGGGCCACCCACAAAGCCGTGGCCTCTCACTCCCTCCCACCAGCCCAGCCCCGAGACTGCTGACAGGGCAGAGAAAATGGCGTCAGGCACAGCTGCAGGGGCTCTTGCTGCCTGGAGTGGTATTTATGTTGATCTCAACCCAGGCACACCTGGGGAGGGCAGGCCGGCACGGTAAGGCTGCCCAGGTCAGCCAATCATCACCCCTCAGGGGCTCACAGTCGAAGAAAATGGAACTTGCTGAACCGGCCAGGTCCAAGGAACAGGTGTGGGCTCCTGAGAGTCAGGATAGACAAGGGGCTGCAGCTTTGGCTTGTTTTCTAATCATTTTATCTGGCCCATGAGTAGGAGACAACTTCAAGAAAACCCTCTCCTAATGAGAGGAACCCAGGAGTCAGGGAGAGGAGGGGTGGGTGGTGGTTGGAGACAGAGGCCTGGTGCCCTGGGTGCAGTGGAAGTGTCTGGAAGACCAGGTGGAGGGAGGCCACACAGAGTGATGCCCAGGGTCACAGACCTGTCGGAGCTGCTGTTTGTTAGTTCAAGTCCTGCTCTGAGGTGCTCTGTGTCAGCTCTGAGCGACAGGTGAGCTGGGGGTGCTCTTCAATGAGGGCTATGTGCACGGTTCCTGTGTGCCCAGCCCTGCCACGGTACCTGCAAGGGTAGCTCTGTATCCTGGGAGGGGCCTGACCATGAGAGCCCCGTGGGCTGGGTTGGGGGTGGGGTACCTGCCCAGGAGAGCTCCATATCCTGGGATTGGCCTGACCACGAGAGCCCCATGGGCTGCTGGGGACCTTGTAAAGGATGTCAGGACAGTCAGTGAAGCCACCGAGGATATACCGCCAGTTGCTCCTGATTCCTACACCCTGCTGGTCATTCTACCAACCACCAGGACATGGTATTCTGTATTAGTCTTCAATGATGCCTTCTTTTGTATTCCATTAGTCCCAGAGTCACAAGAAATTTTGGCTTGTGAGTGGCAGGACTCAACATACAACTAAAACAATACTTCCGGGCCGTCTTGCCCCAAGGGTTCAAAAATTCCCACACCATCTTTGGGGAAAGCTTAGCTAAAGACCGAAAAGTTCTACCTCTGGAAAAGGAAACCCTCCTTCAATATGCAGATGACATTCTGATCGCCAGCCCTACTAAGGAGGCCTCTGAACTACCAAGCCAATAAAGGATAGAAGTTGTCCAAGAAAAAGCTCAAATATCACAGACTGCGGTGACCTGCCTGGGCTTCATTCTCACACAAGGTCGGAGAAGCCCATCCCAGGAAAGGGAAGAAACCATTTGCAGCCTTACCCCTTTCTAAAACTAGAAGACAGCTTAGGGGTTCCTGGGGAGGCCAGGGTTTGCTGCTTCTGGATCCCTAACTACAGTCTACTAGCTGGGCCTCTATATGAAACACTGAAAGGAAAAGATGATGATCCTTTTGAACAGAATCCAGAAGTGGCCTTTCAAGAATGGAAAGAGCAGTCAATTCAGACCCTTGCCCTGGAACTCCCTAATTGAGCTAAACCCTTTGACCTTTCCATTCCCGGTGAAAGGTGAATCACCATTGGAGAATTAGTGCAAAACCTGGGACCACTTGAAATGGAACAACGCAAGAATGCCATCCAGGTAGGATAAACTACAGTCACCAAGGGGCTTGGCCCGCTGCCACATCTGGCCAAGATACTGGCGGTATCTAAAAACCTGGAAATCAGCAGCCCAAAAGGCCACCTCCCTCCTAAGGGAAAAGGACCCCACGTGGTGATCCTAATCACCAACCATGCCCTGAAGTTGCAGGGTTCGCTCCGTGGGCACACCGACCTCGGGTGAGGAGGCCCTCCAACTCCAACATCCAGAGAGATAACCGGGGGCAACAGGGCACCATGACGACTCGTGTGAACATCACTTGACCTGGAGTTTCTCTCATAAAACAACAATAGTGTGTCCCGAAGGAGTAGACTACTGCTTGCAGGACTTACTGCACCCGGAGGGGAGCTAATAATCTTGGCGGGGGAACCGTATGTCACACTGTCACCATAGAAAAGCCTACAGACACCGTGATGATGGTGGTCAATAAGACCGGCTGGACTCCTGTTTACTTCAAAAGGCTGTTGACTCAGTGGCCATCATGGTCCTTGATCACCACTGACCCTGGACTGTCTGGGAGTTGAGCGGGCAAGGCTCTGACACCTGGTGCTGTTTTTACGTTAATTCAGGGGCCTAATTGAAGAAAGAGCAGACTACTGGTCAGAGCATCTAGGCTGGCAGAAACGGTCAGCCTAAGGTGGCCGAACAAATGTGGGGCGGGGTGAAATCGGCCCCCACAGCGTCTCTGCACATCTCTTTCCTGGACCCTCAAAGGTCATTAGAATCTATAACACTTCCAATGCTGGTGCTCAGGCGGACGAGCAGGGAGGCAGGGGTCCTGGGGCCAATCAACGTCACCTGGAGGCTGCTGGGGAGAAGTTCTGACCCTCGTCCCCTGGTATGAGGGCTCCCAACTCAGCACTCAGCAGTTACAGAAGAAGGGTCTGCACCCTCAGCACTCCAAGAATGAGGAACGGGACAAAAGGTAGAGGAGGGGTTTGTCCCCAGCAAAGCCCATTAAAAATCCCTGGGAGATAAAAATAGAATCTGGGCAATAAAGTCAAGTCTGACCTTTTTTATCCTTTGTGCTTTGTCTAATTTCACGTGCTCCTAGGGTCCCGCATGCAGAGGTTCCACACCCGGCACTTCAGACCAGATTTCCTAGTGCAGAATGGCTGGGTCGACACCTCAGCTCCTGGGGCCCAGTGCAGACTCCGAGATATAGAGCCTGAGCTGCAGCCAACCCGGCCCTCGAGAGCTCCGCCCCCTCCCTCCCACTGACTCTGACAGGATCTCTACACAGCAGCCCAGCCCACAGCCCACGGGGTAGTGCATGCTCTCACCTCTCCATTCTCTGATCAAAATATAAAGTTTCCTTTGCTTGGGAACCAAACTCAGTCTCGATCTGTTGGCCCCAATGACACTGGGCAGGGGGACACTTGTTGGGGTCCACTCTGGAGGATCAGTAACAGAAATTGAGACTATTGTAACTTCAATGAACAGATGTGTGAGCCAAACTGTAGTTAACATAGAACAGTTTAGAAGGCTCGGGTAAAATAAGATGTTTCTAACACTTCCATTTGATATTTCCATCACTTTATCATAAGCAAGTTCAGTGAAAAGGTTTGTCTTATTTGTCAGGTCAATATTAGAGAAATGAAGTGATTTCTTTCCAAGGATGTACATCTAATAATCTTGGTTAAAGCTTCAATCTTGTTTTAAATGCTTTTCCATTGAAAATGATACCTCTCTTTCAGCTCCCCCATTTCTGAGAAGTATAAAATCTTATAATTTATTATTATCAAAGGGGAAAGGTGGGAGGAGGGATAAATTAACAGTTTGGAATTAACACATACACACTGCTGTGTATAAAGTAGATCATCAACAAGGAACTACTGGATAGCACAGGGAACTACACTCAATATTTTGCAATAACCTATAAGGGGAAATAATCGGAAAAAGAATAGATATTTTTATTGACATCATCTATCAATGACAGTTAAAGTGTAACCTAAGGGAAGCCGGTGGTGAGTGCTTCTGACCCTGAAGACTTCAATCATCTAAAGTTTGGACTCTGCCTACTTCCCAAGGCCCTTAATGAACATATGTGTAGCCGTAGCTTAAAAAACTCCCCAGTTTGGGTTTCGGGGAGACACTGATTTTGAAAAAGCCCTGGCGTTCTCCTTACATGAATGGGACTCTTCCTACTGCTAAAACATGTCTGTCACATCCAGAGGATGGTATACCGTCTGATCGGGAAGAGTTTGGAAAAGGCATCTCATCTCCTCATCTCCTGGTGCTCGGGTTTACCCCTCCAGCGTCTTTACTAACAGTCTCCCCACTTGGAGATGTCAGCACTGTCAACATCCTGTTGCGTACAGTTTGGAATTTGTCCAGAGGATGAAGCGGAAGGATGAGGAACAATGAGAGACAAGTCCTAGGTGTTCAGACAGGCACATGTCACTCTAATTTCCAATCAGGAAGACGAATTGACCAAAGGCTAGTGTTGCCCATAGAAACAGTATAGGGCTTGAGGAAATCCCACTGCTTTGTGGCCAGTTCCCATAAACACAAGTTGAACAATGGAACTCAGGGGCAGTAAAATTCACGAAACTGCAGAGTTGAAAATATCTATCACTGAAAAATGTCTTGAGGAAAGTCAGAGAAAAGGATTGGTAAGCAAGGGAGAATGGCAGGAAAGGGATTTGAGGAGGTAGAAAGGACTCGCCATTAAGCACAAGAAAAGGGGCTGAACATTGCCAACATTGCAGTTGGCCAAAAAGGCTGTATGCGTTTTTTTCTGTATATATTCAAGAAAAGGGCATACACTTTTTTAGCCAACCAAACAGGTGGGCACTGGAAATCAATACTACAAAAGATATCACTTCGCATCAGTCAGAAGAGCCATCCTCATAAAGTGTAAACACCAGAAATGCAGGACAGGGCAAGGAGAAGAGGGAGCCCTGTGAGGCTTATAGTGGAAATGTATATTGCCAACGGCCATTCTGGAGAAGTGTATTGTGTTTACTAAAGCATCTAAAAAATGAGCTACAGAGCATAGGGCACTTGCACTCATGGGCGTATATCTTGGGAAAAACAAAAATCGAGAGGACACAGGCACCCCAATGTTTACTGCCTCTCTGTTTAAAAGATCCTCGACTAGGATAGAACTTAAATGTCTCTGGAGGGAAAAAATGGATAGAGATGTGGTACTTATGTAGAGTGGAATATTACTCAGCCTGGAAATCAATGAGATATGGCCAGTTGTAACAACTCCGGAGGAGTTACGTATGATCATTCTAAGTGACAGAATTCAAAAAGAAAAAGACACATATCATAAGATATCACTTAAAGGTGGAATCCAAAATGGCTACACATGAAATAAATTACAAAACAAAAACATAGTCAAATATGTAGAAAGCACGCGTAAGGCTACTGAACGGGAAAGGTGGGGAGGGGTGAGGCATCATCCAGGAGGTTGAAATTAGCAAAGATACCATTCCAAATACCAAACTGATAATCAACAAGGCCTACACGGTAGCTAAAAGAACTGCACTCAGCACACTCAAGTCACCGGAAAAGAATATCTATGACTGGTAAGAATCTGAAAAAGAATTTATTGATGTCTCTCTGTACGTGAATCAAGTGGATGTACAGCAGCAAGAAACAGAGCTTTGAAAATCAGCTGTAACCAATATAGTGATAAGTTGCAAAAAATAAACGACAGAGGGACAGAGAAAACCTCTTACAACTTTTCCTCAGGGACGGTGATGCAACATGGATTGAACACATCTAGACCCACAGCAGGATGAGACATAAGGCTGGAAACTGTTCGCGCTAAGAGAAATGTGAGGTTGGGTGAGGAAATGCACACCCTTTAAAGTAATACTACCTGGTACCCATTCAATGGGTCCCAAATCTGCAGGTTCAAGGAATCTTCCTACAGCTAAAACATGCATGGAAAACCCAGAGGACTGTACACCATGTGATCGGGAGATGTGTCTAAAATGCACCTCATTTATCCTCTCCTGGTGCTCCTGTTCATCATTCCAGCCATGTTACTTAGAATCTCCCCACTTAGAGAATCAGCACATTTAAACTTCTGTTTCACACATTTTGCAAATTGTGAGGAGGATGAACGGGAAGAGGGGGAACCAATGAGAGAATAGTTGTAGGGGTTTGGACGGGCACATGTCACTCTAATTTCCCATTAAGAATAAGAATTAAAAAAAGGCTCAGCCCGCCTCGCCGGAGCCAAAATAGGGCCTGAAGCAATCCTGCGGCTTTGAGGCCAGCTCACAAAATAGCAACTTAAAAAATGGAGCTCAGGGTCACTGCAATTCACAAACCTGCAGAGTTATAAATGAAAACTAACGTCCAAAAATATGTTGAGGTAAGGCAAAGAAGAGGATCTGAATGCAAGACAGAATTGCAAGAAACAGATTTCAAGAGATAGATTGGACTCGTCTTTAAAGCACATGAAAAGCGGCAGAATTTCGACAATGATGCAGTTGGCCCAAAAGGGAGTATGCGTTTTTTCCTGAATATATCCAGGAAAAAACGCATACGCCCTTTATGGGCAACCAAGCAAGCAAGCAATGCAAATGTGCACAACAAAGAAGTCTCATTTCCCACCGGTCAAAAGGGCCATCTGAAAAAATTGTAAAAACCAGAAATGCAGGACAGGCCATGGAGAACAGGGAGCCTTTATACGCTGCTGGACAGTGTGTGAACTGCCGAGAGCCACTCTGGAGAAGTGTATGGTGGTTCCTAAATCATCTAAAAAACAGAGCTACAGAGCATAGGGCACTTCCAATCACGGGAGTATATCTAGGGAAGTCTAAAAATCAACAAGACACAAGCACACCACATTTTAGGGCTACTCTGTTTACAAGAACCTCAACTTCAGTACACCTTAAATATCCCAGGAAAGAGAAAAATGGATAAAGAAAATGTGGTACTTATGTACAATGGAATATCTCTTCACCATGAAATCAATGTAATAAGGCTAGTAGAAGGATAAAGAGTGGATTTAGGTCCGATAATACTACTTG
This sequence comes from Lagenorhynchus albirostris, assembly GCF_949774975.1. Lineage (NCBI taxonomy): Eukaryota > Metazoa > Chordata > Mammalia > Artiodactyla > Delphinidae > Lagenorhynchus > Lagenorhynchus albirostris. The sequence goes on along the minus strand of NC_083098.1, from coordinate 56,979,585 downwards.
AAATAAGTCAAACAGAAAAAGAAACATATCATAAGATATCACTTATAGAGGGAGGATAAATATGGCTGCACAAAAAATGAATTACAAAACAGAACAGTGTCTCACATTTAGAAAACACACTTATGTCAGCTTAAGGGGAAAGGAGAGGTGGGGTGATGCATAAAACCAGAGTTTGAAATAAGCACAGATACCGTTCAATAAACCAAATAGGTATTAGACAAGATCTACACCTTGCTCAATGAACTGGCCTCAACACACCCTATACACCGCAGAGAAATATATCTGAGTAATAAGAATCTTAAAACCCATGTATTGATATATCTCCATAAGGGAATCAAGTGTGTGCAGAGCGGCACAAACACAGCAGTGAAAATGAGCTAAACCCCATTATAGAAATAAATTTTAAAACCAAAACGCAGAAACAATGAAAGAGAGAAAACTTCTTACAAAATTCGCTCAGGGGCTGTGATGCAACCTGGAATGACCACATATAAACCCACAGCTGGATAAGACATAAGGCTGGACACTTGGGGCTGAGAGGATTGGTGAGCTTTGCTGAGCAACTGCCGAAAGTTTAATGCAATACTTCATGCTACTCATTCCAAGGGTCCCAACACTGCAGGTTGAAGGGAATCTTCCTACAGCTAAAACATGCATGGGAAATCCAGCAGATGGTATACCATATGATCAGGAAAGGTTTCTAAAACGCACCTCATTTTCCTCTCCTGGGGCTCCGGATCAACATTCCAGCCACTTTACTAACAACATCCCCACATGGAGAGTCAATGACTTTAAGTTCCGGTATCGCACAGTCTGCAGTTAGTGCGGAGGATGAATGGGAATAGGGGGAACCAGTGAGAAAATAGCTGTAGCGGTTTCAATGCCCACATGTCACTCTAATTTCACATAGGAAGAAGAATTAACCAAAGGCACAACAAGGCACCCCAGAAGAAAAATAGGGCCTGAAGAAATCCTGTGGATATGAGGCAAGATCACAAAAATAAGAGCTGAAAAATGGAACTAAGGGCAACTGCAATTCAAAATCCTGCAGAGTTATAAAGGCCAACTATTTTCCAAAACGATATTGAGGTAAGGCTATGAAGAGGCACTGACAGCAAGGCAGAATAGCAGGAAACCGATTTCAGGAGGTAGACTGGAATTGCATGTAAAGCATAGGAAAAGAGGCAGAACGTCCACAATGATGCACTTGGCCAAAAAGGGCGTATGCGTTTTTTCCTGAAGATATTCAGGAAAAAACGCATACGCCCTTTTTGGCCAACCAAGCAAGCTTGCAAAGGTAATCTGCACTACAATGAAGTCTCACTGCCCCCAGTCAAAAGGGCCATCTGAAAAAAGTGTAAAATCCAGAAAGTAATGACAGGCCATGGAAAACTGGGAGCCTTGTTATGCTGATGGGCGGGATGTAAATTGCCAACAGCCACTCTGGAGAAGTGTATGGTGTTTCCTGAAACATCTAAAACACAAAGCAACAGAGCCTAGGGCACTTCCACTTATGGTCCTATAGGTTAGGGAAATTAAAATCAAAAAGACACAGCCACCCCAAAGTTTGGGACGGCTCTGTTTACAAGAACCTGTTTTACGGTACAAGTTCAATATCACAGAAAGTGAAAAATGGATAAAGAAGCGGTCGTACTTACATACAATGCAATATCACTCAGCAATGAAATCTATGTCATCAGGCCCATAGCAGCATAATGAGTGGCTTCAGGTACGATGATTCTAAGTGAAATAAGTCACACAGAAAAAGAAACATCATAAGGTATCACTAATACACGGAATGTAAACTTGTCTACACAGGAACTGAATTACAAAACAGAACAGGGTCTCAAATGTAGAAAATCAACTTATGCTTGCTTAAGGGGAAAGGTGAGTTTGGGTGCTGCATAAAACCAGAGATTGAAATTAGCACAGATACCGTTCCATAAGCCAAATATGTAATAGACAAGGGCTACTCTTTGCTCAACGAAGTGGACTCAACACCCCATATTAAACGCCTAAGAATATACCTGACTAGTAAGAATCTTAAAACCTATGGATATATGTCTCCGAAAGAGAATCAAGCACGTGTACAGCGGCATAAACGCAGCAGTGATAGGATTGGTGAGGTTCGGTGAGCAAATGCAGACCCTTTGAAGTCATATTGCATGGTACCCATTCCATGGGTCTCAACTCTCCAGGTTTAAGGCATTCTTCCTTCAGCTAAAACATGCATGTGGAACCCAGAGTATGATCCACCGTGTGATCGGGAAACGTGTTCAAATGTGTCTCAGTTTTCGTCCCCTGGTACTCGGGTGCAACATTCCAGACGCTTTACTAACACTCTCCCCACTTGGAGAGTCAGTGCCTTTATCCTCCTGTTTGGCTCAGTTTGCAATTTCTGCGGAAAATGAACAGGAATAGGGAGAACCAATGAGAGACTAGCTGGAGGTGTCTGGACGGGCAAATTTAACACTCATTTCCCACCAGGAAGAGGAATTAACCAAAGGCTCAGTGTGCCATGCCGGAACCACACTAGGGCCTGAAGCAATCCTACAGTGTTGCGGCCAGCTCACAGGAAAGCAAGTTGAAGAAAGGAGCTCAGGGGCACTGTCATTCACAAACCTGCAGAGTTATAAATGACAGCTATCGTCCAAAAATATATTGAAGTAAGGCTGCCAAGAGGACTTGAAAACGGGGCAGAATTGCAGGAAACCGATTTCAGGAGGTAGACTGGAATTGTATTTAAAGCATAGGAAAAGAGGCAGAACGTCCACAATGATGCACTTGGCCATAAAGGGCGTATGCGTTTTTTCCTGAATATATTCAGGAAAAAACGCATACGCCCTTTTTGGCCAACCAAGCAAGCTTGCAAAGGAAATCTGCACTACAATGAAGTCTCACTTCCCCCCGGTCAAAAGGGCCATCTGAAAAAAGTGTAAAATCCAGAAAGGCAGGACAGGCCATGGAGAACTGGGAGCCTTGTTATGCTGATGGGTGGGATGTAAATTGCCAACAGCCACTCTGGAGAAGTGTATGGTGTTTCCTGAAACATCTAATAAACAAAGCAACAGAGCCTAGGGCACTTCCACTTATGCTCCTAAAGCTTAGGGAAATTAAAGTCAAAAAGACACAGCCACCCCAATGGTTGGGAGGGCTCTGTTTACAAGAACCTCGTTTATGGTACAACTTCAATATCACAGAAAGTGAAAAATGGATATAGAAATTGTGGTACTCATGTACAATGCAATATCACTCAGCAATGAAATCTATGTCATCAGGCCCATAGCAGCATAATGACTGGATTCAGGTACGATGATCCTAAGTGAAATAAGTCACACAGAAAAAGAAACATCATAAGATATCACTAATACATGGAATGTAAACTTGGCTACACAGGAACTGAATTAAAAAACAGAACAGGGTCTCAAATGTAGAAAACCAACTTATGCTTGCTTAAGGGGAAAGGTGAGTTGGGGTACTGCATAAAACCAGAGATTGAAATTAGCACAGATACCGTTCCATAAGCCAAATACGTAATAGACAAGAGCTACTCCTTGTTCAACGAAGTGGACTCAACACCCCATATTAAACGCCTAAGAATATACCTGACTAGTAAGAATCTTAAAACCTATGGATTTATATGTCTCCGAAAGAGAATCAAGCATGTGTACAGCGGCATAAACGCAGCAGTGATAGGATTGGTGAGGTTCAGTGAGCAAATGCAGACCCTTTGAAGTCACATTGCATGGTACCCATTCCATGGGTATCAACTCTCCAGGTTTAAGGGATTCATCCTTCAGCTAAAACATGCATGTGGAACCCAGAGTATGATCCACCGTGTGATCGGGAAACGTGTTCAAATGTGTCTCAGTTTTCGTCCCCTGGTACTCGGGTGCAACATTCCAGACGCTTTACTAACACTCTCCCCACTTGGAGAGTCAGTGCCTTTAACCTCCTGTTTGGCCCAGTTTGCAATTTCTGAGGAAAATGAACAGGAATAGGGAGAACCTACGAGAGACTAGCTGGATGTGTCTGGACAGGCACATTTAACTCTCATTTCCCACCAGGAAGAGGAATTTACCAAAGGCTCAGCGTGCTGTTCCGGAACCACGCTAGGGCCTGAAGCAATCCTGCGGTGTTGCGGCCAGCTCACAAGAAAGCGAGTTGAAGAAAGGAGCTCAGGGGCACTGTCATTCACAAACCTGCAGAGTTATAAATGACAGCTATCGTCCAAAAATATATTGAAGTAAGTCTGCCAAGAGGACTTGAAAGCGGGGCAGAATTGCAGGAAACCGATTTCAGGAGGTAGACTGGAATTGCATGTAAAGCATAGGAAAAGAGGCAGAACGTGCACAATGATGCACTTGGCCAAAAAGGGCGTATGCGTTTTTTCCTGAATATATTCAGGAAAAAACGCATACGCCCTTTTTGGCCAACCAAGCAAGCTTGCAAAGAAATCTGCACTACAATGAAGTCTCACTTCCCCTGGTCAAAAGGGCCATCTGAAAAAAGTGTAAAATCCAGAAAGGCAGGACAGGCCTTGGAGAACTGGGAGCCTTGTTATGCTGATGGGCGGGATGTAAATTGCCAACAGCCACACTGGAGAAGTGTATGGTGTTTCCTGCATCATCTACAAAACAAAGCAACAGAGAGTAGGGCACTTCCACTTATGGTCCTAAAGCTTAGGGAAATTAAAATCAAAAAGACACAGCCACCCCAAAGGTTGGGACGGCTCTGTTTACAAGAACCTCGTTTACGGTACAAGTTCAATATCACAGAAAGCGAAAAATGGATAAAGAAGTTGTGGTACTAACGTACAATGAAATATCACTCAGCAATGAAATCTATGTCATCAGGCCCGTAGCAGCATAATGAGTGGATTCAGGTACGATGATTCTAAGTGAAATAACTCACACAGAAAAAGAAACATCATAAGATATCACTACTACACGGAATGTAAACTTGGCTACACAGGAACTGAATTACAAACAGAACAGGGTCTCAAATGTAGAAAACCAACTTATACTTGCTTAAGGGGAAAGGTGAGATGGGGTGCTGCATAAAACCAGAGATTGAAATTAGCACAGATACCGTTCCATAAGCCAAATATGTAATAGACAAGAGCTACTCCTTGCTCAACGAAGTGGACACAACACCCCATATTAAACGCCTAAGAATATACCTGACTAGTAAGAATCTTAAAACCTATGGATTTATGTCGCCGAAAGAGAATCAAGCGTGTGTACAGCGGCATAAACGCAGCAGTGATAGGATTGGTGAGGTTCGGTGAGCAAATGCAGACCCTTTGCAGTCATATTGCATGGTACACATTCCATGGGTATCAACTCTCCAGGTTTAAGGGATTCTTCCTTCAGCTAAATCATGCATGTGGAATCCAGAGTATGATCCACCGTGTGATCGGGAAACGTGTTCAAATGAGTCTTGGAGAGTCAGTGCCTTTAACCTCCTGTTTGGCCCAGTTTGCAATTTCTGCGGAAAATGTACTGGAATAGGGAGAGCCAATGAGAGACTAGCTGGAGGTGTCTGGACGGCCAAATTTAACTCTCATTTCCCACCATAAAGAGGAATTATCCAAAGGCTCAGCATGCCGTGCTGGAAACACACAAGGGCCTGAAGCAATCCTGCGGTGTTGTGGCCAGCTCACAAGAAAGCGAGTTGAAGAAAGGAGCTCAGGAACACTCTAATTCACAAACCTGCAGAGTTATAAATGACAGCTATCGTCCAAAAATATATTGAAGTAAGGCTGCCAAGAGGACCTGAAAGCGCGGCAGAATTGCAGGAAACCAATTTCAGGAGGTAGACTGGAATTAAATGTAAAGAATAGGAAAAGAGGCAGAACGTCTACAATGATGCACTTGGCCAAAAAGGGGCTATGCGTTTTTTCCTGAATATATTCAGGAAAAAATGCATAAGCTCTTTTTGGCCAACCAAGCAAGCTTGCAAAGGAAATCTGCACTACAATGAAGTCTCACTGCCCCCTGGTCAAAAGGGCCAGCTGAAAAAAGTGTAAAATCCAGAAAGCCAGGACAGGCCATGGAGAACTGGGAGCCTTGTTATGCTGATGGGCGGGATGTAAATTGCCAACAGCCACTCTGGAGAAGTGTATGGTGTTTCCTGAAACATCTAAGAAACAAAGCAACAGAGCCTAGGGCACTTCCACTTATGGTCATATAGCTTAGGGAAATTAAAATCAAAAAGACACAGACACCCCAAACTTTGTGACGGCTCTGTTTACAAGAACCTCGTTTACGGTACAAGTTCAATATCACAGAAAGTGAAAAATGGATAAACAATTTGTGGTAATTACGTACAATGCAATATCACTCAGCAATGAAATCTATGTCATCAGGCCCATAGCAGCATAATGAGTGGATTCAGGTATGATGATTCTAAGTGAAATAAGTCATAAAGAAAAACAAACATCATAAGATATCAGTACTACACGGAATGTAAACTTGGCTACACAGGAACTGAATTACAAAACAGAACAGGGTCTCAAATGTAGAAAACCAACTTATGCTTGCTTAAGGGGAAAGGTGAGTTGGGGTGCTGCATAAAAGCAGAGATAGAAATGAGCACAGATACCATTCCATAAGCCAAATATGGAATAGACAAGAGCTACTCCTTGCTCAATGAAGTGGACTCAACACCCCATATTAAAAGCCTAAGTATATACCTGACTAGTAAGCATCTTAAAACCTATGGATTTATATGTCTCCGAAAGAGAATCAAGCATGTGTACAGCGGCATAAACACAGCAGTGATAGGATTGGTGAGGTTCGGTGAGCAAATGCAGACCCTTTGAAGTCATATTGCATGGTACCCATTCCATGGGTCTCAAATCTCCAGGTTTAAGGGATTCTTCCTTCAGCTAAAACATGCATGTGGAACCCAGAGTATGATCCACCGTGTGTTCGGGAAACGTGTTAAAATGTGTCTCAGTTTTCGTCCCCTGGTACTCGGGTGCAACATTCCAGACACTTTACTAACACTCTCCCCACTTGGAGAGTCAGTGCCTTTAACCTCCTGTTTGGCCCAGTTTGCAATTTCTGCGGAAAATGAACAGGAATAGGGAGAACCATTGAGAGACTAGCTGGAGGTGTCTGGACGGGCAAATTTAACTCTCATTTCCCACCAGGAAGAGGAATTAACCAAAGGCTCAGCTTGCCATGCCGGAATCACACCAGGGTCTGAAGCAATCCTGCGGTGTTGCGGCCAGCTCACAAGAAAGCGAGTTGAAGAATGGAGCTCAGGGGCACTGTCATTCACAAACCTGCAGAGTTATAAATGACAGCTATCGTCCAAAAATATATTGAAGTAAGGCTGCCAAGAGGACTTGAAAGCGGGGCAGAATTGCAGGAAACCGATTTCAGGAGGTAGACTGGAATTGCATGTAAAGCATAGGAAAAGAGGCAGAACGTGCACAATGATGCACTTGGCCAAAAAGGGCGTATGCGTTTTTTCCTGAATATATTCAGGAAAAAACACATACGCCCTTTTTGGCCAAAGAAGCAAGCTTGCAAAGGAAATCTGCACTACAATGAAGTCTCACTGCCCCCCGCTCAAAAGGGCCATCTGAAAAAAGTGTAAAATCCAGAAAGGCAGGACAGGCCTTGGAGAACTGGGAGCCTTGTTATGCTGATGGGCGGGATGTAAATTGCCAACAGCCACACTGGAGAAGTGTATGGTGTTTCCTGCATCATCTACAAAACAAAGCAACAGAGAGTAGGGCACTTCCACTTATGGTCCTAAAGCTTAGGGAAATTAAAATCAAAAAGACACAGCCACCCCAAAGTTTGGGATGGCTCTGTTTACAAGAACCTCGTTTACGGTACAAGTTCAATATCACAGAAAGCGAAAAATGGATAAAGAAGTTGTGGTACTAACGTACAATGAAATATCACTCAGCAATGAAATCTATGTCATCAGGCCCGTAGCAGCATAATGAGTGGATTCAGGTACGATGATTCTAAGTGAAATAACTCACACAGAAAAAGAAACATCATAAGATATCACTACTACACGGAATGTAAACTTGGCTACACAGGAACTGAATTACAAACAGAACAGGGTCTCAAATGTAGAAAACCAACTTATACTTGCTTAAGGGGAAAGGTGAGATGGGGTGCTGCATAAAACCAGAGATTGAAATTAGCACAGATACCGTTCCATAAGCCAAATATGTAATAGACAAGAGCTACTCCTTGCTCAACGAAGTGGACACAACACCCCATATTAAACGCCTAAGAATATACCTGACTAGTAAGAATCTTAAAACCTATGGATTTATGTCGCCGAAAGAGAATCAAGCGTGTGTACAGCGGCATAAACGCAGCAGTGATAGGATTGGTGAGGTTCGGTGAGCAAATGCAGACCCTTTGCAGTCATATTGCATGGTACACATTCCATGGGTATCAACTCTCCAGGTTTAAGGGATTCTTCCTTCAGCTAAATCATGCATGTGGAATCCAGAGTATGATCCACCGTGTGATCGGGAAACGTGTTCAAATGAGTCTTGGAGAGTCAGTGCCTTTAACCTCCTGTTTGGCCCAGTTTGCAATTTCTGCGGAAAATGTACTGGAATAGGGAGAGCCAATGAGAGACTAGCTGGAGGTGTCTGGACGGCCAAATTTAACTCTCATTTCCCACCATAAAGAGGAATTATCCAAAGGCTCAGCATGCCGTGCTGGAAACACACAAGGGCCTGAAGCAATCCTGCGGTGTTGTGGCCAGCTCACAAGAAAGCGAGTTGAAGAAAGGAGCTCAGGAACACTCTAATTCACAAACCTGCAGAGTTATAAATGACAGCTATCGTCCAAAAATATATTGAAGTAAGGATGCCAAGAGGACCTGAAAGCGCGACAGAATTGCAGGAAACCAATTTCAGGAGGTAGACTGGAATTAAATGTAAAGAATAGGAAAAGAGGCAGAACGTCTACAATGATGCACTTGGCCAAAAAGGGGCTATGCGTTTTTTCCTGAATATATTCAGGAAAAAATGCATAAGCTCTTTTTGGCCAACCAAGCAAGCTTGCAAAGCAAATCTGCACTACAATGAAGTCTCACTGCCCCCTGGTCAAAAGGGCCAGCTGAAAAAAGTGTAAAATCCAGAAAGCCAGGACAGGCCATGGAGAACTGGGAGCCTTGTTATGCTGATGGGCGGGATGTAAATTGCCAACAGCCACTCTGGAGAAGTGTATGGTGTTTCCTGAAACATCTAAGAAACAAAGCAACAGAGCCTAGGGCACTTCCACTTATGGTCATATAGCTTAGGGAAATTAAAATCAAAAAGACACAGACACCCCAAACTTTGTGACGGCTCTGTTTACAAGAACCTCGTTTACGGTACAAGTTCAATATCACAGAAAGCGAAAAATGGATAAACAATTTGTGGTAATTACGTACAATGCAATATCACTCAGCAATGAAATCTATGTCATCAGGCCCATAGCAGCATAATGAGTGGATTCAGGTATGATGATTCTAAGTGAAATAAGTCATAAAGAAAAACAAACATCATAAGATATCAGTACTACACGGAATGTAAACTTGGCTACACAGGAACTGAATTACAAAACAGAACAGGGTCTCAAATGTAGAAAACCAACTTATGCTTGCTTAAGGGGAAAGGTTAGTTGGGGTGCTGCATAAAAGCAGAGATAGAAATGAGCACAGATACCATTCCATAAGCCAAATATGGAATAGACAAGAGCTACTCCTTGCTCAACGAAGTGGACTCAACACCCCATATTAAAAGCCTAAGTATATACCTGACTAGTAAGCATCTTAAAACCTATGGATTTATATGTCTCCGAAAGAGAATCAAGCATGTGTACAGCGGCATAAACACAGCAGTGATAGGATTGGTGAGGTTCGGTGAGCAAATGCAGACCCTTTGAAGTCATATTGCATGGTACCCATTCCATGGGTCTCAAATCTCCAGGTTTAAGGGATTCTTCCTTCAGCTAAAACATGCATGTGGAACCCAGAGTATGATCCACCGTGTGTTCGGGAAACGTGTTAAAATGTGTCTCAGTTTTCGTCCCCTGGTACTCGGGTGCAACATTCCAGACACTTTACTAACACTCTCCCCACTTGGAGAGTCAGTGCCTTTAACCTCCTGTTTGGCCCAGTTTGCAATTTCTGCAGAAAATGAACAGGAATAGGGAGAACCATTGAGAGACTAGCTGGAGGTGTCTGGACGGGCAAATTTAACTCTCATTTCCCACCAGGAAGAGGAATTAACCAAAGGCTCAGCTTGCCATGCCGGAATCACACCAGGGTCTGAAGCAATCCTGCGGTGTTGCGGCCAGCTCACAAGAAAGCGAGTTGAAGAATGGAGCTCAGGGGCACTGTCATTCACAAACCTGCAGAGTTATAAATGACAGCTATCGTCCAAAAATATATTGAAGTAAGGCTGCCAAGAGGACTTGAAAGCGGGGCAGAATTGCAGGAAACCGATTTCAGGAGGTAGACTGGAATTGCATGTAAAGCATAGGAAAAGAGGCAGAACGTCCACAATGATGCACTTGGCCAAGAAGTGCATATGCGTTTTTTCCTGAATATATTCAGGAAAAAACGCATACGCCCTTTTTGACCAACCAAGCAAGCTTGCAAAGGAAATCTCACTACAATGAAGTCTCACTGCCCCCCGGTCAAAAGGGCCATCTGAAAAAAGTGTAAAACCCAGAAAGGCAGGACAGGCCATAAAAAACTGGGAGCCTTGATATGCTGATGGGCGGGATGTAAATTGCCAACAGCTGCTCTGAAGAAGTGTATGGTGTTTCCTGAAACATCTAAAAAACAAAGCAACAGAGCATAGGGCACTTCCACTTATGGTCCTAAAGCTTAGGGAAATTAAAATCAAAAAGACACAGCCACCCCAAAGTTTGGGACGGCTCTGTTTACAAGAACCTCGTTTAAGGTACAAGTTCAATATCACAGAAAGCGAAAAATGGATAAAGAATTTGTGGTACTTCCGTACAATGCAATATCACTCAGCAATGAAATCTATGTCATCAGGCCCGTAGCAGCATAATGAGTGGCTTCAGGTACGATGATTCTAACTGAAATAAGTCACAGAGAAAAAGAAACATTATAAGATATCACTAATACACGGAATGTAAACTTGGCTACACAGGAACTGAATTACAAAACAGAACAGGGTCTCAAATGTAGAAAACCACTTATGCTTGCTTAAGGAGAAAGGTGAGTTGGGGTGCTGCATAAAACCAGAGATTGAAATTAGCACAGATACCGTTCCATAAGCCAAATATGTAATAGGCAAGAGCTACTCCTTGCTCAACGAAGTGGACTCAACACCCCATATTAAACGCCTAAGAATATATCTGACAAGTAAGAATCTTAAAACCTATGGATTTATATGTCTCTGAAAGAGAATCAAGCATGTGTACAGCAGCATAAACGCAGCAGTGATAGGATTGGTGAGGTTCAGTGAGCAAATGCAGACCCTTTGAAGTCATATTGCATGGTACCCATTCCATGCGTCTCAACTCTCCAGGTTTAAGGGATTCTTCCTTCACCTAAAACATGCATGTGGAACCCAGAGTATGATCCACCGTGTGATCGGGATACGTGTTCAAATGTGTCTCAGTTTTCGTCCCCTGGTACTCGGGTGCAACATTCCAGAAGCTTTACTAACTCTCTCCCCACTTGGAGAGTCAGTGCATTTAAACTCCTGTTTGTCCCAGTTTGCAATTTCTGTGGAAAATGAACAGGAATAGGGAGAACCAATGAGAGACTAGCTGGAGGTGTCTGCACGGGCATATTTAACTCTCATTTCCCACAAGGCAGAGGAATTAACCAAAGGCTCAATGTGCCATGCCAGAACCACACTAGGGCCTGAAGCAATCCTGCGGTGTTGGGACCAGCTCACAAGAAAGCGAGTTGAAGAAAGGAGCTCAGGGGCACTGTCATTCACAAACCTGCAGAGTTATAAATGACAGCTATCGTCCAAAAATATATTGAAGTAAGGCTGCCAAGAGGACTTGAAAGCGGGGCAGAATTGCAGGAAACCGATTTCAGGAGGTAGACTGGAATTGCATGTAAAGCATAGGAAAAGAGGCAGAACGTCCACAATGATGCACTTGGCCAAAAAGGGCGTATGCGTTTTTTCCTGAATATATTCAGGAAAAAATGCATACGCCCTTTTTGGCCAACCAAGCAAGCTTGCAAAGGAAATCTGCACTACAATGAAGTCTCACTGCCCCCTGGACAAAAGGGCCAGCTGAAAAATGTGTAAAATCCAGAAAGGCAGGACAGGCCATGGAGAACTGGGAGCCTTGTTATGCTGATGGGCGGGATGTAAATTGCCAACAGCCACTCTGCAGAAGTGTATGGTGTTTCCTGAAACATCTAAAAAACAAAGCAACAGAGCCTAGGGCACTTCCACTTATGGTCCTATAGCTTAGGGAAATTAAAATCAAAAAGACACAGCCACCCCAAAGTTTCGGACGGCTCTGTTTACAAGAACCTCGTTTACGGTACAAGTTCAATATCACAGAAAGCGAAAAATGGATAAAGAAGTTGTGGTACTTACGTACAATGCAATATCACTCAGCAATGAAATCTATGTCATCAGGCCCGTAGCAGCATAATGAGTGGATTCAGGTACGATGATTCTAAGTGAAATAAGTCACACAGAAAAAGAAACATTATAAGATATCACTACTACACGGAATGTAAACTTGGCTACACAGGAACTGAATTACAAAACAGAACAGGGTCTCAAATGTAGAAAACCAACTTATGCTTGCTTAAGGGGAAAGGTGAGTTGGGGTGCTGCATAAAACCAGAGATTGAAATTAGCACAGATACCGTTCCATAAGCCAAATTTGTAATAGACAAGAGCTACTCCTTGCTCAACGAAGTGGACTCAACACCCCATATTAAACGCCTAAGAATATATCTGACTAGTAAGAATCTTAAAACCTATGGATTTATATGTCTCCGAAAGAGAATCAAGCATGTGTACAGCGGCATAAATGCAGCAGTGATAGGATTGGTGAGGTTCGGTGAGCAAATGCAGACCCTTTGAAGTCATATTGCATGGTACCCATTCCATGGGTCTCAACTCTCCAGGTTTAAGGGATTCATCCTTCAGCTAAAACATGCATGTGGAACCCAGAATATGATCCACCGTGTGATCGGGAAACGTGTTCAAATGTGTCTCAGTTTTGTCCCCTGGTACTCGGGTGCAACATTCCAGAAGCTTTACTAACTCTCTCCCCACTTGGAGAGTCAGTGCCTTTAAATTCCTGTTTGGCCCAGTTTGCAATTTCTGTGGAAAATGTACAGGAATAGGGAGAACCCATGAGAGACTAGCTGGAGGTGTCTGGACGGGCAAATTTAACTCTCATTTAACCCCAGGAAGAGGAATTAACCAAAGGCTCAGCGTGTCGTGCCAGAACCACACTAGAGCCTGAAGCAATCCTGCGGTGTTGCAGGCAGCTCACGAGAAAGCGAGTTGAAGAAAGGAGCTCAGGGGCACTGTCATTCACAAACCTGCAGAGTTATAAATGACAGCTATCGTCCAAAAATATACTGAAGTAAGGCTGCCAAGAGGACTTGAAAGCGGGGCAGAATTGCAGGAAACCGATTTCAGGAGGTAGACTGGAATTGTATTTAAAGCATAGGAAAAGAGGCAGAACGTCCACAATGATGCACTTGGCCAAAAAGGGCGTATGCGTTTTTTCCTGAATATATTCAGGAAAAAACGCATACGCCCTTTTTGGCCAACCAAGCAAGCTTGCAAAGGAAATCTGCACTACAATGAAGTCTCACTTCTCCCCGGTCAAAAGGGCCATCTGAAAAAAGTGTAAAATCCAGAACGGCAGGACAGGCCATGGAGAACTGGGAGCCTTGTTATGCTGATGGGCGGGATGTAAATTGCCAACAGCCACTCGGGAGAAGTGTATTGTGTTTCCTGAAACATCTAAAAAACAAAGCAACAGAGCCTAGGGCACTTCCACTTATGGTCCTATAGCTTAGGGAAATTAAAATCAAAAAGACACAGCCACCCCAAAGGTTGGGACGGCTCTGTTTACAAGAACCTGGTTTACGGTACAAGTTCAATATCGCAGAAAGTGAAAAATGGATAAAGAAGTTGTGGTACTTACGTACAATGCAGTATCACTCAGCAATGAAATCTATGTCATCACGCCCGTAGCAGCATAATGATTGGATTCAGGTACGATGATTCTAACTGAAATAAGTCACACAGAAAAAGAAACATCATAAGATATCACTAATACACGGAATGTAACCTTGGCTACACAGGAACTGAATTACAAAACAGAACAGGGTCTCAAATTTAGAAAACCAACTTATGCTTGCTTAAGGGGAAAGGTGAGTTGGGGTGCTGCATAAAACCAGAGATTGAAATGAGCACAGATAAAGTTCCTTAAGCCAAATATGGAATAGACAAGAGCTACTCCTTGCTCAACGAAATGGACTCAACACCCCATATTAAATGCCTAAGAGTGTACCTTACTAGGAAGTATCTTAAAACCTATGGATTGCTATGTCTCTGAAAGAGAATCAAGTGTGTGTACAGAGGTATAAACGCAGCAGTGATAGGATTGGAGAGGTTCGGTGAGCAAATGAAGACCCTTTGAAGTCATATTGCATGGTACCCATTCCACGGGTCTCAACTCTCCAGGTTTAAGGTATTCTTCCTTCAGCTAAAACATGCATGTGGAACCCAGAGTATGATCAACCGTGTGATCGGGAGACGTGTTCCAATATGTGTCAGTTTTGGTCCCCTGGTACTCGGGTGCAACATTCCAGACGCTTTACTAACACTCTCCCGACTTGGAGAGTCAGTGCCTTTAACCTCCTGTTTGGCCCAGTTTGCAATTTCTGCGGAAGATGAACAGGAATAGGGAGAACCAATGAGAGACTAGCTGGAGGTGTCTGGACGGGCAAATTTAACTCTCATTTCCCACCAGGAAGAGGAATTAACCAAAGGCTCAGCGTGCCGTGCCGGAACCAGATTAGGGCCTGAAGCCATCCTGCGGTGTTGCGGCCAGCTCACGAGAAAGCGACTTGAAGAAAGGAGCTCAGGGGCACTGTAATTCACAAACCTGCAGAGTTATAAATGACAGCTATCGTCCAAAAATATACTGAAGTAAGGCTGCCAAGAGGACTTGAAAGCGGGGCAGAATTGCAGGAAACCGATTTCAGGAGGTAGACTGGAATTGCATTTAAAGCATAGGAAAAGAGGCAGAACGTCCACAATGATGCACTTGGCCAAAAAGGGCGTATGCGTTTTTTCCTGAATATATTCAGGAAAAAACGCATACGCCCTTTTTGGCCAACCAAGCAAGCTTGCAAAGGAAATCTGCACTACAATGAAGTCTCACTTCCCCCCGGTCAAAAGGGCCATCTGAAAAAAGTGTAAAATCCAGAACGGCAGGACAGGCCATGGAGAACTGGGAGCCTTGTTATGCTGATGGGCGGGATGTAAATTGCCAACAGCCACTCGGGAGAAGTGTATGGTGTTTCCTGAAACATCTAAAAAACAAAGCAACAGAGCCTAGGGCACTTCCACTTATGGTCCTATAGCTTAGGGAAATTAAAATCAAAAAGACACAGCCACCCCAAAGGTTGGGACGGCTCTGTTTACAAGAACCTGGTTTACGGTACAAGTTCAATATCGCAGAAAGTGAAAAATGGATAAAGAAGTTGTGGTACTTACGTACAATGCAGTATCACTCAGCAATGAAATCTATGTCATCACGCCCGTAGCAGCATAATGAGTGGATTCAGGTACGATGATTCTAACTGAAATAAGTCACACAGAAAAAGAAACATCATAAGATATCACTAATACACGGAATGTAACCTTGGCTACACAGGAACTGAATTACAAAACAGAACAGGGTCTCAAATTTAGAAAACCAACTTATGCTTGCTTAAGGGGAAAGGTGAGTTGGGGTGCTGCATAAAACCAGAGATTGAAATGAGCACAGATAAAGTTCCTTAAGCCAAATATGGAATAGACAAGAGCTACTCCTTGCTCAACGAAATGGACTCAACACCCCATATTAAATGCCTAAGAGTGTACCTGACTAGGAAGTATCTTAAAACCTATGGATTGCTATGTCTCTGAAAGAGAATCAAGTGTGTGTACAGGGGCATAAACGCAGCAGTAATAGGATTGGAGAGGTTCGGTGAGCAAATGAAGACCCTTTGAAGTCATATTGCATGGTACCCATTCCACGGGTCTCAACTCTCCAGGTTTAAGGTATTCTTCCTTCAGCTAAAACATGCATGTGGAACCCAGAGTATGATCAACCGTGTGATCGGGAGACGTGTTCCAATATGTGTCAGTTTTGGTCCCCTGGTACTCGGGTGCAACATTCCAGACGCTTTACTAACACTCTCCCGACTTGGAGAGTCAGTGCCTTTAACCTCCTGTTTGGCCCAGTTTGCAATTTCTGCGGAAGATGAACAGGAATAGGGAGAACCAATGAGAGACTAGCTGGAGGTGTCTGGACGGGCAAATTTAACTCTCATTTCCCACCAGGAAGAGGAATTAACCAAAGGCTCACCGTGCCGTGCCGGAACCAGATTAGGGCCTGAAGCCATCCTGCGGTGTTGCGGCCAGCTCACGAGAAAGCGACTTGAAGAAAGGAGCTCAGGGGCACTGTAATTCACAAACCTGCAGAGTTATAAATGACAGCTATCGTCCAAAAATATACTGAAGTAAGGCTGCCAAGAGGACTTGAAAGCGGGGCAGAATTGCAGGAAACCGATTTCAGGAGGTAGACTGGAATTGTATTTAAAGCATAGGAAAAGAGGCAGAACGTCCACAATGATGCACTTGGCCATAAAGGGCGTATGCGTTTTTTCCTGAATATATTCAGGAAAAAACGCATACGCCCTTTTTGGCCAACCAAGCAAGCTTGCAAAGGAAATCTGCACTACAATGAAGTCTCACTTCCCCCCGGTCAAAAGGGTCATCTGAAAAAAGTGTAAAATCCAGAACGGCAGGACAGGCCATGGAGAACTGGGAGCCTTGTTATGCTGATGGGCGGGATGTAAATTGCCAACAGCCACTCGGAGAAGTGTATGGTGTTTCCTGAAACATCTAAAAACAAAGCAACAGAGCCTAGGGCACTTCCACTTATGGTCCTATAGCTTAGGGAAATTAAAATCAAAAAGACACAGCCACCCCAAAGGTTGGGACGGCTCTGTTTACAAGAACCTGGTTTACGGTACAAGTTCAATATCGCAGAAAGTGAAAAATGGATAAAGAAGTTGTGGTACTTACGTACAATGCAGTATCACTCAGCAATGAAATCTATGTCATCACGTCCGTAGCAGCATAATGAGTGGATTCAGGTACGATGATTCTAACTGAAATAAGTCACACAGAAAAAGAAACATCATAAGATATCACTAATACACGGAATGTAACCTTGGCTACACAGGAACTGAATTACAAAACAGAACAGGGTCTCAAATTTAGAAAACCAACTTATGCTTGCTTAAGGGGAAAGGTGAGTTGGGGTGCTGCATAAAACCAGAGATTGAAATGAGCACAGATAAAGTTCCTTAAGCCAAATATGGAATAGACAAGAGCTACTCCTTGCTCAACGAAATGGACTCAACACCCCATATTAAATGCCTAAGAGTGTACCTGACTAGGAAGTATCTTAAAACCTATGGATTGCTATGTCTCTGAAAGAGAATCAAGCGTGTGTACAGGGGCATAAACGCAGCAGTAATAGGTTTGGAGAGGTTCGGTGAGCAAATGAAGACCCTTTGAAGTCATATTGCATGGTACCCATTCCACGGGTCTCAACTCTCCAGGTTTAAGGTATTCTTCCTTCAGCTAAAACATGCATGTGGAACCCAGAGTATGATCAACCGTGTGATCGGGAGACGTGTTCCAATATGTGTCAGTTTTGGTCCCCTGGTACTCGGGTGCAACATTCCAGACGCTTTACTAACACTCTCCCGACTTGGAGAGTCAGTGCCTTTAACCTCCTGTTTGGCCCAGTTTGCAATTTCTGCGGAAGATGAACAGGAATAGGGAGAACCAATGAGAGACTAGCTGGAGGTGTCTGGACGGGCAAATTTAACTCTCATTTCCCACCAGGAAGAGGAATTAACCAAAGGCTCAGCGTGCCGTGCCGGAACCAGATTAGGGCCTGAAGCCATCCTGCGGTGTTGCGGCCAGCTCACGAGAAAGCGAGTTGAAGAAAGGAGCTCAGGGGCACTGTAATTCACAAACCTGCAGAGTTATAAATGACAGCTATCGTCCAAAAATATACTGAAGTAAGGCTGCCAAGAGGACTTGAAAGCAGGGCAGAATTGCAGGAAACCGATTTCAGGAGGTAGACTGGAATTGTATTTAAAGCATAGGAAAAGAGGCAGAACGTCCACAATGATGCACTTGGCCAAAAAGGGCGTATGCGTTTTTTCCTGAATATATTCAGGAAAAAACGCATACGCCCTTTTTGGCCAACCAAGCAAGCTTGCAAAGGAAATCTGCACTACAATGAAGTCTCACTTCTCCCTGGTCAAAAGGGCCATCTGAAAAAAGTGTAAAATCCAGAATGGCAGGACAGGCCATGGAGAACTGGGAGCCTTGTTATGCTGATGGGCGGGATGTAAATTGCCAACAGCCACTCGGGAGAAGTGTATGGTGTTTCCTGAAACATCTAAAAAACAAAGCAACAGAGCCTAGGGCACTTCCACTTATGGTCCTATAGCTCAGGGAAATTAAAATCAAAAAGACACAGCCACCCCAAAGGTTGGGACGGCTCTGTTTACAAGAACCTGGTTTACGGTACAAGTTCAATATCGCAGAAAGTGAAAAATGGATAAAGAAGTTGTGGTACTTACGTACAATGCAGTTTCACTCAGCAATGAAATCTATGTCATCAGGCCCGTAGCAGCATAATGAGTGGATTCAGGTATGATGATTCTAACTGAAATAAGTCACACAGAAAAAGAAACATCATAAGATATCACTAATACACGGAATGTAACCTTGGCTACACAGGAACTGAATTACAAAACAGAACAGGGTCTCAAATTTAGAAAACCAACTTATGCTTGCTTAAGGGGAAAGGTGAGTTGGGGTGCTGCATAAAACCAGAGATTGAAATGAGCACAGATAAAGTTCCTTAAGCCAAATATGGAATAGACAAGAGCTACTCCTTGCTCAACGAAATGGACTCAACACCCCATATTAAATGCCTAAGAGTGTACCTGACTAGGAAGTATCTTAAAACCTATGGATTGCTATGTCTCTGAAAGAGAATCAAGTGTGTGTACAGGGGCATAAACGCAGCAGTGATAGGATTGGAGAGGTTCGGTGAGCAAATGAAGACCCTTTGAAGTCATATTGCATGGTACCCATTCCACGGGTCTCAACTCTCCAGGTTTAAGGTATTCTTCCTTCAGCTAAAACATGCATGTGGAACCCAGAGTATGATCAACCGTGTGATCGGGAGACGTGTTCCAGTATGTCTCAGTTTTCGTCCCCTGGTACTCGGGTGCAACATTCCAGACGCTTTACTAACACTCTCCCGACTTGGAGAGTCAGTGCCTTTAACCTCCTGTTTGGCCCAGTTTGCAATTTCTGCGGAAGATGAACAGGAATAGGGAGAACCAATGACAGACTAGCTGGAGGTGTCTGGACGGGCAAATTTAACTCTCATTTCCCACCAGGAAGAGGAATTAACCAAAGGCTCAGCGTGCCGTGCCGGAACAAGATTAGGGCCTGAAGCCATCCTGCGGTGTTGCGGCCAGCTCACGAGAAAGCGAGTTGAAGAAAGGAGCTCAGGGGCACTGTAATTCACAAACCTGCAGAGTTATAAATGACAGCTATCGTCCAAAAATATACTGAAGTAAGGCTGCCAAGAGGACTTGAAAGCGGGGCACATTTGCAGGAAACTGATTTCAGGAGGTAGACTGGAATTGCATTGAAAGCATAGGAAAAGAGGCAGAACGTCCACAATGATGCACTTGGCCAAAAAGGGCGTATGCGTTTTTTCCTGAATATATTCAGGAAAAAACGCATACGCCCTTTTTGGCCAACCAAGCAAGCTTGCAAAGGAAATCTGCACTACAATGAAGTCTCACTTCCCCCCGGTCAAAAGGGCCATCTGAAAAAAGTGTAAAATCCAGAAAGGCAGGAGAGGCCATGGAGAACTGGGAGCCTTGTTATGCTGATGGGCGGGATGTAAATTGCCAACAGCCACTCGGGAGAAGTGTATGGTGTTTCCTGAAACATCTAAAAAACAAAGCAACAGAGCCTAGGGCACTTCCACTTATGGTCCTATAGCTTAGGGAAATTAAAATCAAAAAGACACAGCCACCCCAAAGGTTGGGACGGCTCTGTTTACAAGAACCTGGTTTACGGTACAAGTTCAATATCGCAGAAAGTGAAAAATGGATAAAGAAGTTGTGGTACTTACGTACAATGCAGTATCACTCAGCAATGAAATCTATGTCATCAGGCCCGTAGCAGCATAATGAGTGGATTCAGGTACGATGATTCTAACTGAAATAAGTCACACAGGAAAAGAAACATCATAAGATATCACTAATACACGGAATGTAACCTTGGCTACACAGGAACTGAATTACAAAACAGAACAGGGTCTCAAATTTAGAAAACCAACTTATGCTTGCTTAAGGGGAAAGGTGAGTTGGGGTGCTGCATAAAACCAGAGATTGAAATGAGCACAGATAAAGTTCCTTAAGCCAAATATGGAATAGACAAGAGCTACTCCTTGCTCAATTAAATGGACTCAACACCCCATATTAAATGCCTAAGAGTGTACCTGACTAGGAAGTATCTTAAAACCTATGGATTGCTATGTCTCTGAAAGAGAATCAAGTGTGTGTACAGGGGCATAAACGCAGCAGTGATAGGATTGGAGAGGTTCGGTGAGCAAATGAAGACCCTTTGAAGTCATATTGCATGGTACCCATTCCACGGGTCTCAACTCTCCAGGTTTAAGGTATTCTTCCTTCAGCTAAAACATGCATGTGGAACCCAGAGTATGATCAACCGTGTGATCGGGAGACGTGTTCCAATATGTGTCAGTTTTCGTCCCCTGGTACTCGGGTGCAACATTCCAGACGCTTTACTAACACTCTCCCGACTTGGAGAGTCAGTGCCTTTAACCTCCTGTTTGGCCCAGTTTGCAATTTCTGCGGAAGATGAACAGGAATAGGGAGAACCAATGAGAGACTAGCTGGAGGTGTCTGGACGGGCAAATTTAACTCTCATTTCCCACCAGGAAGAGGAATTAACCAAAGGCTCAGCGTGCCGTGCCGGAACCAGATTAGGGCCTGAAGCCATCCTGCGGTGTTGCGGCCAGCTCACGAGAAAGCGACTTGAAGAAAGGAGCTCAGGGGCACTGTAATTCACAAACCTGCAGAGTTATAAATGACAGCTATCGTCCAAAAATATACTGAAGTAAGGCTGCCAAGAGGACTTGAAAGCGGGGCAGAATTGCAGGAAACCGATTTCAGGAGGTAGACTGGAATTGCATGTAAAGCATAGGAAAAGAGGCAGAACGTCCACAATGATGCACTTGGCCAAAAAGGGCGTATGCGTTTTTTCCTGAATATATTCAGGAAAAAACGCATACACACTTTTTGGCCAACCAAGCAAGCTTGCAAAGGAAATCTGCACTACAATGAAGTCTCACTTCCCCCCGGTCAAAAGGGCCATCTGAAAAAAGTGTAAAATCCAGAAAGGCAGGAGAGGCCATGGAGAACTGGGAGCCTTGTTATGCTGATGGGCGGGATGTAAATTGCCAACAGCCACTCGGGAGAAGTGTATGGTGTTTCCTGAAACATCTAAAAAACAAAGCAACAGAGCCTAGGGCACTTCCACTTATGGTCCTATAGCTTAGGGAAATTAAAATCAAAAAGACACAGCCACCCCAAAGGTTGGGACGGCTCTGTTTACAAGAACCTGGTTTACGGTACAAGTTCAATATCGCAGAAAGTGAAAAATGGATAAAGAAGTTGTGGTACTTACGTACAATGCAGTATCACTCAGCAATGAAATCTATGTCATCAGGCCCGTAGCAGCATAATGAGTGGATTCAGGTACGATGATTCTAACTGAAATAAGTCACACAGGAAAAGAAACATCATAAGATATCACTAATACACGGAATGTAACCTTGGCTACACAGGAACTGAATTACAAAACAGAACAGGGTCTCAAATTTAGAAAACCAACTTATGCTTGCTTAAGGGGAAAGGTGAGTTGGGGTGCTGCATAAAACCAGAGATTGAAATGAGCACAGATAAAGTTCCTTAAGCCAAATATGGAATAGACAAGAGCTACTCCTTGCTCAATTAAATGGACTCAACACCCCATATTAAATGCCTAAGAGTGTACCTGACTAGGAAGTATCTTAAAACCTATGGATTGCTATGTCTCTGAAAGAGAATCAAGTGTGTGTACAGGGGCATAAACGCAGCAGTGATAGGATTGGAGAGGTTCGGTGAGCAAATGAAGACCCTTTGAAGTCATATTGCATGGTACCCATTCCACGGGTCTCAACTCTCCAGGTTTAAGGTATTCTTCCTTCAGCTAAAACATGCATGTGGAACCCAGAGTATGATCAACCGTGTGATCGGGAGACGTGTTCCAATATGTCTCAGTTTTCGTCCCCTGGTACTCGGGTGCAACATTCCAGACGCTTTACTAACACTCTCCCGACTTGGAGAGTCAGTGCCTTTAACCTCCTGTTTGGCCCAGTTTGCAATTTCTGCGGAAGATGAACAGGAATAGGGAGAACCAATGAGAGACTAGCTGGAGGTGTCTGGACGGGCAAATTTAACTCTCATTTCCCACCAGGAAGAGGAATTAACCAAAGGCTCAGCGTGCCGTGCCGGAACCAGATTAGGGCCTGAAGCCATCCTGCGGTGTTGCGGCCAGCTCACGAGAAAGCGACTTGAAGAAAGGAGCTCAGGGGCACTGTAATTCACAAACCTGCAGAGTTATAAATGACAGCTATCGTCCAAAAATATACTGAAGTAAGGCTGCCAAGAGGACTTGAAAGCGGGGCAGAATTGCAGGAAACCGATTTCAGGAGGTAGACTGGAATTGCATGTAAAGCATAGGAAAAGAGGCAGAACGTCCACAATGATGCACTTGGCCAAAAAGGGCGTATGCGTTTTTTCCTGAATATATTCAGGAAAAAACGCATACACACTTTTTGGCCAACCAAGCAAGCTTGCAAAGGAAATCTGCACTACAATGAAGTCTCACTTCCCCCCGGTCAAAAGGGCCATCTGAAAAAAGTGTAAAATCCAGAAAGGCAGGAGAGGCCATGGAGAACTGGGAGCCTTGTTATGCTGATGGGCGGGATGTAAATTGCCAACAGCCACTCGGGAGAAGTGTATGGTGTTTCCTGAAACATCTAAAAAACAAAGCAACAGAGCCTAGGGCACTTCCACTTATGGTCCTATAGCTTAGGGAAATTAAAATCAAAAAGACACAGCCACCCCAAAGGTTGGGACGGCTCTGTTTACAAGAACCTGGTTTACGGTACAAGTTCAATATCGCAGAAAGTGAAAAATGGATAAAGAAGTTGTGGTACTTACGTACAATGCAATATCACTCAGCAATGAAATCTATGTCATCAGGGCCGTAGCAGCATAATGAGTGGATTCAGGTACGATGATTCTAACTGAAATAAGTCACACAGAAAAAGAAACATCATAAGATATCACTAATACACGGAATGTAACCTTGGCTACACAGGAACTGAATTACAAAACAGAACAGGGTCTCAAATTTAGAAAACCAACTTATGCTTGCTTAAGGGGAAAGGTGAGTTGGGGTGCTGCATAAAACCAGAGATTGAAATGAGCACAGATAAAGTTCCTTAAGCCAAATATGGAATAGACAAGAGCTACTCCTTGCTCAACGAAATGGACTCAACACCCCATATTAAATGTCTAAGTGTGTTACTGACTAGGAAGTATCTTAAAACCTATGGATTGCTATGTCTCTGAAAGAGAATCAAGTGTGTGTACAGGGGCATAAACGCAGCAGTGATAGGATTGGAGA
The DNA here is from genome assembly GCF_949774975.1 of Lagenorhynchus albirostris. Taxonomy (NCBI): domain Eukaryota; kingdom Metazoa; phylum Chordata; class Mammalia; order Artiodactyla; family Delphinidae; genus Lagenorhynchus; species Lagenorhynchus albirostris. Next base: position 56,955,479 of record NC_083098.1, on the reverse strand, counting down.
GGTTCGGTGAGCAAATGAAGACCCTTTGAAGTCATATTGCATGGTACCCATTCCACGGGTCTCAACTCTCCAGGTTTAAGGTATTCTTCCTTCAGCTAAAACATGCATGTGGAACCCAGAGTATGATCAACCGTGTGATCGGGAGATGTGTTCCAATATGTCTCAGTTTTCGTCCCCTGGTACTCGGGTGCAACATTCCAGACGCTTTACTAACACTCTCCCGACTTGGAGAGTCAGTGCCTTTAACCTCCTGTTTGGCCCAGTTTGCAATTTCTGCGGAAGATGAACAGGAATAGGGAGAACCAATGAGAGACTAGCTGGAGGTGTCTGGACGGGCAAATTTAACTCTCATTTCCCACCAGGAAGAGGAATTAACCAAAGGCTCAGCGTGCCGTGCCGGAACCAGATTAGGGCCTGAAGCCATCCTGCGGTGTTGCGGCCAGCTCACGAGAAAGCGACTTGAAGAAAGGAGCTCAGGGGCACTGTAATTCACAAACCTGCAGAGTTATAAATGACAGCTATCGTCCAAAAATATACTGAAGTAAGGCTACCAAGAGGACTTGAAAGCGGGGCAGAATTGCAGGAAACCGATTTCAGGAGGTAGACTGGAATTGTATTTAAAGCATAGGAAAAGAGGCAGAACGTCCACAATGATGCACTTGGCCAAAAACGGCGTATGCGTTTTTTCCTGAATATATTCAGGAAAAAACGCATACGCCCTTTTTGGCCAACCAAGCAAGCTTGCAAAGGAAATCTGCACTACAATGAAGTCTCACTTCCCCCCGGTCAAAAGGGCCATCTGAAAAAAGTGTAAAATCCAGAACGGCAGGACAGGCCATGGAGAACTGGGAGCCTTGTTATGCTGATGGGCGGGATGTGAATTGCCAACAGCCACTCGGGAGAAGTGTATGGTGTTTCCTGAAACATCTAAAAACAAAGCAACAGAGCCTAGGGCACTTCCACTTATGGTCCTATAGCTTAGGGAAATTAAAATCAAAAAGACACAGCCACCCCAAAGGTTGGGACGGCTCTGTTTACAAGAACCTGGTTTACGGTACAAGTTCAATATCGCAGAAAGTGAAAAATGGATAAAGAAGTTGTGGTACTTACGTACAATGCAGTATCACTCAGCAATGAAATCTATGTCATCACGCCCGTAGCAGCATAATGAGTGGATTCAGGTACGATGATTCTAACTGAAATAAGTCACACAGAAAAAGAAACATCATAAGATATCACTAATACACGGAATGTAACCTTGGCTACACAGGAACTGAATTACAAAACAGAACAGGGTCTCAAATTTAGAAAACCAACTTATGCTTGCTTAAGGGGAAAGGTGAGTTGGGGTGCTGCATAAAACCAGAGATTGAAATGAGCACAGATAAAGTTCCTTAAGCCAAATATGGAATAGACAAGAGCTACTCCTTGCTCAACGAAATGGACTCAACACCCCATATTAAATGCCTAAGAGTGTACCTGACTAGGAAGTATCTTAAAACCTATGGATTGCTATGTCTCTGAAAGAGAATCAAGCGTGTGTACAGGGGCATAAACGCAGCAGTAATAGGATTGGAGAGGTTCGGTGAGCAAATGAAGACCCTTTGAAGTCATATTGCATGGTACCCATTCCACGGGTCTCAACTCTCCAGGTTTAAGGTATTCTTCCTTCAGCTAAAACATACATGTGGAACCCAGAGTATGATCAACCGTGTGATCGGGAGACGTGTTCCAATATGTGTCAGTTTTGGTCCCCTGGTACTCGGGTGCAACATTCCAGACGCTTTACTAACACTCTCCCGACTTGGAGAGTCAGTGCCTTTAACCTCCTGTTTGGCCCAGTTTGCAATTTCTGCGGAAGATGAACAGGAATAGGGAGAACCAATGAGAGACTAGCTGGAGGTGTCTGGACGGGCAAATTTAACTCTCATTTCCCACCAGGAAGAGGAATTAACCAAAGGCTCAGCGTGCCGTGCCGGAACCAGATTAGGGCCTGAAGCCATCCTGCGGTGTTGCGGCCAGCTCACGAGAAAGCGACTTGAAGAAAGGAGCTCAGGGGCACTGTAATTCACAAACCTGCAGAGTTATAAATGACAGCTATCGTCCAAAAATATACTGAAGTAAGGCTGCCAAGAGGACTTGAAAGCGGGGCAGAATTGCAGGAAACCGATTTCAGGAGGTAGACTGGAATTGCATGTAAAGCATAGGAAAAGAGGCAGAACGTCCACAATGATGCACTTGGCCAAAAAGGGCGTATGCGTTTTTTCCTGAATATATTCAGGAAAAAACGCATACGCCCTTTTTGGCCAACCAAGCAAGCTTGCAAAGGAAATCTGCACTACAATGAAGTCTCACTTCTCCCCGGTCAAAAGGGCCATCTGAAAAAAGTGTAAAATCCAGAACGGCAGGACAGGCCATGGAGAACTGGGAGCCTTGTTATGCTGATGGGCGGGATGTTAATTGCCAACAGCCACTCGGGAGAAGTGTATGGTGTTTCCTGAAACATCTAAAAAACAAAGCAACAGAGCCTAGGGCACTTCCACTTATGGTCCTATAGCTTAGGGAAATTAAAATCAAAAAGACACAGCCACCCCAAAGGTTGGGACGGCTCTGTTTACAAGAACCTGGTTTACGGTACAAGTTCAATATCGCAGAAAGTGAAAAATGGATAAAGAAGTTGTGGTACTTACGTACAATGCAGTATCACTCAGCAATGAAATCTATGTCATCAGGCCCGTAGCAGCATAATGAGTGGATTCAGGTACGATGATTCTAACTGAAATAAGTCACACAGAAAAAGAAACATCATAAGATATCACTAATACACGGAATGTAACCTTGGCTACACAGGAACTGAATTACAAAACAGAACAGGGTCTCAAATTTAGAAAACCAACTTATGCTTGCTTAAGGGGAAAGGTGAGTTGGGGTGCTGCATAAAACCAGAGATTGAAATGAGCACAGATAAAGTTCCTTAAGCCAAATATGGAATAGACAAGAGCTACTCCTTGCTCAACGAAATGGACTCAACACCCCATATTAAATGCCTAAGAGTGTACCTGACTAGGAAGTATCTTAAAACCTATGGATTGCTATGTCTCTGAAAGAGAATCAAGTGTGTGTACAGGGGCATAAACGCAGCAGTGATAGGATTGGAGAGGTTTGGTGAGCAAATGAAGACCCTTTGAAGTCATATTGCATGGTACCCATTCCACGGGTCTCAACTCTCCAGGTTTAAGGTATTCTTCCTTCAGCTAAAACATGCATGTGGAACCCAGAGTATGATCAACCGTGTGATCGGGAGACGTGTTCCAATATGTCTCAGTTTTCGTCCCCTGGTACTCGGGTGAAACATTCCAGACGCTTTACTAACACTCTCCCGACTTGGAGAGTCAGTGCCTTTAACCTCCTGTTTGGCCCAGTTTGCAATTTCTGCGGAAGATGAACAGGAATAGGGAGAACCAATGACAGACTAGCTGGAGGTGTCTGGACGGGCAAATTTAACTCTCATTTCCCACCAGGAAGAGGAATTAACCAAAGGCTCAGCGTGCCGTGCCGGAACCAGATTAGGGCCTGAAGCCATCCTGCGGTGTTGCGGCCAGCTCACGAGAAAGCGACTTGAAGAAGGGAGCTCAGGGGCACTGTAATTCACAAACCTGCAGAGTTATAAATGACAGCTATCGTCCAAAAATATACTGAAGTAAGGCTGCCAAGAGGACTTGAAAGCGGGGCAGATTTGCAGGAAACTGATTTCAGGAGGTAGACTGGAATTGCATTGAAAGCATAGGAAAAGAGGCAGAACGTCCACAATGATGCACTTGGCCAAAAAGGGCGTATGCGTTTTTTCCTGAATATATTCAGGAAAAAACCATACGCCCTTTTTGGCCAACCAAGCAAGCTTGCAAAGGAAATCTGCACTACAATGAAGTCTCACTTCCCCCCGGTCAAAAGGGCCATCTGAAAAAAGTGTAAAATCCAGAAAGGCAGGACAGGCCATGGAGAACTGGGAGCCTTGTTATGCTGATGGGCGGGATGTAAATTGCCAACAGCCACTCGGGAGAAGTGTATGGTGTTTCCTGAAACATCTAAAAAACAAAGCAACAGAGCCTAGGGCACTTCCACTTATGGTCCTATAGCTTAGGGAAATTAAAATCAAAAGACACAGCCACCCCAAAGGTTGGGACGGCTCTGTTTACAAGAACCTGGTTTACGGTACAAGTTCAATATCGTAGAAAGTGAAAAATGGATAAAGAAGTTGTGGTACTCACGTACAATGCAATATCACTCAGCAATGAAATCTATGTCATCAGGGCCGTAGCAGCATAATGAGTGGATTCAGGTACGATGATTCTAACTGAAATAAGTCACACAGAAAAAGAAACATCATAAGATATCACTAATACACGGAATGTAACCTTGGCTACACAGGAACTGAATTACAAAACAGAACAGGATCTCAAATTTAGAAAACCAACTTATGCTTGCTTAAGGGGAAAGGTGAGTTGGGGTGCTGCATAAAACCAGAGATTGAAATGAGCACAGATAAAGTTCCTTAAGCCAAATATGGAATAGACAAGAGCTACTCCTTGCTCAACGAAATGGACTCAACACCCCATATTAAATGTCTAAGTGTGTACCTGACTAGGAAGTATCTTAAAACCTATGGATTGCTATGTCTCTGAAAGAGAATCAAGTGTGTGTACAGGGGCATAAACGCAGCAGTGATAGGATTGGAGAGGTTCGGTGAGCAAATAAGGACCCTTTGAAGTCATATTGCATGGTACCCATTCCACGGGTCTCAACTCTCCAGGTTTAAGGTATTCTTCCTTCAGCTAAAACATGCATGAGGAACCCAGAGTATGATCAACCGTGTGATCGGGAGATGTGTTCCAATATGTCTCAGTTTTCGTCCCCTGGTACTCGGGTGCAACATTCCAGACGCTTTACTAACACTCTCCCGACTTGGAGAGTCAGTGCCTTTAACCTCCTGTTTGGCCCAGTTTGCAATTTCTGCAGAAGATGAACAGGAATAGGGAGAACCAATGAGAGACTAGCTGGAGGTGTCTGGACGGGCAAATTTAACTCTCATTTCCCACCAGGAAGAGGAATTAACCAAAGGCTCAGCGTGCCGTGCCAGAACCAGATTAGGGCCTGAAGCCATCCTGCGGTGTTGCGGCCAGCTCACGAGAAAGCGACTTGAAGAAAGGAGCTCAGGGGCACTGTAATTCACAAACCTGCAGAGTTATAAATGACAGCTATCGTCCAAAAATATACTGAAGTAAGGCTGCCAAGAGGACTTGAAAGCGGGGCAGAATTGCAGGAAACCGATTTCAGGAGGTAGACTGGAATTGCATGTAAAGCATAGGAAAAGAGGCAGAACGTCCACAATGATGCACTTGGCCAAAAAGGGCGTATGCGTTTTTTCCTGAATATATTCAGGAAAAAACGCATACGCCCTTTTTGGCCAACCAAGCAAGCTTGCAAAGGAAATCTGCACTACAATGAAGTCTCACTTCTCCCCGGTCAAAAGGGCCATCTGAAAAAAGTGTAAAATCCAGAACGGCAGGACAGGCCATGGAGAACTGGGAGCCTTGTTATGCTGATGGGCGGGATGTTAATTGCCAACAGCCACTCGGGAGAAGTGTATGGTGTTTCCTGAAACATCTAAAAAACAAAGCAACAGAGCCTAGGGCACTTCCACTTATGGTCCTATAGCTTAGGGAAATTAAAATCAAAAAGACACAGCCACCCCAAAGGTTGGGACGGCTCTGTTTACAAGAACCTGGTTTACGGTACAAGTTCAATATCGCAGAAAGTGAAAAATGGATAAAGAAGTTGTGGTACTTACGTACAATGCAGTATCACTCAGCAATGAAATCTATGTCATCAGGCCCGTAGCAGCATAATGAGTGGATTCAGGTACGATGATTCTAACTGAAATAAGTCACACAGAAAAAGAAACATCATAAGATATCACTAATACACGGAATGTAACCTTGGCTACACAGGAACTGAATTACAAAACAGAACAGGGTCTCAAATTTAGAAAACCAACTTATGCTTGCTTAAGGGGAAAGGTGAGTTGGGGTGCTGCATAAAACCAGAGATTGAAATGAGCACAGATAAAGTTCCTTAAGCCAAATATGGAATAGACAAGAGCTACTCCTTGCTCAACGAAATGGACTCAACACCCCATATTAAATGCCTAAGAGTGTACCTGACTAGGAAGTATCTTAAAACCTATGGATTGCTATGTCTCTGAAAGAGAATCAAGTGTGTGTACAGGGGCATAAACGCAGCAGTGATAGGATTGGAGAGGTTTGGTGAGCAAATGAAGACCCTTTGAAGTCATATTGCATGGTACCCATTCCACGGGTCTCAACTCTCCAGGTTTAAGGTATTCTTCCTTCAGCTAAAACATGCATGTGGAACCCAGAGTATGATCAACCGTGTGATCGGGAGACGTGTTCCAATATGTCTCAGTTTTCGTCCCCTGGTACTCGGGTGAAACATTCCAGACGCTTTACTAACACTCTCCCGACTTGGAGAGTCAGTGCCTTTAACCTCCTGTTTGGCCCAGTTTGCAATTTCTGCGGAAGATGAACAGGAATAGGGAGAACCAATGACAGACTAGCTGGAGGTGTCTGGACGGGCAAATTTAACTCTCATTTCCCACCAGGAAGAGGAATTAACCAAAGGCTCAGCGTGCCGTGCCGGAACCAGATTAGGGCCTGAAGCCATCCTGCGGTGTTGCGGCCAGCTCACGAGAAAGCGACTTGAAGAAGGGAGCTCAGGGGCACTGTAATTCACAAACCTGCAGAGTTATAAATGACAGCTATCGTCCAAAAATATACTGAAGTAAGGCTGCCAAGAGGACTTGAAAGCGGGGCAGATTTGCAGGAAACTGATTTCAGGAGGTAGACTGGAATTGCATTGAAAGCATAGGAAAAGAGGCAGAACGTCCACAATGATGCACTTGGCCAAAAAGGGCGTATGCGTTTTTTCCTGAATATATTCAGGAAAAAACCATACGCCCTTTTTGGCCAACCAAGCAAGCTTGCAAAGGAAATCTGCACTACAATGAAGTCTCACTTCCCCCCGGTCAAAAGGGCCATCTGAAAAAAGTGTAAAATCCAGAAAGGCAGGACAGGCCATGGAGAACTGGGAGCCTTGTTATGCTGATGGGCGGGATGTAAATTGCCAACAGCCACTCGGGAGAAGTGTATGGTGTTTCCTGAAACATCTAAAAAACAAAGCAACAGAGCCTAGGGCACTTCCACTTATGGTCCTATAGCTTAGGGAAATTAAAATCAAAAGACACAGCCACCCCAAAGGTTGGGACGGCTCTGTTTACAAGAACCTGGTTTACGGTACAAGTTCAATATCGTAGAAAGTGAAAAATGGATAAAGAAGTTGTGGTACTCACGTACAATGCAATATCACTCAGCAATGAAATCTATGTCATCAGGGCCGTAGCAGCATAATGAGTGGATTCAGGTACGATGATTCTAACTGAAATAAGTCACACAGAAAAAGAAACATCATAAGATATCACTAATACACGGAATGTAACCTTGGCTACACAGGAACTGAATTACAAAACAGAACAGGATCTCAAATTTAGAAAACCAACTTATGCTTGCTTAAGGGGAAAGGTGAGTTGGGGTGCTGCATAAAACCAGAGATTGAAATGAGCACAGATAAAGTTCCTTAAGCCAAATATGGAATAGACAAGAGCTACTCCTTGCTCAACGAAATGGACTCAACACCCCATATTAAATGTCTAAGTGTGTACCTGACTAGGAAGTATCTTAAAACCTATGGATTGCTATGTCTCTGAAAGAGAATCAAGTGTGTGTACAGGGGCATAAACGCAGCAGTGATAGGATTGGAGAGGTTCGGTGAGCAAATAAGGACCCTTTGAAGTCATATTGCATGGTACCCATTCCACGGGTCTCAACTCTCCAGGTTTAAGGTATTCTTCCTTCAGCTAAAACATGCATGAGGAACCCAGAGTATGATCAACCGTGTGATCGGGAGATGTGTTCCAATATGTCTCAGTTTTCGTCCCCTGGTACTCGGGTGCAACATTCCAGACGCTTTACTAACACTCTCCCGACTTGGAGAGTCAGTGCCTTTAACCTCCTGTTTGGCCCAGTTTGCAATTTCTGCAGAAGATGAACAGGAATAGGGAGAACCAATGAGAGACTAGCTGGAGGTGTCTGGACGGGCAAATTTAACTCTCATTTCCCACCAGGAAGAGGAATTAACCAAAGGCTCAGCGTGCCGTGCCAGAACCAGATTAGGGCCTGAAGCCATCCTGCGGTGTTGCGGCCAGCTCACGAGAAAGCGACTTGAAGAAAGGAGCTCAGGGGCACTGTAATTCACAAACCTGCAGAGTTATAAATGACAGCTATCGTCCAAAAATATACTGAAGTAAGGCTACCAAGAGGACTTGAAAGCGGGGCAGAATTGCAGGAAACCGATTTCAAGAGGTAGACTGGAATTGTATTTAAAGCATAGGAAAAGAGGCAGAACGTCCACAATGATGCACTTGGCCAAAAACAGCGTATGCGTTTTTTCCTGAATATATTCAGGAAAAAACGCATACGCCCTTTTTGGCCAACCAAGCAAGCTTGCAAAGGAAATCTGCACTACAATGAAGTCTCACTTCCCCCCGGTCAAAAGGGCCATCTGAAAAAAGTGTAAAATCCAGAAAGGCAGGACAGGCCATGGAGAACTGGGAGCCTTGTTATGCTGATGGGCGGGATGTAAATTGCCAACAGCCACTCGGGAGAAGTGTATGGTGTTTCCTGAAACATCTAAAAACAAAGCAACAGAGCCTAGGGCACTTCCACTTATGGTCCTATAGTTTAGGGAAATTAAAATCAAAAAGACACAGCCACCCCAAAGGTTGGGACGGCTCTGTTTACAAGAACCTGGTTTACGGTACAAGTTCAATATCGCAGAAAGTGAAAAATGGATAAAGAAGTTGTGGTACTTACGTACAATGCAGTATCACTCAGCAATGAAATCTATGTCATCACGCCCGTAGCAGCATAATGAGTGGATTCAGGTACGATGATACTAACTGAAATAAGTCACACAGAAAAAGAAACATCATAAGATATCACTAATACACGGAATGTAACCTTGGCTACACAGGAACTGAATTACAAAACAGAACAGGGTCTCAAATTTAGAAAACCAACTTATGCTTGCTTAAGGGGAAAGGTGAGTTGGGGTGCTGCATAAAACCAGAGATTGAAATGAGCACAGATAAAGTTCCTTAAGCCAAATATGGAATAGACAAGAGCTACTCCTTGCTCAACGAAATGGACTCAACACCCCATATTAAATGCCTAAGAGTGTACCTGACTAGGAAGTATCTTAAAACCTATGGATTGCTATGTCTCTGAAAGAGAATCAAGCGTGTGTACAGGGGCATAAACGCAGCAGTAATAGGATTGGAGAGGTTCGGTGAGCAAATGAAGACCCTTTGAAGTCATATTGCATGGTACCCATTCCACGGGTCTCAACTCTCCAGGTTTAAGGTATTCTTCCTTCAGCTAAAACATACATGTGGAACCCAGAGTATGATCAACCGTGTGATCGGGAGACGTGTTCCAATATGTGTCAGTTTTGGTCCCCTGGTACTCGGGTGCAACATTCCAGACGCTTTACTAACACTCTCCCGACTTGGAGAGTCAGTGCCTTTAACCTCCTGTTTGGCCCAGTTTGCAATTTCTGCGGAAGATGAACAGGAATAGGGAGAACCAATGACAGACTAGCTGGAGGTGTCTGGACGGGCAAATTTAACTCTCATTTCCCACCAGGAAGAGGAATTAACCAAAGGCTCAGCGTGCCGTGCCGGAACCAGATTAGGGCCTGAAGCCATCCTGCGGTGTTGCGGCCAGCTCACGAGAAAGCGACTTGAAGAAAGGAGCTCAGGGGCACTGTAATTCACAAACCTGCAGAGTTATAAATGACAGCTATCGTCCAAAAATATACTGAAGTAAGGCTGCCAAGAGGACTTGAAAGCGGGGCAGAATTGCAGGAAACCGATTTCAGGAGGTAGACTGGAATTGCATTTAAAGCATTGGAAAAGAGGCAGAACGTCCACAATGATGCACTTGGCCAAAAAGGGCGTATGCGTTTTTTCCTGAATATATTCAGGAAAAAACGCATACGCCCTTTTTGGCCAACCAAGCAAGCTTGCAAAGGAAATCTGCACTACAATGAAGTCTCACTTCCCCCCGGTCAAAAGGGCCATCTGAAAAAAGTGTAAAATCCAGAAAGGCAGGACAGGCCATGGAGAACTGGGAGCCTTGTTATGCTGATGGGCGGGATGTAAATTGCCAACAGCCACTCGGGAGAAGTGTATGGTGTTTCCTGAAACATCTAAAAAACAAAGCAACAGAGCCTAGGGCACTTCCACTTATGGTCCTATAGCTTAGGGAAATTAAAATCAAAAGACACAGCCACCCCAAAGGTTGGGACGGCTCTGTTTACAAGAACCTGGTTTACGGTACAAGTTCAATATCGCAGAAAGTGAAAAATGGATAAAGAAGTTGTGGTACTTACGTACAATGCAATATCACTCAGCAATGAAATCTACGTCATCAGGCCCATAGCAGCATAATGAGTGGATTCAGGTACGATGATTCTAACTGAAATAAGTCACACAGAAAAAGAAACATCATAAGATATCACTAATACACGGAATGTAACCTTGGCTACACAGGAACTGAATTACAAAACAGAACAGGGTCTCAAATTTAGAAAACCAACTTATGCTTGCTTAAGGGGAAAGGTGAGTTGGGGTGCTGCATAAAACCAGAGATTGAAATGAGCACAGATAAAGTTCCTTAAGCCAAATATGGAATAGACAAGAGCTACTCCTTGCTCAACGAAATGGACTCAACACCCCATATTAAATGCCTAAGAGTGTACCTGACTAGGAAGTATCTTAAAACCTATGGATTGCTATGTCTCTGAAAGAGAATCAAGTGTGTGTACAGGGGCATAAACGCAGCAGTGATAGGATTGGAGAGGTTCGGTGAGCAAATGAAGACCCTTTGAAGTCATATTGCATGGTACCCATTCCACGGGTCTCAACTCTCCAGGTTTAAGGTATTCTTCCTTCAGCTAAAACATGCATGTGGAACCCAGAGTATGATCAACCATGTGATCGGGAGACGTGTTCCAATATGTCTCAGTTTTGGTCCCCTGGTACTCGGGTGCAACATTCCAGACGCTTTACTAACACTCTCCCGACTTGGAGAGTCAGTGCCTTTAACCTCCTGTTTGGCCCAGTTTGCAATTTCTGCGGAAGATGAACAGGAATAGGGAGAACCAATGACAGACTAGCTGGAGGTGTCTGGACGGGCAAATTTAACTCTCATTTCCCACCAGGAAGAGGAATTAACCAAAGGCTCAGCGTGCCGTGCCGGAACCAGATTAGGGCCTGAAGCCATCCTGCGGTGTTGCGGCCAGCTCACGAGAAAGCGACTTGAAGAAAGGAGCTCAGGGGCACTGTAACTCACAAACCTGCAGAGTTATAAATGACAGCTATCGTCCAAAAATATACTGAAGTAAGGCTGCCAAGAGGACTTGAAAGCGGGGCAGAATTGCAGGAAACCGATTTCAGGAGGTAGACTGGAATTGCATTTAAAGCATAGGAAAAGAGGCAGAACGTCCACAATGATGCACTTGGCCAAAAAGGGCGTATGCGTTTTTTCCTGAATATATTCAGGAAAAAACGCATACGCCCTTTTTGGCCAACCAAGCAAGCTTGCAAAGGAAATCTGCACTACAATGAAGTCTCACTTCCCCCCGGTCAAAAGGGCCATCTGAAAAAAGTGTAAAATCCAGAAAGGCAGGACAGGCCATGGAGAACTGGGAGCCTTGTTATGCTGATGGGCGGGATGTAAATTGCCAACAGCCACTCGGGAGAAGTGTATGGTGTTTCCTGAAACATCTAAAAAACAAAGCAACAGAGCCTAGGGCACTTCCACTTATGGTCCTATAGCTTAGGGAAATTAAAATCAAAAGACACAGCCACCCCAAAGGTTGGGACGGCTCTGTTTACAAGAACCTGGTTTACGGTACAAGTTCAATATCGCAGAAAGTGAAAAATGGATAAAGAAGTTGTGGTACTTATGTACAATGCAGTATCACTCAGCAATGAAATCTATGTCATCAGGCCCGTAGCAGCATAATGAGTGGATTCAGGTACGATGATTCTAACTGAAATAAGTCACACAGGAAAAGAAACATCATAAGATATCACTAATACACGGAATGTAACCTTGGCTACACAGGAACTGAATTACAAAACAGAACAGGGTCTCAAATTTAGAAAACCAACTTATGCTTGCTTAAGGGGAAAGGTGAGTTGGGGTGCTGCATAAAACCAGAGATTGAAATGAGCACAGATAAAGTTCCTTAAGCCAAATATGGAATAGACAAGAGCTACTCCTTGCTCAACGAAATGGACTCAACACCCCATATTAAATGCCTAAGAGTGTACCTGACTAGGAAGTATCTTAAAACCTATGGATTGCTATGTCTCTGAAAGAGAATCAAGTGTGTGTACAGGGGCATAAACGCAGCAGTGATAGGATTGGAGAGGTTCGGTGAGCAAATGAAGACCCTTTGAAGTCATATTGCATGGTACCCATTCCACGGGTCTCAACTCTCCAGGTTTAAGGTATTCTTCCTTCAGCTAAAACATGCATGTGGAACCCAGAGTATGATCAACCGTGTGATCGGGAGACGTGTTCCAATATGTCTCAGTTTTCGTCCCCTGGTACTCGGGTGAAACATTCCAGACGCTTTACTAACACTCTCCCGACTTGGAGAGTCAGTGCCTTTAACCTCCTGTTTGGCCCAGTTTGCAATTTCTGCGGAAGATGAACAGGAATAGGGAGAACCAATGAGAGACTAGCTGGAGGTGTCTGGACGGGCAAATTTAACTCTCATTTCCCACCAGGAAGAGGAATTAACCAAAGGCTCAGCGTGCCGTGCCGGAACCAGATTAGGGCCTGAAGCCATCCTGCGGTGTTGCGGCCAGCTCACGAGAAAGCGACTTGAAGAAAGGAGCTCAGGGGCACTGTAATTCACAAACTTGCAGAGTTATAAATGACAGCTATCGTCCAAAAATATACTGAAGTAAGGCTGCCAAGAGGACTTGAAAGCGGGGCAGAATTGCAGGAAACCGATTTCAGGAGGTAGACTGGAATTGCATTGAAAGCATAGGAAAAGAGGCAGAACGTCCACAATGATGCACTTGGCCAAAAAGGGCGTATGCGTTTTTTCCTGAATATATTCAGGAAAAAACGCATACGCCCTTTTTGGCCAACCAAGCAAGCTTGCAAAGGAAATCTGCACTACAATGAAGTCTCACTTCCCCCCGGTCAAAAGGGCCATCTGAAAAAAGTGTAAAATCCAGAAAGGCAGGACAGGCCATGGAGAACTGGGAGCCTTGTTATGCTGATGGGCGGGATGTAAATTGCCAACAGCCACTCGGGAGAAGTGTATGGTGTTTCCTGAAACATCTAAAAAACAAAGCAACAGAGCCTAGGGCACTTCCACTTATGGTCCTATAGCTTAGGGAAATTAAAATCAAAAAGACACAGCCACCCCAAAGGTTGGGACGGCTCTGTTTACAAGAACCTGGTTTACGGTACAAGTTCAATATCGCAGAAAGTGAAAAATGGATAAAGAAGTTGTGGTACTTACGTACAATGCAGTATCACTCAGCAATGAAATCTATGTCATCAGGCCCGTAGCAGCATAATGAGTGGATTCAGGTACGATGATTCTAACTGAAATAAGTCACACAGGAAAAGAAACATCATAAGATATCACTAATACACGGAATGTAACCTTGGCTACACAGGAACTGAATTACAAAACAGAACAGGGTCTCAAATTTAGAAAACCAACTTATGCTTGCTTAAGGGGAAAGGTGAGTTGGGGTGCTGCATAAAACCAGAGATTGAAATGAGCACAGATAAAGTTCCTTAAGCCAAATATGGAATAGACAAGAGCTACTCCTTGCTCAATTAAATGGACTCAACACCCCATATTAAATGCTTAAGAGTGTACCTGACTAGGAAGTATCTTAAAACCTATGGATTGCTATGTCTCTGAAAGAGAATCAAGTGTGTGTACAGGGGCATAAACGCAGCAGTGATAGGATTGGAGAGGTTCGGTGAGCAAATGAAGACCCTTTGAAGTCATATTGCATGGTACCCATTCCACGGGTCTCAACTCTCCAGGTTTAAGGTATTCTTCCTTCAGCTAAAACATGCATGTGGAACCCAGAGTATGATCAACCGTGTGATCGGGAGACGTGTTCCAATATGTCTCAGTTTTCGTCCCCTGGTACTCGGGTGCAACATTCCAGACGCTTTACTAACACTCTCCCGACTTGGAGAGTCAGTGCCTTTAACCTCCTGTTTGGCCCAGTTTGCAATTTCTGCGGAAGATGAACAGGAATAGGGAGAACCAATGACAGACTAGCTGGAGGTGTCTGGACGGGCAAATTTAACTCTCATTTCCCACCAGGAAGAGGAATTAACCAAAGGCTCAGCGTGCCGTGCCGGAACCAGATTAGGGCCTGAAGCCATCCTGCGGTGTTGCGGCCAGCTCACGAGAAAGCGACTTGAAGAAAGGAGCTCAGGGGCACTGTAATTCACAAACCTGCAGAGTTATAAATGACAGCTATCGTCCAAAAATATACTGAAGTAAGGCTGCCAAGAGGACTTGAAAGCGGGGCAGAATTGCAGGAAACCGATTTCAGGAGGTAGACTGGAATTGCATTGAAAGCATAGGAAAAGAGGCAGAACGTCCACAATGATGCACTTGGCCAAAAAGGGCGTATGCGTTTTTTCCTGAATATATTCAGGAAAAAACGCATACGCCCTTTTTGGCCAACCAAGCAAGCTTGCAAAGGAAATCTGCACTACAATGAAGTCTCACTTCCCCCCGGTCAAAAGGGCCATCTGAAAAAAGTGTAAAATCCAGAAAGGCAGGACAGGCCATGGAGAACTGGGAGCCTTGTTATGCTGATGGGCGGGATGTAAATTGCCAACAGCCACTCGGGAGAAGTGTATGGTGTTTCCTGAAACATCTAAAAAACAAAGCAACAGAGCCTAGGGCACTTCCACTTATGGTCCTATAGCTTAGGGAAATTAAAATCAAAAGACACAGCCACCCCAAAGGTTGGGACGGCTCTGTTTACAAGAACCTGGTTTACGGTACAAGTTCAATATCGCAGAAAGTGAAAAATGGATAAAGAAGTTGTGGTACTTACGTACAATGCAGTATCACTCAGCAATGAAATCTATGTCATCAGGCCCGTAGCAGCATAATGAGTGGATTCAGGTACGATGATTCTAACTGAAATAAGTCACACAGGAAAAGAAACATCATAAGATATCACTAATACACGGAATGTAACCTTGGCTACACAGGAACTGAATTACAAAACAGAACAGGGTCTCAAATTTAGAAAACCAACTTATGCTTGCTTAAGGGGAAAGGTGAGTTGGGGTGCTGCATAAAACCAGAGATTGAAATGAGCACAGATAAAGTTCCTTAAGCCAAATATGGAATAGACAAGAGCTACTCCTTGCTCAATTAAATGGACTCAACACCCCATATTAAATGCTTAAGAGTGTACCTGACTAGGAAGTATCTTAAAACCTATGGATTGCTATGTCTCTGAAAGAGAATCAAGTGTGTGTACAGGGGCATAAACGCAGCAGTGATAGGATTGGAGAGGTTCGGTGAGCAAATGAAGACCCTTTGAAGTCATATTGCATGGTACCCATTCCACGGGTCTCAACTCTCCAGGTTTAAGGTATTCTTCCTTCAGCTAAAACATGCATGTGGAACCCAGAGTATGATCAACCGTGTGATCGGGAGACGTGTTCCAATATGTCTCAGTTTTCGTCCCCTGGTACTCGGGTGCAACATTCCAGACGCTTTACTAACACTCTCCCGACTTGGAGAGTCAGTGTCTTTAACCTCCTGTTTGGCCCAGTTTGCAATTTCTGCGGAAGATGAACAGGAATAGGGAGAACCAATGAGAGACTAGCTGGAGGTGTCTGGACGGGCAAATTTAACTCTCATTTCCCACCAGGAAGAGGAATTAACCAAAGGCTCAGCGTGCCGTGCCGGAACCAGATTAGGGCCTGAAGCCATCCTGCGGTGTTGCGGCCAGCTCACGAGAAAGCGACTTGAAGAAAGGAGCTCAGGGGCACTGTAATTCACAAACCTGCAGAGTTATAAATGACAGCTATCGTCCAAAAATATACTGAAGTAAGGCTGCCAAGAGGACTTGAAAGCGGGGCAGAATTGCAGGAAACCGATTTCAGGAGGTAGACTGGAATTGCATTGAAAGCATAGGAAAAGAGGCAGAACGTCCACAATGATGCACTTGGCCAAAAAGGGCGTATGCGTTTTTTCCTGAATATATTCAGGAAAAAACGCATACGCCCTTTTTGGCCAACCAAGCAAGCTTGCAAAGGAAATCTGCACTACAATGAAGTCTCACTTCCCCCCGGTCAAAAGGGCCATCTGAAAAAAGTGTAAAATCCAGAAAGGCAGGACAGGCCATGGAGAACTGGGAGCCTTGTTATGCTGATGGGCGGGATGTAAATTGCCAACAGCCACTCGGGAGAAGTGTATGGTGTTTCCTGAAACATCTAAAAAACAAAGCAACAGAGCCTAGGGCACTTCCACTTATGGTCCTATAGCTTAGGGAAATTAAAATCAAAAGACACAGCCACCCCAAAGGTTGGGACGGCTCTGTTTACAAGAACCTGGTTTACGGTACAAGTTCAATATCGCAGAAAGTGAAAAATGGATAAAGAAGTTGTGGTACTTACGTACAATGCAGTATCACTCAGCAATGAAATCTATGTCATCAGGCCCGTAGCAGCATAATGAGTGGATTCAGGTACGATGATTCTAACTGAAATAAGTCACACAGGAAAAGAAACATCATAAGATATCACTAATACACGGAATGTAACCTTGGCTACACAGGAACTGAATTACAAAACAGAACAGGGTCTCAAATTTAGAAAACCAACTTATGCTTGCTTAAGGGGAAAGGTGAGTTGGGGTACTGCATAAAACCAGAGATTGAAATGAGCACAGATAAAGTTCCTTAAGCCAAATATGGAATAGACAAGAGCTACTCCTTGCTCAATTAAATGGACTCAACACCCCATATTAAATGCTTAAGAGTGTACCTGACTAGGAAGTATCTTAAAACCTATGGATTGCTATGTCTCTGAAAGAGAATCAAGTGTGTGTACAGGGGCATAAACGCAGCAGTGATAGGATTGGAGAGGTTCGGTGAGCAAATGAAGACCCTTTGAAGTCATATTGCATGGTACCCATTCCACGGGTCTCAACTCTCCAGGTTTAAGGTATTCTTCCTTCAGCTAAAACATGCATGTGGAACCCAGAGTATGATCAACCGTGTGATCGGGAGACGTGTTCCAATATGTCTCAGTTTTCGTCCCCTGGTACTCGGGTGCAACATTCCAGATGCTTTACTAACACTCTCCCGACTTGGAGAGTCAGTGCCTTTAACCTCCTGTTTGGCCCAGTTTGCAATTTCTGCGGAAGATGAACAGGAATAGGGAGAACCAATGAGAGACTAGCTGGAGGTGTCTGGACGGGCAAATTTAACTCTCATTTCCCACCAGGAAGAGGAATTAACCAAAGGCTCAGCGTGCCGTGCCGGAACCAGATTAGGGCCTGAAGCCATCCTGCGGTGTTGCGGCCAGCTCACGAGAAAGCGACTTGAAGAAAGGAGCTCAGGGGCACTGTAATTCACAAACCTGCAGAGTTATAAATGACAGCTATCGTCCAAAAATATACTGAAGTAAGGCTGCCAAGAGGACTTGAAAGCGGGGCAGAATTGCAGGAAACCGATTTCAGGAGGTAGACTGGAATTGCATTGAAAGCATAGGAAAAGAGGCAGAACGTCCACAATGATGCACTTGGCCAAAAAGGGCGTATGCGTTTTTTCCTGAATATATTCAGGAAAAAACGCATACGCCCTTTTTGGCCAACCAAGCAAGCTTGCAAAGGAAATCTGCACTACAATGAAGTCTCACTTCCCCCCGGTCAAAAGGGCCATCTGAAAAAAGTGTAAAATCCAGAAAGGCAGGACAGGCCATGGAGAACTGGGAGCCTTGTTATGCTGATGGGCGGGATGTAAATTGCCAACAGCCACTCGGGAGAAGTGTATGGTGTTTCCTGAAACATCTAAAAAACAAAGCAACAGAGCCTAGGGCACTTCCACTTATGGTCCTATAGCTTAGGGAAATTAAAATCAAAAGACACAGCCACCCCAAAGGTTGGGACGGCTCTGTTTACAAGAACCTGGTTTACGGTACAAGTTCAATATCGCAGAAAGTGAAAAATGGATAAAGAAGTTGTGGTACTTACGTACAATGCAGTATCACTCAGCAATGAAATCTATGTCATCAGGCCCGTAGCAGCATAATGAGTGGATTCAGGTACGATGATTCTAACTGAAATAAGTCACACAGGAAAAGAAACATCATAAGATATCACTAATACACGGAATGTAACCTTGGCTACACAGGAACTGAATTACAAAACAGAACAGGGTCTCAAATTTAGAAAACCAACTTATGCTTGCTTAAGGGGAAAGGTGAGTTGGGGTGCTGCATAAAACCAGAGATTGAAATGAGCACAGATAAAGTTCCTTAAGCCAAATATGGAATAGACAAGAGCTACTCCTTGCTCAACGAAATGGACTCAACACCCCATATTAAATGCCTAAGAGTGTACCTGACTAGGAAGTATCTTAAAACCTATGGATTGCTATGTCTCTGAAAGAGAATCAAGTGTGTGTACAGGGGCATAAACGCAGCAGTGATAGGATTGGAGAGGTTCGGTGAGCAAATGAAGACCCTTTGAAGTCATATTGCATGGTACCCATTCCACGGGTCTCAACTCTCCAGGTTTAAGGTATTCTTCCTTCAGCTAAAACATGCATGTGGAACCCAGAGTATGATCAACCGTGTGATCGGGAGACGTGTTCCAATATGTCTCAGTTTTCGTCCCCTGGTACTCGGGTGCAACATTCCAGACGCTTTACTAACACTCTCCCGACTTGGAGAGTCAGTGCCTTTAACCTCCTGTTTGGCCCAGTTTGCAATTTCTGCGGAAGATGAACAGGAATAGGGAGAACCAATGACAGACTAGCTGGAGGTGTCTGGACGGGCAAATTTAACTCTCATTTCCCACCAGGAAGAGGAATTAACCAAAGGCTCAGCGTGCCGTGCCGGAACCAGATTAGGGCCTGAAGCCATCCTGCGGTGTTGCGGCCAGCTCACGAGAAAGCGACTTGAAGAAAGGAGCTCAGGGGCACTGTAATTCACAAACCTGCAGAGTTATAAATGACAGCTATCGTCCAAAAATATACTGAAGTAAGGCTGCCAAGAGGACTTGAAAGCGGGGCAGAATTGCAGGAAACCGATTTCAGGAGGTAGACTGGAATTGCATTGAAAGCATAGGAAAAGAGGCAGAACGTCCACAATGATGCACTTGGCCAAAAAGGGCGTATGCGTTTTTTCCTGAATATATTCAGGAAAAAACGCATACGCCCTTTTTGGCCAACCAAGCAAGCTTGCAAAGGAAATCTGCACTACAATGAAGTCTCACTTCCCCCCGGTCAAAAGGGCCATCTGAAAAAAGTGTAAAATCCAGAAAGGCAGGAGAGGCCATGGAGAACTGGGAGCCTTGTTATGCTGATGGGCGGGATGTAAATTGCCAACAGCCACTCGGGAGAAGTGTATGGTGTTTCCTGAAACATCTAAAAAACAAAGCAACAGAGCCTAGGGCACTTCCACTTATGGTCCTATAGCTTAGGGAAATTAAAATCAAAAAGACACAGCCACCCCAAAGGTTGGGACGGCTCTGTTTACAAGAACCTGGTTTACGGTACAAGTTCAATATCGCAGAAAGTGAAAAATGGATAAAGAAGTTGTGGTACTTACGTACAATGCAGTATCACTCAGCAATGAAATCTATGTCATCAGGCCCGTAGCAGCATAATGAGTGGATTCAGGTACGATGATTCTAACTGAAATAAGTCACACAGGAAAAGAAACATCATAAGATATCACTAATACACGGAATGTAACCTTGGCTACACAGGAACTGAATTACAAAACAGAACAGGGTCTCAAATTTAGAAAACCAACTTATGCTTGCTTAAGGGGAAAGGTGAGTTGGGGTGCTGCATAAAACCAGAGATTGAAATGAGCACAGATAAAGTTCCTTAAGCCAAATATGGAATAGACAAGAGCTACTCCTTGCTCAACGAAATGGACTCAACACCCCATATTAAATGCCTAAGAGTGTACCTGACTAGGAAGTATCTTAAAACCTATGGATTGCTATGTCTCTGAAAGAGAATCAAGTGTGTGTACAGGGGCATAAACGCAGCAGTGATAGGATTGGAGAGGTTCGGTGAGCAAATGAAGACCCTTTGAAGTCATATTGCATGGTACCCATTCCACGGGTCTCAACTCTCCAGGTTTAAGGTATTCTTCCTTCAGCTAAAACATGCATGTGGAACCCAGAGTATGATCAACCGTGTGATCGGGAGACGTGTTCCAATATGTCTCAGTTTTCGTCCCCTGGTACTCGGGTGCAACATTCCAGACGCTTTACTAACACTCTCCCGACTTGGAGAGTCAGTGCCTTTAACCTCCTGTTTGGCCCAGTTTGCAATTTCTGCGGAAGATGAACAGGAATAGGGAGAACCAATGACAGACTAGCTGGAGGTGTCTGGACGGGCAAATTTAACTCTCATTTCCCACCAGGAAGAGGAATTAACCAAAGGCTCAGCGTGCCGTGCCGGAACCAGATTAGGGCCTGAAGCCATCCTGCGGTGTTGCGGCCAGCTCACGAGAAAGCGACTTGAAGAAAGGAGCTCAGGGGCACTGTAATTCACAAACCTGCAGAGTTATAAATGACAGCTATCGTCCAAAAATATACTGAAGTAAGGCTGCCAAGAGGACTTGAAAGCGGGGCAGAATTGCAGGAAACCGATTTCAGGAGGTAGACTGGAATTGCATTGAAAGCATAGGAAAAGAGGCAGAACGTCCACAATGATGCACTTGGCCAAAAAGGGCGTATGCGTTTTTTCCTGAATATATTCAGGAAAAAACGCATACGCCCTTTTTGGCCAACCAAGCAAGCTTGCAAAGGAAATCTGCACTACAATGAAGTCTCACTTCCCCCCGGTCAAAAGGGCCATCTGAAAAAAGTGTAAAATCCAGAAAGGCAGGACAGGCCATGGAGAACTGGGAACCTTGTTATGCTGATGGGCGGGATGTAAATTGCCAACAGCCACTCGGGAGAAGTGTATGGTGTTTCCTGAAACATCTAAAAAACAAAGCAACAGAGCCTAGGGCACTTCCACTTATGGTCCTATAGCTTAGGGAAATTAAAATCAAAAAGACACAGCCACCCCAAAGGTTGGGACGGCTCTGTTTACAAGAACCTGGTTTACGGTACAAGTTCAATATCGCAGAAAGTGAAAAATGGATAAAGAAGTTGTGGTACTTACGTACAATGCAGTATCACTCAGCAATGAAATCTATGTCATCACGCCCGTAGCAGCATAATGAGTGGATTCAGGTACGATGATTCTAACTGAAATAAGTCACACAGGAAAAGAAACATCATAAGATATCACTAATACACGGAATGTAACCTTGGCTACACAGGAACTGAATTACAAAACAGAACAGGGTCTCAAATTTAGAAAACCAACTTATGCTTGCTTAAGGGGAAAGGTGAGTTGGGGTGCTGCATAAAACCAGAGATTGAAATGAGCACAGATAAAGTTCCTTAAGCCAAATATGGAATAGACAAGAGCTACTCCTTGCTCAATTAAATGGACTCAACACCCCATATTAAATGCCTAAGAGTGTACCTGACTAGGAAGTATCTTAAAACCTATGGATTGCTATGTCTCTGAAAGAGAATCAAGTGTGTGTACAGGGGCATAAACGCAGCAGTGATAGGATTGGAGAGGTTCGGTGAGCAAATGAAGACCCTTTGAAGTCATATTGCATGGTACCCATTCCACGGGTCTCAACTCTCCAGGTTTAAGGTATTCTTCCTTCAGCTAAAACATGCATGTGGAACCCAGAGTATGATCAACCGTGTGATCGGGAGACGTGTTCCAATATGTCTCAGTTTTCGTCCCCTGGTACTCGGGTGCAACATTCCAGACGCTTTACTAACACTCTCCCGACTTGGAGAGTCAGTGCCTTTAACCTCCTGTTTGGCCCAGTTTGCAATTTCTGCGGAAGATGAACAGGAATAGGGAGAACCAATGAGAGACTAGCTGGAGGTGTCTGGACGGGCAAATTTAACTCTCATTTCCCACCAGGAAGAGGAATTAACCAAAGGCTCAGCGTGCCGTGCCGGAACCAGATTAGGGCCTGAAGCCATCCTGCGGTGTTGCGGCCAGCTCACGAGAAAGCGACTTGAAGAAAGGAGCTCAGGGGCACTGTAATTCACAAACCTGCAGAGTTATAAATGACAGCTATCGTCCAAAAATATACTGAAGTAAGGCTGCCAAGAGGACTTGAAAGCGGGGCAGAATTGCAGGAAACCGATTTCAGGAGGTAGACTGGAATTGCATTGAAAGCATAGGAAAAGAGGCAGAACGTCCACAATGATGCACTTGGCCAAAAAGGGCGTATGCGTTTTTTCCTGAATATATTCAGGAAAAAACGCATACACCCTTTTTGGCCAACCAAGCAAGCTTGCAAAGGAAATCTGCACTACAATGAAGTCTCACTTCCCCCCGGTCAAAAGGGCCATCTGAAAAAAGTGTAAAATCCAGAAAGGCAGGAGAGGCCATGGAGAACTGGGAGCCTTGTTATGCTGATGGGCGGGATGTAAATTGCCAACAGCCACTCGGGAGAAGTGTATGGTGTTTCCTGAAACATCTAAAAAACAAAGCAACAGAGCCTAGGGCACTTCCACTTATGGTCCTATAGCTTAGGGAAATTAAAATCAAAAAGACACAGCCACCCCAAAGGTTGGGACGGCTCTGTTTACAAGAACCTGGTTTACGGTACAAGTTCAATATCGCAGAAAGTGAAAAATGGATAAAGAAGTTGTGGTACTTACGTACAATGCAGTATCACTCAGCAATGAAATCTATGTCATCAGGCCCGTAGCAGCATAATGAGTGGATTCAGGTACGATGATTCTAACTGAAATAAGTCACACAGGAAAAGAAACATCATAAGATATCACTAATACACGGAATGTAACCTTGGCTACACAGGAACTGAATTACAAAACAGAACAGGGTCTCAAATTTAGAAAACCAACTTATGCTTGCTTAAGGGGAAAGGTGAGTTGGGGTGCTGCATAAAACCAGAGATTGAAATGAGCACAGATAAAGTTCCTTAAGCCAAATATGGAATAGACAAGAGCTACTCCTTGCTCAATTAAATGGACTCAACACCCCATATTAAATGCCTAAGAGTGTACCTGACTAGGAAGTATCTTAAAACCTATGGATTGCTATGTCTCTGAAAGAGAATCAAGTGTGTGTACAGGGGCATAAACGCAGCAGTGATAGGATTGGAGAGGTTCGGTGAGCAAATGAAGACCCTTTGAAGTCATATTGCATGGTACCCATTCCACGGGTCTCAACTCTCCAGGTTTAAGGTATTCTTCCTTCAGCTAAAACATGCATGTGGAACCCAGAGTATGATCAACCGTGTGATCGGGAGACGTGTTCCAATATGTGTCAGTTTTGGTCCCCTGGTACTCGGGTGCAACATTCCAGACGCTTTACTAACACTCTCCCGACTTGGAGAGTCAGTGCCTTTAACCTCCTGTTTGGCCCAGTTTGCAATTTCTGCGGAAGATGAACAGGAATAGGGAGAACCAATGACAGACTAGCTGGAGGTGTCTGGACGGGCAAATTTAACTCTCATTTCCCACCAGGAAGAGGAATTAACCAAAGGCTCAGCGTGCCGTGCCGGAACCAGATTAGGGCCTGAAGCCATCCTGCGGTGTTGCGGCCAGCTCACGAGAAAGCGACTTGAAGAAAGGAGCTCAGGGGCACTGTAATTCACAAACCTGCAGAGTTATAAATGACAGCTATCGTCCAAAAATATACTGAAGTAAGGCTGCCAAGAGGACTTGAAAGCGGGGCAGAATTGCAGGAAACCGATTTCAGGAGGTAGACTGGAATTGCATTTAAAGCATAGGAAAAGAGGCAGAACGTCCACAATGATGCACTTGGCCAAAAAGGGCGTATGCGTTTTTTCCTGAATATATTCAGGAAAAAACGCATACGCCCTTTTTGGCCAACCAAGCAAGGTTGCAAAGGAAATCTGCACTACAGTGAAGTCTCAATTCCCCCCGGTCAAAAGGGCCATCTGAAAAAAGTGTAAAATCCAGAAAGGCAGGACAGGCCATGGAGAACTGGGAGCCTTGTTATGCTGATGGGCGGGATGTAAATTGCCAACAGCCACTCGGGAGAAGTGTATGGTGTTTCCTGAAACATCTAAAAAACAAAGCAACAGAGCCTAGGGCACTTCCACTTATGGTCCTATAGCTTAGGGAAATTAAAATCAAAAAGACACAGCCACCCCAAAGGTTGGGACGGCTCTGTTTACAAGAACCTGGTTTACGGTACAAGTTCAATATCGCAGAAAGTGAAAAATGGATAAAGAAGTTGTGGTACTTACGTACAATGCAGTATCACTCAGCAATGAAATCTATGTCATCAGGCCCGTAGCAGCATAATGAGTGGATTCAGGTACGATGATTCTAACTGAAATAAGTCACACAGGAAAAGAAACATCATAAGATATCACTAATACACGGAATGTAACCTTGGCTACACAGGAACTGAATTACAAAACAGAACAGGGTCTCAAATTTAGAAAACCAACTTATGCTTGCTTAAGGGGAAAGGTGAGTTGGGGTGCTGCATAAAACCAGAGATTGAAATGAGCACAGATAAAGTTCCTTAAGCCAAATATGGAATAGACAAGAGCTACTCCTTGCTCAATTAAATGGACTCAACACCCCATATTAAATGCCTAAGAGTGTACCTGACTAGGAAGTATCTTAAAACCTATGGATTGCTATGTCTCTGAAAGAGAATCAAGTGTGTGTACAGGGGCATAAACGCAGCAGTGATAGGATTGGAGAGGTTCGGTGAGCAAATGAAGACCCTTTGAAGTCATATTGCATGGTACCCATTCCACGGGTCTCAACTCTCCAGGTTTAAGGTATTCTTCCTTCAGCTAAAACATGCATGTGGAACCCAGAGTATGATCAACCGTGTGATCGGGAGACGTGTTCCAATATGTCTCAGTTTTCGTCCCCTGGTACTCGGGTGCAACATTCCAGACGCTTTACTAACACTCTCCCGACTTGGAGAGTCAGTGCCTTTAACCTCCTGTTTGGCCCAGTTTGCAATTTCTGCGGAAGATGAACAGGAATAGGGAGAACCAATGAGAGACTAGCTGGAGGTGTCTGGACGGGCAAATTTAACTCTCATTTCCCACCAGGAAGAGGAATTAACCAAAGGCTCAGCGTGCCGTGCCGGAACAAGATTAGGGCCTGAAGCCATCCTGCGGTGTTGCGGCCAGCTCACGAGAAAGCGACTTGAAGAAAGGAGCTCAGGGGCACTGTAATTCACAAACCTGCAGAGTTATAAATGACAGCTATCGTCCAAAAGTATACTGAAGTAAGGCTGCCAAGAGGACTTGAAAGCGGGGCAGAATTGCAGGAAACCGATTTCAGGAGGTAGACTGGAATTGCATTGAAAGCATAGGAAAAGAGGCAGAACGTCCACAATGATGCACTTGGCCAAAAAGGGCGTATGCGTTTTTTCCTGAATATATTCAGGAAAAAACGCATACGCCCTTTTTGGCCAACCAAGCAAGCTTGTAAATGAAATCTTCACTACAATGAAGTCTCACTGTCACCCGGTCAAAAGGGCCATCTGAAAAATGTGTATAGTCCAGAAAGGCAGGACAGGCCATGGAGAACTGGGAGCCTTGATTTGCTGATGGGCGGGATGTAAATTGCCAACAGCCACTCTGGAGAAGTGTATGGTGTTTCCTGAAACATCTAAAAAACAAAGCAACAGAGCCTAGGGCACTTCCACTTATGGTCCTATAGGTTAGGGAAATTAAAATCAAAAAGACACAGCCACCCCAAAGGTTGGGACGGCTCTGTTTACAAGAACCTGGTTTACAGTACAAGTTCAATATCGCAGAAAGTGAAAAATGGATAAAGAAGTTGTGGTACTTACGTACAATGCAGTATCACTCAGCAATGAAATCTATGTCATCAGGCCCGTAGCAGCATAATGAGTGGATTCAGGTACGATGATTCTAACTGAAATAAGTCACACAGGAAAAGAAACATCATAAGATATCACTAATACACGGAATGTAACCTTGGCTACACAGGAACTGAATTACAAAACAGAACAGGGTCTCAAATTTAGAAAACCAACTTATGCTTGCTTAAGGGGAAAGGTGAGTTGGGGTGCTGCATAAAACCAGAGATTGAAATGAGCACAGATAAAGTTCCTTAAGCCAAATATGGAATAGACAAGAGCTACTCCTTGCTCAACGAAATGGACTCAACACCCCATATTAAATGCCTAAGAGTGTACCTGACTAGGAAGTATCTTAAAACCTATGGATTGCTATGTCTCTGAAAGAGAATCAAGTGTGTGTACAGGGGCATAAACGCAGCAGTGATAGGATTGGAGAGGTTCGGTGAGCAAATGAAGACCCTTTGAAGTCATATTGCATGGTACCCATTCCACGGGTCTCAACTCTCCAGGTTTAAGGTATTCTTCCTTCAGCTAAAACATGCATGTGGAACCCAGAGTATGATCAACCGTGTGATCGGGAGACGTGTTCCAATATGTGTCAGTTTTGGTCCCCTGGTACTCGGGTGCAACATTCCAGACGCTTTACTAACACTCTCCCGACTTGGAGAGTCAGTGCCTTTAACCTCCTGTTTGGCCCAGTTTGCAATTTCTGCGGAAGATGAACAGGAATAGGGAGAACCAATGACAGACTAGCTGGAGGTGTCTGGACGGGCAAATTTAACTCTCATTTCCCACCAGGAAGAGGAATTAACCAAAGGCTCAGCGTGCCGTGCCGGAACCAGATTAGGGCCTGAAGCCATCCTGCGGTGTTGCGGCCAGCTCACGAGAAAGCGACTTGAAGAAAGGAGCTCAGGGGCACTGTAATTCACAAACCTGCAGAGTTATAAATGACAGCTATCGTCCAAAAATATACTGAAGTAAGGCTGCCAAGAGGACTTGAAAGCGGGGCAGAATTGCAGGAAACCGATTTCAGGAGGTAGACTGGAATTGCATTTAAAGCATAGGAAAAGAGGCAGAACGTCCACAATGATGCACTTGGCCAAAAAGGGCGTATGCGTTTTTTCCTGAATATATTCAGGAAAAAACGCATACGCCCTTTTTGGCCAACCAAGCAAGCTTGCAAAGGAAATCTGCACTACAATGAAGTCTCACTTCCCCCCGGTCAAAAGGGCCATCTGAAAAAAGTGTAAAATCCAGAAAGGCAGGACAGGCCATGGAGAACTGGGAGCCTTGTTATGCTGATGGGCGGGATGTAAATTGCCAACAGCCACTCGGAGAAGTGTATGGTGTTTCCTGAAACATCTAAAAAACAAAGCAACAGAGCCTAGGGCACTTCCACTTATGGTCCTATAGCTTAGGGAAATTAAAATCAAAAGACACAGCCACCCCAAAGGTTGGGACGGCTCTGTTTACAAGAACCTGGTTTACGGTACAAGTTCAATATCGCAGAAAGTGAAAAATGGATAAAGAAGTTGTGGTACTTACGTACAATGCAGTATCACTCAGCAATGAAATCTATGTCATCAGGCCCGTAGCAGCATAATGAGTGGATTCAGGTACGATGATTCTAACTGAAATAAGTCACACAGGAAAAGAAACATCATAAGATATCACTAATACACGGAATGTAACCTTGGCTACACAGGAACTGAATTACAAAACAGAACAGGGTCTCAAATTTAGAAAACCAACTTATGCTTGCTTAAGGGGAAAGGTGAGTTGGGGTGCTGCATAAAACCAGAGATTGAAATGAGCACAGATAAAGTTCCTTAAGCCAAATATGGAATAGACAAGAGCTACTCCTTGCTCAACGAAATGGACTCAACACCCCATATTAAATGCCTAAGAGTGTACCTGACTAGGAAGTATCTTAAAACCTATGGATTGCTATGTCTCTGAAAGAGAATCAAGTGTGTGTACAGGGGCATAAACGCAGCAGTGATAGGATTGGAGAGGTTCGGTGAGCAAATGAAGACCCTTTGAAGTCATATTGCATGGTACCCATTCCACGGGTCTCAACTCTCCAGGTTTAAGGTATTCTTCCTTCAGCTAAAACATGCATGTGGAACCCAGAGTATGATCAACCGTGTGATCGGGAGACGTGTTCCAATATGTGTCAGTTTTGGTCCCCTGGTACTCGGGTGCAACATTCCAGACGCTTTACTAACACTCTCCCGACTTGGAGAGTCAGTGCCTTTAACCTCCTGTTTGGCCCAGTTTGCAATTTCTGCGGAAGATGAACAGGAATAGGGAGAACCAATGACAGACTAGCTGGAGGTGTCTGGACGGGCAAATTTAACTCTCATTTCCCACCAGGAAGAGGAATTAACCAAAGGCTCAGCGTGCCGTGCCGGAACCAGATTAGGGCCTGAAGCCATCCTGCGGTGTTGCGGCCAGCTCACGAGAAAGCGACTTGAAGAAAGGAGCTCAGGGGCACTGTAATTCACAAACCTGCAGAGTTATAAATGACAGCTATCGTCCAAAAATATACTGAAGTAAGGCTGCCAAGAGGACTTGAAAGCGGGGCAGAATTGCAGGAAACCGATTTCAGGAGGTAGACTGGAATTGCATTTAAAGCATAGGAAAAGAGGCAGAACGTCCACAATGATGCACTTGGCCAAAAAGGGCGTATGCGTTTTTTCCTGAATATATTCAGGAAAAAACGCATACGCCCTTTTTGGCCAACCAAGCAAGGTTGCAAAGGAAATCTGCACTACAGTGAAGTCTCAATTCCCCCCGGTCAAAAGGGCCATCTGAAAAAAGTGTAAAATCCAGAAAGGCAGGACAGGCCATGGAGAACTGGGAGCCTTGTTATGCTGATGGGCGGGATGTAAATTGCCAACAGCCAATCGGAGAAGTGTATGGTGTTTCCTGAAACATCTAAAAAACAAAGCAACAGAGCCTAGGGCACTTCCACTTATGGTCCTATAGCTTAGGGAAATTAAAATCAAAAAGACACAGCCACCCCAAAGGTTGGGACGGCTCTGTTTACAAGAACCTGGTTTACGGTACAAGTTCAATATCGCAGAAAGTGAAAAATGGATAAAGAAGTTGTGGTACTTACGTACAATGCAGTATCACTCAGCAATGAAATCTATGTCATCACGCCCGTAGCAGCATAGTGAGTGGATTCAGGTACGATGATTCTAACTGAAATAAGTCACACAGAAAAAGAAACATCATAAGATATCACTAATACACGGAATGTAACCTTGGCTACACAAGAACTGAATTACAAAACAGAACAGGGTCTCAAATTTAGAAAACCAACTTATGCTTGCTTAAGGGGAAAGGTGAGTTGGGGTGCTGCATAAAACCAGAGATTGAAATGAGCACAGATAAAGTTCCTTAAGCCAAATATGGAATAGACAAGAGCTACTCCTTGCTCAACGAAATGGACTCAACACCCCATATTAAATGCCTAAGTGTGTACCTGACTAGGAAGTATCTTAAAACCTATGGATTGCTATGTCTCTGAAAGAGAATCAAGTGTGTGTACAGGGGCATAAACGCAGCAGTGATAGGATTGGAGAGGTTCGGTGAGCAAATGAAGACCCTTTGAAGTCATATTGCATGGTACCCATTCCACGGGTCTCAACTCTCCAGGTTGAAGGTATTCTTCCTTCAGCTAAAACATGCATGTGGAACCCAGAGTATGATCAACCGTGTGATCGGGAGACGTGTTCCAATATGTGTCAGTTTTGGTCCCCTGGTACTCGGGTGCAACATTCCAGACGCTTTACTAACACTCTCCCGACTTGGAGAGTCAGTGCCTTTAACCTCCTGTTTGGCCCAGTTTGCAATTTCTGCGGAAGATGAACAGGAATAGGGAGAACCAATGACAGACTAGCTGGAGGTGTCTGGACGGGCAAATTTAACTCTCATTTCCCACCAGGAAGAGGAATTAACCAAAGGCTCAGCGTGCCGTGCCGGAACCAGATTAGGGCCTGAAGCCATCCTGCGGTGTTGCGGCCAGCTCACGAGAAAGCGACTTGAAGAAAGGAGCTCAGGGGCACTGTAATTCACAAACCTGCAGAGTTATAAATGACAGCTATCGTCCAAAAATATACTGAAGTAAGGCTGCCAAGAGGACTTGAAAGCGGGGCAGAATTGCAGGAAACCGATTTCAGGAGGTAGACTGGAATTGCATTTAAAGCATAGGAAAAGAGGCAGAACGTCCACAATGATGCACTTGGCCAAAAAGGGCGTATGCGTTTTTTCCTGAATATATTCAGGAAAAAACGCATACGCCCTTTTTGGCCAACCAAGCAAGGTTGCAAAGGAAATCTGCACTACAGTGAAGTCTCAATTCCCCCCGGTCAAAAGGGCCATCTGAAAAAAGTGTAAAATCCAGAAAGGCAGGACAGGCCATGGAGAACTGGGAGCCTTGTTATGCTGATGGGCGGGATGTAAATTGCCAACAGCCACTCGGAGAAGTGTATGGTGTTTCCTGAAACATCTAAAATACAAAGCAACAGAGCCTAGGGCACTTCCACTTATGGTCCTATAGCTTAGGGAAATTAAAATCAAAAAGACACAGCCACCCCAAAGGTTGGGACGGCTCTGTTTACAAGAACCTGGTTTACGGTACAAGTTCAATATCGCAGAAAGTGAAAAATGGATAAAGAAGTTGTGGTACTTACGTACAATGCAGTATCACTCAGCAATGAAATCTATGTCATCACGCCCGTAGCAGCATAATGAGTGGATTCAGGTACGATGATTCTAACTGAAATAAGTCACACAGAAAAAGAAACATCATAAGATATCACTAATACACGGAATGTAACCTTGGCTACAGAGGAACTGAATTACAAAACAGAACAGGGTCTCAAATTTAGAAAACCAACTTATGCTTGCTTAAGAGGAAAGGTGAGTTGGGGTGCTGCATAAAACCAGAGATTGAAATGAGCACAGATAAAGTTCCTTAAGCCAAATATGGAATAGACAAGAGCTACTCCTTGCTCAACGAAATGGACTCAACACCCCATATTAAATGCCTAAGAGTGTACCTGACTAGGAAGTATCTTAAAACCTATGGATTGCTATGTCTCTGAAAGAGAATCAAGCGTGTGTACAGGGGCATAAACGCAGCAGTGATAGGATTGGAGAGGTTCGGTGAGCAAATGAAGACCCTTTGAAGTCATATTGCATGGTACCCATTCCACGGGTCTCAACTCTCCAGGTTTAAGGTATTCTTCCTTCAGCTAAAACATGCATGAGGAACCCAGAGTATGATCAACCGTGTGATCGGGAGACGTGTTCCAATATGTGTCAGTTTTCGTCCCCTGGTACTCGGGTGCAACATTCCAGACGCTTTACTAACACTCTCCCGACTTGGAGAGTCAGTGCCTTTAACCTCCTGTTTGGCCCAGTTTGCAATTTCTGCGGAAGATGAACAGGAATAGGGAGAACCAATGACAGACTAGCTGGAGGTGTCTGGACGGGCAAATTTAACTCTCATTTCCCACCAGGAAGAGGAATTAACCAAAGGCTCAGCGTGCCGTGCCGGAACCAGATTAGGGCCTGAAGCCATCCTGCGGTGTTGCGGCCAGCTCACGAGAAAGCGACTTGAAGAAAGGAGCTCAGGGGCACTGTAATTCACAAACCTGCAGAGTTATAAATGACAGCTATCGTCCAAAAATATACTGAAGTAAGGCTGCCAAGAGGACTTGAAAGCGGGGCAGAATTGCAGGAAACCGATTTCAGGAGGTAGACTGGAATTGCATTTAAAGCATAGGAAAAGAGGCAGAACGTCCACAATGATGCACTTGGCCAAAAAGGGCGTATGCGTTTTTTCCTGAATATATTCAGGAAAAAACGCATACGCCCTTTTTGGCCAACCAAGCAAGGTTGCAAAGGAAATCTGCACTACAGTGAAGTCTCAATTCCCCCCGGTCAAAAGGGCCATCTGAAAAAAGTGTAAAATCCAGAAAGGCAGGACAGGCCATGGAGAACTGGGAGCCTTGTTATGCTGATGGGCGGGATGTAAATTGCCAACAGCCACTCGGGAGAAGTGTATGGTGTTTCCTGAAACATCTAAAAAACAAAGCAACAGAGCCTAGGGCACTTCCACTTATGGTCCTATAGCTTAGGGAAATTAAAATCAAAAAGACACAGCCACCCCAAAGGTTGGGACGGCTCTGTTTACAAGAACCTGGTTTACGGTACAAGTTCAATATCGCAGAAAGTGAAAAATGGATAAAGAAGTTGTGGTACTTACGTACAATGCAGTATCACTCAGCAATGAAATCTATGTCATCAGGCCCGTAGCAGCATAATGAGTGGATTCAGGTACGATGATTCTAACTGAAATAAGTCACACAGGAAAAGAAACATCATAAGATATCACTAATACACGGAATGTAACCTTGGCTACACAGGAACTGAATTACAAAACAGAACAGGGTCTCAAATTTAGAAAACCAACTTATGCTTGCTTAAGGGGAAAGGTGAGTTGGGGTGCTGCATAAAACCAGAGATTGAAATGAGCACAGATAAAGTTCCTTAAGCCAAATATGGAATAGACAAGAGCTACTCCTTGCTCAATTAAATGGACTCAACACCCCATATTAAATGCCTAAGAGTGTACCTGACTAGGAAGTATCTTAAAACCTATGGATTGCTATGTCTCTGAAAGAGAATCAAGTGTGTGTACAGGGGCATAAACGCAGCAGTGATAGGATTGGAGAGGTTCGGTGAGCAAATGAAGACCCTTTGAAGTCATATTGCATGGTACCCATTCCACGGGTCTCAACTCTCCAGGTTTAAGGTATTCTTCCTTCAGCTAAAACATGCATGTGGAACCCAGAGTATGATCAACCGTGTGATCGGGAGACGTGTTCCAATATGTCTCAGTTTTCGTCCCCTGGTACTCGGGTGCAACATTCCAGACGCTTTACTAACACTCTCCCGACTTGGAGAGTCAGTGCCTTTAACCTCCTGTTTGGCCCAGTTTGCAATTTCTGCGGAAGATGAACAGGAATAGGGAGAACCAATGAGAGACTAGCTGGAGGTGTCTGGACGGGCAAATTTAACTCTCATTTCCCACCAGGAAGAGGAATTAACCAAAGGCTCAGCGTGCCGTGCCGGAACAAGATTAGGGCCTGAAGCCATCCTGCGGTGTTGCGGCCAGCTCACGAGAAAGCGACTTGAAGAAAGGAGCTCAGGGGCACTGTAATTCACAAACCTGCAGAGTTATAAATGACAGCTATCGTCCAAAAGTATACTGAAGTAAGGCTGCCAAGAGGACTTGAAAGCGGGGCAGAATTGCAGGAAACCGATTTCAGGAGGTAGACTGGAATTGCATTGAAAGCATAGGAAAAGAGGCAGAACGTCCACAATGATGCACTTGGCCAAAAAGGGCGTATGCGTTTTTTCCTGAATATATTCAGGAAAAAACGCATACGCCCTTTTTGGCCAACCAAGCAAGCTTGTAAATGAAATCTTCACTACAATGAAGTCTCACTGTCACCCGGTCAAAAGGGCCATCTGAAAAATGTGTATAGTCCAGAAAGGCAGGACAGGCCATGGAGAACTGGGAGCCTTGATTTGCTGATGGGCGGGATGTAAATTGCCAACAGCCACTCTGGAGAAGTGTATGGTGTTTCCTGAAACATCTAAAAAACAAAGCAACAGAGCCTAGGGCACTTCCACTTATGGTCCTATAGGTTAGGGAAATTAAAATCAAAAAGACACAGCCACCCCAAAGGTTGGGACGGCTCTGTTTACAAGAACCTGGTTTACAGTACAAGTTCAATATCGCAGAAAGTGAAAAATGGATAAAGAAGTTGTGGTACTTACGTACAATGCAGTATCACTCAGCAATGAAATCTATGTCATCAGGCCCGTAGCAGCATAATGAGTGGATTCAGGTACGATGATTCTAACTGAAATAAGTCACACAGGAAAAGAAACATCATAAGATATCACTAATACACGGAATGTAACCTTGGCTACACAGGAACTGAATTACAAAACAGAACAGGGTCTCAAATTTAGAAAACCAACTTATGCTTGCTTAAGGGGAAAGGTGAGTTGGGGTGCTGCATAAAACCAGAGATTGAAATGAGCACAGATAAAGTTCCTTAAGCCAAATATGGAATAGACAAGAGCTACTCCTTGCTCAATTAAATGGACTCAACACCCCATATTAAATGCCTAAGAGTGTACCTGACTAGGAAGTATCTTAAAACCTATGGATTGCTATGTCTCTGAAAGAGAATCAAGTGTGTGTACAGGGGCATAAACGCAGCAGTGATAGGATTGGAGAGGTTCGGTGAGCAAATGAAGACCCTTTGAAGTCATATTGCATGGTACCCATTCCACGGGTCTCAACTCTCCAGGTTTAAGGTATTCTTCCTTCAGCTAAAACATGCATGTGGAACCCAGAGTATGATCAACCGTGTGATCGGGAGACGTGTTCCAATATGTGTCAGTTTTGGTCCCCTGGTACTCGGGTGCAACATTCCAGACGCTTTACTAACACTCTCCCGACTTGGAGAGTCAGTGCCTTTAACCTCCTGTTTGGCCCAGTTTGCAATTTCTGCGGAAGATGAACAGGAATAGGGAGAACCAATGACAGACTAGCTGGAGGTGTCTGGACGGGCAAATTTAACTCTCATTTCCCACCAGGAAGAGGAATTAACCAAAGGCTCAGCGTGCCGTGCCGGAACCAGATTAGGGCCTGAAGCCATCCTGCGGTGTTGCGGCCAGCTCACGAGAAAGCGACTTGAAGAAAGGAGCTCAGGGGCACTGTAATTCACAAACCTGCAGAGTTATAAATGACAGCTATCGTCCAAAAATATACTGAAGTAAGGCTGCCAAGAGGACTTGAAAGCGGGGCAGAATTGCAGGAAACCGATTTCAGGAGGTAGACTGGAATTGCATTTAAAGCATAGGAAAAGAGGCAGAACGTCCACAATGATGCACTTGGCCAAAAAGGGCGTATGCGTTTTTTCCTGAATATATTCAGGAAAAAACGCATACGCCCTTTTTGGCCAACCAAGCAAGCTTGCAAAGGAAATCTGCACTACAATGAAGTCTCACTTCCCCCCGGTCAAAAGGGCCATCTGAAAAAAGTGTAAAATCCAGAAAGGCAGGACAGGCCATGGAGAACTGGGAGCCTTGTTATGCTGATGGGCGGGATGTAAATTGCCAACAGCCACTCGGAGAAGTGTATGGTGTTTCCTGAAACATCTAAAAAACAAAGCAACAGAGCCTAGGGCACTTCCACTTATGGTCCTATAGCTTAGGGAAATTAAAATCAAAAGACACAGCCACCCCAAAGGTTGGGACGGCTCTGTTTACAAGAACCTGGTTTACGGTACAAGTTCAATATCGCAGAAAGTGAAAAATGGATAAAGAAGTTGTGGTACTTACGTACAATGCAGTATCACTCAGCAATGAAATCTATGTCATCAGGCCCGTAGCAGCATAATGAGTGGATTCAGGTACGATGATTCTAACTGAAATAAGTCACACAGGAAAAGAAACATCATAAGATATCACTAATACACGGAATGTAACCTTGGCTACACAGGAACTGAATTACAAAACAGAACAGGGTCTCAAATTTAGAAAACCAACTTATGCTTGCTTAAGGGGAAAGGTGAGTTGGGGTGCTGCATAAAACCAGAGATTGAAATGAGCACAGATAAAGTTCCTTAAGCCAAATATGGAATAGACAAGAGCTACTCCTTGCTCAACGAAATGGACTCAACACCCCATATTAAATGCCTAAGAGTGTACCTGACTAGGAAGTATCTTAAAACCTATGGATTGCTATGTCTCTGAAAGAGAATCAAGTGTGTGTACAGGGGCATAAACGCAGCAGTGATAGGATTGGAGAGGTTCGGTGAGCAAATGAAGACCCTTTGAAGTCATATTGCATGGTACCCATTCCACGGGTCTCAACTCTCCAGGTTTAAGGTATTCTTCCTTCAGCTAAAACATGCATGTGGAACCCAGAGTATGATCAACCGTGTGATCGGGAGACGTGTTCCAATATGTGTCAGTTTTGGTCCCCTGGTACTCGGGTGCAACATTCCAGACGCTTTACTAACACTCTCCCGACTTGGAGAGTCAGTGCCTTTAACCTCCTGTTTGGCCCAGTTTGCAATTTCTGCGGAAGATGAACAGGAATAGGGAGAACCAATGACAGACTAGCTGGAGGTGTCTGGACGGGCAAATTTAACTCTCATTTCCCACCAGGAAGAGGAATTAACCAAAGGCTCAGTGTGCCGTGCCGGAACCAGATTAGGGCCTGAAGCCATCCTGCGGTGTTGCGGCCAGCTCACGAGAAAGCGACTTGAAGAAAGGAGCTCAGGGGCACTGTAATTCACAAACCTGCAGAGTTATAAATGACAGCTATCGTCCAAAAATATACTGAAGTAAGGCTGCCAAGAGGACTTGAAAGCGGGGCAGAATTGCAGGAAACCGATTTCAGGAGGTAGACTGGAATTGCATTTAAAGCATAGGAAAAGAGGCAGAACGTCCACAATGATGCACTTGGCCAAAAAGGGCGTATGCGTTTTTTCCTGAATATATTCAGGAAAAAACGCATACGCCCTTTTTGGCCAACCAAGCAAGGTTGCAAAGGAAATCTGCACTACAGTGAAGTCTCAATTCCCCCCGGTCAAAAGGGCCATCTGAAAAAAGTGTAAAATCCAGAAAGGCAGGACAGGCCATGGAGAACTGGGAGCCTTGTTATGCTGATGGGCGGGATGTAAATTGCCAACAGCCAATCGGAGAAGTGTATGGTGTTTCCTGAAACATCTAAAAAACAAAGCAACAGAGCCTAGGGCACTTCCACTTATGGTCCTATAGCTTAGGGAAATTAAAATCAAAAAGACACAGCCACCCCAAAGGTTGGGACGGCTCTGTTTACAAGAACCTGGTTTACGGTACAAGTTCAATATCGCAGAAAGTGAAAAATGGATAAAGAAGTTGTGGTACTTACGTACAATGCAGTATCACTCAGCAATGAAATCTATGTCATCACGCCCGTAGCAGCATAGTGAGTGGATTCAGGTACGATGATTCTAACTGAAATAAGTCACACAGAAAAAGAAACATCATAAGATATCACTAATACACGGAATGTAACCTTGGCTACACAAGAACTGAATTACAAAACAGAACAGGGTCTCAAATTTAGAAAACCAACTTATGCTTGCTTAAGGGGAAAGGTGAGTTGGGGTGCTGCATAAAACCAGAGATTGAAATGAGCACAGATAAAGTTCCTTAAGCCAAATATGGAATAGACAAGAGCTACTCCTTGCTCAACGAAATGGACTCAACACCCCATATTAAATGCCTAAGTGTGTACCTGACTAGGAAGTATCTTAAAACCTATGGATTGCTATGTCTCTGAAAGAGAATCAAGTGTGTGTACAGGGGCATAAACGCAGCAGTGATAGGATTGGAGAGGTTCGGTGAGCAAATGAAGACCCTTTGAAGTCATATTGCATGGTACCCATTCCACGGGTCTCAACTCTCCAGGTTGAAGGTATTCTTCCTTCAGCTAAAACATGCATGTGGAACCCAGAGTATGATCAACCGTGTGATCGGGAGACGTGTTCCAATATGTGTCAGTTTTGGTCCCCTGGTACTCGGGTGCAACATTCCAGACGCTTTACTAACACTCTCCCGACTTGGAGAGTCAGTGCCTTTAACCTCCTGTTTGGCCCAGTTTGCAATTTCTGCGGAAGATGAACAGGAATAGGGAGAACCAATGACAGACTAGCTGGAGGTGTCTGGACGGGCAAATTTAACTCTCATTTCCCACCAGGAAGAGGAATTAACCAAAGGCTCAGCGTGCCGTGCCGGAACCAGATTAGGGCCTGAAGCCATCCTGCGGTGTTGCGGCCAGCTCACGAGAAAGCGACTTGAAGAAAGGAGCTCAGGGGCACTGTAATTCACAAACCTGCAGAGTTATAAATGACAGCTATCGTCCAAAAATATACTGAAGTAAGGCTGCCAAGAGGACTTGAAAGCGGGGCAGAATTGCAGGAAACCGATTTCAGGAGGTAGACTGGAATTGCATTTAAAGCATAGGAAAAGAGGCAGAACGTCCACAATGATGCACTTGGCCAAAAAGGGCGTATGCGTTTTTTCCTGAATATATTCAGGAAAAAACGCATACGCCCTTTTTGGCCAACCAAGCAAGGTTGCAAAGGAAATCTGCACTACAGTGAAGTCTCAATTCCCCCCGGTCAAAAGGGCCATCTGAAAAAAGTGTAAAATCCAGAAAGGCAGGACAGGCCATGGAGAACTGGGAGCCTTGTTATGCTGATGGGCGGGATGTAAATTGCCAACAGCCACTCGGAGAAGTGTATGGTGTTTCCTGAAACATCTAAAATACAAAGCAACAGAGCCTAGGGCACTTCCACTTATGGTCCTATAGCTTAGGGAAATTAAAATCAAAAAGACACAGCCACCCCAAAGGTTGGGACGGCTCTGTTTACAAGAACCTGGTTTACGGTACAAGTTCAATATCGCAGAAAGTGAAAAATGGATAAAGAAGTTGTGGTACTTACGTACAATGCAGTATCACTCAGCAATGAAATCTATGTCATCACGCCCGTAGCAGCATAATGAGTGGATTCAGGTACGATGATTCTAACTGAAATAAGTCACACAGAAAAAGAAACATCATAAGATATCACTAATACACGGAATGTAACCTTGGCTACAGAGGAACTGAATTACAAAACAGAACAGGGTCTCAAATTTAGAAAACCAACTTATGCTTGCTTAAGGGGAAAGGTGAGTTGGGGTGCTGCATAAAACCAGAGATTGAAATGAGCACAGATAAAGTTCCTTAAGCCAAATATGGAATAGACAAGAGCTACTCCTTGCTCAACGAAATGGACTCAACACCCCATATTAAATGCCTAAGAGTGTACCTGACTAGGAAGTATCTTAAAACCTATGGATTGCTATGTCTCTGAAAGAGAATCAAGCGTGTGTACAGGGGCATAAACGCAGCAGTGATAGGATTGGAGAGGTTCGGTGAGCAAATGAAGACCCTTTGAAGTCATATTGCATGGTACCCATTCCACGGGTCTCAACTCTCCAGGTTTAAGGTATTCTTCCTTCAGCTAAAACATGCATGAGGAACCCAGAGTATGATCAACCGTGTGATCGGGAGACGTGTTCCAATATGTGTCAGTTTTCGTCCCCTGGTACTCGGGTGCAACATTCCAGACGCTTTACTAACACTCTCCCGACTTGGAGAGTCAGTGCCTTTAACCTCCTGTTTGGCCCAGTTTGCAATTTCTGCGGAAGATGAACAGGAATAGGGAGAACCAATGACAGACTAGCTGGAGGTGTCTGGACGGGCAAATTTAACTCTCATTTCCCACCAGGAAGAGGAATTAACCAAAGGCTCAGCGTGCCGTGCCGGAACCAGATTAGGGCCTGAAGCCATCCTGCGGTGTTGCGGCCAGCTCACGAGAAAGCGACTTGAAGAAAGGAGCTCAGGGGCACTGTAATTCACAAACCTGCAGAGTTATAAATGACAGCTATCGTCCAAAAATATACTGAAGTAAGGCTGCCAAGAGGACTTGAAAGCGGGGCAGAATTGCAGGAAACCGATTTCAGGAGGTAGACTGGAATTGCATTTAAAGCATAGGAAAAGAGGCAGAACGTCCACAATGATGCACTTGGCCAAAAAGGGCGTATGCGTTTTTTCCTGAATATATTCAGGAAAAAACGCATACGCCCTTTTTGGCCAACCAAGCAAGGTTGCAAAGGAAATCTGCACTACAGTGAAGTCTCAATTCCCCCCGGTCAAAAGGGCCATCTGAAAAAAGTGTAAAATCCAGAAAGGCAGGACAGGCCATGGAGAACTGGGAGCCTTGTTATGCTGATGGGCGGGATGTAAATTGCCAACAGCCACTCGGAGAAGTGTATGGTGTTTCCTGAAACATCTAAAAAACAAAGCAACAGAGCCTAGGGCACTTCCACTTATGGTCCTATAGCTTAGGGAAATTAAAATCAAAAAGACACAGCCACCCCAAAGGTTGGGACGGCTCTGTTTACAAGAACCTGGTTTACGGTACAAGTTCAATATCGCAGAAAGTGAAAAATGGATAAAGAAGTTGTGGTACTTACGTACAATGCAGTATCACTCAGCAATGAAATCTATGTCATCACGCCCGTAGCAGCATAATGAGTGGATTCAGGTACGATGATTCTAACTGAA
This sequence comes from Lagenorhynchus albirostris, assembly GCF_949774975.1. Classification (NCBI taxonomy): domain Eukaryota; kingdom Metazoa; phylum Chordata; class Mammalia; order Artiodactyla; family Delphinidae; genus Lagenorhynchus; species Lagenorhynchus albirostris. Next base: position 56,914,797 of record NC_083098.1, on the reverse strand, counting down.
ATAAGTCACACAGAAAAAGAAACATCATAAGATATCACTAATACACGGAATGTAACCTTGGCTACACAGGAACTGAATTACAAAACAGAACAGGGTCTCAAATTTAGAAAACCAACTTATGCTTGCTTAAGGGGAAAGGTGAGTTGGGGTGCTGCATAAAACCAGAGATTGAAATGAGCACAGATAAAGTTCCTTAAGCCAAATATGGAATAGACAAGAGCTACTCCTTGCTCAACGAAATGGACTCAACACCCCATATTAAATGCCTAAGAGTGTACCTGACTAGGAAGTATCTTAAAACCTATGGATTGCTATGTCTCTGAAAGAGAATCAAGCGTGTGTACAGGGGCATAAACGCAGCAGTGATAGGATTGGAGAGGTTCGGTGAGCAAATGAAGACCCTTTGAAGTCATATTGCATGGTACCCATTCCACGGGTCTCAACTCTCCAGGTTTAAGGGATTCTTCCTTCAGCTAAAACATGCATGTGGAACCCAGAGTATGATCAACCGTGTGATCGGGAGACGTGTTCCAATATGTCTCAGTTTTCGTCCCCTGGTACTCGGGTGCAACATTCCAGACGCTTTACTAACACTCTCCCGATCTAGAGAGTCAGTGCCTTTAACCTCCTGTTTGGCCCAGTTTGCAATTTCTGCGGAAGATGAACAGGAATAGGGAGAACCAATGAGAGACTAGCTGGAGGTGTCTGGACGGGCAAATTTAACTCTCATTTCCCACCAGGAAGAGGAATTAACCAAAGGCTCAGCGTGCCGTGCCGGAACCAGATTAGGGCCTGAAGCCATCCTGCGGTGTTGCGGCCAGCTCACGAGAAAGCGAGTTGAAGAAAGGAGCTCAGGGGCACTGTAATTCACAAACCTGCAGAGTTATAAATGACAGCTATCGTCCAAAAATATACTGAAGTAAGGCTGCCAAGAGGACTTGAAAGCGGGGCAGAATTGCAGGAAACCGATTTCAGGAGGTAGACTGGAATTGCATTGAAAGCATAGGAAAAGAGGCAGAACGTCCACAATGATGCACTTGGCCAAAAAGGGCGTATGCGTTTTTTCCTGAATATATTCAGGAAAAAACGCATACGCCCTTTTTGGCCAACCAAGCAAGCTTGCAAAGGAAATCTGCACTACAGTGAAGTCTCACTTCCCCCCGGTCAAAAGGGCCATCTGAAAAAAGTGTAAAATCCAGAAAGGCAGGACAGGCCATGGAGAACTGGGAGCCTTGTTATGCTGATGGGCGGGATGTAAATTGCCAACAGCCACTCGGGAGAAGTGTATGGTGTTTCCTGAAACATCTAAAAATCAAAGCAACAAAGCCTAGGGCACTTCCACTTATGGTCCTATAGCTTAGGGAAATTAAAATCAAAAGACACAGCCACCCCAAAGGTTGGGACGGCTCTGTTTACAAGAACCTGGTTTACGGTACAAGTTCAATATCGCAGAAAGTGAAAAATGGATAAAGAAGTTGTGGTACTTACGTACAATGCAATATCACTCAGCAATGAAATCTATGTCATCAGGCCCGTAGCAGCATAATGAGTGGATTCAGGTAGGATGATTCTAACTGAAATAAGTCACACAGAAAAAGAAACATCATAAGATATCACTAATACACGGAATGTAAACTTGGCTACACAGGAACTGAATTACAAAACAGAACAGGGACTCAAATTTAGAAAACCAACTTATGCTTGCTTAAGGGGAAAGGTGAGTTGGGGTGCTGCATAAAACCAGAGATTGAAATGAGCACAGATAAAGTTCCTTAAGCCAAATATGGAATAGACAAGAGCTACTCCTTGCTCAACGAAATGGACTCAACACCCCATATTAAATGCCTAAGAGTGTACCTGACTAGGAAGTATCTTAAAACCTATGGATTGCTATGTCTCTGAAAGAGAATCAAGCGTGTGTACAGGGGCATAAACGCAGCAGTGATAGGATTGGAGAGGTTCGGTGAGCAAATGAAGACCCTTTGAAGTCATATTGCATGGTACCCATTCCACGGGTCTCAACTCTCCAGGTTTAAGGTATTCTTCCTTCAGCTAAAACATGCATGAGGAACCCAGAGTATGATCAACCGTGTGATCGGGAGACGTGTTCCAATATGTCTCAGTTTTCGTCCCCTGGTACTCGGGTGCAACATTCCAGACGCTTTACTAACACTCTCCCGACTTGGAGAGTCAGTGCCTTTAACCTCCTGTTTGGCCCAGTTTGCAATTTCTGCGGAAGATGAACAGGAATAGGGAGAACCAATGAGAGACTAGCTGGAGGTGTCTGGACGGGCAAATTTAACTCTCATTTCCCACCAGGAAGAGGAATTAACCAAAGGCTCAGCGTGCCGTGCCGGAACCAGATTAGGGCCTGAAGCCATCCTGCGGTGTTGCGGCCAGCTCACGAGAAAGCGACTTGAAGAAAGGAGCTCAGGGGCACTGTAATTCACAAACCTGCAGAGTTATAAATGACAGCTATCGTCCAAAAATATACTGAAGTAAGGCTGCCAAGAGGACTTGAAAGCGGGGCAGAATTGCAGGAAACCGATTTCAGGAGGTAGACTGGAATTGCATTGAAAGCATAGGAAAAGAGGCAGAACGTCCACAATGATGCACTTGGCCAAAAAGGGCGTATGCGTTTTTTCCTGAATATATTCAGGAAAAAACGCATAGGCCCTTTTTGGCCAACCAAGCAAGCTTGCAAAGGAAATCTGCACTAAAATGAAGTCTCACTGCCCCAGGGTCAAAAGGGCCATCTGAAAAAAGTGTAAAATCCAGAAAGGCAGGACAGGCCATGGAGAACTGGGAGCCTTGTTATGCTGATGAGTGGGATGTGAATTGCCAACAGCCACTCTGGAGAAGTGTATGGTGTTTCCTGTAACATCTAAGAAACAAAGCAACAGAGCCTAGGGCACTTCCACTTCTGGTACTATAGCTTAGGGAAATTAAAATGAAAAAGACACAGCCACCCCAAATTTTGGGACGGCTCTGTTTACAAGAACCTCCTTTATGGTACAAGTACAATATCACAGAAAGCGAAAAATGGATAAAGAAGTTGTGGTACTTACGTAGAATGCAATATCACTCAGCAATGAAATCTATGTCATCAGGCCCGTAGCAGCATAATGAGTGGATTCAGGTATGATGATTCTAACTGAAATAAGTCACACAGGAAAAGAAACATCATAAGATGTCACTAATACACGGAATGTAAACATGGCTACACAGGAACTGAATTACAAAACAGAACAGGGTCTCAAATTTAGAAAACCAACTTATGCTTGCTTAAGGGGAAAGGTGAGTTGGGGTGCTGCATAAAACCAGAGATTGAAATGAGCACAGATAAAGTTCCTTAAGCCAAATATGGAATAGACAAAAGCTACTCCTTGCTCAACGAAATGGGCTCAACACCCCATATTAAACGCCTAAGAATGTACCTGACTAATAAGTATCATAAAACCTATGGATTGTTATGTCTCCGAAAGAGAATCAAGCGTGTGTACAGGGGCATAAACGCAGCAGTGATAGGATTGGAGAGGTTCGGTGAGCAAATGAAGACCCTTTGAAGTCATATTGCATGGTACCCATTCCACGGGTCTCAACTCTCCAGGTTGAAGGGATTCTTCCTTCAGCTAAAACATGCATGTGGAACCCAGAGTATGATCCACCGTGTGATCGGGAGACGTGTTCAAATATGTCTCAATTTTCGACCCCTGGTACTCGGGTGCAACATTCCAGATGCTTTACTAACACTCTCCCGACTTGGAGAGTCAGTGTCTTTAACCTCCTGTTTGGCCCAGTTTGCAATTTCTGCGGAAGATGAACAGGAATAGGAGAACCAATGAGAGACTAGCTGGAGGTGTCTGGACGGGCAAATTTAACTCTCATTTCCCACAAGGAAGAGGAATTAACCAAAGGCTCAGCGTGCCATGCCAGAACCGGATTAGGGCCTGAAGCAATCCTGCGGTGTAGCGGCCAGCTCACAAGAAAGCGAGTTGAAGAAAGGAGCTCAGGGGCACTGTAATTCACAAACCTGCAGAGTTATAAATGACAGCTATCGTCCAAAAATATACTGAAGTAAGGCTGCCAAGAGGACTTGAAAGCAGGGCAGAATTGCAGGAAACCGATTTCAGGAGGTAGACTGGAATTGCATTTAAAGCATAGGAAAAGAGGCAGAACGTGGACAATGATGCACTTGGCCAAAAAGGGCGTATGCGTTTTTTCCTGAATATATTCAGGAAAAAACGCATACGCCCTTTTTGGCCAACCAAGCAAGCTTGCAAAGGAAATCTGCACTACAGTGAAGTCTCACTGCCCCAGGGTCAAAAGGGCAATCTGAAAAAAGTGTAAAATCCAGAAAGGCAGGACAGGCCATGGAGAACTGGGAGCCTTGTTATGCTGATGGGCGGGATGTAAATTGCCAACAGCCACTCGGGAGAAGTGTATGGTGTTTCCTGAAACATCTAAAAAACAAAGCAACAGAGCCTAGGGCACTTCCACTTATGGTCCTATAGCTTAGGGAAATTAAAATCAAAAAGACACAGCCACCCCAAAGGTTGGGACGGCTCTGTTTACAAGAACCTGGTTTACGGTACAAGTTCAATATCGCAGAAAGTGAAAAATGGATAAAGAAGTTGTGGTACTTACGTAAAATGCAGTATCACTCAGCAATGAAATCTATGTCATCAGGCCCGTAGCAGCATAATGAGTGGATTCATGTATGATGATTCTAACTGAAATAAGTCACACAGGAAAAGAAACATCATAAGATATCACTAATACACGGAATGTAAACTTGGCTACACAGGAACTGAATTACAAAACAGAACAGGGTCTCAAATTTAGAAAACCAACTTATGCTTGCTTAAGGGGAAAGGTGAGTTGGGGTGCTGCATAAAACCAGAGATTGAAATGAGCACAGATAAAGTTCCTTAAGCCAAATATGGAATAGACAAGAGCTACTCCTTGCTCAACGAAATGGATTCAACACCCCATATTAAACACCTAAGAATATACCTGACTAGGAATTATCTTAAAACCTATGGATTGCTATGTCTCTGAAAGAGAATCAAGCGTGTGTGCAGGGGCATAAACGCAGCAGTGATAGGATTGGAGAGGTTCGGTGAGCAAATGAAGACCCTTTGAAGTCATATTGCATGGTACCCATTCCATGGGTCTCAACTCTCCAGGTTTAAGGTATTCTTCCTTCAGCTAAAACATGCATGTGGAACCCAGAGTATGATCAACCATGTGATCGGGAGACGTGTTGCAATATGTGTCAGTTTTCGTCCCCTGGTACTCGGGTGCAACATTCCAGACGCTTTACTAACACTCTCCCCACTTGGAGAGTCAGTGCCTTTAAACTCCTGTTTGGCCCAGTTTGCAATTTCTGCGGAAAATGAACAGGAATAGGGAGAACCAATGAGAGACTAGCTGGAGGTGTCTTAACGGGAAAATGTAACTCTCATTTCCCACCAGGCAGAGGAATTAACCAAAGGCTCAGCGTGCCGTGCCGGAACCGGATTAGGGCCTGAAGCAATCCTGCGGTGTTGCGGCCAGCTCACAAGAAAGCGAGTTGAAGAATGGAGCTCAGGGGCACTGTAATTCACAAACCTGCAGAGTTATAAATGACAGCTATCGTCCAAAAATATACTGAAGTAAGGCTGCCAAGAGGACTTGAAAGCGGGGCAGAATTGCAGGAAACCGATTTCAGGAGGTAGACTGGAATTGCATTTAAAGCATAGGAAAAGAGGCAGAACGTCCACAATGATGAACTTGGCCAAAAAGGGCCTATGCGTTTTTTCCTGAATATATTCAGGAAAAAACGCATAGGCCCTTTTTGGCCAACCAAGCAAGCTTGCAAAGGAAATCTGCACTAAAATGAAGTCTCACTGCCCCAGGGTCAAAAGGGCCATCTGAAAAAAGTGTAAAATCCAGAAAGGCAGGACAGGCCATGGAGAACTGGGAGCCTTGTTATGCTGATGAGTGGGATGTAAATTGCCAACAGCCACTCTGGAGAAGTGTATGGTGTTTCCTGTAACATCTAAGAAACAAAGCAACAGAGCCTAGGGCACTTCCACTTATGGTACTATAGCTTAGGGAAATTAAACTGAAAAAGACACAGCCACCCCAAATTTTGGGACGGCTCTGTTTACAAGAACCTCGTTTATGGTACAAGTACAATATCACAGAAAGCGAAAAATGGATAAAGAAGTTGTGGTACTTACGTAGAATGCAGTATCACTCAGCAATGAAATCTATGTCATCTGACCCGTAGTAGCATAATGAGTGGATTCAGGTATGATGATTCTAAGTGAAATAAATCACACAAAAAAGAAACATCATAAGATGTCACTAATACACGGAATGTAACCTTGGCTACACAGGAACTGAATTACAAAACAGAACAGGGTCTCAAATTTAGAAAACCAACTTATGCTTGCTTAAGGGGAAAGGTGAGTTGGGGTGCTGTATAAAACCAGAGATGGAAATTAGCACAGATACCGTTCCATAAGCCAAATTTGTAATAGACAAGAGGTACTCCTTGCTCAACGAAGTGGACTCAACACCACATATTAAACGCCTAAGAATATATCTGACTAGTAAGAATCTTAAAACCTATGGATTTATATGTCTCCGAAAGAGAATCAAGCATGTGTACAGCATCATAAACGCAGCAGTGATAGGATTGGTGAGGTTCGGTGAGCAAATGCAGACCCTTTGAAGTCATATTGCATGGTACCCATTCCATGGGTCTCAACTCTCCAGGTTTAAGGTATTCTTCCTTCAGCTAAAACATGCATGTGGAACCCAGAGTATGATCCACCGTGTGATCGGGAAACGTATTCAAATATGTCTCAGTTTTCGTCCCCTGGTACTCGGGTGCAACATTCCAGACGCTTTACTAACACTCTCCCCACTTGGAGAGTCAGTGCCTTTAACCTCCTGTTTGGCCCAGTTTGCAATTTCTGCGGAACATTAACAGGAATAGGGAAAACCAATGAGAGACTAGCTGGAGGTGTCTGGACGGGCAAATTTAACTCTCATTTCCCACCAGGAAGAGGAATGAACCAAAGGCACAGCATGCCATGCCGGAACCAACCTAGGGACTGAAGCAATCCTGCGGTGTTGCAGCCAGCTCCCAAGAAAGCGAGTTGAAGAAAGGAGCTCAGGGGAACTGTCATTCACAAACCTGCACAGTTATAAATGAGAGCTATCGTCCAAAAATATATTGAAGTAAGGCAGCCAAGAGGACTTGAAAGCGGGGCAGAATTGCAGGAAAGCGAGTTCAGGAGGTAGACTGGAATTGCATGTAAAGCATAGGAAAAGAGGCAGAACCTACACAATGATGCACTTGGCCAAAAAGGGCGTATGCGTTTTTTCCTGAATATATTCAGGAAAAAACGCATACGCCCTTTTTGGCCAACCAAGCAAGCTTGCAAAGGAAATCTGCACTACAATGAAGTCTCACTGCCCCCCGGTCAAAAGGGACATCTGAAAAAAGTGTAAAATCCAGAAAGGCAGGACAGGCCATGGAGAACTGGGAGCCTTGTTATGCTGATGAGTGGGATGTAAATTGCCAACAGCCACTCTGGAGAAGTGTATGGTGTTTCCTGAAACATTTAAAAAACAAAGCAACAGAGCCTAGGGTACATCCACTTATGGTCCTATAGCTTAGGGAAATTAAAATCAAAAAGACACAGCCACCCCAAAGTTTCGGTCAGCTCTGTTTACAAGAACCTCGTTTACGGTACAAGTTCAATATCACAGAAAGCGAAAAATGGATTAAGTTGTTGTGGTACTTACGTACAATGCAATATCAGTCAGCAATGAAATCTATGTCATCAGGCCGTAGCAGCATAATGAGTGGATTCAGGTACGATGATTCTAAGTGAAATAAGTCACACAGAAAAAGAAACATCATAAGATATCACTGCTGCACGGAACGTAAACTTGGCTACACATGAACTGAATTACAAAACAGAACAGGGTCTCAAATGTAGAAAACCAACTTATGCTTGCTTAAGGGGAAAGGTGAGTTGGGGTGCTGCATAAAACCAGAGATGGAAATTATCACAGATACCCTACCATAAGCCAAATATGTAATAGACAAGAGCTACTCCTTGCTCAATGAAGTGGACTCAACACCCCATATTAAACGCCTAAGAATATACCTGACTAGTAAGAATCTTAAAACCTATGGATTTATATGTCTCCGAAAGAGAATCAAGCATGTGTACAGCGGCATAAACGCAGCAGTGATAGGATTGGTGAGGTTCGGTGAGCAAATGCAGACCCTTTGAAGTCATATTGCATGGTACCCATTCCATGGGTCTCAACTCTCCAGGTTTAAGGGATTCTTCCTTCAGCTAAAACATGCATGTGGAACCCAGAGTATGATCCACTGTGTGATCGGGAAACGTGTTCAAATGTGTCTCAGTTTTCGTCCCCTGCTACTCGGGTGCAACATTCCAGACGCTTTACTAACACTCTCCCCACTTGGAGAGTCAATGCCTTTAACCTCCTGTTTGGCCCAGTTTGCAATTTCTGCGGAAAATGAACAGGAATAGGGAGAACCTACGAGAGACTAGCTGGAGGTGTCTGGACGGGCAAATTTAACTCTCATTTCCCAACAGGCAGAGGGATTAACCAAAGGGTCAGTGTGCCATGCCGGAACCACACTAGGGCCTGAAGCAATCCTGCGGTGTTGCGGCCAGCTCACAAGAAAGCGAGTTGAAGAAAGGAGCTCAGGGGCATTGTCATTCACAAACCTGCAGAGTTATAAATGACAGCTATCGTCCAAAAATATATTGAAGTAAGGCTGCCAAGAGGACTTGAAAGCGGGACAGAATTGCAGGAAACCGATTTCAGGAGGTAGACTGGAATTGCATGTAAATCATAGGAAAAGAGGCAGAACGTCCACAATGATGCACTTGGCCAAAAAGGGCGTATGCGTTTTTTCCTGAATATATTCAGGAAAAAACGCATACGCCCTTTTTGGCCAACCAAGCAAGCTTGCAAAGGAAATCTGCACTACAATGAAGTCTCACTGCCAACCGCTCAAAAGGGCCATCAGAAAAAAGTGTAAAATCCAGAAAGGCAGGACAGGCCATGGAGAACTGGGAGCCTTGTTAGGCTGATGAGCGGGATGTAAATTGCCAACAGCCACTCTGGAGAAGTGTATGGTGTTCCCTGAAACATCTAAAAAACAAAGCAACAGAGCCTACGTACATCCATATTCCGGCAGAATTGTAGGAAACCGAGTTCAGGAGGTAGACTGGAATTGCATGTAAATCATAGGAAAAGAGGCAGAACCTACACAATGATGCACTTGGCCAAAAGGGACGTATGCGTTTTTTCCTGAATATATTCAGGAAAAACGCATACGCCCTTTTTGGCCAACCAAGCAAGCTTGCAAAGGAAATCTGCATTACAATGAAGTCTCACTGCCCCCCGGTCAATGGGACATCTGAAAAAAGTGTAAAATCCAGAAAGGCAGGACAGGCCATGGAGAACTGGGAGTCTTGTTATGCTGATGAGTGGGCTGTAAATTGCCAACAGCCACTCTGGAGAAGTGTATGGTGTTTCCTGAAACATTTAAAAAACAAAGCAACAGAGCCTAGGGTACATCCACTTATGGTCCTATAGCTTAGGGAAATTAAAATCAAAAAGACACAGCCACCCCAAATTTTCTGTCGGCTCTGTTTACAAGAACCTCGTTTACGGTACAAGTTCAATATCACAGAAAGCGAAAAATGGATTAAGTTGTTGTGGTACTTACGTACAATGCAATATCACTCAGCAATGAAATCTATGTCATCAGGCCCGTAGCAGCATAATGAGTGGATTCAGGTACGATGATTCTAAGTGAAATAAGTCACACAGAAAAAGAAACATCATAAGATATCACTACTACACGGAATGTAAACTTGGCTACACAGGAACTGAATTACAAAACAGAACAGGGTCTCAAATGTAGAAAACCAACTTATGCTTGCTTAAGGGGAAAGGTGAGTTGGGGTGCTGCATAAAACCAGAGATGGAAATTATCACAGATACCCTTCCAAAAGCCAAATATGTAATAGACAAGAGCTACTCCTTGCTCAACGAAGTGGACTCAACACCCCATATTAAACGCCTAAGAATATACCTGACTAGTAAGAATCTTAAAACCTATGGATTTATATGTCTCTGAAAGAGAATCAAGCATGTGTACAGCGGCATAAACGCAGCAGTGATAGGATTGGTGAGGTTCGGTGAGCAAATGCAGACCCTTTGAAGTCATATTGCATGGTACCCATTCCATGGGTCTCAACTCTCCAGGTTTAAGGGATTCTTCCTTCAGCTAAAACATGCATGAGGAACCCAGAGTATGATCCACCGTGTGATCGGGAAACGTGTTCAAATGTTTCTCAGGTTTCGTCCCCTGGTACTCGGGTGCAACATTCCAGATGCTTTACTAACACTCTCCCCACTTGGAAGGTCAGTGCCATTAACCTCCTGTTTAGCCCAGTTTGCAATTTCTGTGGAAAATGTACAGGAATAGGGAGAACCAATGAGAGACTAGCTGGAGGTGTCTGGACGGGCAAATTTAACTCTCATTTCCAACCAGGAATTGGAATGATCCAAAGGCTCAGCGTGCCATGCCAGAACCAAGCTAGGGACTGAAGCAATCCTGCGGTGTTGCGGCCAGCTCCCAAGAAAGCGAGTTGAAGAAAGGAGCTCAGGGACACTGTCATTCACAAACCTGCACAGTTATAAATGACAGCTATCGTCCAAAAATATATTGAAGTAAGGCTGCCAAGAGGACTTGAAAGCGGGGCAGAATTGCAAGAAACCGATTTCAGGAGGTAGACTGGAATTGCATGTAAAGCATAGGAAAAGAGGCAGAACGTCCACAATGATGCACTTGGCCAAAAAGGGCGTATGCGTTTTTTCCTGAATATATTCAGGAAAAAACGCATAGGCACTTTTTGGCCAACCAAGCAAGCTTGCAAAGGAAATCTGCACTACAATGAAGTCTCACTGCCCCCCGGTCAAAAGGGCCATCTGAAAAAAGTGTAAAATCCAGAAAGGCAGGACAGGCCATAAAGAACTGGGAGCCTTGTTATGCTGATGAGTGGGATGTAAATTGCCAACAGCCACTCTGGAGAAGTGTATAGTGTTTCCTGAAACATCTAAAAAACAAAGCAACAGAGCCTAGGCACTTCCACTTATGGTCCTATAGCTTAGGGAAATTAAAATCAAAAAGACACAGCCACCCCAAAGTTTGGGATGGCTCTGCTTACAAGAAACTCGTTTACGGTACAAGTTCAATATCACAGAAAGCGAAAAATGGATAAAGAAGTTGTGGTACTCACGTACAATGCAATATCACTCAGCAATGAAATCTATGTCATCAGGCCCGTAGCAGCATAATGAGTGGATTCAGGTACGATGATTGTAAGTGAAATAAGTCACACAGAAAAAGAAACATCATAAGATAAAAGTACTACACGGAATGTTAACTTGGCTACACAGGAACAGAATTACAAAACAGAACAGGGTCTCAAATGTAGAAAACCAACTTATGCTTGCTTAAGGGGAAAGGTGAGTTGGGGTGCTGCATAAAACCAGAGATGGAAATTAGCACAGATACCGTTCCATAAGCCAAACATGTAATAGACAAGAGCTACTCCTTGCTCAATGAAGTGGACTCAACACCCCATATTAAACGCCTAAGAATATACCTGACTAGTAAGAATCTTAAAACCTATGGATTTATATGTCTCCGAAAGAGAATCAAGCATGTGTACAGCTGCATAAACGCAGCAGTGATAGGATTGGTGAGGTTCGGTGAGCAAATGCAGACCCTTTGAAGTCATATTGCATGGTACCCATTCCATGGGTCTCAAATCTCCAGGTTTAAGGGATTCTTCCTTCAGCTAAAACATGCATGTGGAACCCAGAGTATGATCCACCGTGTCATCGGGAAACGTGTTCAAATGTGTCACAGTTTTTGTCCCTGGTACTCGGGTGCAACATTCCAGATGCTTTACTAACACTCTCCCCACTTGGAGAGTCAGTGCCTTTAACCTCCTGTTTGGCCCAGTTTGCAATTTCTGCGGAAAATGAACAGGAATAGGGAAAACCAATGAGAGACTAGCTGGAGGTGTCTGGACGGGCAAATTTAACTCTCATTTCCAACCAGGAATTGGAATGATCCAAAGGCTCAGCGTGCCATGCCGGAACCAAGCTAGGGACTGAAGCAATCCTGCGGTGTTGCGGCCAGCTCCCAAGAAAGCGAGTTGAAGAAAGGAGCTCAGGGACACTGTCATTCACAAACCTGCACAGTTATAAATGACAGCTATCGTCCAAAAATATATTGAAGTAAGGCTGCCAAGAGGACTTGAAAGCGGGGCAGAATTGCAAGAAACCGATTTCAGGAGGTAGACTGGAATTGCATGTAAAGCATAGGAAAAGAGGCAGAACGTCCACAATGATGCACTTGGCCAAAAAGGGCGTATGCGTTTTTTCCTGAATATATTCAGGAAAAAACGCATAGGCCCTTTTTGGCCAACCAAGCAAGCTTGCAAAGGAAATCTGCACTACAATGAAGTCTCACTGCCCCCCGGTCAAAAGGGCCATCTGAAAAAAGTGTAAAATCCAGAAAGGCAGGACAGGCCATAAAGAACTGGGAGCCTTGTTATGCTGATGAGTGGGATGTAAATTGCCAACAGCCACTCTGGAGAAGTGTATGGTGTTTCCTGAAACATCTAAAAAACAAAGCAACAGAGCCTAGGCACTTCCACTTATGGTCCTATAGCTTAGGGAAATTAAAATCAAAAAGACACAGCCACCCCAAAGTTTGGGACGGCTCTGCTTACAAGAACCTCGTTTACGGTACAAGTTCAATATCACAGAAAGCGAAAAATGGATAAAGAAGTTGTGGTACTCACGTACAATGCAATATCACTCAGCAATGAAATCTATGTCATCAGGCCCGTAGCAGCATAATGAGTGGATTCAGGTACGATGATTGTAAGTGAAATAAGTCACACAGAAAAAGAAACATCATAAGATATCACTACTACACGGAATGTAAACTTGGCTACACAGGAACTGAATTACAAAACAGAACAGGGCCTCAAATGTAGAAAACCAACTTATGCTTGCTTAAGGGAAAGGTGAGTTGGGGTGCTGCATACAACCAGAGATTGAAATTAGCACAGATACCGTTCCATAAGCCAAATTTGTAATAGACAAGAGCTACTCCTTGTTCAACGAAGTGGACTCAACACCCCATATTAAAAGCCTAAGAATATATCTGACTAGTAAGAATCTTAAAACCTATGGATTTATATGTCTCCGAAAGAGGATCAAGCATGTGTACAGCAGCATAAACGCAACAGTGATAGGATTGTTTAGGTTCGGTGAGCAAATGCAGACCCTTTGAAGTCATATTGCATGGTACCCATTCCATGGGTCTCAAATCTCCAGGTTTAAGGGATTCATCCTTCAGCTAAAACATGCATGTGGAACCCAGAGTATGATCCACCGTGTGATTGGGAAACATGTTAAAATGTGTCTCAGTTTTCGTCCCCTGGTACTCGGGTGCAACATTCCAGAAGCTTTACTAACACTCTCCCCACTTGGAGAGTCAGTGCCTTTAACCTCCTGTTTGGCCCAGTTAACAATTTCTGCGGAAAATGAACAGGAATAGGGAGGACCTACGAGAGACTAGCTGGAGGTGTCTGGACGGGCAAATTTAACTCTCATTTCCAACCAGGAATTGGAATTAACCAAAGGCTCAGCGTGCCCTGCCGGAACCATACTAGGGTCTGAAGCAATCCTGCGGTGTTGCGGCCAGCTCACAAGAAAGCGAGTTGAAGAAAGGAGCTCAGGGGCACTGTCATTCACAAACCTGCAGAGTTATAAATGACAGCTATCGTCCAAAAATATATTGAAGTAAGGCTGCCAAGAGGACTTGAAAGCGGGGCAGAATTGCAGGAAACCGATTTCAGGAGGTAGACTGGAATTGCATGTAAAGCATACAAAAAGAGGCAGAACGTCCACAATGATGCACTTGGCCAAAAAGGGCGTATGCGTTTTTTCCTGAATATATTCAGGAAAAAACGCATACGCCCTTTTTGGCCAACCAAGCAAGCTTGCAAAGGAAATCTGCACTACAATGAAGTCTCACTGGCCCCGGTCAAAAGGGTCATCTGAGAAAAGTGTAAAATCCAGAAAGGCAGGACAGGCCATGGAGAACTGGAAGCCTTGTTATGCTGATGGGCGGGATGTAAATTGCCAACAGCCACTCTGGAGAAGTGTATGGTGTTTCCTGAAACATCTAAGAAACAAAGCAACAGAGCCTAGGGCACTTCCACTTATGGTCCTATAGCTTCGGGAAATTAAACTCAAAAAGACACAGCCACCCCAAAGTTTGGGACGGCTCTGTTTACAAAACCTCGTTTACGGTAGAAGTTCAATATCGCAGAAAGCGAAAAATGGATAAAGAAGTTGTGGTACTTACGTACAATGCAATATCACTCAGCAATGAAATCTATGTCATCAGGCCCGTAGCAGAATAATGAGTGGATTCAGGTACGATGATTCTAAGTGAAATAAGTCACACAGAAAAAGAAACTTCATAAGATATCACTACTACACGGAATGTAAACTTGGCTACACAGGAACTGAATTACAAAACAGAACAGGGTCTCAAATGTAGAAAACCAACTTATGCTTTCTTAAGGGGAAAGGTGAGTTGGGGTGCTGCATAAAACCAGAGATTGAACTTGGCACAGATACCGTTCCATAAGCCAAATATATAATAGACAAGAGCTACTCCTTGTTCAACGAAGTGGACTCAACACCCCATATTAAACGCCTAAGAATATACCTGACTAATAAGAATCTTAAAACCTATGGATTTATATGTCTCCGAAAGAGAATCAAGCGTGTTTACAGCGGCATAAATGCAGTAGTGATAGCATTGGTGAGGTTCGGTGAGCAAATGCAGACCCTTTGAAGTCATATTGCATGGTACCCATTCCATGCGTCTCAACTCTCCAGGTTTAAGGGATTCTTCCTTCAGCTAAAACATGCATGTGGAACCCAGAGTATGATCCACCGTGTGTTCGGGAAACGTGTTCAAATGTGTCTCAGTTTTCGTCCTCTGGTACTCGGGTGCAACATTCCAGACGCTTTACTAACACTCTCCCCACTTGGAGAGTCAGTGCCTTTCACCTCCTGTTTGGCCCAGTTTGCAAATTCTGCGGAAAATGAACAGGAATAGGGAGAACCAATGAGAGACTAGCTGGAGGTGTCTGGACGGGCAGATTTAACTCTCATTCCCCACCAGGAAGAGGAATTAACCAAAGGCTCAGTGTGCCTTCCCGGAACCACACTAGGGCCTGAAGCAATCCTGCGGTGCTGCGGCCAGCTCACAAGAAAGCGAGTTGAAGAAAGGAGCTCAGGGACACTGTAACTCACAAACCTGCAGAGTCATAAATGACAGCTATCGTCCAAAAATATATTGAAGTAAGGCTGCCAAGAGGACTTGAAAGCGGGGCAGAATTGCAGGAAACCGATTTCAGGAGGTAGACTGGAATTGCATGTAAAGCATAGGAAAAGAGGCAGAACGTGCACAATGATGCACTTGGCCAAAAAGGGCGTATGCGTTTTTTCCTGAATATATTCAGGAAAAAACGCATACGCCCTTTTTGGCCAACAAAGCAAGCTTGCAAGGAAATCTGCACTACAATGAAGTCTCACTGGCCCCGGTCAAAAGGGTCATCTGAAAAAAGTGTAAAATCCAGAAAGGCAGGACAGGCCATGGAGAACTGGGAGCCTTGTTATGCTGATGGGCGGGATGTAAATTGCAAACAGCCACTCTGGAGAAGTGTATGGTGTTTCCTGAAACATCTAAGAAACAAAGCAACAGAGCCTAGGGCACTTCCACTTATGGTCCTATAGCTTAGGGAAATTAAACTCAAAAAGACACATCCACCCCAAATTATGGGAAGGCTCTGTTTACAAGAACCTCATTTATGGTACAAGTTCAATATCGCAGAAAGCGAAAAATGGATAAAGAAGTTGTGGTACTTACGTACAATGCAATATCACTCAGCAATGAAATCTATGTCATCAGGCCCGTTGCAGCATAATGAGTGGATTCAGGTACGATGATTCTAAGTGAAATAAGTCACACAGAGAGAGAAACTTCATAAGATATCAGTACTACACGGAATGTAAACTTGGCTACACAGGAACTGAATTACAAAACAGAACAGGGCCTCAAATGTAGAAAACCAACTTATGCTTGCTTAAGGGGAAAGGTGAGTTGGGGTGCTGCATAAAACCAGAGATTGAACTTGGCACAGATACCGATCCATAAGCCAAATATATAATAGACAATAGCTACTCCTTGTTCAACGAAGTGGACTCAACACCCCATATTAAACGCCTAAGAATATACCTGACTAGTAAGAATCTTAAAACCTATGGATTTATATGTCTCCGAAAGAGAATCAAGTGTGTGTATAGCGGCATAAACGCAGAAGTCAAACGATTGATGAGGATCGGTGAGCAAATTCAGACCCTTTGAAGTCATATTGCATGGTACCCATTCCACGGGTCTCAACTCTCCAGGTTTAAGGGATTCTTCCTTCAGCTAAAACATGCATGTGGAACCCAGAGTATGATCCACCGTGTGTTCGGGAAACGTGTTCAAATGTGTCTCAGTTTTCGTCCCCTGGTACTCGGGTGCAACATTCCAGACGCTTTACTAACACTCTCCCCACTTGGAGAGTCAGTGCCTTTAACCTCCTGTTTGGCCCAGCTTGCAATTTCTGCGGAAAATGAACAGGAATAGGGAGAACCAATGAGAGACTAGCTGGAGGTGTCTGGACGGGCAAATTTAACTCTCATTCCCCACCAGGAATAGGAATTAACCAAAGGCTCAGCGTGTCGTGCCGGAAACACACTAGGGCCTGAAGCAATCCTGCGGTGTTGCGGCCAGCTCACAAGAAAGCGAGTTGAAGAAAGGAGCTCAGGGACACTGTAACTCACAAACCTGCAGAGTTATAAATGATAGCTATCGTCCAAAAATATATTGAAGTAAGGCTGCCAAGAGGAGTTGAAAGCGGGGCAGAATTGCAGGAAACCGATTTCAGGAGGTAGACTGGAATTGCATGTAAAGCATAGGAAAAGAGGCAGAACGTCCACAATGATACACTTGGCCAAAAAGGGCGTATGCGTTTTTTCCTGAATATATTCAGGAAAAAACGCATACGCCCTTTTTGGCCAACCAAGCAAGCTTGCAAAGGAAATCTGCACTACAATGAAGTCTCACTGCCCCCCCCCCCCTGGTCAAAAGGGCCATCCTAAAAATGTGTAAAATCCAGAAATGCAGGACAGGCCATGGAGAACTGGGAGCCTTGTTATGCTGATGGGCGGGATGTAAATTGCCAACAGCCACTCTGGAGAAGTGTATGGTGTTTCCTGAAACATCTAAAAAACAAAGCAACAGAGCCTAGGGCACTTCCACTTATGGTCCTATAGCTTAGGGAAATTAAAATCAAAAAGACACAGCCACCCCAAAATTTGGGATGGCTCTGTTTACAAGAACCTCCTTTATGGTACAAGTTCAATATCACAGAAGCGAAAAATGGATAAAGAATTTGTGGTACTTATGTACAATGCAATATCACTCAGCAATGAAATCTATGTCATCAGGCCCGTAGCAGCATAATGAGTGGATTCAGGTATGATGATTCTAAGTGAAATAAGGCACACAGAAAAAGAAACTTCATAAGATATCACTAATACACGGAATGTAAACTTGGCTACACAGGAACTGAATTACAAAACAGAACAGGGTCTCAAATGTAGAAAACCAACTTATGCTTGCTTAAGGGGAAAGGTGAGTTGGGGTGCTGCATAAAACCAGAGATTGAACTTGGCACAGATACCGTTCCATAAGCCAAATATGTAATAGACAAGAGCTCCTCCTTGTTCAACGAAGTGGACTCAACACCCCATATTAAACGCCTAAGAATATACCTGACTAGTAAGAATCTTAAACGTATGGATTTATATGTCTCCGAAAGAGAATCAAGCGTGTGTACAGCGGCATAAACGCAGCAGTGATAGCACTCGTGAGGATCGGTGAGCAAATGCATACCCTTTGAAGTCGTATTGCATGGTACCCATTCCATGGGTCTCAACTCTCCAGGTTTAAGGGATTCATCCTTCAGCTAAAACATGCATGTGGAACCCAGAGTATGATCCACCGTGTGATCGGGAAACGTGTTCAAATGTTTCTCAGGTTTCGTCCCCTGGTACTCGGGTGCAACATTCCAGATGCTTTACTAACACTCTCCCCACTTGGAAGGTCAGTGCCATTAACCTCCTGTTTAGCCCAGTTTGCAATTTCTGTGGAAAATGTACAGGAATAGGGAGAACCAATGAGAGACTAGCTGGAGGTGTCTGGACGGGCAAATTTAACTCTCATTTCCAACCAGGAATTGGAATGATCCAAAGGCTCAGCGTGCCATGCCAGAACCAAGCTAGGGACTGAAGCAATCCTGCGGTGTTGCGGCCAGCTCCCAAGAAAGCGAGTTGAAGAAAGGAGCTCAGGGACACTGTCATTCACAAACATGCACAGTTATAAATGACAGCTATCGTCCAAAAATATATTGAAGTAAGGCTGCCAAGAGGACTTGAAAGCGGGGCAGAATTGCAAGAAACCGATTTCAGGAGGTAGACTGGAATTGCATGTAAAGCATAGGAAAAGAGGCAGAACGTCCACAATGATGCACTTGGCCAAAAAGGGCGTATGCGTTTTTTCCTGAATATATTCAGGAAAAAACGCATAGGCACTTTTTGGCCAACCAAGCAAGCTTGCAAAGGAAATCTGCACTACAATGAAGTCTCACTGCCCCCCGGTCAAAAGGGCCATCTGAAAAAAGTGTAAAATCCAGAAAGGCAGGACAGGCCATAAAGAACTGGGAGCCTTGTTATGCTGATGAGTGGGATGTAAATTGCCAACAGCCACTCTGGAGAAGTGTATAGTGTTTCCTGAAACATCTAAAAAACAAAGCAACAGAGCCTAGGCACTTCCACTTATGGTCCTATAGCTTAGGGAAATTAAAATCAAAAAGACACAGCCACCCCAAAGTTTGGGATGGCTCTGCTTACAAGAAACTCGTTTACGGTACAAGTTCAATATCACAGAAAGCGAAAAATGGATAAAGAAGTTGTGGTACTCACGTACAATGCAATATCACTCAGCAATGAAATCTATGTCATCAGGCCCGTAGCAGCATAATGAGTGGATTCAGGTACGATGATTGTAAGTGAAATAAGTCACACAGAAAAAGAAACATCATAAGATAAAAGTACTACACGGAATGTTAACTTGGCTACACAGGAACAGAATTACAAAACAGAACAGGGTCTCAAATGTAGAAAACCAACTTATGCTTGCTTAAGGGGAAAGGTGAGTTGGGGTGCTGCATAAAACCAGAGATGGAAATTAGCACAGATACCGTTCCATAAGCCAAACATGTAATAGACAAGAGCTACTCCTTGCTCAATGAAGTGGACTCAACACCCCATATTAAACGCCTAAGAATATACCTGACTAGTAAGAATCTTAAAACCTATGGATTTATATGTCTCCGAAAGAGAATCAAGCATGTGTACAGCTGCATAAACGCAGCAGTGATAGGATTGGTGAGGTTCGGTGAGCAAATGCAGACCCTTTGAAGTCATATTGCATGGTACCCATTCCATGGGTCTCAAATCTCCAGGTTTAAGGGATTCTTCCTTCAGCTAAAACATGCATGTGGAACCCAGAGTATGATCCACCGTGTCATCGGGAAACGTGTTCAAATGTGTCACAGTTTTTGTCCCTGGTACTCGGGTGCAACATTCCAGATGCTTTACTAACACTCTCCCCACTTGGAGAGTCAGTGCCTTTAACCTCCTGTTTGGCCCAGTTTGCAATTTCTGCGGAAAATGAACAGGAATAGGGAAAACCAATGAGAGACTAGCTGGAGGTGTCTGGACGGGCAAATTTAACTCTCATTTCCAACCAGGAATTGGAATGATCCAAAGGCTCAGCGTGCCATGCCGGAACCAAGCTAGGGACTGAAGCAATCCTGCGGTGTTGCGGCCAGCTCCCAAGAAAGCGAGTTGAAGAAAGGAGCTCAGGGACACTGTCATTCACAAACCTGCACAGTTATAAATGACAGCTATCGTCCAAAAATATATTGAAGTAAGGCTGCCAAGAGGACTTGAAAGCGGGGCAGAATTGCAAGAAACCGATTTCAGGAGGTAGACTGGAATTGCATGTAAAGCATAGGAAAAGAGGCAGAACGTCCACAATGATGCACTTGGCCAAAAAGGGCGTATGCGTTTTTTCCTGAATATATTCAGGAAAAAACGCATAGGCCCTTTTTGGCCAACCAAGCAAGCTTGCAAAGGAAATCTGCACTACAATGAAGTCTCACTGCCCCCCGGTCAAAAGGGCCATCTGAAAAAAGTGTAAAATCCAGAAAGGCAGGACAGGCCATAAAGAACTGGGAGCCTTGTTATGCTGATGAGTGGGATGTAAATTGCCAACAGCCACTCTGGAGAAGTGTATGGTGTTTCCTGAAACATCTAAAAAACAAAGCAACAGAGCCTAGGCACTTCCACTTATGGTCCTATAGCTTAGGGAAATTAAAATCAAAAAGACACAGCCACCCCAAAGTTTGGGACGGCTCTGCTTACAAGAACCTCGTTTACGGTACAAGTTCAATATCACAGAAAGCGAAAAATGGATAAAGAAGTTGTGGTACTCACGTACAATGCAATATCACTCAGCAATGAAATCTATGTCATCAGGCCCGTAGCAGCATAATGAGTGGATTCAGGTACGATGATTGTAAGTGAAATAAGTCACACAGAAAAAGAAACATCATAAGATATCACTACTACACGGAATGTAAACTTGGCTACACAGGAACTGAATTACAAAACAGAACAGGGCCTCAAATGTAGAAAACCAACTTATGCTTGCTTAAGGGAAAGGTGAGTTGGGGTGCTGCATACAACCAGAGATTGAAATTAGCACAGATACCGTTCCATAAGCCAAATTTGTAATAGACAAGAGCTACTCCTTGTTCAACGAAGTGGACTCAACACCCCATATTAAAAGCCTAAGAATATATCTGACTAGTAAGAATCTTAAAACCTATGGATTTATATGTCTCCGAAAGAGGATCAAGCATGTGTACAGCAGCATAAACGCAACAGTGATAGGATTGTTTAGGTTCGGTGAGCAAATGCAGACCCTTTGAAGTCATATTGCATGGTACCCATTCCATGGGTCTCAAATCTCCAGGTTTAAGGGATTCATCCTTCAGCTAAAACATGCATGTGGAACCCAGAGTATGATCCACCGTGTGATTGGGAAACATGTTAAAATGTGTCTCAGTTTTCGTCCCCTGGTACTCGGGTGCAACATTCCAGAAGCTTTACTAACACTCTCCCCACTTGGAGAGTCAGTGCCTTTAACCTCCTGTTTGGCCCAGTTAACAATTTCTGCGGAAAATGAACAGGAATAGGGAGGACCTACGAGAGACTAGCTGGAGGTGTCTGGACGGGCAAATTTAACTCTCATTTCCAACCAGGAATTGGAATTAACCAAAGGCTCAGCGTGCCCTGCCGGAACCATACTAGGGTCTGAAGCAATCCTGCGGTGTTGCGGCCAGCTCACAAGAAAGCGAGTTGAAGAAAGGAGCTCAGGGGCACTGTCATTCACAAACCTGCAGAGTTATAAATGACAGCTATCGTCCAAAAATATATTGAAGTAAGGCTGCCAAGAGGACTTGAAAGCGGGGCAGAATTGCAGGAAACCGATTTCAGGAGGTAGACTGGAATTGCATGTAAAGCATACAAAAAGAGGCAGAACGTCCACAATGATGCACTTGGCCAAAAAGGGCGTATGCGTTTTTTCCTGAATATATTCAGGAAAAAACGCATACGCCCTTTTTGGCCAACCAAGCAAGCTTGCAAAGGAAATCTGCACTACAATGAAGTCTCACTGGCCCCGGTCAAAAGGGTCATCTGAGAAAAGTGTAAAATCCAGAAAGGCAGGACAGGCCATGGAGAACTGGAAGCCTTGTTATGCTGATGGGCGGGATGTAAATTGCCAACAGCCACTCTGGAGAAGTGTATGGTGTTTCCTGAAACATCTAAGAAACAAAGCAACAGAGCCTAGGGCACTTCCACTTATGGTCCTATAGCTTCGGGAAATTAAACTCAAAAAGACACAGCCACCCCAAATTTTGGGACGGCTCTGTTTACAAAACCTCGTTTACGGTAGAAGTTCAATATCGCAGAAAGCGAAAAATGGATAAAGAAGTTGTGGTACTTACGTACAATGCAATATCACTCAGCAATGAAATCTATGTCATCAGGCCCGTAGCAGAATAATGAGTGGATTCAGGTACGATGATTCTAAGTGAAATAAGTCACACAGAAAAAGAAACTTCATAAGATATCACTACTACACGGAATGTAAACTTGGCTACACAGGAACTGAATTACAAAACAGAACAGGGTCTCAAATGTAGAAAACCAACTTATGCTTTCTTAAGGGGAAAGGTGAGTTGGGGTGCTGCATAAAACCAGAGATTGAACTTGGCACAGATACCGTTCCATAAGCCAAATATATAATAGACAAGAGCTACTCCTTGTTCAACGAAGTGGACTCAACACCCCATATTAAACGCCTAAGAATATACCTGACTAATAAGAATCTTAAAACCTATGGATTTATATGTCTCCGAAAGAGAATCAAGCGTGTTTACAGCGGCATAAATGCAGTAGTGATAGCATTGGTGAGGTTCGGTGAGCAAATGCAGACCCTTTGAAGTCATATTGCATGGTACCCATTCCATGCGTCTCAACTCTCCAGGTTTAAGGGATTCTTCCTTCAGCTAAAACATGCATGTGGAACCCAGAGTATGATCCACCGTGTGTTCGGGAAACGTGTTCAAATGTGTCTCAGTTTTCGTCCTCTGGTACTCGGGTGCAACATTCCAGACGCTTTACTAACACTCTCCCCACTTGGAGAGTCAGTGCCTTTCACCTCCTGTTTGGCCCAGTTTGCAAATTCTGCGGAAAATGAACAGGAATAGGGAGAACCAATGAGAGACTAGCTGGAGGTGTCTGGACGGGCAGATTTAACTCTCATTCCCCACCAGGAAGAGGAATTAACCAAAGGCTCAGTGTGCCTTCCCGGAACCACACTAGGGCCTGAAGCAATCCTGCGGTGCTGCGGCCAGCTCACAAGAAAGCGAGTTGAAGAAAGGAGCTCAGGGACACTGTAACTCACAAACCTGCAGAGTCATAAATGACAGCTATCGTCCAAAAATATATTGAAGTAAGGCTGCCAAGAGGACTTGAAAGCGGGGCAGAATTGCAGGAAACCGATTTCAGGAGGTAGACTGGAATTGCATGTAAAGCATAGGAAAAGAGGCAGAACGTGCACAATGATGCACTTGGCCAAAAAGGGCGTATGCGTTTTTTCCTGAATATATTCAGGAAAAAACGCATACGCCCTTTTTGGCCAACAAAGCAAGCTTGCAAGGAAATCTGCACTACAATGAAGTCTCACTGGCCCCGGTCAAAAGGGTCATCTGAAAAAAGTGTAAAATCCAGAAAGGCAGGACAGGCCATGGAGAACTGGGAGCCTTGTTATGCTGATGGGCGGGATGTAAATTGCAAACAGCCACTCTGGAGAAGTGTATGGTGTTTCCTGAAACATCTAAGAAACAAAGCAACAGAGCCTAGGGCACTTCCACTTATGGTCCTATAGCTTAGGGAAATTAAACTCAAAAAGACACATCCACCCCAAATTATGGGAAGGCTCTGTTTACAAGAACCTCATTTATGGTACAAGTTCAATATCGCAGAAAGCGAAAAATGGATAAAGAAGTTGTGGTACTTACGTACAATGCAATATCACTCAGCAATGAAATCTATGTCATCAGGCCCGTTGCAGCATAATGAGTGGATTCAGGTACGATGATTCTAAGTGAAATAAGTCACACAGAGAGAGAAACTTCATAAGATATCAGTACTACACGGAATGTAAACTTGGCTACACAGGAACTGAATTACAAAACAGAACAGGGCCTCAAATGTAGAAAACCAACTTATGCTTGCTTAAGGGGAAAGGTGAGTTGGGGTGCTGCATAAAACCAGAGATTGAACTTGGCACAGATACCGATCCATAAGCCAAATATATAATAGACAATAGCTACTCCTTGTTCAACGAAGTGGACTCAACACCCCATATTAAACGCCTAAGAATATACCTGACTAGTAAGAATCTTAAAACCTATGGATTTATATGTCTCCGAAAGAGAATCAAGTGTGTGTATAGCGGCATAAACGCAGAAGTCAAACGATTGATGAGGATCGGTGAGCAAATTCAGACCCTTTGAAGTCATATTGCATGGTACCCATTCCACGGGTCTCAACTCTCCAGGTTTAAGGGATTCTTCCTTCAGCTAAAACATGCATGTGGAACCCAGAGTATGATCCACCGTGTGTTCGGGAAACGTGTTCAAATGTGTCTCAGTTTTCGTCCCCTGGTACTCGGGTGCAACATTCCAGACGCTTTACTAACACTCTCCCCACTTGGAGAGTCAGTGCCTTTAACCTCCTGTTTGGCCCAGCTTGCAATTTCTGCGGAAAATGAACAGGAATAGGGAGAACCAATGAGAGACTAGCTGGAGGTGTCTGGACGGGCAAATTTAACTCTCATTCCCCACCAGGAATAGGAATTAACCAAAGGCTCAGCGTGTCGTGCCGGAAACACACTAGGGCCTGAAGCAATCCTGCGGTGTTGCGGCCAGCTCACAAGAAAGCGAGTTGAAGAAAGGAGCTCAGGGACACTGTAACTCACAAACCTGCAGAGTTATAAATGATAGCTATCGTCCAAAAATATATTGAAGTAAGGCTGCCAAGAGGAGTTGAAAGCGGGGCAGAATTGCAGGAAACCGATTTCAGGAGGTAGACTGGAATTGCATGTAAAGCATAGGAAAAGAGGCAGAACGTCCACAATGATACACTTGGCCAAAAAGGGCGTATGCGTTTTTTCCTGAATATATTCAGGAAAAAACGCATACGCCCTTTTTGGCCAACCAAGCAAGCTTGCAAAGGAAATCTGCACTACAATGAAGTCTCACTGCCCCCCCCCCCTGGTCAAAAGGGCCATCCTAAAAATGTGTAAAATCCAGAAATGCAGGACAGGCCATGGAGAACTGGGAGCCTTGTTATGCTGATGGGCGGGATGTAAATTGCCAACAGCCACTCTGGAGAAGTGTATGGTGTTTCCTGAAACATCTAAAAAACAAAGCAACAGAGCCTAGGGCACTTCCACTTATGGTCCTATAGCTTAGGGAAATTAAAATCAAAAAGACACAGCCACCCCAAAATTTGGGATGGCTCTGTTTACAAGAACCTCCTTTATGGTACAAGTTCAATATCACAGAAGCGAAAAATGGATAAAGAATTTGTGGTACTTATGTACAATGCAATATCACTCAGCAATGAAATCTATGTCATCAGGCCCGTAGCAGCATAATGAGTGGATTCAGGTATGATGATTCTAAGTGAAATAAGGCACACAGAAAAAGAAACTTCATAAGATATCACTAATACACGGAATGTAAACTTGGCTACACAGGAACTGAATTACAAAACAGAACAGGGCCTCAAATGTAGAAAACCAACTTATGCTTGCTTAAGGGGAAAGGTGAGTTGGGGTGCTGCATAAAACCAGAGATTGAACTTGGCACAGATACCGTTCCATAAGCCAAATATGTAATAGACAAGAGCTCCTCCTTGTTCAACGAAGTGGACTCAACACCCCATATTAAACGCCTAAGAATATACCTGACTAGTAAGAATCTTAAACGTATGGATTTATATGTCTCCGAAAGAGAATCAAGCGTGTGTACAGCGGCATAAACGCAGCAGTGATAGCACTCGTGAGGATCGGTGAGCAAATGCATACCCTTTGAAGTCGTATTGCATGGTACCCATTCCATGGGTCTCAACTCTCCAGGTTTAAGGGATTCATCCTTCAGCTAAAACATGCATGTGGAACCCAGAGTATGATCCACCGTGTGATCGGGAAACGTGTCCAAATGTGTCTCAGTTTTCGTCCCTGGTACTCGGGTGCAACATTCCAGATGCTTTACTAACACTCTCCCCACTTGGAGAGTCAGTGCCTTTAACCTCCTGTTTGGCCCGGTTTGCAATTTCTGTGGAAAATGAACAGGAATAGGGAGAGCACATGAGAGACTAGCTGGAGGTGTCTGGACGGGCAAATTTAACTCTCATTTCCCACCAGGCAGAGGAATTAACCAAAGGCTCAGTGTGCCATGCCGGAACCACACTAGGGCCTGAAGCAATCCTGCGGTGTTGCGGCCAGCTCACAAGAAAGTGAGTTGAAGAAAGGAGCTCAGGGGCACTGTCATTCACAAACGTGCAGAGTTCTAAATGACAGCTATCATCCATAAATATATTGAAGGAAGGCTGCGAAGAGGACTAGAAAGCAGGGCAGAATTGCAGGAAACCGATTTCAGGAGGTATCGGGAGTCACTCTTAAAGCATAGGAAAAGAGACAGAACTTGGAAAATAATGCACTTGGCAAAAACGGGCATATGTGTTTTATCCAGAGCTCTCATTACTGAGGGGAGGAGATTCCCAGCAGCCTCCAACTGCCACCTGAGGGCTCACATTGCCAAGGCAACATGAGCAAGCCAGGCAGGAGTTACCTCACAGCAGAGGTCCCACCTCACAGAAGGGTGAGAAACCCAGCCAACATCAGACTCTCACCAGAGGGCCTACATCACCAAGGGGATGGGAACCAGGCAGGAGTGTCTTCACACCAGTGGGGCCACATCATCGAAAGGTGAGGTACTCAGCACATGTGTCCTCAAACCAGAGGACCCACATCTCCAAGGGCCTCGGAGTGAGGCAGGCAGGAGTAGCCTCACAACACTGGGCCCATAGAATAAAAAAGTGAGGAATCCAGCAGTTGGAACCTCCCAGTAGGCGGCCCAGAGCACCGAGGCTATGGGATCCAGGCCACTCTGAACTCACAGAAGAGGGCCCATGTCATGAAACTGAGCAACCCAGCCATTGCGACCTCAGAGCAGGAGGCCCACATCCCCATGGGGATGGAAATCTGGTAGGAGTGTCCTCGCACCACTGAGAACATATCAGAAAATTTTGGGCGACCAGCAGTTAGGGCCTGACGCCAGAGGACCCTCATCACCAAGGGAAGGAGGCCCCCAGCAGGCTCCAACTGCCACCAGAGGGCTGACGTCGCCAAGGCGATGTGTGCCAACCAGGCACGAATGACCTCACAGCAGAGGGCCCACCTCAGAGAAGTGTGACGAACCCAGTCAGGATCAGACTCGCACCAGAGGGCCCACATCACCAAATGGATTGGAACCAGGCAGGAGTGTCCTCACATGAGTAGGGCCACATCATCTAAAGGTGAGGAACCCAGAACATGTGGCTTCAAACCATAGGACACCCATCACCAAGGGGCTGGGAGTGAGGCAGGCAGGAGGAGCCTCATAACAGAGCGCCCCAAAATAAGAAAGGTGAGGAATCCAGCATTTGGAACCTCCCAGCAGGCGGCCCAGAGCACAGAGGCTAGGGGATCCAGGCCGGAGTGAACTAACACCAGACAGCCCACATCATGAAACTGTGAGCAACCCAGACATTGGGACCTCAGAGCAGAAGGCCCACATCCCCATGGTGATGGGAACATGACAGGAGTGTCCTGGCATCACTGGGCTCACATCAGACAACGTGGGGTGCTCAGAAGTTAGGGCCTGACGCTAGAGGGCACTCATCACCGAGAGGAGGAGGCTCCCAGCAGGCTCCAGCTGCCACCAGAGGGCCAACGTCGCCAAGGCGATGTGTGCCAGCCCGGCAGGAGTGACCTCACAGCAGAGGGCCCACCTCACAGAAGGGTGAGGAACACAGCCAGGATCAGACTCTCACCAGAGGGCCCACATCACCAAGGGGATGGGAACCAGGCAGGAGTGTCCCCACACCAGTGGGACATCATCATCGAAAGGTGAGGATCCCAGCACATGTGTCCTCAAACCAGAGGAACCACATCACCAAGGGGTTCAGAATGAGGCTGGCAGGACCGGCCTCACAACACAGGGTCCACAGAATATAAAAGTTGAGGAATCCAGCAGTTGGAACCTCCCAGCAAGCGGCCCAGAGCACCGAGGCTATGGGATCCAGGCCGCAGTGAACTCACAGCAGAGGGCCCACATCATGAACCTGTGAGCAGCCCAGCCGTTGGGACCTCAGAACAGAAGGCCCACATCCCCATGGGAATGGGAACCTGGCTGGAGTGTCCTCGCACCACTGGGCGCACATCAGAAAATGTGGGGAGCCCACCATTTAGGGCCTGATGCCAGAGGGCCGTCATCACCAAGAGGAGGAGGCACCCTGCATGCTCCAACTGCCACCAGAGGGCTCACGTCTCCAAGGTGACGTGTGCCAGCCAGGCAGGAGTGACCTCACAGCAGAGGGCCTACCTCACAGAACGTTGAGGAACCCAGCCAGGATTAGACTCTCGCCAGAGGGCCCACCTCACCAAGGGGATGGGAACCCGGCAGGAGTGTCCTCACACGAGTGGGGCCACATCATCAAAAGGTGAGGAACGCAGCACATGTGGCCTCAAGCCATAGAGCAGTCATCACCAAGGGGCTGGCAGTGAGGCAGGCAGGAGGAGCCTCACAACAGAGGGCACATAGAATAAAAAAGTTGAGGAATCCAGCAGTTGGAACCTCCCAGCAGGCGGCTCAGAGCACCGATGATAAGGGATCCTTGCCGGAGTGAACTCACAGCAGAGGGCCCACATCATGAAACTGTGAGCAACCCAGGCGTTGGGACCTCAGAGCAGAAGGCCCACATCCCAATGGGGAAGGGAACATGGCAAGAGTGTCCTCACTCACTTGGCGCACATCAGAAAATGTGGGGAGCCCAGCAGTTATGGCCTAAGGCAAGAGGGCCCTCATCACCGAGGGGAGGAGGATCCCAGCACACTCCAACTGCCACCAGAGGGTCCATGTCACCAAGGTGACGTGTGCAAGACAGGCATGATTGACCTCACAGCAGAGGGCCCACCTCACAGAAGGGTGAGGAACCCAGCCAGGATCAGATTCTCACCTGAGGGCCCACATCAGCAAGGGGATGGGAACCAGTCAGGACAGTCTTCCCTCCAGTGGGGCCACATCATCAAAAGGTGCGGAACCCAGCACATGTGGCCTCAAATCAGAGGACACATATCACAAAGGGAATGGGAGTGAGGCAGGCAGGAGTAGCCTAAAAACAGAGGGCCCAAAGAATAAGAAAGGTGAGGAATCCAGCAGTTGGAACCTCCCAGCAGGTGGCTGAGAGCACAGAAGCTATGGGATGCAGGCAGGAGTGAACTAACAGCAGAGAGCCCACATCATGAAACTGTGAGCAACCCAGGCGTTGGGACCTCAGAGCAGAAGGCCCACATCCCAATGGGGATGTGAACCTGGCTGGAGTGTCCTCGCACCACTGGGCGCACATCACAAAATGTGGGGAGCCCAGCAGTTAGGGCCTGACGCCAGAGGGCCCTCATCACCAAGGGGAGGAGGCCCCCAGCAGGCTCCAAGTGCCACCAGAGGGCTCATGTCCACAAGGCGAGGTGAGCAAGCCAGGCAGGAGTGACCTCACAGCGGATGGCCCACCTCACAGATGGGTGAGGAACCCAGCCAGGATCAGACTCTCAACAGAGGGCCCACATCACCAAGGGGATGTGAACCAGGCAGGAGTCTCCTAAGACCATTGGTCCCACATCATCGAAAGGTGAGGAACCCAGCACATGTGGCCTCAAACCAGACGACACACATCACGAAGGGGCTGGGAGTGAGGCAGGCAGGAGGATCCTCACAACAGAGGGCCCAAAAAATTAAAAAAGTGAGGAATCCAGCAGTTGGAACCTCCCAGCAGGCGGCCAAGAGCACAGAGGCTATGGGATCCAGGCCTCTGTGAACTAACACCAGAGAGCCCACATCATGAAAATGTGAACAACCCAGCCGTTGGGACCTCAGAGCAGAAGGCCCACATCCCCATGGAGATGGGATCCTAAGAGGAGTGCCAAAGCATCACTGGGCTCACTAAGAAAAGTTGGTGAGCCCAGCAGTTAGGGCCTGACGCAAGAGGGCCCTCAACACCGGGGGGAGGAGATTCCCAGCACGCTCCAACTGCCACCACACGGCTGACTTCACCAAGGCAATGTGTGCCAGCCATGCAGGAGTGACCTATCAGCAGAGGGTCTCCCTCACAGAAGGGTGAGGAACACAGCCAGGAACAGACTCTCACCAGGGGGTCCACATAACCACGTGGATGAGAACCAGGCAGGAGTGTCCTCACACTAGTGGGGCCACATCATCGAAAGGTGAGGAACCCAGCAAAGGTGGCCACAAACCAGAGGACCCACATCACCAAGGGGTTGAGAGTGAGGTAGGTGTCTGGACGGGCATATTTAACACTCATTTCCCACCAGGAAGAGGAATTAACCAAAGGCTCAGCGTGCCCTGCCAGAAGCAGATTAGGGCCTGAAGCAGTCTTGCAGGTTTGCGGCCAGCTCACAAGAAAGCGAGTTGAAGAAAGGAGCTCAGGGGCACTGTAATTCACAAACCTGCAGAGTTATAAATGACAGATAACGTCCAAAAATATATTGAAGTAAGGCTGCGAAGAGGACTTGAAAGCAGGGCAGAATTTCAGGAAACCGATTTCAGGAGGTAGACTGGATTTGCATTTAAAGCATAGGAAAAGAGGCAGAACATCGACAATGATGCACTTGGCAAAAAAGGGCGTATGAGTTTGTTCCTGAATATATTCAGGAAAAAACACATACGCCCTTTTTGGCCAACCAAGCAAGCTTGCAATGGAAATCCGAACTACTATGAAGTGTCACTTCCCCCCGGTCTAAAGGGCCATCTGAAAAAAGTGTAAAATCCAGAAAGGCAAGACAGGCCATGGGGAAAAAGGAGCCTTGTTATGCTGATGGGTGGGATGTAAATTGCCAACAGCCACTCTGGAGAAGTGTATGGTGTTTCCTGATACATCTGGAAAACAAAGCAACAGAGTCTAGGGCATTTCCACTTATGGGCCTATAGCTTAGGGAAATTAAAATCAAAAAGACACAGCCACCCCAAAATTCGGGACGGCTGTGTTTACAGGAACCTCTTCTACAGTTCAAGTTAAATATCCCAGAGAACAAATAATTGATAAAGAAGTTGCGGTACTTACGTACAACAGAATACCACTCAGCAATGAAATCTGTGTCACCAGGCCTGTACCAGCATAATGAGTGGATTGAGGCACGATGATTCTAAGTGAAATAAGTCACACAGAAAAAGAAACATCATAAGGTATCACTAATGCACGGAATGTAAACTTGGCTACACAGGAACTGAATTACAAAACAGAACAGGGTCTCAAGTTTAGAAAACCAACTTATGCTTGCTTAAGGGGAAAGGTGAGTTGGGGTGCTGCATAAAACCAGAGTTTGAAATTAGCACAGATACCGTTCCATAAGCCAAATATGTAATAGACAAGACCTACCCCTTGCTCAACGAAATGGACTCAACAATGAGGTATCACCTCACACCTGTTAGAATGGGCATCATCTGAAAATCTACAAACAACAAATGCTGGAAAGGGTGTGGAGAAAAGGAAGCCTCTTTCACTACTGTTGGGAATATAAATTGATACAGTCACTATGGACAACAATATGGAGTTTCTTAAGAAACTAATAATAGAATTACCCTATGATACAGCAATCCCAGTACTGGACATATACCCAGACAAAACCATAAATCAAAAAGAGACATTCACCGCAATGTTCATTGCATCTCTATTTACAATATCGAGGTAATGGAAGCAACCTAAATGCCCACAGACAGACGAATGCATAAAGATGTGGTACATATATAAAGTGGAATATTACTAAGCCATGAAAGGAATGAAATTGGGTCATTTGTAGAGACGTCGATGGATCTAGAGACTGTCATACAGAGTGAAGTAAGTCAGAAAGAGAAAAACAAATCTTGTATATTCATGCATATATGTGGAACCTAGAAAAACTGTACAGATGAACCATTTTGCAAGGAATAAATAGAGCAACAGATGTAGACAACAATCGTATGGACACAAGGGGGGAAAGCTCTTGAGGGTGTGGTGGTGGGAGGAGTTGAGAGATTGGGATTGGCATGTAAACATTTATATGTATAAAATAGATAACCAATAAGAACCTGCTGTATAAAAATATAAAATAAAATTCAAAATTAAAAAGAAATAAAATTTAAAAAATAAAACAGAAAAGACAATTATTCCCTTCACATACATGTATTTATATGAACAAATTATTTCCATGCTTATATCTGTAAATACAAAAAAGAGGAATAAAATCTACCTTGAACCAAAAATGAAAAAGAGAAAAAAAAAACAGATCCCACCAGTTACACAGAGGAAAACTGTATCAGGGCACTTGCTCCAGTTGTAAACAATTCTGAAGTTGGTCAGTGGTGGGGAATCGTCTCCCATTCAGCCAGCAGCCCCCACACAACAAGCGTCCTCATTGCAAAGCTGGGGCACCGTGCCGAGGCATCTGTGAGTAAACGTGAGCTGAGCCCCAGGCCAGTTGCTGCTGAACTGTTCCCACCCTTCCCAGGTAAAACACCTGAATATATACAAGGACTTGAAAGCCTAGAGGAAGGGCCATGGAGCCACACGAGTGACAGCATGCCAGCTGACTTGGTGCCTGCAGGCCAGCCAGGATGGTCCTGGCCCTGGGTGCTCTTCTGGAAGATTTCCATTTCCCCATTTCCCTGCCTGAGATACCCGTCCTGTCCCTGCCCCCACTGCTTTTTTCCTTCCTCACCTCTGCCCAGGGAGAAATTCCAGCAGCAGGTATGGGTGACACATCCTCTTCTTTAGCAGGTGGCAGCCTGGCAACTGCTGCAGAAAGTCCAGCAGAGCCCCACTCACACTGGGCCACCCACAAAGCCGTGGCCTCTCACTCTCTCCCACCAGCCCAGCCCCGAGACTGCTGACAGGGCAGAGAAAATGGCGTCAGGCACAGCTGCAGGGGCTCTTGCTGCCTGGAGTGGTATTTATGTTGATCTCAACCCAGGCACACCTGGGGAGGGCGGGCCGGCACGGTAAGGCTGCCCAGGTCAGCCAATCATCACCCCTCAGGGGCTCACAGTTGAAGAAAATGGAACTTGCTGAACCGGCCAGGTCCAAGGAACAGGTGTGGGCTCCTGAGAGTCAGGATAGACAAGGGGCTGCAGCTTTGGCTTGTTTTCTAATCATTTTATCTGGCCCATGAGTAGGAGACAACTTCAAGAAAACCCTCTCCTAATGAGAGGAACCCAGGAGTCAGGGAGAGGAGGGGTGGGTGGTGGTTGGAGACAGAGGCCTGGTGCCCTGGGTGCAGTGGAAGTGTCTGGAAGACCAGGTGGAGGGAGGCCACACAGAGTGATGCCCAGGGTCACAGACCTGTCGGAGCTGCTGTTTGTTAGTTCAAGTCCTGCTCTGAGGTGCTCTGTGTCAGCTCTGAGCGACAGGTGAGCTGGGGGTGCTCTTCAATGAGGGCTATGTGCACGGTTCCTGTGTGCCCAGCCCTGCCACGGTACCTGCAAGGGTAGCTCTGTATCCTGGGAGGGGCCTGACCATGAGAGCCCCGTGGGCTGGGTTGGGGGTGGGGTACCTGCCCAGGAGAGCTCCATATCCTGGGATTGGCCTGAACACGAGAGCCCCATGGGCTGCTGGGGACCTTGTAAAGGATGTCAGGACAGTCAGTGAAGCCACCGAGGATATACCGCCAGTTGCTCCTGATTCCTACACCATGCTGGTCATTCTACCAACCACCAGGACATGGTATTCTGTATTAGTCTTCAATGATGCCTTCTTTTGTATTCCATTAGTCCCAGAGTCACAAGAAATTTTGGCTTGTGAGTGGCAGGACTCAACATACAACTAAAACAATACTTCCGGGCCGTCTTGCCCCAAGGGTTCAAAAATTCCCACACCATCTTTGGGGAAAGCTTAGCTAAAGACCGAAAAGTTCTACCTCTGGAAAAGGAAACCCTCCTTCAATATGCAGATGACATTCTGATCGCCAGCCCTACTAAGGAGGCCTCTGAGCTACCAAGCCAATAAAGGATAGAAGTTGTCCAAGAAAAAGCTCAAATATCACAGACTGCGGTGACCTGCCTGGGCTTCATTCTCACACAAGGTCGGAGAAGCCCATCCCAGGAAAGGGAAGAAACCATTTGCAGCCTTACCCCTTTCTAAAACTAGAAGACAGCTTAGGGGTTCCTGGGGAGGCTGCTTCTGGATTTGGGGTTTGCTGCTTCTGGATCCCTAACTACAGTCTACTAGCTGGGCCTCTATATGAAACACTGAAAGGAAAAGATGATGATCCTTTTGAACAGAATCCAGAAGTGGCCTTTCAAGAATGGAAAGAGCAGTCAATTCAGACCCTTGCCCTGGAACTCCCTAATTGAGCTAAACCCTTTGACCTTTCCATTCCCGGTGAAAGGTGAATCGCCATTGGAGAATTAGTGCAAAAACTGGGACCACTTGAAATGGAACAACGCAAGAATGCCATCCAGGTAGGATAAACTACAGTCACCAAGGGGCTTGGCCCGCTGCCACATCTGGCCAAGATACTGGCGGTATCTAAAAACCTGGAAATCAGCAGCCCAAAAGGCCACCTCCCTCCTAAGGGAAAAGGACCCCACGTGGTGATCCTAATCACCAACCATGCCCTGAAGTTGCAGGGTTCGCTCCGTGGGCACACCGACCTCGGGTGAGGAGGCCCTCCAACTCCAACATCCAGAGAGATAACCGGGGGCAACAGGGCACCATGACGACTCGTGTGAACATCACTTGACCTGGAGTTTCTCTCATAAAACAACAATAGTGTGTCCCGAAGGAGTAGACTACTGCTTGCAGGACTTACTGCACCCGGAGGGGAGCTAATAATCTTGGCGGGGGAACCGTATATCACACTGTCACCATAGAAAAGCCTACAGACACCGTGATGATGGTGGTCAATAAGACCGGCTGGACTCCTGTTTACTTCAAAAGGCTGTTGACTCAGTGGCCATCATGGTCCTTGATCACCACTGACCCTGGACTGTCTGGGAGTTGAGCGGGCAAGGCTCTGACACCTGGTGCTGTTTTTACGTTAATTCAGGGGCCTAATTGAAGAAAGAGCAGACTACTGGTCAGAGCATCTAGGCTGGCAGAAACGGTCAGCCTAAGGTGGCCGAACAAATGTGGGGCGGGGTGAAATCGGCCCCCACAGCGTCTCTGCACATCTCTTTCCTGGACCCTCAAAGGTCATTAGAATCTATAACACTTCCAATGCTGGTGCTCAGGCGGACGAGCAGGGAGGCAGGGGTCCTGGGGCCAATCAACGTCACCTGGAGGCTGCTGGGGAGAAGTTCTGACCCTCGTCCCCTGGTATGAGGGCTCCCAACTCAGCACTCAGCAGTTACAGAAGAAGGGTCTGCACCCTCAGCACTCCAAGAATGAGGAACGGGACAAAAGGCAGAGGAGGGGTTTGTCCCCAGCAAAGCCCATTAAAAATCCCTGGGAGATAAAAATAGAATCTGGGCAATAAAGTCAAGTCTGACCTTTTTTATCCTTTGTGCTTTGTCTAATTTCACGTGCTCCTAGGGTCCCGCATGCAGAGGTTCCACACCCGGCACTTCAGACCAGATTTCCTAGTGCAGAATGGCTGGGTCGACACCTCAGCTCCTGGGGCCCAGTGCAGACTCCGAGATATAGAGCCTGAGCTGCAGCCAACCCGGCCCTCGAGAGCTCCGCCCCCTCCCTCCCACTGACTCTGACAGGATCTCTACACAGCAGCCCAGCCCACAGCCCACGGGGTAGTGCATGCTCTCACCTCTCCATTCTCTGATCAAAATATAAAGTTTCCTTTGCTTGGGACCCAAACTCAGTCTCGATCTGTTGGCCCCAATGACACTGGGCAGGGGGACACTTGTTGGGGTCCACTCTGGAGGATCAGTAACAGAAATTGAGACTATTGTAACTTCAATGAACAGATGTGTGAGCCAAACTGTAGTTAACATAGAACAGTTTAGAAGGCTCGGGTAAAATAAGATGTTTCTAACACTTCCATTTGATATTTCCATCACTTTATCATAAGCAAGTTCAGTGAAAAGGTTTGTCTTATTTGTCAGGTCAACATTAGAGAAATGAAGTGATTTCTTTCCAAGGATGTACATCTAATAATCTTGGTTAAAGCTTCAATCTTGTTTTAAATGCTTTTCCATTGAAAATGATACCTCTCTTTCAGCTCCCCCATTTCTGAGAAGTATAAAATCTTATAATTTATTATTATCAAAGGGGAAAGGTGGGAGGAGGGATAAATTAACAGTTTGGAATTAACACATACACACTGCTATGTATAAAGTAGATCATCAACAAGGAACTACTGTATAGCACAGGGAACTACACTCAATATTTTGCAATAACCTATAAGGGGAAATAATCGGAAAAAGAATAGATATTTTTATTGACATCATCTATCAATGACAGTTAAAGTGTAACCTAAGGGAAGCCGGTGGTGAGTGCTTCTGACCCTGAAGACTTCAATCATCTAAAGTTTGGACTCTGCCTACTTCCCAAGGCCCTTAATGAACATATGTGTAGCCGTAGCTTAAAAAACTCCCCAGTTTGGGTTTCGGGGAGACACTGATTTTGAAAAAGCCCTGGCGTTCTCCTTACATGAATGGGACTCTTCCTACTGCTAAAACATGTCTGTCACATCCAGAGGATGGTATACCGTCTGATCGGGAAGAGTTTGGAAAAGGCATCTCATCTCCTCATCTCCTGGTGCTCGGGTTTACCCCTCCAGCGTCTTTACTAACAGTCTCCCCACTTGGAGATGTCAGCACTGTCAACATCCTGTTGCGTACAGTTTGGAATTTGTCCAGAGGATGAAGCGGAAGGATGAGGAACAATGAGAGACAAGTGTTCAGACAGGCACATGTCACTCTAATTTCCAATCAGGAAGACGAATTGACCAAAGGCTAGGGTTGCCCATGGAAACAGTATAGGGCTTGAGGAAATCCCACTGCTTTGTGGCCAGTTCCCATAAACACAAGTTGAACAATGGAACTCAGGGGCAGTAAAATTCACGAAACTGCAGAGTTGAAAATATCTATCACTGAAAAATGTCTTGAGGAAAGTCAGAGAAAAGGATTGGTAAGCAAGGGAGAATGGCAGGAAAGGGATTTGAGGAGGTAGAAAGGACTCGCCATTAAGCACAAGAAAAGGGGCTGAACATTGCCAACATTGCAGTTGGCCAAAAAGGCTGTATGCGTTTTTTTCTGTATATATTCAAGAAAAGGGCATACACTTTTCTAGCCAACCAAACAGGTGGGCACTGGAAATCAATACTACAAAAGATATCACTTCACATCAGTCAGAAGAGCCATCCTCATAAAGTGTAAACACCAGAAATGCAGGACAGGGCAAGGAGAAGAGGGAGCCCTGTGAGGCTTATAGTGGAAATGTATATTGCCAACGGCCATTCTGGAGAAGTGTATTGTGTTTACTAAAGCATCTAAAAAATGAGCTACAGAGCATAGGGCACTTGCACTCATGGGCGTATATCTTGGGAAAAACAAAAATCGAGAGGACACAGGCACCCCAATGTTTACTGCCTCTCTGTTTAAAAGATCCTCGACTAGGATAGAACTTAAATGTCTCTGGAGGGAAAAAATGGATAGAGATGTGGTACTTATGTAGAGTGGAATATTACTCAGCCTGGAAATCAATGAGATATGGCCAGTTGTAACAACTCCGGAGGAGTTACGTATGATCATTCTAAGTGACAGAATTCAAAAAGAAAAAGACACATATCATAAGATATCACTTAAAGGTGGAATCCAAAATGGCTACACATGAAATAAATTACAAAACAAAAACATAGTCAAA
The DNA here is from genome assembly GCF_949774975.1 of Lagenorhynchus albirostris. Taxonomy (NCBI): domain Eukaryota; kingdom Metazoa; phylum Chordata; class Mammalia; order Artiodactyla; family Delphinidae; genus Lagenorhynchus; species Lagenorhynchus albirostris. The sequence goes on along the minus strand of NC_083098.1, from coordinate 56,876,688 downwards.
TATGTAGAAAGCACGCGTAAGGCTGCTGAACGGGAAAGGTGGGGGGGGTGAGGCATCATCCAGGAGGTTGAAATTAGCAAAGATACCATTCCAAATACCAAACTGATAATCAACAAGGCCTACACGGTAGCTAAAAGAACTGCACTCAGCACACTCAAGTCACCGGAAAAGAATATCTATGACTGGTAAGAATCTGAAAAAGAATTTATTGATGTCTCTCTGTACGTGAATCAAGTGGATGTACAGCAGCAAGAAATAGAGCTTTGAAAATCAGCTGTAACCAATATAGTGATAAATTGCAAAAAATAAACGACAGAGAGACAGAGAAAACCTCTTACAACTTTTCCTCAGGGACGGTGATGCAACATGGATTGAACACATCTAGACCCACAGCAGGATGAGACATAAGGCTGGAAACTGTTCGCGCTAAGAGAAATGTGAGGTTGGGTGAGGAAATGCACACCCTTTAAAGTAATACTACCTGGTACCCATTCAATGGGTCCCAAATCTGCAGGTTCAAGGAATCTTCCTACAGCTAAAACATGCATGGAAAACCCAGAGGACTGTACACCATGTGATCGGGAGATGTGTCTAAAATGCACCTCATTTATCCTCTCCTGGTGCTCCTGTTCATCATTCCAGCCATGTTACTTAGAATCTCCCCACTTAGAGAATCAGCACATTTAAACGTCTGTTTCACACATTTTGCAAATTGTGAGGAGGATGAACGGGAAGAGGGGGAACCAATGAGAGAATAGTTGTAGGGGTTTGGACGGGCACATGTCACTCTAATTTCCCATTAAGAATAAGAATTAAAAAAAGGCTCAGCCCGCCTCGCCGGAGCCAAAATAGGGCCTGAAGCAATCCTGCGGCTTTGAGGCCAGCTCACAAAAGAGCAACTTAAAAAAATGGAGCTCAGGGTCACTGCAATTCACAAACCTGCAGAGTTATAAATGAAAACTAACGTCCAAAAATATGTTGAGGTAAGGCAAAGAAGAGGATCTGAATGCAAGACAGAATTGCAAGAAACAGATTTCAAGAGATAGATTGGACTCATCTTTAAAGCACATGAAAAGCGGCAGAATTTCGACAATGATGCAGTTGGCCCAAAAGGGAGTATGCGTTTTTTCCCGAATATATCCAGGAAAAAACGCATACGCCCTTTATGGGCAACCAAGCAAGCAAGCAATGCAAATGTGCACAACAAAGAAGTCTCATTTCCCACCGGTCAAAAGGGCCATCCGAAAAAATTGTAAAAACCAGAAATGCAGGACAGGCCATGGAGAACAGGGAGCCTTTATACACTGATGGACAGTGTGTGAACTGCCGAGAGCCACTCTGGAGAAGTGTATGGTGGTTCCTAAATCATCTAAAAAACAGAGCTACAGAGTATAGGGCACTTCCAATCACGGGAGTATATCTAGGGAAGTCTAAAAATCAACAAGACACAAGCACACCACATTTTAGGGCTACTCTGTTTACAAGAACCTCAACTTCAGTACACCTTAAATATCCCAGGAAAGAGAAAAATGGATAAAGAAAATGTGGTACTTATGTACAATGGAATATCTCTTCACCATGAAATCAATGTAATAAGGCTAGTAGAAGGATAAAGAGTGGATTTAGGTCCGATAATACTACTTGAAATAAGTCAAACAGAAAAAGAAACATATCATAAGATATCACTTATAGAGGGAGGATAAATATGGCTGCACAAAAAATGAATTACAAAACAGAACAGTGTCTCACATTTAGAAAACACACTTATGTCAGCTTAAGGGGAAAGGAGAGGTGGGGTGATGCATAAAACCAGAGTTTGAAATAAGCACAGATACCGTTCAATAAACCAAATAGGTATTAGACAAGATCTACACCTTGCTCAATGAACTGGCCTCAATACACCCTATACACCGCAGAGAAATATATCTGAGTAATAAGAATCTTAAAACCCATGTATTGATATATCTCCATAAGGGAATCAAGTGTGTGTAGAGCGGCACAAACACAGCAGTGAAAATGAGCTAAACCCCATTATAGAAATAAATTTTAAAACCAAAACGCAGAAACAATGAAAGAGAGAAAACTTCTTACAAAATTCGCTCAGGGGCTGTGATGCAACCTGGAATGACCACATATAAACCCACAGCTGGATAAGACATAAGGCTGGACACTTGGGGCTGAGAGGATTGGTGAGCTTTGCTGAGCAACTGCCGAAAGTTTAATGCAATACTTCATGCTACTCATTCCAAGGGTCCCAACACTGCAGGTTGAAGGGAATCTTCCTACAGCTAAAACATGCATGGGAAATCCAGCAGATGGTATACCATATGATCAGGAAAGGTTTCTAAAACGCACCTCATTTTCCTCTCCTGGGGCTCCGGATCAACATTCCAGCCACTTTACTAACAACATCCCCACATGGAGAGTCAATGACTTTAAGTTCCGGTATCGCACAGTCTGCAGTTAGTGCGGAGGATGAATGGGAATAGGGGGAACCAGTGAGAAAATAGCTGCAGCGGTTTCAATGCCCACATGTCACTCTAATTTCACACAGGAAGAAGAATTAACCAAAGACACAACAAGGTGCCCCAGAAGAAAAATAGGGTCTGAAGAAATCCTGTGGATATGAGGCAAGATCACAAAAATAAGAGCTGAAAAATGGAACTAAGGGCAACTGCAATTCAAAAACCTGCAGAGTTATAAAGGCCAACTATTTTCCAAAACTATATTGAGGTAAGGCTATGAAGAGGCACTGACAGCAAGGCAGAATTGCAGGAAACCGATTTCAGGAGGTAGACTGGAATTGCATGTAAAGCATAGGAAAAGAGGCAGAACGTCCACAATGATGCACTTGGCCAAAAAGGGCGTATGCGTTTTTTCCTGAATATATTCAGGAAAAAACGCATACGCCCTTTTTGGCCAAGCAAGCAAGCTTGCAAAGGAAATCTGCACTACAATGAAGTCTCACTGCCCCCCGGTCAGAAGGGCCAGCTGAAAAAAGTGTAAAATCCAGAAAGGCAGGACAGGCTATAAAGAACTGGGAGCCTTGTTATGCTGATGGGCGGGATGTAAATGGCCAACAGCCACTCTGGAGAAGTGTATGGTGTTTCCTGAAACATCTAATAAACAAAGCCTCAGAGCCTAGGGCACTTCCACTTATGGTCCTATAGCTTAGGGAAATTAAAATCAAAAAGACACAGCCACCCCAAAGTTTGGGACGGCTCTGTTTACAAGAACCTCGTTTAAGGTACAAGTTCAATATCACAGAAAGCGAAAAATGGATATAGAAGTTGTGGTACTCACGTACAATGCAATATCACTCAGCAATGAAATCTATGTCATCAGGCCCGTAGCAGCATAATGAGTGGATTCAGGTACGATGATTCTAAGTGAAATAAGTCACACAGAAAAAGAAACATCATAAGATATCACTAATACACGGAATGTAAACTTGGCTACACAGGAACTGAATTACAAAACAGAACAGGGTCTCAAATGTAGAAAACCAACTTATGCTTGCTTAAGGGGAAAGGTGAGTTGGGGTGCTGCATAAAACCAGAGATGGATATTAGCACAGATACCCTTCAATAAGCCAAATATGTAATAGACAAGAGCTACTCCTTGCTCAACGAAGTGGACTCAACACCCCATATTAAACGTCTAAGAATATACCTGACTAGTAAGAATCTTAAAACCTATGGATTTATATGTCTCCAAAAGAGAATCAAGCGTGTGTACAGTGGCATAAACGCAGCAATGATAGGATTGGTGAGGATCGGTGAGCAAATGCAGACCCTTTGAAGTCATATTGCATGGTACCCATTCCATGGGTCTCAAATCTCCAGGTTTAAGGGATTCTTCCTTCAGCTAAAACATGCATGTGGAACCCAGAGTATGATCCACCGTGTGCTCGGGAAATGTGTTCAAATGTGTCTCAGTTTTCGTCCCCTGGTACTCGGGTGCAACATTCCAGACGCTTTACTAACACTGTCCCGACTTGGACAGTCAGTGACTTTAACCTCCTGTTTGGCCCAGTTTGCAATTTCTGTGGAAAATGAACAGGAATATGGAGAACCAATGAGAGACTAGCTGGAGGTGTCTGGACGGGAAAATTTAACTCTCATTTCCCACCAGGCAGAGGAATTAACCAAAGGATCAGTGTGCCGTGCCAGAACCACACTAGGGCCTGAAGCAATCCTGCGGTGTTGCGGCCAGCTCACAAGAAAGCGAGTTGAAGAAAGGAGCTCAGGGGCACTGTCATTCACAAACCTGCAGAGTTATAAATGACAGCTATCGTCCAAAAATATATTGAAGTAAGGCTGCCAAGAGGACTTGAAAGCGGGGCAGAATTGCAGGAAACCGATTTCAGGAGGTAGACTGGAATTGCATGTAAAGCATAGGAAAAGAGGCAGAACGTCCACAATGATGCACTTGGCCAAAAAGGGCGTATGCGTTTTTTCCTGAATATATTCAGGAAAAAACGCATAGGCCCTTTTTGGCCAACCAAGCAAGCTTGCAAAGGAAATCTGCACTACAATGAAGTCTCACTGCCCCCTGGTCAGAAGGGACATCTGAAAAAAGTGTAATATCCACAAAGGCAGGACAGGCCATCGAGAACTGGGAGCCTTGTTATGCTGATGTGCGGGATGTAAATTGCCAACAGCCACTCTGGAGAAGTGTATGGTGTTTCCTGAAACATCTAAAAAACAAAGCAACACAGTCTAGGGCACTTCCACTTATGGTCCTATAGCTTAGGGAAATTAAAATCAAAAAGGCACAGCCACCCCAAAGTTTGGGATGGCTCTGTTTACAAGAACCTCGTTTACGGTACAAGTTCAATATCACAGAAAGCGAAAAATGGATAAAGAAGTTGTAGTACTTACGTACAATGCAATATCACTCAGCAATGAAATCTATGTCATCAGGCCCGTAGCAGCATAATGAGTGGATTCAGGTACGATGATTCTAAGTGAAATAAGTCACACAGAAAAAGAAACATCATAAGATATCACTAATACACGGAATGTAAACTTGGCTACACAGGAACTGAATTACAAAACAGAACAGGGTCTCAAATGTAGAAAACCAACTTATGCTTGCTTAAGGGGAAAGGTGAGTTGGGGTGCTGCCTAAAACCAGAGATGGAAATTAGCACAGATACCCTTCCATAAGCCAAATTTGTAATAGACAAGAGCTACTCCTTGCTCAACGAAGTGGACTCAACACCCCATATTAAACGCCTAAGAATATATCTGACTAGTAAGAATCTTAAAACCTATGGATTTATATCTCTCCGAAAGAGAATCAAGCATGGGTACAGCAGCATAAACGCAGCAGTGATAGGATTGGTGACGTTCGGTGAGCAAATGCACACCCTTTGAAGTCATGTTGCATGGTACCCATTCCATGGGTCTCAACTCTCCAGGTTTAAGGGATTCATCCTTCAGCTAAAACATGCATGTGGAACCAATAGTATGATCCACTGTGTGATCGGGAAACGTGTTCAAATGTGTCTCAGTTTTCGTCCCCTGGTACTCGGGTGCAACATTCCAGAAGCTTTACTAACACTCTCCCCACATGGAGAGTCAATGCCTTTAACCTCCTGTTTGGCCCAGTTTGCAATTTCTGCGGAAAATGAACAGGAATAGGGAGAACCTACGGGAGACTAGCTGGAGGTCTCTGGACGGGCAAATTTAACTCTCATTTCCCACCAGGCAGAGGAATTAACCAAAGGCTCAGTGTGCCATGCCAGAACCACACTAGGGCCTGAAGCAATCCTGCCGTGTTGCGGCCAGCTCACAAGAAAGCGAGTTGAAGAAAGGAGCTCAGGGGCACTGTCATTCACAATCCTGCAGAGTTATAAATGACAGCTATCGTCCAGAAATATATTGAAGTAAGGCTGCCAAGAGGACTTGAAAGCGGGGCAGAATTGCAGGAAACCGATTTCAGGAGGTAGACTGGAATTGCATGTAAAGCATAGGAAAAGAGGCAGAACGTCCACAATGATGCACTTGGCCAAAAAGGGCGTATGCGTTTTTTCCTGAATATATTCAGGAAAAAACGCATACGCCCTTTTTGGCCAAGCAAGCAAGCTTGCAAAGGAAATCTGCACTACAATGAAGTCTCACTGCCCCCCGGTCAGAAGGGCCAGCTGAAAAAAGTGTAAAATCCAGAAAGGCAGGACAGGCTATAAAGAACTGGGAGCCTTGTTATGCTGATGGGCGGGATGTAAATGGCCAACAGCCACTCTGGAGAAGTGTATGGTGTTTCCTGAAACATCTAATAAACAAAGCCTCAGAGCCTAGGGCACTTCCACTTATGGTCCTATAGCTTAGGGAAATTAAAATCAAAAAGACACAGCCACCCCAAAGTTTGGGACGGCTCTGTTTACAAGAACCTCCTTTATGGTACAAGTACAATATCACAGAAAGCGAAAAATGGATATAGAAGTTGTGGTACTCACGTACAATGCAATATCACTCAGCAATGAAATCTATGTCATCAGGCCCGTAGCAGCATAATGAGTGGATTCAGGTACGATGATTCTAAGTGAAATAAGTCACACAGAAAAAGAAACATTATAAGATATCACTACTACACGGAATGTAAACTTGGCTACACAGGAACTGAATTACAAAACAGAACAGGGTCTCAAATGTAGAAAACCGACTTATGCTTCCTTAAGGGGAAAGGTGAGTTGGGGTGCTGCATAAAACCAGAGATTGAAATTAACACAGATACCGTTCCATTAGCCAAATTTGTAATAGACAAGAGCTACTCCTTGCTCAACGAAGTGGACTCAACACCCCATATTAAACGCCTAAGAATATACCTGACTAGTAAGAATCTTAAAACCTATGGATTTATATCTCTCCGAAAGAGAATCAAGCATGTGTACAGCAGCATAAACACAGCAGTGATAGGATTGGTGAGGTTCGGTGAGCAAATGCAGACCCTTTGAAGTCATATTGCATGGTACCCATTCCATGGGTCTCAACTCTCCAGGTTTAAGGGATTCATCCTTCAGCTAAAACATGCATGTGGAACCCAGAGTATGATCCACCGTGTGTTCGGGAAACGTGTTCAAATGTGTCTCAGTTTTCGTCCCCTGGTACTCGGGTGCAACATTCCAGACGCTTTACTAACACTCTCCCCACTTGGAGAGTAAATGCCTTTAACCTCCTGTTTGGCCCAGTTTGCAATTTCTGCGGAAAATGAACAGGAATAGGGAGAACCTACGAGAGGCTAGCTGGAGGTGTCTGGACAGGCAAATTTAACTCTCATTTACCAACAGGCAGAGGAATTAACCAAAGGCTCAGTGTGCCATGCCAGAACCACACTAAGGCCTGAAGCAATCCTGCGGTGTTGCGGCCAGCTCACAAGAAAGCGATTTGAAGAAAGGAGCTCAGGGGCACTGTCATTCACAAACCTGCAGAGTTATAAATGACAGCTATCGTCCAAAAATATATTGAAGTAAGGCTGCCAAGAGGACTTGAAAGCGGGGCAGAATTGCAGGAAACCGATTTCAGGAGGTAGATTGGAATTGCATGTAAAGCATAGGAAAAGAGGTAGAACGTCCAAAATGATGCACTTGGCCAAAAAGGGCGTATGCGTTTTTTCCTGAATATATTCAGGAAAAAACGCATACGAACTTTTTGGCCAACCAAGCAAGCTTGCAAAAGAAATCTGCACTACAATGAAGTCTACAGCCCCCCGGTCAAAAGGGCCAGCTGAAAAAAGTGTAAAATCCAGAAAGGCAGGACAGGCCATGGAGAACGTGGAGCCTTGTTATGCTGATGGGAGGGTTGTAAATTGCCAACAGCCACTCTGGAGAAGTGTATGGTGTTTCCTGAAACATCTAATAAACAAAGCAACAGAGCGTAGGGCACATCCACTTATGTTCCTAAAGTTTAGGGAAATTAAAATCAAAAAGACACAGCCACCCCAAAGTTTGGGATGGCTCTGTTTACAAGAATCTCGTTTACGGTACAAGTTCAATATCACAGAAAGCGAAAAATGGATAAAGAAGTTGTGGTACTTACGTACAATGCAATATCACTCAGCAATGAAATCTTTGTCATCAGGCCCGTAGCAGCATAATGAGTGGATTCAGGTACGATGATTCTAAGTGAAATAAGTCACACAGAAAAAGAAACTTCATAAGATATCACTACTACACGGAATGTAAACTTGGCTACAAAGGACCTGAATTACAAAACAGAATAGGGTGTCAAATGTAGAAAACCAACTTATGCTTGCTTAAGGGGAAAGGTGAGTTGGGGTGCTGCCTAAAACCAGAGATTGAAATTAGCACAGATACCATTCCATAAGCCAAATTTGTAATAGACAAGAGCTACTCCTTGCTCAACGAAGTGGACTCAACACCCCATATTAAACGCCTAAGAATATATCTGACTAGTAAGAATCTTAAAACCTATGGATTTATATGTCTCCGAAAGAGAATCAAGCATGTGTACAGCGGCATAAACGCAGCAGTGATAGGATTGGTGAGGTTCGGTGAGCAAATGCAGACCCTTTGAAGTCATATTGCATGGTACCCATTCCATGGGTCTCACCTCTCCAGGTTTAAGGGATTCATCCTTCAGCTAAAACATGCATGTGGAACCCAGAGTATGATCCACCGTGTGATCGGGAAACGTGTTCAAATGTGTCTCAGTTTTGTCCCGTGGTACTCGGGTGCAACATTCCAGAAGCTTTACTAACACTCTCCCCACTTGGAGAGTCAGTGCCTTTAACCTCCTGTTTGGCCCAGTTTGCAATTTCTGCGGAAAATGAACAGGAATTAGGAGAACCTATGAGAGACTAGCTGGAGGTGTCTGGACGGGCAAATTTAACTCTCATTTCCCACCAGGAACAGGAATTAACCAAAGGCTCAGCGTGCCGTGCCAGAACCACACTAGGGTCTGAAGCAATCCTGCGGTGTTGCGGCCAGCTCACAAGAAAGCGAGTTGAAGAAAGGAGCTCAGGGGCACTGTAATGCACAAACTTACAGAGTTATAAATGACAGTTGTCGTCCAAAAATATATTGAAGTAAGGCTGCCAAGAGGACTTGAAAGCGGGGCAGAATTGCAGGAAACCGATTTCAGGAGGTAGACTGGAATTGCATGTAAAGCATAGGAAAAGAGGCAGAACGTCCACAATGATGCACTTGGCCAAAAAGGGCGTATGCGTTTTTTCCTGAATATATTCAGGAAAAAACGCATACGCCCTTTTTGGCCAACCAAGCAAGCTTGCAAAGGAAATCTGCACTACAATGAAGTCTCACTGCCCCCCGGTCAAAAGGGCCAGCTGAGAAAAGTGTAAAATCCAGAAAGGCAGGACAGGCCATGGAGAATTGGGAGGCTTGTTATGCTGATGGGAGGGTTGTAAATTGCCAACAGCCACTCTGGAGAAGTGTATGGTGTCTCCTGAATCGTCTACGAAACAAAGCAACAGAGCGTAGGGCACTTCCACTTATGGTCCTAAAGTTTAGGGAAATTAAAATCAAAAAGACACAGCCACGCCAAACTTTGGGACGGCTCTGTTTACAAGAACCTCGTTTACGGTACAAGTTCAATATCACAGAAAGCGAAAAATGGATAAAGAAGTTGTGGTACTTACGTACAATGCAATATCACTCAGCAATGAAATCTATGTCATCAGGCCCGTAGCAGCATAATGAGTGGATTCAGGTACGATGATTCTAAGTGAAATAAGTCACACAGAAAAACAAACATCATAAGATATCAATACTACACGGAATGTAAACTTGGCTACACAGGAACTGAATTACAAAACAGAACAGGGTCTCAAATGTAGAAAACCAACTTATGCTTGCTTAAGGGGAAAGGTGAGTTGGGGTGCTGCATAAAACCAGAGATTGAACTTGGCACAGATACCGTTCCATAAGCCAAATATGTAATAGACAAGAGCTACTCCTTGCTCAACGAAGTGGACTCAACACCCCACATTAAACGCCTAAGAATATACCTGACTAGTAAGAATCTTAAAACCTATGGATTTATGTGTCTCCGAAAGAGAACCAAGCATGTGTACAGTGGCATAAACGCAGCAGTGATAGGATTGGTGAGGTTCGGTGAGCAAATGCAGACCCTTTGAAGTCATATTGCATGGTACCCATTCCATGGGTCTCAACTCTCCAGGTTGAAGGGATTCTTCCTTCAGCTAAAACATACATGTGGAACCCAGAGTATGATCCACCGTGTGATCGGGAAACGTGTTCAAATGTGTCTCAGTTTTCGTCCCCTGGTACTCGGGTGCAACATTCCAGACGCTTTACTAACACTCTCCCCACTTGGAGAGTCAGTGCCTTTAACCTCCTGTTTGGCCCAGCTTGCAATTTCTGCGGAAAATGAACAGGAATAGGGAGAACCAATGAGAGACTAGCTGGAGGTGTCTGGACGGGCAAATTTAGCTCTCATTTCCCACCAGGAAGAGGAATTAACCAAAGGCTCAGCGTGCCGTGCCGGAACCAGATTAGGGCCTGAAGCCATCCTGCGGTGTTGCGGCCAGCTCACAAGAAAGCGACTTGAAGAAAGGAGCTCGGGGCACTGTAATTCACAAACCTGCAGAGTTATAAATGACAGCTATCGTCCAAAAATATACTGAAGTAAGGCTGCCAAAAGGACTTGAAAGCGGGGCAGAATTGCAGGAAACCGATTTCAGGAGGTAGACTGGAATTGCATTTAAAGCATAGGAAAAGAGGCAGAACGTCCACAATGATGCACTTGGCCAAAAAGGGCGTATGCATATTTTCTTGAATATATTCAGGAAAAAACGCACACGCACTTTTTGGCCAACCAAGCAAGCTTGCAAAGGAAATCTGCACTACAATGAAGTCTCACTTCCCCCCGGTCAAAAGGGCCATCTGAAAAAAGTGTAAAATCCAGAAAGGCAGGACAGGCCATGGAGAACTGGGAGCCTTGTTATGCTGATGGGCGGGATGTAAATTGCCAACAGCCACTCGGGAGAAGTGTATGGTGTTTCCTGAAACATCTAAAAAACAAAGCAACAGAGCCTAGGGCACTGCCACTTATGGTCCTATAGCTTAGGGAAATTAAAATCAAAAAGACACAGCCACCCCAACGTTTGGGACGGCTCTGGTTACAAGAATCTCGTTTACGGTACAAGTTCAATATCGCAGAAAGCGAAAAATGGATAAAGAAGTTGTGGTACTTACGTACAATACAATATCACTCAGCAATGAAATCTATGTCATCAGGCCCGTAGCAGCATAATGAGTGGATTCAGGTATGATGATTCTAACTGAAATAAGTCACACAGTAAAAGAAACATCATAAGATATCACTAATACACGGAATGAAAACTTGGCTACACAGGAACTGGATTACAAAACAGAACAGGGTCTCAAATTTAGAAAGCCAACTTATGCTTGCTTAACGGGAAAGGTGAGTTGGGGTGCTGCATAAAACCAGAGATTGAAATGAGCACAGATAAAGTTCCTTAAGCCAAATATGTAATAGACAAGAGCTACTCCTTGCTCAACGAAATGGGCTCAACACCCCATATTAAACGCCTAAGAATGTACCTGACTAGTAAGTATCTTAAAACCTATGGATTGCTATGTCTCCGAAAGAGAATCAAGCGTGTGTACAGGGGCATAAACGCAGCAGTGATAGGATTGGAGAGGTTCGGTGAGCAAATGAAGACCCTTTGAAGTCATATTGCATGGTACCCATTCCATGGGTCTCAACTCTCCAGGTTGAAGGGATTCTTCCTTCAGCTAAAACATGCATGTGGAACCCAGAGTATGATCAACCGTGTGATCGGGAGACGCGTTCAAATATGTCTCACTTTTCGACCCCTGGTACTCGGGTGCAACATTCCAGACGCTTAACTAACACTCTCCCGAAATGGAGAGTCAGTGCCTTTAACCTCCTGTTTGGCCCAGTTTGCAATTTCTGCGAAAGATGAACAGGAATAGGAGAACCAATGAGAGACTAGCTGGAGGTGTCTGGACGGGCAAATTTTACTCTCATTTCCCACCAGGAAGAGGAATTAACCAAAGGCTCAGCGTGCCATGCCGGAACCAGATTAGGGCCTGAAGCAATCCTGCGGTGTTGCAGCCAGCTCACAAGAAAGCGAGTTGAAGAAAGGAGCTCAGGGGCACTGTAATTCACAAACCTGCAGAGTTATAAATGACAGCTATCGTCCAAAAATATACTGAAGTAAGGCTGCCAAGAGGACTTGAAAGCGGGGCAGAATTGCAGGAAACCGATTTCAGGAGGTAGACTGGAATTGCATTTAAAGCATAGGAAAAGAGGCAGAACGTCCACAATGATGCACTTGGCCAAAAAGGGCGTATGCATATTTTCTTGAATATATTCAGGAAAAAACGCACACGCACTTTTTGGCCAACCAAGCAAGCTTGCAAAGGAAATCTGCACTACAATGAAGTCTCACTTCCCCCCGGTCAAAAGGGCCATCTGAAAAAAGTGTAAAATCCAGAAAGGCAGGACAGGCCATGGAGAACTGGGAGCCTTGTTATGCTGATGGGCGGGATGTAAATTGCCAACAGCCACTCGGGAGAAGTGTATGGTGTTTCCTGAAACATCTAAAAAACAAAGCAACAGAGCCTAGGGCACTGCCACTTATGGTCCTATAGCTTAGGGAAATTAAAATCAAAAAGACACAGCCACCCCAACGTTTGGGACGGCTCTGGTTACAAGAACCTCGTTTACGGTACAAGTTCAATATCGCAGAAAGCGAAAAATGGATAAAGAAGTTGTGGTATTTACGTACAATACAATATCACTCAGCAATGAAATCTATGTCATCAGGCCCGTAGCAGCATAATGAGTGGATTCAGGTATGATGATTCTAACTGAAATAAGTCACACAGTAAAAGAAACATCATAAGATATCACTAATACATGGAATGAAAACTTGGCTACACAGGAACTGGATTACAAAACAGAACAGGGTCTCAAATTTAGAAAGCCAACTTATGCTTGCTTAACGGGAAAGGTGAGTTGGGGTGCTGCATAAAACCAGAGATTGAAATGAGCACAGATAAAGTTCCTTAAGCCAAATATGTAATAGACAAGAGCTACTCCTTGCTCAACGAAATGGGCTCAACACCCCATATTAAACGCCTAAGAATGTACCTGACTAGTAAGTATCTTAAAACCTATGGATTGCTATGTCTCCGAAAGAGAATCAAGCGTGTGTACAGGGGCATAAACGCAGCAGTGATAGGATTGGAGAGGTTCGGTGAGCAAATGAAGACCCTTTGAAGTCATATTGCATGGTACCCATTCCACGGGTCTCAACTCTCCAGGTTGAAGGGATTCTTCCTTCAGCTAAAACATGCATGTGGAACCCAGAGTATGATCAACCGTGTGATCGGGAGACGCGTTCAAATATGTCTCACTTTTCGACCCCTGGTACTCGGGTGCAACATTCCAGACGCTTAACTAACACTCTCCCGACATGGAGAGTCAGTGCCTTTAACCTCCTGTTTGGCCCAGTTTGCAATTTCTGCGAAAGATGAACAGGAATAGGAGAACCAATGAGAGACTAGCTGGAGGTGTCTGGACGGGCAAATTTTACTCTCATTTCCCACCAGGAAGAGGAATTAACCAAAGGCTCAGCGTGCCGTGCCGGAACCAGATTAGGGCCTGAAGCAATCCTGCGGTGTTGCAGCCAGCTCACAAGAAAGCGAGTTGAAGAAAGGAGCTCAGGGGCACTGTAATTCACAAACCTGCAGAGTTATAAATGACAGCTATCGTCCAAAAATATACTGAAGTAAGGCTGCCAAGAGGACTTGAAAGCGGGGCAGAATTGCAGGAAACCGATTTCAGGAGGTAGACTGGAATTGCATTTAAAGCATAGGAAAAGAGGCAGAACGTCCACAATGATGCACTTGGCCAAAAAGAGCGTATGCATATTTTCTTGAATATATTCAGGAAAAAACGCACACGCACTTTTTGGCCAACCAAGCAAGCTTGCAAAGGAAATCTGCACTACAATGAAGTCTCACTTCCCCCCGGTCAAAAGGGCCATCTGAAAAAAGTGTAAAATCCAGAAAGGCAGGACAGGCCATGGAGAACTGGGAGCCTTGTTATGCTGATGGGCGGGATGTAAATTGCCAACAGCCACTCGGGAGAAGTGTATGGTGTTTCCTGAAACATCTAAAAAACAAAGCAACAGAGCCTAGGGAACTGCCACTTATGGTCCTATAGCTTAGGGAAATTAAGATCAAAAAGACACAGCCACCCCAAAGTTTGGGACGGCTCTGTTTACAAGAACCTCGTTTACGGTACAAGTTCAATATCGCAGAAAGCGAAAAATGGATAAAGAAGTTGTGGTACTTACGTACAATACAATATCACTCAGCAATGAAATCTATGTCATCAGGCCCGTAGCAGCCTAATGAGTGGATTCAGGTATGATGATTCTAACTGAAATAAGTCACACAGAAAAAGAAACATCATAAGATATCACTAATACACGGAATGAAAACTTGGCTACACAGGAACTGGATTACAAAACAGAACAGGGTCTCAAATTTAGAAAGCCAACTTATGCTTGCTTAACGGGAAAGGTGAGTTGGGGTGCTGCATAAAACCAGAGATTGAAATGAGCACAGATAAAGTTCCTTAAGCCAAATATGTAATAGACAAGAGCTACTCCTTGCTCAACGAAATGGGCTCAACACCCCATATTAAACACCTAAGAATGTACCTGACTAGTAAGTATCTTAAAACCTATGGATTGCTATGTCTCCGAAAGAGAATCAAGCGTGTGTACAGGGGCATAAACGCAGCAGTGATAGGATTGGAGAGGTTCGGTGAGCAAATGAAGACCCTTTGAAGTCATATTGCATGGTACCCATTCCACGGGTCTCAACTCTCCAGGTTGAAGGGATTCTTCCTTCAGCTAAAACATGCATGTGGAACACAGAGTATGATCAACCGTGTGATCGGGAGACGCGTTCAAATATGTCTCACTTTTCGACCCCTGGTACTCGGGTGCAACATTCCAGACGTTTAACTAACACTCTCCCGACATGGAGAGTCAGTGCCTTTAACCTCCTGTTTGGCCCAGTTTGCAATTTCTGCGAAAGATGAACAGGAATAGGAGAACCAATGAGAGACTAGCTGGAGGTGTCTGGACGGGCAAATTTTACTCTCATTTCCCACCAGGAAGAGGAATTAACCAAAGGCTCAGCGTGCCGTGCCGGAACCAGATTAGGGCCTGAAGCAATCCTGCAGTGTTGCAGCCAGCTCACAAGAAAGCGAGTTGAAGAAAGGAGCTCAGGGGCACTGTAATTCACAAACCTGCAGAGTTATAAATGACAGCTATCGTCCAAAAATATACTGAAGTAAGGCTGCCAAGAGGACTTGAAAGCGGGGCAGAATTGCAGGAAACCGATTTCAGGAGGTAGACTGGAATTGCATTTAAAGCATAGGAAAAGAGGCAGAACGTGGACAATGATGCACTTGACCAAAAAGGGCGTATGCGTTTTTTCCTGAATATATTCAGGAAAAAACGCACACGCCCTTTTTGGCCAACCAAGCAAGCTTGCAAAGGAAATCTGCACTACAATGAAGTCTCACCTCCCCCCGGTCAAAAGGGCCATCTGAAAAAAGTGTAAAATCCAGAAATGCAGGACAGGCCATGGAGAACTGGGAGCCTTGTTATGCTGATGGGCGGGATGTAAATTGCCAACAGCCACTCGGGAGAAGTGTATGGTGTTTCCTGAAACATCTAAAAAACAAAGCAACAGAGCCTAGGGCACTGCCAATTATCGTCCTATAGCTTAGGGAAATTAAAATCAAAAAGACACAGCCACCCCAACGTTTGGGTCGGCTCTGGTTACAAGAACCTCGTTTACGGTACAAGTTCAATATCGCAGAAAGCGAAAAATGGATAAAGAAGTTGTGGTACTTACGTACAATGCAGTATCACTCAGCAATGAAATCTATGTCATCAGGCCCGTAGCAGCATAATGAGTGGATTCAGGTATGATGATTCTAACTGAAATAAGTCACACAGTAAAAGAAACATCATAAGATATCACTAATACACGGAATGAAAACTTGGCTACACAGGAACTGGATTACAAAACAGAACAGGGTCTCAAATTTAGAAAGCCAACTTATGCTTGCTTAACGGGAAAGGTGAGTTGGGGTGCTGCATAAAACCAGAGATTGAAATGAGCACAGATAAAGTTCCTTAAGCCAAATATGTAATAGACAAGAGCTACTCCTTGCTCAACGAAATGGGCTCAACACCCCATATTAAACGCCTAAGAATGTACCTGACTAGTAAGTATCTTAAAACCTATGGATTGCTATGTCTCCGAAAGAGAATCAAGCGTGTGTACAGGGGCATAAACGCAGCAGTGATAGGATTGGAGAGGTTCGGTGAGCAAATGAAGACCCTTTGAAGTCATATTGCATGGTACCCATTCCACGGGTCTCAACTCTCCAGGTTGAAGGGATTCTTCCTTCAGCTAAAACATGCATGTGGAACCCAGAGTATGATCAACCGTGTGACCGGGAGACGCGTTCAAATATGTCTCACTTTTCGACCCCTGGTACTCGGGTGCAACATTCCAGACGCTTAACTAACACTCTCCCGACATGGAGAGTCAGTGCCTTTAACCTCCTGTTTGGCCCAGTTTGCAATTTCTGCGAAAGATGAACAGGAATAGGAGAACCAATGAGAGACTAGCTGGAGGTGTCTGGACGGGCAAATTTTACTCTCATTTCCCACCAGGAAGAGGAATTAACCAAAGGCTCAGCGTGCCGTGCCGGAACCAGATTAGGGCCTGAAGCAATCCTGCGGTGTTGCAGCCAGCTCACAAGAAAGCGAGTTGAAGAAAGGAGCTCAGGGGCACTGTAATTCACAAACCTGCAGAGTTATAAATGACAGCTATCGTCCAAAAATATACTGAAGTAAGGCTGCCAAGAGGACTTGAAAGCGGGGCAGAATTGCAGGAAACCGATTTCAGGAGGTAGACTGGAATTGCATTTAAAGCATAGGAAAAGAGGCAGAACGTCCACAATGATGCACTTGGCCAAAAAGGGCGTATGCGTTTTTTCCTGAATATATTCAGGAAAAAACGCACACGCCCTTTTTGGCCAACCAAGCAAGCTTGCAAAGGAAATCTGCACTACAATGAAGTCTCACCTCCCCCCGGTCAAAAGGGCCATCTGAAAAAAGTGTAAAATCCAGAAATGCAGGACAGGCCATGGAGAACTGGGAGCCTCGTTATGCTGATGGGCGGGATGTAAATTGCCAACAGCCACTCGGGAGAAGTGTATGGTGTTTCCTGAAACATCTAAAAAACAAAGCAACAGAGCCTAGGGCACTGCCACTTATCGTCCTATAGCTTAGGGAAATTAAAATCAAAAAGACACAGCCACCCCAACGTTTGGGACGGCTCTGGTTACAAGAACCTCGTTTACGGTACAAGTTCAATATCGCAGAAAGCGAAAAATGGATAAAGAAGTTGTGGTACTTACGTACAATACAATATCACTCAGCAATGAAATCTATGTCATCAGGCCCGTAGCAGCATAATGAGTGGATTCAGGTATGATGATTCTAACTGAAATAAGTCACACAGTAAAAGAAACATCATAAGATATCACTAATACACGGAATGAAAACTTGGCTACACAGGAACTGGATTACAAAACAGAACAGGGTCTCAAATTTAGAAAGCCAACTTATGCTTGCTTAACGGGAAAGGTGAGTTGGGGTGCTGCATAAAACCAGAGATTGAAATGAGCACAGATAAAGTTCCTTAAGCCAAATATGTAATAGACAAGAGCTACTCCTTGCTCAACGAAATGGGCTCAACACCCCATATTAAACGCCTAAGAATGTACCTGACTAGTAAGTATCTTAAAACCTATGGATTGCTATGTCTCCGAAAGAGAATCAAGCGTGTGTACAGGGGCATAAACGCAGCAGTGATAGGATTGGAGAGGTTCGGTGAGCAAATGAAGACCCTTTGAAGTCATATTGCATGGTACCCATTCCACGGGTCTCAACTCTCCAGGTTGAAGGGATTCTTCCTTCAGCTAAAACATGCATGTGGAACACAGAGTATGATCAACCGTGTGATCGGGAGACGCGTTCAAATATGTCTCACTTTTCGACCCCTGGTACTCGGGTGCAACATTCCAGACGCTTAACTAACACTCTCCCGACATGGAGAGTCAGTGCCTTTAACCTCCTGTTTGGCCCAGTTTGCAATTTCTGCGAAAGATGAACAGGAATAGGAGAACCAATGAGAGACTAGCTGGAGGTGTCTGGACGGGCAAATTTTACTCTCATTTCCCACCAGGAAGAGGAATTAACCAAAGGCTCAGCGTGCCGTGCCGGAACCAGATTAGGGCCTGAAGCAATCCTGCGGTGTTGCAGCCAGCTCACAAGAAAGCGAGTTGAAGAAAGGAGCTCAGGGGCACTGTAATTCACAAACCTGCAGAGTTATAAATGACAGCTATCGTCCAAAAATATACTGAAGTAAGGCTGCCAAGAGGACTTGAAAGCGGGGCAGAATTGCAGGAAACCGATTTCAGGAGGTAGACTGGAATTGCATTTAAAGCATAGGAAAAGAGGCAGAACGTGGACAATGATGCACTTGGCCAAAAAGAGCGTATGCGTTTTTTCCTGAATATATTCAGGAAAAAACGAACACGCACTTTTTGGCCAACCAAGCAAGCTTGCAAAGGAAATCTGCACTACAATGAAGTCTCACTTCCCCCCGGTCAAAAGGGCCATCTGAAAAAAGTGTAAAATCCAGAAAGGCAGGACAGGCCATGGAGAACTGGGAGCCTTGTTATGCTGATGGGCGGGATGTGAATTGCCAACAGCCACTCGGTAGAAGTGTATGGTGTTTCCTGAAACATCTAAAAAACAAAGCAACAGAGCCTAGGGCACTTCCACTTATGGTCCTGTAGCTTAGGGAAATTAAAATCAAAAAGACACAGCCACCCCAAAGTTTGGGACGGCTCTGTTTAGAAGAACCTCGTTTACGGTACAAGTTCAATATCACAGAAAGCGAAAAATGGATAAAGAAGTTGTGGTACTTACGTACAATACAATATCACTCAGCAATGAAATCTATGTCATCAGGCCCGTAGCAGCATAATGAGTGGATTCAGGTACGATGATTCTAAGTGAAATAAGTCACACAGAAAAAGAAACATCATAAGATATCACTACTACACGGAATGTTAACTTGGCTACACAGGAACTGAATTACAAAACAGAACAGGGTCTCAAATGTAGAAAACCAACTTATCCTTGCTTAAGGGGAAAGGTGAGTTGGGGTGCTGCATAAAACCAGAGATGGAAATTAGCACAGATACCCTTCCATAAGCCAAATATGTAATAGAGAAGAGCTACTAATTGCTCAACCAAGTGGACTCAACACCCCATATTAAACGCCTAAGAATATACCTGACTAGTAAGAATCTTAAAAGCTATGGATTTATATGTCTCCAAAAGAGAATCAAGCGTGTGTACAGCGGCATAAACACAGCAGTGATAGGATTGGTGAGGTTCGGTGAGCAAATGCAGACCCTTTGAAGTCATATTGCATGGTACCCATTCCATGGGTCTCAACTCTCCAGGTTGAAGGGATTCTTCCTTCAGCTAAAACATGCATGTGGAACCCAGAGTATGATCCACCTTGTGATCGGAAAACGTGTTCAAATGTGTCTCAGTTTTTGTGCCCTGGTACTCGGGTGCAACATTCCAGACGCTTTACTAACACTCTCCCCACTTGGAGAGTCAGTGCCTTTAACCTCCTGTTTGGCCCAGTTTGCAATTTCTGCGTAAGATGAAAAGGAATAGGGAGAACCAATGAGAGACTAGCTGGAGGTGTCTGGATGGCCAAATTTAACTCTCATTTCCCACCAGGAACAGGAATTAACCAAAGGCTCAGTGTGCCATGCCGGAACCACACTAGGGCCTGAAGCAATCCTGCGGGGTTGCGGCCAGCTCACAAGAAAGCGAGTTGAAGCAGGTAACTCAGGGGCACTGTCATTAACAAACCTGCAGAGTTATAAATGACAGCTATCATCCAAAAATATATTGAAGTAAGGCTGCCAAGAGCACATGAAAACGGGGCAGAATTGCAGGAAACCGAGTTCAGGAGGTAGACTGGAATTGCATGTAAAGCATAGGAAAAGAGGCAGAACGTCCACAATGATGCACTTGGCCAAGAAGTGCGTATGCGTTTTTTCCTGAATATATTCAGGAAAAAACGCATACGCCCTTTTTGGCCAACCAAGCAAGCTTGCAAAGCAAATCTGCACTACAATGAAGTCTCACTGCCCCCCGGTCAAAAGGGCCATCTGAAAATGTGTAAAATCCAAAAAGGCAGGACAGGCCATGGAGAACTGGGAGCCTTGTTATGCTGATGGGCGGGATGTAAATTGCCAACAGCCACTCGGGAGAAGTGTATGGTGTTTCCTGAAACATCTAAAAAACAAAGCAACAGAGCCTAGGGCACTGCCACTTATGGTCCTATAGCTTAGGGAAATTAAAATCAAAAAGACACATCCACCACAAAGTTTGGGACGGCTCTTTTTACAAGAACCTCGTTTACGGTACAAGTTCAATATCACAGAAAGCGAAAAATGGATAAAGAAGTTGTGGTACTTATGTACAATACAATATCACTCAGCAATGAAATCTATGTCATCAGGCCCGTAGCAGCATAATGAGTGGATTCAGGTACCATGATTCTAACTGAAATAAGTCACACAGAAAAAGAAACATCATAAGATATCACTAATACACGGAATGAAAACTTGGCTACACAGGAACTGGATTACAAAACAGAACAGGGTCTCAAATTGAGAAAGCCAACTTATGCTTGCTTAACGGGAAAGGTGAGTTGGAGTGCTGCATAAAACCAGTGATTGAAATGAGCACAGATAAAGTTCCTTAAGCCAAATATGTAATAGACAAGAGCTACTCCTTGCTCAACGAAATGGGCTCAACACCCCATATTAAACGCCTAAGAATGTACCTGACTAGTAAGAATCTTAAAACCTATGGATTGCTAAGTCTCTGAAAGAGAATCAAGCGTGTGTACAGGGGCATAAACGCAGCAGTGATAGGATTGGACAGGTTCGGTGAGCAAATGAAGACCCTTTGAAGTCATATTGCATGGTACCCATTCCACGGGTCTCCACTCTCCAGGTTGAAGGGATTCTTCCTTCAGCTAAAACATGCATGTGGAACCCAGAGTATTATCAACCGTGTGATCGGGACACGTGTTCAAATATGTCTCAGTTTTCGACCCCTGGTACTCGGGTGCAACATTCCAGACGCTTTACTAACACTCTCCCCACTTGGAGAGTCAGTGCCTTTAACCTCCTGTTTGGCCCAGTTTGCAATTTCTGCGGAAGATGAACAGGAATAGGGAGAACCAATGAGAGACTAGCTGGAGGTGTCTGGACGGGCAAATTTTACTCTCATTTCCCACCAGGAACAGGAATTAACCAAAGGCTCAGCGTGCCGTGCCCGAACCAGATTAGGGCCTGAAGCAATCCTGCGGTGTTGTGGCCAGCTCACAAGAAAGCGAGTTGAAGAATGGAGCTCAGGGGCAGTGTCATTCACAAACCTGCAGAGTTATAAATGACAGCTATCGTCCAAAAATATACTGAAGTAAGGCTGCCAAAAGGACTTGAAAGCGGGGCAGAATTGCAGGAAACCGATTTCTGGAGGTAGACTGGAATTGCATGTAAAGCATAGGAAAAGAGGCAGAACGTCCACAATGATGCACTAGGCCAAAAAGGGCGTATGTGTTTTTTCCTGAATATATTCAGGAAAAAACGCATACGCCCTTTTTGGCCAACCAAGCAAGCTTGCAAAGCAAATCTGCACTACAATGAAGTCTCACTGCCCCCCGGTCAAAAGGGCCATCTGAAAATGTGTAAAATACAGAAAGGCAGGACAGGCCATGGAGAACTGGGAGCCTTGTTATGCTGATGGGCGGGATGTAAATTGCCAACAGCCACTCTGGAGAAGTGTATGGTGTTTCCTGAAACATCTAAAAAACAAAGCAACAGAGCCTAGGGCACTTCCACTTATGGTCCTATAGCTTAGGGAAATTAAAATCAAAAAGACACAGCCACCCCAATGTTTGGGATGGCTCTGTTTACAAGAACCTCCTTTACGGTACAAGTTCAATATCGCAGAAAGCGAAAAATGGATAAAGAATTTGTGGTATTTACGTACAACACAATATCACTCAGCAATGAAATCTATGTCATCAGGCCCGTAGCAGCATAATGAGTGGATTCAGGTACCATGATTCTAACTGAAATAAGTCACACAGTAAAAGAAACATCATAAGATATCACTAATACACGGAATGAAAACTTGGCTACACAGGAACTGAATTACAAAACAGAACAGGGTCTCAAATGTAGAAAACCAACTTATGCTTGCTTAAGGGGAAAGGTGAGTTGGGGTGCTGCATAAAACCAGAGATTGAAATGAGCACAGATAAAGTTGCTTAAGCCAAATATGTAATAGACAAGAGCTACTCCTTGCTCAACGAAATGGGCTCAACACCCCATATTAAACGCCTAAGAATGTACCTGACTAGTAAGTATCTTAAAACCTATGGATTGCTATGTCTCCGAAAGAGAATCAAGCATGTGTCCAGGGGCATAAACGCAGCAGTGATAGGATTGGAGAGGTTCGGTGAGCAAATGAAGACCCTTTGAAGTCATATTGCATGGTACCCATTCCACGGGTCTCAACTCTCCAGGTTGAAGGGATTCTTCCTTCAGCTAAAACATGCATGTGGAACCCAGAGTATGATCAACCGTGTGATCAGGACACGTGTTCAAATATGTCTCAGTTTTCGACCCCTGGTACTCGGGTGCAACATTCCAGATGTTTACTAACACTCTCCCGACTTGGAGAGTCAGTGCCTTTAACCTCCTGTTTGGCCCAGTTTGCAATTTCTGCGGAAGATGAACAGGAATAGGGAGAACCAATGAGAGACTAGCTGGAGGTGTCTGGACGGGCAAATTTAACTCTCATTTCCCACCAGGAACAGGAATTAACCAAAGGCTAAGTGTGCCGTGCCGGAAACAGATTAGGGCCTGAAGCAATCCTGCGGTGTTGCGGCCAGCTCACAAGAAAGCGAGTTGAAGAATGGAGCTCAGGGGCACTGTAATTCACAAAGCTGCAGAGTTATAAATGACAGCTATCGTCCAAAAATATACTGAAGGAAGACTGCCAAGAGGACTTGAAAGCGGGGCAGAATTGCAGGAAACCGATTTCAGGAGGTAGACTGTAATTGCATTTAAAGCATAGGAAAAGAGGCAGAACGTCCACAATGATGCACTTGGCCAAGAAGTGTGTATGCGTTTTTTCCTGAAAATATTCAGGAAAAAACGCATACGCCCTTTTTGGCCAACCAAGCAAGCTTGCAAAGAAATCTGCACTACAATGAAGTCTCACTTCCCCCCGGTCAAAAGGGCCATCTGAAAAAAGTGTAAAATCCAGAAAGGCAGGACAGGCCATGGAGAAATGGGAGCCTTGTTATGCTGATGAGCGGGATGTAAATTGCCAACAGCCACTCTGTAGAAGTGTATGGTGTTTCCTGAAACATCTAAAAAACAAAGCAACACAGCCTAGGGAACTTCCATTTATGGTCCTATAGCTTAGGGAAATTAAAATCAAAAAGACACAGCAACCCCAAAGTTTGGGACGGCTCTGTTTACAAGAACCTCGTTTATGGTACAAGTTCAATATCACAAAGAACGAAAAATGGATAAAGAAGTTGTGATACTCACGTACAATGCAATATCACTCAGCAAAGAAATCTATGTCATCAGGCCCGTAGCAGCATAATGAGTATTCAGGTACGATGATTCTAAGTGAAATAAGTCACACAGAAAAAGAAACATCGTAAGATATCACTACTACACGGAATGTAAACTTGGCTACACAGGAACTGAATTACAAAACAGAACAGGGTCTCAAATGTAGAAAACCAACTTATCCTTGCTTAAGGGGAAAGGTGAGTTGGGGTGCTGCATGAAACCAGAGATGGAAATTAGCAAAGATACACTTCCATAAGCCAAATATGTAATAGACAAGAGCTACTCCTTGCTCAACGTAGTGGACTCAACACCCCATATTAAACGCCTAAGAATATACCTGACTAGTAAGAATCTTAAAACCTATAGATTTATATGTCTCCGAAAGAGAATCAAGCGTGTGTACAGCTGCATAAACACAGCAGTGATAGGATTGGAGAGGTTCGGTGAGCAAATGAAGACCCTTTGAAGTCATATTGCATGGTACCCATTCCATGGGTGTCAACTCTCCAGGTTGAAGGGATTCTTCCTTCAGCTAAAACATGCATGTGGAACCCAGAGTATGATCCACTGTGTGATCAGAAAACGTGTTCAAATGTGTCTCAGTTTTCGTCCCCTGGTACTAAGGTGCAACATTCCAGACGCTTTACTAACACTCTCCCCACTTGGAGAGTCAGTGCCTTTAACCTCCTGTTTGGCCCAGTTTGCAATTTCTGCGTAAGATGAAAAGGAATAGGGAGAACCCATGAGAGACTAGCTGGAGGTGTCTGGACGGCCAAATTTAACTCTCATTTCCCACCAGGAACAGGAATTAACCAAAGGCTCAGTGTGCCATGCCGGAACCACACTAGGGCCTGAAGCAATCCTGCGGTGTTGCGGCCAGCTCACAAGAAAGCGAGTTGAAGAAGGAAACTCAGGGGCACTGTCATTAACAAACCTGCAGAGTCATAAATGACAGCTATCATCCAAAAATATATTGAAGTAAGGCTGCCAAGAGCAGATGAAAACGGGGCAGAATTGCAGGAATCCGAGTTCAGGAGGTAGACTGGAATTGCATGTAAAGCGTAGGAAAGAGGCAGAACGTCCACAATGATGCACTTGGCCAAAAAGGGCGTATGCGTTTTTTCCTGAATATATTCAGGAAAAAACGCATACGCCCTTTTTGGCCAACCAAGCAAGCTTGCAAAGGAAATCTGCACTACAATGAAGTCTCACTGCCCCCCCGGTCAAAAGGGCAATCTGAAAAAAGTGTAAAATCCAGAAAGGCAGGACAGGCCATGGAGAACTGGGAGCCTTGTTATGCAGATGGGCGGGATGTAAATTGCCAACAGCCACTCTGAAGAAGTGTATGGTGTTTCCTGAATCATCTACAAAACAAAGCAACAGAGCCTAGGGCACTTCCACTTATGGTCCTAAAGCTTAGGGAAATTAAAATCAAAAAGACACAGCCACCCCAAAGTTTGGGATGGCTCTGTTTACAAGAACGTCGTTTACGGTACAAGTTCAATATCACAGAAAGCGAAAAATGGATAAAGAAGTTGTGGTACTTACGTACAATGCAATATCACTCAGCAATGAAATCTATGTCATCAGGCCCATAGCAGCATAATGAGTGGTTCAGGTACGATGATTCTAAGTGAAATAAGTAACACAGAAAAAGAAACATTATAAGATATCACTACTACACGGAATGTAAACATGCCTACACAGGAACTGAATTACAAAACAGAACAGGGTCTCAAATGTAGAAAACCAACTTATGCTTGCTTAAGGGGAAAGGTGAGTTGGGGTGCTGCATAAAACAAGGGATTGAAATTAGCACAGATACCGTTCCATAAGCCAAATTTGTAATAGACAAGCGCTACTCCTTGCTCAACGAAGTGGACTCAACACCCCATATTAAACGCCTAAGAATATATCTGACTAGTAAGAATCTTAAAACCTATGGATTTATATGTCTCCGAAAGAGAATCAAGCATGTGTACAGCGGCATAAATGCAGCAGTGATAGGATTGGTGAGGTTCAGTGAGCAAATGCAGACCCTTTGAAGTCATATTGCATGGTACCCATTCCATGGGTCTCAACTCTCCAGGTTGAAGGGATTCTTCCTTCAGCTAAAACATGCATGTGGAACCCAGAGTATGATCCACTGTGTGATCGGGAAGCGTGTTCAGATGTGTCTCAGTTTTCGTCCCCTGGTACTCGGGTGCAACATTCCAGATGCTTTACTAACACTCTCCCCACTTGGAGAGTCAGTGCCTTTAACCTCCTGTTTGTCCCAGTTTGCAATTTCTGCGGAAAATGAACTGGAATAGGGAGAACCCATGAGAGACTAGACGGAGGTGTCTGGATGGGCAAATTTAACTCTCATTTCCCACCAGGCAGAGGAATTAACCAAAGGCTCAGTGTGCCATGCCGGAACCACACTAGGGCCTGAAGCAATCCTGCGGTGTTGCGGCCAGCTCACAAGGAAGCGAGTTGAAGAAGGTAACTCAGGGGCACTGTAATTCACAAACATGCAGAGTTATAAATGACAGCTATCGTCCAAAAATATATTGAAGTAAGGCTGCCAAGAACACATGAAAACGGGGCAGAATTGCAGGAAACCGAGTTCAGGAGGTAGACTGGAATTGCATGTAAAGAATAGGAAAAGAGGTAGAACGTCTACAATGATGCACTTGGCCAAAAAGGGCATATGCGTTTTTTCCTGAATATATTCAGGAAAAAACTCATACGCCCTTTTTGGCCAACCAAGCAAGCTTGCAAAGGAAATCTGCACTACAGTGAAGTCTCACTGCCTCCCAGTCAAAAGGGCCATCTGAAAAAAGTGTAAAATCCAGAAAGGCAGGACAGGCCATGGAGAAATGGGAGCCTTGTTATGCTGATGAGCGGGATGTAAATTGCCAACAGCCACTCTGGAGAAGTGTATGGTGTTTCCTGAAACATCTAAAAAACAAAGCAACAGAGCCTAGGGAACTTCCATTTATGGTCCTATAGCTTAGGGAAATTAAAATCAAAAAGACACAGCCACCCCAAAGTTTGGGACGGCTCTGTTTACAAGAACCTCGTTTATGGTACAAGTTCAATATCACAAAGAACGAAAAATGGATAAAGAAGTTGTGATACTCACGTACAATGCAATATCACTCAGCAAAGAAATCTATGTCATCAGGCCCGTAGCAGCATAATGAGTATTCAGGTACGATGATTCTAAGTGAAATAAGTCACACAGAAAAAGAAACATCGTAAGATATCACTACTACACGGAATGTAAACTTGGCTACACAGGAACTGAATTACAAAACAGAACAGGGTCTCAAATGTAGAAAACCAACTTATCCTTGCTTAAGGGGAAAGGTGAGTTGGGGTGCTGCATAAAACCAGAGATGGAAATTAGCAAAGATACCCTTCCATAAGCCAAATATGTAATAGACAAGAGCTACTCCTTGCTCAACGTAGTGGACTCAACACCCCATATTAAACGCCTAAGAATATACCTGACTAGTAAGAATCTTAAAACCTATAGATTTATATGTCTCCGAAAGAGAATCAAGCGTGTGTACAGCGGC
The DNA here is from genome assembly GCF_949774975.1 of Lagenorhynchus albirostris. NCBI lineage: Eukaryota > Metazoa > Chordata > Mammalia > Artiodactyla > Delphinidae > Lagenorhynchus > Lagenorhynchus albirostris. The sequence continues at coordinate 56,849,261 of NC_083098.1, read as the reverse complement.
ATAAACACAGCAGTGATAGGATTGGTGAGGTTCAGTGAGAAAATGCAGACCCTTTGAAGTCATATTGCATGGTACCCATTCCATGGGTCTCAACTCTCCAGGTTTAAGGGATTCTTCCTTCAGCTAAACCATGCATGTGGAACCCAGAGTATGATCCACCGTGTGATCGGAAAACGTGTTCAAATGTGTCTCAGTTTTCGTCCCCTGGTACTAGGGTGCAACATTCCAGATGCTTTACTAACACTCTCCCCACTTGGAGAGTCAGTGCCTTTAACCTCCTGTTTGGCCCAGTTTGCAATTTCTGTGTAACATGAAAAGGAATAGGGAGAACCAATGAGAGACTAGCTGGAGGTGTGTGGATGGCCAAATTTAACTCTCATTTCCCACCAGGAACAGGAATTAACCAAAGGTTCAGCGTGCCGTGCCGGAACCACACTAGGGCCTGAAGCAATCCTGCGGTGTTGCGGCCAGCTCACAAGGAAGCGAGTTGAAGAAGGTAACACAGGGGCACTGTAATTCACAAACATGCATAGTTATAAATGACAGCTATCGTCCAAAAATATATTGAAGTAAGGCTGCCAAGAACACATGAAAACGGGGCAGAATTGCAGGAAACCGAGTTCAGGAGGTAGACTGGAATTGCATGTAAAGCATAGGAAAAGAGGTAGAACGTCTACAATGATGCACTTGGCCAAAAAGGGCGTATGCGTTTTTTCCTGAATATATCCAGGAAAAAACTCATACGCCCTTTTTGGCCAACCAAGCAAGCTTGCAAAGGAAATCTGCACTACAATGAAGTCTCACTGCCCCCCTGGTCAAAAGGGCCATCTGAAAAAAGTGTAAAATCCAGAAAGGCAGGACAGGCCATGGAGAACTGGGAGCCTTGTTACGCAGATGGGCGGGATGTAAATTGCCAACAGCCACTCTGAAGAAGTGTATGGTGTTTCCTGAATCATCTACAAAACAAGGCAACAGAGCCTAGGGCACTTCCACTTATGGTCCTAAAGCTTAGGGAAATTAAAATCAAAAAGACAGAGCCACCCCAAAGTTTGGGCCAGCTCTGTTTACAAGAACCTCGTTTACGGTACAAGTTCAATATCACAGAAAGCGAAAAATGGATAAAGAAGTTGTGGTACTCACGTACAATGCAATATCACTCAGCAATCAAATCTATGTCATCAGGACCATAGCAGCATAATGAGTGGATTCAGGTACGATGATTCTAAGTGAAATAAGTCACACAGAAAAAGAAACATCATAAGATATCACTACTACACGGAATGTTAACTTGGCTACACAGGAACTGAATTACAAAACAGAACAGGGTCTCAAATGTAGAAAACCAACTTATCCTTGCTTAAGGGGAAAGGTGAGTTGGGGTGCTGCATAAAACCAGAGATGGAAATTAGCACAGATACCCTTCCATAAGCCAAATATGTAATAGAGAAGAGCTACTCCTTGCTCAACCAAGTGGACTCAACACCCCATATTAAACGCCTAAGAATATACCTGACTAGTAAGAATCTTAAAAGCTATGGATTTATATGTCTCCAAAAGAGAATCAAGCGTGTGTACAGCGGCATAAACACAGCAGTGATAGGATTGGTGAGGTTCGGTGAGCAAATGCAGACCCTTTGAAGTCATATTGCATGGTACCCATTCCATGGGTCTCAACTCTCCAGGTTGAAGGGATTCTTCCTTCAGCTAAAACATGCATGTGGAACCCAGAGTATGATCCACCTTGTGATCGGAAAACGTGTTCAAATGTGTCTCAGTTTTTGTGCCCTGGTACTCGGGTGCAACATTCCAGACGCTTTACTAACACTCTCCCCACTTGGAGAGTCAGTGCCTTTAACCTCCTGTTTGGCCCAGTTTGCAATTTCTGCGTAAGATGAAAAGGAATAGGGAGAACCAATGAGAGACTAGCTGGAGGTGTCTGGACGGGCAAATTTTACTCTCATTTCCCACCAGGAACAGGAATTAACCAAAGGCTCAGTGTGCCGTGCCGGAACCACACTAGGGCCTGAAGCAATCCTGCGGGGTTGCGGCCAGCTCACAAGAAAGCGAGTTGAAGCAGGTAACTCAGGGGCACTGTCATTAACAAACCTGCAGAGTTATAAATGACAGCTATCATCCAAAAATATATTGAAGTAAGGCTGCCAAGAGCACATGAAAACGGGGCAGAATTGCAGGAAACCGAGTTCAGGAGGTAGACTGGAATTGCATGTAAAGCATAGGAAAAGAGGCAGAACGTCCACAATGATGCACTTGGCCAAGAAGTGCGTATGCGTTTTTTCCTGAATATATTCAGGAAAAAACGCATACGCCCTTTTTGGCCAACCAAGCAAGCTTGCAAAGCAAATCTGCACTACAATGAAGTCTCACTGCCCCCCGGTCAAAAGGGCCATCTGAAAATGTGTAAAATCCAGAAAGGCAGGACAGGCCATGGAGAACTGGGAGCCTTGTTATGCTGATGGGCGGGATGTAAATTGCCAACAGCCACTCGGGAGAAGTGTATGGTGTTTCCTGAAACATCTAAAAAACAAAGCAACAGAGCCTAGGGCACTGCCACTTATGGTCCTATAGCTTAGGGAAATTAAAATCAAAAAGACACATCCACCACAAAGTTTGGGACGGCTCTTTTTACAAGAACCTCGTTTACGGTACAAGTTCAATATCACAGAAAGCGAAAAATGGATAAAGAAGTTGTGGTACTTATGTACAATACAATATCACTCAGCAATGAAATCTATGTCATCAGGCCCGTAGCAGCATAATGAGTGGATTCAGGTACCATGATTCTAACTGAAATAAGTCACACAGAAAAAGAAACATCATAAGATATCACTAATACACGGAATGAAAACTTGGCTACACAGGAACTGGATTACAAAACAGAACAGGGTCTCAAATTGAGAAAGCCAACTTATGCTTGCTTAACGGGAAAGGTGAGTTGGAGTGCTGCATAAAACCAGTGATTGAAATGAGCACAGATAAAGTTCCTTAAGCCAAATATGTAATAGACAAGAGCTACTCCTTGCTCAACGAAATGGGCTCAACACCCCATATTAAACGCCTAAGAATGTACCTGACTAGTAAGAATCTTAAAACCTATGGATTGCTAAGTCTCTGAAAGAGAATCAAGCGTGTGTACAGGGGCATAAACGCAGCAGTGATAGGATTGGAGAGGTTCCGTGAGCAAATGAAGACCCATTGAAGTCATATTGCATGGTACCCATTCCACGGGTCTCCACTCTCCAGGTTGAAGGGATTCTTCCTTCAGCTAAAACATGCATGTGGAACCCAGAGTATGATCAACCGTGTGATCGGGACACGTGTTCAAATATGTCTCAGTTTTCGACCCCTGGTACTCGGGTGCAACATTCCAGACGCTTTACTAACACTCTCCCCACTTGGAGAGTCAGTGCCTTTAACCTCCTGTTTGGCCCAGTTTGCAATTTCTGCGGAAGATGAACAGGAATAGGGAGAACCAATGAGAGACTAGCTGGAGGTGTCTGGACGGGCAAATTTTACTCTCATTTCCCACCAGGAACAGGAATTAACCAAAGGCTCAGCGTGCCGTGCCCGAACCAGATTAGGGCCTGAAGCAATCCTGCGGTGTTGTGGCCAGCTCACAAGAAAGCGAGTTGAAGAATGGAGCTCAGGGGCAGTGTCATTCACAAACCTGCAGAGTTATAAATGACAGCTATCGTCCAAAAATATACTGAAGTAAGGCTGCCAAAAGGACTTGAAAGCGGGGCAGAATTGCAGGAAACCGATTTCTGGAGGTAGACTGGAATTGCATGTAAAGCATAGGAAAAGAGGCAGAACGTCCACAATGATGCACTAGGCCAAAAAGGGCGTATGTGTTTTTTCCTGAATATATTCAGGAAAAAACGCATACGCCCTTTTTGGCCAACCAAGCAAGCTTGCAAAGCAAATCTGCACTACAATGAAGTCTCACTGCCCCCCGGTCAAAAGGGCCATCTGAAAATGTGTAAAATACAGAAAGGCAGGACAGGCCATGGAGAACTGGGAGCCTTGTTATGCTGATGGGCAGGATGTCAACTGCCAACAGCCACTCTGGAGAAGTGTATGGTGTTTCCTGAAACATCTAAAAAACAAAGCAACAGAGCGTAGGGCACTTCCACTTATGGTCCTATAGTTTAGGGAAATTAAAATCAA